>NC_064641.1:336681085-339181085 GCF_023864345.2 Schistocerca serialis cubense | reverse complement strand
GCGGTCACCTAATGCAGTTGGAGAGTGAATATAGCTCGCAAGCTACTGTACAGTGCTTCGTGGAGAGACCTTCGTACCAATTTTAGCTGTTTTCTTCTGTATTCCGACCGCATACTGAGCGAGAGAAAATAGATTTTCTGTATGTCACTGCACGCGCCGTAATCTCTTTTATATAATGCACCGCTTCTTTTCACTAGATTTACACTGAAGCGCCAAAGAAACTGGTATAGGCGATACAGAGATATGTAACAGGCAGAATACAGCGCTGCGATCGACAGAGCCTTTATATGATAATAAGTGTCTGGAGCAGTTGTTCGATCGATTACTGCTGCTACAATGGCCAGTTATCAAGATTTATCTGACTTTTAACATGGTGTTATAGTCGGCGCACGAGAGATGGAGCACAGCATCTCCGAGTTAGCGATGAAGTGGGGATTCTCCCGTACGAGCATTTCACGTGTGTACAGTGAATATCAGTAATCAAGTAAATCACTGACATCGCTGCGGATGGGAGAATATCCTGCTATAATGGGACCAATGAGGACTGAAGAGAATAGTTAAACGTGACAGAAATGCAACCCTTCCGCAAATTGCTGCAGATTTCAATGCTGTACCATCAACAAATGTCAGCGTACGAACCATTCAAAGAAATATCATCGATGTGTACCCTTGATGACTGCACTACACAAACTTTACGCTTCGCCTCGTCCCATCAACACCGACAGTGAACTGCTGACTGGACACATGTTCCCTGATTACACGAGCGTCGTTTAAAATTGTATCGAGCGTATGGACGTGTACAGATATGGAGAGAACCGGATTAATCCATGGACCCTGCTTGCCAGTCAAGGCTGGTGGAGGCTCTAATGGTGAGGGACGGGGGACCTGGGGAGGGGGGGGGGCGAGTTTGCTGTTGGAGTGATTTGGAACTATTGATATGCCTATATACGACTCTGACAGGTGACACATATGTAAGCATTCTGTCTGATCACTGCATCTATTCATGTCCATTGTGCATTCTGACGGGCTTGGGCAATTCCAGCAGGACAACGCGACACCACATACGTGTAGCATTACTACAGAGTGGCTGCAAGAACACTCTGCCTTGAAACACGCTGTTCATAAGAGATCTCCACCCCCTCGTACTGTTACGGATTCATGGACATCCATGCGGGATTCATGGTGTCGGTTCTTTCCAGCACTACTTCAGCCATTAGTCAAGTCCATGAACCGTCGTGTTGCGGCGCTTCTTTGACTCTTCGGTGTGCGTTTGTGTCCGCTGAACTGTTGAATAGTGTCCGAATATAGGTTCTTTGTAATTATCTGCAACGTAAGCGAATACGCCGCGCAAGGAACGGCGAACGGTTGGCCTCTACTATTCCATTCCCGTACTGAGCGACGGAAACTTGACTGTCTGCATGCCTCAGTACTTACCCTAACCTTGTGCAATTTATATCCATGATTAATACTGGTTGCATAAATCTGTCCTAGTTATCTACGAATACAGTCTCTCTGAATTTAATTTGCTTGGCTGCCAAAGGCGGGTGTAACGTTGATGTTCAGTCCGCTATTGTTGAACATTGTATTTCTACTGGACATTCAATGGAGTATGAGAAAACAATGATTTTGTCCACAGCAACGTCTTTCTGGGACTCCATTATTAAAGAATCCGTAGAAATACGACTGGCGGAAAATCTGCTAAACCGTGACAGCGGCTACCAGCTGGACAGTGCATGGAATCCCATCATCTCCACGATTTGCTCAAATCGAAGACGACAGACTGCGTCGACGGCCGTGGCAAACAGCAACGCAGAGGGCGACTGAGTTCCGCTATTCCACTAGCGAGGGCGCTGCCGGCGGGCAGAGTTGATTCAACTATCAAGTTTTCGACGCATGCGCAGAATAGTTACAGTACGCTATATATTGCGGAGCGGAGGACGTTATCGCCAGTCTGCGACGGCTCACCTGAAGATGACTGGCAGGTGTCCATTTGAAATATCGTGTGAAGTATTGAACGACGACCGCCTGCAAGCCCGAAATTTGTTTGAACAGTCAATTCGCCGGGAAAATTTTATAATTCACATCATACGCCTTTACGGGGAGGAGATGGCCTCACATATCCGAAGTTTCGAAAAGCTACGTGGTAAAAGAGCAAAGCTTTTAAGTTCATTAACCTTTTTATTGAGATGTCGGGACCATGGCATAATACCAAAATTTGCTAGAGTGACTCATTTCATTAAGACCGCTACTGCACGGAAGATTACTGAGAAGGCTAGTCATGCTATTGTCAAGGAGAGGATTTGCTATACAAGACGAAGGTTAGATGCTATTTCAGCAGAACTTTACCAGATACATCTGAAGATTGCAAGATATCTCTCTCCTGTATCGTGGGACTGGGTTGATGGAGTGACTTCGGCAAAGTTTGAGTGGATCCACAATTATGCTAATTGTCGGCAGATATCAAAATTTGATCGACTGTTGCCACAGAAGCCGTCGCGAGAAGGGATAATGGTAAGACGTTCCGTTGTCAATCTCACGGAGAAGAATTTGGACGACGCTACGCTGTCTGTATAAAGCAAGGGACTCAATTTTGCACCTTCACCTACAGCATCGCCATTAATAAGTATTTTGAATGGTGTTGTAGAAGCTCTGCGACATCTTCCTTTGGACGCCGCAGACGAAATAAGAAGGGAAACTTGCCGTGCTCTGGTGAAGGCTCCTACTCAACACAGTAATTTAACCTCTGCAGAAAGGGCATCATTACGAAATCTGAGAGATGACCCTGACATAGTGGTATTGAAAGCTGACAAAGGTAATGCAATTGTTTTGTTACCTAGTGGTGTGTATAAAGATAAGATGTATGGTCTGCTAAGTGACTCTACTTATAGGAGGATTGATTACGATCCTACAGGACGTGTGCAACGGAAAACTTCAGCACTATTAAATTCCTCCTCCTTACCGCAAGAGACCATCAAGAGGTTAAAACCACATGGTTGTGTACCTCCAAGACTGTACGGCCTTCCAGAGATTCATAAAGAGGGTCTTCCTCTGCGTCCAATAGTGAGCAACATTGGAGCTCCTACATATGATTTAGCTAAACATCTCGCTTCCTTACTGAGACCTTTCGTAGGCAAGTGCTCACATCACATACGAAACTCCGCTGATTTTATCAATAGAATTGGCGCTCTTCGTCTTAGCAGTGTAGACCTTCTAGTAAGTTTTGATGTGGTCTCACTTTTTACAAAAGTTCCTCTTGCTGATTCTTTGACACTGATTGGTAACATGTTTCCTGTTGATATCACTGCTTTGTTCAGGCACGCACTTTCCTCAACTTATTTTATGTTTAATCAAGAATATTTTGAACAGACTGACCGTGTCGCCATGGGTAGCCCCCTGTCTCCTTTGGTCGCCAACCTTTTTATGGAGGATTTTGAAGAGAGAGCGTATGAATCAGCTGCCCTGAAGCCAACAGTATTTTGGCGGTATGTGGATGACACTTTCATAGTGTGGCCTCATAGTGAAGATAAATTAATGGAGTTTCTACATCACCTCAACTCCATTCATAGCAACATCCTGTTCACCATGTAAATAGAGAAAGATGGTTGTTTGCCTTTCTTGGATGTCCTGGTTCGAAGGAAGAATGATGGTTCTCTAGGGCATTCAGTTTACCAGAAACCCACTCATACTGATTTGTACCTGCAAGCATCGAGTTGCAATAACCATCGCAAACCATGAGTTTGCTTAAAACACTTGTTCATAGAGCTCATACTGTCTCAGATCTAGATAGCGTATCTCAAGAACTCGCCCATCTAAAGACAGTATTAAGCGAAAATGGGTATTCCATCCGGCAGATTAACATGGCACTAACAGTTAAAACTAAGAAGCAGGAAGTGAATAAAGAGGACAACATGCCGGAACAATCTTTAGCTTTTCTTCCTTTCGTTGGCAACACTTCGTTTAAAATAGCAAGGATCCTCCGAAAATTTCAGGTAAAAGTGGTTTTCCGCCCACCATCGAAGATTGCTGACCTTTTGGGATCAGTTAAGGACAATCTGTTACTACGAAAGGCCGGAATTTACAAGATACCGTGCCAATGTGGTATGGCTTGCATAGGTCAAACCACACGCACCGTGAAAGAACGCTGCACTGAACATCAACGTTACACCCGCCTTCTGCAGCCAAGCAAATCCGCTATTGCTGAACATTGTATTTCTACTGGACATTCAATGGAGTATAAGAAAACAATGATTTTGTGCACTGCAACGTCTTTCTGGGACTCCATTATTAAAGAATCCGTAGAAATACGACTGGCGGAAAATCTGTTAAACCGTGAAAACGGCTACCAGCTGGACAGTGCATGGAATCCCATCATCTCCACGATTTGCTCAAATCGAAGACGACAGAGTGCGTCGACGGCTGTGGTAAACAACAACGCAGAGGGCGACTGAGTTCCGCTATTCCACCAGCGAGGGCGCTGCCGGCGGGCAGTGTTGGTTCAACTATCAAGTTTTCGACGCATGCGCAGAATAGTTACCGTACGCTATATATTGCAGAGCGGAGGACGTTATCGCCTTCCCTCCTCCTCCCAGAGCGGATATTCTTCCATCCGCCCCCCCCCCCCTGAGACCATGCACACCATACTTGCCTCTTTCCTTCCCACGTCCCTCGCTACCTGGCCTTCTTCAGCGCGCCCCCCGCTCATTTCCTCCATCCCTTCCCCTCCCTCCCTTCTTCAGGTCCCCCTCATCTCCTAGCGCCTGTCAGATCGTCTGTATTGATCATCATCAGTGTGCCACATCAGTGTTGTCTAGTGCTGTTTCTCCTGTGCGTCAAGAGGTGTGATTTTAATTGTGTACTGCCTTGAGGTTCACCGTCAGTGTTATGTTATGTGCTATGCCATCCGTCGATACCTTTATACTGTGTCTTGTGTTCTTTTAATCGTCGCAGTGTGTGGCTTTTTGTGTGTGCTACTTTTACACAGTTTTTTATCTCCATTTTAGTCACCCCATTTTTTTTTTGTCTCTTGCCTTCCATGTTGTTCCCCCTTTTTTATATCTATGTTCACCTTATTCTCTCCTTTGCTGTTTTTAAATGTCTTCTATTGTTTTGTTCTATGTCTTTCGGCTGAAGAGCAGCGCATGTGCTGCTGCCAGCCCGCCCCGATGGGGAATTGAAATACAATAAAGAAACAAAAAAAAAAAAAACGTTATCGCCAATCTGCGACGGCTCACCTGAAGATGACTGACAGGTGCCCAGTTGAAATATCGTGTGAAGTATTGAACGACGACCGGCTGCAAGCCCGAAATTTGTTTGAACAGCCTTACAGTAGTACTCTCTAATTGGGTACAGTGGTGTCTTGCCTATGACTTCCTGTAGTGCAGGCATTACGCAGCACTCTGTTGAAGAGCTTGATGTTACACAAGATGTCAATAGACAATGATCGCAGCGCATAGTATGAAGACAGTAAAACACATGTAATGAAAGATATCGTGTCCACTGCTATGATGCGTAAACAGTTGTTCGATGTGAGTCCAGTTAGCGCATAGCAAAATACGTTCTCTAAAATTTTACGTCAACTTCTGCGATGCAGAAAATACAGAATACCTTCCCTAAGATTGAGCGTCAACTTCTAAGATGCAGAAAATACAGAATTTGATACAAATATTCTTTTAAATAGCTTTAGTTTTTCTCATTTGTGTGGACCTTTATCAGAAGTTTTGAATAATGAACTAGAAGGCGGGACGCCAGAAGAGAAACAGGTTGCCCTTTCCCTCGCTTAATTGAAAACCAGGTTGTCGCCACAAGACACCGATCCAATTTCTAGTTAATTTAATTGTATCTGTGCGGCTTAAAAAAAGGCCAATTAGTCTGAAAATCGCTGTCCCTGCGTCATTGAAAACGAACAACAGTTCTCATCTATAAAGGAAGGAAAGGTGGCTGATCAGCTTTTGAAATGAAACACTATTGAGTTTTTGTAGGTTCAACAATAAAATGTACTGACTAGGAAGCCTGGTTACTTGGCTTACACCACGGTACATCGCTATGTCAAAAACTGTTAAAAATGACCTGATAAAAACCTCTTCATGTTCAAATTAATGATCAGCTTTTTAGTTGCATTAACAATGAACATATTATTCTTAAATTAAAATAATGATTGACACCTACTGAACATTATTGCTCCTTCCTTTTGACTGTTTTTATTGTGGTACAGTGCCAGCCGGAATGGCCGAGCGGTTCTAGGCACTTCAGTCTGGAACCGCGCGACCGCTACGGTTCGAATCCTGCCCCGGGCATGCGTGTGTGATGTCCTTAGGTTAGTTAGGTTTAAGTAGTTCTCCGTTCTAGGGGACTGATGACCTCAGAAGTTAAGTGCCAAAGTGCTCAGAGTCATTTGAACCATTTGGTACGTGAAACTCTTAAAGACAACTTCATAAGTATTAACGGATCCGATTTTCTTTTAGTATTGATTTAAATGGCGGAGTCTCATTTTCAATTGCGTATAAAATAAATGCAAAATTAACTGAGAAATGTTAACTAGAAAGTATCAGACAATCCTTGTAGCAACAAGCTAACTGCAACTTTATAACCAAAGAATAAATCTTAACTTCAGAGTTCCTTTTCTACCTTTGACTTTTTTACGTGATACACGTTAAACTTTTCAAATATAATAAACGTTATTAAGATTCTACAACTTTATTCTTCATATCAACACATTTATATCACAACATAATCTTCCTTACGATGAACACATTTCTCTCAACTACGTATCAGTTGATTGATACCGTCTCTGTAGAATGTTAGACATTGTTGACGGAGCCAAAAACCCATCTCTGCTTACACCGCTTCATCACAAGTAAAGTTCTCTAAGGAGTTCCTTAAGTTTTGGAAACATATCAAAATCGGACGGGGCCAAGTCGGGACTGTATGGAGGATGATCGATGACAGTGGAACCAAGGCATCCGATTGTTGCAGATGCCACAACGGTCATGCGTGTTCAGGCACTGTCATGCTGAAGGAGAGGGTGGTCCATGTGTGGACGAACTCATAAATCCGAAACTCGTTCACAAGACGCTGTTTGTCACTGACGCTCAGTGACATAGTTACGTTACACGCCGGAATGTTAAACGCTACAATTCATGTCCCCCTAACTGCAGCAGATTACAAATGTGCAGACATGAAGAGTAAGGGTGCGAAATGTAGCTAATAATTGATTTATTTAAAAAGCCTTAAGAGTTTTCACACAGAAATCTCCTGGCATTACTTGTCAGCTCGCCCTGGTATAAAGATAAGACATTAATATGACTTCTGTACACACCATTAATATTTGATATGATCTGATACTCTAATGTTAAAATTATTATGAGAGTGTTACATACTGACATTAATCTTCATTTCGTTCTGCCTCCTCTGCTCTTCAAGCAAACTTATGCAGACTGACCTGAGTACTAAAATAAATTATAAAAATCTTTGTGATGCTACAAGATAGGTTTATTGGTTAATTTATATGTACTTAATGTTTTGTACGAAAGACGTTCACTTATGGTATGTGTCTAAGGCATCAAGAAGAAATGTGGTAGACGTTCCATCGAAGGCGTCACGCCAGATACGGTTCAGCTTCCAGGTAATAGTGTATCCAGAGCCGGAGCTGAGGACGCTGTGATGGGAGCAGGAAGGGTACGAATCATGTCACTTTCATGGTGAATAATCAAACAGTTCGGAGATTTTATGACAGTTCTGTGTATACTTTCTATTAGTAAATATTCATTATATACCATAGTTAATGAATTGATTCGATTGATTTAGCTCTTGAGACAGAATGCGTCTTTGCTTTGCGATGATATATATATTTTTTTAACAGTGAAAGAATGATAATTTTGCCATCCACTGCCGCTCGTTGGATTTGAACTTCTTTCTAAGTTACTGGGACTGTCACAGTTTTGGTGAATTATTACGCTAGGATATCCCTTGTAAGCAAAAATGGAAGTGTCTATTTTGCCAAGTACAGGAAAGAAGCGAAGTAGTACGTTTCGCATGTTTTTAAGAGATGAGAATGCACTGTTATGTGGAAAACGGAAGGTACCTGAGAAACCTATAAAGTTATATGCAAGTGTCTCAAATGAATTATAATTCTTAGACGACAACTAGCAATTTTAAGACTGTAGGCATTGCTACTTACTGTGCGGCAGAAGTCCCTTTTATAGAGTAAAACGCCAAGGAATTAAAGTTATTAGCCTGCCACTGGGCACTGATTTTCAATTAAAGATATGAGTCTGCCACTGGGCAATGATTTCTATCAATGGGACAAGATAAAATTTTGTGCCTTAACAGAATTCTGCCGGCCGGTGTGGCCGAGTGGTTTCTAGGCGCTACAGTCTGGAACCGCGTGACCGCTAAGGTCGCAGGTTCGAATCCTGCCTCGGGCATGGATGTTTTTGATGTCCTTAGGTTAGTTAGGTTTATGTAGCTCTACGTTCTGGGGGACTGATGACCTCAGATGTTAAGTCCCATAGTGCTCAGAGCCATTTCTTATCAGAATTCTAACCCAGATCTCCTGCATTCATGGCAGATGTGCTGACCACTATGCAGTCCACACACACTGGTCACCATAAACGCACGGACCACCCTAGCACACCTCCCGTCAAATGGAAATTCTAAAGGCACACCTCACACTACTGATGCAAACCCCCTCTCATTTGCCTCATTACTCGTGGCATGTCACCAATTCGAGTAAGAATTCGTGCTTGGTGTGCATCTTCGCAGGTGGCATCATTGGTCGTCATCGCCGTTATTATATATGTGGTGTCTATTCTTCCTGACGAGTGCGAAAGAACACACACCATTGGACACAGCAGCCACTACGAGTCAAAACTCAAAGGAATGAAAGACTTTACCTGCCAGCGAATATTGATTTGCATCTGGGTCTGGCGGGAGGCGTGCTAGGGTAGACCGTGCGATTTTGCTGACCACTGTGTCCAGGTGGCGTAGTGGTCAGCACATCTGCCTAGTAGCAGCATATACGAGATTCAGTCCCAGTACAACACGAATTTTCACCTTGTCATACTTATATACACTGAAGCACCAAAGAAACTGGTAAAGGCATACCTATTCAAATACAGAACTACGTAAACAACCAGAATACGACGCTGCGGTCGGCAACGCCTACATAAGACAACAAGAGTCTGTTGCATTTGTGAGATCGGTTACTGCTGCTACAATGGCTAGTTATCATGATTTATGTGAGTTTGAACGTGGTTGGCGCACGAGCGATGGAACACAGCATCTCCGAGGTGGCGATGAAGGTGGTATTTTC
Source organism: Schistocerca serialis cubense (assembly GCF_023864345.2). Classification (NCBI taxonomy): domain Eukaryota; kingdom Metazoa; phylum Arthropoda; class Insecta; order Orthoptera; family Acrididae; genus Schistocerca; species Schistocerca serialis. Next base: position 339,171,775 of record NC_064641.1, on the reverse strand, counting down.
CCGTACGATCATTTCACGAGCGTACCGTGAATATCAGGAATTCAGTAAAACATCAAATCTCCGACATCGCTTCCTCCAAAAAAAGATCCTGCAAGAAAGAGACCAACGACGACTGAAGGGAATCGTTCATCGTGACGGGAGTGGAATCCTTCCGCCAATTGCTGGGCCATAAAAAAGTGTCAGCGTGCGAACCATTCGACGAAACCTCTTCGATATGGGCTTTCGGAGCCGAAGACCCGCTCGTGTACCCTTGATGACTGCACGACACTAAACTTTAAGCCTCACCTGGTCCCATCAACACCGACGTTGGGTTGCTGATGACTGGATACATTGTGCCTGGTGGGACGAGTCTCGTTTCAAGTTGCATCGAGCGGATGGACGTGTTCGTGTATGGAAACAACCTCATGATTCCATAGACCCCGCATGTCAGCAGGGGACTGTTGAAGCTCTGTAATGGTGTGTGGCGTGTGCAGTTCGAGTAATATGGGACCCGTGATACATCTAGATACGACTCTGACAGGTGATATGTCCCTAAGCATCCTACCTGATCACCTTCATCCTTTCAAGTCCATTGCGCAAACCGACACACTTGGGCAACTTCAGCAGGACAATGCGACACCCACATGTCCACAATTGCTACAGAGTGTCTCCAAGAATACTCGTCTAAGTTTAAACACTTCCGCTGGTCACCAAGCTCCCCAGACTCAACATTACTGAGCTTGCAACGTGGTGTTCAAAAGTGATCTCCACCCCCTCGTATTCTTACGGATTTATGAAGAGCACTGCAGGATTCATGGTGTCAGTTCCCTCCAGTACTACTTCAGACATTAGTCGAGTCCATGCCACGTCATGTTGCGGCACTTCTGGGTGCTCGCGTGGGCCCTACCCGATATTAGGCAGGTGTACCCCGTTCTTTGGCTTTTCAGTTTAGAACGATGCCACTGGCAGCTAATGTCTTCAACTCAGTGGTCGTCGTGCATATTTTATAAAGGGACAACACTGACATTGGGAGGAGGCACCTCATACCGCATATGTACCGACCTTATTGCTAATAGTTGGTAACCTGCATAAATTTTATGTGTAACCAGCACCCAATACACTATGTATAATAAGATTGCAGCATATTGGCCATCGGATCCCAAGTATTGATGGTTTAAGTCAGTACTATCCACAACACTTCTTGTCAACTGTTCTCCGTTTCAGATTGGTGCCACAGTCAACGACCCAGAGTGGGACTCTCATTGCCTGACACAGCGTTATTGTGTTGCCTGTCTGACCAGGTGATTAATTGGACCGCTTGCTGCAATTACTCCTCATGCTCTTTTTTTTTAGCTAACTGTGATTATGTGGTCATATGACAGTTTGCGTATAGACGCATCAGTTCATGCGGAAACCCCTCATGCGATTGGAAAATAGCGGCTCCAGTAGGTGGTGGAAGTTTTCATTTGATGATGGAACGCCTCATGTTCTGGAGATGAGATTTTTTTTAAATTCAAAACATAAAGTTGGTAATATCACACGCTATTCTACTGTTTCAGGTTTCTTCCCGCATTTTTACTTGACGTACATTTTAGGCTTTGTGCATGAGTTGCAAGTGAAATGCCGTCTGGTAGTGTTGAAGTCAGTCTGAATGAAAGAAAGAAGGGAGTGAAAAGTGTTATATAGTAACGAGAATCAATAAAAGAAAGGAAAGTTGAGAACACAATATGTGGACTATGAAGTTGAAACCGTTAAGACTAAAGAACCAGGCTATTATTACAGTTAAGCCGTTTGCCTTAACGATCCCTGTCAAGCTAATATTACTGTTTGGTTATTCTGTTACTACTATACATCTTACGAATACACTGATCAATTAGTACGATTGCAAGAGGAAGTGCATGACTACTAAAACTGGCTCGGACTTTATGATGCAAGTTCTTAAGTTTCGAAACTGAAAATGATCAAGATGGTTACATACATAGCCTAATTTTTGTAACATTTTAAGAATACGTCGAAGATTGTCAAGCGACAATAGCTTACCTGTCAAGAACAAACCCGAAAGTCATTCGTACAAATGTTGGCTGTCTAGCTCTGATTACCATGTTCAAGTATTAAGTCAGCGTTTTTGTCCGTGTATGGTGTTTCTGATGGCCGGATGCGGAGCCTGAGATATCTACTAATCTCTGATAAATGCACCGAGCACATTCGGGGAAAACAGCGGTCGCCACATGCATATCGAGCTGAAGTAACGTTGTTAGTTTATAACCACGTAAACTACTTTCCAATTCAGAAATCATACTACAAAAATAGTGATTACAAATACTTTGCTTCAAATCTTAATGTGAAAAAGGTGTCGGCTCATGTTCAATTGCGATGCCCTGAAGCTACAGTTACATATTGTTGTTACTGACAAATCTTTAATGAAAATATCAGTTAGAAATTTAGTCGACTACGAGTTGATACATGTTGCGTCTTCGAAGAATTAAATGTGAAAATAGTAAGTCCTACCTAAATGACAGTGCCAAGCATTTTTACGCAGCCGAATTATTAATTCATAAAATAAGGGCTGAAAAGTTCCACAAGACAATTTATCTTGAGCAGAAATTCTGAAGATACATTTTATTTTCATAAGTTTACTTACAGTGTCTTCAGTAAATATGATTTAAAATCTAGGAAGGCTCTATTCTACAAATATGATAAAACAACAGCTAAAAAGAGCCGCAATGAAGTTTGTTCCTTTATCCTATGTTATATGCGCTGACCAAAACAAAAATTCATTGTGTAATTCGGCTCATGTTTGAACTGATAGCCAAAGGAATATTTGTTCAGTCCATCAGTAGTTCCCCAATCGGAGTACACAGCTGCCTGCCTTGCGACAGGGACTTCAGTGTTGTGATGAGAAATGTGAAAAACATAGAATGTCTTTCCATAGGACTATACAGAATTAATCATCTCTTCCAGCTCTAAGAGGGCTTTCACGGTGCACATGGTAAATAAAGAAGAAGTTCGTGACTTCAGATCATAGTAGCCAGTGCATTTTAAGAAGACTGTGGTGTCTGCGGAATCACAGGAAACGAAAGTTCCTCGAGAAAGAAAGGAGCATTTTTCAGTAGTAGATTTGATTTCCTGCAGCAGACTTAATCCTGCAATGGCGCAAACTCGGACGTTCATTGGTAGATTGCAGGAAAATACCTTCAGGCTTGCAGATGGAGAGAAAATTCCAGATATACCATTACAACCTGCTTTCTCATCTGAAGTGCAGATGTTTAGTGAAAGAAATGGCAGATTAAAAAAATTCAAACTTTCTCTACCTCATTGTGAAGAAACTCAGCGATTCTACAGTAAATTATACACCCAATCCAAGAGTGTCGATAAAGAAAAGTGACTGATGTAATGTTAGGGTTTATGTTAATAATGTTTTTACATGAAATTGTTTAATTCAGTTTAATGTGTTTACATTTGCTTTAGAAACCCTCATGTCCGACAAAATTTAACAATATATATCTCCGCACTTAATATTAAATGAAGATTTCAAGGTTTTGGATAACGTGTGTATCCCATGTAGTAAACATAGTTTAAAACTGCCTCACGTTGTGACTCTGCGTGAAGAATTATCTAGTCTTTCCCTCTCCAGAATAAAATCACTCGTACTGGGCATGAGGGACTTCTGCAATAAACGGTTTAGTTGATTAATAACAGCAATTATACTTACATTTAACACTTTCCCTCCGGTGCCGACAAATGTTCTTTTCGCCATGGGATGGCGCGCGCATTCATACTTTACTTCAGCTGACGGCGTTCCTCTTGGTGTTTCTGGTCGCGGGCGTTGCGGTGGTCGTACTCAAACGCCCGAGGCCACTGTTTTAATACACCGACCTTCGCTAAAATAAGCATGAATTATGCGATATCTCACTTGTTCCGAAAGCTCTCTCTTAGAACGGCCACAGAAAATAACTGTATTCACAGCTGTTCGTTGGGCTTGGCTGATAGGTAAACAGAGTACCTGTTATTCTTTTGGTAGTAGCGTAACTGGGAGGCAGTTACGGGTGAGCGACCTGCCGCTCAACCCTATTTGCCGTTCGCGGAGAATCATGTTATCGGCGGCACGGATATAAACGAGAAATGGACTTACATCACTTTCAAAAAAACAGCGAATTAATTATTCAAGAACAGTCTGGTGGAGCAAGTAGAAAGTAACTTGATGGTTCAGTATGAATCGGAATGTATATAATGGAACAAGTAACTGAAAACCCAATAAATTCAGTTTCTTTTGTCGTTCCTTCAAAATGTCCGTTCATTTTACATGAAATGTATTTGCATCTGTGAAAACGAACCACCATCAGCTGCATAAGGTATGACGAGAGTGAAAATTTGTGCCGACTCGGGACTCGAAACCGGAATTCCTCCCTTACGCGAGCGGTCTCCTTATCAGCTTTGGCTATGTGTACAAGACTCAAAGCTAGACCCAAATTTCCATGTATTCTTTCTCGCGTCACAATCTGCGTCACACATTATGTAATTTCTGTAGAGGGGAGGACGTTTTAATTGAAAGTCACTGTCTGGTATCGGCATATAAATACGATATGACAATGCCTGTGTTTTTAAGAAGAACAATTCAATGCTTCTTCGATTCCATCGTTCTTCTGAAAAACAGAGTCGCTACATTATCGTATGTATCCTTTCATTATATAAGGCAACTCTTCCCACAAACCGTTTGTGGGAAGAGTTGCCTTATAATGAACGGATACATACGATAATGTAGCGATGCTCTTAATTCTCAAGTGCAATACAATGTTAGTAGCACAGTGGTTGCAGTTAATATCTTCAACAAGTTTGGTAAATTTCTCTGTCCGTGCTAAGCAATTTATGTGGTGCTAAGTTCATTGACAAACTTTTAAACGAAACATCGACCTCACAGGTCTCAGTAACTTGAAGAGCGCTCGAAAATTGCTTTTCCTTAATTATTACTCACTATTGTTATCAATAATATTGTTCTATAGTAGAGACACGAGGAGTTAACCGGCAGCCCCAAAGTACTCATCGCTACATGTCGGTACCATTCGGAATATTTCGTGTTGATGGTGGTCTGTTTCAGATTGCTGCCAAACTGAACAGTATTACAGTTGTGACACTATAGTTGTGCGGTAGTGTTGTAGGTTTGATGTATGCGAATGACTTGGATTAATAGTATATTTGTCGTTCTAAAATTTGATAAATTCCGTACCAGTTTTTTTCTACTCACTACATTAAATTACAACAGTCTCAATTACGAGGTTTGACAGAAAGTAATGAAACGCATTTTCTTCTTCAACAATCCTTTGTTGAACATATGAGAATTCCACCATCGAAAGAATTGTGTTTTATCTACATATCCTATTTTTCCACGTAATCCTCATCCCGTTCTACGGCCTTCCTCCAGGGCGAAACGAGGGTGTGTATGCCCTGTGGGTTCCAATCCTTGTCCTGGTGGCGGAGCCAGTGTTTCAATGTCTGAATCACCTCCTAATCATCCTCAAAATGTCATCCACGATTGGCATCCTTTAATGGCTCAAACAAGTGAAAGTCCCAGGGGGCTAGGTCAGGGCTGTCAGGTGTGACAGCCGTGCATGGAATCCCCGACCGCTGCAAACTGTGGAGCTCGGCCGAACCGCCTTCTGATAATCTCACCCCTTGTGAACAGCGGCTAACGCTACTTCAATCGACAGATACGTTCCATCGACTTCGCACAAGCGTTTGTGAATATTCCCACAGTTCGTCTCTCTGCAGTGAGAAATTCAATGACGGCACGTTGTTTGTAACGTACAGCAGCTATAGACGCCACTTCGAAACTGGCCTTCAGCTAAGCTGTCTGTCGAAAGTGACAATAACTTGGCGCACTCAGTCAGGAGACTTCAGATAATGTGTACGTAACGTTTCGCATTAGTTGCATTGTTTCGGGCTAAGAAAAAATTGCGGTTCATTACTTTCTGGGCAACCCTCGTAATTTAATGGTATTTGCTACGAATAAGTACCGCGCTAGAAGATGGCCGTCTCTGTAGCGCACGTTAATGAATATGTGTTACTTCTATGTCAAAATTTATACAGTAAAAGCTTGTCGGTACAAGTCGCGCATGCTCGTGAGTTGTCAGTAATGGAAGACAACGTAATGGGAGACAAACAATGCAACATTTCCCTCTCTAATATCCCGTAACCCCGCAGTGGTCGGCCATTTGCCCCTCTGCCCCTGAGGCAAGCGCCCAAGTTTATTAGCTCACGGCCGAATCCACCAGCGTCAATTAAAATTAAGTACATTCTAAAATATTACTATCTCAGTAAATATTTTTGTCTCTTGCTAAGCAGGAGAACTGCACCCTCAACATGTTTCTAACGTTAGCTGACTTTTTTGGATCAGCTGTTAGACAGTATACATATTCTTATAAAATACGGCTGAGAATCGCATGCCCCACAGATACTTAATTCAGGCCGACTGCGCCTCGCAGACCGCATTTCGACGATCACTGCTATAGGATGCCCTGAGTTTTGTGGTTAATGAGGAGGGTCACTACATCAGTATGAGAATTTCCATCTGACGTTTGTGGTGACCACTGTGTACGGATGACATATCGTCAGCAAGTCTGCCTAGTAAGCAGGAGACCTGCGTTTGAATCGCGATCCTGCAAAAACCTTTAACTTGCCCCATCGACGTAAATCAATGTGAACTGGCAGCTAATGTCCTTAACTGCTTTGATTCTTGATTCACGGTGTGTGCAGGATCGAAATGATGCCTGTCCTTTGAGACATGTCCGGAAGAATAGACGCCACATACAGTGAAGCGCCAAAGAAACTGTTACAAGCATGCGTATTCAGATACAGAGACATGTAAACAGGCAACGCCTATATAAGACAACTGTCTGGCGCAGTTGTCAGACCGGTTACTGCTGCTACAAGGCCTGTCATTGCACTGTTGATGACTAGAAACATGTTGCCCGGTCGGACGAGTCTCGTTTCAAGTTGTATCGACCGGATGGACGTGTTCGGATTTGGAAACAACCTCATCATCATCAATCCATAGACACTGCATGTCAGCAGGGGGTTATTCAACCTGGTGCAGGCTCTGTAATGGCGTGGGGCGTCTGCAGTCGGAGTGATATGGGGCCCCTGATAAGCTTAGATGAGACTCTGACAGGTGACAGGTGCGTAAGAATCCTGTCAGATCACCAGGAGCCATTCATGTCCATTGTGCATTTCGATGTACTTCGGCAATTCCGTCAGGACAGTGCAACACCGCACACGTCCGTCATTGCTACAGAGTGGCACCATGAACAGTCTTCTGTGCGCTGGCCACCAGACTCCCCAGACAAGACCATTATTGAGCATATGTGGGATGCCTTGCAACGTGCTGTTCGAAAGAGATCTCCACGCCCTCGTACTCTTACGGGTTTATGGACATCCTTGCAGAGTTCATGGTGTCAATTCCCTACAGCACTACTTCAGACCGTAGTTGAGTCTATGCTTCATAGTGTTGCGGCACTTCTGCGTGCTCTCCGGGACCATACATGATATTAGGTGCGCGTACCAGTTTCTTTGTCTCTTCAGTGTATATATTTAGTGGAGTGTTCAGCAGATGCCGTAGTGGCGAGTCACGCTTATTACATAGCCTACGCCATCAAAAGAGAAAGATCTTGTGAGATCGTATGTTATGACAGTGACACAGTTTCTGTCATGGCTTGCTTCCAGAAGATATATCTTGGCACAGTGACTTTAAAAACACTTGTGCACTGCTGATGCCGGTCGGCTATACCTGTCAGTCCAACTCGTTAGCGCTTCATGTCTTCACAGCAGGTTTTGAACAGTTGATGGCCGAATTATTATGACTAATACTGCCATCAACAACGTGGGCCTTTTCGTAATGGATTTTTGCGAATTGTGTCTCCAAACAAACAACATTTTTTTCTTAACTGCTGCTTGGTACCAAGAACTGAACACTGTCCTTCGATTTGGTGCCGAGTGAAGCGTTTGACCAGAGCCTCACACAATTCTTTGAGGATGTCGAATGACATCGTGTAGGAAACGATGTCTGGCGAGCACCAAATTGTAGAAAGATCACGTAGCTATTGTCATCTGGAAAGTGAACCGGAGACTACAGTTTCATTGACAGAACATTTATAAGATGCAACACGTTTACTAAAGAGACTGCCTACACGACGTCTGTCTCTCCTCTTTTCGGGTACTACTGCACGATATGGCATTCCTATCACGTAGGACGGACGGAGGACACTGAAAAAGTACGACGATGGGATGCTCTTTTTGTGTTATGGTGAAACAAGTGTGTCACGGATGTGATACGCGAAATGGGACAGCATTCATTAAAAGAATTTCGTTGTGGTGAGATCTCTTCATAAAATTGCTAGCACCAACTTTCTGCACCGAACACGAAAATACTTTGTTGGCTCACTCTTACACAGCTAGAAAATAATCGTAACAAAATCATAGAAATCAGAAGTAGTTCGGAAATATGGAAGTGTTCCTATGTCCCGCTCGCTGATCAAAAGTGTAACATCAGACACATATCTTGAAGGTGGTTCGATGACGCCTCCACGAGAAATTTAAATTTGAACTATAGAGTAGTCATGTAAAGCAGAAGCGCGTATGTAGCGTGTAAGTGCATGTATTTTAGATTATGCAAACCTCCCTCCGAGAGTATTTAAATGTAATAATCGGCGAAATGTGTACATCTACCACATTACTCATGGCGAACGAGATTCAATGTAGCATACATCAAAACTAAAAGTTTAATGCTTTATTAGTTAACTGCAGAAATGTCGATGGAGATATTCCACAACTAGTCTAGTTGATTACGGTGATAATGCCCACACCGCTGTTGGATCAAAAAAACGAGGGAATGATGTGTAATGTTAAATACCAGTCTCTCTACACAAAACGAATGAAATTCCCGGCGACGGCAGCTGTGGCCGAGCGGTTCAGTCTGGAACCACGCTACTGCTCCGGTTTCAGATTCGAATGTTGCCTCTGGCATGAATGTGTGTGATGTCCATAGGCTGGTTAGGTTTAAGTAGTTCTAAATCTAGGGAACTGATGATCTCGGATGTTAAGCCCCATAGTGCTTAGAGCCATTTGAAATTCCCTCCAGTGAAATGACTTGTTCGATGTGAATGGTGACACCGAAGGTACAACACCACGAAATAACATCAGTGTTCAGATAGTCTCTTGATCAACGAGACTCATCCTCAAAAGCAAGCAATCCATGGTCTTTTCTTTGTCTGACAGACGAGCCAAACATTTCGACCCACAACGACATTTAGTGCCACCGGTGTCTTTGTAGGCCAGGTAAAGATAGTACTCTAAGTGGAGAGCAGAAGAATGGGGAAGCACTCTAGACACGATAATGGCTGTAAATTTGAACATTCAATAACAGAAGCCTTTTCGGCAAAAGGCAGATTGTTACGGCCTGGGGGCTGGGAATAAACATCTAAGAAACAGGGAAGCTGGTATACTTTTTTGTGCTACTGTCGTGGCCAGTCGTTTGGGGATGGTACACAACTATTTGTTGGATGTTGCAAAAGGCTCTGTAAAGCAGGTTGGATATTGACAACCGAATAAGATGCTGGTGTAGGCAGACCGTCAGCTACGATTGTGCTTGACTCGTGATCTTCGGAATTGGACCGAGAATTCTTGTGAACGTGTCAGATGATTGGATGAATCACGTTTCGTATTGCTTCAAGTCCATGGGCGTCTCCGGATACCCTGTCATCGAAACGAACGACTGCTCTAATCATGCACTAAGGGCGCACGCCAGTGGGTGCTATGAACGATGTTCACTTCGACCTGCATAGTAACTCAGGGGATAATCGAAGGAACCGTGACAATTGTGGCGATGTGCATATTATTAAGAAACCACGCATCCCTTTATACCTCATATTCTCCCTAACAGCGATGACAACCTGCAGCCGGATAACTTTCGGTATTGAAACCTAGAATCGTGCTAGAGTGGTTTCAGGAAACTTGATGGTAAACTCTAATTGTGGTCCTAGCCCCCAAAGTCGCCTCGTCGGAACCTCACGGAACACATTTTGATTGCTACTGAGACTGGCTCCACGCCCAAGCTACATCAGGCCTTAAGTGATGGGAATTATTACGTGATCTCTACATAGACATCTCCTGCCATACATTCCCAGAAGTATATGAAGGAGTCGTCCAATGCCTTCCACACCAAATCGCTGTTATATTACCTTCCACTGATGGTCAAAATCACTTATAGGATGGCGATTAAAATATTTTGGCTGATTAGTGATGTGTGTGGCGTTCAGCAAAATCTAGAGTTGGTCTCTAGTTCTAGTCCATAGACAGATCCACATCGCCATTAATTATACAGCACCAAAAAGGGAGTTTTGAAGGTTTGTTCCAAAATTACGATGTCAGTAATTCGGAAATTTCTCTCTGCTGTAATAATTCGTGTTCAGTTTCAACCAGCCAAGTCCAAAATAGTAGACACTGAGGAACAGAAAATCAGCTGAAATAGCTCAATAGCGGGATGCCATCTAGATTTACCGACATAAAACATCAGTAGAGATCAGTAAAAAGAGCTTATATCCGTTCTAGCAGCATTTCATCGAAGATCGCTGGACTAAACAGAGACAGATCATTCTTATTTCGGGAAAGGATCGTCAGATAGAACCATATAACTACAGGCCAACAAGGAAAATGTTTCATACTCGCATGACAACGTTAACATCTCCTTTGTTCTGTTTTCACGTCATCAGTCCTCTAATTGATGTGATATAACCCGCCATGAGATCCTCATTTATGACAAACTTCTCCTTTCAGAGTACCACTACAACCTATGGCCTCCAGAATTTGCTGTATGAATTACAGTCTCTGTCTTCTCTTACGGTTTTTCATTTCTACTGCTCCCATCGAGATTAGTTTCAGCTGCCTTATCATAACTTGTCCCTCCTTCTTTTCAGTGCTTTCCGTGCGTTCCTTTCTATGTCGATTTTGAGGAGCACATCCTCAATTCTTACCTTATTGGGTCACGTAATTTACACTATTCTTCTGCAGCACCACATCTCAAATGCTTCAATTCTCTTCTGTTCCAGTTTACCAATACATCAGATTCACAACCGCTGAATGCAGTGGTCCTTACGTACAATTTCAGTAACGTTTCATCAAATTAAGATCAATGTTTGACACTGGCAGACTTGTCTAGTCCAGGATGCATATTTTGCCACAGAAAGTCTGGTTTATATGTCCTCGTTGCTCCGTCTGTGGTGGACTATTTTTGTTACAAGGCAGCAGAATGATTACCAATTTTAATGTTGAACTTCTTGCTAGCCGCGAGGGATTAGCGGACTGTGCGGCTGGTCTCGGCGGAGGTTCGAGACCTCCCTCGGGCATGGGTGTATGTGTTTATCCTTAGGATAATTTAGTTTAAGTAGTATGTAAGCTTAGGGACTGATGACCTTAGCAGTTAAGTCCCATAAGATTTCACACACATTTGTCATTTTTGTCAACTTCTCGTCATATCCATTCACCTATCTTCTCATTACTCAGGTCTTTCTTCAGTTTACTCTCAATCTACATTCTGTGCTTTTTAAGTGGTTCATTCCATTCGACCTATCCTGTAATTTTGATTCACTTTCACTGTCGGACAGCCAAGTAATCGCCATATTCAGTTCAAAGCACTTCAGAGCAGAGTTGAATTGCAATAGAGCAGGTAGAAAAGAGTGTTATACATTGCAAAGCAAAAATCATAGAACAGGCAGAGCCAGGAGGCCACAGCATAGTAACAGCTGATACTGCAATACGCTTACGGGAGTATAGAAGCCTTCCCTCACTTGTCACCATGGAATTGTATAGAGTATGAGCCTTAGGCCATTAACGAACTTAGTCAGACGCGTATAAGTACTCAGCCACTCATGTACTGAAAGATTATCGTCCAGTATCACAGACTACACCACGAGCATGTGACACCTTGGAATGCTGTATTGGTCCGCTGTTCGACGATACAGGGTCAGCCTGTGCCGAGTCAAAAGAGCAGAAGCTGTCAGAGCAGAGAGCTGCCTGCTCGCTGGAAGGAGGTCATTGTCGCCTCAGTGGTATCGTCAGCTGTGCTACCATGCTGTCATCACAGTCGCTACTGGAAATTTCATTGACAGTGGCATTCGAGTGATGCAGAGCTCGGCCCCACTCTTTTTACTGTCAGCAATCCTGGTAGTCTATTGTTTTGCATGAGAGGGAACTGGACACTTCAAACAAGCTGTTCCTGTGGGCCAGAATAAAGAAGTTAACTTAATAAATTTAGTGTAGTCCTGACGTCTCGTTTCGCTCTCCATAGATGACAGTATATGGGTCATCTAAGAGTGGTGTCACATCGTTGACGTCGACTTATTAGAGCAAAGTCTAAACCTACAGTGTATGGTACAGTAACTCAAAAAAGTTTTGATCCTGTTTTGCTCATCAGGAAAAGATTGGCGGTTGTGCCATTTGTAAAGTAGATTTTCTTGCGAGTGGATTTGTCTAGCTTTAGAGGTAATGGAAGTCACAGTGGGTTAGTACCTGTTAGATTTAGGTACTGTAGCTATGAGAGCTACTCAGCACCATGTATGGAATCAGATAAAGGAAGATGTTATGTATGTAATCATCAAGGGATTATGCAGAGGCACTGCCAGGAACCGAGATAGCTCATGATTATATATAAGAATCGAGTTAACGTCTTTTGCTTTACTGTCTTGTGAATATTAGTTCTCAAAATGGGTGTTGTCAAGGACAAAGCTTCGGTAGAACTACAGGGACAAGGTGTGTCAGAACTGAAAGCAGTATGCATATTGCTAGAAAAGCTAGCACAGTTAACATTGGATAACATAGAACAACATTGGTTGGTAGAATCGCAATCGCCACAATGGGGTGTAGATTTGCAAGTTTCAAGTTTAATTGCTCCTTTTACTGGCAGGGACACTGACGATTTGCAGGATTTTGTGGGAGATCTTGGAAATCTGCCTGAGTTGGAAGGTTAATCTATTGGAACTGCTGAGTGTTGCAAAAGTGGGACCTAGAGAGGGAGCTATGTAGCGTATACAACAATGTGGTGATTGTGCCACACATGAGTGAGGGAAACTACATGTTTCTATGATTAGATTCTCATATCAGAATTGTACCATAAAATATCTTAAGATCTTCTGCAAGAAAGTGTAGAAATTTATGTAAAAATGTTTCAGCTAGGTGAAGCCATAGCCAGTGCACCAATGTCTAGAGAGGAGTCAGTTGTGAAAGATGAACCAATTAAATGTCGACTGATCACATTGACTTGACTCACATGACCGTACCAAAGGATACTGGAAATCAATTTGGGTCAGTGTTTAGTGTAGACTGCCAGTAGGGATTATGTGTGTGATGACACCATTAGAAGAGAATGAAGTATTTGATCTGGTAGGTTGTTCAATTAGTCGCAAATGAGGTATTGTACACAGACATAGGGATTCATTGGAACCAGCTCTACTAAGAAGAGCATCATGTGTTCTCAAACTGGAAGCAAAAGTCACAGTTAAATACCTTTTGCATATTATTTCTTTATAATCTTTAAGAAATCCACCAAAAATCTCATGTGGATGTATTACCACATTTCTCTTACTCCATGTTTTACCATTATTAAGCATAAGTGTATGTCCTTCAATAGAAATTTTTTCAGCAAGAGATGAAGTTAAGGTTATTGAAACTGTTGAAGATATAGAAGGATGTATTATTCTAGTTAAATTTTATCATTTTGGATGGTTACAGAATCAAAGAGTTATGTTACACAGTTATTAATTAAATATTTATTATACTTTACATCATATGCTAGATAATTTGTTCTGTTACCTTGAATAATTCTAAGACTCTTGCCCAGCTGAACATGATTTGGATATAGCCAGCAGTCGCCAATGTGTATGTCAATTTCTACGTCTTTATCAGGAATATTTAAAGTATTTTAGCTTTTTCTCAATCAATCAGAAGGAATGAATGAAACTGATAGCACTCAATCTTGTTCATTCATTAAGAATAAAATTTTATTAACTGATAATATTTCTGAAACTACTACTGTAGTAGTAAAATTAAAGTTATTCAAAAGAACATTTTCATTGGTATTCTTTATTTCTAAATACTGAATTTTAACATGAATTGGAATAAAAAATACATAATTTGGTCCATAAATTATTGGGGCACTTAATTCAAAATTAGGCTTAAAACTTTTGCCATTGAAAATAAAAAAATTGTTAATTAAAATCAATTCAACAGATAAATTAAAATTAACATTATTCAAATTGTATCGAATAATTTGAGGAATATCAACAGCAACAGTTTCTTTCATTATGAGGTATAGTTAGATTATTAAATTCCATCACACTCCTGGTTCTACCTTTCATATCCTTATGTAATTAACACCACTTTAAATTTTCATTTGCTTTAATGTGTATTCTACATTTTTTGTATGGATTAATTATTCTAACTATTGTGCAATACTGAGTAACAGGCATTTCTATTCTTTTCCTGTCACAATGTAGTTAAAAGTGTTGTACAAAACCAATTAGTACAATATTGTTTATAACTATTTCATGTAGGTATTGTTTTTTTTGGGAACAGGTGGCTAAACTGAAATTGTTGACTCATTACAACTAATTAGAATATTATGAATTAAATAAAAGCAGATTAGGATCCTAAAACTAGAATTTTAGAGAAGAAATCAAGAAATAAACATTTTAGCAAAATTCATTCTACTGGAATAGTAGTACCAAGCAGATGTGGAGAAGATAATGATCGATAATTATACTTTAACTCCAGGATGATCAAACTTAGATATGTCAATTACTGTCATTACTTCACTTATGTTGACCTGGAAGGGGTAATCTATAGTGATTACTTACAACAAGAAGAACTTACTTAATGCAGATAATTGGTTACAGTAAAACTAAGTCACCATCTTCACAGCTAATAGAATCACAAGAAGTGTTATAAACCATTATACAAATAATGCTGTGTTAAGCCAAAGTAGAACCAAATGACATCATATCTTAATAAAATTATAAATATCTTGTGCAGCTACATACAAAATCATTTCATTGAAGTTCCAGACATATAAATGTGAAATGAGCCATGTGTTGGCATGTCAAAGTTATGAATGTCGAGATATCTATTGTGCTTAGTTCTTCAGTACCTTCAAATGTATGCTGCTGCACATAGAATTCGACCTCTGATGGTGCAGTAGAACGATTTATTAAGGAAAGTCGCTAAAGTTCCTTTTATAAATTACTTTGGCCTTTGCTAGGACTGTAGCATATTCTATAGTCTATTCAATTTTACACACACTTATGATAGCCTTTTTGTACATTGATGTAGGAAGATAAATGGTTGGCTAGATTACTATGTGCCCAGGTGTTGTGTTATATATTAGTCCATAACTTATATTAACCTAACTGGTTTCTACATTCAGTATTCTTTGGCTACATAAGTCCATGAACTCAATCTAAGATACAGACTGTAATGGTTTTTACGGTTTTCAGTTGGTATAATACATATCACTAAATATGATGCAATGTACTGTAATGGTATAATTTTCAAATTGGTTGCTCAAACTTCTGACACTGGATCGAATATAGCTTTATTTTGATTTTAATAATTTAGTAAAAAGTTTATTAGCGTACAATAGGACTTCTGTTTCTTATAATACATTTTTAAAAAAATATTTTTCTTTCGTAACTATGCTTGTCACGTAACTAGTGAAAGTGTCAAAAATAGGTACTTGCAGTTTAGTAATGATACAAGGCAAGTATCATAAATATGTTGTATAATTTTCTTAACAACTTCCTGTCGTGAAGAAATCATCAAAAATATATTATAAACATTTTGGAATTTTTTTATGTACGTATATTTCGAATCATAGTTGTTTTCAAGTTAATGCTTGACTTTTACTGATGGAATTTATGCCCTACAGTGAGACTTTTTGTGCTTGAGGTCAGTTAGTCTCATGCATGGGCTATTGATACTTAGTTTTGAGGTGCCCCTGTAGGCGTCAGGTGATATGTTATGGAATGATATTTTAGTGAACTGTGATGTATTTAGTAAATTTTAATTTTCATGTGTCAATGAATTGCTCATTTCACGTTTGTGTACTTGGAAATTTAGTGGAAAGATTTTTTTGTGTGGCTGTCACATGATGTCTTTAATAACCATCATGACAGTACGTTGTCATTTGGTTGTTCTATGAGTTAATATTGTATTATTTTAATAAGAATTTGTAGCGCTTCTCCTAATTTTATTACAGACTTTAAGGTGGAAACAAAGTTTCCCAAAAAAGACAAGTCTACAACATACCTTTTAATAGTGGTCTTGTGTAAGATGTTTTCCTCTTTGAAAGTAACCATTTATATGTTTACTCAAGAAGTTTAGGTATCACAAGTATCATTAATTTCCAAAAATGTATGAAACAGTTTAGGACAAAATTAATGGATAGATTACTACTCTTACTGACAATAATGAAGATGTTATAGCATTATACAAATCTGATGGTAATTCAGTTGTTTTGTTTGATGAGTTAATTTTAGAAAATATAGGTGTAGGGATAGGGTATTTCACTATAGGCAAACATAAAGGAAGAGATTGCTTTTATGAGGCTCAGACATATTCAGAAACATCTAGTCAGAGGTAATATGAACTTTTAAATTACGTTTACAACAGAGGCCTCAGATTTACCATATATTTTAGTGGAGATTTAAAATTTAAGGGTTTTATTGAAATGTGTAGTTATTGTTGGAAAGGAAATAAGTTCAGGTATTGTACAATAGATGTGACAGGGAAACCTAAAAGAAGGCAAGTAATGATGTAGGACTGAAAAGCTTTAGCAATATTATGAACATATTACAAAATTATAGAACATAAAAAATAACTTACTAACGTTTTTTCTCAATTTTATTGCTGTTTTGCAAAATGTGAGCCAGACATTATTAAAAAAGGCAGATGAGTTGAAAGAAAAAGGACTAATTAAAAGAAGCGTTTAAAACATGGAAGAAACAAATGAAAACGGAATATGAAAAGTACAGAAATGAAGATCAGTCTGTTGCTGATGCAGTCGTCAAACGAGTAAAACAACTAATTGAAGGTGTAGGTGATGATGTTCTGAAAGCTACCGAAGAAAACAGGGATGTTTCCAGAATGAGGTTTTTCACTCTGCGTCGGAGTGTGCGCTGATATATGATTGGACAGCTCAGTTGGTATAGCACTTGCCCGAGAAAGACAAAGGTCCGAGTTGGAGTCTTGGTCTGGATCACAGTTTTAATCTGCCAGGAAGTTTCAAAACTTGGATGGTGAGAAACAAGTAATTCATTACTATAATCCCAACCTAGAAGTACTTGGGGATACACCACAAGTTGAACAATATGATAGTGATAATAGAGATAATACATTAAATTAATTAGGAATACAGACTACATTCGACAAATATGTAAAAGAGAAAAAAGTTTTAAAAAATTTGAATCCAAAAAATTTCATAAATGTGACTGAAAATACGATGAAACACATTATCATGAGAAACCTATTGATATATTTAAATATACTGGTAATTTAAGAATAACATTTGATAGAGATAAATTATCAACAGAGTAAAATATGAATGTATTTATGTATTCATTAATCTTAACAAAAAATGTATACATACTTTTATTCTATTGACTTATCAAACTATGCTAGAGTATTATTTGATTCTGTAGCATTATAACCTGAAAATAATCCAAATAAAATTAATCAATCAGAGGAATTAACTGTAATAACTTATTAAAAGAAATGGTTCAACTTTATTTTCAGAAATTAGAGCAATCAAAATGAGTTTCTTTAGACAATTCAGAGCCAAAAACCTATGACTGTTACATAAAATGTATACAGGAAATTCATCTGAATATATTTCAATGAATGATGTAGAAACATTATTTGATTGATTAGCAGTTTTTCATGCACAAGAATTCATCAGAGAGAAAAATTATCGACCGTATAAAAGTTGGCATAATGCAAATGTTAAAGAATAAATTTAGTAATTCTGTCATCAAAAATTCAAAATTAATTCTTTGCTTGACCAGATTTGTCAATAATCTTCCTGATATAGTCAGAAAGAGTGATGAATATAAAAATTGCTTATTAAACACATTAACTGACACAATTCTATTCAAAATGCTTCTACCACACTTATTTGCTGTCCTGGAACAAACCTAAGAGTAAGATTAGCTAGATGGTATCAAGAAAGAAAATAATGTCATTATTGGCTGCTCTACCATATTTGGCTGCTGTAGACTTTATGGTGGAAGGAGAACCTAGTGTAGCTAATGCTGTAATAAAACAGAAAAACTTAATAAGGAACTGGAAGAACAGAAGAGGCACAATGTGATATTGGAGAAAAAGGCTTTTGGAAAAAAGTCTAAAAAATAATCGAAGTTTTCCCTTAGTATTAGGTTACTTTGCTTCAGAAAAATTTGCTAAACAGCTAAAGAATCAATCATTTTATGGGTGTTCTTATGACTGTTGAATTAACTAAAAACCAAAAACAGGGAATTTGTAATAGTTAATATAGGTAATTCTGATAATGTTGGCACTCAGTGGATATGGTACTGTAAGAATAATGATAAACAAGTGCTGTTTTATTCATTTGGAGAAATTATTCCCAATGAATTTGTTACATTATTGATTCAAGTGACTTTTCTATAATGGATGATGAACATAAAAATATAATGATATAATTATTGGTTATTTGTACATATTTCATATAAAATTATTGTCCAATATGTACAAGTTTAAAGAAATCGACATTTTTGGAAATAAAACAAATGACCAAACACTAAACATATAAAATTCTGAGAATTAGAGAAAAGTAAAATGAGATATAGGACCTTTAGAATCAGATAATAAAAAGAATGAAACTCAAGAATGAAGAATTTAACAGTTTAACAATGTGTTCTATAAAATTTTTCAAACAACTACAGAATTAAAATCATTAATAGATGTAAAATTTGAAAATTTAACTATATGATTTCATAAAAAACAGGTGATATTTTTAAAACAGCTAAGAGCTGTATTTATTTCAATGGTAGAAGATTAGTTGATGTAAGTGATCCAATTGATGTGAAATATGTAATGATTCAAAATCACTACATATTTCACATTATATAATCTTTTTACAAAAGCTGAATACCCAAGTACAGTACCCCCCTCCAATTTAAAAAAAAATAAATGTAAGCTGTGATGGTGCCATAGAGAAGTAACATAGTATATAGATAATGCATTCACAACCTGTAGTTATGCACTGGATCGGTTAAATATGGTATAGATGAAGGTATATGATAAACAAATACTTGAAATTTCATTACAACTGGCGATGTACAAAAAATTTCATCATTTTGAGCATGTTTATAACATTAATACAATCTTTGTTGTTAGGAACAACTTTGATAAAGCCCATTCCTTCATTTCCAACGTTTCATTAAATGTCTCTAACAGTATGTATCTGATAACTCCTGCATAAGTAGGGTATAAAACTAATGTCCTAATTACAAAATTACTATATTCTGTTAAAACTGTGCCAGTAGATATAAAAGTAGTTTTACTTAGTGAAATTTAATATGTATAAACAGGTAAACATATCTGGTATTGTAGTGCAAAAAATAATACAGTAATTCATCCTCTTCAAATAACAATAAGAAAAAATAGCAGATAGAGGAATAAAAGGCTTCACCCACTGTGAAAAAGTTAAAAAGAGTAAATTTGTTGAAAAAATTTAAATTTTACTGAAGAAATTATTATTGAATTACATAAATCAAAGAGAAAACTTTTCAAAAGATTCACCCAAGTAGAAAGGAAATTCAAAATTAAATAAGGAATATAAACATTTTTAACTGTAGTAGTTGTTTTTACTAAATTTTCTTGAGTCACTTTAGTTAAAAATAGAGCAGGTGAAAATATTTCAGAAGTCTTTGAAGTAAGTTTGGTTGCTAGATCTCTGGGAAATCTAAAAACAGATGGTGGAAAAATGTTCCATATTAAAACATCTGAAGGACTTGAGAAGAAATGTGACATTAACAATAAATCAACTTTTGCAGAATTAAAAGCATCTGTTGTTGGAAGATTTAATGGAAGAACGAAGTAAAATACATGGGGAAGATTTGCTCTTCAAGTAAATTACAAATGGATCGAATTTGTAACATAACCAGTTGATGAATACAATGACACAAAACGTTTGGCAATGAAAATGAACCCAAAAGAACCATACAAATTTAATTTACATGTAACTAAAATTGTAGCTATTGATGACAAGCCAAAATTTAAATATGAGATGAAGTGAGAGAAAGGAAATTGAATGGAACTTTTGGAATCACAGTATTGCAAACAGCACTATATATGATTGTTGTGTTGTCCATTCTAGTCCAATAACATACAAGGTGGAGGAATTGAGTGGAGAAGAAGTAAAAGGAAACAATTATGAACAAGAGCTACCAAAACTGACTTATTCACATATGCACCTTCGTGAAAAAGAATTAAGAAAGAAAGGTGATAAAGTCTATGAGAAGTGGCTAGATTTTGATTAAACACACAATAGTAGCATCAATAAAGAAAATTTTATTCTATAAAATTTTATATACCTTAATTGAATTCGTTATAGAAATTGAAAGACATTTGACATCGATCATAATATTACTGGTTTTGAATGTGTTATTGCAAATGGTAAAGTATATTCTGATGTAACAAAAGTGAATAGGAACTACATAAGGTCAGAATTATTTGAGATTCTTTAATTTGACTGCCTTGAACACATGAAGAAAGAAGTGGGATTTCACTTCTGTTCAGCAGTAATATGGGTTCCATATTAAATCAAGCTGTGGAAGACTAAATGTGTTATTAATCAATTTTTTAGTGATTAATCATCTTAAATATAGTTTACTAATTAAAATAATAGGTTTTTCATTTCCCTCCAAACTTTTCAAATTGGAGAGGTTTTAAATTCCATAATATAGACCTGACATACTTATCAGTATGTTTCAATGATTTATCTACTACTTTACATACAAAAGATTCATTGATGTATAGTGTTTTTCCATTGTGTACTATGCAGGCTAGCAGTCTCTCTTGTTATTTTCTAATGTTCTTGTTTCACCTGCCTCAATAATTTTGCTGATGGCATTTTTAGTGTCTCTATGCACCAATATCTCTCTGGTAGGGTAGCCATTTGCTAATCTTCAAATCCAATCTCTATATTTTTATTTGTTTCACTTTTTATTTTTATAATGATATAAGGGTATTAAATCATTACAAATTATTTCCTTATAACTTTTCCTCTGACATTATCAACTATGTAAGTATTGTATATCAGGGGCTGTGATGATGGATTCTGAAGATAATAACTTGATTGATTCACTCATGCAGGAATGTTTATGCAGCTGCAGATTATCAAAGACTTGATCAGTTGGATATCTTCAGGGAAAGATATTATTAGTCTGGAATATTTGCAGGACTTACTTCAAGATCCCTGTATTACCATAGAATTAGAATTGATTTTATTATTTACAGGGCTGGATTATCATCGTAGCTCAAGAAGGCTGTAGTTCCATAAGTTTGTAGGTGGAATACTCATCATGTCTGGAATATCATTATTTTTAAATTTTCAGGATAAAAATACTTGTTCTTTGGGATATCATACAGAAAACTCAAAAGATTTTAATTTTTATCTGAGTCTGCGACAATCTCTTGATTTCTTTAATATTTTCAGAGATGATGTTCAGCACCTCTGCAAAACCATATTAAATAAATCATATAATTTGCAGGCATCAAACCTTTGATACCTGAAAGTTTACCAGTTATCAACAATTTTTTTAAAAATATCTTCAGTCACAATGCTTGTCCTCCTCAAGAGCATTGATAAATTTTAAATTGATGTAATGTGACAAAGATTCAAAATATCATCAATAATTTGCGTGTGTGTGTAACCATCCAAAATATTGAAATAGTTGTGATGACAGACGGCATGTAAATTTTCTGAAGCCCTCATACAAATTAATATAGTTAGAATCATGATTATGTCTTATCAACAGTTGACCATTTGGATATATACATCTATTATTCATTAACTGTTAACATATTGTTATTCTTTTTTTCTAATAACACAGTTATTATGTTCACAAATATTGTCAGATAGCATTTCTTTATTTTATTATTTCTTTATGTTACCAATTCTATAGTTCTGTCAAATTTTAAATTTGATCTTTTTTTTTCTAAATTTATCCTTGATTTTATTCATACCTTCAAATGTTTACTTATAATTTCATTTAGTGTATCTACATAATCCTCCCCCCATGATCCATGGACCTTGCCATTGGTGGGGAAGTTTGTGTGCCTGAACGATACAGATAGCCATACCGTAGGTGCAACCACAACGGAGGGGTATCTGTTGAGAGGCCAGATAAACGTGTGGTTCCTGAAGAGCAGCAGCAGCCTTTTCAGTAGTTGCAGGGGCAACAGTCTGGATGACTGACTGATCTGGCCATGTAACACTAACCAAAACAGCCTTGCCGTTGTGGTACTGCGAATGACTGAAAGCAATGGGAAACTACAGCAGCAGTTTTCACCAAGGGCATGCAGCTTTACTGTATGGTTAAATGATGATGGCGTCCTTGTGGGTAAAATATTCCGGAGATAAAATAGTCCCCCATTTGGATCTCCGGGTGGGGACTACTCAAGAGGACATTGTTATCAGGAGAAACAAAACTGGTATTCTATGGATCGAAGTGTGGAATGTCAGATCATTAATCTGGCAGGTAGGTTAGAAAATTTAAAATGGGAAATGGATAGCTTAAAGTTAGATATAGTGGGAATTAGTGAAGTTCGGTGGCAGGAGGAACAAGACTTCTGGTCAGGTGAATACTAGGTTATAAATACAAAATCAAGTAGGGTAATGCAGGAGTAGGTTTAATAATGAATAAAAAATAGGAGTGCGGGTAAGCTACTACAAACAGCATAGTGAACGTATTATAGTGGCTAAGATAGACACGAAGCCCATTCCTACATCAGTAATACAAGTTTATATGCCAACTAGCTCAGCAGATGAAGAAGAAATTGAAGAAATATAAGATGAGATAAAAGAAATTATTCAGGTAGTGAAGGGAGACGGAAATTTAATAGTCTTAGGTGACTGGAATTCGACAGTAGGAAAAGGGTGAGAAGGAAACATAGTAGGTGAATATGGATTGGGGCTAAGAATTAAAAGAGGAAGCTGCCTCGTACAATTTTGCACAGAACATAACTTAATCATAGCTGACACTTGGTTCAAAAACCATAAAAGAAGGTTGCATACATGGAAGAATCCTGGAGATACTAAAAGGTATCAGATTGATTATATAATGGTAAGACAGAGATTTAGGAACCAGGTTTTAAATTGTAAGACATTTCCAGGGGCAGATGTGGATTCTGACCACAATCTATTGGTTATGAACTGTAGATTAAAACTGAATAAATTGCAAAAAGGTGGGAATTTAAGGACATGCGACGTGGATAAACTGACTAAACCAGAGGTTGTACAGAGTTTCAGGGAGAGGATAAGTGAACAATTAACAGGAATGAGGGAAAGAAATTCACTAGAAGAAGAAGGGGTAGCTCTGACAGATGAAGTAGTGAGGGCAACAGAGGATCAAGTAGGTAAAAAGACGAGGGCTAGTTGAATTCCTTGGGTAACAGAAGAAATACTGAATTTAATTGATGAAAGGAGAAAATATAAAAATGCAGTAAATGAAGCAGGCAAAAAGCAATACAAACGTCTCAAAAATGAGATCGACAGGAAGTGCAAAATGGCTAAGCAGGCATGGCTAGAGGACAAATGTAAGGATGTAGAGACTTATCTCACTAGGGGTAAGATACAGTCAGCCTACAGGAAAATTAAAGAGACCTTTGGAGAAAAGAGAGCTACTTGTATGAATATCAAGAGCTCAGATGGAAACCCAGTTCTAAGCAAAGAGGGGAAAGCGGAAAGGTGGAAGGAGTATATATAGGATCTATACAAGGACGATGTACTCGAGGACAACATTATGGAAATGGAAGAGGATGTAGATGAAGATGAAATGGGAAATACGATACTGCGTGAAGAGTTTGACAGAGCACTGAATGACCTGAGTCGAAACGAGGCCCCGGGAGTAGACAACATTCCATTAGAACTACTGACGGCCTAGGGAGAGCCAGTCCTGACAAAACTCTACCATCTGGTGAGCAAGATGTACGAGACAGGCGAAATACCCTCAGACTTCAGGAAGAATATAATAATTCCAATCTCAAAGAAAGCTGGTGTTGACAGATGTGAAAATTATCGAACTACCTGATTAATAAGCCACAGCTGCAAAATACTAACTCGAATTATTTACAGACGAATGGAAAAACTGGTAGAAGCCGACATCGGGAAAGATCAGTTTGGATTCCGAAGAAATGTTGGAACACGTGAGGCAATACTGACTTTACGACTTATCTTAGAAGAAAGATTAAGGAAAGGCAAACCTACTCTTTTTCAAATTTTAAAGTGGCAGGGGTAAAATGCAGGGAGCGAAAAGCTATTTACAATTTGTACAGAAACCAGATGACATTTATAAGAGTCGAGAGACATGAAAGAGAAGCAGTGGTTGGGAAGGGTGTGAGACAGGGTTGTAGCCTCTCCCCGATGTTATTCAATCTGTATATCGAGCAGGCAGTAAAGGAAAGAAAAGAATAAATTCAGAGTAGGTACTAAAATGCAGGGAGACAAAATAAAAACTTTGAGGTTGGCCGATGACATTGTAATTCTGTCAGAGACAGCAAAGGACTTAGAAGAGCAGTTGAACAGAATGAACAGTGTCTTTAAAGGAGGATATAAGATGAACATCAACAAAAGCAAAACGAGGATAATGGAATGTAGTCGAATTAAATCGGGTGATGCTGAGGGAATTAGACTAGGAAATGAGACACTTAAAGTAGTGAAGGAGTTTTGCTATTTGGGGAGGAAAATAACTGATGATGGTCGAAGTAGAGAGGATATAACATGTAGACTGGCAGTGGCAAGGAAAGCGATTCTGAAGAAGAGAAATTTGTTAACCTCGATTATAGATTTAAGAGTCAGGAAGTCGTTTCTGAAAGTATTTGTATGGAGTGTAGCCATGTATGGAAGTGAAACATGGACAATAAATAGTTTGGACAAGAAGAGAATAGAAGATTTCGTAATGTGGTGCTACAGAAGAATGTTGAAGATTAGGTGAGTAGATCACGTAACTAATGAGGAAGTATTGAATAGGACTGGGGAGAAGAGAAGTTTGTGGCACAACCTGACTAGAAGAAGGGATCGGTTGGTAGGACATGTGCTGAGGCATCAAGGGATCACAAATTTAGCATTGGAGGGCAGCGTGGTGGGTAAGAGTCGTAGAGGGAGAGCAAGAGATGGATACACTAAGCAGATTCAGAAGGATGTAGGCTGCAGTAGGTACTGGCAGATGAAGGAGCTTGCACAGGATAGATTAGCATGGAGAGCTGCATCAAACCAGTCTCAGGACTGAAGACCACAACAACAACAACAACAACATTTACATAATTCTTATTTTATATTTCCATGTTCATGAATTCATTTTAAAAGTTCATGTGTAACCCATTTGCTTTTAATTATTTGTCTTAATATTTTTTAGACTACACAATTAATTAACATATACTAGATTCATTGATAAACATTGATGATTTTTCACTGTCTCTTAAAGGTGTCTTAGAGACATTGTTTTTCATACTGCAGTATCATCCACAGCATATTTTTAGACAGCTTTTAATATTTTTATACTGTATAACCCTCCAATATCTTTAGATTTAAACCAAGGATGACCATTTTCATCAGTTATACTACAACTTCCTTACCAGTTCATGCATGTTTCTGTAGGCTAAATCTATGATTACCACCATTTAATACAAAAGTTTTTGAAATGAATATCCTTCAGTTTAACTCAATTTTCTGTGTATAAAATAAGTTGCTGTTGTTTAGTTGATTCATGCATTGATAAATTTGCTGTATTTTGTTATGAATATCCTTCAGTTTAACTCAATTTTCTGTGTATAAAATAAGTTGCTGTTGTTTAGTTGATTCATGCATTGATAAATTTGCTGTATTTTGATGAATGTGTTATCTCTACACTACTCATTTCCTGTTTATTTCATGTCTTTACTGAAATGTGTCCAAAATAGTTGGATGAAGGTGGTATACTTTTAACCAAATGAAGGGACTTCATATACCTGAAGCTAGTGCACAATGGAGTGTTCTTTTCATACACAGTAAATGTGTGGCTTAAATATTTATTGGTTGTAAATTTTGTAATTTTTTAAATTAACTCACTTTCGCTTCAATTTTAAAACAGATATAATTATATTTCCCTTTTCCCTAAATTTCATTTCTAATATCGATTAATATTACTCGCTAAATAATTAGTACAAACACATTTTCAATTCTTCAAAATTCTGTCTCAAAAGTTTCTGATTGTTTCTGTAAGAAAATGATACATGCTTAATCTTTTACATTTTTTCAGGTTTTTCTTAAATGCATCTAACATAGCTTATGTTGCCATTGCAGTTATTAGATGATTATCTATTTATACCTAATAAAATTGTCTCTATTAAACAAAAGTGATAAGTCTAATATGTATAAAAATTGTGAATTGAAAGAGTTAACTGATAATTAATAAATATACAAAGGATAAGTATTCACATATATCTCTGGACTGTGTTAACATATACCAAAAAATAGGTATAATAAAGAGAAAGATGGTACCAATAGACCGCCTCCTCTACAAGTAGTAGATAATGCTCTCTGATTGATGCTGTGTTCCTGGATTTTAAGTGCAACTCCGCACTGTCGTCTACTGGACTAAGTTCGGCCTTCAAGAAAATCTTTTCAAAAGAATTCAGTACAAGGTTTTGCAGATAGTATTCAAATATGTCTCATAACAGAGCGAAATCGTAGGATGCGCAAATTTTTGGGAAGGTTAAGTGTTGTACTGTAGGGTTGCTTCTCTTCAAAATAGATCTAAGTGAATTGATGGATAATGTTGAAAAACCTCTCAGTCTGATTGTGCTAGATTCTTTTCTATAAAGGAAATTAAAAGTTATAGTAAACGTATCAAAATGCAGAATGAACTGTAATCAAATTACATTAGTTATATTGTAAATGTCAAACATATACATTTCTTGAAGTGGAATTGGATGAAATGCCATAAGACTACGAGGTAATCTTGGATTACAGTAAAAATATCAGTTTTAAAATACACTGTTCAGCCAGAATATTATGACTAATGACCTACACAACCGATATAAATCCGTCCAGGTGACAGCAACGTCACCTGACGAGGAATGGCTGCTAGTCAGAAACAGGCAAGGTGGATGTAGTATCAGTTAGTGTGCTGTCCACGTGCAGTAAGGCGAAGGCGCGCTATATATTTGTGCCTGGCTGAACGCAAATTGTGATGGCCCAGAGGATCGCCATGAGAATTTCGGAAACTGCACTACTTGTTGGGTTTGTTCTGAGGTTAGTGTCTTCAACATATGGCGAAACCAAGGTAAAACTACCTCCACACTTAGTGGGGTTGAGCGGTCAGCCCTCATTATAGATGTCAGTTATTTTAGGCTGGGCAGACTGGTAAAACAGGACAGACAGCAAACTGTGGCGGAACTAGCATCGGACTTTAGTTCTGGACAGAGTACAAGTGTGTCTGAAAACGCAGTGAACTGAACACTCCTAACGATGGGCCTCCACAGCCAACAACCAACGCTTGTGGCAATGTTAACGCTATGACATCGACAACTGCGACTGCAATGAGGACGTGACCATTGGCACTGTACGTTGCCACAATGGCAGATAGTTGCATGGTGTGATGAATCCCGATATCGTCTGCACGATGCCACTCGTAGGGCCTGAATCTGCTGTTTTGTAGGGTAACAGTTCCTTCATAACTGTACTGTGAGAAAGAATCAAGCTTCTAGCAGCTCTGTTTTACTCTGGGGAACATTCTCGTGCTCTTCCTCGGGTCCAGTGGTGCTAGTGCGAGGCATCAAGGCGGCCAAGAAGTATCATACACTGGTTACAGCCACGTACATTCCATCACGTTTCCCGGCAGCAGTGCAATTTCCAGCAAGATAATGCGCCATAAAACACAGCAAGGAGTGTGATTGAGTACTTCAAGAAACACAGTGGTGAGTTCCAATTGATGTGCTGCCCGCCTCCCCTCAGTTCAGCAGATTCGAACCTAATCGAATATATCTAGGATGCGATTGAACGTAGCGTAGGGGTTATCGATCCCCTCTCGGTATTTAAGGGCATTAGGTGACTCGTGTATAGATGTGGTACCACCTCCCCCCAGCGACATATCAAGGCCTCATAGCTTCCAATCTACGACACGTTGCCACTGTTTTCTTTGCCAAAAGTGGACATAGGTTGTCATAATGTTCTGGCTGATAACTATAATTTGAAACACTAAATTTTAATAGGGTCAATAATCTGAAGTTGTGTTTATGACAAACTCAGACTCGGGGTCAGTTGCCTTGCAACAGCCACTGCCGGTCAAGAGCCTGGGTGAAGGGGGAGGGTTGGGCACTTACCTAACAACCCAGTCCCATAGAAAAGTCTTTTTTACGAAACACCGACTTATAAAAAAGTCTGTTTTACGAAACACCGACTGGCTTTGGACAGATGGATGTAATAGAAGATTGGAAGTGTGAAGGATAAGTGGTCTACGATAAAGAATTTTTAATTTTGGATCAAGGAATTTTAAAGGTCTATATAGACCAGGAACCTTCCTCTCAATGATGTCTGAAATTAAGCGATGTAAACTGGACTTGGCAGCAGTCCAAAGACAACATGGTAGTGTGAGGTTACTCACAAGGAATAGGGATATATAATACTTTATTGCAGATGTACAGATAAACATGCATTTGGCACTAGTTTTTTGATACAGGGCAAAGTAGGAAATTCGGTTACAGAATCCAGATCTGTTAAGCAAAGAATATCCTACACAGTATTTGAAAACGAATCGTCAGACAGCACACTTATCAATGTTCACGCTCCAACATAAGATAAAGAAGATGAGGGAGGGAAATAAAGAGTTACATGATGAATTAAAACAGTTGAGTCAGACGACACCAACTAGAAATATCAAGATATTTCCTGGAGCTTTTAATGTAAAAGCCGGAAAAGAAGAATTCTATATACCGACTATAGGAAGGCACAGTTTGTATGACGAGATGATCGTACTATGATCAACTAGATTCTCTAAAATAGTCTGAGAATACGTTCGGCTTACTTCGAACACCAGAGAATACCTAGGGAACCTAGTGCTCATCAGATGGAAGAACAATCAACCGTACATCTTGGTGGAACACATATATGGCCATAGGGTCATGGACATCATGTTATATAGAGGAACGGGCTGTGCATCAGACCATCTTCTCGTAATGTGTAGACTTAAAATAAATTTCAGCTGCATGCTTAAGAAGAAGAAGAGATACTACAACTCGCCTTGAATGACTATAAAATGCGAGGAAGTGCAATTAAAGAAACATATGCTGTTTGAAGCCCTAGAGAATCTACAAGAGAGAGAGAGAGAGAGACAATATGGAAGAAAAATGGAAACAAATCAAGGCTACAGTACTAAGAGTAACCGAGCTTATGTTGGGAAGGAAGAAGAGAGTAAAGAAGAGAGAACTGTTCAGCGAGACATAGCAGATGGTTATTCAAAAGAGAAGCGATGGAGGATTGCTTGGCCGGCAGGGACAATGAACAGAAAGGGGAACATTTTCACATCAGACGAAAGACGAAGCGTATCCTGAGAACAGAGAAAAGAATATATCTAACCAGTTTACTAGAACAGGTTGGTGCAGAAAGCCACAAGAAGAAATCCCACTGCATCAAAAATAGGAAACGGGGATTTCAGAGCCCAAACTATCTCATTAGTAATGGGACCTGTACCTTGATAAATGACAAGGGGATATATGTAGAAAGATGGAAAGAATACTTCTCCGTACTCTTGCATCATCCAGACGCTGATGAAATGCTCCCTGCAGACACCACAGAGGAAAGGAAAGATAAAGCAAAATGGGATGTGACTGAAGAAGATGTGAAGATTCCAGTGAAACGAGGCCTCATGGATGGACAGAACAACCGAATAATTGATTAAAGAGGGAGGTGAGAGCTTGCACTTGCAAATATAGAAACTGATTCAGTTGATATGAAAATGTGATATCGCCTGAAGAATGGAACTGGTCATAATACGCCAGATATATGAGAGAAGCAAAATGGAATGTGGTAATTAAGGAGGCATCAGATTGCTGAATGTAAACTACAAGATGCTGTCTACAATTATCCTCAGATAATTACAACTATTCATAGACGACCACATGCGGGAATACCAAGCTGGATTTCGACCAAACCGATCGACGAGAGACCATATTCTCACAGGAGGACCATTGTTGGGAAAACTCTGAGAACATGGTGAGGACATCTATAGTCTGTTCGTCAATTTTCAATGTGCATACGACAACATAATGCATTCATCGACTTCTGAATCCCTCAGAAGCTAGTAAGAATGGTGCGAAAGTGTATGGACGGGTCAAGAGCTGCAGTGCGTTTCGAAGAGTCATGTCAGAAACTTTCGGTATTAAAGCAGGTCTCTGACAAGGGAATGGTCTCTCAAGTGTTCTGTTCAAAGTCTTCTTAGAGATAGTAGTAAGTGAATGTAGGGAACATGAATTCTATCGAGTAAAGCTGGATGGTAACTTCGATTGCCTCGCATACGATGATGACATAGTCCTGTTAAGTGAATCAAATCATGAGTTGAACGAAATGTACGAGTAAATGGACAACTACGCAGAGAAAGTTGGGGTACAGGTGAGTCACGACAAAACAGTGTTGTTAGAGTCAGGAAGAAGACAGAATCGGCACGAATTTCTTGAGATAGCTGACATGAGGTTCCAGATAGTTCACCAGTTCAAGCACTTGGGATCTTGGTTTACCAGGAACAGCAGCATACAAAAGGATACAAGGAAAGAATAGCAGGGGGAATGAAATACCTGTATTCCCTTAAGTAGACGCTCACCTCTGGATCAATGTCAGCAAATATTAATATGAGAATATATAACGCAGTGATATGTCTAACAGACAATTAAGGTTCAGAAACATCGAGCATGGCTAAACGAGAAAACAAAGAGCAATTAATACTTAAAAGAAGTGTAATGAGTAAGATTTGGGGACGTATCTTTATAAAGGAGAGTGGAGAATTAGAATAAATGAGGAAATTTACCTCTTGGTGCTACATGAAACAATACTACGGACCCTGAAGGCCTAAAGAAACCAACGGCGAGCCATGTAGACCGTATACCACAAAGAAGAAAGACAAGTAAAGAAGGCATTTGAGGGGAAACCAAACACCGTGCGCCTCACAGGTCGACAAAGCAGCTATGGATGGACGACATAGTTAACGACCTGGCAGTCATGGAGACAGAAAGAACTTGGTGGAACCGAACGAAAACAGAGAAGAAGGGACGCAATTTGTTGAAGCAGCCTGTGGTCAGTAGTGCCTGTCACACCTGAATGTTACAGACATTCATTGAAGTAATAATTCCCGCCAACAGAAAGATCTTCAATGTAGGTTTAAAATCCATAACATCGTTAACATGATATTAAACATCATCTGTAAGGTTCTTGCATGCATGTCTATCCATGTATCAGACTTTCCTATGCGCTATTATTACCCCTTTGAAGCCCTCTTAGGGGCTGTCTTTGGGCCTAGTAGTAGCCTGCGAGTGCGCTGACAAGTGCTGCATTGACTGGCTGTTAATCATACACTGAAGCCCCATAGAACCTGCTACGGGCATGCGTATTCAAATGCAGAGATATGTAAACAGGCAGAATTCGGCGCTGCGGTCGGCAACCCTTGTATAAGACAGTAAGTGTCCGGCGCAGTTGTTAGATCGGTTACTGCTGCTGTAATGGCAAGTTATCAAGATTTAAGCTAGTTTGAATGACATGTTACAGTCGGCGCACGAGCGATGGGATATACCTTCCAGGTAGCGATGAGGAGGGGATTTTGTCGTGTGACTATTTCACGAGTTCACGAGGAATATCAGGAACCAGATAAAACATCAAATCTCCGACATGGCTGTGAGCGGAAAAAGATCCTGCAATAACGGGACCAACGATGACTGAAGAGAATCTTTCAAGTTGAGCGATGTGCGAAAATTTCGCAAATTGCTACGGATTCAGTGCTGGGACATCAAAAAGTGTCATCGTACGAACCATTCAATGAAACGTAGTCGATATGGGCTTTCGGAGCCGAAGGCCCACTTGTGTACCGTTGATGACTGCACGACACAAAGCTTTACGCCTCGCCTCAGCCCGTCAACACCCATATTGAACTGTTGATGACTGGAAAGATGTTGCCTGGTCGGACGAGCCTCGCTTAAAATTGTACCAAGCGGATGGATGGGTACGGGTATGGAGACAACCTCCCGAATCCATGGAACCTGCATGTCAGCAGGGGATTGTTCAAGCTGGTGGAGGCTCTGTAATGGTGTGGGGCGTGTGCAGTTGAAGTGATGTGGGACCCCTGATATGTCCATATACGGCTCTGACAGGCGACACGTGTGTAAGCATTCTGTTTGACGACATGCATCCATTCATGTCCATTCTGCACTACGACTGACTTGGGCAATTTCAGCTGGACAGCGCGACTTTCCAGACGTCCAAAATTGTTATAGAGTTACTCCAGGAACATATTTCTGAATTTAAACACTTCCACTGACGACGAAAGTCCCCTATATGAACATTATTGAGCGTCTCATGGATGCCTTACAACGTGCTGTTCAGAAGAGATCTCACCCCCTCGTGCTCTAACGGATTTGTGGTTAGTGGTGCAGGATTCATGGTGTCAGCTCCATCTAGCACTACTTCAGGCAATAGTCTAGTCCGTGCCACGTCTTGTTGCGGCACTTCTTCGTGCTTGCGGTAGCCCTATACGATAATAGGCATGTGTACTGTTTCTTTGGCTCTTCAGTGTATTTAAGTGTAATGAATGTTGTGAGGTACAAGTTTTATTACCAAGACAGCGGTTGATACATACGCCAAATCCTACTTTCAGCAGAGTTATATTGCCGTCTGGAAATCAACGGGTATGTGAATTATAAAGTCCCTACACGTGGAACATTGCTATCTGTCCATTGAAAACATGGAGGTAAACTCATTTAAAAGTCACTCACAAGCAACACTAAGTACGCTAAAGTATAAGCCGCGCCTGTATCAGAAAGGCAAATGGATGAGAAATACATCAGATGCCGTTGCTGTTACATGTACGTATGTTGATAACCGACTCCGTACTCGACGAGCTTCGAGCACATAGCGAAGGTGAGCAATTGCTCACACCCCTTAAAGTATGCATTTTACAGCCAATGGTTACCGTACCCCTTCTGTTTTGATCCGTAATTGCCCGTCGCAAATGATGGATAGAAAAAGCTTGCAGTAGACGATGTATGTTTCACATTTTCGAAGATGAACAACTGCTCGTCGCTCTTGAGAGACGTAAGATGTCAAATTACGCCCATAACTGCCTCTGAGTATGTGTGATACATGTTTTACTTCACATTTCTTTCATACTTTGTAACAGCTGTCTTCCGTTTTGGTTTGCAAATGATGAATGAACGAAATGAGCTTATTACTTGGCGTTCATCCGTTACCTTAGTCTTTGGCCTCTTTGTACACAAAACCTGTTTAAATCTGTATAGAAGACTTAATATTGTAGTAGACAATACAAAGAAGCGAAAAAATGTAAGATAATTACGGTATTCACAATATATGTGGATTTATGTCAGCGTACTGACGTTGAAAGGGATTCGATATACACTGTAATAAAAAATAAACATTTGGTAGATATCCAACAGCGTGTTATGTAAAACGTCTGTTATTTCGTGCTCTTTCATACTCTCTCCGGTAACATTTTGATTTTATTGCAGTAGTTTCCTCGCATCATCTTCCTCTACTTTATGACTCTTTTTCTATCTGACGCAAAGCCTGTCCCAACTTTGTATAACGAAGCACACCAGTAAGTGCTAGTCCGACAGGGAGTTTTGAGTTATCAAAATTGCTCTAGATGTGTATATTCGTAACGTTACGTTGCGCTGAGTTTGCATCGGTGTATGGATAAGAGCAGTTTCTGTCGAGCCAATGCAAAAATTTGTCAACAGGGTATAGGTTTCTACTTCACCTACACTGTGTGGAATTCAGAATATTTAATTTTAACAGATGTGAGAAGGAGAATTTGTTGTTTGTAGCTTTTTTCTAGTATTGATGAGCCTAGTGTAATTCGTATAAATGGAGACGTACTCATACTAGCCGTAAGTGGAGATTACCAAATACCTCGCAGACCCATCATAGACCACTGTAACGATGATACGCGTAACAATTGCAGTCCTGTTATAGGTACTCTCAGTAGACAACACAGAGGAGAACTAGGAAGTGAAACATTTAGGACTGTAACAAAAAACTCATAGTATTTATCATTTCAGACCGCTCTGCTAGCAATCTAGAACGTAATGTGAAATGTTCGTTCAACGTATTAGTGTTTTAGATTAGATTTACGGCATATGGTTAGTAATGGACCGTTTGGGAAAGAAGAATTTTATAACCGGAAATGTGTTTCTAAATCTAAAACCGTAATATCACCCTCTGACACATAGTGACAGGACTGGAAGTTACGCGGACCACTTCTCCAACAAAAATTTGCTCGACGACGATGCGATCAAATCTAATTTCCGTCCAATTACAGACATGAAAACTTCAAATGTATACCCAGAGAGGAGCACTAGAATGTATTTAG
The DNA here is from genome assembly GCF_023864345.2 of Schistocerca serialis cubense. Lineage (NCBI taxonomy): Eukaryota > Metazoa > Arthropoda > Insecta > Orthoptera > Acrididae > Schistocerca > Schistocerca serialis. Next base: position 339,136,895 of record NC_064641.1, on the reverse strand, counting down.
CCATCCCCGCTCTCTGCCCCTTGAAAAATAAAAAAGTAAAAACTGCCTTCGTAAACTCAAATCGCATCCTTGTCAGCCACACAGTTATATCAGTTATCATGTTGAGTAGTCCAGAGAATGTGAGGCAGAATGTCTGGTGGCAAATATAATAAAAGGCAATTGTCGTGAAATCAAAAATTACTTCACCATTCCCTGCCATTTTGTTTGTAACCGAAAATATCCTATTACTGTCGGTTCAAACAATTTGCAATAAAGTGTTTGTACTCCCGCTAACCAAGGAACCTACAAAAATGCAGCCGCATGACGGCTTCGCTAACCACCGACTTTTCGGCAGGAGCACACCCTACAATTTCCAAGGCATAACTGCAGCACGTAAACGCTGTGCCAGGGAATTTAAAACCTCGGATCTCAGAGAAACTTCAGAAAGATAAACTTACACACACTGTAAACACTGGCGCCATGAAGAACCAAAGATGTCCAGCGTCAGAAGTTACCGATAGGGAAATTAATAATCTAGGGTGAGATGAAGAACCAAAGATGTCCTGCGTCAGAAGTTACCGATAGTGAAATTAATAATCTAGGGTGAGATAGCATTAACTCTGTCCCCCTGTTTTTTGACGAAGTAGGGAGATGGATTCCAAGCAGAATTTAAACAAAAACAATCATCTCCGTTTATAACCTTACTGCCGGCCTAGGTGGCCGAGCGGTTCTAGGCGCTACAGTCTGGAACCGCTCGACCGCGACGGTCGAAAGTTCGAATCCTGCCTCGGGCATGGGTGAGTGTGATGTCCTTACGTTAGTTAGGTTTAAGTAGTTCTAAGTTCTAAGGGACTGATGACCGCAGACGTTAAGTCCCATAGTGCTCAGACCCATTTGAACCATTTATAACGTTACTCGACATCTTTCATTAGGAAGTGTCGTATCCATGATCTATGGAAAACTATTAATCTAATGTAATTTAGTGTCTACTACTAAACATGCTAAAACCATTGCCTTGTAATGGTTACATCGCCGAAATTGTGGTTCACAGTAGTCTGATAAGGCTTCTTCACGCCACTAATAAATTTGTAAACATCGAACAACATTACACTTTCCTGTGCAGTTTTTCCAGTGGCAGCTATAGCTCACAAAACATCACAGATAATAGTCCGAAAATTCTTGCATCCCTGACTTGATACTCTCAGAGAGAACATAAGAAGTGTGCATATAGAGGTTCTGTCAAACATGCCCAAGACCTTCTTGAGTTACCCCCAAAACTATAATCGCAGCAAAATATTTCGACAACAGTACTTGTATGTGTTTCAACTGTCTAATATGACAAACAACATAAACGTATATTGTTCATAAATTAGTAAGATTCCTTTTATCAATTATATCTCAACATATTTTCTTGCATATGTACTTTCCATTGAACTATGCAAATTCTATGTATATAAGTGCATGTAAATCATTTATAAAATTAACTTATTTTACAAAAAGTCTGCATTTGTTTCAGAGATTTCAAGCTTTTTCACTTTGTAAATTTGTATAATTACTTTACAGAAAACATATATATATATATATATATATATATATATATATATATGTATATATGTATATATATCTGTAACAGTGTGTGTTTACCCAAATGATTCAAAACTTTGTAAGGTGTCAGGCAAATCCAACACCTTCCATGGAAACCCTGACATGATAAGCAAATCCAGTGGTACGTCACATATCTCCAAATAAATCGTGACATTAAATTGACCAATGTAATACGAGTAACGAGTGAGCAAATGGAATACCACAGACTAACACAAGAATGCCTAAATGCATGTCATACCTTCCCACCGTGAGACAGATGCAGTTCCGAGGGGAGAAACGAGAATGGAAGCCGAGAGCGGAACCGTGTTAAGCTGGAAGGCCCTACGATAAGGGACGGACGGACACCCATGTCGCCAGCTAACCGCTAGGACCACACCACTTGAAAGTTTTAGTGTGAGACTTTTTCGCGTCTCTGTTACGTAAGGACCACCCCCCAGCCAATGTTAGAAGCTAGAGCCATCCAGAAGAACAGTATAGGTCTTATGATAACACAAAAAGGGCTACACCACACGCAAGTTTTAGCGTGATACTTTTTCGCGTCTCTGTTACTTCAGGACCACCCCCCAGCACATGTTAAAAGATAGAGCCCTCCACAAGAACAGTACAGATCTTACGATAACGCTAAAAGTACCACACCAGCTGCAAGTCTTACCGTGAGACTTTTTCGCGTCTCTGTTACATCGCAAACTTTAAAAAACATTGCCCCACGATGAAAAGTATAACGTTTCTCATTGGATGGACAGAATTTTTGTAGGCAGAGCTTAAGGTTAACATTGAGACCCTGATTGGTCAGATGAAAACGCAGCCAGATAGGTTTATTTTGAACCAACTTCGGTAAATTGTAGTAAGGAGAAGTTAGGAGAGAGTTGCTTCAGAGACGGCGAGGTGAGCGGAGCTGTGCTGCTCGCCATCCCCTGACGAACATCGACAAGGTAATGAACGCACACGATGCCGCATAACAGCACATAAAGCTTCACTCAGAACTGCAGAAGTCTCATCTGTTACATCCCCTTTTTGCGTAATACTAGTGTCGATCATCAATTAAAGCTCATGGTGTTCACATTTGCCACTTGAAGTAAAAATCTGAAGCACGATGATTTTTCGGGTACATAGTTATTGAGAAACCATTTCAGCTACTGTAATTTTCGTCAAATTAGATAAGTAATTAAAGATAATTTAGGGCCACTGTAGACCATTTTCATAGTTTTCTCTTTTGTGCAACTTCATTTAAACCTAGATTATAGATGTGATATGTCATAGGTCATCCTTCGATCCATTGTAGAACTTGGAAACCCATTCAGGGAATATTCGTTCTCATTTTTGTTGAACGCAGTTGGTTTTTACCATCCTGTATTAAAACATTTCCTTTTATCAATAGTACAATTTATAAACAATGTTTTGTGGGTAGAATAAAATTTCCAATGGTAAACGTAACTGCTTTTTCAACGTTATTGTGTGAATGTGTGAAATCAAATTATGTGATGTAGGAATTGTGCAAAAGAAACGTGTGAAAAACTAAATAAACTAAGCACACCAGAAAGCTAATAAACTACAAAATAACAGTCATTGACTAGGGACTTAAGTAAAAAATAGACTATCGATAAAAATAAGTCATTAGTTCTGAAATGGACAGTATATAAAAAACAAAAGTAAGGCATAATAAACACTGAAACTATATGCCACTTATTTTCTCCTCATAAAAATAGAAGAATAACTATATTTTACTTATTTTCTCCTTACAGAAAGAAAGAATAAAAAATTATATTGTTGGATGTTTTCCCTTTTTTAAACATTTGTACCATTTGTTAGGATAATATCTCAATACTTGTGTATGTACATTTCTTTGTCAAAGCAATTCTTGGAAATAATTCTTAGTTGTTAGAGTAACAATGTTGAAATGAGTGTCTAGAAACAAAAACATTTTACTTGTACATGATATTTAGAAAATGTGTTAGGAATAGATTTTACTTCATTACTACATTTATAAATAAATATATTTCTAAGAAAATCGATGTGAAACACTCCTCACTTTCGATAACATACTTCTTAAAAAACAAACTTCACACTTAAATAAAGAAAGAAAATAATTAAAAATTAATAATAGCACAAAAATATTCTTCTCTTCTCATTTTTGAGAATATTGTGGAAGAATATAAAAATATAAATTAGTAATACAAACTAGCACAGAACCAGAATAACGTGGCAGAATAGTAGGCAACAAAATTTAGATAAAGGAATAATTTTTGACTGACTTAGACAACGATTCAATCATTACCTAAATTCAGCGCAAAAATTAAGTTCGAAGGGTGGTGATATGTAAGGTGTCAGGCAAATCCAACACCTTCCATGAAAACCCTGACGCAAATCCAGTAGTATGTCACATTGCTCCAAATAAATCGTGACATTAAATTAACCAAAGTAATACGAGTAACAAGTGAGCAAATGGAATACCACAGACTTACACAAGAATGCCTAAATGCATGTCATACCTTCCCACGGTGAGACAGACGCAGTTCCGATGGGAGAAACGAGAACAGAAGCCCAGAGCAGAACCATGTTAAGCTGGAAGGCCCTACGATAAGGGACGGACGGACACCCACGTCGCCAGCTAACCGCTAGGACCACACCACCTGCAAGTTTCAGTGAGAGACTTTTTCGCGTCTCTGCTACGTCAGGACCACCCCCAGCACATGTTAAAAGATAGAGCCGTCCAGAAGAACAGTATAGATCTTACGATAATGCCAAAAGGACCACACCAGCTGCAAGTTTTACCGTGAGACTTTTTCGCATCTCTGTTACATCGCAAACTTTAAAAAAGTATAACGTTTCTCATTGGATAGACAGAATTTTTGTAGGCGGAGCTTAAGGTTAACATTGAGACCCTGACTGGTCAGATGAAAACACAGCCAGATAGTTTTTTTTGAACCAACTTCTGTAAATTGTAATAAGGAGAACTTAGGAGAGAGTTGCTTCAGAGATGGCGAGGTGAGTGGAGCTGTGCTGTCCGCCGCCCCCTGACGATCATCGACAAGGTAATGAACGCATGCGATGACACATAACAGCGCATAAAGCTTCACTCAGAACTGCAGAAGTCTTATATGTTACATCCCCTTTTTGCGTAATACTAGTGTCGATCATCAATTAAAGCTCATGGTGTTCACATTTGCCACTTGAAGTAAAAATCTGATCGCGATTATTTTTCTGGTACATAGTTATTGAGAAGCCACATCAGCCACTGAAATTTACGACAAGTTAGATTAGTAATTAAAGATAATTGAGGGTCACTGTAGAACATTTTGATAGTTTTCTCTTTTGTGAAACTTAATTTAAACCTAGATTATAGATGTGATATGGCATAGACCATCCTTCGATCCATTGTAGAACTTGGAAACCCATTCAGGGAATATTTGTTCACATTTTTGTTGAACGCAGTTGGTTTTTACCATCCTGTATTAAAACATTTCCTTTTATCAATAGTGCAATTTATAAACAATGTTTTGTGAGTAGAATAATATTTCCAATGGTAAACTTAAGTGCTTTTTCAACGTTATTTTACCAGATAACTAAAAATAGGAAAGCCTTGAACCCCTTCCACTAAAGTTAGTTAATATTAAGATTCTCTTACAGGGAGTGCAGTGGAGCTGACGCTGAAATCATTAAATATTTGGCTATATCATCGCTAGTCTCACTGAACTCTTCTGAATTCTACATGTCATGTGTGGTCTGGCGTCTCCTTCCCAGCAACAGGTCCCAGGTTCAAACTAGTCAATTCCCTAAAAAACACGCTCAGAGCGTCGTTGCGCGAAAGTGGAAGGGAGACACGATATTGAACAAACAGACACCACGCAGAATGTTAGAACTTACAGTGGATTTTTTTCACTCACTTCAGACTTAAAGCTGAGGAGTCCCTTTCTTGCTGTTTTAAAATTACTCCTCATTTATTATTCAATTGTTAGGTTACTTTTGTTCCAAAGTACTTATCTTACAATCACTCCTTTTATATTTCATGCTTGAACTTTTAGCATATCTGAAGTTTGCAAGGCGTATTTTAATTACTTGACAAATACAGTATTACTCTGTATACACTGAAGCGTAATATCTGACACTCGTAAACTACCATATTTTATTAAATTTTCTACACGAAAGTGAAATGTTGGCTTATTAATTTTTCATACATTTAAACTGTTCTTTCAAGTTTCTTTACTATTGGTCTCAGTCTATGATAATCTGTAGTCCTAACGGTTTTCTGAATCTGGAAGGAAACTCTGAATAATATGCAATGTTATCGGGGCTGCATATAACTTTGAACGGAATTTGAACCTGCCCCTGCTTATTTACTCTTCTTAGTTTTAAGAAGCCTTTTCTTTTCATCAATGGTACACTCGATGTGTGGAGGATATTCTATCACCCGCTTCTGCTACTCTGACTGTAGCTGTACTCAAAATGTTGAGTTCTTCAATTTTGGGTTAACATTAAACTCCATTACATCAAGATATAATTTCATGTACCACATTGTAATCTAATGGTCCGTCTTTCCGTGATCCCCTTTCAGCATATATTACTTGTATCCCATAGGGCGAATATCCGCGCCATCTATCATCATCTTCTAATGTATTTATTCTCTGTAAAAGACGAACTGCATCATTTTACTTTTCCTCTTCGCTTTCCTTTATCATTGCCTTGTCTTTCCTTGAAATCGATCATGCTTGTACCACTTGATGCTCTTCTGGAGTTTTCTTCCTCTACTCTTCATCTTTGACTGCCATTTATCTCTGTTGAACACTTCCGTCGTCTTGATTTTCTGTTCCATCAGTTTTAACTTGCATTACAACTGGATCCTCGTGAGCTGCGGTAATCTCTACAAACGTATCTTGCCTCCATTCTCAGTAATATGTTTACCGTTTCCATTCTAATTGGCTTTCTCATCTGGTTTCAGACATGGTAATACAAGATCTTCTGTTATCTGTACACTTCTTTCTCAAATTCACTGTCTAAAATCATCAAAATCATGAACTTCGTCATCACCATCCACCCACTTCGCTACTACATCTCCCTGTATTACATCAACATATGTACATTGGGGCAAGATGTTCATGTTCTACACTTCCACTATCCCCTGGATCAATCCACTGGATGACTTGTCTTTCCTTGTTAAGTTCCATTCTACACAAAAAATACGAAGTCGTCATCAACTCTACTTTCGGATAGCACTCCTCCTTACATGGCTCCTTAGGCATACTTTGCAAACTGAAGGAAAATTCCCCAACACTACAATTAATTGGATCCCCCTCGTTAATATTATTTTCATGTTACACATCATAATCAACGAAATCAGCACAGCTTTCCTCTACACTCATGTTTGGATCAGTTTCATTTGTTTAAATATTATCATGTTAATGGATTGAGCCTTTGCACATATTCAGCAGACAGTATAGTTCGATTTACATAATTTTTTATGCATCTATGCGCCAAGCTCATTTTTCTTGTTAATTTCCTTTAACGTCAGTACAACCTTCTACAAGCCACTACTTTCTTCGTTTTCCCATTGTCGATACATATCACATGTATGACGGGGTTTCTTCAGAAATACATCCTCACCTACTTCATCCATTTGCCCACAGATGTCATGTGAAACAATATCCTGTCTTTCTGCCAATTCTTCCGATCTACTCTCACACAGATTTTTTTCTGGGTTGTTGGGATGGTTGAACCCGGGACTCCAGACGGCCGAGCTGAAGCCGGGACACACCGCCGTCTTTCGTCAGGAGGCTGAGAAGTTCAAGAGCGTCAAGGGGCAGTGCAGAGTGATGCAAGGTATTTGGTGGCATTACTTTATTCTCATAATTTACAGTGCTTCAGAGAGTGCAGCGGAATGTCAGTGTGCCACCCATGAGCTGTTCCGCGAGTCCAGCTAGCTCAGCAGCTCCTGGTATAGCGACGCTATACCGACGCCAGTGCTGGTGTCAACAACGCCACTCGCCTCTGTAAGTCGGCAGCCGCTCTCCCGGTCGCCGCCTGCCGTGGCGCAGCGGCTGGCGCTGCGCCGCTGCCCGCTATTCCGGAGACTGCTACATTCCCCAGTCCTCGCTGCCCTCTGCCATGTTTGGCCTGCTCGTCCAACAATGGGACGAAGGTGGTTGTACTGGTCACCCGTGGCCCTCGGCCTCTGCTGCTCCCAGGACAGGATCCGGCTCGAACCCCCACCCTCCTGGATGCTGTGCCGCAACTTGCCGCTATTGGTGCTTGTCGGTTGGCAACACTCTCCGCCGTCTCCAGTGCTGCTCCAGCGCTCCTGTGCCGCCAACACCTTACACCTCGCATGGACCCCGGCACGCCAGGTGGAAAGCGAACATGGTCCGTCCTGGATCCACTGCAGACCGCTGTCACTGACCTCCTTCAGGAAGACCGTGCAATCACCAAGTACCCGGCTGCCATTCCGTCCCGCCCTGGTGTTACGCCCCCAGAGGTGGAATACAGCCCGAACAAGTACATAGAAGTAAAGTTCAGATTTACATAGAATATTTAGAACATCGCTGAAAAACTCGCCCTTATAAGTGTAGACCAGCATAGGTTCGTCCCGACGCTCGACTGACTTGGCACACTCTGCACCGCGCGGGATTAGCCGACCGGTCTTAGGCGCTGCAGTCATGGACTGTGCGACTGGTCCCGGCGGAGGTTTGAGTCCTCCCTCGGGCAAGTGTGTGTGTGTTTTTCCTTAGGAAAATTTAGGTTAAGTATTGTGTAAGCTTAGGGACTGATGACATTAGCAGTTAAGTCCCATAAGATTTCTCACACATTTGAACTCTTTTTTTTTTTTGCACACTCTGTCCCAAGGTAAAAGTACCTCACTATTTAAACTGCCTTTCCCCTCGCTTCTGACATATCGTCAGAGAAAGACAGAAACTGTGGCAGAGATAAATACCCTAACGTCAGACATCTACAACTCTTCACTTTGCTTTGGCCTAGTTCCTCGCCTCATATCGCAATAACTTCAAGCAACGCTGGGGTTTAATGCCTTGTTGTTCACACAAAGCAATTCGTTCGCACAATAGCGCTGTCGCAGCACTGCGCCCTCGAGTGCCACGTTTGCATTTCCTGGTCTACTAGCTGTCGACTGTTTCAACACTCTGCCAGCGGCCCCAGATTCCATCGTCCAACCGTGCGTTCATTGACTTTTGAGAAAATTTCCACTTTCCTACGATTATGACTAATACTAGCGCAGCACAGCTCCCTTGTTTCAACAAGATTCGCCACTAATCGAAATTTAATATGTGTGGCCTGTGGCTGCGTTACATGCCTTGTTCAAGAAACTTAAATTCTACAGACTAAAACTAACGAGAACATAAAAAGATTAATTGTACACCTATACACTGTTCACACTGGTTACCCATGCCGTAGGCAACTGATGTGTTGGCACCTTCTCTACTGATGCACGTTTCCACATTCTCCACAAAGCTATACTCAAGAAAAATAGAAGAACGTCACACCTGTGGCTGAAATGCTCACTGTCATGATCCTGTTGCCCCAATGCTGTTGTAACTTTCGAACGTCTTCCAATACTTTATTAACCGTGGTAAATCCTTCCTGTGCGTTAATTAAGGAATGCAACATTTCCAAAAACTCTAGAATTAAGGTGGAGTTTAAATATGTCAGATTCTGCATTGTTATTATCCCCAGAATCCCTTCCGAGTACAAGTTACTACAACATCGTACGATATCCTCAAAAATTCCCGATAGTACACAAAAAACGCAACTATTATCTCACTCACCAAAACAAAATAAAAAACCCAAATTATCCTTTGATACAAAAACACGAAATGTAAACATGGTGTACAGTATTACACATAAAATAATTTACTCCCTCCATGACTGTAACGCATACGGAACGTTATGCGTTCGCTGTTGTCCCTCCGCCGCAACCTTCTTCTTCCGTTTGCTTCGCCTAGCACCTGCTGTTGGGTCACTTACTTGAAGTAATCCGTCCAGCATTCCCTTAAAAGGCTTTATCCTATTCACGTGGATAATGGATGTTTTTGTTGGCAGCTGCAACTTAACATTTACAGGCGAAGTCATCTCCACGACCAAGTATGGTCCATGGTACTTCGTCAAGAATTTTTTCGTCTTTCCCTTAGGCGTGTATGGATTTCTGATCAGTACACATTGACCAACCACGTGCGGAAGACAAACGTCCCAGTTATCATAGTTTCCATTCACATAATAACTTGGCATTTTTAAAATTGCTTACGTACTCGCTCCGTTCTTCCATTCGCCTGCGAATGAAATGGTCTAGTGCGTAATTTTTTAATTCTCAATAACCTACACAACTGTGTCATTATTTCGACAATGAAGTTCGTTCCCTGATCCGTAATTATGGTATCAGGCACCCCAAACCTCAATAACCACTTATTGACCAAAGCTTGTGCTACCGTACCTGCCTCTTGGTCTCGTATTGCGACCATGGTTAAAAACCGCGAAACGTGATCAATTATATTTGAAACGTAACGATTCCCCGCGCGTGTTTTGTTATATAGCCCGCAGATATCAAGTACGATGAACTCGAAAGGCTTCGAAGCCTCTGGTAACCGTTGCAATGGAATTCTTGCGTGCGTCACATCCGCTCGCTCCACACACGGTACACAATTTACAAAGAATTGTTCCACATCCCTTCTCCGCGTGCGCCACCAAAATCGTTCTGCTACTCGTCTTTCCGTTGCTCGACGACACCCATGCCCTGAAAGCACATGATCATGGGCCTGCCTTAAGACTTCTTCTCTCAAACTCTTTGGTACCACTACCCGTGATCCACACCTGGTAACTCTACTCAACAAATTTCCCTCCACAATGAAATGTGGTTGAGTTCTAAAACCCTAGCACTCCTCATCCTCTGCTTGTGCACTTTTCCATTCCGCGACACTCTTACCCATTATTTCTAATGCGTCCAACTTGCGACTTAATGCATCTGCGTTCCCGTGCTTCTTTAGTGGTTTATGAATGACTTCAAAGTCAAATGCACTTAATTTTAGAGCTGACCGTGTTAACTGAATGGAAGGATCCTTGAGTCCCTGTAACCATCTCAACGCTGCATGACCTGTCACGGCCTTAAACTTCCTACCATAAAGGTAACAACGAAAATACGTTACTCCATATATTACTGCCAACATCTCCTTTTCCGTTGTGCAATAATTCCGCTGCGCCCTCTGGAAGCATTCGCCACCGAATGCTCCTGTCCATTCACCTTTTTCCACAAAACACATCCTACTGCGCCATTTTAAGCGTCACACGATAAGATGAAGTCTTCTTCAACATTCGGAAACAGCAATACCGCACCAGAAACTAATCGCATTTTTAATTCATCGAAAGCTTCCTGACGTTCCTCCATCCACTGAAATTTAACTCCTTTCCCTAAAAGCTTTGTTAACGGCTCGGCTACTTTAGCAAAATCTTTTGCAAATTTACGATAATATGAACTTATCCCAATATACGATTGTAACTGCTTTGTTTTATGTGGCGTTGGGCAATTTTGAACTGCCTCTGTTAACTGAGGAGCGGGTTTAACCCCTTGTTCACTAATTACATGACCTAAATATATGACCTGCGTCTGTGCAAAATTACATTTTTCTAAACTTAATGTTAACCTTGCCGACCGTAATCATCTAAAGACCTCTCTTAACCACAACACACGTTCTGGTATATCCTATGAAAATACTATAATGTGATCTAGATATGGTTATAAATGTCTTTGGTTTCAATCCCGTTCAAATCCCATCTAATAATCGCTGAAAAGTTGCCAGTGCATGATTCAACCGGAACGGCATTCGTATATACTGATAGTGTCCCCCGGGAACAGTAAAAGCTGTCTTTGCCCTATCCTCTGGCGCTACTTCCAACTGATGGTATCCACTCCGTAAATCCATCGTCGTAAAATACTTACATTGACCTGGGTTACCCAATGTGTCGGCGATATTCGGTATCGGATATGTGTCTGAAATGGTTTTCACATTTAGAAACCTATAATCACAACAAAACCTGTATTTCGTTGTCCCATCCCCCGACTTCTTAGGTACGAGAACTACATTGCTTGAATACGGACTATCGCTATGCTCTATGATTCCATTCCGTAGTTGTTGTTCTATAAACTCCTCTAGTGGGGGTTGCATATGCCGTGCTACCCTGTATGGTTTCCTAAACACTGGTATGTTTGTATGTGATGCTTCGTGATCGGTGTTGTCGGTACCCTACCCTCCGTTCCGATAAATTGCTGAAAGTCAATAACAATTCCTCCAATGCTACCCTGTCGTCTCCCTGCAAATGCTGTAAATTTCCCCTCAATTGCGCTGTACCGACGTTTTGCTTATGTCTCGCCTGTAAATCCTTCCTATCGAGGTTGTCTTCACAAAAACCCCAATGTAGCCAATAACAACCCTTTCTATAAGCTAAAATCCACTCTACCGAAGTTATCCATAGTCACAGCAACCCTATATTCTGCTTCCACGTAACTTGCGTGGGCTAAATTCCTTCGCACAAAACAGTGGACATTATCCAACACCTCGTTACTCGAGAGTGGCTCCACCATGAGCAACGTCTCCTTTGGTAAGTCCGTATTTATCGAAGTCCAAACTACCTTCCCTGTACCTACCTGTATGTTATCCTGCTGATTGACCTTTAATGAATCCGTTCGCTGATTAGTTGGCGTCACCTTCATGTTAAGTGCGTCTAGCGACATTCGTCCATTGGCAACTGTTTCCACCATGCAAAACACTGTTCCACTGAGTTCCACTGTTTGTGGCCAAAGTTCTATCTTCGCACGATGTTTGTCAAGGACGTCCAGATCGAGAATCACCGAATACCCCTCACCCACACATGGTAACACCTCCACCTGCTCATTAAACTTAGTTCCTGCGATCACAAATTGCAGTACCGTCGTACCCAATGACTCCACTTTATTATCCCCCACCCTACGTAACCTATAACTTGGTGGCTCCAGCCTTCTCCTGCTAACCGGGTCTAGACTAATAACAGACACGTGTGCCCCGTGTCAACCAGAAACCTCTGTTCCCTTCCGTTCACCAAGCGTAATAAGCAGCATTCCGTCTGTGGACCTACAAGAGCATCACCTAATTTCACTGGGACTGCCCTCCGATGGTTGAAGCAGTCCCGTTCTCATTTAACGGCTGCTGTCTCCGAGGTTCCGCCCTACTTTTTCTCCTGCAGTTCACTGCCCGGTGACCCATTTTCCCACATGAGTAACACCGCAACTGACCCTGACACTGCCTCCTAATATTCTATACCTGGCCACAACCAAAACACCTAATTTCCGCTGCCAGAACTTTATGCTCTACCCTTTGCTTCGTCGCATAATCTAATTCCTCCAAGAATGTGCCAATCCTTAGAGCAACCACAAGATCACTGGGATCCTCTGACGTTACCCAGCCTCAAGCTCTGCAAACGTCCACACATTGTTGAACGTTTCATGGTACAGTACGTACTACTTGGCGTCCCCTATCAAGCATAACTTCGCTACTCTCAACATTACAACATGCGACCACTCATTGGCTTCAGCCATTGTGATAATGTCATTAAGGAATACCGACACATCCTCACATCCTCCGTTGTTTTACCCGAAAAGGGGTTAATCAATGCCGTGATTGTGGGATCAAACGATCTATGACAGTCCACGACCTGTAATTTGCTTTCACCCGACATCCCCTACTCGCAATACCTCAAATCTCCCTGCTAATTCTTCATATTTTTCTTTGTCACGTATCCTCGCCTCTCACAATACTCGAATTCTCTCTGTTAGAGTGGCTACAGCTTCCACTGTAGACACTGCTGCTGCTGACCGTATTTCCATTATTCTTGCTTATAGCACCACTGTTGCCATTAATTTCACTCTGGAACTCTTTAAACTCAGTGTGGCGAATCATCGCCCATCTACATTCTAACAATTGCGTGCCAAAAGACCAAATTTCTTACAAATAAAACAATTTCTTGGCACCCACTTTGTAGACGGCAATCTGTGGCCTGACAGGTGACAAAAATTACATCACTTGGGCGCTATGTCGTCATAGCACCACTTTCTCCTAAATCCAAATAAATCTAGAGGCTCTCCAGGCCTTACAAAAGACACCTTGAAAAAGTCAAATAGGATGGACACTTAACTCCTTAAAGCACAAAAAAGACACATGAACAATCGATCAAACGTCACTCACAAGTCCCCATTGTGCTCGGGTGCTGGTGAAAGACCTGCTTTCCTCCCTATACTGGTATGGACGAACACTTCCCTAACGACAAGACGTAACAAGAAGTGTACAACCACCTGTCAACAACGTAACGAAACACCTCAGCTACCCCTCCACACTGGCACACCTCAATGCTACTTGCTAGACATAAAATGTAGGAGTGCAGATCCGGTATCAGTGTTGTAACCGGCACCACATCTGACTCCACAGTTGTCGGGTTATCGGGAAGGTCGAACCCGGGACTCCAGATGGCCGAGCTGAAGCTGGAACCCACCGCCGTCTTTCGTCAGGAGGCCAAGCAAGTTCAAGAGCGTCCAGGTTCAGTGCAGAGTGATAGAGCGGTATTTGGTTGCATCACTTTATTCTCATAATTTGCAGTGCTTCAGAGAGCGCAGCGGAGCGTCGGTGTGCCACCCGCACACTGTCCTGCGGGTACAGCTGGCTCAGCAGCTCCTCGTACGGTGACGCTATATCGAGGCCGCTGCTGGTGTCAACAAGTTTGCTCGCCGCTGCAAGTCGGCCCCCCAATTTCCCGGTCGCCGCGTGCCGAGGCGCAGTAGGTGGCGCCGCACCGGTGCCCGCTATTTCGGAACCTGCTCTGTCCGATTATGGGACGAAGGTGGTTGTACTGGTCACCTCCACCGTCTCCGGTGCTGCTCCAGCGCTGCTGCGCCTCCCGCAGCATACATCTCGCCCGGACCCCGGTACGTCAGGTGGAAAGTGTACGTGGCCCGTCCTGGATCCACTGCAGACCGCTGTCACTGACCTCCTTCAGGTGACCGTGCCATCTGCAAGTACCCGGCTGCCGTTCCGTCACGCCCCAGCGTTGCGTCCCCGGAGGCGGAATACAGCCCAAACAGATACACAAAATTAAAGTACAGATTTAGATAGAATATTTACAACATCGATGCCAAACTGGCACTGGCAATAGCTCCATCGCAGCACTGCGCTCACGAGTGCCATGTTTTCATTTCCTGGCCTACTAGCTGTCGACTGTTTTAACACTCTGCCTCGGGTCCCAGATTCCATAGTCCAACCGTGCGTTCAATGACTTCTGATAAAATTTCCTATTTCCTACGACTATGACCAATACTACTGCAGCAGATTCCTTACTACAATTCGCCTTTTGCCTTAAATTTCCGACTGGTTATTCTTTCTTTGGACTAGTTGTTGCACGAACAATTCTGTGCTTATATACAACTTTTGCGCTCCTATCGTATTGCGAAACTATTTTCCATTGTGACACAACATTGTTCTCTTGCCCGTCAACTCGCCTCGAAATTTCATGTTTCCTGTGGTATTTTGGCCGACTACCTTCATCCGCGCCCGCCACGCCCTCGACCACCTTGGAATCTAGTTTTATTCATCATTGTGAATCTTGTTCTCATGGCGGTAGCCTCGGTCACTGGAAAGCCGGTCTGTTCCGCGTCCACTCTTGATATTCAAGTCCGTTTTGGTTAACCTTGTGAGACTGTAAACCTTTGTGAAAGTTCATTGTTGCGAATTTAGTGCAACAACCTTCTACATCTACATCACATTTAAGTGCCTGGTAGAGGGTTCATCAAACCACCTTCACAATGTCAACAAAATATGTTGGTGATTGGAATTTCGTGAGAAGATTCCGTCGCAACGAAAATCACCTTTGTTATAATGATGTCCATCCCAAATCCTGTATCACATCAGTGACACTCGCTCTCGTACTTTGCGATAGTAGAAAACGTGAAGCCCTTCTTTGAATTGTTCCGATGTACTCCGTCAGTCCTATCTAGTAAGGATCCCTCGCCGCACAGCGGTGTTCTAAAAGAGGACGGACAAACTTAGTGTATTCAGTATCCTTAGTAGATCTGTTACATTATCTAAGTGTCCTGCAAATAAAACAAAGTCTCTGGTTAGCCCTCTCCACAACATTTATTATGTATTCTTTCCAATTTAAGTTGTTCGTAGTAATAATTCCTCTGTATTTAGTTTAAATTACGGCCTTTAGATTAGACTCATTTATCGTGTAACCGAAGTTTAACGGAATCCTTTTAGCACCCGTGTGGATGACCACACACTTTTCGTTATTTAGGATCAACTGCCAATTTACGCCCCATTCAAATATCTTTTCTAAATCGTTTCGCATTGTGTTTTCATCTCTGATTACTTTATTAGTAGATAAACGAAAGCTTCATCTGCACACAAACTAAGACGGCTGCTCACATCGTCTCCCAAATCATTTATATAGATAAGGGGCCTATAACACTACCTTGGCGAACGCCAGGAATCACTTGTGTTTTACTCAATGACTTTCCGTCAATTACTACGAACTGTGACCACTCTGACTGCACATCACGAATCCAGTCACATAACTGAGACAATATTTCATAAACACGCAATTTCACTACAAGCCACTTGTAGATCTGTCAAAAGCCTTTCGAAAATACAGAAATACGGAATCGACCTGAAATCCCTTGTCAGTAGCTCTAAACACTTCATGAGAATAAAGAGATAGTTGAGCTTCACAAGAACGATGTTTTCTAAACCCATGTTGACTGTGTGTCAATAGACCGTTTTCTTCGAGGTAATCCATAATGTTGAACACAATATATGTTCCAAAATCCTGCTGCATATCGACGTTAATGACATGGGCCTGTAATTAAGCGGATTACTCCTATTACCTTTCTTGAATGTTGGTGTGACCTGCGCAATTTTCCAGTCTTTCGGTACGGATCTTTCGTCGAGTGAACGGTTGTTTATGACTGTTAAGTATGGAGCTAATGCATCAGCATACTCTGAAAGGAACCTAACTGGTATACAGTCTGGATCAGAAGACTTGCTTTTATTAAATGATTTAAATGTCTTCACTACTCCGAGGATATTTACTTCTATGTTACTCATGTTGGCAGCTGTTGTTCATTCGAATTCTGGAATGTTTACTTCGTCTTCTTTTGTGAAGGCATTTCGGTAGGCTGTGTTTAATAACTCTGCTTTTGCAGCACTGTCTTCGATAGTATCCCCATTGCTATAGCAGAGAAGAAATTGATTGTTTCTTACCGCTAACATACTTCACATACGACGAGAATCTCTTTGTATTTTCTGCCTGGTTCGGAGACAATGTTTCACTGTGGAAACTGTTATAATCATCTCGCATTGAAGTCAGCAGTAAATTTCGAGCTTCTGTAAAAGATTGCCAGTCCTGGGGATTTTGCGTCTGTTTAAATTTGGCATATTTGTTTCGTTGTTTCTGCAACAGTGTTCTGACCCGTTTTGTGTACCAAGGATAATGAGCACCGTCGTTTGTTAGTTTATTTGGTATTAATCTCTCAATTGCTGCCGATACTACGAGGGATGTTCAGAAAGTAACCTCCGGTTGATTTAAAAAAATACACCAAGTTAAATAAAAATATTTTAATATATACATCTTACAACTACATCTTTGCACAATTTTTCTACATAGTCTCCATAGCGATTGAGGCACTTATCGTATCTCTTCACAAGCTTTGAAATTCCTTCTGCCTAAAAATCACCCGCTTGTGCCTGGAGCCAGCCTGTGACCGTATCTTTGAGCTCTTCGTCGTCATCAAACCGCTATGACCCGAGCCATTTCTTCAAATGCATGAAGAGGTGATAATCACTTGGCGCCAGGTCTTGGCTGTAAGGTGGATGGTTGATAACGTCCCACTTGAAGGACTCAAGAAGGGCCGTCCTTCTGCGATCAGAGTGAGGACGGGCGTTATCGTGCAAAAAAACGATACCGGAAGTCAGCATACCACGGCGTTTGTTCTGTATAGCCCGTCGTAACTTTTTTATTGTTTCACAGTACACGTCCTGATTAATGGTCGTACCACGTTCCATGAATTCAACCAACAACACCCCTTTGGCATCCCAAAACACCGTTGCCATCAATTTTCTGGCAGAAAAATCTTGCGAGGCTTTTCTTGGTTTGGTAGGCGAATTTGAATGTGCCCACATCTTTGATTGTTCTTTTGTCTCAGGGTTCACGTACTTAATCCAGGTTTCGTCACCGGTCACGATTCTGTTTAACAATGGTTCTCCTTCGTCCTCATAACGTGACAGAAAGTCTAATGCAGAGGCCATTCTTTGAGTTTTGTGGTGGTCGGTAAGAATTTTGGGCACCCATCGTGCACAGAACTTACGGTAACCCAATCTTGCTGTCACTATCTCGTACAAGAGAGTCTTAGAAATCTGTGGAAAACCAGTAGACAACTCCGACATTGAGAAACGTCGATTTTCACGAACTTTTGCATCAACTGTCTGAACGAGTTCGTCAGTCACCAATGATGGTCTACCACTCCTCTCTTCATCATGAACGTTTTCTCGTCCACTTTTAAATAAACGTACCCATTCACGGACAACTCCTTCACTGATAACTCTTGGTCCGTACACGGCACAAAGCTCACGATGAATAGCTGCTGCAGAATATCGTTTGGCTGTAAAAAACCTTATGACAGCACGCACTTCACATTTGGCGGGGTTTTCTATTGCAGCACACATTTCAAACTGCCACAAAAACTAAACTAGCGCAGGTACGATGTTCACTCGACCACGGCTTGATGCCGACTGACCTGTTGAGTGCGTGAACGCACAGATGGCGTCGCTACTCCCCCACAACCCGCACTGTGACCAATCGGAGGTTACTTTCTGAACCGTCCTCGTATTTCTTTGAATTAAGCCAAATCTGGTCGACACTTATATTATTAATTTGGAATGAGTGCTGTCTCTGAGGAAGGCGTCTAGTGAACTGTTATCTGCTTTTTTGAATAGGTATATTTTTCGAGGATTTGGGGATTACAGTATTCAATCTCGCTACGATAACCGTGTGTTTACTAATCCCTGAATCGGTTTTGATGCTCGTTATTAACTCCGGACTATTTGTTGCTAAGAGGTCAAGTGTGTTTTCACTACCGTGTCCTATTCCGTGGACTCATGAACTAACTGCTCGAAATAATTTTGAGATGATGCATTTAGCCCTATTTCGGATGTTGTTTTGTGCGTACCTCCGAAATTAAACATGTATATTCGCCAATATATCGACGGTAAATTAAAGTCACCATCAACTATATTCGTATGAGTGGGGTACTGGTTTGAAATGAAACTCAAGAATTATTTTTACCTTTCAGCAACTGTATTATGTGAACTGGAAGGTCGGTAAAAGTATCGAATTATTATTATTTCCGGTTACCAACAATGACCTCTGCCCATACTCATTCACAGGAACTACCTACTTCAAATATGCGACAAGATAAACTACTTCTAACCGCAACAAACACGCCACCACCAACCGTGTTTAGCCAATCCTTTCGAAACACCGTAACGTTCTTTGTAAAAATTTCGGCTGAGCTTATCTCCGGTTTTAGCCAGCTTTCAGTGCCTATAACGATATGAGCATCAGTGCTTTCTATTAGGGCTTGGAGCTCTGGTACTTTCCCAACACAGCTACAACAATTTACAACTGTAATACCGATGGTTCCTGTATCTACTGTATGTTCTTCCTGTGTTCGGCCTGCACCCTTTGTGACTGAAGCCCTTATTTTGTTTTCCAGAGACCATCTAACCTAAGAAACCACCCAGTCTACGCCACACAGCCCTTGCTACCCATGTAGCCGCCTCCTGCGTATAGTGGTATCCTGAACTATTCAGTGGAACCCGCAACCCAATCACCCTTAGGCTCAATGGGTTCTGTCGACTATGCTGCAAATGGTCAGTTCTCCTTTCACCTTATGAGCAAGACTGGCAGCCTTTAACACTTCTGTTAGTCTTTCGAAACCAGAGAGAATCTCTTCTGATCCAAAGCGACTCACATCAGTGGTACCGACGTGAGCAACCACCTGCAGTTGGCTGCACTCTGTGCTCTTCATGGCATCCGGAAGGACCCGTTCCACATCTGGAATGACTCCACCCGTATACACACGGAGTGCACATTCGTTTTCTTTCCCTTCTTGGCAGCCATCTCCCTAGGGGGCCGCATAACGCCTCTACCATGGGAGCTCCCAACTATCAATAAGCCTGAGAGGCACCCGCATCCCTTACTCTTACTGTGGCATCAAGCAGTCAGGCCTGCAAGATGAGTGGTCTGCCAAGCGAGTGGAGTGGGGAGCGCCGTGGCTCTGTCGCCTCTCCCATGCATCTCCGTGCATCTCACAACATTAAAGACAAAAGGATATTCTTACAGTATTTAAATACTCATTGATTACCTGTATTATCTATTATATACATTGGTAATAAAAGAATCTTTGTTCTAAAAAACATAAAATCATACACTCCAGTTTTCTACACACATCAACATTTATCCCTTTTCTATATACAGCCCACACTTGTGCAACTGATTGTACCTGTCGTCCCTCATACAAAACATGAAAGTGTTAAAAAAAAAGGAATAAGAAACAATCTATACAGCTCATAATTACAATACCAAATAGTAGGCTGCTTTAACATCCTATCACCGTGAACATATTAGAAACTGTTGATTCTAAAACTACAATATACAATGCACCTTTGTGCTTGTGACAGACTGAAATTAATACCCCGTGTAAGTGTTCTAAGAAAAAAATAAGAAACAATCTATAGAGCTCACGATTACCTACCACATAATGTTAAATAGTGAACTACTTTAACATCCTAACACAATAAACATTTTTGAAACTTATGACCCTAAATCTACAACATACATGCACCTTTATGCTTGTGACAGACAGAAATTAGTATCTCTTTGCGTATTTTACCTTTTATTATATATTACAACATTTCTAGGACATGTATGTACCATCCACATGACGTCATATCCGTACCTGCCATCAAGGTTCATCCAAATCAAACGATAAAGCACAATAAGGTTTTAGTTATGGATGGGTAGCATCCCCTTTACAGGAGTGTGCGCACTGATCACACTACTCTACGACTCTCACTCACCAGACATCACATTTTCCTTCTCATTCAATCCATTAATACACCAACAGAATAGGTCTAGAAGTCATCTAACCTTAACACCACCACACTCACAACAACATACCATACCTTTGCTCCCTTATACTCAACCACATAACACATGGAGTTGTTTCGGAGATAGCATTCCATTCTCCGAATTCGTCCTTACACTCTGGCACCTCTCTCCATCGGCTTACCTGTGCATACACTTTACCGATTATTCATCCTGCTAAATATCAACATAGAATTGCGACATTTCATCTAAGAACAATAAATACGCAAATTACTCATCCTGCAAAATAACAGTACACATTCTAGGTACGCTTTTGATTAGTTATACTGGTACCAGGCTTCAACAACAACAAAAAATATTATTTTTGCCATATTGCAAATGTTATGGTAGGAATTAGATTTACACTTATATTACATCTTACGTCAGTATTCTACAACGTTCACCAACTGGATCTCATACTCACTTTATGTCCCTTCACGTAGTGCAGTTGTCCTCCTCTCTTCATTCGTATTTCGGCTCTCCGTTCGTTCATCATTTCCTGGTCTTTCTTCGCCATTGGCATCAATCTCGATTGTAGCATTCACAGTATGATGTATCATACAGCGTAACTTGCTGTGACAGTGCGAGAGAGAGAGAGAGAGAGAGACAACGATATTGTTTATTACTCTGTGGCGGTCAGCGCTCACGTAATTATTCGTAGGAGATAGAGCTTTTATTCTTCTTAAGACTAATAATTTTAGGAGAGGAGAGCCATTCTTGTGATGTAAAAATCGACGCCATTGCTAGTATTTGATTCACATTGTAAAATATATGTGTATATGGAAGGAAATCAGTTAATATAACAATAAAATATTGTTCATTTAAAGAAGGTACGTGTTATTATGCACCCAGCGATATACTTCTATTGTGATTTACTAAAAAACACCAGCTTGAGAACAGTTCCGACGGAAGCGTTCAGGTCTAGTGAAATAGTTCGATGTTTTTTTCGGAAAAGAAGTCACTTCATGGATCATTCAAATCCACAATAGTACCTGGACATTTCTCAGAACTGAAAGCAATCTGATTGCTATGCAACACAGCCCCGAAGAACATTTCTCCGTACTTTGGTTACCACTTTCAGCTCAACACGGTATCTGCAGCATCTGGAGCAGAGTTCTACAACAGCGGAAGCGTGTAATCGCTATCAGTTTCAGACATCGCCCTGTGTACGCTGTATGTATTTACCCACAACAGTGAACATACAGTTACTCACACGCATAGAAAGACAATACTAGGTGGTGTGGGGAAACATTTCAGTATAAAGATCCTGTAGAGCTAAACAGTAATTAGCCTAGTGGTAGTAGTAGTAAAAAAAATTTTTTTTCGAAGGAATCTTTATATATGTCTACCGTTAGACAGGACACGATCCTGATACAACACTCATAGTGAACCTGCAATATAACTATGTTAGTAATTTAGTAATTAATGTTCATTGTGTGTATATATGTCCAGTTGTATAGAGTAACTACATTATGGTTCTTTGTATGTTTCATGCTAACGGAACGTGCTGGAGTAGCATGTGAAGAGAACGAGTACGCCGTCCCAGCAGCCGAGCAGAAACTTCAAAAAGGCAGAACATTTGAATTACTAGCTTTGTTGAGTATTTATGCATTGTAGTGAGCCTTCACGTATTAATTTTCTAAGTATAAATAGTGTTGCTACATTACTTTTACTAGAATTCCAGTATTTCAGTAGATATCGTAGGACAATATTTTATGTGTTATCTATGTACTGTGTTTGTGTCACATTGTAGAGTGTACATTAACAGCATTAGGACATTAACGTTTCTAACGTGTGTAAAATTTAATAGTCACTTTCGTAGGATTTATTTAGCGGAGAAACTGTCAATTGATTATTTACATGGTGATAACTATATCTATGTTCAAAGCCAATAAGCAAGCACGCATCACAATGCCACAAAATGAATTGAAAAGTTTGAATGCATCGTCAACTAGTGCCACAGAATTTAATACCGCCGTAGTTAGCGATATTTCTATTACGGCTGAGCAACCAGCAGTAATTAATGCGCTCACGCCGGCGACACAAACGGTTGCTAGTTCCGACATTCATATGTCGAAAGTAGTCCAGAGAAGTACGCAGCAACCAACAAACAACATGAATTTCATCTCTGACACAGACGCGTGCGAAATGGAAATGACTCTACCGAGAATTGTGTCGGTACAATCCTCATTAAGCCCACTGCAATCGTCAATTGCTGAGAATACCGATTTGTTATCCCAGCTGATGTCAAGTTACACTATCATAACACAAGGGATTAAAGCATTGGAAACCACACAATCCACGTTGGCAAACGATATGAATCGTAGATTCCAGGCATTGGAAACCACGCAATCCACGTTTGCAAATGACATGAATCGTAGATTCCAAGTATTGGAGAGTGCGCAATTTAATTTGGCTCAGGAGCAATATAATAAAATAAAAGAAATAAATGATAAGATTACTGAAAAATTCCAGAGTTTGGAAACAAAGCAAAGTCACTTGATTGCCAGTCAGGCACAACTCATAGTTACACAAGAACAACAGTATCAGGAAACAAACAAATACAAAGACATGTTATGTCTTCAAGATACACTAAATCATCAAGTGCAAGAAGTTATTCACGTACAGAACACTATTGCGAAGGGCGTGAGTACAATTAAGCTCGACGAAGTGGCCGTGCGGTTCTAGGCGCTGCCGTCTGGAACCGCGAGACCGCTACGGTCGCAGGTTTGAATCCTGCCTCGGGCATGGGTGTATGTGATGTTCTTAGTTTAGTTAGGTTTAACTAGTTCTAAGTTCTAGTTGACTAATGACCTCAGAAGTTGAGTCCCATAGTGCTCAGAGCTATTTGAACCAATTAAGCACGATAACGAGCAAGCTGTCATTGAGCTTACACGGAGGATAGATACTCTCAGTCTCTAAGGCGAGAAACACATAGAGAAACTTTTCAATGAACGTAAGATCGCATTCTCTAAGGACATAGAAGATTGGACGAAAGAGCAAACCGAGATAGTGCGAATTTATGTTGACCAAACCTTGAAAGAACGTGCAAGTTAACAACGAAACTGCACAAGAACAACTTAAAGCAGAAGTTAAAGAGATTAAGGAGAATATAGGAGATGAAGTTCTTGCTAGGAAAGCAAAGATAGAAAATACATTAAAAGCATGCCAGCAGTGTCTAGTTAATACTAGAGGGGCACATACTACTTGCAGTTTATCAAAAGCAGACATTATTCCTGATGAAACCAGTGAAACCGAATCCGTGCAACAATATCCATGTATTGCTGCATATTCACGTAATCAACCACCGACAAATTATCGAGATTATCATTCACCGCGAAGTAGCCACCAGAATACACCTGTGACTATGAATGAAGAAAAACTGCTTAAATATCGTCAATTCCAGATATTTATTCCCGAAAGGAAGTCGATCAATCCCGTGGTATTTATCAATCAATTTAAAGGGACATTGCCGCGAATGTGGACTGAGCAACGAAAAATTACGTACGTTGCAGGATTCATACATGGAGATGGATCGATGTGGGCCTCAGAAGCATCCGAGTGGTGTCAAGATAATGACCAATTTGAACGCGCTTTCTTGCACAAATACTGGAATAAGGGAGTACAAGAAAGACTACGTAAGGAAGTTTTTGACCCACAACCTTTTTCTTTCAAAAATGGATCTTTAAGAAAGTATTTCGAGAAGTATATAAATAAAAGCAAATACTGGAATGAACCAATCCCGACGCGGGATATCATTCGAATATTAAAGGGCAAACTTCCACTTGAAGGTAAGGAAAATCTTCTACATGTGCCTGAGCAATATGTGGAAGATTTTCAAGCCACATTGGATTCAATAGATATTCTGTTCGAAGAATCACGTGTGCGCTATAACCAACCAAGTTACCAACCTGACAAATACAATAGCAACAACAAACAGTATGGAAACAAGACTTTTGAACACAATTCACCAAACTCACAGGTGAATTATTTTCAGAAAAACGTGAAATTTAGTAACGAAAATCCCCACCAGTGTAATCATGATCAACAATGTGAACAAACATATAAACGGAAATGGAGGAAGAATAATAAGAAGAGGAAAGGATACTATCAAGAAGGGAATTATTAGCAAAAACGCCGATATCAGCAACCAACCCAAGAATATCACAACCAACCACAAACTTCAGGTTGGGTACCAAATGCTAATGCAAATGAATGGAGAAATCAACCACCAATAATAACTGACGTAACGGAGCAGACATCTACTAATAATGAACAATCGTCAAACTATACTCGACTGTCAGAAGCCACGACGGTGCAGTCGAGGAAGTTTTGAGGGACGAAAATTCAAGTGCCAATTTTTTTCGGTACAGTGATGGCAGATTATTAATAGAAGAACTTCAGCAGGATATGATGCCTTGTTAAGAGGAACATATCACTGAACCTGTTGCGAAAATTTAGGCGGCAATTGAAGGCATTTCTGTGCAACTTACTTTAGATACAGGAGCAGAACTAAATGTCGTTTCTGAGAGGTTATTTCAAAGAATACTTCAGAAAGCAAATCCACCGATTTTTGCTGTTCAATGTTGTAGAATTGTAGGTCCTACTGGTCATAAGTCTTTTCAGTTTAAAGTGCAGACTCAACTCCAGACATAGGAAATGTAGTTATAAATTGCACGTTCCTTGTAATAGAAAAATTGGTTGAGGACTGTATCCTGGGTATAGATGAATTTAGAGAGAGAAACTGGCATACCGATTTTTCTCTAGGCCGTGCCAGTTTTACAATAATGGATCAGAAACATCAAGTGAATCTTCTCAGGGAATATAGTACCCATGGGAAGTATTGTCAGGGATGAAAGGTGCAAATAAAGTGGATACATAGCAAACCTTCACGGTATTACCAAATTAATTACTTGCAACCAGTCTTAAACCCTGAAGATATGGTATATGAAAAGGTGCAAGAACCTGAATATTTGCAACAACACAAAAGAAAGCAATTATATGATCTACAGGAATATCATGAAGTCTTTCAAGAAAGACCTGGTGTAATCAAGGGATACACATGCCATTTAGATGTGATACCACACCAACTTTTCTGCCGTATTTTTTATCCAGTACCGTGGCACCAACGAAAGGCAGTTGATGCGGAAATCCACCAGATGCTTGAATGGGATCTGATCGAACCTTCGACGAGTCCATACTGTAGTCCGCTTCATGTTGCCTCGAAAAAGGGAGGAAAAGTTCGTCTCGTGCTAGACGCACGGCAGATAAATAAGATTATCGTGCCCGTGCGAACTCATTCGAAAAATGTCGATGAGTTAATTCAAAAGTTCGAGGGGATAAAATAACTAACAAATATTGATCTGAGAAGTTCATTTTGGCAGGTGTCTCTAGACGAACCATCAAAATGTACACCGTGTTTGTACATGCACATAGAAGCTGTCAATTTAAGGTTTTACTTTCGGGCTAAACGTGAGCTCAGGAGTTTTTATAAATGCTCTAGAAGAAATTTAACTTTGTTTGTGGACGACATGCTCATAACTACGACCACATGTAAGGAGCACGTTGATTTATTGAGAAGAGTGTTAGAACGTTTCAAGGAAGCAGGCATAACCGCAAATCAGAAAAAATCCCATTTTGCTCGAGATAAAATCAAATTTTTGGGTCATTTTACAAATGGAAAAGGCATCTTTCTGGACTCCGAGGAACAAAGGCATTCAAAAACTTTGCAGTTCCAACAACAAAAAGGCAATTAAAGGGCTTCCTCGGAGTTGTCTCTTTTTTCAGGCGTTTCATTCACGACCAATCTATTAATGCAGAACCGTTGTACAGCTTGTTGCGCAAAAATACTCCGTGGGTGTGGACGCAACAATGTCAGAATGCATTTGAAGCAATAAAACATGCCTTAGTGAATTCACAAATATTATATCATCCAGATATGAGCCTAGAATTTGGTTTAATGGCAGACGCTTCGGAAATTGGAATAGGTTCATGCCTCTTCCAAGTAAAGATGATAGATAGAAAATTAACTTTCTGTCCAATAGCTTTTGCTAGCCGACTCTTAAGTGCTTGTGAAAGAACATATACGACTACCGAAAGCGATGCATTGGCGGTAGTCTGGTTATTTAAGAAATTTTACTATTACTTATACAGAGTGAAGACAACAGTATACTGTGACCACAAAGCGTTAAGTTTTTTGCAAACACGTAAATTATTACATCCAATATTAGCAAGATGGACGCTCTCACTCTAAGAGTTTCAATTTGAAATTAAATTCATAAGCGGAAAGGATAATTTAATAATTTCATCGCCGATGCACTGTCTAGAATGCCAGATGGATATTTGTTAACTATCAACATCACGGACAATCCATCCGAATTTAATGTTCTTATAATGACTGATAGAATATATAGGAAACATTACCTTGACGTGTGTAAGAACATGGAAAAACTAAAGAATGAAGATCCTCGTTGGCATTCAATAAAGGAAACTTTAGCAAAGCCTGGAAACGATGATCTGAAGAGACTGTACAAAGTTTAGTACGACGTCTTATTTTTCAAAGGGCGTCTTGATTCAGATAATTGGAAGGTGTGTATTCCCGAGAAGAATGAGAATGACTTAATTTTGCACACACACATCACTTGGGGACATTCTGGAGTATTAAAGTGTGCTCGGAAGATTCAAGCATGTTGCTACTTCCCAAATATTCGCAGGAAAGTACACAGACAGTTAAGGAAATGTAAAATTTGTCAGCTAGCCAAACCAGGAAATTTTTGTGTGAAAGATTTCCTACATCCTATTATACCCATTAAACCACTGTCAATCATTTCGGTCGACGTCTGTGGTCCTCTACCATCATCAAGGGGAGGATGCAAATATATTTTAGCTTTTCTTGATATATTCACTAAGTATGTCAAACTTTATCCATTAAAATCAGCTACTGCTGCATCCATAGCCAAGAAGCTGGTCAAGGATTATATGGTAAAGGTAGGCAAACCAGAGGCTATTCTTTCTGACAATGGGTCAATGTTCACTAGATTTCGTTGGAGGGAAACATTAACCAGTTGTGGTATGAAAATATTCTAACATCAGTGTACCACCCTTCGGCGAATCCCGTGGAACGAATTTTTCGGGAATTAAACCGGTTCATGAGAACATATTGCCACAACCAGCAACCCAAATGGATCGATTATCTTTACGATTTTCAGGAAATTGTAAACAACATGCCACATACCACGACAGAATACATCCCATACGAGCTGATGTTTGGAAAACAGGAACAGAATGACTGGATTCAACCAATTCTTAAAGTAGCTATTAACAAAATAGACCTACAAAGTAAAGTACGACAATCCTTACTCAATATAATGGACAAGGCAAGAAAAAGAAAAATATATTTTGAAATCGACATGGAAAAATAAAAACGTATAAAGTGAAAGACCAAGTTTTAGTAAAAACTCATCCGAAGGCTTCTGTTATACAGAGGAAGAACACAAAATGGCAATTATTGTATCAAGGACCATTTGTGATTACCAAAATACCCCATTCAAGAACTTATGTTTTGAAGGATGTGAAGAATGGAAAGGTGAAAGGAATGTATCCTCATCACTTGTTAAAGCAATTACATGATAACTGAAGATTCTGAAGATTGAAGATAATATTCTTACCAAATAATATTGATTAGACAATTTTCATTATACCTATGAATCATACTTAGGATAGTTTCTTTCTTTTTGCAATTTAGTAGTTCGTTTTTCTTTTCAGGCATAATGTACAAGAGATATGCAGACATTATTTATTTGTTTTCCACTGTAAAGATAAGTTTTCTTTTTAGTGTGCAGAGAATTTAGCTATAGTATGAATGATATTTTAAATTTTTTTATTTACTTTATAGTAACTTCAATCAGGTTTCACAATGCATAATGACCATGGGTTAGTGACTCAAATGAATCGGGTCTATGGCAAGATATTTTTTCTTATGTCAATTTAACAATGTCAGTGTATGTTTGTATTTGCTTTTTTACTCGCTGAGCTGAAGTCATGCTGTTCGGAAGGGGTAACCCGTTCTCAGTTTTTTTTAAAAAAAGGACGCTTATTACTTTGTTTCAATCTTTTGTGATGGACATTGTCTTTATAATTGTACTATTGTTGTAACATACCTGTGTATGTAAATTATTTTATGTTAATTGTTGCTCGCAAAGTTACCGACTGAGCGAATGCCTTTCAGTTATAAGCACATCTACAAGTGTTAAAGTCCATCTGAAAGATGACGAGCATAAGTTGACACGGCATCACCAGTTGGATTTGTGTATAGTGCATTCTATGGTTGTTGATAGAAATGAAGAACACCTTACAACTTCCTAATATTTCGAATTCAGGACAGAGAATTAGAAAGAACTTTAGATGAGAATCTATTTCAGCCCAGCATATATCAAACACCTTTTCCATAGAACTTACTCTCACTCTTATTTTCATGTTAACCATATGCGGAAAACCATAATACCCACAAGGAAACGGTGAAATGGGAGTAGAATTCAATCAGTTACCCGGAGATGACAGACAGAAGGGAATCATAGATGGACGTAAACCAACGCATCGACGGTTCACCTCAAGACACAGAAGATTAACAGTGTTGTGTTTCTTTTGTAAACAGTGTTTAAATCCATTAAAAAAATCCATATTGTAGTTTTTTCCATTGTAATTCAATTAATTTTCTTTGCAAATGAGAAATACGAGGATGGTAAATCGACCCCGAGGTTTTCCTAGGTTTTCCTTTGTGGGGCTTGGCCGAATGGCTAGATTACCCGTTTGAGACATCACAAGGCCAGAGACAGAAGCTTTGAGTGATGATGAAAAAGGTTTCAGATAACATCTCATGCCATCCTCGACAAATGAATAAAAGCAAGCATATAAGCTATGCATATAAGCCGCATCAGGAATTGTCAAGCAGCACAGGCTTTTTCAGCAGTATATGCACCCAAATCTATAAATTCCATTTAGATAATCATTCACTAATACCAAAATATCATAAGAAATATAGTGGACATTAGTAATCTAGTGGACAGTAATACAGCGTCATAAACAATCACCTATATAGTGTTGTGTGAACGCTCGTGTCTGTTTTTGCCCGAAAACGTTCGTCCACAAGAGGGGCATATATGATGTATCATGCAGCGTAACTTGCTGTGACAGTGCGAGAGAGAGAGAGAGAGACAATGATATTGTTTATTACTCTGTGGCGGTCAGCGCTCACATACTTATTCGCAGGTGATAGAGCGTTTGTTCTTCTTAAGAGTACAAATTTTAGGAGAGGAGAGCAATTCTTGTGACGTAAAAATCGACGCCATTGCGAGTTTTTGATTCACATTGTAAAATATATGTGTATATGGAAGGATATCAGTTAATCGAACAATAAAATATTGTTCATTTCAAGAAGGTACATGTTATTATACACCCAGCGATATACTTCTATTGTGATTTACTAAAAAACACCAGCTTGAGAACAGTTCCGACGGGAGCGTTCAGTTCTAATGAAATAGTTCGATGTTTTCTTCGGAATAGAAGTCACTTCATGGATCATTCAAATCCACAACAATACGTGGACATTTCTCAGAACTGAAAGCAATCTGATTGCTATGCAACCCCCGAAGAATATTTCTCGGTACTTTGGTGACTACTTACAGCTCAACACGTTACCTGCAGCATCAGGAGCAGAGTTCTACAACAGCGGAAGCGTGTAATCGCTATCAGTTTCAGACATCGCCCTGTGTACGCTGTATGTATTTACCCACAACAGTGAACATACAGTTACTCACACACATAGAAAGACAATACTAGGTGGCGTGGGGAAACATTTCAGTATAAGGGTCCTGTAGAGCTAAACAGTAATTAGCCTAGTAGTAGTAGTGGTAAGCAGAGTACTGAGAAATATTCTTCGGGACTCTGTTGCAAAGCAATCAGATTGCTTTCATTTCTGAGAAATGTCCAGCTACTATTGTGGATTTGAATGATCCATGAAGTGACTTCTTTTCTAAAGAAAACATAGAACTATTTCACTAGAACTGAACGCTCCGTCGGAACTGTTATGAAGCTGGTGTTATTTAGTAAATCACAATAGAAGTGGGTGTATAATAACAAGTACCTTCTTGAAATGAGCAATATTTTATTGTTCTATTAACAGATTTCCTTCCATATACACATATATTTTACAATGTGAATCAAAAACCCGCAATGGCGTCAATTTTTACATCACAAGAATGGCTCTCCTGTCCTAAAATTTTTACTCTTAAGAAGAACAAAAGTTCTATCTCCTACGAATAATTATGTGAGCGCTGACCGCCACAGAGTAATAAACAATATCTTTGTCTCTCTCTCTCTCTCTCTCACACACACACTGTCACAGCAAGTTACGCTGCATGATACATCATAACAGGCCTCTCTATAACATACATCTAAGACATCTCTACATTATTAATTCTACTCGCCTTTATTTATCACTGTTTCATCCCATCGAATCTCTCTTTATTAATCACACTGCTTGACGTCGCTTCTCTCCTTAAATATCACTTTTATCAACTACAATTTATCACGTCGCTTCTCTCACTATCTACCATCTTTATCCACTCATTACTCATCACGTCGTTTCTGCTTGATATTTATTCATATGACAAAAAATACGTACATACACCACTCTGTCGACTCCTGTTTATGACTCATTCGACCAGTCTATTCTGTCATACTTCCTGACATTCCGCATGAAAATTCTTATGTTCGGTTTGACCCTGCACAACGTTACACACCACAAATAAATACACTGACTATCTACCATAACTTGCCTACTTTCGATCTATCCTTAACTTTTCCATAATTTGAAGTTAGAAATGTGATGAAGCCACGCGATTGTTTTCCCTTGATCGTCTCTATCAGTACAGCATTTTCATGGACAATCTGCCTCACTCTGAATGGTCCACTATACACAGTAAAGAATTTGCTAGTTAGGAATCTGTGCTTCTTTGATAATCGATGAATTTTAATTAGAACCTTGTCTCCTACTGTTATGTCGATTTTCCTTTCTGCTTCTCCTGCCTATCCTTAGTATAATACGCTCTATCGCAATCTTGACAATTTCTGTGTGCCTCTGCCTTCCTGATCGCGGAAAATCTACCAGCTCCCTGACGCGATCTGGTGGTGGTTCATTCTTTAGTACCGTAATTGGTGATAAACCAGTTGCTCCATGTGGTAGCTCATTGAGGATGTCCTGAAAATCTTTGAGTAAAATACTCCTACTTCTATGTTGCCTATGGCAATAGATCTTACACACCTTTCGCAGTTCTTTTACCACTCTTTCACTGGGGTTACTTGCAGCATGGTATCGGGAGATGAATACCGGTTTTATCCTTCTTCTCTTCAGTGTGGTTAGCCATTGTCTGGATCTATATTGTGGTCCATTGTCAGCTATGAACTTTTCTACAGTTCCTACTTCTCGCAAAAAGTTTTTAACGATCGCTGCTGCTACTGTCCTTCCTGTCGCACGTTTCAATGCGGCAAAAGTCACATACTTTGACACCAATTCCACTGCTACTAAGATATATATATACATATATATATATATATATATATATATATATATATATATATATATATATATACACTCCTGGAAATGGAAAAAAGAACACATTGACACCGGTGTGTCAGACCCACCATACTTGCTCCGGACACTGCGAGAGGGCTGTAC
Source organism: Schistocerca serialis cubense (assembly GCF_023864345.2). Lineage (NCBI taxonomy): Eukaryota > Metazoa > Arthropoda > Insecta > Orthoptera > Acrididae > Schistocerca > Schistocerca serialis. Next base: position 339,104,362 of record NC_064641.1, on the reverse strand, counting down.
AAGCAATGAAGCAATGATCACACGCACGGCACAGTGGACACACCAGGAACTGCGGTGTTGGCCGTCGAATGGCGCTAGCTGCGCAGCATTTGTGCACCGCCGCCGTCAGTGTCAGCCAGTTTGCCGTGGCATACGGAGCTCCATCGCAGTCTTTAACACTGGTAGCATGCCGTGACAGCGTGGACGTGAACCGTATGTGCAGCTGACGGACTTTGAGCGAGGGCGTATAGTGAGCATGCGGGAGGCCGGCTGGACGTACCGCCGAATTGCTCAACACGTGGGGCGTGAGGTCTCCACAGTACATCGACGTTGTCGCCAGTGGTCGGCGGAAGGTGCACGTGCCGGTCTACCTGGGACCGGACCGCAGCGACGCACGGATGCACGCCAAGACCGTAGGATCCTACGCAGTGCCGTAGGGGACCGCACCGCCACTTCCCAGCAAATTAGGGACACTGTTGCTCCTGGGGTATCGGCGAGGACCATTCGCAACCGTCTCCATGAAGCTGGGCTACGGTCCGGCACACCGTTAGGCCGTCTTCCGCTCACGCCCCAACATCGTGCAGCCCGCCTCCAGTGGTGTCGCGACAGGCGTGAATGGAGGGACGAATGGAGACGTGTCGTCTTCAGCGATGAGAGTCGCTTCTGCCTTGGTGCCAATGATGGTCGTATGCGTGTTTGGCGCCGTGCAGGTGAACGCCACAATCAGGACTGCATACGACCGAGGCACACAGGGCCAACACATGGCATCATGGTGTGGGGAGCGATCTCCTACACTGGCCGTACACCACTGGTGATCGTCGAGGGGACACTGAATAGTGCACGGTACATCCAAACCGTCATCGAACCCATCGTTCTACCATTCCTAGACCGGCAAGGGAACTTGCTGCTCCAACAGGACAATGCACGTCCGCATGTATCCCGTGCCACCCAACGTGCTCTAGAAGGTGTAAGTCAACTACCCTGGCCAGCAAGATCTCCGGATCTGTCCCCCATTGAGCATGTTTGGGACTGGAGGAAGCGTCGTCTCACGCGTTCTGCACGTCCAGCACGAACGCTGGTCCAACTGAGGCGCCAGGTGGAAATGGCATGGCAAGCCGTTCCACAGGACTACATCCAGCATCTCTACGATCGTCTCCATGGGAGAATAGCAGCCTGCATTGCTGCGGAAGGTGGATATACACTGTACTAGTGCCGACATTGTGCATGCTCTGTTGCCTGTGTCTATGTGCCTGTGGTTCTGTCAGTGTGATCATGTGATGTATCTGAACCCAGGAATGTGTCAATAAAGTTTCCTTCCTGGGACAATGAATTCACGGTGTTCTCATTTCAATTTCCAGGAGTATATATATATATATATATATATATATATATATATATATATATATATCTGCACTGACCTAGGTAGCGGGCCAAACAAATCTGTTGCTCCGAATTCCCTCAATCTACCTGGTACTATCGGAAAAAGCGGTGCCTTGCATGAGATAGTTAACGAAATTGCTTTCTGGCACAGTTTGTAACTACCAAGCACGTTCTTGATCCTCCTCTCCATACTAATGAAATAAACTGATTCCCTTAATTTCTACAGCATTTTCTTGCCCCATAATGCCCATAACGTAGGTGCGTATACCAGATCAGGTTGTTGACTATTTCATTTGGTGTACATAACACCCAGTCCTGTGTGTTCGGATTTCTACGGTAGAAAAGGATCCCGTTCTGAATTGTATAGAAGCGCGCTATATTGGCATCTAAGTTCGCTCTAACTCTGTGCTTCACCATTCTCCATGACGCGTCTTTATCCAGCTCTTTCGCGATATTTGTGAGTACCGCCCCTATGTATTTCTCGAACGGCACCCCCTGCATGTACAATATGTCATATCTGTTCTCGTTTACCTTCTTATCAAAGCATTGACCACGACCTACTGGGTTCCTCGACAACGCATCTGCCACTATATTCTGTGGCCCAGGAACATACATGACCGTAAACTGAAACTCCTGTAAATAGTGTGCCCACCTAGCGTAATTTCTCTCAGCTTTTCTATACACTCGGTTCGCAAATGCAATAGGTTGTTGTATTACTTCTCCTCCTTGCTCTTGTTGTTGCTCTTGGAACAATGTTACCCCAAGTCCACTACGGGAACTGTCTGTGGCCATAAAAAACTCTTTCCCTAGGTCTGGATGCCCGAGAGGAGGTGCCGATAGCAGTGCCTTCTTTAATGCCTCATACTCTTCCTGCGCGACAGGGTCCCAACTCCATACCGTTTTCTTTCCAGTCAGCTGACATAGTCTGGGTGTCGCTGCACCCCCAATCTTAATAAACCTCCTGTAAAAATTGATTAATCCTAAATAAGCCCGTAGCGGACGTTTTGTTCTTGGCACCGGAAAATCTCTGATTGCTTCGAGATTGTCTGGATTTAGTCTTATTCCCTCTGGCGTCACAATGTCACCTAGAAACTCGATTTCTTTTCGTCGAAATTCTGACTTCCTCAAATTCATGGTTACCCCATGTCTCTCCAATGCGCCGAGCAATATGCTTAACGTTCTATTGTGGTCTTTCTAGGTTCTTTCTGCTATCAGGACATCATCCACGTACTGTGTTACCTTATCTTTTATTTCATTAGGAATGACAGTTATTAGCGCTCTGATAAAGGCTGCGGATGATACATATAACCCAAATGGTAGTTTCCGGAATTGATACGATTTCCCGTTGCACAAGAAAGCCGCGTATTTTCTACACCCCTTTCTAACTCCACCTGCCAGAAACTCATTCTCAAATCAGCTGAGCTGACGTGATCCCGTGAAACTTCTATAGTATTTCGTCAACTGTCAGTGGCCGATCTGTCTCTGGTTCTATTACCTTATTAATCCTTCTTGCATCCAAATCTAGTCTAATTGACCCATCCTTTTTTTCAACGCAAACTGAGTGGCTGTTGTACGGACTGGATGCTGGTTCGATAATCCCTTGTTGTAGCATGCTTTCGATCTCAGCTTCTACTCTTTCTTTGTACACAATAGGTATCGGGTACACTTGGGCCCTAAACTGTTTATGGGACTTCACCTTGAATCTATACACAAAGTTTCTTATTGTAGCCGCATCATGTTCAAATACCTTCCTGTTGTCGTATAAAATTTTCATCAATTCACCGTAGATCGTGGTCCCTCGTAAATGCCATATTTTCTCCCTGATCTCCTCCTCCAGACATTTATGCATTTCCTTCTTCTCTTGTTCGAACCCCTTACTCTGTGCCTGTCTACCGACTATACAGCGAGACATAATGCTAAGTGTGCGTTATCTTTAGCACATATGTAATAGGCCAATCTTAATGTAATTTCCTCCGAATCTCGTTTCAACTCCATCGAACCATTTCTCATTTTAACGACTGCTTTATATTGGTTCAAAAAATTTACTCCTAATATCCCTTCAACAGTTAGTGCCGACACAATCATGAACACTGTACTAAACCTCTTCGTCTGGCACACAAAGTCTAACTGCGCTTGTAACTTTACCTCAATTACCTTTCCTGTAACTTCCCCTCTCACTGTTGTCCTGTGCAATGGCAATGTTGGCCATGGTTATGTAAGACTACAACACTTAAACACATCTTCCCTCAAAACACTCATTACACTGCCTGTGTCAATGACACATGGTACGATTACATTATTTATTTCTACGCTAATTATTGGGTGGACTTCACTCCCCACATCACCTACCGCCTCTAACAGATTCTCCCTTAGTTTTCTGTAGTCGATATACCTAATATTTACATCAATAATAGTCCTGGCTTGTAACCCTCTATCATGTAGTCACCTTCTTGTTCTTCCAGCATGGTGACAGTGATCGTCTTGTCGTGAACCCAATGACTGCCTATCCTCCCTTCGCCCTTCATTTTCATTTTCCCTTCTTCTTCCATCTCTGTCCCATCTTCTATTTTCCCGGTTTGACGGTCAATATCCCCATGAATTCTGCCCCTATTTCCTCGCCATCTTCCATTTCCGTCATTCCTCTGATTCCATGCTCTCTTGTCAGTCTGATAATTTCTGCCGTTCCTATAATCGATTCTGTCTGACCTATGAGCCGTATCTCCGTCACGACGTTGCTCTCATTACCCAGTTCCTGTAACAAGTGCTGGAATGACGCAGAATCATCTAAGCTTCTGCCTGCTATCACTATATCTCTGCGTAATTTCACTGGCAACTTCGTTATACAGATCCTAATGAGCTCCCCTGATTCGTATGGCACATCCAAATAGCTATTTCGTCTCAGCATTTCCTGATAGCACGCCACTGGGTCTCTTATACCACCTTCGCTACAATTTGGCATCATGAATATGCTTTGCTTAACCTGATTCTGCTTACTTTTCGACCAGAGTTCACTTAAAAACATGTCACAAAATATCTTGTAGCTACTACAGTTTTTAATAACTTCCTGCATTTTCGCTCTAGCCTCGTCCCTCAAATGGTTACACACAAACTTTATTTTGAGGAGCGGTCCCCACGATGAAGGTAATCAATCTTGAAATTGAGACAGCCACAGGCATGGATGTTGGTAGTTATCAGGATCTGGAAAACAAGTGTACGTCTGTACCGACACGAAGTGCCTCCTACATTCTTCTTCCGTATTTATATTTTCCGACCTTGGACTATACCCAGTTGGGTTTGTCACCTGTTTTATGCGACACAACCGTTCGTCTAACTCTCTGAGTTCGTCTTCCTCTTTCTCCCTATTTTCTTTTTTTTTTAATTTATCTCACTCTGCAATCTACCTGGTGGTGTGTCACCTTCGCTACTACGCTCTAATTGCATCTGTGCTAGTTCTTCCCTATGTTTCCTATTTATTTCTAATTGTGCCTCTTTAAATTGTAATAGTGATTGTATCTCCTCCTGGTTGGGATAAACCTCTCGTTGCGTACTGTCAGAGCCTGTCTCGCCTCTTATACAGATCTTTTCTACATCTGCATTAATCTTATTCATTCTGAGCACTACCTCCGCAACTTCATCCCTGTGTTTATTTAGCGCCACTTCCTGCCGGGTGACTTGAGCTTCCACGCTGTCTAATGCCCCTTGTTTATCTGCAAGTAAGTCCTCCACTGCCTCTTTGATTCGTTCATCCGGCAACACGTCCCTACGTCCTGTAATATCGCCCTCTATTGCAAATATTCGTACCTCCAAATTATTGGCTTTTTCTTTCACGGCGTCACATACTTGCTTCAACACCCAGATTCTTCTCCCCCTCATCTAACCGATTATTAACTGCGGACAGTCGCTCATCTACAACTGAGTGTAGCTCCCTCATTGCCCGTTTATTTCCCTTATCCACTGCCTCCAATCTTTCCTTACTGTCTTTATCCATCGCTTCCAATCTTTCCTTATTCGCTTCCAATATTTCGTTATTCGCTTCCAATCTTTCCTTAGTCTCCCTATCTCTCTGCTTATTATCCAATCCATCCTCTGTAAAAACTGTAGTAGCACATTGTCATTTGCTACTTTCGGCGCGCTCACCTCGTTCGCCTGAGAAACTGTAGCTTCGGTAAGGGTAGCTACACTTTCACTGCATACCTGACCTAGTCCCAGCTCGCCCGCGTCGTCGGGAAAGCCCCCGATTGTAGACAAAGCCCGCCGGCTAAAGGATCACCTAGCCGCGGTCCGCTGACCAATTCAGCCCCTTCCGAGTGTTTGCCGTTCTTGCTCATTAACCCAAGGTCGACACCTACTTCCTGCTCCACTGCTACATTCACCCCAGAATCACTTTTCTCCATGGTGCCTACACTTTTCGACTGCAACATAGTTACCATGGACAATACGCAAAAAGAAATTATACAACGATCTTCCGGCCTTGGACGACGTAGCAATCAATCGCATAAAAAAATAAAAGATACTCACCAATCCAGAAAGAAATTGCGAACAAAAAATTTTACTTCTTAGCGCTATCACAATATACGTAAAAATCGTGACAAATCCCATAAAATAAAATTTTTACAGCAAAACCTAACAGCACAATCCTGGCAGGGTCGAAATTATGAGAGGCACCCACATGCCTTACTCATACTGCAGCATCAAGCAGGCAGGCCTACAAGATGAGTTGTCTTCCAAGCGAGTGGATTCATTCTAATTTATCGAGTAACATGAGCTCTAGTACTCACAATTAAGTTACAAATTATTCTCTTGTTTGAATATTACGCAACGGAAACGTATAACGCACATCTGACTATTAGTAATTTACACAACTTTGACTGTTCACTATGCACTAGCAATACCACATTTTCCTTCTTACCCAACGGACGGATCAACACATGGCCATCACACTGAATATGAATGGCGCACACATTATAAATTCTGGATATTATGACAACATACTATTCGAAGGGAAAGGCCACCAATCTTTTTCTTTTCACTATCTTTTTATTCCGATAAATTCTATAACCGAAACACACCATTACATTTTCTGCAACAGTTACACATGAGAAACTCCACTCAGTGGGCATGGCTTTACATTGATGATTCTCTATCTTATGGTCTCGTAATTATCTAACACTACAGTGCACTTTCTGGATAGGATGGTAGATATTTTGCTATATCTCACACTTCGACTCTCACCCCCATCATCACAAAATTTTCCTCAGACCAAGCGGTACAAAAGGAACATGCATAACCCACTACCTCTGAACCTATCTTGCTACTCTCCCATGCAAACCACACATACTTAAATTACATGAAATACACCATAGTGGCAACATGTAATACAACACAACGAATAGTCACAACGTTATAATCACATCACTTTCATCTTTCCCACTTCAATTAGCATTCATCCCAGTTTCACACGACATGGTCACACTTCGTAGCTTTTCTTTCCTACCATGAACTCTGGAGAATATATGCACGTCTTCCTGTGCAATGCAAGCCAAGTGGCGTTGCTGGATAGACGGCTGGCTCACCTTGCTTCACTCTCAGAGTATTATAGTTGGAATAAAGCGTCACACGGAAACATAACATGCAAATTAATATTAAGAACATATTCGTCACACACGCGAGTCCTCAACTGATACCATGGACGAGTACTTCTCTTTATCCTTTGTCTCATACACAGATTAAGAGTCACACAGTACTCACCATGTGGAAGTACTCGTCTCTAATTTCAAGTGCTGCACACGCCATTTCTTAAATATTACCAACTTATAGTACAAACGCCAGTAATTCAGCTTAACTTAAGCACTCGGAAGTATTTCAACTTATTGCTACACGTGGTTTCTCTGTGACCGTCGATCACTTCCGAAGGTTACTACGATCCCCTTAATATTACCTGCCTGACATTTAATGCTCCACACAAAAGTTCCTGAAATAGAGAAATTATTATTCCAAACTACTCTTAAGTATTTCACATGCATACCATATCTCCACTCTTTTGTCTTTACAGAGCACACCTAAGACAGATCTTACCAATACAAGATCCAGCGTCAGAGTGCTGAACCATGGCCGTTCTTCAGGTCATCTCGCACCTCTGTCGAGGTGGGGGAAGACCACGGTACCCATTGGTCACCCACATTTCAGGCGCTCAAAGCTCAGGTAAATTTCATCTCTTTGGTTCTACCAAAGGTGACCAAAGGACCGTCTCAAAGATGCTCATATATTGAACATTCACTATCTGCGGTTAGCAGACGACCATACAATCATTTATTTCGGAGATCTCACCAAATTGGATGTAGGGATTTATTTTGTGGGAGTGCACATGTGATCAATTAAATAAATAAATTGTCATTCTTTCCTACACTTGTATCCGGCTTCAGTGTATTAAGTGAAATTGAGTTATTATTACAAAAAATATGTTTTTCTGACAAGAATGACGAAGAATGTTGTACCTATTTTCAATGTCGGGCGGTACTGTACCCTTTCAAACCAACTGTCTGTGATTGTCCGGATCTTGCAGACTAGTACGTGTTCTGAAAAAGTACAGGCGACAGCATCTGGCTCAGCGACAGTGTCAGCCACAGACAGCACCTGGAACCTGTTTGTCAGACAAATCGGGGAGGTCTTAATGTGTGGCCGGCCGCCTGGCAAGTCTTTTGCTGCCTGCTATGCCCCGGGGCGACCTCCCACTCGACTACGCGTGAGGTGTCAACCTCATTGCGAGCAGTAACTGGGTTGGCCACCGGTGAGGACTCGGACGTGCTGGACGTCCGTTGGATCCCTGCGGCCGGCACACAGCAGTGCTGCCGATCCACTGCAGACTCAAGGTGTGTAACCAAAGCCATCACAACCTGATGCTGAGAACGAGGTGTCACCAACTTGGCTCGCATCCCTACACAACAATCATAGTCGCTCTGTCCATACTAAAGACAGTGGTCAACTAAACTGTGCAGATAAACAGACTATCGACACGTGCTGCACAACTCTACTGTAGACCATGACGAAAACGCAGGAACTGTGTCTAATAAATTAGGTTAATACGCAGAGATTAAAAAACCTAACTACCGAATTACTTAGGTGAAAGTATATAACTCGCCCCTGGCTAGGAATCTGTAATACGTCACAAAATCGGTTTACTTTCCGAAGCAAACGCAAACACGAGAACTGTGGCTATTATATATTAAATTAACACGCAGAAACTCGAGAAACCGGATGACATTATAAAATTCGCACCTGGTCAGGAACTCCTAAAACTCACACTATCGGTTACTTCCCTGTTGCTGCTTGTCTCTCGGCCGACTACTGCTGCCTGATTGGCTGTCTGACTAAAGCCCACATTCTCTACCTTTCCCAAATATTTAACTTACTGTGATTACTCCCATCGTAGCGTTATGAGTCATCTGGCGGCTTTTTCCAGCGTTTCCATGTTTTCTCAGATTCGGTCCTTTAGATATTCGAATTTTCGAAACCATGTCTCACAAAATTCTTTCATAGAATTCCTACCATGTTATCTGGCGTTCGTGTGACTACGAATTGGGTCCAAAAATTGCCTTGCTTTTTGACATACCAAAGTTTCTCCAAAACTATATTCTTAGACTCTGAAAATGTTAGGTTACCTGTGTCTAAATTCAAACCCCTCCTTTCCACATTACTTGCTGAGGCATCAGTTTCTTTTTTTTATTTTCTCCCTATTATGCATTTCATTTGGTAATACTTTTTCTACAGAAAATCTGAAGGGTGCAGACCCACCTGATTCTTCATTGCATTGTACTTCTCTTCTTTACTCAGTAGTTCAATTTCTATTTTATTAGTTGAATACTGCTAACTATATTCTGTAACTTCTGTCGCAACAAACCCAATTTCTTGCAAATTTTATTGGTAGCATTACCTAACGTTTCTTGCTGTACACAAGTATTTTTAACAGTCGATACTGTGGTTCTCAACGCCAAAATCTCTGCATATGTTTTAGCAGAAATATCAGTTTCTAAATCAGAACTAATTGCTGTATCTTTCCCTCTACTACAGGCTCAACATTCACTTCGGTTCGCTATCTACTGTCGATATCAGTGAGCTGTTTTTGAACATGTGATATCACTATCGCTTTTTTTAGCCGAAAGAATTAAATTCATCTCCATTTTGTCTTTCAGCTCCCTATTCTTTTCTTTCAATTGATTGGAATCCATTTTCTTATTATTTTCTTTCAGCTTATGGGTGGAATTGTTTTTCAACTCCGTCATTTGTTATGATAACACTGGGCAACAACCAAAAAAACGTCATGGGTTTCTCAGCTGATTTAGACTAATTTTGGTGTTCTGAGTCCGAATATCACATTGATTTTGCTCTATCAGGTCAACTTTTTTAGATACAGCCATAAGCCTACATGACCATTTTTCCCTGAAATGTAAGCCTTTTTATAGGCTTCAATATGCTAATATTAGGGGTTTTAAGGGGATTATTCAGGACATATGAAAACAAAAGAAGCCTTTAAGATTGTAACAGTTAATCATTCCAATAGATGCCTTTTTTTCTTACTATAGTATAAAATTTATTCTAATTTTTATTGTCAGACAGTCAACTGCATATTTCTATTACTATTTCAGATTGATATGGCTTCTGCGCGACGTTCATGCATGAATAATCCAGACGTTTTCTGCTACATCTGCGGAGAATACACGCTTTCAGTGGACAGGAAGAACATCACAGGATTTGTGAAGAACGCCTACCAGGCTTACTTTCAAGTCAAGCTGGGTGACCAAGATAAGCCCTGGGCACCGCACACGGTCTGCAATAAGTGCGTGGAATACCTCCGGCGGTGGACGAAGGGCACGAAAACTTCACTGAAGTTTGGGATTCCGATGGCTTGGAGGGAGCCCTTTGACCATGCATCGGATTGTTACTTCTGCGCCATCAATACTACTGGCATCAACCGGAAGAATCGGCACAGCCTCCAGTACCCCGACCTTCCATCTGCCCGCCGTCCAGTTGCTCACTGCGAAGAAATTCCTGTACCAGCGTTCACAGAGCTTCCTAACATCGACGACGAGGCCACCACTGCAGACGAGGGAGGATATATAGCAGACGAGCAGTATGAAGCACAAGATGGTCGGCAGCTCTTTTCACAATGTGAGCTTAATGATCTTGTTCGGGATCTCAGCTTGTCGAAGACTTGATTCGAGCTGTTGGCCTCCAGACTCAAAGAGAAAAATCTACTTGGCGAGGACGCGCGTATCACTTTCTTTCGTAGAAGGCATGAGGACTGCATGGGCTACTTCTGCCAGGAGGAAGACCTAGTGTACTGCCGAGATGTCGCCGGTCTTCTTGTTAAACTCGGGGCTCCTACATACGATCCGAGAGATTGGCGACTCTTTATTGACAGCTGCAAGCGCTCTTTGAAGTGTGTGCTCCTCCACAACGGGAACGAGTTCGCCTCAATCCCTCTTGCTCACTCCACAACTCTCGTAGAGAAATATGAAGCAGTGAAGTAAGTGCTCGACAAAATCCAATATGAGCAGCACCAATGGATCATCTGCGTCGACTTCAAGATGGTGAACTTTCTACTTGGTCAGCAGTCCGGGTTCACGAAATACCCATGCTTTATATGTATGTGGGACAGTCGAGACAGAGACCAGCACTATGTAAAGAAAGTATGGCCACCACGAGAGGAGTTAGTACCTGGTGCGAGAAACATCATAAACGAACCTCTTGTTGACCGGGAGAAGATATTGATCCCACCGCTACATATGAAGCTTGGGTTAATGAAACAGTTCACGCGTGCTCTGGACAAGGATGGGAGGTGCTTCCACTACCTGTGCCGAGCCTTTCCGCGACTGACCATTGAGAAGCTGAAGGCCGGCATTTTCGATGGGCCACAGATACGGCAGCTCATAAAGGACACAGATTTCGAAAACTCCATGAACACGTTAGAGTGCGCCGCGTGGATATCGTTTGTGCAGGTGGTGAACAACTTCCTGGGGAACACGAAGGCAGCAAACCACGCCAGACTCATCAGCAGCATGATAGAGGCCTTTCAAAAGCTCGCGTGTTTGATGAGTATAAAGATGCACTTCCTGTACTCACACATGAAGTTTCCTGAAAACCTTGGGGCGATGAGCGACGAGCAGGGAGAAAGGTCCCATCAGGACATGCGCCAAATGGAGGATAGGTACCAGGGGAGGTGGGACGCAGTCATGATGGCGGACTACTGCTGGATGCTGAAGAGAGACAACCCAGCAGCTGCTCACAAACGGGAATCGAAGAAACGCCGATTCATGCCGTGAACTCTGAACTTTTGTGTCACGTAACGCTCATTGTTATACTAATATTATGATAAATATGCTTATTTAATTTGATGGAGTAAATAAAAACTTAATGAATTTGCATAGGTTGACTTTTATTTCTTGAGGAAAACGGAAAAATCTTCCGGCGTTTCTCAGCAGATGATACAAAGAATTTGTTTTTTTTACGAAAAATCGATTTTTAAAAATTTCTGTAGCAAAAAATCCTGACCTGATAGAACAAAACCAAGGTCATTTTCGGACTCAGGGCATCAAAATTAGTCTAATTCAGCGGGAAAACCCTAGACTTTTTAAAAAAAATCCTTTTTTGGTGCCCAGTGTAATTAGCCTTATTTTTCGTATTGTTTTCTTCCATATTCTTGGTTTCTCGGAACTGAGTTATGATATGAATAAGTAAACACTCAGATAACCGTACGCTTTACATGTATTACCACTCAGTTACCTAAACATTTCTCTTATTTCGGCCTCAAAAGGCTGCACCCTGGTATAGACCCCATTGTGTGGTTCATGAGTTCCATGTTCAGTTTCACAGCCAATGGATGTAGAGTGACTGTTTCTGGCTTTACTTGTCCATGAAATAAACAGTCTACAAATCGAGAGTCATCTACTCAGCTTCCGCCTATGCACTTCGCTACACGTGTCCGCTATTAGTAATGAGGTGAAAGTTCCGTGTTATCGTGTACATTGTAACCCATCTACTGCTCAGTTTTCGATTCTGTTACCGTTCCTTTTTCGCATCTTAACTCTTGAGTTTGACATTCTCTTTCCTGCCTTGCTGTTAAGTAAATACATTCAAATAAAATTTTTCATAAAGTTTTGGAATAATTTTCTGTCACTGCCTTGCAGTTCCGAGTCCTAATACTTCATCAAGATGTGGCACAAATTATGTTACTTAAACGAACGCCTATTTATGCATTTCACAATTAGGTGAGTCCAGTGACGGCGAGACCACATGTTGCAGGACCTCACGAGGCTACGTAAATTTAATTGGTACTTTAATGTGGCAACAAATTGGGTAAAATCGCATAAAGCTTTTTAAGTACCAGTTATTACAGGACTGACACTCTACCACCAAATTGTTTTATTATTGTTTTTTTATTAATATCGTTTAAATACACCAAGTACGGCCAACATTTTTATTGAGGTACGTCATCTGCCACAATGCGCGAAGTCGGACGATACAGTTGGTTATCGCCTATTCAAAATAATTTTAAATTGAACCTTACGCTGGCCATTATCCACTAATCCTTGTCACTGAAATGAAAGAAAAATAAATGAATTACGTTATTTCTGAGCACCTTGCTTTAATTCCAGCATCAATTTCTGACCGTACAAGTTTCGGCCTTATCGTATTTGAAGTACACTTTCCCTTTTCTACGTGCAGGGTAACGTTACTGTTTTGTGCTCGACAATTATTTAAGCATGTAAAAATTTCGAAACTTAGTCGTGGTTTTGGAGGAAGCTGTAATACAGACACAATCAGTGTTTCAAATTTATTATACCAAAGCAGGGAAACACTACAATAGATAGGCATTGTTATTGTGCATTTGAACAGAACGCGATTTAGCACGTTCGATAAACGCAAGCTGATCAGTTCTGAATGAACCAACGAGCGCCGTTATTCGTCCCGTAGTCGACGATTGTTCTATTCGCTTTAACAGCTAGAAACAATACCAGCAGAATGGTGCCATCGGTCTCCATTTTTCATTCCGTGAAAACTAAGGGCGCCCATTGAGTGGCAATATATTAGGCTTTTAATTTTTTTGTTATTATCCGCTCTCATAGTAAATAAATTACCAACTCTGTAGGAAGAATTTTTTTTATTCTTCCTTGGGTATGGAAAAAACGTTTCACTTATGTATCATCAATATGTCTCTAGATTAGTAAATGCAATACTTAAAGTAAGTGATAAATATACTCCTGTAAATGCTTATATTAGATACAATAATGTTTCCGCCACACTTTTCTAAGATCAGGCAGAAATTGCAGTGTGTCCATTGATAACTATTCCTCCAAATTACGAAGATTTAGCACTACTGGCGCTAATACCTATCATGTCGCATATGCCCAAAGGACACATCATGCCTGCAACATCAGAACTTTCTCAGCTTCTGCTTAAAAAGCCAATCTCATCCAGAGATCCAACTAATCGAACTATAACGGTTCATAGGAAAGTTTAACTTATGTCTTAAAGTGATGAAATCAATGCATGGAGTCTTCCACCGTAGTATGAACTCTCCTATAAGTTCTTCCCTATTCTCCAAGTAGAAAAAGGTTTTACGAGGAAGTACTCATCCGTAAACATTTTAAGATGACACCTTCATGTTACTATTAAGGTTAAGATCGGGATAACTGTAGGAAAAGATAAAATTAGTGCAAACATTATGTGCATTCACTCATGTCAGGAGTAGCTGTCTGAACTCCCACTAATAAGTTATATGTATTATTTTGATGTAGTATTCCCGTACTCTCCATACGTCTTCCTCGGTATTTGACTTGAGACCACACTACAGTCGACAGTTGTCACTGGATCATTAGCGAACATAAGAGCATAGCCACTGCTGCGAAATCAAGTGGAGCTGCAGCAGTATTTGGTTGTACAAAGGATTTAGTTTAGATTTTGTTCACGTACATAAGAAGTGAATTGGATTTGTGTGCTTTACTGTGTAGACTTGTGCTTTTTTCTATATATATAGAAATATTAAACATAACTGACGATGAAAAGTGAGAAAACGAATACCAACGTTTATGGTGTAGTTACATCAAAAATGTAGAGCATAACGTCGACACACAATTAAATATACAAACCCAATAACACTGTTTGAATTAAGCGAGTATTAAAAGAATCAAATAAATAAAAAATCTAGTCGTAATAAATATTAAATTGCTAAAAGATCCTGTACCGTTATTTTAATTACGATTCTTACCCAGAATTAACGAATGTTATAAACGTGGCACGTCATCTGCACGGAACACATGAAGTAATATCGCTGTATTATAAAAGTGAAAGAAACAACAGAGAAAACTGTAAAGTTATGCGTCTACTCAGTTCCGTCTTTAAATTGTGCTACGCGATTAATAAATAATCGACTTAAAATAGCAACTGATATCACAATACAGGAAGAAAACACAGGACGTAGGAAATGTAATTCCTGTAGATTCCGTAGATTCCGCAGAAAAAACACCGAGAATCCAGCTTGGAAACACGTATCGCATTATCAACTTGAAACATTTCTATAGTGTAAACAGATCAAACTGTGGGAAAATTTGACCCTGAAAACATATCGTTGCTTTTAATTAAAATACTGAACAGAATATACCAAACAGCAAACAGCCGATAATTTAATTAATATCGCAATGGCGTAGAATATTATACCTACATCAGTTAATGCGTTTAACATGGATCACATCGTTAAAGAATAGAAATCAGGCAGGTTCCAGAATATAAATACATCATTATGTAGCAAACAATGTATTACTATTTGCGGAAGATCTCACTGTTGTAAAAAATGTGAAGAAGAACTTCATCGATCTGTTTACAGAACAAATTGTTAGGGATTATAATTTAGAAGTTCCGGTAGGCCTAACAAAAGCTAGAGCAATAGCATTTCAGGGAAAATACACAGTCCATTCAAGGATAGTCGTCAGAAAGTCTGCAGAACATTTCTCTCATTTCTGCTATCTAGGTGCAGATATAAGTTTCAATGAAGATCGAAATATAGACAAAAGCGGTTTTCGTTGAGGCATCAAGTTTCTCCTCCGAATGCGAAAATATTTTGCTGCCACCAACCTACCTAGGGAGAAACTATCATCATAATATAGTATGGGATATCAGACTTAGAACGGGAAGACTTAAGTGTTAGTTTTTATCTTCACGCTACTCGAGAATGGAAAAACAGAACTATTGTGAACGTGGTTCAATGAACCCTCTGCCACGCAGTTAAGAGTGATTTGCAGAATATCCAAGTACCTACAGATTTAGATGTGGATGGAAACTAAGATTCTACATTTTGAACACATATGGGGCACCAAAAAAGGCATGTTGAATAACAAACCAGAGACGACACCTGAATCATTTTTTCTAGAGCAATGATAACACCAATTTTAATGTATGGAAGTGATGCCTGACTGCTTACACAGAAGGGCATGAGTAAAAACCACACAATAGCAATTAAAGTCTTAAAAAATACTCAATGATGCTCAAGTTCAGACAGAATATGTAACGAAGACATAAGAATCAATCTTGGTGTTTATAACATCAGTGAAAAAGTAAACTATCTCGAAGGAAATGTAAACAACACGTAAACAGGAAGAATGCAGACAGATTGCCAAAACAAATAAGGCTTTACGATCCGAAAAAAGGAAAATACATGGAAGACGTACGAAAATAATGAACACCTCTGTATGTGAAGTCAGAACAGGAATCTAGCCTAGCTCATGAAGTGTAGAAGCGTGTGTCGGTACGTCACATAAATATTAACACTTTTATTGGTTGTAAAGCGCAGATAAAGTATTTTAAGAATATAATTAGTGTAAAAGATATAGTTAGTGTTCTTGAAACAACTGATATGCACCTATATTTTAAGAGTAGCATCTTTATTTAATGTCTATGAAACTAAAGAATGATCGAAAGAGACGCGACTGTACGGCCGAGGAGGAAGGACGTATTTTATGGTACACACACTGTTTTGTTTCGCTATACCGAAGGCAGCCATTGAGCGGCTACACATATTTTATGTAAGTGATTCGTATTTCTACTAAAATAAAATATTATTGTTATCACAAATTGGTTTTCTTTGTATTAGTTGTCACCTCAAATGCTCGCAGTGGCTAATTATTTTTAATAAGAATTTTTTTTTTTAGTAAATTGCGCTGCGAGAAACTCATCTTCCGATGCAGCCTCTGGTCGGCCATTACGCGCCGAAGTATTAATTTTTTTTCAAAATGTTAACAGTAAATGTATATGCGAGAGATTTCGTTGTAAAAACCTTTCTAAATTGCAACAGATAATTAATCTGCGTCGAAGTTCATTTTTTACATTATAAAGATTCGATGAGTTCAGTAAGTTTTATCTTGGCCGCTCCACGGCAAGAATCGATATTCTCTCGAGCCTTGCTTTGCAATCAATAAATAGAAATTAACAAAATTACATTCAGTTCAGTTAACGGCAACTATATTTTAGTCATCACCTTCAAAATCTAAAGTTGGCACATAAATAACAGCGGCCCTTCAAGAACCCATTTCATATTTACTTATGCACGTAAGTAAAAGTGATGAAAATGATAATATCCCTGAGAGAAAGAATCATGCTCTCACAAAAGAAAAATTCATGCTGATATATATATCAGGTAGTAATTGGCACCGACGTCACTAGGGGAAGAAGAACAGGTTACTGTATAGTAACTTATTCTAAGTTTCTGCATAAATTTCAATGCACTTTCCGTCTGTGAGCTTACTTTGGAGTGAAGTGCAATCTGAAAGTAACGCAGCATACGTACGTAGACTGTATCATCCGACTACTTGGGTTGGTTCTGTTTTCTTTATCGTTTACAGGAACCTTCATTATAGATGGATAGGGAGTGCACACTTTGAGTTCTGGTGCAGGGGGAATTGGCTACTGACCGTAAACAACCTAGATGCTATGATGTCTTCGGTCTACTGGCCCCGCTTCAGACTGCTGTCCAGGGCTTCGCTAGCACTGTGGCACACGAGACGACCGCCTTACCACCTCAGGGGCCCGTTGCTTCGCCTGAGATCCCTGATGTCGCGGCAGCTTTGTTCGCCCTGGCCGTTCGACGCGTACAAAAAGGTGAAAGCCGAACAAAGGCGGGGATCATGCATCTCTTGTCACGACAGCAATATGTGTACAGGCTATCCCGCTGTTCTCTTAGACCTTAAAAGCAGGTCTGACATATTTCTGACTACTGAAAGTACATTTCAGTTAAACGGGGTGCAGGAATTGATAGTACGCCCTGAACATAAGCAAATGTATCACATTAAATTTAAATAGACAGAAAGATCCATTACTTAATAATAAATGATGGCAGTAAAATCACTGGAAGCAGTCATATCCACTCAATATCTAGGAGAATTAGAAAACAGCGCTTTCAGGTGGAATGGTCACTTGAAACTAATCGCAGGTAACCAGATGACCGGCGGAGACTTATAGAAAGATTCCTCAAAAAGTGTAGTCCACCCACAAAAGAGCCAGCCTAAGAAAACCTCGCTCGAGCAGTACTTGCTTGTCAGTCTGCGTTCTGCATTAGGTAGGACTGATAAAGAAACACAGAAGGTCCAAACACCAGCACCATGTTTTTTTTTACAGTTTCATAAAGCAAATGTAACGACGATACGAAGACAAGCGTATAACGCATCACATGGACGATTTTCTGTCGAAGTTTCGAGAGTGTAGGATCCTAGAGATATCAACGAATATACTGCTTCCTTCCACGCGTATTTCACCAGAAGACCATCAGTCATCTTAATAAAAATAGTCTGGTCATTGTTGTGCATTAAAAGTTTGGTTTGCCAGCAACGTAAACTATCTATACGCCCACATACGATTTCAAGTAGGAATTCGTAAACTATGAAGAATTCGACTGCGAGAGTGTGATGCAATGTCTGACTGCGAGAAAGTAATTTAAAATTCCTATCTGGTTTCCTGTCTCCTTAACCATTCGTAATGGCGAGAATACTGTAAATATTGTGAATCATTAAATCTTTAAGGTGATATATTGGTTCTGGAGAAAACTCAATGTTCCATATTTCCTTTATTTAATTGTGGCTTACCCGTTGCATAATGGAAACAACATGACACTGCTCTTGTCCTGAATGCGCGTCGCATTTGTTGAGCCACAACTAACTACTGAGATGGACCTGCTGCAACGTGCTCACTTTTTTCTTAAAAAAAAAAAAAAAAGGCACAGCGTACTTGGTTCGTAACAAATCTGAATAAGTATGGCATGGACTTTGGATGCGGAGAAGGACTTGTAATAGATTATAACATAAAATGTAAGTAGTTTTAAGATTGTATAATTTCTACACTCGTATTGAAACATTATCTCTTTCTTTGATTCACAAACATTAACACACGAAAAAATTACAGTTCTTGAGTGGGCAAACAAAAGTACCTTTTAAAAAGGAATTACATGCTTCCAAAAATGCAACTCGTAATGGCGTTAAGTATTAAAGCTATTCTAAACCCCAGATTGAAATCGAAAATCATGCATGGTTCTTTATCTTTTCGTATATCGAAGTCTCAGGATGTATGAACCAAGAACGCGTACCTTCGAGCTGCCGCAATAATGTGCAAAATCTACAATCTATTACCTTAAATTGCATCCCCTTCTATTACTCATAAAAATAGGCGTAATAGGATATTCTTCCCAAAGTGCTTCAGTGTCTTCCCTCATCTCAAACAATTTATCAGGAAATCAGAATGTTCCATTTCCTCAGAATACAACTGCAGTCGTACCCCCCGACATATGCCGCACAACAACTCAGCGACACGCCACTGTCTCTCCTCGTCTCACTTTAGCAGTGCGCATCATCTTCGGCGCATCTTGCAAAGCAGAGATGGTTCAAGGAAACCTCCAGGCGACACAGCATCTCTGACAGCACTGCGCTTATAATTTCAAACAGCACAAAGGTGCTTACGCGATCGTGATACCCAAACACTTGAGAAATTCCTACGAATTTATCAATAGCCCCTTATTTATAGTTAGATCGACTGGAACTCACATGGAGGCTTACCGACAAATGTTATTCACTTGAATCATTCGCGACTGGAACGGGAAAGACAAATGGTGGACTGTGAGGAGTGGTGCTAGCACACAAAGAACGCTCCGCTACACACCGTAAACTGGCTTCTCGAATATAGGTATAGATGACGATATAATTTATCGTATCTTACACACAATGTTATCGAACAAATTTTTCTCTACGTGGCTTGAGCACAGTCGAATTCTTATAAACGCATTACCCCCATTTACTGAGTTGATGCATCCACAGTAAAAGACTCCAGTTGCAGTAATAGGGAATAAGACAGTATTATTCGCGATGTGCATTGTGGAAGCGTTTATATGCCTTTAAGTTGACTACAAATACTACCGAATACTACGTGAACTCTAAGAACTTTTTCAACACATTCTTCCGTCCCTTGCTTAAATATGGAAATATCGTCAACACATAACGGACCAGCGCTGAAACCGTTTTGGTGTTCCTGTTCTTTGAAAATAGGCACAAGGAAAACAGAGTATATAACAGTGAGTGGCTACTAACATCATGATCTAGGTGACGAAAATTTTAATGCTCAATATTGATATTATTTTAACACCGAGTTGCTTGTTACCTGCGCATATGAAGAATGTAAAAGCTATTCAAAGCGACTCGAGTTCCTCGACAGCTGCACTTAACCCATTGAGTAGTCATGTCCCAAACCAAAGTAAAAGAAATCATATACAAAAAATAATGACACTAAATTTTCGCCGTATTGGTGATAGCTCACCTTAGAACACGAAGTCCTGATTTCCCAGAATGAAAATGACTAGAGTTTTAAAAAAGCTAACCTAAACCCAATACTCAACACTGCATTTCAATAAATAAGCAACATATTGGACAAAGAACGCTTTCGCAATGAAACCGTAGATAGTTACGGGTTCCTGGAGTCTGCCATTCGTAAAATTTCTAATCTGATAACTGAAACCCATCTTTTACGACATATTTACGCAATTTTGCTGTGGTATGTCTGTCCATCACAGAACTTCGCGACACTACTGAAAATATTTTTATTGTACGGCATGATGTCAGTATGATGCCAACGGAGGTTACGGTTCGATATTTTGAACATTTTAGGAGCATTAAGCCCTTATACCGTCACTAGAACAGGAGTGCGTTGTACTTCATGTATATTCATACACTGTTTCCAGTTTCATTCGTAGTAGCTTCACCGTACCAGGAAATTATAATCGCGCATAACTTAACATAGTGTATCAAAAAATAGCGAATGACCTATTAGCAATATGTATATAACGCATTAAGTAAATATTTGATGGGGAAACAGCAAACATTTTCCGTAATCTGAATGAATCTACATGTCGCATTTATCACAGTCTTCTTGGATTAGTAATCGTTGTTTAGCGTCAATAAACGTCCTTTCGACCGTATCAGTTGCGGGTAAACACAGTACAAATAAATGCATGGAAAATTAATTCATTTTTAGATGGCTACACACTATTGTAATATCTGTGTTAGGGAAAACGTAGACCGATATTTCAAATTAGGGCGAATGGCATTCGTTTTTTCTCTCTCTTCGTTCTGGTTTAACGTTCCAATGAACGTAGAAAAATTCCCTCCTATGACGTCAGTCATCGATAACAGAACGTCGCAGGACGGAACGATTTGGTTATCAGATGGCCTGAAATGTGGCGTAATTTTACTGTTATTCCAGGCAGTTGACTGAATGCAACGCAATTTCAGTTTCTCAGATGCGAATTGCTTTCAAGATATGCAAAGGGCTGACGAGTGTTTGCATTGTTTGATAGCGAGGAACGAAAGATAACCTAAAGCTGATGACTTTTCGATAATAACAGAGAATTTCAGGCATCAAGAAATTTTAACAATGGAAGAAATATCGTCCTTCACTTTCCCGTTTTTCATACTTTGTCCCGTGCACTGTGAAGATGATCGTCTACGCATGGAAATCGCTTGGTTTAAAAATTCTTATAATTTACACTGTAGAGCAAAAATATTGGGTCTTCAAGCTGTATATTAAGGTACAGTGATCATGGGATAGTTCTGAAGAGTTCCAGGACAGTATATTCTATAAAACAGACTTCAATGATTAAGATTTTAAGAAAAGCTGGTTCTGCAGTTGTGAAGGAGAAGATCCGTTTTACCGTTCGAAAAATTGGACATGGTTTCTGATCACCATTACCGCCAACACCTGAAGATGAGTGTGGAGTTACTGTACAACTCATGGCACTAGTTACTCGTGCAACAGAGGCCAAATCAGATTGAAGCCGTCAGATGGCATCACCGAGACAAACTGCGAAGTTTAGACGGCTTGAGACGATTTCGTCTATAATATGATGGTTACAGATCTGTACTACGTTACGATACTGGTTTTAGGCAACGGACTGAACCATTCACCCACGCCAAAGTTTTTGCCACTTCATCTGTGTCCATTAGGAATCTGTTCGCTCTTTCTCAATGGATTCAGTAGATGAAATAAGACGTGAAACTCGCCGAGCTGTTATGAAGGGTCGCCCACAAAGGAGTAATGTACCCGTTCCACAGAGAGCTGTACTAGGTAAACTTCTCCAGGATATCTGGACGATGGTTCTTCCAATTGGCAAAGGAAACGCCACAGTTTGAATGTCTAGTGACCATTAACGTGATAAAGTGCACAGTTTACTGAGTGACGGCACATACCAGGAGATCAGTAAAGATCCCATTAATAGGTGGTAAGGAAGATCTATTCCAGTCTGGAAGCATTCTACTTTCCGCCTAAATAAATGCGGAGGTTGAAACCAAGTGGTACAATTTCTCCGAGGCTTTATGGGCTCTCAGAGATCCATAAGAAAGGTATTCCTATGGGTCCAATAGTCAGTAACATTGGCTTTCCAAACCATGCCAAACACTATCGTCATTACAATTTGTAAAGGTCTCTTGTGGGAAATTGTGCCCAACAGATACGCAACTCTGCAGACTTTATTGGAAAACGAAAATCACTGGAACTGAACAGATGTGATCAATTAGTGAAGTCCGCCCGGTTGGCCGTGCGGTCTAACGCACGGCTTAACGGGCGAGAAGGAGCTCCTGGTCCATGGCACAATTCGCCCGGCGGATTTGTGTCGAGGTCCGGTGTACCGGCCAGTCTGTGGATGGTTTTTAGGTGGTGTTCCTTCTGCCTCGGCGAATGCGGTCTGGTTCCCCTTACTCAGCCTCAGTTACACTATGTCAGTGATTGCTGCGCAAACAAGTTCTCCACGTACGCGTACACCACCATTACTCTACCACGCAAACATAGGGGTTACACTCATCTAGTGTGAGACGTTCCTGGGGGGGGTCCACCGGGGGCCGAACCGCACGATAAACCTGGGTTCGGTGTGGGGCAGCGGTGGGGTGAAGTGGACTGCGGTGGTCGTCGTGGGGTTGTGGACCACTGCGGCTGCGGCGGGTACGGAGCCTCTCCGTCGTTTCTAGGTCCCCGGTTAACATACGATACAACACAATTAGTCAGCTTCGATGTGGTATCTTTACTGACGAAGGTTTCCCTCTCAAAATCCTAGTGCTCTGTTGGTAAAAGTTCTGATAAAAACGCTTCAGCTTTGTTCAAATGTGCTATGACAGCTCTCGTCATTAATATTGCGTGTATGGGAACAAAATTTTGGGGAATACTCATCGTCTGTTGAGGACTGGGGCAGCTATTTGCACGAAAATGTAGAGCCCTTTGCGTTGGTTTGTCTGTTTACGACATATTTCATTTCCCAAGACGCCATCATCTTTGCTTTGAACATAAACATCAAAAAAATGGAAAGCATCCTGCCTTTCCAATTTCCCCTATAAACTGGATTTGTTCATGCATGTAATACACATAGTTTAAAATTTTTTCTGATTTTTCACCATGGAGCGACACTGCAAAGATGCCTTTAAAATAACTCCTAAATACTGTGGACTTCAAATCGGCAGATTCCAGAACCTATGCCTCGAAGTTCCTTATAAACAAACTGGTCACTAAAGGCGACAAGGTGTTACCAATGGCGACTCCGTCAGTCAGTTTAAAAAATTGGTCACTAAACAGAAATTATGTATTTTCATAATGACGAATATTTTGAACAAACTGACGGAGTCACCACTGGATTTCCTTGTCGCCTTTAGTGGCCAGTTTGCTTATGGACAACTTCGAGGAATGGGCTCTGAAATCTGCTGATTTGAAGTCCACAGTATTTAGATGTTGAAGCCCCCTTTCTTAGTGTCACTCCATGGTGAAAAATTAGAAGAACTATTGAACCATGTGAATTACATGCATGTACATAACCGTTTTACAGTGGAAATTGGAAAGCAAGGATGCCTTTCATTTTCGGAAGTTTTGGTTCAAAGCAAATATGATGGCATCTTGGGATATGTAATATATTATAAACTGACAAACCAAAGCAAAGGGCTTTAGATTTGCGTACAAATATCTCCCACAGTCCTTCACAGATGACGAGTGTTACCTAAAATTGGGTTCCCGTAGCACGCATTACCCATTACGAGAGCTGTCTTCAGAACGAGCTGCTATACTTAATGAGTATTCCTGACACCAGAGAGTATTTTCCACAGATACATAAGGCGCTACAAATGAAATACAGGTGGACATAAAGAATGCAGAACCAGACACAGAAAGACGTAAATACGTGAGTTTCCTGTGATATGTGGGAATCTTATCGTCAAAAATGGGACAGACCCTCAGCAAGCACAAAATAAAACTGTTTATTTGTCCTCCCATTGAAGACAGCATCACTCTTGGGTTTCATTAAAGATGAAGAACATTTTGGTTTTAGTCCAGTCGACATCGAGGTCATTAGAGATGGAGCACAAGCTCTGATTTTAGCAAGTATGAGGAAAGAAATCACAGTGCCCT
The DNA here is from genome assembly GCF_023864345.2 of Schistocerca serialis cubense. Classification (NCBI taxonomy): domain Eukaryota; kingdom Metazoa; phylum Arthropoda; class Insecta; order Orthoptera; family Acrididae; genus Schistocerca; species Schistocerca serialis. Next base: position 339,080,041 of record NC_064641.1, on the reverse strand, counting down.
TTCAAAGGAATCATCCCGGCATTTCCCTGGAGCCTTTATGAGAAGTCAGAAAAACCTATAACTGGATGGCCGGACGTTAGAATGTCGATGTGTCACTGTTAGCTACACTGTGGCGATGTCTTCGCAACTTTATTGCAGAAAGCGCCTGCTTGTCTGTGGCTGGATGTACAGTGGCGCGACCCGCGAGTTCAAAAGAATGAGCGAGTGTCAGTCTTCCTCCTCTCTCTGAAGATGGCTGAACGATATGCAGTCGACGTATTAGAAGAAACAGTGGAATTAAGGCAGCTGCGCGCCAGAAATGTATGGAGCCGGTGAACTGACGTTTAAAAGGATAAGGAACAATGGCTGAATCTGTTATAGATATCGTAAACTACAACGAATTCGCCAGTATTTTAGGCAGGGAGAAACTGTTGTTTGATTGTCGACAAAGATAATGATCCCGAAAGTATTTGTCAATCAATTTTTTTCTGTAGTCAGTGAATTGGGAATACCTTGTTTTTTATGAGACGTCGAACTATTGCTCTGTTCACCCGTGCTTCTTTGGCAAGTGTTGTCGCGTGTGTCAAAGGTTATCCAGACTAGGCGCGTGAGCATCTCTGCGTTGCACTCTTTGACGCAGTCAGTAGACAGACTTATCTGCGCTGTTGTTCATTAAAGACAGTTGTCTCGAACCACATTAGAGCTGGTGGAAAGGGAAATGCTCACATCCGTTCCAGAGCGAAATATTTATTCTGAAAACATCCCAGGCTATAGCTAAGCCATGTCTCTGCTATACCTTTTCCTCCTGCAGTGCTAGTCCTGCTGAATTCGCAGGAGAACTGCGAAATAAGGATGCTAGGAGACGAGGTACAAAAAAGTAAAGCTTTTTTGGACGGATCGTGAACCGTGCTTCGGGAACTTTGCTTCGGTAGCTCAGTAGTTAGAGCATATGCACACCGGTTTAATCCGACTAGATGATTCGAGCTTACATGATTCTTAGGATGATTTAAATTGTTGGTGGGGCCTCTTAGTCGACAAGAGTCGCAGAGTAAAGCATAGATAGCTGTTCGAAGTAAAATCGCGTGGCAACTAAGAGATCGACAAGGTTCATCCTTCATAACCGTACCTGATAGTTGATCACTACGCATGTCAGTGCCGTGAGCAATACCTGTACTCGTACGTAAGTAACACTAGCGAGAAGACGTTTAGTACCCACTAAAAAGAGCAACACTGTTGTTTTATTTTAGTCCAGTACAATATTGTAGGATGCCAACCCTGTAAAAGGCAGCAAACGTTTAAGGTTTCAAAATACCAGAGTAAAGCTGTCTCGCTTATATTACGGCGGTATCAACACAAGGTGGGCACCAAGAACAATATTTCACCATCGAGACTGGGTCGGGGGGAAAATACAGTATGGGCATTTTGGATTTCTGGTAAGCCAAATAGCGGACATTAGCACAAATGTAGCGGGGCATATCAGGATCATGTTACCTTCATTACGTGATGAAAGAGAAGCTGTTGGTCGGTCGCAGCTTCGAATCCCGCCTCGGGCATGGATGTATGTGATGTCCTTAGGTTAGTTAGGTTTAAGTAGTTCTAGGTAAAGGGGACTGATGACCTCAGATTTTAAGTCCCATAGCTCTTAGAGACATTTAAACCATTTGAAACGCTGTAGCTAATGCAGCAACGCGTACCAAGATCTTTTATTAACCAGTCCTATACTACAAGAAACACGTTAAGAAAACGGAGTGAGAACCGCTAATACCTTCGTAATGGCAAGACCTATGCGGTCGTGACATGTGGCGGTCCAAGAGATACTCGGGCCTGCTATGTACTTTTGACGTCACACTACTCGGCGTGTCCGCCACACTTCGAGAACACTCGGAACCATACTGGGCCCATGAGAAATCAATATTTAAATGAGGTCCTCATTTTGTCATGTACTATCGAGAAGTTGCATGCATTTAAGCACATAGCCAAGAATTATTATACTCGTGTGAAACAGTTACTCGCTCCGCGCCAGACGCTGCTGCTGGCATTTATAAGACCTGAAGTGTCATGTGCTGTCATGCCTGTCTTGCTCGTGAGTCTCTAAGTTAGCCACTACTTCGACACATAAATACCTCATCAATTTAGCTCGCTAGACCGTCGGTCAGTCAGTTCGATTGTGTACATAATGGTCGCACTCGATTCCCATTTTACATTAAAGTGACATCTGGCACAAGTGTGTTGCAGATTTTCTGCACGCTACGGAGCAACGACAGCCGCTACTGGGAGAGATGGCTACCTTGCCTTTATCACCATCGCAGATTGCGACCCAGTAACCTACCGCTAACACGTGAATGGACCCTGGGCCCTTCCCTATCGTCCCGGGTCAAGGCACCATCTTTTCTGATACTTCGCGGGACTGACCACAGCCCGCCTGAACGACAGGCCAAGATCGCCGTCCTACACGGCTATACGGCAAATGTCAGAGCTATTCTACAGACGCAGAACAACTGCGTGGGCGGGAGGGGACAGAGCACCTCGCAAATCTACTTGTGGAAATCCAACACACGCGCCGCCTTCGCTCACTGCCGTGGCAACGCAATACGGCGAGCGCCGAAGCCACCGTGGGCGGCAGTCGCCATCGCAGCAGCCGGCGTGGAACGGAAGTGCTTCGTCAGCTACTTAAAGCGGACTGAAGGCCGTTTACGATGAGAATCCTTGACGGGCATAGACAGCCGCTATCAACAGCGAGTCAAGACACTGATCGTAACTTACGGAAAGTAATAACTAATTCTCAATATTGTTTCACTGAGCCTTACCAGCAACGACAGGTCACCATCATCCTTCAGAGGAAAACTAGCAAGCAGAGAACTGGAAGAGTGCCTCCTTACACAGAACCGTCTCTACTTCGTCCCTCCCAACAGTCACCTCTTGTGATATTTAATGTTCCTTTTTACACATCATGTCAACGGCTTCCTTCAGTGGTAACCGGTGGGCTCCCGTTCGATCACCAAAGTTAATTGCTGTGGGGTTGGGCTAACACTTGAGTAGGGGAAATTCCTGGGATATTGAGTCACGGCACTTAAGGGGTTCCCCTTGCAAGTGTAACCTGTCTGTCAAAGAATTAGTGAGCTCGGTCCAATAGTCTAATAGTAATTAAAATGGTAGTAAGGTAGGTTCAAGGTGCACTCGCCCCTTGTGAGGCCATTTGATTATCTACTTGACTGGGAAGTAGCGGCTCCTTTCAGGAAAACTGCTAACAGCCGGGAGAGCGCTCTACTCACCACAAGCCCCTCCGTATCCGCATCCATTGACACCTATCGTCTGAGAACGACACGATTCAACAGCGAAGATCGCATAAAATATATGTTTATTCAAGCGGTTTCAAAAGACTTTACTGTGTCTTCAGATCTTAAGTACCTGTTTGTTGTAAAATATATCGATTTTACAGTGAACATCAAGCAGAAGATGCCAAGTCTGCGTAAGCTTCAGTCTAAAGTGAATATGTTTTTCAACAAAAAATTTTAAGACCTTTAGATGACCACAAAGCTTATTGAAACCGGTTGTCTTAAATAAACAAAAATGTTAAGCGAGCTTAGTTGCTGAATCGTGTTTTATAGCTAAAACAGATCGCGCTTCAGTACTCTCAAAATAAGAAAATTCGATGACATGGTGGTCGGTCGGTTTCTTTGGGCCCATTCGGACGGAATTAAATGCAGTATACCTGTTTGAGAATCCTTATTCGACATAAACTTATTCGTTGTTCATTAACAGTAAGGGTTCTGAAGTGGTCCGTTGTGAAACGACTAAGCAGAAGGGTCGGCAGCTGTTCTCCCGGTTGTCAAGATGGCAAGGCAGCCGCCCCCCTCCCCCTTTCCTTCTCCACCATCTCACCCCCTCACGGTGTTACGAGTTCGATGGTTTACATCACTGCAGAGACCCTTCGGAGTCTACTCCTGAAGCCAGAGCAAAGGCGCAGATCAGGTGTATGCCCTCATGGGGGTTGGTGCAGCATGCCGTCATATCCTGACTGAAGCCTTCATTGTGGTAGGCAGCAGTTTGTAGCAATACCACGTGGAGATGTTTTGTTACCAGACGGAAAGTGACATGCAGAGCTGATAAACGCAATTTCGCGTCGACGCGACGTTATTGGAGTCTTGTCGAATGTTGACAAGAGGTGGGGGGCTCTCAGCCTATATCACTAGCCGCGTGCTTTCTAGATGCCGTCATGACGGAAAGTATATCGTTGTGTCCCGAAATTCTTTGGCGTTGCGGTGTTCCGTCCAACCTGCAACATACCTTCTTCCTAGGAGAAAATCTGTCCCCGAATTTAGAGTGATGTCGCTCCGACAAAAGCTAACTAGAACAAACACTGAGGTTAGATCACGTATTTATTCAGTTTGACTTCAGTGGATACTTTTGTCTACTTGTTCAGCGTTTCTTACCATTCTGTTCTTCACGTAACAGTTTCTTAGTCGAACCTCTGAGTCCCTATGCAAAGCTAGAAAGCACAATAGACTGGAGTAAAAACTACATCAGACAAGTCTAAAATCTGTAGAAGTATACAGACAGCAAACAGATATAACTAAAGCGCCAGAGAAACTGGTATATGCATGCGCAAAGAAATACAGAATTATGTAAACATGCAGAACACGGCGCTGCGGTCGGCAAAGGCTATATATATAAGACAACAAGTGTGTGGCAAACTTGTTAGATCGGTTACTGCTGCTACAATGGCAGGTTATGAAGATTTAATTGAGTTTGAACGTGATGTTATAGTCAACGCACGAGCGATTGGACACAGCATATCCATGGTACAAGTGGCGATTTTCCCGTACGACCACTTCACGAGTCACCAAAACTCCGACAACATTGCGGCCGGAAAAATATCCTGCAGGAAGGAGATCAACGACGACTGCAGAGAATCATTCAACGTGGCAGAAGTGCAACCCTACCCTAAATTGCTGCAGGTTTCAACGCTGGGCCATCAACAAGTGTCACAGTGCGAACCATTCAACGAAACAATATCAACATTGGCTTTCGGAGCCGAAGGCCCACTCGTGTACCCTGGATAACTGCACGACACAAAGCCTGGCACCATCACACTGACATTGCACTGCTGATGACCGGAAACATGGTGCCTGGTTCGAAAAGTATCGTTTCAAATTATATGGCGCGGATGGACGTGTACGGGTATGAAGATAGCCTCATGATACCATGGAAACCGTATTTCAGCAGGGGATCATTCAAGCTGGTGGAGACTCACTAATGGTGTGGGGCGTGTGCAGTTCGAGTGATATGGGACCCCTGAAACGCCTAGATACTACTCTGACAGGTGACACGTACGTAAGCTTTCTGTCTGATCATCTGCATCCATTCATGTCCATTGTGCTTCCTACGTACTTAGGAAATTCAGGCAGAAATATGCTACACCTCACACGTCCAGCATTGCTATAGAGTAGCTCCAGCAACACACTTCTAAGTTTAAAAGCTTCCGCTGGTCACGAAATTCCCAAGACGTGAGCATTATTGAGCAAATCTGGGATGCCTTGCAACGTGCTGTTCACACTATATCTCCACCCCCTCGTACTCTTAAGGGTTTAAGGATAGCCCTGAAGGATTAATGATGTCAACTGCGTCCAACACCACTTCACACTTTCGTCGAGACCATTCCAGGTCGTGTTGTAACACTTCTTAATGCTAGCGGGGGCTCAACCGATATTAGCAGGCGTACCAGTTTCTTTGGCTCTTCAGTGTAGTTTGTTTGAGACACGGCAGCACAACATAAGCAGCTGCATCTAAAGTGGGCAGTAATGCCAATTAGCACCGTATGTTTCATCTCCATCTGATGGCCTTCTTTGGGTATATATGTCGTATCTAAGGTTTTGATTTGTTTGAAATCTGATCGTATAACAAATTGCTGCTAGTGGGCGGCGAAACTATTGTGGCTCACGGCACAAACATTGGAGTGGTTATCACACAGTAAGTCAAGTCTCTTCCGGTAAAATGGAAATCATGATTTTTGATTTGCTCAGCCAGTAGTGAGTCCGAGTGATGTGTAACGTAACCAGCGTGCATTACATATGAAAATACACTTTCATTACCAAAGCATTAAAAATACGTGATGGTTTATTGTATGAAGCATCCTTCTACAAGAATTTTTATGTGTCTTGATATTTATAACACTTCGTAGCTGAATAAACTCTTTCTTCTCCCCCCCCCCCCCCTCCTCACTCTCTCTCTCTCCAGCTGAAGACAGGGTATATGCCTCTCCGTAATACCAGGCATGTTTTTAAAATTTAGTTTTCTTCTAAATTTATCTGCATACACCTGGGTTGCAGGTTTGACGAAAGCTTTCATTTGATTTAGTGAGTGACTTGTGATGAAATTTCAGTGGTGTAGAACACAGGTAAAATGAAAATTTTTATGTCTTCTAGCTTAGTTTTATGGCATCGTCCTTTAACTAATCAAAGAATAGTTTCTCTATTCCCCAATTCTGGCATTACTGACACGCGTTTTCACAACCTAATCCAAAATGGAACAAGGAGCTGGCACTGCCCTCATTTGATTGTTCCTTGGTGATATGTGAGACGCCATCAATTATCCATCGTAATATATGCCTACTGGGACCACCCATGTCCCCTTATCTTCTTCAGTTTTTATCGTTATAAGTAGTGTACACATATTAACAGACAGTCCATAAATACGGGCACATACGTAAGTTGTAGGTAGTTCACGTATTTTGTGCTCCTTTATTGTTAATTCATAACGAACTGCACATATTCCTTCTTTCATTCTGAGTCAGGAGTTTTGGCATGATGGGTGTGATAGTCAGAAGATGGTGAGCAAGCTGTTACTCATGGAAATTTCATCATCATCATAATCTACATTATCCTTGTTATAAAAAATCCATTGCTGGGTAAAGGCACCATTTAATATTTTCATCCTTTAATCTCTTCGGCGATACACATCCATACTGCTCTTACATAGTTTCTTATATCAACCAGTCATCTTCAACTGGCTCTTCGTCTTCATCTTAAACTTTGGAAATTAGCAAATAACTTTGGTGGTTCTGCTACAGTTTATAAGTAATCTGTCCATATACATATATATGCAGTTACGAAGGTTGGGATATGATAGGAGGTACAAAAGAGAATAGATCTGTAAAGTTACTTCAACAAGTAAAGGCAGCCCGTAAGAGAGAAACTTCATGTTACATCCGAAAAACAATAATAGTAACGCGAAAATAATATATAAACGATCATGGAAAAGAGAGCTGTACAAATAAGCGATTATTGTATGGATGAATTTGGCGACTAGGGCAGAAGAAAATAACAACTGGACGGACAGGAAAATTCTGCATTGCTACTGGAAAAGTATGTAGTATTTTTAAAACGAAAATTTTTTGCGTTTGAAATCGGTGAGCTTTCACATTTCTTACTTATGACAGTGAGACAAGAGTTATATGTAGCCAAACCATTATAAACTATGGTTTATTCCACACTGTATGCAGTTACGAAGGTTGGGATATGATAGGAGGGACAAAAGAGTATAGATCTGTATAGTTATGAGGGCAGTTCAATAAGTAACGCAACACATTTTTCTTCTGAAACAGAGGTTGTTTTATTCAGCATTGAAATACACCAGTTTACACCCCAATCTTTTAGCTACACAACACTATTTTTCAACGTAATCTCCATTCAATGCTACGGCCTTACGCCACCTTGAAATGAGGGCCTGTATGCCTGCAAGGTACCATTCCACTGGTCGTTGTCGGAGCCAACGTCGTAATGCATCAATTACTTCTTCATCATCCGCGTAGTGCCTCCCACGGATTGCGTCCTCCATTGGGCCAAACATATGGAAATCCGACGGTGCGAGATCGGGGCTGTAGGGTGCATGAGTAAGAACAGTCCACTGACGTTTTGTGAGCTCCTCTCGGGTGTGAAGACTTGTGTGAGGTCTTGCGTTGTCATGAAGAAGGAGAAGTTCGTTCAGATTTTTGTGCCTACGAACACGCTGAAGTCGTTTCTTCAATTTCTGAAGAGTAGCACAATACACTTCAGAGTTGATCGTTTGACCATGGGGAAGGACATCGAACAGAATAACCCCTTCAGCGTTCCAGAAGACTGTAACCATGACTTTACCGGCTGAGGGTATGGCTTTAAACTTTTCCTTGGTAGGGGAGTGGGTGTGGCGCCACTCCATTGATTGCCGTTTTGTTTTAGGTTCGAAGTGATGAACCCATGTTTCATCGCCTGTAACAATCTTTGACAAGAAATTGTCACCCTCAGCCACATGACGAGCAAGCAATTCCGCACAGATGGTTCTCCTTTGGTCTTTATGGTGTTCGGTTAGACAACGAGGGACCCAGCGGGAACAAACCTTTGAATATCCCAACTGGTGACCAATTGTGACAGCACTACCAACAGAGATGTCAAGTTGAGCACTGAGTTGTTTGATGGTGATCCGTCGATCATCTCGAACGATTGTGTTCGCACGCTCCGCCATTGCAGGAGTCACAGCTGTGCACGGCCGGCCCGCACGCGGGAGATCAGACAGTCTTGCTCGACCTTGCGGCGATGATGACACACGCTTTGCCCAACGACTCACAGTGCTTTTGTCCACTGCCAGATCACCGTAAATATTCTGCAAGCGCCTATGAATATCTGAGATGCCCTGGTTTTCCGCCAAAAGAAACTCGATCACTGCCCATTGTTTGCAACGCACATCCGTTACAGACGCCATTTTAACAGCTCCGTGCAGCGCTGCCACCTGTCGGAAGTCAATGAAACTATACGAGCCGAAGCGGGAATGTTTGAAAATATTCCACAAGAAATTTCCGGTTTTTTCAACCAAAATTGGCGGAGAAAAGAAATGTGTTGCATTACTTATTGAACTGCCCTCGTACTTCAAAAGAAAGTGTAATTACAACTGCAGTACAAATGAAAATAAGATTTACGGAATATATATATATATATATATATATATATATATATATATATATATATACACTTTCTATTGAAGTAACTTTAGAGATCTATACTTGTTGTAGACTTCCCAGACTATTTCGGATTCCGTACGGCGATTTACGCAAATATTCCAACTTGCGGATCCAGCCCTCACAAAACTCCTTCCTCGAGCCGCGCGAATTCACAACGCAAGGCCTCGATACGACAAATTCGCGCCAGACACTCTGTTGTTTTTGCTCTGACCAGTATTCAGCCCAAAACAAAATTTTAAACTCGTCAAAAGTCAGGTTCGTAATGTTGAGGTTTAAGCCCCAACGCTTGGCATCACCAGCCAACACATCAATAACCACATTAATTTTTCTCTCTTTAGTCCATGATCTGGGTAAAACTCTTTCACAATTTTTAATGAAATCCGTCGCGTGTATACCGCCTTTTTTCAAGAGGTCGAACCGCTCCTCTTTCGTCAACGATTCCGAACTATGTGCACAGATTGGCACATAGCTCTGTTTTTCGCCAAGTTTCTTTTCTAATTCCGACACTCTCGTAATACTTGGCAAGTGGTTGTCGCAAGCGTTTCTATTTCCCTTTTCTTCTCTTCGCAGGTATTAGCCTGCTTCCTCACTTTAGTATCTACTTCGGATACTAAAGCCTTTAAAGTTTCCACCTTCTGTTGATCCTCTTTTTTCACTAATTGAATTTTTTCCGTTACGTTATTCTCGATGATCGGAGCAACTGCTTCTCCTACACTTTTCTCGATTCTGGTAGTTTCGGAATCAAAACGAGTATTTATGCTCGCAATTTCCGCCTGAACTCCTTTCATTTCCTATTCAATATTACCGATTTCGGTATTAATCTTAACAATATCTTCTTTTATTTTATCAACTTTTGTGTTAACAACTCCAACATTGTTGTTAACAACATTAATAGCATTGTTCTGGTTGTCTAGCTTCCTGTCAATTTTTTCAGACTGAGCTTTAATTTCTGCCGATTGACACTTGAATTCGTTAATCAAAACATTCAATAAATCAGTTAAATTGCCGGAAACTACCTGTTTTTAGTTCTGTAGCTGGTTCCTCTATATATGTTCCCCCGTATTCGTCATGAAGGAATACAGATTTGATTTTCGCTTCCGATTCCGAAACATTTTCTAAAGTTTGGAATTCCATTTCTGCTCTTTGTTGCGTTTCGGCGGTCGCGTCTTTCATGCTAGCCGCCTGCTCCTGAACAATGGGTTCCGTGGTGCGCGTTTTGCACTGTTCGACCGATTGTTCCGTACTCAAGTCTACCAAATTCTGGTAATTGTTACCTTCACTCATTTTACAAATTTTCAACGTAAATGCCAAATCTCAGGTCTAATTACGATTCCTCCCACTACTTATTCTCGCTGACCTTTTCGCAACCAGTACTTTGTAACGAGATTTGACAATGCAAAATTCGTATCCAGAACAACCTCAAATCCGATGATTGTCCTGTCACCAGGTCGCCACGTGTAATCTCCCCCTTTCTTATCGACCTTAATGACAGTGAAAAATTAAACCGCATGTACCTAATGGAAATTTGGGAAAAGCAATCGTCACCCAAGTCAATCTGTCGGTAAAGAGGGAGGAAAGGGTTACATCTAAACGAAAGGAAAAATTCAAATGAAATTGGTGGAAATTAATTTTGAGAAAAGGGTAAAATTAATAAAGAAAGTAAATGTGCGGTCGTTACCTTAACAATTAATTGGCATTAATTAGATATTTGAGATTTGGGGAAAATTATGGTCGCCAGTCCTATGGACAACTACTATAATAACTGAAAAAGAAAGGTTATTGCACATTTAATTAGCACTAAAAGCGTGGCAACTGAAGGTTGTCACGTGTTGTGTGAAAACTTAATGTTTGTCAGAAGTAATAAATTTCGCTACACACTGACTTAATTTAGCAAAAGAATTAATAAAACCGGAAAATTGAAAGTTAATTTATTGGCTGAAATTAATAGTGAACTTTGTTTCTAAAGCACTACGAAATTCAATAAAATAAGGTTAGTCTTGTGCTACCTCAACAATCATCTGAAAAGCTACTTCAATATATGCAATTTAGAAATAAGAGATTTAACTTTGAACTTGAATTAAATGATTCTGAACAATTAACAACCGTAAAATTTAGTGAATATGACGCTGAGCTGCAGTCACAGGTAAGCTAAAATAGTGTAACAAAACTCGCACTCTTAGTTTGTGCTTGCGTAATCTAAATATTGTAGCCAGCTATGAATACTTTAACGGAACTTTGAAATTAAAGCAGTGAAATGGAATGATATTACTTTAATGCTGGCGTTTGAATTTCAAAGACACTCGGGTTCATTTCAGAAAAGGAAGGGACCCTGCTTGGTAATGCAATTGGGACAATGAGCAACAAAGGTTCATGCTAAGTCGCTGTATTTTTTGTGATGCAACAGTTTTAAAAGCTGAAATCTGCCATACAGTTCTAAAACTTTACGTGCTTCCAGTCTTCCTTGTTGGTTGATTGAAGGTTTGAAGCCGTCGATCGAGGAGGTGGCGACAGTCACTCATTGTCGGCCGTCGCTGTTGCAGAAATTGGATGTTGGCGCGCCTTCTTCTCGACACGGTCTCCAGCCGAAACGGGATCTTGATGTGTGCCAGCTAACGCCTTCCGTCCGCGACACCATGTCAGAAACTAACATAGCAAGTCGAGCGCAATCACATGTTGCCAAACCCCGAAAGCGCGGCAACTCGCGGGAGCGTCACACAACACACCCGCTTCACTGCCCTACTCCCACCAGAATCCCCTCTGCTTGCGCTCCGCGCGGCAGAGTTAACACTCTCAAAGATCATAAACACTTTGGTTCTGCACACGACCTATCGATGTAATGGTTCGATAGCATAGTTTTCCCTAGGCAAGACCCAGCGTAAAAATACAAATAATATTTACAAAACAAACCAATTTGCGAACAGATTGTTAAAAATGCTGAACGGAGAATCAAAAGTTATAATCAACATGCTATAGAACCCTCATTTCAGGTAGGAGATCTTGTAATAGTACGAACTCATCCTAAAAGTTTGAAGATCAATAAGGAATGTAGAAAATTCCTCTTTATCTTTGAAGGTCCATATGTAGTACATAAGATTGTACATCCCAAAGCGTTACTTCTTATGGAACCTTCATCAGGTGTAATTAAAGGATTATATAGTGTTGATCAAATGAAACCCTTCATTCCTAAATAAGTTAATATTTAGTATATGTTACATACGGAAGAGCGTTCATAGTTTATTCATGTGAAGTTTTTCATGATAGTTACGTGTTATTTTAAAGAAATAACAGGAAGTTTAAACAAGTGCTCTACAATTATCTACCGGAACTTCAACAAGAGAAAGATAACTAAAAGGGGATTTATATGGAAGAAATTTTGTTATTAGGTCAGAAGGAATTTTGTATATTTTATATTTACTCGGATAGTAGGAACCAAAGGGGATGGTTAATAATGTTAGGGACGATGGGCGTTCAGAGCTGTATGGCTCACGAGAACATAGCAGCGTGCCTTTAATAGAGATTTCTAATAGTGTTAATATAGAACACACCAAACGGGGCTCTCTCGTTTCTCCTAAATAAATTGCCATTACCCAACAAAGTGTCCGAAGGTAGAGAAAGCAGTGCCGAGATTCTAAAGAAAGTTTTGCTTAATTTCTTCTTGACCTCAGGCATAAATAAAGCATTAGGGAAACGAACGACGTAAAGTAAATTGTACTATTAGTTATTGTGAGAAACTTATTAGTAAAATACATTTGTGGAAAGAATAACTCTAGTAAATGAATAAAACTGAAACTAACTTATCACAATTTGAACGCTCTGTCCTTATGTAACAACGTTAAAGAACGTACTAAATTATTACTCACTAGCAACTATTAAATGAAAAGGAGTTATCTCCATATTCGGTTGTGAATTACCATAATTAAAAGTAAATGACAAATAGTCACAACAATATCGTAATAAAAGGATTGAATCTATCTAAGAGCAAGGACTTTAGATTACTGAAAATGTGAGAAAAAAAATGTCTAATATTTACAGTTCAATATTGTATATAGAAGAAGTTTTATTTTCGGTTAAAACCTGACAAACTGAGCTTGTGGGTGGGGTATGTAGTGGGACGCGAAATTGAAGCGTCACCCATCCACAAGTGTCAGCCCAGTTTGCTGGTGAATATAAATTTAATTTAGTGTTTTGTTTATGTATTTTTGTAATCTTTGTAATTGTTGTGAATTATCTAAAGTTTTTTATTTATTTTTTATGTTTCATGTACGGAGAGGGCGGCGCAACGAACGGAGACAGCACCTTCACTGCCGGGGCCAGAGAGAAAATTGCTGGCCCCTATACGTCGCGGGTCGAGAGCCAGAGAGCAACAGAAGGTCCTGAAACCGAGTTGCTGCGTCGTGCTTCTAAAAATTAAAAAAATTGAGATTCCGTAATGTTTGTGCAACAATGATGTCATAGAAAGTTTAATGATGTGTAAAATGTTCAGTTCTATCTTGTCAAGGCTCAGGTTCACGTCTATATGTATGAAAATAATAAAGTAGTGTATCCTACAAAAGTTTAAATACGTGTTCCGAGGATTTATTTATGACGAATTATATTAAGGAAGAAGGATGACTGATTTATTTGACATGATTATTAATTTTTGACAATATTCGTCGCGAGTTTGAGTCTTGAAAGGTTATTCAATGTGGTTCTAATATTTGTTAAATCAGATAACTTGCATTAATATAACTTCTGAGAAGAAACAAAACGACATCTAAATTGAAAAAGTTTACGCAAACCAATAGGACTGAGTGACGAAATTCTGCGCATACGACTCAAATGATGATGTTTTACAGTTTCGTTCAAGAACCATTCTGAGACAATTTAAAAAGAATTTAAATAATTTTGAAGTGTGTTGTAACTGACGTAGGTGACGAAGTCTGCACATGGTCATATATCAAAAGAAAACCATTCACACAAAACTATACGTCGTTACACTACACCAGATACACTTACTTTCCATGTTAGAGCTCATTTTATTACTTCTCTTCAAATCACATTAATCATGGAATGGATACACACAGCACAGAACGTACCAGCGTGACTTCAAACACTTTGTTACAGGAAATGTTCAAAATGTCCTCCGTTAGCGAGGACAAATGCATCCACCCTCCGTCGCATGGAATCCCTGATGCGCTGAGCAGCCCTGGAGAATGGCGTATTGTCTGACCGCCGTCCACAATACGAGCACGAAGAGTCTCTACATTTGGTACCGGGATTGCGTAGACAAGAGCATTCAAATGCCCCATAAATGATAGTCAAGAGGGTTGGGGTCAGAAGAGCGTGGAGGCCATGGCATTGGTCCGCCTCTACCAATCCATCGGTCACCGAATCTTTTGTTGAGAAGCGTACGAACACATCGACTGAAATGTGCAGGAGCTCCATCGTGCATGAACCAGATGTTGTGTCGTACTTGTAAAGGCAGATGATCTCGCAGCACAGGTAGAGTATACCGTATGAAATCATGATAACGTGCTCCATTGAGCGTAGGTGGAAGAACATGGGGCCCAATCAAGACATCACCAACAATGCTTGCCCAAACATTCACAGAAAATCTGTGCTGATGAAGTGACTGCACAATTGCGTGCGGATTCTCGTCAGCCCACACATGTTGATTGCGAAAATTTACAATCTGATCACGTTGGAATGAAGCCTCATCCGTAAAGAGAACATTTGCACTGAAATGAGGATTGACACATTGTTGGATGATCCATTCGCAGAAGTGTACCCGTGGAGTCCGATCAGCTGCTGATAGTGCCTGCGCACGCTGTACATGGTACGGAAACAGCTGGTTCTCCCGTAGCACTCTCCATACAGTGACCTGGTCAACGTTACCTTGTACAGCAGCAACTTCTCTGACGCTGACATTAGGGTTATCGTCAACTGCACGAAGAATTGCCTCGTCCATTGCAGGTGTCCTCGTCGTTCTAGGTCTTTCCCAGTCGCGAGTCATAGGCTGGAATGTTCCGTGCTCCCTAAGACGCCGATCAATTACTTCGAACGTCTTGCTGTCGGGACACCTTCGTTCTGGAAATCTGTCTCGATACAAACGTAACGCGCCACGGCTATTGCCCCGTGCTAATCCATACATCAAATGGGCATCTGCCAACTCCGCATTTGTAAACATTGCACTCACTGCAAAACCACGTTCGTGATGAACACTAACCTGTTGATGCTACATACTGATGTGCTTGATGCTAGTACGATAGAGCAATGAGTCGCATGTCAACACTAGCACCGAAGTGAACACTACCTCCCTTCAATTGGGCCAACAGGCGGTGAATCGAGGAAGTACAGTGCATACTGACGAAACTAAAATGAGCTCTAACATGGAAATTAAGCGTTTCCGGACAAATGTACACATTACATCTTTTCTTTATTTTTGTGTGAGGAACGTTTCCTGAAAGTTTGGACGCACCATTTTGTAACACCCTGTACATTGACGATCGTTTGAGGGGGCTGCATTTTTGTCACAATACCTTTCATGATTACACGTTTCCCTGATTTATTTCAGTTATTCGTTATTTCTGTCACGTACGTTATTCGCCTGTCACATTCCGATGTTTGGAGGATGTTTTGTTGAATATTTTATTTTATTTTTCTAGTCTGTTACGGTGATAATTATGCTCATTCTTTATCATACACCTACTCCTAGTGTGCTCACTTGCTTGAGATGATGAAATGGCCACATAGCTTCCAGTTAAGAAAAATCGCTTGTTTAATTTTAGTCCGGGAAAGTTCGTCGGCTTCCCTTATGCGAGCCTGGCAGGAAAAAGTCTCAACGGTAGTAGCCAGCCTTCCTCCTTTCGTAATTCGAGCCCTTTGATTAACCCCGTAGAAAGCCGCGCAGATCTATCTAGAACTATCTATATCTTTTCTCAGGTTCAAAAACAGCGTAGTGGGAACTGCCGACCACGGTTATTCAGCGACGATGTTAGACATGGGAACCCACGCTTTTTATCTGGCGCCGGAAGTACGTCACTTGCCGTCCCTCCGAAATGAACTGACTCTGGACCCCTCTTCCGGCGGACGTCGTGAAACTTTTCTGGTGAGACATTCGGATAAGGACAGTAGCATTTCTAATGGAACGTGGTGGTACATATGAAGTCTGGCTGAAATTTTTTATGTTAGGTCCCATGCAAGCCTGGTGGTATTAGTACACTCAGATACAGGCGGTTCTTCGTTTTACTTGTTTTTACTTTTGCGTCTAAAATTTCATTCTTTCGCATAGAACCTAGAAACACGAATTCTATTTGTTGTGTGTGGTCGCTATGGATTCGGTAGTTAATCTTTTGCGATCCACAGAAGCAGCTACGTGCTCGTAGTACAAGTTCACTCGTGTATCTGTCGGGAATCTCCATATGAGTGCATCATCATAAATTCAATCTAAAGTAGATCATACTCCGAAACCTATGAAGAGGCTAATCATGATGAATGTCCGTCGTAAACTAGCGTGATTCATTCCTCATTTGCTTGTACGTAAGAGACTAACTAATGTGAGGTTGGCTATGCCTTTGCCTATGTCCAACCCGTTAACAGTCTTAACGCCCGCCTCCGTAGATCAGCGGTAGCGTTACCGCCTAACATGCAATGGGGCCCGGGTTCGATTCCCGGCAGGGGACGGTGTTGTGTGTCCTTCATGATCATTGACATGCATGTCGCTGAAGTGGCGTCAACTAAAAAGACTTGGAATACGGCTGCCGAACCCCGACGGGGATATCCCGGCCAATAGATGCTATACGATCATTTCATTTCACTAATCTTAACAAACAAATTAGGTTTTCTGAACACAGGCACTTTGTCGTTTAGGTTGTATCCTTTCCATGGCAGCGTTTCATTGATTTTCCTAGAAGCCGTCAATGATGATGCAGGTGACTAGTTTGTTGCTGTATGGTTGTGCCAGGTCTTAGCGTATATATTTCTTTTATCTTGATATTATCCTTTCTATGGGTTAGATCAATAGCCAATGAACGGACCAGTTACTCTGCTTTAATAAATCGGGATTCTGTACGAAAGCTGCAGGTGCGATAAACGACTTAACCGCCCTTGAAGCAAGGTATGACCAATGAAACGACACCCACTGTCCACCTTAGTTACAAGGGCGTGACGAAAAGTAATGCCTCCAAGTATTTTGTCCGTGAACTGTTGCAGTTTCTTGAACAAAACAAACGCTTTTAAGGCGATCAAAAGTATCCAGACACCAGGCTGAAAATGATTTGCAGGTTCGTGGCCGCCTCCATCGCTAATGCTGGAATTCAGTATGGTGTTGGCCCAACATTAGCCTTGATGACAGCTTCCATTTTCGCAGGCATACGATCAGTCAGGTACTGGAAGGTTTATTGGAGAATGGCAGCCCATTCTTCACGGAGCGCTGCACTGAGGAGAGGTATCGATGTCTGTCGGTGAGGCCAGGCACGAAGTCGGCGTTCCAAAACATCCCATTGGTGTTCTATAGGACTCAAGTCAGGACTCTGTGCAGGTCAGTCCATTATAGTGATGTTATTGTCGTGTAATCACTCCACCACGGATCTTGCATTATGAACAGCTGCTCGATCGTGTTGAAAGATGAAATCGCTATTCCCAAATTACTCTTTAACAGTGGGAAGCAAGAAGGGCTTAAAACATCAATGTAGGCCTATGCTGTAATAGAGCCACGCAAAACAACAAGGGGTGCAAGCTCCCTCCATGAAAATCACGACCACACCATGACACCAGCGATTCCGAATTTTACTGTTGGCACAACACCCACTGGCAGATGACGTTCACCAAGCATTCGCCATACCCACACCCTGCCATCGGATAGCCACATTGTGTACCGTGATTCCTCACTCCACACAACGTCGTCTGCTGTATAACACGATCTCTGTGATTAGGATGAATAAATATATTTGAGGTGTGAACTTTTTTATTAAGTAACTGACTTTTGCTGTCCTTTGCTGAGTAATATGATCTGATTGACTAGGCTGCGAATGATATATTTTAAGTTTGAACTTTTTATTAAGGAGCTGATGTTCGCTTATACTCCTGGAAGTTTCTGTCTCCAGGTATACAGAGTTTTCTTCAAAACAGTTTAGGATAAGTATTTACAAGGCTAATCTTGTAAGTATCTGATTAAGATGCTACGCAACTGCTTGTTTTCCAAGTTATCTGAACATCTATCTCTTTCTGCCTGGTTTGTTCAACTTTTCACAGTCAGTGACAGTATTTGTGAGACCCCTTGCATCCTTATGAACTGCGTAGCTTTTTTGCTCTTAACACAGCGTAAACAGCAAGATGACGAAGTACCACGAACATACTGTCTATAGGTAGTAAGTCAAAAAACTGTCTCTGAAGTTTCAGACAGTTTTGCATTATGTGAGAGAGTAACATAACTCTTAAATTTATCTGCTTGTGTTAATTAATCTAACGAAAAAACGCTAACACAAAGATTGAAACTTATCATTAGAATGTTAAGAAAAAAGTCTGTCTTAACAGAAAAAAGTATCCGATAATTCGCGAAACGGTCTGTGTCTACATTCAATGCACAATCGTACTGAAGAAACATGAGAGGACTGCCATTAAAGAATGAAAACAGAGCAGCAGGGTTACACACGTAATAAAACGCAATTAGGAAATTATTAACTGCCACAGTTAAGTAAATGCAGCTGACAAAAGCAGAAATAACGGGCACTAACAAGTATGCCGGCCGGGGTGGCCGTGAGGTTGTAGGCGCTACAGTCTGGAACTGCTTGACCGCTACGATCGCAGGTTCGAATCCTGCCTCGGGCATGGATGTGTGTGATGTCCTTAGGTTAGTTCGGTTTAAGTAGTTCAAATTTCTAGGGGACTGAGGACCTCAGAAGTGAAGTCCCATAGGGCTCCATTTGAACTAACAAGTATGCAGTTCACCAAGTTTCCCACGTTTTGATCTTCAGGCTACAGAAAAAAGGTATCGAACAAACTTTTGTGGGGAAAAGTTTTCGTAGGAATTCTTTGTTGGCTGTCGACATGCCTGATAGTAGCTCTTTTACAGGGGAGAGATTATAACTGAAAACTAAAGCACTCTCGCTTCTTGGGAGAACACTTGTCCGGTAAACTAACATACAACTGCGTCAAACAGCGCTCATAGTTTTCACAGTGACGGCCAAGACAGATAGTTTTCAGCGTAAATGGCAAAGTAGGCTTCAGTTTATGTTTCAACGGGTTTCATTGACTCAAAACTATAAATTTGCTGCGTCTAGGTCATCCCGCAAGTGAAAATAATTCAGAAGTGGCCAAACGTATTATACATCGTTGTGGATTGTCCACTGGACTGTCGACAAGCGGAATAAGGCTGCGTAGCAGATGTCAACTATTGAGCTGGCTGACATCTGGAGAACTCTCTTTTAGAAAACTCGACGTCGGCGACTGCCACATTTAGAAGCACCGACTGAACTCTAACATTATAAATAAAGAGCAGGGAAATTTATTTCGGTTGCTCTCCTCTTCTGTATCATCTCTACGTGTTTCTCTTTTTCTGTCTTAAATAAAATGCAAACTCATTCACTGGAAGCGATTCGCTTTCTAGCATAATCAGAGGCTATTAAAATTATGAGTAAATAATATTCATTTTAGTATTATATATACAGTTTCTTTACGAATGATTACGTTTGCACTATTTCTAATACATTTTATCACAAACCAAAAGAAAACATAGTGTCGTTTGTGGGTGGTAGCGTTTTATAATTAAATTTCATACGCTGTGCACATTTGCTAATATGTAATTTCAAATCACAAAAACATACACTGCAAGGGAAATTTTCGCAACTACCGAGAAATGCAACTCAAAAGACGTGAATATAATTAAACAAGCGAATCATAGCAGTAGAAGTTCGATTATAAATTCCGATAACATGAAAGAGGAGGTAGTAATGGTGAGAACATGAAAGAATAACAAAAAAGGTGCCGACAATGGTGTGTCAAATATATAACTCTCAAGTAAACCTGTCTTTCATTCTAATGGTAAGAATTACGGAAAAGCACAGAATGAATGAAGTTTTGAATTTTCAGTCAGCTTCAAGCAGAGAGGAGGTAAAGTAACAAGATAAGGCTAGTCTGAGTGAGTGTGGTACAGAATATTTCTGCAGTATCTCGCAAATGGTGCATTTTGCCCATAGTTTGTTCCGCGGTTGGTTCACACTGAAGACGCGTCTATGCTGTCACTGCATTAAAAAGCGAATTACTGAAGTGTAATTGTTAAAACAGACTGCCATTTTAAATATTGCAGCACTTTTGGACGGACATGAATCAGTGGGCATCACCATTTTAAATTTCATTTTATCTTGGAAACTACTGGAAAAATTTTATAACGCATTGAATATACTCGCTTCACACACCATCATGTCTCCTAAGACAATTCCTGAATGGCTCTTCCTTAGCTAAAAAGTTGAGTGTCTCGTAAACACGGCAAAACTAGAAGGACAAATGGGCAACAAGACTAGACATTTCATTCTTTACATACTATGGGATAACTTGAACAAGTTAATCATTGCTAAGGTTACGAATTTACTTGGAGTGAGGTTGATCAAATAAATTAAACATCTCGAGATTAAGCCTAAATTATTTCTTCCATTAGCATTTCTGTTTTGAAATAGCCCTTACACAGAAACAACGTCAAAAACATGTATGTCAATGACCGTTCCACCCGTCTCAAGTGCTTTGGTAACTGACGTCGATGTCGGGAGTGTCCGCCACCTGATATTGTCATTACGCTCACTCTGGTGCGATTCGTCTCCAACTAGCATCTAACAATTCCTTCGATATGCTCAGCAACGATACAGTTCCAGGAAGAGAGTAAAAAAGACAGAATTAACAAGTCCAGAACTTGCAGGAAATGAACCAAGTCAGTTTCCAAGAAACCAAGGGAGTTTAATCTTACTTATCAAGCCTCATTACATCGTAGTTATCTTAAGAGTTTCAGGACAGGCTTCCAAGACCGAAGTTAAGGCCCCGTAAGGTTAGGTCAAGCTGTACTACTGCGGAAATACCGCAAAAACACCACACTCGACGCACAAGCTTGGACTTACATTCAGGAGTTTCTTGAAAGTATACCTTTCATGCAGGAGCCGCAATTGGTCGCTCTCCGACAAAGTCCGGACATTGCTTGGTGAAAGAAAGGCGAAAATAAATGTACCCTTATTTTGTCTTACGTGTTAATACCCTAGAATTTTCGAGAAAGTGACATAGTTTAGAACATACTGGATCCGTTCGCACACATGGTTTTATAGCAGACGGGTTGGTCGCTTAGTGACCAACAACTCTGGTTCGAATTTTTATTTTTCATGTCCAAATCCGATCATATGATGTACCTTTTCTCCTGTTCTTGTCAAGAGATCAGTGACACCAACATGTTCCTGATATCGAGAAATACGATGAAATTATTGAAAAATGAAGAAGCTTTCTAAAATTATTATTGTTAGATATTTTATGAAACGTGTAAGTAACAGATATGTAAAACGAAAGGAACACAATTTCTAATTTATCAGCTTTTGTTTTGGTTTGTGGATCTATACTACAAGAGAAACTAGGTATATCCGTGGATGATATCTGTCATGAAAAGGTTCAACCCACAAAAAATTGAAGCACCACCAGCAACAAGTGAAGGTATGTGTGCCACAGGGACACTCTTAAATGTGATTATCGTAAGGAAAAACCTACTTCGTTAACGTACTAAGTTCCGTGCGATTGGGGGGTAATTTCGCAAACAAGCTGAGCATATCACAGCATTTTCTCGAAAGCCGGATCGTGTAATTTATTGCAGACTCGTGGGTACGTTTTATAGTTTTCTTTGCCCCTACTAGTGAGATTCGTTTCTGTGCAATGACAATAAGGCACTTTTCTAATAGACGAATATAATTCTTCATCTACCAGCTAAAGTACATTTCGTAGGGTTGAGGAAACGGCATACACTTCCGTTCAATTACTATTAATGAAAACGTCGATGCTCCGATTTCACTGAAAACCAGGGCATAGCATATGGCGTGATAAGGTTTTCCTGTCTCACGGTTCGTAACTGTATAGAAATGCCTATTTCATGAAAGGTTTCATAAATTTGTCCAAAAGCTGATGATAGGTATCTTTTGTTACTTTGTAGATTTCGTAGCTGTCTTTACGTATAATGTGGCCGTATGATTGGCTGGTTTACAAAAACTGTTAGTAACACATTTTCAGAAAGTGTTAGTATGTGCTGGGCAGGGTATGAGTGTGCAAGCTCATAAGTACAATATTTTAAATGCAAACTTTTTACGGTAATTCTGTCCTTGAGAGTTACTGATATCGAATGAAGCAAAAAGTTTACTGTTACCAGTCACTGTCTGTTTACATCAACAATGCGTCTCGAAGCTTTAATCCTCCACCATCAGGTGGCTTTACATATATTAGTATGACGAGTGTGTTGTATTACCACCTGTAATCTGTGGCACTATCTAGAGGAGAAACAAAAGTATAATTTCAGAATATGGTTCTGGAGGTGGTTTTCACTAAATTCTAAACCTGTGAGAATAAAACTACTAAAACAGAATATCACCATTGATCACAGGCTCCTTTCTCTGTAGTAATAAATCATTTAAATTGTCAGACCTTACAAACGAAGGTGAAGCTGGAAACTATTAGATGCAAAGTACATATAGCAAAATAGAAGCAATATCTCGAAGTGCTAAGAATATGTAGTAAGACGAAACTATTATTTCTGTAGAGGTTTGAATGATCTTTGGTTGAGTTGACGAATGCAGAGTTAGAAAAAAATTTCTGATTATATACAAATCCTTTTATCTCAAGTTTATATAGTTTATTTTCATACTCATTTATATAAGCAGGTGACTTTTAAGAACCTAAACGACACTAATTATGTATCCAAGAGTGCTAAAATTATACACATCGGGAGGAATTGCTGATATTTGTGAATACGTTAATTATTGTTCATTTAAGACATTTGAAAGTAGCCATGCAAATAACTAAAGTAATCCATGCAGAGTGTGAAGGAGATGATGGAGGCTGCGATAGAGGGACAATGAGAGAGAGAGAGAGAGAGAGAGGGTGGGGAGGGGCGGAAGCACAGGGGCAAAGGATGGGAGAGAAAAGGCGAGAGAGATTCACGTACAGAGGGTGGATGAAGCGACTGGAAGACAGAAAAGTTTATCAGAGCAGGTGGATCTTAAGATTTATTGCATATTACAGGTAAGTAAAGGTTGGATGAACACAATGGTACAGCTTGAAAATATATTTATATAGAATTTTTGCTGTTAGTTGACATACACACAGTGTCAAGATGAAAAGGAGGACAAGCTATTGGTTTAACAAACCAACAGTTCTAACATATCCAAAACTTAGCTCCCTTCCTCTAAATCCTTTCGCCCTCCATGGGTGTTTCGCAGCCAAAATTGTTATGTGTGTATAATTTTGCGACGGTTGGCAACATACTCATTGCACTTAATGTTTACAACAGATTAACCGATAAGGTAGACGAGTATGAAATTTAATACTATAAACTTCACAGAAAAGAATTTTTATACCAGTTTAAATATTCATTAACTCAATTAAAGAGCTCCACAGTCTTTTAAAATTTATTCTGAAATATTAGTGCCATTTTACTGGGTATTGTCTTCTCTTCGAGATAATGTTTCGGTTTTGCTATATATTCTTCCAACCTAGTAGTTTCCAGACACCATCTTTGTTTGCAAAGTATGACAATTCATATGTGACGTATGAAGACAGAGAAAGGAGTGTGTTACTACTGGAGGTATTCTCTTTTAGTTACTTTATTCTCGCATTTAGATGTACATTCAGGCTTTAGTCAAAACCCAAGAACCATATTCTGAAATGGTACTTTTCTTTCTCCACTATGCAACGGCATAAATTACCCCAGAGTCGTGACACAACACCCACAAATAAAATGCAAAAGAAGTGCGAAAGCTAAGGGTGAAAAACGAACTTAAGGGGCTTTGCAGTAAAACAGAAATGTCCTGTGTCCAGCTTTATAGTGCTGAGTTACAGTTGGAAAAGTTGCTTCATAAAGTGGAATATGATTTTATTAGTGAAAGGATGAGAAAATACAGTGAATTCATTGTACAGAAAACCTAAGCCACACATAAGATAGAACTTCCTAATCTTATGAAACAACAGTTGCTTCTCAAATCGAACAAAAACAGCAGAAATAATCAGACATTCGACACACCTTTCCTCAACATCACCGACGTAATATTCACTGCAGAAGAAGAGGCATTACTTGGCAAAATGTTAAAACTCAACATTCTAGTTACACTGGACTAAAACTACCAAGAGGGACTCATCACTGGTGTCACTCAAATTTCAACTATATCCCTTGATAAGCAAAACGACGTATTAACAGCATGTCACAAAATCAATGAACGTGTTGAGAAGGAGACTGCAAAACCACTTAAAAAAAAGAGATGAATGCTTCACATGTATCATAAAGTCTAAATCAAATACAAATAATGTAATCATTTTAAGAGCTGACAAAGGCTATACTGTTGTAATGAACAGAAGAACAAATATAAAAAAAACTTTACACTTATTCCAAGACAGCAACATAACATAAAGAAGAATTATTGAGTTCTATTTTGATATAGGATGCTATATTAACCAGTTTCGAATTATTCCTCCAGAGTAAAAACCGTCTTTGTTGCGAAATATTTAATGTAAAGGACGCCTTTCAACCTTTTGCGCCACCATCAGACAGTGTGAAATTAGCGGGATATGTGACCAGCTACACAAAACGGGAAGTGGCCGCAATAGTAACTGGATATGGTGGATGGATTACATATTCAGTTACTCCAGTTACTTTTGCGTCAATTTTTAATTCTGCATAGCTTTACGACCGATACACATCCCACTACTTTTACACAATCTAATGATACCTCAATTGGGTGAATTACATCACTGATATTGAATAATTTCGCAAGCACTATATTTTTTTCTGGAATAACGGACTACCCAAATATCTGACAGACAGAACAAAAAAAGAAATGAAACACATCCCAAATAACATAAACTACCTATTCACGACTCGATAAGCAAGCAACGTTGTAGCAATGAACTAACAAGAACCCTTGCTTAGATCGCAACCAAAGACACACAAAAATGGGACCCCATCAGGATTATTGTGAATTGTAGGAACAGCCCAAAATCATAACTCAACAAAAAGCTCTTGAAAATTCTTGATGAAAGATTCACATTCAATAATAACAAAACACTAAAAACAAAGCAGAATTTAAGACAAAATGTTAAAAACGTAAAAGTTACTGATGGGGGTCACACATGTCTCATTTCCCTGTTCTTGTAAACTAAGCATTACAGGTAATTAATGGGACCTACACCAGCACAAAAAAAAATCTCTGCCATGCATGTTACTTAACTAATAGACCTGCTGGAAATAACAGTCTCACAAAACTATTTCAGATCAAACAATAAATTCTAAAAACAAACAGGTGACCTAATAGTGAGGTCAGATGTTTCTGGATTGTTAACTATAGTATTCGTTAACATTTTAGAAGATGAAGTTCTGAATTCCAATCACCACTTCCACAAAAATATCTGCCAATATTACAAATATGTAGATGATACCAATATTTTGATCAGTGTCAGAAAAGATGAAATAAATGATTTTAACCGATTATTCAACAATAATATACACTGATCTGAAATGTATTGGAAATCTATCATTACAAAGAGTATCATCCACAGTTCCTCCCGTCTCGCCACAGCCCACATAATGGTAATATTCCGGTTTATGATCAACAGAGCTATCATCTCTGATTATAAATGTAAACAAAAACTTGAAATAACAAAGGAAACACTTATTGCAAACGGCTATAAAAGCTCCATAGAAAACAACCTAAAACACTCAATAACGCCGAAAAAAAGAAAATTAGTTCCTCCATACAGTCCGTTTTCTGGGTTGGACATTGTATCAGACGAAAATTTCATCAAACGAAAAGGTATAAACATGTCCATTACCACTAACAACAAGATTGGACAGAAGTTACTTTATAATACACAGAATCCATTTCACCATAGGCGCGTTTCCAAAAAAACTGAATTTTTGGAATGTATTTCTACATAGCCCAGACAGGTAGATCATTTGAGACTGGGTAAAAAAATATATGGCAGCACTAAAAAACACAAAAAATACCACACCTCATCAAAAGCCACGTCCCTGCAAGAAACAGTGCACCATGTCAACATCACATGCATGAGCGATCTAAATATCCAACCTTATATAAAAAAACTAGGCATCCCTGAAACACTCAAAATATATAAAGATCGAAGAAAATTAAATGAATCACTCTCAAATGACAAAAGTAATAAATATTAAACTGTACTGACCTGTTTACAACTAGCGCCTGCATTATTAAATTAACAAATCACACATATACTCAAACACACACACACACACACACACACACACACACACACACACACACACACACACACCTTCACTTCATGTTAGCCATAAATAATTAGTTATGTTCCCATGACATAGCCTAAATGAACACTGGAAAGCCATCACTTACAAACATACCATCACAAAAACAGTTGGTATTCTCTGTCAGCTTCACACTGTTATGTATATCAATTGACTGCACAAATTTTGTCTGCCTGAATATTCCAAAAGCATAATCAATGTATTTCTCCACCTTTTATTTACTTATAACTTGCAATAGATATAATCTTAAAATCCCTCTACGCTGAAAACATTTGTTCTCCTCCAGTCGCTCCTTTCACCTTCTGTAAGTCAGTCCCTGCCACTCTGGATGAGATTAGATTCGATTAGATTAATATTAGTTCCATGGATCATGAATACGATATTTCGTAATGATGTGGAACGTGTCAAATTTTCCAATACACGACATAATTAAGTTAATTTAACAACATACTTAAGCTAATATAACAACTTTTTTGTTTTTTTGTGTTTTTTATTTTTTATTTTAATATATATTTTTTAATTTTTTTAAATTTATATCTAAAAATTCCTCTATGGAGTAGTAGGAGTTGTCATTCAGAAATTCTTTTAATTTCTTCTTAAATACTTGTTGGTTATCTGTCAGACTTTTGATACTATTTGGTAAGTGACCAAAGACTTAAGTGGCAGTATAATTCTCCTCTTTCTGTGCCAAAGTTAGATTTAATCTTGAATAGTGAAGATCATCCTTTCTCCTAGTATTGTAGTTATGCACATTGCTATTACTTTCGAATTGGGTTTGATTGTTAATAACAAATTTCGTGAGAGAGTATATATACTGAGAAGCTACTGTGAATATCCCCATATCCTTAAATAAATGTTTGCAGGATGATTTTGGGTGGACTCCAGCTATTATTCTGATTACACGCTTTTGTGCAATACTTTATTCCTCAGTGATGAATTACCCCAAAATATGATGCCATATGAAAGCAATGAGTGAAAATAGGTGTAGTAAGCTAATTTACTAAGATGTTTATCACCCAAATTTGCAATGACCCTTGTTGCATAAGTAGCTGAACTCAAATGTTTCAGCAGATCATCAATGTGTTCCTTCAAATTTAATCTCTCATCAATGGACACACCTAAAAATTTTGAATATTCTACCTGAGCTATATGCTTCTGATTAAGGTCTATATTTATTAATGGCATCATACCATTCACTGTACGGAACTGTATGTACTGTGTCTTATCAAAATTCAGTGACAGTCCGTTTACAAGGAAAAAATGGTTCAAATGGCTCTGAGCACTATGGGACTCAACTGCTGAGGTCATTAGTCCCCTAGAACTTAGAACAAGTTAAACCTAACTAACCTAAGGACATCACAAACATCCATGCCCAAGGCAGGATTCGAACCTGCGACCGTAGTGGTCCTGCGGTTCCGGACTGCAGCGCCTTTAACCGCACGGCCACTTCGGCCGGCCCGTTTACTAGGAACCACTTAGTAATTTTCTGAAAGACAGTATTGACAATTTGATCATTTAATTCCTTTTTTCAGGTGTGATTACTATACTTGTATCATCAGCAAAGACAACTAACTTTGTCTCTTCATGACTATAGAATGGCAAGTCATTAATATATATAAAGAACAACAAAGGACCCAAGACTGACCCTTATGGAACCCCTTTCTTGATAGTTCCCCCGTTTGAGGAATGTGCTGAACTTTGCACATTATGAGATCTGCTTATTTCAACTTTCTGCACTCTTCCACTTAGGTACGAATTAAACCATTTTTGCACTGTCCTACTCATGCCACAATACGAGTACTTGAACTTGTCTATCAGAATTTCATGATTTACACAATCAAAAGCCTTTGAGAGATCACAAAAAATCCCAATGGGTGGTGTTCGGTTATTCAGATCATTCAAAATTTGATTGGTGGAAGCATATATGGCATTTTATGTTGAATAACCTTTCTGGAAACCAAACTGACATATTGTTAGGACTTCTTTTTTACAGATATGTGAAGCGACTCTTGAATACGTTACTTTCTCAAAAATGTTGGATGAAGCTGTTAGAAGGGAGATTGGACTGTAATTGTTGACATCAGAACTATCCCCCTTTTTATGCAAAGGTATAACAATAGTATATTTCAGTCTATCAGGAAAAGTGCCCTGTTGCTGAGAGGTGGCTGAGAATTTTACTTATCTGTTGAGAACAAGCTTTTAGTATTTTGCTGGAAATGCCATCAATTCCATTTGAGGTTTTGCTTTTAAGCAAGTTTATTATTTTCCTAATTTGAGAGGGAGGAGTGGGTGAGATTTCAATTGTATCAAATTGCATAGGTATGGCCTCTTCCATTAACAGCAGAGCATCTTCTAATGAACACCTGGATCCTACTATATCCACAACATTTAGAAAATGATTATTAAAAATATTTTCAACTTCTGACTTTTTGTTCGTAAAGTTTTCATTCAATCTGATGGTAATACTGTGTTCCTGTGCTCTTGGTTGACCTGTTTCTCTTTTAATAATATTCCAAATTGTTTTAATTTTATTATCAGATTTGCTGATTTCAGACATGATACACATACTTCTGAATTTTTTAATAACTTTTCTTCATACAACACAATAGTTTTCATAATGTTTGATAGTTTCTGTGTCACTACTCTTTCTTGCTGTGAGATACATTTCCCTTTTCCGGTTACATGATATTTTTATACTCTTAGTAAGCCATGGTTTGTTACAAGGTTTCTTACGAGTGTATTTGACTATTTTCTTGGGGAAGCAGTTCCCAAATGCATTTACAAAAATGTCATGAAATAAATTATATTTTAAATTGGCATCAGGTTCATGGTACACCTCATCCCAGTCTAACAGCTGTAGGCTCTCCCTGAAATTTGCAATTGTTAAATCATTGACTGAACGTACTACTTTGGCGGACTGTTTAGTATTGCTGAATGGAGCTATATCATATATTGTAACTAGCTGTGCACCATGATCAGAAAGACCATTCTCAACAGGCTGAGCATTTATCTGGTTAAACGTATCTTGGTCTATAAAGAAGTTACCTATCAGTGAGCTGCTATCCTTTACCACCCGAGTAGGAAAATCAATAACGGCTGTCAAATTGAAAGAACCAAGTGATACTTGAAGGTCATTTTTCCTATTACCCTCTTTCAGAGAATCTACATTGAAGTCCCCACAAATAATAATTTACTGCCCCCTGTCTGACAGATAACACAACAAGGAGTCCAAATTTTTCAGAAATAGATGAAAATTTCCTGATGGTGACCTATATACAGTTACAATTATAAATGTGCCTTTATTTAATTTAAGCTCACAGGCACATGCTTCTATATGTTTCTCTACGCAAAACTTTATTGTTTCTATACTTTTTGCACAATGATAACTTTTGACATATATGGCAATTCCTCATTTCTCCGTATTTTCTCTCATTACATGTGCAGAGAGCTTATATCCACTTACATTTACCTTATCCATATCAGTTACAATGTGATGCTCAGACAGGCATAGTATATCTACTTCATCCTCAGCTTCTAAATCTTCTAAACAAACCAGAAGCTCATCTATTTTATTCTTTAAACTCCCAATATTTTGATGAAATATACTGACATTATTTTTATTGTGCTTTTATGAGAACCTTTCCTTATTCTAACATTTGCAGTACTCTCCTGTCTGAGTTTCTCATTGTGCTTGGGCCTAGTTCCTATACCAGTGGTCACATGGTGTTCAGAGAGGCAGATTATGTGAACTGGGTTGGGGGACTTTAATTCATCAATGCAATTACCTAGGACTGAGATACAACGTGGTGGAGATAAAATTTCTGGTGACTGATGAAAATTTATAATTCACAGCTGTGATTGGTGATCCAATGTGCTAGAATTGTGCTGTTTAATTTCTTTCCTAAACTGAAGATTTGTTTCAATCCTGAACTCTCATAGAACTTGACATCTTTCTGTCTTACCTATCCTAAAAAAAGGTGCTGCTCCAACACCTGTAACCACTGGTATTTTACAATTCATGGCAGTGCCTCCCCCCCTAAATTTCCTGCTATTACCCCAGCCAGTTTCTCCTTCGCTTTCCTGTTGAAATGTAGGCCGTGTCCGGTATAGTCCCACCTGCTGAGAGAATCAACAGGAACCACACCAATATGAGCCCCCACACCCGACCCAAGCAGCCGTTCCAACTCCAAATTAACTATCCCGACAGAAGAGTCCAAATGAGGCCGGTCATGGCGTCTCAGGACAGATACAAATTCAACATTGGTGTGTCTCGATGCCGACGCAATCTTTACCAGGTCACACTCTGTCGATGCCGTTCCCTGGCCCTCCCACAATAACCACAGGGTCTTCCCTGGTAAATCCTTTGCAGAGTGAACCTAAATCCTCTGTCACCTGATCCAGACTAGCACTTGGCTGGGAAAAATTTGTGACCTGGTATTGTGGTCCTAATTCCTCCTGCAGAAGTTGGCCTACACCTCTGGCATGAGAACTGACTAACAACAAAATTTTCTTCCTTTTCGATGACTTTCCTACATTCTTTTTCAATTTCCTATTGAAAGTTTGTTGTGTCCTGTCTACACCTATCTCTGCTTGAGGCCCATCAGTTTCTAACTGAAGCAACAGGTCAAACTTATTTTTGACATTCATCACAAAACTGTCAGACTTAGTTCTAGGCCTGTTCCTTCTGTTACCTGTTGCCACTTCCCACCTCTCTTTGCCCTTGTCCCTCATTAACCTGTCCAGATCTTCCCTAGCCTGATGTAGCTCAACCTGAAGGGCAGCAATTTTTCTCTCCTGTTCCACTATCTTCCTATCTCTGCTGCAAATCCTACATAACCACTGACGAGCCTGATCCACTTTCCCGACACCCACGCCACTGCAGTCCCCACAGTGAAAAGAACTACTGCAGCCATCACACCAAACCCTGGAACTAACAATTCTACGGCAAGTCAGGCACTTCTGACTCACGGCAAAAATAATACTTTAGCTACAATAAATCAACTAAATTACCTAAAATCAGAAAGGACGTTACAAGAATTAAGCCTATTCACAAATGTATATACGCAAGTTTATGATTTAAAATTCCGCTGTTTTTCTGAGATCTGTATTAAAACAATGAAGGTATACGCTATTTATTACATATTTCACTTCATGGAATGAAAAAAAGGACAATTAAACGAGATACTTTAAGTTTGATTCTCCAAAAACGTTACGAGAATTAGGCCTATAAAGAAATGTATATAAGCAAGTTACGCTGTTTTTCTGAAATCTGTTATACGCTATTTACGGTAGTTTACTTATTTGTTACCGAGAAACTAGTTAAATTACCGTGAAACAAGAAACAAACACGTTTGCAAATTTTAAGCATAAGCGCGACTTCGCGAAGTTACGATCTTTTCGTGTTTTCTGAAAAAATACGCAAAGAAAGTCAAACCTTTAACGGCAAGACTAAACGATACACTAATGCACGTATTTAATTTGTTGTCGGCGTTAAACTAAATTATATTCCTGTCTAAATCACTTAACTTTCTGGAAATATTTTCTGGCGTCACTTACTAGGCGGCCATCTTGGAACATCTCTCGAACATCTCTCCTTTGCCTCCTCCTCCCCCTGTTAACTCTTTTTCTCTCTCCCTTCGGCCTCCCTTTCATAGTTTTCATTATTAAGGTTATTTAGTCTTTGACCCCTCCTCTCCTTCATATTTTTCATGAATTAATGTACTAATTTACATGTTTTCTTTCATATTTTCCGAATTAATAATAGCTTATCGAATTCACAGAACTCAGTACATCCTCCGAAATAAAACCAACAATTTAGATCACTTTTGAGCCTGATATTACAAGTATTTCTTTCCATTACTCAGACTATGTCTGTCTGCATATCTTGAAATGGTTTCAAAGGGTTACGTCGGCATTTACTTAGTTATAGGTCGTAACTCATGTGACTTTAACTAACTGATAGCTTTAGCATATCCAAAGCCTAACTGTGTTCCTCGCAATTTGTTGATCCCCATCTTAGATTCCCAGCCAAACGTATAATTTTTATATATATTTACCTCTGTTGGCAATGTTATTATAGTACTTAAGACTTACAACATGTATGAAATTTGAACTATATTAACTTGATAAAAAAGGACCTGTATATCATTTGAAATATTCATTCTAAGGCATGTATTCGTGAACTGAACAAAAGATCTCCATAATGCTTTAAAACTCATTCCAAAATAATAATGTTGTTTCAGTTGGGTAAATATTTCGGTTTCGTTACATTTATCATGCACCTAGGAATTCCCAGATAGTCTCTTCGTTTACAAAATATGACAGTTCATATACTGCATTGCGGCAGGGAAGGGATCCTATGAATACTGGTGGCATTCTTTTTCAACTTTTTTTTCCACATTTAGGTATACATTTAGTTTTTAGCAGAAAACATCTCAAAAACCTTGTTCTGAAATAGTGCTTTTGTTTCTTCAGGAGACAGTGTCACAGTTTACTCCAAAGAGGTAAAACAACACTCACATGTTAAACAAAAATATGTAAATCCACCGTAAATCCACCACATAATTGCTATCACAATGAGGGACCCGAGTGACAAGCAGAGAATGGGCTCGAAATAAATTTCAATATAAATACAAAATATATGTTAGTGTAGTTTCTTAGATGCTACAGACAGTGTACAGGCGTTTTCTATACAAGCACCATAGCAGTGGGCAATGTTTTGAATTCTAAGCCTCAAACATCTCGTGAGATTAATTCAAGGGGAAACATTGAATTGAATAAAGTCAAGTGACGAAATATTTCTGCAACAATGACAACATTACGTTATAGAAATTATGGGAAACAACAACATTCTTTCAACTCCAAACCTAAAATATAATTCCTGTATCCAGAATTAATATTGTTATAAGAATGGACTAAATTTAATTTATCACATGTGTCGCAACAGAGTGTTAGCATTTTGATGCAAGAAACTTACAGAAATAGCTGTTAGCTAACTGAAGGAAAGAAAGATATGGTCACTTTTAGGACAAAGTTTTGAAATCTTACAAACATAATCATGTACATGCATAGTAATATTTGTGCAACAATGAAAATGTAAATCGAATGAAAATAGCCAATTCCTATCAGTTCAAATGTGCTGATCGCGAATATCACAAAAACAATTCAAAATTAGCTCTAGTTTTCATTTTACACTGTTTCATTATGGTGAGATAATTGTGTACAGATTTTTATGTTAAGGTTAAAACCAAATATTATAATCGTCTGTCAAAGTCATAATAACTAGTAACAATGGATTATATTACTGTCCCTGGTCTTACTTGTGTGCAATATTTTGGATGTAAACATTTTGATACCAATTTTAGTGACCTTTTGGTCTCCCTCCTCTAAAACTTCAGTGACTTTATTCATGCATGTAATAATTTTTGCTCATTTGTTTCCAGATTAACTACCAGTTGTTCAAGTTGACTGCTATTGAAGTGAACAAAAATTCCAAGAGTTTGTGTTAACAGTGCTGACACTTTTTGCTATGTGTGTGGAGAAGTGATGTTTGCTTCACAAAAATGGCAAATAACTCCATTGATTAAAAAAGCTTACAGTTGTTATTTTGGGTGAACAATATGTGATCAGGATAAACCCTGTGCTCCACATGTGATCTGAAACACTTGTGCCAGCAACCTCAGGAATTTGATGCATGGTAAAGGACTTTGAGTGCCTTTGCAGTGCCCATGTTCTGGAGTGAGACAACTAACCATGTAAGCGACTGCTACATTTGTATGGTTCCTCCTGTCAAGAAACCACACAGGTTAGCTTAGGGACAGAAGACCTCAGCAGTTTGGTCCCATAATAGCTTACCACAAATTTTTCCTATCAGGAAGGGAGAATCTAAGAAGAAGAAGCGGACAGTGATATATACTAACATTCCATCAGCCATACATCCAGTTCTACATGGGGAAGGATTGCCAATACCTGAACCACCAACAGAGTATGACATTACTTCTGATGGGGATTCTGAATGTCCAGAACCATGTACATCACAAGATTCAGAGTTTCTTGCAAATATATCATCAACTGATGATTCACAAAAATTTTCTCAAAATGACTTAAGTGATCTCATTAGAGATTTGGAGCGCTCTACAGCTAAGGCTGAGATTTTAGCATGAGGATTGCACCTGCGCAATTTTCTGGAAAGCAATGTAAATATTTCATTCTACCACAGAAGAGAGCAACAATTTACTCTTTTTTTAACGTGCATGATAGTCTTAAGGTATGTGTACATGTAAATGTTCTAATGAAGGCTCAGAGAATTAATTATAACCCTAATGAGTGGAGACTCTTTATTGAGCTGTCAAAGTTGAGCTTAAAAGCATTGCTTTAGCACATTTGTAATGAACTTCCTTCTACTCCAGTTGGGCATAGTGTGCAAATGAAAGAGTCATACCAAACCATGAAAATTTTACTAGAAGCCATAAAGTATAAAGACTCTCAATGGCAGATTTGTGGTGACTTGAAGGTGGTTGCACTGCTATTAGGTATGCCGTTAGGATATAGTAAATATTGTTACTTTCTCTGTGAATGGGATAGCCGAGCTCATGCATCTCATGAATTACCCACCAGAAAATCTCTCCAACCAGATATAAAGAACATTAACAGTGAACCTCTGCTCCCGCCCTTGCACATCAAATTGGGTCTTATGAAAACCTTTGTTAAGGGAATGAACAATGATGGTTGCACGTTTAAGTACTTAAGGCAAAAACTCCCTTATTTAAGTGATACCAAAGTAAAGGAGAGCATCTTTGTTGGCCCACAGATTCCAGAGCTTTTTACAGACCATACTTTTGATGGAATCATAGAAGGTGATGAGAAGCATGTAAATGAATGTTTCAGACAATCTGTTTACAGTTCTTAGGGTACAAACGAGCAATAAATTACAAGGAAAGTTTAGATAACACGTTGTCATTCTATGAAGAACTTGGTTGCAACATGAAATGGAAAATGCATTTCTTACATAGTTATCTCGATTTCTTCGCCAAAGATTGTGGCGCAGTAAGTTATGAACATGGGGAGCGATTTCGTCAACGTATTACACTTTTGAGAAGAGATATGCCGGAAAATGGAGCCCTACTATTTTAGCAGATTAGTGCTGGACTGTCGTAAAAGAAGTTCCCGAGTATGTGTACAAAAGTCTAGCGAAGTGTAAATGGTCATCTTCTGAATTTACCTCTGAACAAAATGTGTATGAATATACAGGTTCAGTCACCTAACATTACCGCTGGATATATTTCGTAAAACACATCAAATACTGACGAATCGATTCCACAGACCGAGCGTGAGGAGAAGGGCTAGAGTAATTGGTTAATACAAACCATAAAAAAATGCACGGAAGTATGATTTTTAGCACAAACCTACGTTTTTTTAAATGGAACCCCGTTAGTTTTGTTATCACGTCTCAACATATCAACAAATACGTAATCAGTACCGTTTGTTGCATTGTAAAATGTTAATTACATCCGGAGATATTGTAACCTAAAGTTGACGCTTGAGTACCGCTCCTCCGCTGTTCGCTCGTGTGTATCGGAGAGCACCGAATTAGTAGGGATACAAAGGGAACGGTGATGGACCTTAGGTACAGAAGAGACTGGAACAGCACATTATGTCCACATGCTAACACCTTTTTATTGGTCTTTTTCACTGACGCACATGTACATTACCATGAGGGGTGAGGTACACGTACATACGGGGTTTCCGTTTTCAATTACGGAGTGGAATAGAGTGTGTCCCGACATGTCAGGCCAATAGTTGTTCAATGTGGTGGCCATCATTTGCTGCACACAATTGCAATCTCTGGCGTAATGTATGTCGTACACGCCGCAGTACATCTGGTGTAATGTCGCCGCAGGCTGCCACAATACGTTGTTTCCTAGCCTCTGTGGTTGTAGGCACATCACGGTACACATTCTCCTTTAACGTACCACACATAAAGAAGTCCAGAGGTGTAAGATTAGGAGAACAGGCTGGCCAATTTATGCGTCCTCCACGTCCTATAAAACGCCCGTCGAACATCCTGTCAAGGGTCAGCCTAGTGTTAATTGAGGAATGTGCAGGTGCACCATCATGTTGATACCACATACGTCGACGCGTTTCCAGTGGGACATTTTCGAGCAACGTTGGCAGATCATTCGGTAGAAACGCGACGAATGTTCAGCTGTTTGAGCCCCTGCAATGAAGGGAGGACCAATGAGGTGGTCGCCAATGATTCCGCACCATACATTTACAGTCCACGGTCGCTGTCGCTCTACTTGTCTGAGCCAGCGAGGATTGTCCACGGACCAGTAATGCATGTTCCGTAGATTCACTGCCCCGAGGTTTGTGAAACCCGCTTCATCGGAAAACAGGTAGAACTGCAATGCATTATCTGTTAATGCCCATTGACAGAATTGCACTCGATGGTTAAAGTCATCACCATGTAATTGCTGATGTAGCGACACATGAAACGGGTGAAAGCGGTGACGATGCAGTATGCGCATGACACTACTTTGACTCAGTCCACCGGCTCTCGCAATGTCCCGTGTACTCTTGTGTGGGTTCATGGCAACAGCAGCTAACACACCAACTGCACCCGCTTCTGTGACGGGCCTGTTACGGACCCGTTTGTGTGCTACGACCATACCTGTTGCATACAGTTGGCGGTAGATGTTTCGCAATGTGCGGCACGTTGGATGCTCTCTGTCCAGGTATCCTTCTGCATACACCCTGCAGGCTTCAGCTGCATTTCGTCCACTCTCGCCATAGATGACTATCATGTCCGCCTTTTCAGACTTCGAATACACCATGGTCACAGTTCCTACAACACTACACAATCACAGACGTCTGGTAACACGGTGTACTGCAGTTCGTCTGCGTGCGGAGACGAATGCAGAATAACAATAGCAGCAAGCGCTACATGCGGCCACCGCGACAGCTAGATCAAACCACAACAGTGCACTACAGCCACACTCGTAAACACGGTCGTCATCGTAAACATGTCCCTGCAGATACTGCTCGCCGACCGTGGCCTGTGTTTGTTACAACACGCAACTGAACGTCGGAGGTTTCAAGCGTCAACTTTAGGTTACAATACCTCCGGATGTAATTAACATTTTACAATGCAACAAACGGCACTGATTACATATTTGTTTATATGTTCAGATGTGCTAACAGAACTAACGTAGTTCCATATAAAAAAACGCAGGTTTGTGTTAAAAAACATACTTCCGTGCATTTTTGTATGGCTTGTATTAAACAATTACACTAGCACCTCTCCTCACGTTCGGTCTGAGGAATCGGTTCGTCAGTATTTGATGTGGTTTACGAAATATATCCAGCGGTAGCGTTAGGTGACTCACCCTGTATTTTGTACATACAGACATTTAACATTTGTAATCCTTTATATACATTTTTGACGACTTAATTTAAATATTTTCTTTTGTGTTTTACATAGTTCGGGTACAAAGTAGACTTACAAAGTATTTTCCTTCATGTAATATTGTCTTCATTTTTTCTTAATATTTTACTTTTGTACTTCCAGGATGGCACTGAAATTTATCAGTGAAAAACACACAATATCATTCAAGTAATTATTCACTTAAAATTCATTATTCTGAATCTTGCAACATGAATGCACATTTAGTAGTTAGTTAGTTATATAAAAATATAGATTACTTTTTTAAGAAACTAGAGCTAAGTATTTATGAAGATGATTTTGTACCACTTTATGCTGAAATAAACATAACTTATTCAAAATCATGCAATTTACGCACTTTCAGTTCAAATTTGTTGTTCAGTGTAGTAATTTCGTTTAGCTCAATGGCTTGGTGAATGCCATTGTATTGGACATCACTTGGGTGTAATTATCCTACCCATCTCTCCAGCTGGGCGAAGGGAAACATACAGTTTAACATAGAATCCGAATGACATGTTGTTTCTGATTACTCCTCTCATAGTTCAGACGGGAAGGCTAGGTTAAACCAAAGGTTAAAAATCCACAGTTCCAAGGACATTCGATCCTTCAAACACTTGGTGCACTGGAACGTGCTTTACCACTTTTTTCCCCTAAGTTTAATCATCAAAAAGTTGAAAACAGGTCAAAGCTATCTGTACTTGTCATCGCCACTTTTACCCTGCCCCAAAAGAATGACCTATCCCACTTAAGGCGTAGCCCCTAGCTATTCCCAAAAATGCTCTTGAAATGACAGAATCTATGGGGGTATTTATATGATTACAATTAGCTATTTACGTGATTATAATTAGTAAATGTGTAGAGATGAAAATACTGTAAGATGTAATGTAACAAAAATGTCATAAAACGATCAAAAAAATTAGTTTTGTGTAGTGTTTGTGGAAATTCAGCTAATTGAATCTTTCTTCAAAAAATAGTGAACTTAATTTTTCTTCACCACTACTATCGGCGATTTATTTCTCCCACAAAGGCATGTAAAAATGTCTACAACAAATTCATCATACTTTGCTAATGCCTCTGCAGCTTTCCATGAATCATTCAAACCTTTTCCGTCCTCATTGCATTCAACTCAGAACATCTCTAATGTGATGTGTAGGACGTCCCACTGAGTCTGGCATTCCCCAGCTATGGGGTGAGGTTAACGAAAACACAGCATGAGTTATTTGAGAAGAGCATATGGTGTACACTCAAGGACGTTGTGAGTATTTTGTAGGTACCACCATGAATGAATCTAGCTTCACTCTCTCCATTTAGCTGAAAGCATAGGCTATGTTCATTCCCTGGAAATATGTAAGCCCATGGTATTTTGTGTGTGTGGGGAGGGGGGGAGGTGGGGGCGATTGGGGTTGTGGGGGTGGGGTGCCCGCATCTCGTGGCCGTGCGGTAGCGTTCTCGCTTCCCACTCCCGGGTTCCCGGGTTCTATTCCCGGCGAGGTCAGGGATTTTCTCTGCCTCGTGATGGCTGGGTGTTGTGTGCTGCCCCTAGGTTAGTTAGGTTTAAGCAGTTCTAAGTTCTAGGGGACTAATGACCTAAGATGTTAAGTCCCATAGTGCTCAGAGCCATTTGAACCATTTGGGGGGGGGGGGGGTGAAGCAGTGGTTATGCAGACAGAGTAAACGCCAAGATTGAGTCGTGTCAGGTGTGGCGCAGGCGTAATCAGCTAAGGACTTGTGCGCAAGTATCATAATGCTGGACAACGATACACCGTGGATTGATGTTCACCAGTGTCCGGGAGGTGGCAGTAAGGACTAAGGGGAAAGTCCATTATTTTAACAGCATGGTGCTGGTGTCTCATTGTATATTCTCGGTAGTGACTTGATAGCACAGTGCATGTTTCCTGGTGGGCAGAGGGTGGTGGTGCATGTTACTGCACACCTGTGACCAACGGCCGCTCTGATGGTCTGAGGTTCGGTGGTGTATAAGGTCGCGTGACTTGAGCACGAGGTCTGAGAACAATGTAATGTCCCTACATAATGTAACCCGGCTGCGAGTACCTGCGATGATGTGCTCTGGAATTTGATACGACAACGCTCTTTGTTCTGACGGCAAAGCTTTTTGCTTAAAAAAATTGAAACTGTGAAAAAGGTAAATACCGTTTACGAAATTTTATTTGATTTCGATCCTCGGTACTTCATAAAAACTGCTGGTGTGTTTAGTGATAGAAGTGCATAGTGATTTCTTCGCGAATTAACATTACTGGGTGAATCTGCTAATATCATGGTCCAAACGACGCGCATTAATTCTCTCTTAGCTTATATGTTCAAGACATTCCCTACGCTACCAGTCTGTTACTCAGAAAATGTCATACTGCCACCGACTGTTCAACCTTATCATTCTGAAAATATACTCCAGAAAAATCTTACGGCGACTGTGAGTACTTTTGTGGCCAAGAGAGAGACGGAGTATTCATCATGAGTTGTAGCAGTTTTCTTCGACCTTACCCTCGTTCTCTGAGAAACGGAGAAGCGGAAATCTTAGACCGCCTTTCATTTTCTCCATACTGGATGAGAGGTGGTGGTTGTGAATGTCAATGTTAAAAAATATATCGGCTGAACCACTTGTTTATAGTGTAAACACTAAGATTGACGCGTTTCGGAAGTCAAGCGTCCATCATCAGAATAATTAAAAGTAAAAGAACCTGTTAAAACTCGCTAATATGGAACATGCACCAAGCGCAATAAAATTGATAATAAAATTAAAACATCATGGCTACTTCCCTTGTTGCAGCCGTGTCTTCCAAGGTGCATCTCCACATAATCGTCAAAATATAAAAAACTCAAAAATCGTGTCGCCTATGGTGTTCAACATCTAACCACATGGCTCTCTCCTCTATCGTCATAAACCGCCCGTGCGTCTTCGTTGATACCACACACCACGTAGCCAAACACGACACTGAAACGCGAGTGAGCTCACGCGGAAGTAAACAGGGAAGTCACAGAGATGTCTATAGACAGATAACATATACATGTTCCAAGGGCCACATGAAATGATGGTATCCTGCCAATTGCTAAAAATGTGGTTATAAAACGAAAGCAGTGAAATGTTTGAAAAAGTTATTTGTATCACCAGTTAGCTGTTCATTCAGTGTGTTCTGATTATCCACGCTATGTATCGTAATTTCCAGGTGTTCTAGTAGATCCAGGTTTTCGCCTTTGTCCTGTCTATGTAAAAAACAAGCAAGATACTAAATTAGAGAGATTACGACAACAGTACAGTAGCGGTAGAATAGAGAGAACGCAACAATTAGATAGGTCCCAGTTTTACCCCAGGGTTGTTAACGAAACTGATATCGTTTTGAACGATGACGAGCTAAATTTACTTAGTAAGGGGCTAAAATTTAATGTACAACCGGCCGTAAATAGAAAAGTAATAAATGATTTGTATATACTAAGATGGTATCTGCTCTTTCGGACATGTCCGAAAGAACACATACCATCGGTGACCATGCCGCTCGTTAGAATGAAATTACAATGAAATGAATACCCTTAGCTGCTTACAGGTGTTGACATACGACAACGGGGGCAGATGAAAATGGGTGCCCCGACCGGGACGCGAACCAGGGATATCCTACTTAAGTGACAGACGCTCTATCCATCTGAGCCACCGAGGACACAGAGACTACCGCGACTGTAGGGATTTATCTCTGGCACGCCTCCCGCGAAACCCACATTCTCAACGTATTGTCCCGCAGTACATTCGTAGTGCCCCCGCCCACTATACTCATTACTCACGGCGCGTTGCCGATTCCCGTAAGAGTTCGGGCACTGTTTGTGCATTCGCACAGAAGAAGAAGAGGGTCAAGTGGCCGGTGATCCTTAACTATATATATATATATATACTAAGATGGTATCTGTTCTTTCGGACATGTGCTCATTTCATTGTAATTTCATTCTAACGAGCTGCAAGGTCACCGATGGCATCTGTTCTTTCGGATGTTCCATTTTAGCGAGTTTTAACATGTTCTTTTACTTTTTATTGTTCTGATCATGGAAGCGTGCCTTTCGAAACGCGTCAATCCTAGTGTTTCACACTATAAACAAGTGGTTGAGCCGATAAATTTTTTAACGTTAGACCGCCTACTCGTCCTGTACGTGACCCGTTCTCTCTTTACAGCAGCCTCAAAGAAAACATATTCATCTATAGCCAAATTTGTACAAAGATGGTTTGTATTAAGTAAATATTTCATTATGTTTTGTCTAATGCAGTACCAGTCATGTCTTTGTCAAAAGACAAAAAGTCAAAGAAGAAATTAATTAATTAATAATTTTAGTTTCTGCATAGCAGTTTCATTTTAGAGTGACGACAGTTTAAGAGGACTGCTTGCAAAGTTAGGGAACTTGTTAGGATTTTGCATCATTTTCCTGCATTTATACTATTTATATGAAGTGTTCCATAACGTGTGTTCCTGTGTTGCATACTCTGTACTTGTTCGAGACCACAAAGGGGACACAATACAACGGACAATATTCAGTGAGTTGAGGAAGCCCCTTGCAGTGATAGTTCAGTACAGGTAATGACCACAGCTAGGACTGAGTCGTTGAACACAAAAGATACGTTACTTAGTATAGCCCAAGCGGTGCAGGCGTTAACTGCAAATCAACGATCCATGTCTGCCAAAGTTCAGTATACAGCAACTGAACAATGTAGGATAGCTTCTGCACAAGAATCAATGGTAGCAGAGCAAGAAAATTTTTTTGCTATAGTTCATACTGTGGCAGTAGAACAGGTAAGTCTCTGTGTTAAACAAGACGGTCTCGTTAAGCAGCAGGAGGTACTAGTAACTGAACAGGCAAATATTAGGCTAACTATGTAAGCGTATATTGCTATGGTTGAGTCATTGCCTACAAAACAATATTTTGAGAGGTTGAGATGCCAAGTGGATCATTTAATCATTCAGCAAAGAGATATTGCTACGGAAATGAAAAATCTTAAGCTGTCCCAGGAGAAAGTTCCTGAGGAAATCTCCGAAATCCAAACTGAAGTAAAAGATGTTACCACAACCGTAAATTCTCTTTTGTCGAATAGGAGCTTGTTATATCAGTTTGTGTTGCAGTTATAGAAAAGAGGGTGACACAGTGTGTTAGATAGCAACTGTAACAAGCTGTGCAGAATGTTCAACCGGATAATGTATCAGATTCCACAACGATCCAGATTGATAGTGATGTGATAAGCCAACAGTTAGGTCAAGAATTCTCGAAGTGGAAAGACAATATAACCAAATCGGTTGAAGAATGTTCCAAGTCACTAAGGGAAATGAGACAGAGTGGTTATGACACACATGTTACATTTTCCGACGAACCAAAGCAAAATGTGTTGAATTCGGCGTCAGTGACGAGTAGTACGACGCCTACGACAAAAAGTGCTCATGTGGTGTCTGACTATCTATGGCAATATACCACACAACAACGCATACGCCGAAATGTTGAGGGAGGAGAAGCTCCTAAAGCACCGGAATTTAAAAGCGTTCTGTTCCGAGAAGAAAACTGTTAACCCCTTCGTATTCATTCGCGGGTTCAGAGGTGTTTTACCCCGTGCACGAAATGACGCGCGAAAGAATTCTATTGTCGCTGGATACGTACAAGGAGAATGTAGTTTATGGCGCATGGATGTTAGGGAAACCTGTGGCACCTACAAGGATTTTCAGCTGGCGTTTTTGAATAGGTATTGGTGTAAGGGAATTCTAGAACGACTGAAAAGAGAGGTTTATAATCCCAATTTTCAATCACGAGTAGGATCCTGAGGCAGTATTTCGAGAAGTAAGTGAATAAAAATAGATATTGGGATACTCCAGTCCGACAGGTGGATATTTTGAAAATTATTAAGGCAAATCTACTGTTCGATATACGTGAAAATGTCATGTATGCTCAAGAACAAAATGTTGTACACTTTCTCTCTGGCGTCGACATCATAGACCTACTAAACGAAGCCTTAATAGCTACAAATCATGGGAATGGATCGCCCAATAGTGTAAACAAGAACTTTTCATATCACCTAGGGAAGAGCGGCAATAATAAAAGTAGAGCGCAGCTAAGCTCCGGCTTCCGAGCTCAGCATAACAAACAACAGGTGAACAGAATGAGTACCAATGCGGTGTAGTTCCAACTTCACTGGGCGAAAAAGAAAGGGTAAACCACCCAATTATTGGCACTTTAAGAACATGTTTGTAGGGTAAATTATGTATCCGCAATACTTTCCTTGCTTGAAGTATAATTCTAACACAAAACATACTAGAATATTAAAGTAACATTATACTACAATTACGAAAGTTTTATACTTTATTTTCCATGTGAAATAAGTTGCTTAAAATATGTAAAACTTTACCAGTTATTGGCACAATTTTCCAAAAGATGGCATGCACATTACCAGTCATTGGCACCCCCGATATATAACGACTTTACTTATTATTAATAATATTATTACTCACAACTAGCTATCACAAGCTGTTCCT
Organism: Schistocerca serialis cubense; assembly: GCF_023864345.2. NCBI lineage: Eukaryota > Metazoa > Arthropoda > Insecta > Orthoptera > Acrididae > Schistocerca > Schistocerca serialis. The sequence continues at coordinate 339,035,624 of NC_064641.1, read as the reverse complement.
AATACTTGGTAATGCAATAGAAGGTAAAAATTAAGAAAATAAAAAAAAACTGAGAATCAGTTTGTTATTTCAGTAAAATTACATAACACTCTATACAAATACAACTATAAATTACAGAAACACCAAACTGAGTTTGCTCTCAGTCCTTTCCTTTGTGTGAGTACTATTCCTGAAGAACTGCTATGCATAGGCCTTTGTGTAATGCAAGCAGTAAGAATTTATTCCATCGATTCGGGGAAATCACTTTCATCATCAAAGGCATCAGTATTGTCACTATCATGTACCACGTAACAATTATGGTATACAAAGAGATCATCATATGAATCATTTGGGATATGTATTTGATGCCCACTGGGGATGCCTGTAGAGTGGAAAAGTTTTTTACGGCTATTACATTCATATCCCTTCTTGGAAGAAATACTTCTTGTGCATTTGAAGCACATTCCACGAAATTCTTTTTCTTTATTCCTCATGTAACCACTTGTAGAAGCTGGAGCGTTCTCAACCTCTGAATGCTTAGCTTTGGATGTCAGCTCTGTCAGAATGCTGGTCTCTCTCTTCATTTTATTCTTTTTATTAATTTGTTCAGTAGCTTGCTTTTTCACTTTCTTCTCTTCTCTCTCCTGCTTTCGGTTTTCTTTCTGATTTATGGCATCCTCCTTCATTTTTTCCTTTTCGTAGCGCAGGTTATTCCACTTTCTTGAGGTTAAAACAAATGAGACTCATTCCACTTGTCGCTTTCCTTTCCTTTTTGGCGTTTCTGGCCAAAGAAGCACTTCGTTTATACATTTGGTTGGAGTTTTATTTACTATAGTCGTATCTTCTGTGTCATCTCTTCCTGATGTACTCTGGTAAGCTTCTTCACTCGAGGCATATTGTGGATTTGAAATGTTCAGACTTTCATCAGAAAGGGACATGTTGGCATCTGGCCTGATTTCAGTAGCTTTCTGTTCCTGTTTTTGGTTTTCATTTTGATAACATTTCCATAGCCGATGTAGAAGAAAGAAATCTTCTCTATGAGCGTTTTCTGTCACATTCAGTATAGTCTCAAATTCATTTATTTTCTCTTCTCCAACAACCTGAACAAAAGTGTCGTATGGAAAAGTCAGGATTTCTGACTTACTGCTGTTGCTGTTAACATTATTGCGGTTAGAAACATTCCTACCCAAGCACTTTGAGAAATAAACGTTATTTGGCTTCCATGGATACAACCCGGTGGCTCTGAAACCATTTTTAATGGTGTTTTCAAGGTCCATTTTTTCAATCATTTCTTTCAAGATTGGTGCAAAGTCCTCTTTAACTATAGCTTTTCCACCGTTGTTTTTTTTCCATGTGAATGCAGCATTCTTCCATTCACGTTTGAGAGGTCTGAAGGCAGCAACATCAGCAGGCTGTAATATTCGTGTAGAATTGGGATACAAAGATGTCAGAATAATTTTAAGATCTTTACACAGCTCGCTCAAGTGGTATATTAAATGGCTTTTATGCCCATCAACAAACAGAATTACTGGTCGTAGGATGTTATTTTCTAGGAGATATGGATGAAAAACGTTAGCTATGAACTCGAAGAAAACTTCAGATTTCATCCATCCATTGTCACTTCTCCCGATGCCCCACTTTTCAGGAACCTTGCTGATAACGTTGGTAGGAATTCTCTGATAGGGGTAAATTATCATTGGAGGCCACATCTTTCCATCTGCTGAGAATGTGCACATGACAATAGGAGTAGCTTTGGCAGGACCTTTCTATACTTCATAGACATTTTTACAGCCCGTGGGTGCAAGTACAATATCTTTCTTAGGGCATAGAACAAAATTAGTTTCATCGCCATTGAAAATACGGCTTGGACATGACAGCACATCAAATACATTTTCCTCCTTAAGTGGACACAAACCATCCTCTCACGTCTTGTTCACTAACGCAAGCACTTGCAGCAGTTACTCTCTCATGCGTTCTTTCAGAAAATTCCGGATGCCTTTTTAAAAAGGCAGAATACCATTTCTTACCAGGGGTTTCATCCTTAAAAGGATTAGGACCTTTACTGTTATGAAGAAATTCTCACACACTTGCCTGAATATCTTGTTTTCGCCGTGGGAATCCCTTCCGAGCACATTCAAAGATCCACCTAAAAAGATAATTAAGAATATTGTCAGATGTAATGAATTAGCTTGTAGATTGTCAATGAGTCAATCTACAGGGATAGCAATACTCACCAAACAAGGGTGTTTTCCTGCTCTGTGCTCAACATAGGCGCGGGCCCCTGGGAAGTTTTGGTATATTTATTACTCAGCCGGAATTGTAATGTTGACCTGGGAATCTCGTACAGTCTGGACGCTGCTTTGAATGAGATGCCTTTCTTTACTTCTTGGAGTGCTTTCTGAAGGCTTTCTTCACTGTGTGAATCATTTCGACTAGGATCCATATTTAATTCAGTTTACTTCTATAATGAAAGAGATGCAGAAAAATGTTAAAATCAATGCCAATTGTTGCTTAATAATTTTCCAGTCATTGGTACACGATTTTGTAGTTGTTGGCACGGTGCCATTTACTGGTTACAGTTATCATTTGAAGTTGCTGTTTTTACAGCTACATTTATTTCCCATTCTCATCAAGATTAAAATGAATTTCACTATGAAAGTGAATCAGTGCTAAATACCAGTTGTTGGCACCTGGTGCCAATAATTAGAATTACAGGCTTTGCAAAATCCAGTTATTGACACAGCTTAAACTTCTACACTTTTGAGGTTAGAATGTTTCAATTTATTCCAGTAACTCCATACTGATTGTATTTGATAACCATGGTATCATAATTTTGAAATATGAGATGTCCACACAATTACAGCACTTAATATACTGCAGTATTTCTTAACTTACCTCTTAGAAAATCCTTTCTTGCACAGGGAACTTCACAACAATCGACTTCAGGTCAGCTTCCCGCCAAACCAGTTCCCAGAAGGCGTTGAAACAAATGCAGCGCCACAAGCGAAAACAGAGGTCTTCATCTGTTTCTAAAACAACACTACCAACTTAAAAATTTCCTTATTACAAAATGTTTCTTAGCAGGGTGCCAATTACTGGTGGGGTGCCAATAATAGGGTCGTTTACCCAATCTAACGAGCAAAGATTCAACCCGAGGCAAACCACGAAGCAAAATAACAACATAGAATAATCAGCAATTCCAAGGGAATAATCGGAACTGGCAACCACAAACTATTAACCAGGAATCTTCAAATATAAATGACTGGAGAGAGCAACCACCTTTGATTACGGATGTCACTGACGAACCCAGAACTCATCCGATGACTAAAGACGACCAGATCGTGCCCCGGAGAATCGCTCGGGTGTGATGTAAGGGTCTTTCGCAAGAGAGTTATGTTCCAATGGAATGACGGACAGAGACTAGTACATGAACTTACGCATGACGTCCAGCATTGTACAGATCAACGTATGACCGTTCCCATACCGGCGATATACTACCATTAAAATAAATCTCGATACAGGTGCAAATGTAAATGCAATCTCCGCAGCGCTGTTTGAGAGGTTGACACGACACCGGAAACTATCAGTCTTGCTTGTGAGTAATTGTGAAGTTGCAGGTGCTATGAGCACCGGGGCACACAACTTACAGACACATTGAATTAAGAATAGGAAATGTAGCCTCTTTATCCATCTTACTAGTAACAAATAAATTAATAGAGGACTGTATTTTTTGTATTGAGAGTTTTCGGGAGAAGGACGTCAAATTCCACCTGTGCGAGGTGTGCCTCTTTTAAGATTGATGATGAGAATGTGTGTGTGGAGCTGATCAGAGACGTTTGTAGTCACGGAAGATATTATCGGGATTCTACAATTATGCTCATAAGGTTGTTCAAGAAGAATCAGATATCAAATGCAGAAGAGGTTTATCAAGTACGCACATTAATTGATGTTATATCTCAAAAGACGTCTGGATCTAACTGTTTGGACGATCGGCAGCGAAAACAATTGGCAGACTTATTGCTGCAGAATATCGATGTCTTTAGTGAAAAAAATGGTTATAATGAAAGGCTATTGACCATGGCTGACTCATGGTATGCGCTGGATTAAACCTTTGTTGTGATTTTGTGTTTAGTCTCCCGAGTTTATTGCGATTATGCTAATATCCTTTCCTTCTGCAGGTGGCAGCGGTGTATATCCACATTCGCAGCATGGGCTATCTTTGACCTGGCGCTTATAGTTTCCAGCTGGGCAGTGTGCGACCAGTCGGTCGGTTGGCGAGGAGATGCGAGGAATTCTCCGCGGGACATTGTCTGGCCGGGGCCGCTGGCTGTCTCTATGCAGTGCAGGAGTGTGTGGGGCTGTTCCTATTGCTATGAAGTCCGTGGCTCACCGATCTGTGACCCGAAGGTTGAGTTTTGATTTAATCTACCAGTAAGTCAAGACTATTCACATTGTGTTGTTTGGAGTTCGTTGTCAGTTGTTGGGATCCTCCCACAAGCAACAACGTGGTTTTCAGGTTGGAAGATTCTAGCCACCTTCCAGTGGAGTTTCACTGCATTTGGTTATTTGAATTGAAGTACACCAGCGGAATCTTGTACCTTGTAGCCGTTAACGTTCCAGTTACTTGTTCTGGCTGTTGACGTGAATTTCAGGCAGTGTAGTTGCCTCATCGTGTTGTTGCTGTCCAGAGCAGTGAGTACTTTGACAGCTCCATGTATGATTGGTTGTGGTCACCAATATCTTCTACGTTGTTCCCTTGAACTCCCTGTTGTGCCCTGGTCGTGTGAAGTGGAAGTTATCTTGTTGGTGAGGTCTGTTGACTGTCGGTCGGTTGGGTTGTCGTTGGATCGTGAATGGTTGGCCTGACTGCCTGTCTCACCTAAGCGAGCTTTAGTGTTTGAATTCCAGGCTGAACATCTGAATGCCCTTGGGTGTACTGCCTTTTTTATTTGTTCTTCTTGTTTGTACTGATATGGCTTCTAGCCAATTCTTTTTAGTTAAGTTTGTTTTGCCCTTAAGGCTTTCAGCCTAGTTCAAAGAACTGTTTCATGTAAGGGCTTTGGTAGTTTAAGTAATATTAATGTCATGGAGTTTTAAATGTCAGGCCTTGGGCCGATTTGAATTTAACTTGTTTGCTATTGAAGTTCCTGATTCTTTGAGCCTTCAGCCTAACTAAAGAACTGTTTTAAGATAAAGCTTTGCTCTTATATTTCTTTTTTGTTTGAGTTTTGCCTAGTTAAGAACCTTTACGTAAGGCTTTTTTTTTTTTTGTCAACTTTCATGTTGTTTAGCCTTAAGTGTTGGGCTTTCAGCCTATTTTGGATTCAATTTGTTTGCTTTGAAAATCTCTGATTCTTTGGGCCTTCAGCCTAAATAAATAACTGTTGTAAGCTAAGTCTAGCCTTTTAAATACCTGAGTATGCTTGCGTTTTAAGTTATCGGCCTTCCGGCTTTTTTAAATTAAAGTGGTTTTCAGCTGGTATTTAAGTCCCAAAGTTTAAAGCTGTTTGTTTGCAAAAAAATTATTTAGGCTCTTGCGTTTGATCAAATAATAAAGTTGTATGTTCGAGTGTAACTGACGCTCCCTTATTTTGGCCCCTTTCTACAATTTAAACTACCTTCGTGTCCTGCGGGTTTAGCAGGGCGTCTCACCGGTAGCAGAGCGTGGTTGTGTTTGTGCTGGCCTTTCTAGTTGCTGTCAGTTTCACTCATTCTTCGTTTGTGATCCGTGGCACTATATTGTCTTGGCTGTTACTTGTTTTGGGTGCTTACCGTAATGGCAGTCACTGTCCGGGAATCGGCCTGTTCAGAAAATACCACCTTGTTTACGAGTTCAAAATAAGACGCCAAACGATGGAGGACAGTATTCCGAACTGGTAACCCGTTTGCGCGCTGCCGTTCTTCAGCCGGATGACGTCACGCCATCAGTGTTTGGTCAGACAGGAGCGGCAACTGAGTTCTTGATTTAGGCTATTATAGGCCTTGAGGACACTATTTGTCTTTTGGATGGAACTCAACCTAGTGACACTCAGCTGGATAGGGTGCGGGCACAGTTAATGCTTATAACTAGTCCGATAGCGGATTTGAGCACGTTAAGTTTGGAAGATCTCACAAGAAAATAATCGTTGAGTTGGGAACTTTGGTGAGCGCATTACAGTTAAAACTTACGTAATCGGAGTTGGATGGGAGGAAGGTTGAAGGTTGACTTGCGCTGTCAGGGAGAGAATGCGAGCCAGCACGGGGATGGTGCTGTGACAGCCTCTGTCAAGTTAGATGCTGTGTTTGCTAAGTTGCCTAGTCCTCTGGCCTATTTCTTTAGAGATATTACTGAATTGATTGTGGAGCGACTTGATCAGGTAGAGTAATTATTGTGATTATTGGTTCGCTTAGAATAACACGCGGCCGATTTTAGAGTTCCGCACCAAGTAATCTTGTCGTTGTTTTACCCGTTAGCAAGAGGCCAGTTGCAGAACCTCCTCTCGCGTACCGTGGCAGAAGGGTTTTCCTTGCGGCAATTAAGAGAAATCGTATTAGGCAAAGGTTGACAACCGGGGATTCGTAAACAGCATGAGTGTCGTTACATTTGGGAAGTGCAGCGGGGTGAGGAACAGTTATATCAGTATGTCGATAGAGTTCAGACAGCCTCTTGGCCTTACTGATTGATATACCTGAACAAGAATTGGTCTCTATAGTTCTTAGGGGAATGCATGTGGCGGATAACTCGCATTTTATCTTCCGCAAGCAACTTTCAACCTGGGAAGAGCTCCGTGACGTGGTCGTAGCAGCATCTCTATTACCACTCGAGAACTGTGTACGTCAAGAGGTTAAGGGGCGGGACGTCGCCGCAGATGCCGGAGTACATACATCTGCTGAAGTTATCAAGAGGGAACCCCGTCGTTGTTTCAGGTGCGGCAGTACGGCTCATTTGGTGCGCTCTTGTGTTCTGCCTCGTGCACCCAGAGCCAATAGATGACGCCGGGTTGGGTCGCGAAGTCGGGTTTGAGCTTTCAGACATTGGTGTACTCGGGTGGTCACTCGCTCATCACCCCCCTTTCCATACGTTTGTTCTCCGATAGGTGTCCAGCCGGTCTGCGGTCTTTGGGATTCTGATAGTTTCTTTGCATTACCGAGCTTCGAGTGGTTTTTGGAATTTGGGCATCTCACGAAACTTCGCGTGGTCCCTACGTCGGTGCAGAGATGTCGGGTGGCTAATGGCCAGGTGTTGCCTCTTGTAAGGGGTCCGTAGGCCCTTACTATAAGTTTTACGACAGCACAGGTCGACAGGACAAACAATCGATAGTGTGTGTCGGGTTGCGAGAGCGAGAGCGAGTGTTGAGACAGTTGTGGTACGCCCTGCGGGCCGAGCCGGGTGGAGGTCTGTTGCTGGAATGCAAGACCGTACCGACAAAGGGAGTGGCCATCGCCGTGGTTTAATCCCTTTGTGTTAGAAATATACGGGAAAGTGAAAAAGTATAATTACTAGTGTGATTCAGTGACATTTTTGTGCCGATATTGTAATTACGCGTCTACCGCGCCGGTATCATTTGGATTTCAGTGTTGGATTGTAGTGGTGAATTACAATGATTGAATTTGCGTGTGACGATAATGAATAACGAAAGGGCCTGTGCTGAGATTAGCCGTTATTAATTCTGTACGATGAAGGCAGTGGCTGTCTCCTTACTTTGTGTTTTTGTGATGAATATAGGTTGTTGATTAATGAAGCTGTGTTGTCGTTCTTATTGCCACCAGACATTTTATTATCACAGCATTCGAGAAGGACAAAATGGAATGTAACATCTCCGTAGCAGTCCAATCCGATTGCCAGCCCATTAGGTACACGGTCACATTAAGTATTATCTATTTGGGCTGCTATCAGATCCCGATCGAGCGGGATAAATCAGTAGATTAGACCGGACTGTTACACCCTTGGCTTACCGTGAAAGGACAAGTGCAATTTTCGGACGAATCATAAAGAACAATAAGTAATATTATCTTATTTAACGTGAGAGAAAAATTTTCCGATGTTGGATCGAGACAGAGCATAAACTTTAATATCGCGACAAGAAACAGTGCATTGTGAACAATATGAAGTAATAGCACCTTACGATTGTGACTGAACTTTTTCTTGCCATTTTAGATGAGAATAATAGTGTCCAAATACTGTGTTATAAAATTGCAAACGCGTAAATCCGCACGAAAAACTGTGAAAAGTGAACATCAAAGAAAGTCACGTGTGAACATTAAAATAGCAAAACGAGCCAAGAATTCGTCACGAAAGATTTACAGAAGTGTTTAATAGTAATATTGTGACTGAAATTGTTTTTTTTGAATATTCAAATTCAGACAGCTTCATGCGGACCCATAAACTTGTATGCGGACGACAATGTATTGTGGCGACGCAATTATTGAGTGACGTCACGCAGAGATGTGTAGCAGTGCGCCAAAGAGATTCAATCTGCGAGGTGATTTCACACATCATCCCAACTACCTGTGCAAAAAGTAGTTCAAGCACAGACGCACTACACCGAGCGCCGTCCCGACATCTAGCAGCTGAACTACAAACTACGCTCGCCTGCAGCGCCATGAAGTGGCCGACGGAGAACTACGACGTCCAGCCACAGCGAGCAGCGCGACTTCACGCGGTTCCGGCGGCAGTACAGCGCCACGCCCACTTCAAACGTCAAAACATCGCGACTCGTGGTAACGTCGGTTGGTGAGTGGAGACGACTGGTTGACATAACATTAAATTGCAATGTGCAGTTTTCGCGGTAAATAAACGTTTGTAAACTGAATTGCGTGTTAGGAACAGTGCCCAATTGCAGTAATTTCCGAAAAGTTTGCGAAAAATACTCTGAAATTGAGCATACTTATTTATGCATACTGCGCTGTCTAAATGATAATTATACAGATTTGCTTACTGTTTTGGGGGGATTTTATATGTATAGATTTTATGAATAGTATGATTTATCTTATTTAAAACATTTTACATAAGCTGTGTATGTGAAAATTGATATTTGAAGTGATTAGGTTTTGAGAGTTGTTATGTTCGATGCTCTTGCATATTGTATCAATTTAGGGATTAATTGAAAAATACTTCAGGTACTGTTTGATTAGTTTCATCGTAATTAGGAGTGTTTTGGGTTACTAGAGGTTATTCTATATTACCTACCTGTGCATTAAAAATAAACAAACATGTCTACTGAAGATAAGCAGGTTTGTGAGGCAGTAGTTAAAAGGAAAGGGATAGGACAGGAAGACAGAGATGATTGAGGAATCAGTGATTATGGATTGTCATTAGATAGCCCATTAGCACACTCAACTAGTTATCCCGAGACACCGGGACAAACAACGAGAGATAAGCCAGTTTGCGAGGGTGCAGATATACGGTCGATGTTGGCAGCCTTGCTAAAAGAAAATAACGCATCATTAGAGAAAAGTTTACAAGAAAACAATGCATCACTAAAGGAAGATTTACGAGAAAGGGAAGAAAAGTTCCACAAATCAGTAGAGAAAAGTTTACAAGAAACTAGAGAAGAGGGAAAAATATTACGAGAATCATTAGAGAAGGGTTTACAAGAAACTAGAGAAGAGGGAAAAATATCCCGAGAATTATTAGAGAAAGGTTTACAAGAAGCTAGAGAAAGGGATGAAATATTCTGCAAATCATTAAGGGAAGATTTACAAGAAACTATAACACAAGAGCTCAAAACATCAGAAAGGAAGATAGAATATAATCTGAAGAAGGAAATACAAGAATTAGAAGAATGACTGAAGATGGACATCAACGAGAGAGAGAGGAAGCTACAGAAGAGCATAGACCAAGTCCAGGGAGACGTGGAGAAGATGGAAGGAAAGTTAACAAAAAAGATTGAAGACGATATTGAAGAAACGAAAGCCAAATTGGGAGAAAGAATCAACGAAGTGGAAACAAATTGCAATCATCGAATCGCCGAGGTGTCGCAAATGCAGAAACAATGTAATGATGCGGTTAAGGGGATAGGAGATAGGCAAAACCAACTAGCTGTCAATCTGAGAAATGCTATAACCGTGCAACGGGAAGAGGATAACAAGAGGGTTGCAATGGAGGTCAGGCAATTACAACAGGGAGCGCAGCAATTGGAGAGCAAGACAGAAGAAATTGATAAACGAATTAGCAATGCCACTTTAACCGTTGGGGAAGGTAAAATAGTTACCTTGATGAGCAGTGATAATCGGTTCGTCCAAAATAATACAGGGCAGAAATTTAGACCGAAAGGGGGGTTGCACCCAATGATACTTATGAAGTGGTTACAAGGAGTTTTCCCAGCACATTTTAAAGACTCAGACAAGATTCAATTTGCAATAGATAGAATGGAAGGTGAGGCCTTCACTTGGGGAGTCAAGAAGAAGGAAGGGACTAAGGTTCATGCAAAATCCAAGAAAATAAACTCTGAAATACATAAATTTAACCACGTTTATAAGGGACCGTACAGGATTATAAAAGTTGGTCATCCTAACACTGTGGAGTTGGAGTATGCACGGACAAAGAGAGTGCATTGTAAGGAACATGTGGAAAACATAAAAAGGTACTACTCACACGAGAACAGGGATGAGTTGGAGTATGCACGGACAAAGAGAGTGCATGGTAAGGAACATGTGGAAAACATACAAAGGTACTACTCACACGAGAACAGGGATAAACCAGATGAGGAAGAGGTATGAATTGAAGAAAGTTAGGTGTTGGGAGCTAGCAACTCTTTTGCTGGTATACCAAGTGGCGACTGGTACACTCCCAGCTGGGTGAGACTTTACTTCTAATTTCAAGTTTCACTCCTCTACCATCTTTCTCTATCCTTAGGTTAAGAAAGTTAGTGTGTAGTAGTTAGAATAGGTAGTGGTTGTACAAATGATAGTTAGAAATCTTGTAGCAAACTTATAGTTCACTCATATATGGAGAAGTAGTTAAGGTGTAGGGAGCTAGCAACTCTTTTGCTGGTATACCAAGTGGCGACTGGTACACTCCCAGCTGGGTGAGACTTTATTTCTAATTTCAAGTGTCACACCTCTACCATCTTTCTCTATCCTTAGGTTAAGAAAGTTAGTGAGTAGTAGTTAGGATTGGTAGTGGTCATCCAAGTAATTCAGTCAGGAACCATGTAGTAAATTTATAGTTGACTTAAAATAAGGATAAGTAGTTACTGTTGATGTAGTGTGTGAGGTGTCAAAGAATCAATAAGTTGAAAGCTCAGTTTAGTGTGAGTACATTACAAAGTGAATAATGCTAGAGGTAATAAAATGAGAACCAGATAAAAAAGCTAATGTATACAAAATGTCGTGGGAGGCTAATTGGTCAAACAAGATTTTGTGTAATCTTATAGAGTTGTTTTATGAGACATGAAAAGGCCAACTGTGATTAGAAAATTGAAGTAGTGTATCAGCTTGTAAGTAGATGAACATATAAAGAAACAAACACATGGGGAGATAGTTGTTCGAATAAATGATGTGAAATAATGATGTATATTGAGTATGATATGTTTGAAGTATTGAAGTATATGGAGGATTGATATAGGTTGAAGATATATATGTATTTGCAGTTGAAGTTGGTGTTAAGTTATGTGTAATGAAGAGTATGGAGTATGAGATGTTTGAAATATTGAAGTATGTCATTTCGCACATGAGCAACATCTGTTTGCAAGTTATTTATAGGTATACATGTTTATCTGAAGTATGCTGATAAAACGAAGTGTAACTAATGAATAATTAGTAATTCATGTATCCAATTAGCTATCAGAGTCAATTATGGTTATACGTAGGTCAAGCTTTAGAAGCAGGATTCTGGCACTGAGTAATGAATGACAAATATCCATGTAGTGGATTTGAATTAATGTGAATATAACAGGAAATATTGTACCTCTCATCTAAGCTTCCTTGATAACAATTCACATATGGCAGTAAGGTTTGGCAAAATGAAATTTTTCATTGGGTGACCACATTAGTTGTAGTGTTGCAAATAATTATGTAAGACATGCTTAGCGGTACAATGTAGCATTTAAATTTATGGAATCTGTAATGAACAAGTTGTGAATTTCTTCCTTAACTTTTATGTGTGTTGGCCAAGTGAGTTATAAATTAGAGTGATAGTAGTATGGACGGCACGAACCCCGCTGAAAGGACGGCATATCAAAGGGGTAGCTGGCATTCAATGTATAAATGTCATATTTTGTCTCAATTTCAATTTGCTTGTGTTAAAGATTTAAATAAGTTGTGATTTTTTTTCTTCCTTAACTTTTATATGCGTTGAGAAGGGAGTTATAACTTAGTGTGGTAGTAGTATGGACGGCACGAACCCCACTGAAAGGACACCATACCAAAGGGGTAGCTGGCATTCACCTAGTTTGTTTTCTTGTCTTTGCTGTAGCAATAAGTTGTGAATTTCTTCCTTAACTTTTATAAGTGTTGGCCAAGTGAGTTATAAATTAGAGTGATAGTAGTATGGATGGCACGAACCCCGCTGAAAGGACGGCATACCAAAGGGGTAGCTGGCATTCAACTAGTTTCTTTTCTTGTCTTTGCTATAGCAAGTTATAACAGATATGTAGTTAATGACTCGTACAAACCTTTGAAAGTGAAAAGCTTTGGAAATTTTTGGTAAGATAAGTTATAAAAAATATTTACCATGCTATGTTAAGTAAGTAGGATTGATGTTGTGTGTTATTAGGACAATGCCATATTTTTGAGATGTAATAACTTTTTGTAGAATATTATTGTAGAGGCAGCCCACTACCGGAGTAAAGGATTTTCTTGGTGATTGTAATTTCATTACTTATTTGCACTGTGTGTTTTGTTCATATGTAGTGATGTCTACTTCCCTAGCCGATTCTTTTACGCCTGTGGCTTCAAAGAAGTTTTCGAGGGCGGGGATGTAAGGGGTCCGTAAACCCTTACTATAAGTTTTGCGACAGCACAGGTCGACAGGACAAACAATCGATAGTGTGTGTCAGGTTGCGAGAGCGAGAGCGAGTTTTGAGACAGTTGTGGTACGCGCTGCGGGCCGAGCCGGGTGGAGGTCTGTTGCTGGAATGGAAGACCGTACCGACAAAGGGAGTGGCCATCGCCGTGGTTTAACCCCTTTGTGTTGGAAATATACGGGAAAGTGAAAAAGTATAATTACTAGTGTGATTCAGTGACATTTTTGTGCCGATATTGTAATTACGCGTCTACCGCGCCGGCATCATTTGGATTGCAGTGTTGGATTGCAGTGTTGGATTGTAGTGGTGAATTACAATGATTGAAATTGCGTGTGACGATAATGAATAACGAAAGGGCCTGTGCTGAGATTAGCCGTTATTAATTCTGTACGTCGAAGGCAGTGGCTGTCTCCTTACTTTGTGTTTTTGTGATGAATATAGGTTGTTGATTAATGAAGCTGTGTTGTCGTTCTTATTGCCACCAGACATTTTATTATCACAGCATTCGAGAAGGACAAAATGGAATGTAACATCTCCGTAGCAGTCCAATCCGATTGCCAGCCCATTAGGTACACAGTCACATAAGTATTATCTATTTGGGCTGCTATCAGATCCCGATCAAGCGGGATAAGTCAGTAGATTAAACCGGAGTGTTACAACCTGTATGGTTGGGTCTGGGGAGTATATCGGTTGGCGATTTTTCCTGGCCTACGTCTATAGCCTTGGTTAAGGAACTGCCCGTTAACCAAATTTTTGGGTGTGATTTCATCAATAAAACCGGCCTGGTCTTGGATTATTCCGGACACATCTTTTTCTTTGAATTTTCTCCTCGAGAGAAGTTTGGCCTTTGCGAGTGCGCTAAACCTGTTGTACATCGAACTGCCAGTGAGTTGCCGGTTGAGGCTGTAGCTAACGTGTTTGATCTGGCCCATCTCTGAACCCATCAGGTTTCTCAGTTACTAGATTTGTTTCACAGTTTTCCCCAGCTCGTTTATGATAGCCTGTGTGTTACTAACATTCTCGATTATCACATCCATCTGTCCGACAGTTTTCCGGTTTGGCTGTCCCCAAACCACGTCTCACTCCCTAAGGTGTAGATACTTAAGGCTAAGATATGTCAGATGCTCCAACAATGAGTAATTAGGCCATCTACATCTGCTTATGCCTCCCCAATATTTCTTGTACCGAAAGATCAGTGGCGTGATTTCAGACCTGTGGTTGACTACCGCCGTTCAAACGCTAAGGTTGTCCTTGAATCGGTACCCCTACCTGATCTGCATAATTCTTTTTCTTGGTTTGCTGGCGCTAATTGGTCTACAGTTCTTAATTTGAATCTGGCCTATTATCAGACTCCATTGGCTGAAGGGTGTAAACATGTTACTGCAATTTTTACTGATTGGAACTTGTTAGAGTTCAACAGAATCCTTTTTGGTCTAGCAACTGGAGCGGCTGAGCTTACTCGTTTGTTGGATAATATCCTTGGCGATGTGAAGTTAGTCTGCGTGTATAATTATTTGGATGACTTGGTTATCTATAGTCGTTCGTTTGAGGATCATTTGGAGCATTTTCAGCGAGTTCTTTTGAGATAACAGTGCGCCGGGCTGACCGTTAATCCTAGTAAGATCACGGTAGCCAAGCAGCAGGTATCTTTCTTAGGTCATGCAGTGCCGTGTCAGAGCATTTGCATTGATGGGTTATGCCTTCACCTACTGATAAGCGGGGGATTGCTAAATTCATAGGCATGTCAAATTATTTCAGGCGTTTCGTTCCAAACTTTCACTCAGTTGGCATCACCCTTAAACCAGTTAAGCCGGAAGGGCGCCCATTTTGAATGGGGACCCGCCCAGGAGGCTGCCTTTGAGCAAATTAAGGCAGCGATAGCCAGTCCTCTGGTCCTTGGGGTACCCGGTTTAATAAAAGGTTTATTGTTCAAACTGACGCTTCTAATGCTGGGGTTTCAGCTGTTCTCCTCCCTGAGTTTCAGGGTCAGGGACCACCATTAGCCTACGCGTCTCGGCGGCTAACTGATGCCGAACTCAAGTATTCCGTCTGAGTGCGAGGCTTTGGACGTTTCGTTTGCATTCGAGAAGTACCACTTCTACCTTGAACATCGAGTTTTCCAATTAGAGACCGACAATCAGGCTTTGACCTGGATGTTGACTACGCCGCGTAAAACTGACCGTATTTTCAAGTGCGCAGTACGTATTTTGGCATTTCAGTTTGTATTAAACATGTGAAGGGGTCTGAAAATATCCTTGCGGATGTCCTCAGCCGGATGTTCATCGAAACTACACCTAGTGAGAAAAACCAGCAGGTAGAAGGAGATGGTCCTAACTGTATGGTGTTGGGTGAAATTCCCTCCTTGTTTGCAGATGTGGATCAGCATCAGGATCATGACCCTGTTTAGGCACCCATTAAGCAACGTGTATTGGCAGGAGAGCTGTCGGATGAGTATGTTAAGAGTGGTATTCTCTGTAAGGGGGTGGGGGATACCAAGGAGTGCAAGATCTGTTTGCCAGTAGCTTTGGTGCACCCGGTGTTTCGTTACTTTCATGATTCGTTGGTCGGTGGCAATTTGGGTACTTATAAGACTCTCCAAAACATCAAGTAGCATTTAACTTGTCCAACCATGGACTGAGATGTGAGAAAGAAGATATACCAATGACGCTTGTGTAATGTGGCCAAACCCAAGAATGCTCTTCAACAGGCTTTGTTGAGTTCTGAACGAGAGTCGTGTACTATGCACAATCTCTATATTGATTATTTAGGACCTTTACCTCGTACTAAGAAGGGTCATCTATATGTAATAGTTATTATCAATGCGTTCGCCAGATTTACTTGGCTCCTCCCGACCTGTAACGTTACCGCTGCTATCAATATTTATCATTTAACTAATATTTTCAGTAATTTGGCCCACCCAAGCAGCTTGTTAGCGATAATGCTCCTGCTTTTCTTTCGGCTCCTTTCAAGGCCTTCTGCTTTGATAATGGTGTCAGGCATGTCACTACCACCCTCTATTAGACGGCCTGAGTGGCCGAGCAATTCTAGGCGCTTCAGTCTGGAACCGCGCGACCACTACGGTCGCAGGTTCGAATCCTGCCTCGGGCATGGATGTGTGTGATGTCCTTAGGTTAGTTAGGTTTAAGTAGTTCTTTGTAAGGGACTTATGACCTCAGCTGTTAAGTCCCATAGGTGCTCAGAGCCATTTGAACCATGCTCAGAGCCATTTGAACCACCCCGTATTATTCCCAGGGGTCTTTCGTGGAGAAAGTTAACCGAAATCTTAAGTTTGCGTTGATTATTTATCATCAGAAAACCCTTAGTAAATGGGGCCCCAGTCTTCTCTGGCAACGTTTTTCCTTTAATACCGCCAGTAACGAAGCCTTGAGAGCTACGCCCGCCTCCTTGATGTTTTCCTGTCGGGTTAATTCCCCTCTTTCAAGCTTGCGGGGAGGTCCAAATCTTATTCCAGCCGATATTAGTACTCGTGTTATCAGGGAAACCTGGAACCGGGCCAGGCGCAATGTACTCAGAGCCCATAATAAACAACAATCGCAATCGAGAGACCTTTAAGGCAGGCCAGGGGATCAAGTTTATGCCCGCAATTTCTCGGGGAATCAGGTGCGTGGCGAGAATCTTAGTAAATTTACTCCTCGTTTTCTGGGGCCTTGCAATATCATGCGTATTTTAGGCCCGGTAAATCTGTTAGTCAAGGACAACACTTCAGGTATGCAGTATCGGGTTCACCTTAGCCAAGTTCAGCTAGCTCAGGGGTTGAATTACCCCCTTCCTGTGTTAAGTTAGGAAGAGGGGGGGGGGAGGGGGGGCCATGACTGGCTCATGCTATGTACTGGATTAAACCTTCGTTGCGATTCTGTGTTTACTCTCCCACGGTTATCCCGATTATGCTGTCATCCTCTCATTCCGCGGGTGGCAGCAGCAGTGTCTATCCATATTCGCACATTGGACTATCTTTGACCTGACGCTTAAAGATTCCGGCTGGGCGGTTTGTGACCAGTCGGTCGGTTGGTGCGGAGCAGCGAGGAATTCTCCGCGGGCCACTGGCGGTCTCTACGCGGTGTCAGAGTGTGTAGGACTGTTCCCATTTCTACCAGGTCCGTGGCTCACGGACCTTCGACACGAGAGTAGAGTTTTGATTTAATCTATCAGCAAGTCAAGACTGTTCACATTATGTCGTTTATAGTTCGTTGTCGGCTGTTGGGGTATTCCCGTGAGCAACAACATGGTTTTCAAGTTGGAAAATTCCAGCAGCCCTCCGGTGGAGTTTAACTGTAATTGGTTATTTGAACTGAAGTGCACCAGCGGAATCTCGTGCCTTGTGGCCGTTAACGTTCCAGTTAACTGCCTTGGCCGTTGACGTACATTTCAGGCAGTGTAGTTTCCTCATCGTGCTGTTGCTGTCCAGTACGATGTGTAATTTGACAACTCCATGATTGATTGGTTGTGGGTGCCAATATTTTCTACGCTGTTCCTTTAAACTCCCTGTTGTACGCTGGTCGTGTGAAGTTATCTTGTCGGTGGGGCCCGTTGACTGTCTGTCGGTTGGGTTGTCGACGGATCGTGAATGGTTGGCTCGACTGCCTGTCTCACCTAAGCGGGCGTTAGTGTTTGAATTCCCGGCCAACCTTCGAACATTTGAGCGCCCTTGGGTGTACTGTTCTTGTATTTTGTGATTTTTTCTTAAGTTAAGGTTGTTTTGCACTTAAGGCTTTCAGCCTTGCTCAAAGAACGGTTTCACGTAAGGCATTTTGTATATTAAAAAAGATAATGTTACGGAATTTTAAGGATTTGGATTTAGCTTGTTTGCTCTTGAAGTGTCTCATTCTTTGGACCTTCAGCCTAAATAAATAACTGTTGTAAGATAATGCTTGGTTTTTAAATTTATGAATGTTTGCGTTTCAAGTTGTTGGCCTTCAGTCATTTTTAAATTAAAGTGGCCTTCAGTCGGTAATTAAGTCCCAAAGACTAACGCTGTGTTAAAAAAATTTTTTTTTCTTGCGCTCTTGTTATGTTTGATCAAATAATAAAGCTGTATGTTACAGTGTAACTGACAGCCCATTATTTTGGCCCCTTTCCACAACTGAAACTACCTGTCCGGTCCTGCGTGTTTAGCGGGGCGTCTCAGCTATTTGCGTAATTTAGACGTGTACCCACATAGTACATTGCCAAAGTTTTTATCCTGTACCTTAGTGATTTCGACGATCTGTCGATGAAGAATTGTCCCTAATATTGGATTGAATGTTGACTGAGCCATCCACAAGCCCATACCGTAGTACCTTATTGATTGTCCCTAAACAAGACCGCAAAGTTCTACTAGTTTTGGACGCAAGACAGATAAATAAGACTGTAGTTACTATCCGCTCTCATATAAAACATAGCGATGAGTTTGTACAGAAGTTTCAAGGCAGTAAATTCTTCTAACTTGTGATCACAGAGTTCTTATAGGCAGTTAATGCTAAGTCCTGAATCGAGGAATCACTCCGCATTTATTTATGCAGGGAGAAGCTATTATTTTAAGGTTCATCCATTTGTCCTACATTTTAGCTCTGGTGTGTTTATCAAGGCACTGGGTGCTGTTTTGGGACCTGAACTGCATAGTCAACTTACTCTTTTTGTGATGATATTTTCATTGCTACATCTTCTTGGGAAGAACACATTGACCTCTTCGCGAGAGTCATAAATGCATTTAGTAAAGCAGTCGTGACAGCTAACCTGCGGCCGGCCGCGGTAACCGAACGGTTCTAGGCGCTTCAGTCCGGAACAGCGTGACTGCTACGGTCGCAGGTTCGAATCCTGCCTTGGGCATGGATGTGTGTGATGTCCTTAGGTTAGTTGGGTTTAAGTAGTTCTAAGTTCTAGGGGACTGAACACCTCAGATGTTAAGTCCCATAGTGCTCAGAGCCATTTGAACCATTATAGCTAACCTGCAAAAATCTTATTTTCACTCTAACGGATTCGTTTCCTCAGTCTTACAATAGTCGATAAAGGAATAATACCGGATTCATCAAAGGCGAGCGGCATCAAGAATTTTCCCACATCATCAAATAAGAAGCAATTAAAAACTTTCACGGGAATGACGACCTTCCATAGATGGTTTCTAAGCCAACAGGTGAATGCAGAGTCCTTACACCAGCGTGTACGAAAAACCGTACCGTGGAGACGGACAGATGACTGTGAGGTTGCATTCCAGCTTACCAAAGACACTCTTGCCGATGCAAAAATTGCTTCACCACCCAGATACGACTTTGGTTTGATGACTGATTCATCGAGCGTTAGCTTGGGCTACTGTTTGTTTCAAATCAAGGAAATCAATAATCAGCCAACGTTCTGTCCCATAGCTTACGCAAGTCACGTGTTACCATGTTGTGAGTCCTCCTATACAGCCATAGAATTGGATTCTTTGGGGACTGTGTGGGCGTTTCGAAAATCCCACTATTACTTGTTTGGAGCACGCACGACCGTGTACTGCGATCATCAAGGCCTCAAAGTCCTGCAACGGTGCAAAATACTTCACTCCCGTCTATCACGCTGGACCTTGTCCTTAAAAGAATATAATTTCAGATTTGTATACATAAAGGGGCAACATAACCAGATCGCCGATGCTCTATCTAGACTACCTGAATGTTTGAAGATCATTAGCACTGTTGAAGACGAGAAGAAGCAACATAGGAACTTGCTGATGAAAGATTTTGAATCCAGGATATATTATTTATACACGTGTAGTAACCCATCTGTCCTGCAGCAACGAGATAGTCATTGGTCTATAGCTTTGGGTTAACTGAGTCTGTCAGTCCAACGGCAGCTTAGATTTTTCAGTGTAGTCGATAATGTTTTCTTCAACAGAAGTTCTGATACTTCAGATAAGTGGAGTGTATGTTTATCAGAAAATTACTTGGAAAAGCTCATAATGCACACTCGCAATGTTGGGGGACATTTTGGCGTACTTAAATGTGCATATGAAATAGGTAGCTACTGTTACTTAGCCGGCCGGAGTGGCCGAGCGGTCTTGAACCGCGCGACCGCTACGGTCGCAGGTTCGAATCCTGCCTCGGGCACGGATGTGTGTGATGTCCTTAGGTTAGTTAGGTTTAAGTAGTTCTAAGTTCTAGGGGACTGATGACCTAAGATGTTAAGTCCCATAGTGCTTAGAGCCATTTGAACCATTTTTACTGTTACTTGGCGAATATCAGGAGAACATTTAAGCAGGTTTTGAAGAAATGCAAAGTTTGTCAGTTGACTGACTTGTAACAAAGGTACACAAGATGAGATGCACTCAATCATTTCACATAAGATCTTAGATCTGATCTCAGTAGACATGTGGGGCAGTTCCGAGTTCAAGAGGAGGTAGTAATAAGTTGAATTTTTGGATACATTTTCTAAGTACGTAATGTTGTACCCAGTTCGATCAGCCACCAGCACATGAGTTATCAAGAAATTGTTGTCTTATTTTTTCCATCTTCAGGGAAGCCAAGAAAGATTCTGACAGACAATGCAACGATTTTCACGTGTAATACTTGGAAGAAGGGTTTACGGGAAGCCAATATTACACGTGTCAAAACGTCATGTAACAAACCCCGAGCGAGTCCCATCGAACGTGTATTTAGAGACTTAAATCGTTTTATGAGAACCTACCGCTCGACGAAGCAAAGTAGGTGGATTGATCTGTTGCATAACTTCACTACAATCGTAAATAACATACCTCATAAAACTACTGGGTATACTCTGGAATATCTAGTGTCATTTTTGAATGTAGCTGTGGATGCTCTGGAGAACGTAATTGATGGCGTTAAGATATCTCAGTGCACATTGTCTTCATAGTGCTGTGACTGTTGTTTTTTATTGTTGTTTAACACTCTGAAGGTACAAACACGAACCGAAGTGGACTCTTTATACTCAGATGCTAGTTGGGTAGAGTTGAACGCTAACCCGTTTTATCTCAGATAGGCGCTGCTGTCCGCTTTGTATTCTTGCTCATTCTTTTGTACCTTGTTGCATATCTTGAGAACGTCTGTCTTGGCGCTGTGAGACCTTAGCAGTCCCATACCAGGCTTCAGTCCTTCATTAACATGTTCGTATCCAACAATTAATCAGCCATCACCACCGAGCACTATTCCCTCCCGATGTCTTGGAGCTTCTCACCATCCTGCTGTACCATCGGCATCCGACCGTCGACATCGTACCATTATCATCGCAACGTCGACATAATACCCAGAACTTGCTTGTCTATTAAATGAATGTTGCGTTGTGTGAATCTATACAGTTCTGCGAAAATTTTATCTACTTTATGTATTTTTTGGTTTCTTACTATCAGTATAACATATTCTTTTTTCAATACTCAGTCTGAAATCCAACATGTTTGATAAAATATTCCGCTGTTTCGCTAAATATGATGATTACAACCGGTCTGGCGAGGCTCATTCGGGAGTTTTGATCTCGGGTTTCCTCCACCAACCGCGCTCGTATATGTGGGCTTCAATATCATTCCCGAGAAAGTTGGTACGTTTATTTGTACCAGCAGGTGGAGGGAGTCAGCAAATACCTGGAACTGTTTTGAAAAAGAAATCGTGAAACCGAAACTCAATGTAATGTCCTACGTGATGTACTAGAATTGTAATATAGCGATGATGCGCTGCGGAATTCGATACGACAACGCTCTTTGCTCTGACGCCAAAGCTCTTTGCTCAAAAAAAAAAAAAGAGGAGCAGCTATGTTTTCTTGGCATTGTTGGAAATGCGTAATTCCGATTGGACATTGTGTTTTTTTGAGGTCAGATAAGTTTGCAAGAGGAAGTACTGTGAAGTGCAGAAGTCTATGTCTAATCGCAGTTATGAAAAATTAAGAACTGAATGTGTGGCAAAGGTAAATATTGTTTTAGAACTTTCGTTCGATGTTTGATCCTCGGAACTTCGTAAAAACTGTTAGTGTGTTTAGCAATAAAGTGCCTAGTTATTTCTTCGCAAATTAACAATACTGGGCGAGTCTGCTACTATCACTGTCCGAACGACGCACAATGTTTCTCCCTCAGCTTATATGTTCGAGACGTTTCCTAAGCGACCAGTTTGTTAGTCATATGATGTCATACTGGCACTGTTTGTTCAGCCTTATCATTCTGAAAGTGTTTTCCCGAAAAATCTTACGGCGACTGAGTACTTTTGTGGCCAACAGAGACTGAATCCTCATTACGAGTTGTAGCCGTTTTCTCCGACTTTGCCTGGCGTTCTCTGAGAACCGGAGAAGCGGAAACTTCCGACCGCCAACTCGTCCTTTACCTAAACCGTTCTCTCCTTACAGCAGCCACAAGGAACACACATTTATCTACAGTCAAAATTTTCATTGATGGTTTGTACTAGACAATTAAAGGATTTCATATTGTATGTATCTAGGCAAAACATTCAAAGAAGAGTTTTTTAATACAGCACCTGTCATAACTTTGTCAAAAGACAAATGTAGAAGAATAATTTAGTTAATTAATAATTTTAGTTTTAGCGTAGCTGTTTCATTTCATCACACAACTGCATTCGAGAATGAATGTCAGTAGACAGGAGGTATGTGTCACTATACTTGCCATTGACAGAGGAGGGCAGTGAGAGACAGGCATCAGAACCTTCAATAAATGACCTATGTGGGAGGCGTATTAACCGATCCTTCGCTTCCACGTAATGCTCATACAGAGGGCCCTTGCCTGTGTCCAGACATTAACCAGTCGCAACCCCCTCCGCACAGGTGGATGGCGAGACTGTTGTTATATACTTTGAAGGAGGTCCTGAGGATACGTAACAACTGTAGGTCACGTAATGGGGGCGATCTACCAGCAGCTTTAGGGGTTGTCCCAGGTGACCGAATTTTGATATTCTATGTGTTGCAGTGGTTCAAGTCCCACCGCTGGTTCTGGCACACTGAAACACACACAATCTGTAGTAAACATCATTGATATGCCATGGCTGTTCTGCACATATCCGTTGTAAAAGTTACTCACAAATATTACAATTCAGTAAGTGGTGGGAGGCGGCGACAGCGCAAAGCTGCCCTTTATAGCCAATGCTGTCGATTTGGTGTTCAGAAGATTGTCTGGAGCCTAAATGTATCGCTCAGTCCAGTTTAGTGTGCTGCAGAGTTCAGCACTGAAATGAACCAAAACTAGCAGGTTGTTAATATATTGCTCTGTAGCAACAGGTAATATCCCATAGTGTGATGCCAAATACTTGTAAAATGCCACACAGTCAGCGGTTGAGACCCGTGAGGAGTGGCTCGAGCACGATGGCATACGGCCGGAGTGGCCGTGCGGTTCTAGGCGCTACAGTCTGGAACCGAGAGACCGCTACGATCGCAGGTTCGAATCCTGCCTCGGGCATGGATGTGTGTGATGTCCTTAGGTTAGTTAGGTTCTACTAGTTCTAAGTTCTAGGCGACTGATGACTTCAGAAGTTAAGTCGCATAGTGCTCAGAGCCATTTGAACCATTTTGAACGCTGGCATAAAGGTTTGTTGAAAGAGGGGCTACCTTGTTATAGAGACCTCCTAATAGGTGTTGGGTACACCACCCGTCTGTTGATCTGCACCTGAGAGATGGCTTATGCTAAAAGGTGCCACATACTGTCCATGATGCATGGGGAAAATCCCATATGGTGCATCACCTGCAAGAGGAAGTAATTGTGCCCTCTTTCAAAGCCCGAAAGAAAGTCGTGTCGTCATGAGTAGACTACAGCTCCTTCTAATCGGCGGGTTGTGTGAGCCCTGATTTGGTGTTGTACTGGTTGTCTGTCCTGCAGTGGGGTGCAGAGTGTCAATGTCCCTGAGAGCTGTATAGTACATACCCCGGGTCTGCTGGTGTCATGCAACCGTGTCCTTGGCAAATTATATAAAAATTATGTGAACTACTAGTTCAGCACACGTCGAGAGGTTTCGGAAGTGACGTTGTCCACAGTTGGTCAACGTTGCGGCCACTTGCCCATCTCAACCACAGGTGACTTCAGACTTCATATTACAAAAGCCAATACTATGTCCGACTGGTTGGGGGTGAAGATGCAATGAGCAGATATAGGCACTGACCGGCAAGGGCCAGAGGCTATCGTTCAGTGGCACCACTTCTTGTGTAAGACCTTGTGGCATTTATAAGCGATCCAGTCGGCTCGCCGAATGATTAGTAAGATTTGGGTGTCAAGAGTTTTCGCCATGTGCCTCTTCCCACATGTCGTGCGAGTGAAGTATGTGAATCACCATATCCGTTCTGGAGAAAGCATCTACTGCACGATTTGGTCCTTGAGAAAAAGAAAGCAGTTAATATTGCCAGCGAAGATGCTATGTTCATCCAGTTTTACGAAAAGGACGATGTCTGTGGAGTAGAGCCTGGTCTGGTCACGATGTTTGGTGATGACTAACAGAGCATAGACGAGTGGGGACAGGGGCTTCAACGCTGCCAAGCACTAAAATGGGCTTCCTAGTTTCATCAGGAACTCCAGGCGTCACGTACGTTGCGTAAATATCAGGGAGTATGTTCGTAAATGTCAGGGAGTACGTTCGTTCACACTCCTTGCAGAAATGGCAGGTCGACCCCTGTGGCTGGTACTGTTTCTATCAGCAGCTGGTACTTCGTCGGGGAGTTAACCATCTTGATATTCATTGTTGCCAGTCGCTGTTCCTGCCGATGTAGTGGCTGGGTAGGATTCTCGATGGTGTTAATGGAGAGAAACGGAAGTCGCGAGTGATGTCACAAGCCGCTGAGCGTGTCCCTCCACTGTTGTTCAGACTTGGTCTGTCGGTAACTTATCAGCTCCTGTTTCGGGTTCCTGCCCTTCCTCGATGTTCTCATCCGTTGACATAGGTGCAGAAATCAGTTCATTATTGACAGGAATAGACTGAGCAGATTCGTAGCCTGCAGTGAGACCTTCCTGCTGATCACTGTTCGATACAAACGACAGGGAAACTGATGCCGCCTGTCCTGTTGTCTGTTCAGCAGCGGTGGAGTCGATAACAATGGCGTCAGCCACGTGGTTGGCATCCTGCAGGATCATTTCCTCTGCCGAGTGGGAGCTACTATGTGGCGAGACAGTCCTGGTGCGTTGTTTTCGGTCTTCTGGTGAATGTTGTTTTCGTGCATGGCCTTCCATGTCTGATGATGGCAGTAACTCACGCCTTACCGGGATAAAGGCTTCGTTTCGTACAATAAGTCAATCGATTGTCATCCTGCCTCGGCGGTACTTGTAGTCTAGTGCATGTCTGACTAGTGATAAGATAACAAACATGTGCTTTTACAGATTATGTAGTTTTACGATGTCCGAATACGTGGCTCGCACTGTGTAACAACGACACGAATGTATTTAACAGGATTGACAACGACATAAAAATGTGTCAGCTTACACATAATCCAATCCGTAATATCACCTGATAATGGACAGTGAGTAATGAAAACTTACAACAGTCACTGGCGTAAAGATGATGTCCTTCAAAAAGGTTTTTATGACTGTGAATCCCAGCTACAACAAGTGGTGCTTGTAGTATTCCCTGATGTCGATGGCGTCGTAGAGAGTTCTGCCACTGACCAGGCTTATTTATCGGCCAGGCGTTGTTCTGAGGCGGTACAGTACTGTTGGTCTCTCGTTTCACGTAGGCAGCACTACATAAGTTCGAAAAATGGCTACTGATTCCAGCACACAGCAACTTTTCCTCCTCCTTTAAAGATTCTTCGACATATAGCACATTTCGTCTGACAACGTAGTTTCGAAAAGCGAATTTCAATGTTGATTTCCTATATTGATTCGCCATGATCTTGTCGCGCTACAGTGTCACGCTAGTGTCGGTTCGCGAGAGTAAACAAGGCGAGCGTGCACGCATTGCGGCCGGAAACGCACACCATGTCCACTCGGCTCGGCTGCTGAAGTAGGTATGACAGCTAGGTCACCATATCCGACCCGTATGTTGACCAATATTCTATATATTTTAGTGAATGAGTTTATGTGTATCAGAATATTTGAAACACCGTGCCATATCTTTTGATTGCACTGTCTTAGGTCAAAATATACACCGCCAACGGACTGTAGACTGTAGTACATGACATAAATTTCAACATGTCAGCTCTAAACGTTCCTGCAAAAGGTGTTTCAGCAATCGGACACACAGAAGATAGACATACCACAAAGTCATCCTGCAAGGGGTCCGATTCTACTTATTGAAGTGCAGAACAGAACCCTGTAAATGGAGCCGTTTTTGTACGTTATTAACTCACGACGTGTGCAAAGAGTTATCCCTACCTTAAACAGTGGTGCCTTTAGTGATGAAATCGGAACAATCGCAGTATTGACGTGTTCATTACAAGTCATTCCGCCAAAGTGTGTGCCATTCTGTCAGCCATACAACCTGTCTTTTCCCAACAGCCAAAAAAATTAAATTCGTCCTTTATAAAGGTGCCCTATTCTCATTCCACAGCTAACCGAAACCACAACTAGAACCGACGAAATTTGTAACTCCCGATCTGTAATTAACTTTTGGCTCCAGCTTTCGGGAATATTCTTTGATATGCTTGGGTTTCGCCGAATTTATCGTCAGATGACGATGTCCTTGGGTCACTTACGAAGTGGCTTTTCCTGATGATTATGATGTGACTGCGACATACGTTGCTTCACATGTTGTTCGTGTTTATCTATTTTAACGCTTCGAAAGTAGTTATGAGAGACGTCAACCTGAGGTATACTTTGGTACTGAAACAATAACCAATTTAATAGAATCTATATGTTCTTTTTGTTTTAAGTCCTATTACTCACACAGGGTTATATAGGATTTGAGACAATTAAATATAATTTAAGTTGTATTTAAAAGGTATATTTTTTGGAAGTAGCTCCGCTCGACATCTCGATGTCAAAAAATATTTGTCATTTATCTGACGTACTTCCTTGACAACTAAAGGAAAAATATTCATCATCATATAGGATTTGAGCAAAGAGCTTGCTAAAATTTTAACCTGCACAGTTAGTCACTATGCTACCAACGCATTTGCTGTAATACCATGTGTGGGAACTGATGTAGTAGCATCATGACGTTGTCACTTTCCTGAAAACTCTTGAGCGTTGGCATTTGACAAAATACGTCTCCATTTATTTTCACCTTACTTTCACCAGGTGAAGTTTCCACTATATCAGGGAGAGTTAAATTTCGGCTCCTCCTTGTAAGACGTTCTGATGTAATTCCAAGCTCGCACATGTAACACATAGCTCTTGCAGTACTTCTGCATCAGAAACCGCTCAACCAATCCCCACGGGCCCTGAATGTCGGTATTGGGAAACTATTATAATATCGAAATGGATCACCACGCCCTGAATCAGCTCTGATGTATCTAGGCTTGTTATACTAAGATTAAACCATATTGATTCCGTGGAAATTGACACGATTAAATTCCTGCAATTTTTAAACTTCTTTGAAAATGGTTCAAAGGACTCTGAGTACTATGGGACTTAACTTCTGAAGCCATCAGTCCACTAGAACTTAGAACTACTTAAACCTAACTTACCTAAGGATATCACACACATCCATGCCCCAGGCAGGATTCAAACCTGCGACCGTAGCGGTCGCGTGGTTCCAAACTGTAGTGCCTACAACCGCTCGGCCACTCCGGCCAGCAGTGAAAACTAAATAAAAATTGTTATCAATGTATTAAATATTACTATACACGTGATTATAAATAAAAGACTTTCTCTTCGGTTTGAACCTAACATTAAGTTAACATATAATACTCTTAGTTGATGTCTTTCGTCGAAAGAACACCCTTACAACCATAATCCTAGGTTGATAAGATACCTCACTACATTCATCACATCGTTTCGCTATCTAATTTATAAACAGTAACATGTCAGTGCCTCGCACTGGACTCATTCTGTGAGCTATTATAAGTATCTGTAAGTGACACAGAGTAGATGCATTGCTGTTAAATTTCAACAGTCAGTGTAATAAAATGGAGGTCCTACAGCTGTCTTTCCAATGTTACGTATTGTATGGCTACCAGTTTCTGTGATTCAGTACACCATCTTCAGGCCTGCATGTATAAACAGCAATGATAGCATCATCAACTTACCAGCTATGGAAATACAAAGACAGGTGAAATACAGAATAAGAATCAATGAAATACTAAGCAAGTAAATTTACAGTAATTATTGGATAAAACCAACAGGTACTTCCTTTGTCATATACCTAAAATAGGATTGTATATATTAAATCATAGAGAAACTCAATTGCATACATGGTAAAAATGTGCTGTTTATTGAAAAATCATAAATAAAGTATTCCACGATTTTTATTGGTAGGTTTGATGGTACGTTAAACTGCACCATCCTCAAATAATCTACTAAACAACAAAAATAACTGTAGAAAATGGTAGTTGTATGAAAGAAACGACAACTTCAGAAAGTCGTAAACCAAAAACATAAGCATGTATATGCCAGAAGTCCTTGCACAACGGCAGCATCTACAATTTCTTAGATTCGATGTAAGTAAATCTAGGAAAACGACTGTCCATTAATATCCATACGTCACATCAAAGTTATTAAGTGCAAAGCTGAAAACCGAATTTAGGAATACTTATATTATATGTATAAAATGAATGTCCAAGAACACATCAATAGATGAAATGTAGAGAACCACCTATGGCCTACCATACAAAGATTATACAGAACCCAAGATAATTTTTCGGATGAACAAAATCTACACATCTGTGAGATAAGTAGGCCTTACAACAAAATGTAATTCTCAGTATGGTGAACTGTCAAAATGGCAATATAACTACACACATATGTCCAGTCAAAGTATTAAATGCTGAAGTGCAAACTGTAGGGGGAATACTTATATCACATACATGAAGTAAGTGTCCAAGATGTATAAGAAGACCAAATATAGGAAACCTCCTATATCATAACATATGCTAAATATATGATAACCCACATAAGAATCTATTTGGGATGAACGATGTTCCTGTGTGAATGCATTAATATATCATTTACTGCCGTAAAACAAATATCACAAAAGGAGAACTATCTAACTCAACTAAATGTCAGATACTGTTAATATAAATCCACATAACACACAATATCAGTAGATCATATGATATGTTATCAGTTATATCAATGGTGAAAGGTATCATATACACCGAACGTTGTACCAAGAATTAGAACCGATGGAAACTCGCATTACATCTGATAATGTGTAAGTAATCCATTAATCCTACCCAGACAAAGCAGTCAATAACCAACCACAAAATCGCAAAAATATTATGACCTATACACATATTATGTATCGAATATGGTTAAATAAGGCCAGCATACATGAGGAACAAATCATGGAATACCTGTATGGAACCAACACGTACTACGGGATAAGGTAATAAAAAGGTATAATGGTTTAAGAAAACAACTTACTCTACTCTCTGTACAGCTTGTGTAACCAGGTAAAAAACACTCAATATCATATGACGTCAGGAAGTGCCACTCCTATTAACACTGCAAGGCTTTAAAGGGAATAGACTAACTAATGTTAATGTGGCTTAACTGTATTAAATATACCCACTAGAAGGCAAAAGCAGACCATCTACATCAAACCATACAAAAAAAAAGATTGTTACTAGTCTGTGAGGATGCAGTACAAAATAAAGTATAACACAATAGTATTAATCCATGAAATAAAAGTAAAATATTTTAACAGCAAATCACACGAAAAGTTAATCATGTGTAGTGCATACAAATAAAGTACAACATTCCCTCCAACAGTAAATATATAAATTACTAAAAGGTTCAGTCTAGACAAAGTGGATAACAGAAACAGAATACACAATACGTGCTTATCCATATATCCTGCGCCAAATATGGTCCAACATGGACGGGATATGTGAAGAAAATGTTACTCGTCCAACAGACACAAAGCATGGGCTATATGTAAGAAACCCATGTAGAAGGCTGAGAAATGTAAGACAACAATTTATACCAATCTCAGTACAGCCTGTTTCACCACATAAAGGCAATACCTTACTGTACTGTCAGCAAACGTCCTAGCCATCAAGGTTACACATCGACAGACAAGTCAAAATAGAGGGCAGTCAGAGGATTGCTACAGTAGAGACTGTGTAATAGTTGTACCCACGAGAAAGCACACCCTGAACTAATGTATTATATGCTCTCAGAATAACAGGTACTGCCTGGAAGGATCCAGTGCACCATAAAGGTAATTCAGCACAATCACTTCATGAAGTATTAGACAAGTTTTTGACTGAGAAGCCACTCGAAAACTTAGTCGTATGTAATTAAGCATATGTAACTACAAAAAAGAAAAGAAAATCTAAAATCGCACATACTAGTGAATAAATGTATTGTAATCCAATACACGTCATAGCCTTTCAAACTACATTGAAACCAAAATTTATCAAATGTAATCAAAATCTTAAATTAAAAGTACTGCTCATGGACATCGTCCAAAATACAAACTACATTACTAATTAACCATTGAGGAGACCACACAACACACCAGTAAGTAAATGGTAAGTAAATCCAATGTGTATATTTAATGTAAGACCAGGAACACGTGATAGAAATCCATGATTTCAATATAAATACACTACTGCAACAAAATCACTGACAGTGGCACAAGTCATGTCCGCTGAACGCAAATAAAAGTAGTTGAAAAACCATGTCAGATTGAAGGTGGGTGCATAACCACTAAATGTGTCACATAGGACTAAAATAATTTCACATCAAGGAGACTTTCAACGATATCTAGTGGTACTTCTTGGACTAACACATGCAGTTCTACCACGAAGATCGTAAGAGAGGCCATACACGGCAACAAAAACATCAGCATGGATCATTACCCGAAAAATCCTCCCAATTACCCTACAAACCATGTATCATTTATAAAACCGATCGTTATCAGATAACCCAAAATAGGTCCAGCAACAATTGTACTGAAACAACCGTCCACCAATGAGAGTGATTTAGAGGCACATGCATAATCGATGCTATAACAGTTGGGTAAGGAAATGTGAGCTATCGTGTATAAACGATATTTGGATGGGGAGAAGGGAAGGGGGGTGGGAAGAAGGAAGGAAAGAGGGGTTTACAGCAACTGTACACTCATAAGACAGTGTGTAATATATACACAACAACCCACAGTTGTAGATGATGTACCTCTAATACCAGAACAAGGCATAACCCCAACAAATACGTCACTTTATCAAGAAAGCATACGTCAATACATTGAAACCTTCCTCGACAGTTGCAGGACATGAGGCATACACCCACACGCAAAATGACCACAAAAGCACCGAGAATGTTAAGGAACTCACGGTAAGAGATGCTGAGTGGGTGAAGTCCAAGGCTATACATGATTCTATGAACTAATTCCGTACACTACGTTCAAAAAGATACAAAAACAATGAGTACCAGAACGCACAACTCATTTAATTTTATACATATCTACATGTCACATAAATATGCCTATATTGGTATTCAGCTTTGCGTTTTATAACTTTGATATGACATATTAATATTAGTGCACTGTCATTTTTGCGAGCTTTCCCAGGATTTTTTTGATGCTGTCCTTGTGCAAGGACTACCTGCACATAGATGCATATTTGTTTGGTTTACTTATTTTTCAAGTTGTAATTACTTTAATACATGTATTACTCTGTATACTTACTTTTGTTGTTAAGGAAATTATTTCGAGATTGTGCAGTTTAATGTCTAATCCAGCAGACGAATAAGAATTAGAGAGTATTTAATTAGTGATTTTGTTAATAAATAGTACATTTGTACACGGTATAGAGTGAAAATTGGTTAAGATACACTACGTATAATTCTATTTTAGGTATGTGGCCATGGAAGTATCTTTAGGTTTTATTAAATGATTACTGTAAATTCAGTTGTATAATACTGTTTGTGATTCTTATTCTGTTTTTAAACTATCTTTATATTTGCATGGTTAGTAAGTTGATGCTATCATTGCTGTTTATGCCAACGGGACCGAATATGGCGTACTGAATCACCAGAACTGGTAGCCATATAATAAATATCATCCGAAAGGATGTGTTTCCTTTCATTACATAAGTGAGCCGTGAATGTAACTCAAACCTTCAGTCAGAAGGATGAATATAGTACTTCCTGTCTAACATGGCTAACAGGAGTCAATTTACAGTGATCCGTTTCACAGTAATTGTCTTCCCTGACCACCCGGCTAGCCGCGAGGTCTAACGAGCTGATTCCCTAGCGGGAAGGCGTGCCGGTCCCCGTAACGAACCCGACCGGTGGATTAGTAACGATGTCCAGCGTGCCTGCCAGCCTGCGGGTGGTTTTTAAGGCGGTATTCCATCCACCTCGGTGAATGCGGGCTGGTTCCCCTTATTCCGCCTCAGTTACCCTATTTCGGCGATTGCTGCTCATACATTGTCTCCACGTACGCCTACACCACGCAAACATTGGGGGTTACACTCGTCTGGTACGAGACGTTCCGCAGAGGGGGAAGGGGGGTCCGCTATGGCTGAACTGCACAATAACCCTGGGCTCGTTGTGGAGCGGCGGTGGGGTGTGTGGACTGCTGTGGCCTGGTGTGGGGTTGTGAACCGCTGAGGTCTATGGCGGTATGGCGGGACGAGGCCTCTCCGTCGTTTCTAGGTCCCTAGTTTAAACACGCAATACACGTACAATAGTTTGCTTGCAGCAGTAGATGCAGCAGAGATTCTTTGTGTTGTCAACTGCGTTTTCCAGATCATAGTTTCAGACTCTGCTAGGCTCTATTGCAAAATGTCCTTTAAAGATGCTTTTGAAGATAAATGTACAAGTAACATTATCAGTGAGTTACAGAGGGACAATGGGGCAATTTCACAAACAGGGGTGTAGTTAATAACGAAACGCATGTTTGTCTCAAAGAGTGTACCAAAGTCCAGGACCTCTCAGTCGGTAAGGCAAGAAAGGAACTCTGTAAGCACGTGTGGTTGCGAGATTGATTGTGAATTCGTTCTGTAGATGTGCGAGTGCCGATGTGTTGCTAATAGGGTGTACATTTAAGTTTGAGTATGCACACAGTAAAGAGATGGAAATACACTAGGGTCATCTATCAACAACGATAAAGAATCAGATACGGGTCATATAATATCTGAATATCCGTTAACAATCCAAGGAGATAAATTATAGTTTTCAACATGTGCAGAAACTGAAAATATTCAGAATAATTTAGATTTAACTCAGAGGGATGTTGGCGATGTGACTGGCTGATTATCTTTTGTAATGAGAGCCAAGAGTCGGCTATGAAGACAGCAGTCATGGTGAGCAGAGACGTCGTTGTGGCTGAGATGCCGAAGCTAATCTCCATTTTTGAGCAGCCTTATAAGAGAATGAATCGAAATTGCGTTGTTTAATGGCCGAAATGTATTTTCACTTCTTGTCTCTCTTTTCTATTATTTTGTTTTGTTATTATTATTATTATTACTTGCGTAACAACGCATACACGAAAAGAGCCGCGAAATACCTTTCAGTAACGCTGTGCCATGAATTTCTTTATAAACATTAATTTTCAACAAAACAGAATATATCGTATTGTTATTGTTCTGTATCTGGCTTTCTATTAAAGGATAGTTTTTACGTTACTGTAACTCACTATAAAATTCAACATATCTTCCCTACTTTACAGTTATTGAAAATGAAAATTACTTTGTTATGAATACTGATGTTACAATTCGCAATGATTGCTCAACATCAAAATTTTGCAGTGGATTTTTGTTAACAGTAAAACACCAATAATTACCATGACTAGCAAAAGAACATGAGACTATTATCGGAGAAAAAGACGTTATTTCTATAAGGTTTGCCAGACCAGAACTAAGCACAGCAAGATTCCTATTATGTTACGAAGGTAAATTATCTTTTTTGTACTTTAGTAATATATTATCAGCAGCCCGCGTCAACCTGCAAAACACATCATAAAATCTGCTGCTCTGCTCTGCATGTCCGAAAGCTGAAAGAAATAATTTTATTTCACTATTACCTCCCCGCTTCTTTGCGGTATGATAGATTTCATTTAATGCAGTTTGAATGCGCCGTGGCAGCTACTCGTTCGTCCGTAGCGCAGCTCTGCACCACGGATAATATTTAAATAACCGAAAATGTCTTAAAGGGATGAGATAATATGCCGAGCAAGCTGTTTACAAATAATAATGCAAGGTTTCATTAAATAACTCTATTCAAAACATTTAAATATGTTAATTATTACACACCTTTAAAATGAGTACGTAATGGCGTACATCTCTCAATCTTGACAAAAGAAGGCTACGCTAGCGTACAATACAACGTCACAGGCTATTCTACTCCCGTAACTCCAAGAAGAAGACAGAGAAATTAATGTTCGTGCTGTATTATTTATACTAGTCACACATTCTCATCTTTGTTTGATATTTATCGTCTGTGGCGGTTTCAGTACTCGCCGACACAGATATTATCTAAAATAAATAATAAAAAAGTACATAATTCCATACAATAACAAAACATGTTACACAATGTTTTCTCTTTACTACATAATATGTCTTTTGCTAATAGACGTTACAGTATCTCGCGAAGCGTTGTTGACACGTTATTCACGCTCACATATTTTTCGCCTTAGGATGTGCCATATTCACTGACACACACACACACACACACACACACATACACACACACACAGCAGGTACGCATACACTAATGCATAAGACGTACATACGTAAGTTCACACCCTACTCTCACGCTAATCGTGTTGACTGCGTAACGTAGGGAGATATCATACCTGTCTGAAAACATTTTCACATACTTGCGAAAAACTGACACGAATGTTTTAGAAATGACTGGAAGAACTGGTAGATGCTGACCTCCGGGAAGATCATTTCGTTAACATGACAAATGTACGATTACCTCAGTGTACAATGTAACTTAGAAGAGAATGAAAAAAAGGCAGAACTATGCCTATAGTATTTAAGATTTAGAGCAAGCTATTTTCATTGTTGACTAGAATATATTCATTTAAATTCTGAAGTACGTAGCAATAAAATAGTACAGCCTCTCCAGAAGCCGTTCTGTGGGTATAACAGTCGAAGGATTTAAAATGGAAGTCTCTTTAAAGAGGTGATAGAACGAATATACACAAAAGCAAATTAAGGGTACCTGCTCATGGTCAAATCAAAACGGAAGATACTGACGGGACTAGAGAAGGAAACGAGACACTAAGAGTAGTGCTAGTCTGAGTAGCAAAACGAATGGCAACGGCAAACGTGGGGCGTATGGAGGATGTAAAATACAGACTCGCAGTACTAAGAAAAGCGTTTCTGAAGAAGTGAAATGCATTAATAGCCAAAAATGTCATAAGACATTTTTGTAAGTATTTTTCTGTACTGTAGCCTTCCACAGCAGTGAAATGTGAATGAAAAAACACCTCTGATAAAAGAGAATAACATGTTTAGAAATATGTGTTTCAGCAAATTGCCAACAATTGGATTGGTAGATGGGATAAGTAATTAACTGGTAAGAAAATGAACTTCAGAGCTAAAAAATTACGGCTCAGCTTCACTAAAAGACAGAATTGGTTGTCAGAACACAGTCGTAGAGTCAGGTAATCTTAAACTTCGTAATGACGAGAAGTGTAGAGGATAAAAGTTGCAGGAGCTGAACAAGGTTTGACTACAGAAAACGGGTTCAAATGATGAGAGATTGGAGTAGCTATTCAGACATTGTCCATGCTTGCACGGGCAGACTAGCGAGGAGAAGTGCGTCAAAAATCTGTTTCGATGAGACACCTTGCAGTAGAACCCAATGAGAAATCACCGACAGTATTTCCCACTGCCAACCATAGTAACAGCATGTACAGATAATTTACATGCGTCAGAAAGTAAGGAGTATGTAGGAAAGCGTGCGCAGAATTCTGCTTTCCTTGAAATTATGTAGAACATATGAATCATATGAAGAAAAATCCTTACTTTACGTACATCTCCTTCTACATAGTTACTCTGCAAACCACCGTACTACGTATGGTGAAGGGGTTCCTGCGTCACTATTGGTAATTTACTATTGGACTGCAGAAAGAGTATTTAGATGTACTAAAACAATTATGAGATATTAAGGAAATAAAGTTTGTCTTAGTGTTTGCTGCAAGCTTAAGAGAATGGAGTAAGATTGGGATCAAAATTTTGACTACAGATTTAATCAATGTTTCATGTTCTTAATAACAGCTGCATGCGTGAAATAAGTCATTAAACCAGTTCTTTTGAGAAATCTTGGATCTCGCTGTCTCTTACGTAATGGTGCATGCTTTAAAAGTATGACCTCTCAGCAACACACATTGGCTCTATTCACGCAAAAGAAGCTGACTGTGGACTTAAGTTTCTAGAAGCATTGAAACTGAATTACTGTATTTCTGCATTAACTGACATATAAGTAAGCTGCTAGCAATTAATGAAACAGTAGGGACTAAATCCAAGAACTGCGTCCTCTCTCAAGTCTATGACTACTTTCGTAGAAACCTACACCACTCATTTAAAACTTGATCCAGCTAGATTATACTTCGAAATATCTCGTTTCACTAAAATCACTTACGGCTTTGTGACTTTTGTAAAAGTCTTGCTCACGGAGCAACATCTGTTGTAGCGCCAGTTTGTTCGACGATGATCTTTCTCCATAAAATGTTATCAGACGTCTCTAAGCCATGGAAGCAATATTTAAACAAACAAGTGATATAAAAGTCTTTGTGAGTCGTTCAGATATCAAGAGACAGAACGTTGTTTTCATATTTTGCCACTTGTGGATCATCAGTTGTTACGCTAAGTAGCAACTTTATCCTTCTAAGACTATCTATTCCTAATGTTTCCATAATTTTAAATGTCTCCATTAAGTTAGTTACTGAAGCAAGTAGGTTAACAGATGTATTCATACTACTGCTTTTGTTCTGTGCTGTCTTCCTGGCAGATGTCTCAAACAGCATACCGCTATTAATGTTCCTATTGGCGGGAACAGGCCTAATTATGAATATTTTTGTTAAAGTATCCGTTTGGTGCACTTTCATCTACTAGAGCTGCTGTAACTTGCATTATTGACAATTCTAGTTATCAGGCATTGTGTTAGCAAAACTTGCAGTGATACTAAAGTTCCTAATACAGTTATATCTTTGATTCATAAATTTATTTCATAGTTAACTTGTTTTGCGATCGGTGTTACGTAATTCTGGACAAAAAAAGAGGAATGCCAGAAAAATGAGATATACTGTATTGTGCCGCATGAAAGCACTCTGAACAGTTGTTTCAGTCATAACTGACATAGATTCCCACTTTTATTAATATGCAGTGCACTTAAACGCAGATTTTTAACTACACAGACTGTATATAGCGAATCCACTACACAGTAAAATGTCGAATGTGCACTCCAGCTGACAATTAATGTAGTCCTATTCAGTTTTACCAAATATAAAACTGCATTATGTGAATTAAAATTGTGCTCCTCTATGTATGGCTGCTCTCATAAATTGAATTCGCGAGAATTATCTCACCAGTAAAACCTGCATATGTCCTTTGATTGCTGTAGTATTTTATGCCGCAAAATACTTTCCAGTATAACTGTGGAATATTAACGTACTGTAAAGATTCCTCAAACTTTCCATGACATTCTCTGTACTTTCCAGACGTTTGATCATGCATGCAATAAACTTTTTCTGCTTCGATAGATGTGTGTAAATCCCTGAAATCAATATCTGTCATTAACTCAAGAACGTAAATTGGGACCCCTAAAGCAGATCATTGCAGAAGTTACTCCATACCTTTCTTTTCGTCTAGCGACATATTATGACAACGAACCATTTTTGTAGGCAATGGGTATCATTTGGCACAACAATGTGAAAGAGACAAAATCCATTATTCCATACAAATCTGTAAATGTTTTGGAACATTGGAATGAAGTACTCTGCGTTCATTGAGTTTCCAAGTATTGACCAGAGTTTATCAGGGACATCATGGTTCACCTTACCACAACCAATTATTGATGACCGGTTTTTTTTTTAGAAAAAGACATTTGGATTGAAGAGGAAGAAAAATACGGCGATGTGTCTCTTACGAAAAATTCTCCTTAATTAAAGAATTGTTTGTTTTCTACTCACAAAATTTCAGAATATCTTAGGTTTCACATGCTTCAGCTTGTGTAACAGATGCGCAACACTTGTTACATGTTGCACTACCATCGATCTTGTAAGGTTTACGGAAGGTATCATTGATTTGTAGGTCATAGATGTAAGTACTGATATCGACAATATCTAATGAAAGTCGTCTCAGCATATTTCATTGGCGACGATGATATAATTCATGGCTATAAAGTCATATCCAGCAGTGAGAATTGGGTCAGTGTGGAACGTGAGAAGATGAAATCGCTAAAGGCTTGTACGTTCGTGGGTGATATTTCTTAGACCTTTTACATCTTCTTGTAAATTATATTTTGTCCTCGATAGTAGTGGTGCTGTCATATAGTGATACCATAACCACGTCCATATCCTATGAATCCAGAATCATTAACGTATTCTCATTCATTGTACCAAGGGATCTTCCCACACTACTCCCAGCTATGGATTTTCACCACGCATGTCAACCGAATTTAGTCGCACAATGTTAAGACTGGAGGACAAAGTCGTTATAACCTAATAAGATACACGTAATGAAACAGGTAATGAAAGAGGTAAATTTGAGTGGCAACTGTAATTAGAAATTTTACTCGCTCCCACAGTTACTTTGCAGGAACCCGTCACATCAAAGACGACATCAGAACCATTGGAGAATTCTGATCAGCGACATTCATTGGCTGTGATATCCTACAGAAAGGTCACTGTGAGCAAACTTTCATGTACCGACTTAAAGAACATTATTCACTATCGTTTTCCTTCTTATTGATCGTATTCTTATGCCTGAATGCACATATCAAAGAAACATGCACAGTTTTTACACTAATACTAAGGAAGTACACAGACACTTTTCGTGATTAAATACACGCAAAAGTCGAAATTCAAATATGAATTTCAGTATGTCATTATCACAAACTGATTGCAGCCCATTAGTAATGTTTTACATATTGAACATGTCGTCGGTGATTACAGCTACACCGCAAAATAAAATGTATTAGTTAGCTTTACAGTTGATTTGTTAGAACTACGTTATCGTTAGTTCAGACTGCTGGCTATATAATAGCTAATACACTAAAGAGCCAAAGAATCTGGTACACCTGCATAATATCGTGGAGGGCCCCGCGAGCACGGAGAATTGCCGCAACACGACGTGGCATGGACTCAACTAATGTCTGAAGTAGAGCTGGAGGGAACCGACACCGTGAATCATGTAGGTCTGTCCATAAATCCGTAATAGTAAGAGGGGGGTGGAAATCTCTTGTGAACATCACGTTGCAAGGTATCCCATATGCGCTCAGTATTGTTCATGTATGAAGAAATAGGTGGTTAGCGGAAGTATTTGATCTGAGAAGAGTGTTCTGTAGGAATTCTGGACGTGTGGCGCTTCGCATTGTGCTTCTGGAATTGCTAAAGTCCGTCGGAATGCAAAATGGAGATGAATGGATGCAGCTGATCAGAAAGGATGCTTACCTACGTGTAACCTTGCAGAGTCGTATCTAGACATATCAGGGGTCCCATACCACTCCAAATGCACACGCCCACACCATTGCAGAGCCTCCACAAGCTTGATCAGTCCCCTGCTGACATGCAGGGTCCATGAATTCATGAGGTTGTCTCCATACCCTCACACGTCTATCCGTTCGATACAATTTGAAACGAGACGCATCCGCCCAGGGAACATGTTTCCCGTTATCAACAGTCCAATGTCGGTGTTGAGAGCCCAGGTGAGGAGTGAAGCTTTGTGTATGTGCAGTCATCAAGGGTACACGAGTGGGCCTTCGGCTCCGAAATCCCTAATCAAAGATGTTTCGTTGAATTGTTCGCACACTGACAGTTGTTGATGGCCCAACATTGAAATCTGCAGCAAATTGCAGAAGTGTTGCACTTCTGTCACGTTGAACGATTCTCTTTTGTGCTCGTTGATCCCGTTCTCTCATGGCCTTTTCCTGGCAGCAGCGATGGCGGAGATTTGATGATTTAGCGTATTCCTGATATTCACGTTACACTCGTGAAATGGCCGCAGGGGAAAATCCCCACATCATCGATACTTCGGAAGTGCTATACATGTTTCTTTGGTGCTTCACTGTCTCATGTTTAATATGAACAAAACCAACCACTATAGATATAGATTCAGATGAACAGCTAGATGTTTGACAAGTATGAGTGTAATTGCTCAAATGATAACGTATATATGAGCAGTAAATGCAAAACGTTTGTGTAAATATTTCATGGCTCTTGGTAATGGATTTGTGTTTGTAACCTTCTCCACCAGACTCACAACTGGTGATGTTATGTATAATTGTGCCCAGTGAGAGATGAGCTATTCAACACAGAAAAAGACAGTCTCATAGATCGACAGCTGATACGGATCTAACAATTTATCTAATGTATTTATCAAATTTTGCCACTATGTGAAAGGTTTCAACTCTCTAGATAAATGCTCCCATCGTTAATTCCGTAAAAGTTAACAATTACCAATGTTTGTATTAACACTGATGAAGATCACAGTCCATCCCCAAGCATACCACACAGATAACTGTCAGTACAAAATGTTCAGTTCCAACACAAATAATGACAAAAGATTAATACAAAGCAAACTGAAATCTTAAAATTCGTCCGCGTGAATGACGTTTACAAATACAAGGAATGGATAGTAAAGAAGGAATTATAAAAGGTGATGTCCACCAAAATTGTAATACATATAGAAATATTTAAGTTACTTCAACCCTTTCATGGTCAAATTAACAAAAATTTCATATTTTACTGTATAAATAGGTTTTCTGCTTTGGCAATGGAAACTGAGTTCGACTATGTATCTAATTTCGGTTGTTATTTATACTTTTATAATGATTTCAGTGGGACATATATGTTGTTGTTCACAAATTGCGACACCTAAGCTTTTGACGCTTATTGCAGCCATATAAGCATGGTCTTTTCCGAAGGTACTTCTGAGCAAAATGCAGTTCAGGTAGCAAGAGTTCAAATTTTTTGTTAATCTTGCTTTCTGCGGTTCTCAGGTGATATTTCCATAGCAACATTCATCTCGTATTAAATATATTTATTCGCATCTAACTGAGCAGTGAAGTACCAAATTTCATAAATTTAGGTCTAAATTTTTTAAAATGTGACGAAATATTTTCTTAAAGATTTTCATCCCCTATTGCTTTCCCTTAGGGGTTGAATTTATGGATACTGTGGAATAAATTTTTTTAAAAATTTATAACAGTTAATTCAGATACCAAGTATCATAGATGTAGCCTTAAAAACCCTTTAGTTGTTCTTCAGTAATTATTTCATTTCAAAAGATATTTCACCCACTAAATTGCCCCCTTTGTAAATCGATTTCCAAAAATGCTGAAACACGTATTTTTTATTTTCTGACTGAGAAATCAAATACCAGCTTTAGTAATTCTAGCTCCAAAATTCCGTTAATAGCGACATACATTTCACCCCGTTAGGGGTTGAATTTCCAAAAACAGTGACATGTGTGTGTCTTATTTCACACGGAGAATCCCAGTACAAGATTTCATCATTTTTTTTCAAAAGTACTTGTACAAGGAAATATTTCCATTAAGACTTCCATCTCCCATTTTACCTCCATAGGGACTGAAATTCCAAAAATTGAGAAATATGTGTATTTTATTTTTAAAATTTAACTTTTCATAGTTATAGCTAAAAAATGCATTCGTAATAAAATATTTTCATAAGAAATCTCCTCTCCTACTTCGCCCCATTAGGTGTTCAATTTCTAAAAATACTGAAACACTAATTTGTTCATTTACAACTAAAAAGTTAAATACCAGTGTCCATACACATAGCTTTAAAAAGACTTTAATGGTTCTTTAATAATATTTTTAAAAAAAATTTCATGTACTATTTCACTCTTATAGGGCTAAATTTCCAAAATTGGTTTAATAGTGATATTTTTAAGCCTCCTTAGGGTTCGAATTTCGAAAAATACCTCCTTAACCGACGACTACAGCTTAAGAACTAAGGCAGATTTCAGCTGGGAAAAGTGTAAAACGAAGGCCAAGGCAATCATTAATCACAAAAGCATAAACCACGATTTTCTGGAGTTTTACGTTTCTGAGCACGTCCTGGGAAATAAAGCAAGATTACGGCACCGAATAAAGTTTATCAAC
The DNA here is from genome assembly GCF_023864345.2 of Schistocerca serialis cubense. Lineage (NCBI taxonomy): Eukaryota > Metazoa > Arthropoda > Insecta > Orthoptera > Acrididae > Schistocerca > Schistocerca serialis. Next base: position 338,993,399 of record NC_064641.1, on the reverse strand, counting down.
GTAAAAATTCAGACGCATATCAACAAAAGGCACAAATAGAAGGTGGACCAGTTTGATGTGTATTTATATGGTGATCTGTAAATAATTGGTATTTGCAAAATAAGCTATGTTTTCTGATAGTAGACTGGGTCTCGGAACCGTTCCCTTGATTTTCTTATTCTACCAATAGAAAGAAAATTAGTTAGCATTCCGGTATTTGGTAATTACATTTCTAGTAGCATTGATTTCTTTTCCCGTTTGTCACTCCGTTATGCACTGTTAATTACAAGCACGTCAGTGCTTGTAGACGGCTGAGAAGACATAGATCGGGAGGACGGCTACGAATTAGCTTTACAATGGAACAGTTAAGCTGGTTACCTCCAGTTATGTTGAGAGAAGTGGACGCAGATGGTATATTCAGAAATCCACTGTGTTTGTTGCACTTGGAATATCTTTTTAGTGGATAATGTTACATTCAGGAAGCTACCGTGTAGCACGTAAGGGTTCCAGCCTGCATTTGCCCCGAAACTGCAAATAGTTTGAACATTGGATGCCATAATTATTGCCCTCCCCTACAACCCGCATTATTCTTTACACAAGGCATCCCCTTGTGTGGATATGCAGTTAATGTGGTGGAAAATATTTTGTGCAAGTGCAACCACCACATTATTTGCTGAATTTGGTAACCCTTGTGTGGTGAAAACTCTGTGAAGCAGTAGCTTACCTTAATAGGATGATTTAACTGTCACATATATTACAAACTCCATACCATTACGCATTTGGGGCTAGATAGATAATGTTAATCATGGTGAGCCGTGCTCACTCGCAACAATACGTTTTCGTGGATTTCGCTGTCTATCTGTGTTTGGTTTCCCATCCTTGTTGCGGTTATGTCATGGTTCGACTTCCTTCAACGTGTGGCAGCAGCGATGTGTGTCGATATTTGAGCCGTGTACCATCTTTGGTTTGGTGCAAATAGTTTCCGGCTAGGGGTTCTGCAGGCAGTTGGTCGGTTGTTGCAGACGAGGGAAGTTATCTCCACGCGGTGCAGTCGGCTGGTGCCGCTGGCAGTCCTTATGCAGTGACAGAGCGTGTGTGGAGCTGTCCAATCGCTTCGAGCTTCGTCGATCACCGACTCAGGAAGTCAAAATTGAGTAGTGGTTTCAAGTATCGAAGCCACGTCCATTCATGGTGTTCAGGTTCGTTTCCGTGTTTTGCTGTTGGGGAGGTTTTCCTGTGAGCAATACCGAGCATTTCTACTGCTGAAATTTAGCCGACATGTGGTGCAATTCGGTTGACTGCAGTTCGAGTGCACCAGTGGCATTTTCTGCCTTGTGGCCGTTAGTGTTCCGGTTACCTGCCCTGGCCCCTATCGTAATTTCAGGCAGTGTCGTTTCCTCACCTCTTGTCGCAGTCCAACATGGTGTGTAATTTTGAGAGCTAATACATACTCCATTGTGGATTATCACGTTTGTAACCTTTTCTGTTTGAGTTCTCATGTACTGATTGCTGGGAAGCAAGTCGTTGTGTCGGTTGGCCGTGGCTGTCTTCCTTGGGTTCCGATGGATCAAGTGTATTTGCGCTCAGCACCTCTCTTACCTAAGTGGATGAGGGGAGACCTACCTCCCTGCAGGCTTCTGAGTGCCGTTGTCTTCATTGTCTTTCCCACTGGTGTTTAATTATCTGCTTTCAGCTACTTAAAATTTAATGCTTATGGTTATTTTTTCTTTTTTTAAGAAATCTTGCAAAATTAATTGTGGGCTTTCAGTACTGTAACCTTATTCATAAAATTATCTTTCAAGCTTAAACACTGCTGCCTCCTGCCTTGAAAAGATCATGGTAATATATTTTAAAATTTTGAATCTTAATTGTGGGCTTCAGCCACTGATATTGCACCTTGCATATGTTGGTTCTATCTACTTTGCTTTGAGGCTTTACACCTAGCTGTGATGTATTTTTTTGATTATTTTATTGGTATCTTAATTGGACTTTTTTATGTTGATTTTTTTAAGATTTCTTGTTTGGAGGCCTTCAGCCATGAAGGAGTTGCATTTGGTAAGGGTTCGGCTATGTGCCGCTTTGGTTGTAAATGTACTATTAAATTACAATAAATTACAATTAATAAATGAAATTGACCCGAACCTTATTTGGCCCTTCCCACAATCCAAATTACCTGTTCTGCCCAGTGGGTTTAGCGGGCGTTTCACACGGTATTTGTGCAGCAGATTACTTTAAACTGCCTAACTGACAATTTATAAGGCGGAAGTCAGACCCACTACCGAACAGAAACGAGCCGGAGGAATAATTACAGAAACCAGTTCCTGTATGTTACAAGCATTGACCCTGGCTACTGACACACTTCTCCCACTGTGAGACAAGGCGGTCATGCAGTCTCATAAAATTCCCGGGGCTGCGATGTTACCCAGTTCCACGTACAGCTGGACGTCGTCGTCCGAAGTGAATTGTTTGCCACTCTGAGCGTTTATAAGGGGACCAAAAATGGCGTAATCACAACGAGAGAGATCCGAACTGTATGGAGGGTGGCCGAGAACCCCCCATTACAATTTATGCAGGATTGCCGCGTCTGTGTTGGCCGTAGGAGGCTTTGCAGTGTCGTCGAACAGAATAACACCACCGGTGTGATTGCTTGGTCGTTTTGATTTGATCACTTGGCGAAGGGCAGTCAAGGTTTGCGAGTAACGCTAGGCATTCACTGTTGTCCCATGCTGCAGGAAGTGAATCAGAAGGGGCCACCTTGGTCAAAGAAGAACGTCAGCACAGGTGCTAACGATTACCTGGGAGGAAGACGTCCGGCTGTACGTGCGGAACTGGCTAACATCGCAGCCCCGGGAATGTTATGAGACAGCCATTCACCGCCTTGTATCACTGTGGGACGAGTGTCTCAACAGCCAGGGTCATTAATTCTAACATACAGGTACTGATTTCTGTAATTATTCCTCCTGCTCGTTTCTTTTGAACGCCCTTTACATTTTCAACATCATGCCTGAAAGAGCTCTTCATAGTAATTTTTGTACCTCATCTGTCTTCAGTACACAGTATTTCTTAAGCTAAATGCCATAATTTTGTATCTCTTTTGTATCGATAATCTTCATGTCCTTTATTCATCTCAAGGGTAACTTCGTTTAATTTACCTTGCTAAATTTTCTTCCAATTTTGTACAAAGAAATAATAAACGTCTGAAGTAAGAACTTCATGAGAGGAATTAGTAATCATACTAGTAAACAGTCTCTAAACATATTGCTCACATTCCAAATTACTCTATGTAAGTTCATTGTAAAATGTTTACTAGATGTGGAAACTCTTCATTATTTTCCTTAATCAGTGGAAATTTCCTGAACTCATAAGCGTATGGAGTCCCAAACCGGACAGTGCTCAGACATAACGTTGAATGTATCAACTGTTTGGAGTGAACAGGCTCATTGTTGGGCACCCCATGCCCCAGATACGACTCAATTGTTTCAGTTGTGCGTTATTTGTCTTGTATTTCCTCGATTGTGTGTAACCATTTTCCTGTATGCAATAGATAATGTCAGTATAAGTGTTTAGTGTCATTTTTACTGTGTTTACGAGAAATATACAGAACCGAGCAGATATTTATTGATAGTCATAAAGTCAAAAAATGGCTCGGAGCACTATGGGACTTAACTTCTGAGGTCATCAGTCCCCTAGAACTTAGAACTACTTAAACCTAACTAACCTAAGGACATCACACACATTCACGCCCGAAGCAGGATTCAAACCTGCGACCGTATCGCTCGCGCGTTTCCAGATTGTAGCGCCTAGATCCGCTCGGCCACGCTGGCCGGCCTACGCGTGTCATCCTCTGTTTCAATGACATCATCCCAGTGTCTGGATACGCTGTTTCGAGCCACTTACTGATTTAACGGAAGACCAGAACTTCCTAGGATTTTCTGTCATGTCGGTACATAGAATTTTACTTTTTACGTTCACGGGAAGAACGACTGAGGGAAAGCCTCCGTGCGCGCTCGAATCTCTCTAATTTTACATTCGTGACCTCCTCGGGAGGTATAAGTAGGGCGAAGCAATATATTCGATACCTCATCCAGAAACGCACCCTCTCGAAATCTGGACAGCAATCTACACCCCGATGCAGAGCGCCTGTCTTGCAGAGTCTGCCACTTGAGTTTGCTAAACATCTCCGTAACGCTATCACGCTTACCAAATAACCCTGCGACGAAAGGCGCCGCTCTTCTTTGGATCTTCTCTACCTCCTCTGACAACCCGACCTGGCAGGATCCCATACTGATGAGCAATACTCAAGTATAGTTTGAACGAGTGTTTTGTAAGCCACCTCCTTTGTTGCTGGACTACATTTTCTAAGGACTCTCCCAATGAATCTCAACCTGGTACCCGCCTTACCAACAATTAATTTTATATGATCATTCCACTTCAAATCGTTTCGCACGCATACTCCCAGATATTTTACAGCAGTAACTGCTACTAGTATTTGTTCCGTTACCATATAAGCATACAATAAAGGATCCTTCTTTCTATGTATTCGCAATACATTAAATTTCCCTATGTTAAGGGTCAGTTGCCACTCACTGCACCAAGTGCCTATCCGCTGCAGATCTTCCTGCATTTTGCTGAAATTTTCTAATGCTGCAACTTCTCTGTATACTACAGCATCATCGACGAAAAGCCGCATGGAACTTCCGTTCCGTTATCATATAAGCATACAATAAAGGATCCTTCTTTCTATGTATTCGCAATACATTAAATTTCTCTATGTTAAGGGTCAGTTGCCACTCACTGCACCAAGTGCCTATCCGCTGCAGATCTTCCTGCATTTTGCTGAAAATTTCTAATGCTGCAACTTCTCTGTATACTACAGCATCATCGACGAAAAGCCGCATGGAACTTCGGACACTATCTAATAGGTCATTCATATATGTATATTGTGAAAGCAACGGTCCCATAACACTCTCCAGTGGCACGCCAGAGGTTACTTTGCCGTCTGTAGACGTGAGAGAATGAGAACATGCTGTGTTCTGTTTGCTAAAAACTCTTCAATCCAGCCACACAACTCGTCTGATATTCCGTAGGCTCTTACTTCGTTCATCAGGCGACAGTGCGGAAGAGTATCGAGCGCCTTCCGGAAGTCAAGGAAAATGGCATCTACCTGGGAGCCTGTATCTAGAATTTTCTGGGTCTCATGAACAAATAAACCGAGTTGGGTCTCACACGATCGCTGTTTCCGGAATCCATGTAGTCTGAAATCTGCCTTCTATTACTCTTGCTAAACAGATAAACCTCCCTGCCTTTTTTTATATTCCTATTTACTTGCATATTCAGGGATGCTGCAAAGGCCTTTTGATCACTGATTCCCTGTTCTGCGCTTACAGAGTCGAAACGTTCGGGTCTGTTTGTTATCAGTAGGTCCAAGATGTTATCTCTACGAGTCGGTTCTCTGTTTAATTGCTCGAGGTAACTTTCGGATAGTGCACTCAGTATAATGTCACTCGATGCTCTGTCCCTACCACCCGTTCTAAACATCTGAGTGTCCCAGTCTATATCTGGTAAGCTGAAATCTCCACCTAAAACTATAACATGCTGAGAAAATTTATGTTAAATGTATTCTTGATTTTCTCTGTTGTTCTGCCACTAATGCTGCTGAGTCGGGAGGTCGGTAAAAGGAGCCAATTATTAACCTAGCTCGGTTGTTGAGTGTAACCTCCACCCATAATAATTCGCAGGAACTATCCACATCTACTTTACTACAAGATAAACTACTACTAACAGCGACAAACACCCCACCACCGGTTGCATGCAATCTATCCTTTCTAAACACCATCTGTGCCTTTATAAAAATATCGGCAGAATTTATCTCTGGCTTCAGCCAGCTTTCCGTACCTATAACCATTTCAGCTTCGGTGCTTTTTATCAGCGCCTGAAGTTCCAGTACTTTACCAACGCAGCTTCTACAGTTTACAATTACAATACCGATTGCTGCTTGGTCCCCGCATGTCCTGACTTAGCCCCGCACCCTTTGAGGCTGTTGCCCTTTCTGTACTTGGCCGAGGCCATCTAACCTAAAAACCCGCCAAGTCCACGCCACACAACCCCTGCTACCCGTGTAGCCGCCTGCTGTGTGTAGTGGAGTCCTGACCTATCCAGCGGAACCCGAAACCCGACCACCCTATGGCGCAAGTCGAGGAACCTGCATTCCACACGGTCGCAGAACCGTCTCTGCCTCTGATTCAGACCCTCCACTCGGCTCTGTACCAAGCGTCAGCAGTCAGTCCTGTCGACGATGCTGCAGATGGTGAGCTCTGGTTTCATCCCGCTAGCGAGACTGGCTGTCTTCACCGAATCAGATAGCCGCCGGAAGCCAGAGAGGATTTCCTGCGATCCGTAGGGACACACATCATTGGTGCCGACATGAGCGACCACCTGCAGATGGGTGCACCCTGTTCCCTTCATGGCATTAGGAAGGACCCTTTCCACATCTGGAATTACTCCCCCAGGTATGCACACGGAGTGCACATTGGTTTTCTTCCCCTCTCTTGCTGCCATAGCTTTCTAGAACTAACAGAAAAATCTACTAATATAATATTAACTCATGTGGTTTTACCTGAGAGAATTCCTTATTAAATAGGGTATTGAACTCGTTTAAATATGCAGAAAAAGAACTTTTACTTATTGAGTTTGTTTCATTTGATGTTCATGTAAATTTGTACCGAATTTGACTGCTAGACATATTAAACAGCAAATAGATCCTTGTCAACTGCGAAGAAAATACATAATACAGAAATAGAAATATGAAAGTGTCAATACTTTAAAAATATACAACAAAATTAACTTCTTGTAGCTACTCACAAATGAGCCGAGTAGATTACTTTACGAATTTATATACTATTATTTTACAATGTAGAGAAACACGTTATAGTTATTTTACTTGAATGGTACACTGCATTGTTTTGTGTATTTTTGTTTATATAACTGAAGCTCACAATCTGGGCAATTGTCCACTGTCCTACTAGTAGCTCTGGCGTGAGGTATTAAATGAAGAGATTTTCCCGCAGAAGCTCTAACTTCATGTAACAGTTTTATTTGCTATTGGCCAATTTCAACTACATGGCCACTGTCAAACATATGCATGTAAGTAATTATTTGTCGTTGTTTGTACGACAGCTTACATGTAAATGCTTGATATGGAACATGTTGAAATTAATCAATTGCAGATAAGTTTTTCATGAAGTTACACCTCAAAGGAAAATATTTTCATTTTATAACTGTTGACCCATTAATGAGGGAAATTATTTTACTCTAAAGGTTCCTCCACCAGCCCGGTACTGTCCCGTTCCACAGGTCAGTAAAGAATAATGGTATGATTGATTCTAATCGTACTTTACCTACTTCCAGTAAGCTGGAGTAGCTGGTATCAACAACCTCTGTTAATCAGCAGAACGGAAAACCAGTCCAAGTTGCAGATTATTACTTTTTATTCATTCCATGACTAGTTTTGGGCCTAGACCCTTTCGAAGTCATTTTCTACTTTGGTTTGATGATTTGAAAATGCGTTTAGGCTCGAAATTAGTCATAGAGTGAATAAAAAGTAATAGTTTGCAACTTTCACTAGTTTTTCGTTCTTCCAATCTTACTTACCTGCGAGATGTGCACCAGACACTCAAAAATAGTGTTTGTGTTTCTCATTTTGTCTGATGCTGTCGTACACAGAAAAGTTTGTACTAATAAGCTTGGACTGCATAAATACGTGAAACTATCGCTATAGAACCGTTTACGAGCGAAATGATTTATCATCCAAAGTGTCTGTTAACAAAAATGGTTCAAATGGCTCTGAGCACTATGGGACTTAAAATCTATGGTCATCAGTCCCCTAGAACTTAGAACTGCTTAAACCTAACTAACCTAAGGACAGCACACAACACCCAGTCATCACGAGGCAGAGAAGATCCCTGACCACGGCGGGAATTGAACCCGGGAACCCGGGCGTGGGAAGCGAGAACGCTACCGCAAGACCACGAGCTGCAGACAATGGTCTGTTAACACATTAAACTATACTGATATTGTTTCAAGTAACTTTGGGACAGCTAATAAAGTTTAATAAGAAGCTCTTTCGGTACACGCAAGTGCGAAAAAGTTATGAAAGCGTTACCGAACACAGTCATCTTGATTGACGAATCAGTCTCGAAAGGGCGTTAAACATAGTTGTTCATAGTTAACTATCGTTAATAGGCAGTTTGGTTACAGGAAAGGCAAAGGCTCCATACAGACATACCTGACCTTGCACTTGATAAAGAGAGCAAGAGTGGAAAAAAAATTGACAGTCATGCCTTTCGTTACCTTTAAACAGCTTTCGACGGTACAAAATGATCCAACATGACAGAAATTCTGAGAAAAAATAGGAGCAACCGTACGGAGCGACGGTTAATATAGAATACGTACAAGAAACAAGAGAAAACAGTAAGATTTGCGGATCAGCAGATTCTTTCACACCTGATGTGCAATCTCTATATCGAAGAACCAATGTCGGAAACAAAACGAGGGACAAGATTGGGACTCAAATTCAGGGCTATATAATAAACGTGATCAGACTCGCTGACGACACTGCTGCACGCATTCTAGGTGAAGTAGAATTACAGAATTTGTTGAAGGGAATGAAGTCTAATGAGTAGCCAATTTGAATTGAGAATAAACCGAAGAAAGACCAAAGTAATGGGAAGTGGCAGAAAGAGAATAGGGAGAGGGGTCTAACATCAAAACTGACAATCTCCAAGTAGACTAAGTTAGGGAATTCTGCTACCAGACTAGCACAGTCAAAGAAGGCGTTCCTGAACAAAAGAAGTCTATTAGTATCAAACATTGGCCATGCAAGTTTGGAGCACAGCTTTGTATGGCAGTGAATCTCATACCTTGGGAGAGCTGGAACGTAAGAGATTCGAAGTGATTTAGGTATGGTGCTACAGAATATTGACGAAAATTGTTGGAAGAGGAGAGGAGTGCGTGCCGGCCCGATTAAGCCAGTCAGAATAATGACTCATAAATTTAAAAAATCTTATTTATGAAGGATATTCGGTTTACGCATGTCGGAAAGAAAAATTGCCTTGAGCACAAACAAAGAAATGGATTGTCTCATACTTTCAATGCAGGAGAAGCCATGGCACAGAAAACGTGGATTGAGGTTAAGAGAGGGAAAGTAGAAAAATTCTGGAACTTAACATGCTTTGTAAGACAGAGGAATGGTATTGCAAGTTTTGAGATTAAGATCGAATAGATAAAACGGTTAGATGCGTAAAACGCACAGAATGGATTACATAGGAAGTGTGCATGGCAGGGTAAAAGAGCGAAACACTTATATTGTAATGCGCGTATATATGACGTAAGAACTAAAAATACGACAGTTCCTCAATCTTAGATGTCGTAGTATATATGTAAAGTCCTAGGGATATAACAATTTGTTTCCAGTGGTAAGAATTGGGAAACCAGATTCCTAATACGTATCACTAGCAGATGTTAAGAAAATCAAGTGTAGTGTGATTTTTTTCTAATAATTCCATACTTTATATAAGATATCCAGGAGAACCACTCTACAGTTGAGCGTGGCCTTGTTCAAATGGTTCTGCAAATTCATGCTTAGGCTATAATAAATAAACTCTCAAATGTACTACAATTTAGGCAGCGCTCTCCTGTGTACGTTTTCCTCTCATGTCAGTTACATGTCTCCTGAAGTATCACTAAAATTAAATGTCTCCTGAAATACCTCGGAATTTCTATTACATCTTTTCTGTTTATATGTTACCGACATTCTGATCGATGGTTGATCAACAGATTGTAATATTTTAAGATATACTTTAGAGCCCAGACTTCACTTCAATATTTATTTTTCATTGATGGCCGGTTTCAAGAGTACTTTACTGTCACCTTGAGACCTCATCTTTTCCTGAATATATAGTATGATTTTGAAAAAGATGAGACCCAAAGACTCTTGAAACCCGAAATCAATTCCAAATAAATATTGAAGTGTGAATAGGGATCCAAAGCATTTCTTCAGATATTATGTTCTTCTCGTTTTGTCTGCTTATACCACCACTGCTGATACCACCATTTCATCTCTCGAAGCTATCCATACGCCTTCTATTTCTTTCCATTGCTTCAGTCAGTCGTTTCCTTATGCATCCTGAAACTCTTCACAACGGGTCACAGGCATTACATAATCTTTTATGGGTATCAGGTACTAATGATTAATCGATGTCTTTTATTCGATCGGATTCTTCCCACGTAAATAATTTCCGAATATTTCATGTTATGTCCAGGATCTTTCGCTTGGAGCCTGTCTCACAACTACTCTTATTATTTCGGGTTTAATGTTCTGTCGTCTATACTCATCCATGATTAGCACAAGCTCAAGGAAAATACTGACGTCGTTTACGTTGGAACTGTATTCCGCATTCAGAAACACGGCAAAATTTTCTGGAACCCCCCACTCACCATGCCCCACCACAAACTACTGCACAGTTCTGCCTCTTTCCACCGTAATGCATCCTATCACTTCAAAATAAATTCGATCTATTTGTGAGTGGTCATCTCATTACACCTACATAGAATGAAGAGAATAGACAGTAAATACAGCGGGCAGATCAGAGCCAGTGGACATACGGAAAAGTAATTTTCGTGCCTCTCATTTAATACAGGAGGTGATCCTGTCAACAGGCATCGGAGAACGTTGCGACCGGTCTACACGTGCTACCACCAGGAGCAACTACAGACAGAGGAAAACTGCTGCCGATGTGTGAACAGATGCTACAACAGTAGACAGCTCATTTGCATAGGCGATCGTTACTTGTCCCCATCTTGCCTTTGTCATAATTACTTCGACTGATGAGACAAAACATTACGAATAACTATTAATCCCGTATAGGTCCACCTTTCCAGTATTATACGGCAGAAATTCTGCGCGATATGGTTTCGACAAGTTCTTGCTAGTTTTCTGATAGCATGTGGCCCACAGGTCAGGTAATCTACGTAATGTATTGGCAGGTGGTTTGCCGGCGCTGGAGCCCGGTGAGGTCCTGGTGGTATTCCATTATGTTGAGGTCAGGTGAAGAGAAGAATTCTGTGATAACGGTATCAATGTTAGTTCACTGACATGCTCCTCAAACAACTGCAGCACGATTCTGCTCTTGTGACACGAACTGTTATCCTGTTGAAAGTAGCGACAACTGTTGGGAAATAATGAGTCACACTCCAAAGTAAAGTTCACTTAGTCCACAGCGTTCATGATGCGTCCGATTACTATAACAGGTCCAATGGGTGTCCAGGTGACTGTTCGTTGTGGTATATTGCTGCTCCCATCGGCCTGAGTTCGCGGCTGGTAAGCGTTTTGGGCAGCAGTACACTTCGATGATAGCGTATCAGAACGCAACTATTCACCTGGTGTAACAAGTAACAAGATTAAACGGACCAGCCGACACGTTTTGTTGGATCCATGGTCATATCTCGGTCATCCCGTATCGGAAATCGTGGGATCGCGTAAAGGAAGTCTGGTACGGTCCCAATTTTCACCAATGTGCGCTGATGTACGAGGGATGTTTGAAAGGTCCGTGCAAAAATAAAAACTACTTACGTGTTTGGGGTAAATCTTTTTTATTTTTCGACATAGTCTCCTTTTAGACTTATACTTTTCGTCCAACGCTGTTCTAATTTGTTGATCCTTTCCGAATAATAGGAATTGTCCAAGTTTGCAAAATAGCTATCACTTGCTGCAATCACTTCCTCGTTTGAATAAAATCTTTGCCCCCCCCCCCAGTCATTTCTTCAAATTGTGGAACAAATAGTATTCCCAGGGAACCAATTCTGGAGAACAGTGGGATGTGAAAAGAGCTGGAACCCTATTTCCATTAATTTTGTGAACACAACTGCTGAAGTGTGTACTGGTGCATTGTCATGATCGTAAAGGACATTTTTGCGATCCTAATCGCCGCGTTTATCTTGAAGCTCGGTTTTCAAATTGTCAAATATCTATGAATAATATGTACCTGTAAAAGTTTTACCCTTTTCCAGATAGTGGTTGAGGATTATCCCTTGCGAATCCCAAAAGTCAGTCCACATAACCTTACCTGCCGAAAGAATGGTCTTCGCCTTTTTTGGTGCAGATTCTCCATTGGTACCCCATAGTTTAGATTGTTATTTGGTCTCAGGACTATATTAATGTATCCATGTTTCATCCACAGTGACGAAACGACGCTTAAAGTCCTGCGCAATCTTCTTGAACAGCTGTAAACCATCCTTGCAACACTGCACACGATTCCGTTTCTGGTCAAGCGTAAGCAATCGCGGAACCCATATTGCGGAAAGCTTTCTCATGTCCAAATGTTTATGCCAAATATTATGTACCCATTCATTCGGGAGGCCCACAGCACTAGCAATCTCTCACACCTTAACTCTTCTGTCATCCATCACCATATCATGGATTTTATCGATGATTTCTGGAGTCGTGACCCCTACGAGGCGTCCACAACGTTCAACATCACTTGTGCCCATATGGCCACACCGAAAATTTAGAAACCACTTATAAACTGTTGTAATCGAAGGTGCCGAGTCACCGTAATGTTTATCACGCTTCCCTTTAGTCTCCTGAGGCGTTTTGCCTTTTATAAAGTAATGTTTAATTACCACACGAAATACTTTTTCGTCCATTTTTCGACAATCACTCGAATTCCTTGATTCACACGAATGCCCAACACAAGGAAACAGACCAACATGGCTGAAACTTGGCGTGCGTTCTTTCCAAAGGTGCTACTAATCAAACATAGCTTCGATACGTGCGGGTTGTGCCAACTCTCAGATTTTGCACCGACTTTTCAAACTCCCCTCGTATACGCTCCGGAACACTTGAGGATGCACCAGCAGTATTCTCTACCGTCTGATGTGGCACAGGTCGCCACCTACCCATCACAGAGCGGTCAAGCCTCAAATGTATAAGTTCTGTGGTGAAACATGGACACCCAACCCATTGTCGTCTACTGACCGTTTCACAGTCCTAAAGCCACATTCAGTAGATACGAAACAGCAAATTTTCCGTATGTGCTGAGAATCATTGAACACATACCAGTTACAATGTATTCGTTACTCATTACGTCCATTATAGAACGTTGTTACGTATACCTGTATTTTGAAATATTTGCCGGACCGTCCCTGGACTGAGTGTGATTTCGACAAAAATCACATTTTCCTTCACTGCTTGTTTTTGGTCTAAAAAGATCAAACTGTTTAAAATAAACTTCATCAATACTGAACTAAAGACTGCAAGATGTATTCCATTACGAATAATGTGAATTCATACGAACAGTATAACGAGTCGTTGTAAAAGAGTGGAACTCAATCCACTGACCGCATGTCACAATTTAATATTGCAATCTAAGTGAATACTCTCTAAGAAACGTAAGTGGACGAAAAGAATCAATGACGGTAACACGTACTCTGTGCAGTCACTTTAACACGACCGCCTGTCAAAAGCCTTCTTTTGCAATGCGGATCGCGGCGAGATGTTAAGGAAGAGAGTCAGTGAGGTTCTGAATGATATCCACAGGGATGATGAGCCATGCTGTCTCCAGTGAGGTGGCCAGCTGCCCTTGGTTTCTCAGTTGTTGATGCATGTAGCGAACAGAGTGATCGACGTCGTCCCAAAGTTTCTCGAATGGGTTTATATGCGGGGAGTTTGGTGGACAGAGGAGCACGGTAAACTCATCTTTGAACTCTAAGAACCACGCACGTACACTGTTAGCCATGTGACATGTTGCATTACCCTGCTGGTAGACGCTATCGAGCCGGGGAGAAACAAAATGCATGCTTGTGTTGAACAAGTGTGCCTTAAAGATTGAAATGGTTATCCACGGAATGCCACGAAAACATTCCCCAGCCCATAACGCTGCCTTCTCCGGCATGGATTTTTTCCACAATTGTTGCAGGGTTGAACCGTGATTTATTTTCGAAGAATATTCTTAAGAATTTATTTTATTTATTAGCGATTCATGAAGAACATTAACACACTTAATCACACTATGTAAGCATGGAAGTAGTTGCCAGGGAGTAACTGATGAAATCATAACCAAATTCCTTTTAACAAATGGGAATTTTATTTACTTTAATAGTGCCTAAAAGCATTTTCTAAAAGAAACAGATTTAAAATGATCAGAAAGCACCCTCTAAATATCGAAGTTACAATTTATTAAGAGACAGAAAGAAACAAGTTTTGACGGTATGAGCTGTCGCGCGGAGAACTTTGCCGCTCCCTTTTGACACGGCCGTAGTTACGACCGCTCACAACAGCCTCTGAAAGACTACAGTGGTGCAAATCTGCAACACACCAGATAACTTTAAACTAAGAGTTTTAACAATTTACACAAGCACGCAAACTATGCACCCCCCGTAGGAAGGATGGAAATTGTACAAAGATTCTAACAATTTATATTGTAACCCTGCCGCAGAAGGTGCACCTTAATTTTAACTTCTAAGAAAGTCTTACGGTGAAAGGGTGGCAACTATATATACCAAAATGATCTTTTAAATAAAAGCCCATGAAATGCAATCTTATATAAAATTCTACAAGGTTGGCCAAACAATAGTTAAGATGCTCTACAGTACACACATACCGCCTCTCAAGATCATAGGCAATAATATCAAAGTTTCCAAAGATCAAAACATATTTCAGGTATTAGGCCGTTACACTCAAAGCATTAAATTCGTTAACAGACGAAATCCGACAAATATGACAGAGGCAGCTACTAACGTATGGTAGACTGATATGGAGATTACCGAACAACCCGAACCGCAGGTTGCTCTAACCCGCCTCTACTCCACAAGGAAAAACAGACCACCCCTTCTATAAATGACCGCCTCCCTGCGGGTGAGGAAACGGAGAAGAATGGTGAGACAACCCCAAAGCAAAACGGCTGGTGACTTCACCTAGAAAACAATTAGAATTTAACAAGAGTAAATCAAACGTATCACCAGTCACTTAACTTCTAATAAACTGCGATATCTCGATTAGACCTGGCGAAGCACCCCCAAATCGCTCTCCCGAACCGTCCGCTGCCAGCCTCTTCAACGGTCGCAGGAAGGCGCGCCTATCTCTCGTCTCACGGCGTCGCAGTTCGCACCGGCCAGACTGATGTCGTGGGTTGACTCCTGTTGCTCTCGTGTCTACCGCGAAGTCACTACCCCTCGCTATACGCCGCGGCCCACTGGACTCAGGTGGCGACCTCACATGCGCCGACGCTCAAGATGGACAAGTCATCTTGGGTTTCAGTGCGCGACCGACAAACGGATCGATTCAACCGCCAATGACCATTGCCTGAGCAAACTCACAGACTGGCGGCCTAACGCGCAGACTCAGATGCAGGAACTAAGCCCCGACCGGGCGACCACTCGCTGAGTTCTCTTACTGGCGGAGTGGAAAGACTATCATTTTACCGGCATTAAAGGTTGATCCGAACGAGAGACATACTAGAATTCCGAACGACAGACACTGCCTAACGAATGCGGACGAGAGACAGACTAGCAAACTGTGGACGAGAGATTTACCCAGTCTGACCGACTGGCGAGCTCATAGCGCCCCTTAAATGCACGTGAACAGGCAACCTTTCCCCCTTTCTCACCAGAGGGAGACACCAAAGCTGCGATTCCCACAGCGGCGCCAACGCCAGAAACGGAAGGCGACTGCTTCCCACTACGCGCTGTGGCGCGCTCTTCAAAACAGCAATTTTTACCACGGCTGAAGGTTTTAGCTAGCAAACGGTGCTCGCCGATGGACAAAGAACTTGATTCATCTAAAAAAAGCCAGCTATCGCCACTCAGTGGTCGTCCAATTGCAGGATTAGCGTGCAAGTTCCAGCCCTCGTCGCCGATGGTCAGCAGCCTAGCATGGGTGCATTAATCAGGCCCCTCTTGCGGAGGCCCATATGCAGCAACGTTCACTGAACGATCGTTGAGGAAACACTGCTGGTAGCCACTTGGATCATCGGGGAGGTCATCAACAGATGCACGTATTTTCGCCTGCACACATCTCCACAGCCGTCGTTCACCACTGTCATCTACGTACATATTACCCATTAGAGCAGCACACTTGCCTCGGCGCCGTTTTTCGGTAGTGCCATTTTTACATTCACGGTATTCTTTAACCAAAGCGGTTCGCAAACTGTTTACAAACTATGCCGTTTCTGAAGTGCTACCACCGTTGTTCGGCATGCCAATGGTGATGCCCATTTGATCGTCAGATAAATCGGACCATTTCCGTATGACAATGACTTCACGGTTTGCTGCGGGGTCCCCCTCCCCCTCCCGCTCCGCCCACTCTCCCCCCCCCCCCCTAACCACCAACGGATACGATGTATACGCCCTTCAAAGCTAGTGCTGCCACCTGTCGACTGTGAGTGGTTTTGGCACTTTGATGTCAAACATAGGCCGTTGTGACATTGTGATAGCACCATGTAATTCCTGCACAAGTTACTCACACCATCCAATACTCCCGCACGGCGTTAGAATTTGCAGGACACAGCTTGTGGAATGTACCTTGTTAAGGACTTGAAAGCTTACGAATAATGCCGCATCAGCTAGCCGGACACGAACTGCATGTGGGAAGAAGATATAGCGAGTAGCAAAATCTATTAGGTACTCCATGTCACCACAGCGTAAGTCCACTGAGAATAAAAGGTTCGAAGAATTTGCGAACTGCTCGGCATGAACTGCATGCGGGGATCAAGACATGCGAGTAATGGAACATTATCATCAATCCGAGTTCCCTAGAGGTAACGAATTGCAGAAACACGAAAGCTATTAACGCGAACCGATATTAACGCGAACCGAGACGGGCACGAACTGCATCCCACGAAGAAATTTGCAAGTTCGTTAGTAAACATTTCAGGCAGTAACTAAACGATACGTCGAGTGTGGTGGGATATTTGTTACAGTTACGAATCCATACGCTACCCAACACGCTTGTCCGTATATACTCACACAGTAAAACACGGGTAGCCGGCCGACTTCGCCGTTTCCGGTATGCTGATTCTGATTCCCAGACACTGGGCCGAAGCATTCTGCCTTGTTTCAGCGCCGCCTATGTTAGTAAATTTCCCCATTTTCGGCTCACATGGTCGCTAGAATTGTTCGCTGTTCGCCTCTTCACTGCGTCTCGTACCCGTGAAGTCACAATGCGGCATTGTCTCGTAATTGTGAAAGGTCATAATATTATTCTTCATCAGTGCGTATCCTCAACGGCAGTAGCACTAGCTACCTAAAGTCACGAAACTGTACAATTTTTACTGAATATTAATTCCACATTATTTAGTTTTATATTTACTTAATCTTTGGTGGTTAGACCCACCAATAATGGACGGCGTCTATAACCGGAGGCGTAGAGAAGTGGTGACGTGGCGTCACGCTAGAGGAAACAGAGAGATGATACACTGCTCTATCCTGTGCTAGTCCCCTCGGCTTCGACTGACTGCTGCAACCTAAATACGTTTCAATAAGCCTGCTGTAATCACCTCTTGCAATCCCCCTACACTTTGTTTTTTACACCTTTCCCAATCTCCCCGCCCCATAATTCCATGCAATACAAAATTCATGATTCCGTGATGCCTCAGGGTGTGTCTTATAAACGAATCCCTTGTATTATTCGACGTGTGCCACAAACATGTTTTCTCCCCAAATCTATACAGTACCTCGTAATTAGTTATGTGATCTATTCAAGTACGCCTCAACCTCTTTTGAAGCATCACGTTCCAAAAGCTTGGATGTTCATTATCTCTAAACTCCAAATCTCATCTGCTAGTTTTAACGTCCAATTACATAATATAACTCCCTCAGAGCACCTGATTTAATTTGACCACGTTTCATTACCATTGTTTTGACTTTGTTAGTACTCAAACTGTTCCTACCATACAACTGCACGTCCACGTGCATTCCTGTCTCTGACGGAATTTGTGTCTTAGACTAACCCCAAAGTTTTCAATTCTTCCCACTGAACTTAATTCCTTCTCATTTTTTTTTTTTTACATTTCCTTAAATTCTTGCTCAAGGGATAAATTTAATATTATCGATAATAGGATTGTAGCCTTTCTCACTCACTCACTCCTCAACCACTGCCTCCCTTTCATGACCTTCCACTGTAACAACTTCCGTATGCATTGTGTAAAAGTTGTTTACAACTTCCCACTCCCTGTATTTTACCGCCGCTGTCTTAAAAATTTCAAAGTTTGTGTACCAGTCATCACTGTCAAATTTTTTTCGAAATCTGCAAATGCAATCAACGTAGATTTGTGCTGGCATGTTCCTGTAGTTCTCTGGATCTGAAACCGATATTTCACGATGTCAGATTCCACCACTTTTTTCATTCATCTGTAAACGATTCGTGTCAGTATTACGAATTCTTGACTTGCCATATTAAATCGCTGGTTCGATAACCTTTACAACTGTCAGCGCTTTCGCTCTTTAGCATAAGAACTACTACATTCTTTTTCACGTTTGAGGTTACCCCTTCTGGCTCATACATGTTGCACACTAGGTGGAATAGTTTTTTGCTGTCCCAAAGATATCAGATCTGAGGAAATGTAGTCCGTCCAAGTGGCCCTCTTTCGGCTTACGTCTTATAGCGTTCTGTCAATTTCTTTTCCCAGTCCCATGTTACCCAGCTTATCTTCATCAACTTTTTCTTACCTTCGCTCTTTCCATCACGTGCATCTTCCTTATGTAGGCTGGCTGTACATTCCTTCTACCTTTCAGCTTTTCTTTCTTACCTTAGTACTGGATTTCTGTGTTAATCATGATATTCTTGTAGCTACTTCTCTTCAATGCAAATGTTTCTTCAATTCTCCTAAAGGCCATGTCTTGCATTCCCCTACTTAAACATGCTTCTAAGGCCTTGCATTTTTCCTCTAGCCATTTCTGCTTAGTCATTTAAGATTCTCTGCGAATCTTATTTCCTAGACGTCTGCCTTTCTTTGGCCTGCATCAATTGCTCCATTTTGTATGTTCTCCATTTATCAATTAAATTCAATATGACCTAGGACATCCTAGAATTTCTACTATGTCTTGACTTTCGTGCTATTTGATCTTCTTTTGCCTTCACTATGTTATTCTTAAGGTCAGCCATTCGTCTTCAATTGCGTTTATTTTCTATGCTTCAGTCAATCCCCGACTAATTTTCCCTTTGAAACTCTCGGCAGCCTCTAATTCTTTCAACTTATCCACGTCACAGATCCAGGAATTCCTGTCTATTTGTAATTTCTTCAGTTTCGTCTACATTTCATAACCCATAAGTTACGGTCAGTCTACATTTGTCCCTGAAAATGTTTAACACTTTAAGACTCCAAAGACTCGTCTTACCACGCTGAAGAGAGGGTGGTCACACAAGTTATCGACCACTACCGAATATGCAGGCGAGTAAGCAGGAACTACGAGTAGTGATTAGATTTTTGGCAATGGAGGGAGTTGGAGGCCGTGAAATGTATCGACAGAGGAAGGCTGTGTACGGTGAGTACAGTCTGAGTCGTTCAAGTGTTGCGGAATGCTGAAAACGATTCCTTGAGGTGCGCGAGTCATTGGAAGACGATGTTCGTCCTGGACAGGCTCATTGTGTCATCACACCGGAAATGATTACAGAAGTGATTGCTTTAGTCTATTACAACCGCAGAATCATCGTGGACGAGATCCATCGGTTACTGGGTATTAGCGTAGGCACCGCCCACACCATAATGCATCAACACTTCAACTTCCGAAAAATCTGTGCGCAGTGGGTTCCCCACCAGCTGACGACCGTAAAGCGCAATACTCGAACGGCGCTGTCTTTGAGTCATCAGCAACGTTATCATGAGGAGGAATACGGCTTTCCGTAGTCTATTCTCACAGGTGACGAAACGTGGTGTCATCATTTGGAAC
Organism: Schistocerca serialis cubense; assembly: GCF_023864345.2. Taxonomy (NCBI): domain Eukaryota; kingdom Metazoa; phylum Arthropoda; class Insecta; order Orthoptera; family Acrididae; genus Schistocerca; species Schistocerca serialis. The sequence goes on along the minus strand of NC_064641.1, from coordinate 338,973,479 downwards.
TGGAAAGCAAGCGTCAGAGAAATCAGTGGAAATAAGCGACTTCACCACCTCCAAAGAAATCAAAGGCCGTGCACACTAGTTATGGTAAGGTCATGATGTCCTCCGTTTTTTACCACAAGGGCCTAATGCTTGTCAAATTTCTGGAACGGGGAACGTCCATCAATGCCTAGCGTTATCAAGCCACTTCACAGAACCTTAGACGAGCCATCATGTCGAAACGCCGAGGCGTGTTGTCCAACGGCGTCATCTTCCTGCCCACCCACGGCCAATGTAGTGAAGATGACATTGCAGCAGTTTCCGTGGGAAACGCTGGAACATCCATGGTACAGTCGCTTGCTACTTTCGTGTGTCTGGACCTCTAAAACAAGCTATTCGCGGACATGGATTCACAACGGACGACGAAGTGTGTGATTGAGTCCAGGCCTGGGTCCGATAGCAGCCTACCAGCTTCTTCTAGGATGGAATCGACCGGCTAGTGTCGCAACGGAATAAATGTACCAACAGTTTTGGCGACTATTTTTGAGTATGTGTACTGTGTATAACTACATTTTAGAGTTAATAAAATGATTACCTTTACACTGGTGACCGGGTTTCATTTTAATGCCCCTTATATAATCAGTCTCAAAACTTCTAGGATCTAGGTCTCTGTTCAAATGTGTGCGAATTTCTAAAGGACCAAACTGATGATGTCATCGGTCCCTACAATTACACACTACTTAAACTATGTTATGTCAAGAACACACACACACACACACACACACACGCACGCACACACACACACACACACACACACACACACACACACACACACACACACACAAAGGCCCGAGGGAGGACTCGAACCTCCGGCGGGAGGAGCCACACAATCCGTGACATGGCGCATCAACCCGCTCGGCCACTCCGCGCGGCTCTAGGTATCTCTCACAAGTACAACCTTCTTCCATGATGCTTAAGCCAAGTGTTAGCGAAGATTAAATAATATTAATTACGCTCTGTGCTAAATTATACCTGCCGGCTTCAACTTTCGTTCGTTTGCTCTAGTCCTCATTGTCCTACTTTTTGTTATCTTCCTTTCTCTACTGACGCATTCCAAACAAGCATCACAATTAAATATTCCTCTCCCATAACTTTGTGTAGTTTCTTTTCCCCGTTACACATTCTTTCAATCTCATCATCTGTGAAGCTAGTGGCATGTGACCTTATGTTATTAGTTGAAAAATGGTTCAAATGGCTCTGAGAACAATGGGACTAAACTTCTGAGGTCATCAGTTCCCTAGAACTTAGGACTACTTAAACTTAACTAACCTAAGGACATCACACACATCCATGCCCGAAGCACGATTCGAACCTGCGACCGTAGCGGTCGCGCGGTTCCAGACTGTAGCGCCTACAACCGCTCGGCCACTACGGCCGGCAGAAGGTAGAATCGAACCTAGACCGTCAATATATGACCGACCCTGTCAACAATCCAGCAGACCAGCAAATACTCTGCTATTAGTATAGATGTTTGCTTCTTGTCCATCTTGACTACGATAGTATGTTCATTATGCTGTTCATAGTTATTTACCTGCATTCCTAATTTCTTTTCTATTATTAGACCGACTCATCCTTTGCTCCTGTTTAATTTCGTATTTATAATACTGTACTGAACTGACCAGGACTACTGCTCACCAAGCCGATAATCTTCATTAATTCCCACTTCATCTAATTTCACCTTACCCATTTCTTTCATTTTTTTAGTTTTTTTACATATCTAAATGAAAAGGGAAGTTACATTCCACGCTCCGACCCGTAGAATGCTTTTTTGTTCTTTCTGAGGACATCCGTCAGAGTAGTCTCTACGAGAAGATCCTAGTAGAGGACTAACTTATCTCCAGAATATTTTACCCAAGAGGATGCCATCAGCATTTAACAACACAGTAGAGCTGCTTGCCCTCGGGGAAAAATAACCAGTTGTTTCCTCTGCTTTGTCCTTCACACTACGAGCGCTGTAATTCCACGTTGCCTGCTGCAACAAACCCAGATAAAACCATCTTCCATTCTGTTACTAAGCAGTTACTGAAAGTGCTGCTGTTACCCCTCTTCAGGAACCACACGTTTGTCTGGCCTCCCCACAGATATTCCTCCATTGTGGTATCACCTGCGACAAGGCCATTTGTACCGTCGTGGCTCGAAAGTCTCTCCACACGGCCAGTTCGTCGAGGCGAGATTCACAGTAGAATCTTACTATACTTATGTATTGTAATTAAAGGAATTTGTTCAATGTAATATAATTATAATGGTAGACTGTAAAGGGATTGATCGGATCGGCTTTCATCTAATGCTACTGAAAAATTTTACTACACAGTTTTTGTTTATATCATTCTTCTACGTAGGTAGTCCGCTTTTCACTGTACTTAGTCCGTCACTGCTAAAACTTCCCAATACCCTCTGAAAAAAGGTTTCTGGCTACGCAGCAAGGCACGTGTACACCACATCTTCCACCTGTTAATTTTAGCTGAATCGAAGGGCTCTTAAACTATCATTAATTGGAGAATCTGCAGTGACGAAGCGCTTCAGAATTTTTTCTCCCTCCGGTATCGTTACGATCCAGTAGGTGCTTAAAGATGTTAACACTGTTACGTTGTGCTCTTCAACGAGGTTTATGCGAAGGCTGTTATGCACAGTCTCATAAGCAGAACAATGGCTGATGTGCATATTGTTTATCACATCCTCAACAGTCAGTCATCTTTTATTCAGAAATAAGGCACATACCTATTCAGCATCGTCATTAGTTGTGGCTATAGCTTGATTCCCCATTCTTTCCTAACCTACACACACATTGGAGCACTTTCTATCTGCTCAATCCATTGGTATACACTTCGCTGTGATAAAATGTGGTTCCCGTGTTGTGCATAAGTCTTCTGTGAACTGCCGCTCCTTGTACATCTTCAGACTCAACGACAGGTTTAAGGTTCGTTGTTCTTATATGGTGATACGGAGCCTCACGCGGCCATGTTTTCGTCCCATGAGCGCAAAGCAGACTGATATAGCCGCAGCCTACCACAGGTGAAGACTATAGTGTTGTCGTGAGAATACGAAGCTATACAGCGAATCTAGAGGTAATTTGGGCAAAACTGCAGACACGTATTGACTAAGACTCGTATACATATCTTTAGCAACAGCATTAATTCTCCATATTAACGTATGAAATAAGGGGATTGTCAATTTCCCTTCCTGGTCCCGTTCTGAAACATTTTTATTTATAATCTAAAATTACGTAAATTATTAATCTGTTAAATAAAACTTTTATTTATTTGTAAGCCGGCCGGTGTGGCCGTGCGGTTCTAGGCTCTTCAGTCTGGAACCGCGTGACCGCTACGGTCGCAGGTTCGAATCCTGCCTCGGGCATGGATGTGTGTGATGTCCGTAGGTTAGTTAGGTTTAAGTAGTTGTAAGTTCTAGGGGACTGATGACCACAGATGTTAAGTCCCATAGTACTCAGAGCCGTTTGAACCATTTACTTGTAGTTACATCAATACTAATGTTTCCCCACCTATTAGGTAGCGTAAATGTGTAATTTGTAAACATTGTAAGTACCACGAGTCTTAGCCGAGAGACTGCAGGATACCACTAAAAATGAATAAATAAATAGAAAAATTTTATAGGATATTATCAGACTTCTTTATTCACAGGAACAATCCTATGTAAATAATTCGATTTGCTTAAACGGTACATGAAGACCGTATTTAACATATACAACACTCAACAATTTCTTGTGCCAAGAGTAGAAATGACCGGAAACGACACTGTGCAATCACAGAATAGTCTCTCATTTTAAAAAAAGAGATGTCGTCAGGATTAAATTACAGTTCTTCTGAGCAACAACACAGCCGAGAATGCGACGCCACGTTTCAGTATGACTGCAGATAGTCTCTATATCTCAGCACAAAGGCAACATGCTGTACATTCTACCGCATAAAAATTTCTGGAAAAAATTGCAGCTGCCTATGAATGGCATATATATAATTTTTTAAGTCTGGCAGGACATTTCGTTGTAACATGAGTTAGATAATCTGAAAAGTTATTCTGTTGCGAAGGTTAACTTTGTGCAATGATCTATAGCTCTGCCTTTTGTTCACTGTAATTAAATTGTAACGAGAATCTCTGAAAGTTCATGTTACTGTTTCTCATGCAGATGATATGTTTCAGGGAATTTCATTGACTTCTTTCTCTAAAGTTTTCTATTAAAACAGTTTAGATTATATAGTATGCTCAAAACTATAAATAATATTGCCCACACGATTTTACTTTCTAATAATTCAAATAAATACGTGTGAATCCTTATGATATCCAATAATATAAAAATTTCTGTTCTCGGAACTGTGCAGTGAAGCGAGTACACGTAAACATTGGAAACCTCCATAAATTTTACTTCCTGTCTAACCCTTTAGATATTACTAGCGGAGTTTATATATCACTGTATTTCATAGCGGTCTGTGCACACAGCAGGGTATGAAATAGCCGTATCATAAAGCAGGCTTTCAAACTTTATGGAGGTATTACCTTACAACACGGCGTGTTATGAAGCATCAGTGCGTCATCTCGGGTGCACATGCACTTCGAGTAGCTTCCTGCTTCTGAATTCCTCGTCTGCGTTTGCAGTGGTTGTACAAACAGACACGTTATCGCAAAGGCTGATTACGCTGGTGACAACAACGAAGACTGACCATAACGTTCACAGCTTGACTGACATTTACTGCTGCTGTATATGATCTCCGAGCAGTCGAACGTATATCTAGAGGTAAGTGACCAGAAAATAAACTAGCGTGCAAAACGTATTAACGAAAGTAACTTCTGTAAGATGTCACTGCCAAGTAATAATAGCTTGATGACACTTGGACCGTCCATAGAAAGAACTCCTACAGTATAGTACAAAATCTAACTGCAGAAAACACGCAGTGACACAAACGGTTATGACACTTTCATTCAAAGACAGTAATTGCGCTGGTTCCACTGCGATTTCTGATAGTCCTCTGGACCGTACAGAAAGCAGGACATCGTATTTAATGCGGTTTCTGATCGCCACGGACGGCAATGCATGCTCTGCAACATCTCCCCATGCTACCCACTAGGATAGTGAGGACTTCTTGTAGTGGGCCCTACCATTACTCCACCCATGCATTTGGCTAGGGCTGGATTGCCGTTGGTACATTTGGTTGTGCTGCAATACGTCTGCACAAAGCACCTCACAAGTGATAGATGGCATTGTCCATAGTCATCTCCACCCCTCTCTTCGCTCCTACTCCATCAATCTCTGTACATCTGTTCCTCCCTCCTCTGTACATTAGTTCTTTCCCATCGGTCAACATCTCCTCACCCCTCTAATCCCAACTCTTCCTTCCTTTCCGTAGTCAAATTCCTCCTCCCCCGTATCTGTGCATCTTCTCCACCCCTTCCCTGTTTCCATTCCCTCCTCCCCGATCTCACAGTCGATCTCCACCTCTTTCCCTCCGCTGTCAATCCCCTCCTCTCTCCCCACTCTGTCCGCTTCCTTCTCTCTGCCCATTTACCTATCCCGTCTCCATCTTTTCCTCCCCCTTTCTGAGGCCCACTTCCTCCCACTCTTGTTCAACATCTCCTATTTCCTTTCTGTGCTCATCTATGACCCCTCCCCTTTTCCATCCATAACAAAGATATCACCCTCGTCCCGATAACGATAGGAGGGTGTTACTTCTTACTACCCGCAGTATTTCTTTCCAGACAGTGAACATAGTATGGTTGAATCGATTGTGGGGTTTAGGAGGAGATTTTTACGCTTGGCTTTGTCTCTGTACGAATATGTCACACATTTCACTCATATTTCTGCGAATATTCCACCAGTATCTGTAGCGAAATTCGACCTGCTGTTTTCTTTTCACGCAGCTTAACGTTTGTAACGTCGTATTTCGTCAATTATGCGTCTTACAATGATATAGTTTTTTTAGGTACTTTCGGACGCATACGTGGATTCTGTCTGAAAAATGTGTTGTGGATACAGCTGCAAAGTAGTAAAAAATTTAAACATCATGCATGACGCAGCAGTTTCTCACGACTCAGTGTTTGACTTCATATCTCTTGAACTGCAAGTTGTACTAAGACATAATTTTGCGGGTTTTGCAGGTCCGTTAAGGGTGTATGTGAATGTCTGCAAAACGTGTGGTGAATGCACGTAGTGCTAAAGAAGTAAGTTATAATATCGTGCCCGATGCCGCTGATTTAGTGCATGATCAGCGAAAATGTACGCGATAGTGTTTTTTACTTTCATCAAACTCTGGGCGTTTCCAACAAGAAAAAGATTCCTAAATGTTTAAAGTTGTATACAAAGTTGGTTTCAAGTCACTGAGTGTTCTTGTTCGGAAGTACTGAATGAATAAAGTGTGGCTACATTTGTTTCTCACCCCCACCTCCAATGCTTTGACATGTAGATTGTTCTGACCCCACAGTGATTTTTTCCAGACAGTAAATGGAATGTGTACCATGTTTGGTTGAAACCGGACAAGCGTTTCAAGACGATATTTGAAACGTACATTGATACAGACACTTTTATATTATAAATGAATTCAAATTTGTGATAAATAACGGATTCAGTTATTTTGTCAGGTTGTTTGTCCTCATGAAACTGTATTTTCTGTGCAAGTGGTCAATGTATACATTTCGTACTTTTAACAGGAACTCAGTCCGTCGAATCCACACATAAGCAGTGTTTCGCTAAAATGTGAGGCACCTGGAAGACACGGGCGAAATTCAGTGTAAGTTAATACTCGTACACGCCTTCGGCGGGTATGTATTGATAAGATTTGTAAATCTCTCAGACAAGTATAATGGGCACCAGAGTACATTAGTATTACTTGGTTTTAATGATGCTACGAACACTGGGTGGATATGTAATGGGTTTGAACATCCTCGTATGTTAAGTGACCGATGTGAAGGATTCGGAGCTGCTGCGTACTCTTGAGACAGGGTTTCCGGCACCTCACAGATGTGTGAAAAGGGCATCACTGCACATTTGGCTAGCTGTCGAAAAGTGAAGCATCCAGACTTGGCAAATTTGGTTGTAACAGTGGCTCATTGAAAAACTGAAAGAAAATGTGTATGTAAACATACGTGTCGTCAAGTAGACTGCATCTGATCATAAACGCCATACGGTGCCCCGAGCTCATCATAGCCCCTTCAAATCTGCGTCTGCCGCCCGACATCCAGTAACTGCCTGCCTGCAATGTCCTGTGTCATACCGCGCCACTGGTCATGGAGCAGCTGCAGCTAGACTGAGGAATTACCGTCAAATGCACAAGCTGCCATTAACACCACCGCACAAACGGTTGTGTTTGAAGTCGTGCCATCGCCGGGAAGCACGGACTGATGATAAATAGTACTGCGCTGTGTTCAGCGACGAATCGTATTTCGGTACTGCCTGGATGATCGTCGTCGGGCAATATGGAGGCGATATGCAGAGAGCTCCCATTCTTACAATGTTTTGGAGGGACACAGCAGTTATACTCTTGGCGTCATGGTGTGGTGTGCCTTCGTGTACGATTTCGGGTCACAGCTGTTGGTGATTGAGGGTACTTTGTCAAAACATTGGTATGTCAAGTACATGCTTTGTCCTCGTGTCTTCTGTCATGGGACAGTATTGTGGTACCATTTTTCAAGTAGATAATGCTCGTCGACGCATGTCACGTGACTCTATGAACTGTTCATGTTATCTTCAGATAGTCCCAAACCAATAAGAACCACAGAGCTGTGCCTGATAGAACATCTAAGGTGCGAGGATGACGATGATAACGGTGATGATATGGGATTAACATTTGTGGTCATCAGTCTCGTAGTCACCCCTTAGGATGGAATCTGTGAACTCCATCTGTCTGCGCCTACGCTAAATATCGTGTACAAGTGTCAGAACAGTTTCTAAGTGTTTGGTCGTGTGTATCTGAAGCAGCACATGTGTACAATCCCGGCGTTTACCTAGTGGAATATGGGAAACTACCTAAAAGCCACTTCCAGGCTAAATGTTTCACCAACCCTCGTCGTCAATCCTTAAAGAGTATTCGATCTAGGACAGGTTTCCCACTTAATGTCCCAAAACAGTTTGTTAAGGCGCTCGGCTATCTGGGCGAGTAGGGTGTCCAACTCTGTCGCACATAATACGGGCCAGTTACAACAATTGACCTCAGGAGAGGATACGACTGCCTTATGACACCCCCGCCCAACAGACTAAGTGCATATGCTAGTGCCAGATCGGGTGCAGTTTCATAGGATCAGATTGTCACATACTGATAATTTCATTGCTAATTTGACTCGATTTTGGTATCACTGAAATAAAATCACACAGTGTCGCAAATCAAGGGTTACCATTTCATCTCCACCTTTGCTTTGCATTGTCATACAGTGTGTGTCGACACTGTCATCATAAACAAGAGCAGACAATTTCACGAATTAGATAATTAATATCATATTTGTTGTGGTTTTACACTGTATTTTGTTTCCAATTCAACTGTGAAAAGTAACAAGAACTAGTCTCAAATACAAAAAAGGTAAAAAACGCATTTACAATGACTTGGAATTAAACAGCCAAAGCGCTTTACTTTCATTTATTTTAGTAAGGAAACGGGTAGAAGGCAATCATAAAAGGCGTCTTGTGAGCGGTTCTGCTCTGAACGCTGAAGAGGCCACTTTTACCAGTCCCTAGCGTAAATATACCACGAAGCAGCTGCCTGATGTTTACCCTGCGTAAGACCCACCAGAGTGCAGATTGCGGACGAAAATCGTCTGGGCAAGAGCTGTGCAATCGGTTGAAGCCAGCCAACAGTTGGCTCCAAGCTGGGAGGCACAAGTTCAACTCCATGCAGCATTATGTATGTAATATATTGCTTTATTGAATGTATGTTATAAATCAAAGAATTTTTATTATTATTGCTTGTAAATAACTGATCTCTTCTGAAAATGCTTTTCTAACAAATTTCGAATGCTTTTTCAACCACATGAGTAGCTTAGAAGTAATACATATTTTCGTTTGACGTATTTTGTTGCTTTGGGGTGCCAAGGTAGCGCTGTGTCCCACGTGAGCGACAGAAGTGAGCGACTTCTGGATACGCGACACTCCAGCGGCAAGCAGAAGCATCGGACATAAAGCTCGGGTGTCCTGCGTGCGAGCGACCATGTCGCGCTACAAGATGGCTGCATAGAGCCAACCAGCTGTTTCTATATAACGGCGACCTTAAACAGTAGAATACTATAGCTGGAAAGTAAGGTTACAACATTAGGTTTACTTAAGAAAATAGAGCGCAAAGGAATGGTATGCATGAAATTTACAAAAGGAGGAATCTCCATGGAGAATTTCATAATCATCAACTACGAAGATTACCGGACAAATTCATCGAATACATTTTAATGAGCAGAGGAGCATTCGACTATCTCATCAATAAATTAAATACGTATGTTTCTTCCATGATCAAAAACTTTTTACGGCCAATAAATGCAGAATAATGACTAACTGCATGACGAACTACCTTAAATACAGCTATAAATACACATTTTACTTCCTCTATATAACGGCTGGCTGTGGTGTAGTGGTTGCGTTACAGTTCGTAATTACGTTATTTGAAAAGGCCCTGCGTTAGATTCTGGGTGCTGCTTGTATTGTAACTGACTAAGTTACAATTCTGTATACTAAGTCTTATGCATACTGGTACACAATACCGCTAAGTATATTTTTGAGGTCTTGCCAAACAACTCTGTAAGTGTATACACACATATCTCAGTATATCACACGCATTAAATTCCTAATAAATTACAATGACCCATTTCTGTACCATACGTCTACCCTGCTGCCTCCTACTGGGTTCGGAACACTGTAGAAGAAGCGTAGTGTGACGACCAGGTCGTCGCAGTGGTGGCGAGGTTCATCCCATGCCTGGGCCGGGCGCCGGGCTGCTCCAGATAGTGAAAAATGTCACAACCTGAGCGGCTTCAGCATCCATAAATACTGCCCATTTCGCCGTATCAGTCATCGTTTGCAACCAGCGCTGATAAATAAGCCATACCAGTCATGGACCTGAACAACCAGCATCAACTACTTCTGAACTATGCCTCTGCCAGCTTAAGGGACGTGAGCTGTATGAAGTCCTGATGCTGCATGGAGTTGAACTTGTGCCTCCCAGCTTGGAGCCAACTGTTGGCTGGCTTCAACCGATTGCACAGCTTTTGCCCAGACGATTTTCGTCCGCCATGTGCACTCTGGTGGGTCTTACGCAGGGTAAACATCAGGCAGCTGTTGCGTGGTTTATTTACGCTAGGGACTTGTAAAATTGGCCTCTTCAGCGTTCAGAGCAGAACCGCTCACAAGACGCCTTTTATGATTCCCTTCTACCCGTTTCCTTACTAAAATAAATGAAAGTAAAGCGCTTTGGCTGTTTAATTCCAAGTCATTGTAAATGCGTTTTTTACCTTTTTTGTATTTGAGACTAGTTCTTGTTACTTTTCACAGTCGAATTGGAAACAAAATACAGTGTAAAACTACAACAAATATGAAATTACTTTTCTAATTCGTGAAATTGTCTGCTCTTGTTGTTTATGATGACAGTGTCGACACACACTGTATGACAATGCAAAGCAAAGGTGGAGATGAAATGGTAACCCTTGATTTGATGTTGCGAACGTAGTTCATCAGCAGTCAGTGTTAAGGCCAAGCGTTTCAATTAATCTAAATAGTCCTTAAAAGTAAAGCATAAAAAACTTTTGAAAAGAAAATCAAACGTTTTGTGTAATGATTGGCCTAAAGGTGTGAAATAAAAATATTATTGAAAAGTTTGGTGCACCTCGTTTTCTGCTCGTGATTTTTAGCATCAATCAAAGGCACGGACAACGTTTTTCTGATCCACTTACTTCTTTTACAGAAATCATTTCATAAAATATTGGACTGATTTCTTTCATTTTTATGTTCAAGTTTTATTCAGATGGCATGATCTCATTCACTCCTCATTTGCCTTCCTAACATATTTCATTCAAAGGAAGCCTTTCTGACATTTAAATTCCGCACCAATTCTATGTGCAAAATAGCTAGGCCTTGAACAGATGAAATTTATGACACTTCATTTACATAGCTTGGCAGCAGCTTTTCGTGAAATACTTTAATTTTTCCTCAACCCACCAATTAAGTTTTCGTTAATTACCCCGATTACTTTCAAAGCAGGTAAATATTTTTGTCCATAACTAGACCTCATGCTGGTCAGTTTGATACCGCTTTTACCAGTTTCTCTCCCTTTGTTTGGCTGTCAAAATTCGGACAAAAACTTACGGTGTAATTTATAGAGAGTCTTCATTCCCCTCTGCTCATGCGTTTACATAAATGTATCGAGCGTTAATCGTATGATGAAATAGTGCTTTCCGCGTGCTGTCATTTCCAAAAATCGTCGTTTCGATATCTTGAGTCGTTTACGAGAAATGACGATTTTTACGATCACTTGATTCCAGAAGCGTAGGAAAGGTTCGGACGCGCCGCGAGCGACCTGTCCGCGGATATAACAACCAATATCTCAAGAATGGAAAGTGATATCATTCCGGTCTCAACTTAAAGTACAATTTAGGTGTATTGGTTACATTTCATATGCAATGATGTGTGGTCTTAAATGAACTATACGATAAGTATAAGCAATGTGATTTTACCTCTGAGAATTCTTAAAACTTTCATGCAGCCGTGGACTCAATTTCGTGCAACACAGTAACTATGACGAATAACGAAAATAAATTGAGACCCTTATCGTTTAAAGATATCAAGCTATAAGATGCGGAAAAATATAATTTTTTCACCGAATAGTTTTATTAAAATCGGATAAGTATTTCATAGCTGCCATCGCGTCCGCTCCACTGCTTTGCCGAGAAGACATGTGGCTGTCGTTGTCTGTCGCGCGTGCTGCAGCGACAAGATTCAAACACGTTTGAATTCGAACGTCGCCAGTTGCAGCTGGAGACAGGCAGTGACACAGACGTCGCTCACGTAGGACGCTTCCGTAACTATATCTGCGGTTGTGATTTGTCGCCTGAAGATGTCGCGTGCTGAGGGGCCCTTCTGTCGCTCACGTAGGACGCGGCCTGAAGGGACTTCCGATCACTGGCAGTGAGTCGTAGCTAGACGATAGTACAGTACAGGTGAAGGCTTCAGTGCACTACAAGAAATACATTTGGTTCAGGAAAATATTATACAATGCTGAATGGAGACACCGGCTTGGTGCATTTACGGTATTAAGTCACTTCATTTACGTTATCGCTTCGGATGCAATATTTTTAAAGTCTAAACGTACGTCGTAATAACTCGCACCACCCATTCAGCAAGTATTCTGGCCGAAGATTGGAATATGGTGAGCATCAGCATCATGTTTAATAAATGATGTGAAGATATCGTAATATATTGACTGCTCACTGCATAAACGTCTATGCTTCTGTTAAGACATGGAAGTTTTGTTCTCTACTTACGTATGTGACTGGAGGATTAGTTATGATAGGAAAAAAGAAATTTAATTAGTTCTGATTAATACATTAATTTCAGTAACAATGACGTGTCCTAATACTACTTCAAAGATTATCATTTCTCTTATTGTATCATTTACTGAACCCATGTCACTAAACAAAGAGTTATAGTACATGTGTAAACATTGCTGCAGTAATGCTAATGTGACGTAATGTCAGTGAAAACTAAATTGCTTTCAGCACACAGTAAAAGTGATTTCTTAACTTCTTAAATCAAAATTTGCTTGTTTATTGGAACTGTCATTTTGAAATATTTCTGGATTAATTGCCCTTTTGGGGTCTTGGAAAAATCATGACAAATAGCACTAATAGATGTTGATTTCATTCAGTTTTGAATAATTCGCTAATATTGATAGTAAAAGCAGGAAGAAAAAATTGTTATTACAAACTCCATCTTTTTTACATTTAATTGATACAGTTAAATTCCAACAAAAATTCTGTTAATGACTTTAGAAATACATACAAAAATAACTGTGAAGTTTTGTTCCTTCAGGACTGCCAAACATAAAATTTAGCAGATAGTGTAATATAATTTTTCAGGTCGACAAATGATAAGTTAAAGTTGTATAGTCCTGTGTCCCAGTACTGGAAACAAGCATTGTCATCTAAAGCATTTGTTATTAAGATAATGACTAAGGTGTGAAGTTCAATGTATGAGTAAAGCGATTAGGAAAAAGACCCATTTTGAGATCTATTAAAAGGTTTGAAACAATATTTTTGTCTTGATAATAACACAAGATAATGAACACCTCACATAATACTAAAAAATTTGTTAGAAATAATGTTTCAGTGTCCAGTACCCGTGAGATTAAATATCCCTTATACAGAACTAGTGAGCATGTAGCATTACGCGAATATAACTACTCATAGTAACATAAAAGCATGCTATGACACATGGATGTTAAGGTCTCGTTCACAAAAACTGCACACAGCACAAGCTTTCACTTTATATTTGACTACCTGGTGAGATATGAAATTTGAAAACAAACATCAAAATGAAATTAAAATATTCAAATAGTCCAGTGGAACGAAAACTCGCATTCAAGCGATGAGCATAAATGGTGTTTTGTTTGAAACTTATATCAAAGTTTGAGACGGAGTCTACGTTACATTAAATTTAACAGGAGGATGAGTCGTGGGAGTTGCGTGATTAGGTTCCGTGTTAAGTTACGTGTTGTGAGTAAGTGACAGTGAGTTGCGCCGTGAAATGACAACGTTAAAGTCAATATTTAATTAGCAACTGCCAGTGTAATGACTGAAATATTATGTTGGTGTAGAATATTACTACAAGGACTTTCTAGGCAACCGACTATTCCGTCAACATATGAAACAGGTAGCCTTGAAAATGGTACCACCGTACTCAGAAGTGTGGCACGGTCGAAACGTACGAGATTGTTTGGACTATGAATATTGTTTTTAATACAGCTTACACAGTAGATATACTGCTTACTAAAATTAGGAACCTCATCTTTCAAGCACGGCCCAGGTGATAAGGAAAAGACAATTACATGTTTTGGATTCTAGTGTGCACTAAATGATTTGAGATTTCGATGTAGCTTTTTGGGGTATACCTCCTGCTGGCAATAGTTACGTGTAATCCAAAGGGCACAGAGGAGTGTTACACGTTTCAGTGTCTTAAGTGAACAGCGGGATTCCATGATGCAGCACTAATGTACCCTTTCCAACTGCTCGTGCTTCTGAAACAGGTGACAAAAATTATACTTAAAAAAAGTGAGAACAAGAAAGAGCTATATTGTTTTGGAATATATGACACTATCCATGAAATTTGCAAAGAGCGAAAAATGACCTCCACACACAGACAGTCCCTTAGTGCCATTAAATATATAGTGCTGGAAAGTTCGTTCACCAGGTTCAAAAATCTTCAAAGTCTACAACATAAAGAAAACAGTTACCAAATCACCAAAAAGGCAGAGGCTATAACACAAAAATATCTGTGATCTCACCAGTTAAACCAAACGATAAATAAAAAATTTGAACAATGTAAAATTAATTACCAAATCACAAGCCAACTTTCTGTGTCTAACAACAGATACGAGGCCAGACCTGCCAAAATCGTGGGAGAGGATGCTAGACTGACGTCGCCAAAAAGTTTGCTCATTTTCTCAAATCAGCCAAAAGAAGGTGCGATAAATATCTCCCGTAGATAGATTCACGATGCTTAGATATCAGATTCTTAGTACAGTGCAGATTACCCCACCCCCTCCCCATAAGATATTACCACACACACATCCACACACACACACACACAAACACACACACACACACACACACACACACCTCTGGTAAATCCTCAACCCACCGCCACCCTTGCCAGTACAAGCACACTTTCGATATAAAATTTATTGGCTAGATAATGAAGTTGATCACTTAATTATCATCTCCCCCTTTGGAAAATACCCCAGCTCTCCCTCCTCTGCCTAATATGGAAACTGGCAGAAAAGTGGCTGGTAAGGAAGGCGCAAATATTGCGATGAATACGTGGCCAGAAGTGAGGTCATGATCACACGAGTAGAAGTGGCTTACAGTCGGTAAAATTACGAGAATTGTCGTAAATTAAGAAACTACTAAGGAAAAATACGCCAAAATATTGGGAATTAAGGGACAATGGGGAAGTACTTAGATGCGTACTTGGAGCTTGAAAATTATTTTGCATCGGAACAAGCGTATGACAGCAAGACAAATACGATAAAAAGCACTCAGATCCAGAAAACTGCAATTCGTCGTGGACAGCGATTAGACGGCTTCGACAGATCGTTTAACGTGGATGACCACCAATTTTATACAAACATATTTATATATGTGAGATCACAAGCCAAATGCGATTCCAAAGTTATTGACAACATACTTACACATTTTTATAACGTGTTCTTAGGTAAAGAGCATTTATTACCAGTTTGGGAGCTGCTACATAGATGTGCAGAATGGACTGCGTCTTTTATCCTGGGCAAACTGCGTACGTTTTTATAATAACAGCATTCACCTTGTTCTGCTCTGTGTTGTGTACCAATGACGTCATGCAGTGTTAGCTAACAAATACCCTAGAGATCAGTAGCTGGATGTTTTTAAGAAAATTCTGCTATACGTATACTGACGTAATAGGAGTACTTGAAGGTGAGTGCTATGTTCGACGCATTGCTAGAATAGAGAAACATCTACCTCTAAATTTTCATGTTTCTGTTTTAAAAAAATGATAAAAAGTAGATGGAACAAGTGACTAAGAGGGGTTGTAGTGAATATATCATTTACTGGTAGACTGATGATGCATTCTACAGAGAGGGAGATGTTGTGACAGCTCATTTATCGCACATTTAACCGATTTGTTCTGTTCTTCTTTTGGGCTGTGTCAGTTATGTGGTATGACCTCCGTCTAACTTGTATACAATTGCGCGTTCTGCGTATGGAACTGTTGGTAGTAGACCTCCACACTACAGTCAGCAGAGGGAATTTCCACCCATGTGTGATGAATCATGTCCACCGAACTACTGGAAAACCTATTTTGGGACACTCGCTCAGACGAACGAAGACATATGAGAAATACTCCATTTCCCTCCCCCATCTTGAACATATCGAGTCTTCAGTTTCATAACTGTAGTATTTCTAAGTCAGGGATAGGGTTTTGTGAAATACTGAAATCCCTGCATATACACTCCTGGAAATGGAAAAAAGAACACATTGACACCGGTGTGTCAGACCCAACATACTTGCTCCGGACACTGCGAGAGGGCTGTACAAGCAATGATCACACGCACGGCACAGCGGACACACCAGGAAGCGCGGTGTTGGCCGTCGAATGGCGCTAGCTGCGCAGCATTTGTGCACCGCCGCCGTCAGTGTCAGCCTGTTTGCCGTGGCATACGGAGCTCCATCGCAGTCTTTAACACTAGTAGCATGCCGCGACAGCGAGGACGTGAACCGTATGTGCAGTCGACGGACTCTGAGCGAGTGCGTATAGTGGGCATGCGCGAGGCTGGGTGGACGTACCCGCCGAATGGCTCAACACGTGGGGCGTGAGGTCTCCACAGTACATCGATGTTGTCGCCAGTGGTCGGCGGAAGGTGCACGTGCCCGTCGACCTGGGACCGGACCGCAGCGACGCACGGATGCACGCCAAGACCGTAGGATCCTACGCAGTGCCGTAGGGGACCGCACCGCCACTTCCCAGCAAATTAGGGATACTGTTGCTCCTGGGGTATCGGCGAGGACCATTCGTAACCGTCTCCATGAAGCTGGGCTACGATCCCGCACACCGTTAGGCCGTCGTCCACCCAACATCGTGCAGCCCGCCTCCAGTGGTGTCGCGACAGGCGTGAATGGTGGGACGAATGGAGACGTGTCGTCTTCAGCGATGAGAGTCGCTTCTGCCTTGGTGCCAATGATGGTCGTATGCGTGTTTGGCGCCGTGCAGGTGAGCGCCACAATCAGGACTGCATATGACCGAGGCACACAGGCCAACACCCGGCATCATGGTGTGGGGAGCGATCTCCTACACTGGCCGTACACCACTGGTGATCGTCGAGGGGACACTGAATAGTGCACGGTACATCCAAACCGTCATCGAACCCATCGTTCTACCATTCCTAGACCGGAAAGGGAACTTGCTGTTCTAACAGGACAATGCACGTCCGCATGTATCCTGTGCCACCCAACGTGCTCTAGAAGGTGTAAGTCAACTACCCTGGCCAGCAAGATCTCCGGATCTGTCCCCCATTGAGCATGTTTGGGACTGGATGAAGCGTCGTCTCACGCGGTCTGCACGTCCAGCACGAACGCTGGTCCAACTGAGGCGCCAGGTGGAAATGGCATGGCAAGCCGTTCCACAGGACTACATCCAGCATCTCTACGATCGTCTCCATGGGAGAATAGCAGCCTGCATTGCTGCGAAAGGTGGATACACACTGTACTAGTGCCGACATTGTGCATGCTCTGTTGCCTGTGTCTATGTGCCTGTGGTTCTGTCAGTGTGATCATGTGATGTATCTGACCCCAGGAATGTGTCAATAAAGTTTCCCCTTCCTGGGACAATGATTTCACGGTGTTCTTATTTCAATTTCCAGGAGTGTACATTTGCTTGACAGATGCTGTATGTGGAAGAGACTGCGCTCTGTTCATGAAGTTAATGCAGTATGGCTTATAATTCCACACGCCCAATATTGCTGATACGCAGTTATCTATTTCTTCATAAGATGTTTCATCCATTTTCCGTTGCTTACGATCATTTTGTAGGACTGATGCGATCTAGCATAAGTTCTGAATCATAGTCGCTTGTTGACAGTTGGTGCTCTACACCTTCTGAAAGCTATACAGGATGTCCGGATTACCTTGACCCCCATAAGTAACTGTTTGCCCAGATGCAAATTACCAAATGTTTCAAGCAAATGTTCCTTAGAAGTCAGGGGTACATCAGTCAGTATGAATGCCTTCGTTGTAGCTTTGTTTTCTACAAAGACATGAACAGCGGTATGACTTTTTTAAATAGTACCCTGTACTTTTTATTCGGTAATTCATTTCCTCTCCTAAAGATCTACTCAAAAATGTGTAACAGTTTACCTTTCATTCAAACACAACTTTATTAATTACATAACACAACATTGACGTTGACGCTCCCAGCGCATAGCGCAGGTACTTGGGGTAATGGAACACATCCACGTGCTGACGTTGACAGAGGACAGATTTAAACATAAGTAGAATGCACACCTGTCATTCCGTCATTCATCCTCAGATGAAGAGTTGTGTGAGTAGACTGTAGAAATGCTACTCATCTATGGGGAATGTAAGTTAGCAGAATTGCAGTACTGTTTTATTATGTATGGGTACATTTGGTACAGTAATTTAGTCCTTTTAAACACTGTTGTGTATAGTAAGCAAACAGTAAAGACTGTACTTCGTACAAACTGCATCGACATGAAGTTTCTTTTATTGTTGTTGTTGAAGGTAGGCGAAATGCTACGCAGGCAGCGGAACTGTAACAGATAGCGATATCCTGAGACGAGCCCGCCTTCCCGACGGATGTCTTCTCTTCTTGTTGCAACGCTTCAGGAAACGAGAAGTTTCAGCCCACGACAAAGCAATTTTCGTAGCACTCGCACTGACGAAGCTGCCGAAGTTACTATTCTCGATGCATTCCTGATCCAGCGACAACCCACCATGGGTTAGACAGGAAGAACATGAGCGTCATTGGAGAGTCAACGTCTGGTGTGGTATGCTTGGTATTACAATTATTGGCCCTTCTCTCATCAATGTTAGTCTAAACGGCACAGCGTATGCCAAATTACTCAGACGAATTCTTCCTCCTCTTCAGGATGAAGTGCCACTAAGAACCGGAATGCTTCTGTGGTATCAACACGATGGATGTCCAGCACATAATGCGTTGCGTCCACGTCATGTTCTGAACCGAAGGTATCCTGCCAGATGGATTGGTCGGGAGGAAGCGTTACTTAGAGTGCTAGGTCTCCTGATCTAAATCCTCTAGGCATTTTTCTTTGGGGATGCATTAAAGACTATCGCGATATTCCAACATCTCACGAGGACATGCCGGAACATATCGTTCTTGTTTGTAATTTTCTTCAGGAGGCAACACTGGAAGCAGTAAATAATTCTTTCATTCAACGAGTGCACCAGTGCATCGGTGTACATGGTCACCACTTTGAGCACCTCTGAGAGTTCTACTCCTGGGAAATGGGACAGGAGAGTTGAAGTCAATTTTGTGTTATGTTTTTACTACGTTTGGATTTGTTTTCTGACAATTCCAGCAAGTGGACGAGTTTGTGATCAAATTGTTCAAATGGCTCTGAGCACTATTGGACTTAACATCTGAGGTCATCAGTCCCCAACAACTTATAATTACTCAAACATAACTAATCTAAGGACATCGCACACATCCATGCCCGATGCAGGATTCGAACCTGCGACCGTAACAGTCGCGCGGTCACGGACTGAAGCGACTAGTACCGCTCGGCCACAGTGGCCGGCAGTTTGTGATCCCAGGCTCAAATTTAGTGTTGTGTTATGTAATTAATAACGTTGTGTTTCAGTGAATGATACACTGTGATGCATTTTTGAGTAGGTCTTTAGAAGAGGAAATGAATTACCAAATAAAAAATACAGGGTGCCATCTAAAAGTCATACCGCTGTTCATATCTTCGTACAACACAAAGCTAAAATGAAGGCAATTATGCTTACTGATGGCTCCATGATGGCTAAAGGAATTTTGCTTGAAACATTTTGTAATTTGGATCTGGACAAACAGTTATTTAGGGTGATCAAGATAAAAGGGACACCCTGAATAGTGCGTGTATCGCAAAGAATATATGTTTCTTTCTTTTTTTTCCTTTGTTGTAGAAGGTAGTAGTCTCATCAGCTTATACGTTTCTCACCATAGTGAATGGGATAGAAAACTTAGAGGGTGGATGTAGGTCAGATGTTGTAAATGTATTTGCTGCATTGGAGTATTAGCAGCTTTTCTTTCCACACAACTAACATACCTGAAACTACACAATTTTAACATCGTAGCATGGTTAAGTGCAGAACCGTGTAGCTTTAGTTGTGTTTGTGTATGTTCTAAGACAATTTCCCTTTATCCAGTACCTTCTTGGTATGGAACCAAACACTTCAACAGTTATCAGAATTGATTTGATAGCACAAGTGATTTACGCAAAATGTTTCAAGCTCCATATGTAAATCATACTTTTCTTCTTCTTCTCAACCGTGTGTTATATCACCACAACACTCTCAAATTTATCAAGCTCACATTTATAATATAGCAATAAGGAATGCTTACCTGCTGAGAGATCATGTGTAATTGAGAGATCATATGCTATTGGCTGCATGATGTGTGGAATGAGAATACCGGCCTATATCAGTAGTGTCGGGCTGTTGTGCAAGGTTTGAACAGGTATAATCTTTATTCTGAAAGCAAAATATAGAAGTCTACTGTGTCTTCACGAAAAGTAGCAGGTATTGTATCCTCCTGCATCTGGTCTGTTTCAAATTAAACCGGAGACAGTGTTGCAGGGAGCATTGGTTAAGGACAGAGGAAGTGTTGAGAGTGCATAGGAGAGACTATCTGCAGTTTTTCTCAGGATCCATAGGCGGTAGTTTGAAAGAAGGGGTAGCTCGGTTCGAAATATAGGACAGAGTGCTGCTATCGATACGATTCCTTTGTTGGGGTGGTAATTGTCCAAGGTGTGGTGAGATTTTTCAATCTCCGACCTTATGAATGAAAGAATACTTAGTGATACCCATCCCGGAACCGTGCGACTGCTACGGTCGCAGGTTCGAATCCTGCCTTGGGCATGGATGTGTGTGATGTCCCTAGGTTAATTAGGTTTAAGTAGTTTTAAGTTCTAGGGGACTGATGACCACAGCAGTTGAGTCCCATAGTGCTCAGAGCCATTTGAACCATTTGATACCCATCCACAAAGGGACAGATGATTAGTCGTAATAAAATCTCACCGAGATAGTGTGAGATGCTCAATTGTAATAAAATCTTACCGAATTTATCGAGCGTTTCCTTTAAGAAACGTAGTTTCTACACCAGCTCTCTGCTGCTGACTATTTCCCACACAACGCAACAGTATTTGCACCATGTGATGTGGGCAGTATAAAAGGGTTCACAGTATGTCCACATATATATAGCACAGCATAGTAATCCAGCCGGTGGTTTAACGATGATATAGAAATTGAGAACCTTGCTGCAATGTCATTGGAAGACATCATTACGAGACTGACGGATGAGAAGTTCTGTTGACGTGAGAAGTTATCAAGAGCAATGGTTTTGAACTCCATCAAATTTGATAAAATGCTTTGATATTTCGGAAATACTGGCTACAATATCGAAAATGATGCAAAGTACGTAAAACTGGTGAAAAATACGACAAAAATGTGGATGATTGAGGGCAGTTGCATGTTCATTTGAGTATACGAAAATCATTCCATTCCGTTCCTCTCTCTGTTGTGGTGGCTCTGTGTAATGGAAGTACACAAAGGTATTCAAACGACGTCGTGCTGGTCAGTACTGCCTCCAATTCATGATGATAGTATCTGCGTTTGTACAATGTCTGCCTTTTCACATTACGACGTCATTGAGACATTCATGCCTGCACAAATTTTCGTATGTCACAAACAGATGACGTCAACAATACGTATTCTCAAATTGCGAATCTACTCCGTAATAAACCTATTATACGAAACTATACTTTTAACGAATTGTGATTACATAAGTGGCAGTCAAACTGAAACGTGATAGATGGGAAAATGTACGCAAAATTCTTATTATTTTAAAAGTACAGCATTAACTCTTAATACATGTATCCTACTGTGAGACACGACAATCATGCATCATGGGAAATGTTTACGTATGCCTGAGGAACCAAAATTGTATCCAGGCCTACACGTCCTCACCGATACAACTCGATGGTCAAGCAAGCCTTTAATCAGGGCTCTAAAAATGAAAATAGCGTTGGGAGGGTTTTGATTTAGTGGAGGATGTGTAACGGCTTCCCATAGAACCCTCTGCAGCGTAGTCGAAACAACCTTGGCAACATATGAGACTGCACACACCTCTCCCATTGCGATATATATATTTTTTGAGACATGAAGAAAGACATTCGGGTCCGTCGATTTGCTTTGGACAGAGAAGTGCACGCGCGTGTATAGTGGTGTTTGCGCAGGCAACAGCAAATATTTTTCCATGAAGGCATCGACTGTCCTGTGGTTCAAATGGCTCTGAGCACTATGGGACTCAACTGCTGAGGTCATAAGTCCCCTAGAACTTAGAACTACTTAAACCTAACTAACCTAAGGACAACACACACATCCATGCCCGAGGCAGGATTCGAACCTGCGACCGTAGCGGTCGCGCGGTTCCAGACTGTAGCGCCAGAATCGCTCGGCCACCAGCGGCCGGCACTGTCCTGTGCTTTAGTAGGATAAATATATTAACAGTTATGGTGAAAGCTTTGTTTTCCATGTGTCTATTTTGAATTTGACTGCTCTTTATACCCTAAAGCACAGACCTCAAGCTGTGTTCCTTACTTTTTGTTCACTGTAAGATTTACTCAAAGTTTTATTTTATAATTTTGAGAAATATTAATTGTGGAGTTAATTTCATAACTACTACAATAAAACTAACGGCTAACTAAATATATGTACGTACTATGTTAACAACTTACTAATTAAGTGTGAATACTTCTATGAAGGTGAATCCACTCTCATTTACTCGTGAGTGCATCTACTGGATAATAGCTAACTGATGACCTTTACAACTGCTAAACGATGAAGGCAGCATGTAACAAATGCCAAATCGAGATGATGTGTACTACATTCTTGTGTTCACAAACGATAAGAGCTTTACTGTCTCTATGTGAAGGATATTTTCAGGAACCTCTAGAGGAGGTTCTACACGGTTCTCACAAATAGGCAGACTGATTAACGTTGAGATTTTTGAATGTATTTATCAACATTTAGAGTAAACTGGATGATCTATGATGAATTAAAGTTCCCCTTCGTCGTTCTCTACCTGTATGTCAAAGCCAATTTTAAATCATGCACGGCTATTCATGCGGTTTTCGCTAAGAGATAAACTGATTCGCGGGGAAGATTTGTCTATATAATTTACGGCGGCTGCGCCAGACAAGTCATCTTGCGGTACACACAGCGTGGCTATAACTAAAATTTCGCCACTTGAGCCAGTATACATGAAAAACTGTTTACAGTATCGGTACCTAACTTGATGGGAATGATGTTCAGACTGCGCACTGCAAAATTGGCGTTATTGCTGTTAGGCGCCGGTACTGCTGCAACGGAATAGGGCTCAAAACAGAAGCTTTAGTGTGAATAACAGTTGCCGACAGATTACAAGAATCTGGACAGGGTAAGCAGAGATTTACTCGTGCAGATGTTTTATGAAAACAGAAGCAAAAGTGCTGGTGCTCTTTACGAGAATAGACGCATTAAAGGAATACGGATGGGTGCTATTTCCACAGTGGGGTTGAACATGATTGGGAAGTTAGAACTAAGCGGCGATTTGAGAACTGCTCCTGAAAGGTGACGACTGCCAATTACGCCACCAATTATTGAACATGTTCGTCTTGCGAAAGCCCGGAATCCTGGACGTAATGTGCTATCTTCAATGTGTGCACTAGTTGTCACGACAGCTGAACGTCCCATGGTCCAACGTTCGAAAAGTGCTTAAAACAACTGTGAAATGTTATCTACATGAACTTCCACGCCGTAGTGGATGCGTCACAGTGAGCCAAGTATGTAACCTGGAACATAAACAATGTACGGTATTAATAAATGTATCCCTCCCGTGTTGGAACTAAAATGTCTCCCCTTCTGTGGTTAATTTTCTTCCACATGTCCATACAGATGTTTCCACAAAGTTTCATTGTTCTACGTTCACTCGTTTCTCATGGAAGCTTCTCTAGTAGCGAAGACGTGGAGGGTCGGTAGTACATTCTAATTGTGAAGACAATCCTTAACTGAACGCCCTGCTGTCCGTGTGTATTAATTAACAGCTTGTTATATTTACTTGTACAATGAAATTAGTATGATGAATCTACCGTTCTCCCTTTTCTTTCAAGGTATATCTCCAACTCTCTCCTGAATATATTCTCGGCTAATTTATTTAGCACGAGCAATGTTGTTGTATGCTGTTACATCGCCGATCTCCGACCTTCCGTATTCTGTGTCCCTAAGATAAAAATATCATCCGGCGTGTCAAACCCTACACTGTTACAGTAACCATTAACTCTTTAGCTTATTCAGTTCTCTTGGGTGAGGATAAGCCAATGAGTAAAATGCATTTTTATATTTTCCCTCACTCTAGGTGAGAATCATCGTACCAGAATCCCAGTCCTGCCAGCTGTGCATTATGGACAGAGTGATTACTACCTGGGAGAATGCCTTTTACTCTAACTTACCCTGGCCTCCCCACATTTTCTGATTCTCCTTCTCATATTCAGTATGACACAATCATGTTTGTAATAAAGTATGTCACTTGGCACTCAACACTGCGAAGAGAGGTTCCACAAGCACCGTCCTGCTTGCACCTGAAAATCTCAGTGGTATATTGTTCCGCAGTCTGTGTATGAATGCTTGTGTTTTAACTAGCCTCTATACTCTGAGGCCACAAATCCTACGTTCGCGTCATAGTCTGATGACTTCTAGAGATAAGTGAACTTTTTTGGGACATAACTGGAACTCTGTGCATGAATCAGCTCTTTGGCTAATAATATCAGTACATTTATGGAACGTTCAACCTGGGAAAAGTCTGCATAATGTGCACACATGTTCCATTCCCAAGGAGTGGGAAAACACTGTAATAGCTTTACACAGCCCAGACGATTTCAAATGGAACCATCACAACGGCTGCCAAAGTGGTTCTACTAGAGAACACCGTTGTGATAAATATTTCGCTTTAACGAAGACATCGGGTAGCATGATTGATACGAAAATGTTCTTTTCGGTATACGCATGAAGTTGGTCCTCACTTGCGACGTTTAGTATTTAAAACTGTGATGGAAAGTGACCGGAACCAAAGTTTTAGGTACTAGATGACATCATATCTATATCTCGCAGATCAGTGGAGCTGATCTCTAGATTGATAAAGCAACTTGCGATAAGAGGAGAATGCCTTGGAAACATTTGGAGAGAACAACCAGATTTTAATACTCACGAGACATGATTACAGTACGGATAGAAATGCCTTTTAGAAGAAATGTTCCGTAGAACAATGGCTGAAACATCAAGAAGAAGGATTCGAGACATATGAAATTAATATCAGACAACACTAGATGTGTTTGAGTAAATCATTGTCATCATCCTATACAGGGATGATGAAGGGGTTCCGAGGAAAAGATAATGCAGTCTGAATTCAAGACTGGGACAAACGCCTTGGAAAACACAGGGTCTCATGGTATACTGCCGACCTTAGTTAGAGCTGACACACAGGCTCCAAGCACACTGACTTACGAACCGTTGGTCTTTTTGCTTCAGTCATTGATTAGGAGAATGATACCTCTATACGCTGACAGTTAAGAACACACTAGTGTCCCGTGCAATTTCGACAGAATAAAGTTTCAATATCATCAAGTGAAAGTGCTTACAGATACTACTAAAAAAGGAAGGAAATGATTCCAGTCTAAACAGACTACCTTTGCAACTACTCAGTGAGTTTAAAAATGCGATAGTACCCTGATAAACCAGTTAAATAATTCAAGTTAGAATGCTAAGAATCAGGAATGATTAAAAGAAGATTATTACTAAAACGGACGATGGCAGGGAGGGCACAGGGACAAAATAGTGTAACTAAATACCTACTGACCTCTGTGTGCAACAAACGATAAAGCACAGGAGGAATTAGACTGGTGGCTTGGATTATATCACGAGCAGATAATGAGAAACCGGGAACAGAAGACAACCGGAGTATTTTAGCTCTGGTGCCGTAGAAGGATGTTGAAAATTAGATCGACTGATGGGTTTCTAAAAATGAGGAAGTTCTCCTCAGAGACGTGAAAGGAAGTAACTTGTGTAAAACACTGGCAAGAATTAGGAACAGGTAAGAACAGGATGACCGGATAAGTGTTGAGGCATTATGGAAGAACGTCCATAGTATTAGAGGGAACTGTAGATTCTGTAAACTGTAGGGGAAGACAGAAATTCGAATGCATCCAACTAGGAATTGCGAACTTAGGATACAAGTACTACTCTGAGACAAAGAGGTTATGAGGGAAACGAAATCGTGGTGGGCCACATCATGACAGTAACAAGAGTGAAGAAGGAGGAGGAAGAGGAGGAGGAGGAAAAAAGCACCTTGAGTGTGGATGAACAATTACGTTTGACCACTTGCAGGAAACTCAAAGTAGCGAGCATGGAGGACATCGGTGGGGAATGTGGATAAATGACACTAGGTGGGAGTGTGGGTCCGCTAGGGGGCGTGCCGAGATAATATGCGCAGCTGCGGTAAATACCGTGCCTGGCTTAAGGAGCAGTGGTTAACAGAACTGCCTGAAATGAGATCCCAGGTTCGAATCCCGGTCTGTCAGACATTTCCACTCATCGCCAGTGATTCCTCATATACTCTCGATGCAGCTGACAACAATGGTTCCTTTTCTTTCTTTTTCTTTCTCCTCCGCCATGCGCCATCAGTTTCCACGAAAAGCTCATATAAATATCTCCATATTCAATAATATTTCGTAATTAAGAAGACAACTTAGAAACTCACCCTCTTATGTCTTCCTCAATTCTCTTTTACTCCCTTCTCTTTAGACACAGATCGTTATAATAATAAAGAAGAGCAAAAGCAGTGTAATTATAGGACTTGCGTCTGTGCACTAAACTGTGATAAAGAAAACAAAAATGATGATTATTTTGAACATAAATATAGTAATCGTTAGCAGAAGCGCCTGACGGAACCTGTGAACTGGAAGTAGTGTGTAGGAACAGCAAAAAATAAATAACCGATAAATTTTAGTCATCCTGATCAAGTAATAAATATCATGAAAGCTATTTGCTTTACGTTGAGCTCCAGTTTTTTTATAGGCTATAGGTTTCGGCGATATAGTGCGCCATCTTCAGGCCTTAAACAACAAATCTGCAGCAGTATTAACAGCAGGAATTCCATAGAATGAAGATACTGTATGTAGACACATGAAATTATATTGGTTATTAATAAAATGGTTCAAATGGCTCTGAGCACTATGGGACTTAACTTCTGAGATCATCAGTCCCCTAGAACTTAAAACTACTTAAACCTAACTAACCTAATTACATTACACACATCCATGCTTAAGGCAGGATTCGTACCTGCGACCGCAGCGGTTGCGCGGTTCCAGACTGTAGCGCCTAGAATCGCTCGGCCACTCCGGCCGGCTGTTACTAATCAATACGGTATGATTATGGTCGCCGTACTGAGGAACCACGTGTGAACGTTCCACAAGCTACATTTATTATGTAGATAATAAAAAGTGAGAAGCCTCCAAAAGTGGTTAAGGTGTGGCAACGTAAGGCAACTTATTCGTTATCAAGAAACTGACGCACCTCAAACACATTTTATCCTACTGATCTGACAGCGTATCACTATAAAGAGCGTCACTACCAATAATATGTATGGTTCAATCTCTCACGCTCTTCCTATTCCGTTCCTTTGATAACGAATGACATATTGTAGTCATATGAAGTTTCCTGTTTTTAAATTTTACCTATATACCATTAGCATTTACTACTAGTGAGGCTGGTCTTCAATATTTTTGTCTTTTTGTCTTATTATCACTTTAACTATTTAGTGGCATTATTACAACATACTTTATCAATGTTTTAACGACTTCCAGGGGCTTTCCATCGTTTTCTTTTTCTATAATGTACTTAACAAACATAGCTTGTGGAACATTCATATATGGTAGCTTCGTATTTCAAAGCTACTCACACCTTATTGACTATTGACAGCTGATATCCTATATCTACAGATTGTATCCTTAGTTTAAGTCATTTTGGCTCTTAATACTGCTGTGCACCTGTGGTCTAGGCCTGGTTGATGCGGTGTTCGATATAGAGCGCTATCTTTTGGTGTTCTCTGGCGACTGAGCTTATATGTGTACACTACTCCTCCCCCATCAGAAGGTTTGGAGAAGTCGGGAACCATGGAAACTCAACACTCAAAATATACAGGATTCTGACTGTTGCCATATTATCAAATGGTTCAAATAGCTCTGAGCACTATGGGACTTAACATCTGTGGTCATAAGTCCCCTAGAACTTAGAACTACTTAAACGTAACTAACCTAAGGACATCACACACATCCATTCCCGAAGCAGGATTCGAACCTGCGACTGTAACGGTACCATATTATCACTGAGACGTGGAAAAGGTATGCTCGCCGTCTCCGATCATACTGATCCGTGATGGACTGATGACTAGAATACGGTAAGCTGATGCCCTCCCCCCCCCCCCCCCCCCCACATGCTTTACCTACAGCAAGGAAGTGGCCGCTTGACACAGGTGGACTACAGACTTTTAGTTCAGCTCCCTACGCGACCTTGATGGCCAGCCTCCTTCCCGGAAGTGTAAAGTAAACGCAACATGTTTAAGGCGAAGTACTAGCCCGTTCATGAGAGAGCATCTGGATAGCCGCCAACTCTCTATCACCTGATTAAATATTAATTACAAGATTTTTGCACAGTTAACTGCCGTGTCCTCTCCACAAAGCACTCGAAGCCAGGTGTCACATTAAATATCCAGGCAGCCACTGGAGACTGTCGCGGTTTGACTGCGCTGGCAGAGGTGTGCAGATTTCGTGTGGCGACCGTAGCCTTCGATTTTGGCAGCTCGTTGGACAGTGTGCCGCAAGTATTTCTATATTCTCTGCCTGGTTCATTAGCGACGTTCCGCGGCTTTTTAGCAGCTCGCGTTCGTTGGTTCAGGTCAGTGGCTTGTGATGGGTCCGATACCGAACAAACGGTCTTTACTCTGGCTACAATATTTAGATTGCACAAGCACAAATTAAGAGTGCGAGTTTTGTTACCGTATTTTAGTTACCTGTGACTGCAGCTCAGCTTGGTACGTACTAAATTGTTAATTGTTCAGAATCATTTAATTCAAGTTCAAAGTTAAATCTCTTATTTCTAAATTGCGTAGATTCAAGTAGCTGTTGAAATGATTGTTGAGGTAGTCCAAGACTAACCGTATTTTACTGAATTTCGATATGCTTCAGAAACAAAGCTCACACTTAATTTCAGTCACTAAATTAACTTTGAATTCTCCTGTATTATTAATTCTTTTGCTAAAATAAGTCAGTGTAGCGAAATTTATTACTTCTGACAAACTTTCAGTTTTCACACTACACGTGTCAACCTTCAGTTGCCACGCTTCTAGTGCTAATTATATGTGTAATAACCTTTCTTTTTCAGGTACCATAGTAATTTTCCTTAGGACTGGCGACCGTAATTTCCCCCAAATCTCAAATATCTAATTACCGGTAGTTAATTGTTAACGTAACCGCCGCACATTTACTTTCTTTATTAACTTTACCCCTTTTCAAAATTAATTTCCACCAGTTTCATTTGCATTTTTCCTTTCATTTAGATGTAACCCTTTCCTCCCTCTTTACCGACAAATTAACTTCGGTGACGATTGCTTTTCCCAAATTTCCATTAGGTACAAGCGGTTTAATTTTTCACTGTCATTAAAGTCGATAAGTGAGGGGGAGCTTACACGTGGCGACCTGGTGACAGGACAATCTTCGGATTGTCCTGGAAACGAATTTTGCATTGTGCAAATCTCGTAACAAAATACTGGTTACGAAATGGTCGATACGTCAGCGAAAATATTAGTGTGAGGAATCCTAATTATATTTTGAGATTTGGCATTTATATTGAAAATTATTAAAATGAGTGAAGGCGACAATTAACAAAATTTAATATACTTGGATACGGAACAATCGGTCGAACAGTGGGAAATGCGCACCGCGGAACCCATTGTTCAGGGGCAGGCGGCTAGCATGAAAGACGCGACCGCCGAAACGCAACAAAGAGCAGAAACAGAATTCCAAACTTTAGAAAGTGTTTAGGAATCGGAAGTGAAAATCAAATGTGAATCCCTTGATGACGAATACGGGGGACAATTAAAGAAGAAGACGCTACGGGAGTAAAACCGGTAGTTTCCGGGAATTTAACTGATTTATTGAATGTTTTGATTAACGAAATCACGAGTCAGTCTGAAAAAATTGAATGGAAGCTAGACAATCAGAACAAAGCTATTAATGTTGTTAATAACAATGTTGGAGTTGTTAACAGAAAAGTTGATAAAATCAAAGAAGATGTTGTTGTGATTAATACCGAAATCGGTAATCTTAAACAGGAAATGATAGGTGTTCAGGCGGAAATTGCGAGCATAAATACTCGTTTTTATTCCGAAATTAGCAAACTCGAGAAAAGTGTAGGAGAAGCAGTTGCTCCGATCATCGAGAGTAAGGTGACGGAACAAATTCAATTAGTGAAAAGAGGATCAAAAGAAGGTGGAAACTTTAAAGGCTTTAGTATCCGAAGTAGATACCAAAGTGACGAAGCAGGCTAATACCTGCGAAAAAGAAAGGGAAGTAGAAACGCTTGCGACAACCACTTGCCAAGTAATTACGAGAGTGTCGGAATTAGAAAAGAAACTTGACGAAAAACAGAGCTATGTGCCAATCTGTGCACATAGTTCGGAATTGTTGACGAAAGACGAGCGGTTCGACCCCTTGAAAGAAGGCGGTATACACCCTACGGATTTCATAAAAAATTTGAAAGAGTTTTACCCAGATCATGGACTAATGAGAGAAAAATTAATGCGGTTATTGATGTGTTGGCTGGTGATGCCAAGCGTTGGGGCTTAAACCTCAACATTACGAACCTGACTTTTGACGAGTTTCAAAAAAAATTTTCTGGCTGAATACTGGTCAGAGCAAAAACAGCAAAGTGTCTGGCGCGAATTTGTCGTATCGAGGCCTTTCGATCCGAATTCGCGCGACTCGATGAAGGAGTTTTGTGAGGGCTGGATCGGCAAGTTGGAATATTTGCATGATCGTCGCACGGAATCCGAAATAGTCTGGGAACTCTACAAGAAGCTTCCAGATGATACAAAACGCTACATAGGAAGCAATTACAGGACAATCAATGATTTCCTGGACAGAGTTGAGGACGAGGACAATTGTCGCAATAATCGCGATAGTGGTAGAGGCCGTGGTAGCAACAACGGGTACCACAGCAACCACAACAACGATAACCGTGGGAATAATGCATACCTCAACCATGGCAGCAATAACAATAATGGTTCGGACCGTAATAACAATCGGTACAATGCAAATAGTAACAGGAATGACGGAGACCAATATCATACTAGCGTGATACGGGCTTCGCAGAATAGTAATAACGCCAGAGGGTGCGATAAGCCGCCTCAGCAGCATCTGGGGAGCAGATCTGCTGGGACGAGACAGGGAAACCCTTAGC
Organism: Schistocerca serialis cubense; assembly: GCF_023864345.2. Lineage (NCBI taxonomy): Eukaryota > Metazoa > Arthropoda > Insecta > Orthoptera > Acrididae > Schistocerca > Schistocerca serialis. The sequence continues at coordinate 338,941,934 of NC_064641.1, read as the reverse complement.
CGCGCCGGTGAGGGGCCCACCGGGCGTGGAGAAATTTTGGAGGCCCAATAACAGGAGAAAACCCAGGTGTCGTCGTTATGAAAATTCCGTGTGGAATAATCAACGGCGGGAGAGTGTGCCAGTGTTAAGAGAAACGAGAAACGAGTAGTAGATCGGCTGTAGACATGGCAGTAGAAAATGCATTCACTGTCAGTGAGAACAATTTAAGTAGTGTTCCGGAAATCGATTATAAAGTGGCAGCTGTAACACCCACAGCTGAACTGGAGATTGGGTTTAAGAATGATTCGCAATTGTTGATAGAACAGATGTCGGATAAAACGTCCGTCATCGAGCGAGGGGATGCAGAGAGGGATGAGGTCTGGTTAAGGCAGTTCGGTCCCTTATACGACGAACTAAGAGATTATAGGGGCCTGTATGGGAGAAGTCTTTATGGGGAGCGCGTGCAGGATTTTCCGCGTCTCGTCCCACCGGAAGATAGTATTTGTGAAGTGATAGAGAGTTCTGGACCGAACCGGCAGACTTTAACGAAAGTTATAGTGGTAGAAGTAGGCGACCCATCCGACGCAAACCTCCAGTTTAAACATTGCGAAAGTATTAAGGAGGAAGATTACGAAAATTTTAGTGATAGCCGGACACGATTGGTAGAAAAGCACATAGATTACAGCGTATATGAGGTTAGAGCTGACATTATACGGTCAGGCGATAGCAGTGTGGGTTGCGCAGATCTAGAGGAAGTAATTGCAGATACTATTGGGCACATTCCTCCAGGTAGATTGGCAGATGAGATCAATCTGACCAAAGAGGAATCAACGAAGGTGACAATTAATGAATTGATAGGAAAGCAACACTCACTAGTTGACGAGTTACAGGAAAAGGTTTCGGTATTGGAAACGAAGCTACAGACTAAGCCTCAGGACAAACGTGTTGGCATTAAAACTGTATGTGAACAGAGGCTGAAAAAGCCGCCAGATAAGCCGGATTGAGGCTCAAAGCCGGATGGTTTATTTCTGGAATGACCTGGATATAGACGAGGATTTACTGTGGGAAAATAAAGTAACAGTCGGAGACAAGTGTAGGCAGATAGTAGTGTCCGTTAATATGCACGGCCTACAACTAAATGTGTTGATTGACACCGGTACACAATTGAGTGCTATATCTGGGAAAATATTTGAGTTACTGAAAGACAGACCCGGCATCGTGGTTATGCCAGTAACAGGAGTGAAAATTATCGGTGCTACTTGGAAGGCCAGTAAACCGTTCACAAACCTGAATTTTGTCAACTTCGAGATGTGTGGGGCACGATTTGAACAAGAGTTTGTCGTCGTGCCAGACATAACTACGGAAGTAATTATCGGGTTGGATTGGCTATTAAAGTACCGTGCAGTGATTAATTGCGAAAGCAAAACTTTGACATGTACGTCACAAGATAATCAATAGTAGTTAGTTTTGACGAGGCAGGAGATGGTGTGCATAGGCAATACCGGCCTATGCACATTGGTAACTGGCCGGATGCCATTGGCGTAGGTATGAATTTGAACTACTGTAACGTGAGGAATCTCGGCCTTGACAATGGTGTAGAAAGTGAATTGGAAGCTATTGTAGACGGTGTGTCAGACGTAACACACGAACAAAGACGAGGCCTGTATGAAGTAATAATGAGGAATAAGAGTGTGTTTCCAGACAAACCGAGTATTGGTGTGAAAAAAGATCGTTTGCCAGAAATAATGAAGCTAAAAACCAAAGGTCGCATACGTTGTCATGACGCTGAAGCGCGTTTTGCTAAGTTTGCAATCGGAGACTTGGTACTAGTAAAAGCTCATGAGGAAGCGAGCGAGATAAACAATGAAATCTCTATATTTAGGTTTGTTTATAATGGACGATATGAAGTCGTTGGTATACCTCACACAATTGCTTATTGCTTAGAGTATCCAAGCTCTTGAAAACTATTAGGTATACGGAACATTATGGACTTGAAATTGTACCAACCAAGGATTGATTAATACCACAGAATGGGTAATTTGTACAGTATGTAAATATAGAGTGTAAGATTTAAAAGATTTGCTAGATTTCCACGCTTTTGCCTGACCAAGAGGACATTAAAGAAGTTGTATTTAATAAGTAATTAATTTTTACTAAATGATTTAAGAGAGTGATTATTTATCAATTGAAAAATCCAAGCTGCTAGTTTAAGTTTTCAGCTGAGTCACAGTAGATTAAGCAATGTAAATATGATTATGCAACTAGCTGTAGGATTTCATGAATATGTGTTTTGCTAGTCATTGCCGATGTACTTAGACGCTGTTATAAGTTTCAGGCTAGTACATGCGTGTGATGATGGACAGTGTTGAGTTATCCACTGTGATAGTGTTAATGGACTCCTTGAGATTACTCGGGAGTGAGTTTTTCCGAAAGAATTCAGTATAACGGACGTTCTGGAAATGCCATTACACAGGCGAGTGAGATCAAGCGTGCCGCACAGGCGGGCGCAACAATACTTCAAAGGCGGAGCAGCTGTCGGCTCTTGTGCCGCTGTCGGCATTCTTTGTACTTGCGAGTAGGGAAGGCGGAGTTGTTTTTCTTCCCGGACAGCTGATGTGAAAGAACTCTGCTGTCAATATTTATGTTTTTATCGATCTGCTGAATATTATTTTTTTGTTCAGCGTTAAGTGGACTCTCATGACGAGAATATTAATTATGAAAAGGTTATATAAAATGTGTATTCTATGTAATTAATTATTAATTTGCGTATCTTATTATACCTGTTTTTTATGACCAAGTACTCTGGTTAATTTTGTAAATAGAATCCCATTTCTTGAATGGAATTTTGATGATTTTACAATAGCTGAACCATTTTCTATGTTTTCCATGAATTTTAATATGTTGTCAACGTGTTTTTTTTTGTGTAAGATGACAGAGTGGATTAAGATTAGGAGTGTCTCCACTCAATTACTATGGTCTAAAAATTGATTTATGCTTAATTAGACGAATGCTAAATTTTGATTATGTTCTGAGCGTATGCATTTCCGTTGTTTCTTTTTTGGGACATTTTCTGACTGTTTAGGTTACACGAACATCCTCAGACAATGTGAGGCACGTGTAACGCCGGAAATGCATATCCTCCTATTTCCATCTATTGTACTATAATTTTTTTCCCTTGTTTTGTTACCTCAAGATATGACATTTGTGTCTTCATGTGGTAATTGTTTTACTATTTGTATATATATATATATATATATATATATATATATATATATATATATATATATATGCATTTTTGTCGATGTATAATTGGTTTGTTTTGTAAATATTATTTGTATTTTACGCTGGGTCTTGCCTAGGGAAAACTATGCTATCGAACGAATACATCGATAGGTCGTGTGAAGAACGAAAGTGTTTAGGATCTTTGGTAGTGTTAACTCTGTCGCGTGGAGCGCAGGCAGAGAGGGTCTGGCTGGGGTAGTGGAGTGGAGCAGGTGTCTTGTGTGATGCTCCCGGGAGTTGCCGCGCTTTCGGGGTTTGGCAGCATGTAATTGCGCTCGACTTGCTATAATTGTTTCTGACATGGTGTCGCGGACGGGATGCATTAGCTGGACCACATCAAGAGCCCGTTTCGCCTGGTGACCGTGTCAAGAAGGAGGCGCGCCAACATCCAGCTTCTGCAACAGCGACGGCCGCCAATGAGTGACTGTCGCCGCCTCCTCGATCGACGGCTTCAAACCTTCAATCAACCAACAAGGAAGATTGGAAACACGTAAGGTTTTAGAACTGTATGACAGACCTCAGCTTTTAAAACTGTTCAAATCACAAAATTACAGCATCGTAGCATGAACCTTTGTTGCTCATTGTCCCAATTGCATTACCAAGCAGGGTCCCTTCCTTTTCCGGAATGAACACGAGTGTCGTTGGAATTCAAACGCCAGCATCATTCGATTTCACTGCTTTAATTTCAAAGTTCAGTTAAGGTATTCATATCTGGCTACAATATTTAGATTGCACAAGCACAAATTAAGAGTGCGAGTTTTGTTACCGTATTTTAGTTACCTGTGACTGCAGCTCAGCTTGGTACATACTAAATTGTTAATTGTTCAGAATCATTTAATTCAAGTTCAAAGTTAAATCTCTTATTTCTAAATTGCGTAGATTCAAGTAGCTGTTGAAATGATTGTTGAGGTAGTCCAAGACTAACCGTATTTTACTGAATTTCGATATGCTTCAGAAACAAAGCTCACTCTTAATTTCAGTCACTAAATTAACTTTGAATTCTCCTGTTTTATTAATTCTTTTGCTAAATTAAGTCAGAGTGTAGCGAAATTTATTACTTCTGACAAACTTTCAGTTTTCACACTACACGTGTCAACCTCCAGTTGCCACGCTTCTAGTGCTAATTATATGTGTAATAACCTTTCTTTTTCAGGTACCATAGTAATTTTCCTTGGGACTGGCGACCGTAATTTCCCCCAAATCTCAAATATCTAATTACCGGTAGTTAATTGTTAACGTAACGGCCGCACATTTACTTTCTTTATTAATTTTACCCCTTTTCAAAATTAATTTCCACCAGTTTCATTTGCATTTTTCCTTTCATTTAGATGTAACCCTTTCCTCCCTCTTTACCGACAAATTAACTTCGGTGACGATTGCTTTTCCCAAATTTCCATTAGGTACAAGCGGTATAATTTTTCACTGTCATTAAGGTCGATAAGTGAGGGGGATGTTACAGACTCTCCCCTCTGCACTGTCTGTCGTACTGTCGACTACTACATGTACGAGGACTATTCCGAAAGTAAGGTCCGAGCGGGTGCGAAATGGAAACCACTGTCCCAATGAAAAATATTTTATTTGCTACAGTTACCTACACCTTCCAGTTACTTCTCTACACATTCGCCGCTTCGAATTACACATTTTTCCTTACGTTATGCCACCTTTCCAGTACCCTCGACATAGAAGGCGGCAGCCTATGCTCTCCGCCAATTCCCTAAGCTGGTCTACAGCTCGCCGACTGTGCCAAAAAGTTGTCTTCAAAGCCAGCGGTTCATGGGAGGAGAGATGAAACTTACCGGCATCCAGTTACGGGCTGTATTGTGGGTGATCAAACAACTCCCATTGAAAACGCTGCGGGAGCATCATCAACGCCCTTGCAGAGTGCGGCCGAGAATTTCATGAAGCAGGTATCGCGTGAGAGTTGTGTTATGTGGTTTGCATGGCATTAGGCAGAATCTCCCACATGGCCCTCATACTTTGCAGGAGACACTGTTTAGCTGGGCATCCTTATGTGCTCACTGTGTGCTGAGAACTGAAAGGAGCAACGTGATGCGATCTGCGGGTATACTAGAGACACTGCCCAACACACCTGTGCAAAGATTTATCGGATTATCACTGTGATTTACATTTCGCGTCCGACTAGACCTTAATTTTCCGAATAGCCCTCGTACTACGCAGCGGTTCTGCTTGTTGTTACGACGACCACTGGGTGCGTGTTTCCTCCTAGTACTGCATCATGTTATTGACAAAGAATCTTTTCTTCACCCAGCGGTGGAATATTTTCATGCCGCAGAATCTCGGGCGGTTCACTGGATAATGGGCTGTAACTAGGCATATGTGTGTGTGTGCAGATGCTCAGCACTTTCACTTCGACTTCTGGCAATATCTGCGGACTGCATACGCCCAGGTTGCGATATGTTCCTATTATCACTGGCTTAACAGCGCTTCTCCCACGCCGCCACCAAGTTGGCATATTCCCGGAAAGGCAGGGTTTGGGACCGGTGCACTAGTTTTAATTAGTGTATCCAATGTATACATATGTAAAACACAGGGGCGAGTGAGGGTGCAGCTCAGCGAAGAGGGGAGGAGGCATCGCAGCCAGGCCTCGTGATAAGACCCCTGCCCATACTGTCTAATCCAGTATTGACACCTCCAACTGGAGCTAACAGTGACCCATAAAATAAAATCTGTTAATTAAAAGGACAGATGGTTTACTTATTTCCCAGAATTGAGAAGTTGTAATTAGTCGTGGTTTTGGGCCCCCCTCACCCCCAGGGGGGTCAAATTTTTCTTTTATTATTTCACATATATCTAAGTCCCTTACACAGAAAATAAAAATAAAAAAAATTTAAAAAATCTTCAAATGCAGCCACAAGTTCCCGAGTTCAAGTCGCTGTCCAGCACAGAGTACATTATAAAAACACAAAAGAGGTAGTGTTTGGGCTTGTAATCAAATCGTTCTCCGTCATGGGTTTCAAACACGCCCTTGTTTAAATTTTGAATAAAAATTATCAGCAATTGCGACCAAAGACTATCGGCATAAGAAGTCATCCGTAAACTCTAAAGGGCCTAGTCAAAGAGGGCGGGGAAGCAGGCAGAGGTTGAGGGCACTCTCTTGCCCATTGGGTGCGAAACTGCCCTTAAAAGGTGGAAGAGTCAGTAATGTTCAACGGCACAAGGACGCAGAAGCCAATGGAAACGACTGCATTAGAGACACTCGATGTGTATTGTGTAACTGAAAAAGCCTAATGATGATCCCTCGATTGGGAAAATATGCTTGAGTAGTCTCCCATTCGGATCTGCTGGAAGGGGAATGCCAAAGGGTAGGTGACCATGATAAAAAGACTGAATAACCAAGGAAAGGATGACATTCTACGAGTGGGGGAGTGGAATGATGTAACCGGAGTAGGATTTGCTATGAACAGGGAGGCAGCGCAGAGACAGTGTTACTATGATCATTTCAGCGACACGCTCGTTCTCACCAGAATCGGCAGTAGACGATCACCGACAAAAATAGTTCAGGTATTCGTGCCGACGCCGCAAGCTGAAAACGAAGAGCTTAGGTATATGGGGATGGAAATGGAAATGAGCGTTTGGCGTCATTGGCCGTGAGGCCCCCTTAGGGGGCAGATCCGGCCGCCTTGGTGTAGGTCGTATTACATTCGAAGACACATTTGGCGATCTGCGCGCCGGATTCGGATGAAATGATGATCAAGACAACACAACACCCAGTCCCTGAGCGAGAAAATCCCCGACCCAGCCGGGAATCGAACCCGGGCTTGTAGGACGGCAATCCGTGACGCTCACCACTCAGTTATCGGAGCGGACTGGTATATGAGGATAAGAAACGGGTAACTCCTTACCTACAAGGGAGGTGAAACCTATTAGTAATGAGAATAGGAATGCGGTTGTAGCGGAAGGAATTGAAGAAAGAGTTATGAGCGAATGTGGGCTTAGTAGTCGGAATGAGAAACGAGAAAGGGTAATTGATTTATGCAATAAATTTCAGCCAGTAAGAGCGAACACTCTGTTCACGAATGACATTCGGAGGAGATGTAAATAGAAAAGGCTGGGAGATACTGGAAGAGTGCAGTTAGTGTACATCATGGTCAGGGAGAGATCTCTAAATCAGATACATGATTGTAAGGAGTTCCAGAGCCAGATATAATCTCAGGTCAGAATTTAGTAATTATGAATCGTGCACTGAGGTTTAAGAGACTACTCAGGAAGAAACAATGCGCTAGGAAGTGGGGTGCGGAAATATTAAAGAATAAAGGGATACGCTTGAAGATCTGTTCGGTTATTGATACTGCGATAAAGAATGACTCAGTAGGCAGTTCAGTTGAAGAGGAGTGGACATCTCTAAAAAGAGAAATGACAGATCCTGGAAAGAAATTCTTATATACAAGAAAGGTAACTGTAAGCAAACCATGGTTAACAGGATAAATACCTCAGATTATAGACGAATGTCCAGGGAAATTCAAGAATAGCGAGATAGGAGTCACTTACAAATAAAATAAATAGAAAGTGCAGGGAAGCTAAGGTGAAATGGCTACATGAAAATGTGAAGAAATCTAAAAAGAAATTATTGACGGAATACCTGACGTAGCATAAAGAAAAGACAAAAAACCTTCTCTGAAATGAAACGCAAGGGTGGCAACATCGACAGTGCAATGGGAGCTTCATTGTTAAATGCAGAGAAGAGAGCGGACAGGTGGGAAGAGTAAATTGAAGGCTCCTCTAAGGGAAAGACTTGTCTGATGTGACAGAAGAAGAAACAAGAATTGATATAGTTCCAGTATTACAGCGAGAATTTAATATTGATTTGGAAGAATTACGATCAAATGAGACAGAGGATTGTTTACATTCCATCACAATTACTAAAATCATGGAGAGAAGTGACAATAGAGTAATCACGGTGGTGTGTAGAAAATATGTGACGTTCGCAAAACCATCATCCATGTCATTCCGAAGATAGCAAAAGCCGACAAGAGCGAGAATTGCCACCTAGTCAGCTTAGCAGCTCATGCGTCCACGTTGCTGACAAGAATAATATACAGAAGAAGGGCAAAGAAGATTGAGGATCTTTTAGATGACGATCAGTTTGACTTTGGGAAAGGTAAAGGTACAAGAAGCAATTCTGACGTTGAGGTTTATAATGGAAGAATGACTGAAGGAAATTCAGTACAAGTTCATAAGATCTGTCGAGCTAGAAAACACATTCGACAACCTAAAATGGCCCAAGATGTTCAAACTCCTGAAACATGTAGGGGTGACAGAGTCCCATACTTCTTAACAGAGCATAGGGGACGATGCGGGAGACCCGCGCCGCTGTACTGGGCAAGGTACTAGCGGACCTGCTTTGCCATTGCCTTCCTCCGACCGTAATTGGGATGAATGATGGCTCAAATGGCTCTGATCGCTATGGGACTTAAATTCTGAGGTCATCAATCCCATAGAAATTAGGACTACTTAAACCTAACTAACCTAAGAACGTCACACACATCCACGTCCGAGGTAGGATTCGAACCAGCGTCCGTAGCGGACGCGCGGTTCTAGACTGTAGCGCCTAGAACTACCGACCACTCCGGCCGGCGGATGAGTGATGATGATGACGACACAACAACACCCAGTCATTTCGAGGCAGGTGAAAATCCCAGACCCCGCAGGGAATCCAACCCGGGACCCCATGCTCGGGAAGCGAGAACGCTACCGCGAGACCACGAGCTGCGGACAAGTAGGGGTAGGCTATAGGACTAAAAAGGGATACATGTAATATGCACAAGAACCAACAGGAAACAATAAGAGTAGTGCACCAAGAACGAAGTGCTTAAATAGAAAAGGGTGTGGAGCAAGGCTGGACTTTGTCGCCCCTACTGTTCAGTATATGAGGCTTTCGGAATAAAATTGGTGTGAGTCCAAAGAAAGTGTTTCTGAAGTATCGTAGGATAAAGAAACATTGGAATAAAAGAAATCCGCATTAACGTTACAAACATAAGTTTTGTTTTGAAACAGACAGTTGTACTTCACTTGTTCCATACAAAGTGGAATATATAGAAGAAGCATTGGTGACTGCAGCGATGTCTGAAACAGAAAATACGGACTTGCTTCAGTCGTCTTCGGAAAATAATTTCAAACTAACTAGTGCACAGTACAACAGCTCCATATTTAATATTTCCGTGTCCGTTCTTGTATTGCTGCCTGTGCCTACGTATCCACACACGGAACAATTCATGACTCTCTTCAGACTTGGCGTCAGTTTCAGCAAACCTTTCATGACGTGTGTTTGAAAGGCAAAGAGTATGTTGAAGAATAGGTGATGAATGGGAGAGATAAAAGGCAGAAAATCTAACATGTCCTTCCTTGCGTCCGCAACTGCATGTCGCGGCTTCTAGAGACTGTCTTGTTCTGATAGCTGACGTTTTGGTCTTCTTTTACCTTTCTCTGCCAAATTAATTGCGTGAAAATGTCAGGATCGCGGCCGTGTTTTTCTTTTAGTGAATATGCACATGCCTTCTCTTGCCACCTCTGAATATCTAGCTAATTCATTTTGTGACCATCAACGATTTAGTTCCGATTTTCAATGGCTGCTTCCAATTTTTTGTGGATAAAAAGTCAGTATACATCATGTGACGTATTTTAAACGGCTCTTTCTTCTTGGATTCTTTCACAATGGTTATCCAGTTATCTGGCGAAAAAATGAGTTGCTTTTCTACCCTTTGCTTCTGTCAATTCAAAGTCGGCATCATTTGGTAGTTACGAAAGAGCTCTGATCCAAGAAATTTACGATATATGATTTCTGCTCCCACATCTGTTTCTTGTAATAGTTTCTTCCAAGCAAGTGCCATTTTTATGTTCCAGTTTTGTCCCGTGCAGCTGTCAGAATATAAAATCAAAAGCTTGTAATATTTCGTATGTTTCTTGAGATGCTGCACTAGGCACTTGGAAAGATCTTGTGATACTCTTCCCCCTTCCGTTTCGTCCTGCATGTACATAAAATCATTTGGTTTGCTAAGCGAATGTATTGCAAAGTTGTACACATATTACACGCTACTGATGTTGACAGTTTTGGAGACAGGAATGCCTTCTGTAGATCAGTAACTAGAATCATCTGAAATATTTGCTACATCTGATTTCAAATTGATCCAGCCTGGGCAGCTTTAAGTTAGTGCACGTCTCTTTCCTGCGCTATGGACAGCAACGTAGATTTATTCTGTTCTAATGAGAGCTACATGTTTATTTCATCCTAGAAATTACTCTTGATGATAGCTTGAAATGGAGATTAAATTTTGTTGAAAAGACATGGCAACAGAATTTATCTTTTACTGTTGTCTTACGTTACTCATCACATTTCTAGACGTACACGCTTTACAGTTTGGAAGTAGACTAATCTGGTTTTAAGGAATTCCTTTCACGATTTTTATTTCGTGTGTAATAACTTTGATAGACTGGAAATTATTTTATATGTAACGTAAGATCAGTGTCATCAGTTTTATTGCCTGGGATCTTTTTTCCACTACATCACAAACACCCGGCTTTGGTATACAACGGTACAGTCATCCGTCGGGTATCTGAAATTTGTTTAGAAAGAACGCCATGCAGATCTGCCTGCTTTGGTTTCCCACCTCTAGGAAGTAATTAAATGATGATGATTTCCGATTTCAAGAACCATTTCAAGGCCATCTCCTTTGCACACTGAAAGATTGCACTGTTCCGTGAAGATAATTATTTTGTTGTGAATAGTCACTTAGGTTCCAGAAAGAATCAAATGATTTCCTAAACTGCTCTTCTATTATTCTTGGAGATTCTGTTGGTAACAACTTTTCCTGCAACTAAGAATTCTTTTGTGGTCATATACTCTTGCTCAGTTTTTCGAAGAGTTTCCCTTTTGTTAGTCTTCCAGGTCTCCACATTTCGAGTAAGTTTCCTTCCTCTCTGTGCTAATGGTGATTGACTACTCTTTACGATTCTCTCTATTAGCTCTGTAATAAACAATATAATAACAGTTGTTATTACGAACACAAAATCTAAAATTCTAGACTAATAAGGGCATTATATTGCTTTAACGGTTGCAAAATTTGTAATTTTGTTGAGAAACCATGTACACAAATGTTATAACTGGTAAAAACGTTACCTGTGTTTCGCAGTAAGTTTTGAATTGCATTACTTTGTCTTCAGTTTCTTCTGAAAAGTCGTCTATGTTCATAGTAATGGTTATTCAGTGTAATGAAACTGCAAAACTTTGAAACACAGCACATGCCGTAGACTTCCTTCACTCGTTGTCTGAAATAATAAACAGCTGTTCCAGTTGTCAAGTAAAATGCTGCTAGTACCACACAGCTCAACTAGGGACTTCATTTACTAGGCTGCGGAAAGATCCTGGAACGCAGAGTGCACTACACGCCTCCGTTCGCAAAACATATTTTTTACGAACTTACACTCTTGTTCTGTCATCGCTTCATATACATCAAAGAAGCAATAACGGAAGTAAAAGACTGATTTCAGAGCGGAATTAAAATGCAGCGTTAGAGGATGTGAATGATGAGATTCCCTGATCACATTGCTATCTTCGGTGAAAGTGAAGAATTACAGTAGCTGTGGGGTGGAGTGAACGGTCTGGTGAGTACGGTATGTGCTAAAGCGAGGAAAGACGAAAGTAACGGTATGAATCAGAAATGAGAACAGCGAGAAACTTAACGGTCACGAAGTTGACGAAGTCAAGATATTCTGCTGTCTAGGCAGCAAAAAAAAAACTTGACAGACGGAGCAAGGTGGACATAAAAAGGAGACTAGCACGGAAAAAAATGGAATTCCTGGACAAGAGAAGTCCATTACGATCAAACATATGCCTTAATTTGTGGATGAAATTTCTGAGAATGTGCGTTTGATGCGCAGCATCGTACAGTAGTTAATCACGGAACCGAAGAGAGTTGAAGAATTTGAGATGTGGTGTCAGTCATGATTGTTGAAAATTAGGTGGACAGATAATGAAACGAATGAAGGGCTTCTCCGTAGAAAGGCTGCTATGAAGGAAACACAAGGGAAACACCAACAAGTAGAGGGCACAGGACGATATAGCACCTGTTAAGACATTAGGGAGTAACTTCCATGTCACTAAAGGGAGGTAGAGGGAAAAAACTGTAGAGGATGACAGATAATGGAATACTTTCAGCTAATGACTGAGGACGTTGGTTGCAAGTGCTACTCTAAGATGACATGTTTGGCGCAAGAAGGAAATTGGTGGCTGGCCGCGTGGAACGAATCAAAAGACTGACGACTAAAAAGAAATTGTGTTTAGGGCCTCAAATTGGCGAAGAAGTTAAAGCTGGCGGTTTTTTTTATATTTATTGCATATATATCGCCTTTTTCCCGGCATGCAACATGAATGCACCTATATTTTCCTGGTGAAGGTTTCAATGTTAATCAAATACGTGGTTGGTACGATAGCCCTTAAATAATGACCCAGACGATTTATTTCACAGTATATGCCATTTCCAAAGAAGTACTACAAATTTGTCTACATGATTATAACTCGAAAATTACACATTTTCCACATTCTTTTCTTGTCGGCATTGGGACAACTCTGTCAGCTATGGTATTTTTGTACGGTTCTATAACAGGCTGGCCAAGAAATTAACTGAACCTAAAATTAAAATTAATTTCAGTAGCGACTATCATTTTTTCTTGCAAAGTATATAAAAAAATGCATTCCACGTTAACTATTGGTACTAAATTTTTCTCAAGAAATATGTTACGTAAAATTTTCCTACATGCACTGAAACCATATTAAATATTATTCACAATGTTGCAGCAATCAATTCGTGAAAACTGTCAGTAATTGGCAAGCCTATAGAAATTGTTAACAAAGTCATCTTTCTTGACCTGGGCTGCTCTGACTTTGAAATGATTTCATGCTTCGGGAATTGATGTTCAGTGTTGCTCTCTGACTTCCAGATGATTTCGTGCTTCGCGAATCTTTTTTAAGGTGACGTCACTGACCATATAAGACTTGGCAGCAAAAAGTGTAGATAATTTCCATCCTGAGGGTACAAGAAAAGCGTTCACATCATATTGCTACTGAGAATATAAACAAAAAGTTATATGTTGTCAGCAACAAGTTTAAATCGCAAGTATGGGTTATCAAACCTTTGCTAACCCTCGCTTGATAACTGCCGTAGCAGTGTAATGTAACTTGATTATAAGCAGCAGCTGAACTGAATTACACGTCAGTTGCAGGAGGCATGTTGTGATGAATGAGAAGGGTGGGAGCTTTTGACACACGAGTTCTCCCTTCGCCCTAGTAATATACTGCGATCTACGTGGCTGTCTACAAACGTGAAGTTTCGAAATTACGAACGGAATCACTAGTACTAATGTAATAAGATCAACAGGATGTCAGCTAATTACATAACGATTCCGTTAAACTCTGCAGCTGAACGTCACCACAACGCACAAACACATATAGGGCAGTAATCATAGCTACATCCACTGGTTTACGGAGTTTTGTAGTTTTTCATAATACATTCCCACTTCTAAAAGACATCACAATGCTTGAATTTATCGTAAAACTAATAAAACTATTTTAAAAACATTGTTTACATTACTCACTTCATAGACTAGAAATACTATTTCGCAGTTATACTTTACTTGATTTTTTGTCTCTCAAAAGGGATCACATACTTCGTTCGTGGTCTGGCAGTAACGCATTTGGTTTCTTTTTTTCCAGTATTGTTTATAATTTCTCAGCAGGAATGACCCACTGTAATAGTGAATATGTATAGACGTAGACGTTTTGTGGAGGGCAGTGTAATTGGAAGGCAGCCATTATTGAAGAATTACTTGTTGCTAACTCTCCCATGAGCCTTGTCGCAATAGAGAAGCATATGTGACGGACAGAATGTTGCCTGAAAACTGCGATAAGGAGTGTGGCTAATCGCTGATCTTTGGACCATGATGAGAATCGTTCAATGTGAGCGATGATTCTGATTTAGTGAAACACAGACCAGTGAAAAAATTTAATGAGTTGAGATTAACTAGTTACCGTGCGAGAGGCACGTTTTATGGAAATATTAAGAGAATGGATGTGTGGCTGCGTAATGCATACAGATGTAGTGCACTTCATGTTTGTTGTTGTTGTGGCCTTCAGCCCAGAGCTCTCCACGCTATTCTATACTGTGCAAGCTTCTTCATCTCCAAGTACATATTGCAACCTACATCCCTCTGAATCTGCTTACTGCATTCTTCTCTTGGTCTCCCTTTACGATTTTTACCCTCCACGCTGCCCTTCAATACTAAATTTGTGATCCCTTGATACATTATAACATGTCCAACCAACCGATCCCTTCTTCTACTGAAGTTGTGCCACAAATTCCTATTTTCCCTAATTCTATTCAGTACCTCCTCATTAGTTATGTGATCTACCCATCTAATATTCTGCATTTTTCCGAAGCTCCTATTCTCTTCTTGTCTCAACTATTTATCGTCCATGTTGCACTTTCATACAGGGCCACACTCCATACACATATTTTCAGAAAAAGACTTACTGACACTTAAATCAATACTCGATGTTAACAAATTTCTCTTCTTCAGAAACGCTTTCCTTGTTATTGGCAGTCGACATTTTATATCCTCTCTACTCCGACCTTCATCAGTTATTTTGCACCCCAAATAACAAAACTCATCTACGACCTTAAGTCCGCCCGCATCTCGTGGTCGTGCGGTAGCGTTCTCGCTTCCCACGCCCGGGTTCCCGGGTTCGATTCCCGGCGGGGTCAGGGATTTTCTCTGCCTCGTGATGGCTGGGTGTTGTGCGATGTCCTTAGGTTAGTTAGGTTTAGGTAGTTCTAAGTTCTAGGGGACTGATGACCATAGATGTTAAGTCCCATAGTGCTCAGAGCAATTTGAATTGAACCTTAAGTCTATCATTTCATAACCTAAGTCCCTCGACATCACCTGATTTAATTCGACTACCTTCCATTAACGTGGTTTTGCTTTTGTTGATGTTCATCTTATATCCTCCTATGAAGACATTATCGTCCGCGGCTCGCAGTCTGGCTTTAGCTGTCGCCGCGGTCGCACGCTCCTCAAGTTTGCTCCGTGAACGTTCAGTGTTTACGCCAGTGTTTACGTGTTTCGTGATTGTTTATTGGCGTTTTGCTCGTGAATAAAGTGTTATAAATTGAGGTATTGGTCTTCGTTCGTGTCGTCTTTCTACGTAGTGCCATTGGGATTTCGGCGTTGTCCGAAATTTCATCGCTGCAGAACACCATAGCAAACTCCGTGAGAAAAAACACCGTGATTTTCACCTTCGACAAGTACACATGTCGAGTACAGCCCTCTGCACTTGAAATACACGAATAGATTACCGAGGTAATCGGCCTTCATTCTGAATCTGTTCATACCATGCAGCTAGACTCTGATGAATACTGCATTTTTGTAAAGTTTAACGATCCCGTGAATGTAGATCGCCCTCTGCAAGAAATTGGTTATGAAACGGAATTTATACAACGTGATGGTACTAAAAGTACTGTAAAACACAGGAATTCCGAGTTTGTAATTAGAAATGTTAGGGTTTTAAATATTCCCATAGAAGTATACAAAAATTAAATATGTCCTTTTAAAGTATGGGGTTGTCACACAAATAGTAAACGAAAGGTGGGCTTCGCATTTCAAGCTGCAGTACTTTAACGACATTCGCCCCGTGGAGATGGAAGTGAAGGCAAACGTTCCCTCCCAGCTTTGTTGACGGGCACGAGGCGCATGTTATTTAATCAGGGCAAACCCCTACATATCATGCTTCTAACGAGTCTGGTCACCTCCGTCAGGACTGCCCTCGCCGTGTTTTTGTGATAAAAAATAACCTTACGCAACGCCGGAAATTAACACTCAACGATTTGTTGCCAGCCAGTAACACAGAGGCGGCGGCTGTCGTGGATCCTGTTACTACCTCTGAAAATGTTGCACTTAATGTTAATGAATTTCCGTATTTAAAACCTGCATTAACTGCTGACATTCCGTCCCGTGACGGCGAGTCTCCCACTAAAAAGCGTTCTCTACAGGACACTGAAGAAAAGAAATTTTTCAAATGGCTCTGAGCTCTATGGGGCTCAACATCTGTGGTCATAAGTCCCCTAGAAGTTACAACTACTTAAACCTAACTAAGTACATCACACACATCCATGACCGAGGCGGGATTCGAACCTGCGACCGTAGCGGTCGCGCGGTTCCGGACTGAGCGCCTAGAACCGCTAGACCACCGCGGCCGGCACTGAAAAAATTGTTGATGAGGACTCTTCCTGTGAAACACCCGATCCCCGGAAGCCGAAGCCAAGTCCTGAAGATCTTTTGGAAGTGGAAGAAGGAGATGAAATGCCGATCGATGTGGCTCCCACTTCCGCACAAGGAATTATATCGCCACGAACAGATAGTGACGCAGCTGGTAGTGACCTTTCACAGAAATGTGACCTTGAGCCTGGGGTCACAGCTGCAATAACATCAAGTGCACAGACCATACAGTGCAAACAGTACGAGGAAGTACCAAGTAAACAACCTGCTGACTCCGAAGCGCAACACCGCGCCTAAGGAGGAAGTAAACAAGCATCACCGCCTCGCCAGCAAGACAACACAACAGACAACACGCCGGAGCCAAATATTGACGAATCGCAAGCCGCCGCCGTTGCGCCAGAAGGCCACCGTCGGAAGCCGCGACTGAAACCAGGTCTTGCTGTCACGCGTCATCAAGCAAAAGCCACACCAGAGAAGAAAGACATCAAGAAAAAGAATATTGAAGAATATGAGGTCATCTGGGCCAACACTGACGAGGAGAAAGAGAAAGACCACAGTGACTTATAGCAAGTCATGCCAGGATTTCAGGATAATTTTCTTTTCAAGCACTTTATTCAAAAGCATCAAAAATTTTTCTAGGAAGTTAGTACATGTAATGGGCACAGAGTTTGTAAAGATCGTGACTTGTAGAGAAGCACGTTGCTGCTATAATCATACCGATCCTCATCCCAAATAGCTTCTTCTGGTATGTCTGTGATGCAAGCTTATAGCTTTACTACTATTAACATTAATAAAATACAGTCGCCCTTGAAATTGGCAGCACTAAAAGAATACTTCAACGAGTCTGGGACAGATATCGCGTTGCTACAAGAAGTTGCGATAACGGAATTTCGGATACCAGGCTTATTTTGAAATTGTTAATGTTTCTACAGAAGTCAATATCGGTACAGCCATTCTTATAAGGGAAGGCATTCCGGTGACTGAAATCGAACGACTAGAATCAGGAAGAGCCGTAGGCATAAAAATTTTCGATTTTAGCGTGCTTAACCTTTACGCCCCATCAGGAAATTCCCATGAATTGGATCGTGCGAGGTTTTTTCAGGATGAACTTGTTTATTTATTGAGGAAAAATCCGTGTTCTCTTATACTAGGTGGAAATTTTAACTGTGTTTTAAACCAGAAAAATCAACAACCCAATTTCTACTACTCGCCACAGTTAAAAAGTTAGTAAGTGATCTACAACTGAAGGATGTGTGGGAACTTCAGCACCCGACGTCAGTCGTGTTCACGTATATAACCAGCCACTCCCAGAGCAGAATAGATAGAATTTACGTGTCACCAAATTTGCAACATTTTTTATTAAGCGTTGAAACTGTTCCCGTGTATTTTAGCGGTCACAGTACACTTTTAACTTGATTTTATTTAAATGTACAGCCAACCCGTCGATTCAGAGGCCAATGGAATTTCAATAGCTCTGTTTTAACTGACGAAGAACTGGAACAGGAAATATGAGTAGCGTGGACTATGTGTCTCCGCACAGCAGACCAGCACCCAACGGTCACTGACTGGTGGACTGGAAGGGATAAACCAAGGCTGCGGAAAGTTGTCATGCAGTATAGTGTAGCGAGGTACAGGGAGTTGAGGAATACAATGAAGTTTTATTATAAAGTTTTAAGAGACTTATGTCAACAGGCACATGATGACGTAATTCGTCTGAATGATATCAGAAAAAAGCCAAGTTTTTAAGCATTAAACGGCAAGAGATGGAGGGAATAAGAATTAAATCGAAAGCCACATCAGTAGTAGCAGAAGAAAAAGCTTCTCTGTATCACTTGGTGCGGCATGCTAAAAACAGACGTCAAACTTTTATTGATGAAGTCCAGACGCATACTGGTACAAGGCTCACATGCCAGAAACAAATACTGGACGAAGTCCACAGGTACTATGACAACTTATATGCCCCTACCACAGTGAACGATGCAACTCTCGAGGACTTTATCACTATTTTAGGTCCACAATTGTCGGGAACAGAAAACGCTGACATCCTGTCTCCTTCACCTATTACTAAAGATGAAGTGCATGAGGCAGTTCGTAACTCACCTCTCAAAAAATCTCCGGGACTTGATGGCCTCCCTGTGGAGTTTTATGCCCGCTACTGGTCTATAATTGGGGACAAGATCACTTCCATGGCGAATGAGGTCCTGAACGGAAAAGCGGTCCCTGCAGAGTTTAAGGAAAGTAAAATAGTACTGATTCCTAAGAATAAAGGCAAAACCAACTTAAACAAATTTCGGCCTCTTTCGCTACTAAATTCTGATTACAAAATAATTTCGCGTATTATCAACAAAAGATTCTCTACCTTTTCCAACAAAATATTGAGTAATTATCAATCTTTTTCTCCAACCAGAACGATATTCGCAAGTCTATCTGCATACAGAGACGTCATCGCAATTACCCCAATGACAAGTATAAAATGTGCTTTAATATTTATAGATTTCAACAAAGCTTTTGACCGCGTTAGTCGTAGATACCTCGGTCGTGCAGTTCTAGCGCTGCAGTCCAGAACCGCGGGACTGCTACGGTCGCAGGTTCGAATCCTGCCTCGGGCATGGATGTGTGTGATGTCCTTAGGTTAGTTAGGTTTAAGTAGTTCTAAGTTCTAGGGGACTGATGACCTAAGATGTTGAGTCCCATAGTGCTCAGAGCCATTTCAACCATTTGAACCTCTTTGCGACGCTGTGAAGAATGGCTTTCCACCCTCAGATTGTCAACATGCTAAGAAATATGGCAATACGTATAATTGCGAAAATATCAATCAATGGCCAAACATCTAAACCCATACAGATAAGGCGAGGGGCTCCACAGGGCAGTCCTCTATCTATGTCTCTATTTTCCGTCTCCTTAGAGACCTTTCTCTGCACTGTTCATGCAAGATTAACAGGCATAATATTGAGTGGTAAGTAAACTGTCATACGAGCTTACGCTGATGACTTGGGTGCTGTAATAAGGAATAAGGAGGAGACAGTTACACTGGAAAGAGAAATCCAAAAGTATTGTCTAGCGTCGGGAGCGACAACAAATAAAAACAAAAGTAAAATATTGAATCTGCGGGGCCTAGATCACCTCCGACTGGCATGGGCAAAACGAGACAACAAACATAAAACTTTGTGAATAACCTTACGGCATGTCCGATGAGGATAGCTGCTTTTAACTGGACAGAAACTAGGAGGAAAGTTGATGGTGCTGTAAAGGGGAACATCCATCGAACTATGGACCAGGTGCAAAAACTCAGATTCATCAACTCCTGCATTTTGTCTAAAGCGTATTTCACTGCGCAGGTATTTACAATCCCCAAACCAGTAACGAAAGGGATCATGTCCACTGTTACCAATTATTTATGGCGAGGAGACATATTCAGGGTAGGTGCGACTACCGTTATACTGGTTTCCAGGAAAGCGGGCTTCGGTTTGGTGGATATTCGAAATAAAGCGTCTGCTCTGTTCCTCAAACGGACTTCCCATATACTCAGAGAACTTCCACAATGTATAACCGCAAAGCTCTATAAGGCTGTGACACCCCATAGCCTGCAAGCACCGATTGATGTGCGAAGGATTAATGCCCGTCTGCAGTATGTGAGGAACTTTTTGCTCGAAGGAAGATATCTTAGCGATCAAATCAGAACCAACACATGTATCATAGCGCTCGACATCATACATGAAAGGAAGTTAAATGAGGGCAGAAACAAATTCAAAAGAAATTACCTAATTGTGACTGGAAAGCTGTATGGCGGAACATCAACTATGCCGGGCTTTCTACCGACGCTATTTCCGCATGGTACAAAACAGTTAACAATTTCATCAGCACCAACGAGAGACTATGTGGGATCGGTTTAAACCCGCCACACTTTTACGGAAAATGCAATCTGGTGGATACACTCATCCACAGATTCACCTGTGGCGGCAATGTGAATAAGTGGAATTGGATCAGACAACAAATCGCCTTTCTCACCAGATCCCCGACGGAATATATAAAGCCATCGCTCCTCCTGAGACCATACAAGACGTACTTTCCGAAATTAAAAACCAACGCCATTAGCTGGTTACTGGGAAAATATGTTAGTTATATCATCAACAAACCTGGGTCGGACAACGAGATAGAATTCCGCGTTTACATGAAGTGTGAATACGCAAAAATCAGCACGTATCGCAAACACAAGAAGCACTACGGCAACATGCTGAAGATCATTTTTGAAAGAATGGGTGTCGGTTAAATATGTGGAACCACTACAACTCCTTAAAGAACGAATAGAAGATGATTAAAAGTCACTTGTGTTCTTACTATTATTTACTATTACCTTGCTTCCGAAACTTCTATGTTAAACGATGAGATTTTTCAAAACATTAAAACATTTTGTTCAGAATTACTCGTGTTCGACTTCCAAAGTATTTGTGTGATTCAAGAAGAATTCTTAAGTTTGAAAAAAAAAGTGGTCTTGCGGTAGTGTTCTCGCTTCCCGCGCACGGGGTCCCGGGTTCCATTCTCGGCGGGGTTAAGGATTTTCTCTGCTTCGAGATAACTGGGTGTTGTGTGTCTTTCATCATCATTTCATCTTCATTCACTCGGAAGTCGCCGAAGTGGCGTTAAAGAAGTTGTGGAGCGGCGGCCGAACCGCCCCGCGAGGGGTCTCCGGGCCACCAATGCCATATGCTCATTATTATTATTATTATTATTATTATTGTGATTCTTGAGTTTCTCCCGGCGTATTTGATAATCAAAATACCCACGGGTGTGCTGCCGGTCTATAGTGTCCAACGGGCACAATATTTCGGCGATCATACATATCGTCATCATCAGGTGAACTGACGGACTGAGCTCCTGTGAACGTGCCGGCACGGAGATCCGTACGCTATGGCTGCTCAGAGGGAACTGGGTTCGGTCGCGGCGGCGGCCGATTTAAATACCCTCCGCCCGCGGCGCGCTCCCTCCGCCGTCCGCGCCCCGCACCACGGTCGTGTGGTGGAACAGATTGCGACGGCGTCTGAGATGACGTCGGTGTGATGGCTCTGTCCGCCGTGGTCGTCACAACTATACGTTTGCTCGATTTACTCCTGATTAACCCAATCGCTGGTTCCCAAGCCTTGCTAAGATTATAGCCACAGTCACGGTTTATGAGGTCGTCATTGGTGCGAATTTCGATGGCCTCTCTAACAACGCTGTCCCAGTATCTCGAAGTCTGTACCAGAATCCTCGTTCGGTCATACTCCATGGCGTGATTTTCCGACAAACCATGTTCAGCGACCGCCGACTTGCTCGGATACATCAGTCGAGTGTGCCTCTGGTGTTCAAGGCATCGATCCTCGACGATACGCATCGTCTGACCAATATACGACTTGCCACATTGACACGGAATCTGGTACACGCCGTCCTTCCTCAAACCGAGGTCATCTTTGGCACTCCCCACCAGTGCACGAGTTTTATTTGGAGGACAAAACACAGTTCCCACCCGGTGTTTCTTCAGAATGCGGGTGATTTTCCCCGAGAGTGCGCCTGTGTATGGAATAAATGCAGTGCCTACCTCCTCCCTCGTGACTTCATCTATCTCAACAGGTTGTGCTGCAGTGGTTGGGCGGAGAGCACGTTGAATCTACCACTCTTGCTTTTTCCGTTACGTGGACGACACGTTCGTCATCTGGCCACATGGTATGGATAAACTCCTTGACTTCCTTACACATCTAAACTCCATACTCCCCAACATCAAATTCACTATGGAGACTGAAACGGAGGGTAAAGTACCTTCCCTTGACGTCTTGGTCAAGAGAAGGGCTGACGGCACCCTAGGTCATGGGGTGTATCGGAAGACAACGCACACTGATCTGTATCTGCACGCAGACAGCTGCCACCACCCTTCACAGAGGAATGGGGTACTTAAAACTCTAGTACATAGGGCGCGCACTATCTCTGACGCAGAGAGTCTACCCCAGGAATTGGAACATCTGAGAACTGTATTTCGAAAAAATGGGTACTCAGAGTGGCAGATTCAACGTGCTCTCCGCCCAACCACTGCAGCACAACCTGTTGAGATAGATGAAGTCACGAGGGAGGAGGTAGGCACTGCATTTATTCCATACACAGGCGCACTCTCGGAGAAAATCGCCCGCATTCTGAAGAAACACCAGGGCGGAACTGTGTTTTGTCCTCCAAATAAAACTCGTGCACTGGTGGGGAGTGCCAAAGATGACCTCGGTTTGAGGAAGGACGGCGTGTACCAGATTCCGTGTCAATGTGGCAAGTCGTATATTGGTCAGACGATGCGTACCGTCGAGGATCGATGCCGTGAACACCAGAGGCACACTCCACTGATGTATCCGAGCAAGTTGGCGGTCGCTGAACATGGTTTGTCGGAAAATCACGCCATGGAGTATGACCGAACGAGGATTCTGGTACAGACGTCGAGATACTGGGACAGCGTTGTTAGAGAGGCCATCGAAATTCGCACCTATGACGACCTCATAAACCGTGACTGTGGCTATAATCTTAGCAAGGCTTGGGAACCAGCGATTGGGTTAATCAGGAGTAAATCGAGCAAACGTATAGTTGTGACGACCACGGCGGACAGAGCCATCACACCGACGTCATCTCAGACGCCGTCGCAATCTGTTCCACCGCGCGACCGTGGTGCGG
The DNA here is from genome assembly GCF_023864345.2 of Schistocerca serialis cubense. Lineage (NCBI taxonomy): Eukaryota > Metazoa > Arthropoda > Insecta > Orthoptera > Acrididae > Schistocerca > Schistocerca serialis. The sequence goes on along the minus strand of NC_064641.1, from coordinate 338,918,708 downwards.
GTCGCGGACGGCGGAGGGAGCGCGCCGCGGGCGGAGGGTATTTAAATCGGCCGCCGCCGCGACCGAACCCAGTTCCCTCTGAGCAGCCATAGCGTACTGATCTCCGTGCCGGCACGTTCACAGGAGCTCAGTCCGTCAGTTCACCTGATGATGGCGACATGTATGATCGCCGAAATATTGTGCCCGTTGGACACTATAGACCGGCAGCACACCCGTGGATATTTTGATTATTATTATTATTATTATTAAGACACTGTCCATTCCGTTCAACAGCTTTCCCAGGTCCTTCGGTGTCTCTGACAGAATTACAATGTCATCGGCAAACGTCAAAGTTTTTATTTCTTTTCCATTGATTTTAATTTCTACTTCCAATTTTCCTTTTGTTTCTTTTACTGTCTGCTCAATATATAGATTGAACAACATTGGGGATAAGTTACAACCCTGTGTCATTCCCTTCTCAACCACTGCTTCCCTTTCATGCCTCTCGACTCTTATAACAGCCATCGGGTTTCTGTACAAATTGTAAATAGGATTTCGCTCCTCGTATTTGAACCCTGCCGCCTTCAGAATTTGAAAGACAGTATTCAAGTCAACATTGTCAAAAGTTTTCTCTCAGTCTACAAATGCCAGAAGCTTAGGCTTGCCTTCCCTTAATCTGTCTTCTAAGATTAGTCATAGGGTCAGTATTGCTTAACGTGAGCCATAATTTCTATGGATTCCTAACTCATCTTCTCAGAGATCTGCTTCTACCACTTTCTCCATTCGTCTGTAAAGAATTCGTGTTAACATTTTGCAGCCGTGACTTATAAACTGATAGTTCGGTAATTTTCACATCTGCCAACACCTGCTTTCTTTGGGATTGTGATTATTATATTCTTCTTGAAGTCTGAGGGTATTTCGCTTGTCTCATACCTCTTGCTCACCAGTTCGTAGAGTTTTGTAATGGCTGGCTCTCCCAAGGCTATCAGTAGTTCAAGTGGAATCTTATCTACTCCCAGGGCTTTGTTTCGACCTACATCTTTCAATGTGTGGTGTCGCCACCAGACACCACACTTGCTAGGTGGTAGCTTTAAATCGGCCGCGGTCCCTTAGTACATGTCGGACCCGCGTGTCGCCACTGTGTGATCGCAGACCGAGCGCCACCACAAGGCAGGTCTCGAGATACGGAATAGCACTCACCTCAGTTGTACGGACGACTTTGCTAGCGACTACACGGACGAAGCATCGCTCATTAGCCGAGCAGATAGTTAGAATAGCCTTCAGCTAAGTCAAAGTCTACGACCTAGCAAGGCGCCATTAGCCTTACATAGTTTGATAGTTATCGTATGAAATGTCTCATCAAGAACGCTGTATACAAATGGTGGATTAAAGTTAAGTATTCCAGCAGCTACGTACTTTTCTTTATAGCATTTATTGAGCGTCCTGTTTCAGACCATCAAGTCCGCCTGCTTGCTTAATGGCCGCCTCCCTTAAATAATGTGCGTAGTGTTGGCAATCTGTCAACACTACACAATGCTCTGTCAAACTCTTTATGCAGTGTCATATCTCCCGTTTCGTCTTCATCTACGTACTCTTCCATTTCCATAATTTTGCCCTCAAGTACATCGCCCTTGTATAGAGCCTCTATATACAACTTCCACCTCTCTGCTTTCACTTCCTTGCTTAGTACTCGTTTTCTATCTCAGCTCTTGATATTCGTACAAGTGATTCCCTTTCCTCCGAAGGTCTCTTTAATTTACCTGTTGACAGTATCTATCTTACCCCTAGTGATTATGCCGCTAAATCCTTCATTTATCCTCTAGCCATCCCTGCTTAGCATTTCGCACTTCCTGTCTATCTCATTTTTGAGACATTTGTATCGTTTTTTGCGTGCTTCATTTACTGCATTTTTATATTTTCTCCTCTCATCAATTAAATTCAATACCGTGCCTCTTCTGTTACCCAAGGATTTCTACCACCCCTCGTCTTTTTACCTACTTGATCCTCTGCTGCCTTCAATATTTGATCTCTCAAAGCTACCCAGTATTCTTCTGCTGTATTTCTTTCCCCCCTTCTTGTTAATCGTTGCCTAATGCTCTCTCTGAAACCCTCTACAAGCTCTGGTTCCTTCAGATTCTACAGGTCCCATCTCCTTAAATTCCCTCCTCATTGCAGTTTCTTCAATTGTAGTCTACAGTTCATAATCAATAAATTGTAGTCAGAATCTACATCCGTCCCAGGAAATGTCTTGCAATTTAAAATCTGTTTCCTAAATACCTGTCCTACCCTTACATAATCTATCTGAAACCTTCCATTGCCTCCAGGCCTCTTCCGCGTATACAACTTTCTTTTATTATTCTTAAACCAAGTGTTAGGTATGCTTAAGTTAAGATCTGTCTAAAATTCTACCAGGTGGCTTCCTCTTTCATTCCTTACCCCCATTCCATAATAACCCACTATTTCTCCTTCTCTCCCATTTCCTACTTTGGAATTCCAATCCCCCATGACTATTAAATTTTCGTCTCCCTTCACTATCTGAATAATTTCTTTTGTCTCATGATACATATCCTCAATCTCTTCCGCATCTGCGGAGCTAGTTAGCATATATATTTGTTCAATTGTGGTAGACGTTGGCTTAGTGTCTATGTTGGCTACAATAATGCGTTCACTAGTCTGATCGTAGTAACTTACCTGTGCTCCTATTTTTTTCTCATTATTAAACCTACTCCTGCATTACTCCTATTTGATTTTGTATGTGTAACCCTGTATTCACCTGAGCAGAAGTCTTGTTCCTCCTGCCACCGAACTTCCCTAATTCCCACTATATCTAACAATAATCTGTCCATTTCCCCTTTTAAATTTTCTGACCTACCTGCTCGATTTAGGGATCTGACATTCAATGTTCGATTCCGTAATACGCCAGTTTTCTTTCTTTTGATAACGACGTTCTCCAGAGTAGTCCCCGCCCGGAAATCTGAATGAGGAACTATTTTACCTCCGTAATATTCTATGCAAGGGGAAGTCATCATCATTTAACCATATTGTAAAGCTGCATGCCCCCGGGTTGGAGCACGGCTGTAGTTTCCCCTTGCTTTCAGCCGCTCGCAGTACCACAACAGCAAGGCCGTTTTGGTTCATGTTACAAGGCCAGATCAATCAATCATCCAGGCTGTTGCCCCTACAACTACTGAAAAGGCTGTTGCCCTTTTTCAGGAACCACACGTTTGTCTGGTCTCTCATTAGATACCCCTCCGTTGTGGTTGCACCTACGGTACGGCTATCTGTATTGCTGAGGCACGCAAGCCTTCGCACCGACCCCAACGTCCATGGTTCATGGGGGAGAAGATGATATGAGAATAAAAATCTGAAATGGTATGTGAAGGGGAAAGAACTTGCGCAACAGATACCAAAAGTAACTGTACTAGCTTTTTAGACCCTTTAGTAGATGAGAGATATGCCGTGCCCAACACGTTTGGTGATATAGGTTGTGGCATGTTGCTTATTATAATTACGTTTTTGGGGCACATTCACTTTTAATTCTTTGTTGCTCAGTATGTCTTGTGTAAATTTTTCGCAAACCACTACTTAATCATTGCTAACACTTGGTTTAGGAATCGCGCAAAAATATTTTGTATATTAAAGGGGCCTGGAGACACTGGAAGCTTATAGATTGTCTAAATAACGGGTACGGATTATGAAACTAAATTTTAAACTACAAATAATTTACACGGGCAGACGTGTACTGTAACAGTATATCACTGGTTCTGAACAGCAATTCCAAACTTAAAAAAGCTCGAAAGTTCGATGTTAAGGAGATGGAACCCTGAAATTCAAAAGGAGCCTTAGGCGACGACTGAAAGAGAGGAAACTGAGAACAGAACTGAGAAATGACTACGTGGGCAGTAGGGAGTCAACCATGCAAAAAGACAATGCCTAGACAATATATGAGGTATACAAATTAACTCATGAGACGAAAAAATGTAGCAAATGAAGCGCACAAAATGAAAGAAGACCAAAAACGGCATTGACAAAAAGTGAAATAGCCAAACTAGGCATTGATAGAGAAAAAGCTCATGAATATGGTGAAGATAGATGCCACCAACAGGAAGCTTAAATGGACATTTTGAAAAATAAAGAACACCTGTGTAAACAATACGAGCTCAGAAGACAAGAAGATACTAAACAAAATATGGACGATTGAAAGCTGGAAGGCATACACACAAGCTAAAGAAGCTGAAGGGAAATTAACGAGAGACAAGTAGAAGTAAATGAAGATTATATGATACTGCGAGTCGAATTCACAGAGCAATAAAAGACCCAAGTCGAGATAAGACACTTCGAAAAGTCGACATTCTCTCATAATTGTTGAGACTTTCTGAAGAACACACGATGACAAAACTAATCTATCTAGTAAGTAATTCGTATGAGACTGGCAAATACGCGCAGCCTTCAAGTATACTGCTATAATAATTCCAGCCCCAAAATAGCCTCTTGCTGAAAGAAGTTAATATTAATGAACCATCACCTAATTAAGTTATAGCTGTGAAATATTGACCAGAATTATTTAGAGAAGCATGGAAAAATAAAAGAATTGGGCCTCAGGTAAGATCATTTTGTATTCCAGAGAAAAGTAGGAACATAGGATTTTGATTCTTAGAAACCACTCTGTAGAGATGCAAACCTAACTGTATATCATTTATAGAAGTAGTATAAGATTTTGGACATGTTGATTAGAATATATTCTTTCAAACTTCGCAGGCTGTAGGGATAAGATTCAGGGGGAGAGGAAGGTTATCTGAAATTTAATAAACCGAACTGCGGCGACTAGAGTCGCAAGACATGAAAAGGGAACAGTAATCTGAAAGGCAGTGAGACGGTATTTTAGCTTGCAGCCTGTCCCCAACGAGTTACAGTTGTATATTGAGAAAGTTGTAAAAGAAATCAAGGAGAGTTTGGAATGATACTCTAACTTCAAGAAAAAGAAGAAAAATAAACAAGTTAGCAAACATATAGTGATTCTATCACATCAGAGAACTTGTAAGTGCAGCTGAAAGGAATGGAAAGTGTCTTCAAGAGAAGTTATAAGATGAGCATCAACGACAGTGAACATATGTGAATGGAATGTAGTCGAATTAAATCAAGAGATGCTGACGAAATAAAATTAGCAAATTAGAAGCTAAAAGGTAAATGTTTCTTCCTTGGAAGCAACAAAGACACCGACGATAGCCGAAATATTGTTGATACAATATGCAGACTGAAGGTAACTAGAAAATAATTATGAAAACTGGAAATTTTGTTGGCATATATTTAAATGTTATGAAGTTAATGTGGAAGAACCGCTATGTGTCTAAAGTGAAGCCTCGAACCAAAATGAAACATAAACAATTAACAGTTCCTACAATAAAATGAAGATACTACAGAAATGAATAATTTTGATGACTAGATGGGTATATGAAGTAGCTGATAAGAAAAAAACTGAATCTGATATAGGGAACGAAATCTGTGGGACAACACGAGTAAAAGAAGGAAGCAGCTGATGGCCTACATCCTGCAGTATCAACGGTTCGTGAAATTGGTAACTGAAGAAAGAAAGGGAGACTGATGGTTCACAATAATAATCAGGTTGCAGTATATTTTAGGTTGCAGTACTTATCCGTACATGAGTATTGAACACCATAGACCATTGTACCGATTTGCATCATAGTAGTTAGCTAATAAGGCAAATTTCTAAATCAGTTATTTGAACTATAATTTACGACTAAGACATATAAAATTGACACTGTAGATTCAGATCTTGTTGCTCAGCGAAGGAACGCCGAACACCTACAACACAGAGCAAATGTCTTTTAAGTTTCGCCAACAGAGCGTGTGCAATTATCTACAACCTATGTAAGTTTCGGCAGCAAGGAAAGTAAGCATGCAGAAAACTCTCTCTCTCACTCTCACTCTCTCACTCTCACTCACTCACTCACACACACACACACACACACACACACACACACACACACACACACACACACACACACACTTATTCTTTATCGCACTTTCTCCTTTGGTTTGTATTTGGTCTTTTCCCCTCCTCCACAATGTTTTCTTCTGTAAAGTGCAACTTCAGCCAGTATAGTTAATGATACCATTTAGAAACTTTGATCTCTGGAACTGAGACATCTTTTGACAAGTTTCAGAAACTGCCAAGCAACAACTAAGGTTGGACACAAACAAATCAGTGTTCTTTCAATGTGAAACTTCTGATATGATTTCAGAAATGACACATAATATCAATCCGTAAAAGTTATTGTTCCAGAATAAAGGATTTTGCAATGGGAAAAGTAAGTAAAAGTTTTAAAACGACTACATTTTAGTAAATGATTGAGATATTTCATAGGATGTATGGTGCTAAATCACTTTTGAATTAATAATGATGACAATTTCATTACCACTACATGCAGTAAAAAAACAGATACCAAATTTAACTGAAATAGACTAATCAAGAACATAAAATTATTTGGAGTCTGCCTTCCAAAGGAATTTCTCAAGAAAGTACGTGTTTGACATTCAGCTGCTTTTGTTTTAAACCCAAATATCGACCGGTTTCAGTCATGGACCATCTTCACGGATAAGGGTTAAAATGGTTAAACCCACCACATTCCATTTGTCATTACTTAAAAAATGTGTAGAGCGTTATTTCAGTTATAAAAAATGTAATGTTGTGGCTTAAACCATTTTAACCCTTATCCGTGAAGATGGTCCATGACTGAAACCGGTCTATATTTGGGTTTAAAACAAAAGCAGCTGGATGTCAAACATGTACTTGCATCAAAGTTGGCATCACGGGGCCTCAAATGCTAGGCTAGATGGTGGACGAGTGAGCGCTGATTGGTGATACGACGTCAGGAGAATGTAGCGCGTGGTAGGATGACTTTTAGAGAAGAGAGGAGGAAATTCAAATACTAGGCTTTCAGACGTTTTTCTTTGCAAGATGTATATCAAAACAATTACACCATTGGCGTGCCGTAGCAACTTTTGAGAGAACTGGTGGTCGCGTTTAGCAGTCAGGAAGAAGGGAACGAGCTCCCTTTTAGGACTTCGAAAGAGAGACTGCGTCGCGGGCCGTAGAGGTGGACAGTCAGCCAGGGAAGTCGTCTGGGGCACAGTGTTCGAGCCCTGAGCCAACTGGTCTTAGCGCTGAACTTCACATTACAGAGGCGCACTATCTACACCCTGCCCGTTTTACATAGAAGATTATGGTAAGCACCGTTCACAGCTCCGGTTGATTAGGGCAAGCGAGGGTTGGTAGTTCAGATTCGTGCTAGGTTTCACTGCCTCACATTCGTCAGTGCACCCTTAGATCTTCGGGATTCTTAGGTTGTTGTTTCAGAAAGTCACTGATATAGTCATATAGTTAAGCTGTGATACATTTCAGAGTCAGAGAGGAGCTTATTCAACAAATCCACTTCTTCGAGAAACTTTACCAACTAACAGTTTTACATTTGCAATTTTTATCAGCAAATATGTCATTGTCATATTGGTATATCTGTAATTTTATTGTTTTAATGCCTTGTCATTCCTAATGTCATTTATAATAAACCATAGAGCATATTTATATGTCGAGTTTATCACATTCTATCCCTTGAAACGATCAGTATTACGTCAAGTCGTCACAGTTACATTCAGTGTTTGGCCTAAATAATTTAAAACGTTAGTAATATGTTGCACGCGTCACCGCTGTGTCACGGCTGAATCCGATTCATTTAAATTCACTTAAACATGGGGAGTTTTGTAACATAATCATGGGCAAGGCACCAAGAGATGATGTGTTAGTAGAAATGACTAAAGTTGGCTGCACAGTAACACAACTGGGTCTGAAAAAATTATTTAAAAATACCTAGAACTACTGTGTCTTGCGGTGCAGCGTCATAGGAAAGGGGTCATGATGTACATAAACAAGTATAGAGCTATCAGCGTACTCTCCTTAATGTAGTTGTACTATATGTTCAGTACCATTACAATGACTAGAATGGAAACGAAAATTGGGATTTAATCAGCAAAAGAACAAATCGTGTTTAGTACTGGACCTTTTATCTCTGGAAAGAAACTGTAGGGCAACACAGGTACTAACTTACTGCTGTTCCTGGGATTAACTGAGACTGAGAATTATTCTAGAGCTGTGAAATCAAGGGATGGGTACTGGTTAACGTACTATATACATAACTTCCTCGTTTGGCTGGTGACGTACTACAGTACGTATGTTGCTCAAGAAACTTCAATAGCCAGTGAAAGAAATTAACTGCGCAGCTTGGAAATAAGACTGACACACAACGGCAACAAGACTATTACAATTAAAAAATCTAATAGAAAGGCAAAAGTTTTCAGATAGATCCACCATTTACAGTTTGTTACAACTTTGTTACAAATTCTCTCCAGCTTCTGGTGTGTCAGTTAGGAAGTAGAATGCATCATTTTACTCCCATCTTTAGAGGTTATTCGTTTTTTCTCTGTAAATGACAATTGAAAACGACGTTACTACGACTATCTCGAGTGACTGAGCTCGAACTACATGGAAAATGGTATAGCGGCAATTGACACTAATGATTTTTTGTCGAGGGAGAATAATATACTAGAATTCGAGTGGTCCTCTAACTGTGATTCAGCCAACAGTCTTTCCACCTATCGTTAGAAAAGAGACAGCAGACAATATAGTCATCCAGTTCCATTCTGGATAGTCATCTATGGTTGGCGCCCTTGCTCACAATGAGGTGGACTCGATTTCGTGGTTAAAGGAAGTTCCTTTTGGGATGCGATAGGTCTTGTTCGCGAAGGAAAGATAATTACTAGTCGAATATTCTGGAGTGCATGGATAAATAGAAATATGTTAGAATAAGCCTGGATCTTAAAATGTTGAATGATTCGTGAGACATGTAACGCCTTCAAGAGTGAAAATTATTTGTTGCAGAAATTGGTGAAACATCCACCATCCGTGGTACCCAACGACGCGCAGGAATTCTCGTATCTAAAGAAGTTTGTGACTGAGAAATACAAAAAACAAAATAAAGAATTACTAAGTGCTTCAAGCACTTCCTCCATATTTGGTTAACACAGAACCGAACGATAAACAAATTGTCAGCATTTTTGCATAATTTCAGAAAGACGGGCACCAGTAGTTTGGAAGTTGTCTCAAGAGAGTGTTGAACATTTGTTATGTGCGTTTATATGGTTCTATTAGACACGTTTCATACAGTGGTAAGCATTTGTTTAATTGTGGTGCTTAAACTGAGTCACGCCTTCTTACTCGTAACCACTACACCATCAGCAGAAAATAGACATGAGTAAATAACATATTAGAACATAGCATAGTAAAGAAATTGTTATTCATCCTGGTAATCATCTGTGTTCTAACAATCATTGCACAGCCTGTATCAAGCAGTTTTCAGTACCGTATGAAGGATTTCATATACACCGGGAATAATCGGATTGTTTCAAAGGATAAAAATGCTTGGCTGCCATCAGATGGATATCTAAAGGTCGTCATGCACAAATTTCTTCGTGAGGATGTTTTGATAGTTGTGATTCAACTGAGGAGCTTCTTGGTGGAGAAATAGTGGCCAGAGGCCGGGAGACGGCGGTGCTCACCTCATGATTCTTCTGCACCGCCACCGAATGGTACCACTCGCAAAGGAGGACATGGTGGCGGGTCGCTACTGAATGGCCTGTCACGGCCCGTAGACGGAGCCTTACCTTGTTTAACATGTAAGTGTAGGCGAAAGTTCTGTGTCACCAAAATCCAAAAGTCCCAAGTGCTTGAAAAGTGCGCAGGTATGAAAATTACATTGGGAGCTTTTTGTACCGGCGAAACAAAACCCAAAAGAACTTTGCTTCCGCTCTGGTTACCTTATTGCGACAGACATTAAAAGAATACAGCTTGATATTTTTCAAGTCAGTTTCATCAAATAATTAGTAATGCTCCAGCATTTTTAAAATGTTAAATAGCGCATTTAAATACTTTATCACGTATATTACACAGTAAAAAGAAAAAAAAAGAAAATATTGTTTCAAGAGTTAAATTCTGTGGGCACCTTGAAGAGGAACCCGTTGAATGATGTGAAATGTATTGACACCAATCGTAAGAATGCGGTATGCACAGTGTTCACAACTTATTCGCGTAAGTAGGCCTTCAATCTGGAGCTCCTTGACTCCTCCCTAGTAGTGGCACTCAAGAAGCAACCGCCAGGCGGAGCTTTTATCGAGTTTACTATTCGCACCTCAGTACTCGGCGATGTGTCTCGATTTGAAACTCTTTCAGGCCTTCGCCTTTAAGGCCACGGTGCAGCTTCTTTGGGAGGGGCTCGGCTACGAGCCACCGAAATTGCCACGGAACCGGTGCCCGTAATTTTCCGTGGCGAAATTAATCTCGCCGAGGGCAGGCTCATAGATGTAAGCTCTTCGCGGATGAGATATTTCCGGCGGTGTCTGAACAGTTGTGGATCACTGGCTTACCATTTGAAGAAATGCCAACTCATGCTATACGAATGCGTATTACAAACACCAAAAATCCCATTGGGATCATATTTCTCATCGACAGCCAAACATTAGGCTGCGGCGTAAGTTTTTAGATTTTTATTTTGCATGTTGGAATTCCGGTTTCTATGGAGTATTTATCGAATGTAATTTTCTATTTGCGGTTCACTGACGCAATTTAGATCTGCATATGTCATTTATAATTTGGAGAGAGTGAGTGGAGCTGTGTACGCTAGAAAGTGTGTCGTAATATTTCCGACATATTCTTCTGTTAACCCAGAAATATTTGCGCCGTGTATGGGGATAACATTAGTAGAGAGCACAGCAAGAAAATGGTTGTGTCGTTTGAAGGGGGATAGTTTTGACATTAGTGACTCTGCACGTTCGGGAAGATCGGAGTTTGATGAAGATAGTTTTAATGCATTAATCCACAATGATCCACGTCACTGTACTTGATAACCGCCAAATGTGATTAACTGTGATGATTACACCATTTTGCGACATTTTCATTCAATGGGGAAGGTTTAAATATCGGGTTGATGGGTTACGCTTCCTCGAAACCAAAACTACGAAAATCAGTACTTAGCCATATGTTCATCACTGCTTGCTCATCATCAATTGGCTAGTGAACAACACCGACAATTTCTATTCTGCATCGTAACTACTTACGACAAATGGCGTCTTTATGCTAAGGCATGAAAAGGAATGGCTGTGCTCATCCACAAAAGATAACATTATGTATCTGGTGGAACAGTGACGGGCTGATGTACTACGAAGTGCTTCCCCACGGTGTAGACAAGACTGCTGGTATATATTGTCAATAACTGGCGCGTGTTGCACACGTAGTTCAAAAAGAGCGACCAGGAAGTCTGCGTGAAGTGATGCTACTCCATGGTAACGCCGTCCGCATTCTGCTAGACTGACAAAGAACGCCGTAGAGGATTTGTATTCATTCCGCTCCCAGCTTATTCACTTTATCTTGCACCCTCAGGTTTTTACCTTTTCCGCTCTCTATCGAGCGACCCTAAGGGAACTTGCTTTCCGGTTAACAGTGCTCTCCGTACATGGCTCGACGAATTATCCGCACAAGAACCACGTGATTTCTACAATCGTGGAATCGAAAAGCTGCCACAGTTTGGCAGACTGTTATAAATTGTGAAGCAGTATCCATTGTGTTCATTAAACTTATGGACAAGCGCCAGGAACTTATGCACCAAAAAAAAAGTCTGTCCTAACTCAGATGAGGAAAGAAATCTTGAGTGAAAGCGGCAAAGTTCAATTCATAAGTGTAGTACGAATTTCCTAGAAAACTCAGTTGCCTAGAACGACATACAAAATTCAAAACTTATAAATATTTGTAACAGCACCAGTGTACTATACAAAGAAAGGAAATTGCTTTGCAGCACACTTCTGGAGTGAATCATATGTTTTGAATGCTAGTTGCAATTTTAGAAAGCTGTATGAGATAGACCGTATACGTGATGGTAGTAAAGAAGGGAAGAAGAAAAATAGTTTAATATTGTACTCGGATCTGGTGCTGGATCACGAAGTTATCTTGACACAGTATTTCCACGGTTCACCTGGCTGCCATATTCAGGTGAGTAAGGTGTTACACGGCCTCACCGGAAGGCCAATAGCGTGTGCGCAAGAAATCACTATAACTGTCCTCCAGCGCAAGTGAACATGTAGCGAGCCACGGTTAAGTTGGCAAAATCATTAAATCGCTATGAAAAACTATTAGGATACTTGAACCGAATCAGACCAGTCTGATAAAACAAGGCTGCAGATTTCACTTAAAGGGTACCCCTTATCTTCGTTTGTAAAATCGTCACATAGTCGAATTCCAACACATACTCTTAAAACATGGTTCTAGTAAGGAGATGAAGGGGCAACCATTCGTGCCTCTTCATACAAAATTTGATGACCATCAGTAAGACAGTTCTCTGCCACAGCAGGTTCCTCAGGTTAAAAGAAACGTGTGTGGCGCTCTCGCTCAACACATCCGTTCTGAATTGTTTGACTAGTATCAGCTCTCTGACAATGGCAGGGATTTTGTGCATACTGGACTTCATCAATTACAAGTCTTTTTACTGAGGTAATTGGCGCTTTAATCGTGGCTGGAAGCCGAGAAACACTTTTGATCTCATATCTTTTCAAAACTGTTCCTATTTCTGGTGATATGCTAACAGAAAAAGGAATTAAAACCACTGATTTACGTGTATCCTCTAAACCAAAATGGAAAGCACGACGGCTGTTTGTCAGTATTACCATTCTGCTTGAATATAACTTTCAAATGATCCAGCTCTTGTGACAAGCTTCCTGCGTCTGAAATGACATAAGTTTTTCTTGTTGAAGTCCGCGTGAACCCATACGTAGGAACGACGGATGAAAGCTCGGTGCATGCATGTAACGGTTTGTGAGAGTGGACTTTCGATAAACACTGCAAAACAAAAACATCTACAAAAAGAAACTTTCCATCCTTTTCAACTTTCATCGTGAACTTGATGCTGGGATGAATGCAGTTAAAAGGATCTAAGAAACAGTTAACAGTGTCTCGCCCATGTGGCCATACCATGAACGAATCGTCGACGTACCTCCAAAAAAGGTAGGTTTTAAAAATGCCGTTCTCAAAGCCAAGTCTTCAAAATCTTCCATAAGTATATTAGCAAGTATTGGCGATACCCGGGTCCCCATAGCCGCTCCGCGAATTTGTTCAAAGAACTTGTCATAGAATAAAACGTACGTCGACGTCACAACATGGTGACAAAGCTTAGTCGTTTTATCGTCCAGTTTTCACCGATTAACTGCAAGGATTCTTCAAGAGGAGCACGGATAAATAGCGACACCACATCAAAACCGACAAGCAAATCCGAGAGACCAAGACATAAAGACTTCAATCGCTGCATAAAAAGCGTAGAAATGGGAAATATGATGTTCATAATTTCCGACATGAGGGTCAACAACAGACGCCAAATACTAGGCCACATTTTAATTAGAGCACCCAAATTACTCACAATCAGCCGAAGGAGGACCGTTTCCTTATTTAACTTGAATGAATCGTATAATCTCGGCGGAAAGGCAGCACCAGGACGAAGTATTTTACGCACATCGTCAGTTAATAAACTTTTCTTCAAAAGTTGGAGGGTCTTGCGTTTTATACGTACAGCTGGGTCGTTTTGCATTCTTCTGCATGCTGAGTTCTCAAGTAAATGTGCCATTTTTTCCACTTTAAGGTCCCATGAAAGAAGAATCTTAGCGTTGCCTTTGTCCGCTGGTAGAATTATTAGATCCTGGTCTTCCCTAATGGATCGGCCTGCTGCCCTTTCGAGAGATATGTTACTCCGAGGGGAGGCGCCTGATGCATGTATGCGAAACCTCTAGCCTAATTTTAAACCTCTTGCCTAATTTTAAACCTCTTGCCCAATTTCTTCCGTTCGGTTCCCAGGAAAGATGGACAGAGCTTGCTCAATCGTGCAAATGAATACTGTGAAGGGAACATTCCTCCGTGTAGTAGCACGGTTTAGGTCTTCCTACGTAGTGACAACAAGAAAGGGAGGTTAACAGAAACAGGAAACTAGGCTGAGGTTGAGGAAGAATGGGAAACGAGAGAGGTTATATTTGTTCCAAAGTGACTTTTCCAGCGTTTGTGGTAAGCTATTTAAGGAAATCACGCAGATCCTGATTTTAAATGATGTTACTGCAATGTTCGAGTGGTATTGGGCTCGGACTCTACCGGAAGTGAAATTATGTTGTTAATTTAGATAATTGGCAATCTGCATGATGTGTAGAACAGACTTTCTGTCATCGTAGTATATGTCAAATACAAACCATGAGAATAACGGATTAAATTTTACATGAACATATAGAGACATTACGGTACTATTTTGTTCTTTCCAAATTGAACGGAATATGAAAGAAAATGATGGTGGTAAAGTAACTTTCGCCTTTTTCTGTATAGTCACAGCTGACATATATATGCACAAGGAGATGTCATAGACCACAACTATGTTCATAAAAGGCCTTTTACTTTGAACGTAAGCGAATTTTCACTCATTTATCGAACACTTATACCTCGATTCACTTATGAATGAGTTCCAAAGATACAATTTTATGGATCCATAACGGTAATTGATTCAATATCGTATTAGTAAATACTCACGTTCCAAACTAATTCCATTCCCTGTTTCAATAACTTATGTTCGGAAACATAAATCATCAACCTAGAAGAAACGTTTTAATTATATAGGCTTACGTAACTACAGTAAACAAATCTTATCACAGTATACTTTCTGTAAGCTTAATCAATTGCCTATCATAAGCTTACTCGAAGCTTACAAGAATGCTGCTCAAATATTAATCGTCTTACTTTAAGAACGAAGATAGTCATTCACGAGCATAGTGCGTTCGTGGGTAGTTCTTTGAAAAACGGGTAAAGTTTGAAACACAAAATTAAGCTACCCTATTTAGTCACAACGATGCTATATCTTCTGTCAGGTGATATGCGCTCCGTCGCGACTTTCTCTCACGTGCCAGCATCTTTACCTCAGGGTAGCACTAACCCTTAGACCTCTTTGCCCCCAACACGTACATTCTTTAAGGACTCGAACTCCCATGTATAAAACACCTTCAGATATATGATTGCTTTATAGATAAGATAAAGTGATAAATATTCGACTCTAAGCGTACAAGTGAGAAAAGTTTGACATTATGATTAACGTCCGTTGGAGGTCGCTAAGTATTCTCATTACCAAACACACAATGAGCATAGTCTGGATAATTTTAGATACGTTTTAATCAACAACTAGTTTTTCAGGCAACTCTGTTTTTGTGACGTTAGATGTTATGAAATTTCTATCGTTCAGTGACATTATTTTGCTGGTGATTCAGAGGTATATATGAATATTCTCTGCAAAATGTGTTGTGAATAGCGTTAGTAGTAAAGACGCAAAAAGTTAAAGCAGCAAGTCTGGTGTTGAGGCTTTAGTGCAAGAACAACGAAAATGTGGTAAGCAGTAAATGGGATCGTAGAACACATCTTAACATCTGCATTTTCTTTGTGCAAATCAAAAGGTAAGTACACATCTGTAAATTAAAAGATAAACATAAAATTTGTACCTACTGAACTAAGACTATAATCTCCCATATTTCTGTATGGATGCAGATGTACAATCTGGCAACCGTGATAGACAAATGAAAATCAACTTTTTGGGATCAAAGTACGAGTATCACAATCATTTTCTTGAGTTTCTGCTTGTCAGTTCATAATTCCCTCCCTTTTGTAAACGGTATCAGATACGTCATGTCAAATTTGAAGTCAAACTTCTCAGTATATTTTTCGCAGGCCAAACAGAAACACTATTCACAAAATAGTTTGCTGTCATCATACGCCTCTCTCTACCTCGTTAGAATTTTAGTTATAATACTAACATAGAAATATGGTAAACGACTTCCGTTTGTTACGAAATTATTGCCACAGGAAATTGAGATTCACATTTGTATCGCTACCATTTTCGCAGTGGACAAAAATTCTGTGTGATGCAATATCTTTAAAAAAATTACCTCTTAAAATGAATCTTTAAGATATCTTTACAAATACACCCCCAAAAATATAAATGCAAACGACAGTTTTGGAAGTGTTTCTGTTCGGATATTACAGTAGCTAGTTGAGATTTGGTCTTGAATCGTTATCTACATGAAAACTACGAACAGTGAAAGGTAGGTACCGGTGAACTGTTATTTCTCAGATTGTAACATAAAAAACTATGTGCTGTGACCATTTCAATTATGTCCAGCCGATGAGATGCGTATGTTATTAATTTTCTGAATTAACACAGTAACCTTAGTAGTAAGCAACTGATTACAATAGTGGCAGCGAGTTGCTAATAAAAGTAATCCCATACGACGATAAGTTCCGCGCTTCTCTGCAATCAGTTCCTTTTGTCGGCCGATACAACAATGTGATGGAGACACTGACAAGGCAGGCAACACTACTTTGGAAGCAGTACTGAACTCATTCTGCATGTCATCAGCAGGTAAAGCGAAATTAAGGTTATCGGGGCAGACTGAGTCATTTTCCACGACAAGTGTGGTACTATTTAATGTAGTAGTCTGTTTCTACGATCACACTCTGATAATCCTAATGTGACGCTTCTGACAGCCTTGAGATCTCGACAGGCATGAAACAAGCAGGAATTAATTGTTGTGCAAACGTACGTACTACGAAGCTCTCAATAGAAACTACACTCTAACCTCAGGTTGATGGAGCTGTTACTGAAATTATGGTTTCTGTCCGTCAGATATGTACCCATCGCACGCATTTAGCTTTCACTGACAATAAAGTATCAGCGAATATATTGTAATCACTACCAGTAATTATACCATTCGTTTTTTGACTCTAGCGGACTGAATGGCAGTTTTGTTTATTGAAGACGTATTTCAGACAATACAGACTATACTGTCAGCATTTTATGTTGCTTTTTATTTATGCTGATGACAGCTGCATCTTCCTTCCTGTTAGCAGAGCTGAATTTGCACTGCAAGCAGCCGCAAGGTTTATTTCACTGAGAGTTTGAATGTACTTCACTTTCGCGATTTTAAACTCTCTTTTTCGTAGCTTCCAGCTTACTGCCAATGAAACTGAAAGTGTCCTCAGAGTATTTACTGTACAACAACAACGGGCTATGCTTGGAAATAATAAATACGTAGAAATTTCTCCATTTTACTGTATTGCCAAATCGTGTAGCTGGCTGTTATGTGAGCTTCTTTGCTTGATTTCGAAATCAAGGCAAAAGTAAGTAATATCGATGCAGCCGAATAAGGGAAACGAATGTTCAGAAAAAAACTATATGTCCAGCGTTACAGAATTCTCATCCATGAAACAATGGTCTGTGTAGCTGGTTGATTTTAGATCTTGGTTCGATTCATATATCAAGCAACTGTAGTTACTAAACAGGAACAGACCCTTTTCACCTCTGATAACGCCAGATGAACAACGTAGTTTAGCACCATGCATTATCATTGTTCTGCTTTTGTTGATGTTCATCTTATATCCTCCTTTCAAGACACTGTCCATTCCATTCAACTGTTCTTCCAAGTCCTTTGCAGTCTATGACAGAATTACAATGTCATCGGCGAACCTCAAAGTTTTTATTTCTTCTCCCTGGATTTTAATACCTACTCCAAATTTTTCTTTTGTTTCCTTTACTGCTTGCTCAGTACACAGATTGAACAAGATCGGGGAGAGGCTACAACCCTGTGTCACTCCCTTCCCAACCACTGCTTCCCTTTCATGCCCCTCGACTCTTAGAACTGCAATCTGCTTTCTGTACAAATTGTAAATAGCCATTCGCTCCCTGTATTTTAAACCGTCCCACCTTTAGAATTTGAAAGAGAGTATTCCAGTCAACATTGCCAAAAGCTTTCTCTAAGTCTACAAATGCTACAAACGTAGGTTTGCCTTTCCTTAATTTTTCTTCTAATATAAGTCTTAAGGTCAGTATTGCGTCACGTGTTCCAACATTTCTACGGAATCCAAACTGATCTTCCACGAGGTCGGCTTCTATAGGTTTTTCCATTCGCCTGTAAGGAATTCGTGTTAGTATTTTGCAGCTGTGACTTATTAAACTGATAGTTCGGTAATTTTCACATCTGTCAACACCTGCTTTCTTTGGGATTGGAATTATTATATTCTTCTTGAAGTCTGAGGGTATTTCGCCTGTCTCCTACATCTTGCTCACCAGATGGAAGAGTTTTGTCAGGACTGGCTCTCCCAAGGCCGTCAGTGGTTCTAATGGAATGTTGTCTACTCCTGGGGCCTTGTTTCGACTCAGGTCTTTCTGTGCTCTGTCAAACTCTTCACGCAGCATGGTATCTCCATTTTCATCTTCACCTACATCCTTTTCCATTTCCATAATATTGTCTTCAAGTACGTCGCCCTTGTATAGACCCTCTATATACTCCTTCCACCTTTCTGTTTTCCCCTCTTTCCTTAGAACTTGGTTTCCATCTGAGCTCTTGATTTTCATACAAGTGGCTCTATTTTCTCCAAAGGTCTCTTTAAATTTCCTGTAGGCTGTATCTATTTTACCCCTAGTGAGATAAGCCTCCACATTCTTACATTAGTCCTCAAGCCATGCCTCCTTATCCATTTTGCACTTCCTGTCGATCTAATTTTTGAGACGTTTGTATTCCTTTTTGCCAGCTTCATTTACTGCATTTTTATATTTTCTCCTTTCATCAATTAAATTCAATACCGTGCCTCTTCTGTTACCCAAGGATTTCTACCACCCCTCGTCTTTTTACCTACTTGATCCTCTGCTGCCTTCACTACTTCATCCCTCAGAGCCACCCATTCGTCTTCTACTGTATTTCTTTCCCCCGTTCCTGTCAATTGTTCCCTTATGCTCTCCCTGAAACTATGTACAACCTCTGGTTTAGTCAGTTTATCCAGGTTCCATCTCCTTAAACTCCCACCTTTTTGCAATTTCTTCAGTTTTAATCGACAGTTCATAACCAATAGATTGTGGTAAGAGTCCACATCTGCCCCTGGTAATGTCTTACAATTTAAAACCTGGTTCCTAAACCTCTGTCTTACCATTGTATAATCTATCTGATACTTTTAAGTATCTCCAGGATTCTTCCATGTATACAACCTTCTTTTATGATTCCTGAACCAAGTGTTAGCTATAATTAAGTTATGCTCTGTGCAAAATTCTAACAGACGGCTTCCTCTTTCATTTCTTAGCCCCAATCCATATTCACCTAATATGTTTCCTTCTCTCCCTTTTCCTACTGTCGAATTCCAGTCACCCATGACTATTAAATTTTCGTCTCCCTTCACTACCTGAATAATTTCTTTTATCTCATCATACATTTCTTCAGTCTCTTAGTCATCTGCAGATCTAGTTGGCACATAAACTTGCACTACTGTAGTAGGCATGCGCTTCGTGTCTATCTTGGCCACTATTATACGTTCACTATGCTGTTTGTAGTAGCTTACCCGCACTCCTATTTTTTTATTCATTATTAAACCCACTCCTGCGTTACCCCTATTTGATTTTGTATTTATAGCCCTGTATTCACGTGACCAGAAGTCTTGTTCCTCCTGCCACCGAACTTCACTAATTCCCACTATATCTAACTTTAACCTATCCATTTCCATTTTTAAATTTTCTAAACTACCTGCCCGATTAAGGGATCTGACATTCCACGCTCAGATCCGTAGAATGCCAGTTTTCTTTCTCCTGAAAACAACGTGGTCCTGAGTAGTCCCCGCCCGGAAATCCGAATGGGGGACTATTTTACCTCCGGAATATTTTACCCAAGAGGACGCCATCATCATTTAACCATACAGTAAAGCTGCATGCCCTCGGAAAAAATGACGGCTGTAGTTTCCCCTTGCTTTTAGCTGTTCGCAGTACCAGCACAGCAAGGCCGTTTTGGTTAGTGTTACAAGGCCAGATCAGTCAATCATCCAGACTGTTGCCCCTGCAACTACTGAAAAGGCTGCTGTCCGTCTTCAGGAACCACACGTTTGTCTGGACTCTCAAAAGATACCCCCCCGTTGTGGTTGCACCTACGGTACGTCTATCTGTATCGTTGAGTCACGCAAGCCTCCCCACAAACGGCAATGTCCATGGCTCATGTTGCTATTATCATGCGCGAATGTTTTGTTTTAAGGTTGATATGTATAATGTAAGACAGTTTGGATAAATTTTGCTAGTTCTAGTAAGTTCAAAAGACCATATTTTTTTAATTCTCACAATTTTCTTTGAATAAATTACTTTATGAAAGCTGAAACATAAACCACAATATTACAGATGAAAAACTAATATAATTAAATTATCCTTGACATATATGAGGCAAACATTTAGCTACGATAATGATGGAAGCTGTAGAAATGAATTAAAATTTCAAAATATGTGTCACAACCATGATTAGAAACCAGATCTCCTTGCTTACTAGACAGAGGTGTTAGCCATTACACCACCATAGCAGTATGTGTAACACATTTGCACGGCCTACCGTTGTCCAATGGCCTCCCCAACACAAACTTCAGTTCATTTCATCAGCTTATTTTCCTTTTATTAAATCGTCACTATTGCTGAGGCTCTCTTGTAATGGAATGGCATCCGAACTTTCGACGAAATGGGGAAATCGTTCCTGAAGTATAGGCAGCTGCACAGACTACTCTAGTCTGTGCAAGTGTTCTTCGTACACTGCTGTGCTGATGTAATGGCTAGCACACCTGCCTAGTAAGTAAGGAGAACTAGTGTCAGGTCCCAGATGTTGCACAAATTTTAATTCATTCTTTCAGCTTCTTAACACTATCGTAAATTATAAAAAACTGTCCACAAATTAATGATTATGATACTGTCAAACAACAAATCATTAAACAGAAAACCATCACATCTATTTTTACCTTAGCTACACTGCGCTGAAATGGTGCTGACACACATGTTTTGAGCTCTAACAGCACACTGTCTTCGTCTTTCTGTCCTTTGAAGAAGGACACAATAAACACCTTCACCTTTGATGGCATACCATACTGTTGCTGTTGCTATGGCTGTTTTGTTTGAGGGATAGTAATGAGCTTCTCCACATCCTGATACATGCCTTTCTGTAGAAAGGCATTAGAAGATATCTGATCATATAGGTTGGATCAACTGTACTGACAGAGCCTTAATGAAGTGCCTTCTTTTGTGCCCTATGTGATACGTGAAGTGTTTATAACGAAACAGGTATTATTACCCTTTTATGTAAACTGTTTCATTTCAATAATATAAATTTTTTTATTAATTATGTGTTATTACGAGTAGGAGCCACGCATAGTTGTATAGCAATATACAGAAGGCAGTGAGGTGTTAGAGCAGTCTTCGTACGCTTCTTCCATGTAGCGGACACAGTGATAAAGTGAACTCACCTAACACTGTATGGTGCTGCAGTCAGACTGACAAAAGAGAAATCTTAAATTGTAAATTATTGTTTTTAAAACTTAACTCTTTAAATAATGACTTGTGTATTTTATATGTATTTTGTAAAACTGTTTTCATCATTGTAGTTGCCATGACTTTAGTTTTAAGGCAAGATCAGTGAGACTTCCCAGAGGAAGGGTTTCGACGGCGGACCTACCCCCTTTTTACGCTCTAAAACGTTCTCTAAGTAGAAGTCGAAGACAGTCTCGGGTTACGTGTAAAAGGGCAAACATGTATGTTATGCTTTGGTGGATAAAACTGAGCACAAGGGTTACATAAGCATTGGATGGATGAGATAAAGTTGCTGCTTTTAATTCTGCAGTGTTTTAATCAGCAACTATCCAGTGGTGACCGCCACAAAAGATGAAAGTGAAAAACGTTACCGCTTATTACATTTTCACACTTCATGCAATAAAACTGTCGCATCAAACCTGACATTTTAATTTATTACCTGTTTAATACTAACTATAATCCTGACATAGTTTGTAGGTACTATCCACATCTGCTGCTGAATGTATGTAGAAAAAATACTCTTGTGCGACACATAGTTCACGAGATATGACATCGTTAACACGGAGCTGCATGAAACGGAAACTGCAGGGCGGAATTCGTCAGAGATACAGGTGAAATAAATGTACAAATACGTGCGAAATATGTTAAATATGTCTGAAATACGACACGTGATTACCTGGGTTATGCCGTGGGTAAAAAGCTCATCCTAAAATCCTGGAACGATTTCAATAAATTAGGTACTCATGTTATTTACGACCTGAAAAGAAATAGTGTGGAGATAAGAACGACCAACCTCCTACTGGGGTGAGAACTTACACAGTGGAGAGAGCAGGAAGTGGGAGGAGATGGAGTGGGGAAGGAGGACGTGGGGACCTAGAGGTGTGATGAGGGACAGAGACTGCGTGTTCCACATGAAAGAATGGCACTCGGGTGGTTATGCCACTACACTAGTATTTTTTATGGCAGCATTGCATTTTCTCTTTCATCCCCTGTCTGTTGATTTACTCATCTACTTCAACCTTTCTCTTTCTTTTTCCACCACTCCACTCTCTTTTCTCGTCATCCTGTTCCTCTCCCTATCTAGCTTCTCCTACCCCTCTCTCTGTCCACTTGCTCCTTCCCCCTTTATCTATCCTGTCCATTACCTCCTCCTTCCTCTAAGCCCACCTATTCCTACTGTCCCTCTGTCCATCTCCTACTCCCCCTCTGCCAGCCTCCTCCTCCATCCACTTCCATTTTTCCCCCTCTCCTTGTCCCTCTCCATCCCTTCGTTTCCTCTGTCAGTCATCTCCTCTTCCCTTTCTAATTCTTCCTCACCCTCTCTCTCTTCACCCCTCATCCCCATCTCTCTCTGCCTATGTCTGTCTCCCCAACTCTCTGTCCATCGCCTCCCCTTTCCTTTCTCTGCCGATCTCCTCCTGAGGTCGAGCAGACGTGGCATAACGTGTCACAGGACGCTGTTCACCCTCTGCGATCGACTGGATACAAGAGTCAGAGCCTGCACTGCCGCCTCTGGAGGCTCCACCAAGTAATAATATGGTTGTTGTTTCAGCAGAGGTTAATATCTGCTGCCCTAGAACCGCTTTCGCCATTGATGGGTAAATGTAATCATTTCGTGTTCTCAGTATGCACTGTTGCAACAATAAATCTTGAGTGAAATAGAAACCTCTAATATATATATATATATATATATATATATATATATATATATACACTCCTGGAAATTGAAATAAGAACACCATGAATTCATTGTCCCAGGAAGGGGAAACTTTATTGATACATTCCTGGGATCAGATACATCAAATGATCACACTGACAGAACCACAGGCACATAGACACAGGCAACAGAGCATGCACAATGTCGGCACTAGTACAGTGTATATCCACCTTTCGCAGCAATGCAGGCTGCTATTCTCCCATGGAGACGATCGTAGAGATGCTGGATGTAGTCCTGTGGAACGGCTTGCCATGCCATTTCCACCTGGCGTCTCAGTTGGACCAGCGTTCGTGCTGGACGTGCAGACCGCTTGAGACGACGCTTCATCCAGTCCCAAACATGCTCAATGGGGGACAGATCCGGAGATCTTGCTGGCCAGGGTAGTTGACTTATACCTTCTAGAGCACGTTCGGTGGCACGGGATACATGCGGACGTGCATTGACCTGTTGGAACAGCAAGTTCCCTTGCCGGTCTAGGAATGGTAGAACGATGGGTTCGATGACGGTTTGGACGTACCGTGCACTATTCAGTGTCCCCTCGACGATCACCAGTGGTGTACGGCCAGTGCAGGAGATCGCTCCCCACACCATGATGCGGGGTGTTGGCCCTGTGTGCCTCGGTCGTATGCAGTCCTCATTGTGGCGCTCACCTGCACGGCGCCAAACACGCATACGACCATCATTGGCACCAAGGCAGAAGCGACTCTCATCGCTGAAGACGACACGTCTCCATTCGTCCCTCCATTCACGCCTGTCGCGACACCACTGGAGGCGGGCTGCACGATGTTGGGGCGTGAGCGGAAGACGGCCTAACGGTGTGCGGGACCGTAGCCCAGCTTCATGGAGACGGTTGCGAATGGTCCTCGCCGATACCCCAGGAGCAACAGTGTCCCTAATTTGCTGGGAAGTGGCGGTGCGGTCCCCTACGGCACTGCGTAGGATCCTACAGTCTTGGCGTGCATCCGTGCGTCGCTGCGGTCCGGTCCCAGGTCGACGGGCACGTGCACCTTCCGCCGACCACTGGCGACAACATCGATGTACTGTGGAGACCTCACGCCCCACGTGTTGAGCAATTCGGCGGTACGTCCACCCGGCCTCCCGCATGCCCACTATACGCCCTCGCTCAAAGTCCGTCAACTGCACATACGGTTCACGTCCACGCTGTCGCAGCATGCTACCAGTGTTAAAGACTGCGATGGAGCTCCGGATGCCACGGCAAACTGGCTGACACTGACGGCGGCGGTGCACAAATGCTGCGCAGCTAGCGCCATTCGACGGCCGACACCGCGGTTCCTGGTGTGTCCGCTGTGCCGTGCGTGTGATCATTGCTTGTACAGCCCTCTCGCAGTGTCCGGAGCAAGTATGGTGGGTCTGACACACCGGTGTCAATGTGTTCTTTTTTCCATTTCCAGGAGTATATATATATATATATATATATATATATATATATATATATATATATGTGTGTGTGTGTGTGTGTGTGTGTGTGTGTGTGTGTGTGTGTATGTAAATTGAGACACCAATTTGATTGATAGCTATGGAAGGAAACCTGACACCTAACATGAACACTTGCAGATGTCTTTATATACCAGCATGACATAAGATAATCTTCAGCATTTTATTTTACAAACTGTATTAACTTCATTTCTCAACTTTTCATACTCGCTAGAAGCCATATTCATATACGTCTGTTTGTCATGTAAGACAGGAAGAAAGCATGACTTAATGAGTTGCAAATTTTTGCAACTTTTTTTATTGTGCCCCCACGTGAAGACTACACTACGCACATTAAAATAATCTGGTATATCAGGCCTTTGGTATTATAATGCAGCAAGTTCTAGCTGTTTTCCTCTCAGAGGTAACAGATCCCAATAATCCTTATTAATAATCCACGTACTTACATCACTGTGAGATAGGGGACATGGGTATATTGATAGCTACAATATCATATTTATGTATGAAACTTAAAATTTCTATATTCTTACCTGAATTTCAATTCTCTAAAAATATTAACAAATTTGTCTCTTTGTGTCAGATAATTTATACTCAAGGAGACTTAAAACCTGAAATTTGCCGCCTTTTAAAGCGCGACTGGTGGGGGGGGGGGGGGGGGGGGGGGAGGAGGGGCTATTGGAAGAGACGCTACTTGAAATGTGCAGGCTACAGAAACGTTGTGATAGTGATACTTGAATTTGTCCTTGCGTATTGCATGTTCAAATCGCTTACGGAAATCCAGCTGGTCGTCATCGTCAACCGCCGACGTTTCGACAGGAACACATCTGCCAGTTTCAAGGCATAACTACAGCAGCTAAGCAAGGGAATTTAAGACCTAGTGTCGAAATGTTGACCACATCTCCCGTCTGCATTCCCTTAAGCTACCAAAATATAGAAGTCTCATTAGACGGTAAATTGGAAAATGTTTGCTTCCCAGTTTTCCAAAATTAGTGTTTTGTTTACATTATTAAAAACACGTGTTGACAAGGGTATAGACTGTGCTCGATATGTGAGCCACCCACCAAGAACAGGCAGTTGATGAGGTGCACACCACTTCATCGTATGTGAGAGGTGTGACGTTCAGCTTCTCGATGGTTCACTACATAATCTTAACTTGCAAGCATTCCTTTGAACTTCACAATAATTAATTACAAGTATCTCCCCTCCAACGTCCAACCAACATGGTACCATTTCGCAAGTGGAAAATTACCACATATCAATGTATTCACGCAATCGGATTGTCGGACACACCGCTATGTACAATTTGACATGTCGTGGACGATGATGTCCACCACCTGAATTGTGCTCCACCAGTGACGTCTGGAAACTGGGTCGACATTTCACTATCTGCTATCTCCGCATTCCGCCGGACTCGATTCACCCATGGACTTTTACTCACCCTGAGGATACTCATTTCCCCGCCACTAAAGAGCATATCGTTGTGTGGCATCGGACTCGATACGGCGTGTACTCTTTCGTACAACTTGCCGCGACCTCATTCAACTATAGTGGTGCTGCATATTGATCTCTTAGACCCTGGGCAGCGTAAGTCAAACTGTGCGCCTGACGTATTGGGCTCTGTTGCGCTCCAAGTAATTCTGTTTCTTCCTGAGGCATCATGTGTCTCCGCGCAACTGATGAATTCACTTGCTGATTGCCATTACTCATTGTGTAGATCGGAATACTAAACATTTTGCACGTTTTATCACATTTGTGCACTCAGACATGCAGCCGCATTCGCGTCTAGTAACTTTTCCGCGATCTTTTTCCGCCTCAGTACTACCGGAAGGCGATTTCTCTGCGACCTTGACAGTGACATTGTTCGGATCTACTGATGATTCGCATTTCACAATAGACTCCGAACACTCACTGTCGTTATCACTTCGACCTTCGATAAAGTGGAACACTTCCTACTTGAGCTGTTGGAATTGTTCCCTGTTTTCCGATTCTATTTTTAGAATCCGGCCATCAAATCGCTTTGAAGCCGCTTTCGTCACCTTCTCTGTACCGTTGTTTCCTCGATGACTTCATGTGATCTTTGAGTTGTACTTGTTACAAACACATCAACCTATTGGTTAACTTCTTTGACATTCTCTTGAGTCTCGTCACTCAACTTGGTCATGTCTTTTGGAACAACATGACCGTTTGTATCTGCTTGTGACAAACTACTGGCGCGCCAATCACATATCGCGATTCTCTTATGTCCTTTCAAATTTGATTCAATTGTTTACCTAGGTCCTGTATGTACCTTTTGTTGCTCTTTATGTCCTTTTCGGTTTGTTGTTCTTGTTTCAACAAGTCCTTTTGCACATTTTGCAAGGTCCGAGACAAATATTGAAACATCGCAAACATTTTACCATGTAATCTTCCCGGTAGTCATTTGATCCAACCTTTCTCTGTCCTGTCTTTTCTATGCCAATTCATTAAGTTCGGAACAGAGTGCCGATGCACTGTCACTGATTCTTTCGGTCCCATATTGTGACAGTTAGTTCAGTATGATTACGTTTGCTTCTAAATACTCTAACATAGCTTGATCTCAATTCACGTCTCCTTTATGCGCCGTCTCTTCTCCATGTTCGTCATCAACCCCCTAGTGCAATTGTCTTGAAATTGTTTCTGTCTCATCATGTTAATTTTCTGTTCTAAGTCGTGTTGTTAACGAAAATGCTCTTGCTGTGGTGCAAGCTCGATCCTATCCAGCTCGTGTACTGTCTTTTCTCCGATCTTTGTCAATCCGCCATTTCATATCTCACTAACGATCTCTGAGTTTCACACCACTCACGCTCCTGATGTCGCGTTAACGTTCGATCATACGACTTCATTCTCTTCCAAAACAACACACATAATCCTGTATGATTTCTATTACCTAACGAAAATTTCGAAGCTCTGAAGCAATGAAGAACTATTAAATATTGTACGAACAGAATCCAATGCAACCCAGGAACGACAACATGTGTGCCCCACACAACGCAAATAAATTTCACAAGTACTCTACTGATTCTAATTTTCTACCTATATATTTTTTTCTATTCAAAAGCTTACACTATCTCAGTACTTAAGTCACATATTTACTTTAAACTTCTCTCACAGATCTAGGATAAGTTTCAAGTAATACTGTTTCTGTGTATTTAAATAAGACGAGGCACCTTATGACTGTTGCTAACTCACACAAATTTCTCAAATAAGAATCCTAGCATACTGATTCTATAATACTTAAATATGCCGCCAAAAGGTTTGTAATGCTGACTTTCACTAGGATATTACTCCTGACCTACTAACCATCAGAATAAAACTCATTCAGTGAAAGATCCTGGAAATGTCAGCGTTATCTAACGAACTAGTGCTGGTTTGGTGTGATATACCGCACCACTCATCAAGTAAGGAATTCTCTGAAAAGCGGAATTAAATCTTAAACCCGTGAAACTAGGCCCTTCCACGTATGGAGATCCCAGCCACACCAGCTGTTAAGACGTCAGATGTATAGCCACCGTAGTTGTATTTAAAATATATTTGAGAGTAAGGGGAGAAACTCTACTTTAGGACAAACGACGGTGTACTCCCTGTACAAAAGAATATATCACGTGAATTACCGTACACATTTTGGTTCAAGATGCGGAAATGGTAATCTTAGAAAAATCCTATAAATCTAGGAAGATCCGGCGGGAAAAACTTCCATAAAGTATTGAAATTACGTGTAAGGTTTGTTACAAGTTACTAAATACTCTCTGAAATTTTGGGTAATAGCGCGTTGTGGGCTACGCTGCTCTTTCCCCCATTCTTTTAATAGTGAGGTGGTTCTTACCCCACAGCGGTTCTTTCTAGACAAGTGATACATGTGCCACGTTTGGCTGAAACAGGTGCACAGGCTTAAGAGTAGACAGGGCCGACGCTGGACTTTGACTTCTTGTAGACATTACTAAAAGAAATTCTCAGGTTTGAAAGGTGCTGTAAAGTGTTACAGAGTGATGTGATTTGGTTGTGTAAAGGCGCTGCTTTAGAGGCGCTTTGTGAATTTTATGTTGGATTACCATTTACTAAATACACTAAGACAGCAGTTCTATACAAGGAAGTCAGAGAAGAGAACTCAAAAGTAAACAGTCTGCGTTTTTAAGAGAAGAACCAACACTTAAGAAGCGGGACACTCAGCAAATGGATATTCTTTTTAGTTAACTTTCTTTGTGTAGAGGAGTAGCTGAATTTCTTGTGTGTAGATCTGAAGAAGCAGCATATCTGAGTCACAATTCAACGATTTAACAAACACAATGGCAATTAATCCAACATCTGTCAGACTGGTGAGATCTGACTCATTTAAATTAGACAGCATTACAGCAAAATGAGATTTTCACTTTGCAGCGGAGTGTGCGCTGATATGAAACTTCCTGGCAGATTAAAACTGTGAGCCCGACCGAGACTCGAACTCGGGACTTTTGCCTTTCGCGGGCAAGTGCTCTACCATCTGAGCTACCGAAGCACGACTCATGTCCGGTACTCACAGCCTTACTACTGCCAGTATCTCGTCTCCAACCTTCCAAACTTTACAGAAGCTCTCCTGCGAACCTTGCAGAAGGCAAAGGTCCCAGGTTCGAGTCTCGGTCGGGCACACAGTTTTAATCTGCCAGGAAGTAGCATTACAGCAGATTACCAGGTATCACAGAAAGGGAGTTATAGTACATAACGGTAGCTGTCATTACATAGACAAAGAATATTCAGACAACATTTTACTGTTGTTAATCTTTTCGCCGTTGTAAGACCGTATCCGGTCAGATCTACAAACAGGATAAAAGACACCTAATTCGTTTTTAATCATTCCATTATGTTTAGAAACACATAATGGAACCGACAGCTTAAATCAGATTATGTCGGTACTTACTCTAAGCACCTCGCTAGAGCGATTTCACCGTAATTTGGTCCTCATTATGCTTTTACTTTTTTTTAACTTCTTTCAGGTCGTCCCTGTTTACCCAGTAAGATGTGAATTGATATGTGACCTACTGTCACATAATTGTCAATGTCAATAAAATTCACCAATTGTGAATGCTACCAGTTTCTGTATTTCATTATGCCATCTTCAGGCCCCATACGCATCTATTGAAGTAAACGAACTTCTCATATAGAGCCATAAATCTCTGGATATCGTGAATTCAGTCGTTACACTATTCACAATAAAATAAAATCTTAAAGTTCGCCGTTACTCAACCAGCCGATGTCCTCTGTTCATGATGGACCAACTGAGATCCGTCACATGTGTCTCCACACTGACTAGTAACGTATCAACTGATGTATCGCCGAAGTCCCAACGAATTTCAACACCCAACTCCCCTCTTCCCCGCTTATGCTGCAGGGTTTTCCAATATGTTACATGGTCGAGCTGACGTGACACTAAGCGGAACGCGAAACTCATATACGGAACTAAGCTGTTGCGATTGACCGTATTAGCTTGTGGCAGATGGTGACGATAGACTACACTGTGCATTCCCATCCTTGAGTTAGTAAGTGCATATCTGACGTTAACTTGGGTGAAGATATTATTGGTCGTGTTAAAGGGCTCGGCATACCCTCCCAATCTAAATGATGGTTTACGTCGTCAGAAAAGTTTTCTTTAAATGCTAATATCTTACGTTAGCAACAAATTTTGTGTTACCAGTCAATGTTTATTTACATCCACAACGCGAATCAAAGTTTTAAACCTATATCATCATGCGGATTCATGTGTGTTAAAATGACGTGTGTGTGTGTGTGTGTCACGTTACGACTTCGCTATAACCTATGGAACTCCAGTGGTTACAGAGCCTTTCTCTGTCATAATACATCATATTACAACTAGGGATCCGGAAAACCGACCGACTAAAGTCGATACCGGTATTCTAGTTTAGAATAAGTCATTTTTCGTATTCGTTTGGTATCGGTTATAACAGATTTGTATTTTAAACCGAGTAGTCAAGTAAAAAAGAAGTGAAATATATTTTTTCGTTATAAAATAAAGCATTTTTAAAAATGAGTAACTTTTGTTCGTAAAATTTCCATTAGTTTGAAATATTACGTTTTTGTATGAAATGGGAAAAGCGGTCAGTGCTATTTTTAACAATGCCGACAGACGAGCAACAGACACATTATTGTATAACATTGTGCATGGCACTGGTGAGATAGTAAGGTCCCTGCTGTTGGGTGTCGTGGCTTAAGATACGCGTGTAAGCGCAGTGTCCAAGAGTTGGTCACATCTAGTCTGCACGATAATTTCTCGCTGGAGTCACCAAACATCTGTTGCACTGCCGAATGGTACAAACCCTAGCGTGGAAATATCTTTACGAAGTAACGTTTCAAGGAAGTACAATGCTTCATTTGTTTAACGAGATTACAGATTTGTCTGTCTTTTCCACGAAATAATTCAAAAGGAAGGAAATTATGCTGACAGTAATAAATTAAAAACTTAACAAAAATTCATTCATAGTATACAATAAAAATAGGATATAAAGTAACTGGGCTGCTACCGGTTTCTACATAATACACCGTCATGCTGCTTGCAGCTCTTGAAAGCAGATAAATTAACAAGAAAAACATAAGTCTTTAGTTTTCACCTTTTAGTACTGACTATTCGTAATGCCCAAATAGTGGTACGATTTTTGAGCAGACTTACAAAAAACTGGAACCACTAGGAAAATACTGTTCATTTTTGTGTAGTATTTAACCACTTTCACATTTCAAGAAAAGCAGCGAACAATAGCTCGACTAAGTGTTTTTATTTTAATCTATCAGTTCAATATTTTAATTCCATGTATCTTAAAACTAAATGGGTCAAAAATTTTTATCTTTGTTCATTTTCTACGTTTGGTACAGGAAGTAATAGTTTCAAAAAACATTAATTTGCAGCGGTTCTAACAGTCGGGTTAAGCTGCCATGGAAAACAACTGGTATAACCGAAGACCGTTTGTTTCAGCAATAGCCATCCCTAATGGGAGCTGCACTGCCACTCACCCTCACACTCAATTCTGTTCTGTGATATAGTTCGGAAGATTTCTGTGACCTTCTCCAAGACCTCAATCCCGATTTATTGGGCCATCGACTGCACGGCCCTGTCCAATACCATATTGCAGTGGCCTCAGACCACTGAGTTACTTTACCTCTATAAGCAGGCACACAGAAGCCTCTTTCGAACCATGACGAACGGACTGGTTAGGTGTGCCGACACGTAGTTTTATTTTTCAGTTTGTTTTACCCGACTTCTTAATTACAGTAACCGTTAATATCTTCAAAATCAGATGTAAATTTTAACAGTTAATGCGCCTCAATCTGTAGATTTGTAAGGAGTAAAACGATATCAGTATTGGTTTGGTGTGTTAGCGATGCCTTTTGCCCCTCTGCCTGTTTTAGAATTAAGCTTATTCATAACAGCGCAGACAACTCTTGCGTATAGCACGATATCGGATCACTTGAGACGTAATTTCTTTCAGTGTAGACTCTTAAAATCTGACAGTCTGACAACTAGCTTTGTCTGTGATGACTGGCATATACCTTTTTTATATCTCCATTTTATTACTGGTTGAAGTAAGACAGTTATCAACTACATTTTTTGACAGATGCCGAAGTACATTACCTAACGACAGGTACAACACATGCGATGAAGGAAAGACGACTATAATGTGGCGTCTTGTAGACGATTATGTCAAATTAGAATCGCAGCATGCATGAGGAACCGACCTTGCATTTTATTAAGATAAAATCTATTAAAATTGAGGCGAAAATGGCTGGATGGGGATTTGAACCCTGTTTCACAACAATATATTAGTTTCTCTTAACCAGAGTGCTTTTTTTGTGTGAGCGTCTTGTTACCAAAATGTATGACTCTTCAGCCGTTGGTGATACGCGACCCCCTATAGACCCTTAGTTGAAAATTGGCCACTTGTCTTTAATAATCAATCAAGTCTCACTTCCTCTTCGTGCTGTTAGTTCAAGAGTTACTTTTTCTGGAATTTGTTTTAAATAATTCTCAAGGATATTGTCGGCTCAAATGCTTGTGGGAAAAACCTAGATTAACAAGTAAAGTAAATGCTATCGTAATCTGCTAATGCTACAACATTCAGCAATACTCACTGGAGTCTGTACCTCGCTCGAGGAACCCCAGAACCACCCGGTTCACCACAGATTAAGGATCACAACCCAATATCCTCTGGGAAGCTATCTGAAAGCAAACACTACGATACGGGCAAAATTCTGATAACTTCCGATACAGGCAGCTAAACCAGTAACAAACACAAAACGATCACTTGGCTACTACAGCTCCTTCCCCGGTACACGTAAGATACGAATCTTTACTTCGGACCACAAAATCCTTCTTCTCAATAAAGGTCGCCTTTGCCGTTAGTAAACAGTTAGTAGGAGCAAACACTGTCAGCCGAGGCTTCTCGAAAGAAGTTAGTCCAGGACTGGCCTTGTAAGAAAAACCTCGCAACACCGCCAGTTAACAGTAGTCTCTTCACAACATTTGACTTCTTTCTGGATCATCAGTCTTCTGACAGGTCTGATGCGACCTGCCACGAATTCCTCTTTATGACCACCTCTTCATCTCAGAGGATGACATGCAAACAACGTCCTCAGCTACTTTCTGGATGTGTTCCCTCTCAGTCTCCCCCACAGTTGTTAACCTCTATAGCTCTCTCTAGCTCCATGGAAGGTCTTCCCTGACGTCCTGATAGATGTCCTATCATCCTGCCCCCCTTCGTCTAGTTTTCTTCATACATTCCTTTCCTCGACGAGTCTATGGAAAAAACCTCCTTATCCCGTTCTTTAGCAGTTCATTTAATTTTCAACGTTCTTGTGTAGTACCACATCTCAAAAGCTGCCATTTTCTCCTTTTTCGGCTTTCCCGCAGTACAGTACAATGCTGTGCTCCAAAAGTGCATTCTCAGATATTTCTTCCTCGATTTAAGACTAATGTTCCACAATGGTAGATACCTCTTGGCCATCTTTCATGGGTTATTTTGCTGCCTGAGTAGCAGAGTTTCTTAACTTCATCTATTTCGTGATCCCCAATGATAATGTTAAGTTTCTCGCTGTTCTTATTTCTGTCACTTCTCATTACTTTCTTCTTTCTTCGTATTTCTCTCAACCCATATTCTGAACTCATTTGACTGTTCATTCCGTTAAACAGACTCTGCAGTTCTGTTTCACTTTCACTAACGATAGCGATGTCATCATCGAATTTCATCATTGATATCCTTTCACCTTGTAACAATCCTGTAGGCAGAACTGAGCATTATAGCAGAGGTTGAAAATACCGCTTCAGTTGTAAATTACTTTATTTTCACACGATCGGTTTCGGACTGTTATAAGCCCATCGTCAGGTGTCGTATCTGTGCTGTGGTCCACGAGCGCCGCGGGGACCACAGCACAGCTACAACGCCTGGCCCCACCAGACAGCAAATCAAACCTCAATCCCCCCCTGCGGGTCCGAGGGTTAGAATAGGCCCGAGGTATTCCTGCCTGTCGTAAGAGGCAACTAAAACGAGTCCATCCCCCTCAAGGGGGTAGTTAGCGCCTGCGTCCGGAGACGGACGGTCCCACGACCTATATTTGTGGTCTTTTTGGTTTTTCACTTCTCGTTTCTTCCTTCTTTGGTTGGTTCCTTTCTTTGTTCTTCTCCATCTCACTGTCTTCCTTACTCTTTCCCTTGCCTTCTTCTCCTTGCCTTCTTCTCCTTGCCTTCTCTGGTCTCCGCTTCGGCGTTTGAGTCCGTCTGTCCTCTCTCTCTTCCTTTTCCTCTTCTTCCTTCCTCCCTGTGCGCGCCTGAAGGCCGATCCACGCGTTCGCACGCGTAGCCGGTGACGGGGTAACGCGTAATTCTCCGCCCTGGGTAGACAAGTAAGGCACGCACGTACCCCCTGGTAAAGGCCAGGCCCAGGGAGGGGTGATTGCCTGAGCTGATACCTTCTGACCATGCCGATTGGTCCCTCCGTCTGTTTCTCGGGAGGTGTGACCTGAGGTGTAAACATTCACCTAAGGCGGGAGTGCCCTCTGAGAGGGTCCCCATAAGGAAGGAGCGCGCCATCGGAGACGCTGGCAATCATGGGGGATTCCTCCGCAATGGATTTCTCTTCTTCTCTTTCGACTTCTGCCCACAAACGGAAACATGACCAGCCCCCAGTGACAAAAGTACTACCGCCTACCCCACAGTTCCTCGTCATTTCTCGATCTGAGGACGGAAAGGATTTTTCCTCTGTCAACCCTTTCGTTATACAGAAGGGCGTAGACGCCGTAGCCAGTACTGTTAACTCTTGTACGAGGTTGCGTAATGGTACCTTGTTACTAGAAACTGAGAGCGCCTTTCAGGTACAGAAACTGCTTCGAGCCACACTCCTGTACACGTTCCCTGTCCGGGTGGATGCTCACCGAACTTTGAATTCGTCTCGTGGTGTGGTCTATACTAGATCCCTCGACGGATTGACTGACGAGGAGATTCAGTCTTTCCTCGCTGAGCAGGGCGTGACGGCTGTCCATAGAGTCATGAAAAAGGTCAACAATGACCTTGTACCGACCCGGACGCTTTTCTTGACCTTTGATAGTGTTAAGCTGCCATCGCGCATCAAAGCGGGCTACGAGGTTATTTCTGTTCGCCTCTATGTCGCGACACCTACACGCTGCTACCAGTGCCAGCGTTTCAATCACACTCGACAGTCTTGTTCCAATGCGGCTAAATGTGTCACTTGTGGCAGGGATGCCCATGAGGGTGACTGTCCACCTCCGTCTCCTCGTTGTGTGAACTGTCAGGGTGACCATGCAGCATCCTCCCGCGACTGTCCCGTCTATAAGGAAGAACGCTGTATCCAAGAAATTCGGGTCAAAGAGAAAGTGTCCACCTCGGCTGCTCGCAAGCTGTTGGCTAGTAGGAAGCCCACGCTGCTCCCAGCGGGGAAATACAGTACTGTCCTCGCCTCTCCTCGGACTACCAGGGAGGTGGCAACCCAGACATGCGATCTGACCTTCAGCACCACGGTCGTCCGTTCGGCCAGTGCTAAGATCGCGCGGTCGACGTCTCCTCTTCCTCCCATCACCCCACAGACACCAGCCCCTTCATCAGCTTCTGCTAAGACGAAGACCCAGAAATCGGATGCACGGGCCTTCAAGAAGGAACCGTCCCGTGCAGACTTCCTACGTACCTCGACCTCCCAGCCATCGACCGGTACTTCCACCAAACGACCTTCCAAGAAGGCTCATAGGAAGCACAGTTCTCCTTCTCCGCCACGGCGCATTTCTTCTCCTGCGCCAACCAGCGGTTGCCGCCGCAGGCCGTCGTCCGTTTCGCCTGGCCGCACTGCTGGTAGCCGAACATCTGGCCGTTCACCGGCGGAGGAAGCTCCCCTTCCCGGCCATCTTACCAAGATGGCCGCTGAACCAATAGAACCAATGGACGATGACTGTCCGCCTACTGATAGCGGCGGCAGTGCTCGCTCGAAGCCAGGCCCTCAGCGGCCTTCGCGGTGACCCCTTCTTTCATCTTCCTTTTCTTCTTACGATGGCACTTATTCACTGGAATATTCGCAGCATTCGCTCCAACCGAGAGGACTTGAAGTTGCTGCTCCGCTTCCACCGTCCGCTCGTCGTAGCCCTCCAGGAAACGAAGCTACGCCCATGTGATCAAATTGCCTTGGCACACTACACCTCTGTGCGTTTTGACCTACCCCCCGTGGTAGGTATTCCGGCTCATGGAGGGGTTATGTTGCTGGTCCGGGATGATATTTACTACGATCCCATCACGTTGCACACCGGCCTGCAGGCAGTTGCCATCCGAATTACTCTCCCCACTTTTACATTTTCCATTTGTACCGTTTACACTCCATCGTCGTCTGCCGTTACCAGGGCAGACATGATGCAAATTATTGCTCAGCTACCTGCACCATTTTTGTTAACTGGGAATTTCAATGCCCACCATCCCCTTTGGGGCTCTCCAGCATCCTACCCGAGGGGCTCCCTGTTAGCAGACCATTTCCACCAGCTCAATCTTGTCTGCCTCAATACTGGCGCCCCTACTTTTCTTTCGGACACATCTCACACCTATTCCCATTTAGACCTCTCTATAAGTACTACCCAACTTGCACGCCGGTTTGAGTGGTATGCACTTTCTGATACATATTCGAGCGACCACTTCCTGTGTGTTATCCATCTCCTGCAGCATACCCCCTATCTGTGCTCATCTAGTTGGACCATCTCCAAAGCAGACTGGGGGTTCTTCTCTTCCAGGGCGACCTTTCAGGATCAAACCTTCACAAGCAGCGATCGTCAGGTCGCACACCTCACGGAAGTCATTCTCACTGCTGCTGAATATTCCATCCCTCACCCTGCTACTTCTCCACGTCGCGTACCGGTCTCCTGGTGGACCGCAGCATGTAGAGACGCTTTACGTGCTCGTCGACGTGCTTTACGCACCTTTAAACGCCACCCTACAGTGGCGAATTGTATCACTTATAAACGATTACGTGCACAGTGTCGTCGTATTATTAAAGAAAGCAAGAAAGCCAGCTGGGCTGCTTTCACAAGCACCTTCAACAGTTTTACTCCTTCCTCTGTTGTCTGGGTTAGCCTGCGCCGGCTAACTGGCACTAAGGTCCACCCAGCAGTTTCTGGCTTGACGGTCGCGAATGACGTCCTTGTGGCCCCTGAGGATGTCTCCAATGCCTTCGGCCGATTTTTCGCAGAGGTTTCGAGCTCCGCTCATTACCACCCTGCCTTCCTCCCCCGCAAACAGGCAGAGGAGGCTAGGCCACCTAACTTCCGCTCCTCGAATCGTGAAAGTTATAATGCCCCATTCACCATGTGGGAACTCGAAAACGCACTTGGCCGGTCACGGTCCTCCGCTCCAGGACCTGATTCTATTCATATTCTGATGCTGAAGAACCTTTCTCCTGCAGGTAAAGGTTTTCTTCTTCGTACTTACAATCGCATCTGGATTGAGACACATGTTCCCGTATGCTGGCGCGAGTCTATTGTTGTCCTGATCCCTAAGCCGGAGAAGGACAAGCACTTGCTTTTCAGTTATCGACCCATCTCGCTTACCAGCTGTGTCTGTAAAGTGATGGAGCGAATGGTTAACTCTCGTTTGGTTTGGCTGCTCGAGTCTCGACGCCTACTTACCAATGTACAATGTGGATTTCGTAGGCGCCGCTTTGCTGTTGACCATCTCGTTACCTTGTCGACCTTCATTACGAATAACTTCTTACGGAAGCGCCAGACCGCGGCTGTGTTCTTCGATTTGGAGAATGCTTACGACACCTGTTGGGGGGCGGGCATTCTTCGCACCATGCATACATGGGGCCTTCGCAGTCGCCTCCCTCTTTTTCTTCGTTCCTTTTTAATGGATCGACAGTTCAGGGTACGTGTGGGTTCTGTCCTGTCGGACACCTTTCGCCAGGAGAATGGGGTGCCACAGGGCTCAGTTTTGAGCGTCGCTCTCTTCGCCATAGCGATCAATCCAATAATGGATTGCCTCCCAGCTAATGTATCAGGCTCCCTTTTGGTGGACGATTTTACCATCTATTGCAGCGCGCAGCCTACATGTTTCCTGGAGCGCCGTCTTCAGCGTTCTCTTGACCGTCTTTACTCCTGGAGTGCCGCCAATGGCTTCCGTTTCTCTGCCGAGAAGACGGTCTGTATTAAGTTCTGGCGCTACAAAGATTTTCTCCCACCGTCCTTACGACTCGGCCCCGTTGCTCTCCCATTCATGGAGACAACAAAATTTTTGGGTCTTACATTTGACAGGAAACTTAGCTGGTCTCCAAATGTGTCATATTTGGCTGCCCATTGTACCCGTTCTCTAAATGTCCTCTGTGTTCTCAGTGGTAGGTCGTGGGGATCGGATCGAACCGTCCGACTTCTCCTATAAAGGTCGATCGTCCGCTCCAAGCTGGATTATGGGAGCTTCGTATACTCCTATGCACGGCCATCCATCTTACGCCGCCTCAACTCCATACAACATTGGGGTTTACGACTTGCGAGCGGAGCGTTTTATACTAGTCCTGTCGAGAGTCTTCATGCTGACGCTGGTGAATTGCCACTCACCTACCGGCGCGATATACTGCTTTGTCGGTATGCCTGTCGGCTACTGGCAATGCCCGACCACCCATCTTATCGTTCCTTTTTTGACGACTCTGACGACCGTCAATACGGGTTGTATGTCTCTGCCCTGCTACCCCTGGAGTTCGCTTTCGTCGTCTCCTTCAACACCTTAATTTTTCACTCCCTGCAACCTTTCGAGTGGGCGAGAGCCACACGCCACCTTGGCTCCAGGCTCAGGTCCGCGTTCACCTTGACCTCAGCTCGCTCCCAAAGGAGGTTACCCCCGGTTCGGTCTACCACTCACGTTTTGTCGAACTTCGTTCGAAGTTCATTAATATGACCTTCATTTAAACAGATGGCTCTAAGACCAATGACGGGGTCGGGTGTTCTTTTATTGTCGGGGCACAAACTTTCAAATACCGACTCCATGGCCATTGTTCGGTCTTCACAGCTGAGCTCTTTGCCCTCTACCAGGCTGTTCTTTACATCTGCCGCCACCGACATTCTGCTTATGTCATCTGCTCCGATTCCCTGAGCGCCATCCAGAGCCTCAGTGATCCGTACCCGGTTCACCCTTTCGTGCACCGGATCCAGCGCTCTCTTCAGCAGCTGGTGGACGTCGGTTCTCCGGTTGGCTTTATGTGGGTTCCTGGCCATGTCGGTATCCCTGGGAACGATGCTGCAGATGCCGCGGCCAAGGCTGCAGTCCTCCACCATCGGACAGCTTCTTGTTGTGTCCCTTTATCAGACTGTAGCAGGGTCATTTGTCGGCGCATTTTATCGCTGTGGCATGCCGATTGGGCTGCACTTACAGACAACAAGCTTCGGGCCTTGAAACCTCTTCCCGCGGCTTGGGCGTCCTGCTCCCGCCCTTCTCGACGGGAGGAGGTAGTTTTGGCCCGGTTACGAATTGGACACTGCCGGTTCAGCCATCGCCATCTGCTGACGGCTGCGCCGGCGCCGTTCTGCCCATGTGGGCAATTGCTGACGGTCCGCCACATTTTACCGTCCTGTCCGGATTTTAACACACTGCGTCTTGATCTTGGCCTGCCATGTACCCTAGATGCCATTTTAGCGGATGACCCACGAGCAGCTGCTCGCGTTCTTCATTTTATCAACTTCACAACCCTCTGTAAGGACATTTGATTATGCTGTTTTTTTAATCCTATGCCTGTCAGTCTGTCATTTATCGTGTTTTCCGTTTCGTTGCTGTTTTAAACTTGTGACTCGCCGTGCATTCCTAACGTAGTCTGGGCGCTAATGACCGTTGAAGTTGTGCGCCCTAAAACCACAAAAAAAAAAAAAAAAAAATCAAACCTCAATCCAGTCGGACTATGATATGTTGTCTTCAGACGATCTGGCTCCTACGAATCTCGTACGTGGACTGCCTGTCTTTCTCAAGTAAAATGTCATTTGGAGCTACAAGCGCTGAAAAAAAAGTAACACATCCTGGCTTTCGACAATGATTTCATTATTATTGATGGCCTTCGACAGATTCGAGTGGTGGCTGTCAGCTCCTCAGTGTCTTTACATCTTTGTATTTTGCGATTAACAGTGGCTGCCTCACTGCTACATCATGCGATAGTCTACTTTTGGCTTAAAGGGGACCGAGAATCTCAAACATTGTTATAACTTACACTAGGTACTAAACATATTCTTTTACAAGCTCAAAATTTGTTCCAATATCCACATGCTTCTCAGTGTCTGACCTTGTATTCTTTGCCGATTCAAAAATGAATACCAAATATTCTCATTTAAGGAATCTGAGAATGAAGCGTGATAGAGTGGAGGGTACATTTCTTTAGCTCATAAGTATTACTATGAACCCCAGCACACACTCTCATTCATCCACTTCCAGCCCTTTTGTATTTTGTGTAAGTATCTTCACAGATAAGACATGTAACTGGAACGCCGAACAATAGTTAACAGATTGCCTGCAACCACCAACCTCAACGATCGTGACCCTAATCATTTTAGGATGACGGTTTTACTGCATTATCTATCCTGAGTTTCTACTCTTACTTACCAACTTACATACTCACCTATCAATTACCTTTATAGGGGAAGCACTTATTCATAAATACTTCCGAAAGGAAACGTAATATCAAACACATTATAGAAGCCATTCATAACCTAAAACCACGAAAATAGCAGTCGGTTTTGGGATGAACATTCTGACTCGAGTCTTTGAAGTAATAATAATTACTACCGTGCCATAAAATATTTGAAACTACATTCTCTTCTCAGGAACCTCAAACGCAAACTGCTAGTACTCTTACACCCCCAATAGTTCATTGTTGCATGGCCCTCAACACCACTCAACGAACTCCGAACTTCTCAGCTCAGTGATTACTAAAATTTAACTTCTCTCCTCAGAATATTAATGTACGAAATTTAAAGTCATAACATAGAATAAAATTCTAGAATATTACTAAATTACTTACTAGAACGAGGGCACAATTGCCTTACTATCTCTCATGGCATCTATAAGCTTACTCTACGCTCAATGACCAAATACCACACGACTGCATTTTGGTATGCTCTAGAAATTCTAGCTTCAGTTTCAAATTTCTCTAGTTTCAGTCTAGTTTCAGTCCAACACAAACTTGACTCGGATACTTCTGGTGCTGCCACAGCCCTCTAACCTTAACCTCGTTAGACATACGTTTCTTCCTACAGGACGCATTCGCTCCATATTATTTCCGGTTTTTCCTGTGTAAGTCGGTTCACTTCTTCTCTTGTCACGAATGATACTTGATTATGGTCTTCATTCTGTTACCTTAGACTATGCACCTCTATAGACTGCTCCTACCTCACCTTCTCGTCATGAATCTCATAAATCGTGATAAGTTATGAGGAGTCTAGTTCACTACTAGCTTGCTCGTTCTTTTCTAGATTTGGTCGCTTGTCTTAACATAAGCGACGAAATATCTCCTGACACC
Organism: Schistocerca serialis cubense; assembly: GCF_023864345.2. Taxonomy (NCBI): domain Eukaryota; kingdom Metazoa; phylum Arthropoda; class Insecta; order Orthoptera; family Acrididae; genus Schistocerca; species Schistocerca serialis. The sequence continues at coordinate 338,877,033 of NC_064641.1, read as the reverse complement.
ACGTAAATGATGTTTAACAATTTCTTTATCTGAATCTAATTCTTCCAGTAAAACTGTTGTGGCGTGCGTTATCGATTTAATCTCACATGAACCATCATTCAGATAAAAACATTTTAATACGTATTCTAATACGTACTTTTCTTTGCTCTTCCATTGTATTTGAAGTACTTGGTAACCTACTTAGTATTTTGCCTTAGTAACTCTGTTTTTTACACGATTGGATCTGCTTGCCGCACTCTTACTCAAACGGTTGGTTACAAATTCCTCCAACTTCCCATCCCAGTCACGGTTTTTCGGAAAATAGTCTGTCTTATCTAGCAATCTTTTTCCTCCGATTTTACCTTCTACCACTTCTCTAGTTTCTATTATGGTTTCAACCAGGAAGTAATGCAATGTTATCTCAAATTAAAGAACAAAGGCCTCTTATTTTACTTTTGGCGCAATAGGTCCTAGCTAACCACCCTAATTCTCTCGTCAACCTCTCGGAAGGGTTAGCTTGCGGTCGATAACTGGCAGTCAATAACTGTTGTACACGTTGAACCTTCAGAAAGTTCCTAAACTCGTAGGGTTTGTCAGTATAGACTGGCCGACTCTTTATTAATACTGATTCTAGTTGTTCTTTCTTCCTCTCATTTAAACCATTTGATTCTGAATAACTTTCTTTAACCACACTTTCCCAATTGGCGATAGAAATACTTTCAGCTTCCCGTGATAACTTATCTTCGTCCTTCACATCAAATCCTTTACCCAACTGTATCCGCGTGGTCTAGGGCTCCTTGTCACGTTCCGTGCGGCTCCCCGCGTGGAAGGTTCGAGTCCTCCCTCGGGCATGGGTGTGTGTGTTGTCCATAGCGTAAGTTAGTTTAAGTTACATTAGTAGTGTGTAGGCTTAGGGGCCGATGACCTCAGCAGTTTGGTCCCATAAGGCCTCACTAGAAATTTCCAAAACACCCAGATGGATATTCTGATTCTGGTTATTTCCACTATCACCCTCTTGTGTAGTATTACTATTACTCTTGTTATTCCGGTTAAAATTCCTCTATTCCCTATAGTTCACATTTGGTCAAATCTTACTATTCCTGTTCTGGTCATTCCAAACCAACCAACTCCTTTTTTTTTCCTATTCCTACTCCGTGAATCATACGTAATTAACTTTGATACAATTTCAGTAGCCGTTACCAATATCATTATTTTCGTCAGCAGATCTATTCTTGCTGTCATACTGCTTACATTTATCCACTTGGTCACTCTGGTATCAGTTCTTTCTGTGACTAATGTCAATAGTCCAACTGATTCAAAAATGGTTCAAATGGCTCTGAGCACTATGGGACTTAACATCTGTAGTCATCAGTCCCCTAGAACTTAGAACTACTTAAACATAACTAACCTAAGGACATCACACACATCCATGCCCGAGGCAGCATTCGAACCTGAAGCGCCTAGAACCGCACGGCCACAACGGCCGGCCCATCCGATTCAAAAGATCCAACAATAGCTGTACTTTAGTCCAGTTTACACCTACCGGTCACTCTCGTATCTTAGCCAGTAACCCCGTGATACGCACTTATATGATTTATACTTTACTAATGGGCTTGTCTAAATATAGAGCTTGTTTCAAGTAGTACTTCAGAAAATTACGATAACCTCCAGAGCTATTGTAATAATGCTGCGGTCGAATTAATTCCAATCTAAAGTTCCACTGCGCAGGATGCGACCAACAATTAGTTTTAAAAGTTCTCGTAAATCTTCCACAGCGGTAAAATTAATCAAATTCAACATAATCCACTCTATAGCATCCTCCTCGATCACTTACTCCAAAAGTAATAAGACGGTTAATCTCCCTGAAAAGACTTTAAAAATATTACCGAATGTACTGAAACTCATGGTTTGAAATTTAGGAAACTGACTACGACAATATGTGACACCCAACCTTATTTCTTCCGCTAGATCACATATACCATTATTTAATCTACTGTCATGCACATTACTAGCCACTAAGTTCAATGCTTCTGGAACTATACTGTTTTCTCCAGTACCGTTATGCGAACGATTAGTGTCACGACTACATGGTACTGTAGTTACATTCATCTGTTACCTTCATTTCGAACATAGGTAAAGATATCGACTTTAATTTACCAGCAACTCAAGTCTTTGTTATACTCTACAGAGTTACTTAAGTCCCCTAAATCCTTTCTTGGGCGTTGCTGTAATTTTTATAGCCTTTCGTAACTTTATCTGACACATCTTTTAAAAATAATCCTATCGACATTTCGTGTGCTTTCTCGCTTTATCTGTCTGATCAATAAGTGTCGACAGTTTTTGACATCTTTGTCTCAGCTCTGTGACGTTAGTCTTAAATTTTTCGTGACTATCTCCTTACTTCCAAGATTTGTTTTAATGATCTTTTAAACCATCCTCCATCTTTAAATAAAATCAAATAAGAGTCGTATGAACAACTAGCCTCGTTGACAGCCACTACCAAACATACAGTTTCTGCTCTTCAGGCGTAATAACTTGCACTGATTACCTTTTAGGTCCTACTAATTTCTGTAGTTCACTAAATTAACTAATCAGTTGAGACCAAATCAAAATATTCAGCTTACTCAATTTTTAAGAGCCATGACCTACTCCAGGCCAGTGTTACTTGAGCATCGTTTTCTCGACTGTAGCGTTCGCTCGGCTGAAGCGATGCCTCAGCTGCAGTGATGTATCGTCTGGTGAATCTACTGCAGCGGTAACGCGACTGCAGTAAAAGCTGAAGTTCAGCAATCTTTTCAAATTCAGCTCTATCCACTCAGCTTCGTTCACTCGGCTCAGCTCTAGTCAGCAAAATCTGCCCAAAACTTAAAACTACATCTAACAACAGCCTTCTCTATCCTTTTCTTCTAACAACGAGCTACTTCCAATAATTTATCTTTAACTGTTATTACTTTCAACTGTTATTACTGTCAACTATTTTAACACTCAATTATTATTTTATTGCCTCAGTATGCCCATACTTTAGGCACATCCTAGTAGAATCGCCACCATATTGCTACCCGTCACACCTAACTCTTCACGGTAAATTCCAGTCTTATACAAATATTATTGCTAGAAAAGAAAAGAAACTTAGGCGTTTATAAATATATAAACGCAGACTTAAACACCTTATGTCAACATCTCAATCCTCACACATCCTAATCACGTCTAAAGATTATAGTAGTCAGAAAATATCTGATAATTTCCAACATTGACAGCCTACTGACGCGAGGATCCCTAACGATATATATCGGCCGCACGACACTGGTGGTGCGAGTAATGGTAAGCGTTTCGTGCATTTCCAGAAGAGTATATTGATTTCAGCTTTGTGGCAATGAGGGAAAGCTTTGGATTTTCGTGTGCCTATAGTCTCATATGACGAAATCTGATGCCTCGGTTACGCAGTGTGGAGAATTGTTTGAAACTTCGTTTGGACATCGGATTCCTTCCAAATGAGGATAGCAGAAACTATGTCGAGTGTTATGCACCCAGTTCCGTGAAACTTCTCAAGAAAGGTGAGGATGCTGATTTTCCTTTGAAATTGTACTGCAGCCTGTGGCACAAGAGAACATCTATAAGAAAGAACAAATAGATTGACAGTTACAAGTTATCCACTGCAAAGAGCATCAGTTTGTTTCTTGTTGGGTAAGAGAACATACGCTAGAAGCAACAGCTTCTGAAACAAGATTGTCCATGAACACCGTGTGCGACTACTACAGTTTCTGTTGAGAAGTCTATTACGTCATAGTAACAAACGAGAGTGTTTCAATAGGTGCATGAAGTTCATGAATCGCTTGTACCTACTAACAAATGCCGCAGAGAGGACAACAGTTGAAAAATGAAGTTTGACTTACTTGTGTATTTGGCGGCACTGAATGAGAATTCTGCAAGTGCTTTATAGTTCTAGTTTACTCACAGAAGAAGCAAAATTTAGTCTCATTGATAAAACACTTTATATTGCCAGGTACGAAAGTGATAGGAGACGGGTTTACGTCCCACAGAACCTTACAGAAAGATGGTTTTCAACATGGATTTGTGAATCATTCTCTCGCGTATGTGTCATCGAACGATCCATTTGTCCACGCATAATGCATCGAACTCTTACGGAAATCAGTCATATTATCTGAGAAAAGAAAGCGCCGTCGAGGAATTAGGGACGAAGTCTATGTCTTCCAATACCTAAAATTACACAACTTGAGGTTGCGTGAAGAAACTGACCCACCTGATACTCTCCCGATATTTATGGGTGACACAGCAAGAGTATCACGACCCTTTGATCCATGAATGAATGTTATACAACTTAACAAAGCTATGCCTCTTCACGTGTTGGCAATTCGCGACCCCTTATAAGTTCTCAAATGAAAATTGACCGCTTGTCTTTAATAATCAATTTCTCAAATAAAAATTGACCCCTTGTTTTTAATAATCAATACAGTCTCAGTTTCAGTGCCTGCTGCTCGTTCAATAGTTCCTCTTTTCTCGATTTTACATTAAACAACTGTCAGTTGTGTGATCGGCTCCAACGCATGAGGGGAAAATCCATTACTCACAAGTATTTCCGCTAGTGCCTATACATCCAACAGCACACAGTTAAGTCAATACCTTGCTCGAGGCACCACAGGACTAGCCAGCTATCCACAAAATAAGAGCGACAACCCAGTTACCGCTGGGGGTGTTGTCAACCAATTAACGGTATAATACACTCCTGGAAATTGAAATAAGAACACCATGAATTCATTGTCCCAGGAAGGGGAAACTTTATTGACACATTCCTGGGGTCAGATACATCACATGATCACACTGACAGAACCACAGGCACATAGACACAGGCAACAGAGCATGCACAATGTCGGCACTAGTACAGTGTATATCCACCTTTCGCAGCAATGCAGGCTGCTATTCTCCCATGGAGACGATCGTAGAGATGATGGATGTAGTCCTGTGGAACGGCTTGCCATGCCATTTCCACCTGGCGCCTCAGTTGGACCAGCGTTCGTGTTGGAAGTGCAGACCGCGTGAGACGACGCTTCATCCAGTCCCAAACATGCTCAATGGGGGACAGATCCGGAGATCTTGCTGGCCAGGGTAGTTGACTTACACCTTCTAGAGCACGTTGGGTGGCACGGGATACATGCGGACGTGCATTGTCCTGTTGGAACAGCAAGTTCCCTTGCCGGTCTAGGAATGGTAGAACGATGGGTTCGATGACGGTTTGGATGTACCGTGCACTATTCAGTGTCCCCTCGACGATCACCAGTGGTGTACGGCCAGTGTAGGAGATCGCTCCCCACACCATGATGCCGGGTGTTGGCCCTGTGTGCCTCGGTCGTATGCAGTCCTGATTGTGGCGCTCACCTGCACGGCGCCAAACACGCATACAACCATCATTGGCACCAAGGCAGAAGCGACTCTCATCGCTGAAGACGACACGTCTCCATTCGTCCCTCCATTCACGCCTGTCGCGACACCACTGGAGTCGGGCTGCACGATGTTGGGGCGTGAGCGGAAGACGGCCTAACGGTGTGCGGGACCGTAGCCCAGCTTCATGGAGACGGTTGCGAATGGTCCTCGCTGATACCCCAGGAGCAACAGTGTCCCTAATTTGCTGGGAAGTGGCGGTGCGGTCCCCTACGGCACTGCGTAGGATCCTACAGTCTTGGCGTGCATCCGTGCGTCGCTGCGGTCCGGTCCCAGGTCGACGGGCACGTGCACCTTCCGCCGACCACTGGCGACAACATCGATGTATTGTGGAGACCTCACGCCCCACGTGTTGAGCAATTCGGCGGTACGTCCACCCAGCCTCCCGCATGCCCACTATACGCCCTCGCTCAAAGTCAGTCAACTGCACATACGGTTCACGTCCACGCTGTCGCGGCATGCTACCAGTGTTAAAGACTGCGCTGGAGCTCCGTATGCCACGGCAAACTGGCTGACACTGACGGCGGCGGTGCACAAATGCTGCGCAGCTAGCGGCATTCGACGGCCAACACCGCGGTTCCTGATGTGTCCGCTGTGCCGTGCGTGTGATCATTGCTTGTACAGCCCTCTCGCAGTGTCCGGAGCAAGTATGATGGGTCTGACACACCGGTGTCAATGTGTTCTTTTTTCCATTTCCAGGAGTGTACAGACAAAATTCTGCCTGCAACACAATCAATAACACTAGAACTACCACAAAACGAAGACTTTGCTACTCCGTTTCTTCCATGCTACTCGTAAGTCACTAATCATTACTTCCACCATAAAACCCTATTAACCAATGAAGATCACCCTTGCCGGTATTTAACAATTCGTAGGAGCAAGCATTTCCCTTGGAACCTACTCGAACAAAGTTTGTCCTACGTCGCCCTTCAGAGTGAAGCCTCGCAGCTACGGCAATTAACGGTAATCCTTCAACAATATTTGCCTTACCGAACCTGTAAATGCACTCATCGGAAAGCGTGGCGCGAATCCACAATCAAACCTCAGCGAATATGGACTGTGACCTGTCGTCTTTTGACGAACTGAATCCTACGAAGCTCATACGTGGACTGTCTATCTTTCATTGACAGCATGAGTGCTAACAAACACGTAACGCCACACCGACTTTAGACAATGATTTCACTATTATCGAAGGCCTTCGGTAGGCTCGAGGAGTGGTCGGCTATTCAGCAGTGTCTCTACCTCTTTGGTTTCTGTGATGACCAGTGGCTGCCTCGCTGCCTCAGCTTGCGTTAGTCTCCCTTTGGCTTCTAACGGGCGGTGTATGTAGCACATTGTCACAACAGACTTACATAAGATATTAAGCATATAGTTTTACATGCACAAACCGTGTTGCAATACCCATATGTACTCGGATGCCGCACACGAATGATGGCGAACTTAAAATGGGCACATGTGGCACCACTAATCGAATGGAGCGGTAAGTAGACACTGATCTAGTAACCGATGATGAACTAAAGATCACATTTTCAATTAGCACACTGGACTTGCATTCGGGAGGACGACGGTTCAATCCCGAGTCCCGCCATCCTGATTTAGGTTTTCCTTCAATTCCCTAAATCGCTCCGGGCAGATGTCAGGATGGTTAATTTGAAAGGGCACATCCGACTTCCTTCCCTGATACGATGAGACCGATGACCTCCCCCAAACAACCCCATCACATTTTCAACCTCTACATTTGCAACTTGATCACTTAACATCAGTAGGCACTCGTCTTTCACACGCGCATCATTGTTCTAGTGTTGTGCCACTTACCGGCTGCCGTAATACTTTGCATAAAATTGGTTCCATTGTTAGCTGCTCCAAGCAGAAGACGTCTGATGTTGCTGCTCCAAAATTTTCACAATTTTCCATGAGACAAAGTGGCACTGCAGCGATCTTCGGCACGTTACTGCATAATTATTCAGACGATCAGAAAAGTAAACTTCCGTATAATTCGCAAGTTTACTTACATGTAACAGCCGATTTCTGGAATTTCCTTAATGTGAGACAGTATAAGCCATATTCGTTTGCGGATTTGAAATCTTAGGTTCAAATATTCTACTGCTCCCGTCACTTTCGCAAAATCTTTCATTGGTTATGTCAGCACCTGCGTTTAAAGTGATATATTGCGAAATTTCGAATATACATGAGTGCCACGATACTCATACTATCATTGTCAATTGTAGGCCTAAACTAAAATTTTACTCTTTCGAATTTTTTTTTTTTTTTTTTTGACAACAGGATGTCTATCTTCGTTTAAAAGCAATCGATCCTTAATTTTGCTGTATAATTACGTATGAAATCGGTTTGGTTTGAGAATTTTTGGGGGCCTAAAAGAGTACATGTTTTATTAACCCAGAATATCAGTGTTAATAAATTGGAATAAAGTAAATTTTTACAAAATTTCGGGGAGTTACAATAGATGTGTGGATAAGCTGTTTCACTGTAAATCGGCGTTTGTGATTTAGTTAGTGTAGTACGAATTATAACTAACCCATCGTGTTAAATCTATTTTACTTTCCTAGCGAAGTCTGGTATGAATTAAGGCCATTTCACAGTTCCTTAGTGACTGCAGTCTTAACCTCAAAAATTTTTAGGAATCCAATAATTTTTATCTCAAGTTTTACTGTTGCGTTAATACAAATCTCGTTTTGTGTGCTGACTGATTTTGTTCTTAAAGGAAGTCAGTAAGATTTTCAGCTCAACGGACTGAAAGATTATCACCAGGCTTGGTTTAAAATTATTTCTTCACTATCCCGTAAAACAATGGGCCGACCACACTGCAGCCCCACTGTTAATACTGGTCTCCAACACGTGATGAGTTAGATGTCGTTCGCAAGCAGCTGGAAACTACTCTCGCAGCTGCCAAACATTTGGCGGTTGCTGCGAATGGATAAGTTTGCAGAGCTCCCAAGAGTCGTATACCAGAAGTACCAAAAATGTATTAAGTACTATCATCTCCTTTTTACTCCTGTTTATTGTCTCCTCTGCGGGAACTACTTGTCCACTTAAGTATAAAAGTAAGCTTCCGCGGCCATTGTCACAACCAATAAAATTTTTCTGGGTTTGTGACAGCTTTGTCAATATGTAAAGCTACCGACTGTTGCAAGCGACCTTCTTCAGCATGTTTTTGGTGACCTTCTTCAGGATGTATTGTCTACAAAACCAGAGAAACATTACACATTCATTTCACTGCAAATGGCGTGTCAGTGCTATGTCTAATCACCGTGCACACGACAGCCGGGGACCAGGTTCGATGTGCAATAATTCAATGACGCTGAAACTGAGCAACTAGGAGTCAATTCACTTGTTGTAAAATCTGCTAGTCCAGTGTAGGCCGTATATATTATCAGCTATATACACTACTAAGTTTGCACAAAGATCTCAGAGTTAGTATAACTGACACTGGTCAAGTTTTAACATACAACATAAAGCGACGACGTTACCGGTAGGGGTAACACTCTTCATTATGCTGATAAGTTCTCCAAAACAGCTTTGCTTTAACTCCTCGGCACTACAGCATTCATTTCTGCAGAATTAGTTGTACGTCCTAGTCTGGTTGGTTGGTTCGTTTGGAGAAGGAGACCAGACAGCTAGGTCATCGGTCTCATCGGAATAGGGAAGGATGGGGAAGGAAGTCGGCCGTGCCCTTTCAGAGGAACCATCCCGGCATTTGCCTGGAGTGATTTAGGGAAATCACGGAAAACCGAAATCAGGATGGCCGGACGCGGGATTGAACCGTCGTCCTTCCGAATGCGAGTCCAGTGTCTAACCACTGCGCCACCTCGCTCTGTCGTCCTAGTCTGAAGACTGCTTCAAAGTAGTTCTTCTTTGTGCATCACGTGAATTCTCTTCACCATTAATTCTTTTCGGACGTCTTACCTTTCCTTTTCGGAACATAATAACGATTGCAATCCAATAGGCAGAGTACTCCATTACATAAACCAAAAAATTACACTAATATTACACAACAAAAGAATATATTTTTCTAATACTGTTTCATACATTTAAATATATACATTTATTTCCAGTATTAATAATAAGAAAATAAAATAACAAATGAAAATGGAACAATTGAAACCTGAAAGCAGAGAGTTTAACAAAGCAGGGAATACTACTGTACATTAATTACATAGGACCAAAATATCCGTAACATATGTTCGCCAATTGTAGGTAAGTTCCCGTAGTGACAACGATAACTGCCATTAGTGAGAATGCACTCATGGTCTAAGAGTGAGACGAACCTTCTGGTAGTGTTGACAGGTAACAGAGCAACTTTCTACTTATACGTAATCAAAAAATGACTAAAAGCCGATTTTCATTTGTAGAAAGAGTACTGAGCAGCGGATAATGTACGTCTAGCGATCCTAAATACGTGGAAGGAGGAAGTTATACCGACGTGATCGTATATTACATATTTCCAAATCAGGTTCTATGAAAATTGTATTGAGGACATCCCTATCTTTCAACAAATGCGTCAAGGAAACATTTCGTGTATTGCGCACCACAGCGGCATACTTTGCAGTAAATATCTTCTGACGGATGTGCTACGCTGTGCCAACTTCCCAAAGTAGAGTGCGCCATTTTCACTGCGTAGAGCTCGATTTGCTTAATTGCCGATGCAGTTCATTCTTTGCTGTCGATGCAGTTCATTCTTACAAGGAAACACAGTGAAGTATAACATGATGTCTGTAGTATGAATTTGGAAACTCCAGTAGAAATACTGTTAAAAAGATACTAACAATTGAAGTATCAGTACTTTTCTGAAAGTATTTTATTATTGCCCACGTACAAGAAGTTAGTAAGTTAAAAATATATGTCCTCCAACAGTTTAGCTTTGCTTCTCTTATTTCATGGTGAGCACAAAAAATCTGGACAGTGTATCGAATGTATAACATGTATTGCTTAATGCATTTTTTCATTCAAATTATTGTAGTAATATATTTCTCAACATGCTTCTACTAATTTATTCTAAATGATCAAGACTTATAAACAGTTAGATTAAGTAGTGTGTAAGCCGAGGGATCGATGACCTCAGCAGTTTGGTCCCATAGGAGCTTACCACAAATTTCCAAATATTCGATGAATGGCAGCATGACTCGTCGAATCACCAGTCCGACATACAAATTTGCAGCCAAAATGCGCGGGATTACCAAGAGATTACACCTTCTGTCATACGAAATCGCACCCCTGTCCATAATTCGAGGTGTAACCGAGTGTCTAGCGCGCAAGAAAATTGATTGCAGGCCTCCTTCTAATCAACACGTGGCCATCACTGGCCCCGAGGCAGAACCCAGTTTCATCAAAAAAGACAACAGATCTCTACCATGCGTTCCAACAAGCTCTAGCATGACGCCATTGAAGACGGAAATGGCGGAGGCATGGGGTCAGTGGGCCGCACGCTACAGAGCGACAGCTTTGGAAGTATCCTTGAAGTGACCAATCTGTACCGATTCGTTATGTCACTGTGGTGCCAACTCCTGCTCATACTGCTGCTATAGATGTAGTACGATGTGCCGAAACCATACGCCGAACAAGGCGTTCTACACTCTCAGTAGTGCCACGGGGTTGCGACGGGGCAGTAAATAAAGAAGTGCGGTTGAAGAGTTAACACGAATGTGCATATACAAATGTTGGTTAAAAATGTTATTGGGAATTTTGGCTCTCACGTAAGTCTCGGGGATGATTTCCACACTTGGTTCATTAGTACATTGTTCCACACCCGTGCATTAGTTATACTTTTTGAATTAATAGTCACGAGTACAGTTTATGCTAGGGAACAAAAATTAGGCGATTATTATAGCAAAATCATGTTTTCGCGACACAGTTCAATTACTATTTATTGGCATTGTCCTTTTCTTTCACTCACTGAAATTAGCTCTGGTGATACGGTTTACAGTTTTACTTTATCAATAATTTGACTCCGAGCCCCCAATAGCAGTGATGTAGGCTGCTATAAACGAAAATTACTCTATCAATTCAAAAAATGGCTCTGAGCACTATGGGACTCAACTGCTGTGGTCATAAGTCCCCTAGAACTTAGAACTACTTAAACCTAACTAACCTAAGGACATCACACACATCCATGCCGAGGCAGGATTCGAACCTGCGACCGTAGCGGTCGTGCGGTTCCAGACTGTAGTGCCTTTAACCGCTCGGCCACTTCGGCCGGCACTCTATCAATTCGAACAAAACCACAAGTCCCACTGTCCTCTCTGTTCTAGTAGTTTTGGTGCGAAATCATAGTTCGGCACATGTTCACTTACGCCGATGTATACCTCGTAATTCGTACTCATACAAATAATCGTAGCGCTTCCAGTTCACCAAATATATGCTTACACACTTGCACTATTAAACAATACTCTTTGTCGAAATAAATCGGCGCGAAAAAAGGTTCTCAAACAACCACATGGGCCACCCTCAAGTGGGCCTTGCTCGCCACCCACCCTCCAAAACGACTGACCAACGACTGACACCTGGCCAAGATGGCCGCTCGCTTATATGGGCTAGGACGTCCAACCCCCTGGTTATTTAGGTACCAATCTCACCAGTTAAGGTTACAAATTTTGATACATGCATCCCTCGACAGAAATAAGTACACCATCGGAACCGCGCTAAAAAGTACATCTCATCTACTATGTTACATTAATTTCTAATATTATCCTTTCGCCCGTAAATCGAGTTTTACTTTTTGAAAAGTTTCGCCACTTAGCGCAATTTTTTTTGTTTACATCTGTGGTGCAAAGTTTTAACATAATACTGCATATAACACCGTTTTTAGACGAAATCTATAACGATCTACACATTGCGCTGCTGAAAATCTTCATACCTACAATAATTAATTAATTATGGGCGATAAATGTTAATAATAATTTGCAAACAATGAAAACTATAGCAAGTTAAGTGTATAGTATAACTTAACTAGTTCAAAATACGTGTGATGCCACCCAAAATATAATATAGTGCCGTTTTTTGCGTCATGAATTTTCTGTTGAATTTTATAAACAATTTTCCCTCAAAGTTTGTTTATTGCTCTTTACGGGCTTAATTATTTATGAATCTTTACATATGACTACGGCACTCGATCCGCTATGACGAAAAGTTTTTAATGAGTGCTTGCTCATCCCTGTAAGTTCTTATTTACTGTTTTTATCAACCTTTCAATATTCGTGATAGTAACCGATTTTGAGGCTACTGTAACTTTTGTGTCTCGTGACTTGAAATAAAGATCGATCTTTCTTGAGGTGCATATTGCTAACCACAATCCACTGCCGCATCGCTCTTCACCGTAAGTTACACAGTTGTCGCGTAATGCGCGAAAAACCAAACAATGCCCCAAGCTGCGGGTCACTTGGCCGCTCGGCGGCAGAGACATCCCACCGACTGTTAAAATCTCGCGCGGGCGCGCCACGCGCCTCCGCGAATCGGGCACCATTATCGCGCGCTCGCTCTCCACAAAACAATCCTTGCATACTAGATCTATTCGTCTAGTAACGGGGTTTGTACTGTCACAGGGTCCTCCGGACCCCGGTCCGTTTGCGACCGTACATTCTCCTGACCACCACTGCCAGCAATCATGTATAGTGGCTCCATACCTGCAAAATGTTTGTGCAATATCGCAGAAGGAACATCAAGCTTCTCGCATTCTCCAACGCGATCTTTCTAAAACTCTTGTCTTTGTCGTCTTAAAGGCATTCTTGACTAACATCAGTTCAGCATGTCAAATCTCAGAGTTGACTAACGCTCACGGCCGTTACAGCAAGTATTGAAAGCAAACCTGATTTGCATCCTCATAGTGGCGCTACTAGCGCCAGTCATATGCGACTTGCACGAAGTTCGAACACGCATAATATTTCAGATGTGAAAACACGTCAGACAAAATGGTTCAAATGGCTCTGAGCACTATGGGAGTTAACTTGTGAGGTCATCAGTCCCCCAGAACTTAGAACTACTTAAACTCAACTAACCTAGGGACATCACATCCATGCCCGAGGCAGGATTCGAACCTGCGACCGTAGCGGTAGCGCGGTTCCAGACTGTAGCGCCTAGAACCACTCGGCCACCACTTCTGTCAACTTTCGTCACACAACTCCTTGTTGCTGTTGGGACTCTCTTTCCTTCAGTGTGTAATGCAGTACTATCTCAATGAAGTTGCGTAAGTATGCAGTCTGTTCTTGATGAGAGTTGAAAGTGGTGCAAAGATAGGCAACTTCCTTTAATTTTGCAGAAACGAAAAACTAGGTACGTCACGAAACGAAGAAACGTGGGATTTTATGACTACCATCTGTCACCTCATACAAATTCCTGGCGTAACACTTTGTAGGGATGTGAAATGAAATGATCACATAGGCTCAGTTATGGGTAAAAATGACGGAAGACTTCACTTTATTGGTAAAATATCGGCGAAATGCAATCTGGCTAGAAAGGAGATTGCCGACAAACCATTTGTACTATCAATAGTACAATATTGCTCACGTGTATGGGACCACCACCGAATGAGACTAATAGAGGATACTGAATGAGAACAGAGTCGGGCAACACGACAGGACACTGGTTTCTTCGATTCCTAGGAGAGTGTGCCAGAGATGCTGAAGAAATTGAACTGGCAGAGTCTTGAACGTACATGCAAACAATTTCGAAAGCCCACTTATGAAGTTTAGAGAACCGGCTTTTAAATATGACTCTAGGAACAGTAAAATTCTCCACTTGTCGCTCCATTATGGATTGTGAAGATAAGATTAGATTGCACGTGCGGAGGCACTTCACACGTTCCACACGTGAGTGAAACTGGAAAAAAAAAGCTGTAATAGATACAGTGGGACATACCGTCTGCCATGCACCTCACAGTTTTTGCTGAGTTTAGATGTAGATGTAGATGTACATGCATATAACACAAACTCTCTGAAGCCGTTGGAACGGCTTGTCTTGTCCATGTGATGTATTTACACCTCATTATAAAATTTCCGTTTCTCAAGAACAAATTAACATGAACTAAAAATTTTCACTCGTGTTTGTGTTTCTCCAGTTCATTTCGTAGGTACAGAACACGTAGTTTAAATGTTTTAAGTCTTCAAGACAATATGTTATTCAATTTTCCAATCGTTGCTGATTTTCTGTAAGGTAGGAGAATTATATACTCAAAAGATGATGCAATCCTTTTGATGAGAACTTGAAAGTTATTATTACAAAGTGATTTAGTAAATAGAATGAAACATACGAATTAGTGAAAATAACGTGTCATAAGCACATCATATACGTAAGTCGCTAAGTTTCGTAGAATTAACTCCTAGGTCATGTACATTATGTCCATAAATTCATAAACATTTAATTAGTTTGATGCATCAGGTCTTTAACCTTCTCCCATATGTTTAATAAACACGTAACAGAGACTTTGAGCACCAGAAATCTGTTTTCCTTTAATGTTTACAACAGCCTGCCAACGCTAGGATGATTTACAGATTCCCCCACTTTGTAAATCAGGTGCATTTGAGGAAAAGAATGAACTGTGGATGAAGCCCGACCAACAGGCATTGCATGCATAGAGGGAAAATAATAGTGCATTGAGAATGTCTGGCTTCTAGCCGAAATTTAAAAAGGACGACAGATCGCTGCAATCTATAATTTACAAGGAAAAGAAATAGTCGAGCCACTTTCGAAGCTCGTTTTCTACCGGAATGGAAGCTCTATGAAGGTTGTTCGATAGAACGAAGGAGCAAAATCAGTTGAATAAGGTGTCTGCGGAATGACTTCACAATACAATTGGTGTATAGTGTTTTTGTCAGTCTAGCAGAATATGGTTGGGTTTAACGTGGAATAAAGACGTCTCAGTTGTTGATAAATAATCTCGGCATTGATGATTACACTTCGGGGAGACGAATCATAGTACACCACAACGTCGATGCTCCACCAAATGCATAACAATATCTGCTGTGCATTAGCGCAGGTCTTTGTACGGGGAGTTACTGCTTTGTTTGGCTCAGCTAATCCCTTATTTTCCTTGTGTTAGCTTGAACACGCCATTTCTCGTTACCAGCAATGATACATAACAGCAATGGCCAACACTGTTCACGAGCCAGTTGTTAAAGAGTAAGCAGAGATGCTCATATGGCAACCTTCTTCCTTTTGTCATTTTGACCTAGAGCAAGTGGTACATATACACCAGAGTTTTGAATCTTCCCCATTGCATACGTATGTAGCATGGCGGTGGAAAGATGAGTGTTCCTCACATTTGCCAGGCATTGAGTACACTGACGCTTATTGAGCCGTAGTCAAAAATTACTGTTTTGAAGAGCGCGCCGCAGCACGTTGTGTGAAGCAGTCGCCCTCTGTTTCTGGCGGTGGCGCCTCTGTGGTAATCGCAGCTTTGGTGTCTCCCTCTGGTGGGAAAGCATAAAGGTTGCCTGTTCACGTGCATTTAAGGGGCGCTATCAGCTCGTCAAAGAGGATGACCGCCTCCGTGTTAGTCTATTTTTTACCTCCAATTTCTCCCATTATTCTGTTTTAAGTTCCCCTTTCTCACATTATGTATGTCACTCGGCTGAAGAGCGGCGGATTGTGCCGCTGACAGCCCTCCCCTGCCCATATGGGGCAGGGGAATGAAATCGCAATAAAGAAAAAAAAACTCGTCAAAGGGGTCAGTCTAAGTCTAGTCATTTGGTCAGCTGGCTCAGTGTCGGGCAGTCAGTGTCTGTCTCTCTGTCGGTCTGCCGTATGTTTAGGGGGTCAGTCGCAGTGAGGCTAGGTCAGTCTAGTGTCACCAGTTGCTGGTCTGTCTCTTGTTTGCATCTGTGTGGCAGTTAGTGTCTGTCTGTCTGTCTGTCGTTTGGATCAAACCTTAAAGCCAGAAAATGAGAGTCTTGCCATTCCGCCAGTAACAGAACTCAGTTAGTGGTCGCCCAGTCGGGGCTGAGTTCTTGCAACTGAGCCTGCGCGATAGGCCTCAAGACTGCTCGAGTTGCTCGGGCAATGGTCATTGGCGGTTGGATTGGTCAGTTGGTTGGACGCGCACTGAGACACGAGATGACTAGTCGGCCTTGAGCATCGGCGCATGTGAGGTCCCCACGTGAGTCCAGTGGGCAGCGCCATATAGAAAGGGGTAGTGGCTTCGTGGTTCACAAGAGAGCAACAGGAGCGGAACCACGACATTGGGCTGGCCGGGGCGAGCTGCGACACTGTGCGACGGGAGATCGGCGCGCCTTCCTGCGTTGTTGAAGCGGCTGGCAGCGGACGGTTCGGGAGAGCGTTGGGGGTGCCGCGCCAGCTCTTCGACAGAAATCGCAGTTTATTAGAACTTACATGATTGGAGATATGTTGTTTCATTTCCTTGTTAAATTCTACTTGTTTTCTTGCAAGGTTGCCAGCCGCTTTGTTTTGGGGTCGTCCCACCATTCTTCTCCTTTTGCCCACACTGAGGAAGGTGGTTATTGTGTATTGGGTGGTACGTTTTCCCCTTGTGGCATTGGAGAGGCTTAGAACAATCTGCGGTTGTTTAGTAAACCCCCCCTGTCAATCTGCCATACGTTAATAGCTGCCTCTGTCATGTTTGTCGGATTCGGTGTTAACGAGTTTATTGCTTAAAGGCCGAATTCTTGAAATATGTTTCTGTCTTGCCTATGATCTTGCGAGGTGGTATATGTAGCATTTTGTACATTTTATGTAAGTCTGCATTTTATGGGTTTTATTTAAATAGTCATTTTAGGTTATGAGCTTGCCACTCATCCACCGTTGTTGTTGTTGTTGTTGTGGTCTTCAGTCCTGAGACTGGTTTGATGCAGCGCTCCATGCTACTCTATCCGGTGCAAGCTTCTTCATCCCTCAGTACCTACTGCAGTCTACATCCTTCTGAATCTGCTTAGTGTACTCATCTCTTGGTCTCCCTCTACGATTTTTACCCTCCACGCTGCCCTCCAGTACTAAATTTTTGATCTCTTGATACCTCAGAACATGTCCTACCAACCGATCCCTTTTCCTAGTCAAGTTGTGCCACAGACTCCTCTTCTCCCCAGTTGTGTTCAATACCTCCTCATTACTTATGTGATCTACCCATATAATCTTCAGCATTCTTCTGTAGCACCACATTTCGAAAGCTTCTATTCTCTTTTTGTCTAAACTATTTATCGTCCACGTTTCACTTCCATACATGGCTACAATCCATACAAATACTTTCAGAAACGACTTCCTGACACTTAAACCTATACTCGAAGTTAACAAATTTCTCATCTCCCACCGTAAGTCCTTTAAAAGAAAAAAAAAACAAATTGCACTTTCGGTGGCAAATAGTTTCAGGCTTGTACCATTTCCATTTCTTTTACGGGGTGCATTGTTACATGTTTTTGTGAGTTGTTAAAAATTTTTTGTTTAAAGTAATCTGGTGTGTTGCAGATTTGCACCAGTGTAGTCTTTGAGAGGTTGTTGTGAGCTGTCATGAGTACGGCCGTGGTGAAAGGGATCAGGCAAGCTTCTCAGCCCGAAGGCTCCTACTGTTAATATTGTTCTTTGTCTCTAAATGAAACTGTTATTAACTATTTCGAGGGTGCTTTTCTGCTTATAATTTTAAATCTGTATTGCAAAGCTTCTAGGAAAAAATTCACATTTGTTAAAGGTAGTTTTCCATCAGTTACTTCCTGGCACCTACTTCCACGTTCACCTAATGTGATTAAATGTGTCAATGTTCTTGATGAATCGCCTGTAAATAAAGTAAAGTCTTTAAAAAAAATTTAAGTAAATTCACAGTTCCGTTATCATTGTACGTTAATGCTTTTAAACGATCTATTTGAAACCCCAAAGGTCTTCCTGAACGTGGAGTGCGCTGATGTCAAAACGATCCTACTTAAAAAGAGAAAACTATTCTCTTGCCCGCTCTGTCAGGAGGTATTATCTCCACACACGTCACTTATGTTTCTGTCTGCCTATGCCGCTGTCACCCCCTCTACTAAAATCAAACAGAAGAATATGTGGGAAATGTTCCAATTTTACCACTTGACACTCAATTTTCTGGCGTCGACATCTCCACTCACTATCTGCTAATAACAGAATGTCAACATGTTAACTCAGACAGCAACAGCGATCAAAAAAATAAAAGATCGCAGTCGATAATTAAACCCATGTACCAACATTTAAACGAAACACTCAGCGCACTTATGTACCAACAACAGAATATTACGTTATTAAGGCACTTCGTGTTTACGTTGTTCATCAAGCGATAATAGATGTTGTAATATAAGTCAGATGGAAATGATTTATAAATTATTGCGTGTAATCGATTATAATGTAGAAAGAATGAGTCCCTGAATCAATGCATATAAGGAATAGTAATGGAGTTCTCCTTTGTAAAGCAAATTAACTTTTTTTTTTTTTTTTTTTTTTTTTTTGAGAGGACAGTCATATAATTTTTTTAAAATGCTTCATGCCAGTATTAATAGATTTGCGCTTTTTCACTACCCGAAAATCTACCGAATCTTGAGCCTGGTCATAGTATTACTTCAGTCATCAAGAAAATTACTAAACTTGAAGCAGCATGTCTGACGTGGATGCGAATCAATTCACATCTCATTCTCTGTAATTGGGGAAGTCAGTAGTACATTTAAGGGAATCCTAAAATCTGTGCAACATTCGTCTCACCATTGGGTATAGTAGGAGGCAGATCTAAAGGTGAACTATGTTTCAGTTTGAATGTTAAACATTCTTAGTTAAAATGTTTCTTATATCAAAAGCGGCACACACTGCAGCAGTAAGCCTTGTGTCAGCTCTAAGGTATGGATTTATGAGTGGCAACGTTTTATGTCACGACCCAGTTGTTTTCTAAACTCAGATCAGTATCCGTCATTTTCAGCAACGTCCCTTCGCATTCTCTGGTGTCTCCATAGCTCGAATCGAGTTGTAGGCACGTAGGAAGGCGGCACACTGAAGCCTTTCTTTGTCGGTAATGGTCCTCTTGGTTGGCATATTCGTTGACTGGTTTCCCTGAGGTCTCATGTGTCTTGGTAGGTGGCAAAGTGCGCCCAGAATATTCTGGATCTCTTTATGAGCTAAGTGTAAGACTTTTAGTGACTGAAAATGTAAGTATTAATTTGTCACTGTGCCACAGATCACGTGACCCTACCACCTGAAAGTAGGCTGCTGGGGTGTTACCCTGTGCCTTAGCAAACAGTGTTCGGTGTGATGTTACTATGAGGAAGTGTTCCCATTCATAAGCCAAGAGATTCGATCACAAATTCATTTTGGGTTTCTTATGCTATTGCTACATACATCTTCTAGCATTAGCTTGTATTAAAAGTCGCCATGTCGGTCCACTCCTATTAATAATTTGCAATACCGCCGTTGAGTCGAACTTTTCGCAGTCTGCACCATACACCATGCAGATGTTTTACTGCAGAGTGGGCGACCGTGTTGTCACACGGCCTGTGGGCGATACGTATCTCATATTAAGGCCGGCTCCGTTGCGGTCTGCGGGCGGACGGCGTAATCAGCGTGGTCACTGACAGGAGCGTCCCCGTCCCGGCCCGCCAAAACAAGCACTCGAGCCGCTGATTAAAGCGCTCGCCTGCTACGGGCCTCCAAGATAGCGAGCAATATTTTCCGCTTTTGCTGTTTTCGTGGAATACTTAGTGAGAATCTAAGTGATACGGCCATCGTCAGTTCATAGATTCTTTTCAAGACGTACGTTCAGTACACCATTCGCTTCCACTTCGTCTTTAATTTAGCAGCTTCCATTGATCTTTATTTTATCTGGGTGCAGCGCCCACTGTTTGGTCGAGGCTGTCATAACCAGTTTGCAACACCTTCAATACTTCACCAATTTATCGCCTCGGGTGGAGTAGGTGCATGAGGCACTCCATAGGGCAAACGTATAATTCAGTAACAATTTATTTCCATCAGCTAACGATCCCGTTTTCATGTAAGACAAAACGAAAGTATTTGAGTTTGTTTTCACATGTTCATATTTCTTCATCTGCTATAGCGATGTCAGTCTCATGTTACTTGTAACTGAGCAAGGTTATCTTTGTGAAGCTTTCAACTAATGAATCTTGCAAATCGAATTTTCATTATGGTGAAGCGATCAGTAATTATTTCCCAGTGGACCCTAAGACCAGAAACATGTCCTCCGTGTGACAGTTTCTTTGGTGAGTTGAAGTTATACCACTGTTCAAGACGATTTATGCAACGGACAGGTGAATCAATCAGTTCAAATATCTCAGACTGCTCTCCTGACTACGTTCTACACGACAGTATAACGCACCATACGACTTTAGTATCCAGGCTTTCTGGTCTGCAGATCACAGGAATGTGTGCTACGGTTGATCCATTTTACTTAAGGTCAACAACAGCACTGATTATTTTATCATAATACATAATTTTTGGTACCCACGGCAATTCGTTGTTTCGTTTACGTATCTCACATATTGAAATATATAAACTGAAGTTGACAAACAGGGCAAAGAATATGAAGAACTCCATGTTTTCGTATTTACTTTAAAAAGATTCGTTATTATGTACTTAAATGTCTGTCAGGAATTTAGAAAAAACCGGGACTAATAAAATGGTTGTCATCTCACAAATAGTTGTAGTGGAATTAACAAGGCGTCCTCCTGATTTCAGCATCCTCAGTTCAAATGTAAAAGTAATTCCGTAATTCGTTGCCTCGCCTTATCCTACTGTTACGGGAAGTCGAAAAAGACAGTTACTATACAAATAAGAGCCTGAGATAAACCCTTTCCCTCAAAAATGTCTATCCTTTATACCTCTTCTGTGTTACCACAGATGCGTGTCAATGAACTCATTTGTTCTAAGGTTGCAGTACATGCGAGGTGCCAATTTGATTTCACCGCCCTTAGTGGAGTTGTAATTAGTGTTCAGCTACCTGCAGTCTTCTGCAGTCGTTGTCCTCAGCTCAG
Organism: Schistocerca serialis cubense; assembly: GCF_023864345.2. Lineage (NCBI taxonomy): Eukaryota > Metazoa > Arthropoda > Insecta > Orthoptera > Acrididae > Schistocerca > Schistocerca serialis. The sequence goes on along the minus strand of NC_064641.1, from coordinate 338,855,662 downwards.
AAAACAGCACGCAGGTAGTCAATGTGTTACCTTGCGGCTGTAATAAACTCTTAGCAAGGGCGGATATTATGGGAATAATTAAATTTTCAGTCATTTTGTTTATAAGGGGTGTTACTCGCTTTTTATTAACAGAATACAAGAAAATGCACAATTATGTTCAACATTAGAGTCATAAATAATTTCCATTCTTCAACAAAATAATGAACTAAGTATTTCTGTAATTACTGTCATGTCCAAATAACCATATATTGCCGCGGTGTCTTGGGCGTCTTGTCACGGTTCGCGCGGCTTCCCCCGTAGGAGGTTCGAGTCCCCCCTGGAGCATGGGTGTTTGTGTTGTCCTTAGTGTAAGTTAGTTTACGATAGATTAAGTAGTGTGTAAGAATAGGGACCGATGACCTCAGCAGTTTGGTCCCACTTACTTAACCATAAATTGCTAATAAGTCTTAACCTGATGCCGACCGCGTCAGACACGTCTGTCCTCCGACACTGCTGAACCAGCTATGATCTTACAGCCGAACAACTTCACCCGCCATCCTAGTTAGGTGCAAACCGAAGATCACGAAGTGCTTCCTGTGCCTTTTCGCTTAGCAGTTGCTAATTATCCGGCTGGTTATTATTACTTCTGAAATAATGGAATGATAGCACGCAATTGAGAGATGCCTTAATATGAAACGCAAGTAAATGTGCTGTTTAGTTCTTCTAATACCAATAGCACAAGGTTATTAATTTGCGCGCAACTTTCGAAAATTGCAGCCAATTGCGGAGAAGGAAAACCATTTCGGCGGTCTTTCTCACGATACCAGTACCAAATAAACAATATGTTATCGGTACGTCATATCACATGACGTCATCTTGCCACTGCTGCCATCTCGGCTGCCCTAAAGGGAGCTTCTTCCACCTGAATATGATAGCCGTAAAGCCAGAAATATTACGCTGTGTCACAGAACCACCATCGCAAATACTGTACTATCGACGACATTGCAGAAAATTTTCATCATTTATATATATCGAGGGAAACGAAATTTCTGAAGCGTTAGTTCAAGATACATGGATGATGGTTTAATAGAATAGAAAACAAAATCACATACCGCTATGGACAGGAAATACACGCTCTGTTGTAACGTAAGGAGAAAACACCCATAACCAGTTAGAATATTTGGAAATATACATTTTAAAGCAAGGCACTGTCAACTAAACACAGAATTCCGTATATATATCTCTAAATGTTGTGTTTTCACTGAGTTTGATAGTTGCGTGTTTCAGTCAAGATACACTCGTACTTGAGGGCTATTGACATAATGATTACTCTAGTTCCTGTTCACAAGAGATTATGGAGTGGAACATGTGAATTTAATATTGAATGACTCTACTAGCTGATTATGTACGTATAAAAGACATATTTTTTCATGTATTTAATTTTTTATTCATTTCATTATTTATTTATTTTGTTTTTAGGGTAGCACTCATCAGCATTTTACTATGCAGGTGGCTAAATAATGCGGTTCCGGGGGTTTTGCCAAGATTTTCTTTCTGTTCCATGCACAATATTTCAACGAACGACGCAGCCGACTTCTTCAGGGGCTCCGAGAAAACCTGAGATATCACATAGGTGGCTCCTATGACGATTAAATAGTTATGTAAGAACATGCAGATAATATACTGACTGATAATGTATCATAAGAAAACATCACACCAAATGAGTAACTTCTGCTGGATCACTTAGAGAACAAAGTCAAAAATACTATGCATTCATTGTGGTTCTGAAATGAAATTGTGACACGTAACTTGGCATGTGACTGAACTTCACGCATCACATTATCGTTTTCATATTGTAATGCTGATATCTTTGGCACTGATTATGTAGTGCTAATGAAACATACAATATAGTAATTTATTTATAAAAAGCACATTACTTTCTGTAGGTAAAAGAAAGATGAATTCACATACCTCAGTTGTTATGAAACATAAAATTTGTTAATGATCTTGGGGTTGAAGCTCATTTGTCAGTGTTTTCTTTAACAATACATATGTTTAAAGGCAAACCCCATCCAAAAACATGTGTATTAAGTTTGTTTATTTGGACTACGATGAAATACATTTCGTATTATATTTGTTGCACTGTACGTGACAGTGACTCAGTATGGGAGTATTTTAAGACATATGAAACTGGAATATAGATAAATAACGTATATTTGTTTAGATATCATAGTATTGCATTCAGAAGGCGGTTTATTGACTCTTCCTATTGAATGTATCACTGCACATTTATTATCACAGAATTGGGAAGGAGGCATTATCATACAGTAACGAAATCTCACGATTCAACAAACTAATATCGCGTATGTAGTTTAAATCTACATCTACGTTTACGTTTTGGGGGAACGGTAGCTCTAGTACCACGTTTTCCTTCTTCCCTTTCTAGTTCGCGAATGACGCATGAGAAGTATGATTGATTATAAACTTCCGTATTAGCTATAGTTTCACCCACTTTATCGTCGTAGTGATTTCGGGAAACATACGTGGGTGGAAGTAATAAGTTTCTTCGAACGTACACCTTGCGAATCTCACCAGTAACCCTTTCCGTGATGCACATCACCTCTATTTTAGCGACTTCCACAGTTCACTGTGAGCATCTCCGCAGCGCTTTCGAGCCTACTAAACAACCCCGTCACGAAAGGTCCTGCTCTTTGTTGAATGTTCTGTAGCTCGTGTATTAATCCTACTTTGTCAAGGTAATTCACTACTAAAAAGTTCGTGGGTGAATTACATTTCCTTAACATTCTTCCGACGAACCTGAGCCTGGCACTGTTTACGAATTTCTTACAGTTGTCCTCATAGGCCGTTCGACTTTAGGAGCCGGCTGCGGTGGCCGAGCGGTTCTAGGCGCATAGTCCGGAACCGCGCGCCTGCTACGGTCGCAGGTTCGAATCCTGCCTCGGGCATGGATTGTCCTTAGGTTAGTTACGTTTAAGTAGTTCTAAGTTCTAGGGGACTGATGACCTCAGATGTTAAGTCCCACAGTGCTCAGGGCCATTTGAACCATTGGAACCACTTTAGTTCGCTCTGGGCAGCTACTACTTGGTATCCACATCTACATGTACATGACTACTCCGCAATTCACATTTAAGTGCTTGGCAGAGTGTTCATCGGACGACAATCATACTATCTCTCTACCATTCCACAGCGCGCTGGAAAAACGAACATCTAAACGTTTCTGTTCGAGCTCTAATTTCTCTTATTTTATTTTGATGATCATTCCTACCTATGTAGGTTGGCCTCAACAAAATATTTTCGCATTCGGAAGAGAAAGTTGGTGACTGAAATTTCGTAAATAGATCTCGCCGCGACGAAAAACTTCTTTGCTTTCATGACTTCCATCCCAACTCGCGGATCATATCCGCCACACTCTCTCCCCTATTACGTGATAATACAGAACGAGCTGCCTTTTTTGCACCCTTTCGATGTCCTCCGTCAATCCCACCTGGTAAGGATCCCACACCGCGCAGCTATATTGTAACAGAGGACGAACGAGTGTAGTGTGAGCTGTCTCTTTAGTGGACTTGTTGCATCTTCTAAGTGTCCTGCCAATGAAACGCAACCTTTGGCTCGCCTTCTCCACAATATTATCTATGTGGTCTTTCCAAGTGAAGTTGTTCGTAATTTTAACACCCAGGTACTTAGTTGAATTGACAGCCTTGAGAATTGTACCGTTTATGGAGTAATCGAATTCCAACGGATTTCGTTTGGAACTCATGTGGATCACCTCACACTTTTCGTTATTTAGCGTCAACTGCCACCTGCCACACCATACAGCAATCTTTTCTAAATCGCTTTGCAACTGATACTGGTCTTCGGATGACGTTACTAGACGGTAAATTACAGCATCATCTTCGAAGAACCTACGAGAACTGCTCAGATTGTCACCCAGGTCATTTATACAGATCAGGAACAGCAGAGGTCCCAGGACGCTTCCCTGGGGACACCTGATATCACTTCAGTTTTACTCGATGATTTGCCGTCCATTACTACGAACTGCGACCTTCCAGACAGGAAATCACGAATCCAGTCGCACAAGTGAGACGATACCCCATAGGCCCGCAGCTTGATTAGAAGTCGCTTGTGAGGAACGGTGACATAAGCTTTCCGGAAATATAGAAATACGGAATCAACTTGAGATAGCGGCCATTACTTCCTGCGAATAAAGAGCTAGCTGCGTTGCACAAGAACGATGTTTTCTGAAACCATGCTGATTACGTATCAATAGATCGTTCCCTTCGAGGTGATTCATAATGTTTCAATACAGTATATGCTCCAAAACCCTACTGCAAACCGATGTCAATGATATAGGTCTGTAGTTCGATGGATTACTCCTACTACCCTTCTTAAACACGGGTGCGACCTGCGCAATTTTCCAATCTGTAGGTACAGATCTATCTGTGAGCGAGCGGTTGTATATGATTGCTAAGTAGGGAGCTATTGTATCAGCGTATTCTGAAAGGAACCTAATCGGTATACAATCTGGACCTGAAGGCTTGCCTGTATCAAGCGATTTGAGTTGCTTCGCAACCCCTAAGGTATCTACTTCTAAGAAACTCATGCTAGCAACTGTTCGTGTTTCAAATTCTGGGATATTCCATTCGTCTTCCCTGGTGAAGGAATTTCGGAAAACTGCGTTCAATAACTCCGCTTTACCGGCACAGTCGTCGGTAACAGCACCATCGGCACTGCGCAGCGAAGGTATTGACTGTGTCTTGCCGCTTGTGTACTTTACATACGACCAGAATTTCTTAAGATTTTCTACCAAATTTCGAGACAATGTTTCGTTGTGAAACCTATTAAAGGCATCGCGCGTTGAAGCCCGTGCCAAATTTCGCGCGCCTGTAAATTTAAGCCAATCTTCGCGATTTCGCGTTCTTCTGAACTTCGCATGCTTTATCCGTTGCCTCTGCAAAAGCGTTCGGACTTGTTTTGTGTAACATGGGGGATCAGTTCCATCTCTTACCAATTTATGAGGTACGAATCTCTGAATTCCTGTTGCTACTATATCTTTGAATTTGAGCCACATCTCGTCTACATTTGCATAGTCAGTTCGGAAGGAATGGAGATTGTCTCTTAGGAAAGCTTCTAGTGACACTTTATCAGCTTTTTTAAATAAAGTTACTTTGCGTTTGTTTCTGTTGGATTTGGAAGAAACGGTATTGAGCTTAGCTATAACGACCTTGTGATCACTAATCCCTGTATCAGTCATGATGCTCTCTATCAGCTCTCGATTGTTTGTGGCTAAGAGGTCAAGTGTGTTTTCGCTACCATTTACAATTCGCGTGGGTTCGTGGACTAACTGCTAGAAATAATTTTCGGAGAAAGCATTTAGGACAATCTCGGAAGATGTTTTGTGCCTACCACCGGTTTTGAACATGTATTTTTGCCAACATATCAAGGGAATGTTGAAGTCCCCACCAACTATAACCGTATGAGTTGGGTATTTATTTGTTACGAGACTCAAATTTTCTCTGAACTGTTCCGCAACTATATCATCGGAGTCAGGTGGTCAGTAGAAGGAACCAATTATTAATTTAGTTCGGCTGTTAAGTACGTATAACCTCCACCCATACCAATTCGCACGGAGAATCTACTTCGACTGCACTACAAGATAAACCACTACTGACAGACACAAACACTCCACCACCAATTCTGCCTTATCTCTCTTCCCTGAACACCGTCTGAGACTGTCGATTTTCTCGACAACGGCTGAGAAGTGCATCTTGGTGCTTTGCCACATTACACCTCTGGCCATGGGCTTTTATTATGCGCAATATGAATCTAATCTGAATTTCACAATTGGCGGCCTCCCCTTGTGAGCCTCTGATTCAGACCCTCCACCCGGCTCTGCACCAAATGTCTGCAGTCGGTTCTGTCAACGATGCTGCAGATGGTGAGCTCTGCCTTCATCTCGTAAGCAAGACCGGCAGCCTTCACCAAATCAGATAGCCGCTGGAATCCAGAGAGAATTTCCTCAGATCCAAAGCGACACACGTCATTAGTGCCGACATGTTCCACCACCTGCAGCTTGCCGCACACTGTGCTCTTCATGGCATCCGGAAGGACCCTTTCCACATCAGGAATGACTTCACCCGGAATGCACACGGAGTGCACACTGGATTTGTCCCCCTCCTTAGTCGCCATATCCCTAAGGGGCCCTATTACGCGCCTAACATTGGAGCTCCCAACTACCAATAAGCGAACCCTCTGCGATTGCCCGGACCTTGAAGGCTGAGAATCATCCTCTGAAACAGGGCAGGCAGCTGCATCTGGCTCAGCCAGAGACAGTGCCTGAAACCTGTTTGTCAGACGCACCGGGGAGGCTTTCTGGTCAGCCTCTGGGGACGTCTCTCGCTCTCTGCCACGCCTTGGAACGACCTCCCAATCAAACGCAGGCGAGGGCTCAGCCCCACTGCGGGCAGCAACCGGGGCAACCACAGCGGCAGACCGATCTGGGGACAGACGGGACGAGGTTGACATCCCCGTGATACCCCAGTCCGGCTGCCCACAGTGGTGCCCATTGGCAACAGCCTCAAGCTGGGGGACCGAAGTCAGCGCCGCTTGCAGCTGTGAGTGAAGGGATGCCAACTCAGCCCTCTTCCGAACACCGCAATCACAGTCCCTGTCCATTCTATAATACAGGTCTTACCACCTCCAGCACTGTTTCTTGGACAACATAATCACTGATCTACCTCTTCACCTACAGATGCGGAATATGTTACATTTATTTGTCTTCACGATTAACTGTCAGTCCCTCCTCCGATCATCGAACATTTGCAGGACTTCCAGCATTCAGCTTTCCGCTCGCTTCTGCGCCTAGCTGACATCAGTTCAAGAAGAGTTCGTGACTGAATACTTTATGGATTCATCCCAAATTTTACACAGCAGAATCACTGCAAAAAGGTGTTAGTTAAGGATCGCTTTATGGGCCTCTTTCATTTCCCTCAGATAAAAAAAAAAAAAAAAAAACAGCTCATTGTTTTACGAGGACTATGAGAAATGTATGTTGAGATCGGTCACGAAAGAGAAACCACTGTGAAAATCAAAAATGTATTATTGGCTCTAATAAGCTACACCTGACAGCTACTTCTCTACATAGTCGCCGCTCCGACTTAGACATTTGTGGTAACGTTGTACCAATTTTCAACTACCCTCGTCATAGAAGGCAGCCAAATATCTAATCTCGTCTACAGGTCGCTGTCTATGCCAGAATGTTTTCATAGACGGCGGTTCATGTGAGCGGAAATGAAACTCACGAGAGCCAACAATGGGCTGTGTTTCGGGTGATCAAACACTTCTTATCGAAACCAATTCACGAGCATATGCATTGCCCTTGCAGAGTGAAGCCCAGAATTTCCATGATGAACGAAACACATGAAAGTTATGCTATGTGAGATCCACGACACCAGATGAAATCTCTCACCAGACACTCATACTTGGCGGAAGATACTACTTTCTAGGGATCTTTACGTGTTGACTGTGCGCTCAGAGTTGAGAAGAGCAACGTGCCGCGATCGACAAGCGTACTAAAGACACTACCCAACATATCTGTGCCAAATGTCATCGGATCTTCACAGTGGTTTCCATTTCGAGACCGATCGGAACTTACTTTCCGAATAACCCTCCTATGTAGTTCTGTTGACTAATATAAGCCTCCAACTCTTTCAGGGCTATCGTTCATTATGAAGTAAGTGGAAGGTGTAATGCCCATGTGTGTCTTCTAATAAATTTCTAGGCGGAGAAGGGAAGAAGAGTAACCATCGCGAATATCTCACTGTGACAACTATTCACTTTACTTCTCATACTAATAGGTGTGTCATGGTCACATCCTTTGGAAGAGTGCTGTGTGGCAGCACGAGCACGTGACAATAGGGCCGTTTCACACAGAAATGGTTGTAAGTCAACTGACAATGACACTGCATGCAGCATACGGATAAAATTACAGTGTACACGAAGCTTCTACTGAGGACGGCTACTGTACATGGGCTCTTGGGACTATCTATTGTGCATTGCTATGCACTCCTAATAAAGATTTGACACTCTAATATATGATTCCATCCTTAACAAATTATTGTGACTGTTTCCAAAATACGTGCAGCTTCGAGCAGAGAGTGTAAGTATTCCTGGGCCCATCTTAACAGAATAACAGTTTCTGTTCTGGTAGAATACTAAGCTCACTGGAAAAAAAAAAGTTTGTCATCCCAGTGCACACGCACACACACACACACACACACACACACACACACACACACACACAAATCGTTAAGCCTTTACAGATGGGTTCAGCCATCAGGTCACGTGATAACCACGTGCGCTTTGCCTCTAGGTGATAGTCTGGTAGTATTGAACAGTGAGACGTTTATGTTTCAAGAGAATTTATTTATTTATTTCGAGTCACCAGTCTCCTGACTGGTTTTATGCGGTCCGCCTCGAATTCCTCTCCTGCGCCAACTTCTTCATCTCAGAGTAGCATTTGGAACGTACGTCCTCAATTATTTGCTTGTCTTCTTCTACATCTTTTGGCCTCTGCAGCTTCCTCTACCACCATGGAAGTTATTTCCAAATGCCTTGACAGACGTCTCATTGGAATGTCACTTCTGTTTGTTCAGAGTTTCCTACTCCTTTCGTCTCCGAATCTGCGCAGAACTTCGTCATTCCTTACTTTATGAATTCATCTAGCCGCGCTTAGTGACCGCGCGATTGGAGGTGCTATGTCACGAATTGCGCGGCCCCTCCCGCCGGAGGTTCGAGTCCTTCCTCGCGCATGGGTGTTTGTGTGTGTGTGTGTGTTTGCGTGTGTGTGTGTGTGTGTGTTTGTTTGTGCGTGTGTGTGTGTGTTGTCCTTAGTATAGGCTATTTTAAGCAGTGTGTAAGTCTACACACACACACACAAATTCACCTAATGTTTCATATTTGTTTGTTGCACCACATCTCAAATGGTTCGATTCTCTTTCCCACAGACCATGTTCCACTACCATGGAGTGCTGTGATAGAATGTGCATTCTCAGAGATTTCTTTCTCGAATTAATGCCTGTGTTTGATACTAGTAGACTTCTGTGGGCGAGGAATGCACTTTATGCCAGTGCTAATCTGCTTTAGATGTTCTCCTTTCCCAGTCCGTCATTAGTTATTTTGCTGCGTAGGTAGTAGAATTCGTTAACTGCATCTACTTCGTGACTATCAATTCTTATGTTAAGTTTCGATCTGTTCTGAATCTGCTCCTTATCTTTACTTTCGTCTTTCTTCAATTTACAGTCAATCCTTACACTACACTCATTAGACTGTTCATTCCATTCAGGAGACTAGGTCTTCTTCATTTTCACTCAGGATAGCAGAGTAATCAGCGAATCGTATCGTTGACATCCTTCCACCTTAAATTTTAATTCCGTTCCTCAACCTTTCATTTGCTCAGCGGTTCTTTGACGTATAGATTGTACAGTAGTGGCGAAAGACTACGTCTCTGTTTTACGCCATTTTTATGCCAAGCACTTCCTTCTTGGTCTTCCATTCTTGTTCTTCCCTCTTGGTCCTTGTACTTGTTGTTTATTACCCTTCTCTCCCTATAGCTTACCTCCATTTTCCTCTGAATTTCGAACATCTGACACTGTCGAACGCTTTTTGCAGGTCGACAAATACTATGAATGTGTTTCGATTTTTCTTAAGGTATGCTTTCATTATCAACCGCAACGTCAGAATTTCTTCCCTGTACCTTTACCTCACTTAAATACAAAATCATCGTCTTCCAACACAACCTAAATTTTCATTTCCATTCTTTTGTATATTTCAGCAATTTGGATGCATGAGCTATTAAGCTGTTAGTGCAATAATTCTCGCAACTTTTCACCTGTTGCATTCTTCTGAATTTTGTGGATAATATTTTTTTGAAAGCCAGAATATCTCTACACTCATACATTCTACATACCAACGTGACTAGTAGTTTCGTTGCCACTTTCCCCACTATCTTATCAATTCCTTCTGCCTTATGTGATCTTAAGTCTTCCGAAGCTCTTTTAAATTCTGACTCTAATTCAGGATCCCCTACATCTACTGCTCTTTCGTCTTCTATCACATCAGATGTGTTCCCACACGTAGGAGCTTTCAACGTACTTTTTCCGCCTATCTGCTGTCTTCTCTGCATTTAACAGTGGAATTCCAGATGCACTCTTAATATTGCTACTCTTCATTTAATATCACAGAAGGTTGTTTTGATTTTCCTCCATGCTAAGTCGGTCTTTCCGAAAATCTTTTCATTTCCGATTTCTTCACATATTTCTTGCAGCTATTTCGTCTTAGTTTCCCTGCGCTTCCTATTTATTTCATTCCTCAGCGACTTATATTTTTGTATTCCTAAACTTCCCTAATCATTTTGGTACTTCCTTATTTAACGATCAACTGATCTACTTTTTCTGTTACCCATGGTTTCTTCCCTACTTCTGTGATCGAAATTTTTTAAGCTGTCCATTCCACTTCAGCTGTATTGCAATATCTATCTTAGAGAACTTCTAGCGTATCTCTTCATTCCTTAGTACATCCGTATCCCACTCCTTTGTACACAGATTCTTCCTGATTAATCTCCTATACTTCAGCCTACTATTCATCATTACTAAATTGTGATCTATGTTTCTATCTGCTTCTGGAGACCCCTTAAAATCCAGTATCTGATTTCGGAATCTCCATGATATAATCTCACTGAAATCTTCCCGTACCTCGCGGTCTAAGTATATCTCCTCCTCTCTCGATGCTTGGAGTAATCGGTATTTCCATCTGAAATTAGCTGCATAAGTAAGTCTTTGTCTCTCTCATTCCTAATACCAAGCCCATATTCCCCTGTAATCCTTTCCTCTACTCATTTCCCGACAACGGCATTCGAAGCCTTCAGGACTATTAGATTTTCATCTTCCTTTGCCTACAGAGTTATCCATTCAGTCTCCTCATATACTCCCTCTGTCGCTTCATCTTCAGCTTCCGATGTCGGCATGTATAGCTGAAATAACGTTATTGTGGTAGGTTTGCTGTAGATTGTGATGGAAGCAGCCCTATCACTGAACTATTTACAGTAACACACTCTCTGAACTACCGGAATATTGCTCCCGTTATACCACTGTCTGCATCTGTTGATATCACCCTTTGCCCATATGACAGAAGTACTGGTCTTCTTTCCATTTCACTTGACTGACACTCAATATATTTAGATTGAGTCTTTGCATTTCCCTTTCCATATATTGTAGCTTTTCTACCACGTTCGAGCTTCTGAGATTCCACTCGCCGACTATGTCGTGTGATTCGCTTGGATTTCTACTAGGTCTTGTCTTTTTACCTATTTGATCATCTCCTGAATTCACTATTTCATCTATCAAAGTTACTCATTCACCCTCCACTGTATTCCTTTCCCCTGTTCCATTTGAAACACCCAAAAACAGCCTGTTCTTTCAACTTACTGTTAGTCCCGTCTTTCTCCTATGGTCACTTCCCTTTTGACAGTTCCCTCCTGGAGATCCAAATGATGGACTGTTCCGGAATCTTTTGCGTAAGGAAACATTAACATGACCCTTTTTTTCAATTAAAGGCAACATAACGTGTGGCTACACGTTATGTGCCTTTAACTCAGTGGTTACTATTGCCTTCTGCATCCCCATGACGATAGCCATTGCTGATTCTTCCACCTTTAGGGGCAATTTCTTACCCCTTGGCCAAGAGAATGTCCAAAACCTCTATCCGTTCGTCCACCATCTTTGGCAAGCTGTTGGCAGAATGAGCGTGACTTCTTATGCCGGAAGTTTTCGGCCGCTACTGTTGAGTATCTTTCTTCAAAATTTAAGTGGTGGCCGGGATCGAACTCGGGACCGCGGACGTTTTGTTAAAGAAAGACCCTAGCCCTAGACCACGGGTGCTATATGAAACTATGTTGTACGCAAACGCGGGTAAGTGTAAGAACGTGACTGAGTTGCAAAAGTTGCCAATCATGTTTTGTCATACTCAAGGCGACTCGGTTTATGAATTTACTAGGCTTTTAGCAGTGGTATAACACATGTGGCCATGAAACACGAAGTCGTATCCAAACACGACAGGAATTGCTGCATCAAATGAATGAAGGTCGATCCCAACCTGTTATCGAGATAACATTGCAACAGGAAATGCATGCAACGAACATTTGCAGTTAGTCACCTCGCAGGACACCATTTCCCACACAGGCACATGAAGCTGATCGTCTTAAATAGCTAGAAACGATCGAATGTGGACAGTAGCTGAGTGGCTGAATGTAATGTGGTGTGACGAATCACGTTTTTGCATGGATTTAAATGAAGCACGCGTCTAAAGCGCCGGACGATAAATGAACAATTTTACTGAAATTTTGTGCAAGGTCAGTGCAAGCCGGAGATGGGTCTTTGATGTTTTTCAGGTGTTTTTCTTATGAAGAATCAGGCCCACACATTGAGGAGACTACTAACGTGAACCAACACGCTTATCTGAACAATTGGAATAATTAGTTGTTGCCTTTCAGTTAACATTTGAGTGATGAGTATGCTATTTTCCCTTGTTTTTAAGAGATTAGCAAAGTTAATTATGTTGGAAGAATATATGACTTGTTTATGAACACACCCACACCATATTACATCTCGAATGACTTGCATAATCACCTGTAGAATGTGAACATGTTGCAGCAGCATGTGAAACTCCAGCATCAGCATCCCTGCAATTTGGTGGATTGCGAGATCAAACGTTCTGCGATTACCTTAGTCTGGATGCGACACACCTGAAGAACCTTCTGGACTTGCTTCCTATTTGAATCCAGGTGTTTCTCAGTTCCACGAGCGGAAATAAACGTTATTAAAGGATGCGTGTAACGATTTCTGTAGGGGTGACTATGTTTTGTAGGATGAGCTTATATATATTCAGGGTGTCCCACTTATCAAATATAAATGGTTCTAATGGGTCTAAGCACTATAGGACTTAACATCTGAGGTCATCAGTCCCCTACACTTAGAACTACTTAAACCTAACTAACCTAATTCATGAGGGGCTGCTGCTACAGTCGCAGGTTCGAATCCTGCCCCTCATTCATTCGAGCTATGTGACGCGCCCATCGCAGCCTACATCATCATCATCATTTAAGACTGATTATGCCTTTCAACGTTCAGTCTGGAGCATAGCCCCCTTATAAAATTCCTACATGATCCCCTATTCAGTGCTAACATTGGTGCCTCTTCTGATGTTAAACCTATTACTTCAAAATCATTCTTAACCGAATCCAGGTACCTTCTTCTTGGTCTGCCCCGACTCCTCCTACCCTCTACTGCTGAACCCATGAGTCTCTTGGGTAACCTTGCTTCTCCCATGTGTGTAACATGAACCCACCATGTAAGCCTGTTCGGACTGCTACATCTATAGAGATCATTCCCAGTTTTTGATTTCCTCGTTGTGGACACCCTCCTGCCATTGTTCGCATTTACTAGTACCAGCAATCATCCTAGCTACTTTCATATCCGTAACCTCAACCTTGTGGATAAGGTAAACTGAATCCACCCAGCTTTCGCTTCCATACAACAAAGTTGGTCGAAAGATTGAACGGTGCACAGATAACTTAGTCTTGGTACTGACTTCCTTCTTGCAGAAGAGAAATCGTAGCTGAGCGCTCACTGCATTAGCTTTGCTACACCTCGCTTCCAGTTCCTTCACTATGTTACCATCCTGTGAGAATATGCATCCTAAGTACTTGAAACTGTCCACCTGTTCTAACTTTGTTCCTCCTATTTGGCACTCAATCCGTTTATATTTCTTTCCCACTGACATTACTTTCGTTTTGGAGATGCTAATTTTCATACCATAGTCCTTACATTTCTGATCTAGCTCTGAAATATTACTTTGCAATCGAATCTGCCATCACATCTAAGTCATCCACATATGCCAGACTGTTTATTTTGCGTTCACCTATCTTAATCTCACCCAGCCAGTCTATTGTTTTCAACATATGATCCATAAATAATACGAACAACAGTGGAGGCAGGTTGCAGCCTTGTCTTACCCCTGAAACTACTCTGAACCATGAACTCAATTTACTGTCAACTCTAACAGCTGCCTGACTATCCATGTAAAGACCTTTAATTGCTAGCTAAAGTTTGCCTCCTATTCCATAATCTCGTAGAACAGACAATAACTTCCTCCTAGGAAACCAGTCATACGCCTATTCTAGATCTATAAAGCATAGATACAATTCCCTGTTCCACTCATAACATTTCTCCATTATTTGCCGTAAGCTAAAGATCTGGTCCTGACAACCTCTAAGAGGCCTAAACCCACACTGATTTTCATCCAATTGGTCCTCAACTAATACTCGCACTTTCCTTTCAACAATGCCTGAGAAGATTTTACCAACAACGCTGATTAAAGAGATACCTCTGTAGTTGTTACAATCTTTTCTGTTTCCATGTTTAAAGATTGGTGTGATTACTGCTTTTGTCCAGTCTGATGGAACCTGTCCCGACTCCCAGGCCATTTCAATTATCCTGTGTAGCCATTTAAGACCTGACATTACACTGTATTTGATGAGTTGCGACTAAATTTCATCCACCCCTGCTGCTTTATTGCACTGCAATCTATTGACCATTTTCTCCACTTCCTCAAATGTGATCCCACTTCCATCATCAGTCCTATCCCATTCTACCTCGAAATCTGAAACATTACTGATCGTAATTTCACCTACATTGAGCAACTCTTCAAAATATTCCCTCCATCTGCCCAAGGCATCCACAGGATTCACCAGCAGTTTTCCTGACTTGTCCATAATACTTGTCATTTCCATCTTACCTCCCTTTAGAAGACTGCTAAGTACACTCCAGAATGGTTTTCCAGCAGCTTGACGCATAGTCTCCAACCTGTTTCCAAAGTCTGCCCAAGATTTCTTCTTGGATGCGGCAATTATCTCTTTGGCTTTGTTTCTTTCTTCAACTTAACTTTCTCTGTCTACCTGAGTTCTACTATGTAGCCATTTGTGATACGCCTTCTTTTTCCTTTTACAGGCTGCCTTGACTGTGTCATTCCACCAAGCTGTTTGCTTCAACCTACCTTTACACACGACTGTTCCAAGACATTCTTTAGCCACTTCTAGTACGGTGTCCCTGTACCTTGTCCATTCCTTTTCCAATGATAGTAATTGACTACATTCAACTAATTGGTACCTTTCTGAGATCGCTGTTATGTACTTGTGCCTGATTTCCTTATCCTGAAGTTTCTCCACTCTTATCCTCCTACATATGGACCTGACCTCCTGCACTTTCGGCCTGACAGTCCCAATTTCACTGCAGATTAAATAATGATCAGTGTCATCAAGGAATCCCCTGAATACACGTGTGTCCCTCACAGCCTTCCTGAATTCCTGATCTGTTATTATATAGTCACTGACAGATCTGGTTCCCCTGCCTTCCCAAGTATACTGGTGAATGTTCTTATGTTTAAAAAAGGAGTTTGTGATTACTAAGCCCATACTGGCACAGAAATCCAAGAGTTGTTTCCCATTCCTTTTGGCCTCCATATCCTCTCCAAATTTACCCATAACCTTTTCATACCCTTCCATTCGATTTCCAATCCTGGCATTAAAATCACCCATGAGCAGAACACTGTCCTTGTCCTTTACTCTAACAACTACATCACTGAGTGCCTCATGAAAACTATCCATCTTATCTTGATCTGTCCCTTCACAATGCGAATATACTGACACAATACTAATTTTCTTGCTAGACACTGTCAAATCTATCCACATCAGTCGTTCGTTTACATACCTTATTGCAACTAGTCCGGGTTCCATTTCTTTCCTGATGTAAAGCCCTACACCCCATTGTGCTATTCCTGCTTTGACTCCTGACAGGTAGACCTTGTATTCTCCCACTTCCTCTTCTTCCTCACCTCTTACCCGAATGTCACTAACAGCTAAAACGTCCAGCCCCATCTTACTTGCAGCCTCTGCCAGCTCTACCTTCTTCCCAGGGTAGCCCCCATTGATATTAATAGCTCCCCATCTCGTTACCAGTTGTTTGCCAGGTCGTATCTTAGGAGTCCCTGTTTTGTCGGTTAGAGGTGGGACTCCGTCACCTCCCAACGTCCGAGGCATTTTGCTCTGATTGTTGCCAGCATCATATTTAAAGTACCAGGGAAGCAGGTTGCTAGCCTTACTTGCCCCGAGTCCCATTGGGTTTTACCCCTAACGGTTGAGGGACTAACCGGTGGGTTTGGTAGCCTTTGCCGTATGAGCACAATGGTGACCACGACTCAGAATATGTCCGATATGCCCAGTCTTCTTCCAAAGTAACTGTTATCCTGACCACTTACTTGGCCACTCATACGTCGCCCGTGGTTCATGAACTACGACATGACTACAGGAACCAACACCAACGTGATTTAATAATACTGACTATGTCAGGGCTTGAATAGAGTTCGTGAACCTCTTCGTTATGCAGTTATCGCCACACTCCGCTAATATCATCCCTTTTTGCTCCGAAAATTTTCCTCAAAATTTTGTTTTCAAATACTCGAAACGGCTTTTCATTTTGCACAATAAGAGACCAAGTCTCACACCCGTACGGCATAACTGGTAGAATAATAGTTTTGTATATTCTAATCTTTAAATTTCTAGACAATATCCGTGATGAAACTAATCTATTTAGTGAGAAGTAGCACGCATTTCTCGCCCGTAGTCTCTTCTTCAGTTCGGCATCTTCACTAGCCTTGATTAACGCATTCGCATTTTCTGTTACAGGTTCTTTCCTATCGCTAATGATGTTTAGATCATCTGCATACCCTAATATCTTAATATTTCCATTTAGCTCCACACCATCTGAATTATCTGCTGCCTTTCGTACAATATATTGTAGGACTAAATTAAAAAGTAGCGGAGACATGGCATCTCCCTGCTTAAGTCCGTTCTTTATTACAAATTCTTCTGACTCCAATTTCCCAACGCATACTCTACCTTTTGTGTTTTTCAAACTCGCTTCTATAAGTCTAACATACTTCTTTGGTATTCAAAGTTCCAAAAGAATTCTGTAAAATTTTTACTGCAATACTGAATCATATGCTTTTGTAAAATCTATGAAAAGATTATGAACTCGTTTATTGTATTCCCATTTCCTTCCCAAAATTTGACGCAGGGTGAATATTTGGTCTACAGTTGATCTGTTCCTCCGAAAGCTGGCTTGGTAATCCCCCACAATTTCATCTGCATATGGTGTAAGACTGCTTAGCAGAATATTCGAGAAAATATTGGAACATACTGGTAATAGCGATATCTCTCTATAATTACTACAATCCATATTGTCACCTTTCTTAAAAATTGGGATCAGAATCGACTCCTGCCACTCTTCAGATATCATCTGTGACTTCCATACTTTAGTTATCACTTTGTGAACTACTTCCACCAATTTCTGTCCCCAATTTTTTACTAATTCTGCAGTTATGCAATCTGATTCTGGTGCTTTATGGTTTTTCAATTCGTTGATTGCATTTCTGACTTCCTTTAACGTTGGCTCAGGTATATGGGGTTCTGCTGTATGTATTTCGTACGCCTGCTCATTTCCTGCTTCCTGGTGTACATTAATATATGCTCAAAATACGCACTCCATTTACTTAATATAGCACTGGGGTCTGTCAGTATTCCCCCCAGTATCCCCTCAAAGTGCATTTGTCCTAGCCTTTAAGCCCTTCCTATACCCATTTATGTCTAGGTAAAGTTCCCTAATATTTTTTGTTTTACTGTTTGTTTCCATTTTTGTAATTTGATTGTTCAAATAATCCCTCTTCTTTGCCCGTAGAGCCGGCCGAAGTGGCCGTGCGGTTGAAGGCGCTGCAGTCTGCAACCGCAAGACCGCTACGGTCGCAGGTTCGAATCCTGCCTCGGGCATGGATGTTTGTGATGTCCTTAGGTTAGTTAGGTTTAACTAGTTCTACGTTCTAGGGGACTTATGACCTCAGCAGTTGAGTCCCATAGTGCTCAGAGCCATTTGAACCATTTTGCCCGTAGCCTACGACCAACTTCCCTTCACAAGTTCAAGAACTCCTCTCGTTTCCCGTCTCCCATTCTATTCCAATCAAATCGCGCTCTTCGCCTTTCCTCTACCAATTTCTTGCATTCCTCATCAAACCACTGTTTCCCCTCTTCTTCTTAATTGTACCTATTGTGGCCTTCGCTGCCTCTTTGATGCTATTCCTCACAGTGATCCACTATTTATTTACATCCTCGTCTTGATCTTCGTGTGTCCTGAGAACATGATCAATTTGGTTTCGGGTGTGTCCATCTGGAGAGACCCAAGTTGCTTTATGAATGTCCTTCCTTTTGAAATATGTGCTCTCAACAATCATGTGTTTTGAAACAGCAAAATTAACCACCCTTGTGCCATTATCATTTGAAATGTTACGCAAACTTTCCTTCCCATTTGTAGCCCGGAATGCTTCTTCCTTCCCTATGTTCGCATTAAAATCACATATGATTAATTTTGTATTGTACGAGGAGAACTCATCCCACAGTTGATCTAGTTCTTCATAAAAGCCATCTTTAACAACCTCTTCAGTGTCCTCAGTTGGTGTGTGTGTACATTAATTACTACTAGTCTATTCCACCTGCCGGACAACACTATAACTGATAGTCGGTCACTAATGGAACTTATATCTCTGATTCCGTGAAGCACTTTTCTCTGTACTGCGAAACCTGTTCCGAAACTGTGAGCTTCCTCACCTCCATAGAAAATTGTGTAGTTACCCCTCTTTATGCTACCCTCCCCCTGCCACCGAGTTTCTTGAATAGTTGTAATGTCTACATCGTATCTATCTAATTCGTTTAGTAATGTCTGGAATGTTCTTAGCCTGTTCAATCTTTTAACGTTCCATGTTCCCAACTTGAAAGTTCCTTTCGGCCTGAATCTCTTCGAAGTAGGTTCCATCCAGAGATCCGAATGGGAACTTAGTTTACCTCCGGAACATTTTACTTCAAAGGGACCCACGCCTATTAATGTATTAATGTTGCTGATTCTTGATTAATAGATTTGATAGTAAGAGAAGAAGAAACAGGGTGGTTCATCACGCCATTGCCTGCTCCCCACCGGCTGTCCGCAACTGCTTATTTTTTTGTATTTGCAGCTACCCTTCATATCTGAACGCCGTATCCCCTATCCGCAACCGGGGGACGCGCTGTGCCGTGGTGGTAGGGGCCCAAGGGACAGCATATCTTCTACAACGTTTTAATTAACCATAACACTGTCAATGTGACTGTTTTATTATGTAATAGTAGTCTTTATTACAATGGTGTAGTGATCTCAGCTAAAGAGCTGTTGTAGTATTATATCAGTTTATTGTTGAATACAAATTAAGATTACATGTAGTGCATTGCAAAAGCTGACAGTGTATAGTAACAAAATAATCCATGAGATCTATTTATTTTGCACAGTTTGCCATTAGCTCTCAAACTATGGACATGCTGATCACAATCGTTTAGTAATGAAATTCATCTAAAGTTGTTTCCATTACTTCACCCAAACTTTCCATGGTGTACTTCAGCCTATTCAAGCGAGTTTGTTTCCATTTTGTGCACAATATTTAGATGATCCACAAGGACGTATCCTTCAGGCACTGCAAATTGTACTCTTATGTGTACTCTCTGCTTGGACTCAAACCAGATGGTGAACTCTAGCAACTATTTACAACTGATTGTGACTTCAACTCCCAATATCCACTACACCCTTCAATTCTATTTTGTTTTTTGAAGCCTACACTGATATTTCATCAAATGCATGTTCTCTCAGCATTCCCCAGCTCTGGTGGACGTGATGGCTGGTTGAGAACTTAATGAACTGAATACTTAACCCGAGCCCTGCTTAAACTGAAACCTACATCCCTGTTTATTAATTTTTCTGATATCTCTATTTCAATAGATTCCTTAACTACACTGTCCAGAAAACTGGTCACTTGCATTACAATGAGGGTCTTGTAATATTTCATTTCATGATTATTTTTGATGCAGTGTTCAATGGTAACTGATTTACTTGGATGTTCTAGTTGGAGTGTGGCTTATGTTCTTTGCAACTCTCCCTCACTGTCTAATAGTCTGCCTGATGCAAGACATGCCACATTCGCTTGGAATGTGGTACACACCTGGCTTTCAGAGACCTACGTTGTCTTTAACATTATATAGAAGACTTTTAATCTTTGTTAACAGGAGTGAAATACACTATATACCATGTTTCTATAGGGATCTACTGATCTTTTTGGATAATGGGGCAGTTTAAGGTAGATAAATGTTTTTGGCTGCTCATGCGGTTTCATTCTCAACCTCTTTGCCAAGTATTCTTGCTTTTGACTGCAATGCCTACTCAAGCCGACAATTTGAGTACCCATTTCTTCAGAACACTATTCATAGGTTTTGTAAATTTTTGGTGAGGCTGATGTTGTCTGAAAGTGTTCAAACTCTATGGACCACAGTCTTTTGCACTGTTTTTTTTGTGATGAATGGTAATGGCTAAAGGTATGGAGATATTGATCAGTGTGGGTTTTCTACATACCCTATGATCCACGGATCCATTCAGTCTTCTCGTAAGTGATACACAAAGGAAAAGTAGATGGCCCCTCTTTCTAGTTCCATTGCAAATTTTTTGTTAGGATGGATAGAGTTGAAATGTCCCAGGAACTCTTCAAGTTACAGTTTTTATTGCACCCAATATTTTTCTAATAATTCTTCTTCCCAGTACCTCTAGTCAGTCCATCTTATAGTTCAGAGTTCGGCATTTAGATCCATACAAACATTCTGGTGGTACCACTGTGGTGTAGTGTTTTAGTTTCGTTTTTCTAGATATATTTGTCTTGTTGTAAATAATTTCGATCAGACCATATGCTCTTCCCATTTTGTTAATTCTTACATCTATTGCAGATTTTTCTAGTCCATTTGTTGTATAGTCTCTCCAAGATATTTAAATTTATTTAGGTGCTCTATTTTATCTATCTATTTGGTGCATTTTATGAATTTTGTTTTTTAAGCTGAAATTTTGAGACCAGTTCTGTTTGCTATTTTTTCAGAGAAGATTGTTCTGAATAATTGCTTCTGTCAGGTTTTCTGAAAGTATTGCCAAATGATCTGCAAAAGCCAAGCAGCTTACCTTGATTCCTCTTGTGTTGCTTCCCAGAGGTATTGGTTAAATTCTGTGATTTTTTAGCTTCGAATTCCTTATCCTTACCATTTCTTCTAGAACACAATTAAACAGTAAAGGTGATAAACCATCACCTTGTCTAACACCAGTTTTTATTTCAAATGGCTGAGGTACTTTTCCCATAAATTTAACTTTAGAGATTGTACCTGTTAGTGTTTCACGAATTATATCTGCTAATTTTGATTTAACATCAAATTCTCCAATTGTCTTATCTATTGTTTACCTGTCTATACAATCGAATGCTTTCTTGTAATCAATAAATGACACTATCATAGGTTTGATGGGTAACATTCTACGACGAATTATTGACTTTAAGTTAAAAATTCGTTGTACACAGGATTTTCTCTTCGGAAAACCACCCTGATATTCTCCCAGTTGTTTGTCTAAAATATCTACCACTCTGTTGAGGAGAATTTTTGATAATATTTTGTATGCCACTGGCAGAAGTGACACTCCTCTGTAAGTATTGACATTTTGTTTGTCTCTCTTTTTATGTAGCGGCTGGATTAATGCTGTTTTCCATTCAACTGGAATCTTTTCAGTTTTCCTAATGTTCTCAAGATGCAATTATAAATCGTTTAGGATTTTTGGATCTGACCACTTGAAAATTCTGCTGTAATGGAGTCTTCACCACTTGCTTTATTGTTTTCGAGTGTTATGATGGTTTCATGAATTTCTAAGTCTGTAGGTGGGAAATCTTCCTCTAGATTTTGAGGTGTCACTAGAACTCCAATTTGTCTGATGGAACTGGATAATTTAACAAATTTTCAAAAAAAATTGCTAAAATTTCAGAACTTTCTTTGTTATTTAATCCCATTTTGCCGTTTTCATCTTTGAAACAAATACTTGTTGCCTGATATCCTATAAGTATGTATTTAAAAGTTTGGTAAAAATTTTTAGTATTATTTTTGGTGAAATTTTCTTCTATATCAATAAGCTGAGAATTTTCAAAATTACTTTTGATATTCCAGAATATTTTTGATGTTTCTTTCTTTGTTGTCTGAATTATTCAAAGTCTTCCTTTTTTCCAGACATGTCCTTTTCTCCATTTTTGAGCACTTCGTATTAGTGCTTCTTCACACTCCTCATTCCATCATATCTTCTTTTTATTCTTGGACAGTCCTAAAGTTTTCTCTGCTGATTGAGTTATTTGCATCTGGAGTTCACGTCAATCACATTCTTTAGTTGCCTTAATTTCTTCTGTAAATTGTTCTGTATTTTCTTTTGTAATATTAGCTGTAGTAGTGTTGTATCTGATCACTTTCTTGGTCGCCATTTTTGTTTAATATGGGAGAAATTTTATTTTAATCTTGGAGATCCGAGTCGAATTCCCCATTTCTGACTATGTTAACTTTCATAATTTCCGTGATGTACCTTTTAGATATTATGATGTATCATGCAGCGTAACTTGCTGTGACAGTGCGAGAGAGAGACAAAGATATTGTTTATTACTCTGTGGCGGACAGCGCTCACATAATTATTCTTAGGATATAGTTTTTGTTTGTTCTGGTTAAGAGTAATTTTTAGTAGAGGAGAGCCATTCTTGTGATGTAAAAAATCGACGCCATTGCAAGATTTTGTTTCACATTGTAAAATATAAGTGCATATGGAAGGAAATCAGTTAATAGAACAATAAAATATTGTTCATTTCAAGAAGGTACGTCTTATTATACACCCAGCGATGTACTGCTATTGTGATTTACTAATAAACACCAGTTGAGAACAGTTCCGACGGGAGCGTTCAGTTCTAGTGAAATAGTTCGATGTTTTCTTCGGAAAAGAAGTCACTTCACTTCATGGATCATTCAAATCCACGATAGTAACTGGACATTTCTCAGAACTGAAAGCAATCTGATTGCTATGCAACAGAGCCCCGAAGAATATTTCTCCGCACTTTGGTTACCACTTTCAGCTCAACACGGTATCTGCAGCATCTGGAGCAGATTTCTACAACAGCGGAAGCGTGTAATCGCCATCAGTTTCACACACCGCCCTGTGTACGCTGTATGTATTTACCCACAACAGTGAACATACAGTTACTCACACAAATAGAAAGACAATACTAGGTGGTGTAGGGAAACATTTCAGTATAATGGCCCCGTAGAGCTAAACAGTAATTAGCCTAGTAAGAAAAGGAGTCGTTATAAATGTCTACCGTTAGACAGGACACGATCCTGATACAACACTCATAGTGAACCTGCAATACAAATATGTTAGTAATTTAGTAAGTAATGTTTCATTGTGTGTATATATGTCTAGTCTTATAGAGTAACTACATTTTGGTCCTTTGTATGTTTCATGCTAACTGAACGTGCGGGAGTATCTTGTGAAGAGAACGAGTACGCCGTCCCAGCAGCCGAGCAGAAACTTCAAAAAGGCCAGAACATTTGAATTACTAGCTTTCTTGAGCATTTATGCATTGTAGTGACCCCTCATGTAGAAATTTTCTAAGTATAAATAGAGTTGCTATATTACTTTTACTAGAATTCCAGTATTTCAGTAGATATAGTAAGACAATATTTTATGTGTTATCTATGCACTGTTTTTGTGTCACATTGTAAAGTGTACATTAACAGCATTAGGACATTAACGTTTTTGCGTGTGTAAAAGCTTAATAGTCACTTTTGTAGGACTTATTTAGAGGCGAAACTGTCAATTGCTCATTTACATGGTGATAACTAGATCTATGTTCAAAGCCAATAAGCAAGCACGCATCACAATGCCACAAAATGAATTAAATAGTGTGAATGCATCGTCAACTAGTGCCACTGAATTTAATACCGCCGTAGTTAGCGATATGTCGATTACGGCTGAGCAACCAGCAATAATTAATGCGCTCATGCCGTCGACACAAACGGTTGCTAGTTCCGACATTCATATGTCGAAAGAAGTCCAGAGAAATATGCAGCAACCAATAAACAACATGAATTTCATCTCTGACACAGACGCGTGCGAAAACGAAATGACTGTACCGAAAATTGTGTCGGTACAATCCTCATTAAGCCCAGTGCAATCGCCAATTGCTGATAATACCGATTTGTTATCCCAGCTGATGTCAAGTTTGACTGTCATAACACAAGGGATTAAGGCATTGGAAACATCGCAATCTAATCTTGCAACGGCACAATCCACGTTTGCAAACGACATGAATCGTAGATTCCAGGCATTGGAGAGTGCGCAATTTAATTTGGCTCAGGAGCAATCTAACAAACTAAAAGAAATAAATGATAAGATTACTGAAAAATTCCAGAGTTTGGAAACAAAGCAGAGTCACTTGATTACCAGTCAGGCACAACTCATAGTTACACAAGAACAACAGTATCAGGAATTAACAAACAAATACAAAGACATCTTATGTCGTCAAGATACACTAAATCATCAAGTGCAGGAAGTTATTCATGTACAGAACACTATTGCGCAAGACGTGAATACAATTAAGCACGATAACGAGCAAGCTGTCATTGAGCTTACTCGCAGGATAGACACTCTCAGTCTCGAAGGCGAGAAACACATAGAGAAACTTTTCAATGAACATAAGATCGCATTCTCTAAGGACATTGAAGATTGGGCGAAAGAGCAAACCGAGACAGTGCGAAATTATGTTGACAAAACCTTGAAAGAAACGGTTTCTAACGTGCAAGTTAACAACGAAGCTGCACAAGAACAACTTAAGGCAGAAGTTAAAGAAATTAAGGTGAATATAGGAGATGAATTTCCTGCTTGGAAAGCAAAGATAGAAAATACATTAAAAGCATGCCAGCAGGGTCTAGTTAATACTAGAGGGGCACATACTACTTGCAGTTTATCAAAAGCAGACATTATTCCTGATGAAACCAGTGAAACCGAATCCATGCAACAATATCCATGTATTGGTGCATATTTACGTAATCAACCAAAAACAAATTATCGAGATTATCATTCACCGCGTAGTAGCCACCAGAATACACCTGTGACTATGAATGAAGAAAAAATGCTTAAATATCGTCAATTCCAGATATTTATTCCCGAAAGGAAGTCGATCAATCCCGTGGTATTTATCAAGCAATTTAAAGGGATATTGCCGCGAATGTGGACTGAGCAACAAAAAATTATGTACGTTGCAGGATTCATACATGGAGATGGATCGATGTGGGCGTGTGAAGCATCCGATTGGTGTCAAGATTATGACCAATTTGAGCGCGCTTTCTTGCACAAATACTGGAATAAAGGTGTACAAGAAAGACTACGTAAGGAAGTTTTTGACCCACAACCTTTTTCTTTCAAAAATGGATCTTTAAGAAAGTATTTCGAGAAGTATATAAATAAAAGTAAATACTGGAATGAACCAATCCCGACGCAGGATATCATTCGAATATTAAAGGGCAAACTTCCACTTGAAGTTAAGGAAAAACTTCTACATGTGCCTGAACAACATGTAGAAGATTTTCTAGCCACATTGGATTCAATAGACATTCTGTTCGAAGAATCTCGTATGCGCTATAACCAACCAAGTTACCAACCTAACAAATACAATAGTAACAACAAACAGTATGGAAACAAACCTTTGGCACACAATTCACCAAACCCACAGGTGAATTATTTCCAGAAAACCGTGAAATTTGGTAACGAAAATCCCGACCAGTGTAATCATGACCAACAACGTGAACAAACATATAAACGGAAATGGAGGAAGAATAATAAGAAGAGGAAAGGATACTATCAAGAAGGGAATTATCAGCAAAAAGGCCGATATCAGCAACCAACCCAAGAATATCACAACCAACCACAAACTTCAGGTTGGATACCAAATGATAATGCAAATGAATGGAGAAATCAACCACCAATAATAACCGACGTAACGGAGCAGACATCTACTAATAATGGACAATCGTCAAACTAAACTCGACTGTCAGAAGCCCCGACGGTGCAGTCGAGGAAGTTTTCAGGGGCGAAAATTCAAGCGTCAATTTCTTTCGGTACAATGATGGCAAATTATTAATAGAAGAACTTCAGCAGGATATGATGCCTTGTCAAGAGGAACATATCACTGTACCTGTTGCGAAAATTCAGGCGGCGATTGAAGGCATTACTGTGCAAGTTACTTTAGATACAGGAGCAGCAGTAAATGTCATTTCTGAGAAGTTATTTCGAAGAATACTTCAGAAAGCAGATCCACCGATTTTTCCTGTTCAATGTTGTAGAATTGTGGGTCCTACTGGTCATAAGTCTTCTCAGGTTAAAGTGCAGACTCAACTCCAGTTAGATATAGGAAATGTAGCTATAAATTGCACGTTCCTTGTAATAAAAAAATTGGTTGAGGACTGTATCCTGGGTATAGATGAATTTAGAGAGAGAAATTGGCACATCGATTTTTCTCTAGGCCGTGCCAGTTTTACAACAATGGATCAGAAACATCAAGTGAATCTTCTCAGGGAATATAGTACCCATGGAAAGTATTGTCATGGACGAAAGCTGCAAATAAAGTGGATACATAGCAAACCTGTAAGGTATTACAAAATTAATTACTTGCAACCAGTTTTAAACCCTGAAGATATGATATATGAAAAGGTACAAGAACCTGAATATTTGCAACAACATCAAAGAAAGCAATTATATGATCTTCTACAGGAATATCATGAAGTCTTTCAAGAAAGACCTGGTGTAATCAAGGGATACACATGCCATTTAGATGTGATACCACACCAAGTTTTCTGCCGTATTTTTTATCCAGTACCGTGGCACCAACGAAAGGCAGTTGATGCGGAAATCCACCAGATGCTTGAATGGGATCTGATCGAACCTTCGACGAGTCCATACTGTAGTCCGCTTCATGTTGTCTCGAAAAAGGGAGGAAAAGTTCGTCTCGTGCTAGACGCACGGCAGATAAATAAGATTATCATGCCCGTGCGAACTCACCCGGAAAACATCGATGAGCTAATTCAAAAGTTCGAGGGGATGAAATACTTAACAAATATTGATTTGAGAAGTTCATTTTGGCAGGTGGCTCTAGACGAACCATCAAAAAAGTACACCGCATTTGTACATGCAGGTAGAAGCTATCAATTTAAGGTTTTACCTTTCGGGCTAAACGTGAGCTCAGGAGTTTTTATAAATGCTCTAGATCATGCATTGGGACCTGCACTTCGAAGCAATTTAACTTTATTTGTGGACGACATGCTCATAGCTACGAGCACATGGGAGGAGCACGTTGATTTATTGAGAAGAGTGTTAGAACGTTTCAAGGAAGCAGGCATAACCGCAAATCTGCAAAAGTCCCATTTTGCTCGAGATAAAATCAAATTTTTGGGTCATCTTATAAATGAAAAAGGCATCTCACCGGACTCCGAGAAACTAAAGGCAATCAAAAACTTTGCAGTTCCAACAACAAAAAGACAGTTAAAGGGCTTCCTCGGAGTTGTCTCTTTTTTCAGGCGTTTCATTCACGACCACTCTATTAATGCAGAACCGTTGTACAGCTTGTTGCGCAAAAATACTCCGTGGGTGTGGACGCAACAATGTCAGAATGCATTTGAAGCAATAAAACATGCCTTAGTCAATTCACAAATATTATATCATCCGGATATGAGCCAAGAATTCGGTTTAATGGCAGATGCTTCGGAAATTGGAATAGGTTCATGCCTCTTCCAAGTAAAGATGATAGATAGGAAATCAACTTTCTGTCCAATAGCTTTTGCTAGCCGACTCTTAACTGCTTGTGAAAGAACATATACGACTACCGAAAGGGAAGCATTGGCCGTAGTCTGGTCATTTAAGAAATTTTACTATTACTTATATGGAGCGAAGACAACAGTATACTGTGACCACAAAGCGTTAAGTTTTTTGCAAACATGTAAATTATTACATCCAAGATTAGCAAGATGGACGCTCTCACTCCAAGAGTTTCAATTTGAAATTAAATACCTAAGCGGACAGGATAATTTCATTGCTGATGCACTGTCTAGAATGCCAGATGGAGATTTGTCAACTATCAACATCACCGGCAATCCGTCCGAATTTAATGTTCTTATAATGACTGATAGAATATATAGGAAACATTTTCTTGACATGTGTAAGAACATGGAAAAACTACAGAATGAAGATCCTCGTTGGCATTCAATAAAGGAAACTTTAGCAAAGCCTGGAAACGATGATCTGAAGAGACTGTACAAAGTTGAGGACGATGTCT
This sequence comes from Schistocerca serialis cubense, assembly GCF_023864345.2. Lineage (NCBI taxonomy): Eukaryota > Metazoa > Arthropoda > Insecta > Orthoptera > Acrididae > Schistocerca > Schistocerca serialis. The sequence continues at coordinate 338,827,273 of NC_064641.1, read as the reverse complement.
TATTTTTCAAAGGGCATCTTGATTCAGATAATTGGAAGGTGTGTATTCCCGAGAAGAATGAGAATGACTTAATTTTGCACACGCACATCACTTGGGGACATTTTGGAGTATTAAAGTGTGCTCGGAAGATTCAAGCATATTGCTACTTCCCAAACATTCGCAGGAAAGTGCACAGACAGTTAAGGAAATGTAAAATTTGTCAGCTATCCAAACCAGGAAATTTTTGTGTGAAAGATTTCCTACATCCTATTATACCCACTAAACCGCTGTCAATCATTTCGGTCGACGTCTGTGGTCCTCTACCATCATCAAGGGGAGGATGCAAATATATTGTAGCTTTTCTTGATATATTCACTAAGTATGTCAAACTTTATCCATTAAAATCAGCTACTGCTGCATCCATAGCCAAGAAGCTGGTCAAGGATTATATAGTCAAGGTTGGCAAACCAGAGGCTATTCTTTCTGACAATGGGTCAATGTTCACTGGATTTCGTTGGAGGCAAACATTAGCCAGTTGTGGTATAAAACAAATTCTAACATCTGTGTACCACCCTTCGGCGAATCCCGTGGAACGAATTTTTCGTGAATTAAACCGGTTCATGAGAACATATTGCCACAACCAGCAACCCAAATGGATCGATTATCTTCACGATTTTCAGGAAATTGTAAACAATATGCCACATACTACGACAGAATACACCCCATACGAACTGATGTTTGGAAAACAGGAACAGAATGACTGGATTCGACCAATTCCTAAAGTAGCTATTAACAAAATAGACCTACAAAATAAAGTACGACAATCCTTACTCAATATAATGGACAAGGCAAGAAAAAGGAAAATATATTTTGACAATCGACTTGGAAAAATAAAAACATATAAAGTGAAAGACCAAGTTTTAGTAAAAACTCATCCTAAGGCTTCACTTTTACAGAGGAAGAACACAAAATGGCAATTATTGTATCAAGGACCATTTGTGATTACCAAAATACCCCATCCAGGAACTTATGTTTTGAAGGATGTGAAGAATGGAAAGGTGAAAGGAATGTATCCTCATCACTTGTTAAAGCAATTTCATGATGACTGAAGATTCTGAAGATTGAAAATACTATTCTTATCAAATAATATTGATTAGAGAATTTTCATTAAACCTATGAATCATACTTAGGATAGTTTCTTTTTTTTGTAATTTAGTAGTTAGTTTTTCTTTTCAGGCATACTGTACGAGAGATATGCAGACATTATGTATAGGTTTTCCACTGTAAGGATAAGTTTTCTTTTCAGTATGCAGAGAATTTAGCTATAGTATGAATGATTTCTTTTAAAAAAAATTTTATTTAGTAGATAGTAATTTCAATCAGGTTTCACAATGCATAATGACCATGGGTTAGTGACTCAAATGAATCTGGTCTATGGCAAGATATTTTTTCTTATGTCAATTTAACAATCTCAATGTATGTTTGTATTTGCTTTTTTACTCGCTGAGCTGAAGTCATGCTGTTCGGAAGGGGTAACCCGTTCTCAGTTTTAAAAGGACGCCTATTACTTTGTTTCAATCTTTTGTGATGAACATTGTCTTTAGAATTGTACTATTGTTGTAACATACCTGTGTATGTAAATTATGTTATATCAATTGTTGCTCGCGAAGTTACCAACTGAGCGAATGCCTTTCAGTTATAAGCCCATCAACAAGTGTTAAAGTCCATCTGAAAGATGACGAGCATAAGTTGACACGGCAGCTCCAGTTGGATTTGTGTATAGTGCATTCTAGGGTTGTTGATAAAAATGAAGAACACCTTACGACTTCCGAATATTTCGAATTCAGGACAGAGAATTAGAAAGAACTTTAGATTAGATTCTATTTCAGCTCAGCATAGATCAAACACTTTTTCCACGGAACTTACACTGACTCTTATTTTCATGTTAACCATATGCGGAAAACCATAATACCCACGAGGAGACGGTGAAATGGGAATAGAATTCAATCAGTTACCCGGAGATGACTGATAGAAGGGAATCGTAGATGGACGTAAACCAATGCGTCGACGGTTCACCTCAAGACACAGAAGATTAACAGTGTTGTGTTTCTTTTGTGAACAGTGTTTAAATTCATTCAACAAAAAAAATCCATATTGTAAATATTTTTTTTATTTTCCATTGTAATTCAATTAATTTTCTTTGCAAATGAGAAATACGAGGATGGTAAATCTACCCCGAGGTTTTCCTTGGTTTTCCTTTGTGGGGCTTGGCCGAATGGCTAGATTATCCGTTTGAGACACCCCAAGGCGAGTGACAGAAGCTTTGAGTGATGATGAAAAAGGTTTCTGATCACATCTCATGCCATCCTCGACAAATGAATAAAAGCAAGCATGTAAGCTATGCATATATGCTGCATCAGGAATTCAGCACAGGCTTTGTCAGCAGTATATGCACCCAAATCAATAATTTACATTTAGATAGTCATTCACTAATACCAAAATATCATAAGAAATACAGTGAACATTGATACTCTAGTGGACATTAATACAGCGTCATAAACAATCACCGATATAGTGTTGTGTGAACGCTCGTGTTTGTTTTTGCCCAAAAACGTTCGTCCACAAGAGGGGCATATATGATGTATCATGCAGCGTAACTTGCTGTGACAGTGCGAGAGAGAGACAAAGATATTGTTTATTACTCTGTGGCGGACAGCGCTCACATAATTATTCTTAGGATATAGTTTTTGTTTGTTCTGGTTAAGAGTAATTTTTAGTAGAGGAGAGCCATTCTTGTGATGTAAAAAATCGACGCCATTGCAAGATTTTGTTTCACATTGTAAAATATAAGTGCATATGGAAGGAAATCAGTTAATAGAACAATAAAATATTGTTCATTTCAAGAAGGTACGTCTTATTATACACCCAGCGATGTACTGCTATTGTGATTTACTAATAAACACCAGTTGAGAACAGTTCCGACGGGAGCGTTCAGTTCTAGTGAAATAGTTCGATGTTTTCTTCGGAAAAGAAGTCACTTCACTTCATGGATCATTCAAATCCACGATAGTAACTGGACATTTCTCAGAACTGAAAGCAATCTGATTGCTATGCAACAGAGCCCCGAAGAATATTTCTCCGCACTTTGGTTACCACTTTCAGCTCAACACGGTATCTGCAGCATCTGGAGCAGATTTCTACAACAGCGGAAGCGTGTAATCGCCATCAGTTTCACACACCGCCCTGTGTACGCTGTATGTATTTACCCACAACAGTGAACATACAGTTACTCACACAAATAGAAAGACAATACTAGGTGGTGTAGGGAAACATTTCAGTATAATGGCCCCGTAGAGCTAAACAGTAATTAGCCTAGTAAGAAAAGGAGTCGTTATACAATCAGGTAGCCATATCTAAAAGGTACATCACGGAAATTATGAAAGTTAACATAGTCAGAAATGGGGAATTCGACTCGGATCTCCAAGATTAAAATAAAATTTCTCCCATATTAAACAAAAATGGCGACCAAGAAAGTGATCAGATACAACACTACTACAGCTAATATTACAAAAGAAAATACAGAACAATTTACAGAAGAAATTAAGGCAACTAAAGAATGTGATTGACGTGAACTCCAGATGCAAATAACTCAATCAGCAGAGAAAACTTCTATACAATCGAATGCTTTCTTGTAATCAATAAATGACACTATCATAGGTTTGATGGGTAACATTCTACGACGAATTATTGACTTTAAGTTAAAAATTCGTTGTACACAGGATTTTCTCTTCGGAAAACCACCCTGATATTCTCCCAGTTGTTTGTCTAAAATATCTACCACTCTGTTGAGGAGAATTTTTGATAATATTTTGTATGCCACTGGCAGAAGTGACACTCCTCTGTAAGTATTGACATTTTGTTTGTCTCTCTTTTTATGTAGCGGCTGGATTAATGCTGTTTTCCATTCAACTGGAATCTTTTCAGTTTTCCTAATGTTCTCAAGATGCAATTATAAATCGTTTAGGATTTTTGGATCTGACCACTTGAAAATTCTGCTGTAATGGAGTCTTCACCACTTGCTTTATTGTTTTCGAGTGTTATGATGGTTTCATGAATTTCTAAGTCTGTAGGTGGGAAATCTTCCTCTAGATTTTGAGGTGTCACTAGAACTCCAATTTGTCTGATGGAACTGGATAATTTAACAAATTTTCAAAAAAAATTGCTAAAATTTCAGAACTTTCTTTGTTATTTAATCCCATTTTGCCGTTTTCATCTTTGAAACAAATACTTGTTGCCTGATATCCTATAAGTATGTATTTAAAAGTTTGGTAAAAATTTTTAGTATTATTTTTGGTGAAATTTTCTTCTATATCAATAAGCTGAGAATTTTCAAAATTACTTTTGATATTCCAGAATATTTTTGATGTTTCTTTCTTTGTTGTCTGAATTATTCAAAGTCTTCCTTTTTTCCAGACATGTCCTTTTCTCCATTTTTGAGCACTTCGTATTAGTGCTTCTTCACACTCCTCATTCCATCATATCTTCTTTTTATTCTTGGACAGTCCTAAAGTTTTCTCTGCTGATTGAGTTATTTGCATCTGGAGTTCACGTCAATCACATTCTTTAGTTGCCTTAATTTCTTCTGTAAATTGTTCTGTATTTTCTTTTGTAATATTAGCTGTAGTAGTGTTGTATCTGATCACTTTCTTGGTCGCCATTTTTGTTTAATATGGGAGAAATTTTATTTTAATCTTGGAGATCCGAGTCGAATTCCCCATTTCTGACTATGTTAACTTTCATAATTTCCGTGATGTACCTTTTAGATATGGCTACCTGATCCAGGTGAAAATCTCCTAAGTTGGGATTTGGATGTCTCCAAGTTTTCGGTTTCTTTGGTTGTTTTTGGAAATGTGAGGACATGAGTTTTAACTTGAAGATTTTACATATGTTTATTGGTCTTTCCCCATTTCTTTTTGTTCTTGAGTTGCTGGATATTCACCTACAGCAGTACTAAATTTATTTTCCCTCTCAATTAGCACATTGAAATCACCAAGAAGTATTTTAACGTTCTTTTTATGTATGACAGATATTTCAGATTCTAAAATATCCCAGAATTGATTAACTTTCTCCAGATTTCTTCTGTTGTCTGTATTTATAGGTCCATCACAGTTTATGAGGTTGTACATTTTATTCTTGCACTTCATTGTCAACATAGATATTCTTTCTGAAGACGACATTAATTCTGTTACACTGTCCACGATTATTTTTGTTTACATAAAATGCTGTTTCAAACATCGTTATGTATCCCATTATTCTCACTGCTCGTTCCCATTTATAAATTCTACAATGTTGTGTATCTACTACATTCTTATCTATGAATCGTTTTCTCTGGACTGCTATTATTTGTATATCGTTCTTCTGTAGAATTAATTATAATTCCTTTTGTTTCCAAATTTTTATAAGACAATTTACATTTAATGTTCCAAAGCAGTACTACTTCTTGAACTGACACTTGGAAGGCTTTTCAATACATTCCATCTCCTCTTCATCGCAATTGTTGAGACTCCCCAGAATCCTAGGTCGCATTGCATTACATGATGTAATGGTGGAGTCCTCATTAGAGTTACCACCTACGACATGAAGCTGTAAATTGTAAAAAGTAGGGAATCCTAAGTTACCCCTAAATTCACAACGTATCTCTTATTGTTATTATCTTTTTTCTTTTTATTGGTTATTCCGGTTTAAGTAACTGCCTTAAACATTGCAGCTAGCTTGAAGGTTCCTGCCTTCCGATACTCATAAAATCCAATAAATTCTTCCTCTGTTCTTCTGACCATTTCTTAACAGCGTTAATTTAAGGCATCTCCGTGAATCTGTGCTTCATTACTAGTCTTCCAAAAGCTATACAATTTACAATTGTGTATGCTCCTGCGGTCAGTGTAAGTTGACATAAACGTTTCCTGACTATGATACCGCGTCATATTGTAGAAATTAACCATTAAAGGTGTAGACAGAGAAGACTCATAAGGAGGTCATAGAGGCGATACGGTGGTTTCACCAGTAATAGTTTTTTACAATATGATGGCGTACCATACCCAGGAAACGTTTATGTTAGCTACACAATTCAATAAGTATCTTCTGCTGCCGATGTTCTCTAGCTGTTCTCTAACCTGCAGATTTTGACCATGGGGGTGAAAAAGTAACGTTAAATAGTATTTTGGTGAATCTATTGGAGAACTTATGGTCACAGGATTTCAGATGACTCTTGTTTGCGGTTCTGGTGAACATGTCATGTTGGGTCAGATGTTAGACACAACTTAATTTCTTTTTTTTCTTTTAAGATTTTTCCTGTGTTTAAATTTGTACAGCTTCAAAGTACCCTTCAAATATTATGGTCTTTGGAGCATATACTGCTTTCGGTAAAGGAATATAATTTATTGGTCATTATCTCCATGTGCCCCTAAATTATTGTTATTATGTACTGCTCATGTGATACGCTTTTTATAGTGTTATTAAGGGTGTCGGGTAGGGTATGGTTGTAATAAAAGAATAATGGGGAATCGTGTATAGTATTTGAAGGCTTATGTACCATACACGAAATACTTCAGAGCGGTATTTGGTAACACATATATTTGGAGGGACATCGCAGAGAGAACATCACCATACTATGTGAGTGGGCTGAGTAAATAATTAATTCACAGATAAGAAAGGCCCTTCTATATTCGGTGTATGGCATCATAGGAAAGTGACACTAGAAGATGTAATTAAAATATATCTAGTTCATATCGTTCTTAAGTAAGGGAAGGACTCTGACTTTTTAAGAAATCTTCACTGAAAATTCAATAATTTGTACGAAATTAAATGCAGTCTGAATCAGTGGAACTACGATGGGTATCTGTATTGAGTTTAATAAAGTTTGTGATGAAGATAACGTGATCCAGTTGCTTGAAATTTTAAAATTTATAGCTATCTTTGATCGTAACAGTTTTATTTGATAGCCAGTATTAATATTAATTTAGAGATAAATACATCCAGTTTCGTGAATGACCCGACGGTTCGAAATGAACAACAGACGATCTCCAGCAACGAACGCGTACAATGGATAGTTGTGTAATACATTAATGTAATATGGCTTTAAACAGTGAAACAACTGATAAATACTTGTTTCAGTTGGATTAATTACGGTAGTTTCATAAAGTAAAGGGAGATTGGTTTTAAAAATGTATCTGTTACACAGGATACGTTCGCTCTAGAGAGACATTTAGAATAGATTAACGTATATTGGACATGTTTCACAGCGATTCGCTGTAAAAGAACGTTATCTTTCTACAACACTCTCACATTTCCCATCTCATCGTACACCACAGGATGGAAATCATTTATCAAATAAAGAGTTGTTCTTGAAAGTGATGCACTGAATCCTGAAATCGGAACAAATAGTTGACTTAAGTTACCCATGGTTCTAACGGTAGATGTTAGATTAGTAACTCACCGAGAAGTACAAAATAAAGGAAAGGAGAGGAGAGTGAAACCACGAGCCAATTTTGAATTCATTGAAAACCAAATATGTGAATGGGTAGCAACGTATAGCCCAAAGGATTCTTTATTAGTTCGATTTATTTCCCAGGTCCCCGAAATTTTGATGTTTTTAGATATTTCTAAAGATAGCTTTATTCCTAATCATAGGTTATTAGTAATTCCTTAAGCCACAGGTGGGCAATTTATGAACTAAAGGTCGAATGCAGCCCTCCAGTTCTTTTGATGTTGTCGTATTGTTTTCGATGGACGGCAGCATAGTCTAACCTAGGGACCCACATTATGTCAACGTTATATTTACTATATGCGCAAGAGACACCATTCTTTCTCCCAGTAAGATCATCTTCTGAGAGTAGATGTGTTTCTGTTTAATTGCCGCAATCGTGCTTACATTGAAACCAGACGCTGCTAAAATCTTTTCATACAGATATTTGCTTGGTGTACTAGTTCCGAGTATTCTTAACGGTTGCATTAAAAATGAAAACTGACTTTTCTTCAAGAGAAATGTAGCTACCTGGCAGTTTAAAATTATGTGTCGACTAAGACACGAAGAACGAAAATTTCCTGTTCTCAGTCAGGAACCCTAACCACTCGCCTATCCTAACTCGACGATATAACCACCGGCGCCCCTTTACTTTCTGTCACTACCTCATCTCCTGTCATCCAGGAATGCTAGTCCCACGAGGTGTGCTGCAGAACTCTGAAGTTTGGAAGGCAGGTGATACTCCGCAATCCACCATACGGTGTGTGGCGGAGGGTACCTCGTACCAGAACTAGCATATTCTCTCCCTGTTCCACTCCCAAACAGAACGAGGGATAAATTTCTGCCTATATGCCTCTGTACGAGCCCTAATCTCTCTTATCTCAGCTTTGTGGTCTTTCCGCGAAATATAAGTTGGCGGCAGTAAAATTGTACTGCAGTCAGCCTCAAATGCTAGTTCTCTAAATTTCCTCAGTAGCGATTCACGAAGATAACGCCTCCTTTCCTCTAGAGACTCCCACCTGAGTTCCTGAAGCACTTCCTTAACACTCGCGTGTTGATCAAACCTACCTGTAACAAATCTAGCAGCCCGCCTCTAAATTGCTTCTATGTCCTCCCTCAATCCGACCTGATAGGGATCCCAAACGCTCAAGCAGAACTCAAGAATAGGTCGTATTAGTGTTTTATAAGCGGTCTCCTTTACACATGAACCACATCTTCCCAAAATTCTACCAACGAACCGAAGACGACTATCCGTCTTCCCCACAACCGCCATTACATGCTTGTCGCACTTCATATTGCTCTGCAATGTTACGCCCAAATATTTAATCGACGTGACTGTGTCAAGCGCTACACTACTAAAGGAGTATTCAAACATTACGGGATTCTTTTTCCTATTAATCTGCATTACTTTGCATTTATCTGTATTTAGAGTTAGCTGTCATTCTTTACACCAATCACAAATGCTGCCCAAGTCATCTTGTATCCTCCTGCAGTCACTCAATAACGACACCTTACGGTACACCACAGCATCATCAGCAAACAGCCGCACATTTCTATCCACACTATCCAAAAGAACATTTATGTAGATAGAAAACAACACCGGACAATGAGATTTTCACTCTGCAGCGGAGTGGGCGTTGATATGAAATTTCATGGCAGGTTAAAACTGTGTGCCCGACCAAGACTCGAACTCGGGACCTTTGCCTTTCGCGGGCAAGTGCTCTACCATCTGAGCTACCGAAGCACGACACACGCCTGCTACTGACAGCTTTACTTCTGCCAGTATCTCGTCTCCTACCTTCCAAACTTTACAGAAGCTCTCCTGCGAAACTTGCAGAACTAGCACTCCTGAAAGAAAGGATACTGCGGAGACATGGCTTAGCCACAGCCTGGGGGATGTTTCCAGAATCAGATTTTCACTCTGCAGCGGAGTGTGCGCTGATATGAAACTTCCTGGCAGATTAAAAGTGTGGGCCCGACCGAGACTCGAACTCGGGACCTTTGCCTTTCGTGGGCAAGTGCTCTACCATCTGAGCTACCGAAGCACGACTCACGGCCGGTCCTAACAGCTTTACTTCTGCCAGTATCTCGTCTCCCACCTTCCGAGATCGAATCTCCGTCGGGCACACAGTTTTAATCGGCCAGGAAGTTTCATATCAGCGCACACTCCGCTGCAGAGTGAAAATCTAATTCTGGAAACATCCCCCAGGCTGTGGCTAAGCCATGTCTCCGCAGTATCCTTTCTTTCAGGAGTGCAAGTTCTGCAAGGTTCGCAGGAGAGCTTCTGTAAAGTTTGGAAGGTAAGAGACGAGATACAGGCAGAGGTAAAGCTGTGAGGACTGTATGTGACTCGTGCTTCGGTGGCTCAGATGGTAGAGCACTTGCCCGCGAAAGGCAAAGGTCCCGAGTTCGAGTCTCGGTCCGGCACACAGTTTTAATCTGCCAGGAGGTTTCATATGAGCGCACACTCCGTTGCAGAGTGAAAAACTCATTCTGGAAACATCCCCCAGGCTGTGGCTAAGCCATATCTCCGCAGTATCCTTTCTTTCAGGAGTGCTAGTCCTGCAAGGTTCGCAGGAGAGCTTCTGTAAAGTTTGGATGGTAGGAGACGAGATACTGGCAGAAGTAATGCTGTGAGGACCGGGCGTGAGTCGTGCTTCGGTAGCTCAGATGGTAAAGCACTTGCGCGTGAAAGGCAAAGGTCCCGAGTTCGAGTCTCGGCTGGGCACACAGTTTTAATCTGCCAGGAAGTTTCACAACAGCGGACTTACCAATCTTCCCTGGGGCACTCCGATGAACACCCACCATCGAGGACAACGTTCTAGGTTCTATTACTTAAGAAGTCTTCGGGCCACTCACATATTTGGGAACCAATCCCATATGCTCATACCTTAGTTAGGAGTCGGCAGTGGGGCACCGAGTCAAACGCTTTACGGAAGTCAAGGAATATGGCATCCGTCTAGTACCCTTCATCCATGGTTCGAAAGATATCATGTGAAAAAAGGGCGAGTTGCGTTTCGCATGAGCGATGCTTTCTAAAGCCGTGCTGATGCATAGACGGCAACTTCTCTGTCTCAAGGAAATTCATTATATTCGGACGAAGAATATGTTCGAGAATCCTGCAACAAAACGATGTTAAGGATATTGGTCTGTAAGTTTGAAGATCCGTCCTTCTACCCTTCTTATATACAGGCGTCACCTGCGCTTTTTTCCAGTCGCTCGGGACTTTACGTTAAGCAAGAGGTTCGCGATAAATGCGAGCTAAGTAAGGAGCCAATGCAGTAGAGTACTTTCTGTAAAACCAAATTGTAATCCCATCAGGACCTGGCGATTTATTTATTTTCAACCCATTCAGCTGCTTCGCAAACCCATTGATGTCTATCACTATGTCCTCCATACGGGAATCTGTACGAGACTCGAACGACGGTATGTTTTTACGATCCTCCTGCGTGAAAGATTTCTCAAATGCTAAATTTAAAATTTCAGCTTTCGTTTTGCTGTCTTCCGTTGCCAGGCCAGACTGATCAGTGAGTGACTGGATGGAAGCCTTCGACCCGCTTATCTATTTTACGTAAGACCACAATTTCCTTGGGTTTTCAGCAAGATCTTTTGCAAAGGTATGACGGTGGTAGTGGTTGTATGCTTCGCGCATCGCTCTTTTTACATCAGCACGAATCTGTAGAAACTTTTTCCTGTCCTCATTCTCCCGATCTTCCTTGTACCGCGAGTGCAACTGTCTTTGCTTCCTGAGCATTCTCCGAATTGCGCTGTTAAACCACGGTGGGTCTTTTCCGTCCATAGCCCACTTTTTCGGCACATACTTGTCCAATGCGTGATTTACAGTGTGTTTAAAATGAACTCGATTCATTTACTAAATGGGATGCTAACAACTGCTTATCTGCTCATTCTGGTAAGAATACTCTCATAGCCTTCTTGACCGACTTTTTAACTTTCGTAACCATATTCGTAATGACAACATCATAATCACTAATCCCGGTCTCAACATTGACACCGTCGATGAGGTCTGGTCTGTTCGTGGCTACCAGATCCAAAATATTTCCATTATGCGTTGGCTGTCAATTTAGTTGCTCAAGACAGCTTTCAGATAGTGTGTTCAAAAGTAATTCACACGACGGCTTTGTCTGTACCACCTGTAATGAATCCATAGACATCCCAGTTACTGCCTCCGACTAATATAGCATGATCCGGGTACTTCTGCGATGCAGAGTGTAGACTCCCTTTGAATGATTCTAGAACTGTCACGGTGGAACCTGGTGGCCGGTAACAACACTCAACAATTAACTTTATTTCTCCTAGCCCTGTTAAACGTCTCGAAATAACATCACAATCACACTCTACTTCGACCTCAGTAGACACAATATTTTTGTCAACTGCAATGAAGATACCACCTCTTACGGTGTCTAATCTGTCTTTCCGATACACGTTCCAACTCTCACTAAATATTTCAGAAATTCGCATCTCAGGGTTATGCCAGGTCTCAGTCCCGAGAATAATTTGCGCGCCACACGCTTCCTGGAGGGAAGTAAATTCAGGAACTTTATTCCGAACACTCTGAAAATTTACTGCTAATATCTTGATAGCTGAAGTGTCTTTACACTGAGCGCGTCGTGATTTCCCTGCCTGCACGTCCACTGGTGAGTGTTCATCAGGACACCTCGCACTACTGCCTAGCCTAAAAAAAACCCATGTGCACGCCACAAGTACTCTGCTATCCGAGTAGCCGCTTCCTTTGTGTAGTGCACCCCTGACCTATCTAGGGGCGTCCTACAATTCCCCACCCAATAGCGCAAGTCTAGAAATCTGCAGCCAAGACCGTCACAAAGTCGACGAAGCCTCTGGTTGAGACCCTCCACTTGGCTCCAAACCAAAGGACGCAATCCACTCTGGGAACGATAACACGATAACAAGGGGACGTGGTCCGTGCTTGGATGCCCTCAGTCGAAAGAGCGATTGACTGTCAAATATCAAGGTCCGAGTTTCGATTCTTGGTCCAGCACACAGTTGTAATCTTCCAGGAGGTTTCAAATCATTACACACTGTGCTGCAGAGTGGAGATTCCGCCTGTAAGAGACATTTACGTTAATTATAACTTGAAAGACGATAAGGATTGAAGACAAAAATAAATCACATACTTCATTGTGTGTGTGTGTTTTTTTCCGATTGATAGCATGTCATTTGCTTCACGCAAATTAAACGTCAAAAATTCAGTAATGGCTATCAGACAGTACTAGTTTTAACATAAGCATCTGCCATGTGAAATAAATCAGACACTGTTATTTCAGAGTCCCCGAGGATATTTTATCTGACTAATGACCTGGAGACAGCAATATAATTTGTCTCCTGCATTATTCTCTAATAGCAGGAACCCACAACAAATGGTGTACTGAGGAAATAAGAAGGGTAGCTTTAGTTTGGAATGTAGCAAATTCATCCACCGTAGTAGTATGTCAGGCTTGGTCGTATTGTCCTCCTGTGCACGAGCAGAGTAATTAGAGTGTACAACTGTAATTGCATTTCCTCTCCTCCATAGAAACGTCGCTTCTGTAGGTATTCAGGGTACGCTCAGGGAATGTAACTCTCAGCATTGCGAAAACGATAAAGTACACACTTTTGGTCGTTCTCTGTTCTGTTACGTCATACTACACACTCGTAGATGTCTAATTTATTGTATAGAAACATATGATGGTCATTATCTTCGTTGCCACTAGTGAATACTGGCAAATACTTTAAATTGTCTTTTGGCTGATACGAAAGGTTTCGTTCATGAGACTTCGGTACAGCTGCAGAAATTCCTTTATGTATTAGAAACTTCAAAGGAATAATTAGGAATGAAAATACCGCATAGTTGCTTACACATAACTGCATTATACGTACAAGAGTCTAATGTGGTTAGTAAAATATACGATACACATGTATTTCTGTTCCAAACTTCGTGCAGTCCTTATTGCAGCATGTGTGACATTTGTAGCAGCGTCCAGTTTTCTGGTGGACAGTCAACGTAGATCTATTCACAAGAAGCTACATATGCACAAAGTTTTGCTGTCTTTATTTAAATGTTGTTTAACACAGAAGGAAAGACAGCATCGGTAGTAGACTTCTCATACGTTTATTGAAGATAGATTTAACCTACTGTGCAGATAACTTCAGTGCAATTATATCCACAATGAGTCATCGTGACTTGGATATAACTGCACTGTAGATAGCTACGCTGTAGCGGACATCGGTCTCCAATAAATATATTTAAAAAAAATTATAAGCGATGATGCACTTCATCCTATCTTGGATGTCATTACTATGGTCGTGAGGACGCTGTTCCTGATAAAACCAACCTGAAAATAAATGTTATTTTCGCAGCTTACTACCTTCTACTCCAACCACATCTGTTTCATAATTGAGCCTAATACAACATTTGCTATTGTGTTCTGTGATATTTTCCTGGCAAACAGAAGGTTCAAACGGCTCTGAGCACTATGGGACTTAACATCTTAGGTCACCTGTCCCCTAGAACTTAGAACTACTTGAACCTAACTAACCTAAGCACATCACACACATCCATGCCCGAGGCAGGATTCGAACCTGAGACCGTAGCAGTCACGCGGTTCCCGACTGAAGCGCCTAGAACCGCACGGCCACCGCGGCCGGCTGGCAAACAGACCAGCAGCAATTAAAGTTTGATGAAGTTTTGGGGCAGAGTTATTTTCAATACAGTACGTCAAATAAAGCGATACTGCATGACGAAACATAAAGAGTGATCGTCAGAGAATCAGTACTATTACATATTGGAGATGTATATTGGAAAGGAAAAGATGAAAAAAGTGGTGATGTGTCTGACAGTGTTCCAGCAAGTGAAAATATTGAACTCGAATTGTGCTATACTATAGTTGGAAAGCGGAGAAATATTGAAATGGACAACTGGTACAGCTAGCCCGACTTGTTCAGGAGATTTCTAGACTAGGGAATTTACCCTGTAGAGCCGGCCGGAGTGGCCGAGTGGTTCTAGGCGCTTCAGTCTGGAACCACGAGACCGCTACGGTCGCAGGTTCGAATCCTGCCTCGGGCATGGATGTGTGTACTGTCCTTAGGTTAGTTAGGTTTAAGTAGTTCTAAGTTCTACGGGACTGATGACCTCAGATGTAAAGTCCCGTAGTGCTCAGAACCAACAACTTACCCTGTAGGCCCGCATCTCGTGGTCGTGCGGTAGCGTTCTCGCTTCCCACGCACGGGTTCCCGGGTTCGATTCCCGGCGGGGTCAGGGATTTTCTCTGCCTCGTGATGGCTGGGTGTTGTGTGCTGTCCTTAGGTTAGTTAGGTCTAAGTAGTTCTAAGTTCTAGGGGACTGATGACCATAGATGTTAAGTCCCATAGTGCTCAGAGCCATTTGAACCCTTTTTACCCTGTAGGCACTGTAAGACCAAGAAGCAAAACAATACCAGCCATATTCAGTGGTCTGTGGAAACGACTAACATTCACAATATCGAACAACATCTGTGAAGTGAAATGGGCTGATAGCAAAAATATGTGATTTTACCTTTTTATTTTCAGCACTACTTAGCAAGTTTTTCTGGTTACTGACAGCGCCATTTGCTGATTTTTTTCTGTTTTTATTTACCTGATATTCATCAGGCATTTCACTACAAAGTTTCTGTGTAGTGACTTTATGCGTTACCACCCGAGCAGGAGCATTTTTGGTTTTGCCATGATCCTTAACTAAAACGCAGTACGAAGTTTCAAGCGCAAAAAAGAAACAAACTCTTTCACAAAAACAGCATCATAAGATTTGATCCTAATATTCTTTCAACGTATTAAAACCATTAACGACTGCGGTTGCTTTGAAGGATGCCGAGCTTAGTAGGTTATGTGAATGTAGGCTTCTCCCAGCCATTTTTGATCAAGTCGGCGGGGTTAAAAACATGAACGCATAGTGACTGTGAAACCCGTATTAGTCATGGACAGCAGATATTAATAAAATAGGACCTGTTGCTGCATAAGGGCCTATGTTGAAAGTCTTGAAGATTATAACACATCGTAAGACATTCACAGTAATTATTTGAGTCCCACCGCAATGGCGGCACCTGATTTACTGTGCGATGTTTTAATTCCTCTCTGCCATTTATATTAGTAGTACACGTATCATACTGCTATATAACCAAATGAACTTAAATTAAATAATTAGATATCTGAACCTAATCGTCTTTCCACGGTCTCCCCTATGTGATTTGTGATACATTGTAATAAGATCCTTTTTTTTTTCTTTTGGAAAGCTGTGTACTGCAGTTTCATTGTCCTACGCTATAATCCCCCTACCTAAACCTCCAGACGAACTTTTACATTACCTGTCGCGAAAAGTTTTGTTCCCGATATAACTTTTAAGAGGCTCAGTTTTGCTTTAAATGCCCTGGCGTGACCTGTTTAACTTCTTCGTAGTCCGCCTTCTCTTGCATACAAACCGTATCTCCACTGGCACGTACGTGCTCTTTATGGGTAGACATGTATATTTATCGCCTGAAACGTCTTGTTATACTAACTTCGCGTTCTGGGAGAACGTAATTCCTTTTAATGTTTGTAATGCGGTTCTTTTCCAAGAACTCTCCCGTCTGGAAAACTTCACACTGCTGTACCCTCTGGTGCGACCGTGAGGTATTTCTGTTGCAACGAGCAGATCTCTCGTGCCCCGTGACATCACTATCTAGTGGAGATGTACAAAATGACTTAAGCCCGTGTAAACCCATACACGAAAAAATGAATTCAACGGTTTAATTTATTACAACTAGTGAAGTACGTTGCTGTCAACACTTAATTTTATTTTTCCACATAATTGCTTTTGTATCTACAAAAATTTTGTTCAGTTCTACAGCACTTTTCTCACCGACTGTAGCTAACTCATCACAGGTCCTACGTTTAAGTTATCTTGATGACCACGAATTACCTTTAGAGCAATCGACTTTCTTTCAAGAAGGTTGAAATACAAATTCCATTTAAGATACGCTTCTAACGATTCAATTGGAAATTCTACATTATCCTACAAAAGTCTGTTGGTCTCTTCAAGAATTTATTGAAGAGCTACTTGAGAAGTAGCGGCTCCGGTCAAGAAAAGTGACAATGACCGGGAGAGCGATGTTTTGACCACATGCTGCTCCACAATCGCATCCACTGACATGTATCGCCTGAGGATGATCCGGCGGTCGGTCGGTAAGGCCAGTTAGTATGGAGTTTAGTTTAATTTTTTCTTCAGGAATTTAAATTATTCCACAAACACGGAGAAATAACGTATCTTAGTTACTTTACAGGTCACATTTTAGACTAGGTCTTCAATTTCTGCTAACAGTACTTCATTGCTGTAGCATTGGTACATAGAGTGGCCGAGTATTGGGCACCTGTATAGGCCAGAATTGAACACATGTGAAAAAGGGATAGATATTGAAGTTATAAGTATGGTACCTGGATTGCATAGACCTACAAATGCTGATTGGCTAACCATAGTAATAATGGAATAAATTATTATTCAGATAATATAGTAAGAAACTGTCGAACCCAAATCGGATCAGACATCAAAGAGCCTTTGAAATCAAGGTTACCTCCATGTCAAACAATTGAAGACGTGTTTCTCTACGATCCAGAAGAGCAATGAAAAAATAGTGGAGCACATCCGAACAGCAGAACAGTAGCCTGGTCGGTGATCCAAACAGACCAATGGATGGCTTTAACTTCCCGAGAAGAGGCTGGACTACCACACACTGCTAAGAACAGGCGTCGGAAGACCTAGGTAGACGATGATAACATGCGGCCTCTCGAACGACCCGCAGTGTGAGTGTGGACTCACGCAGTGGAGGGACCAGCTGATCGACTAAAATTTTCATGACTTTAGAGATCAACTTGAGGAGATGCATAAATCACTCATTCACTGGATTTAAAAAAGGGCTGTGTAAAACACGTCGCATGCAAGACTAACTGTGTTTCATTTTGTGGGGTAAATTCATTCACGTATGTATTTCGCTGTGTGAAACGCTAACGAATATATAAAAGTAAATACATTGGTTTTATAATATTATGCTGGTAGCCCTTTTTGTTTTGCAACTTGGTATTTCGATTGCTATTGGTTTATTTACCGATTGTCATTTTTTATTTGTGGTTCACTATTGCTATTTGAGTTAACATATTATCATTTTCTGAGAGTAGCTATAGGCTCTACAAAATGGAATGGCAAGTGGAGCAATCGGAACATTTCGGACACTTTCTTCAGTTTAAGTTCAGTTAAGGGGTGGCGGTAGCAGAGAAACCTAGAAACATTTGTGCCGTGTATGGGGATAATACTCTTGGGCATAGAACAGCGAGAAAATGGTTTTTCCGTTTTAAGGGCGATCGTTTTGACATTAATTACTTCCAAAGCCGTTGGCGTTTAATGACGATCATATAAACACAATACTCCACTATGATTCACATCAGTGTACTCGAGGAATGGCAAATGTGGCGAAGTGTGATCATTCCACCATCGTGCAACATTTTTTATGCACTGGGGAAGGTTCTAAATTTGTGTGTACCGTTTGCGAATGCTCTAAGCCAAAAGCACAAAAATAAGCGAATGGTCTTGAGAACATCTCCGTTTTCTTGTCATAGCTCTTGAACAACACGGAACTTTACTGATCTTGTATCCCAACTGGCGACGAGAAATGGTGTATTTATGGTAACACAAGGGAAATAAAGGAATGACTGAGCACAAACAAAGCCGCAACTCCAAGTACAGGAACCTACTCGCATCCACAAAAGATATTGTTATACATATGCGCAAGAGTGACAATGCGGTGTACTACGAATTGCTTCCCCGAGGTGTAACCGTCCATGTTGACATTTATTATCAACAACTCAGACGTCTTTCAGATGCGCCGGCCGGTGTGGCCGAGCGGTTCTAGGCGCTTCGGTCTGGAATCGCGTGACCGCTACGGTCGCAGGTTCGAATCCTAACTCGGGCATGGATGTGTGTCATGCCCTTAGGTTAGTTAGGTTTAAGTAGTTCTAAGTTCTGTGGGACTGATGTCCTCAGATGCTAAGTCCCATAGTACTCAGAGACATTTGAACCATTTTGAAGTCGCAATCCTAGGACCACGAAAACTGTGTGAAGCGATGCATCTCCACGATAACATGCGTTCGCAGTCTTCTAGATTGGCAAAAAAAAACACTGTACAGGTATTTGGATAGGAATTCATTCTGCACCCACCTTATTCAGCAGATTTTGTGCTCTAAAACAGTTTCCTTTTCCACTCTCTATCGAACAACTTCTCTGAAAATGGCTCGACGGGTTCCCGGCCTAAAAACTAAGTGATTTCTAATTTTATGCAATCGAAAAGGGTCCCAGCGTTGGAAGACTGATGTAAATAGTGATGCAGAACATGTTATTGATGACTAAAATCTCTGTTAATTATATCTGTTGTATTTACCAGGGTTGGAACTTAAATAGTGGCAACTGTTTATTCATAACTCATACAAAAGAGTTACATGTTTGCACTTGTTGTTCTTCAAAGTACTCACCAGCGTTGTGTAGAACCCTATGCCAGCGTTGTGGAACGCGTAGTATACTGTTAGCCTGTTCTGTTGATGGTGCGAATGGAGCGGTCAAATGCCTGTCGTATCTCTGGAACAGTTCTGAAGAAAATGCCACGAAGTGGTTGCTTCATCTTCGGAATTAAATCAAAGTCACGGGGACTTAAGTCCGGGGAGTATGGTGGGTGGTACAGTACTTCACAGTCCCATCGACCGAACAGAGCAGCCACAGCTTGCGCTGTATGCGCCCGCGCATTGTCGTACAAAATGATGAGTGGGTTGCGCAGAAAGTGTCACCGCTTCTTTCGCAAGCTGGTCGCAGGTGATGTTTCAGAAACGAACAGTAATTGTGTGCATTGATGGTGGCATTGTATCTTGAGTTTCCACGACTATGGAATCTACGACAATAAAATGAAAACAAAATACAGCTGGAAATTAGCAAAATGGTAGCAATGTGGCATTTTTCGTAGCCATATATTACCCAGGAATATATTTTTAATGAAATTTTCGCGTTTTACTGTTAATTGTTCATTTATTTTGCACGATCACGGTTTCTGCTTTATAACTATTCTCAAGCGTATGTTGAAGTGTTTGTGTCTGACCTGTCTCTGACACGCCATCGTCGAGAGAACATTTTTCTGGTCTTACAGACCAATTATCGTATTACAACTGAAATATGTTTTTTCACGATTATGTGTCACAGACGAGTCGGACATATTTTAACGTTTCAGCATGCACTTCAAAGTGGCTATAAATCAGAAATCATGATTGTGTAAAATAAGTGATCAGTTTACAGTCAAATGGTGGAAGTTTCTTTCAAAAACTTCAATATGAATTCAGTTCCACACAAAGGAAAAATCTATACCCAGGAACAGGTTAAGAAGTAAATAAATATTCTACGCATAACACACATGTAGGGGTGCAATGTAATATAAAACATGGAAGTTCTTCGCTTCTTCCAAGAACCGTGTGTGCTAGTCCGTTAGAGAAATGATTAACTGCATATGTACCCATTTACACCAGCATCAATAGGCAGCGCAGAAGAAAAGCGTCTGCTACAAAAGTAAGCCTTGTTGAAGGGTGCATGGGCTTGTTGGACACATCCATGGATAGATGAGAGCAATCGGACAGAAGACATTCTTCCTCTTTTACCAGGGTCTTGCATTGTCCCTTCTCAGAAAGTCTGTGTAGTCACTGAGTTGTGAGAGAAATGTCTCCTTTAATAGATTTTCTTCTGTAAATTTCCCCCATTTTAAGCCCTTCTCTGGAATAGTGTCTCATTTTCTTCTTATTGTCTAAACATGGTGCCAGAATCAATGCCAGAAATATTTGTCTGCGTTTGTAGACAAACCCTCTTCAGTCAAAATACGAACACAAAATACTCACGAACGCGAGCAGCGTCTCCTTTAAAGAGAGGTTCAACTGACAAACTTCCTTCGCGCGAGTTATGACATTTTGTCGAAGCCTACATAAGTGTGAATTTGACAAACAAAATGGTTAATGTACGAGGCACTTAAGTTAGCCACAAGTAGTGATGGCTGTGACCGAAAGTTCTCAGTACGATACATACTATGAGATTCTAATTAGTCAAAAGTAATTAATTTTGGAAAAGAATTTTTTAATATTATGACATCTATTAATTATTACTGATTTGATATGCGTAGCCAGTAGCGTGTATGAAGGTGACAATGCGAAGTAGTATTACAAATCAATATTGTATTATCTATTAAGTAAGTGGTAGTGTTGGAACTGTGCCTGTAAAGAGAGAATGAATAATACTCTGAGAGGAAATTTGTAATGTTCAATTAGCCCTTTTATGAAACTGTGGGCAACAAAACATTTTACGATAATTTAGTTATTGAAGAGGGAGTTATTTCTTATATTCTCTATATTTTTATATTTTATAAATTTTATCATGTAATAAACTGCTCATAGACGCTATTAAGCTATGATTGGTGCAGAAGTAAAAACGTAGGATAGCGCGGGTTTTATACTGATAGATCATTGGCTGTAATGTTTTTCAGCCAATGACAAGAGAGTAGGTTCGCACGTATTTTGTGCACCAAAGAACTGCTTTGTGAGGTCTAAGGACGATTCCAAGCTCAGTCTTCATATGTTTGGACACGTGTGTCGGGAGCTCTGAATGTACGTAATGATCTTGAAGAATTATGAGTTCAACTTGACCGTCGTGTGTTGCAAAGTAATCGCAAAAGTGGAAGTGGGATGAACACGTGAAATTCCGAATTTTCTGTTTTTTATTTTCTTTATTTGATTTCGATTACCCCAGAGTGGGGGAGGGGGGAGGGCTGTTAGCAGCGTAATATGCCGCTCTGCAGCCTGCAGAAATGTTAAAAACATAATGAGGACATATTAAAACAACAAAAACAGGCGATAAAATGGTGAATGTTTAAAACTGGAAGATGGCGAAAAGTTGCGAAGTGAAAATATAAAAGGAAAGGGTCAGTGATATTGATTAAAGCTTATAGTAATTAGACAGGCACAATTAGAAACATGGTGACAGTTTGGTTTCTGTTCGCAAGAGTTAAGAAAACACACCTAGCGACAGTACGGTGTCTGTTCGCAACACTTATAAAGGGGACGCACAACATGGAACACTCACATAAACACTGCACTATAAAGTAAACATGAAAGCATACTGGGGGGAGGGGGAGGAGCTGTGAGAAGGAGTGGGAATGGCAGTGGAGGCTAAAGCAAAATGACTCTGGGGGAAGGATGGAATCGAAGAGAGGGTAGGTGGGGAAAAAGTAGGGGCGAAATGGGGGGAGATGGAGCCCGAGGAAAGGACAGAGGGAGTGAGGGGGATGTGAGGATCAGAGTTGGTAGGAGGGATAAATGAAGGGAGATAAGGCATTATCCTGGACAGGGAGTTGACAGAAGGCACCTTTTAAAAGGAAATGAAGGGTGTAGAGGTGTAGGGTACAGGTGACACAACGATGAAGGCTTGGCAGTGGGTGGGGGTTGCAAAGGAGAGGAGCAACCAGCAGTTGGGGGGCATCAAGTCGGCGGGAGGTGTAAAGGATGTGGATATGTTCGAGGAAAAGGAGCAGCTGGGGGAAACGAATCAGGTCATAGACGACCTGCTTGGAGGATGGGAGGCATATACGGAAGGTGAAGCAGAGTGCTTGGTGTTCGTTGATCTGGAGGGACTTACAGAATTAGGAAGAAGCAGAATTTTCTGTGTAAACTGTGATTTTTTAACTAACTAAAATCCGCTTGGCATACTGTGCAAATCGAAACCGAGAACTGAACGTTGAAAGTGATCACGTTGTGGAATATATTGAAAGGTGGCTGTTGATTCAGCGCCCCTTCATTTCGATTACGTATTTTTGGATATCTGTTACAGAAAAGTTCTTATGTATTTTTCCGACCACTGCTGCATGATAAGTATTTAAGTTTCACTGGCGGTCATTCAAGTGACTATTTCAGCTAATCAATGCCTAGGGCATGGTGGTGCCAAGTCAGCGCGATGTATTTGAAGGAACGAAAGCGCGCAGTTACAAGATGGCAGTTGTCAGGAGTCAGTTGCATGGAAGCACTCATGTTGAGGCAGTCGGTCTGTAGCGGTTAGATGTGTGAAAATTCAAGTGAGTTTGCCGTTTAGTGCAGTGTATGTTTTTATGAGTTAGTCGGTACTGATTTTGAGCAGTTTTGCGCTTGAACTGCATGTTATTGTGAGTTGGTGCGAGCAGACAGCGTTGAGACGGAAGAGACTGGTTAGTTGTTTCTATCATATGTGGTCTGATAATCCTGTTACCTTTCACTTGAAGAGAAGGAGTGGATGATATGGGTATTGATGGTGGCTACAGAACTAGTTTTAAGAGAGCAGGCTATATTTTTTACATTGGTTTCTACAAACACATCTTGCTCCTCTCTTTTCACCCGGCTCAGTGATCCGAGGCAAGGTGGTACTGTTTTCCTTTTCTTATGCTTGGCGTGTATCTAGTGGCAGTGTGACTGATTCGGTTTTCTGATGATGAACCACGTATTGAAGTGATGATTGAGCTAAGCTCAATACTCAGCATTGCTTACGTTCGCATATTTAACCAGAAATCAGGAGATAGTAAGGCACTGTTCTCATTCATAAAACAGACGGGAAATATTTCTTTAGTTTCTTAATATTGCCAATCCAGGGATCGAGCCATATTACTTACTGTATTAGGTATTGCAGATGCTACTTGTTGTATTAATTTATGTATTCTTGTGGTAAATATTTTAATAAACGAAACATTTATTTGAATTTTGCTGTCTCTACACTTTGTTAAGAGAAATGTTTTCATCTCATGCTTTTTATAAAGGAGGAATAAATAAATATTTTCCTATTCATGTTAGTGTGGCTTCTTAACTTTTATTGGCTCAGTA
Source organism: Schistocerca serialis cubense (assembly GCF_023864345.2). Taxonomy (NCBI): domain Eukaryota; kingdom Metazoa; phylum Arthropoda; class Insecta; order Orthoptera; family Acrididae; genus Schistocerca; species Schistocerca serialis. The sequence continues at coordinate 338,803,839 of NC_064641.1, read as the reverse complement.
CGATGTCTATGAAGCCTCACAGTCAGGATCCATTTTATAAAAGTAATGCAAGTCAGCATGCCGAGTGGCGAAGCTGCGCCTGCCGGTTTCTTATTATTTTCAGGTGGTGTGGCGTTGCCAGTCCCTGCCTGAGTAACTGTACCTGTGATTTAATTTCTTACTCGCATATCTAGGGACACTTATTGGCCGCTAGCAGCCTACAAAGGTTGTTTAATTATTGAGCCACATCCGAACACCTCCAAAATACTGAAAATTTGTACCTATGTTGGTGTCTGTCGAACTGTGCATGAATTTAGTTATATACTCAACACCAATATAGATATCTAGTTTTAAAAGACGCCATACACTATGACAAAGCATTCTGTCACAGATAACCCGTTTCGTAATCATTTCGGTAACAGGATTGGTTAACTACCATAAGCTGGTTGTAGTGAGTAACTGTATTTGTGAGTGAATCTCGAAACTGTAACTCCGGACTACCACGGACTTGTCGGTGTTTTGTATAACAGAAGCAGCGACATACAGAATAACTTCACTCAAGAACCGTGCATCCTTCGCTAGCTCATTTAAATTCAAAAGGTTCAAATGGCTCTGAGCGCTATGGGACTCAACTGCTGAGGTCATTAGTCCCCTAGAACTTAGAACTAGTTAAACCTAACTAACCTAAGGACATCACAAACATCCATGCCCGAGGCAGGATTCGAACCTGCGACCGTAGCGGTCTTGCGGTTCCAGACTGCAGCGCCTTTAACCGCACGGCCACTTCGGCCGGCCTCTGTTAAAGTGATATCGCCGAAAATATCCGACGGCACTAGTAGAAACGTCTAGCGCACCTAGTTTCCCCCTACAACATTCTCTGGCCGAAGAACATTACTAACTTTCTAACAGGACAGACGTGGATTGGACTGAAGAAGAAAAGATGTTTACCAAAAGGTGAGTGGATAGTTTTCTGTATGTGTTCCAAACAAACCCCTGGCGCCTTTGCACACTCACTATAGCTTTGTCACTGAAGTTAGGGCATTTAGCTTTTTGGACTATCGGAACTCTTCGTGGTTCCGCCGCCTGCTATGTCTTCTGGCTCAGAGTCACAGTCATACACTCAGCGCTCGTCCATGATGTGTTGCGTCTTCTTGATTGACAAGACACACTTGCAGTATTTCTGATCGTCAGGATTTTGTACGGGCTGATCAGTGATGGATCCCAATGGGCAAGGAATTCTACAGTGTTCAAAATGTTGCACGTCCCAGATGGCGAAAACTAAAAACATTTTTATAATGTTGTCTTTACTCCGATAACAAATACTTAGAACTACTTAATCCTAACTAACCTAAGGACAACACACACATCCATTCCCGAGGCAGGATTCGAACCTGAGACCGTAGCATGAGCTCGGTTCCAGACTGAGGCGCCTAGAACCGCTTTGCTACAGCGGCCGACGAGTACTATAACATCTCGGTAATCGACTCACACCAGAATGAAGGACGAACTCTACACCTGCCTCGAAAGACAGGAAGGTAGAACTAGGAAGCACTGGCGTTACAGTTGTAAACTGTCATAACGGCGTCGAGGGAGCACCAGAACTCCAAGCCCTCACAGAGATCGGAGGACAAAAAATTGCAATGATTAATGGAAACTGACTAAATCTGTAGGTACGTTCAGAAGGAGTTTTAACGAGGGCTTATCGTTGTTCAGAAAGGATACTCTACGAGACCGCCATATGCGGCCTCATACGTAGGTGTAGGATAATCGATTCGAGGTGCGGAGAAATCTGGAGATGTGACAATGTGGTGCACCGAATTAATAGTCTTTTATTTCAGAGAGTCTTCTTCCCATTGTGACGTAGCAGCGGCCGTGGTGTGCCTGCATAGCACAGAGGTGCACGGTAAAGCGTCAGCGGCCAGCGAGGTTTGTGCTGGCGTACCCCTCATTGTGACTCATGTCAGTGATGCTGCCACATCGTAGGAGAGTACGGTGACCAGTATGTCTCGCCAGCTTGGAGTGGGAGTGGCTGTGGAAGTCTATCGGAGCTTCAACAATCTGAGTGATGCTGCTCTGAGGCTCGGCCCCAGATATCTGCATGACCCCATTGTTAGATGTCTAGATGGTGTGTACTCGGAAGACCCTACAGTGAAATGAAGGATAGCCTGAAAACCAGTCCCAACAGTCAACCAGTAAGGCAGTACTTGTCTTGCCCAGGAGCGGTGGCATAGGCTCCCTGTTACCAAGACGTGCAAACCACGGCATGAATGGAGGTTGACGAGTTCAACTCCTCGACGCAGCCAGGACGCATAGCAGTAGATGCAGAGCTGACGGCACCTTGTAACGCATTTTTGTACTCACCGGGTCACATGTAACTACTAGAAGCAACATTCCATCGAAATCGTACATGGTGCGACCAGAATCTTAGAATGAGTGAAAGGAAGACGAGGGCTTTATATCAGTCTATGACACAATGCCACAATATTGGTGATCTAATGTGCTTCCGTTTTCTGAGTCTGTTAGCGCTATAGGCTAGCCTAATTTTTAACTTCAGAGCGTTCCTTTATGCACAATTTGCAGCCTTAAAGGCCTTCTAAGGTTGCCCACAGGAGTAGTTACTATATGTAGTGTCGGTACACAATAGTATTATCTGGTCTACACTGCTGTCCAGAATCCGAACCCTGATGCTCTCTCTCCTACAGTTTGAGGCAGTGAGCCCCCTGCTTGTTTGTACTTCGGTACAAAGCATTGCTGTAATTGGTTGGCATAGCGGAAGAGCAGTAGCGGCGCGGAGTTTGGCACTGGTCACGAACCAGACGCAGTCACTAGTAGTCGGTTGTTTGAGCCTGCTGGGTCCGCCGTGGCCTGTCCTGGGTATGGCGCGGTGCTTGTTACCTTCCAGTGTGTTTGTTACCTTCGTGTGTCTTTGCTGTTGCCGACTACAGGTTGTACCAAATGGTAAGCTGGCTTGGTACCTTGCAAGCGAGTTCGTGCTTCGCTGTGTTAACGCCGTTGAAATCATTTTTCCCGGTACTAGTTGTGTCGCCTGCTTAGTGCCCCGTCTTAGCTCACTCAATTGCCGTGGCAGTGCCCTGGTTGTTAATTGAACAATGTGGTTGTGTGGTTTGAAAATTTGACTGTGTAACGACTTGTGGGGACATCGAAGACATGATAGAAGTCTATTAGTAATTTTTACAATGTTTAATAATGCGATAAAGACACGTACTCTTTTGGTTGTGAGATCTCCATAAGGTTAGTCAATGGATTTTTTTTTTTTTTTTTGTATATGTTCATGACAATCTGTAAAGCTCGCTCCCAAACGTCAATTACATGTCTTATACGGTAAAGCATGGGTGCCATGGTAACTTTTGAAAGTGAGCCGTTTGCCAAAGTAGTTTACCTTTGTTTTTGATGAAGCTGTTATTAGTCTAGCTGTACCGCCTATGGCGTTGCTTCGGGTCGCGTGACCAAGTTGACTAAACAGGCTATGCTATTCATGGATTCATGGCCAGCCAGGCTCAACTACTCCGTAATCCATTTTGACTGTTTGCAAATTTATTAACTGAGACGTTGGCAGTAAGTCTTGATGATTGAATTAAATTTGAACAAAGATTTAGGTGTTTTTAGCTAACTTGTTAAATAACTTAAAACCAAATATCTGAAGCTAAATTGCCATGCTATCTAAGTTTTATCCCTGACGCTTTCCTTTCTGACGGATTCTGGTAAACAAATTTAAATTAAACTTTCTGCTCTTTTTGTAATGTTATTTGTTTCAACAAGGAGTGGCTGAATTTAACTTTAACTTTTAATTGTAGTGGCAGTGAGGCCCGATCATTAAAAAAGGTATTCCTTTACAAAACTGCAGTGTGAAATCAGAGTGAATCTATGCCGTTGCCAGAAGTAGATTGTTTCATGTTTTTATAAAAAAAAACAAATGTTAATACTGCATACAGTAAAATAGGACTGAGTGTTTCCACGCCAGCACCCTGTGCCCTGCAATCAATCTTTCACAAGGGAAATTTGAGTCTCATTTTGAACAGGTACACGCATCAAACAGTTGTAGTTGGTGGCGATTTCTATCTACACACCATACGTTGGCGAAAGTACATCTTCAAAATCGGTGGCAGGCCTAAATCATCACCCGAAATTATTCAAAATACTTGCTAGAAAAAATATTTTGAGCAACTATTTCAGGAGCCCACACGAAGAAGAAATGGCTCTGATAAGATATTTTACCTCACAGCCACAATAAGTCCTGAGAAAATAGACTGCGCCATAATGGATAGAGGTGTTAGTGATCAGAACGTCGTTGTAGCGAGACTGAATACCGTAAATTCAAATCCACCAAAAGTAAACGAAAAATATACTTATTTAAAAAAAAGCAGATATAAATTTCGTTGACGCCTTTGTTAGACGCAATCTGCACCCTTTCCATCGTAACTATGTATGAGTAGACAAAATGCTGTGTATAGCATTGGTAGCAGTTCGGAATTTCACACTAATTAAATTGATAAGAAGTGGGGCAAACGTCACACTGTACGCAAGGCAGGTCAAGACCCTGTTTCAAAAGCAACGAAAAAGCGTGCCGCATTTAAAAGTGAGCAAAATTTCTAAGATTGACTGTGCTTTACAGAAGCACGAAATTGAGCGTGCACTTCAATAAGAGATGCTTTTAACAGTTTCCACAACGAAACTCCGTCTCGAAATCTGGCAGAAAATCCTAAGTGACTCTGGTTGTATGTAAAATACGCCATCATTAACACACAATCACTCATTTAAATGCATTAAAAAGGTAATGCTATGGACGACATTGATACAAAATCGTAGTTGCTAGTTACGATTTTCCACAATTTCTGTACAAAATAAAAGCAGTTAAAGTTCCAGTCACTCAAGAAGGCAAGTCTTCCGGTCCACTTGGAACACAAATTAGGTTTCTTTCGGAGTGGGGTGATGTTTCAGAATATGTTTAAGCAGTTATGTAAAACAAATCGCTCGACGTTCTAGGCGGTACAGTCTGGAACCGGGCGAACGTTACGGTCGCTGGTTCGAATCCTGCCTCCGACATGGGTGTGTGTTATGTCCTTAGGTTGGTTAGGTTTAAGTAGTTCTATGTTCTATGGGACTGATGACCTCGGAAGTTAAGCCCCATAGTGTTCAGAGCCGTTTGAACCATCGGTCGACGAAAGATCTGAACCCAAAAACTGCGGCGTTCTGTAGGTCACAACAATATACAACACAGAAAGAAGAATTTATCCGCCGAATTGTCGTATAATTTCGCTGACACTAAGTTTTGGTAGGGTTTTGAAACATACAAGATACTCGAACATCATAAAATACCTCGAAGAAAACGATCTATTGACAGATACAGAGCCGGCCGTTTTGGCCGAGCGGTTCTAGGCGCTACGGTCTCGAACCGCGCGACCGCTACTGTCGCAGGTTCGAATCCTGCCTCGGACATGTACGTGTGTGATGTCCTTAGGTTAGTTAGGTTTAAGTAGCTCCAAGTTCTAGGGGACTAATGACCTCAGCAGTTTAGTCCCATAGTGCTCAAAGCCTGTTGAACAGTTACAGAAAATAACGTTCTAGTGAAGCACAACTGGTTCTAGCGTTCCAGTGAAACACAAATGGTTCTTTGTTCACACAACAGGGGATCTCAAAGTAAAGTTTGACTTTCCAGAACGCTTTTGACACCGCCCTTCAAAAGAGTAATCTAATAAAACTGGGTGCATGTGGACAACCGTCTCAGTTCTGCCACTAGATTCGAGATTTCCTGTGGGAGCAGTCGGAATTGATGGGATTTCGTCAAGTGACACGGAAGTGATATCTACAGTAGTGGAAATCAGTATAAGGGCATGGTTCCTACGAAAGTCTGAAGCGTACATGTATCAAACTCATTAAGAAAGTACAAGATACATACAAGATATAAACAATCACATCAGAATTACATGTTTCTTTCATAACACGAGTAACAAAATAAGGCGTTTGAATTTCCTGAGTGGAAACTGATAAAAAGGTACTCAATGTCCTCTTGTGTTATGTTTGTTAGTACTTTGTGCGAACTCCGTTCTTCCTAGTTAACTCAGATATTCTCTTCCACATATATTTTGTTAGAATTTGTATTTCATGTAGGGAAATTGTCGGCCACTGTTCTCGTATCGTCCTTTTCAGCTCACATGTGACCTCAAGTGGCCTTCCATTGCGATAAATACACCTAGTGAGTATTCGCGAAATGTCTTCCTCGAGGTTCAGATCCAGGCTACGTGCAGGCTAGGGCAAGACATCCATATCATCATCTTCATACAAACTTTTCGCTGTAGCGGAAACATCCACGGATGTCCTCATACATTTTAATCCATTCTTTCTCTAGTATCTCGACGTACGTATTAGAATTCATTCTAGTGTTCAGTAGAGAAATGCATGATTTACCTTTCTCGCAGAAGGCTGCCAAAATCATAACACCTCCACTATCAAAATTACAGCTCATTTTTACCTGCTGCTCTGTTCTCAGATCATATCAGTAATACAACAGAAACGCATCGGAATCGTTTAATTTAAACTTTTTCTTCTCACTGAAGTTCACTTTATCCCATTCTCAAGTCCATCCATGACTTATGTTTTCAGTGTTGCCTGTTTATGTTTGGATGTTGGAGCATTTTGCAGTCGTTTCTTGAACACAGGCGTTTTCATTTGACATAATTTTTTGTACACGTCTAGTAGTTCCTGGCAGCTGTAAATGAGCAACAAGTTCAGAGGAAAACGGTTTGTGGGCCTTTGTTTACGCTAAAGTAACCGATTATATCTCTCGGATAATTTCCTAATTTGCCCATATTTACTGTTCTGCCCATATCATGCGCCCAGTGTAACGACATTACAAATCGCTGTACCTGAACGGTTGAACTTCTTGGCCGTTTGACGATTAAAGAGACTTATTTTCTTCTATGCAAAGATTTTTTTTTCCTTTTTCGTCACGGGATATCTTTTTTTCGCTTGGTAATATCACAGTCGTGGTTTTTGTACACAGTACGCACTGTCACTAATGCTGTATGTTTCCTATCTGCAGGAAAGGTCCATAAGCACAAATTAACATCGCGCAGAGCCAGTTGCATTTATAACACGCATGATATTAAGACCAGATTACTATCTACCACCTGAACCGTTGATGCATTGTTATAATGTACTGTTGTTGTTGTTGTGGTCTTCAGTCCTGAGACTGGTTTGATGCAGCTCTCCATGCTACTCTATCCTGTGCAAGCTTCTTCATCTCCCAGTACCTACTGCAACCTACATCCTTCTGAATCTGCTTAGTGTATTCATCTCTTGGTCTCCCTCTACGATTTTTACCCTCCACGCTGCCCTCCAATACTAAATTGGTGATCCCTTGATGCCTCAGAACATGTCCTACCAACCGATCCCTTCTTCTGGTCAAGTTGTGCCACAAACTTCTCTTCTCCCCAATCCTATTCAATACTTCCTCATTAGTTACGTGATCTACCCATCTAATCTTCAGCATTCTTCTGTAGCACCACATTTCGAAAGCTTCTATTCTCTTCTTGTCCAAACTATTTATCGTCCATGTTTCACTTCCATACATGGCTACACTCCATACGAATACTTTCAGAAATGACTTCCTGACACTTAAATCAATACTGGATGTTAACAAATTTCTCTTCTTCAGAAACGCTTTCCTTGCCATTGCCAGCCTACATTTTATATCCTCTCTACTTCGACCATCATCAGTTATTTTGCTCCCCAAATAGCAAAACTCCTTTACTACTTTAAGTGCCTCATTTCCTAATCTAATTCCCTCAGCATCACCCGACTTAATTAGACTACATTCCATTATCCTTGTTTTGCTTTTGTTGATGTTCATCTTATATCCTCCTTTCAAGACACTGTCCATTCCATTCAACTGCTCTTCCAAGTCCTTTGCTGTCTCTGACAGAATTACAATGTCATCGGCGAACCTCAAAGTTTTTATTTCTTCTCCATGAATTTTAATACCTACTCCGAATTTTTCTTTTGTTTCCTTTACTGCTTGCTCAATATACAGATTGAACAACATCGGGGAGAGGCTACAACCCTGTCTTACTCCCTTACCAACCACTGCTTCCCTTTCATGTCCCTCGACTCTTATAACTGCCATCTGGTTTCTGTACAAATTGTAAATAGCCTTTCGCTCCCTGTATTTTACCCCTGCCACCTTTAGAATTTGAAAGAGAGTATTCCAGTCAACATTGTCAAAAGCTTTCTCTAAGTCTACAAATGCTAGAAACGTAGGTTTGCCTTTCCTTAATCTTTCTTCTAAGATAAGTCGTAAGGTCAATATTGCCTCACGTGTTCCAGTGTTTCTACGGAATAGAAAACTGATCTTCCCCGAGGTTGGCTTCTACTAGTTTTTCCATTCGTCTGTAAAGAATTCGTGTTAGTATTTTGCAGCTGTGACTTATTAAGCTGATAGTTCGGTAATTTTCACATCTGTCAACACCTGCTTTTTTTGGGATTGGAATTATTATATTCTTCTTGAAGTCTGAGGGTATTTCGCCTGTTTCATACATCTTGCTCACCAGATGGTAGAGTTTTGTCAGGACTGGCTCTCCCACGGCCGTCAGTAGTTCCAATGGAATATTGTCTACTCCGGGGGCCTTGTTTCGACTCAGGTCTTTCAGTGCTCTGTCAAACTCTTCACGCAGTATCGTATCACCCATTTCATCTTCACCTACATCCTCTTCCATTTCCATAATATTGTCCTCAAGTACATCGCCCTTGTATAGACCCTCTATATACTCCTTCCACCTTTCTGCTTTCCCTTCTTTGCTTAGAACTGGGTTTCCATCTGAGCTCTTGATATTCATACAAGTCGTTCTCTTATCTCCAAAGGTCTCTTTAATTTTCCTGTAGGCGGTATCTATCTTACCCCTAGTGAGATAGGCCTCTACATCCTTACATTTGTCCTCTAGCCATCCCTGCTTAGCCATTTTGCACTTCCTGTCGATCTCATTTTTGAGACGTTTGTATTCCTTTTTGCCTGTTTCACTTACTGCATTTTTATATTTTCTCCTTTCATCAATTAAATTCAATATTTCTTCTGTTACCCAAGGATTTCTACTAGCCCTCGTCTTTTTACCTACTTGATCCTCTGCTGCCTTCACTACTTCATCCCTCAAAGCTACCCATTCTTCTTCTACTGTATTTATTTCCCCCATTCCTGTCAATTGCTCCCTTATGCTCTCCCTGAATCTCTGTACAACCTCTGGTTCTTTTAGTTTATCCAGGTCCCATCTCCTTAAATTCCCACCTTTTTGCAGTTTCTTCAGTTTTAATCTACAGGTCATAACCAATAGATTGTGGTCAGAGTCCACATCTGCCCCTGGAAATGTCTTACAATTTAAAACCTGGTTCCTAAATCTCTGTCTTACCATTATATAATCTATTGATACCTTTTAGTATCTCCAGGGTTCTTCCATGTATACAACCTTCTTTCATGATTCTTAAACCAAGTGTTAGTTATGATTAAGTTGTGCTCTGTGCAAAATTCTACCAGGCGGCTTCCTCTTTCATTTCTGTCCCCCAATCCATATTCACCTACTATGTTTCCTTCTCTCCCTTTTCCTACACTCGAATTCCAGTCACCCATGACTATTAAATTTTCGTCTCCCTTCACAATCTGAATAATTTCTTTTATTTCATCATACATTTCTTCAATTTCTTCGTCATCTGCAGAGCTAGTTGGCATATAAACTTGTACTACTGTAGTAGGTGTGGGCTTCGTATCTATCTTGGCCACAATAATGCGTTCACTATGCTGTTTGTAGTAGCTTACCCGCATTCCTATTTTCCTATTCATTATTAAACCTACTCCTGCATTCCCCCTATTTGATTTTGTGTTTATAACCCTGTAGTCACCTGACCAGAAGTCTTGTTCCTGCTGCCACCGAACTTCACTAATTCCCACTATATCTAACTTCAACCTATCCATTTCCCTTTTTAAATTTTCTAACCTACCTGCCCGATTAAGGGATCTGACATTCCACGCTCCGATCCGTAGAACGCCAGTTTTCTTTCTCCTGATAACGACATCCTCTTGAGTAGTCCCCGCCCGGAGATCCGAATGGGGGACTATTTTACCTCCGGAATATTTTACCCAAGAGGACGCCATCATCATGTAATCATACAGTAAAGCTGCATGCCCTCGGGAAAAATTACGGCTGTAGTTTCCCCTTGCTTTCAGCCGTTCGCAGTACCAGCACAGCAAGGCCGTTTTGGTTATTGTTACAAGGCCAGATCAGTCAATCATCCAGACTGTTGCCCTTGCAACTACTGAAAAGGCTGCTGCCCCTCTTCAGGAACCACACGTTTGTCTGGCCTCTCAACAGATACCCCTCCGTTGTGGTTGCACCTACGGTACGGCTATCTGTATCGCTGAGGCACGCAAGCCTCCCCACCAACGGCAAGGTCCATGGTTCATGGGGGGTATATAATGTACTACTAACATCAAATTCGGCACCATTTGACTGCCTTTTTCAGTATACTCAATGTCTTACTATTGCATATACACTGTGTACAACTGTTCCGACCGACAATGTTAATTTTCCTACAGATGTCCACGGTTTTACATTGGTTTCCACTACTGTAGTGCGTTCAGATGAAGTATTATAGGCGCGTTGTTGCTATTAACCGTTGGCGGCGTGCTGGAAAGTAATGCCTCTGAACCTTTTCATCTGTTCTCAATATAATGCATGTTATTCGGTCGACTTTGCCGCTTCGCTGACGCAAGTTGCAACCCTCTTGAGACCAATAATAATGATCGGGATTAATTTAAGAAAAACACATGAGTGGCCCAAATTGAAGCTTGATTTATCATTCCCAAAAAATATTTGTATTTGACAAAAATTCAGTCATGAGTCAGCTTACAGTTACGAAAAGTCTTGCGAAACCCACACAAATACTTATGATTCTTCAATTAAATTTATAACGATGAGGAAATTGGCATTCTATACAAAATTTTTAAATTAAATTTATAATGTACGAGCAAATTAGCATTCTATATAAAACTACAAATGGTACTAAAAAAATGTCAACTATGCAACACAATAGTGGTCCAACTATACAAACAGTTAATTAATTAAACAGTTCATCGGTGCCAGGCTGTCTCCTCGCGACTAGATCACAACTGTAAGCCAATCCCACAACTGGACCTAAAAATAAGTTCAACAATCATCAAATAAAAACATTAAAACGAGTACATCTCCCCTGCTTACTCTGCTTTCACATAGACAAGATACAATTAAGCTGCCCAAAGGCTACCCACATGTGAAACCGAAACAACAGTAGTACTTCACTGATTGGCAAAATTCCTGTTCCACATAAATCACGTTAAGTTGTTAAATAAATTACCGGTGCCCAATACACAATTAAGTAAATCGAAAACGCAGTAGGCCCAAAGACTTTCATCACATTCCCACAAGGGCCTTACAATAACAGAATTACTGAGTCAATTATTTCCTAGTCCGGCGACACAACCATCGTGGCACGATACCTAAAGAATTACAATGAAGTACTCAACCCTAGGCTGGAACGAGAGATCAGCAGAATCGTGTGTGTCCTGCCAACACTCAGGCTTCGTGCGATGATAGGAAAGCCGCCGAAGCAGAAGGAAAACGCTTCCCGGTTCCGGTCCAACAGAACACCAACCTGTCAACCCCTGCCGACACAAGGCTGTCAATACATGCCATATAACAAACAGCAAAACAAGTTTGGTAAAATATTAACGTACACAGTAGTACATAAGAGGGCAAATAAAAATTCAGCTATTAAAATTTTAAATATGCGAGCGGCTCGCTCATAACTTTGCATGTTGACCTTACCAGCAATAACAAGAAGCAATGTACAAGGTCATTAATAGGAATAATTACATACTAATTAAAACAGGCTTTATAAATCAGGGTATACCTTTACTGGGACCTGTTAGTGGCTAATAGACACTGTAATTGGGATGAGCACCAAACAGCGGATGGCCCGTTGAACAGTGCACCAGTAGCCCGAAGGGCACCTCAGCACAGAGTAAGAGAGTGTGCACACACACCTGAACCACCTTTAGGCTGAGCGCACTCTACTTTAATTACAGGCCAAATCCAATAACTCACCCCAATAAGGGCAGTGAGGCTTACAGCAAACAGAAGCTACCACCAGTGCTATCCAATTGTCAATAACAACAAACGATGATTTCAAGTACAGGATTAACGTAGGCGCATACAGAAACACACAGCCCCAAAGGGGTCACCGAAAACTGGATTCCTTGCCAGCTCACGCCAGGCAGAATTAACAATCTTTAAGAACAGTAATTACTAAACCATCTTCATAGACAATTTTAAACAAATACCAAGGAGGCCAAAAGCTTCAGGACTCCAGTTAAGCACCGGATAATACTGCCCTGCTGCTCATGGCAGCTGGAAAGTTGCTCATTACATCTCGAAGCATTTAGCATACCACAGTTGGCTGATGCACGTCGGAACCAGATTGCGTGCAACGAGAGCCGCTTAATGCCCACTAAACTTGCCGGTGGCAACGGCCAACGCTGCAGGAAAACACGGGCTTCGCGTTGTGTTAGCGATGAAGCGGTGCAAGCAGAGGTGATACTAGTGTATCGAGTGTATAGAGTCTTGGTGCCACATAGATTGTATTAAATCTGGATCGCATCGGGACAACGTCCACCTAACGTTCGTTACATGTCGTAAGCACCACAGACCACGACCTTTATAGTTCTCGAAGCTGTTTGGCTGTCAAAGATAGCCCTGCTCTCCCGCTGTCGATGCTGCTCACTCTAAGCAGTCTTGAGGCGCAAAAAATCAACCAAATAATATTGTAATGAAGAAGAAAGGATCTTGCAGCAAACAAGAACACGGACCTACCGTGAAAAATAAAATATAATTCAGAGGTGCAGTGTCCTCGAATAAAGCACATGTTACAACTGCAACACACAAATAGCAGAGTATCAGGCAAACGTCTTTCCTTACGCGCATTTTGATGACACAATTATCTTCACAATGAATCAGGCTGTATCCTTCAGAACAATGCTATATGCGTTATCTCCTGCTAGAACAATCTATCTTTACGTACATAAATTTTAGATACCGGATTCACTCACAGTTAAACAATTAATTTTGCACTGCCGTGTGGGACTTCTAATGCTGCAACTACAAGAAACATTCACTCGTGGGAACATTACCACATTACACATTGAGTTAAGATTCGTTTAACTGCACTCCTCTTTACGGTCATCTTGCGTACAGTAAAAACTTGAAGACTTATCGGAAATTCACACCAGCGCCGAGCCATGCAAGAAATCGCCTACCGATGACGATGAGACTGCATCTTGTTTGCGATACGCGGTTCTACCGTTGGTCTAAGATTCATCGCAGTTGCAAGGAGACTTCGTATCACACCATCAAATCCACTGTTTCACGTACGCATTTACTGGCGTATCAGCTGCTGGCTACTCAGCTGCTGATCCAGACAGTCGGAGTGGTGCCTGGAAAGCCATTTACACTGTAAAAGTACTTACTGATAGAATAAAGTTCGCATTTCATCGGAGTGGTCAGATACGAGTCTGTCCATGATGAAGGACCCAGAGCGCCTCTCGAGAGCACTCCCTTGCACTCCATCGTACTTCCGCGTTAATGAGTAATCACATCGTTGCTCAATTTATAAACTAATGAAACAAAATATCATTTAAGAGAGGAGATGGTTTTCTTAAGCCCTGTCCTCAATTACGTGCTTTAGATAATATTTAAAATATATTCTTCTTAACCTGAGGGGTCAAGAACAAGTGGGACCGACTATTTTCTCTCGACGCCGGTATCTCGCAATATTGCCATCGAACTTCTAGGGGGCTCATCTCAGCATTCAAAATCCGAAGCGCTTTCTGATACCGGAACAGTATTACTACACTGAGAAGGTACTAGAAACCTATTATTTTCCCGCGCAGTTGGCACTCTCATCTATATCCGGCCACGTCAGCCAGTGCGCCTTTCCGCTCGAGATGACTCAGAGCCTTCTATACCGATCCTTCGACGTACGACTGCCCACTGCCTTCTGCACACTCCCATTTACATTTGTATTGTATGTTAACCGGGGACCTAGAAACGGCGGAGAAGCTCCAACTGCACCGCAGCCCCAGTGGTCCACAACCCCACGAAGACTACCGCAGTCCACTTCACCCCTCCGCCACCCAACACCATACCACTCTTTCAGGGTTATTGTGCGGTTCAGCCCCCGGTGGACTCCCCCTCCCCAGGGAACGTCTCATACCAGACGAGTGTAACCCCTATGTTTGCATGGTAGAGTAATCGTGGTGTACGCGTACGTGTAAAACTTGTTTGCGCAGCGATCGCCGACATAGTGAGTGTAGCTGAGGCGGAATAAGGGGAACCAGCCCGCAGTCGCCGAGGCAGGTGGAAAACCGCCTTAAAACCATCCATAGACTGGCTGACTCACCGGACCTCGACACAAGTTCGCTGGGCGGATTCGCGCTGGTGACCAGGCGCTCCTTCCCAATCCGGAAAGCTGTGCGTTAGACCGAACGGCTAACCGAGCGGGCCTCATTTACATTTCCTTTGATTAATACCGAAAATACATTAGTTCACGCTGCCTTATGTCATTTATCCCTTGAGTTGCTGGAAACTGAACCGGTCGAGAAATGGTCTGAAAGTTATTCCGCAAACCATCTTGTATGCACTTAAGTGAAAATTCCAAAGTAGTAATCAGGGCTTTAGTTGGATAATTACAACCTCCGGTTACCTCTTTAGCGTAGGTTAGTTTAAGTTAGTTCAATTAGTGTGTAAGGAAAGGGATCGATGACCCAGCAGTTGGTCCCATAGAAACTTAGGACAAATTTCCAATTTCCGTTATTCCGCTCTTCCGGCTTTTAATTCAATTGCATTGCCTTATCTTCGAGCGTGATCCTTACAAGGATCTGAATAGCGTTTCAATTTGGTATCTAACTAAACACGAGAAGTTTTGTTCTCTACACTTCTAAGAAAATCTGTGAATATGGAACATAGGAAACGTGTATGGAATGTAATACCTACATTATTCAACATACCAAATACGCCAAAACACCTGTAGCTGCCGGAAAAACCACGAAGACTTGCTAATAAAACGTCAAAACCAACAATACTGTTTCCCAACACAGATGAAAGCAGTTCTACAGATATTCTTGCTACATATGAGTTAAAACCGTCAAGAATTTTCAACACATTCGCTTTAGAAGCAAAAGTAATTAAATTTACAAAAACGTTCGTGTATTGGAAAGTCGAGTGGCTTGTAAGAATGGGGGGATCATTCGATTCCTCAAAAATTCTTTTATGTTTTGAGGAAAGTGACTTTGTGTCTTAACAAGAACAGACAGCAGCAGAAATACGCGCTTCTCACGCATGGAATACGTATTTGTATTCTTTTCTTCTCAGCAGAGTAAGCTGCAATAATTCTCGTATATGAACGTATCTTTTTCAGAAATTAGTTGTAGAATATGTCAATGAATCAATGACATTGGATGTTTCTGTGTTTATTTCACAATAACTCATGTCACTTGAAAATTTTCTGATGCATGGAACTCAAAAGTGTAACAATTACTTCGTTAAATAAGTAGAAAAAGTATTAAAAAAGTTATCGTTACGATAAATGTAGTGTCTACATTCTCGCCGCTTGGAGCGCTAGTTTCGCTCCAACTGTTAACGATAACAACGCTCATACCAGTGTCTCTCAACTGCATCTATTAGACTGTGATACAGTGCTGAGCTCTGCCGTGCCAGCTGGGCTGAGTCGTTTCAATCGCTGGTTCTTCTGTATTTATTCTCATGAATAAGCTGTTAAAATAAATGACCTTGTTAATGTTGCTTATCGCAAAGGATCCTAACACTAGGAAACACGTTTGAAAAAGTTTTCTGTGTGATATATTCCGTAACGAGGCACAACATACAACCCTCACATCACACCGTTTATAGCTCTAACGCAGTTCCTTTTGTTTTTCGTTCTTGCTTCATATGAAGCATCTCCTTACAGGTCCGTGTTGTCTTATTGACGATTCAACGGTGATTTGAATGCACGCCCCTCGCTGCAGCAATAATAAATTTTTCTCGTCCAATCAACGATCTCCTGATGCTTTTCTTTCTCTAAGGTATGCCTCTAAACTCTCTCGAATGCGGCTGAGATGAAATTCGGTGACTGGAGTAATCTCTCCATTGTGAATCCTGCAAATAACGTGAACATATTCCTTTGAACTACATAGCTGGTCGTATTTGTCCACTGCACATGTAGACACAATGAGATACAACAAATATTTTGGTTTAAATTTTTCAGTACTAGTTTGGCGATCCATATTCAGAGTTGATTTCATTCTGACTGTACTGTATGTCGTCAACGTACATACTTCTCGTTTGTAATGTCACCTCAAAGCCATCATAGCGATTCTTGACCTAAATTGTATCTCACATATTTGCTTGTTCGACTTCAAGTTTTGGCGTACTTGTCCTGCTCAGGCGAAATGTGCCCAATGCATTTTTTTTTCATTCATCATGGTAGTATAAGAAAAATAGTTTTCTGTGACAATTACGTATAGCTTTTTGTTAAGAAAAACGCGATGTATCATTCGACCAATACACAATAATTTCAGCCATTATTAAACTCATCTGAGTCTTAAGAGGACGCGAACAGATTCACAGCGGAGTGTAGCACCTTTGCGTATGACTGACAACCGTCGGATATCTTTTCAGGTGCGGACATCTCGTTATTTACACAGTATATCTTCGGTACGGACGGTGAAGGGAACGCTATCTCCAAACTGCTTCCATTTCAGGGAAAAGCTCACAACCAGCATATTTTATGATCACTAAATGATTTTTATCGTTGCTAGTTGAAAGATAACAACAATCTCAGTTTTTATATATTGTTTACGTACTTTATTTATATTCCATAATATACTTTCTCAAATTACTCTTAAATTTTTAACTTCAGAGTGTTCCAAACGGAACCGACGGTATGTAGTAGTGTCTGAACTATCTCTGATTTATTCTGTACCTTTCCAAGCTTTACTATATAATCTTGAAGCTTTGTACAGCGTTTTTATTACATATAATGAAAGTAGATAGATCGGGTTGACGGAGGAGATAGAGGAGATCCAAAGAAGAGAGGCGCGTTTCGTCACAGGGTTATTTGGTAACCGTGATAGTGTTACAGAGAAGTTTAACGAACTCAAGTGGCATACTCTGCAAGAGAGGCGCTCTGCATCGCGGTGTAGCTTGCTCGCCAGGTTTCGAGAGGGTGCGTTTCTGGATGAGGTATTGAATATATTGCTTCCCCCTACTTATACCTCCCGAGGAGATCACGAATGTAAAATTAGAGAGATTAGAGCGCGCACGGAGGCTTTCAGACAGTCGTTCTTCCCGCGAACCATACGCGACTGGAACAGGAAAGGGAGGTAATGACAGTGGCACGTAAAGTGCCCTCCGCCACACACCATTGGGTGGCTTTCGGAGTATAAATGTAGATGTAGATGTAGATGAAATATTGGCTTTGCAGTATAATAACAAAGATTAGTTAGTCTAACGCGTTTTATAAAATTTAAGTAAGAGAATTGGTTTTTATTTAATAACTTAAACAGTAGAAGAGGTTTCTCGTGGAAACTTCTGCCACATGTTTTTATGATAAATTGAACATAATTCCAGAATTATGATTCTGTAACTTTACTATCATGAGCTTCTGATATTGCACAAAAAGAGAATAATTCAAAATGTGAAAGAGGTAGTTTCCTGAAAATTTCTACAATGTATTTATATGTTAAACTGCATATAATTCCAAGAGTAGAACTTTCTAGCTTTAATAATACGTGCCTCTCAGAATTTTACAAAAAGTGGATTTTCCAAGAAACTAATTAGTGAACCATTTTGTTATTCACAATATTTTACCTTTTAATAGTCTTACCCAATTTAAGGAAGATATGAAACAGCATTTAAACATTGAATTTGATATAATATGGGGCAATCTCTTTGTTAGCGCCTCACAGAACACATCAGGCACTCTGCTGGCGTGACGTTGACTGATAACCAGGGAAAAATCGATACTTTACCTGCCCGACTATGGATGGTTCGCTTCCCCATAGTATGTGTAAGTACATGACGAGGAAAAATATTTGAAAGGCAATTGTAGTACAATCTGTGAATTTATTGCAATTACTAGTTACCAGCTTGCCCTAACGCAGATTAATAATACGATTTATAAAATCCCACAGTAGCAAGGGAACGCCAACGCAGATGATTTTAAAGGTAATGTCATGAAAATAGGGAATCGGTGCAAAACAAAGGAGAATGCTCCTACATTAATATTAAAACAGACGCACGCCACATAGGAAATGAAAGGAAGAGTACTTTCTCCATCACTATTAAATTACAGCGGACAAAGAGCGCGTGCTACAGAGGGACTTAATTTCCGTATTTTTCTTGACATTTGAAAATAGCTATGTAAATAACGTTTCAGTCTGCACATAATTACTTATCCCATTCATTACTAAGTACTATTGACACAGTATCCTCGTTTTGTGTACAGAATGGTGGCCAAGCCGTGCAGAAGTTCCTACTGCAGTAATAAAGGAACAAAACGGAAATATTGCAATCGAAACCAGCAACTTATTTCACAATTACAAGCTGGTCACTGAAGGCTAAACCCTGACCGAGCTGTCTTTGACTTAAACTTGTGTCTGCAGGAGCCTCATTATTCGAAACTATCAACCTGCTTATACCAACAAATGAATTTATACCAGTGATGTTATGCCGAGAATTTAGAATAGCACAATATTTAAACAGATTTGAAGTTTTCCTCAAGTGAAGGAACGCTGTGCCTTCCACTTTGGCAAAACAAAGAGGGAAATCTATTCAAACAACACCCACAAGACTCGATCAAAAAACACTAACGAATGCTACAATACCCCAAATATAGAGCCCCTAATGACAACGCTTTGGCCAGCTAAAGATATAAAAATTAGTTATCCTGACCTTTACGGCAGCTACTGGCTAAAAAATATTAACATCTATTCCACGGAAAGAACTAAATGAAAGACTATTAGATGATCAATTAATCTACGAAGCAGGAAACTCTAAATAAAGAATTCAAAATATATGCTTTACGAAGGCTGAAACCCAGAAAAGATAAAGGGATCAGAGATATCATTTGTATTCAGAATGACCCAAAGGATCGAGATGCAATTATAAAGGAGGTATACCTGAACTTGCAACATAAAGCTAGTATTCATAAACATCAATCTGATAAAAAGCTAGGCTTAGTAGTCACTTATAAGGTTGGTGATAGGATTCTATTGAAGAATAATCCCAAGTCTTCAAAGCTAAGAAAAATAAATCGAAAGTGGAACAATCTTTATAAGGGACCATATAAAATCACATGAAGGGATGTCCTATCAGAGGATGAAGAAACCGAGAAGACCAAGGGGGTGTATCCCCACTTTGAGTTAAAAAGATACTTTAATTAACTGAAGATTTAGCCGTTAATTCCACAAAGGAGAAGGCATGATGCAGAAATATAACAATTTTTGTGAATTTTTTTATTATTTTATACTTAGAATAGTGGGCAGTGAATTACTTTTAAGTAGGTCTTGCTAAAAGAGTTACTTATGTTACGATTTTATGTGATAGAATATCGTTACGTTAATGTAAGTTCACTTTGGAAGATTTGTAATAAAAAGAAGAGAATTGTATTAAGGGTTAAGCCCAAAGACAGTATTAAGGAACACGAGATTTGTTGGATCTAGTTAATTCATTAATAAATGTTATAAGCAGCAAGTTTTCAACAATAATTAATTTGTATTCATTTATATTTGTTTAATTACGTAGAAACCGTTATGTTGATATTCTCATGTTAACAGTTGATGTTTGCATGTTGACAGGCCTCAATATGTTTTGTTTAACGAGGCACAAATTTAGAATACGCACACGAGCACAATGAAAGATCTTACAATAGTTATTCGTGAATAGGGAACTGTATTTAATGAAATCACTTGTTTTGAGGAGTGCGATGCTAAGAAATGAATAAAAGTGAACATGAAATAATTGACTGAATCAGTAATGTTTGAGAAAGTAAAGGCTAACTGAAAGGATAAAGGAACGGTACCAGTGTAAGGAGCGTTGTACGTGTTCACAAACTGACAGTACAAATGTGACAGTGAAAATATTAACTAAAGTACTTACCACGAATATTGTTAATCAAGCTAAGGAACATTGCGCAATGATAAACCTTAATAACTGTGTAAAGAAATGCGAAGTGTGGAAAGTTAAAGGTGATGGTCATTTGAAAGCAAAAAAATCCCGTGATGGAATTCGGAAGGCAAAGATATTCTACTGCGACAGCTAATACATAAGAGAAGTCATTTAGGTGTTTCAGCACACTCAACGGAGGTGATGAAGACTATCTTCGGACAGATTGTGCTGATATGTTGGAACAGTCTAATGGGAGCGCAGCTACTGTGCAACCAGCCTTGCAGACATAATGCTCCAGTTCACATCACGGCCAGTAGCCTTCGCGCATGTTGGTTGTGTTAGCCTGGGACACGAGTGGCTACTACCTCAAGTGCAGCTTGTGTACCCCAAGTAAAGCGCTGAAGGAAAACAGCAGACTGCCGTCGTTGTAGTGAGCCTTAGCAGCTCCGGACGTCTGCCCCGGGCAGGTTAGTCAGTGACCGCAGGCAACCCTCAACCCGGCAGGCCGTGAGTTCGTGCCCTGGCTCCACACTTGCGGACGCAGCGTCCAGTGGGACGATGTCACCCAGAGAGCCGAGCCTAGCAGCCCTCTCGCTGCTAACGCCGGTGCAGCTCCAAGGTGCTACCCGCCCCGGCGCAGCTATGGCGCGTCCACGCAGCGGAGGTTGGTGGTAGTTTCATCAGGTTGCCAATATGTCTCACCAGAAAGACCTCATGCTTGGCCTGCTACTTAAGCAAATCTTCATTCTCTCTAGTTCTAGATACGGACAGGACGGCGACACGACTGCCTCCCCCCCCCCCTCCCCTTTTGCCTTTGGGTTTGCTTATTTGCACCTATGACATAGTTCCTATGTAGGGGACAAACAGAATGCTCTTTGATAAAAACAGCGCCATCTTTCCTTATCCTGCATCGGCTCCTACACAAAGGTCACTAGGCAGTGTTGTAACGGCAATGTATGTGCTCCTCACAGCATGTCAGTGATCCGTGCTGCCCTGATTACTTCCTACTTGTATACAGTGACCAAGGGCCATGCCTTCTCGCCTTTGAGCCGTGCCGTAAATCTGCATTGCAGAGTGGTTTGCTAGTTATAAACACTGTCCGTATCTGCCCTTCGGTGCAACACTCGGTTCCTTTACTTATACCTGCCAGCCATAGGTGCACGAAATTTACCAGAATTCCCCAAATCGACGCCTCAACTTCTTCGTGGTGCTACATACCTTCTCCTACTGAGAAGATTCGTCCCGAATCTTTAATGTCGTGCTCCCATTGAACTGTCTTAATTCTAAGGTTTACATATTGAGGATCATCTCCTGATTTCACCACAGGGGCCCTTATCATACACTTATACACTAATTAAGACCATAAAATTGATTATTTCCCTCACAAATGCCGGTCAACCATTCTACTGGTAATTGGGTTGGTACACAGAAGCTAGGAACAAGCCACAACTGATGGCCGATACGTTAATCACTAATGCTTTTTGATCCTGCTCTTACCGGAAATGTTATATGTGGTGCCACAATTTTTCCATCAAAATTACCCCTTTTTGGGAGTCTTTAACCAGTTCAAGGACTTGAAAATCTCTGGATTGAGAGTGTCATTTAAGTATGTTAAATTACGAACGGGTCATGCACTCAGAGATCCTTTTGGCTAATATAAGGTACTCTCCGGTAATGTCCCGACAGTGGAACCTGTAAGCGTAGCTTCAAGACGAAAATCCGCCCGACTATCATCAAATTCGTGCTACTGATGATGATTCCGCTTTCCGAAGCTCGAGTTTTCTCAAACTAAAAGTCTGCCTTCTTCGCAACAATTCAGTCATACAGTTTACGGCGTGAATATGGAGTATAACTAATGTGTACCCATCCTATGGAAGTACGTTCGAGCTGCCAGAAGCTCCTTCCCACAACTAGGACCTTTTACTTTACTTCACATGTTCGCATATCAATCGGTATTTGGCCTCCCGTGTAGATCTGCACTTTCCTCTTTCCTCTGTTTGCAGTTTTACAACTCTACCCGTGACATTACCACGTGAGCTTGCCTGTTCTTTGAGACTGGCAGAACGGCCCGTTTTCTCACCTGCACACACTTCCCCAATATCGTCCATTTCACTGGATACTGGTTTTTGCAGTGAAACTCTTGAGTTTTTCCCCGCAGCCGGTACAGGTATCGCTATTTACACCCTGGCTACATCTGTTTCCGTCTCGATCCAAGCTGTACGGAAGAATAGTGCCAGATTCTTCAGCAACACTTTCGCTACATGCTGTAACTCCGCGGGAAATTGCCTTTCTGCCCAGCACAGTTCCATCATGATTTCTCTCTGCGTAATCAATAAAGGACTAAGCTCCCTATTCACATTATGAAACATATCCCCTGGAATATCGCCACTTCACTCCTAACATCGCCAAGTATGTCTGCTAGCCCAAGTAGCAACCTTGCTACTTTCGGTTCATTGTCCGAGTGAACTGAACTGTTCCTTTATTTTCTCCAAATCGCTATTCAGCACTTCCATCGTTTCGCTAACACACAGGTTGAGCTGTGCTACTAATTCACGTACTAGTCTCGTGTTATTCAACACCCCTTGTTGTACGTTCGATAACCGCGTTGTGTGCCACTCCATGGCTCCCTTCATAGAACTTGCCATCTGCTGAACGGGAACAACTGCACTTCCTCTTCGTCTGCGGTTCTCAGTATCTCCTTAACCATTTTCCTCCAGCTTTTACCCAGCCCCTCTTCCGCAGACACTCAAAGCTTGAGGAACCACATCCACCAACCGTGACAACTGGGCCCTAAATTTAATGTAAGTGAATTGCAACTCCCGGTACTCTCGGTAAATAAATTATTCACGCGTGCCTCTTTATATTATTCCGGAAAGCCATCGTCCAACCTACGCACCTCATTCCTAATATCCCTGATTTCAGCTGTTGTTTTTAAAGTCCAATTGTGACTAGTAAGTCAGACATCCTGTTGTCTCGAGAAGATCACACACGATTCTAGGGGCTGAACAGCTGTTACCAGCCCTGCCTCGCCTTGACGACGTACAGCAACAGCAGGACCATTCTTGTTCCCCAGGATGTCCATACGTATTCGTCACCTGTAGAACAAAATTACTCTGTTATCCCCTTCCTCCTTCCGAGAAAGCACGGTTCACAAAAAATGGTCTGTAACAACGACATGAAAAATTAACAACTCCTCAAAAAAACCTTCCCTATTCATTAATAATACACATTTTCTGACTCACTAAACAAAAAAGCCAACAAATTAAATTATACAATTAACTTACGCAACTTTAACCTTTACGGTACATCATGCACCTTACGGTGCTCACCATTGATCACCAGTTCCAGGTTCCTCCTTTTGCCCTTTGTATCTTTTACCTCCTCGTTAATTGCCAATAACTGTGATATCACCTCTACAATTCCTTTAAACGATTTTATGCGAGTGACGTGTATAACAGACATTTCTGTGGGGACCGGTGACGTCGTTTCCACGATCTGGCAAGGTCCATGGAATTTTGTTAAATATTTCTTGATATTCCCCTTTGGCTTATGCTGACTAGTGATCATTAACCTTTGCCCCATACGGTATTGCAGCAATTTGCCCAGATGTCTGTTCGATTGTGTCTGGCGTTCTAGCGCCTTCGCGTTTGCCTTTCGTATATTCCTCCAAAATTCCCTAATTCTTCTGCCAGACTTCCACATCGACTCATCATCCACTCATAATTCAGGAATCGAAACGTCAAAGGTGGATGGCATTTACCTGCCGTACACGATCTCGAGACATGACAAGCCCGTTGCAGTGTGAACCTTTCAACACAGTGGACGTAAGATAGAAAGACGTCCAAATCGTCATACCTAGAACCTGCGTAATAGCTCAACATATTTGCAGTTGCCATGTGAATGCGTTCCATTCACCCATTGGCCTGCAGATGAAACGGACCTGTCCGTAACTTCTGCGTATGCAACACGCGGCATGGTTATTCCATTAAATCAGAGACAAAATTTGTACCCTGGTTCAAAATTATGGTTTCAGGCATCCCGAACATAAATATCCAGTTGTATATTAACATCTACGATACAGTACGAACTCATAGGTCCGGCATCAGTATCATTGCCAAATATCGAAGAAAATGATTGATGATCATGAAAATGTACCTATTTCTTGCAGTGGTTTATTAAATGCTCCAGAGACATCTATCACTAATATAAAAAATGGAATGGACGCCTCTGGTAACCTTTCCTACGATACTTCCTGATGTGTAATTTTGACCCGCCGCGTGTATGCTCTGCTACACTTCTGTTCGTCACACGTTGCCCATCATGACCTGACACCACAGGGTGTAAGCTTGCTGCAAAATTTTCTCCCGAAAACCCTCTAGAACCACCACAAGTGATCAACACCTCGTCGCTCTACACGACAAACCCTCGTGCATAACAAAATGTGGCTGTGGCTTAAAAGCCACGAACTCCTTTTCCCTGCTCTGTGCCCTGTGCTACCTTTCAAAACTCTTCCCCAGCGTGCGTAACATCGTTAACTAGCGACTTTACGAATCTGCATTCGAATCTGCAACTGCGCGTGATCTTCTTGGCTCGTATTCGAATTCACTAAGCTTTAGCACACACTGAGCTTATCTAATACATGGATCTTTCATATCAAGCAACCATTTCACTGAGGCGTGGTCTGTCACGACCTTAAACTTCCTACCATACAATAACACAGAAAATACGTAACACCATATATGACCGTCTACATCTCTTTCTCCGTTGTTGAATAGTTACGCTCTGCCTTGTTTAAATGCCTTGAAGCCTAACCTACC
Organism: Schistocerca serialis cubense; assembly: GCF_023864345.2. Lineage (NCBI taxonomy): Eukaryota > Metazoa > Arthropoda > Insecta > Orthoptera > Acrididae > Schistocerca > Schistocerca serialis. The sequence goes on along the minus strand of NC_064641.1, from coordinate 338,778,785 downwards.
GGATGTTACTGACCATCTGTCATCTGTCCCAAAACAGAACCGTCTGCCTCATTTGAAGCATCACACGAAAAGATATACTCTTTCTCGATATATGTAAAAACCAGTACGGGATATGAAGCAAATACTAGTTCCAATTTTTCAAATGTCTCCTGACATTGCTGCGACCAATAGAATTTCGCCCCTTCTTCAGTAGCTTCTTCAAGAGTCTGGCTGCTTTCGCAAAGCCCTTCACGAAATGTCTATAGTAATTATAGATGCCAATGCCTGCTTGGGTTTTTGTCGTAATGGATAATTTTGAACTGCGTCTGTAAGACTAGGGTCTATCTGTACGCCATGTTCATGTGCCCCATGTAGTTCCCCCCGAATTTGCACAAAACGGCACTTTTACACATTTACCGTCAAACGTGCCAACCGTAATCCAATAGAAGACATCCTCCAAATGTCTCATATACTCCGGTAAATCCTTTTAATAGACAGTTATGTCACTGAGATAGACCAAACAGGTTTTTGCCTTTAATCTGCTCAGTACCAATCTAACAACGGCTGCAAATTGCGCGTGCGTTCTTTAGTCCACATAGCTTGCGTTTCTAATGAAAATGTTCTGCTGGGGCGATAAACTCTGTTTTCCGCCTATCTTCGGATACCACTTCCAATTGATGGTATCTGCTCCTGAGGTCCATAGTCGGAAAGAACCGTCACTGAATCGGATTATCCAAGAACTAAATAATCATCCTAAATGGTTTGTGCATTTACATATTTGCAGTCATAACACACTCAAAATATCCGTGTCCCGTTTACCGATTTCTTCGGGACGACGACAATATTTGTGTTCCAGGAACCATCACTCTGTTCTGTGATCCTATCTTGTAGTTGCTGTTCATTAAATTCTTGTATCAATAGTTGTCGCTGCTTTCGTATACGGTATGGCTGCCTATGATTTGGTGCACTAGCTCCTGTCAGTACGCGATGTTGAGTCAGCGGTGTTGCTTGTAATCCTCCGTTCACACATAATAGATCACTAAACCTCAACATCAAGTTCTCCACAACCGTTCAGTTACTGCTGTTCAAATGTTGCACTTTCCCTCGTAACACTTCCGTGTCAACGGTTTGCCTGTGGCTTTCCTCTAGGCACCGCTCACCGAAGTCCTCATCTTCCAAGACTTCATCATTGGCTGTTACTGCACCCTTTGACAGAGTCACCTCCTCTGTGGCAAAATTATCCACATTAACTGTAATCATCTGTTCCGCATTACTGTCGTTCGCATGCACCAAATTCCTGCGGATAAAACATTGTGAACTATTCAACTCCTCATTGCTTAAGAGAGTTTCAACTTCATATAATGTTTCCCTCGGCAAATATGTATCAGCTGAAAGTCACACTACCTTTTCTGTTCGTGCTGGTACTCTATCCTGCTCATCGATCTTTGCTGAAAACGTACGCGGTTTAGTTGGCCTCACCCCCATGATAGATGAACCTTGAGATTAATCTTAGCGTGATGTTTGTCGAGGAAGTCGAGTCCGAGAATCATTGAGTTATCTTCGCCTACGCATGGAACACCTCTATATGTTCTCTGAATTTAATTTTCCCGGCCGGAAACACCTGTACTGCCATACCAGATGATTCCATCCTATTGTTGAGAACCCCAAGTAACGTATAGAGTGGTGGCCCCATTTTACTCCTTCGCACGAGGTCCAGACTGATAACGCACACATTCGCACCCGTGTCCACCAAAAATTTCTGTTTCCTGCCGCCCACTAAGCTGCATTCCGACTGTGCACTAATTTGTGCCATGTTATGGTCTTTCGGGACTGCCTCCCAAAGGCTGAAGCAATCCCGTTTGAATTTAACAACTGCATCCCTTGCTGGTGCTCTCCAAGTTCCCTGCCTCTACACGCAAATGCCCAACGGCCCACTAAGCCTGCCGCGCGGGATTAGCCGAGCGGTCTGTGGCGCTGTAGTCATGGACTGTGCGACTGGTCCCGGTGGAGGTTCGAGTCCTCCCTCGGGCATGGGTGTGTGTGTTTGTCCTTAGTATAATTTAGGTTAAGTAGTGTGTAAGCTTAGGGACTTATGACCTTAGCAGTTAAGTCCCATAAGATTTCACACACATTTGAACATTTTCCACTAAGCCACACGCATATCACTCTGGTTACTTACAATGCTTACTTCTTTTCCCCTCCCGACCACACTTAGAACACTACAGCAGCGAATATCTTGTAAGAGCTGACTAAGTTCTCCGGGTCCCCCATCCGTACCCACCGGAAAATTTCAGTGGGTATACAACGAAAAATTAAATCCACGGTTCTATTTTTGCCTCTTGTAACAATATCCTATCAGTTTCTGCATTTTGTGTCCATACATACGTCTTTGCATTTAGCTTTCCGGAAATGCTTCCACAGACCCGTGGCGCTGCATCGACAACGTACTTAATTAATTAAGAAAAAATTGTGCACTGTTCTGCTTTTCGTAAAGCTGGCACTATCCAATGGGCCGCCCTTGGAACCTATGTGCTTCACTCAGTGTCTCTCAGTAGACAACATATGCTTTGGCGTCTCTCATCAAACGCATATGAGCAACATACAGGGTTACTTCATCTGATCACCCATGTGCTTCCACAGGGTCCCTAATATTCTTAACGGAAGCTGTCCCGGCGTCCAGGGGATTAATCAGTGTGACCACTACCGACTCGTAGGGAACAGAAGGACACTCAATCCAGACTTACTTTCGCACGACTCTGATTATGACTGACAGTGACGCTCTTTACGAGCCTTTAACTCACGATTAAGTTATAAATTTCTCTTCTCAGACTGCTCTGTTAACGCTGTCATTTGATGAGCTAAAGAAGCAACTGCGCCTGAGGTAGTATCAAATGTTTCCACCAATTTGCGTGCTCTGCTTCCACCTCAACTCAACTGACTTTTTACGAAAAGACAGAACACAGACTCCCATATAACCCTGAAAAAATGATGAAATCACAATTTAATTCCTCCGGCGAATAATCGCCCATCTACACTCAGCACAAGTATTAGACAAATGACCAGTATGCCTAAATAAAGAACGAAGAGCTGCTACAGTTCTGGAACATGGCAGCTGGTGCCAAGACAGATTGCCAAATGGGCACCTCATTTATACTAAATTTCACGTGCACCATTTCCTCTGGACAAAGATAAGTCCATCGGTTCCTGTGGCTTCACAGATGTAACTCTAAACATCGTGTACCATAACACATGCAAGCAACTCCGACAACGAGAGCAAACTTCAAAAATAATGTAAATAAAACTCGTCCTCACATTATGACATTGTGTCGAGCTGGTATCACAAAGCCCACGTCAAGCGCCACTGCCTCACTCACCACTCACCAAAACGATCTCTCTCGCCAAAACATAGTATAGGTCGTAGACGAACATTTACGGACATAACTCACTGTGTTGGAAGCGAAACGACCACTTCCAGAAACCAAACGGTTGTAACCCTCCGAGCTCATGGATTGTAAAACAACTATTGAGATGTAGAGTTTGGGTGAGAGAGATGACGCACGCGGAAGTGTGCAGAGAACCACCGACAAGCGTGACACCGAATTTATTGCATCAAAGTTACGCTACGGCCCTTCCGCTGATCCCGCTGATGGCGCCGTGTGGCGTGCGTGCACGGATCACAGCCCATGCCAATGCCGGAATCTGCTGCGTCAGCGTCTGGCCGCCCACACTTGCAGACGTAGTGTTCCTGCTCACACCACAGCTAGGGGCCGTCGCGTGCTTTGGCTGCGCCGGTAGCAGTGACACGGCTGGCTGCTCCCTCAGGCACAACCCGTGGACCTCATGTAGAGCGCTGAAGGGAAACAGCTGACTGCTCGCGGTTGAAATGAGCCTTAGCAGCTCCGGCTACTTGCCCAGGGCAGCCTGGGCGGTGAAGGTAGGCAGCTCTGCACCCAGAAGCCGCTAGTTTGCCCCCCTGCCCCACCCATGTGGGCGGCAGTATCCAGTCGGATGATGTCACCCAGAGCGCGGAGGCTAGCAGGCGCCTCGCTCCTCGTGGCTGTGCAGCTCCAGCTGCAGCCAGCCACACCTCAGCTATGCCGTGTCTCTGCAGCGGAGGTTGGTGGTAGTTTCTGTCTGCCGATTGGCCGCCGTCGTCCATCACCAGAAGGACGTCGTGGTAGGACATCAACGTAAATAATTGTCATTCTCTCCGGTTTTAGATGCGGACAGAATGGCTACTCGACTGTTTCCCTTTGAGGCTTTGGGCTTGCTTATTTATATGTCTTTTCCCTACACCTCTGACGTATTTCGTACGGAGGGGATAAGTGGAATTCTCTTTAATAATTACGTTAACTTTCCTTAGCCCTCCTCGGCCCCTACACTAAGTTAACTAAGCGCTGTTGTAACTGCAGCGTCGGGGTTTTGTCACAGCACGCCAGTGCCCTTTGCTGCCCTGCTTACTCAACATTTGTATACAGTGCCCAGTGGGCCATGCCTTCTCGCCTGCGAGCAGTGTCGTAAACCTGCCTCAAAGATTTACTTGCTGAACATCAGAAATACCCGCATCTGACATCCGATGTGACAATCGGTCCCTTAACTTCTACCTTCCAGCCACAACTTCGCGAAATTTACAAGGATTCCCAAAATCCACCTCTGCACTTATTCGTGACTCAGCAGTATGCACATTTCTAACCAAAAGGAGAACCTAACTGGAACACAAAGGTGTACCAAAACACTGCCAATTTTTACGACAGAAACCAATGGGAATGGTGTGACTCGAAAATAGGCACTTGCAGCTTAGCAAAGTTGGCACTAGAGTACCATAAAGCAGAAGAGAATCTCTGTTTCCCTCACCAACAGATTCGAACATGTACGTTCACACATCCAAATTTGCAGAGATAGCTCTGGGAAAGAGTGGATAAGTAAAAGATACTGGTGATTACACAAAAGAATTATTGTTAAATCATACATGTTGTGAGAACTGGTTCCCAGTGAGTTTAAGTGGACCTGTGTTAAAACGGAAATAGACAGGTTCATCAAAATGTTATTTTATTGAAAATCGACTTGGTTCCGTCCCAAGAAAACAAGAACCAACGTTGCTAAATTCGTATTGAAGAAGTCAGTTAGATAACTATGGTGATCATTTCTCCAAGTGGGTTCTCCATGGATACTGTCCATCAGGTTTTCAGTATGCCTCAGTTGTCTGATCACAATGCAGCCGCAAAGCCACAAACGACTCTATTCACCCTAAAATCGAACAACAGACGTTAAATGACCAGAACAGAACTTAGGTAGTCTTATGTATTTACCACATAACAGAAATGACACTTCCAGATGTTAGTGAGCCATAATAAGTAAATAAGTAAGTTCATTGATAAACACGATAATTTCTTCGCCTCAGACGATTACGCTTGAATCCAAGTCACATCAGATTGCAATGTAGTCTCTTGTCAATCTACAAAACAGCCACTGATCTACAAGGAAACAACACACATCCGAAATCAATCAACCGCTGTAAATCGGTCAAGTCACCACTTACGCATGTAGCACGTATTTACCACACAACAAACTGCAACATTTTACATAGCTCGTAATAAGTCAGTCCACTGAATAACAGTCACAATCCTTTCACCATTTGCGACTATGCTCGGGTATGTCTAACATCAAGTTTCAGTTCCAAGTGCTCTGTCTGTTTACAACACGGCCACATACAGGCCAAGCTGCCATACGCAAAACAGGAAAGCAGTCAACAGGCTTTTATATCAGGCAACAGACACGACCATTCAGATCGTACAATCTCACCAATAGAACTAAACTCTGGCAAATTAAAAAATAAAAAAATAAATAAAAGTTTGCAAATATACAGGGTGTTTCGAAAAGGACTTCACAAATTTGAAAATTCATATAAATTAATTCATAGTACCTACAGTGGTGATGGTAGCGTCAATTTGTGAGGAAATACATTATGTTTGGTCTCGTGTCGTTCGCTAGTGCCGAATCGCACCGTAAGGAGCACTAGCGGCAATTGCGTTACAGATGGTTGCCTTCACTGGACCCGAACGTGGTAACTATGAGCTTTGGTTTCATGAGTCGAACTCGGCGACAACAGTTCAGCGTGATATCCCTACGAAATACGCTAAAGATCCTCGTAGTAGGTCTACAATTTATGAGTGGTACAGATATTTTATAGAAAGAGGGTTCTCGGTAGGATATGGGAAATCATCAAGTCGTTCGAGAACATGTGACGTCGTCGTTGAGAGTGTGAGACCATTTTTTGTCAGCAACCCTACCATATCGCAAACTGCAAATCTCACATACGACTGTTTGGCGTGTGTAGAGAAATAGTTTACATTTGAAACCGTACAGACTACGATCGTACAAACAATAAAAGACACTGAAAAAATTGCTCGCAAGAACTTCTGTGCAGATAAGTTGAATCAGTTACGTGAGGAAGAACATTTCTCAGATAAAATCATCTTCTCTTACGAGTCAACTTTTTACGTAAGTGGCAAGATTAACAAACATAACTGTAGGATTTGGGGCAGTGAAAGACCGCATCAAACATTGCAACATCTTCGTGATAGCCCTAAACGGAACGTTTTCTTGTGCGTTGTGCAAGGACAAAGTGTACGGCCCCTTCTTTTCCGTGAGAGAACCATCAAGGGGATAGTGTACCTGGATATGTACAAATCAATGATGATGACCGAGAGCGACATGTTTACTTCATGCAAGATAGTCCACCACCCCACTACCTGGCTGACGTCCGGGATTTCCTCTGTTACCGCTTCCTAGCTCAATGGACTCGTCGTGATATGCCAATTGCTTCGCCCCCATGTGCCCCATTCCATTTTTTTTTTTTTTATGAGGATGCATCGAGGATATTGAGTTTGTACCTCCCGTGGCGGCTTCTACATCTGAACTTGGAGCAAGAATTTACACCACTACTGAACGAGTTACACCTGAAATACTACAGTGAATTTGGGAAGAAATTGACTTCCGAAGGGATGTGTGCTGCATAACCAACGGAGGCCACATACAACATCAAATACTTTAGTATATTCCTACTAAATAACACTAAACCCAGCTCTATATCTTCTTTCAATACATTTTTAAGTTGTGAAGTCCTTTTTTAAACAACCTTTACAAAGACTTTTTTAATTGCACCGCACTTCAGGAATAGTCCGAGCTACAAATAACTGTTGACAGCAAGTAGAGTGCTCAGATCAAATTAATAAAGGGGCCCATATCACTCGAACTGCACACGTCCCACACCATTACAGAGCCTCCACTACCTCAAACAGCCCAACCAAACTGCGAAGAATACGATAGAGCATTCACATATTACTTTTATTTCGACCATATACTGTCTACACAGTCCACCGACTGACCAGTCAAAACTGAGGTTCATAAATTATAGCACCGATGCTACATCGCTACGTTACAATAGCAGCAGAATCGACCACAAGTGTCGTCCAGTTTTTTCCATCAAAAGCGAGGACTCTAGATTAACCACTTTGTCTGGGACCAAAATCAAAGGGCGCCCGGTCTTAAAATGCGATCAACCGCAGCGCTCTCCTCGCTGTGCGGACAAACATGACCCGCGCTGCGAAGGCGCGCTCCTCCTAGTTGTCGGATGCCGCGGAAGTTCAAGCGCCAGCGATCGTGATGACGTTTGCTAAGTCACAGTGCGTACACTGTTTCCACGTGTGCAGCACATACACGAGTGTGATAGGTAACATCAGCGTCTCTGAGTCGATAACCTGGATCAGATGTACGTCTGTCAATCGAAATGTCATGTGCGGAAGAATCGAAGCCAACCGACATCAACTACATTAATGGTAAGGTCAACGAAACAATTATAGGATCAAGGATGGTCGTGTATTCATTGTACGGAGTGGCAATCGTGTATTGCGTACCAACTCAGTAAGCACAATGATCTGTTCGGCATTTGTGGGAAGGTACACTGGAGAGCCAAAGAAAGTGGTATACCTGCCTAATATGTTGCAGGGCCCCTGCGAGCACGCAGAAGTGTGCAACACGACGTGCCATTGACTCAACTAATGTCTGAAGTAGTGCTGGAGGAAACTGACACCATTTGACACCATTAATCCTCTTGGGCTATCCATAAATCCGTAAGACTACGAAAGGATGGAGATCTCTTCTGAACAGCACGTTGTAACGCATCCCAGATAAGGTCAATAATATTCATGTCTGGGAGTTTCGTGGCCAACAGAAGTGTTAAAACTCAGACGAGTGTTCCTGTAACCACAATGTAGCATATCTGGGAGTGTGGGGTGTAGCACTGTCCTGCTCGAATAGGCCAAGTCCGTGGGATTGCGCAATGGGCATGGAAGGATGCTGGTGGTCAGACGGATGCTTACGTACTTGTCACCTGTCAGAGTCGTTTCTAGACATATCAGGGGCCCGTATCACTCAACCTGCACACGCCTCACACCATTGCAGAACCTCCACCAGCTTCAACAGTTCCCTGCTGACAAGCTGGGTCCATTGATTAATGAGGTTGTACCCGTGAACACCTATCCACTCGATAGAATTTGAAACGAGACTCTTCCGACCAGGTACCAAGTTTTCAGTCATCAACAGTCAAATATCGGTGTTGACGGGCCTAGGTAAGACGCAAAGCCTTGGGACGTGCAGTCATCAAGGTTACACGAGTGGGCATTCAGCTCTGAAAGGCCATATCGATGATGTTTCGTTGAACGGTTCGGACGCTGACACTTATTGATTTCCCAGCACTGAAATCAGCAGAAATTTGCGGAAGGGTAGCACTTCTGTCACGTTGAAAGATTGTCTTCAGTCGTCGTTAGTGCCGTTCTTACAGGATCTTTTTCCGGCGTCAGCGATGTCGGAGATTTGATGATATACCGGTTTCCTGATACTCACGGTACACGCGTGAAATGGTCGTACTTCATCGATACCTCGGAATGCTGTGATCCATCGCTCGTTGAAGTACTCCTGGATCCTGCCTAACACATGCCCGAACATCACACTTTGAGGAGATGCTCTTGAAACTTCGAAGGATACTATGTGGAGAGTACAACGGATTTTGAGCCTCGCGTTTACTTCTGCCATTGAATAATCCACCACAGGCCTACAGTACCGAACTCGATGCAGTTTGTATTGTTCATGGATGAAGTCTCAGTTTGTTTCAAGCAGCCCCAACAGCTTCCTGGATTGAGGAAAATCCCCACACCACCCACACTGGTGGCTACCATCAATGATTTTCTGCAATCTATGAGTGGTCATTGTCTAAGTCACCTATTACGACCTTGTTAGCTGCCATCCCGTTTGACTGGCCGACATTAGCTTGTGTTCTTGCGAGATGTGATGCCATAATTCTTCGAGACTGTATCCCCTGTTTTTCGCAAAAGGACATGGGTTCAACACGACAGTGCACCACATCACTACAATGTTAATGCCCGCAAGTACCTGAATGGCACAAACCATCATCGTTAGATTGGGAGGTCCTGTCCCTTAATCAACGCCATCGCCTGTTCTCACACCTCTGGACTCTTTCCACTGAGGTTATGTCAAGATGTTGGTGTATGAAACGACTGTAAAAGTGTGCGAAGACCTGCTTCCAGGGTCCAAGCTCCTTGTCTTCTGATATAACAGACACAGAGTATGAGAGAAGTTCATGCTCCATTTACCGCGCATGCATTGAGATTGACAGTCACCACTTTGAGCAGTTACTGCGAGCTATGCTACACCTATAGCTATGCTGTACCTAAAACAATAGATATGCATTTCTGACCATTGGTACTCTGTCTCAATACAATCGGTTGTGGACCCTCTATCACCTGTCAGTTCGACCCCAAAGGCTGGAGACATCTTGTACTCTCGGTGAGGATGGCGATCGGAACACTCACATTAACACGCTTATAGATTCGGCCACAGTGGCACGTTAGCACCATTTATAATTACAAAAATGTTTATAAGGTTGTTACTTGAAGGGTAAAACGTTCCCAATTTTTCTCTGAGTAACCCTGTACTTTGGTTATGTTTCATAACATTTTCAGCTGGTTGCCTCTAAAACTAGGACATCCAAATTTTTTCAAACAAAACCAAAGGTTCACTGTGACATTGAAACTGCCTCTTTCTTAATTTCTGCATGTCTGTTAAATTAAATTATCGTAGCAAATGTTAATAGAGCAACATTACCGCATATATTAAATGTAGTGCTGCCATCTTAGGTTCGTATCTTAGCTATTAAAGTAATTTAAGTATTTACAGTCTTTGGAGCCAACACTGGTTTTTCCCTATTAATTAAAAAAGTAATGAGGTAACTTCATGAAAACCTCTACCTACCGGTTTCGGTAATAGACTAAAGGTAATGTCAAAAGTAGAACTTTCTAACGTAAGTGTTAGACACGTTTGAAATTTCGAAGGAAGTGGAATAATTTGCAAATTAGTAGAGTTTTGTGCATGAAAAGCTCTGTGTGTTTTCATAATGAACTGAGCCTAATTCGACAAGTAAAATTTTCCAGTTTATTACAAAAGTCGGATTTTTGAAGGGTACAATTAATGGATTATGCTGATGTTCACAACATATAATATTTTCGTTGTTTTCTATAATTTCGCAAAGTCTCGTCAAATTATTTTGTTTTATATCTTTGTTCACCGATAATGGAATGCGTTAGGCACCTTGTCCGAGCAAGAAGAAAAAATCGATCTTTCACTCGTTACACTGGACATACCAATACGTGTTTGCTTCCCACAAGTGTAACTCGTATGCAGTAGTGAAAGGTTCATGAAAAAGAGTCTGAGTGCATGTCAATTAGCCATTGCCTCTCACTAGGAAGCCCTTAGTTGCAATGTTTACATTTCAGTGAAGTAAATGTGAGCCGCGCGTGGCTCGTGTTCCCGCCGTCATGTATTTTACACCCTGTTATTAACGCACTTCCACCTCACCACGTTATTTTAAATTACCACTGTCACTGAGTTGCTGCTTTTCCTGACCGTGAGCGGCGCTATCAGTGCATATCAATATATCCCCTCTCGTAGTATCTTTGCTCGACTGCTTTTACTTCCTAGTCGTTGTCTGTCGTAAGGGAGTTCAGGTCGCGAGGTCGGGCTGCCAGTCAGTTGGAACGTGTCTGGAGCGCAGTCCGGATCTGCCAGTCAGGGAGTTGCAATGCGGCACTAGTGCAGTCGGGTTGGAGCAGTGAGGTCTGCATCGACATGGATCGCCCGACCATTGCCGCCTCGCATCTCTTGAGCCAGGCCACAGTCTTTGTGGATCGTCGGTCGGTCGTCCTACCGGACAACGCGTTTCCTCGCCGATCGTTCATGAGTCGGTTGTGTGGATGTGCATCGACTCCCAATTTGTCTTCGTGCTTGCTGAGTTACTGTTGGATATCGTTCAGGTCTTCGTGCAAGTGTTTGCCTGATTGTGTGTGTAGTAGGCGTTATTTCCACTGACGACTATTTTAGATGTTGTCGGCATTCCGAGAGCAGTCGGTCGCTTGCTGCGGACCAGGGAAGTTATCTCCGCGCGGTGCAGTCGGCTGGCTCTGCTTGCGGTGCCTGCGCAGTGTTGGAGCGTGTGTGGAGCAGTCCAATCACTACGAGCTTCGTGGTTCACCGATCCAGGACGTCAAAGTTGAGTAGTGGTTTCAAGTACCCAAGCCACGTCCATTCATGTTCTGTGGTTCGTTTCGGTGGTTCGCTGTTGGGGAGGTTTTCCTGTGAGCAACACTGAGTGTTTGTGTTGCTGAAATTTAGCCGCCATGCTGTGGAATTAACTATATTGATTGACTACAATTCAAGTGCACCAGCGGAATTTTCTGCCTTGTGGCCGTTAGTGTTCGGGTTACCTGCACTGGCCACTAACGTAATTTCAAGCAGTGTCCTTCCCTCACCTGTTGTCGCTGTCCTACATCGTGTGTAGTTTTGACAACTTCATACATATACATACTTGATTGTAGATAATCACGGCCGTAACGTTGTGTGTTTGAATTATCATGTAGCGATTGGTGGCAAGCAAGTCGTTTGTCGGTTGGTCCGTGGCTTTCCCTTGGTTGGGTTCCGATGGATCAAGTGTAGTTGGGCTCACCACCTGTCTCACCTAAGTGAACGAGAGCAGACCGACTCCCTAGAGGCTTCTGAGTGTTGTTGTCTTTACTGTTTCTCTCACTATTGTTTAACTGTCTGTTTATAATCTATCATAGCCAATGACAAAAGAAAAATTCTTGGTTTTACTGTGTTCCAGCAAGTGGATATTTGCTGAAAGGTTATTGCCATTGTGTTGTCTTTTCTTTTAGTCCGGTTTCAGCTACTTAAAACTTAAAGCTTATGGTTCTTTTTAATTCTGGGAAATAAATTTTGGGATTTCAGCCTTGGAACCTTATAAATTACCTTTCAAGCTTAAACGTTGCGTCCTTCTGCCTTTGAAAGGTAGTGGTAATTTATTTTAAAATCTTGAAAATTTTACTGTCGGCCTTCAGCTGTTTGTATTGCATATTGTTTGTTTGTCTATCCATCCTTGCTTTGAGGCTTTCAGCCTACCTGTGATAAATGCATATCTTAATTATTTTATTGTAACTGCCTGTATTCAGTCACTTGAAATTTACCTTGTTGGTTTTTAAGATTTCTTGTTTGGAGGCCTTCAGCCGTGAAAGATTTGGAGTTCGAAACTCGTAGTTGTCAAAGTTCGTCTATGTGCCGCTTTGGTTGTAAATGTCTTATTAAATTATAATAAATTATTTTTCCCTTTCCACAATCCTAATCACCTGCTCTGCCCAGCGGGTTTAGCCGGTGTATCAAACTGAACTGGGTAGTTTATTTATACTGCTGTCCACACGTAGACTGACGTGCAAATTCTAAGTGCATTAATGTTTCACTTGTATGAAGCCCACCAGAAGAGTTTCCCTGAGCATAAGTTCCACAATATCATGTATCACTCTTCACTTACATAAAAAGAACTTACTTTCCCATGTAATTATCACGTCCACTGCTTTCAAATTATAGTAATCCATGCGAACAGCACTTACAGCTATATCAGAAAATACACAGACCTTATTAAACGAGTAGAAAAAATCTATGTTCTAGTTGCATGGGTACACCAATTTCATTAGCACAATCTGAACAATTACATGAAATATCATGTCACGTAGCGGTACTCAGACATTAAAATTCCTTTAAAGTATAGTCATATTTGTAGCATACTTCAGAAAAACTCCTAGCAACTATCTGTGCTGTTTCCTTTAAAATGTCATCAATATTTATCAGAATAATGACAAACATACGCCACAGTTTTACTTGAACAAGGTGAGGGACGAGGGGTGTGAGTCAGCTCCAAGCTGTGTTTGGGGCATGAGAGGTGCGTGGGCAGGCATCCGGACTTATGTGGTTAAATTATGAACAACAGATTAACTGCCCAAAAATACTGACCCGGAGAGGTTTATTTCCGAAAGCGGGAGTATACTAGTGTATAGAGAAGCTGAGAGGCACCCACACATAGAAGATTAACACACGTTAACCGAAGATAAACGATATCAAATTTTTAACTCTAGTTCATCGATGACTGGAAATGAGGACTTCAAAATAAGGGAGGGCTTAATATTTTAATATTTAATTGCAAAGAATGGGGATATACTTCAGACCTGGGAGTACTATAATGAGAAATTGTTTCCCAATGTACATATCACAAAAGATCATCGACGCAATGCTCTCTCTCTCTCTCTCTCTCTCTCTCTCTCTCTCTCTCTCTCTATATATATATATATATATATATATATATATATATATATATATATAATTGCCTGGTTGTATCTCATGTGTTGCCCAGTGTCAAAAGGACGGGTCAGTTTATTTCCCATTGCAACTAAAGTTATTTGGTAATTGGAGTTTCACATGCCCTTTCGATAGAGAATTAACAGCACTCCAGCAGTAACTCAGTTGCGCAGTACAAATCAATGTGGGCGAGGACTGTGCCATCACTGCTAGGCTAATGGTTCTTTTACGACTTTAGTTGTTCCTATTATGTCATATTGATAAAAAAAAATATCTCACTAATCTGTGACTGTGCTGTAAAATGGGAACGTAAAATTCCATTTTTAAAATAATTTTGTTTGTAATGGGAACAAACCGGCGCATTCTGTGGACACTGAATGTCGCATGAAAGACATGATGAGCACACCAGCTGCGCTATGCAAAAACTAAATTGCAAATATCTGCCGAAACACCAAAGAAAATGCGCTTGATGAGTCATATAAGGGATACCCTGTATGGATACAGGGTAATCGGAAATTCCCATTAGAAAGTTTTATAACCTGTAGAGGGGAATGAGTACATAATATTCTTAACGGTAACAGATGCCTAGAAATGTACCATTTCCATTCTATGACGGTCTCAAATCAGATGTTTAACTCATCCTCTTCTGCTTGAGAATTTGAATTAGGCACGACGCTGCACAATTATTAGGTAACACACGGAAAGGAAACATAACGAAAGATCTGTTTATCATTTAAGTACATTTGTTCATATTAAGACTCAGACATTACGTGTTTATATTATTCCAAAACGAAAAAGAACCCAATAAACTTTAACTACAGAACAGTACTGATGCATTACAACAGCACCTCAATGTGGCAACCACCAATTGCAGACATTGTACTTACAAAACTAGTTCTGGTACACTCTCACCATCCCACATGGTGTCTCTTCTATTTCTAGTGCAGTGGCCAGAACTCGTGCCAGCATATCGTACTCTGTCCCTGCAGGAGAGTTGTAAATTGAACTTCGCGTACATTAAGTGATATTAGATGACTGACTGACGTACTTCACCTCATCCTCTCACCCTACTGCATACCACAGCGAGCAACTCTGAGACTTTTACCTTTCCCTCGCCATATGTGGACGCGTTACACATCTGGGACGTGGATTGCTATCCGTAATATTATGTATTCGCTCCCCTATACAGGTCCTAGAAGTTTGTAACTGTAATTTCCAGACACTCAGCTTACTTGAATCGCCTGACCGGCCTTTGGGACTTGCTCCAGTCAACCAGAATTTCGTTTACGTACGCCACTGTTGCGAAAAAAAGTGGCTGTGCGTTTGGCACTACACATAAAGGTTGTAGAATCGAATCACGACCACGCCAAATTGTTTCAGCCTGCCTCTTAACCTGACATTCGCCTCTCAGTGATGTGGAGATTTGCCATATTGCAAGATTTGCCATGTTGCACTGTAGCTCCTACCTTTCAAATTTTGTAACTGGTTAGGGGCACACAAGTCACCTAAGTGACATCCAGTTCATTTAGTTTCTGAATAACGGCAGAGCAAAAAAACATGCGAGTCCGAAACCTGTGATATTTAGTTGCTTATGCTTAAAGTAAATCGTAGTATGGGGTGCACTTTACTTCATTTGTGTAAAGAAATTCTTGCAGCAGCATAGAAAACGGCTCAATGCTTCCTGCTTTCCTTGAGTCTCATACATACGAACACGATTCTCTACGTAGCAGGTCGAAACACATTATTGTTTCAATACTTCTTGTCTGGTAACTGGTACACGAATCTCAGTTGGCGAGAATGACATTTAATGCCTTTAAAGATGGTACACCTGAACAAGAACCTCTTCAAAAGAATTGAGAAATCTCTTGCCGTTAAATATATACGATTCAGAAATTCTTCTACAGATGGCTGGGGGACACATTTCAAAATATGACGACAATTTCTGACTGCCAATTTCTGTTTTCCTCAAATTACCAGTCGCAATTCACTCTCTTCACTCACTGCTGGACCAATTACCAATAACCATCTCTTCATCAGGCTGTCATGTGGGACATACAATTTGAAATAATCATATACCTTCTAAAAAAAGATTCCTGCAGTCGTCTGAGAACTACTTAGCGAAAAAACATAACAGTGTAAAATACATGGTGTTAAAAGTAAAAATTTTCCGAAACAGTACGTACTTCAGCAACTTTGCTTCGTTTACGGGCAGTATTTCTTTCAACAGTGCAGCAGATAACTTAACTGTCAACTTTCCTTGAATCAGACCTACATTAGGACACGACTCTTTGCATGGCACGGCGAAGAAGCTACCATAAGGAGTCCACAACAAAGAATTGCAGCAATGAGTCCCAGCAAAGCAGTACATTGCGTAACAATCTTCACAACAGCAGTGATGTAACTCGAGCTAAGCGTGTAGATCGTGCGTGTTTTTCTTTTGCCTTCGATACATAATGAACGACACACACATCAATTCATTTATTTGTATTTCTCTGAATATCATTCGTGGACCGCAGTCAAGTCGTCTGATCTCAGACAATTAATGGTACTCATGCGAAGAAGGGCCGGATAGCTGGTTACCATGTAAAACAGACTACAGTGAACACACATCCATCTGCTGAATGGTTTAAAAACATACGTGGTACTAAAGTAATGGGTAAAAGCTCCCAATTATGAGGTCGTTGAATGGTGCGTTTACAAATTTTAAATGAAATAGGAAAAACGTAAATCTATGCTGTTTCTTACGTTTGATTACAGAAATCATCCATTTCTAAAGTATACGACCATCCAGACTTAACTCATAGTAATTCCACGAAAACATCTTGATCACTAAAAAATTTACTTATTTAGCGTATCGGATAAGCATCACCAGATTACTGTAAAAAATTTACAATAAAGACAAATTAGAAAAGCTTAAATATAAATATCGCTAGGTCAATGTAAGATCAGGAGCGAAAGTACTTGCAATATGCTTAGACAAGCTCATACAAGTGAGCGATACAAGAAAAGCGTACAATCTCTCAGCAATTGTCATTAGGCGTATTTCCAAAAGATGTTGATTTGAGACCTCACAAGCGAGACTGAAGGCAGCATTCTCGAAGACAGTATTGTTTCTGCTTTGCGCCAGCTGGCATTGATCTCAAAGATCGAAACAAACAGGACGTGCGCAAGACTACTTTTTATCCAATAAGCGTCATATTGTCAGAGAAAATATAAAGCATAGAATACATTATGAGTCGAAAACTCTCACGGGTCATATTCGTGTACAAAGATCATACAGTACACTAGGCACAATGTTCAAATATTCCTTCGCGAGAGAGAGAGAGAGAGAGAGAGAGAGAGAGAGAGAGAGAGAGAGAGAGAGAGAGAGAGAGAGAGCAGTGTAAAGGCAATCATTATAAGGCAAAACGTTACAACTTTTAGTTACTATTTCCCAAACAATGTAAGCAAACTTCAGCCTATAGCGATCACAGACGGCATATGTCAAAAAACAAAACCGTATCACAAAATAGTAAATTTTCCTACCGTGTCAAGAGAAACATGGTACCGATAGGAATATATTGGGGAGGGGGTGAGTGGTAGGTTAGACACGTGACAATTAGTTTTGGGGAGAAGGGTATAAAAATAGGCAACGGATAGGGGGTTTGGGAGGTGGGGGAGGGGGGCGATGTGGAAGAATCATGGAGTTGTAAGGAAAGGTAGCATGGGCGGATAGAGGAGACACAGTAGGAAGGATGGGGGGAAATGTTACTCCAATTTTCACTAAATTTTGTACGACAAACTTAATGATATAAATGATTTTTGGCAATCACAACAGTCGTGCCCGCCGTGCATCAGTTGCGCGTCACTAGAGGAAGAGAACAGAGAAACGTCAACACTTAATTCTTCTTCGTAGAGGATGCATTCGCCTTCTTCGGGGCGCGACGCCTTCGGCTTCTTCGTCGGAATCTTAGCTACGTCCTGTTTGTTTCGATTTCTGAGACGAATCCCATCTGCCGCCAAGTTCAAACAATACAGTCCTCAAGGCTGCAGCCGTCAGGCTGACATGTAGCGTCTCGAAACGGCCCTTTGCAAATACGACAAACGACAGTTGCGCATGAGATAGTACGTATTTCTTGTATCGCTCATTTGTATGAATTTTTCCTAAGCATATCGTAAGTATTTCCACTCAGTTTGTACTTGTGCTCTGATGGTACATTGGCCTTGTAATAATCGTATTTTAGCTTTCCTAATTTGTAATTTGTGTAAATTTTGCAACAGTTATCTGATTACTCGAAATGGGTAATAAATAATTTTTTTTTTTTAAGAATTAAGACGTTTCCGAGGGTCTACTACATTCCAATTACATTTAACAATCACATTAATGCAGTAATATAAAAAACATAAATCAAAGATCAAGTTTTGAACGCAAATGGTTGTGACTTAATTCCATATCTGTCTCAAACCTAGTAACAGTACAGTGTGTTAACTGTTTAAGACGGCAGAGTTGTGCGGGGAGTGCGGGGAGAGGAGGAAGCAAGCATTGGTCGGCGAGGTGAGAGGAGCCGTTGGGGGGGGGGGGGGGGGGGCGTGGGGGGGTGGACAAGGCACGCCAACCAGTTGCAGTGCTGGCACTACAAATTGCGCGTCTTGCTTACACGAAAGCAGACGAAAGCCTTGGAAGTAAAACTCGCTTTAAATGTTGTTCGTAAGCGAAACTGAAATCGTCATGTACATTAAAATGAATGTATGTATGTTTGTCTACTATGCGCTCACAAACCATTCATCCGATTGCAATGAAACTTTGGTGAGTTGCTCTCCGAACGCCCGAAACGAGTGATGGACAATGTTTCAACAGACAGCTCACTGTAGCATGCATAGCGCAATTGATTAAAAAAAAAAGTAAGAAACGCCTTGTCATGCAGCGGACTCAGGTTCAATTCTCACTGCTCGCAATTGTTTTGTTCATTTTATCTCATTCCCTGGCATGTTAAACTATTAATTATAAAATTTAAATATTCTTAAACAGGTCATATATTAAAACGTAGCTGTCGATCTCTATATATAAAAATGAATGTATGTATGTCTGCCCTCTGTGCATTCCCAAACCATTCATCCGATTGCGATGAAATTTTGGTGATTTGTTCTCCGTACGCCCACGAAGGTTCCTAGCCGAAAAAAAATAAAAAATAAGACACATTATTGAGGAGATATGACGTCATAAACAATGAGATGCCACCGCGGGAAAATACCCTGATTATGCATCCACTATTTGAGAATGAGAGCACTTAGCGACTAGCAACAAACGTTACATACAATTTCAAACCTTTACGAAAATTTTTCTCCCTGACACCCCCCTCAAAATAATGAAAGTAAAAAAGGTTGTCGCTTACTACATTTTCTCAGTACATACCGTAAATCTGCCGCAGTAGGCATGACGTTTTAATGTATTATTTCGTTACTGTTAACTCTAATCGCAACATATTTCGCCTACAGTATCTACATACATCAGTAAATGCGCCGGCAAATTTATGTCTCTTTACGGCATATAATTCAGGAGATATGACGTGGTAAACATCGAGATGCGTGAAAAAGTGCCGCGTCAGGCATGACGTTTTGGTCTATTATTTCTTCACTACTAACACTATTCGCAACACGTTTCGCAAACGTGTTAAAATAAGTATATAAAACCACGGGCGTATTCCTAAAAAACGTTGAGCCAAAATTTTAAATCAATCGGTCAACAACTTCCCAAGATTTCTTCCGTTGCGAGGCACGGGCGTACAGCTAGTGTTTAATAAATATCGTAACTGCAGCAATGAAGTACGCTTAGCGCAAGGAAAGTAATGGCAGATAGTTTTTCGTATTTATTCAGTCACACGCAATATAATTTTGCGAGCATCGCTACGTAATACTGGTTTCCTTCTAACCGTAGGCCTACCGGTAGGGGTTGTTGGCGACTCCCGAGATGGGCCAGCAACTGCCTCTTGACTCATTTTGATAATGTTTATCACAATTGCTCAATAAAAACACGCAGAGCAGTACAGCGCAAAACAATAACGAAGCAGACAACGACAATGGCTACCTTGTACAACACAGTCAGCTACGTAATGTTGGCAAGAGTCGAAACTGCGTGCCTACCGAAGCCCCCCGACGTTTACCGACTTCTACCGATTCAGGACTAGGAAGAGGTCTGCCATCTAAAATTTTACACACTGTAGGTTGAAACATGTTGTAAATTACGAAGGATAAGGTCTAAGATATATGCGGAAGACACGTATATATGATGACGTGCTGGCTGCCGGAGGTGATATCATTATTTTCTTCCCCTACACGCCTTGGCTGTTTAACATGTCATAGAACTTAAATGGGGCAGAAATTCCGTGAGAATTCGGTGCACTGAGTGCCACGGATTCATGTTGATATCGATGCCGTCTCTGGATATTGTCTTTCCCGCCAAGATGGTCACAGACTCAGTGCAAAGGCCTGTGATAGGGAACAAATTGTGACTACAACGTACACAAGTATACAACGTCTTAAAAATTTTCAAGTAGGCAACACATAGAGGGCTTATTATTCATTATGGAAAGCCTCGCGTTTATTTATGAGATTAGCACATATTCACATTGCTTCCAGTACATCATGCAAGACAATTATTTTGTCCTTGATGTACAATTCTTGGTATCACATTAAATACAGATCACAGTTCGAGTACTAACGATGATGTATTCACCAATTTACCGTCTCATAATTGTTCTAAATTGTTAAAAAAATTATCAAGAGTGTGAATTTTACGATCTATTACGGTGATTTCATCGATGTCGTCCAAAGGTCATTTTATATTACGAACAAAAAGGCTGCGAACATAGAGTACTTCATGAAAAGTAGGCTTACCTTCTAGCACATAGTGGACAGTATTAAATGGTTGACATTGACATATCTATTCCATCGGAATGCTTTGCAACTGAGCCTCATTCGCACTAATGTGATTACTGACCGTTATTTAGCTGAGACTTTTACAGTAACTTAAATAAATGTATTATTTATGTATTATTTATGTATTTATGTATTATTCACCAATTTACCGTCTCATAATTGTTCTAAATTGTTAAAAAAATTATCAAGAGTGTGAATTTTACGATCTATTACGGTGATTTCATCGATGTCGTCCAAAGGTCATTTTATATTACGAACAAAAAGGCTGCGAACATAGAGTACTTCATGAAAAGTAGGCTTACCTTCTAGCACATAGTGGACAGTATTAAATGGTTGACATTGACATATCTATTCCATCGGAATGCTTTGCAACTGAGCCTCATTCGCACTAATGTGATTACTGACCGTTATTTAGCTGAGACTTTTACAGTAACTTAAATAAATGTATTATTTATCACACTCTAGGTACGTGATATATGCACGGTGCCTTAGACCCACACTTGCAGTCCTTTTTTTTCTCAAAAACTGCGCTATTTCTGTATCTGATGAAATTATTTTCATTTGAAGTCTACGTTGTCTTGGAAGCCACTGAAAACTAATTAAAATGAAGGCAACCTCTCATTTTCATGTGGAAATGCTAATCAAAGTTGATATCCTTGAGTAGCGGTCACAAAATCTAAATATTATTTCGTTTGAGAAATTAGTTAGTTTGGTTTACTTGTACGATGATATACAAAAAAAAAAAACACTATCTTCCACAAATTAAAATTTTGGAAGATAATCAACACTCTCATAAACACCTTCTTAATTCCCAGTTAAGGAAAAATTCATTTTTAGAAAATAAACTAGTGCTATAGACCTCACAAGTAAAATAATAAACTCTTGTGCTTTTTTAGAATATAAACAACACAAGAAACCACTATGTTTAAATCATTTCAGGAGACCTTTGCACCGAAAATTATTTACTGATTTGTTTCTGAACAGTAATAAACGTTCACAATGCTTTTTCTTATACTCAGTATCTGCCCCGTCTCTGACCTTGGGTACCTCAATCTATTTCTACACCCGAATGAAACTGAATGCTTCACGAATTTAGTAAATCATTCCATTACTCTTCATAGCACACCATATAAAATCAGTCTGTTTTATGTTCTCAGACGAAAGAAAAATATATAGTTATCGCTGGCTGCCGAGTAGACAACTCAGTACCCCGTCTCTCCCACCATCACATCCAGTTCTAACTACTGAACGAGACTAACAAGTAAATCACCGAGCTGAAGAGAATTCACAGTAATAATCTTGATGTGAACCTAATTAACAACCATGTTGCTAATTAAGTATTTTGTTAGTTTGTTGTGTATAAATTAAAAGTTCCCGTGTTCGATTCCCGGCGGGGTCAGGGATTTTCTCTGCCTCGTGATGACTGGGTGTTGTGTGATGTCCTTAGGTTAGTTAGGTTTAAGTGGTTCTAAGTTCTAGGGGACTGATGACCATAGACCTTAAGTCCCATAGTGCTCAGAGCCATTTGAACCATTTGAACCATAAATTAAAATTTACGTCGATTTCTCCTTAACTATGGAGTATAAGTGTAAGTATCGCAAATCATTAATTTAAAAACTCGGTTTATTTCATAGAACATCGTGAACTTTTCAGTGAAAGGTAAGAAATTTTTATTTCATCCTGGAATAGGCACAGAACATCTAAAAACACCCATAAACGTTGACTTGTAAGAGCTTCGTTCAAGGATACAAATTTAGCGCAACCATTCTGAAGTGAGAATCATTTCCTCGAATATCCAGCTGACTGTAGATAAGACGTAGTTCCTCCGTAATGATGTGACTTAAAGGAATGGTAACAGCAATATCTGAGAGGAATCTTTTCATGAAATGAATTGCTCGGAATGAAGGAGACATCCTGTAAATGAATTATTCAGTTTTATCGCAAAATGGGGCATTCTGTGGATTTTTACAACCACCTATGGCAGTGGTGGTCAGAAATCTCATAATACACTACTGGCCATTAAAATTGCTACGCCACGAAGATAACGAGCTACAGATACGAAATTTAACCGACAGGAAGAATATGCTGTGATATGCAAATGATTAGCTTTTCAGAGCATTCACACAAGGTAGGCGCCGGTGGCGACACCTACAACGTGCTGACATGAGGAAAGTTTCCAACCGATTTGTCATACACAAACAGCAGTTGAGAGGCGTTGCCTGTTGAAATGTTGTTGTGATGCCTCGTGTAAGGAGGAGAAATGCGTACCATCACGTTTCCGATTTTCATAAAGGTCGGATTGTAGCCTATCGTAATTGCGGTTTATCGTATCGCGACATTGCTGTTCACGTTGGTTGAGACCCAATCACTGTTAGCAGAGTATGGAATCGGTGGGTTCAGGAGGGTAATACGGAACGCCGTGATGGATCCCAACGGCCTCGAATCACTACCAGTCGAGATGACAGGCATCTTATCCGCATGGCTGTAACGGATCGTGCAACCACGTCTCGGTCCCTGAGTCAACAGATGGAGACATTTGCAAGACAACAACCATCTGCACGAACAGTTCGACGACGTTTGCAGCAGCATGGACTATCACCTCAGAGACCATGGCAGCGGTTACCCAGACGACAGCGCCTGCGATGGTGTACTCAATGAGGAACCTGGGTGCACGAATGGCAAAACGTCATTTTATCTGATAAATCCAGGTTCTGTTTACAGCATCATGATGGTCGCATCCGCGTTTGGCGACATCGCGCTGCACGCACATTGGATGCGTGTATTCTTCATCGCCATACTCGCTTATCACCCGGCATTGACGGCACTTTTAACAGTGGACGTTACATTTCAGATGTGTTACGACCCGTGGCTCTACTATTCATTCGATCCCTGCAAAAGCCTACATTTCAGCAGGATAATGCACGACCGCATGTTGCAGGTCCTGTACGGGCGTTTCTCGATTCAGAAAATGTTCTACGGCTGCCCTGGACAGGACATTCTCCTAATCTCTCATCAATTGAAAACGTCTGGTCAATGGTGGCCGAGCAACTGGCTCGTCACAATACGGCAGTCACTGCTCTTGATGAACTGTGGTATCGTGTTGAAGCTACATGGACAGCTGTACCTGTACTCGGCATCCAAGTTCTGTTTGACTCAATGCCCAGGCATACCAAGGCCGTTATTACGGCCAGAGGTGGTTATTCTGGGTACTGATTTCTCACGATCTATGCACCCAAACTGCGTGAAAATATAATCACATGTCCGTTCTACAATAATATATTTGTCCAATGAATACCCGTTTATCATCTGCATTCCCTCTTGGTGTAGCAGTTTTAATGGCCAGTGGTGTAGTTCTCGCTCCAAACTACCTGAATGCAGGAATTCTTGAACATAATCCGCTCAGATTGCCGAGAGGTATACAGCGTAATGAAGCAGTGGAGTCGAATCGCACGTCGGGGAAGGAGGGCAAAGGCTGGATGACCTAAAATAAAATTCATGGTACTGTTTAGGGCTAGTAACTTCTTTTTTATCACGTGGATAGTTTCCATTTACAATGAAAGAATAATCGCAAATAATACTGCCTAATCACATTAATGTGACCACTTATCAGAAACATGAATATACATATTTTGCATCGGTGACCGCTGTGAGACCTGCAGGAAGAGAGTCAATGAGGTTCTGGAAATGTAGAGCCACGCCGACCCCAATGACGTGGTCAGCTGACCTAAGTTTCTCGCTTGAGGGCCCATGGTGTCAATAGCCCGTTAGAAGTAACTTCACAGATTCTGTATTGCGTCCAAATCAGGCGAGTTTTGTTGCCAGGGCATCCTCATACTCTTCGAACCACGCACGTACACTACGAGCTGCATGACAGCTGGTAGACAACAACGGGCATGGGAATACGAACTTCATGTAGGGGTAGGCATAATCCCCAAGAATAGATGCATTATTGAGTTGATGCATTTTGCCCTACAGAATAACATGTTAACTCAGAGGATGCGACGAAAACATTTCCAGGCCATAATGCTCCATTTTTCGGCCTGGTCTTTTCCGACGATTGTTGCGGGGAGTTTTCTTTCAGACCTGTAACGCCGTAAACGCCAACGACCATCTGGCCGACAGAGCAGGAAGCCTGTTTCCTCTGAAAAGGCCACCTGTCGCCACTTGGTGGACCTCCAGTTGCGGTATTGGCGTGCAAGTTCCATCCTTCATCGCCGATGAACAGCGTGGTAGCAAGAACCGGGCACTTGTTGTCGAGTCACGTGCGCAGCAACGTTCACTTGGTAGCTCTTTGGTTCATCAGAGAGCACAGTTGCTCAACAGTTTAACGCCTATTTGCGCGTAAACATTTTCACAGACGTCGTTAAACACTGTCATTTATGACGGCCCGTAGTGTACCACATTTCCCTTTGCGCCGGTCTTGAACACCGCCATTTTACTATGCACTTGAGCCACGGCTGCAAGCGAACTTTCGACAAACTTAATCATTTAAGAAATGCTTCCACTATTGTCTCGAAAGCCCATGATCATGCTCTAAATCACTCCATTTCCACATTGCAACAATGACTGTAATCTTTTGCAGCGTCCCCTCCCTCCCCCCCCCCCCCCCCCGCACCTCCATCCAACGTGCTGTCTATGAGCAGTTACTAAATGCTGCTGTCGAACTTAGGTGGATGTCACATTAAGTGACTGGACTGTGCAAATTTGCTTCAGAGTCTTATTTTGATTGAGAGCTCTATTCACAATTTACTTTGCATATCTCGAATTCAAACTTTTAAGGAGAAATAACACATGAAGTTTGTTGAATATCTGGTGGTTTATTATGTTACATTGTGTACCAATGGTCTCTTTTGCATTCAAGTATCATACACAACAGGTGGCAAAATGAGTCGAGCAGAGCCTGCCAATTCAGCGTTACGCTTTACTTCAGATCTGAATGAATATCGACTCTGGAGTCCTGGATTATGCACAAACAACTGGATCCAACGTGGTTATGTCCGAACTACGGGAATTAACAGACTGGACGCGGAATGGTAATCGGAGCTAGACGCATGAGACATTGTATTCAAACTGAAGGTATAAGGGGACAGAAAGGATAGGGCCTATTGATGTCAGCAGCATAGCGATGCCTTTTAGCCGAATCACATTTACACCTATCGCCACCTATCCTTAGTCACCGCCCACATCTTCCACGCTCGCTACTTTGAAATTCCACAGTAGATCGGACGTAATTACGCTTCCACATGAAAGGTAGTGGATTCATTGCCCATCGAGTCTAATCATTTATATGAATGCGGGGTATCTCGTCTCGATGGATATGAATCCAGAACCTTCACTGCGGATGTCCAATATGGTTCGACCTTTAGTGGAAATCTAAAAATTATCGAGCATGGAGGAGGTCTGCCAACGAGCGTGCCGACACCTTCGGCGCAACTGCGATATACACTGTGTCCAGGTGGCACAGTGGTTAACGCAGTAGCCTAGTACAAAGTCGGCTTTCAGCTGTGATCAAACTAACGTTCAACACATCGTACACGAGACCGAGTGCCGACGAAATTGAAATGTTCCTTCGAGACATCACGCACAAAAAACAGCAAGAACTGATAGACATTCATTTGTCTATTGTATCCAGCATAGTGTACCTAAACTGATTGACGAAGCGGCCTGCGGCAGACTCCTCCAATTATCTGAAAAAGGCTTTCGCTTCTGACACGCAGACGGGAATGTGAGTGTGGTAGCAGTTGACCATGCTGGTCTGGGGGTGCGTACCGTGCGCATCTTTGAACTACTGTTTGATGTTCCCGACAACCTTGTTCTTGATGGGCTGTGGCCATATGGCACAGTTCTGAGCCACACAGAGGAGAAATGGAATACATTCGAAACGTACCCTGTCCTTAACGGGGTACGACAAGTGAGTATAGAACTTAAGAAGCACATTCCATCATATGTGTTTTCGTTGGCGGCTGCCGCATAATGGTTATATATAACGGCCAACTGAGGACCTGCTCGGGCTGCGGCCAGGAGGCTCATGTTAGAACTGAGTGTCTGAAACTCCGCCTCGTTCAGGTACCCCGCAATGAAATTCCCCAACGATCCACCATGACCTCTCTAAAGCTAAAGTATGTGGAGGCGGCAAGACATGATGTGACGGATGATCAAAACCTGCTACCACCTCAAGCCGCTGCGAGCTCCGTTGGAGAGTCAGGGCCGACATCGATGACGACGACACCACCACAGCCAAATGGTGTAGAGGTTCCTGCAGCTTCTGCCCACCGTGGCGCCTTGCGCACCCAGCCTCCATCTCAGTCGGGATCGGAAACAAGAATTCCCGATGGCCGAGACCGTGTCGAGCCCCGCCCTCCAGTGGATGTCGAATCTCGAACCCGCAAGCTAAAATCACCCAAACGACACAAGAATACGCAATTGTCAGCTGAAGAACGGGACAGGGATGTGAGAATGGTGGAAGACATCGACTCCGTTGACGCACCTACTGTTTCAACGGACTCCGGCGGCTACTTTCACCAGAAGGCGCCTAACTATAAGGAACATTCTCCTACATCTGTTGGCCCTGAAAACGAGGCGCATCGGGTCGACTCCCAAAATGTGGGCTTCTGCGAAAGTGGCCTGCCACCACTGACCTCCCAATCCTCTCTTGGTGATTGGGCAGACGACATGGAGGCCGATGATGCACAGCACACATCGATACCTCCTCCAGAGACCATGGCTGACATTGAGCACGGAGAGCTCTGCTAGTCAGGAGATCATATGGCACAGTAATGCGCGTTATGCAGCTGGATGGCTGTGTGGTGTGCGAGCTCACCGTGGGCTTGCACCAGCACACTGCCTCCGCCATTTGATATGTCTCAGTCATACCCTGTGGGGACAGTCAATGTCAATGGTGTCCACTCCACTGCCAAGGCCCGCATGTTACACGACATGTCCAGAGCGGAAGACTTGGACATTGTCCTTCTCCAGGAGGTCCGTCCCGAGCTGCGCTTAGACCTATATGGC
Organism: Schistocerca serialis cubense; assembly: GCF_023864345.2. Taxonomy (NCBI): domain Eukaryota; kingdom Metazoa; phylum Arthropoda; class Insecta; order Orthoptera; family Acrididae; genus Schistocerca; species Schistocerca serialis. Next base: position 338,751,125 of record NC_064641.1, on the reverse strand, counting down.
TACACCACTTACAGCCTATCCTCTGGTGATGGCGCAGGAGACACGGCCATCCTTCACCGAGATGTCGTGGAAGTGACGGACGTGACATATTTGCCGAACGGGTGAGGCATCGCTCTCACACTTCGTGCAGTCCGCCTCGTTAACGGCTACGCCTTCTCCGGTACTTCGCGGTATGGTGACAAGTACGTCTTCTATTCGGAGGAGGTAACCCCACATTTGCAAGGAAATATGGACCATTACATAGGGGGCGGCGATTTTTACAGTGTTCTGCGGACCGAGGACCAGATAGCGCATTACGTCCTATGCATGGCTCTACAAGCACTGGTACGTGACCTCGCGCTCCAAGACACACGGCTGTTACATCATGGGAACCAGCGCGGATATACACACTTTAACGGCCACCCTGCCAGTCGTTTGGACCGGATAAACATCTCGCGTGCCCTCCACACAGCAACCCGTGATGCAGAACTCTGGCCGACGGCCTTCACGGATCATCTCGCGTATATCTGCACTATAACCATACGCCGACAACTCACAAAAGGCAGCAGAGGCCTGTGAATGCTGAACGTCATCCTCCTTCGCCAGGAAGCGTGTCGGCAAGCAGTTACTGACACGTGGCGTCGTTGTTTCAAGTACCTACCCATGTATACTTCCACGTTGCTGTGGTGGCTGTGATGTGTCAAACGTGCACTCCGAAAGACCCTGCCTGATGGCCTACTGGCGTGGCAGATCGAACTGGCAAAGGAGAACATCGTAAATTTACTATACAGAGTTACGTGAGCTGGGGACGCAACCGCCGTCTCCCGGACGTCAGATGTCCGTACAACGTATCAAAGTTCGTCTACTTCGCATCAGGACAGAGCAGCTAGGAGGTGTCCGCATCCGTGCGCGAGTGCTAGACTGCATCCCCAACGAAAAGGCGTCAGTCCATCACAATGTGAGCGAGAGGCGCCACCGCAAACGCCAGCTCATTACGGCGGTAAACACTGAGGAGGACGGCTGCGCAGTGACGCAAATGGACATAGCGCACACATTCGCCCGACACTATGGGATCTTGTACATGGCAGATCCACGAAACGTACGTGATTATGACGGGCTGTTGCACGATTTTCCCGCCCGTAGGGACGTGGTAACGAGTGATACTCTGCTGTTGCCCATTACATCAGACGAGCTGACATCGGCCTTGACACATGGAGCACCGAACAAATCGCCTGGGCCGGACGGCTTACCCCAGGAATTCTACCGTACTTTTTATGACCTTACGGGCGACAAGTGGCTTCAAATGTTTGAAGAACTGATCCGCCCTGATTTCACTATCCCCACGGAATTCACAGACGGCATCTTTATCCCAGTACCGAAATCGAATGGTGGTTGTAGGTGACAGGACTTTCGCCCACTAACACTCCTCTACAGCGACTACAAGATCTTGGCCCGCATCCTCCACGCGTCTCCACACCGCTATCCGGAAAGCCATCCACACCGATCAGACATATTTAGGTGGTGTCAGCAACATTTATACAGCGTTAGGAACATGCCGCGACCTAATTGCTTTGACAGCGGCCTGCAAAATTCGAGGCGTCCTTTAACCAAGCATTCGACCACGTCAACCACGGCTTCCTATTCGCAGTTTGGAACACATGGACCTCTCTCCAGAGTATGCACAGATGGTCCTTCGACTGGTCCACGGAGCGCGCTCCCGCATGATTGTCAACGGTTACCAGTCCGGTCACATCGTTGTTGGACAGTCAGTGCGAGAAGGGTGCCCCTTGTCAGATATATTATTTGCGGCAGCGCTTGAACCAGCTTTACATGATCTACGTCAGCGATTAATAGGCATATCCATGCGGGACGTGACCTTCCGTTGTGGTGCATTCGCCAATGATATGGTGTTCCTGGCCAGATCAGAGGATGAAATAGATGTGGCGCTTCAGTGGCTACGCCAGTACGGGGCGGTAGCTGGGAGTGTTATCAACGTGATGAAGACATAATACAAGGAGGGTGCTTTCCCTAGCAATTGCAGTGCCCACTGACAAGGTGCCCATACTCAAATGTTTAGGAGTGCAGTTCTATGGCAATGTTCGCCGCACGGCGGCGGCTACGTACAGCAGGCTCCTACACGAGACACGTGCTCTGCTGCAGGATAACAAATTGCGTCGCATGGATATGCTCCACAGAACACGTTATGTCAACACCTATCTCCTCTCCGAACTGAACTGTTTTGCGTATGTCCTTCCCTTACCGGTTACGATGGCCGACAGATTTCAAGCAGCATATAGACGTTTCGTGAGCACCGGCCTTGTTTTTAAAATCCGATACGCCACCCTCACACTGCTGCAGTGATGTCGGTTTAATTCATGTCTATAACCGTGCGCGATCGCTTTATCTGAACACTATGCGTCGAAGGTGGATCTGTGTCCGCGCCACTCTGACGGGCACCCTGATAGCTGAAGTGGCACCACACTCTCTGCATCCCCCGGTTTCTGTAGGACACAGTTCACCAGCACTCGCCCACATCAGATAGCTCTTGATTCACCTCGGCTACTTACGGGCAGAACTTCCGATGACACGGATGCTCATCACGAAAGAGTATTATCACCTCTATCAACAGCAGCAACCTATCAGTACGGTCGCAAAGAGATATCATGAAGATGCCTGGAACACGGTGTGGCGAGCGGTACACACTCCTTTTCGACCTACGACGGTGCGTCCATTGCGGTATGTGGTTGTGAATGGGAAGTTCGCTACTCGTCAGAGACTACATTTTATTCATCTGACAAACGACTCCTTGTGTCCGACATGCTCAGTCGTTGATTCGGATGCACACCGCCTGACTTGTGCCGTGACCAGCGAGTGCTGGCTACTGAGGCAGGCATTACTCTTGCGGCGATTGCCGGAATCTATCTCCCCTGATGATATATTGCGCCCCGACGCCGTATACTTTCCATCGACCAGGACGAACGCCGTTAACTGGCTAAAAGGCATGGCCCTTTACTACATATTTCGCGATGCTCCCAAAGGCAAACACGACTTTTGGTCCCTACTGATGACGACACATGCAGCTTTTTTGCCGCCACCCGAAGTACAGAACCGGTTTCACTAATTTAGGTTCATTATTTGCGGATCCTCCTGCTCACTGGGACGTTTCTGGTATGAGACGCAGACAATGAAGAAGAATCCTCGAGCACGTTGATCCTCTATAGACGCAATAGGGCGGGGGATGGGGGGGGGGGGGGGGGGGGGGAATCCCTCACATCAGACGAGAAGACGACTCGGACGTTCGGCTACGGCAGTTGTAAGATCTTTTTTTTAATGAAACAAACACAAATCCATAAATAAAGTAAAAGATATATAAAAATTAAAAAGTTATAAAAATTGAACAAATAAATAAATAAAACAACATAGACAGTCCCGCTACATCCTCTCCCTGATCTTTCGATCCTACAACAGTTTGCCAGCCCTCGGGTTTCCACCTCTGCCCTACCCGTCGTCCTGCTCCTGCAGAGGTATCTTTTTTTTTTTAAAAAAAAAGAAACGTACTAGAAGATTCCGGTTTCGAGTTGCGGTTCGGCATATATTTTCACTCGTCGCTGCAGATTCCGCATAAAGTCCCGATGGCGCTGATATCACAGTTCCTTCCCTTTCTTTTCTTCTCTGACCCCTCCACCTTCAATTTACATGTTACGTATCACAGCTGCGAATTCCGCGTGATGTCTGTTCTTTCGGAAATGTCCGAACTGAACTTACTTTTATTAAAGCTAAGTTAACGAGCCTGCATAACATCAGTAAAGATATACACTACACTCAAGTAGGCTGACTGCCTAAATCCCAATACCAAAAGGCATCCCACAAACAACTCGAGAACTATCTAGAAAAGAATTTCAGCAACACCATCTGGTACGACGCAGTAAATGACGATATAGTGACTGGCGATAATCTTCACAACATTATACTGAGACCAAAGCCGAATCGTAAAAGTTGCAAAATGATGGACAGTTTAGAGCATAATTCATATTCAGGAACCAAACAATGGAAATGGACCCGAAAAATACAGCAACAATCAACAGACAAGCGGAAGATGCAATTATTATAAATCACGTAGTGCGACCAGATTGGAAACTATTTCCCAAATCCTAAATATTTAGAAGAATAAAAATTATATACCAGTGAAAAACATCAAAGGATTACTTCAGGAAAAATGTGCGGAAAGTGGTGTCAAGGCTTCTCACCTGGAAAACTCTCTAACTATTTGAAGTATTCCAAGTCCAAATGAATTTGCAGAAGGCCAGTAACCCCAAGTAAATCGAGCAAGAAGTTTCGATTAAGACTACGAATATTAATTTGCTGTTGAAGTAGGGGCTTTTTACTTATATGATCCTTTTGAGCTTTATTGATCAATGAAAATTATGCTATTAACGTTTAACAGTTTTCAGATACGGAGCAAGAAGACTACTTTAGGAGGAGGAGGATAGTGTTTAACGCGCCGTCGACAATGAGGTCATTAGAGACGGAGCAGAAGCTCGGATTAGGAAGGAAATCGGCCGTGCAGTTGCAAAGGAACCGTCCCGGCATTGGCCTGAAACGAGTTAGGGAAATCACGGAAAACCTGAATCAGAATGACCGGAGACGGATTTGAACCGTCTTCCTCCCGAATGCGAGTCCAGTGTGCTAACCACTGCACCACCTCGGTCGGTAAGAGTAGTTTACGTAGCAGAAAGAAGAAAATATTATTAAGAAATGTGATATTTTAGTGACAAAAAAGGGGAATTTCAGTAGAGCTCAGGAAATAATTTAATTTTAATGAAACGAAAATGTAATTATCGTGGCAGTAGAGGGTTTTAAATTTAAAACTTTACAGTATACTTCAGAGAAGTTATGTTTTATTTATAATCGGACAAAATATCCGTCAAGACAAAAAGAAGTTTAATTTATAGCGAAGCAGTATTACTTTATTATTAAAAGACAAACAGCTATTTTTTGGAATCATGAAAGGAAGACACAGAGGTAACGACAGTGAAACCACGCAAAAAGAGAAAGAGGAGTCGTGGTTAGGGCGACTGCCCACAACAGCCGTGAAATCCGTGTTTGAGTCCTAATTCATTTCGCAATGGCTAGGACAAATTCTAAATAGCCCCAGGTCTTGTGAATTGCCCAACCATTAAATCGTATCGCCTGGTTGCCCTATAACCGAGAAAAGGTAACATACTAAGAGCGACATGTATAATTTTCTTTGATTCCGCTGATGGTGTTTTTTTTTTTTTTTTTTTTTTTTTTAATGGACTTGTAGTCCGGGGTGATAAGTTACAATACAGCATCACCGGTCTATTGCGGTCTAACTGTGTCGGTGAGGCAGTGAATTTCCACAGGGCAGTGACTGCGTCACTGCAATTCACTTTGGAGGTGTGGCGGTGGGACTTGTAGTCCCGTACCACCCTCTGCCGGTGATAGTACTACTTGAGTCAGGTGTGGCAGTGGGACTTGTAGTCCCGTACCGGGGACGGGGATGGATGGATGGTGTGGAGTATGTGAGGTTTAAACATCTGTACGTCAAGGATGCAACTGCGAGTGAGAAGTATCGATCTCAGTCATTCCAGTTAACTGAGTGACATAGCTGCCAGACGCGTTTGCTGTCTTCCTTTTATTCCATGGGTTCCCTTATAACTCTCACTTGTTGCCGCAGAAGAATCTGAACAAACACAGCACTAGTATATTCGAAGCCATATGCGGAGCAGGCAACACAGGTCTGAGGCTTTGGTAACGCATTACGGTTGCCATACGTGATGCTGAAGATCTCGAACTCCAACGGAAACCATTCTGGATAACTTGATGAGGAACAGCTCTTCGAATAAGTTCAAGGCAATCTTAAAATGCGTTTTATGCAGGTACGTGCCGAATAAAATAATGAGGGTCGTGAGAAACCTACCGTGGTTCAACAACAAAGTTAGGAAACTACTGTGAAAGCAAAGAGAGCTTCACTCCAAGTTTAAACGCAGCCAAAACCTCTCAGACAAACAGAAGCTAAACGATGTCAAAGTTAGCGTAAAGAGAGCTATGCGTGAAGCGTTCGGTGAATTCGAAAGTAAAATTCTATGTACCGACTTGACAGAAAATCCTAGGAAGTTCTGGTCTTACGGTAAATCAGTAAGTGGCTCGAAACAGCATATCCACGCAATCCAGGATGATGATGGCATTGAAACAGAGGATGATACGCGTAAAGCTGAAATACTAAACACCTCTTTCCAAAGCTGTTTCACAAAGGAAGACCGCACTGCAGTTCCTCCTCTAAATCCTCGCACAAACTAAAAAATGGCTGACATCGAAATAAGTGTCCAAGAAATAGAAAAGTAACTGGAATCACTCAACAGAGGAAAGTACACTGGCCTTGACGGGATAATGGCTCTGAGCACTATGGGACTCAACTTCTGTGGTCATCAGTCCCCTAGAACTTAGAACTACTTAAACCTAACTAACCTAAGGACGTCACACACATCCATGCCCGAGGCAGGATTCGAACCTGCGACCGTAGCAGTCCCGCGGTTCCGGACTGCGCGCCTAGAACCACTAGACCACCGCGGCCGGCCTTGACGGGATACCAATTCGATTCTACACAGAGTACGCGAAAAAACTTGCCCCCCTTTTTAACAGCCGTGTACCGCAAGTCTCTAGAGGAACGGAAGGTTCCAAATGATTGGAAAAGAGCACAGGTAGTCCCGGTCTTCAAGAAGGGTCGTCGAGCAGATGCGCAAAACTATAGACCTGTATCTCTGACGTCGATCTGTTGTAGAATTTTAGAACATGTTTCTTGCTCGCGTATCATGTCGTTTTTGGTAACCCAGAATCTACTCTGTGGAATCAACATGGATTCCGGAAACAGCGATCGTGTGAGACCCAACTCGCTTTATTTGTTCATGAGACCCAGAAAATATTAGATACACGCTCCCAGGTAGATGCTATTTTCCTTGACTTCCGGAAGGCGTTCGATACAGTTCCGCACTGTCGCCTGACAAACAAAGTAAGACCCTACGGAATATCAGGCCAGCTGTGTGGCTGGATTGAAGAGTTTTCAGCAAACAGAACACAGCATGTTGTTATCAATGGAGAGACGTCTACAAACGTTAAAGTAACCTCTGGCGTGCCACAGGGGAGTGTTATGGGACCATTGCTTTTAACAATATATATAAATTACCTAGTAGATAGTGTCGGAAGTTCCATGCGGCTTTTCGCGGATGATGCTGTAGTATACAGAGAAGTTGCAGCATTAGAAAATTGTAGCGAAATGCAGGAAGATCTGCAGCGGATAGGCACTTGGTGCAGGGAGTGGCAACTGACCCTTAACGTAGACAAATGTAATGTATTAGGAATACATAGGAAGAAGGATCCTTTATTGTATGTTTATACGATAGCGGAAGAAACACTGGTATCAGTCACATCTGTAAAATGTCTGGGAGTATGCGTACGGAATTAATTGTTGGTAAGGCGGGTACTAGGTTGAGATTCATTGGGAGAGTCCTTAGAAAATGTAGTTCATCAACAAAGGAGGTGGCTTACAAAACACTCGTTCGACCTATACTTGAGTATTGCTCATCGGTGTGGGATCCGTACCAGATCGGGTTGACAGAGGAGATAGATAAGATCCAAAGAAGAGCGGCGCGTTTCCTCACATGGTTATTTGGTAACCGTGATAGCGTTACGGAGATGTTTAGCAAACTCAAGTGGCATACTCTATAAGAGAGGCGCTCTGCATCGCGGAGTAGCTTGCTCGCCAGGTTTCGAGAGGGTGCGTTTCTGAATCAGGTATCGAATATATTGCTTCCCCATACTTTTACCTCCCGAGGAGATCACGAATGTAAAATTAGAGAGATTTGAGCGCGCACGGAGGCTTTCAGACAGTCGTTCTTCCCGCGAACCATACGCGATTGGAACAGGAAAGGGAGGTAATGACAGTGGCACGTAAAGTGCCGTCCGCCACGCACCGTTCGGTGGCTTGCGGAGTATAAATGTAGATGTAGATGTACACACGATGAAATTACCGGAGTTCAGCTGGTCGTCATTTTCTTCCTCCGTCGAAACTTCATCTGGACATCTGTCAGGCATCTTCAGGCGAAACATCGAATAGTGATGTCGACTGGTACTCCCGCAACGTTATCAAGTATTCAGTACGTCGCGAAAATTTTAAGATTCGCTTCAAGGGCTTCCACGGGGAAGACGTGACATCACTTGTCGGGTTTGATCATTTTCCGCAGTAAGAGCGTTACCTGAACAACCGAAGCCAATCTGCAACGGCTCACGTGATGGTGCTGGAAGGTGTCCAGATAAGTTAACACAAGTGTTAGGAAACGACAACGGGCGACACAACCGAAATATCATCGAGTATTTAGTACACCGGATGATTCTTACTGCCCGTAGTTTTCTACAGTGTTTGCACAGTTCTTTTAAGAAAATGGATTACGGTGCATGAAGTACTTTTGTGTTCTTTAAAATAAGAAAAGAAAGAACAAACGTAAATTTTGTAGAATATTAGCTGTTACAAATGGTTACGATCGCATATCAGTGAAGTAAAATGAAGTGTGTTACGGCTTTTTCGGCCGGGAGACACGGTTAGAGATATTCTATGTGACGTCACTTCGGCGACTTGTGCGTCGATGATTGTAAAATCATGGTGAAGACAACATACAAGCTCATGTGCGACCCGAGAAAAATTCGATTCGGATGTTAATCGAGTTTGGGACGCCACGGACGAAGGACAAAAGCTGCGCACCTTTATATGCATATTTGAACATATGAGAAGGGCATGACTCTTAGCAACTAAAACGTAGTGGGTCTGTGGCTGATATTACTATGGAAGTGCGGATTAAACACGTATACTCTGTAAGCGTTGTATTCATTATATTGAGTCGTATTACACAAGACATATCAAACAATAAAAGCATTTTCACCAACATAATAAAGTTCAAAAGTGAAAGAGTATATAACTTCCTCGAAGAGTAATTATTGTTACATTTCGCGCGTTACATTCTTAAAATCAATAAATGTATTGTATTACATACACTGTAAAGTAGACTACAGCATTCTATTTATCTCTATAGCAAATTTTACGAAGATCGGTTCATCCTTTTAATAGCGAGAACGTAACAGACAGAATTACTTTCGCGTTTATAATATTAGTATGGACTGAAATAATTTCGAAACATTCTAAGTTATCTCTTTTGAATGGTATACAGCTACAAAAGCGCAGTATCTTCTTCTTATCTTCTAAATTCCGTACGACAAGAATATGTGAGCATTGAGGGTTACGTACGTATACAGTTGTGTCCAACCGCGGCGCCCGACCCGCCGGGTATGCGGTCAGCAGCGGCCTGCACGCTAGGTGTCGGTCACCTGGGGCGGTATGCACAGACCGGGGCTCTCAGCACGCACGGCGCTTCACTGATCACGGCAGCCGTGGCGTTAATGAGACGCGGCCCGCTTTGTGGCGGTGACGGCCTTGTCGCTCAAGGAACTATTGCCGTCCGAGGTGCACGTGACGTCCACACGGCTCTACTGCCACATAGCAGGACAGGGAAACCACAGCGTCGTGCAAACTTCACCACCCGGCCGGGAAAACACTGCAAGCGTTCAAACGTACTGTTTTCTCTTTGCTGACACTTGTTGTTTTCTCTTTGGTGACAACTGCTCTAGTTATAAGAGTTTACAAAGCGTTATTTATGCCTAGCTTAGCCTCAAGTATCACCACTACTCTAGGAAAAGCGTTTCAAAAGTAAAAACTTTTTAAGCAGTTCTTCGCCCTACTTCGATCAAATGCTTTAGAACCATAACAACAGAATAAATGCAAGCCAACCTGTACATTTGCAGGTTCACAATTAATGTCATTTCATGTGAGCAAACAAAGTGAGAACGAATATGTTTTATAAAATACAGATCAACAACTTTCAGTCACAATGTAGGTTTTATTGCAGTGAATAATGATTTCGACATCAGGATGATCATCTTCACGTGTATTCACAGTCTACATAAATCCTTTTTTTTTCCAAATTTAGGTTAAATCTGTTGTTCGTAATATTACACACTAAGTAATGTTACAATTTGAATCTAAGATTAAAAAGCTAAAACAAATTGCAAAATAACTTATAGTTTCCAGCACCGGGTACATGGATTTGAAGGGAAGTATGATTAGACATGTTTATGCACAGTTATGAACTTCCAATTATACAGCATATTCGCAAACTCAACTCAAACAAGTCAAAGAATTTAAACATAAAAATGCTGCATTTCTACAAATGGATATTATTATTTCAGAGAAGATAAATAGCTTTTGTATTATTCATTATTTATAGTTATCATTTATAAACCAAATATTTGCGTATATTTCAAATGCGGCTGTATGTTCTCAAATGGCTGTATTATTAAAGACTTGTTTATTAAACGTTACTGATAAAGCTTCAGTTGTAGAACTCTGTTTGTTCACTCTACGTTTTTTCAGGACATATTTCTTTTTGTGACGTTATTTCTAACTGTTCTAGTATATCAAGTTTTTTACCACTGTGCCCACTAAGTAAATATGGTTAGCTATTGTAAATTAGTCAAAGTGCTTAGTTCTAAAACATCTGTGTGCTCTTTGTTGTGTGTATAGAAAGTTCTTCCTTTTTTGCCTACGTTAAATTCTGGATAAATGTTACATTGTAATTTGTGTATTCCGCTGTGTTATATTATTGGGGTGTTCGTTTTTATTGTGTGAGGTAAGTGGTGTTCCAGTTGATTGTTTGTGGAAAAGGATATTTTAATATTGGTGTCATTAGTGTTTCTAAATTTGTTAGCAGTTTCTTGTGAAGCTCTGCCTAAATAGTGAAACCTTGTGAACATATGTGTTCAGTTGGTTGTTATCCCTGTAGTTTTCCTGTTACGGACGTTCGCTTCGTCTGAATTTTGACAGATCATTTATCTACTGGTTCTACTGAATACGCTTTATTTATTGCAATGCCTTTGATTGTATCACTTTCATACGTTCATGATTTGCGTTTTAAAGGTAGTGTGTGCGGTCAGTTAACCAAGGACATAAATGTAGCACCCTTGTGTGTATTAAATCACGTATTTGGATGTCAGTTTCGGTTATTTTCCTGTAAATGTAAAAATTACATTACACTCATCTGACAGGATATCCTTGTCTGCTTTCCATTACACTTTATACTATCCCCACTATATTTCGACCGAGACTTGGGATTTCCCTTTTCAAATTTTCTATCTTCCCTACCTGGTTCAGACTTTCGATAGTCCACATGCCGACTCATAGAACTATATCCTTTCATTGGGTATTCATTCTTTTCTAATCGTCACGTTATCGTTGGCAGTCCACTTGCAGATATCAAAATGGAGGACTAGTCTGAAATTTTTCACATAGGAGGTATCATGATGAGTTTTTTTACCCGTAGCCAACAGGTCAACAAACAGCAATAGGGTGTCTTATTATATAAGTGTTAGACGAATATGTAAGCCAGAAAGCTTGGCAGGTAGTTACCGATCGGTAGGTTTCTCTGATGGGACAGCAAGGGCACGGACTTTGGAAGGACGGAGTACTCCTAGAATGGCGAATGAGATGCAATGCACAGGCGCAGAGATTACGATTTGCAGTGTCTTCCACATCACGGGTGGAACCCACTTACCAAAAGTTATCGCCCTGGGTACAGAATTGTTGGAGCGAACTGCGGCTGCCTAAGTCAGCAGTTGATGTCAGCAGATTTTTCACCGAGCTGCTAACCTACCAGCCGCCTCCGAAGAAACGGCAGCTAGTTGTATACGGAGAAATAAATGAGGTAGCGTTTAATTCTGTATTACTTTGTCTAGCGTTACCACACATGCTGGCAAAACAGTAAGGTTTCCAGTCCGGGACTGGGTGATGCCTACAGATTGGTTGTCAGAAGTGTTCAAGCCTACGGATTGAAAGTGCTGAACCCAGTAACAATAGGAATGAAATGACAACAATTTCGGAATGACTTCCGATTCGGCACATCCAAGTTCGGAACAGTTGCATATGGTAAGTAGGTAAAGAAAAGTGTTTACTTTTTTTCAGACGAATCCTGTTGCCATATCCAGGTTACGCCTTGAAGACTGCCAAGGTACATTCTGTAGGCCTAGTCAGCCAGCTGATTTATCTGAAATGAAGGTTATTTGTCAGCAAAGTACTTTGTTCCAACATGCTGTAAAATTAGTAATTTAAATATCATGGTACACTGTGTCATCCATTTATACTTATAACCATATACTACATGGAGAGGTCACAGGCACATAGCGACTGCTTCCTCACAGTCTTGCTCTACAATGATTAAGCATAAGGATTAGTTGTATTTGTTTTGATTCGTGACTGCAGTTATTGACTTGGTGTTTGGAAGTGATACTAGTGTAGGCAGCTAGTAATAATAACAGAACAACCGCTCTTATGAAGCATATTTCCAAGTTATTTGAGGATACTGATCAATAAGAAGCACTCACAAACAACTAAATCAGCAGTTACAAGCTTTATTGGCACGAGAGTATACAGAATAGGTTTTGAATGAAGTTAAAACTATAGTGAAGTTCCTTCATCATCAATCGCCTCTTCGGCTTCGAACCTCAACACCCCTACTTCGGGAAAACATCAGAGGACGTTATTGTAAACGACGTGTTAACCACAGCCGAAATAAGCATCTCTCAAATGAAACAGATTTTCGGATGGCCAAGTTATGTATCATGGCCCTACAATTCCAAATTTGGGGTTCTTTCTCAGAAGTTGTCTTCCCACAAAACTGAATAACAAAAGTGAGCTAAGTGTTACCTCCCCGTGAAAATATTTTGAAATGACAAGAATTGAATAAAACATGCAAATAGACCCAAATGTGAGCTTCCCACAGTAATAAAACTCAATTATAATTAAAATGTGCAAAAATCTTAAGTCCCCACAAAATTAACGTTAAGATGAACCTGATAAATTTATATAAGGGCACCTGCGCTGACCTTCGGCCCTGTGCAATAATAAAACCTGAACACAAAAACCAAAATTCTTACCTCACTAAACTGCATCTATATCTGCTCTTATTTTACGGCACAGCCCCGTGCAATGCTGGCCCATGTTTAATTTTGATTCTTGGAGGGAATGCATAGGAAATATTATTTAACTTGAAATGAATCTTTTTCTTTAAAAAAGTTACTTTGTAGAAAAATTATTATTGGGGCAATTCTTGAACACATTAATTACAATTAACGTATGTTATTAGCTGAGCGCAATGCTGCTTCATTACCTTCGATAACAATATACCTCGTCCAGAACCGTGACCAGAGACCCATGTCGACGCCCGCTCAGTACAACCGTCCACTCGCTACAGCTGCTGCCGACTCCTCACACACAACTACTGTTCCTGCCGACTCGCTACACGGAACTGAACTCTCGCGCGGTCATGCGCAGACTAGCAACGATAAATAACTCTCTGGTCTGAGATTCTGTCATGCCTCGCCATCGCTGTTAATGAATACACTGAATACATACGTGTTTCATAACCCTCCACTGGGGGGAGGGGGGGGGACAAAAATTTGACAGCGATGGTGAGTCATTTGGACTTGCCATGAGCAACAAATTTTTTCTTAACTGATTAACTTTACAAACAGATGTAGAACATGAAGTAAATATGGTGCACATGCACCGAGTACAAAACATATCAGACAATGAAAAAAAGATATACATACAATCAGTACAGAACATATCAGCAAATCAGAAAAATGTATATAAAAATCATATTGATAAATGACAAAAGTGCACACTTACTGACGTTCAGCACAAAACATATTAACAAATGACATAAGTGCACATGCACTGAAAAATTCTTCAAAGTCTTCACAACAAATAGACATAATGAGTACAAATCTCATTGACAAATGATATAAGTGCACATGTACTGTAGTTCAGAACATATCAGCAAATGAAAAAAAAAAAACGAATTAGTCACGATTACAAATCATATTAGCAAAAAATGATTTTCACTATGTTACAAGAATTAGGATAGGAAAGGGAAGGATTGCATCATGGTTGTAGCACTTTAGGTTGCACGCAGCTGCACGGAAAGTCCATATCTTTCTACCGTAGCATAACACCATGTGAAACAATCTGAAGTTCTTTTCCCAGAAGTATTTATCAGCGTATCCAAGACACTGAAATGTCGTAGTAATATTCCATGTTATCATTTTAGCAGTACATTAGGTACACCAAACAGTGGGACCATAATAACATCTCCATCGCTCAAGGTGGTGGACAGCATGTCGTGTCAACACCACGTTCTTGTAAGGTACACAAACGTAGAATTAGTGCAAAAACCAAATATTGTGCTCCATGATCAAGAGGATGTACAGGATAAACGGATATTGCAGTGATTCAGGGTAGTTAGGCCAGAAGGTGAAGGACATTAAGTCACATACTAGTCTTCACTGAGAATTTCCTTAGTAGTTTGCGGCATTCATTGTCCAGTTGCCGGCCGCAGTGGTCTAGCGGTTCAGGCGCTCAGTCCGGAACCGCGGGACCACTACGGTCGCAGGTTCGAATCCTGCTTCGGACATGGATGTGTGTGTTGTCCTTAGGTTAGTTAGGTTTAAGTAGTTCTAAGTTCTAGGGGACTGATGACCTCAGATGTTAAGTCCCATAGTGCTCAGAGCCATTTGAACCATTTTGGCTCTGAGCACTATGGGACTCAACTGCTGAGGTCATTAGTCCCCTAGAACTTAGAACTAGTTAAACCTAACTAACCTAAGGACATCACAAACATCCATGCCCGAGGCAGGATTCGAACCTGCGACCGTAGCGGTCTTGCGGTTCCAGACTGCAGCGCCTTTAACCGCACGGCCACTTCGGCCGGCTGAACCATTTTGAACCATTGTCCAGTTATTGAACATTTCTGTACCATGTATGTAGTATTACAGAATTATGTTCATAAATTGGCGTTTTACACAGAATATTGGCACTCATTGCCTAATTATAAATCATCAGAAGTCAAAATATTCATATGGTGTTTTACAGAGAACATTGGTACTCATTTCCTAATTACAAATCATCAGAAGTCATTATATTCATGTGGTACTTTACAGAGAACATTGTCACTCATTTCCTAATTACAAATCATCAGAAGTCATTATATTCATATGGTGCTTTACAGAGAACATTGTCACTTATTTCCTAATTACAAATCATCAGAAGTCATTATATTCATGTGGTGCTTTACAGAGAACACTGGTACTCATTTCCTAATTACAAACCATCAGAAGTCATTATATTCATGTGGTGCTTTACAGACAACACTGGCACTCATTTCCTAATTACAAATCATCAGAAGTCATTATATTCATGTGGTGCTTTACAGAGAACATTGGTACTCATTTCCTAATTACAAATCATCAGAAGTCATTATATTCATGTGGTGCTTTACAGACAACACTGGCACTCATTTCCTAATTACAAATCATTAGAAGTCATTATATTCATGTGGTGCTTTACAGAGAACATTGGTACTCATTTCCTAATTACAAATCATCAGAAGTCATTACATAATAATATTCATATAATGATTTACAGAGAACATAGGCACTCATTTCCGAATTACAAAGTATTATTATATTTTTTTATTATTTGCTAGCAATGCATTGCGTTGAGATCGATAACTAATTGCTGAGGGATAATAATATTTGCGTTTGACTTATTGCTGCAAATGAAGATGTGTAACGTCATTCGTCATGAGTCAGCTGTAGCAAGGTTATGAAACAAGTAGAGTATATGTGATCACATTCATAAATGACATAGACTTAATGAACAACTGCTCATAGCACATTAATTTCATAAATAATTTCTCCTGCAAAAAGTATAGAAAAAAATGGATTATTAATCTGAAGGAAGAAACGTATTTTATGGTGAAAAGTAGTGATCTCGAATTAACAGGCAGTGAAATGTGTATAAAAATGTGTTCCATAGCTGTCCTTTCCAAAACCTTCAGTCATCCTACTATGCAATATAACACATACTGTCAAAACGAACTGCAACAAATACTTAAATAACAATATAGCATAAATACATAACTTCAACATTACCCTCATCTGTAAAGAAAAAACTTCATTATCCATCACTTCATTATCCATATTATCATAACTCCATTATAATCATCACCTGTAAAGAAAAACTTCATTGTCCATAGTAGCATATTCTTCATCATTATTCATCAGCATTCATTATCATCTGCAAAAAAATCACTTCATTATTCATTATACAACTATTCCTTATTTCTACCATATTTCATCACTAAAACTAAGATGTGTAGTTCTGTCAGACAGCCTGCATCAATCGCCTTGTATTCTGAAAGAAAAAATTAGTTAAGACTGCTGTTCTACGACGTGTATAGTATATTCTTGTTAATGCTTGTTAATCCTGATCCATTTACTCTTCATCACAAGGTTTGCATCTTCTTTCATTCATTCCGAAGGTGAAATTCCCATTTCTGTTTAATTTATTTCTTTTACGCATCATTTCTTTCTGAAAATGATGAACAAAGATTAATGTCTTGCATTCACATCATATACTCACTAAATAATGATTGGTTTATGGTAACATAATTAAGCATACAGCATAACATGACCGAAAACGTAATATGTCAAAAAAAATAGACAGTGTTCAAATACAAAAATGTACACAGAATATCACAATGCAGCAGCAAAAAAATGTAAAACAGTCACGATGTTAAGATATCATAAGGCAAAATGTCAAAGTCAACTGGTGTTTGCTATATCTTAACTATTTCATAGTGCATACAAACAAAATATGAAAACAATCGTACATACATAAAAAAATGATGACAAGAAATGTGACCTTCTTTGTGTTCAGCTTGTATGTTGTGTAGTTAGTAGAGGCGAGAATTAAAGACATTAATGGAGAGAGAATTTAATAAAATTAATATGCCTCTAGATAAAATTGCATAATTATTCATAGCATACGTAATTTTATCTGGAAAAATGTGCACAGTCTGGTATGTAACGACAAGAAGAGCGACCTGCTAACCTTACCTTGCCGGGAACTTGCCAAGAAAAAATACGATAATCATCAGTAAGTAGTCATGTGAATATAATTGCATAAGTGATCATAAAATTAGCAAATGGCATTATAGCATGTTAAATCATAAAGTATCTTTCAATAAAAGGTTTGATGTTTGACCAGTGGTGGTTTCCTTTCGATTTTCTGGTTCTCAAAGTTTCGACGTGTACAACATTGGGGTGAGGAATGCTGCGAATCCGATATGGTCCTGCGTATAGAAGTTCAAATTTACTGCACCTACCTTTTCCTTTATTAGATAAATGGTGTGTACGTACTAATATCTTTTGTCCAATGTGAAAGTCACGGCATATACAAACCCGTTTTTGCTGTCTTCTCCGGTGCTCTGCGGCACGTTTGATGTTGTTCAGCGCAATGTCAATTATTTCATGGTGTCGTAGTCGACGAGATGTAGGAAATGTTACTAATTCTTTAATTTTGTTAGGTGGTTCAGCATTTTTCAGTATAACAGACGGAGATAGCATAGTAGATTCATTTGGTATGGAATTAATTACATCCTGGAATGAGAGTATGTGTGTGTCCCAATCAATATGTCTTTTATGGCAGTATATTCTACAAAGTTTACCAATTTCTTTCATTAATCGTTCACAAGGGTTCGAAGAAGCATGGTACCTAGATATATAGATCGGAGAAATGTTTCTAGCTCGTAACATACGTGTCCATATAGCAGAACGAAATTGTGATCCATTGTCGGAAATTACTTTCATCACATGCCTTACATGAGAAAGAAAATGTTTTACAAATGCTTTCGAAACAGTTTTAGCAGTAGCTTTGCGTAACAGAGTGAAGGTAACAAATTTTGAAGTGAGTTCAACAGCGACAAAGATGTAGCAAAAACCTCTATTAGTTCTGGGAATCGGACCAAAAATGTCTACAGCGGCCATATGTCTCAATTTAACAGGTACAATGGGATATAATGGAGGAAGTTGTGTCTGACTTAGCTTTCTGGCAGATTTTACATGACGCTAAACCTCGTCGTATACGTTTCTCCATGTTGGCAAAATAACAATTCTGTCTCAGTATAAGAAAACATTTTCTAGCTCAGTAATGTGCATAACTTAAATGAGTATACCAGATTAATTTGTTAAATGCTTGTCAGGAATGCATAATAACCAATTGTTGCTGTCAGGATGAGAGCGGCGAAATAGAATGTCATTGCGTACAGTGTAGTGGTTTCTAATCGTAACATTATTCCTATCTTGCCAGAAGTGTTTAATCTCTTTCCACGCGTTGTCTTTATGCTGCTCTTGTGCTATGTCCTGTAATGACGAAGAAATAAAATTTTCAAATGCAACTTGTTGAATGTATATGACGCTAAAATTTGCTTTGCAGAAGTTGTTGGCGATGTCTTGCTGATTGTTGCCGAGAGAACGAGATAGTGCGTCTGCTACAACATTTTGTGTGCCGGGAATGTGAACTATTGTAAAATTAAATTCCTGTAAATAAAGTTTCCACCTGCTTAACCTGTCGTGTGTAAATTTAGCTGAAAGTAAAAACTGTATCGCTCTGTGACCTGTGTACACGGTGGTATGTCTGCCATAAAGAAAGTGCCTAAATCTCGTAAAAGCCCATACAACACATAATGTTTCCAGTTCGGTAACGGAATAATTTCGTTCAGCAGGTGACAGAATGCGACTTGCTAATGCGATGTTTTTAATTACTGTGGAGCCATCTCCTTCAATTTCCTGGAAAATATGTACTCCTAAAGCGGTGTTAGAACTGTCGGTGGCAATGGAAAAATTTCTGATAAGATCTGGTTGCTATAAAAGTGGTGCATTCAACAAAGCGTGTTTCAGGTTCATAAATTCAGAATGTGCTTGCTTATCCCAGGACCAAATAGTGTTTTTACCTGTCAGTTGGCATAATCTAGGTGTGTCTAAAGCAGAGTGATGAATAAATTTACGGAAAAAGTTAATTAATCACAAAAAGCTGCGTAATTGTTTTTTGTCGTAGGAACAGTAGTGTCACGTAAAGCTTGAAGTTTTTCCGGATCAGGCGCAATGACTTCTGCTGAAATTACGTTTCCAAGAAATTTTATAGAAGTTTTACCAAAATGCGATTTACTATATTGACTGTGAGTCCTTGTGCATGAAAAGTTTGCAACAGTTGTTCAAGAATCAGGTTGTGTTCAGTCCAGTTAGCTTCTGCAATAAGAATGTCGTCTATGTACGTTGTAATTCTGTCTTTAAGCTCTGTCGGTAGTATTGTATTCAAACCGCGAATAAAAGCTGCAGAAGAAATAGTTAAACCGAATGGTAATTTGCAAAATTGATAACAGTCGCCAAAACACAGAAATGCTGCGTACTTTCTGCAGTTCGGATGGAGCTGAATTTGCCAAAATCCCGATTTCAGATCTAATGTAGAATAAATTTCAGTGCCGTGAAATTTCTGTAGTAGTTCCTCTAGTGTCTGTGGTCGATCGGTTTCACTAATAATTATGTCATTGATGTGACGTGAATCAAGTACGAGGCGAAGTGAGCCATCCTTTTTCTTAACAATATGTAGCGGGTTTATGTACGGACTAACTGCCGGTTCAATAATTTCTTGGTGAAGCATATCCTGCAATTCTATCTTAACTTGTTCTCTATGGATATATGGAATGGGATAATGCTTGGCTTTAAATGTATCTTGCTGTTTGACTTGAAATTCATACATGAAACCGGACATAGTACCAGGAATGTTGTCGAAAACTGGAGCTTGCTGTAAAAGAATTTTGTGTAGTTGCGTGCGTTCGTCGTCTGTATTTGTACTGCTTTGTTTAACTTTATTAGAAATCATCTGCATAATGTCATAGTCGGCTTCGTCTGGAGTATTATAGTTGTGTACGTACGTATCAGTGAACAATGTGGAATTACAGTCAATGTTACGTGATACGGAAATGACCTCAGTGGGATTAATTGTTTGTTCTTCTGCAGATAATGAGTGGTGAAATTCCAAGGCCAATTGTACATTGTCGTCCTTCAACATTAAATAGGAATTTGGAAAATCAATAACTGCGTCGTGTTGTACTAGAAAATTAGTACCTAAAATAACGTCTGTTGTCAATAAAGGAACAATCCAAAAATTTGAGTGAAAAGTATGACCTGCAATACAAAATGATAAATGCGTCTGTAATTTTACATCTAGTCCTTTACTCGATACTGCTCCTTTCACTTTCGTTTTGCCTAATGGTAATGTAGGGTAGGTATTCTCTTTGATACATTCGTTGAAAGTTTCTTCATTTATTACTGACATAGGTGATCCGGAATCGATTACTGCTGAAAATATCGATGAACCAATTTTATTTTCGAAGACAGGATGTGAAATGGTTTTTTGAACAACTGGTCTTTCCTGTAAAAGAGTGTCTCGGATGTCGTCAAAAGTAATAACATTTTCGTGAACAACATTCAGCGTGTCTAAAGTAGTGCTTGTGTTACTAGAAGATGCGACCTGTATAGTATCTAGTCAGATTCTATCTGACGTGTTATTATTTTTTGGAGGATTTTGTGGCATTTCGACTATTTGAACTGTTCTGTTCTTTCTTCCAGACGTATTACGTTCTGGATATCTACTATCTGGTTCATTCATGAGAATATGTTCTTGCGGATGATTTTGCTGTTGGTAAGACAGACTGTTATTAAATGTACGCTGAAAATTGTACTCATTATTTTTACGTCTGTCGTGATAGTCATTCCTATACGGTGCATTGCGATAGGAACTGAAATACTGTGTTTTCTGCACGTAGTTATTTCCTTGCTGCCGTGTGTTACCATTTGTTGTAGCTGTGACTATACGTGCATGCGGCGAAACATTAAAGCCTGGTTGACCTTGTGCATCACATTGTTGGCTAGGTATGTTAACCGGCTGACTTTCATACTGTTGTGGTGAGAAACGTCTATTATTACCAAAATGTGGTTCCTGTTCCTGATAATTTTGACGATAATGATAATTAAAATTGTGTTTGTTATTAAAGTTCTGGTGGCTGTCGTTCCTAAAGCGTCTATTAGCTTTGCTATTGAAATTGCGTGCCTGATCATAATTACTGTATGTTTGTTGACCGTGGTTATTATATGAAAAATTTTTGTTAATGAAGGAATAATCCGATTGCTGCACCTCCAAAAGCTGTAACAGATCCCTGAATGCCGAGATATTTTCTTTTTGCTGACCCGTTAAAAGTGACACTCTTAAGGATCGTGGCAATTTAGAAATACACTCCTGGAAATGGAAAAAAGAACACATAGACACCGGTGTGTCAGACCCACCATACTTGCTCCGGACACTGCGAGAGGGCTGTACAAGCAATGATCACACGCACGGCACAGCGGACACACCAGGAACCGCGGTGTTGGCCGTCGAATGGCGCTAGCTGCGCAGCATTTGTGCACCGCCGCCGTCAGTGTCAGCCAGTTTGCCGTGGCATACGGGGCTCCATCGCAGTCTTTAACACTGGTAGCATGCCGTGACAGCGTGGACGTGAACCGTATGTGCAGTTGACGGACTTTGAGCGAGGGCGTATAGTGGGCATGCGGGAGGCCGGGTGGACGTACCGCCGAATTGCTCAACACGTGGGGCGTGAGGTCTCCACAGTACATCGATGTTGTCGCCAGTGGTCGGCGGAAGGTGCACGTGCCCGTCGACCTGGGACCGCACCGCAGCGACGCACGGATGCACGCCAAGACCGTAGGATCCTACGCAGTGCCGTAGGGGACCGCACCGCCACTTCCCAGCAAATTAGGGACACTGTTGCTCCTGGGGTATCGGCGAGGACCATTCGCAACCGTCTCCATGAAGCTGGGCTACGGTCCCGCACACCGTTAGGCCGTCTTCCGCTCACGCCCCAACATCGTGCAGCCCGCTTCCAGTGGTGTCGCGACAGGCGTGAATGGAGGGACGAATGGGGACGTGTCGTCTTCAGCGATGAGAGTCGCTTCTGCCTTGGTGCCAATGATGGTCGTATGCGTGTTTGGCGCCGTGCAGGTGAGCGCCACAATCAGGACTGCATACGACCGAGGCACACAGGGCCAACACCCGGCATCATGGTGTGGGGAGCGATCTCCTACACTGGCCGTACACCACTGGTGATCGTCGAGGGGAGACTGAATAGTGCACGGTACATCCAAACCGTCATCGAACCCATCGTTCTACCATTCCTAGACCGGCAAGGGAACTTGCTGTTCCAACAGGATAGTGCACGTCCGCATGTATCCCGTGCCACCCAACGTGCTCTAGAAGGTGTAAGTCAACTACCCTGGCCAGCAAGATCTCCGGATCTGTCCCCCATTGAGCATGTTTGGGACTGGATGAAGCGTCGTCTCACGCGGTCTGCACGTCCAGCACGAACGCTGGTCCAACTGAGGCGCCAGGTGGAAATGGCATGGCAAGCCGTTCCACAGGACTACATCCAGCATCTCTACGATCGTCTCCATGGCAGAATAGCAGCCTGCATTTCTGCGAAAGGTGGATATACTCTGTACTAGTGCCGACATTGTGCATGCTCTGTTGCCTGTGTCTATGTGCCTGTGGTTCTGTCAGTGTGATCATGTGATGTATCTGACCCCAGGAATGTGTCAATAAAGTTTCCCCTTCCTGGGACAATGAATTCACGGTGTTCTTATTTCAATTTCCAGGAGTGTACATAATTGAATGAGTGCAGATTCACTGTATGGTTCACTTAGGTACTGGTTTTGTTGGACCATGTGCTCAAAAAATTGCGTGACACTGGGAAAATTTGAGTTCTCATAATTTGGCAAACTAATTAATTGATCCTTAATTCCGTGCTGTGTCGTCTTCGACCAATACGCTGACAGAAAAGCGTTCTGAAATTCTTCTACCGAACAACATTGTCTCGCGATCGGTCTCATACGAGTTGCCGGTTTGCCTTCCAAAAAACTACAAATAAATTCAAGTTTATGTGTTACAGGCCAATTCGGTGGAAAAGCAAATCTAAATTGTTGTATCCAATCCAGAGGGTGAATCTGCGTTCTGTCATTTTTTAATACTTTAAATTTTCTCATTGATAGAAAATGTTTGTAATAAAAATTATCATCTCCGTATGACGGAACAGGTTCAGGATTGTATGGGAATCTGTTTGACTGTGACTGTTCTGAATGTAACTCACGTACTCTCTGTAGATTACCTAAATTATACGCGCTGCGTGAGTCTAACAAATGTTCGCAAAGTGGCGACTGCTGTGATGTGTTATTAACTAAAATATTTTTTATCTCTGTTACCTCTTGCTGTAAACTTGACAATTTTCTACGCAATGCGTTATTAGATGAATCAATCTCATTGATTGTCTGCTGTAAATTTTGGAATTCAGGTGTTTCGTTAAACAAAATCGGTGCAGTATTGTCTGATTTGCTGTCATTATTACTTTCAATAATATCAATACGACTGGCCAATTCATCAGATTTTTCAGTCAGTATATTTACCTGATCATCGGTTTTAGTGTCAGAGGCATTTATCTGTTTTTGCATTTTACGTGCTGTTTTGTTCAGTTTTTTAACGTCAGCTTTGATGTCATCGGAATCCTGTGTTAGTTCTAATTGTTCGAATCTGTCTGTCACTGTCTGAATATCTGCTGTGTGTGTATCTGTTTTTGATTTAAGATCGGAAATTTCATCACGTAATTCGGTGTTCAACTGTTCAATGGTATTAATTTGGTCCGATACTGTAGCAATATTGTTGTCTACGTATGTTTTTGCCTTCGTAAACATTTTACGTTTATCTTCTTGTCTCTGTGCAATGATTGTTTCCATGACTTGTCGTTTTACTTTATTTTGATCCTGTATAAATTTGCGGAAACGCGTATCACTGTTTTGTAGGTGAAGATTAAAACGCTTTCTTCAATTTGAGTGTTCTGTTGGTCGAATTTCGCATCTATCTTTGCATCCATTGTGCGCGAAAGATCTGCTGTCATTAGTTTAAACTCGTCGCGTAATTGTGTAGCTTTCTCAGAGCATTGTTTACCTACTGTACTAATTTCCTCTCTAAGTGTTTCTGTTGTAGCTGTTTACATATCCCTTAATTCTTGAGCAACAGATCTAATTTCTTCACTACTTTTCTTAGCACAAGCCTCAATTTCCTCGCGTAATTGTTCCTTAGTATCATGACATTGCGCGGCAACGGCTCTAATCTGTTCACTAAGCTGTCTGGAATTGTTGTCTAATTTTTCATTAAGTTTGTCTTGTTTTTCATTCTGTTGTCTGACCTGTTCGTTAAATTGTTTGAAATCTTCTTTAAATTGTTTGTTATCTTCATTAAGGTTGTCTTGTTTTTTATTAATTTCATTAAGTTGTTGTTTGAGATTCTCACTTTGTTATTGTAGCAATCTTGCCATAATTTGTGCCAAGTCAAAATTACCATTTCTATTCTCTGTGCTGTTTAGTGGTGTACCTGCAATTGTCACGTTTTGTGTGACCATTTGGTCATTCTGTGATTCACAAAAAGGTTAGCTTATCGGATGTGTACTGTTAGACACTACCTCGGAATTAAATAAATCCGACACATTCTGATTACACTGTTCGTTTTCATTAGACAAAGCGGTCTGTTCATTACGTGAATCCTGCAATCCGGGTGTGTTAAGCTGGGCAGCGCTCATTGCAACAGTACGCCCCGCGTCATCAATGGTCGTCAAATTAACAGACGACGCAATTGAATTGGTCTGTTCATCACTAAGATCAAAATCATTATTAGTGGTCGGTACGTATTGATTGTCAGTAAACGGAGGAATGTCATCATTACACTGCGTGTCACAATTACTATCGCTCAAGTTGTTTAGTTCGGTTATTTCACTCATTATACCTCGCGATGTACTATTAACAGTTTTTCGCGGCATTTTTAAACTAATCACAATTATTCACAGATGAAACAAAGACAATGCAAAATCCAACAAACACTATTACAACAAAGAGCAACGAGTTGCCGATGATCTGTAGAAGAAAGTGACAAAATTAGTAAAAGCGTTGCGCCAAAATGCTAATTATATTAAGTAAATAAGAGCAGATATCTGTCTACTTTTCAGAAGATTCTCAAAGAAATACGATCCTGGTCCGGATTTCGCCAAGTGTAACCTCCCAGTGAAAATTTTATAAATGAAAAGAATTGAATGATAATGCAAATAGAGCCAAATGTCAGCTTCCCACAGTAATAAAACTCAATGATAATAAAAATGTACAAAAATCTTAAGTCCCCACAAAATTAACGTTAAGATGAACCTGATAAATTTTATAACGGCAGCTGCGCTGACCTTCGGCCCTGTCCAATGACTAAACCTGAACACAAAAACCAAAATTCTTACCTCAGTATACTGCATCTATATCTGCTCTGATTTTACGGCACAGCCCCGTGCAATGCTGGCCCATGTTTAATTTTGATTCTTGGAGGGAATGCATAGGAAATATTATTTAACTTGAAATGAATCTTTTTCTTTAAAAAGATTACTTTGTAGAAAAATTATTATTGGGGCAATTCTTGAACAAATTAATTACAATTAACATATGTTATTAGCTGAGCGCAATGCTGCTTCATTACCTTCGATAACAATATACCTCGTTCAGAACCGTGACCAGAGACCCATGTTGACGCCCGCTCAGTACAACCGTCCACTCGCTACAGCTACTGCCAACTCCTCACACACAACTACTGTTCCTGCCGACTCGCTACACGGAACTGAACTCTCGCGCGGTCATGCGCAGACTAGCAACGATAAATAACTCTCTGGTCAGAGATTCTGTCATGTCTCGCCATCGCTGTTAATGAATACACTGAATACATACGTGTTTCAATCTGCGAAGCTAGTTGGCATATAAACTTGTACTACTGTGGTAGGCATGGGCTTCGTATCTTTCTTGGCCACAATAATGCTGTTTGTAGTAGATTACCGGCATTCCTACTTTTTTTATTCATTATTAAACCTACTCCCGCATTACCCATATTTGATTTTGTATTTATAACCATGTATTCACCTGACCAGAAGTCTTGTTCCTCCTGCCACCGAACTTCACTAATTCCCCCTATATCTATCTTTAATCTACCCATTTGCCTTTTTAAATTTTCTAACCTACCTGTCCGATTAACGGATCTGACATTCCACGCTCCGTCCCGTATAACACCATTATCTTTCTCCTGATGACAACGTGGTCCTGAGTAGTCTGCGCCCGGAGATCCGAATGGGGGACTATTTTACCTCCAGAATATTTTACCCAAGAGGACGCCATCATCATTTAACCATACAGTAAAGCTGCATGCCCTCGGAAAAAATGACGGCTGTAGTTTCCCCTTGCTTTTAGCTGTTCGCAGTACCAGCACAGCAAGGCCGTTTTGGTCAGTGCTACAAGGCCAGATCAGTCAATCATCCAGACTGTTGCCCCTACAACTACTGAAAAGGCTGCCGTCCCTCTTCAGGAACCACACGTTTGTCTGGACTCTCAAAAGATAGCCCTTGGTTGTGGTTGCATCTACGGTACGGCTATCTGTATAGCTGAGGCATGCAAGCCTCCCCACCAACGGCAAGGTCCTTGGTTCATGGGGTGCAGTACTATATACTCATTGCTAAATAAACAGTGTACAAGTGTGTGACAAAAAGTTATGCACTTTTACACTGTTTATTTGGTACTACTTTAGCAATACTATATACTCATTGCTAAAGTATTACCAAATAAACAGTGTACAAGTGCATAACTTTTTTTTTTCGCGTACCAGAGGACCGGTACGAAATCGAACACTAATTTGCATTACAATAGATTTCGATATATCGCAGCAACCTTTGCGTTTGATAGACCCACTGTCTAGTAGTGACATTTTCGATAAAAGCATTATTTTATACTGATCAGCCAGAACATATGACCAACGACCTACTAACGACCAGACGATTGCAGCAGCATCTACTGAGAAATGGCTGCTAGTCAGACACAGCTATGGAGTGTGAAGTATTAATGAGTTCACTTTCAACACGATGATATTGTCTGTTCGCTTATGCAATTCTGTAATCTGTTCCTAATAAATTATTCCGTGTGCAGAATGGGGAAGCGTGCTATCTATATGGTTTGACCGAACTCAGATTTTGGTGGCCCGGAGGTACGGTACGAAGCTTTACGAAACTGTGTGACTTGTCGAATAATCGAGGAGTGCTCTGGTGATTGTCTTCAACACGTGGTCCATCCAGCGACCTACCAAAGCCTCATTGCTTCCATGCCACGGCGCGTCACCGCTAATAACCTCGCCAAAGTCAGACTATTACGTCGGTGGTCACTATTTTCTGACCGATCAGCGTATACCAATTATAGCACATGCTAGGAACGTAAATGGCCAGGTTATGGTGCCAAGCAGCCTGAATAATTTCGGAATGGACGGAGTCATCCAAAGGCGTTGGCAACAGAGGTCACCGGCTGGGCACAGTGATGATGCAGCGAACTTCGGCAGCCAAAAGCGAACGCTGGGTTCAGCAGATTCTTTGCCGGCTTGCCTAGCCACCAGTCGCAGCCGAAAATGCTGCAAGGAGACTGTCAAAGCACTTGATGACCTGCCGCCTACGCGCCAAATGCATCGCCCGTTGAAAAAAAGTCACGATTGTCACTGAAGGCCGTTGTTTTTTATTTTACGAAATTAATACAGTCACGGTAGAAACACTGACAGCAATGGATAACATTAATTACCCGCTTTAGTTTTCAACTCTTAAAATTGAAAACAGCCATAAACTATGTATAATATTTTTTACAGAAATTAATCAAGACCCCCAGAAGATGTGGGAAACAAAGAAAAATGAAATACTCGTTTTCAGAAAAAGGTGGAGTTATGAAAACGAACCATTATCGTTTTGCTAGTGCAAATATCCGAACGTCGTAAAGGAACACCTAGTGGAGCTGATATAATAAAATGGAACACCAGCAGCAGTTCTTCCGCTGTTATTTTTATATAACTACCAGTTTCGGCGATTCAGCACACAACAGCCAGGCCTTAATCAACGTTGAGTGGATTAATTCTAGTCCTACACGTGATCCCGTCAAGTGCCACCATCTGCGAACTGCTTTCCGTAGACTGTAACAATGGTGTTGTGTCTCCAACCGCCGAGCGGTTCTAGGGGCTACAATCTGGAACCGCGCGACTGCTACGGTCGCAGGTTCGAATCCTGCCTCGGGCATGGATGTTTGTGATGTCCTTAGGTAGGTTAGGTTTAAGTGGTTCTAAGTTCTAGGGAACTTATGACCTCAGCAGTTGAGTCCCATAGTACTCAGAGCCATTTGAACCATTTGTCTCCAACCATCAACTACCAACTGAGTCAGTTGGTAATTGATAGTTGGAGACGCATATCGGTGCCACAGTCTATGGGAACCAGTTCATGTACTCGTACTACTGTACTTTTATAGTATTTGCCGGCCGGAGTGGCCGTGCGGTTCTAGGCGCTACAGTCGCAGGTTCGAATCCTGCCTCGGGCATGGATGTGTGTGATGTCCTTATTTTAGTTAGGTTTAATTTGTTCTAAGTTCTAGGCGACTGATGACCTCAGAGCCATTTTAACCATTTTTATAGTATTTCTTTCATCCATTTCGTTCAGTAATTGTCCAAAGTCCAAAGTCCAAAAGTCCGACTGAAACTGTCTACTTGTGTCAACTTATTAAGGAACAATCGCCGCAAAATTTACAGTCTGTCTACAGTGTCTTCGGCATAATTTTCATTTCATAAGTATTATAATGTTACCAGATGCCACATCGGTTACCGTAAATTACTTACGGTTTCAGATTTGGTTTTTAAATATCTATCGTGCCAATATATAACCTATCTCGGGCATGGATGTGTGTGATGTCCTTAGGTTAGTTAGGTTTAACTAGTTCTAGGTTCTAGGGGACTAATGACCTCAGAAGTTGAGTCCCATAGTGCTCAGAGCCATTTGAACCATTTTTATAACCTAGCTAAAACTTCCTTTTGTCCCCGGTTACTTCCTAATATACATACTTCCTTCATCACTCTTAAACAGTTACAGTGGTTAAATATTGCAATATTCATAATAACACCAGTAGGATACACCTTTATTCTTCTCTACAGCCATATTACCCTACTTCTTTCTTCTTTCCCTAATCCTGATACAGAATTCCGGATTGTAACATGAATGAATTTTCGATTCTCTTAGTGTACCTGTATGTAATTTATTCTTTCTTCTTATCAAGCAATTTTTCAATCCTCTTTTAACCGTAGGCATTGATAATGGGCATATGTGGGGGTTGGACAGAAATATGGAAACAATGCCTGAAATACATGGTGAAACATAGATGCAGACGCTGGCCAAGCTTGCCTGCTGCACTTACTGTATTTCACCACGAACGTCGTCTGTGTAATGTCCTCATTGCGTTGGAAAGGTCAGCTGTCGTCTGAACAGTGATGTGTGTGGGAACGAGTTCGTTGTGTCGGATTTAAGTGAATTCGTACTTACGCAAATAGTTGGTGCTCGTTTGATGCTTGCTTCCGCAACCGTGGTGGTCAAAGTGTTTGGTGTTTTAGGAGACACCGTACCGAAGATTTACAAAGCGTAAAGGGGAAGTCGAAAAACATCGTTAACGGTCACAACGGGGACGAAAGCGTGTAGTGTGTTATCGTCACAGACAGTCATTAAAGAGGATTGTGAAAAAAAATAAGATGGTGACAGCTGCAGAAGCTACAGCAGAACAGAATACCGCTCGAACGCTTTTGGCATCGGAACAACACGAAGGTAGCTCCAAAAGCAGGGAATTACAGGATGATCTGGTATTCCATAACCGTTCATCGCTGATAGAAATGCTTGTGACAGTTGAACGCAGTGCCGAAAACTTAAAGCCTGGTCTTTGCAGGAATGGAAGGAAGTCACTTGGTTGGATGTATCTCTTCCCACAATGTTTCCAACTGGTGGCCGAGTTTACGTCCGAAGTGTGCAACATGGCGCGGGTTCGTGTTATACCATGTTTCCCATGGTTAATCTGAAAGACCACATTACAGTCAAATTAAGTGACTCATTTGGCTGATCGGATTCATCGCACGATACAATATTTGTTCAGCAATGGCGACGCTACGTTCCAAGAAGAAAGGGCCTATGTTGACACAGCTCGCAACGCGCAGGATTGGTTCTGTGAGCGCAAGGATGAATTTTTGCATCTCCACTTACCATAATTGTCACCAGTTTGCAGTACTGCACGCCATACAAAGCCGTTGAACAGAAGAAAATGCAGTTGACCATAACTGTCACACCCCGTCCCTATAACTTCAGTTGGTGCACATCGTTTCACTTTTATAATTTATTGTTTTATATGTTTTGCGTGTTTGTTCTTTCTATGTTATCATTCTCTAACTTATAATAATTAATTACGCTTCATGCACTGCTAGATCTTCCACATAATTCCACTTCTGTAATTTTAAGAGCTTTATGTCTTTTACTATTTATACGTCCACCGTTCTAGGCCTATACTTTTATTATTTTAACGAAAAAGTCTTTATACAATAGTATTATTATACTTATAGACTAAAAACTTATGACTGCATACTTCCAAAGTTTCACAATTCGAATATTTTCAGTTGCTTTTTCAGTTTTCGCTACTTTGTTTCCAGTTTTAAAATATACTATTTTATTCACATTTTACAGTTTTGCGCATCTATTCTGGTATCTTAAAAGAACGTTTTTCCATTAATCAACTTTTAGAATTTTATTGTAAGACAATTTCTTGTGCTCGGAATCTTTCGCGGCCGCATGACTGGGGAAAATCCTCTCAAGTTTCAAGCGCGTCAATTCCAATAAAATTCCTGAGCTTTTGATGGAGGAGCTGGCCATCGAAAACTCGAGAATATCATCGGAATTGACGCGGCTTGAAAACCGTGAAGATTTTATCAAGACCATCTCTTATTGAACCCGTAGCATCCCTGCCGCTACTCATTCCTGACCTCCCTTCTGCCACCCCACCCCTCACCCCTTTTCCTTTCCAAGCCTTCTTTGCCCGTTCTCAGTCCCTCTTGGTTCATTTTACAATTTTATTGTTTTATATCGCTCACATTTTACATACGCATTTTTCTTCACTATTAGTGTTTCAACGAGAATTCTTACATAATTGTTGAGCGCCCATAAGCCCCAACACACACACACTCTTACATAATTCTGTGTTCTGTTATTTTAAGCCGCCCTCTCTTGTAAAACTCATGAGTTCCTTACCTCCCCATCCTCCAACTAGCTTAACTCAATCTACTCTCCTCCCTCTTATCTCTAAAATCCGCCTATTGAAACACTGAACGCAGTTACAAAATACAGTACTCTTAGACGTTATTCTGAGTAAATAGGACGTGCTGCTGATGCAAGTCCTTAGGTTAATTCTGCATTTATGTATAATTCTTTCCTTTTCTTTTACTATAAAATATTAGGTGGTACATATTTAGTTTTACTTCGTTTTATTTCTGAAGGTGATCAAGAGTGATCGAAATACGTAGTCGAATAAAGAAGGGCTACAACTCAGATGGAATAATAAATGAGAAATATGTTAAATATATAAATTTGCAACCTTTCTAGAAGTAACAATTAGAATTGTTCTCCATGTCCGTCAGTTGTTGAGAATGCTATTATTACAAGTAGAGTTAATATTTCTTAAACTGTAGTGTCTGACGTCACTGCCACCAAGAATCGTGAATAGTTGGCCGACACACCATTGTTACGGAGACGTGCCTAGATGGTTGAACCAGGGAAACATGCAGCGAGTGTCGCTCCGTCTTGATTGTAGAATAAGCTTTGTTAATGCTCGCACTGGACTAGTGACATTGTTTGAGTAAAGTTGCGCAGTATATTTCTGCTGTGACAAACTACCGACGCTTAGACTCTAGTAGTTGACGTGTGAAGCTTGCGTGGTGTACTGCGTATCACTTCGGAGTATGACGATATGCCGGGCGCGGTGAGCTGTCAAGCTGTGAAATGCTCAAGTGAGGTGATTTTGTCGTCGCTGATGACCTCTTGGTCATGACTTGTACTTTAGCGGAATTTTTTTTGGCTTGGACAGTAGCTAATGACTTAGTTTCCAGTTTTGCAAACTATGCTGGAGAGGTGTGATAAGCACACCTTGATTAAGAGCATTAATTGAATCTTCCGAACGTAGATTAGCTTTGTTGCTAAACTTAAACAAAATCATTTCTTACCTGAGTGAAATTATCGTGTAGGGCTTTGCACCCCTGAATCGCCAAACTTGTGTTTTGATTCGGTTTCGATGTGATTACGAATGAACAACTACATTTTCTGAGAACACTTGGCCTCTAAAATACAGTTAATTCTTACCAGAATCAGTTTCTCTTTATTTATAGGTGTACTGAATTTCCCGAAATGTGGTTGTGTTGAAAACTTCATTAGGTACAATTCACATGTAGCAGCGCAACCAACTGAGAGCTGCACTGGAAGTAAGGTCAGGTGAGTTTCACAGGTTGAGAAAATGCTGTTGGCCGTAAGGGACGCAGTACTGGCAGGTAGATCAGTGTCAATATAGTGTCACTCACCCCAGTGAACTGCCGCTTACGTTAACGGTGCGTTATATCCTATAGTAAAGTGTCGATTAGAGTTTGACGTTAGAATTTCTCACGGAGACGGCGGATATATTTTGTCCTCGACAGGAACACAGTTACTGAATTTAGAGTGAAAGCCAATCTGACCAACAGAAGATATGACTGCCCGGCTAGCCGCGCGGTCTAATGATCTACTTCCCGAGCGGGCAAGCGTGTCGGTCCCCGGCACGTATCCTCCTGGAGGACAAGTGTCGAGGTCCGGTGTGCCGAGAGCTTGTGGATGGATTTTAAGGTAGTTTTCTATCTGCCTCGGCGAATGCGGGCTGGTTCCTCTTATTCTGCCTCAGTTACACTACGTCGGCGGTTCCTGCGCAAACGTTGTCTCCACGTACGCGTACATCATAATTACTCTACCACGCAAACATTTGGGGTTACACTCGTCTGGTATGAGACGTTCCCGTGGGGTCCACTGGGGGCCGAACCACACATCAAACCTGGGTTCGGTGTGGAGAGGCGGTGGGATGAGTGGACTGCTGTAACCTGTTACGGAGTGAACCACTTAGGGCTAAGGCGGGGACGAAGCCCCTCCGTTGTTTCTAGGCCCCGGTTCAATACCAATACAAGAGGAGATATTAGAAATATTTCTGGCTCGAATCTTTGCTTATTTCGACACCGTTTCCTCTTCTGAAATTCTAACTACGTATTCGTTATTACGAACTGAAATTTACTGGAAAATTCAGTTTTTCGTCCTGTCTCACTAGTACTATGACCATCATGTTCTCCGGTACCTGTGTCTTTTGTTACTTTCTGTAAACCTCTACTCCTGTGAAATATGATTACTAGATTACTCTTACTATCGATGTCATCTTTTGCATGGTAATTTCCTTCTAAACCACTACCCGTAGACTTCGTCTTTGAGGAACCAAAACATTTCCACTATCAAACCTAAAAATTAATTATTGGGAATTTTAACTTGCGTATGGCCTATGGGTGAGAGACAAGGAGAGAGGGCAGTAGGGCTGAATTTGAAAGTAATACCTGTTGAGAAACAGCCCGTATCCTTCAGCAGTGGAAGATGGCACAGAGAATACAAACCAGACATTATCGCTTTTAGTGACAGAATAGTGGTCAGACGTCAAAACTTGTGGGAAACCTGATACTACTGATGCCACACAGACCAAAACTTGCGTATTCAGTGCGGCTGTCGCACCCGAAGTAATTCCCTTTAAAGGCAGTTTAATTTTGGGGAAATCAAACGTCAGGGTCTTACAAAAGAATTGGATTGACAAATCTTGCAATTGAGGTACGTACCAGTTCTTATGACAACTTTTTTTCTGTTTGTAAATGGAATATCCTAAAGTACATACCGAGGGGCTTTAGACCTGATCAAATGGGTTAAAATAGCTCTGAGCACTATGGGACTTAACTTTTGATGTCATCAGTCCCCTAGAACGTAAAACTACTTAAACCTAACCAACCTAAGGACATCACACACATCCATGCCCGAGGCAGGATTCGAACCTGCGACCGTACCGATCGCGCGGTTCCATACAGTAGCTCCTAGAACCGCTCGGCCACACCGGCCGGCAGAACTGAACACATCGCGGTACTGGACGAGGATCTAAAGAACTTCTAGAGCAATGCCAGTCCATGTACGACGATGATCTCCTGTCAGAAAACACAATTCAAGCACGTGAAGACGTCCTACAAGCAGTATGAAAAGCGGACAGGAAAGATGATCCAAATTGGTAACGAATCTCGACATGAAGCGAAACAGCCGGCAAGCCTGGAAGTTAGTAAAAAATCTCTGGAATGATCCTACTACTCCAGCGCCTCTCCTGACAGGATAGTTTACCACATTCTGTTAAATGGAAAAATACTATACGAGGTGACGAGAGTGAAAATGTTACGTGAGGTGAGTAATGAAGTGGACGACCTCGCCAAGGCATTCGAAATTGAAGAGTTATGACGAACGATCCACCAAATGAAGAAGCACAGAACTGTGGTCTTTGATGAGATCCAGACTGAAAAAAAGGGTTTTTGGGCCTGCAGCCAAAAACTGATTCTACGGTTCATGAATTTTTGTATCGCTACCATGCACATTCCGAAACTCTGGAGGAAGGTCAAGATGGTGGCACTGCTGAAACGAGGGAAAGAACCTACGGATCCACAAAACTTTAGGTCTGTGTCACTTTTGTCCCATTTGAGACAATGGTACTTGACAGAAGTTTTGGCGCAACAGACACCAAAATAGTATCAAACAACCAGGATTTATGACTGATAAATCATGTGGCGACCAAATACTCAGTGCCACCCAACATACACGGTGGCTTCGAAAGGAAGCAGGTTAAAGAAGTCGCTGTTAAAGATCTCTCGGCAGCTTTTGATACTTTTAACCACTAACAGTTTCTCTTTAAATTTTATAAAATGACTAAGCACTTCAGAATGACCACATTAGTGGAATGTCTCCCTCAAAATAGGCGTTTTTATGTGACGCTACAGAGGAGAAATACTCACTTGGGACGCAAAGAATGGGCTACGCTAATGCAGTGTCCTGCAGCCAATTTTGTAGAGCTTCTACACAGACGACCAGCCTACAAACACTGCGATGAGACAGTTTAGATATGCCGATGATACTGCAGCGGCCTATGAGGAAATACACTTGACGAAGTGGAGGAGAAGCTGACGTGGACTCACGATCACTTAACTGTCTACTACAGAGAAAATTTCCTAAAGCCATATCTCTGTAAAAGTCAGGTGTGTGCCTTCCACCTTACAAATAAAGACACACATAGGCAATGGAAATTGACGTGGTAGGATCTGGAGTTGAACCATTATGAGTCGTATAAATATTTGGGCATCTGACTTGAGCCGGTCGCGGTGGCCGTGTGGTTCTAGACGCTGCAGTCCGGAACCGCGGGATTGATACGGTCGCAGTTTCGAATCCTGCCGCGGGCATGGATGTGTGTGATGTCCTTAGGTTAGTAAGGTTTAAGTAATTCTAAGTTCAAGGGGACTGATGACCTAAGATGATAAGTCCCATAGTGCTCCGAGCCATTTGAACCATCTGACTTGACAAAACTCTGACATTTTGGAAGCACTATTAAAACATTACGAGAAATGCGTATGGTAGGAATAATATCACCAGAAAACTCTCCAGTATGTAATCTCAAACACTGAGAACATCGACTCTCGCACTATGTTCCTCTGCAGCAGAGTATGGAGCACTTGTCTGGTACAATTCTGTACACACAAACCTCGCACAGTGGCAGAACTTATCGCAGAAAATGACAAAACTATCCACGCGGCTGATTATTGGAAATACAGCGGTGTTTTTCGTGACCCGGAGACGTAAAGTAAGCAATTATTGAATTGTCATATCCCTTTTAGTCTGAATTACCCGTTCAGTATCTTCGCACAAATTTTTCTCTTTTCATCTTCCTTTTATAGGGTCGGCATTAACATATGAAACATTGTTTTTGGTGTTACTTTGCTGTCGATTCTGATAACAAATCTGTCCCTGGACTTTTCGGTGTAACTCAATCTCTGACCTGCCTTCCTATTCGTAGCATATCTTACTCTAGCCAGAGAAATCCGCGAATATGACAGTAGTACAATAGTTTAACAAGAAAAAGAAAAGAAAACCTGAGGGTAACCGGTTATTGGATTTATATGCTACAGCGAACGGCCATTTCAGGTAACAAGGGACGGACCACATTGGTAACGACAAGTGGTGATCATCAGACGTTGGCGTGACAAGTATATACATACACGTGTATCTTCTGCCACGGGCTCTACTGCTACTTGGGTGCAGAAATGTAAAGGGAATCTTTGCCAATGTAATACGCTAGTGTTGGCGAAACGTCAGACAACTCATCAAACACACGTCAGTCGAACAACTAGAGACCTACATACATACGTACATACATTAATCCTTGTTCCATAGATCATAAATGCGACATTTCGTAATGATGTGGAACGTGCCACTTTAAATTTTCTTTACACAAAATAATTGATTAATAAATTTTTTTCAGTTACTATTTAATATCTAAGAATTCATCTACTTAATAGAAGGATTTGTCATTCAGAAATTCTTTTAATTTGCTTTTAAATGTTGGTTGGCTATCTGTCAGACTTTTAATACTATTTGGCAAATGACGAAAGATTTTTGTGGCAGCATAATTCACCCCATTATCTGCTGCAGTGAGATTTAATCCAGAATAGTGAATATCATCCTTTCTTCTAGGGTTGTAGCTATGCAATTCGCTGTTATTTTTGAATTGGGATGGGTTATTAATGACAAATTTCATAAGTGAATATATGTATTGCGAAGGTACTGTGAATATCCCGAGTTCCTGAAATAAAAGTCTGCAAGGTGGTCTTGGGTGGACTCCAGCTATTATTCTGATTACACGCTTTTGTGCAATGAATAATTTCTCTCTTGATGACGAATTGCCCCAAAATATGATGCCATATGAAAGCAGTGAAAGAAAATAGGCATAGTAAGCTATTTTACTGATACGTTTATCACCAAAATTTGCAATAACCCTAATAGCATAAGTAGCTGAACCTAACAATTTCAGCATATCATCGATGTATTTCTTCCAATTCAATTTCTCGTCAATGCACACACCCAGAAATTTTGAGTATTCTGCCTTAGCAACAGGCTTCCTTTCATAGTCTATATTTATCAATGGTGTCATGAGATTTACTGTACAGAATTGTATAAACTGTGTTTTCTCAAAATTTAGTGAGAGTCCATTTGCAGAGAACGACTTAATAATTATCTGAAAGATATTATTTCTCAGCTGATACTTGCTTCTTGGGTGTGATTACTATACTTGTATCATAAGCAAAAACAACTAACTTCGCATCTTCATGAATACAGAGTGGCAAGCCGTTCGTGTGGGACACCATTCTTGATAACTCCCCAGTTACAGGACTCTACTGGTTTTTGTAGACTATCTATACTGTTAATTTCAACTTTGTGCATCCTTCCAGTTAAGTATGAATTAAACACTTTGTCCACTGTCACATTCATACCACAATACTTAAGCATATCTAGAAGAATTTCATGATTCACACATTCGAAAGCCTTTGAGAGATCACAAAATATCCCAATGGGTGATGTTCGGTTTTTCATTGAATTTAATGTTTCATCAGTGAAAGCCTTTCTGAAAACCAAATTGAGTTTTTGTTAGTACTTTATTTTTACAAGTATGTAACGCTTTACTTGAATACATTACTTTTTTAAGAATTTTAGATAAAGCTGTCAGAAGTGAGATTGGGCAGTAGATGTTAGCATCAGATCTATCTCCTTTTTCATGCAATGGTTTAACAATAGCATATTTTAGTCTATCTGGAAAAATTCCCTGTTTCAGTGAGCTACTACATACGTGGCTGAGAATCCTACTTATTTGTTAGTAACAAGATATTAGTACTCTGATGGAAATTCCATCAATTCCATGTGAGCTTTTACTTTTCAGTGAATTTCTTATTTAGCAAATATCAGTAGCAGAGATGGGTTGAATTTCAATTTTTTCCGATTGCGTGGGTACTGTCTCTTCCATATACTGCCTTGCATTTTTAATGAATAGCTGGAACATATTTCTCTACAACACTTAAAATATGATTATTAAAAATGTTTTGTGCTTCTGACTTCTTGTTAACAATTTTTTCATTGTGTTTGATAGAAACAGTCTTCCTGTGCTCTCATTGCTCTGTTTCCCTTTTCACAATATTCCAAATTGTTTTAATTTTATAATTAGATATGCAAATCTCAGACATAATGCACATACTTCTGGACTGTTTAATAACTTTTCTTAATACAGCGCAGTAGTTTTTACAATGTTTCATTGTTTTGGGATCATTGCTCCTCCTAGCTGTAAGGTACATTTCCCTTTTCTCTTCACAATATATTCTTATCGCTTTAGTGAACCATAGCTTTATACATGGTTTCTTATAATGATATTTCACTGTTTTCCTAGGGAAGCTGTTTTCAAATATACTCACAAAGGCAGAATGAAATAGGTCAAGTTTTACATTAGCATAATGTTCCCTGTACATCTCATCCAAGTCTAGCTGTTGCAAGCTTTCCCTAAAATTTTGAAGTGTAGAAATTTTAATGGAATGCACTATTTTGGAGAACTGTTTTGCATTTCTGGATGGAACTATATATTATACTGTAACTAGCTGTGCATCATGATCATACAGACCATTTTAACAGGAAAAGTATTTATTTGATTAAATTTATCCTGGTCTACGAAAAAATTTTCTATCAATGTGCTGCTTTCCTGTACCACCCAAGTAGGGAAATCAATGACTGATGTCTAATTGAAAGAACCAAGTCATACTTCAATTTCAAGCTTTCTATCTAACTCTTTCAGAAAATCTACATTGAAATACCCACAAACAATAATTTGCTTTCCTTTGTCTGACAGGTAACACAACAAAGAATCCAACTCTTTTAAAAATAGTTGAAAATTTCCCAATGGGGACCTATACACGTCAACAATCATAAAAGTGCCTTTATTTAGTATAACTCACATGCATATGCTTCTATGTATTGCTATACACAATTTTTTTCTAGTTTCCAATCTTTTCACACTATGAGTGATTTTTAAAATATATGGAAACTCCTCCTCTCTCCATAATGTCTCTACTTGCATGTGCTGAAAGCATATATCCACCTACATTTACCTATTCCATACCTGTGACTACATGATGTTCATACAAGCATAGTACATCTGTCCAACCCTCAGTTTCTAAATCTTCTATACAAACAAGGAGCTCATCTACTTTGTGTTTTAATCCCCTATATTCCGATGCAATATATTAACATTACGTTTTACTGTGCTTTTATGTTAATCTTGTGACATACTAACATTAGTTTTCACTGTACTGTTATGAAAATCTTGTGATATTTTCACATCTCTAGTACCTGCATGTCTGAACTTCTCATTAAGCTTATTTTCAATCAATGTAGGATGATTAGATACTGATCTTAGCCTAAATAAGTACTCCCATGAGTTTCAGAGCTCCCCCTTAAAGATTTTGCTTCATCCCAGCCAGTTTACCCTTCCCTTTCCTATTGAGATGCAGGCCATGTCCTCTGAAGTCTCACCTCCCAATACCATCAACAGGAACCAAATATATGCTTGACAAAATAGGCGCCCGAAGCAGCTGGTCTAGCTCCATATTGGCTCCTCTGACAGAGCTGTTCAGTTGGGGCCAGTCATACTGCATGAAAGCAGGAACCAAGCCAACATTTGTATGGTTCGTTGCAGATGCTATTTTAACCAGGTCACACTTAATATTGTAGCCCTGATCCCTATCAATACTGTTTCCTGCTCTACCCACTACCACAACATGATCCTGCTTTGTAAAACCTCGAGGCAATGCTTCATTATTGATTTCTTTTTTCGTAAACCCAGGTCAGCATCAAAATACGAAAGTATTAACAGTTGTTGAAAATAATTCTGGGACCACTTTCTATGTAAAATGTACTGTTCTAAAATCAGCTGTTACTAAATTTATAACTAAGTTACCTGTATGCTTCATTGCTGCATAGGCCAAAGCAAGGCTACAAGCATCTTGAGCTAAAGTGAACCGTAACTGATAACTTAATTTCAATAAGATATCGATGAGAATTCACAATTGCAGAAATCGCGATTGATGTATCTAAGTTTCTTACGGATGTAGAAGATCAAATTCACATGCGCTAATGAACACAGATCCTTATCTGATAATCATGTGTTTACATCCACAATTAATTTGCAACTTCTATAGAAATTCGATTTTAAATTATTCTACAGCTACACTATCATTTGTAAAATATTTATAGAACTTTAACACACACAAAGAAGTCTCCAAAAAGAGACTGGAATGTGTGAATCGTGCGAAGTATTATCACTTAAGTCAACAACGACTAATGGTCACTGTGCATTTTAACCCAAAAAATCTGAAAACGGTGAACCGAATGTAATTACTTTGCCTGTGTAACATATTAAAAACGTTTTGTGAAATAAAAGACGTTGATCCCTAAGGAGTTACTTTTTTAGCTGACTGAACGTAACAAGGATAGGATTTTTTGTTCTCTTCTCCAGAATAATGGGCAGGATTTGTATACATAACAAATAATTTCTAGGTAGCACATCAGCAGAACAGAAGAAAATTGTTATGATCAAAAAATTATGGTTATTCGTTATAAGTACTGCACCGTAAATTGAATGCCCATTTTTTAAAAGGTTATTACTTGGCACTGGCGGTAAGGAGTCTGATACGGCTCATACAGCGTGTCACAATCAGTATCTGGGCCATGTAAATACTATAATGTTGAAGAAACCATGGACAAACTCGTGATACGTCGCCACCCTGAGCTACGTCCATAATCAAGAAGCACGAAAGGCGCAGTGATGTGGCATTCTGCGAACCTTGCGCTACGGAGCCACAAAACATAATATCCGATCCCAGCCACCCAACCGTGTCCCCGCACTGACGGGAAGTGCGCAGGTAAGAGGGGACCGGCAGTAATTGACGCGCCGTGGTGGGGAAGGTCCGCTGACACCTCAGGATAATGACGGTAAGCGACGGTATCGCTGGCCGTGACCATTTCCGAATCCTCAGTCTTCGTACCTGGAAATTGGAAATTTTTGGTAAGTTCCTATGGGACCAAACTGCTAAGGTCATTGGTCCCTACGCTTACAAACTCCTTAATACAACTTAAACTAACTTACACTAACGACAACACACACAACCATGCCCCATGGAGGACTGGAACATCCGACGGGGTGGTCAGTCGCGCGTCCCGCCTTAAAAATGGTTCATATGGCTCTGAGCACTATGGGACTTAACATCAGTCCCCTAGAACTTAGAAATACTTAAACCTAACTAACCTAAGGACATCACACACATCCATGCCCGAAGCAGGATTCGAACCTGCGGCAGTAGCGATCACGTAGTTCCAGAATGAAGCGCCTAGAACCACACGTTCACACCGGCCGGCAGGGCGCCTTAGAACGCACGGCTGCCCCACGTCTCCTTGTCTGATCATCCTCTATGCATCTGTGAATCTGAGGTAATGACAGCCTCTTTATTTACAGGTTAACTTGACGGGCAAATCGTTATATGCTGGCTGCTGCGTGAGAAGAATTCACCTCCGTGACCACAGCCAGTAGAA
This sequence comes from Schistocerca serialis cubense, assembly GCF_023864345.2. NCBI lineage: Eukaryota > Metazoa > Arthropoda > Insecta > Orthoptera > Acrididae > Schistocerca > Schistocerca serialis. The sequence continues at coordinate 338,709,375 of NC_064641.1, read as the reverse complement.
CTAAAATACGCAAATTGCCATTGCTGTCTGGCGCCTGCCCTGTTTGAAGGAGATGCGGACACGTGTGGGACCTCCCCTAGTGAAGCACGATATCAAGTGACTGCAAGCTACCGCCTACATCCATTTCAGTGAGACACATGAATACCGGCTCAGTGGCTGTATGTAGTAGAGCCCCACTGGCTATACACTGTCACCGATTTAGATAATGGGCTTCTGCTTTCACGGCACCCGTCATCCGTGGTATGGTGTTGGAATCTGCTGATGTGCAAATCCTTCTTTGAATGCATGGGGGCAGGCCGCACTATCTCCCGGAAATTCGCGACGGGCTTGCACCTGCAGACTACTCTCCTTGCGACCTGGGCGACACCACCGCTGGATGCTGACCCACACAACAGCCGTGTTGATGAAGGGCAGTCCCCCAACCCTTGTCTCACGAGAGAGTACCAATCGGCGAGACTTCTGCTGCACCAAAGAAGTCAATCCGTATTGTCAGATATAAATCATGAATGTGAGTCCAGAAAATCCTGTATCACTGATTCCACGGGGCGTATGACAACTATCCACACCAGCTCCTGAGCTTGGCTTCCTGCGTCACTATCATTACTACCTTACCCGCCCAGCTTCCACGCGCACTAAAAATCCTCACCCGACGGGTACCCGATACTGCGTTGTCGCTCGGATCTGAAGCCGGCGGTGCACGCAACTGAAATCTCGACGTCAGTACTCGTTGCTGGTCTCAAAGACTGTCACATTTTGCATCGCCTTTAATTTACATTGTTATACATATTATGGAGGGTAGTGTTAGAAAATGAAATAGTGTATATACCAGTCACATTAATATATCTGATTGAAAAAAAATTTTTTTTTTAAAAGCGTTTACGCAAAATGGAGATACATACGTGAAAATTGTATTAATATTCACTGGTATATTTTGTCTATACAGTCTTGCCACACAGTAACAGAATATTCAAAGCAAATGTATTTCTTGTAGTTTTTTCCAAACGTATCAGATTTTCCTAGTTTTGCTTTTGTAGTCCGTAAACTGTTATCCTTCTCGTCGTTTCGCACCACCCGGCCCTATTCTAACTTTGTGCCTGCGCGCGGTCCCATAACAGCTTTCTGCCAGTTAAGCTCATACTGATTGAGGCCAGGTTATCTCACTGAGCAATCTGTGCATAAGATATGTGTTTAGTCTTGCTTCCTTCATTCTGGTTCCCAACTGAAGTTAGGCTACGTTTATTTGAATTTGTCTACTCGGATGTTCTTACATCTGCGGTTTTTCCGATTTCTTCAGTTTTTCGTTGCTACTGATATGTGCTGCTACATTATAGGTTGCTTTTCGCGCAAGTCATTTTAACTTCGATCATCGCTTTAAAGCACACTATTTAATGTTACTGCTTTGATGATGAGTAATGGAGCTTCGCTATAATTGTTTCTCCTGTTTATTACTATGATGTAAAAGATGACTGGCATACTATTCTTAGCGGCCTTATGTTGTTATGATCACTTGCTCTTAAAAATTGATTATTCCGAAGATTATACTTCAGTCCTGTCCTGCACACATCACCTGATAAGGCTTACTAAGAAAGTCATCATCCGATCATTGTTTTTGAAGTCATTGATTTTGAAGTCTTACAAGTCACTTCACGCTGCGTACGTACATCACACTACCATGACGATCGCTACTGTATATGTGCAATTTATGACGACTTGTAATACTGATGGACAATATGTTGTAAAAATTCAGAACATAAGATGCGATTATGGCTGCATAGCTCTGTCAAAATGGGTCATGCAATAAAATGCTTTTTTAGCGATCTTGGCTTGTGAAGTTTTCTTCGGTTACCATACACTGCTGATCGTCCCCAGATTGACCATGTCAGGAACATACACCTGATGATGCATTTTAAGAATGTGGTAACGGTCATGATCTTTGAATAAAGGACGTTAACAGCCTGAGCGGAAAACTTTCTGCTTAACATGCAGTATTTCGGCTGTGTTTTCCCTCATTTTAAAGTTACATGTTACTTTATTGCTTTATAACTCACAGCAATGCTCGGTATTTCTATCCCTGACTGCTACTGTCAGCTAAGTTTTTCTTGAGAGTTTCTTCAAGGCAATGTTACGTGAATCTCCTACAGCCAGGATGCCCTGGGTACTCACGGAACTACGTGGAAGTTAATCTCAAGGTCCAAAGGGAGTTGGTTTCAATATCGCCGTCCAACTTAACAGCAATTAGCAGCTGGAGCTGACTCCGGAAAAGACACGGCCTGCGGAACTCCTTTCGGCACGCAGGCCACATCCGAACAATGTAAGACCTATAGCTGCTGAGTCCATTAAAATGACTACCAAGATTTAGCTTTTAAGTGTATTACTATTTTCTCTTTTTAAAATATTTTACTCTTAACTGAAAAATGCACTACTATTTAAAATGCTTACTAGTTTTAAAATATCGACGGCCGAGCAGGAACGTGAAAAATTCTTTTAGTGATTATTATTACTACGATAATTTTCATACATTCTTATGCCAATGTCGTGACTTCGCTTCGGCGTTTATGGCTTTAGGGTAAAATAAAATTTTCTGTTACACTACCGTGATAATGCACATTTCGCTGCTGGGAATTATTATCGTTACGGGATTGCTCTGTCAGTTTCATAATAAACCTTCCTAATCCTATGTTTGGACCAGCAGTGATAGAATAACAATGAGGAAGTGGTAACCCCAACACGTGAAATAGAAAAATTAAAATGAAACTTTGAGAAAAAGGGCAAAATACTAGCAGACTCCTAGCATTATACATCACTTCACATTTATAACAACAGTTATTGGCCTATTGACAAATGTCATGCATAACATCCATTAATCTGAACTGTGGGGAAAGAAGGCAACTAGGTCTGTAATCATGAGTCCAATAAGAAGTCATGTGTTTAATGAAAGAAACTCTTTCTACAAATATAAGATAGTAATTTGTGGTTTCCACTAATATGTCACACCTAGAAGAGGGAGTTAGTAATCAGAATTAAGCGGCAAATTACAAGCAGTGCATACAAAAATGTAGCGAAAGCATTACGTTTTCAAAATCGTCAGGCAACGGAAATTTTGTCTTACAGACTGACAAACATACCTCATACTTTCAGTGAAAATAAAGGAGAAAGCAGTGCTCTCCAAGTGTGCATTCTGCAACAAGTACAGGAAATAGAGCCATCATGAGATTGTTTCCAACATTTGTTAGGTAGGATCTGAAACGATGTGGATCTCTACTACGGCATCACAGGTGTGTGTGTGTGTGTGTGTGTGTGTGTGTGTGTGTTTGTCTGTGTGTGTGTGTGTGTGTGTGTGTGTGTGTGTGTGTGTGTGTGTGTGTGTTTGAATGTTTGGGAATGGGGAGCGACTGTTGGAAGGACGGTAATGGGGGGGGGGGAGGGGGGGTGGATATTGCAGATAATGGTATAAAATGAAACACTTCGTTATTTCTTATTAATACAATCATGAAGTACCAAGTACGTGCGTTGGTTTCCAGATATCCAGTAACGACTACTTACATTATAGTTGGTCAAACAATGTGCGTATTGTCATTTGGATATCGTAAACAATATATAGTAATGAAAATTCTAATTTGTCTCCAAGTGATGAAGATGATGATGAGGTTCCATACTCCGAGGAGCGTAGGGGACGAGACGGGAGACCCCCCCGCCGAGTAGGCAAGGTCCTAGCGGAGGTGGTTTGCCACTGCCTTCCTGCAACCGCAATGGGGATGAATGATGATGATGAAGACGACACAAAACAACCAGTCATCTCGAGCAGGGAAAATCCCTGACCTCGCCGGGAATCGAACCCGGGACCCAGTGCGTGGGAAGCAAAAACGCTACCGCAAGACCGCCTGGCATTTTTTCCTTGCCTCTGCTCTCCTGTGGTGTCAGAGCCCTTAAAATAGTTTCACGTCTTGTTCTTGCCTGGCGGAATGTTACCTCCCTGTCCACCTTCTTCTCCTCTAGACTCATCCAGTTTCCAGGAAGTAGAATTTCCTATATTGTTCACGTACCATGGGATGACTAATGGTTCTATAGAATTCCAACTCGTGGAGCGTTTGTTAACAAGTCCAGATTTTCGGAGAAATCTTGGTGTAGTCTTCAGTCTTTAGCTCCCCGGCTTCCATTATGTTTGTTGCCACGGTCAGCGTATCCTGCGAAGCAGTTTGGTTTTTTCTAGCCAAACGGACAACAATCGGCGACACCATTGTGATATTTGTGAGCCGGTCACAGCACACACTGCTGAGATATAGCTTTCCCCGGTCAGAATGCATTGAACTCAACCCAGGTTTCGAAGATGCAGAAACACGCCATTAAACTTCCTTTTACGTGCTAGGCCGCCATATCTCCGTTGCTACATCGCACCTTAGGAACCATCTTTCGGTTCTGTCACAGAAACTGAATTAGTTATATTAGTGTGGCCCGCTTATTATGCGATTGGTCTGTTACTCATCTTCCTATTGGCAGACACTTCACTTCCTAAACACAAATACTTGCACTTTACGTGCGTCCCTAACAGGTTTTAAAAGTGTGTCATGCTCACAACATTAACGTTTCAGAAATATACACGTCAGAGACCAGAAAATATACAGACATGTTAGATGTTAAAATACACACTACATATAAATAATATACACAAAACACAGAAATATATGAAATGCTATTTTAAATGGCTCCTTAACCGGATGTCTAAACACTATCTACATCTAAAGTTAAGTAATATGATCATGACGTCACAAATAAAAGGAAGCATAAAAATGAAATAACAACGAGAAAAGTGTGGCAATGGGATCAGCTCACGGAAATAGATATTATCTGCGTACAGAGACACTAGATTTTCTAGCAAAAGTCCCTGGTTTTATAAACAAATATGGAGCAAGAGGTATTTGACCAGATGCGGTTCCTATTGGTCCGATCTGGCATAGAATCCTGATCTATCCAGTTTTTCAGCTATAAATCGCATCATTCTTAATCAGAACTTTGACAGTAGCAGCGTTACTGTTAGCCTGAAAGTTGATGTCTACTGATTAGTAATATGTTGGGCATGTTACTGAGGGAAAAGAAAACTCATCTCATGCTTAGGAAGAGAACTTTTTTAAACCTGAGATTGCCCATTGCCATGACTTTCTTCTTTCTTCTAGAAACCTCTTTTATTGCCAAGATATATGTGGGCGCATCTGGTTCAAAATGGTTGAAATGGCTCTGAGCACAACGGGACTTAACATCTGAGGTCATCAGTCCCCTAGAACGTAGAACTACTTAAACCTAACTAACCTAAGGACATCACACACATCCATGCCCGAGGCCGGATTCGAACCAGCGACCGTAGCACTCGTGCCGTTCCGGACTGAAGCACCTAGAACCGCACGGCCACGACAGCCGGCTTTGGCGCATCTGCATACAAGTCGCAGCTACAGCCGTTATCGCCGTGCTCTTTGATTCCAAAGATTCCGCACTACAGACTATTGATTTGCTGCAAAGGAAGTAGTATTTTGGATATGAAATGGCGCTCGAAGAAGCGTAATTGCTTCTGGTAGTTTTATGCTGGACCTGAGACTGCCCTACTATGAGCTGGATTTAAGTTCTGCGAAACGGTTAATTGGGAATCTCCACCAGCATAGTATCGACAGAACTAGTAAGCCATGGAGATGGTGCTGAACTGCATGCTCTCAGTTATTTCAGCCGACTAGCTTGCATTTGTGAAAGGCTTTGAAAAAGTAAAGTGGGGTGATGACATGTGACCCGAATATGATGTGTGTAATATTAAGAAGAGGGTTGCCCTCACGGCCTCCACACACACTGGAAATATGTGTCGACAAGTATGAACCAATAACTAATGGTTAAATGTCAGGTAGTTGGGACAGTGATGGTGTGATCGCATCCCGTGACATTTCCCTTATGATGGAATCCAACAATAATTGAAATGTGATCGGTCTTTATCTTAAAATGCACTTGAGTGAAATAAGCCCTGGCTTCGAGCAATGAATAGCAATGTTCTTTAATATGAAAATTAAATCTATAATGCATATTACATCTTTAATGGGCAATACCACGTAACAATAATAAATTCTCTTTTACAAATGTAGTAACCGTACTGCAGCATGACTGAAACCCCGAACACTCATCATTTTAAGTGTTATGTGTACAGGAAGTTACATTCTGTAGTTTACGTGTGTATGTGTTTCTTATAACTGACACCAAGAATTGGATTTATACTCAAAATGACCAAAGGCGGGTACTGTCTCCAAGACGTGGGGTAGTTACCGTACATACCAGCCAAGCAGAGGGGAGTCACAACATCGCTAACGTTACAGAAATATGAAGCTGCAATGGATTTACCAAACTGCTTCAGCTCTGAATCATAAAATAGATCAACAACGAGTCACGCCCTACAAACACTTCTTCTGACTTACCAGAGGGTTTTGATTTGGATATAGACAGGGGTGAGATCTTGGTTACAAATGGAATTTATTGTACCTCGATTTCCATAGTCAACAAAAACACAGCGGAATTTAACATTCATAATGCAATATCATCCAGAGATCGTGGTGCCACACCAAAGTTGGCAATACATTTCCATACCAAAGATGTTAGCGAGGTGTAGGTTCAAATCCGCAACGACATACGGGAGGAGCTTCTGGAGACCATTTCTTCCCTCTCAGCATGGCAGCGATCCCACGGTCCAGTAAATACAGAGGGTCGAGCTTGCAAGAGCTCAGCCCCGTTTCGAGGCCTCAACTACAGCAGTCAGCATCATAATGTAGGTCAGTGACAGTTGTTAAAGTGTATGATTAAATGTACTTTCGTAAATGCTGCATTTTGTTCTGCAAGAGAACAGTCTTTTAATCTATACAAGTGATGCTTTCACAGCCAATGACAATTGTAAATTATACAACAGTTCTATACCAACCATTATATCAAACTTACAGAAGTCAAAGGTGCCTCAGTTGCGGCCTGACGAAATTAGTTTCACCTGGTCACAACAAAAAGATGCGTTGTAAACTGTTAACTGTGACGCATACACGTCGCTACAAAAAAAAAAAAATAAATAAATAAAAAAATAAAAAAAATTAAAAAAGAAAGAGAGAGAGAGAAAAGTTCGCAGGTACTGAGTTAATAACATTAATAACATAGCAGTAATACTTTCAACGTAGATGCTATGGAATTCTTAAACATGAGATTCCAAAACACAAAACACAAGGAAATGGAGGGCACACATTTAACAAAATCTGATTTCTTCGGGATATTTACTGCAATTTCAATGTGAGACGCGTCGTTTGCTGTAAGTGTCACAGTCTTCGTTCGACAGATGTTATGCACAAAATCAGTGCCCCTCACACGAATCAGATACATGCATTTGGGAAATCAAAGAGTGCGTGTTATCAAAAAAAATGGTTCAAATGGCTCTGAGCACTATGGGACTCAACTGCTGAGGTCATTAATCCCCTAGAACTTAGAACTAGTTAAACCTAACTAACCTAAGGACATCACTAACATCCATGCCCGAGGCAGGATTCGAACCTGCGACCGTAGCGGTCTTGCGGTTCCAGGCTGCAGCGCCTTTAACCGCACGGCCACTTCGGCCGGCCTGCGTCTTATCCATGGGTCATACATTCCATGCGAATGCTGAAAATCTCCACCACAATAAAAACATGCGTTTTCATAGCCATTACCAGCATAAAAGTACGCAACTTGACTTATTTTTAGTCTGTCTACTCAGGGCTCATAGTGCACAGCCACTCGTCGAAGGAGGCTGAACTCGTCCCCTGCCTGCTCTACGAGTAGTTAAGTCACGCTTGTGCCATCACCATTTTAGCTGATCTATACGGAGGCATTGGTTCTGGAAACGTATTTGGACATAATTCTACTCTGCTCAGTGGTGGCAACAATAAGAAGAAAAGTCTCTGTTGATCCATTATGTTCATGGACAGCGGCTGGTCCAATATTAAACAATGAAATTCGCTAAATCGCAGTACAATTCAGATGTTATTTTATTTTCGTTAGCAGTTGCGGCAGTTGATTATGCAATCTTTAGGCCCTATATACACCTCTCAAAATAATCGATACTGATCAGATGCGGTGAGGTCTTCGAACTAAGCACTTGAGCTACGAGTTGAAGACATCCAGACACATATGGCCCCTGAAAGCCGATGTCGATTCTTTTTGAGAGTTTCATGTGGAGTCTGGAGATGGCATAATGACTTCACAAAACTGGTAGCGAAAATAAAATAAAATAACATTCAGTTTCACTGCTGTTCCACACACACACCCACACACACACACATTATCCAGGATGGTCACACGATCGCTACAACACACTTTTTTTATCAACGCTCTTAGTTGTTATTATTCCTTTTCGATAACATCATCTTTGGTTGTAGATTTTAGATTTTCATGCACAGTGCGCTCTCGCTGCATTTGTATCTTGACAATGATGACGATTGTTGAAGACGCCAGCCGTAAGTATCTGAAAATTCCACTGCACTGCTAAGCATTCAATTTTTTTTTTCACAACACGACTTGATGAATGTGCTAGCGATGATCTGAAGTTGAGTTCTGTCTTCGGTGCTGATAGTGAATGTAAGTACATTAAATGTATTAGTGCATCACCATTTAAAATTATTTATGTTGGTCGATCTGATGGTATGGAAATTTTTTTTTCAGAATGAGCAGAGATCGATGGACATGACTGACGTATCTTGCTGTTGTTGTAGTATTAAATAAATTGTAAAGGAGATATCTTCAGTATTTACTTGAAAATAATTATTTCTTACATAAGCGCGGATAATTTCCCATTCGTGAGAATACTTCCTAGACCTAATGCCTAAGTGAACTTTTTTCATTCAGAGTTCTATTACATGGTGTTAGTAGGAAGTTGGGTGCATGTTGTGGAAAGGTTGTGATGTAGGAGAAAAATAGACAGTTCACTAATAAATGTTTATTTCATATTTCTTTGCTATGATAAAGAACAGTTTATAACTTACATGATGTGAATTTTATGAAAAAAAATCCAATCTATTCTTATAGTTGTGATCATGGAATATGTAACTCCGACTTGGATGATCCACCAGCTTTGAGTTGGTATTTTTAATCAGGATGCATTGTCCTACCTCATTACTAATCAACGAGCGATGAAAAATAATGCTTGGCCACCAAATAAACGCTGCAGTGTCTCCTTAGGACATTTAGGAAGACTTCCTTGCCTGGCTAGTATATCCCAATTATAATTTTGTAATACCATCACGATGGTCTATACAGTGCTACTGTAATACTGCTACTCTAGTATCGGCAAACACATGTTTTGTCTGTTGTACATTAAAACACGGTGCTCACATCTGGGAAAAATGGTAAATCACTTAGTCTAATCTCGTGACACATATACATGTCCGTAAGGATTGTATTGCGAAACATCATACGAAAGGAAATGAGTAACACAGAAGAAATCTTCACTCAGTGCTGAAAGACACGATGTCACGACGTCACGATGTCACAGTCCCACTGTAGCACATGAATATTTCATAGTTATTTAAGAATTACAAACCCTGCTCCTTCCTGCTTCAGAAACGTCGTCGGTGATAAAACTTTTTCTCCTGCAGCGTCAATTGCAATAGCGTTCTTCTACTTTATAACGGGGAACTAAAAATCTGCTCGGGGGGTGCATAGCAGTGTCGGAATATGATTTCTAATCCGAGCTAATCTAACGCATATAAGGACGTGGGCTGTAAGCAGAATTAAGGGTCTTGTCGGCGGCAGTATGGAGTGTTGAATCTCCAGTATTACCTACGAGTTGTGAGAGCTCAGTAGGGCTGAATATAGCTGAAAGGTAGCTCTCTATCATGATGAAAACTATTGGATCTAAGACGCCAGTTGAACTTTAACTGTCACCTCCTTGACCACTGGAGGAAGCCGTCCTGCTGAACGAAATATTGGTGCCCATATTGTTGACTTTATGGCGAGCCCTTTTCTATGATGGGCTTTAATTTTGTCTTTAACTGACATGTGACCCCCTGCATCCTGACACCTCTTGGATATAGCTGGTATTAGTGACCGGTCTGCCAATTTTCTGCAGTGAGCCAAGAGGCTCATTTTTTTTCTAATATGCTGTATTTACCCAATTTTCTGGCCACGAATTTGCAATTTGTGACGAACAGTGTAATTAGGAATTTGATTTTTACTTATCTTTTACTGCTTAGAGTGACTTGGTTGACTGTGTAATCAAGCCCGTGTTATTAAAATATTTGTGTAATACTTGTTTTGCATATTACCTTCTCAATGCTTGCCAACCTTGGTTTATTAACTGGTGTTTTGTATTTTATTAGAATAGTGTTAATTTTACTTACGTGCGTGCATTACAGGACAGACTAGCCATTATTTAATATCATGTTATTGAACTCAAGAGTTAATCCCAGGAGAGCTTCAGTGTATAGTTTCGTTGGTGTTGTGGCTTTCGTCAGATTACTTTTGGGAATGTAGATTCCTCGTATATCTGTGGAAATGAAATATATTTTTGTAAGACTACTAGTCACCTGTTTCTAGTAAACCCCCTGTACTTGCTACACCGACTACAAGCTGCTTTATTATAAGTTACTTTCGGCTATAGGCGGTATTCTTTAAATTCTAGGCAATTTTCCATTAAAGTATCACGAATATCAAGTCTTGTACCTGACTGGTTTGATCGGCCAATGCACCATGTGTCTCACTGCTTTTGTAAGATTATTATCCCGCCTGACCATTTAGGCGTGTTTGGAATTAAGCTTAATCGTCCTTAAAATACTTACTAATAGGCCATTTCGTGTAATTCCTAAAACACCTTCGTCTACTGCACGACTACAGGCGGTTGCTTCTGTTTTCCCGTATCTGCCCTAAATATTGTTGACTTTTTTTGAATACCGGAATTTTGTAAACCTAAGGTTCGTCAGTGTTACTGTAAGCTGATTGTTAGGGGGGAGGCATCTTATTCTTTAATGAAATTTGTGTGTAAAATGTAATTACGTTAAAGAGCCTTGCTGTGACAGGAATTTATCATGTGGCTCTAAGCTGTTTGTATAGTTGATAAGAGCAATTATTTGTTCTATCAGCTGAAGTTATATACCTGCAATAATCTGTTAACAAGCAACAGGATATGTCAATTCATAATTCTTGCTGCAACTGCTTAGAACATTAAATTATTTTGATAAGAAAGTAAATAATATTTCATTTTAGTTCACGAACGCGCGGTGATCTATGCTTTTCTTTTTAAATTATCACCTTGTACGCATGCATTTTAACAATTATATTTATTGATGTGGTGCGCTTTCGATTTAACTGACTTATACACTGGTCATCAGTGCTCTCACTATGAAATTACGTATTTCTACTAATTTTAAAATGTTCCATAGTTTTTTTGATAAAAACTTGCTTTATCAGTATATAAAATTTGTTAATTAACCAACAGACCACTCCCCAAAGAGCTCCCTGCCACCTCAGTGGTAGAAGAGAATTGTAACGTAACTGTGTCATGATTCTGAGCCTGTGTAGAAGTAGAATGGAACAGTTTTGTTATGTACTATGCGTTTTGGTTTCTATGTTTCTGAATCATGTGTAGAGGTGTCTTGGAGACATCAGATCTCACGAAAGTCCAACTACAGTGTGAACTGGTTATCTGGGACAAGAAAACAGAGGACAGCGTTGCGGACATGGTACAATGCTTGCAGTGCACACTAGGCCGCACTCTTATCATTGTACCCAACACCATGGGCGAGGTAAGTGACATCTGTTCAGTGTGTGACAGCCTGTTGGCGGGTCTGCAAGTCACCAGTAAATTGTTGCAGGATACTGTCACCGTCGATGCTCAGGTGTTCCAGGTTCAGCTCAGTCATTTAGGTAGTCAGGTGCAAGACCTCGACTTAATAAATAAATATCCTCAACAGAGGGCAGCAAATGAAGTATTGCATGATAAGGTCGTCCCTTTCAACACGAGAACGCAGACTCGATTGACAGTTCAGCTCCTAGTGAGTCTGCTCAGCAACAAATACCCGAGTGCCCTGGTGAGGAGACATGTAAAGGTGGAAATTATTTACCTAATTACATGAACCTCCGTCTGGTCTATGGTCTACTGACATTAATGAGCAAAAGCTAGACTAGTTACGGTGAACTGCATGCAAGAAGAAGCGGCTGTCTTGTGCATTACTGATTCAGCCTATTTTGTGAAGCAGAGTAGAACTATTCTGGAAGGTGTTGATGTAAGTGAAACACTGAGTATGTTCTGACGGAGGCTGATAGAGGAAAATTTTTCTAGTCGGTGGCTCAGTGATCTAGTGAGTAAATACTTTTATCGTGACGAAATTTTGGTATGACACAGATGTCAGCGTTTCGTGACGGCTTTCCGCCTTGATGTTCTGGATGAGAAGCTATCAGTAATGTATTGGAATGGATGGGTCTGCGGACAGGTCGTGCATTTTCTTTTGCAGTAAGCCCGCAAAATTTCTCCGAGAAGGTATGTATATAATGTTTTCAGTAATGAAAGTGTATCCCAGTAACATCAATTCCTAGAACGTGAGAGGAAAGATGGGCCATCTCATATGGTCAACCTAATATCAGCTCTGTTAATAAGAGGGCATGTTATCGGAGTAACAATGCAGGGAATTTTGTTCGGCACTATCCTGTTATGTGTGGGCAGAGTTAAGGCCATGTTGTTACAAGCCATTGTTTGGGTCTGCTTGCTCTGCAGTATGTTCAGTGCTCACGCATCAGCGTACTTACCGTGAATTGTGAACCGGTTTGCGTACTGTCAGCGTCTGGTAGTAATGTCTCGCAAGCGAACTGGCAATGGTGCAGTAACTTCTCTCGTGGTTGTATGTTACCTGGTGTACAGATATCTAGTAAAGGTGTCGCACTGTGCATGAGAGTCCATCAACCGGTAGCGTGACGAGGTGCGATGCGTCTTGGTATTTAGGATGTCTCTTAGCCTGTTCAATTCACCATTACAAAGGTTGTTTAAGCGATGGGAGCGACATGTTGATTTAGTGTAAAAAAATTTCTCCTGAAGCCAAGATCGCTAATTGTTACTTATATCACAATGATTGGTTTCGATGGAACCTTGTTGTTATCATCTGATCTACAAACGTAAAAATAGGATAAATGATATTAAAAAGATAGTCTTATAGTTCTGTAAACGAACAGTTTTCCAGGAGTTGGGTAATTATAATAAAGAAATTATGTATATTCTAAGTTTAAGTGCGTATGTAACTTACAATACAGCGTAAGCCCATTAGTTTATCAGAAATAAGAAAATGAAAATACAAAATACATATAGTTCCAAATACGTTTGCCGAAGCAAAGTGCGCAGGTGTGATATACATTTTAAACCAGAAATAGCAACACAGAAACTAAGTGGGCTTGCAGCTCATAGCAGAGTATGCACTTGCAGGAACTGCCAATATATGGCATTAGCACACCAAAATATCGTTTAACTTTCGTAAAAAATTTTTAACACATGTCACACTCTGCGAATCATGAATTTATAGAACAAATTTTTGTATAACGTAGAGAAATTACCTGGTATGAACATGAAATATTGACGTGAATCTCTGTGACGGTTCTAATTTGAACTGACACGATTATACTAACGAATTACTGACAACTTAGCGTAACACCCTAATTAGACTGAATAAGAGGGATAAGATGACGTCGACATTCGCAGGTGTACCCAATGTAATGAATTCACAATTTCATCAGTGACGAAAATTTTGTGAAAATATTTAGAAAATCATTCGTGAAGAAGAAGATCGAAGATGGTCATCACGCCACTGATAGAATGGCATACAGAATGGCATCTGATTGTCTGCACCACGTTATGATGGCACAGAAAGAGGTGGAACGGTTTATGTCAATAGATTTTGCTTGCGCTCTAGCCATGCTTGCAGTTCAATCCTTCGCATCAGGTGGTGAACTGCGGTAGGTATTTCTCTGTGTTTCTTCATGTTAAGTGCTCGCTTCCATGCATTTGTAAGTGCATAGCCGGTGTCTCTATTGAGGTTGTTTTCCCAAAGTCTAATTTCTACAGCTTCTCCAAGGGTCCCAATAGATCGAAGCATTTCTCATTTGTTCAAGCAACATCTTGGGCTTATTTAACAGCTTTGCTCTGCTACCGCTGAGTTCCATCCGACGCCATCCGACTAAAGTGGCCGGCACGAAAATAGGGCTTCAAAGTCATCTCGCCACCTTACAGAATTACCAGTTTTTTTATAGTGATAATTTCAAATGTTCGTAAAAATTAGAAAAATATTGAGTAACTCTATTTTTAGTATAGAATATGACGGCGTACTTTCCAAAAGAAAATTCTCACTAGCTGCTAGGAAACAAATGAAAACTAACGTTACAAGAACCGTTGGTGGAAAATATTTTTTTACTTCAACCTGTGGTAGTAAGAGAATCACTAATGTAACTGACTGTAAAAAATTAACATCTCAAAGTTTACAGATGCATATGTTGCGTCTTTTATTTTGGAAACATAAAATTATTCTGAGATAAAAAATTAAATATTATAAGAGGTGTGAAACTGTGCCGACTGCGTGACGAAAAATGTAGTCACTGATCAATTTTTGTTCTTTAGGAATGAGAAGAAACTTCCCACGAGAAAGTTGTTCAGAAAACGACAAAATTAGTCTTGGTAACATTTCAGACATCATTATTGTATCGTATCACGTACAGAGGCAAATTACTTCCTCGATATTCAGTGCGCAGCAGCGTTTGAGTCGTTGTAGGCCGTCGCCAAGAGTTTTTTGTTCAGACGGTTCACTTTATTTTGACCAAGAATAATCCCTACTTACCGAAAATATTTTACTGGCTGCTAATACATATCCTTCGTCATTGCATCCATCACTCAAAATGCCAATATACGCTAAGCAAAAGTAGTTGTAGTTATTCTGAAGCCAATATTTTCACTGAAGTCTAGCAAAATATTTGTTGGAAAGGTTTTCTGGAACCCAAGTTTTATCTAAATTTGCTGTAAGGCTATTATTCTTAGCATGCAATACGTGCTTTGTGCACAAAAACCTCGTTCTTACTACTGCAAAGTCCCTGTCTTGTGTAACAAATTTCGTCCATTACTACAGTTTCTGAATTAAAAACCAATTGGGCGGAGAAGACAGTCCATTGAAGTGACTTGCCAGAAAAATCTGTCTTATCACCGACATTAACCTGTATTTCTCTAGCCATCGGATACTATACTCTGACATACTAAAATAATACAACTCTACGTTCTAGCTTTTTGTAAACGTCGTCAAATATCATATATTTCTATGCTCTTCTCGAAGAATCAGAATAGATTTTGGGACTGTTTTGATGTTACTGCACTGTTTATATATACAGTCGATACAGAAGCACCACAATGTTTTGTCAGAATGGGTGCTAGGACTGTTCTGATGTTACTGCACTGTTTATATACACAGTTTTTTCGCTACTTCTCGCTTTACTTGGGTTCATATCAATTCAGTGCCATTATACTGGCAGCGATACGATGGTGGAATACCACTTGGTGTCCCATTTCGTTTGTCAGTTAATCTAATTCGTAAGTCTTTTTGGCATCTACGATTCCTTCCTTAGACAGGAGTTCAGCCTTCGTTCCATTGAAGGAAAATGAAACATTCTTTCTCTTTAAACACTCTATAATATCTGTCTTTCGCCAATTTGAACGTGGCAGCTTTTCTACCTAAATGGAGTGATAGCTGGAGTTCTAAAATGGTTCAAATGGCTCTGAGCACTATGGGACTTAACTTCTATGGTCATTAGTCCCCTCGAACTAAGAACTACTTAAACCTAACTAATCTAAGGACATCACACAAATCCATGCCCGAGGCAGGATTCGAACCTGCGACCGTAGGGGTCGAGCATAGCTGGCGTTACCCATCACGATAATTGACCCTTCTTCCAGCACAGATATCAGTCTAATAAACCAATTCATAAAAACTTCTCCCTTCATTTCTGAATGGTAATCGGATTGGCCAGAACACTCCCCCACCCACACACACACACACAAAAAAAACAGGTTTGGCCTCTGGTATGACGCCTTTGGTTAATGAACCAGCGTGGGCGATGATTAATCGGCCACCTGTACCAGTAGGCACTTCCAAACTGCCATTTCCTTTGGAGTCGTGTTCCGGGATGACGATGGTTTTGAAACAGAGGATGACACGCGTAAAGCTGAAATACTAAACACCTTTTTCCATAGCTGTTTCACAGAGGATGACCGCACTGCAGTTCCTTCTCTAAATCCTCGCACGAACGAAAAAATGTCTGACATCGAAATAAGTGTCCAAGAAATAGAAAAGCAACTGAAATCAATCAACAGAAGAAAGACCACTGGACCTGACGGGATACAGTTTCGATTCTACACGAAGTACGCGAAAGAACTTGGCCCCCCTTCTGACAGCCGTGTACCGCAAGTCTCTTGAGGAACGGAAGGTTCCAAATGATTGGAAAAGAGTACAGGTAATCTGAGTTTTCAAGAAGGGTCGTCGAGCAGATGCGCAAAACTATAGGCCTATATCTCTGAAATCGATCTGTTGTAGAATTTTAGAACAGGTTTTTTGCTCGAGTATCATGTCATTTCTGGAAACCCAGAATCTACTTTGTAGGAATCAACATGGTTTCCGGAAACAGCGATCGTGTGAGACCCAACTCGCTTTATTTTTTCATGAGCCCCAGAAAATATTAGATGCAGGCTCCCAGGTAGATGCCATTTTCCTTGGCTTCCGGAAGGCGTTCGATACAGTTCCGCACTGTCGCGTGATAAACAAATTGAGAGCCTACAGAATACCAGACCAGCCGGATTGAAAAGTTTTTAGCAAACAGAACACAGCATGTTGTTCTCAATGCAGAGACGTTTACTGATCTAACCTCTGACGTGCCACAGGGGAGTGTTACGGGATCATAGCTTTCCACAACATATACAAATGACCTAGTAGATAGTGTCGGAAGTTCCATGCGGCTTTTCGCGGATGATGCTGTAGTATACAGAAAAGTTGCAGCATTAGATAATTGCAGCGAAATGCAGGAACATCTGCAGCGGATAGGCACTTGGTGCAGGAAGTGGCAACTGACCCTTAACATAGACAGACGTAATGTATTGCGAATACATAGAAAGAAGAATCCTTTATTGTGTGATTATATGATAGCAGAACAAACACTGGTAGCAGTTACTTTTGTAAAATATCTGGGAGTAAGCGTACGGAACGATTTGAAGTGGAATGATCGCATAAAATTAATTGTTGGTAAGGCGGATGCCAGGTTGAGATTCATTGGAAGAATCCTTAGAAAATGTAGTCCAATAACAAAGGAGGTGGCTTAAAAAACACTCGTTCGACCTATACTTGAGTATTGCTCATCAGTGTGGGATCCGTACTAGGTCGGGTTGACAGAGGAGATAGAGAGGATCCAAGGAAGAGCGGCGCGTTTCGTCTCAGGGTGATTTGGTAAGAGTGATAGCGTTATGGAGATGTTTAGCAAACTCAAGTGGCAGACTCAGCAAGAGAGGCGCTCTGCAACGCGGTGTTGCATGCTGTCCAGCTTTCGAGAGGGTGCGTTTCTGGATGAGGTACCGAATACATTACTTCCCCCTACTTATACCTCCCCAGGAGATCACGAATCTAAAATTAGAGAGATTCGAGCGCGCACGGAGGCTTTCCGGCAGTCGTTCTTCCCGCGAACCATATGCGACTGGAACAGGAAAGGGAGGCAATGACAGTGCCACGTAAAGTGCCCTCCTCGTAAACAGATACATCACGTCAAGGCTAACCATAAATTTAACGTAGCTAAACTTCTAACTGTTGCTATTTATAGATCCCCAGACTCCGATTTCAGAACATTTTTGCTAAAGTTAGAGGAGGTTCTTAGTTCACTTTATAGGAAATACAAAAAGTTAGTTGTATGTGATGACTTCAACATTAATTTTACAAGTGATTGGCCAAGGAAGAGGATGCTGGTAGACCTCTTTAATTCATATAATCTTATGCAAACCGTGTTCTTTCCAACGAGAGTGCAAGGGAGCAGTAGAACAACCATAGACAACATTTTTGTTCATTCCTCATTACTAGAAGGGCATTCTGTTAGCAAAAAGGTGAATGGCCTTTCAGATCATGATGCACAAATTTTATCTTTAAAAGATTTTTGTGCTGCAACACGTGTTAAATATAGTCATCAGCTCTTCAGGAAAGCTGATCCAGTTGCTGTAGAGACCTTTGTAAACCTTATAAAGGAACAAGAGTGGCAAGATGTTTATAGCGCTGATACAGTAGACGACAAATATAATGCTATTCTCAAGACTTTTCTCATGCTCTTTGAAAGTTGCTTTCCGTTAGAACGTTTAAAACAGGGTACTAGTACAAACAGGCAGCCTGGGTGGCTGACTAGAGGGATAAGAACATCTTGTAGAACAAAGTGGCAATTATATCAAAACGTTAGAAACAGTCAAAATCTAAATGCAGCAGCCCATTACAAACAGTATTGTAAGGTGCTTAAAAATGTTATTAGGAAGGCAAAAAGTATGTGGTATGCAGATAGAATAGCTAAGTCTCAGGATAAAATTAAAACCATATGGTCAGTCGTAAAGGAAGTTGCTGGTCTGCAGAGACAGGTCGAGAATATAGAATCAGTGCGTAGTGTTAATATCCGTGTTACTGATAAGTCGCATATATGTACAGTATTTAATAATCACTTTCTGAATATAGCAAGTGAACTAAATAGAAGCCTAGTCCCATCAGGGAATCATATAGCGCTCTTAGAAAAAAGTGTTCCGAGACTGTTACCTGAAATGCTCCTCCATGAGACTGACAAGAGGGAGAGTTAGTTAATAATTAAAATACTAAAGACAAAGAACTCTCATGGATATGACGGGGTATCTAGCAGAATACTGAAGTATTGCTCTATGTATGTTAGCCCAGTTCTCAGCCTTATCTGTATCTTTTCCTTTAGGAGTGGTCGGTTTCCTGACCGATTAAAGTACTCGGTAGTGAAGCCACTTTATAAAAAGGGAGACATTAATAATGTTGACAATTTTAGACCTATTTCTATGCCATCGGTGTTTGCTAAAGTTATCGAGAAGATTGTATATACAGGGTTACTAGAGCATTTAAATTCACATAATTTGCTGCCAAATGTCCAGTTTGGTTTTAGAAATGGTTTAACAACTGAAAATGCTATATTCTCTTTCCTCTGTGAGGTTTTGGACGGATTAAATAAAAGGTTGCGAACGCTAGGTGTTTTCTTTGATTTAACGAGGGCTTTTGACTGTATTGACCACAATATTACTGCAGAAGTTGGACCATAATGGAGTAAGGGGAGTAGCTTACAATTGGTTCGCCTCTTACTTTAAGAACAGAAAGCAGAGGGTAATTCTCCGCAATATTGAGAGTGGTAGTGATGTTCAGTCCCAATGGGGCACTGTTAAGTGGGGCGTTCCCCAAGGGTCGGTGCTGGGGCCACTGCTGTTTCTTATTTATATAAATGATATGCCTTCTAGTATTACAGGTGATTCAAAAATATTTCTGTTTGCTGATGACACCAGCGTGATAGTGAAGGATCTTGTGAGTAATATTGAAACAGTAACAAATAATGTAGTTCATGAAATAAGTTCGTGGCTTGTGAGAAATAATTTGATGTTGTGGAAAGCTCATGTCCAGGATCTTATTCAGAAGCTAAATGCTGCTTTATTTACCATTAGAACAGTATCTGAAATAAGTGACACTTCAACACGAAAAGTAGTCTACTTCGCATATTTTCATATGCTTATGTTGTATGGTATTATTGTTTGTGATAATTCTTCTGATTCAAATAGGGTATTTTTGGCTCAAAAACGGGCTGTTCGAGCTATATGTGGTGTAAGTTCGAGAACCTCTTGTCGACCCCTATTCAAAAATCTGGGAATTCTGACATTGCCCTCACAGTATATATTTTCTTTAATGTCGTTTGTTGTTAGCAATATTAGCCTATTCCCAAGAGTTAGCAGCTTTCACGCAGTTAATACTAGGCAGAAATCAAATATGCATGTAGAATGGACTTCCTTGACTCTTGTGCACAAAGGAGTGCAGTATTCTGCTGCATCCATTTCCAATAAGCTACCACAAGAACTCAAAAATCTTGGCAGTAGCCCAAACACTTTTAAGTCTAAACTGAAGAGTTTCCTCATGGCTCACTCCTATTCTGTCGAGGAGCTCCTGGAAGAGCTAAAAAATTAAGCAAATTCCAGTGTTACATTGTTGATTTTCTTCATTTAAACTTACGACTTGCCACCTGAATATGTTTTTTTATATTACATTTCATCTGTTTCTAATATCGTGTTATAATTTCATGTATTGACTCGTTCCATGACGATGGAGACTTCTCCTTAATTTGGTCCCACGGAACAATAAATAAATAAATAAATAAATTCGTGCCTATCCTCATGTGCTTTATCACATCAACAAACATCTGTGTGACAAGTCTTATGTGAGCCCATTTATAGGGACGGATGCCGATCTGTACATCCAGCATCACCGTCGCCTTACACAGGTATTTGGATAAAGCAGCGGCTGCACAGCACAGGCTCTTAAATAAGCAGAAGATTTCGTTTTAGCAGACGAGAATACTAGCTCAAGCTTCAAGCTATGGGGACTCTGTGATCAGAGAAGCTGTTGAAATTAGTCGTCGTGAGTCAACCTCAATAGACACACCGACTATGCATTTAGCAATTCATGGAAGTGTGCAGTTGACGAGGGAAAACACAGAAGAATATTTCTTGCTGTTCACCGCCTCATGCGATGGATGGTGTGCCATCAGTTCTAGACCGGAAGCGCACGCAAAATCTGTGGACACAGAGCGCGCCGCCGACCGGAGTGGCCGAGAGGTTATAGGCACTACAGTCTGGAACCGCGCGACCGATACGGTCGCAGGTTCGAATCCTGCCTCGGGCATGGATGTGTGTGATGTCCTTGGGTTTGTTAGGTTTAAGTAGTTCTAAGTTTTAGGGGACTGATGACCTCAGAAGTTAAGTCCCATAGTGCTCAGAGCCATTTCAACTCTGTACTCGCTATCGTGAGGTAATACAGAAATGGTTCAAATGGCTCTGAGCACTATGGGACTTAACATCTGCGGTCAATAGTCCCCTAGAACTTAGAACTACTTAAACCTAACTAACCTAAGGATATCACACACATCCATTCCCGAGGCAGGATTCGAACCTGCGACCGGAGCTGTCACGCGGTTCCAGACTGAAGCGCCTAGCCCGCACGGCCACGCCGGTCGGCCTGGTAATACAGACAATTAGATGCTGTTATGTGGGTATAAGAGAGGGAACCTTGCTAGTTCATAAAAAAATCGATATTAGTCACTGAGGAAGGCGATGGTGAGTATCATTGAAAGTCTACGAACTTATCCGAATTTGACACGGCAAGTGATCGAGAAATTCTATGCCAGAAATACAATATTGTGATTTGGTAATCTGTCATACACAATTCGCCTTGCGGACTAGTATTTACCATTTGTGGCGCTATAATGTCAAAGTCTCTTACGTTAGTATTCGCTGTTTTTATGACAAACACACAGCACACACAGTGCAGTGCTGAAGTACCATACCTCGTCCATTACGTTTAAGCTTTGCTCCACACTTATGGAGCAATTTTATAGTAATGTTATGTACTAGTAATACATGTTCATCCTTCCTTGTTGCGACAGTCTACGTCTTGGCAAGGAGGTAATTGCTCAGTAATCGGACTATTGTCTGGGGAACTCAGCTTAAATTTTGGTAAATTACAGTAGGTGATGGAGTGACTACAGAAAGTAGTTTTCTGCTAACCTCTTGCATATTGTTAAACTGTAGAGTAATTTTTCTCATCACAGAGTATGCGACTGGTTTATTGCAGCCATGTGTCCCAAGTGCATGGCATCTCTCTCTCTCTCTCTCTCTCTCTCTCTCTCTCTGTGTGTGTGTGTGTGTGTGTGTGTGTGTGTGTTGGCACCATGTTAGGCGGCGGGAACATGAGGATGTGCTGAGGAGCAGCATCAGCCTGGCCGGCTGCATGGGGGAGCCGATTCCAAAGCAGATAGTGTGTGGCAGTTGTGTAATTTATTTCCCTGGCAATGGGTTACAGATTTATTATTATAATTGGAGCATACTGAAACAATTCACTCTCTCTCCTATTACTACAGACTTTCTAACAAGTCCATAAATTAAGTTGATTGCATTTTATTAACCGCTAGAAGCTTACAGTTACAGCTCTTTCAAGAACTGTGCACTGTCGATACTGCTTATAATGTCTGCTAGTGAGTATGCGCGCTGTTGGGACCCCGTTCGTACACCAGCATGCTTGTAGCAACAAACACAGCATTCCAGATGCGTCTTAAATATTGGCTGGTGGCTTTTCGTGGCCACAATGTCCTAGGAGTTTAACGAACAAATTACCATGTGTAGGGCGGATTGCAATGTTGTATTTTGCCCACAACACGTTGGATAATGCTACAGCTAAATGAATTCAGCAGTGTAGAACACTTTTTTCCTCGAAGTATTTTCTGTTGTTCGTGCACTGCATATTTTCGGAAATCTTAAGAACAGCTCTCGAGTCCATAGGAAAAGCGTAGAACAATCTTATAGCTCAACCTGTTTCTATAGAGCCCAACGTTGACACACCTACGCATAATACTGATAAAGGAGACCATGTTATCGGTTTCTCCACATGTCATAATGTTAAAACAAAATTGCAGTACAGCAACATACACTATAGTGAGAGAATTTCAAGATATCTTCAATCTAGGTAGATCGTAGTATTCGCTTGGACCTTTCTTAAGATTTAGGTATCATTTTAGCATGGGAGGATGTAAAAGACAGGCTGTGGTCTTGTTTCGTAATGCTTAAAAACAACGTGTCATTTCTTTGATGAGGAGTAAATATTTGTTTTTCTTTGTGGTGTAGGCAACGACGTTTATAGTGTTACAGGCAGTCACGCAATTACTTAAAGGAGATGCGTTATTTTAACCTAAGGCAGCTAATTGTACTAGTTATTTTTACTCTTAGATTTTGCTCGTGCCAACAATTTTTATGATAGATCGGTCATGACGAGGCGAAACATGAAGATGATAATCTCAATTTTGGTGCTTCAATATTGCAGTAGTGCGCAAAATTTTCATCACATGCATCAGATAAACAATGTAGTTACAAATTGAAGCTCAAAACGCAAAAGAAATATATCAACCACATGCTGTAAGACTTCATGCAACACTAACTCTATTTAGTCTTTAGGTAATTAAAAATAAAGGCAATTAAATAACAGTTAGCGTTTGATACACTGATTCTTTTTTTTTTCTTAAGAGCTGCAAAATTACATTACTTGATGGTCATGTGGTTCATGGTCAATACTTTTAGGAGTCATCGACTTGACATAAATATATGTGTGTGTACGGACAATTTAAGACTTTCCAAAAAAATGAGTCAAGCGAATATTTAATGTATGTCCATACATAAGAGAGTTCAAAACATGTGTCTTCGTAGCAGTAGTTCCTGTCTTGCACTTATAAGCGATTTTTATGGAAGAAAATTAGGTACAATTAGAGCAAATTACAAAAATAGCCAATACCTCGTGCTAATTTTCATGACCAACAACTATAGGACAGTCATCAATTGTAATTCTGTTAGCTAAAACTTTTTATATTCAGTCACAGTTTTCGTCTAGAGAGCCAACATATTTGGACATTTGTCTATGACGTCGTTAAAAAGTATTGTCAAACTATCTTCTCTTTATATTTACCACTACTTTTGCAGAAAATGCTCTGACGTTACAAGCACTCCGCTGACAAAGTGTCTCACGTCACCATGTATTAACAAACTGCGAATTTTACAATCAATTTGCTAATTTTCCTTATCTGATGTCATGCCAAATAGCCAGTTATACCAATTTCCAGATTTAGTATCCTAGGAAATGGCCAATTTGCTAACAATTTTCAGATTTTGCCTGCTACCAAATTGAAAATTATCTTTCAGTTTTTTTATAGGAAAGACATCACGCAGGTGATAGTTAGAAAACTCAGGAATTACTGTAAGTTTAACTGCAAGTACTTTATAAAGCGCGTATTGTTATTGATTGGTAGAGTTAAAATAGTAAAAGGCTATTTATATTCCATCTGTTTATTTACCGACAAACATTTTTTGTAAACGTCCTCTAGCTACTACTTCTTTCCCCCTCTTCCTACATATCACGCAAACCGTCCCCTGGCATATACTGATGTCACTACAGAGCCTGGAGCACATCTCCAAAACATAGTGTGCATCTTACAGGACACAGATCACCATCCACTTCTTTCCTTTCGCCACTGAATTCCAGCAACGTGGTGGGCGGGGGGGGGGGGGGGGGGAGGGGGTGGCGAGGGGAGCTGTAACAATAACAAAACAGACAATGTCACACCATTATTAGGGTATCATATTGGTAGAGTGCATTTTTAAAAATACTCACACAATGGTTCTGTTAGTCTTGCCTGGAAGCAGCACAGTATTAGGTATCACGTAGACTGACTTTGTTAAAAACACGAAAAAGTGGACAAAACACTCTCTCATTACCTATGTCCGCCTGGTTGCTGTTGCTTATAATGGATCACTGTGTTCATAACGTCAGTAATCGGATCATTTTGAGTTTATAGCAAAGTTTATATCTTTGATATAGAAAAATGTTCTTTTGTAAGTTTCACTTGTGTTTTGAAAAAAAAATGAGTTGTGATAAGTCTCCTTCTTGTTATCTTTTGTCTTCAGACTGCCATTATCTAAGGACATGTTGTTCTTTCATATGTAATTTGGTGGGGGACAAGGAAGGAGCCTCCCAGAAGTTTGTACAAGTACAGTCGGACGTCTCCTGGGCAACGGTAAATACCGGCAGATCCTTCCACACACTGAGCTACGTCTAAAACAACATGTATTCAGAATCTAAAACGAAGGAAAGGCCCTATTCAGACCCATTTTTGACAGTCATATCTCTCAACATCGAGGGCATATCATCTGAAAAAGAAGAACTTCTATCCAACACATGTAAACTTCATTCCTGCGATGTCCTGCGCCTCCAGGAGACACATAGAGGGCCATCACAACGCCGTCCAAATGTTCCTGGGATGACCTTGGTGAAGGAGTGCCCTCACGACCAATATGGAAGTGTTCTGTTTATTCGACCTGGAATCAAAGTATCCAACATTCAAGTTTACACCGTTAACAACACGGAAATCATTTCTGTTACTATTGGAAGCATTACGGTGTAATCAATATATAAACCGCCAGGGGAAAGGTTTGCTTTCAGCCAACATATGTCACCCACAGCTAATAATGGGAGACTTTAACTGTCACAATAGAGTGTGGGGCTATCAAGACACAAATGAGGATGGAGAACTACTGGAAAGCTGGGCAGAAGAACACGAGCTGAATCTCATCCATGATCAGAAACAGCCTGCGTCATTCAAGAGTGCAAGATGGAAGAGAGGGTATAACACAGACCTCATATTTGTTTCCTAAACCTTGTCCGGGTCATGCAACAAATTCGTTCTCAATCCTATCCCAAAGACCCAACACAGACCAATCATGCTAAAGCTTAGACCAGTAATACTGCCACAAAAAGTACCCTTTAAAAGACGTTTTAACTTCAAAAAGACCAACTGGAAAAAATTTGCGGACACCTTCGACTTGGAAATCGTAAATTTACCATCAAACACTGAAAACTACGGAAAGTTCGTCCAAGTTGTTAAAAGATCAGCAAGACTCAGCATACCTAGAGGCTGTAGAACACTCTACATTCCTGGAGTTTCCAACGACATGAAACAAGTATATAACGAATACCTGGAGCAGTACAGCATGGACCCTTTCAGTGAAGAAACCATAAAACTTGGGGATCAGCTAATTGAAACTATAAGCAAAGATTGACATGAGTCCTGGAAACATACGTTGGAGAGTCTTGACATGAAACACAGTAGCAGAAGAACTTTGAACCTAATAAAGCGATTGTCCAGCGACCCGGCAACCCCCAAGGATCAGGTTTCCATAACAGCTAAACAAATCGCACATCAGCTCCTTTTGAATGGTAAACCAATCAGGAACAGTAAGACTGCTACCTCATATAAGAGGCCACAAGTGACTGAAATACCACCTGAGCCATACTTCACTTCAATAGAACTGGAAGCTGCTATCAGTTCCTTGAAACCCAGGAAGGCCGCGGGTCCTGTCGACGTCATTAATGAATTTATACAGAACCTAGGGCCCATAGCTAAGGAATGGCTTTTAGAACTCTATAATCTCTGCTGGTCAAACAAGACGGTACCTAAGCTATGGTTGAAGGCCAAGGTAGTAGCTATCCCAAAGCCAGGTAAACCAAGAGATGATGCTAAGAACTATCGTCCAATATCGCTGCTGTGCTGCCCTTTCAAATCATATGAACGTCTTATCTTGAATAAAATAGCACCACAACTAGAAAGGCAAATCATTCCACAACAAGCAGGATTCAGACCAGGTAAATCTTGCACTAGCCAGGTCCTCTGCCTAACACAATACATAGAGGACGGTTTTGAGAAGGGAGAAAAAACTGGCGTGGTGTTTGTCGACTTATCAGCAGCTTACGACACGATAAAAAATCCTCCTGGGAAAAATTTTCAAAATGACGGGAAACTACCACCTTACTGAAGTTGTGAGATCACTGATCTCCAACAGAAGATACTATGTGGAGTTTCAAGAACAAAGAAGTCGCTGGAGGAACCAGAAGAACGGGCTCCCACAAGGTAGTGTTTTGTCCTCCCTACTTTTTAATCTGTATACAAATGACCAACCAGTTGGACCTACGACAAGAAGCTTTATCTATGCTGATGATGTAGCCATAGCATGCCAATCTAGATTAATCAAACAGATTGAGAGAAACCTAACAGATGCCTTAGAAGAACTAACTGAATATTACAACGGGAACCAGCTTCGACCTTGTCCTGCAAAGACGCAGACCTGTTTATTTCATCTAAACAACAAGGAAGCAAGCAGGGAATTACAATTGGAATGGAACTCAGTTAAACTTCAACACTGCCCAAACCCAGTTTATCTTGGAGTCACGTTAGATCGAACATTGTCTTACAAGAAACACGTAGGGAAAACTAGAACGAAAGTCAACACACGGAACGGCATAATCCGTAAACCTACCACTCTCACTGGGGAGCAAACCCTGAAATTCTACGTGCATCATCCCTGGCATTGTGCTTTGCTCCAGCTGAATATGCATCCGTCTGGAGAAGATCGACAAATGTTCAGAAGCTAGGCGCAGCACTGAATGCCTCATGTCGATTAATCACGGGATGCCTGAAGCCTACAAACCGTGATCTCCTTTATATGTGTTCTGGGATAGCCCCGCCCCACCCCCCAGATCAGACGGCAAATGTTGGCAATGGCCGAACGAAGCAGGTAGTGCGAAGATTGAAGACATCCCCTGTACGCACATCAGCCAGCGGAGGCAAGTCTTAAATTTAGGAAAGACTTCATAAAAGTCGAACGTCCACTAACCGAAAGTCAGTCTACAACTAGAGAATAATGTGGATACAGAAATTGGATTAAGGGAGTCAGAAAAGATGGAACATTAAAGAAAACTTCCTGCTGGATCACAATTGGAATGGAGAGTCTGGAAGAGCCTAAATAGACTTAGATGTCAAATGGGAAGATCACAGGATAACCTGATCAAGTGAGGATACGCCGAAGAAGTGCCCTGTCAATGTGGAGGAAAACAAACCATGACACACCTGCTGACCTGTCCATCTTTGCTGGCCCCATGCACTTTCCAAGACCTGTGGTTGGCCAACGACGCTGCAGTGAAGTGTGCCGAACACTGGAGAGAGATATGAGCCTTGCTCCAGACAATAATGACGACTTACAGTATGTGAAGATCATGAATGTACATATGAATGAATAACTATCATTTACTTGTATTTGTAATCTGGTATATATATATAGCGTATTAATTAATTACAGAAGTAGCTCCGACACGATTAAATAAATAATTAAATAAATGTAATTTGGTTACAAGTAAGATCAAGTGATCATGATGGCCAAGCATTTGGAAACGATCCACTGATAATTCGAAGGTGTCCAGGTGTTTCGAAGAAGCAGATGAACTTCACGAGTGATGTGCGGTGGAGTCCAATTTTGCAAGAAAGCTGTGAGTTCAATGTGTCTCTCTCTTGTAGGGCAGGTATGACATGCAGGTGAAGCATATCACAGTAAAGCTGGCCAATCACAATGCACGTCTTTGGTCCTTGAGCGACAACCTGTTAAAAAAAAAAGGCCGAAGTCGCTCCAGGAAAATGCTGGTATGGTTCCTTTGAAAGGATACGGCCGACTTCCTTTCCTAATCTGATGAGATGGATGACCTCGCTTGGTGTCTGGTTTTTACAGACCTTACATGAGCAGGACGATACCGTATGAGATCCTCAGAAAATAATATCATATCAAGAAAAGGCAATTGCAGTTAATCGCATGTACTGAAAACTAAGCCGGCCGGTGTGGCCGTGTGGTTTAGACGCTTCAGTCTGGAACCGCGTGACCGCTACGGTCGCAGGTTCGAATCCTGCCTCGGGCATGGATGTGTGTGATGTCCTTAGGTTAGTTAGGTTTAATTAGTTCTAAATTCTAGGCGACTGATGGCCTCAGAAGTGAAGTCGCATAGTGATCAGAACCATTTTTTTTAAACTAACAAAACAATATCTACCAATATATGGACTGGCATGAGCAAACACATTAAAGTGAAATGCACTTTTAAGACGAACCCAGCAGGTGGTTAATGATATCGTTAAACTCCCATTTATCAAAAGAATGGCGAGCTTCAGTGCAGAAAGGGATAAGGCCAGAACAGTGCATTACTCCACTTAACATAAATGCTCTTGCACAGAGCATAACTTAATCATAGCTAACACTTGGTTCAAGAATCATAAAAGAAGGTTGTATACATGGCAGAATCCTGGAGATACTAGAAGGTATCAGATAGATTATATAATGGTAAGACAGAGATTTAGGAACCAGATTTTAAATTCTAAGACATTTCCAGGGGCAGATGTAGACTCTGACCACAATCTATTGGTTATGTACTGTACATTAAAACTGAAGAAACTGCAAAAAGGTGGGAATTTAAGGAGATGGGATGTGGATAAACTGACTAAACTTGAGGTTGTACAGACTTTCAAGGAGAGAGTAAGGGAAAAATTGACAGGAATGGGGGAACGAAATACAGTAGAAGAAGAAGGGGTAGCTCTGAGGGATGACGTAGTGAAGGCAGCAGAGGATCAAGTAGGTAAAAAGACGAGGGCTAGTAGAAATCCTTGGGTAACAGAAGAAATATTGAATTTAATTGCTGAAAGGAGAAAATATAAAAACGTAGCAAATGAAGCAGGCAAAAAGGAATACAAACGTCTCAAAAATGAGATCGACAGGAAGTGCAAAATGGCTAAGCAGGGATGGCTAGAGGACAAATGTAAGGATGTACAGGATTATCTCACTAGGGTAACACAGATACTGCCTACAGGAAAATTAAAGAGACCTTTGGAGAAAAGAGAGCCACTTGTATGAATGTCAAGATCTCAGATGGAAACCCAGTTCTAAGCAAAGAAGGGAAAGCAGAAAGGAGGAAGGAGTATATAGAGGGTCTATACAAGGGCGATGTACTTGTGGCCAATATTATGGAACTGGAAGAGGATGTAGATGAAGATGAAATGGGAGATACGATACTGCGTGAAGAGTTTAACAGAGCACTGAGAGACCAAAGTCGAAACAAGGCCCCGGGAGTAGACAACATTCCATTGAAACACCTGACGCCTTTGGAGAGCCAGTCCTGATAAAACTCTACCATCTGGTGAGCAAGATGTATGAGACAGGCTAAATACCCTCAGACTTCAAGAAGAATATAATAATTCCAATCCCAAAGAAAGCATGTGTTGACACATGTGAAAATTACCGAACTATTAGTTTAATAAGTCACAGCTGCAAAATAGTAATGCGAATTCTTTACAGGCGAATGGAAAAACTGGTAGAAGCCGACTTCGGCGAAGATCAGTTTGCATTCCGTAGAAATGTTGGAACACGTGAGGCTATACTGACCCTACGACTTACCTTAGAAAATAGATTAAGGAAAGGCAAACCTACATTTCTAGTATTTGTAGACTTAGAGAAAGCTTTTGACAATGTTGAATGGAATACTCTCTTTCAAATTCTAAAGGTGGCAGGAGTAAAATACAGGGAGCGAAAGGCTATTTACAATTTCTACAGATTCCAGATGGCAGTTATAAGAGTCGAGGGGCATGAAAGGGAAGCAGAGGTTGGGAGGGGAGTGAGACAGGATTGTAGCCTGTCCCCGATGTTATTCAATCTGTATATTGAGCAAGCAGTAAAGGAAACAAAAGAAAAAATTCGGAGTAGGTATTAAAGTCCATGGAGAAGAAATAAAAACGTTCAGGTTCGCCGATGACAGTGTAATTCTGTCAGAGACAGCAAAGGACTTGGAAGAGCAGTTGAACGGATTGGACAGTGTCTTGAAAGGAGGATATAAGATCAACCTCAACAAAAGCAAAACGAGGATAATGGAATGTAGTCGAATTAAGTAGGGTGATGCTGAGGGAATTAGATTAGGAAATGAGACACTTAAAGTAGTAAAGGAGTTTTGCTATTTGGGGAGTAAAATAACTGATGGTGGTCGAAGTAGAGAGGATATAAACTGTAGACTGGCAGTGGCAAGGAAAGCGTTTCTGAAGAAGAGAAATTTGTTAACATCGAGTATAGATTTAAGTGTCAGGAAGTCGTTTCTGAAAGTACTTGTATGGGGTGTAGCCATGTATGGAAGTGAAACATGGACGATAAATAGTTTGGACAAGAAGAGGATAGAAGCTTTTGAAATGTGGTGCTACAGAAGAATGCTGAAGATTAGATGGGTAGACCACATAACTAATGAGGAGGTATTGAATAGAATTGGGGAGAAGATGAGTTTGTGGCACAACTTGACAAGAAGAAGGGACCGGTTGGTAGGACATGTTCTGAGGCATCAAGGGATCACAAATTTAGCATTGGAGGGCAGCGTGGAGGGTAAAAATTGTAGAGGGGGACCAAGAGATGAATACACTAAGCAGATTCAGAAGGATGTAGGTTGCAGTAAGTACTTGGAGATGAAGAAGCTTGCACAGGATAGAGTAGCATGGAGAGCTGCATCAAACCAGTCTCAGCACTGAAGACAACAACAACAACAACAACAACAACAACAACAACATAAATAAGGCCAGGAGAGTGGGTAAGTGCGCGCACATCTTTAACAGGACTAGGCTGCGACAGAGCAAGGAAAATAAAAATGTATTCATCTCTACCAAGACAGTGATTTGCTGAAGCCATCTTGGTGACACAGATGAGACACAGTGTGGAGATCCCCATTACATAAAAGCATCTTGAGACATATATATAGTCTTGTGGCCGACAGCACAAGTATTTGGAAATAGGTGAGGGCATTGAGATTTTTGCTTTCGGTGAAGTGAGGACGATATGCTTCACATATCATGACGACTGATAGCAAACCAGCAGTTAATTACTTCTGTGGGAATTTTTGTGGGCTAAGGAATTGTGCACATCGCTCCAACCCATAGAGAGTGTTTAATAGCCATTATTTCTATTAGGGAATGATTAACATTCTACAGAATGTAGGAGAGTTGCAACTGAGTGAATTCAGTCGAGACCAGAGTTGGGAATTAGCACAGAGAAAACTCCATAGCAGATGCCGCTTGGTAAAGTACCATCATGCACTGGGCCACATTAAATGTTGAGTCTAGATTTTGCTCATTCCAATTTGCATACGCTTTGACCATTGACTAACAATAGCTACGATAGTAACCTACCCTCACATTGCGTACATGACAGTTTTTTTGATGGGTTCAAAAAGTAAATTTATTCTCTACCAACGTTGTGCATTGACCAGCTAGGACAACGTCGATTTAAATGGGCTTATGAGGATTTTTAACAATCATTCTTTCCTATGATAGAAAATTTTCATGTGTACAGATAACGAATCTAGTAATCCTCATCTCAATATGTCCAAGAGATAAATATTTTGTTATTGAGAGTCAAAAGTAATAGAACAAAATTGTTGTTTATCACTTGACCCCAGAAAGCAGCATTTGGTAAATTATATGTAAAAAAGGTGATAACTGTTTTGTCTTTCTAGAATAGACCTCAAACTTTCACCTTTATTTATTCATGCATTCTAGCTATGTGATAGCAGCGTTTCTAATGTTTTTTGTTATGATCTGCACCTGATATTCGTTGCCTTAAGTGGCCACGGTCATATTTATTTAGAATGTCTGTTTGACACCCTGGGCTTGAGAAGACGGTTCAGATGTTTGTCCATTGGCACGCTAAGTGGTAAGCTAAATTTGCACACTTTAGTACACTCACAGTGCAGATACAAAGATCAGGTGTACGACGCGCTGTTTGGTTTCCTCCCCCAAACAATCCAACCCAAAAGAGAATGTGCCAATGGTGAATGTAGCTGTGAAGCCACAGCATATGGTGACACATTCACCATACACAGGAAATTTATGCTCAATGACTAGAAGTGAAGATTCCTACACTCGGCAATTCTGTGTGTTCACCTCACCCATCAGAGAAAAATAGGCTGTCAATAGGATGTTCCAGGGCCAGCCCTTGTCAACTTCAACCCTTGCGAGAAAGTAGAGAGTGAAGTCAACATGTCGCTATGTATCTTGTGGTGCTAAATGCTGTACGATATGGTTCTTGTATAGCTCCAATTTGAGAATGCTTCGAAGTACATTCTATACAATAGATCATGCGATGTACAACTGTCATGTTATAGGACGCTCTCAGTCTGACGATCGAGAACTGTGCGCAGCTTTGTCTGCCATGGCAACAGCGATTTCATCAATCGCCTGTGGTGAAACCGGTCGTTGGCCTCTTCACGGAGCGACTTCTTTATCATGTTCCACACAGCAGGTGGAGAAAGAGGACCCTTCCGTAATCCTTTCAGTGGATGGTATTCGCAAAGAGCAGCTGCAGCATTATTATTGTTTAAATAACAGAGCTTCACTAGCAATGGCACGTTCCTTTTGCTCAAGCTCCTGTTGACACAGTAACAAGTGCACTGGTGGTCAGGTGTGTGAGACTATGAATCACGATGAATGACCACAGCACCTGTGGCCATAGTTGGAACTGGACGGTGGCGCTGTGACGCAGGGAAATCATGTAATTCATCTCTGGACATCAATGCTACCAAGTTGGGTACTCGTACGATAATTAGTTCCCGTGTATAACGTACTAAATAGAGAAAATTTAATAATAACCAACCGGTATGCATGTGGTAATTAGAAAGAAATCTCTAATAATTAACACATTTTCTTTGCGTGAGCAGTCTTCTAATTTATTTGCAGCAATCGTCAAGACTAAAGCAACCTGGGACGAGTCCTGCAGTACACGATTCTACTGCGGAATCTCCGAAAGTTGCGCAACCAGAGCGCCGTAAATGGCGGTCGACATAGAGACAGGGATGAATCGCTATTCAGACTTGGGGAGGGAGTGGAAGTGGATTCTATATACACCCGATTCCTGACTCGACACCAAAAGATCCATGCCAGATTTTAACAAACTTACACCTGAATCCGCCGTCCCTGTATCCTCAACAAGGGAACGGGAGGCTCCTCCCCAGTTAATGTTACCAAGGGAGAGGTGCCTCGGAGTAGTCCACATCGGGGACATCTGCATCTTTGGTACGACATCGATTATGTTTCCGCAACTGAGCTTCGGCGTGGG
Source organism: Schistocerca serialis cubense (assembly GCF_023864345.2). Lineage (NCBI taxonomy): Eukaryota > Metazoa > Arthropoda > Insecta > Orthoptera > Acrididae > Schistocerca > Schistocerca serialis. The sequence continues at coordinate 338,675,555 of NC_064641.1, read as the reverse complement.
GAGCAGACGGCGCAGAATCCGTCTTTGGTTTTAATGAGGGAAATTTGCCTGCGGATAAACTGAAATCAGTCTGTTGATTGCCAGTAGAATCAGCATCATGAAGAATGAGATCTGCTACCGTCAATTTATGTCACTGTTGAAGAGAACTTTTGAGAACGAAAACCAGTTTCGGACAACTGACACCTAGGTGACCACTCTCATTAGGTAAGAAGGTTGTTCCCAACAGCTCACTGTAAGCAACTTGCACCCGATAACCACAAATCTGAAGTTGTGACATAATGTTCTGTTTAATACACGTCTCGACGGGATAAATACCACTATAGCATTGAAGGTGTTGGCTCGGCCACCGTTCCCAACGATTACCCTTAATTTCATCACATTTAAGAAGCACATCCTTAAGATATTCAATGTCTACTGCCAGAAGCAAGTTGAAAACCTGCAAAGTGGTGTATTCAACGTGGCTATTGACAAGCAGTAAAACACTAACTGGTCAATCTCTGTCACTAAAAGATATCCGATCGTCGTGTTTAAGTAACAACCTGTCTAGTTGGAGGGGGTTCACGAATTTTACAAAGAAATCATAAAGCACAGTGTTAAGACATCCTGTTGGAACGTAATCTCAAGTAAAACCAAACGTTTGCACTTAGTGATTATGAATTTAGAGAGAACTTGGCTGCACATTGCGGGTACACTTGCGAAAATAGAAACTAACCGAGCCTTTACATGGCATCAAGTTGGACGACATGATGATGGCGAAGCAGCCGGAACCGCTACCAAAAACAAATCAACACAATCAAGATGCTACGACGAATGACCACTCACAAAAGTCACAGCACACAACGCAAACAACGAACTACTACGACGCGAAAAGCTTCGGCGAAGCGGAAGTGGAAACACTTTTGATCTGTTCGGTGCTGCAAGTGAAATTAGTCACGATTTCGGCTAACTCAGTGGAAAGCAACACTCTCAACCTACGGAGGCTATTCGGTCTGTAGCAGTGGTATCGTATTCACAACGTATCTTTATTTCATAGTAAATCAAACTATTTGTACGAAATGCTTACGAATTATACACAATAGCTTCCCTCGAGGATCACAGTATCTCAAAGTGAAAAATCCCTAAAGCATTTATGGGATAGCCTGCAAATAGAGACGTGTACGCTAGGAGGCAACTACAGTTTACTTCGATCATGGAGATGTAAGCTCAAACATGTACAGGTTAATATTTATTCGGCTTAAATTCCACTGGAAAGATTTTACAGTTATAAAAATATATATGCAGGGTGAGTCAGGAGGAAAGGTATGTGCTTTGAGGGGTGATATTAGTGGTGATTCTGAACAAAAAATTCCCAATAAACACGTGCCCATTTGTTAATCGTTACCGGGTAAACCAATGAAAACAACTAGGAACGGGACACGTGTAGCGTCCTCCTTACTAACCGTGTCAGTACTGCTTGTCGTTGTGCACGGTACTACAGTGTGAACAAAAAATACAATTTTGTGTAGTGAAAATACCATGGATCTTCACACATGCAGAGTATGCTGACATGGTGTTTGTCTCTGGTTTGTCCTATGGGAATTCCAGAGCTGCTGTGCGAGAATACCAACAACGATTTCCGAATCGCGGAGTGCCAGATAGCAGGGCGTTTTGCAGGTGTTTCACGGATTGCGTGAGCGTGATACTCTTCCTAGGTAAATGTTGTCTCTGAAAGCCCCGTACAACAAACTCTTAATGAAGTTGAGAACATTCTTCAAGTAGTGGAACGCAACCCCACTACTGGTTCTAGAAGAATTGCTGCCCATCTTGGTATTCCACAAACACGAGTGATGCGGACAGTACCCGAGCAAGGTCTGTATCCGTTTCACCGACAGAATGTGAAACATCTGCATGAAAGAGATGCTGCCTCCCGGCAAGAATTCTGGCAATTGATCATTACCAATGATCCATTAATTCCACGTATTCTGTTCACTTATGAGTCAACAACCAGCCACGCGATCAACAACACGTGCAACTCTCATGTATGGGCAAATGAAAATGCCCTCGCAAACGAATTTTCAACAACGTTTCTCAGTCAAAGTGTGGTGCGGGATTATTGATGACCAACCCATCGGTCCAGTTGATTTAGGTAACCGTCTTACTGGGACTCGGTATCCTGAGTTTCTTCAAAATGTGTTACCAGAATACGTGGAGGATATCCCTTTGGCAACACAAGCTCGTGTGTACTTTCAGCATGACCGAGCTCCTACACATTCCGTACGGCCAGTGACACAGTATCTGAACACAACGTATCCTTGTCGTTGGACGGTCATCATGGAGTCATTGCTTGGTCACCAATGTGAGCCGATCTTATCCCATTGGATTACCGTTTGTCCGCAGCTCGTGGTCGTGCGGTAGCGCTCTCGCTTCCCGCGCCCGAAATCCCGGGTTCGATTCCCTACGGGGTCAGGGACTTTCTCTGCCTCGTGATGACTGGATGTTGTGTGATGTCCTTAGTTTAGTTAGGTTTAAGTAGTTCTAAGTTCTAGGGGACTGATGACCATAGATGTTAAGTCCCATAGTGCTCAGAGCCATTTGAACCATTTTTTTTTTTAAATTACCGTTTATGCTGGTGGCTGAAGAGCGACGTCTATAAGCGCAAAGCGTACACAATAGAGGAACTTCTCGCTCATATTTTACATGCTTATGCCCAGGTAAAGGAATGCAAAACTGATCTCCGATCGGCGACACAAAACCCATCTACAAGGGCAGCAAAATGCATTGAGGTTGATGGTGGAGTGTTTAAACATCTTCTGTGAGGAGACGTACACAATTAAACAAACCGTAACATAACAGTATCTTAATTTACCGTCACCTGCACCTTTCATGTTCCTAGTTTCAAAAAAATGGCTCTGAGCACTATGGGACTTAACTATTGAGGTCATCAGTCCCCTAGAACTTAGAACTACTTAAACCTAACTAACCTAAGGACATCACACACATCCATGCCCGAGGCAGGATTCGAACCTGCGACCGTAGCGGTCACGCGGTTCCAAACTGAAGCGCTTTGAACCGCACAGCCACACCGGCCGGCCATGTTCCTAGGTGTTTGCATTGGTTTAGTCGGAGACGGGTAAGAAAAGGGCATATGTTAGTTAGAAGTTTTTTGTTCAGAATCGCCAGTAGTATCACCCGTCGAAGCACGCATCTTCTCACCTGACTCACCCTGTATGCTAGAGTTATGTGAACTGACGTGCCAGAATGCAGACACATCACTCGTCGCTGCACGTCAGTACAGTTTGTCTCCTCAAAGTGTCAACATGTATGGGGCAATGAATATTCATGGTATTCAAAATGGTAATTTTAAGACAGTGCTTGTGTGACTGATTATTATCACTATAGGTGTACTATCTGCGTATGTAATGACACGATATGTCTAGTAAACTGCATTCCTCAGTTACGAATATCTTGTAATATTTCTTTAGAATAATTTCTAATTCTGTATTTTCTTACCTTGGAGGCATTTTCTCTTAAGGGTATCCTCGTATGCATATTTTAAGTCCGATGATCGGAGTCATTGACCGAAATTACTAACCTGATGACCAAAATTTATGGTCCTGGACTAGTTTTATAGTAACAGAAAGTGTAGAGGGTTGGATTATAGTTTGTTTTCTATTTTTCAGGTAATGGGGTGTGTATTGCAACAGTTTTTGTTATTAATACCGAGAGTTTATATACTTCCATTGATCTCTAGTTTGGTAACGTTAAATGAAATATTTGTGGGAAATTGGTAAATTAACATGTTGGAGAATTCTTGGAATTAATAAGTGATTTTCTAGGACTTTTTATTGTCTTTGCATATTTTGGCTGGCCACTGAGATTGGTGATACTGCATTTGTTTGGTATACTATGTTGCATTGCTCTGTCTTTCAAGTTTTTGACATTTAGGTATATTCTGGGTTTTCATTTGAAGTTTATTAGTAGCGTCAGTTTTCAGTTGTGCAACAGTATGTTTTCATTATAGGTCTGTTTTGATTACACATTCCTACACGCCCATGAGCAGCACACTTCTAATTTTGCCTAATTATTAACCTATTTCCCATTTTACTGTAGTTTTCTCTGTCTTGATTTGACTGATCATGCTTCCTCGTTATCTTGCTCTTTGTTTCTAAGTGTTTTCTTGTTTTTGATGATGCCTTACAGTTGTTACTATTAATTGCCTCTATACTCTCGAGTTCATACTATTGTACCGAGTTTCTCTTCTAATAATACAGTACGCTCTGTTTCTGTTGTAACGGCCCTAATGTTTCTATTAGTCAATTTGTTCCTGTTAATGTCTACTTTTGATCTGTTCTTACAGTTGTGTTCCTCCTTCACTCAGTTTTATGTCAGTGAGATTCATTATTGCTACGTAAAATGTCAGTAGTTGAAATTCTTGCTTGACACACACACACACACACACACACACACACACACACACACACACACACACACAGAGAGAGAGAGAGAGAGAGAGAGAGAGAGAGAGAGAGAGAGAGAGAGGGAGAGGGAGGGAGGGAGGGAGAGAGGGCGGGGGAGAGAGAGAGTGCTCGTGTTCGTGTGGCTAGGTGAGATGGCAGGGGCGAAGGTGGGGCATGTTTGAGAAACAGCGAGAGAAGTCATTCGCAGTTTATCTCTCTTGAGTGCAGTTACACACTTTTTCTGTGTTTTCTGCTATCTGTTTTACTTTAACCATGATGAGTAACGCCGCTTCAGTGTATGATAAAGTATTACTTCTGCTCCATCTAGTTTCGCGGCGTTAGGACTAAGGTACATCTTCAGGCATACAGGTTTATTATTTATTCCGAAGGATAATCAGTAGGTGACCTAACATTCTTTTTCCCATTGTGACAAAACTAATGTTATCACGACGATGTTAAACCCTAGTTTTACAGTATCTATACCATGTTCCCTACATTCTGTTTAATTTTAAAATGGACTACCGATTTCTTGACGGTTAAACATTTGTATTACAGCGGGACAAAGAACTTTGGGTCTTCTACTGCTTACCTTTTGGAATACATTATAAATCTATACTCCTGAGGACGTGACTATAGCGCCGCGAAACTAGTTGGATCAGACAAAAAGATTCATCATACAGCTGATGCTGTCCTATTCATCTGGTTCAATTCTACAGCTCTGGATGCCCACAATACAAAATCTGCTGCTCCACTTTATGTGCCACGCGCCGTAGGACTGTAGGATTGTCGAATATTAGCAGCTCCTCACTTGCTATTTCAGTGGGATATGTAGGTAAGTACAAGTGTTGTGCACGTCAGTAGAACATACCCTCAACTAGGCCTAGAATCGGATCTAAAAAAACGTAATTTTCCCAGTCAGGTAGCATCAGATATAATTTACTAGTGAAAATCATTATTCATTATATTCTTATTCCCTAAAATGGCGTTTGCTGAAGTGTACTATAACTGAAAAACTTCTGAAAATATCGTGTTAGAATAGTTTGTTTTTGTACCTGCTGCTCCATGAACATTATTTGCAATAACATATGTTGCTCTCACGTCGTAAAAAACACTGTCATCAAAATTCAGCGTGTCTTGTTTTTGAATATAGTGACTTAAAAGCGTAAAACTGTAGTATGAAGCAAATAAACATTTTGCTATTTATTTATAAATATCTATTACTTACTTTCAAATATAGCAAAACAATAATATGTATTTCACTGTGCAAATGGCTGTAACTTCGAATGTGCTATCATTCAAAACGTTACTATATAAAATGAAACTAGCATCTCAATGTGATGTTTACAAGGTAAATACTCATATGTTGCGCTACATGCTGCTCAAAATACCGGTATCGAGAGCAGAAAATCTAGCAAAGTTAGTTCTCTGGGATACAGACCATGAGCTAATGTTGTCTATGGCGTGGACATGTCCCATGTCATGCAGATATAATGCAGTTTGTAAGGGGTCCGTAGGCCCTTACTATAAGTTTTGCGACAGCACAGGTCGACAGGACAAACAATCGATAGTGTGTGTCGGGTTGCGAGAGTGTGCAGCAATTGAGGACCTACTCCACCGCAAGTCACTTAATACATGGAGAGGAACGTTGTGAGAGTTTGCCGAACATTTGTGGGAATTGAACGAGACCTTGGAACAACCCCTGAGTGATGACGTAATGATATCGGCAATAAAAAGAAGAATGAGCCAGAGAATGCAGGAAACTGTATCCAGGAGCCTAATTAAAGAAAGGGAGGCCTTGATGGAAATACTGGAACAGTTGGAATCTGTTCGATCACAGGAACACAATCAAGCTAATGATCAGAACCAAGATGGACATAATTACCATCGAATTCGTTTTAATGGCCCACCAAATTACAGAGGTAGAGGTGGGGGTAATGGACGTAGGAACCATGGCAATGGTCAACAGTTTCACCACAATCATGGGAGAGATGATGATGATGATGATAATGACAGGAATTATGAGAGAAGAGATGATAGACAAAGGGATCAAGAAGTACGAATTGAAGAAAGTTAGGTGTAGGGAGCTAGCAACTCTTTTGCTGGTATACCAAGTGGCGACTGGTACACTCCCAGCTGGGTGAGACTTTATTTCTAATTTCAAGTGTCACTCCTCTACCATCTTTCTCTATCCTTAGGTTAAGAAAATTAGTGTAGTAGTTAGGATTGGTAGTGGTCATCCAAGTAATTCAGTCAGGAACCATGTAGTAAATTTGTAGTAGTTGCTGTTGATGTAGAGTGTGAGATGTCAGAGGATCAATAACTTAAAAAAGCTCAGTTTACTGTGAGTAAATAACCAAAATTAATAATGCCAGAAGGAATAAAATGAGAACCATATAAGAAAGCGAATGTTTACATAATGTCATGGTAAGCTAATTGGTTAAACAAGAATTTGGGTAATCTTATAGAGTTGTTTTATGAGGCATGAAAAGGTCAAACTGTTGTAAGAAAATTGAAGTAATGTATCAGCTTGTAAGTAGATGAACATATAAAGAAACAAATACACAAGGAGATAGTTGTTCGAATAAATGATGTGATATATGATGAATGGAGAGGCTAAGGAGCCTGAAGTAGTATTTTTATGTGGTTATTGCAGCGAATATGGAGAGTTGATGTAGGTTGAAGATATATATGCAGTTGAAGTTGCTGTTAAGTTGAGGGAGTTATGTCGTAATGATGTGTATTGAGTATGAGATATTTGAAGTATTGAATTATATGGAGAATTGATGTAGGTTGAAGATATATATTTATTTATAGTCGAAGTTGATGTTAAGTTATGTGTAATGAAGAATATGGAGTATGAGATGTTTGAAATATTGAAGTATGTCATTTAGCACATGAGCAACATCTGTTTGCAAGTTATTTGTAGGTATACATATTTATCTGAAGTATGCTGATAAAACAAAGTGTAACTAATGAATAATTAGTAATTCATGTATCCAATTAGCTATCAGAGTCAATTATGCTTATATGTAGGTCAAGCTTTAGAAGCAGAATTCTGGCACTGAGTAATGAATGACAAATATCCATATAGTGGATTTGAATTAATGTGAATATAACAGGAAATATTGTACCTCTCATCTAAGCTTTCTTGATAACAATTCACATATGGCAGTAAGGTTTGGCAAAATGAAATGATCAGTAGTTTAAAATTTTTCATTGGATGACCACATTAGTTGTAGTGTTGCAAATAATTATGTAAGACATGCTTAGCGGTACAATGTAGCATTTAAATTTATGGAATCTGTAATGAACAAGTTGTGAATTTCTTCCTTAACTTTTATGTGTGTTGGCCAAGTGAGTTATAAATTAGAGAGATAGTAGTATGGACGGCACAAACCCCGCTTAAAGGACGGCATACCAAAGGGGTAGCTGGCATTCAATGTATAAATGTCATATTTTGTCTCAATTTCAATTTGCTTGTGTTAAAGATTTAAATAAGTTGTGATTTTTTGTCTTCCTTAACTTTTATATGCGTCGGGAAGGGAGTTATAAGTTAGTGTGGTAGTAGTATGGACGGCACGAACCCCGCTGAAAGGACGGCATACCAAAGGGGTAGCTGGCATTCAATGTATAAATGTCATATTTTGTCTCAATTTCAATTTGCTTGTGTTAAAGATTTAAATAAGTTGTGATTTTTTTTCTTCCTTAACTTTTATATGCGTTGGGAAGGGAGTTATAAGTTAGTGTGGTAGTAGGATGGACGGCACGAACCCCGCTGAAAGGACGGCATACCAAAGGGGTAGCTGGCATTCAATGTATAAATGTCATATTTTGTCTCAATTTCAATTTGCTTGTGTTAAAGATTTAAATAAGTTGTGATTTTTTTTCTTCCTTAACTTTTATATGCGTTGGGAAGGGAGTTATAAGTTAGTGTGGTAGTAGGATGGACGGCACGAACCCCGCTGAAAGGACGGCATACCAAAGGGGTAGCTGGCATTCACCTAGATTGTTTTCTTGTCTTTGCTGTAACAACAAGTTGTGAATTTCTTCCTTAACTTTTATAAGTGTTGGCCAAGTGAGTTATAAATTAGAATGATAGTAGTATGGACGGCACGAACCCCGTTGAAAGGACGGCATACCAAAGTGGTAGCTGGCATTCAACTAGTTTCTTTTCTTGTCTTTGCTATAGCAAGTTATAACAGATATGTAGTTAATGACTCGTACAAACCTTTGAAAGTGAAAAGTTTTTGGAAATTTTTGGTAAGATAAGTTTATAAAAAAAAATATTTACCATGCTATGTTAAGAAAGTAGGATTGATGTTGTGTGTTATTTGGACATTGCCATATTTTTGAGATGTAATAACTTTTTGTAGAATATTATTGTAGAGGCAGCCCCCTACCGGAGTCAAGGATTTTCTTGGTGATTGTAATTTCATTACTTATTTGCACTGTGTGTTTTGTTCATATGTAGTGATGTCTAATTCCCTAGCCGATTCTTTTATGCCTGTGGCTTCAAAGAAGTTTTCGAGGGCGGGGATGTAAGGGGTTCGTAGGCCCTTACTATAAGTTTTGCGACAGCACAGGTCGACAGGACAAACAATCGATAGTGTGTGTCGGGTTGCGAGAGCGAGAGCGAGTGTTGAGACAGTGTGGTGTGGTACGCGCTGCGGGCCGAGCCGGGTGGAGTTCTGTTGCTGGAATGCAAGCCCGTACCGACAAAGGGAGTGGCCATCGCCGTGGTTTAACCCCTTTGTGTTAGAAATATACGGGAAAGTGAAAGTAAAATTACTAGTGTGATTCAGTGATATTTTTGTACCGATATTTGTAATTACGCGTCTACCGCGCCGGCATCATTTGGATTGCAGTGTTGGATTGCAGTGTAGGATTGTAGTGTTGGATTACAATGATTGAAATTGCGTGTGACGATAAGGAATAACGAAAGGGCCTGTGCTGAGATTAGCCATTATTAATTCTGTACGACGAAGGCAGTGGCTGTCTCCTTACTTTGTGTTTTTGTGATGAATATAAGTTGTTGATTAATGAAGCTGTGTTGTCGTCCTTCTTGGCACCAGACATTTCCTTATTACAGCATTTGAGAAGGACAAAATGGAATGTAACATCTCCGTAACAGTCCAATCCGATTGCCAGCCCATTAGGTACACGGTCACATTAGTTATTATCTACACTCCTGGAAATGGAAAAAAGAACACATTGACACCAGTGTGTCAGACCCACCATACTTGCTCCGGACACTGCGAGAGGGCTGTACAAGCAATGATCACACGCACGGCACAGCGGACTCACCAGGAACCGCGGTGTTGGCCGTCGAATGGCGCTAGCTGCGCAGCATTTGTGCACCGCCGCCGTCAGTGTCAGCCAGTTTGCCGTGGCATACGGAGCTCCATCGCAGTCTTTAACACTGGTAGCATGCCGCGACAGCGTGGACGTGAACCGTATGTGCAGTTGACGGACTTTGAGCGAGGGCGTATAGTGGGCATGCGGGAGGCCGGGTGGACGTACCGCCGAATTGCTCAACACGTGGGGCGTGAGGTCTCCACAGTACATCGATGTTGTCGCCAGTGGTCGGCGGAAGGTGCACGTGCCCATCGACCTGGGACCGGACCGCAGCGACGCACGGATGCACGCCAAGACCGTAGGATCCTACGCAGTGCCGTAGGGGACCGCACCGCCACTTCCCAGCAAATTAGGGACACTGTTGCTCCTGGGGTATCGGCGAGGACCATTCGCAACCGTCTCCATGAAGCTGGGCTACGGTCCCGCCCACCGTTAGGCCGTCTTCCGCTCACGCCCCAACATCGTGCAGCCCTTCTCCAGTGGTGTCGCGACAGGCGTGAATGGAGGGACGAATGGAGACGTGTCGTCTTCAGCGATGAGAGTCGCTTCTGCCTTGGTGCCAATGATGGTCGTATGCGTGTTTGGCGACTTGCATGTGAGCGCCACAATCAGGACTGCATACGACCGAGGCACACAGGGCCAACACCCAGCATCATGGTGTGGGGAGCGATCTCCTACACTGGCCGTACACCACTGGTGATCGTCGAGGGGACACTGAATAGTGCACGGTACATCCAAACCGTCATCGAACCCATCGTTCTACCATTCCTAGACCGGCAAGGGAACTTGCTGTTCCAACAGCACAATGCACGTCCGCATGTATCCCGTGCCACCCAACGTGCTCTAGAAGGTGTAAGTCAACTACCCTGGCCAGCATAATCTCCGGATCTGTCCCCCATTGAGCATGTTTGGGACTGGATGAAGCGTCGTCTCACGCGGTCTGCACGTCCAGCACGAACGCTGGTCCAACTGAGGCGCCAGGTGGAAATGGCATGGCAAGCCGTTCCACAGGACTACATCCAGCATCTCTACGATCTTCTCCATGGGAGAATAGCAGCCTGCATTGCTGCGAAAGGTGGATATACACTGTACTAGTGCCGACATTGTGCATGCTCTGTTGCCTGTGTCTATGTGCCTGTGGTTCTGTCAGTGTGATCATGTGATGTATCTGACCCCAGGAATGTGTCAATAAAGTTTCCCCTTCCTGGGACAATGAATTCACGGTGTTTTTATTTCAATTTCCAGGAGTGTATTTGGGCTGCTATCAGATCCCGATCGAGCGGGATAAATCAGTATATTAAACCGGAGTGTTACAAGTTGCCAATACCGTTGAACGAGAACAATGTTATGCTCTAACCATCGTTTCAGCATCGAGCTCTATAGTTGGCCTATTTCGAGAAAATGGGTGTTGCTTAAGCAGTAATTGAGGGATGCAGTTGCACGAAATGATACTGCAGTAAAATACTGAACTGACAATGGGCTACATACGTTTAAAGCAGTAGGCTTAGAAGCTCTCTGATTTACCTATTTGTAAAAATGCTTTGTGGGTTAGGAATAGATGGAGGAATGGAGGGAGGCAATGAGGAAGGAGAGAGGCTGAGGGAGGGACGTTGATGTGGCCGTTTTGCTGGTTTAGGACAGAGGAGCGGCATGATGAAGTCATGCTTCTGTCACTGCATGCAGCCAACCTGGAGGATACATATCAAATTCTATCGAAAAATCAAAGAGGAAAATTATGAGATGATAAATGTATTTTAGATCTGCCATCGAAACTATTTAAAGTACGCATTTATCATAACATAAGCCCATTGAAATAGTTGTCAGAGGAACGGAATTAATGCATTTCAAATATTAGTTTTCCGCATCAAATAACCATACAGCACAAAAGTTGCTGAGATATGATTATTATCCCCTGAATATGAGTGTTTTCCACACCATAAGCTTTCCAATTTATACATTTACAGTATTGTCAGTAGCATGGAATGAAAAATATTTGAAAGATTTGCTTTCTTCATCCAGAAACACTACAGTACAAAAGCTACTGAGGTATTATTATTCGTCACAGCACTTGGTCCGATTTCCACTTGCATCTGTGAGGACACTCCTTGCACATTTCTACGTTTTCCTTCATTTGGCACTGATATTTCTTGCTTAAAATCAAGTTGGTTTGCAGTTTCTAAACGTGAAATATGACGAAATATATCACGACAAAAGTTTTCTTTCATACTTGTGGATAGTCGTGTTTTGGTTGTTATGTGTTCCAAGTGATTCCAACTTAATTGTTAATTTTGTTTTTCACTTTGCCTAAAATACATTCTTTCTCTCTGTGTTTTGTCATAGGTTTACTGAGTGTTTTATTTATGTTCATAATCATTTAACTTATATGTAAGAGAGATGAAGGATCAGATCAGCGAACTCACAGTGGGGGAAAGGAGAGTCAGTTGGTAATCAGAAGATGAAGAAGCGGAGGAGTTAGAGTGCCTCGAAGGAGAGAGAGGGAAGGGGGAGGGCGGGATGTAATTTCTTTCAGGGGATGAGCTATTCTGTGTAGTACCAGGTTTCCTTCATTTGATCTTGTGTGTTTGTGTTTCTTGCATGTAGTTGTTTTCTGAAAATTTAGGGAGACGTCTGCTTTTATGATGCATATACCTGCCTTTCGTAAAAAAAGATACATAGAAATAGCAGTATGGCTAATCATAAATCGGTTAAGCACATATGCAAGGCTGCAGGAACAAGTACAACCAGGGGAAAACATTAGAGTAGCCTTTGAAGGTAAGAGAAGCAACGGTATAAATATCAAATGCTCAGATGGAATACTAATACTCAGCTAAGACGGAAAATCTGTAGGATGGAATACATTCAGGGAATATACAAGGGAAGTGAACTTGAAGGCAATATTAGGTAAAGGGAAGAGGAATTAGATGAAGATGAGGTCTGAGGTATGGTACAATGAGAAGAATTTGGTCCTATATCCAAACAAGACCGCTGGTATATACGACATTTCCTCATAAAACTACTGAAAACTACTGAAACACTTGGAAGAGCCTGTTGTGACAAAACTATTCCACCTGAAGTGCAAGGTGCTTCAGAAGGACGAAATGCTCTGACACGTAAAGAAGAAGGTAATTATTCCAGTTCAAAAGAAATCGGGTGCTGACAAGTGTGGATGTACCGAAACTTCAGTTTAATAAATCAAAGATGCAAATTAATGATACGTGTTATTTGCAGAAGAATAGAAGAACTTATAGAAACTTACAACGTGGATGATCAGTTTTAGTTTCGGAGAAATAAAGCAACACAGGAGACAGTACTAACGTTCGACATATCTTAGAAGATAAGACGACAAGTAAAGATTTAAGGAAAGACTTTATTGAACAGAAAACCTACTCATATATCATTTGTAGATTTAAAAAAATATATAATGTCGAATGGAAAACATTCTTGAAATTTTGCATGTAGCAGAGGTAAAATACAGAGAGCAAAAGCTTTACTACAAATTGTACATCAAGAATACGGTAGTTATAGGAGTTGAGGGCGATGAAAGGGAAGTAAGGGGTAAGAACGACGAAATGCGTGGTTGTGGCCTATCCCCAACGCTCTAGAATCTCTGGTGGTCACGCTTCGGTTCGGAGTTTATAGTGGGTGTGGAAGTTGAGCAAGTGAGGTGGCGTCACCACTAGTGTTGGTGGCCATGCTCGGGAGCTGGTACGGCTGGGCGTCACATGGTCAACGGCGGCAGTGAAACAAGGTTATCTGGAATCATGGGTATTACCGATGACATTACATTACGGAATGTCTTCTCTGGCGCATCAGAAGGCGTGCTAATATGCACACCCGCATGCGACGATGATTTCAGGCAAGTTCTGCGTCAGCTGCTCCTGTTATCAGGGTTAGTGCCCGGCCGCGATGTCATGCAGGTGGCGCCCACAGAAGTGCGTAGCGAAAGCCTGCCGCTGCTTTCTAGCCGTTTGTGCGACTCTCCCCAGGGCTCTGGAAAAGGGATATGCGCTTAAGTGGGTGCCAACAGCATGTGACGGACAGTGGAAATTAGGAAGGCGGAAGCTCAGGATCAGGATTGGCACTAAGTACAGCCAGGAAGGCGATACTCAGATACAGGCTGTAGGGCGAAATTTCCGTCACTCGATGCGGCCCTTCACCAGGGAAGGCCCAATCCTCGTCCATATCTTCTTCAGTCACAGCGGCGACCAAACAGCAGTGGGAGATTGCAGCGGCTAAGGTGCACCATAGCTGGCTGTGGTCTCGGAGGCAGGACATCCCAATTCGCGACTGACGTTATTCGGTAACTAACGAGGTTGTCATTCTGTCGGATTGCAGGTGATCAGACACTGGGGCTGAGACTTCAGGAATGGTCGTGTTTAAGCTGGGCATAACACCATCACGGCTGGCGATGCGGTCATTTGTCCTCAATTTCAAGTGACGTTGCCGGACTTGTACCCACCGCAGTGTCTCAGATATTGCCCGTCCCTCTTTCCTTCGCACTTTCTATCTGTGCACGGAGGTTACATGTAAAGGGTCCGTAGTGTAAGGATCAGAAATGAACTTTGAGGTGCAGTCGTACTGCGCCGTTTGAGCCTCTTGATAACAAATGGTTCAAATGGCTCTGAGTACTATGGGACTTAACTTCTGAGGTCATCAGTCCCCTACAACTTAGAACTACTTAATCCTAACTAACCTAAGGACATCACACACATCCATGCCCGAGGCAGGATTCGAACCTGCGACCGTAGCGATCGCGCGGTTCCAGACTGAAGCGCCTAGAACCACTCTACCACTCTTGATAACAGCTCTGCTTGATGTGGCAATCCAGTATGAGCAGTGCTCTGTCTGTTCAGCCTGTGCCAAATAATAAATTTAAATACTTATACGCCTACACGGAAACTGAATTTGCTGTGCAAAAGGTCTGTACATTAAGCAAGCAGTAAACGAAACGAAAAAAATTCTGGAGAAGAAATTAAAGTTCAGAAAGAAGAAAAAAGAAAGACTAAAGCCAGCCCATAACATTAAATTCTGTCAGAAGGAGTTTTAACATTCAAACAGCCAAAGTTGAAAACCTTAGTTTTTCTATTTAATTGCTGAATAGTAACTTGATCCTATTTTCAAATCGTCCAGGCAGACAAAACCGTGAGATCCGTTGTGATGATTTCAAAGTTTGTTCAAGTAACCCAAAAATATCATAAAAATGGAAGTTTGCAGCTTGCCTCTTTATATATAAAGGCTGGTTAAGACAAGTTGCTTTCCCGTTATTAACACAACATGCTGGAAATACGTGGAGAGAGAATGAATTTAAAGACCAGTTGTACGGTATAGGCAGTGTCTTGAAAGGCGAATGTAAGATGAACATCAACAAAAGCAAAACAACCGCATTGAAATGCAGGCGAATTAAATCTGCCTAAGTCGAGGAAATTATATTAGAAAATGATACGTTAAAAGTAATAGACGAGTTTTACTATTAAGACAGTAAAATAACTAAAAATGGACAACTACAGAGGATGTAAAATGTCGTCTGACAATGACAAGAGAAGTATTTCTGATGAATATAAATTAATTAATGTTCAATATAAATTTATGCCTTCGGATGTCTATTCTGAAGGTACTTCTCTGGTGCGTAGCAGTGCACTGATGTGTAATGTGGATGACAAATAGTTCAGACAAGAAGAGGAAAGAAGATATGTGACAGAATCTGAAGATTAGAGTGGTAGAGTAACTAATAAGAAGGTACTGATAACTGGGGCGAAAGGAAATTTGTCGTACAACTTGACTAAACGGAGGCATCAATTGATAGAATACATTCGGAGACTTTAACGAATTATCTATCCATTTAGTATTGATAGGCGGCGGGATGCGGGGAGCGAGGTTTGAAAATTATAAGAGGGGACTAAGAGATGAATACAGTAAGAAAATTCAAATGAGTGTATGTTGCAGTATTTATTCGGAGATGAAAAAGCTTACACAATATAATGTGGGCTGAGCGAGATCAAACTAGCTCTCGGGCTGAAGACCACTACAACAACGTTTTTTGTTGTTCTTGGCTTGTGGCAACGAGAGATCTGTAGATTCTGAGTGGTTTGTATTGTATTTTTATGCCCTGATATATTTCAGTGTGAAAACGGTCTTGGTTGCGAAATTATTTTATGTGGCTATATGACGGGTGGTTTCGTATCCAGCTACTTTTGTACTATCTGGAGATGTCCCAAATTGGTGTAACGCATCATCGACCTTCAACGATTTCGCTACCAAAACTGTTTTATTCCGAAATAATTCGGAACAGGTTGCTGTAGTACTCGTCTGGTGTGAAATGGAATAATTTTTCCCTGATATATTCCTTACACCTTTTATCGAAGATGCTGCCCATCATTTCGACGTAGATTTTGTTCCAGTTCTAGCGATTGTACCAGTAGATGCTAGAGTGTTGGTATCTCACTGGATTTGTTTTACGGTAGAGGAGGCATCGTCATTTCATTATTTGTTTAGTTTGCGGTGTTTATACCCTGTTTTTTTTTTAGCATACTACATATTTTACATACCACTTTAATGTGGGTCTATTTTATTGTGACTGTGGCACTTCTGTTAGGCTAAAACGTAGAGACAACCTGCTTAATAGCATGTTGGTCAATTTCTGAGGTGCAGTGCAACAATGATTCTGTATCGCAGTGACTGGACAAGTCCTCGGTACGTATCTCGAGATATGTGATACGAGAGATCACTCAAATACGGAACATTACTGTCGGAAAGCTTTTGTGGAGGTGCTACTACAGATAGCTTTGCAAATGTGTTCCATCTATCTGTTCAGATCAGTCGAATTTCGTGACGAAGACATGAACGAGCACTATCATGCTCCTCATACCACTGTAGTACGATACTGGCCTTATTAAATTGTCAGTTATCCTGTCGGAAGAAGCCATCGCTATTGCAGAAGCCATCAAGCATGAGGGGATGTGCACTGTACAGGTTTGGACGAAACTATAGGAACACCACAAGGAATGCATGCTGGAATATAAACGTAGATGCTAGTCAAGCCGGCGTGTTGCACTGCTGGATCTGACCACGAACGGCAACTGTGCAGTGGCTACAATAAGTTGTGGTTGTGACTTCATCGTGTCGGAACTAAGTGATTTCTATTGTCGGAAATTATTGGTACTCCTGGGCTTGGGGCTTCCGTAAGCAAAATAATGTTTCAATAGGCATCGTAAAGAAAGTACAAACCGCACGCAGGGAAAGCGGAATATCTTCGTTCGCTGTCACAACGCGGACATCAGTGCGTGCTGATGACCGTGACACACGGTCATTGAAAAGCATTGTGACGAAACATAAGAGGACGACAATTGTAAATCTCATTGCGGAACTGAATGATATACTCGCTGCCGCTGTCAGCACCGAAACAACACAAAGGAAGGTCCGTAAGTTGGGAGTGCCAGTGTGAGCTGAAATCTCAAAACCTCATATCAGTGATACAGATGCCCGTAACAGGAAAATATGGTGCTGAGGCCATAAAACCTGATCTGTGGACCACTGAAAAAAAGTCATTTGCTCGGATGAGTCTTCTTTCACACTATTTACAACTTCTGGTCGATTTGAGCAGACATATCGTGGAATTCCACTGTTAAACCCGCAAAGGGTAGCGTGAGTATTTTGGCTGATCAAGTTCATTCCACGGTGCAATGTTTGTTCCCCTGTGGTGTTCCTGTGTTAATCCGGTTCAACCAGCCCGCATCCTGCTGGACTGGTTTTCTGAGCACAAGGAGGAATTGTAGCAACCTGCCTCGGCCACCAAAGTGACCATATCTGAATGTTATTGACCCTTTGTGGTCTACCTGAATTTGCTACTATTTTGCGCAAAGAGTGGTATAAGATTCCCTCGAAAAGGTACTTGTCCTCTATTTACCCATTCGGAGACCACTGGAAACTGTTTTGAATGGCAACCGTTTCCCTACACCTTATTAGGTATAGTAATGTGTTATATTTGAGGTCATTCCAAATTTTTGTGCACCCACTCTACATTAGACTCATGAATGCGGCCTCTGTCGGACTGTTAACTATTACTCCTATTTTCACCCAAAGATACAGTGCTCCGTATAGGGACACTGGCTCACGTCTTAGTCACAATCACGTACATGTCAAGGATGATGCACATGTTCAGCTTCTCGCTAATTCAACACATTTTGTCCTCGTTTATGAATGACACCGTAAGTTAGTCGTGAAATCAGCATTCATTGATCTACAGCACAGTGCGTATTTTGGCATTCTGAAGAGAATACAGTTAATTGGCTGCACTATATGGATACCATTTGCCTCTGGTTGTAATAGTCTCGGAGTAACACTACCTCGACAACTTAATACATGCGCTCATCTTTGGATTGGTCATGGCTGAAATTTATCGAATCAGTGGTTAGATATGTCTAGCTCGCCCATGAACAACAATAGAACGACCATTTAACTAGTTCAACATCACTGAGTACAGCATTCCTCAAAACTGAGATGATATTCGCTCATCTTTCGTCTACAGATTAGGAAAACTATTCGATCAAGTACTGTATTGTGTCATTGTAGCAGTAGCAAATCCTATAATCCCACTTACATAGGTGCTGGTTTGCACGCTAGAGCTTTGAGCAGCAGTACGGAAAAGAAACCTCCTAGGCAACTGCTGGCTGGGAAACCCACATGGAGAGCCTTTACGTACCTCATTGACGGAGGTTGTTTCTGGTCTCAGGTTCTGAGAACTGGGACTGTATTAACCATTATCACACTTAAAATAGAAATAGAGAAACGAATTTGGAAGTGTGTTTTGACTGTAGGAGATGATTATCCTGGAACACAGATTTTTTTATGTGTGTCATTGAGTTAACAGAAAACCAAAAATAGCAGAAAAATATGAACAGAAAATAGAAGCATCAAGATTCGTAGCAATGGCAATGACAAAATTCAAATCATGCTTTCAAAGTAAAGAATATACATGCTACTATATGTGAAATTAGTTGAATTTTTCAGCGTGCTGCTAGAAAGTGATGATGTACAACCAACAGTAATAGTAACATCGCCGTTAAGGAGCAATTGATTCAACAAGTCTTTCAGATTAATCACATTCACTGGCAGGCGTACATCTTTCATGCAATGTGCGAAAAGCTCTGAAAAAACATATGATTCGGAATGCTACATATGCGAATGTGCCGACAATATAATAAAACAAGAGCACGAGTATTGTCATTTTGAACCCTTAGACGGACTCGATGCTACCAAATTCTGCGTTAATGAAGCCATTCAGACTTTTTATTGACCACATATAGAAATAAATATTTAGCACGATGCTTCACTCTCATTAACTTAAACTAGCTCGCCCCAGTACAGTCACAACAACTCACAGTCTGTTGCAATTTCTGCGGCACAGTTTCATAGGAGCAAAGGTATTCAGAACAGGCATAATCGGCGCGAAAGATACAACGACAAAAGAGCCACTGCGAAACGCCAAAAAGTAAATAGACACAGTAAGGTTTAACGTGCTGCGAAAACTATTCAGAATAGACTACATGTATGTATGATTCTCCTCACTGTAAATGTGCATTTACGTCACCCACTACAATACTGATATCGGGCACAATGTAAACGTGAACTAACAATTAAGTTTGAAGAAAATCTTGTATACAGGGCAACCACAGCTGCGACTGATCATCTTGGGGACTACGAAATGCAGATGAAGCTTCTTATTGAAGATCAAGAAGAAGATTAAACGTTTAATGATTTATCGTCAGAACGGGAGGGAACAGTTAACGACAAGGGAAGAGAATGAAAGTGTAGTGATGCCTCCACTAAAAGCCCCTCATCGATGAGCGCCTAATGGAGATGGAGTGTTAGTGCTGACGGGCAATTTAACATGCGACACAGACACACATACACACACATACACACACACACAAACACACACACACACACACACACACACACACACACACACACACACACAAGCAAGCACATGCTCTGCACAAGAGAGACTGCGTGCACTCAACGTGGTTATAATGATTAATAACTACTTGACGAGGGACTGAACTCTGTACATCGACAAGAATTTGAAAACACTGTTCCGCTGGCGAGGGTATTTCACGTCGATGTGATCAGTGTTGACCAGCTCTGGGTTCACATGTACGATTTGGGAGTCAAATTTGGTGTAACATTTCCCAAAAAATCATAATGTGATTTCGCCTTGCATCATGGCTTCACTTCTCAGTTCTATAGGTAGTAGATGACGTACGGATTTCTGCAACAGTTTTCATTATGGTTCAGGCGGGTATCAGAGTAACTCCGCACCTTTTTCACAAACTGTATAGGCTTTGCATTTTAATGACTGATTTTTATAACACAGCGAACAATAAATAAAAGTAGTTTAGATTTGATTAATTTCCTATTACGTGTTTTGGAGCAAAGACAGAATTGTGAACACTAATTCCATCGCTAGTTAATAGAAAATAGTTACATTTAAGGAGTGGGCTATTGATTTAATCGCTGTACGGCTAAAATATAACACACAGATTAAATTTCCTTTCGCTTAATATCGCTTATGAACAGTAACTTAATATAGGATACAATTTTCTGAAACAACATGTACACGACCGTATCACACCAGCTCTTGACACTTTCCCTCATCTCACATTCTCGTGACAATAAAAAATGAATGTGAGACTATAGTCACTTATGAGTAGTAGCAGAGTCACTTTTTCATAATTTCTACGATCTAAAAGATGCCTGCACATATTAGAGAGATGCCTAGGCTTAATCTGTGAAACACGATGGGCCCCATTACAAATAGCCAGCAGTTTGACAAATGCGTTACGTATTTGTAATCGTTTTTCATTTTCTTTGTAGACTGTTGGATGTTATTGATTCATTTTCAAAATTACCGTAACAAATGTGACCAAATACTGAAGTGCCACTTCATATGCAAATAATTCAGCGCTGTAGCCCTTTCCACACTAGCCCGCACGATCATGAGGCGTTCGGTTTTAAATTTTTCGTGGTCACTTACATCACGTTTCTGCGTCACTCCAGATTACAACGATGGAGTGAGCTCCCAGCTTCCGTATGGCGGCTGTTTTATTTCATACCGTTACGACCAGAGCGCAACAAATGAATTAAAACTTCAACAAGAAGACAAAATCATGCGTTACCGAGATAAATGTACTATGTTTTGCTACACTTCATTAATTTAAGGAAATACCTGCATCATTTCAGACTTAGAATGTTTCACTTAACGTATGTAAGGTGTATGAACGTTTTCATGAAATGGTAGTTGCATTTTATACGTGTTACAATTTTGAGTAACACGACAATTCTAGTGACTTCTTGAGCCAACTGTTACTATGCGAATGTTTTAAGTCTTTTTACGTGATTCTACATGTCATAATGTATGGAAATTGGAAAATATCGGATAAAGGTTTAAGAAATTGTTTCTCAGGGTGGAAACGGGTAGAGGTCGGGACGTGACGCATACGATAGTGGGTGAATCGGCTTGTAGCAATTGCGGATGGTATACCTTTTCCCATCTTAGATGTGAGCTGCAGAGCTGATGCTGACTGGAAAAACACGGCTGACAACAGAAAAGCATCCATCGTTTAGAATATCTTTTATTCATGTCAATTACAGGGACCTAACTGTAGTTGGGTAGAAGGCTGTTGTCCTCTTTCGCACAGAGTTACGGCGTCAGTGGCTTGCCCGCTGGGCAGTCAGCACATGCTCATGCTGATGGCGGCGGTTTTGGCGCCAACGTGATCGCAGAAGCCTTACGTACGGCTGCGGGCGACTGTGGGAGAGCCTCGATGCTCGGTCGCTCGTGTTTGCAGCGTACAACACACCACTACTGGCGGTGTTTAAACCGCAGTGCTCGGCGTCACCGAAGACGATGACATAGACTCGCTCTGGGCGCTGGACAGCGACATTGCAAGTGGGCACGCAGGTGGCCCAAGCTCGAACCCCCGGCTCAGCAGGGCGGCAGCTAGCAGCAGAAGGTAGTCACCCAGCGGGTGGCCCTTTGGTGGGAAGGCAGCCAGTTCACAACATGCACAGTTTATTCGAGCAGTAAGCTTGCAACTATTTATAGCAATCTCCATGCAAGTTGGCTGACTGCGTAATCTTGTACCTCAGTTATATTTGTCTCGTAGTAGCATGGTCTGTGTCAGTTAGCATATAGTACACACCTGGATCTCATTATCTTCAATTAACGTCTAAAAAATGAGTGTCTAATTTAGGTGGTAATTATGTGACCCAGTTTGCTTACGATTGTCCACTAAAAGTACTTTCACCCTGCAAATCATATCAAGCTGGAGCGGAATTGCCGTTGCGTAACGATAGCTTCATTTGCCCTGGCTTTCCTGTCTAGTCATATTTCCAGAAGCACTGCTGCAGCAGGCCACCGCTAGCTTTGCTCTCAGGAATGCAGTCTAACGTAATTTGTAGCGTCATCTGAATGATATTTCTATCATCTTGAATACCCTCCCTCATTCCATAGTGCCTGGTCTTCTGGTTGACGTGCATTTTTTCCTCTATGACGTCGTTCTGCTGGTCGATGCAGGGTCATCTCATTGACTCCAGTAAAGCCTCGCTGTAGAAATAAAAAAATCGTCTATCAATGACCAGTATACCTTCGTGGATGGAAGAATCTCAACACACTTCGCAGACACACTTAAAAAATGCAATAGCTTCCGCGATTCCTTGTTTTGAACTGGCGTTAAACACACGGATAAATAACTATCTGTTAATATAGATTTAAGATTAAGCCATGCGTTTGGCAGCTGGAGCACTGGGAGCCAAACAGGTTTAGCAGTTAACCGCTTAGTGTGTATAGAGTTCACACAAAGTAGAACCAGAACCTGAAGGATACCAGAAACCGAAACACTTATGGTCGTGCTGGAGCATCTGCTCAGCGGTAATGCAACCTTTATACTTAGATATATGTGCAACAAGACGTTCAGGTTTTAAGGCAGTTTTCAGTTAATCTAGGTTCAGGGTTCACATCGTATGTAATGATTTTTCAGGTAACACGAACTGAGTCAAATCCATTGTAGTGGTGGCAGTGATAGTAGGCGGGAGACGGAAGGTAGGTGCAAATTTTCACAGGTGGAACCACTGAAGGGTATCTATACGTGCAGGATCAGTTTGGGGATCGGAGCTCGTGATGAAGATGTCCATAAAAATGAGGTATATATTGACATGGAAAGTGGGACGACGGTATCTGCATACACATGAAAGAAAAACCTTGATTTTGAATGAGCTGCCGGCCGCGGTGGCCGAGCGGTTCTAGGCGCTTCAGTCCAGAACCGTGCAGCTGCTACGGTCACAGTTTCGAATCCTGCCTCGGGCATGGATGTGTGTGATGTCCTTAGGTTAGTTAGATTTAAGTAGTACTAAAGCTAGGGGAATGATGACTTCAGATGTTAAGTCCCATAGTGCTCAGAGCCATTTGAACCATTTTTAAATGAGCTGAGTTGCCGGATCTGAATTTTTATGATCACTGAATGAATATTAAATATACAACTTCGCCATATTCTTCTGTTGCACAACAGATACCAGTAGGACGTAAAAATGGAAGTTCGCGGAATGCTGTTCTTCATAACACTCTCAGCTGAATTACAAAATTACATTTTTAGCCGCATCTTGGAGACCCCAGCAGTATTTATCACTAATTATGGAAGGGTCAGAGGATTCTTTCAATGGCGATATTCACGTACGTATACACATATAATAGAGAGTCAGGAATAATGTAAGAATAAAGAGAAACTTCACCAATGTGCTCGTAGTTGGCAATCGGTGGTTCCGTTCGCTTCAGTGCACGAAGAAAGTGAACAAGAATTCACCAATAAACTGTTTATAGTTACACCATGTACGAAGTTCTGAAATTGATTTGGAAGTTCTACTCCGAGAATCAATAACTATGACTTGTGACGATTGTCACAATTCGCGAACAAATGGTGGTCACAACAAGAATTGTGCATAAAATGAGTGGTAAAATTCAGAATAACTAAGCAAATTGGACAGGATACATAAGTATGAGACACAATCTGCGAAATTAAGAATCTTAGATCCATTCTTAACACGTGCTGAGCTACCAAAGACATGTGGAAACTAGATTACGAACTGAAATCGAAATTAGCGAAGTTTCAGTAATGTGTTCAGTCATACTACACTCGTGAGATCAGTAACGAACCACAGTAAATGTGACTGAACTGAGAAGATACAGAACGTGTCAGAATATTTGAACAAAGGTAGAGCAGAACAATGGCTTTCATGCGTGGTTAAGTGCATCAGCTTATGAAGCTCAGAAAGTAGCAAGAAAAATTCCGTATACAACTCAACGATCAACGAGAGATGAGAATCAGACTCAACTTTAACTGGAGCTGGAATCTACAAAAATAAGACATTTAATTAACTATGAATAGGCACACTCACACTGAGTCAATGTCGCTCGTCTCCCGTCTTCCGGAACACTGTCATGCGAACACTTTTGGAACTGACATGCCAAATTTCTCCAGAAGTGCTCAGAGAGCTCCCTACATTTTGGTGCCAGACTATACAAAAGCTTCGTCCAAGGCGAAAAGAAACCTCTTTGCTACCTGGAATGTGCTTTGTACGGTTGGCTACTCTGCTACAGTAGCAGACTACTTTTGCTCCCACAGATCTACATACTAAAATTTATCTTTTCCACTCTCATTCATGCTTTTCATTCATCAGATGAGAGGAGCAAACGATGTACATATTGACATGTTGCACATAAATGCAATGAATATGCTTGTGGGGCTTCGATAATTACCAAAACTTTTAGCGTGCGGAATGTGAAATAAAGAAATAAACATTGTGGCCACTACAGACACACTCAGATATTCAGTCTTTTTTAATGTAGTTCACAGTTTGCGCCCAGAATTGAAGTGCCACAAGTGGGGACATTGAGTTAAATGTTAATGAAAATCATGAAGATGCTCATTAGAGACGCTTCATCATTAACCAATAACCCGTTACATAGTCCCAGCTCTGAAAATCCAGTGCATACCGATGCTTTGGGAGTAAGGATGTGGCTTCATTTAGTATCCCTTTGCCATACTGCTGCTTTCGTCCTTTTGTATCCCACATGCTGTCGTGCAGTATGGACCATCCTGATCGGCTATATTATACCTCCTTCGCTTTGGGATTGACACACCTCATCCATCAGCATAAATTCGTAGCTTTTGCCCTGCGTAGAGATAAACATTACCTCTTGCACGTTTAGTTGCACATATTTGCTACTACCTTCCCAATTTATTAGGTAGGGGTGGACTGTAAAACGTTCATAATGTGCATTGTTGCTTTCCATGAGAAACTGAACTAGTGGATGGTATCAGGCACTGCTGATTTCTTCTGTTGTGATATGTTACAATATCAACGAGCTCTGCTGTGTTAGTTTCATTAAATTCTGCAGTTAACCTGTTAGTTCCTAATTTGAATTGCACTGTTTGTAATGCAACAATGGAATGATGCTGCAGCACCACAATTACCATACACATCGTGGTCGTCCTCTGTTACAGCTCCCTTAAGGAAAGGAATTCATACCACTCACCCAGCCCCTCTTGAATCACTGGATACATATCGTCGGTCATTATATACCAACATTTATACAACTCACTCCATCCTCCATGTGCTTTCAGTTTGTGATAATGAGCTTCTTTTCATACTTCTTCATTACTGCTGCAGAACCAGACGTCGTCATCCTATATAGCTATCCATCGTAAACAGCAAATTGTGGCTTGTTTGGATTATCTGAAAGTCTGTGTGAGTGGTCTGTGACTTCTGTCATTCAGCAGGGCTTGGTCAAAGTGCTCCAATGACCACAATCTTACTGGTTAACCCATCTGTATTGCCGTTCAATTTCCCCATTTTGTGAACAAACTTGACACAGAATGAGATTTTCACTCTGCAGCGGAGTGTGCACTGATATGAAACTTCCTGACAGATTAAAACAATGTGCCTGACCGAGATTCCAACTCGGGACCTTTGCCTTTCGCGGGCAAGTGCTCTACCATCTGAGCTACCGAAGCACGACTCACTCCCGGTACTCACAGCTTTACTTCTGCCAATACCTCGTCTCCTACCTTCCAAACTTCACAGAAGCTCTCCTGCGAACCTTGCAGAACTAGCACTCCTGAAAGAAAGGATATTGCGGAGACATGGCTTAGCCACAGCCTGGGGGATGTTTCCAGAATGAGATTTTCACTCTGCAGCGGAGTGTGCGTTGATATGAAACTTCCTGGCAGATTAAAACTATGTGCCCGACCGAGATTCGAACTCGGGAACTTTGCCATTCGCGGGCAAGTGCTCTACCATCTGAGCTACCGAAGCACGACTCACGCCCGGTACTAACAGCTTTACTTCTGCCAGTACCTCGTCTCCTACCTTCCAAACTTTACAGAAGCTCTCCTGCGAGCCTTGCAGAACTAGCACTCCTGAAAGAAAGGATATTGCTGAGACATGGCTTAGCCACAGCCTGGGGGATGTTTCCAGAATGAGAATTTCACTGTGCAACGGTGTGTGCGCCGATATGAAACTTCCTGGCAGATTAAAACTATGTGCCCGACCGAGATTATAACTCGGAACCTTTGCCTTTCGCGGGCAAGGCAGAGGTCCCGATTTCGAATCTCGGTCGGGCACATAGTTTTAATCTGCTAGGAAGTTTCAACCTTGACATAGAATACATTTAATATAAATGTCTATCAAATCAGTCTACTCAACACTAACAGCAAATATATTGCTCTAGGACTGTGAATTTAGTGCCACATAGGTAAGTCCGGATGTCAATGTCCGCAGCTCGTGGTTTTGTAACTAGTGTCGCTGCCTCTGGATCACGGGGTCCCAGGTTCGATTCCTGGGAGGATTGGGGATTTTCTCTGCCTAGGGACTGGGTGTTTGTGTTGTCCTCATCATTTCATCATATCATCATCATCATCGTCATCAATCGTGACAGTGGATAAATCCGGTTGTGAAAAAACTTAGTTTGCGTAAATGTTGGGACTTTGTGTGGGCACTGATGACCATGAAGTTGAATGCCCTACAGATACACCATCATCATCCAGATGTAAATGACACTACATATAAAATGTATATTTCCTTTTCAATGTTTCATTTATTTTGGTCAGATTTATTTCTCTTAATGCATTATGATATTGGATGTCCTATCCCATTTCCTTTCTGAATTAGAACACATCCTAGCTCCTCATGTCACGGGACAGATAAATTTCGCTTTGAAATCTGGAAATAGGAACACAGAGCTAGTTATTACTTTCTTTTTCAATAGCTTAAATGTGGCTTCACGTTCAGCTATGAACATGAATAGTATTACATGATCCGTCAAACTCAGCAAATTCCAGTAGAAATTTTCTGCAGTACTTAGATAATCCTAAAAATGACTGCATTGATCAGTAGTTTGTGGCTGTGTAAATGACACAGTGTACATATCAATCTTGGGTGGATCTTTGCACTATTTTCGCTGATCACAGACCCCACATTGTTCACTTCTGTCAATGCAAAGTGGCACATATGTCTGCATGTTTGTTTTTCTAATCCCGTATAGAAACGCATTCTTTAGTTCATTTCACCTTTAGGATGCTCCACAGATCTGCTCCCGAAAAATTTTGTAGTGTTGTGCTTGTTGTATCAATTCTAAAGCCCGTTGCTGCAATGTTCATTCTGTATTCACCGTCTCATGTTATATTACATACATATTTTGCTTCACCCACGAAGCATAATTTGGCCGTATGCAAACTACTCGGTCTGGTCAACCACGCAGACGCACAGGAGTGTCAAAATTATCTACGGACACTGACACATACCCCATTGCTTCTCAAAACCGGTGTAATCAAATAGTCACATTCAAATCCAATGAAAGTGTTATTACATTAGATGAAACTTTTATTTCCCTTACTTTCCATAATTCATGTTGCATACCAATATCGTCTACTGTTAAGCTCACACAAATCTGTATTATGTTCAATCGCCTCCTGAATCGTCACCAGACGTGTTTCTGACTTTGACATTTGTGAAAAATCTGCCCACCAAATAAAATAACACAACAACGCACACACAAGATAAAAGAAATAAAGTGTAACAACTACAGGTACTCAAATATGAGAGCAGAAATCATACTGAAATCTTGCATGATATCATTAACAATGTCGACTCTGAATACTGACATGCCTCATGCCCATAGCATTGGCACATACATCTAATAGGCACTGAGTAAGCCCAAGGTAACTTGTAGCCCGACATATTTCACTGCTTGCATTTTAATGGTCTTAGACACTCTTCTCTAGTGTTGCCCTTGAACTAATACAGTCCCATATTCAGCTTCCAAGCCAGCCGTGGTGGCGGAGCGGTTCAAGGGACTTCGGTCCGGAACCGCCAGACTGCTACGCTTGCAGGTTCGAATCCTGCCTCGTGCATGGATGTGTGTGATGTCCTTAGGTCTGTTAGGTTTAAGTAGTTCTAAGTCCTAGAGGACTGATGACCTCAGATGTTAAGTCGCATAGTGCTCAGAGCCATTTGAACCATTCAGCTTTCACTTAGTGCACTTAGACATTTCTATGACAATCAACTCTCCCTACCATGTTCGTGATGAAAAATAGAAGAGGATCGCTAAAATAGGAGATTCACTCACCACACTTTAATTGTCGAAGCTGATACCTGACGATAACGCCATGGCTGGAGCGGCCTCCCCAAGGACAGCAGCAGAGTGCAGAGGTGTCAGAACCAACGGTTGGCATTTGTCAACGTTACAGCGACCAGTTCTAATGCCAAAATGCAAAGGTTAGGACTTGACCACTATGACGTTGGTGGAATCGGCTTATGCCAAGTCGGGATGGAGTGCCATTTGCCCACCTGGATGTAGGTTGTGGTGACTGTTGTTGGTGACTGGATTTGTGCGGTACATTGTCAGTTAGACACCCCTGGTTAATAAACTCTTTTAATTGTGTCTGTAATAGGGATACAATCGTGACTGGGCAGAAAATTGTTGTCCACAGTCACGTAGTAAGCTTCGGTCACGTGGCGTGCCAGTGTCATCGACTGGCCTGTAAAGCAAGCAGCTAAAGGGTCCTGACATAATGTGACACGCCACAGGCCCTGTCTCTTATGGCTGCAGCACACCTCAGACTGTGGTAAGTGATGATTAAACTGCAGTGGCCAGAACGGCTAGAGACGGTGGAGTGTGCCATCTCTGGATGTTGAACAGCGACTACGTACCTCGGCAGTTAGCTGGCGCCATCTGCAACTTCCTCACCAGAAGGGTGGCCAACAGAACGTGATAGCCATCCAACATACGATACAGTGTTTCACAGACACCAAGGTGATAGCATTCAGATTTTAGCCCTGGTGGGAGCCTGTAGCTATCTGTGGCAAAGTCCATGGATGGCAGCTTGCTGTTTCAACATGTACCTCAAATGGTCTTCATCTCAACGCAATAAGCTGGCGTAGATTGCATTGTTTGGAATAGAGTGCTGTGTACAAGCGACATCGGAGAATGATCTGGGTGGTATGCATGTGAGCTGACTGGCTAGTGTTTGTCCAGTGGCAGCTCTCACACCCATAAATTGAAACAGGCTGGAATTTCTGGACTTTGTCAATGGGCAGCGATGACTTTATTTCCCCCAGTTATCCTGTGCTGTCACATTCTCCCGAAGACTTGCCAGAGCTGTATGATACAACTTTCGCTTTCAGGGGCGCTGCCTATGCTCACATTGTCAGTAGTGCCTGGTCTTCTGGCTGATGGGCATTTCTCCCTCTGCGTTGCCCTTCCAGTGATCGACACAGGAATACTTGATCACCCTCCACCAAAGCCGTGTAGAACAGTGCTCTTATGTACACTATAAAAGGATAACACTGTCATTTCTGTACGCATCGAGCGTAATCTGCAAGAAAAAGAGTATTAAATTGTGAAGAAGAGCTCAGAATTGCCTAATATCTGTGTGTAAGCTTCTTGATACAGAAACGAGGACGAAAAATCCTTCGTCATTAAAAAACTAGAACAAGTAATGATCGTCTTTCCAATGGAACTTATCCCTCATCCTCTGGATATATTGGGATTACTTTGGAGGCAGAATCTGGGCTAGAATTACAACATGGGTTTAAGTGTTCTTTGTAAAATTACGTAAAATGGAAATCAGGATTGCAAGACTGGGCAATTAAACCAGACATTAACGCAGGTCATTCCACGTTATATCTCACTTAGCAACTATTGTGTGGTTAACAGAGCAAATATATATACAAGTCAAAACTGGAAGGTTTGGGACGTGTGACGCCAGTGCTACTTCCTGCATTGCGCAGGTCCCATTCTATAATGCAAATCACCTCGTAACACTGTCATTAAGGCGTTAGTGGTAGATGTACTTGCGTTATCCTGATAGAAATTACTTTAGTTTCGTTAATTGTTAGTTCTCTTCAAAACAAAAGCTGCATAATATTTTTTACTTATCCCTCATAACATATTATGTGGTCGAAAAAGTTCAGTCAAGCGTTTGGTGTTGCATTAATTCCACAAAACATACCTGTTTCCATATCATGAAGAGGCTCTAATTGGAAGAGATGGGTATCTGCAGAAGTCCGCTGTCGATTATTCTGCAAATTCGTGTACCCCGACAAATGCATAATGCTTAATCAGAAAAAAGGGCAAATAGGGATGAACTTGTCCGTCGCGCCGGGACCGTTGTAACCAGCAGCAGTGGTAACGTTGGGCAACATTTTGTCTGTCGGTGCACTTGTGTTACTTTGTAATGTGTCAATTGGATTTCCTGGACAGTCCTGCTAGCAAATGTTACTGGCGTGGCCCATCAGTCCGTAGGACTATTTGTGCATAGCAAATGATTTTCCCATACTTTCTTCCCGGACCTGTCATAAGTCTCAGAGTTGGTTCTGAGTTAGAACCGATAGACATCTAACCACACTATCCGAGCTACGGGCTGTAGCGTCTCGCCGTGATCGCAGCCTGTCTACGAGGCACTGTTACAATGGTGACGACAGGACATTCGTCGAAGTACGTGAAAGACTAGTGAAGTTTAGTCTCTTTTAATGTATCTCTCTATCAGCTGCAAAGACAGTTACTCGATGCATAACGAGCGCCGGCATTAGTAACGTCTTTCATGTTGATTGGGATAATAAGATGAAGGAAATTTTGTGACGAATCAGGAGGCACGACACTTCCATGATAAAAATGTAGAAGGACATCACTGAAGTAATAAGTGGTGTCTTTATAGTACTGGTTGTTGGTGTTGTTTCTGTTCTTGCTACATCCGCGTGATAGACGAGTAGTAAATAATTTTGTCGCTTCAGGAAACAAAAGATTATTTTACTCCAATACGTCTGCCCTGAATGTGACAGCTAGCCGAGAAGTGAAGTTCCGGAACTCTTCTCTTGCTTCACGTGGACATGTAGAGCGTCAACGCCGTAAGTTGTATTCACAATCTTCATTATCTTTTTCTTTTGTGTGTCTTATAAGAAAAGTATTATCAACGTAAAGTGTAAACAGACACCTTATTTGCGAAGTGCCTTAGGTGAAAATGTCTTTATAATAGCTGGTCGGTCTCAAAATGATAGTCACAGGATGTTTCTGTACCCACTTATTGCTCATTACGCGTTTCGGACTCTGCACATCTTCAGATGACCTGGTGACAAATACGTAACAGAAAAATATTTTTATAAGCTTGAAAATTTACAGAAGGGCCTTAAAAGAGAATCTATACTACAACATTATTGATCAGCTTCTTTTTGTATGTTTTATACACAAAATACTCTTACTACAAAACCCTGTATGTATTTTAAAACTTTCTTAGCCTCATGTTGGCATTAATTTTTATTCATAATGTAAGAAAAAAGCTTTATGTCAAATGCTGTAGTATGTTTTGAAATTACCACTTGTAAATACGTGGAGCGCGCAGCACTAACGCCATCTAGCGTCTACAAAGCACTCTTATGTGGGATTGCCTGCCACCGCATCACTCAGCTGTAAGCAGCATGCTTACTGAGTCAAATAGTAGACTTCATGTCTCTTTCAACGCTAGCTGACGTTCTTGCCAAAGTTGTATATTCGTTCGGTACTAAAAGATATGTATTTTGTTTTAAAAGTCTTTATTGGTCAATCGCGTTTTAAGTTACGTCCTATTTAGAGACATTTTGCAAGATTTTGAAGATGTTTCTCTACTACGATTTTATCACCAGGTCATCTGAAGAAAGACGTAGCCAGAAACATGTAATGAATAAAAATGGGTCCAGATTCACAATGTGGCTTGTTTTTCTGGACAACCAGCTGTTTCAAAGCCTTTTTCACCTTTACAATGATTGCACAATTATATTAGACCTCGTTTCACGTCTACGAATTTCTTTATGGGTATGCGGCACTCCCCAGTATGTATAGCTCAAGCATGAGGAGAATTATACTATTACTGGTCATTAATATGTATGTGTCCACCTTTCGCATTTTCGCCTTTATTACGGCTTGACCTCTACAGGAAACACTCTTAATGAGATGTATGAATGCCTGTGGAGGAGTGGCGTTCTGTCAAAAGAAAAATGAGAGAAAGTAGTGAGGACGACGCTTGGGTCTAGAGTGAAGTCACCGTTCTAACTCGTCACACGCTGCTCCATAGCGTTCATGTGGGGGCTATAGGCTGGCTGATCCATTGCAGGGGTATTATTACTCATAAACCGTTGACTTGCAGATGGTGTTTTATGACGGGCTGCACTGTCATGCCGATGCAAACCATCATCGATTCCGAAATGTTCCTCTACTGTGCGGAGTACACAATATTGTAAATGTGTTCACATCCCTCCATACTTAACGTTTTTCTAAACGCAATAAGGGTACCATAAAACACCCCCACACCGTAATCCCACTTCCATCGCAATTTGCTGTCTTGACTAAACATGATGGCAGGTTACGTGCTCCACGCATTCGAGAAACCAGAATCCTTCAGTCGGACTGGAAGAAGTTATGGCGCGATTCTTCACTTCAGATCACTCGATACCACATTCCAGTGTCTAGCTGCGTCGCTCTTTATATCGCCTCAATCGCCGCTTAGCACTGGCTTCGGAAATGCAGGGCTTATGAGGAGCTGTTGGACCGCGGGACTCAAGCACAGTCTTTGTGCTAGCTGGACTTCCCGTAGTACTTTTAGCACTCACGAGTGATTCCATTGGCAGATTACACTCGACGCTGTAGAAACAGACAGCGCGGTGCTCGACGGTCCCTGTCCGTCATTATACGTTCTACCTGGGTTTGGTTGTCCCTCGTTTTCCACTTCGGAATTACATCGTCAGCAGTAGACTCGGGCTGCTTCAGGAGGCCGGAGACGTCCCTGATGAATTTGTGACTCAATCATGATTAGTCCACGTTCGATGTCACTGGTGTCCTCTGACAGATCCGTTTTGCAGTTACTGCTTCTCTGCTGACCTTATAATACTGACCTCTTCCTTTCACGCTGGCGGTTCCGCCTGTTGTGACACGTTGCGATCAATTTTGCATTAACAGATGTATAGGAACACTGTTGATAAGATAGCGTATGTATAACGTTGAAACTTTCTCATAGCTGACCAGGAAAAGTAATTCTAGAGTTTGAGGAAGATGACAACATATTACATTCTGTGCAACAGATAAGAGATCAACGAATATTTTGTAGACTGTTAGAAATATTGTGTAAAAGAATATTCATTTGAACTTCAACATTGGTACAATGTTTCCTGCCCTCATAATTTCCTGTTATTAGTTATATATTGGCCGAATCTGTTTTTACTGGAGTAGTGCTTATGGTGAAATTTTTGAGAACTATTTATTCTACAACGCCTTTGTAATTGCAACGATCTAAGGCAAGCATTTCGTTTGCATAAAATTTCATTTCACCTGCATTAGTGTCTCTATATTTAACGATTATTTGTTCCACCACTTAATTAATGGTACGCCATAGACCCTGATTTTTTCCCTGTAGAGCCATTCTGTATTAATTTTGATATGTACACTACACATATGGATAGGAATGCTATGTCACATTGTTTACTTAATAAGAACTTTTCATAATATGCTAATATTTCCCATAACATGTTTGACACGTACGTAACCGTTTTGATGATACAGCATACACAGTTCTGAATTATATTAATTTCATTGCAATGTTAATTTGCAACCACAAATACATCTACATCTACATCTACATTTATACTCCGCAAGCCACCTAACGGTGTGTGGCGGAGGGCACTTTGCGTGCCACTGTCATTACGTCCCTTTTCTGTTCCAGCCGCATATGGTTCGCGGGAAGAACGACTGTCTGAAAGCCTCCGTGCGCGCTATAATCCCTCTAATTTTACATTCGTGATCTCCTCGGGCCGTATAAGTTGGGGGAAGCAATATATTCGATACCTCATCCAGGAACGCACCCTCTCGAAACCTGGCGAGCAAGCTACACCGCGATGCAGAGCGCCTCTCTTCCAGAGTATGCCACTTGAGTTTGCTAAACATCTCCGTAACGCTATCACGGTTACCAGATAACCCTGCGACGAAACGCGACGCTCTTCTTTGCATCTTCTCTATCTCCTCCGTCAACCCGATCTGGTACGGATCCCACACTGATGAGCGATACTCAAGTATAGGTCGAACGAGTGTTTTGTAAGCCACCTCCTTTGTTGATGGACTACATTTTCTAAGGACCCTCCCAAAGAATCTCAACCTGGTATCCGCCTTACCAACAATTAATTTTATATGATCATTCCACTTCAAATCGTTCCGCACGCTTACTCCCAGATATTTTACAGAAGTAACTGCTACCAGTGTTTGTTCCGCTATCATATAATCATACAATAAAGGAACCTTCTTTCTATGTATTCGCAATACATTACATTTGTCTATGTTAAGGGTCAGTTGCCACTGCCTGCACCAAGTGCCTATCCGCTGCAGATCTTCCTGCATTTCGCTACAATTATCTAATGCTGCAACTTCTCTGTATACTACAGCATCATCCACGAAAAGCCGCATGGAACTTCCGACACTATCTACTAGGTCATTTATATATATTGTGGAAAGCAATGGTCCAATGGCACTCCCCTGTGGCACGCCAGAGGTTACTTTAACATCTATAGACGTCTCTCCATTGATAACAGCATGCTGTGTTCTGTTTGCTGAAAACTCTTCAATCCAACCACATAGCTGGTCTGATATTCCGTAGGCTCTTACTTTGTTTATCAGGCGACAGTGCGGAACTGTATCGAACGCCTTCCGGATGTCAAGGAAAATAGCATCCACCTGGAAGCCTGTATCTAATATTTTCTGGATCTCATGAACAAATAAAGCGAGTTGGGTCTCACGCGATCGCTGTTTCCGGAATCCACGTTGATTCCTACAGTGTAGATTCTGGGTTTCCAAAAACGACATGATACGCGAGCAAAAAACATGTTCTAAAATTCTATAACAGATCGACGTCAGAGATATAGGTCTATAGTTTTGTGCATCTGCTCGACGACCCTTCTTGAAGACTCTGACTACCTGTGCTCTTTTCCAATCATTTGGAACCTTCCGTTCCTCTAGAGAGTTGCGGTACACGGCTGTTGGGAGGGGGACAAGTTCTTTCGCGTACTCTGTGTAGAATCGAATTGGTATCCCGTCAGGTCCAGTGGACTTTCCTCTGTTGAGTGATTCCAGTTGATTTTCTATTCCTTGGACACTTATTTCGATGTCAGCCATTTTTTCGTTTGTGCGAGGATTTAGAGAAGGAACTGCAGTGCGGTCTTCCTCTGTGAAACAGCTTTGGAGAAAGGTGTTTAGTATTTCAGCTTTACGCGTGTCATCCTCTGTTTTAATGCCATCATCATCCCGGAGTGTCAGGATATGATGTTTATAGCAACTTTCTGCTTTAACGTAAGCCCAGAACTTCCTAGGATTTTCTACCATATTGGTACATAGAATTTTACTCTCGAATTCACTGAACGCTTCAGGCATAGCCCTCCTTACGCTAACTTTGACATCGTATAGCTTCTGTTTGTCTGAGAGGTTTTGGCTGCATTTAAACTTGGAGTGAAGCTCTCTTTGCTTTCGCAGTAGTTTGCTAACTTTGTTGTTGAACTACGGTGGGTTTTTCCCGTCCCTCACAGTTTTATTCGGCACGTGCCTGTCTAAAACGCATTTTACGATTGCCTTGAACTTTTTCCATAAACACTCAACATTTTCCGTGTCGGAACAGAAATTTTCGTTTTGATCTGTTACGTAGACTGAAATCTGCCTTCCATTACTCTTGCTAAACAGATAAACCTTCCTCCCTTTTTTTTATATTCCTATTAACTTCAATATTCAGGGATGCTGCAACGGCCTTATGATCACTGATTACCTGCTCTGCACTTACATTGTCTAAAAGTTCGTGTCTGTTAGTTATCAGTAGGTCCAAGATGTTATCTCCACGGGTCGGTTCTGTGTTTAATTGCTCGACGTAATTTTCGGATAGCGCACTCAGTATAATGTCACCCGATGCTCTGTCCCTACCACCCGTCCTAAACATCTGAGTGTCCCAGTCTATATCTGGTAAATTGAAATCTTCACCTAAGACTATAACATGCTGAGAAAATTTATGTGAAATGTATTCAAAATTTTCTCTCAGTTGTTCTACCACTAATGCTGCTGAGTTGGGAGGTCGGTAAAAGGAGCCAACTATTAACCTAGCTCGGTTGTTGAGTGTAGCCTCCACCCATAATAATTCACAGGAACTATCCACTTCTACTTCACTACAGGATAAACTACTACTAACAGCGACAAACACTCCACCACCGGTTGCATGCAATCTATCCTTTCTAAACACGGTCTGTGCCTTTGTAAAAATTTCGGCAGAATTTATCTCTGGCTACAGCCAGCTTTCTGTACTTATAACGATTTACGCTTTGATGCTTTCTATCAGCACTTGAGGTTCCGGTACTTTACCAATGCAGCACAATCACAATACCGATTGCTGCTTAGTCCCCACATGTCCTGACTTTGCCCCGCACCCTTTGAGGCTGTTGCCCTTTCTGTACTTGCCCGAGGCCATCTAACGTAAAAAACCGCCCAGCCCACGCCACACAACCCCTGCTACCCGGGTAGCCGCTTGCTGCGTGTAGTGGACTCCTGACCTAGTCAGCGGAACCCCCAAACCCCACCACCCAACGGCGCAAGCCGAGGAATCTGCAGCCCACACGGTCGCAGAACCGTCTCAGCCTCTGATTTAGACCCTCCACTCACCTCTGTACTAAAGGTCCGCAGTCAGTCCTGTCGACGATGCTGCAGATGGTGAGCTCTGCTTTCATCCCGCTAGCGAGACCGGCAGTCTTCACCAAATCAGATAGCCGCCGGAAGCCAGAGAGGATTTCCTCCGATCCATAGCGACACACATCATTGGTGGTGTATTAATTCATGAAGACAATTTCTTGCTCCGTTTTGTTTGCATCTCTTACTTCTAATAATCTGTTATGAATTCTTCTATGGATTTTACTTGCTGTTTTTGAAAGTGAGATACAAGACTTTTACACATTACCTCACATTTTTATGTACTGCTATCGTCGTTTTGGTTGGTCAGACATTGTGAACTGTCCCGTGTCCAACATAGGTCTAAAATAACTTTCTGAAAGAAAGATTGATGTGAGACGGAGCAGTATTGCAGGGCATGCAAACAGCCAAACTTGACAAGTTTCTGTACGTACCGACACAGTAGGTACACAGCGATCACTTGGTGCTTGGAAATGAACTACGATTCGCTGGCGGATGGCCCCTACCACTGAGTTTGCTGAAACATTAATCACAAAAAGTACTATAACTACCTTATCTTCCTTTTTCCATAATAGCCATAGCAATATATATATATATTTCATGTTTCACTGCTTTTCCCTGTTCAAAACTTATATTATGAATGAAAGTTGTTTCAGAACATTTCATCACTCCAGTGTGTAGACTTCTCCATCTGTCTTTCATCTTACACCAGTCGCAAATTAGTAATGTAAGCAGCGGAGCTATCTGTATACCATTCGTTACCTTCAACTGAGCATCTTTACACTATCTTGCTTCCGCTGCCTGCAGATCTTAAGCCGGTTCCAGTGTGCGAGCCGTACTTTCGGCATCCACTACTCCTGCTCTCCGAAGTGCACTAGTAAATTTGCCCTGCACTTACACTGTCAGGATGCTCTCTGCCCCGAGAGATGTAGCAGCCAGCGAGTTGACAACTGCATTTGCGCTAGCTTGTTTGGAAGTTTGCAATGACAAAAATCTAACATCACTCTCCTAGTCAACAAAAGAGAATTAATAGACAATACAACTTATTCCAGGGCGTGTGAGGCACTTGTCGGGTTAATGATAAATTTATGACATTAGGAAACTCCTGAGGGTTACAAAAAGCAATCGTTTCATACTCCCCACAAGTCCGAACTTTGTGGAATGACGAAAACTTTATACGGTACAACGATTCGTTCCATATGTAGAATATAGTTCACAAAAAGTTACAGTTTTTAACACATCGGATTTTTATGGATGCTGTACAGTGTGGGTTGCTGCAGAACTCTTTTCAGGGTATGCTACTTTCCTTAATGCACTTCAAAGATAGGTTATTAACTGTGGCGTGCACTTCTAACTATTTAAGGTTATTTCACATATGTGATGAAACTTTTTTGTTTCTCACAGTGATATATGAAATAATTTTCACTACGAATGATTTCAATCTATTATAGGCATCTTCTATGGTGTTCTGTTTTAGAACACGCATTCAGAACTATATGCAGTGTACCATCAAACCGACTATTATTCTTGCCTCTAAGGTTTCAAATTCTGTCACTCACAGGGAGCCAATACTCCCGCATCGAAATGTGGGTAATAATATACTCTTATATAGAAAGAACTGTGACCGTCGCCCAGTGAAGTGGAGAAAAAGAATTCGATAGTTCTTTGTTAACCACTGAATAGATGTTTGTCCAGTTACATTTTCAATAGATTTCCACGACATATAAAAACTTTTAGTGATTAATCTGTCTTAAAAGTGTCTCATCCTGTACATTCCTTTTCTTCAGTAATTGATTTTCTCATTTCCAATTTAATCCTTACATTTGTGAAGTATTTTAGTACATTATTATCAATTTTTATACTTTCCTTAAATTGTTTGCATGTATCTCTGTTTTTGAAAGCTTCCTACAAGCTATTTGTGAATAGTGGGTCATCCCATAGCTTAGTTTATTTGATTGACTTGGTCTCATAAGATCTCAAGAACTGAACAAAACTAAAAATAATATTTGTGTACCGACCCGTAATTATAAAAGATGCCCTTGATTGTATGACAGTGATGCTGAAATATGAAATGCTCTGCATATGCTTGATCCTAGGGCGTATGCATTCCTGCAAAACACTCATGTCTGCAAAGACACCTGCTCAGCAGACGTCAACTTCATAGTATGATGTTCATAGTCTGGCTTGAGGCAGTTACGTGTCAGACCACGAGCGCAGTACTTCGCTACGCTGACCTCTTGTCGGAATAGAAAGTGTGACTTGTAACATTCCTCCCAGCCAATGTCTAGAAGACTGTACGTCTCGAAGCAAGCAGTGCTGGTTGTGGGTCCATTTACAGTCACAGCACCAAGCCAGTGAGTTACGCCTTAATTCACTGAGAAGTCGAGCTGCGGTCATTAGTAAGGCACCGATGAGCATCTAGCACTTACCAACAATATCTATCTGTTTGAGACATTGTAAGTGATTCTCTATCTTTCTTAGTATGGGATTTAAATTTATATTTGGGACTTTGTGTGGAGTCACAGTAATATAAGACTTTCTGAAAGATATTATCGCCATTTGGCTGTACAATAGGTTTTATTTCACTTTGCAGATTTCGGCTATTATCAAGTGTTCAACTATGACAGATTAAACCACAATAAAAGTACAAGTATCAGACAAAGTTTCAGAAAAAAAGCAGGGCAAACAGTTAAATCAATGTATGGGCTCCTTAATTTGTTATCTTACTTACTTATAAGAAATCGTTAGAATTAAATAGAAATGAAGTCATCGTCAATACATGTATCTTCGGTTATATGAACCTATTGTATCGAAATAAAAACGAGAGCATTTGTGTAATGACCTAATTTACTGGTGATTTTCATGATTTAATATGGTTGTGGAAAGTAGATGACCAAATCACATCCAAATCTTTGCTACTTTTACTAAGAAGCCACTGACATATACATAAGTGGAATGATAGTCAAAGATCATCATAAAGGCATCCCAGTTTGCACCATGTGATCTTTGGAATGTCTTGAGGGAAGGTAGGTTACTCTTTATTACACAGCGTGGTTGCATTATTTTTGAAGTGGGCAGAGGATACCAGTGTTTACATAATATGGCGTGAAGATCCAATTTTCCAGTGTGCATCTAAAAACTCGGCCATCGTAAATAAAGATACGTAAAAGTACAATCTTGCTAGAGTGAAACATTTGATAAATGATGAACTATAAAGTAAGCAGTTAAAACGCTCCTATGAATTACAACCATGTTTAAAATTTGTCAGTTCTATAAAATAAATGTTCGCAAACATCCTTGGCATTTAAAACCCTTTACATAAAAGCATCAATGACTGTTATAAAAGACCAAGTGTAAAATCGTGCAAAATGGGAAAAAAGTGGTGGTACTGGTGTGGAGGGGTCTGGTGCATAGGGAACCAGGAAAAGGTGCACATTAGGATTAACTGGAACGGATCGGTTGTATTAAATAGGTAAGGGGTGGCGAGTCAGTGATTTGGAAGGCAGGAAAGGTTGCAAGCAGGTTATTTAGGTTCTTATGTTGGTAACGTCATGTAGCGCTCTGCATGAAAATCGCTCACTGTGCTGTGTGCAGTCTGTGGCTGGTTGGAATAGTTGGAATATTCGCTATTGTAATGTTGGGCAGTTGGATGTGAACAGCGCGTAGCGTTGGACAGTTGGAGGTGAGCGGCGAGGAGTGGTGGATGTAGAGAGAGATGCCAGAGTTCTGTAGGGATTATTGAAGGTCAGATTGCGTTACGCTAAAAATGTTGTGTGTCAATTTAATGATGATCAGAATAAGTAAAGAGAGAACTGTCTGAGTATGTTCAGCTTTACTCAGCTGTCTCTGTATCAAATAACGTAGATGTTTACCAGCACAGTAATTTTTTAATATATTTCTTAGGGGATATTTGCAAGTGGGGTAGTCAGATTAAGTAGGTGAAGTGAGTGGAGGGGGGTGGAAAGAAGGAGGCACCCAGTGTACACATTGTGTTACCTATATATATATATCCTTATACTGCAATTTTATTTACACACGTGTTGGTAAGCCTCTTACTGTATGAGGGTTAACAACTGTAGTAAGTGTACTAAATATTAGAAACGTAAAATATACGATATTATGTTCATCAATATTAAGTGTACATGATTGTTTTATTTATTAAATAATGGTAATGGAAACAAACAGATATTTATTTGTGTTTTGTAACTGGTTTTACTCAAGTCTAATGAGTTACAATACTTAAGTAAGGGATCAAACCATGCAGCCCATCATTGATTTCACTGTTTGCCCTGCTATTTTCCTGATACTTGTACTTGTATTGTGCCTTAATGCGTTGCAACTGTAACACTTGCTAATGGCCGAAGGCCGAAATCTACATTGTGAAATAAAACCTGTTGTACTGTCAAATGGCGGTTATATCTTTCAGAAAGATCACAGATTGTCTGGTATTGATTCGCACTCAGGCACTTCCGATAGGGAGAATAATCCAGTGTTTTGTTTGTGTTACAGTAAGAATAATAAAAAACTTGATGAAAGTCTACCTTAAGTTACGTTAAGTAATATTATGCGAAAATCATTGTTTTCTTTCTTAAATCATGTTAATGGAAACAAACTGATTTTTAATTGTGTTTTGTAACTGGCACGCATAATCAGTTCGTTTATCATTAATGTAAATGTAACATTCATTTACAGTTAGTTACAAAACTTCCTTGCAGAATTAAACTGTGTGTCGGACCGAGACTCCTCCACTTTGCCTTTACCGAGCAAGTACTCTGTCAAGTTCAAGTCTAGGACGGACGCAGTTTTAATTTACTGGAGAGTGAACAATTCATGCTGTTCTTACTACATACGTTATAAAATACGTTATATTGACACAATACTCCGACCAATTAAATCATCGGTACAAAATTAACTTCTCTCCTTGGCTCTAACTAAAATCCATCATTATAATATCTAAATTCTGCGGAATAGTTTTCTTGGTGTTGTCAGTTTTCACTTTTGATCTCGAAGATACTAAAGGACGTGAATATTTCGGTACAGGTTCATTCTTAAGTTACTAAAGGAAGACTGTAGAATTACCGCAATACAAATTACGAGTGTCGATAGTAGAGAACAGTCAC
Organism: Schistocerca serialis cubense; assembly: GCF_023864345.2. NCBI lineage: Eukaryota > Metazoa > Arthropoda > Insecta > Orthoptera > Acrididae > Schistocerca > Schistocerca serialis. The sequence goes on along the minus strand of NC_064641.1, from coordinate 338,633,361 downwards.
CTCTAAAAGAGTCGATGATGGATGATCTGTTGAGGTGGGTGTGTATACCAGCGGGGATGGTGACTTAATATGAAGCTGTCAAGTATTAAGTCTCAAGAACAGCTGCAGAGTTTATCAAGGAGACTAGTGGAAGATTAATTAGACGAGAAACAATAGCAGTGTTTCCATTGTCCTTCTGCAGCCAAGACTATTGGTACAATCAGGGTGGATTTAAGTCTTACACGAAGAAAGTGGATGTGTGTAAGTGAAAAAGTGGTTTACTAGACGTATCACAAGTAGCAGCAAAGTACACGAGCTAAAGGATACTCTAATACAAAGAAAAGCAGTAATAAACGTAGGTCCAGAAGCGAACTGTTTGCGACATAATAGCGAATCTGTAATTAGGAAATGGCAGTGACCTCAGTAGGTAACAACTAACTACTAAAATTGTTCAAGTAGTTTATTAGTTTAAAGTTGTTGATATTCAAACTTTTCCGTTAATTCCTCTGTTAATTTGATGAGTTTACAAGAAAGGCCTATGTCAACAATAAACGCAATACTACTTCAGCAAGTTGCATGTGACATTACACTTAACAGTGGCACCTGTTGAAGGAGGTACTGCCTGTGTGGCCCTAACATTTGGAGGTAACACTAGACCATCTAATGATTCTTGACAATACTGTACAGCTCCCTACTTATTGTTTGTTGTCGAACATTTTCACACGTGCCAGTTTTCGTTACTTAGTGCGATCCGGTCTGCATACAAGGTGTGTGTGTAAACTACTTTTATCTGCCCAAGTTTTTATCTTTTTCAAACAACAATCTCGCCCACCGCAAAGTATTTCCCTTCGTCAGCTACACACAGATGGAGTCGTTGTTTCCAGCCATGGTAGCAGCACCGAAGGGCTTCAACTGATAAGACCTTTAACATGTCGGTCACATTTTTTTGAATGTGCTCCAGAGTCCTAAAATGAACATCTTTTAAGACATTTTTAAATTTTGGGGAAATAAAGAAGCAGCAAGGACTCAGATCAGGTGAATAGGGGGCTGTGGAACAGCAGGAGTGCCTTTTGAGTTCAAAAATTCCTTGATGGAAGTGGCATTATGACATGTGGCGTTGTCTTGATGCAGCATCCTCTTGTCTGCGATGTCCGGTCTCACTCGAGGTATCGTTTTCTTGGGCCTTTCTAGGACATATTTGTAAAACACTTGGTTGACAAATAGTCCCGGAGGACCAATCTCGCAGTACTTAAGATTTCGGGCTAATTGGCCGTGGTCGATGTATAACACTTTCTCCTAACTTTTCCTTGCCGACTGCGTGTAAAGCGGCGAAATTGCACACACAAGAATACGTACATATTAGACCTCTACGTCTGTTTTTGAAGTTGAAGATGTCCCTGAACAAGGTTCATCTTTAACGTGTTCTCGGCCTTCCAAAAGTGATTTGAGCAAGAGAAAACTTTTTCTCTTGATAAAGAATGTTTTCCATAGGCCTCTTTCAACTTTTCAAAGGTTACACTTGCGCATGCTCCAAGTTAAACACACAACTTGATGGAATAAAGTTGCACTAAATTCTACTGTTCCATTTTCGTAACCCCAAACAAAAGCGCAATTTCACTAAAGTCTCTGAAAATACACGTGATGGCTGAGACTGGTACTGACCATCTGTGAGGGAAGAACGCACCAGCCTACACAAGTAGAACAACACAACGTTGCCAGAGGGCCCGCAGTATTGTCTGTTCCATTGCTTTTCTCACACATTACGTATGTAATGTTTCAGTGATGGGTATCACTTTAATTTGTTGCTGCCATCAGTAATCGAATCCCAGTCCACAACATGATAAGCATCCACGCTACCTTTAAGCCTAGAATGGGGATTATTAAGACATAAGTAATATTCTTGTGATTACATATTATTGTGTGCAGGACATTTTAACTCCAAGTCCAATGACATATAATAAACTCTTTGTGGTCACAGCACCATGCGTTATAGCAAGCTGTGGCACCTCTCTCCTCTCATGACCCTCTGCACAGCCGAAAATATTGTAGAATCCCAAAATTCCAGACCGCAGTGCCCAATTCGTCTCCACGGGCGCTCATGTTTCGTGCTACTTTGACAGTACTCTGATATGAGCTTCTAGACAGAGTTCAATCGTCGTAATCTGATACAAAGTTGTAAACAGACAAGATGGTTGCTGACGCAGCTACTTAAATCTGAAGATGATCCATTGTAATCGAAACACCTCCTGTAATTAAAAATGAGGAACTGAATCTGAAGAATAAATGTGAATTGCTTTAAATATCAATACAGAAATGTCTGCTGCACGGACGAAATGGTTATCGAAGGCACGTTTTCAAAACTCGCCTTTTAACTGAGTTTCTGGCGAACTTGGAAAGAGCTCTACTGTGATACAGACATTCCAGAGAATAATTTAAATAAAAAATATATTTTCGACATTTAAAAAATGGCAGTACCTGTAATTCTGCTTAAAATTGATAGTTCGAAAGTTTCCTGATTACGGAAACGTACTAGAGCTGAGGACAAGAAAAATACTTGAAACTATATTTTTCCAGAGACCTTTCCACGTCTCAAGCATGTATGATGTATACAGTATATACAGACCGAAATGATGAATGAAAGTTTGCACCAAGTCGAGGATTCGAGACCCACGTCTCCCGGAAGCGCTTAATCACTACGCCACTCTGGCACAGTGCCTTGCCACAACTGCAGAGACTGCTCTAGCACGCCTCCCTCTCAACCAATCCCATTCACGCCTTAGCCCACGTGGTTTTTCCCCTCAACTCGAACAGCATTTCAGAAGAATAGCACTTTAGCATCGAGCGAATACTTCCTGGAGAATGGTAGTATTGTAATTAACGTCAGTGATAACGGTGAAGTGGCACCAATAAACATTACATAGCTTCAACTGGCTAGCACAACTAGTAGAACATTACATATGTTCAGTAAATTAGATAAAAAGACGTTATTGCTAGAGAAGGCTAGATACATTGCTATGACGATGTAAAGGACCTCTAGCTCAATTTTAAACGAATATTTGATCTAGTTGTGGACAGATATGGTCTACGAGGAAATCCAGGGTAACAGAAGAAATCGGTGAAATAAAGAAGTACAAACAATTCGGGGAAGAGATAGGAATATAGCAATATAAGTCACTTGGGTTTGATATGAATGAAAAGCTCAGAGAAAACAAGCTAAACGACTGCAAGAAAAGCTGTAAAGGAATCAAAATAGAAATAGTGGTCGGAAGAACTGGTTCACCCCTTAGAAGAGTCATAGTAACCTTACGTGAAATGAAAAATAAAAGTATCAACTTAAAGACTATAGAGGAATTTGACTGGAAACGCTGTGGAGAGAGGGGATAGCTGCCAAGAGCATGTGGAAGGCTGCTGCTACAATCGATCAATTTGCTAAGTAAAATATTGGATACTTAAGGAAGACAGTAAGTAAATACCACAAATGATAGAGAAGCAGTTTGTATCAGTAAATCACATGACGAAAAGGAGGTGCCAAGTTTTTCATACGATTCTCTGTGAAGATGCTACGGAATATCATCTCAAAATCTCAGAATATGGGTTATAAATCTACCTGTGAAGAGTTGACGTTTATTAGAAATGTTATATATCTGTCTATAAACGCGTCTGAGGTTCTAAACCAGATAGTCCATGAACCACGTAAATACTGTAATTGCCCACTATTCAAACTGTATTTGATCTGTAATAAGATGTTTTAAAGTATGTTCCAACCGTGTCGGTTGTATTCAAGTATAACTGAAAACATGAGCACAACTGTAATGTGACAATACTTCTCGCAAACTGATGGGATGTTTCCTTGTCGTCTGTAAGCAGTTGATTAGCGATAGAACGTCCATGATGATATGAATGTACATGAAGGAGTTAGTGTCCAATTCCCAATTAATCTACAACAGCCAATTCATCAGACAGTCCCAATTAACTGTATGCGGCTGCTCCCAGTAGCACTGGTTGGCTTTTGACTGATGTGCGAAGCTGGACCTTTGTGTGGCACCACTGGATAACCGTTCTGCTATGTTGACACATCCTGATTGGGTGGAGCATGTGTTTCCGTTACCCACTTAGTGACGTCCAGTCCCTCTGCACAAGAGCTCCCGACAGGTCTCCTGTGAATACGGAGAATTATCCATCCAGTCCCTCGCTTGTGTAAAAGACATCTGGCGTCTCAGCACACACAAAAGGAATATGACATTCGTAGGGCGATGGAGGGTGAGACGTTTCCTCTGAAAGTGTAATAACTCGTCAATATCCTTTAAAGACCTTTAAATTTCTTGCAGGAGTTTTTTCTTCCTGTTACTCTTCTGTGCAAATTAAATAGTGAATATATCACATGAAGAATATAGCTATCATTCAAATATACTCCAGTAAATACAGATACTACAATGCTCGAAAGTACCAGAACGACTTGAGTTGTCATCCGCCAGATTTCTACGCATCTAACACGAAGAAGTCTTTCTCCTGTACAGTCACTAGGTTACACAAAATGTTGTCTGTAAGACACCGGTAGGGAACAGTTCTCTGTGTGGCTATCAATGCAGATGCAAATTCATACAATGTTAATGAAAATATCAGGAAACAGGGAAAAGAGATCACTCCGTATTTTCTGCTTGTAAGGTAAAATTTATTATAAATATTGGCATTTATAAAAGTGAGTTCCGAATTGAAATGCACCAGGCCATGACTCTTACCTAGCATCCAATATCCTTGTTAATTAACCTCGAAAGATCTTAAATATGGTTTCAATCACAGGTAACAAAACCATCGCATCATTAAACTTGAAATGAGTTGATGTAAAGTTTATGCTGGACAGCAATTCCCATCCAGGACCATATCTGATAATTAATTAGACACTATCGTATGTTAGACGACTAATTTTTGCACCGGTCATGACATGACACACGGGAATGACGGTACGAAATGTTACACAGTACAGTGTTTCGGATTCGGTCCCTACTGCCGTAAAATTATAGCTATGAATAGACGTTAAAACAATAGTTTATTTTAGCAGTCGTGGGACGTGCGCATGTCTAAAGTGGAAATAAAATGACGAGAAGTTCTGTGCTGACTGGGAATCAGACCCAATGAATAACATTATTGAGTTACTATAGGCAAAGGGGCTTTAACTACTAAATACATTTTCACTGATACGAGTAGTTAGGCATGGCAGTTTGGAGCATGAAATGATGTTATGAAACCATACACCAATCGTTATTGTTGACAATGAGTGGAGAGGTGCTAGATAACATTAACTTTTTAGTGTATAATTTCGTGTGGACAAACTACAGATTGGAAAAGGTATAATGAAAGGTTTTGTCATATCAGGATTCGAACCCAAACACAGTTTGTGGTGAACCTGAGGAGTTTAAAATCTTGGAATACCTAGGAAACGATGGAAATACATTGTACCAAAAGGGTCGTAACCAACAAAAGTGTGGATCTTAATTCTAACGCCAGTTCAGCACCAACATGTTAAGCTCAAATAAAATAATAAGTAACTACCCCGAGGATTTATATGACGATTAGTTCATTCATATAATAAAATATCTGGCATAATGATGCGTAATGGTGTCAGAACTTCCATTTTACACAACTTCTGATTCTGTCACGGCCAGCCTACATCAGCTCTCCTCCAGTAAGAAGCCAGACATCAGGTTCAATGAGAGTTTGGAACCACGTTGCTGTTGCACATACTCAATTGGCATTACCATAGGTGAGGTGGATCTGTCCTTACTTGTTAAAAAATAGTTGCTTGTAGTGTGGCTACAATTATTCAGTAGACAGCTGAACTGCCCTCGTGGTAGGCACATAACTTTGTAGTAACGAGGAATGTTTGACTCTGTAAGAGAATTCTCCCTAGATGTGGCTTACACCTCGCTCAGATCATTTGTTTCCTGGTTAGTCCACATCGCCAATGACCACCTGCCTCAGCCATCCACACAAAGTGGAAACACTACAGGATATTGGATTTTCTGCAGGAAGTTTTGCTTCCTACTTCAGCTCCTGGTGTTATGAACTTCTGCTCTAGTGTTGTATCTAGCACAGTGTAATCACAAAACTGAAGTATTGATGTAAGGGCGCTGTGACATATTTTCTTGCAGCATATGGCGTAAAAAATGCTGAAATACGTAAGCTACCAGCGCAAAGAAAATTCTTCTTTACAGGTGGATTGCTGCATAAGTTCATGGAGAATTTTTTTGGCCACAGTAGTGGGGTAAAGCCAATTGTGGTGCATTTTCTTTCTGTACCTTGCATACATTCAGAGGCAAATTATCACTCTCCCCCTTCCATTAACCTATTGTTATGCTAATTTATTTGCGACTCTCTGGGGAATGATTTAAGACACCCTGGAGTAAGCTGTCCTGAGAAAACCCCCACCCTTCCCCTCATACTTTGTCTTCGTTCAACACTCTGGGAAAAGGAGATGGCAATCCTGTGACACATTTTTTATTGTCCCTCTCCACTTCACTTCTGAGGTATTTTCCCCTTCCTCAGAAATCCTCCCCCCCCCCCCTTCCTCCATTCCCCATCCCAACTACCCACCTACCATGGGGCGGCGAGTGGGATAATAGAATAAATGTTTTGTATTTATGCTGTTTGCTGTTCTCAACACTGGCTCTCAGACTACAATATTGGCAACCAGAAAGTGATTAGCAAAATGTGAAGCCTGTAATTTAAATTCCTAGTGCCCACTTCATCTGAGAAATACATTTATAGCTACAGCTTATAGCTCTGAGGAATTAGGAGATTTTCTGGGATTCATAATCAAAAACTGTTCTCTCTAAAATGTTCACTATATTCTGAAAGTCACAGACCAAACAGAATCCACACAATCCATCTACCAGAGCAGTGCAGAGTCTAATGCACTGATGCCACTACAACTGTTCAAATGAAATGTTTAAGTGAATGCTTGCCATAATTTGATGATAATGTTCATCAAACGCCAAGCTAAATAATGGTAGAATGTCTGTCCTGCTGCGTCACGTGAAAATACGACATACACAAACTGAAGATAGATCATTAAAGTCATCCCAGAATTAACACTTCACTCGAAAACGATTTCATGGTTATGCATATCCCGAGTAACTTATTACGGCATCTGAGGCTGTTTATAGCAATGATACCGACGCTACGCGACGCGATTCCCGGCACAGGTGGTGTGCTAATCAGTGTCTGGAGAGAACTGGGGCCTTCCTTTTCTCATGTAGCGTTCTTACATATAAAGCCGCGGTGCGGACGGCTAAGGGAACACCTGATCAAATCTGCTCTCCCAACTAGCCGCTGGGCTAGTAATGCCCCACTTTAAGTTATCGAATAAATCATTGCTTTCTTTGCTGATGGACGATGAAGCTTGCAATTTAATTGTGCAATCAGCACACAAGTAAGTAATCATAATAAAAGTCTGACATGGCTAGGTCAAATATTTTGGGCGAGAGAATTAATTTAATTACACTACACACAGTAGAAGAGCTCTGAACATGCTCTTTGGAGATACGCTATAGCTATAGTTTTATAGTTATTCTATTGAGACTTCTCACAGCTTTATGATTATAGCGGATCTCCCTTCTACTTAAATTTAAACATCCTAACTTTATTTATTCGCCTACTTAATCTATCTTGCTTCCTTAATTCTTAAGGAAAAACCAGAAAATCATGAATTTCAACTAAAATTTTCATTTGTGAGCTCCAGAATACTGTTTCTACTAAATTATTATGCAAAAGGAATCTAAATATAAATTTTTAAGTTTCTAGCTCTTTTCTGTTGCGCCAATGATTTTTATAGAAAAAGTCCAAATTTCGAAAACGGTTAAAGTTATTGAACTGATATTCAACTCATATTGTTTTAGTATTACTCCTGACATGCTAGAAACATTTCAGGTTATTTACTTGATTTTTAAAGTATTGTGCAACATTTATGAAGTCAGAGCTAGTTACAGCGGACTAGGCTGGCACACATGGAAAGACTGATGTGAATTTTATAAGGCGTGAGTATGCTGCTTCCCTACACAACCTCCCATTTCCCCTTACCACCACTACCTGTGAAATGGCAGGAAAAAGACTCACTCTGTGTCGAGTTGATGGAGAAAAAGGATCTCATAACATGAAATTTAAATGAAAATCACTTACATTGCAGAGGAAATACTTACACCTTTTTTTATAAAATCATATTTGGATATTTTAATGTCTCGGCATGACATTCTGCATTACGTCACATGAAGCACTTTCACCAAAGTTTTAATTTCACATCGCAATATTTATCATAATTCCAGTCATAGATTTCTATGATTGTCTGATACCTTTAGTTCACATCAATACACTTTACATTGTTCAACAAGATTGCAAAAGTCGATGCTGCATCATCATGCATACGCCTGACGGGAATGTACATAGCGTTGATGTGGAAGCAGGCACAGTCCCCCCCCCCCCCCCATTGGCGTTTAACTGCGCTACCATCTGCCAAGGCTGCATCGGCGTCGCCTCCTGCATTGTTGTCTCCCCAAACCGCTCATAACGTAAAGGTATGACCATGAAACAAGTTTCATTACACCATATCATTTGTTTAATACACAGATGGGAACTCGCTATGGGAAAAAATGCACACACTATTATTCACTGCTATGGTGTAGTTCAAGGCCAGCTCTGTGCTCTACTCTCCACTGTGTCTTAGAACGTTAACTATTCACTGTATATAACCTGTTTTAAAAACACGGCATGTCACTCGCTGAACGGGTGTCCACTTCGCATTGGACTGTTGACTGTTGTCACATCTAAAATGCTGTCTATTCCAAATACATAGTTCACACCATTTACACAAGATGAAATTATATTGTTTTTCCATATTCCTCGCACTGTGTGCACTTATCAGCGTCTGTTCATTAAGTACGTCCGCCAAAGTCTGTACAGAGTACGGCGATCTTCACTTAACACTTCCTCATACTACAGATTGCAAATTACACATGTCCATATAGTTAAAGTGACGAGTTTTACTGTCTCTGTGACTACACAAATTTTATCGGCAGAACAGGTTAATCACAGATTCTGTCACTTAAATTATCTGTCTTTTCGTTTAGAGGCTGTTGCTACAGTTCATAAACTACACAATTTATTGCCAGCACCCTATGTTACCTTTGCCAGACCAATAGATCATCAGGACTTGTACTCAAACTATGGTTTGACTTTACAATAATAATGGCTATACCATATCATACTCAACAAATTTACCATAATTATCTCAGGATTGGCATGCATGTTCCTGTGTTACACGGTGTCTAATACACGTTTTTCAAGCTCAATCTAAGTTCAGCCACGGATACAAAAATCTATTTAAATCAAGCAGTAAAATCTCATGACATATCCCTGCTCGGTTATTCTAAAGTTGTTTCATAGAAATATGCTTTGCTGATGACCCATGGCTTTTCCCTTTAACGTGTGTTTTACTCGTGGTCATATTTCTTCTTACTCTAGTAGTTACAATATTACCAAATAAATTGGCTATTATACATTTAAGAAAATTATACTTACATCTGTACTAAGTCTTTCAGAACCTAAACCTTCCAATTAAGTAATAGTCCTAACTTTACATTACAGTATGGGATTAAATCATATATTCTCATTGAAAACAGATATCACTTTATATTCACTATTATACTTGAATTTTACGAACTTGTGTTCCACTGTTACACTGTTCAGTAACTAATGTCTTTCCTATGCATCTTTGAAAAGCAAGTAATATTGTTCTTTTGTCAAGTACACTTACATGGATGACACTATGTATGTCCTAAATACAGAAAAATTTGCCATGGAAAACACATGTATACAACTATACGCAGGATAAATGGATAAATACATCAAAAACTGAAAGAAAATCTTATATCTACATTGTCACTATGAATCATTTTATATACAGTTTAATTTTGTCTCCATTTGTGTTAGACAACAGAAAGCTACAATTACATGGTATGTAAATGAATTTGTATGGCCCAGTGTATAACATCTGCCATTTCTTGCTTGTAATTTTCAATAAGGATGACTTGGGTGATTTTTTAGTAAAACCTAGTCTCCAATTTTATATTGCACTATGTTTTTTTTAATATTTTGGTCATATGTTTTCTTTCTTCTTTCTGCACATTTGGTAAGATCGTTTGCCACCTCACCAATTGTTACCTCCTGAGGCTTCGACGCCCTTGGAAACCTAGGTAAAGGATTTATCCATTCATTTTTTTCTACTTTATCAAACATTATTTCATTTGGTGTAAAACCAGCAGCCGAATGTGGCAGGTTATTATGAATATTTTGGAATAGAGGTACCAATTCCACACACTTAGTGTGTCGTTTTGATGCATATGTTCTTATAAATTTGTTGAGTTCACGAAAAGCCCATTCCACAGGACTTGCTTCCGGATAGTATACGGCTACCGTAATGTGCTTTATACCACGCTCAGCTGTAAATGCTTTCCATGTATGCCCTGTGAAGTATTTAGCGTTGCCAATATAAGTGCTCGTGGCTTGCCTACATTGTAAATGTAATCATTCAAGATTTTTTGGGTCATGGGTTTCAGTGCGGATGTCTTTAATGGATATAATTTCAAATTTGTATTTGGTGTCACCACGTAGTTTGGGATAGGATCCTGCTATATCCAAAGGTATCAAATGATGTGGTCCTACGGATAAAATAGGGTGAAGCACATTTTTAGTGGATCTGTTGGCATGTTTTGCCTTTTGACAAATAGTACAAGTCCTTATAATTTTATGTATTTTACGTTTCATACCTGGGAAATAACAGTATTTATCTATAATATCCTTACATTTTTCTATGCCTGTGAGGCCTCATAAAAGATGAGTGTGCCACACATGGCTTTCCACACATTGTTGAGGTATACAAACACACCAACTGTCTGAATTACTGCCATTCCTATGGAAAAGAATGTCATTTTCTAGCTTATATTTTTTTATTAGCTCAGCGTCTGAATTCTGATGCAACAACTGTTGGACTGTTCCCCACAACAAGTCTGAGGCTTGGATCTGAGCCATACTTTTAAACATTCTCAGGAACTGGTTTCTATGTACCGCATCTTTGACCATTAATACCTTAAACTCGGATGCTTGTTCTAGCAGCTCGGCTACGCTGGGCAAACCCTGAGGTACCCTGGATAATGCATCTGCCACTACATTGTCCTTTCCAGTGATATAGATTATATGAAATGCATATTCATGTAATGTGAGTGCCTACCTCGCAGGAAGCTTAAGGCTTGGTGATTACAAAATACATTCATTTGTTTCCCGTAAATGTAGTAGTGGAATTTCTGCATAGCCCTTACTACCGCTTATGCTTCCTATTCCGTGACTGAATAATAGCGTTCGCACTAGTTGAAACTCTGCTCTCATGGCATATGACCCGTATTTCTTTGCTTCCCTATATTTCCTCCACTTGGAACAATCACGCACCCACCCCACATGCGGAGGCATCCATCGCAAGACATAAGTCATTATTCATGTTGGGATGATAAAACACGTTTGAATTAAGCAAAGCACGTTTGATGCTCTCAAATGGTTATTGGCACTTATCTGACCAGATCCACAGTTTATTTTTGCGCTATAAGGTTTACAATGTCTCACTGTTAAGTAACTGGTCTGTCACGAAACAGCGAACGAAAGACGCAAGGCCAAGAAAAGCCTTAAGCTGCTTCTTAGTGCATGGACGAGGAAATTCCTCTATAGCCTGCATCTTTTTCAGGTCGGGAACATTTCCAAGGGGAGATGTAGTGGGCTCTAAGAATTAAATTCTTTCCCTTCTACCGTTGGATTTTTCAAGCTTGGCTGTTACCTCGGCGTCTGCAAATTTCTGCAAAACCTTCTCAAGTAACTCTATGTGCTCTTCCCATGCGGATGTCACTATTAATAAGTCATCAACATAGCGTGTTATTCTGTCTAAGAGCTCAGGTCCTAGGATTGTGTCTAGTGCCGTCATGAATACACCTGCACTCACATTTAAACCAAATGGTAGTACCTTAATTTGATAACTTCTACCACTCAAAATAAATGCGGTGTATTTCCGAGAGTCCACCGTTAATGGTATCTGCCAATATGACGATTTCATATCAACGGACGTAGGGTATTTCACGCAATAAAACTTTTTAATTGGCGCCTCTACGTTTTCTGGTCTAGTACGCACTGGCACAATGATCTTGTTTATGTCTCTTGCGACTAGTACTAGACGTATTTCTCCTGCAGACTTCGCAACCGCAACGAGTGGACTGCTATACGGTGATAATGATGGCTCTAAAATCCCCCATTGCAACGTTTTCCTTATTTCTTTTGTAACCACCTCTTTCTTTGACCACGGTACTGAATATTTGGCGTGACAGAAGCTTTCTTGGGTAAGCACCTCTATGTGGTATTCGTAACCCTTTATTACTCCAGGTTTCCCCGAGAAAACATTTAAATGGTTAGACAGCAAACGAGTAAACTCATGATGCTTGCTACTGTTCAAATAATCCGATTCCTTAACCTTGTTGTAATCCATATCCTGTATTTCCGTAGTGTTCTCTATTCCCTGTTCAGGATAATAGTATTCCTTCCGTTCTAAAGCACATTTAACTTTTAAAATCTTTAAACCTCATAATTTGATTCGATTACTCTGGCAATACTTGCCATGTACTTCTTTCGTTCTGACCATATCCAGTACAATTCTCCTCCCACCATAAATGAAACTTATTTCCCCGGTGGAAAGGTCAATATTTGAATTTCTGCTCCTGAGGAAATCACAACATAGGATACAAGGTACTGATAACCTTTTTCCTAATAGGAAAGTGCATTTGATCGCTCCTTCCCTAAAGTTCAGGTCAAAATGCACCAGGAATTTAACTATTTGTACCTGTGCCACAATAGCACCAGACACCCGACGATTTTGTACTGGATACGTCGGTATTTTACGGTATTTTATTTATCTTACATAATGCCTTATACAGTTTCAAACTCAGAACACTACTAGTCGCCAGTATTAATGTACGCGTCGACTGGAATATCTTCTATCTGCGTTTTAATCACAGCCTGTATCTGTCCAACATCGCTGCTTTTACACTTACTAGGTTCGTTTAATAATTCATCCTGCTTTGCAACATCATCATTATAGCGCAACAGGCCAACGCTTTCTAGAATCTGTTTTGGTGTCCCCCACTTCGCCCGCCGACCAACAATAGGGAGCTTATAGCGGTCGGAACTTCGACCATAAATATAAAAGACCGGCCTTGACGTCATTTTCGTGGCTCCAACATCTCTGGCTGAAGTCACGTGAATGTTGGCAAAAAATGGTTGTTTCGTGTTGCGCTTATGGCTGTAGTCTGCGTTTTGTCGGGGGGAAGTGCCATTACATTTCAAGTGTATGTGTTTTTATGATAGTGCAGATGCGTTTATTGAAATCTGCTGAAGTGACTTTTATAAGTTTCTTGCACTTGAAATACAGTATCACGTAAATTAATGTGTTGAAAGTGATCCCTGTAAAGTCAGACTCATATTACATTTTGGAAAGTGTCTGTGATAATTCGGTCACAGAAGTAACTATAATTGTTTCTCGTTCTTACTCATACGTTCCTTAAGGATGAAAACTGAAGGCATCTTTGGATACACGCCCTGAAACGGAAAAAACTTTAAGCCATCCACACATACCCGCATTTGCTCGAAGCACTTCGAGAAGTGTTTTGATAGGTTGCTTATTATTTACAATGTATATTTATAATGTATATTTACAGTGTCTGTCATTTGTAAACCTGATGTTTTTATAGGGCTAAGACTGGAGGGAATTGACTAAGTAGTGATGCTATGCCGAGACTTTTTGATTATACGGAGCGTATGAAATCGAAGAGGCGTAAACTCCGTAAATCACACACTAGAAGGTGTTTGTTAGATGTTGCCTCATGTTATGAGATCTGTGCTTGCAATGCCTGTAAGTCTGAATGTTGTCAGAATGTGTGTGGTAACTGCGAGTTAGTAAAATATTGTATTAGAATAGAATTGCAGCACGCTACGTTAAGTGCCATTTCGGACATGTTTCGACCACAAATTATACCTCAAAACACACATTATTGTTTTGTTTACAGTAACGTTATGCGATATGAAAACGAATACCTAGAAAAGCAACAGATTCAAGTATACTGTGGATTTTTCGAATAGCGATTTGTGTACTCCTGGCATAGCTGAAAAAGTGGTAGTTATGGCAAGACGGCAGATTAGCATCAAAGCCGGAATGTTAAAGAACTAGCAGCGGTCATCTCGTGGAATGAAGAAGAAAGTCTTGTCTTTGAAATCTTTGATAAATAATATTGAAAATAATCATGTTATAAATGAATCCCTGGCTAATTTACTGAAGGCAAGTATATTTATAGTGCCCGTCATTTTTAAAATGTAAAACTGATTGCAGGTTGGAATACTTAAAATTAAATGACGTGCTTTTTGCTTTCAGATGCTGCCACTGGTACTTCAGCGTTGCTCCAACGTGTCAGTAAAGGTAAAGAAGCAAATATGTATCTAGCAGCTCTTCGGACTTTTGCTGTAACACTAAATAGCTATGTAAGGAAAAAATTTTAAAACATCACTGTCACATCCACGAACACTAAGAAAGTGGTACAGTGTTATTGATGGGGATCCTGGTTTCAGTAAAGAAGCAGCAATAGCGCTTAGAATAAAGAGTCAGGAACTCATTAGCAAAGGTAAAAAATTGCTTTGTGCCACGTCATTTGGCGAGATTGCCATAAAGAAGCATGTTGAATTTCGTGGAAATAAGTTTATTGGTTACATATATTATGGTACAGATCTTGACAATGACAATCTGCCTGTTGCAAATAAGGCATTAACATTCATGTTGACTGCTGTTAATGGTTCATGGACAATTCCAGTTGGCTACGTTCTAGTCAATGGCCTAGGTGCTGTTGAAAAATCAAACCTTCTTAAGGAGGCATTGAACTTATATGATGATGGAGTAGAAGTAATTTCTGTGACTTTTGATGGTGCTCACGTAAACACTGCAATAGTAGAAAGCTAGGGGCCTGACTTTCCACATGCAGAATGAAATCTTTATTTAAACACCCTATTGATATTGTACTGAGAAACTGCGAAATGTTATGGGTTGTGCTTCATTTTAAGCAGCAATCAGACTTTTTGTTTTGGCAGATGAGCTCTAACCTGCTTGTACCCTGGAAAATAGCTCTTAATCTAAATGAAGGTCAGTATAGTTTTGCAATATTAGGAGAAAGAAGTGTCCCTCAGATAGTTTTCTTAAAAAATTATATACTGTCACAGTTCATTGTGGGAATTATTTAGCACTTTTCTCCGCACAGAATGACTATCTTTTTTTTTAAACTGATACTTTAAACTTTTATAAAAATAGTGGGAACTGAACCTTTGAAGTGCACCTAAAATTGATACCATAAATGGACCTGCTCCTAAAGTCGACAATTGTGGCACCTATAGTTGGCATAATTCCCATATCCAATTTTTTTATAAGTGTCTAGAGCTCGAACGCGGCGAATACAATGTTTTAAGTTTTGACACTGGCCCACCCTTACTCTTTAAAAGAATTTAACGACATTTCACTTTAACTGATAGTTTATAGTAATTTCGTCCCGCTACCCACCAGAGTGGCGTTCGATGTATTTGTAAGATTTTATAAATGGTACTGTGAACAATTCCACGTCAAATGTAGTTCTGGCATAATTTTTCGCAAATAGAAACGGAATTTTCGTTGGAAGCATTTGGCAGTCAATTAAGAAATATGGGGAAAATACGATACAAACATAGAATGGCAGACCGCTGATCTGAAATCCCGCGAGTTTTGTCAACATTCACGTGGTTTATGTTGGAGCCACACCAGCCCTATAACTTCTGCACAGCAAGGCCCGTCTACTAGTATCTATGAGCGAATCGTAGGAACTAGTTTGTTGTCTGTGAGGGGCCTGGACGGTTGCCATCTGACACCTCCACTATCCTAACATGGACTGCTGTGCTGGCCAACCTTTACCACTGTTATTGTTGTGGCCTTGTTTGTTATTTCTATTGCAATTTTTCTAAGTAGAAGACGAATGACTTGTATCACTTTTTGCTGCCTTCGTCTCTCCTAACGCCAAATCAGTTTTGTCTAATACTGATAGGTATTTTACTATACCTTCCTCGTCAACGTTAATTAACTTATCTTTGATATATCTGGGCAGCCCCAACTTTAGCAGCCGGATCACATCTTTACTAGCCATTGGCTCATCCCAGTACCTGGTCTTACTAATGTATTCCTAAAAATATTTACTTAGACTACCGTGTCGGGGATTTACATTTCTGAACAATACACTTCATTTCTTAATCTCTCCTGAAAACTTGTTGGCCAATACTGGCCGAAGAAAGCCTCTTCAAATTGCTTAGTATTGTTTCACTTATCCATTGCCTCATTTGCCCAGAGTCCAGCATCTCCCTGTATATGAGATACAAGAAACTGAGGTTTTTTCTTTTCTGTCTACATACTGGGCAAGACATTCCAAACACTTTTAATGAAAATAACTGGCTGAACCGATTCTTTTCGTTATTAAAAATTTGGAATTGCCTGTGTTTATGTAGACTTTCCTCTACTATCAGTGCCGCCGCCCCCGGAATGCTAGTTAGCATTATCGGTACACTACTAGGACTGTGGCTGTTCCGCCAACTATCATGGGGTTGATCGTGATTAGTAACCACACTAGGTGCGTTACCATACACTTTACGAGTAGGCGTGATACGTTCTCTAATGTTTTGACAGCTGAGCACCACTCATTCCAAGTTGGCAATACGCTCTGTCACTTCGCGCTCCCAATGTGGCAGCTCTACATCCACATCTACATCTACATTTATACTCCGCAAGCCACCCAACGTTGTGTGGCGGAGGGCACTTTACGTGCCACTGTCATTACCTCCCTTTCTTGTCCCAGTCGCGTATGGTTCGCGGGAAAAACGACTGCCGGAAAGCCTCCGTGCGCGCTCGAATCTCTCTAATTTTACATTCGTGATCTCCTCGGGAGGTATAAGTAGGAGGAAGCCATATATTCGATACCTCATCCAGAAACGCACCCTCTTGAAACCGGGCGAGCAAGCTACACCGCGATGCAGAGCACTTCTCTTGCAGAGTATGCCACTTGAGTTTCCTAAACATCTCCGTAACGCTATCGCGGTTACCAAATAACCCTGTGACGAAACGCGCCGCTCTTCTTTGCATCTTCTCTATCTCCTCCGTCAACCCGATCTGGTACGGATCCAACACTGATGAGCAATACTCAAGTATAGGTCGAAAGAGTGTTTTGTAAGCCACCTCCTTTGTTCATGGACTACATTTTCTAAGGACTTTCCCAATGAATCTCAACCTGGTAACCACCTTACCAACAATTAATTTTATATGATCATTCCACTTCAAATCGTTCCGCACCCATACTCCCAGATATTTTACAGAAGTAACTGCTACCAGTGTTTGTTCCGCTATCATATAATCATGCAATAAAGGATCCTTCTTTCTACGTATTTGTAATACATTACATTTGTCCATGTTAAGGGTCAGCTGCCACTTCCTGCACCAAGTGCCTGTCCGCTGCAGATCTTCCTGCATTTCGCTACAATTATCTAATGCTGCAACTTCTCTGTATACTACAGCATCATCCGCGAAAAGCCGCATGGAACTTCCGACACTATCTACTAGATCATTTATATATATTGCGGAAAGCAATGGTCTCATAACACTCCCCTGTGGCACGCCAGAGGTTACTTTAACGTCTGTAGACGTCTCTCCATTGATAACAACATGCTGTGTTCTGTTTGCTAAAAATTCTTCAATCCAGCCATACAGCTGGTCTGATATTCCGTAGGCTCTTACTTTGTTTATCAGGCGACAGTGCGGAAATGTATCGAACGCCTTCCGGAAGTCAAGGAAAATAGCATCAACCTGGGAGCCTGTACCTAATATTTTCTGTGTCTCATGAACAAATAAAGCGAGTTCGGTCTCACACGAGCGCTGTTTCCGGAATCCATGTTGATTTCTACATAGTAGATTTTGGATTTCCAAAAACGATATGTTACGCGAGCATAAAACCTGTTCTAAAATTCTGCAACAGATCGACGTCAGAGATATAGGTCTATAGTTTTGCGCATCTGCTCGACAACCCTTCTTGAAGACTGGGACTACCTGTGCTCTTTTCCAATCATATGGAACTTTCCGTTCCTCTAGAGAGCTGCGGTAAACGGGTGTTAGAAGGGGGTCAGGTTCCCTCGCGTACTCTGTGTAGAATCTAATGGTTATCCCGTCAGATCCAGTGGATCTTCCTCTGTTGAGTGATTCCAGCTGCTTTTCTACTCCTTGGCCACTTATTTCGATGTCAGCCATTTTTTCGTTTGTGCGAGGATTTAGAGAAGGAACTACAGTGCGGTCTTCCTCTGTGAAACAGCTTTGGAAAAAGGTGTATTTCAGCTTTACGCGTGTCATCCTCTGTTTCTATGCCATCATCATCCCGGAGTGTCTGGATATGCTGTTTCGAGCATCTTACTGATTTAAAGTAAGACCGGAACTTCCTAGGAATTTCTGTCATGTCGGTACATAGAATTTTACTTTCGAATTCACTGAACGCTTCACGCATAGCCCTCCTTACGCTAACTTTGACATCGTTTAGCTTCTGTTAGTCTGAGCGGTTTTGGCTGTGTTTAAACTTGGAGTGAAGCTCTCTTTGTTTTCATAGTAGTTTCCTAACTTTGTTGTTGTACCACGGGGGTTTTTCCCGTCCCTCACAGTTTTACTCGGCACGTATCTGTCTAAAATGCATTTTACGATTGCCTTGAACTTTTTCCATAAACACTCAACATTGTCAGTTTCGGAACAGAAATTTTCGTTTTGGTCTGTTAGGTAGTCTGAAATCTGCCTTCTATTACTCTTGCTAAACAGATAAACCTTCCTCCCTTTTTTTTATATTCCTATTTTCTTCCATATTCAGGGATGCTGCAACGGCCTTATAATCACTGATTCCCTGTTCTGCACTTACGGAGTTGAAAAGTTCGGGTCTGTTTGTTATCAGTAGGTCCAAGATGTTGTCTCCACGAGTCGGTTTTCTGTTTAATTGCTCGAGGTAATTTTCGGATAGTGCACTCAGTATAATGTCACTCGATGCTCTGTCCCTACCACCCGTCCTAAACATCTGAGTGTCCCAGTCTATATCTGGTAAATTGAAATCTCCACCTAAGACTATAACATGCAGAGAAAATTTATGTGAAACGTATTCCAAATTTTCTCTCAGTAGTTCTACCACTAATGCTGCTGAGTCGGGTGGTCGGTAAAAGGAGCCAATTATTAACCTAGCTCGGTTGTTGAGTGTAACCTCCACCCATTATAATTCACAGGAACTATCAACTTCTACTTCACTACAAGTTAAACTACTCCTAACGGCGACCAACACGCCACCACCGGTTGCATGCAATCTATCCTTTCTAAACACCGTCTGTGCCTTTGTAAAAATTTCGGCAGAATTTATCTCTGGCTTCAGCCAGCTTTCTGTACCTATAACGATTTCCGCTTTGGTGCTTTCTATCAGCGCCTGAAATTCCGTTACTTTACCAATGCAGCTTCGACATTTTACAATTACAATACCGATTGCTGCTTGGTCCCCGCTTGTCCTGACTTTGCCCCGCACCATTTGAGGCTGTTGCCCTTTCTGATGGCCCGAGGCCATCTAACCTAAGAAACCACCCAGTCCACGCCACACAACCCCTGCTACCCGTGTAGCCGCTTGCTGCGTGTAGTGGACTCCTGACCTAGTCAGCGGAACCCGAAACCCCACCACCCTATGGCGCGTAACTTATCACTCAGCTGTACGACTTCTGTTTGCAGCGTTTCCTTTACTCGTTTGTCGGCAAGGTAAACACCCCCAGACACACGTTGTACCGAATTGTTTACTTTATCGTCTACCTGTTGTACTACTGTGTTTTCCTTTGATTCCACCCAATCCTGGAATTCTTTGTTGATTTTGACAGCCTGATCAGCTACATTATTTTCAATACACTCTCGCTGTGGAACTTCCTGTTGCTCCATGCGAGTCGTGATTGAATGTACCTCCCCCTTCAAAGTCGTTTGTGTTGTGTGTTTAGCCTTTACCTCCAAAGCTAAATTTCTGACTAATTCGGGCAGCCCCTGATATGAACTCTTTAATTCAGTTACCTCTGAGGAAATTTTCTCAAGTTGATCTGATAGAATTTTTTATTAGTTAGTTCTCGCTCAGTTTACTATGATGACAGTTGCCTATTGCCCTCAGGTTGTAACCGATCACGTTTTTCTAATTCTCGTTATAACTTTTCATCTCTTCCCATTAAGTGTCTGTCTCTCTCCGCTTGTCACCGATCACGTTCGTTGAGTTCTCGTTTAAGCTTTTCACCTCTTTCAGCCTGTAACCGATCACATTCCTTATCACGTTCTTCCAATCTGCGTAGAGATTCCGCAAATGGATCGGATAGTGGATAGCACACAGGTGACATAGAAATTCTCTCCACTGGCCTATTCGGTGTCAAAACATTCTCTATTAACGGTCTGACATCCTCTACATCCAACATATCTGTTAGTGTCAGGGGTTCCACCTGATCCCTACTGCCAGCTGCCACCAGCATCTCACCTGCTGAAGCAGTCGCTGAACTATCATCAACAAATCTGCTCATGCCCTGTACGTTATCATGCTGAACAAAATCTGCGTTTGATTTCGCATCCGTAATTCTACCCACTTGGCCCATAACTTGATTCTGCTATTGTAAGAATTCTGCACACTCCTAGAAACATATGCAATACAATAACCTACGTTAAAGCAAGTACTATTACAAATGCACAATACTAATCTTGGTTATTGTGGCAAACTGATTGTTAAACTCAATAGCAAAGCACTGTCTTTATGTCAGTGGTTGTTCCAAAATTGAAACTTGAGGTGAATTTCAGCTTACCATGAGTCATCAGTTTAGAAGTGCATGTCAGACTTTAGTGCAACAACAGGATAATATGAATATTAGTCCTTACCTTTATGACTGTACCCGGTATTGGTTTATTTGTCTTTATTTGCAGCTTGGGATCTCTCTCTGTTGTGTATATCAGGATCGGTTATCTTCACATCCATATAACATTCCTTATATGCTCATTACTTTTGTGTAACAGAAGTCTGGGTTCAGGTTAGTATACATATTATGGATACATATATGCACACAAAATCACAAAAATACAAATATTTCTAAGAAATTGTACATTAAATTATGTCTAATTTATATTATTCTGGCCCCACAGACAAAGAACGCCATTTGTAGTGTATCTACTTATAACCTATTAATGTGTGTGTTTTATGGTTTTATTTTATTTAATCTATATTTTATTTTTAATTTTTAATTTGATTTGGGTTCCACTCCAAAGATATGCAAGGCATGGATCATTGTTAGACTTAACTGACATAAAAATGTAGCGTGGGATCCTGTATGATTATTGAAATTACTTAGACGAATCCATGCTCAAAAACAGTTAATCATTAAAGGCTACATACACATACAAAAAAGTATTTCACCATTTTCAATATTTAAGGACCTACGTGTGATTTAATTACGTCTTAGTTAAGGGCAAATCTTTGTCCTATCGCACACAACATAAATCGTCTGAATAAATAGCTAAGTACTCTGAAAATGTCAGTTTCCTACAGATCATGGATGACAGAAATCATATCGCCAATCTCCAGCGTCGCCTATGGAAAAAACGGGATAATAATTACAATAGTCTGAAACTGCCGCTTAATGACGGCCAACTGTCGCCTTCCAACGATGTTCAGCTTGCTGCCGGCGCTGGGTCTGAAATTCTCTTAAAAATGATGGAACAAGAAAGCGGGATATGTGGTGTAGTTATAGTTAACATTAATAGCAGCAATATTTTAGACTTCTACTGAAGCTCACTGCTCAAATAATAAAACATGTACACACCTTATTATATAGATGGACACAATGGCCTCCTATGCGAACAAGAACAACCAAGTGAGTGTCTGGCCCTTTTTGTTTCACGCCGATACCAAAAACAACAAAGATAATATTAATAATACTTATGTTACAGATAATAATTCCTCATTGTAATCGCATTATTCCTTAACTTTCAGTAGAGTTTCTTTTACTTGAGAAAAAATATTTAAGAATTTATAGTTTGCCTAATCTGGGCCATGTTACGTCATAAGTAGACGACATGTTGGTGTTGGATGGAGAGGAGTTTAATATGTGTAGTACCTGTAGCTATATGGCTGAGGACTGCGTTGTAGATTCCTACGTGAGAAATTGAAGTAGGCGCTAATGGATGAGTGTAGGGGGAATATTTTTCAGCAAAAAAAGGTCGTACTGTGGGACAGTTCAAGATGAACTTTGCAAACACACAGGGACTATTGCCTGTGCTGGAGCTGTTCTTATTGTTTGAAATAGCTGTCAATTCACAGTTCAGGAGACAGCTACATCCGATTCCACTTCTACAAACTGAATGAATTGGGGATACTGCCCTGATATATGAGCCACCGCCATTGGCCAAGAAAAGTTCGAAATGTCCTTCAAGAGTTGCTGCAGTAATTTTCTTTATTGCAGCAGGAACACCAAACTGACAATTACCTACAGTTCCACTATCAGAAATTCACGTAACCTCACTGCTTAAAATTTGAGGGATGACAGAAAAACGTTTTCATGATAAAACAGTGGTCCACTCACAGAGGAACATTAAAAAATTGGTTACTGAAATATAACAACAAGCTCGTGTACACATAGGAAAATGCTTTCTAAGTAGTCTGACCAAAACCACATATTGTGAAAAGCTTCGAACCACTCATACCAAAACATACAAAGATGGAGAAAGCATGTGTTACAATAACACGCGGTTAGCTACAGGTATAAGAACTTTATCCATCCTGACATGATAGTACACAAAACCAAATAGGGCACCGCAAGAAAAATGTTGATGAAAACTGATTTAACTACACAGTGCTAAAAAAGAATATCGACACAGAACCATAAACTGGTCTACATAATACAAAACAGCAGGCATGAAAAAAAAGATAACCCTCACCACTCCTAAATTGTCCTATCGTAAAAAACAGCAGTTACATAACAATGTAAGATCCCTCTAATCAAGCACAAGTAACACACGAGTCCACTTCCGTTGCTGCTCAAGCAGTGTACTGGGTAGCTCGCTATTCAGCTTCCCACATGGCACCATGAGTGCCACTACTGGGCCTTGTCCTGACAACGGTGGGTGAAACTCCGATTCTGCAGCCACAGGTTGGGATTCTTTGTACGCTCTCTCTCAAGTGGCTGCTTCCTATTGTGATACTGCCCCTCAAACTTGTAGACGAAGGTGTTCCCTCCTCCTCCTCAAACACCCCACTTTTGAACTGGTAGGAAAAAAAGTCAGTGTGTGGCGAACTGCTGGAGAGGAAGTATGTTAGGTATATTTTCACTATATTTATTTCTGAGTATGTTATCATGCTGGACTGTCATATCCCAGAATTAACGTCCCCAAATTACTCCGCTATCTGCACTCACTTTTTCCCGATTACACATATGTGAGTGTATGTTCACCTTCTTGTATGCCATAGTCTACAATACCACTCGAAACTGGTAGGAAAAAGTCCTGCAGGCACTCTCCATTTTTCCAATGACCAATCTCACAGCTGTGGTGGTTTTCTGACAGGCTTGTGCTTGTACGACACAGACTCATAATGTGGGTGGTCTGCTGCCGATCTACAGAAGCCCCACACAACATCTACTGGTTCTTCCATTGGTTGCCCCAGAAGGCTCACCTTGGTGTATTAGTCCCAACCAAGTTTCCTCAAAGAAGACATTCTAAATTTCCGGAAACATAGTATTCTGTCCTCATGTACTTTTACTCGTCAGTTGTGCGAGGTGCTGTCTTGCTTTATTTGCGAGGGTTTTGTCCCACAGTGGCTGCCTCCAGTATCTGACATACGTTCACCCCGCAAGGTTCTCTCCTACGCACTATGGCAACAAACTTTATGCTGATTGAACAACCATCTCTTACACCAAATAAAACATCGATTGCTCGTAACATAGCCAGGAACACAGCTTTTTCTGAATGATCTACACCACAATACCACTCCACAACCACTCTACATTCGACAGCGTAACCCTACAGCTGTTTCCACACTCCATTGCCTCCAGCTGCCCTTGCCGTTGCCCCCACCAATCACCTATTAACCTAGAACACGTGCCTTGTACAAGTCAACTGTATATAAAAATGGTAACATATCCTAAATGAATCGAAAGTTTCCACTATTTTGGTGTGAAAACTACCGATCACTACAGAATGTCCTTGTTATTCCAAAACATCCATCTGAGTGAGAACTGGTTTAGGTGAATGCTTAAGGCATGTAACATTTATGTTATAAGATGTATAACAGATATTTTCAGTGAACCATTCATATTTAATATCACTAAACAGCCATTAAGAACTACAACCACAATGATAATAAACCACTCATTGTTGCATGATAAAAGGTAAAACCAACTATTTTCAGTTTTAAGGACAAATTTGTATAGTTCGATAGTGATCCCCAGATTCAAAATTAGTGTCCGTGGAAGTCTTATAAATAAGTAGTTGTGAAATATCAGCAGCGTGGAGTGGCCATGTGGTGTGAGGTGCCATGTCAAGAATTGCGTGGCCCCTTATGCTGGAGGTTCTGGTCCTCCCTCGGGCATGGGTGTGTGTATTAGTTTAAGTAGTGTGTAAGTCTAGGGACCGATGACCTCAGCAGTTTTGTCGCTTAGGTATTCATACACATTGGGACACTTTTTGAATTATCAATACAGAACGGCGTCTTTTAAGCATTTCAGAAAAGAAGACCTGTCATTTTCCATTTTACAGCAACCTGCTATGTATAGCTATCTCTCTCCTCATTATTCTGGCAACTGACACTCTTTCGCCAACATTCCTGCAACAGTGTCTCTAACGTTATTCGGAAGTGACTAGAAGCAGGAGGGCATTTTACCGACTGCATTCGACATCTTGTGATGGAACAAAGCGAGTTCAGTTCCACATAATCAATACACTTCGATAATTTTTCCGGAAAGATACGAATGAATGTTGTAGCCTCCATGTGAGCCGCTACATGGCTTGTTACAAGAGTCACATACTCAAAACACACCTGGGTGCCCTTCTGACACTCGGGGTATTTTAATCCGGGAGTTAGCAGGCCCTGTTAGGTTGGCAAATAGCCGTTGTTCAGATTCTGAGCCCTTCTGGCCACCGTGTGTGGACCCCGGTCAAAGGAAGACGGTTAGGCATTCCCTGCTGAGACTCTGGTGAGTATGGTTGCTCTGCGTGATGGCTTCTATAGTCATCTTAGTTAGGACATATAGTAAGGTTGCATAAAATTGCTATTTTTTCTGTATCAATGATGTTGGGCCAGCATTTCGTATAACTGGGCCATTATGTAAAGTGAGTGATCAAGGAGTTATTTTCATGATTTTGTTAAATAAAATTATGTTGTTATATAAAATTATTTGTCTCACAGCAACGTCTTATTCCCGTTACCATACCAATTAAGTTATTCAAACTTTCAACTTTAAGTTAACCAATAATTAGAAATTTTGTAGTGATATTTGCTCATGCAAAATGTCGTACGCGTCGTTAACATAAGATACAGGTGCCATTTTCAAGTCGAGCATCCCTGCCAAGGCTTTGCAGAAAGCAAGTATCATGCAAGGTTCCAAACTTGCACATCAGACCAACACTACTGATGTAGACCGTTATTCTTATTTCAATGTTACAGCTACTATACTGCAAAGTCAGTTCCCTTCCATTGTTACCCATGGCACCCACTCAAGTACAGACAATCCATCTTCGTACATACATACTGAGGAGGTTCAAAAAAATGGTTCAAATGGCTCTGAGCACTATGGGACTTAACATCTGTGGTCATCAGTCCCCTAGAACTTAGAAC
Organism: Schistocerca serialis cubense; assembly: GCF_023864345.2. Taxonomy (NCBI): domain Eukaryota; kingdom Metazoa; phylum Arthropoda; class Insecta; order Orthoptera; family Acrididae; genus Schistocerca; species Schistocerca serialis. Next base: position 338,607,349 of record NC_064641.1, on the reverse strand, counting down.
TACGTAAATCTAACTAACCTAAGGACATCACACATATCCATGCCCAAGGCAGGATTCGAACCTGCGACTATAGCAGTCGCGCGGTTCCGGACTAAGCGCCTAGAACCGCTAGACCACCGCGGCCGCCACTGAGGAGGTTAGCACTCACTATGAAGTATAGTAGATTGTAAGGTGGCATGGTCTCCTGACCTTCATTTCGTACATATTCGTCCTCACAATCGTACTCTGCTCATCAAGACACTTCATTTGAACCAAAGCTCGGTAAGGTAGATTCAATTTTGTATGAATTCATGCAGCGATATGTAAATCTAATAAGTAAATCGTAAGAGCACACCGAGGTTGGAAAGATTCGAGGCTGGCGTACACAACATGACGGCCACAGGAATTTTCATTCTAAAGAGGAAACCAGCCCGTTGGGAAGACCGTCCCTTCAGAGGGCTGGGCCAACAACATACCTACTTTGGCTGAAGCGACGACCCAGAGAGAAGACAACTTTTGCCAGACCGAAGGGATAACGATGCCAGTGTTCGACTTAAAAGCATATTCAGCTACACTGTGTGGGAGTGCACACAGGACGCATTTTTTTACGGACCAACTGCGTAGTTACGGAGTTCTCACAGGAGGAAAGTTTACGCCTAATGGAGATGCTACAGATTTCCGCATTGGTCAACTTAAACGAAATGTCATTCTCCCGTTTAAAAGAGCAACGCTTGATTGGCGGAATATTTCTGACGCCAAGAGGCACAGGAGTGAGGGAAGGCAGTGAATGATATACCCTTGCAACTTTTCCAGAAAAAGGGACGGTTCCGTTGTCGCTCTTGGAGCAGGAACAGGTAACAAGAGCGCAGGAACTCGTACATGAACGCAAATAGTGAGCAACGAAGTGTCTCCTCAGTACTTCACAGGGAGAGCATCTCTGTTGTTAGCGAATCAGAGTTACACAATATATTGAGTCACTCGTGATTAAGCGTAGTTCACTGTGTTGGCCACCACACTTACTGTGTGGTGTGAACACAGACAGAGTAGTAGTTAAAAGCGTGCGAGTGAGTATTGAGTGGCATCACGGTTGACTGGTTATCTGACTAGTGTACCACACCAGTAGTTAGACTAGGGGTGGATAGGAATCCTTGACTTCATCAAGGCATAGGGAGAGTTTTATTGGCGAAGGTCAATCCAGATAGAAAAAGATAGTTGTGTTCTTTGTCAGTCATGGTATTGTGCAGTACAGCATATGCGAGCCCCATCTGTCCTGCTTAACAGTACACTCCACTACATTTTCACACGAAAGCCTTGACCGTACCTGGAAGAGTTATTCAAGTTGTGTAGGTGCGGCTCTTAGCCATTCTGCCGAGTAAATAACGTTCTTAAAGAAAAGGGAGAAAAGAACCTATCAATACGTTGTAAAATAATAGCATTCCTATCCATAAGAGGCAATGTACTATCCAAAAAAACCTAGAAATTTATTAATTCTTATAAGGAAAAGTTTTACTTTTTTCCCAGAATTTTTTTGCAATACATAATATTTTTTGTTCGTTTAATGTTTTTCATACACTAACTAGCTATACTCCTGTACCCAAGTCTCCCATTAGTTATGTAAGAATATAGAATACTTTGGTGTTTTTCCCTTACTCCAGAAGAATGTTTTTCAAGCAGTTCTTGTCGATGCATTAGGAGCCTCTGTCTGACTTCTGTAGTAGTGTGAGGGGGAAATTGTTTCTTGTAGGAACAAAAGGGTACTTTTTGGATCAATCAATTGCGAAACTTGACAGAATAAAACCCTCACACTCATAGAAAATAGCGGCCCTGCCAGGATAGGTAAAACTGCCAGAATAGGTAAAACTGCGAGGATAGGTAAAATAGGTACGTTACCAAGATAGAAAATTGTCAGAATGGGTGATATAAGAGAGTTAGTTACTACAGGTCACAGCATTATCACTTTAAAAAAATTTCTTTCATGTATTAAATAGTTATTTTCAATTTTTATGGATTAGAATAGAAGGTCTTGTGTAGTTGTGTTGGAAAATTTTGGATTTTTACGATTTTTGAGTAGCTGTTAGGGCATAGGAGTTTCAGGTGATAGACAAAGATGCTGAGTGATGCAGAGACGCAGAGTGACACATTATGAAATGAGTTATAACTAAGAAGTAATATTTTTCTCCATTTGCAAGCGCACAGGTGGAGATTGGAGACTGTAGCAGAGCAGACAGAACAGCCGAGAAGTCACGATATTGTTGTTGTTGGTTCAACCAACTGTTAAGTAGTCGTACAGTTTTGTAGATGGGGTTGTGGTGTGTTGAAAGAACTTCCATGTAAACTAGAGCAAAACCCGGATGGTTGCGTGATAGACAGCAGGTAGACAAGATGGGGGAAAATTAATCAGGTAAACAGCCAATAAACGAGCTTCTTGAGAAAAGGACAGACGCTGAACCTGAGAGTAGGAACTATGGTGAACCACAGAATAGGACATTCGGTGAGCTGCAGAATTAGCAGGCTCAGTTAGATTGGGATAGGATTGAGACAGATCAGACAGATGGGAATCGAAGGGTCGAGACCATCGAATTTCCAGAATACGAAATTCCGTGTAGGGCGCATTTTGAGCCAGAAATATACAGCCCACGCAGGAAATGGCAAAGATTAGCAGCGAAACTAGCTAAAGAAACGCGTTTGTTTGGCGCATATTCAGAGACAGAATACGCGTCAATACAGTCATTTAATCGGCAGTTAGCTGACATCCAAAGAGAAGTAGACAGTGAGGAAGAGGGGGAATGTTTAGAATACGTCGAACCTCTCGTACACCTTCTCAATATGCCTCACCAACAGGCACAGAATCTTGTGGAGTTACGAGCGCCACGAGAAGGTTCCGTAACAGACGCAACTATACTTTCAAATTCAAATGGTTCAAATGGCTCTGAGCACTATGGGACTTAACATCCATGGTCATCAGTCCCCTAGAACTTAGAACTACTTAAACCTAACTAACCTAAGGACATCACACAACACCCAGTTATCATGAGGCAGAGAAAATCCCTGACCCCGCCGGGAATCGAACCCGGGAACCCGGGCGCAGGAAGCGAGAACGCTACCGCACGACCACGAGCTGGGGATAACTATACTTTCAAACACAAGACATACACAACAGAGAGGGCAGTGGGCGGAGTTGTTTGCGCCACGTAATGGTTCAATGGCATACGCAACTAGTCCTCAACACAAAGAACAACACAGGGAGAAGGGAAGACAGCACTAATTGTTGCAGTTATTAAACTTAGAAACGCCACAACATAGCCCAATAAACGACGTAACTGACCGAGTAGAAAACACTAGAACGAGAACACACAGTTCAGCAGAAGGCAATGTTACAGGACAGGACGCGATCATGGAGATGTTACAAAAAATGAACGATACTATTACGAAACAGAATCAAGATATTAATACACAAATGACGAAACAGCAACAGCAATTGAAACTGGATAATCAGAACTTTTGAGACAAGAGATAAAGACACAGATTCAACACATTAAAATCCAGATGGAAGAAGGGATCGCTAGAATTGAGAGATTACACAGATAAACAAAGACGCGAAAGAATCTAGAGAAAGAATTCAGGTACTAATACAAAATCAGCAGCAATTACGCAATGACGTGGGCAAGGTCCAATTGGACATCGTAAACGTTGACAAAAGGGTTGAACTTTTTACGAAAAAAGTCACTCGAACACCAATACAAATTTCGGAGGAACAAGCAGTTCAAAGCAAAGTCGCAAAGTCACACTGAAAAAATATGATCAGCCGATCAATAAGATAGGACTTAAAAACAAAGTTCAGTTTGAAAAGCTTCGAACAGAGTTGATATAAACTATCGAAGAAAAGATCGAGACCGATTACACCTGTAGCGAAACAACTCATACTTCAAACATTAATTCAGTACACGATCACGCGCCGTCTAACAAAGTTCAAGTAGAACCAAGGCCAGACGTAACACTCGCGCAGAAATCGAAACAGAAAACCCTAATCAAAGTAACACATGGCATACCACAGAACCAGGCACAGTATCTAGAAAAACAGGACACATACAGTCATCCGATACCAATAGAAAGACAGGCGACTGAACGAGTAAATCCAATGATATAATATAACAGTAGCACAGGTACAGTACCACGAATGACGAGAGCAGAGTTAAACGAACGACACCTTTGTTAACCAATGTTAAGATATGATGCAGTTATGGGGCAGGAAACTGAGCATATGCAGACACGCAGTAGATCACCACAGAATAAGCAAGATGACACATGCAGTGGCAGATTATTTGAGTCCACGAATCAGTCACAAACCGGATTTATGAGTAGATATGATACAGACCACTTCCTAAAAGAAAATTTCAACATTTCAAGGAAGAAGGCGGTAGCTTGCATGCACGAACATTCATCGATCAGTTCCAAGTAGGCTTGCCAAACCACTGGAGCGTTGCTCACAAACTTGACTACATTTGTGCACACATATCAGGAACAGTAGCGGAGGTGATGCAAAAGATCGCTGCTACCTGTACGTCTTACCTACAGTTCAGAACGGCATTTCTCGAAAGCTATTGGTCTAAGGCGCGAATAATTACAGAGGAAATTATGGTCAACAGAGACAATCGTACAATATGCATTGGATGAGTGTGTGCCAAGCAAGATCGTAAGAGATGGAAAAGACCAACCGTTGTACAACAAGCGAGTTAGGAAACCGCTGCGGAAGCAAAGGGAAATTCACTGCAAACATAAACATAGCCAAAGCCTTACAGACAAACAAAAACTACGCGAAGCGAGATGTAGTGTGAGGAGGGCTATGCGAGAGGCGTTCAATGAATTCGAAAGTAAAGTTCTTTGTACCGACTTGGAAGAAAATCCTAAGAAATTTTGGTCTTATGTCAAAGCGGCAGGCGGATCAAAACAAAATGTCCAGCCACTCTGTGACCAAAATCTTACTGAAACAGAGGATGACAGATTAAAGGCCGAAATACTAAATGTCTTTTTCCAAAACTGTTTCACAGAGGAAGACTGCACTGTAGTTCCTTCTCTAGATTGTCGCACAGATGACAAAATGGTAGATATCGAAATAGATGACAGAGGGATAGAAAAACAATTAAAATCGCTCAATAGAGGAAAGGCCGCTGGACCTGATGGGATACCAGTTCGATTTTACACAGAGTACGCGAAGGAACTTGCCCCCCCTTCTTGCAGCGGTGTACCGTAGGTCTCTAGAAGAGCGTAGCGTTCCAAACGATACGAAAAGGTCACAGGTCATCCCCGTTTTCAAGATGGGACGTCGAACAGATGTGCAGAACTATAGATCTATATCTCCAACGTCGATCAGTTGTAGAATTTTGGAACACGTGTTATGTTCGAGTATAATGACTTTTCTGTAGACTAGGAATCTACTGTGTGGGAATCAGCATGGGTTTCGAAAACGACGATCGTGTGAAACCCAGCTCGCGCTATTCGTCCACGAGACTCAGAGGGCCATAGACACGGGTTCCCAGGTACAAGTAGTGTTTCTTGACTTCCGCAAGGGGTTCGATACGGTTCCTCACAGTCGTTTAATAAACGAAGTAAGAGCATATGGAATATCAGACCAATTGTGTGATTGGATTGAAGAGTTCCTAGATAACAGAACGCAAAGTCTTCCGAAGTAAGAGTGATTTCATGTGTGCGGCAGGGGAGTGTCATAGGAACGTTGCTATTCACAATGTATGACCTTGTGGATAATATCGGAAGTTCACTGAGGCTTTTTGCGGATGATGCTGTAGTGTGTCGAGAGTTTGTAAGAATGGAAAATTGTACTGAAAGGCAGGAGGATCTGCAACGAAATGACGCATTTTGCAAGGAATGGCAATTGAATCTCAGTGTAGACAAGTGCAATGTGCTGCGAAAACATAGAAAGGAAGATCCTTTATCATTTAGCTACAGTAACTATACTGTACGTCTTACCTACAGTTCAGAACGGCATTTCTCAACAGGAAGCAGTTTATTCCATATATTATGTGGGCGTAACCATTAGGAGTGATTTAAAATGGAATGTTCATATAAAGTTGATCGTCGGTAAAGCAGATGCCAGACTGAGATTCATTGGAAAAATCCTAAGGAAATGCAATCCGAAAACAAAGGAAGTAGGTTAGAGTACACTTGTTCGCCCACTGCTTGAAAATTGCTCACCAGTGTGGGACCCATACCAGATAAATTTGATAGAAGAGATAGAGAAGTTCCAACGGAGAGCAGCACGCTTCGTTGCAGGATCATTTACTAATCGCGAAAGCGTTACGGAGATAATAGATAAAATCCAGGAGAGACGCTCAGTAGCTCGGTACGTTCTTTTGTTGAAGTTTCGAGAACATACCTTCACCGAGGAGTCAAGCAGTACATTGCCCCCTCCTACGTATATCTCGCGAAGAGACCATGAGGATATAATCAGAGATTAGAGGCCACACGGAGACATACTGACAATCTTTCTTTCCACGAACAATACGAGACTTGAATAGAAGGGAGAATCGATAAAGGTACTCAAAGTATCCTCCGCAAAACTTCGTCAGGTGGCTTGCGGAGTATAGATGTAGATATAGATGTATACAAGAACAACACAGCAAAGAGAAACCAGAAGTAGAAGTTAGACCACCGAATATTGCAAAACGTAAAGATTGACGTGAAAAATGCGGAAGAGGATAGGCAAATTAGCGTCCACCCTATCTTATACTAACCACTAAGTGAAAGTTAAATTAACAGATGAACAGAACAACATAATTGAAAGAGAAAAGGGGACACAAAACATACTAACTATTTCTTGTAGTATTAAGTATCCTGCAACATGCACACAAACAAGATATAACACACAACACATAAATGGATGAAGAAGTGGTAGAGTATAACTAGAATAAAGAAGAATATCAATCTAATATTTTTGCCACTATCAGAAAATTTTTTCGTTATATAAAATTATAATTTTTTCCGTAAATAACAATAACAAATACATGTAAAAGAAAAATTGTAAATATTTCTACATGTCAGAGGGACATCGCCACCAACATCAATCGCCAGCTCCCTCAACATCAGATGCTGCGCAATAGCAACGGAGAGGGTGCCGACATGTTGAGAAAGCACTTACAGCAATGTCAACAACATGAAGACCAACGCCACACTGTAAATGCGGGTTGCAACCAGGTTGGACTTCAGAAGAACAACGTGTAGCATGGACATGTCATATGTCACGATACTACTACTTCATGGACAATTGTGGGGAGAATCAGGATACGACGAGACTACAAAGAAGGTACAAGAAATAATCTTATCAACTTATATTAGGAAAAGCAGTCAAGTCCTACAAATCCTATATCTCCCCTACATTAAAATTCACATATTCCTAGACCAAGAAGAACAGAAGAATGCAAGAAGGAAGAGAAGAACAGAAGAAGCAAGACAAGAAGGGCAGAAGAGAGCAAGATATATTTCTCTCCTATCCTACAAAGAAAATTGTTACAAACGTCTTTCCACGAACTTTGAAGCATGGTAACTACAAGAACCACTTCTCCAAAAATTAACCTTGAATAGTCAAACAAATACAAACGAACGCCAAACGGAATATTAAGTGGTACCAACAAACATTATCCAGAAATGGATTCAGTAAAATGAACATCATTCTCCCTACCACATCACCAAATTGCCATACTGAACCAAGTGTGGCGTACCAAGACGTCACGGCACATACATTAGGTGACGATCGTCGGTAATCACCAACGTACTACAATCATCGAACTGCCATACCGCCCCAGGTGTGACAGGAAAGAAGTACCAAGACGTCAGTGTATACTCAATAAACCCCTGTCATCATCATCGGTTAAAAATTTTATTTTATGATGACAACGTCAACAAATGAGACCCGGCATCACATGCTGGAGTGCTTCTCTCATGATTTGTGACACCCATATAAATGAGTCAACGCCTTCCACATGGGAATCGTCCAACAAAGAAACAGACAGAGTAAATACAACCAGCATAGATTATAAAAATTAGATATATGAAAATAGCACTTACCTTCTTATTTGTAAAAGTAATTATTTTATTAAAGATGTAAAATCTATAATTTATACGTACCTAAAAAGTTTTGAGAAAGAATCTAAATTAGGATGGTCGTACAATCACTTATTTTCTTTACATGCAGAATCAGAAAAAGAATTATGTAGTATTTTCCTTCTGTAAAGAATGTTCATAAATACAATTTTTTGCAATCATAACATTAGTACCAACAATAGAATTAAGAGAAAAGCTTCTTCATTCTTTAAAAGAAAAAAACCAGTAACACATAAAAGGAAACAATAAATGAAACAAAGTAACACAACAGAGCTTTTGCGAACATTCATGCAAAGCTTAACTAAAGAAAAGAATAACCACACTAAGACATGATACACTGTACACTAACGAGTTTAGAAAAATTGATATTGTAAAAGCTACTTTTGGAAATGAAAAAGAAAAACAGAGACACGTAATGGCAATGACAAAGAAAATCAACCATTGTAAAGTCTATGTTTGCCTAACAATAAAACACAAATTGTATAAGTAAAAAGTAAAAACAATAGCTATAAAGAAATAACTACATATTTGTTAGGAATAGCTGAGAAAGTTTGTCGGAAGAACTAAAAGAACAATATTTGCCTGACTTTGTCAATGTTTTCCTCGGCACTGACAAACCCCAGACCAAAATTTTATCACAAGTGGTGGTGGGGGGGGGGGGGGTCACGTAAGATGGCGTGGTCTCCTGACCTTCATTTCTTACATATCTGTACTCACAATCGTACTCTGCACATCATGACGCTTCATTGGAACCAAAACTCGATAAGGTAGAGTCAATTTTGTATGAATTCTCGTAAGCAAATAAGCAAATGTAATAGGTGAATCGCAAGTGTGCACCAAGGTTGAAAAAAGTCAAGGCTGACGTACACAACATGATGGCCACAGGAATTTTCGTTCTAAAGAGGAAACTAACTCACTGGGAAGACCATCCCTTCAAGAGGGCTGGGTCAACAACATGCCTACCTCAGCTGAAGTGACCGCCCAGAGAGAAGACAGGTTTTGCCAGAGCGAAGGGATAATGACCCCCGTGTTCGACTTAAAAGCAAATTCCGCTATATTGTGTGGGAGCGCCCAGAAGACGCATTTTTCACAGACCGGCTGCATAGTTATGGAGTTCTCTCAGAAGGACAGTATATGCCTAACAAAGATGCTACAGTTTTCCTCATTGGTCGACTTAAACGAAACGTCATTCTCCTGTTTAAAAGAGCAACGCTGATTGTAGGAATATTTCTCATGCAAAGAGGTAGAGAAGTGTGAGAAGGCAGTGAATGATACACCATTGCAACTTTTTCAAAAAAAGGAGCCATTCCGTTGTCGCTCTTGGAGCTGGAACATGTAACGACAGCGAGTGCACTCGTACGTGCACGCAGAGAGTGTGGAACAAAATCTCTCCTCAGTACTTTACTGGGAGAGCACCTCTGTTGTTAGCGAATTGGAGTGACACTCTATACTGAGTCGCTCGCGATTAAGCGTTGTTCACTGTGTTGGCCGCCACATTTATTGTGCTGTGTGAACACAGACAGAGTACTAGTTAAACGCCTGCAATAAATGATATTTTTTGTCCGTTTTATGTTTTTCTTACACTAATTAACAATACTCCGGTACCCCAGTTTCCCACTAGTTATGTAAGAATATAGAATATTTTTGTACCTTTGCATTACAGTGGACGACTCCAGAAGATATTTGTTGCTGAATGTTTTTCAAATAGTTCTTGTTGGTACATTAGGAGCGTCTGTCTGACTTCTCTAGTAGTGTGAGGTGGAAATTGTTTCTTGCAGGAGCCAAAGGGTACTTGTCGGATCAATCCACTGCGCAACTTGGCAAAATAAAACCCACACACTCACAAGATATTAGCTTGAACCATTTGAGAGACTTGTAGTCACACAACAGATGGTTAACAAGAAGGAGAAGAAGAAAAAAAGGAGAAGAAGATGAAGAAGAAGAAGAAGAAGAAGAGGAAGAGAAGTGTGGTTTATGTGTGGGAAAGCTCCAAAGGAGTCTGAGTCATTTTACGTAAATTGCTTGTGCTATCAATCCTGGAGTCATTTTCTATACCAAGAAGATAAAAGAAAGAGAGAAGTGATCATAGAATATAAACATGCAGACCTAATACTACATAATTCTGCAGTTAAGCACGCTATAATGTAAAAGTTATATGGTTTTCTGATAAATTAGTCATAAGCAATGAACACTATTAATACGTCAATGCAAGAACTGGATTTCGAGCAACTGACATACGAGTACATTCACCCTGCAAGTTTTGTATCAGACACTCTAATTGAGAAACCCTAAGATGATAAAACTTCTACTGCCTGTAGCCAAGAAGGAAAACCTATTTTCTTTGTTATACATGGTCTACATAGCATTCTTAAAGTGTTTAGCACCTACTGTTCACATCCGATTACAGTTCAGAAACCATACAATGATTTTATCAGTCCTATAAAATTATCAAAGCAATGGAAAATGCTTGAAACAGTGACATCTAATGAGGAAATCGGCAAATCTATAGCTGTGATGTATGACATGCAAAGCTGCATATCATGTTTCTCTAACTTCATGAACCGACATCAATTTCTTTCATGCAAAACAACTGTCAAGCAAATATGTACATGTCATTTGGATACCTCACGAACCCCTATCACTGACTTAGAATGATGGTAGTTATGATACTGAACATTTGATTTATGGACACAGCACTTTGTAAATCGATCAGATCTGTAGTTGTCGTGGTGAGTGTTGGAGACTTCAAAGATCGTACACAGATTCGTAGGTCTACAGCAACCTCACAAAATGCCTGATTGATTTGTGTGGGCTCAGCGGTGGACCACACATTAATCTGGAAATGTTCATTCATCCGCTGACCCCAAGTCTGCCGGCTGCAACCTGCACCTACCAACACCAAGCCGCAAATGGCGTCTGATGAGCTGGTCAATTTAACTCGCTGTATCCAGTCGTCTTTCCCTGCATTATCACATTCAATGCAAGAGTTGAGAACCGTCGTTGTACACTCACCTTCCATTATTCCACAATGACTGTCACCCAACCACTCAGACGTCATACTTCAGACAACTGTTCAGATCGCATATTATTGTTACGATTTTCAATGCCCATACGATGTTCGATGCTACACATGCATCTCATGATAGTGGTAGGTCACTCCACAAATAACACTAACAAGAACCTGATAAACGGTATTAAGTTTCTTATTGGCCAGACAGCTGTAAGACACACCAGTTACCTTAATAATTGTGTTCTCTCAACGCAGGAGGCAGTGTCTCACAAGCTCAGTAACACATCAGTGCCGCCTCTGATGTTGCAAAGTGAGATGCCAGGACCACACAGAACTACTGTCAGTATAGTAGTATGTGAGTAACTGAATTTTATCTCAAACTTGTATGAATATGAATCATTAGCATTACAACTACACACAGCACTAAGCAATTAACTGCCATGTAGCTTCACTTAATGTTTAGTTGTATAGTTCACAAAGATCTGTCTCTGTCTAACCACATCGGTTTATGTGCAGTGGCATTCTAATTTGGGGCGATATGTGCATTCTGGGAGGGAGTAGAAGAAAGTTTCAATGGAATCCTTATAACAAGAGACAAAACCACTCTACTACTACTCTGTAACAAACCACAGGATGCCGCAGTTCCTGTATACCAAAACACTTAGAAAAATCCTTGAACAGCGTCCAAACCTCTGCCAGCAGCGTTCTGGTCCTACATCCTGTAAGCCATTGGACATTCTGTTTCTCATTTTCATGACTTAAAATGCAAAATGAAATGTGGGACTTGTCATATTCTAGAGGAATGTAATCCATAGAGCACACATGGTGTACATCAGTTGCCAATCACACTGGTGAAGGAATGGAATGATTTTCGTACACCCAGGTGAACAAGTACGTATCCGCATTTTTCTTGTATTTTCGTCATCTTTATGTATATTCCATTCATTTTAGCAATTTCACAAGGTTTTCCATAATTACCGTCCATTTTTCCTTAAGTACTCGAATTCTAAACCACTGCTCTCGACTACTTGTCTTATCAACAAAAGGTTTCATTTCATCGATTCTGTGATGCACTCACATTGCAGCATGTATCTCAACTTCTCTATAATTGGTAATTCCACCTCCCCCCTCCATAGTTACTAATGTGTATGTGACATTGACTGAAATAAGTAACGAGCAATATCCCTAATGCAAATCCTAAAGACGTATATACGCTGAAGAACCAAAGAAATTGGTACACTTGCCTAATATTGTGTAGGGACCATCTGAGCACACAGAAGTACCACAGCATGACATGGCATGGACTCGAATAATGTCTGAAGTAATGCTGGAAGGAATTGACTCTATGAATCCTGTCGGGCAGTCCATAAATCCGTAAGAGTAAGAGGGGGTTGGAGATATCTTCTGAACAGCACGTTGCAAGGCATCCCAGATATGCTCAATAATATTCATGTGTGAGGAGTTTGGTGGCCATCGGAAGAGTTTAAACTCAAAAGAGTGTTCCTGGAGCCACTGTGGCAATTCTGGACGTCAGGTACTCAGATAGGTTGCTTACGTACGCATCAATTGTCAGAGTCGTATCTTGACTTATCAGGGGTCCCATGTAACTCCAACTGCACATGCCTCACACCTTTACAGAGCCTCCACCAACTGGAACAGTCCCCTCTTGACGTGCACCCTCCTGACATACATGGGCCATGGATTCATAAGTTGTTCTCCATACCCGTGCACGTCCATTCCCTCGATACAATAAAAAACGATATTCGTCGGACCAGGCAACATGTTTCCAGCCATGAACAGTCCAATGTAAGTGTTGACGGACCCAGGGGAAGCGTAAAGTTTTGTGTCGTGCATTTATCAAGGGTACACGAGTGGGCCTTCACCTCCGAAGGCCCATATCGGAGATGTTTCATTGTATGGTTCGCATGTTGACACTTGTTGATAGCCCAGGACTGAAATATGCAACTTTTTGCCTAAGGATTGTCACGTTGATCGATTTTCTTTGGTCACGACTGGTTCGTTCTAGCAGGATATTTTTCTGGCCGCATCGATGTCGAAAATTTGATGTTTTACTTGATTCCTGATATTCACCGCACACTCGTGAAATGCTTGGGATTTAACCTAACGTGCGGCGTCTATAGGTATGTGATCAAAGTAGTTTCCACAGACGCATCAAATACCTATGGGAAGTTTTGTGAGCTGTAATGGAGGAAAGTGATGTCAGTACAGCGGTTCTTGTAATAGTGAAGGAGCTCAAAATTGTGATGATCAATGTTGTAGTTGGAAACAGTTTTGATAGAAATTTTGACGTTGTTTGGGAGCGTTTTGGTACAAAGTGAAACTCCCAAGACTGAGAAAAGCTGATAAATTATACTCTGCCTGCATCCAGTTTTGATTATCCATCAGTAAACTATGTGAGTACTCCTAACACCACCTCGAACTAGGACGGTATAAGTATTACACAGAAGTGTTACATTAAAGCAGGCGAAAAGTATATCCTCCATTCCAGGACAGTGTTCTCCATCATACCATCGAATATAGATACTATCGAATGAGAGATGGTTCTCGCAACCAGTGATTTTTGCACAAGAATTAAGGATGAACCACTGTATCATACAGAGAATTTGTTTTTATGCCAAATGGAATATGGTATGCTCATAGATATTACGATTTTCGACAGGGACGGTACAGGCCAGGTTTGGCTTATAGTACCAGAGTTCTTCCAGTACAATTACAGCAGCTGAGTAATTAATTTTGTTTCCATAAAATGTAATTGCTAACTCATCAATTCTTTCTTGACTGGTAGGAACAAGGAAGGCCAGGCGCAGGTCGTCCGGGTAATTTCTTATATGGCCTCAGTTGCCATAAAAAAACGCCAACGCAGACATTAGCTGTAAACAACAATCTTTATTCAGAATGTTACTGTTCCCTTGCGTTTACAAAAGGTCATATACACTCTATTTCTAACAACAAACGTTAAATATTTCCCCCCATTGGGGGAATGACTCCTCTAAGTACAGTTGATGTGTTATGTGTACGAAAAAGAAAACTGGAGCTTCACGACGTCGACGTCATGAAACGAGAAGCGAGTGTATGGCGAAGACAACTGTAACTGAAAACAGCACAGGCAATTGCAGATGTGCAAGCAGGATTTACATACGGTTATAAGCAACGTGTATGTGGAAATCTCATTACAGTGGGATGAATATTAGCGTTTGATGTAAACAACAATGGACACAGGGCTAACTGTGGAGTATCATCTGAAATCAATACAACTGTGCGTTCTGCATTGTGTGTGGACTGTTGATACATATACACATCATATTAGTGGAAGGAGAGTCCATTATAGAGACGTGATCTCAACATTAACCGAAATGCCCCCTGTGCATGAGCAGTGCTAACTAACTTTGGATCATTATTGTTGTCATACAAAGAGCACCCTCCCTTGCGGTTATGAACTGTACACCATAGAAATGAATAAACCCTAAAAGGCACAGAGCGTTGAAGTAAAGTTGACAATGTCCAAAGATTTTGGTGTCAGGACACTCAACAACGACAGCATTTCTGGTTGTCCTGAATGACATTTCAGTGCTGGATCCTTCCAACAAAGCCACTGAAGTCGTGACTACAGGTCGGCAAGTAGAAGCAAGTTTTCAATGGTGTCTGACTCTGCGGTACCTAAGCTACTTTATGATTTGCATGAGGGATACTGCTCGTCATGTTACACACACCTTAGTAATGGAGCGCTGAATTAACAACTATACAGAAGATGAGAATCATGCTGGAATGTTATTGAATGGTTGCATCATGGGATCGACGCTATGAGACGTTCTGTTGATGTGACAAATCACTGAGGGCTGTGGTTTGGAACTCAAGTAACAGAATAATTGCGTTGAAGTTATAGGAAACCTTATGAAACTGCGAAATTTATGACATATACGTAAAATGAGGAAAATACCACAAAAGTGTGGCAACTTACATTTTCGTCTGAAATCATTCCATTTCTACATGGGTGTGATTGACAACTGATGGCGCGTATTGTCGATTCGCTGTTATTAAGTCCATCAGATTACACCCCGCTCATTGTTTCACATGCAGTTATGCACTGCAAGCTATAGAAATGGAGATAAAATGCGTTCAAATTACGGAAATAACCTGGTAGATTGGGAAAATTGATGGAAAACACAACAAAACCGAGAAAAATTCTACAAAATGAGAGTGTTTAGATACGAGCATGGGTTTTGAAAATCACTGCATTCCTCCACTGGTGTGATTGAGAACTAGTCGTGTGTACCATCGGTGCTTCATGGGTGTAAGTCCCACAGAATAAAACCTCTTCTACATGCGGTGATGCATTGTAACTCATAAAAATGAAGGAAGTTGTGTCCCAAGATTTGGAAGTCGGTGAACGAGAACCTCATCAACAAAGTTTCGGAAGCTGTCAAAGTTATATTATGAGTATTTTGGTAGGAGGAACACGTGGTTACTGTGACATGTTACAATGTAGTAATGGAATAGTTTCGACTTGCGTTGTAGGGATTGTATTGATACTTATTTCCTCTCCCCCCGCACTTACATATCACAGCAAATTGTAATACCATCACACGTTAGCTGATGTTAGACTGACTTCATGAGTCATGCCACTAAATATTATGTATCGTTGGATTATTATTAATTCCTTAGTTTTGTGGGTAGTATTAATGGTAATAGTTCATAATCACACAGGTTCAAACTGAAACTGTGAGGCGGGATACGAGACTCCTGTTGACCTACGAATGTGTTTCCACGATCACTGTAGTCTCCGAAATTCAAAGATGACGACTTCAAAATGGATGGATAAACAATGGGCTCTGTCTATAAATCGGGTCTTCAGTGTCATAATTACAGGACTCTTAGTTAGAGACAGTGTTTGGGAGGTACTGACAATTGTTGTGCGCGGAAAACACTGTGTTTTGTTCATGTACTTAGTGAAGCGTGACATACAGTGTGCCCATAATGTAAGTATCCATTTTGTGGAAAACGTCCTTGTGGATTATTTCTGTTACAGGTACCGTGAAGAGACACTACATTTTTAAAAACTGCCGAGAGAATCACAAGTCTGGAACTTCGTTTACGTGGAGAAATCTAGGCTGAGGTCCAGAGGCTGTTTGAGAGAAAGTATCGGAAGGATGTCCCTACAAGACTTGACATTCGGAAGCTCGTCAACAAATTCTAGCGCACAGGATCTGTAGCTGATGAGAGATGCACTGGCAGTTTGCCGAAATGGGTTCATTGTGAATGAGATAAAATACGAACTATCCATGACGAAATCCACTCTGTGGAAAGTGCTTCACTACACCCTTAAAAAGAAGGCATATCATATCCAGGTGCTTCACCAGCTAGAGGATGAAGACCATGCGGCACGAGCAGCCCTGTGTCATGATCTGTTGGGGGCTGTAGCCGAAGAGGACCTGATGAGTCATCTTATGTTCAGCGATGGGGCGACATTTCATGTCTGCGGCGTCGTTAACAAACACAATTCCCGGATCTGGATAGAGGAGCAACCACATGAATTCATTGAGTGGCAAAAGGACTCTCTCAAAGTGAATGTGGGGCCTGGCCTCATGAAAGATAGCATATATGGGAAGTTTATGTTTGGTGAAAAGACAATTACCAGAGCAACCTGCCTGGACATGCTGCAGTTGTTCTTGCAGCCACAGTTGCAAAAGGATGGTATCCTTGCTCTGTCATGTATCAACAAGATGGGGCACCAACCCACTATGCAAACATTGTCCGGGACTACCGGAACGAGACCTTTCCTAACAGGTGGATAGGAAAGCTGCAGGTCGCTTGTGGGCTGCTCGCTCCCCCGACCTCACTCCCCTGGACTTTTTTGCGTGGGGTGTAATCAAGAGCCGAGTTTATGCTACCAGGGTGCCACAACTGAATGAACTAAAATGGCTAATACGAGAGGCATGCTTTCTATTTCTATTTTTTTATTATAAGACGTTTTATCCTATATGATATATTGCCCAAGAAAGGAATGGAAATAAATTTTATAGCTTCTTTGCTATCAGTAAGGAGGTTGTTGCTCAAAATCGGACAGTTTTGGGAAGGTTTCTTCATCAACATGTAATCAATCATATTCTGATTGTACCCATTACTAACCGCAATAAATAAATATAACTGTAACGTCTCCTTCTCTACAGATAACAGTTTAAAGAGAAATCTTGTACATTCAGTAGAGATCAATGGCGATTGGTTTTCCAATTCAGGGGTTTTGCAAACTAACCTGTAACAACTGTCCTTCATATTATATTGGTCAATCAGCAGAGCTGTAAGAACAAGATATAAAGAACACCTATTACGTAAAAAAGGTGCGAATATACACAATTCTACTTTTGCTGAACACCTCCTGATAGCCAGTCATACGCCAAAACATTAAGAAGTCACTGTTATCCTACACAGAGAAGACATATGTCGTAGATTAGAGCTGTGGGAAGAGTTACAAATTTTCAAACATCTTGAGCTCAATGACGGTAATGTACTGAACGACCAGTTGAACCTTGCTTGTAGACAATTTTTCGAAGGCTTTAAACCTCTACTGTTTACGGTACAACATTAATGCTATTAACCTTAGTGGTTTATTTCCTCAGGCAGCTATGATGCATCTTCAGTGCTTTAAGCTCACTACCCTGTATGTAATGGTGGTTTTGTCACGATGTATGTTTGCTACTACATCGGCCCTTATGTGATTTTGCCCGGCTCTAAATTTTTTTTTCCTGTGAATGTGTATTAACAGGATCGTGTATCGGTGTTCGTAATTCTTTCTTGACAAGAGCCATTATTGTCAATTTTCAAGTTCTGACATATATACCATTTGTGGGCTTCACTAATATAGTAATGTAATTTTTTATATATTTTGGCTGTATGTGCCACTGGGCGTAAGTTTCTCGGCGTAAGCACCACCTGCATTTTTTCATGTATAACTACATTATTTGTACCAATGTTTATTTTCTTCCCCGTTTTTATTGTTACTATACCTAAGGACGTTATTAACCCTGATAATTTACACGTTACCTTTGTACGCCAATTGGCACATGTTTCTCGGCACCAGCGCCACCTGCCCTGTTTTCAGAGTAACTACGCTCGCCGATTACACTCAGTCGGTTGTGAGCTCTGCAAGATCCATGAGCTATTTTATATTTACGTGACAAACCCTAATTCTAGGGCTATATTTTATTTTTTGACATATGGATCTATGCCGACAATTGTAAAAACAGTGATGGTACATTAGGCCTTCCTAATGTAAAATTGTAAGTACCTGTCGTCGTTGTCATACTTCTGTAATGCAAGAGTTTTTTAATCTGTCTTAAAATTTATTCTTGGCTTATAAGTTTCTTACTTTTCTAATGTAAGTTGTGATGTTCATTGCCCTTAGGTTATCTTCTGAGGAAGACTAATTTATATTTGTTGAAACCTAGGTAAAGGATTTCTTTATCCATTGCAACTGGTGGGCTGTTTATAATTTTATTGCTTATATAGGAGGTTATGAACGCTTTCTTCAGCTGTATGCTCGGAGGTAATACACTTGTTAAGCATCCCTCTTTCCAACGCCAACATCTCATCAGTCGAGTACATTTCCTGCCGAAAATAAAGACAGAACCATCCTCTCCAGCCTTTTTCCAGCCAGTTCACAAGTGTGGGAAGGGGGCTGGAGCCCTGTCTTCTACAAACACGTAAAGTAAAGACTATACAAACTGTCATAAGGAAACAATATATTATTGTGTCCTCCGCAATGTAATTGACTTTGATATGAATTTCGTGTTGCGGGATCCTTCCTCACCAGCAGCTCAACATAGTGTTCTTCTCACCACTTGATAATTGGGAGAAGCGAGGGTGGGGCTGGGGGAGAGAAGGGGAGGACAGTTGATATTTCCCCAGAGAGGAAATAGTGGCTCAGAGATGAACTGGATGTGGTTGATGAAAAAAACTGTCCATGGATTGGTATCCCTTTCTCCAGAGTGGATGTCGTGGAGAAGGGGGAGTGGGAGGTGTAGGGGGTTTCTCAGAATGATGGATTTTTCCCTGGCATCATAAAGCAACCCTTTGGGGGTCATAAACCAAGTAGCATAACAGCAGGTTAAGTGGAGGTGGAGTATTTGCCTCTGAATGAATGCATGCAACCCACAATAACAATACCGCACTGGGATTTACCCCACCAATGGGGTGCTGTCAAACAGTTCTACCAATTTTTTTTTTTATTTTTTATTTTTTTATTTTGAGTTTATAGAACTCTTCTTGTCATTTTGGCATAGTTGAATGTTATGATGAACGCTGCTTAAGCATTATAAAATGGAGCTCGAAATGTAAAATATATCCAACACGTGTGACTGTTTTTGTCTTTGAATTTAACAGAGAATTGCAGCCGTAGGACGCAGCTGGAAAAAAAATATATTGCCGTGTAAGGGTTAAGCGCATCGAAGAAATCAGGTGAAAAATGTAGGATCGTTTCGTCATGAATTACTGCCACATCGAAGAAGACAAATGGGGTTGTTGATGGACATTTTTATGCTTATCTCCGTGATTCAGCAGATTATTAGCAAATGAAAGGAAACGCGACCACTTTCCTTTTTTGAGACTCTTGCCTTCAGGGGTCAATGTATGGTACAAATAGGAGGAAAGGGTGATTAAGGGTAAAAACGTTATCAATGATGAGGTAATTAGAGACCAAGAACAAGCTAGACTTGCTTGGGAAGGTTGGAGAAGGAAAACAGTTGTGTCCTTTCAAAGGAACGATCCTATTATTTGACTTAATCTACTGAAGAAAGTGACGGGAACAAAAACGGGGATGACTAACTGGTGTGTGAACTTCATAACACGAAAATAATGCTAGGGACTAACATAAAATATGTGAGGCAGAGTCTAGTGTGAGGCCAAAACCTGTCATGTTACGCATCTGGTATCACCAGGAAGGTGTTCCGTGTTGCAGAGAGCACAACAGCGTTGTGTCCATAGCAGCTGGCATCTGATGTCTACAAATGAGACAACATATGGTCGGCCTCTGCATCAAGTGTTGCAACTGTACGAGATACCTCTCTGCAATCTCCTCGATTTCACTAAGGAACCTATCAAGGAGATATGTGGAAACAATTTCCTCCCGTATTTATCTTCCACAATCCATGTTCATCTTCTCGATGCTTACCGAAATATCAAGAAGAAAAATTTTTTTGGAGAAAAACAAGACATAAACTTTGAATGATGACATCTAGATCTCCGAACTAGTAGCCTTCTACAGGCGTGAAGTACAAAACGCGCATCATCATCTTCTGACAGTTTACTTTAATGTGAGTGAATATACTGTTGATGATAAATTTCTCTGGTATGATTCTCTGTTGTATTCGATAATCCAGGGAGAAGGGTTAAAAAGTGCTTTGTTCTAAGAAAAATAACACACCGTGACAACTTTATAATAATAATAATTTAAGAAACCACATGATATCCGTAAAACGATCCTCTCCAAAACAGCATCCATTAGCAAGATATTACATATTTTTGACCTATATATGGTGTGCGTCTACGTAAAGTCCTGTGTCCCGTAGAAGGAGCATTTCTGGACTGCCACAACAATATGTAGTTGTGGCAGTTGGAGTGTACTCAGAATGAAATTATGTTAACTAATCTTTTAAAACCTCACAGGGATCAAACAAAATTGGTATTTAAAAATAACTAAAAATTATGAAAAAGAATTCAATATTTAATGCCTCTTCGTGTGTAGTGAAAAACGATCATATGTGTAGCGTCTGATTACTATGCGGTATAGAACTTCTCGTAGCGTTATTTTCTGCTCACTACTGCTGAAATAAACAGATATTTAACGTCTACTTGTAGCTGGAAATAGACGGCGATTGGTACCTGTTCGAATCCACATGTGTCAAAATTTTTTCGTCTCCTCATTTCGGTTTTTAATCTCACAACCGGCAAAAGAATTGGATATGTAACATTTTGTTGCGTCATTGTGCTTAGTTACTAAATGGATAAAGTTCCTTGTTCGAATCCCTGTCAAACGAAAATATTCCGTCGCATTATGTCCCGTTTAAATATATGCACACTTTGTTTGTTGTGACGGGAATCATATTTAAGATCGTTCTTGGTTAGTTAACAGGGTAGCATTTCCACACTCTAGTCCGGTACAAATATTTTCGTCATGTAACTTTACGCTGAACCTTGGTTTCGGAAATGTTGTTTATTCGAATACATTGCCGTTCACAAGCATGAAAGACTGTATCATGTGTAACAAACTGTTTCCTGATACTTGCATTGTCGTGGTATTACATGGGTGTGGGTTGAGAGCCATACAGTGTTCTCTAATGATCTCTTGTAATAACCGTTTTATATAGTCATCAGCTGTATCGAAAGGAGATTAGAGGACTAGCAGGACAGTTACGTTGTGTGGGTTGCATAGAAATCAGACGAGAGGCAATTCAGCTCATTCGGATACTTTAGAGCATGATAATACATGTGACTCTACATATTTTCCCGACGGATCTGTTTCAAATGCCCTTCTCGGGTTTGCCGCCGAATCGTATTGTGGAAGTCGCACAATACTTCATCTATAGAACTGCTCGACATCGTCAGGTGGTGGTAATTGCGGTTGTTTGTGCTGGAAGGTGCGACTGGTGATAACTGCGCGGCGCCGTCCAAATTTATCATGGCGGGAGCAAGCAATGCGCGGGCGTGTAAAGACCTTCGTAGCTAGAGGAAAGCGGAGTTCCTAGTGCCCCCTGCTGGGTGCCGCGGAAAAGCCATCAAAATGGTTCAAATGGCTCTGAACACTATGGGACTCAACTGCTGTGGTCATAAGTCCCCTAGAACTTAGAACTACTTAAACCTAAGTAACCTAAGGACATCACACACATCCATGCCCGAGGCAGGATTCGAACCTGCGACCGTAGCGGTCGTGCGGTTCCAGACTGTAGCGCCTTTAACCGCTCGGCCACTCCGGCCGGCCGGAGAAGCCATCCGCGCGTGCACAATGGGCAGTGACTGTAATGCCGGACGCTCCTGTGCTTAGAGGCACAATTAGGTCTCAATGGTGCATTGCGTCGCGTGATGAATCGGAAGTACCTGTTTCTCCTTTTTTGGTTTAATGGCAACCAGTTTTTCCATTCCAGGTGGCGCTTAGTTGAATACCTGCATCCCTGTTGATAAGATTATCTGCTGTATGGGTATGTATGGCCTCGTTAATAACACAGTACACTATGTGTATAAAATCTCATGTCAATGTGGAAAATCTTATATAGGGCAGACACGTCGAACCGTGCAAGAATGTTGGGTGGAACACCATCGTCATACGCGCCTGGGACAACCTGATAATATTGCAGTAGCGGAGCATTACCTGGATATGGGACATCATATGTTTCACGGAAGGAGTGAAATTTTATCCCCAACGTCATCTTTCTGGGACAGTGGTTCTTTTTCATGCGGGTGGTTGAAATACAGCTTCACCGGTGGCCCACGTTCTTGCTGTCTTAGTGGTTGGTAAAACTGTTCCATTCGACACCGATGTCATTTCAGAGACTGCACTGGAGTACACTTTGAGTGTTTGACATTGATACTTGAAATCCCATACCACTCTCCGGCGGTGGAAGATCACGTTGCAGACAACAACTAGCTAACTACTAAGTACATTAGGTGGTGTTTTACGATGGTCGATACCCGTCGTATGGTCAAGTCAATATTAACGCTTTATGAGTAGCTGTAACTTTCCTATCGTGAGCCACGGTCAGAATCGGAGTCCTCAAAGTAGGTGAGAGGAATCGCGTGTTAGTGCCAGTGCCAGGAGTTGTGGTGCCAATGTTTGGTAAGCCAGTGACCGTGTCACATAGGGCTTCTACTTTGGCATAGAGATACCTTGCTTTCTCCTGAATGGTTGTCGTGAGTGTGGTCAAGTCCGTTCCCCCTGGAGGGTAAACACCTTCGTGAGAGGAGGGGCATGCAGGTTCCACCGAAGCACCTTATTCTTCAGCAGCTGGAGGATATACACTTGGGTGGTACTAATCATAGCCCATACAGTGGAGCCATAGAGGAGGGATGGGTGGACAACCATCTGGTACAGCCAGAGCTTGGTGTCGATGTTTAGTTCCTTGCTGGTGAACACTGGGTACAACGCATTTATCCGCTTGAGTCCTTTTCGGGTTATATATTTTGCATAGTGATGGAAGAGAAGTTTCTTATCCACCCAGACACATAGATATTTGGTATCAGGAGACCATGGGACATGGACACCTGCAATAGTGATGTTGTGGAGGAAGGATGGGGTGCTGTTTAGTGAAGTAGACAGCCGTAATTTTGGTGGAATCTTGTTGGAACGACACCATGTCACTGTCGCGTCCACCTGGCTCTGAAGGCAAAAAATAAGCTGATCTGTGTTGCGGCCACTGGTATGGAGCGCCATGTCATAGTGCCAGGTGCCTGCGTGGTAGGACTGGCATACCCTATTTTTTTCCTTTATTGTAATTTCAACTCCCTATCAGCGAAGGGTTGGCATCAACATGGGCGCTGCACCTTAGCTTAGAGATTTTTCAGTGGGACATTTAAAACAATAAAAAGGAGAAACATGGTTTAACATAAAGAAGGGGGAACGTAATAGGATAAAGTACGAAAAGAAGGGAAAAAACACACACTGTGAGAGTTAAAATACAGAAACAGACACAAGTCCAAGTACGGCGGGAACATGAGAAGTGTCATAACGATTAAAACAGCCATGTGTTGGATGACGCAGCACTGAAAAACCACTGATGTCAAAACTTACTGAAGTTGAACACATGATTAAGAACCACGACACTTTAGAACTTCACAGAACAGAACACTGACGCAGTGCACATGCTGAAGAACAAAACCTGGGAGGATCTGCCAGGGGTGGGGATATGAGAGAAAAGGCGATGGGGGGGGGGGGGGCCGCAAATGCTAGAAAGGGTGGGAGAGATTGGGGATGGGAGATGGGATGGGGGCTGCTCCAAAAGTGTGAGGTTGGGGGGAGGAAGGATGGGAGAGGAAAACAAGTGAGGAGGGAATGCAGTGATGGTGGTGAGGGGGGGAGGAGGAAAAACCGCTCATGGGCAAGGAGAGGACTGGAAAGGGGATCCCTCAGAAGGGGAGGGGATAAAGTTGGTAACAAGATTAGATATCATGGTGTAGTTCATCATCCAAGAGGGGAAGGTGCTGGTAATTGCCTTGGTGAAGGATATGGACGGTGTGGAGACAGAGAGATCGTGGGATACAGTGATAAAAGCATGGTATTGGGTGGAAAGGTGTAGAGGAAGGGGGGCACAAGGTGATGGAGGAGATCAAGCTTGCAGACAGTGTAAATTGTTCAGATATGTTGAAGGAAAAGGAGGAAGTGGGGAAGGGGATGAGTTCATACAGTATCCACGTGGGGGACTGAAGACAGATACAGAAGGCAAGTCAGAGTGCATGGCACCCAAGGATTTGGATGGCTTTACAAGAGTGTGGAGAGGGCATAGATCCAGGCAATACTGGCATAACAAAGGAGAGAACAGATTAGGGATTCGTAGGTGTGGAGGATAGTGGAAGGATGCAATCCCCATATCCAGATGGACAACAGTTTCGAGAATCAGAGGCAGGTACAATGTTTCTACTAGATGGTAAAGGTGGTCGAGGGTAAGGCCACGATATCTCAGGATAGGTGTTGGCTGGATGGGATGACCGTAAATGATGACGGATAAGTCTTCGACATGGAAGGAGGGGCTGATGCAACCCATGATGGTAGTCTGGGTTTTTGAGGGGTTGATATTAATGAATCACAGGTTGAATTCAAGTGGTGAACAGGTCAAGGTGGGTTTGAAGAATTCGTTGAGACTACCAGGAAGGTAGTGTCATCAGCATTATGGAGGACGTGTAAGGATGGGGTTGGCTTGGGCATATAGGTAGTGTACAGGAGATAGAGGAGAGAGGAGAGAACGGATCCTTGGGGGATAAAAGATAAGGCATTTGGTATTGTAGATGGTGACACAGGAAGGATGGCATGAGAGGAAGGAAGATACCAAGTGTACAACATTGATAGCATGGTGTAGGTTTTGAGTGGAAGGAGGAGACCAGAATGCCAGAATAAGGATTTTGGAGGTCGAGGGAAACAAAAATGGCAGAGCAATGGGAGTTAAGTTGGAAGGAGAAAAGGTGGACGAGTTTGAAGAGTTGCTCTTCAGCTGAGAAGGTGGGTCAGATGCCACACTGAGTGAGAGGGAGGAAGTGGTGTTGGTTATCATGGAGATGGATACGATGGGATAGGATGTATTTGAAGACCATACTGAAGATGGTGGTGAGGCAGATGGGACGATAGGAAGAGGCAGTGGAAGGAGGTTTGTTGGGTTTGAGAAACAAGGTGACTTTGGAAGTCTTCCGCAGATTGGGATAAAAGTCAGAGGAGAGGATGACATATAAAGTGCCAAGGTCAGTCAGGAAGGAGAAGGGGCATACGTTGAGGTGGCGGTAGGTGACATAGTCGTGATCAGGGGCTGTGTTGCTTTTTGACTGGAGGATAATTTTAATGTCTTGTGCTATGAAGGGAGCTTATATGTTGGAGGGGTGTGACTCCCCAAGTACTGCAGACTGCGAGCGAGTGGAGTGATAGACGTATCAGCACGTTCCATGATGTTGGGGAAAAGGGAATAATCGTAGTTAAGATCATGAGGGATGGAGAAGACTTCAGAAAAGGGGGAAGGGAGGTGTTTGGCCTCACTGAGGTCGTTGACAAAGGGGTAATCGTTATGGATTAGGAAACAATAAGGTGATGGAAGGCAGACCAGTACTCGGAGGAGTTTATAGGAAGGGTGCAATTGACTCACATACATGGTCTGCACCAGCCCCTACATTTCTTTGCTGTAATGAGGTTCCAAACATATCACTGTAGAGGCCGGTGGTAGTGGAGTATATCCCTTTCATGAGTATGCAAGAAGGAGTGATAGAGGCGGCAGGATTCGTGGAGGATGACGCATGGAGGGAGAGAGGGACAGTGGGGGTGGATGCTTTTAGTAGGAACATAGGTCTCCACAGCATCAATAATGGCCTTCTAGAGGAAGGATGAGGCTTGGGTGATGTCATGGGGAAGGTGATACTAAGAAGGTGGTTTTTGGCCTATGTGGCAATGGATTTCCGGTAGGCATCCCAGTTCTCATCATAGTAGTCACTGACTACCTTGTGAGCAGGTGCAGGACGGGGAGCTGGCGTGGGCAGTTGGCAGAGGTGATGGTGAGAAGAATGGGAATGTAGTCACTATCAGTGGGGTCTGATATGTCTACGGTGATATGCTCACAGAGGTATTCAGAGGCAATGACAACATTGAAAGTGGCATTGCTTTCAGAATAGGTGTGCTGAGGAAGATGAAGAAGGTCGCCTTGGATCGTGGGAAGGAACTGATGCCACCACTGAAGGGCAGCTGGAGAGCAGCTGTGGATATCAATGTTGGCACAGTCACATAACTGAAGAAAGTGTGGTCAACATGGGAAACAAAGTCATAGGAAATACTCAAAACTATAGATGGTGGCATGGGTGACGGTGAGGGGGGGAGGGAAGAGATATTTAGGATGAAATGTTGGGTGGGGTCATTGAGAAGGGGTTGTGGCTGGACAGGGATGTGCTTAAGGTGGCTGTTGGCGACTCCACCTAGCGCTTAGGGACCAGGATCGTCTGTGCAGGCGAAGGTGTTGAGTTGGAAGATAGAGCAGGTGGCGAGAGAGATCTGCTGGAAGTTGTGGGGGCATTGGAAAGGCTGGATGTTCTGGAGGACTACGAGCAAGAAACGTTTGATGTCTTCATCCATTGGGGTTGGACAGAGGGAATTGTTAGGTTGGATGGGGATGTCAAGCTCAGGGTGGGAAGAGGGGGTTTAGTCTACTTTTGTAGGAGTAGGTGGAATGCAGTCCATTGCAGATGTTACAGGAAGGAGGGGCGGCTATTTTGGGACAGCTTTTGGTGAAGTCGGAGGCCTTGAAATGGGGACAAGTGGGAGGATTTTACTATTATGAGTCAGGTTATCATTATATATTCAGCAGACAAGCAGAAGAGAATTGGGGATGGGATTAGGAGGATTAAACTGGATAGTGGCATTTAAAAATGATGGCACCCTGGGTGAGGAGGTGGCCGATGGAGGAGGTGGATTCCAAAAGACACATGTGAAGAAAATAGGACTGATTTCATTGTGGATGTGGTGGACTGAGCGGATTTCAAGGTCAGGGTGAGAGTGGAGTTCAGCTAAGTTCTCATCCTCCATGATCACCAGGCTGATCATGGTGGTGTAAGTCAGGGGGTGTTGGACAGTCTTGGGTTGACGAGGAGCAGAAGAAGAGGGGAAGAGTGTGAGGTACTTGTGGGGGCCTAAGATAGTACATGGGAGGTTATGGAGATGGTCCACATGAAAAGAGTGCGAGGGGGATTTGATAAGGACTGAATCCCTGTGTTGAATCAGTTGGGAGATGGGAGCACCTGGGAAAAACTTTTGTATCACCACTGTGAAGATACAAGCGACTAAGAACTAGGGGTCCAGGGTCGAAAGAACAGAGGTGTGGAGGGTGGGGGCAGGGGTATGAGTGACAGGAGGAGGGGTGGTATCCATGGAGACAATGGTGGGAGGGGGAGGGTGTGGTGATTTTTTGGGGGATTTGGTGGGAGCAGAGTCTGAATTTGCGCTCTTCTGAGATTTTTGGTGAGGGTACCCTGAGGGGGGGGGGAGAGGAATGGGGAGGAGAGGGAGTGTTGGATCACAGATCCTTCAGATGTGGCAGAAGTGCCGGGGGTGCTGAGGTTTCTGTGGTGGCAACCATGGCCCAGTGTGATGTGATTCTGGTGAGGTAGGCAGAGGATGAGGTAACTGGGGGATTAAGAGGGGGGATGTAAGTGGCTGCAGCAGAGGTGGCAGCAGACCCATATGTAAGCACAGGGGCACAAGTGGGAGCCTTTGCTGGTATGGATGCTGGGGAAAGTGTGAGTAGGTGTTGGTAAACAGCTGGGGAGGATGTGGGGAAATGGGTAAGTTGGGGGGGGGGGAGATAGGTGTAAGGAGGGAGGCTAGAGGCTGGACTCCAGGATGTGACAGTCTAGATTACGGTGGTGGTAGGTGGGCCAGTGGTGAAGTGTTGTGCCCACAGCAACAGGTGTCGCTGAGGCGTGAAGATGAGATGAAAACAAGGCCACAGAATGAGGGTGGACAGGACAAGGAAAGGGGATGACAACAGTAACAGCAGGCAGTGAGCCACAGTGATGAATGGCAGCAGGCGGTGGTGGACTGACAGCAGGCGGCAATGGACAGACAGCAGGCGGCGATGGACAGACAGCAGGTGGTGATAGACAGACAGCAGTAAGACAGCAGAAAGACGGACAGATAGAAGAGGACAGGAGGCAGCAACAGACGAACAGCGGCAGCAATGGACGAACAGCAGGCGATAACAGACGAAAGAGCAGGTGGCAGCCCATGAAGGGGAGGATCTTCTAAATCGTCAAATATGGTCCACGGGGGTAGACCTGGCACTGTATTCTTCCATTTAGAAGGTGAGGGGTTCCAAACCTCGAAATTCTGGCATATCATTAACATCATTGTTAAAAAGGATGGGAGATACCACAGAGCATTGAGGGGTACCCATCTCGACTGTGTTGTTAAGAAGGTCTTACATATCCATACGGTGGACAATCTTATCAAGAGGGATGCAGATTTTCAGATAAGCGCCGTCTGGAATACAGCACTCCCTGCCGTTAAATCAAAACAGAAGGAAAAACAACTTCCAATTCATTACGCGATTTAATGCACTACTGAGATTTAATTGTGTCTGTAACCACAGGAGCGTCCGGCAGCACAGTCATTGCACATAGTGCACGCGCAGATGGCCTTTCCGCGGTTCCTAGCCGGGGGCACTAGGTGTGCCGCTTTCCTCCAACTACGAGCGTCTTCACGCGCACGCGTATTGCTTGCTCCCAGCATGATAAATTTCGACGTCACCGAGCAATTATCATCAGTCGCGCCTTGCAGCAGTGACAGGTGTCGCCGAGGCGTGAAGATGAGATGAAAACAAGGCCACAGTGCAGCTACCACCACCTGATGATGTCGAACGGTTGCAGCAATGAAGTATTGTGCGAGTTACACAATGCAATCCAGCGGCAAACCCGAGTGGCGTATTTGCATGATAGTACATATTCGCTAAGACAACTAAAGTTTAATTATGAAACAAAGAGTCTTAATGATAGTTAAGAGTGGCCGTGCAGTTGTAGGCGCTGCAGTCTGGAGCCGAGTGACCGCTACGGTCGCAGGTTCGAATCCTGCCTCGGGCATGGATGTGTGTGCTGTCCTTAGGTTAGTTAGGTTTAATTAGATCGAAGTTCTAGGCGACTGATGACCTCTGAAGTTAAGTCGCATAGTGCTCAGAGCCGTTTGAACCATTTGATAGTTAAGAAACACACCGTCTACGCCAAATATAAAAGCCTGTACACACAAGAATAGACCAAGGATTCACTATAGGAAGCAGGATTGACTGGATGTGGCTGTTGTAGGTATGTAAAGGGGAATAGGCCTACACATTATAAATTAGCGTTAGAAGAATCATGAAAATAATATTGAAGGGTGAATGCCACTACTAAAGCACAACATCATCGTAATAACCTCTGGGTCGTGCCTGAGATGCTTTAAATGCCTTTGTGCGCGCTATAGCTATTCCAACCTCCCGTCCGCATGATCAGATTTTTCTGCGTTTCTGAGATGGTCTCTTTTGAGTTAAAGTGGCCGATGGCCATTTGTGCCACACTACATTGTATGCATCCCATAGTATGGGCAAAAAATTCTAGATATAAACATGTGGCGTGTGTTCGTTCAAGCAAGCGATCCAGGTTCGAATCTCGGTCCGCCAATAAGTTTCAGCATCCAAATGGATGTAAATCAATACCCACTAACAGATAAATGTCATTAATTCCTTTGTGTCTCCATTCTAGGTGTCACATGGTATGTGCGTTGTAAGCGATCTCCTTTGTACTGAGTGCACTTCCTCAGGATCGTTCGACTTGAGCGATGTTTGGCACTTGCCTTAACTACGATTATTCCACTCAGATCCATAAAAATAAAATTCATAAATTTACACTGGTGTATAAAATTAAAGCAACAAACGGATATTTTGTAATGTTGCATTTATTTCGCCACAAAACAGTACAAACAGATGATGGTAAAGCAGAAACAATCTAAAGAACCCAGAACGCAATCGACTGCGACAAGCATAACGGTAGACCAATGTTCTTCATTTCTTTCCAACTTAATTGATTTGGAGAAACATTCTGACATCTGGTTAACGTGCTCTTTATGGGGTGTGCCAGCTCTGGTACCAATACAGGCCTGACAAGGACGGGACATGCTGTGAATGATGTCATCAATCTCATATTGAGTCAATAACGCCTACTCCTCCTGCAGCACTGCTCGTATGTCTTGGAGAGAGGTTAGTGGATCAAGGTTGCATAGTGGATTTGAGCGACAAGGCGTGATGTGCCTTTTTATTATTGTGTATTTCTTTGTCTTATCTTAGTACTCTCCCCAATTTAATGGAGCACAGGAGGAAAGAAGAAAAATCTGGGTCATTCTACGGTCAATGGACATGTCATAAAGCTTTGGTATCCTGGCCCGGCGACTTTGAAAGCCAGGTGGATAGCGTTGAGGTGGGCTTTGGCTGCTATACGGAGCAGTGACATTCACCAAGTGCTAGTGCCACCTGTCTCCAGCCCGGCTAACTAGCATTTGGGGCTGCTACGCTACGAGATACGGAATATGAACATGTGGCAATTGCATGGAGCAGTTCTGCTGATACCCACAACCAATGGCTGCTATGGTTCCAGAACAACCTCAGAGAAGTTATCCACCACGAGAACCACCCACTGACCGACATATCACGATTGAAGAAAAGATAACAACAAACTGATCATTCTGTTTATACATGGGTTGCTCTGCAGATATTAACATTAGAAACCTGGGCAACAATCGTATTGCCTACGAGAATAATATAGTCTGATCATTACGAAACTTTTAAAAAGATCTACAGCAGCAGAAAAAAGTTCCAACAATCAGCTGCTTACAGCCATGACCGCCATTCATTAGAAAGAATCATTAAAACACACAGAATGGTTGAAGGAAAAACACATACTTAAAACTTCGACACAAGCTGGCAGTTACGTTTCCACTACCGAATTTAGCAGTAGCAGCAGCAGCTGCTGCTGCTGCAGCACGGAAGACAGCTGTCACGAAAGACAGCTGTGTATTCGCTTTATTATGCTTACCAATATCCGCGTTGTATTGTCTTCTTTGTTCACTGTAGGTGATCCGCTAATTACTGGCACAGACCAGTCGGTCTGTTCTCATCGTGTTCTCGTATATCACCCGATTTTCTGCCGTGTCACGAAAAACCATATTGGCAACTTCAAACAACGAGAATGCAGTCGGGTGATATTTTGACAGGTACACTATTAGTTTCAAGGCACTAATGGAATGAGTAAGCATTATACAAGTAAATTCAATACGTCGATATGCAGACCATAAACGGAAAGACACACACACAGCATTAACGCTGATGACACTACAAAAACGAAGACCACCGTCAGAAGTTATCAATGGTACATATTAATTACCAAATGCTGAAGTAGCATAACCTCCGTCCCTCTGATGTTCGATCTGGGAGGTGGAGTTAATGCTACAGCATACTTTGGTAATTAACATTTACTATTGATAACTTCTGAAGTTGGTTATCATTGATCGTACGGTGGCGCAAATGTTTAAGTGCGTGAGTTTGTCTTTTGGCTTATGCTCTGCATACCAAGGTGTTAAATTTCCTTTCGCAGATTTCTCTCGTTATTTTTGTAGTCTGAAAATGCATTTCTGATGGAATACCATTGACTGTTCTCACCTTGTAAGATAAACGAGAACGGCCTTGCCATGCTGATACTACGAAAGCCTGAAAGCATGGGCAGACTACAGCCGTAATTTTTCCCGAGGGCTGGCAGCCCTACTGTATGGTTAAATGATGGTGGAATCCTCTTGGCTAAAATATTTCAGAGGTAAAATAATCCACCATTCAGATCTTTGGTCGGTGACTACTCACGAGATCTTCATTACCAGGAGAATCTAAACAGGCGTTCTATGGACTGGAGCGTGGAATGTCAGAACCATTAATAGGTAGGCTAGAAAATTTTAAAAGGGAAGTTCAAAGTTAGATATAGTGGGACTTAGTGAAGTTTGTTTGCAGGAGACACAGGACATCTTGTCAGGTGAATACAAAACCAAACAGGGGTAATGCAGAAGTAGGTTTAATACTGAGTCAAAAAAGATAGGAATGCGGATAAGGTACCATGAACAGCATAGTGAATGCGCCATTGTAACTAAGCTAGACATGAAGCCCACAACCATCACATGAGTACAAGTTCATATACCAACTAAGTCCGCAGATGAGGAGGAGATTGAGGAAACGTATGATGAGATAAAGAAATTATTGAGATGTGTGGGGCGAAAATTTAATAGTAATGGCGGATTGGAATTCGATAACAGGATAGGAAGAGAAGAAAAAGTATTAGGCGAAAATGGACTGGGGCAAAGGAATGAAAGAGGAACCCCCTGGTAGAATTTTGCACAGCGCATAATTGAATCATAGCTAACACTTGGTTTAAGAATCATGAAAAAAGGTTATATACGTGGAAGAGACATTGAGACACCGGAAAGTTTGAGAGTGATTATATAATGAATAGACAGAGACTTAGGAACCCGGTTTTAAATTGTAAGACATTTCCAGGGGCAGATGTGGACACTGATCATAATTTTTAGGTTATGAACTGCATATTAAAAATGGAGAAACTGCCAAATGGCAGGAATTTATAGAGATGGGAAATGGATACCTGAAAGAACGAAAGGTTGTAGAGAGTGAAACGCAACTTGTTATTCCGTTTCATATTTTACTCGATAAATTCCGGTACAGGAGAATTATAGCGAGAGTGATTTTACTCTTCAGAAGTAAATCTGTGGGGAACAAGCAGGAGGGAATGGACCAAGCGGTGTTTATTCCTTAATTGATTGATTTCATTTCGTGTGTGCCACGTTTCCCTGCATCCTTTCCCTTGTGCGACCTTGACGGTATGAATGAGAAATTATGTGAAGTAGCTGAAAGCCTTGGTCAGAGATGCTAGCATTGCATGAGTAGAGTGTTTCTGTGGTAGGATAATACCAACCCATAAACGCGAATAAGTTTGGCAAAGAAGGTGAGAAAGTCAGGTCAGAGAGGTCACGAAGGCACGAGTATTGGCTCTGTCAGGTTGGCGAATCATCCCCTCCATCTCCTTTGAACGAACAATGGTTAGGTGATGTGGCCGGAAGTCCACTTGTTCCTGGGTGGCGGCGATGGACATTAGTGGAGGACCGAGCTCACGATTTTGGTAATGTTAAAATGCTTAGAATGCTTGCAATATGTTCGTTACTAAAGTTCAGATGTTCAAATCAGGTGTGAGATTACCACGAAACCCCCTTAAGGAAGTCTCTTTTGGTAATTTGATCAAATTTCAGACAGAACTTCGCGTTTGAGTATTGGTCATATACGCACCATGGGCCTTAAGATCACTGTCATATTATTGCTCTGTGCTTAAGAGAAGTTAGCTCATTTAATGTATTTAATGAGGTCTCCCTTTTACTGTAATATTTTGGGGGATTCTTTTTTTTTCTTTTCGTATGTTTTCTTTGTGTACTTGGTTTCCCGCCACGTGGTCGGCTGGAACAACCGCCCCATTAGTTAACAGCTGTTTCAGCCTGATAAGATATAGTAATCGAGTGACTAACCATACGGTAGCGGTTGAGTGTAAGATAGGCAAGGAATAATCTTGTGTGTCCGTAATTTTTGCATTTCTGTGGGCTCCCACAACTTGGCCACGTGTGTGGGATAGTATTAATGTGATAATGTGTCTTATGCCCCTCATAACCATTTGATTTGCTGACAATGTTGCGCGTTACGTAAAATGTATGGGTTAAACTCTTGTATCTAGGAAAGTTCAGATTTTAATGCCCACTGATGGAATAAAGACTTGCAAAATTTTTCCGCCATATCGTAGAAAATTTTCCTCCCCACTACCCCAGCGCAGTAACGTTTTGTTGTTTCTGAACGCAACATTAAACCAAAATTTGCAGTCATAGTCAAGTGCACCACTTGCTGCCCCCTCTTCAGATTACGTTTCAATGAAAATTGAAACATTTAGGAAGGTACTCTTCCGCCCTGACCGAGGTCGCTAGTAGTAGCTTTGAAGAACTTGTTCTGCGTGACCTATGGTAATTAAATGTAATAAGCATGGGATTAGGTATAATCGTTTGCTTGCATAAAATTCCATTGAAGCCAGGTCTGCGCTCCCCTTTCCCTTTCCATTATTTTGTGCTTCTAGTATTTTCTCATAATATTCTTCCACTTCCTCATCTCTATGCTGGCTGGTTGGCATATATACCCGTATTAACACCAGATTTTTTTTAACTACCCTTCAGTCGTATCATCATCAGTATTCCATCAATGTATTTTACCTTCATTACCTTATTTTTCACCTTTTGCCCTATCAATATTCATACTCCTTTTTCCCCACTCTTGATTTCCCCTCAGTAAAAGAGCTTGTAATCTCCACTTTCCATCTCCCCATTCTCTCCCCATCTCATTTCACACAAACCAAGGGCATCCAATCTGTCCTTTTCATCTCCTGCTTTGCATTCTCTAGCTTTCCAGCTTGCAGCAGTGTCCTCACATTCCATGTTCCAATTCTTAGCTTTCCTTCCTTCACTATCCCTTTCTTCCTTTTAAATGCCTACTCTCAATGTGCTCCCCTCCCGGAGATCCGAATGAGGGGAGGTTTTAACTCCAGAATCTTTCACGTGGAGAGACATACCATGTACTGCTCGGGAATGTAATGTGGTAGTTTCCTGTTACTTTCCACATAGGCAGTAGGACGCACAGCCTAAAATCAGCCTCTCATTATGAGTCAGACACTGTCTGCAGCCACCCCTTTGGGATACAGTCGCTACTTATACTCTTTCTGTACCCAAAGAGAAAATGTGCCCCTCCCGCCAGCTTCACCATTCCGAAAGTATCTTTCTCCGCTGGCGCTGCCGTTGAGGCCTTCTACATATAACAGGAAATGACAGGAAAAGGACATGGTAAGGACAGGTTTGGGATAGGGAAGGGGGAGTGATAGGCCGTTGTGGGACACACTTTTTCTGGCTCCACCCCTTCGGCCTGTCCGGCTTGGG
This sequence comes from Schistocerca serialis cubense, assembly GCF_023864345.2. Lineage (NCBI taxonomy): Eukaryota > Metazoa > Arthropoda > Insecta > Orthoptera > Acrididae > Schistocerca > Schistocerca serialis. Next base: position 338,571,968 of record NC_064641.1, on the reverse strand, counting down.
TCACCCTTCTGGTAGCTAAGCTACTACCGGTATAGCCCTCTGCATTCAGAGCACACAAACCTCTTCGCTCACACTGACGGTGCTACTTTAAGGTGGTGTCCCATGAGAAGGTAATACTCGAGAAAACGCGGCCTTTAGGACCGACAGAGGTACTTAGCGTTTGATGGCGTGTTATCATCGTCATTACCTCATGGATGAGCATGAGCAGATACGTCACCTGTTTTGACCGTTTGTGTGTGGTAAAGAACAGTAATAAAACATCTAACATGTTTTGGAGGCAGATTACAGGAAAGCGTGATAATAGAAAAGAATACGTAAGACTACATTGTAATTTGTAAATGTTTTGGGTAACCAGTAAGCAACTTAGACCCAGATAATCTATGAGATGTGAGCATGCAGAATCATAGTACATGGAGATGTAGATAGTGGTGGTGGTGTAGTGAATTACATACTGATCCTCACAGCCCATGATACCTGTCCTGATTGACTCCACAATTTCCTCTTTTGTGAGCAATAAACTCCTTTTAAACAATAAATAGGCTAGCTATTGTAGGATGTCTCCCACGCTGTAAAGACTTCTAGAGACGAATTTTATTTATATAATTGTTATTCAGGGATCAAAAGAGCTGTATTGTTAATTCATTTAGTATGTGTAAAATGCCTCAAAGATGGGAATGGACATTTTAGAGGCCTGAGTTTGTAAGCAAACGTGTAACATTTAGAGTTAAGATTGTTTTTATTCTATTAATAACTATTCGCCATTAATTGTAAAGCTCTGGCGAAATCCGTAAGTAATTAACTTTCGATGTACAGTGGGTTAAGTGAAAAGTGTCCTTGGTACAGACAACAGAGGAGCTGAGGACTCCTAATGTTTAGGGTAGTGACAACTGTTCTATTTAAATGCCGCAATGTGATGGCGAGGAGAAAAGGGCAGCCTGTCCGGCTCTGGACGACAAGGACATGGGAGAACCTGTCCCTGTCAACAGCTGATCCCGTGCGCGAGAGCGGTAGCCTGGGTCGTATGAATGGACTCAGGCGCTACCCTCCCCCCTCCTCTAAACGGCAGTGGTGGCGACTTTCGGGCGACAACAGCCGAGGCAGCGCGCACTGGCGCACAGCCCCGAGCTGTGGCCGGTGGCGACTCTGAGCAACAACTACCAGCGGAAGGGTCACGGCCGATCAGAGTGGCTAAACTCCTTCCACTACAAAGGGGACCCCTGTTGTTATCACTAAGAGGCACCTTGTCAGACGGAGATCGCAATGTTGCTCCAACAGGACACAGGAGGCGGCGACTTTGGCAGAGGCTATTAGCGCTACTGAACCTGTTAGTTGGTGAAGGAGAACATTATTGTTTTTGCAAAGACCAAGGGATAAAGGACAAAATACTAAAAACTGCTAGTCTCATCAGTAACCCTTGTTGGATGCATGAACACTGACAATAGGGAGAACATACTGTGGAACTTTCAATGCAAAGACAGCGGACTTAGAACTTAGAAAGATGAGATAAATAATCTGATATTCGATTAAGTAAATTGTTTGTATAGTCATGAGGAACTGTGCTTGTGTTTTGGTGGTCCATGACGGTGTGGGGTAGGCACAGACAGCAGAACCAGACTAGAAACTGTTCACCACAGATGTTAGGCTCGTAAGCTATGGCAAATTCATGTTAAAGAATTCAGAAGTAGACTGAGGACAGTAAAATAGGTCAACAACTTAGAGACACGAACGTGCAAGGTAGTTGTTTGACTTAGTTTTATTTGAATTACTGGAACTGATAAACCGTCCTTTCCACTAGTGCTAATAATTTTTAGAAAAGGCGAGCTGGTTTCTGACAGAGTGTTGACTGCAAATGGACAACTAGTTCGCCACCACAATTTTGCCGAAAGAAATTGTCTAAGGTACGATAAATTTAAGGAGACAGCATGGAAGAAAGCCGCCTCCGACGAGTACCCTAGATGGTGTGCATGTGACTTCATAGTGCCGTGTCACTACTCAAACGTAGGGCGTGCCAAACAATAACCGAACTAGCGAGAGAGCTGGTCCTTTGATCACGCACATAATGTGGATCTTCGTCAATATATCCACATTTTAATGTCGTGTGTTTTTTGTGTATAACTTATGTTAAATATGTTGAGTAGGATATGAAATGTTGTTTGTTTTAGGTTAGTCATGTCATTTGTGTTTCCTTTCTTTTCTGAAAAATACAGGATAACAGTACCTTGTTTACTGAGTAACAGTTTTGAGCAGAGAGGGAAGAGGGAATGTTTTGCTTTAATATAAAGAATTATCTCTAATCTTAGAAGAGTGATCGAGGACATGTTGTTTTCTGTCGTTTTTCAGCCTGAAAATGGGACAGTGAGATGAAGAAAAGTTTGCTGGCTCAAGGCAAATTGCTGTCTAATAACTCAATCACAAAGTAGGTCGACGGTTTCCCTCATACCTGTCTGAACAGAACTAAATTTGTGTATTGTCAAGGTGGCCCTAGGCCTAAGGATAGCAGATATAACGTACTCAAGTGTTATCTGATAAATATGTTTATAAAGACTCCCACTCTGTGAGTTAAATATAAAGATAGATCATTATATTGCTTTCATGACATATATAACTTCATTTCTAGTCAGCAGAGAACAATTAGATAAAATTTAATAACGTGTTAGAACACAAAGTAGCTTTTCCAACGAAATTTGTGGCCTACTTAATGTACTACCGTATGATATTGTACTAGTTTAATTTGCGATGTGGAGTTAATCCAAGATTAATTATTAAGAGGTTCATTATGAACAAATCTATGTATTTTCTTTATCATAATTTCTGGTAACTGACTAGGTAATTTACATAACAGCAAATGTTTATGGAGCAATTTAAGGCTAGGTGTTTTTTATGATTAATTGCATTGAAGGTTTACTCACTTTTCGATGTTTTGCATAATTATTGAACAAGTAATAGACATAACAGAAAATATTTTGAAACCATTGTTGGGTGAGTGTTTTATATTATTGATTGCGTTGAATGCTTACTCCTTTTTCAATGCTTTGCATAGAACATATTTTTTTTTTTTGTTACATACAGTAACAGTCACCCTTATCATCAGTATTTGATTTTTGTGTCTTAGGATAATTTAGTGTGTTTGCATAATGAGTACCAACCTGTATTGGATATAAATGTGATTAATTGTTTAAGAAGATTTCATTTACAGAATTTTGTAATGTTATGGAAGTTTACATAATGAGTACAAACCTGTATTGGATATAAGTGTGATTAATTGATGAGGATGATTCCATTTACAGAATTTTTGTCATGTTCTGAATCTTCGTGGCGATGTTCATGCGTCAGTGATATTAGTTTGTGTGATCTTGGCAAGTTAAATATTTCAAATGACGTACTTTGAAACTTGCCAAGGATAACTAAAAATCATAATACTAATAAAGGATTGGTGTCATGTGGAGATTAGGGTCTCCTCCTCGTGGCACCATTTGAAAAAATGTCCTGGACTGTCATTCCATCCAAAAGAAAGCCCTGAGTCCACTTTCTTCGAAGATATCAGAGAGTGATGAAACGGCACTTGTTGTCTCGTTCCATATTTTTCTAGATAAATTCCGGTACAGGAGAATTATAGCGAGACTGTTTTTACTCTGCAGAAGTAAATCTGTGGAGGACAAACAGGAGAGAATGGACCAAGAGGTGTTTATTCATATATTGATTGATCTTATTTCGTGTGTGCCACATTTCCCTGCATTCTTTCCCTTGTGCGACGAGGACGGTATGAATGAGCAATTATGTGAAGTAGCAGAAAGCTTTGGTCAGAGGTCATAGCACTGTGTAAGTAGGGTGGTTCTGTGGTAGGATAGCATCAACCCATAAACGCGACCAACTTTGGCAAAGAAGGTGAGCAACTCATGTCAGAGAGGTCGTGAAATACACGGATATTGGCTCTGTCAGGTAGGCGAACCATCCTCTCCACCATTTTTTGAACAACGGTTAGGCGATGTGTCCGCAGGTCCACTTGTTCCATGGTGGCGACGCTCGACAGAAGTGGAGCACCGAGCTCACGATTTTCGTAATGTTAACAAAGGTGTTAGAATGTTTCAAATCTGTTCGTTACTAAAGTCCAGATGTTCAAATCAGGTGTGACATTACCACGGAACCCTCTCAAGGAAGTTTATTTCGGTAAGTTGGTCAAATTTAAGTAAGAACTTTTTGTTTGTGCCTTGGTCACGCACGCACAATGGGCCTTAAGCTCACGATCATATTACTTCTCTGTGCTTAAGAGAATTTAACTCATTTCATATATTTTAATGTGGTCTTCCTTTTACGCTAAAATTTTGGGGATTTTTTTTAATTTCTATATGTTTTCTTGGTGTACTTGCTTTCCTGCCGCGTGATTGGTTAGAGCAACCGCCACATTGGTAAACATCAGTTTCGGCCCGAAAATGTATATTACACGAGTGAATAACCATACAGTAGTTGGTGAGTGTAAGATAGGCAGCGAAGAATCTTGTGTGTCCATATTTTTGGCATTCTTGTTGGTTAACGCGACTTGGCCGCGTGTGTGGGATAGTATTAATGTCATAATGTCTCTTGTGCCCCTCATTATTTGATTTGGTGGTAATGTTATGCGTTACATAAAATATACGAGTTAAACTCTTGTATCTAGGAAAGTTCAGATTTTAATGCCCGTAGATGGAATGAAGATTCGCAAAATCTTTCAGCCAAATGATACTAAATATCTAAACATTCTTCCCCCCCCCCCCCCCCCCCAGCCATTGCACAGTAACGTTGTGTTGTTTCTGAACGCTACTTTAAACTAAAAATAGCAGTCGTAGTCAAGTGCACCACTTGATGACCCCTCTTCAGCTTAGTTTTAATGAAAATTGAAACATTTAGGCAGATACTCTTCCGCCTCGACCGAGTTTGCTTGTAGTGTCTTTTCTGAACTTGTTCTGCGCGATTTATAGCAATTAAATGTCATAAGGATGGGTTAATGTATAATTGTGTGGCTGCATGAAATTCCATTGAAGCCAGGTGTCTGTGCTCCCTTCACCCTTTCCATAAATACTTGGCAAAAGTGAATCATGTTAACTAGAGAGATCAGTTGTTATGTATTTTCCTACAGATACACGGCTAGTTGTTGAAATGCTATCGGTATTGAACAAATATCAATTAATCTATACCCTCGCCTTGTTATTTCCTCCCATAATCTTAAAGAATAGATGAAAGTCAGCAACACATTCGAATGCAGGGCCATGAAAGTAAATAAAGGCTCTATGCCGCCTGTTAAGACCTGTGTATGTGCCCTCTGTAGTGATTCTAAAGATCTCTCGCGCTAGAAATTATTAATACCTGGTAATAACTCGAAGGGACTTGTAATTTCGGGGACCACACGAATATGTTAAACCATTACTACAGAGGGCTGCTTTCAGGAGCTGTAGGACATGATAAATAACGGAAATCTTCCTACCGGGTTGAGTTTTAACAACAACTACACCACCGCTAGTGGAAGGTTACATTGCGAGGGTTTCGGTGGGAGCATTAGGGAGTGTTTGACATGAACAGGGGAAAGCAATACGGTAGAACAGGAGTGGGTAAGCTTGAGAGATGAATTAGGGAAGACAGGATAGGATCAAGCAGGTAAAAAGATGAGGGCTAGTAGAAATCATTGGGTAATACAAGAGATATTGAATTTAATCGATGAAAGGAAAAAGTACAAAAATTCAATAAATGAAACAGGCGGAAGGGATTACAAAAGTGTAAGAAATGAGATCGACAGGCAGTGCATAATGGCTAAGCAGGAATGGCTGAAGGACAAATTTAAGGATCTAGAAAAATTTAAGGATGTAGAAGCATACACCACTAGGGGTAAGATAGATACAGCCTACAGGAAAATTTAAGAGACATTTGGAGAAAAGAGAACCTCCTGTGTGAATACCAAGGGCTTAGATGGAAAGTCAGTCCTAAGCAAAGAGGGCAAAGCAGCAAGATGAATGGAGTATACAGAGGGTCTATACGAGGAAGATGTAATGAAGGGAAATATTGTGGAAATGGAAGAGAACTTTGAAGAGGATGAGAAGGAGATCTGATACTGCGCGAAGAATTTAACAAAGACGTAAGTAGAAACGATGGCCCGTGAGTAGATAATATTCCGTTAAGTCTACTGATGGCCTTGGGGAAACCAGCCATGGCCAAGCATTTCTATCTCGTGAGGAATATGTATGAGACAGGCGAAACTCCCTCAGACAGAATATAATAATTCCAGTCCCAAAGAAGACAGGTTGTGACAGGCATGAAAATTACCGTGGTCAAGGTAGCAAAATACTAACACGAGTCCTTTACAGTAGAATGGGAAAAATAGCAGAAACTGGCCTCGGAGAAGATCAGTTCAGATTCCGGGGAAATGTAGGAACACGAAAGGCATACTGACTCTCCGACTTGTCATAGAAGCTAGGTTAAAGAAAAGCCAACCCACGTTTATAGCATTCGTAGACTTAGACGAAGTTTTAGACAATATTTACTGTAATACTCTATTTCAAATTCTAAATGTGCCAGGTGTAAAATACAGGGAGCGTGAGGGTATTTAGAAATTATACAGAAACCAAACGGGAGTTACGAGTCTAGAGAGGCACGAAAGCGAAACAGTGGTTGAGAAGAGTGTGCCACAGGGTTGTAGCTTATCCCTGATGTTATTCAATCTGTACACTGAGCAAGCAGTAAAGGAAGCAAAAGAAATATTGGGAATAGGAACTAGAGTGCAGGGAGAAGAAATAAAAGCTTTGAGGTTTGCCAATGACATTGTAATTCTGTCAGAGACAGCAAATGACTTGGAAAGCAGTTGAACGGAATGGACAGTATCTTGAAATGAGGATATAAGATGGACACCAACAAAAGCACAACGAGAATAATGGAATGTAGCCGAATTAAATCAGGTGATGCTGAGGAACTGAGACACCTAAAACAGTAAATGAGTTGTGCTGTTTGGGAAGCCAAATAACTGATGAAGGTCGAACTAGAGAGAGAATAAAATGTAGAACATCAATGGCAAGGGAAACGTTCCTCAAGAAGAGGAATTTGTTACACATCGAGTATAGATTTAAGTGTCAAGAAGTACTTTCTGAAAGTATTTGTGTGGTGTTCAGCCATTATGGAACTGAAACTTGGACGATAAACGGTTTAGACAAGAAGAGAATAGAATCTTTTGAATTGTGGTACTACAGAAGAATGCTGAAGATTAGATGGGTAGAAACGGGGTGAAGAGAAACTAGTGGTACAACCTGACTAAAAGAAGGGACCTGTTGGTAAGACACGTTCTGAGGCATCAAGGTATCACCAGTTTAGTACTAGAGGGAAGTGTGGGGGTCTACACAGTAGAGGGAGACCAAGAGATGAATACAGATAGCAGATTTAGGAGGGATGTAAGTTGCTCGGAGATGAAGAGGCTTGCAAAGGACAGAGTAACATGGAGAGCTGCATCAAACAAGTCTTTGGGCTGAAGGCCACAACAACGATAACAACATCAGAATACCGGCATTTGTCGAAGACGTCACCCTGCAACATTCTCGTAAGTTCGAACATTTTACGCACCGCAGCCATCGGCATATCAGTTCCGTTGACAGTAAATATTGCCTTTGCTTTGGACACGGCGACACGGCAGGATGTGGTGTGAATTGTTCTGTGTATTTATGGATGTAAGCTCTGTAATAAAGCTGTTTGTTCCTGTCGAACTAGCAGTTCATAGGAATAGGGATGAGAATTTTCGAACTTGAGTACGTCTACAATGGAGGAGTTTCTTCTCGAAATACGAGGGCATAGCATACTGAGAAGCAGTATCTTCGAATATTTTACGTGAAAACACTTGAAGAATGCCAGCCGGAGTGGCCGATCGGTTCTAGGCGCTTCAGTCTGGAACCGCGATACGGCTACGGTTGCAGGTTCGAATTCTGCCTCGGGCCTGGATGTGTGTGATGTCCTTAGGTTAGTTAGGTTTAAGTAGTTCTAAGGTCTAGGGGACTGATGACCAGAGCACTTAAGTCCCATAGTGCTTGAAGCATTTTTGAACTTCAAGAATTTTAAATAAAACAATCGTTAATCACTTTCTACATCTCTTTCCTCCATTAACACAGATTTTCAGCAGTCTGTTGCTAGAGGCCTCCGAATTGTAGCGTCCAACATTGCGGCGTTCAATGTAACTGTGGCAGTGCATGAGAAACATTGTGCTGCGATAGAGTTTAGAATTCGAAGAGTTCGTCCACACACAGAGGACCCTTACATTCAGCATGAGAATATCAGACCATAAGCGAGCGCGGCGACATCTGCAACAATCCGAATCCTTGGCCTCACTGTCATCGATCATCCTCCATACAGTTCCCACTTGGCCCCATAGGACTTTCGTCTGTATCCAAAATAACACTTTCAAGGATTTCACTTTGATCGTGATGAAGCGTTGCAACCGTAGGTGAGGTTATGGCTTAGGGAAAAAGTCAAACATTGCACAATGAAGGTGTCAACAAACTGGTCTCTCGTTGAGAGTTACGTGTTCGCCGCCTGGGTGACGACTGTGTTGAAGAGCAAAAATGTAGAGTGTTAAGAGTTTTCACGTGGAAATTCGGAGGCATCACTTCTCAGCACGCAGTCATATTTCGGCGAGGAAGGGACTAGTTGGCTATAGTTCAACACCCAGACAGTGACCAGATTACTGCTACGAAAAACTGGCAGAGAACAGTTTGCTGCAATGAAACTGCACCAACAACAACTGGCTACTATGATAATATGTTGACAACCCAACATTTTCTTTGTTTAACGAGGACGCGGACGATTGGGGTTTGTATCGTTGTCAATCTTCAATGCTTTGAAGGTAACGGATTCGTCCCGCCTACTTCATTTATTCTTCTCTTCGGTAGGAGTTCGGTCACTTGTTTCAAAAGTTGTATTCCTTAAAAAATGCTGAAGAGTTACTCTTTTCCCACATCCGCAAGACGTCCACGGAAAATTATAACCAGGGGGTCGATGTAATATCGCCTAGACTAGCACTTACACAGTGTCACAAGAGGTGAAATCGATCTATCACAGATGGATATCAGATTTTCAGATTGTACATTCTCGGCTTCTCCTTCTGCGTTCTGGAAGTCACTAAATTTGATGTACTGCCAGGAGCGCTTCATCGAACATCCACGTTTATATTGTGCATTTCCAAATGCTGTGACTTTTCTTCCTGACGGACGAGATAATATTACTTCCATTGAAAAAAGGACAAAGTTGCAGTGTTATCACCATGACTGCGAGTTGCAATACCTTTGCACCAAGTTACGGGTAGTTATTAGTCGAGATGGCCGTAGTTCAGAGCAATATCACGTTCTAGGTAGATATGGGTGCCACGATGTCGCTCCTAAAGTAACACACTACTTTTTTGCCCGGATCTCTCCCGCTAGAATTAGACAATAGAGTTCCTAGCTGTAACTACCTATTACAAGTATCAAACTGCATAATTTGATTAACTAAGATTGTTTCATGTATTTAATTTTGTCTGAAACTTGATGACATAAACCAAAATAAATCCTACTGTAACTGATTATTATAAGCAAACACAAATCTCCGTACTCACCATCTGTAATGTAACGATTGTAAAAGTTGGATAAACTGTTGAAAGTAATTGTTCAACCAGCGCTAGAATGAGGTCACAACTGAATCCCAATAACCAAAATTATATGAAAGTGCAACTCCCCTTTAATCAGATTCAGGTTCAAAAAGGATTGAATGTACCTCTGATATCGTGTTGTGGAAGATTAGCTCTCACGTCGGAAGAACAGAAGGACATACTCAGGAACCTTTTTGCTTTCTTACAAGATACATATACACATACCTACACACCCCAGTAGGTCTCTTGTAATGATACTCAGAAGTTACCAGTTTGATACTGAAAATGGCTGTGTGGTCAACTATATCAAGAATGTAGGACATAGTTACGCAAAGAGCAAGTGAACAGATGTGCACGTGTATGGCTCTTCAGTTTTTTGTAAGATATTCGGATGGGAACTAATGGAAGAATACTGACGATTGATATGCAAGTTGTTTATAAAAACACAAAAGTTAACAATCGTTAAGTAATCATTATATAATATGACATTTGTAGTAACGGTTGGTAAAAGCGCTTCTTAATAAAACCTGAAACTCGATGTGTTTGTAAAATGAAGCTTATACTTTGCTGGCTTGTAATCTACATACTGTTAACTGTGCTTTAATCAGGTTTTTTGCTAGACAAAGTTCGACAAATATTTTCTTGTGCTACGCTCGAAAGTATGTATTGAATTATGGACACATCTAGCACTATATTTTTCTTATTTCCAGTCATTTGGAAAAACTAACGTGTTTTAGAATGCAATCTCAAATCTTTACACAGATCTGTCTACAGAGTATGAAGGTAAGTTCTAAATGTGGGACTGTTTTGTACTAATTATTAAATAATAAGTAATTAAATTTTTGATTTTTGAAGGCGCACCGAAAATCTTTCTCAGTGTTCGCTTAATCCACATCTACACCTACGTGGATACTCTGCAAATCACACTTAAATGCGTGGCAGAGGGTTCATCGAACCACTTTCACAATAATGCTCTATTATTCCACTCACGAACAGCGAGCAGAAAAAACGAACACCTATAGCTTTCGGTGCGAGCTCTTTCCCTCAATTTTTTATGATTATTGTTTATCCCTAAGTATTTTCGAATTAGGAGGAGAAGGCTGGTGATAGAAATTTCCTGAGAAGATCTCGCCGTAACGGAAAACACGTTCCTTTAATTACGTCCATCCAAAATCCTGTATCACGTCCGTTACACTCTCTCCACTAAATCGCAATAATACAAAACGTGCTGATCTTCTTTGAACTGTCTCGATGCACTCCGTTAATCCCATCTGGTGAGGATCCCAGATCGCGCAGCAGTAATTCGAAAGAGAGCGGACATGCGTAGTGTAGGTAGTCTCTTTAGTAGGTCTATTACATTTTCTAAGTGTTCTGCCAGCAAAACACAGTCTTTGATTTGCCTTCCCAATAACATTTTCTATATGTTCTTTCCAGTTAAGTTTCTCGTAACTGTAATTCCTAGGTATTTAGATGCATTTATGGCATTTAGTTTTAGTTGATTTATCGCGTAACCAAAGTTTAACAGATTCCTTTTAGCAGTCACGTGGATGACTTCACACTTTTCATTTTTTAGGGTCAACTGCCAATTTTTGCGCCATTCAGGTACCTTTTCTAAATCGTTTCGCAGTTTGTTTGGATCTTCTGGTGAGTTTACTAGACGATAAAAGGTAGCATCATCTGCAAACAACCGAAGACGGCTGCTCAGATCGTCTCCTAAATCGTTTATATGGATAAAGAACGTCAGAGGGCCTGCAACACTAGCATGGGGAATGCCCGACTCTCTTCTGTTTTACTCGATGACCCCACCAATTACTACGAACTGTGAGCCCTCTGACAGAAAATCACAAATCCATTCACTTAACTGAGACGACATTCCTTAAGCATGCAATTTCACAACAAGCCGATTGTGAGGTACTGTGTCAAAAGCCTTTTGTACATCTATAAATCGCTTGTGAATAGCATTCGTGCGTTTAAAGAGCTAGTTGTGTTTGACCAGAGCGATGTTTTCCTAATCCGTCTAGACTTGGTGTCAATAGACCGTTCTCTTCGAGGTAAATCATAATGATCGACCACAATATATTTTCCAAAATCCTGCTGAATATTAACGTTAATGATATGGGCCTGTAATTTAGTGGATTACTCCTACTACCTTTCTTCAATATTGGTGTAATCTGTGCAACTTTCCAGTATTTGAGTACGGATTGTAACAACACCAACGCTATACTATTGTACATATAATAATTTTTTCTTCTGATTTTCGATAAATTAGTGTAATCGATGTTCTGATTTCATTTCTTTTTCTTTTCATGTCATTATGTTAAAGAAACTGTAAACAATTTTCGATGTGAATTTTAATGTTTATGTCAAATTGCAAGCAATATTATAACAAAATTGAAATGTAAGAAACGTTGAAACTATTGTAAGATGTCAAAGTTGTAATTGTGCGTCTCTTCCATACGTAGGCAATGTATTAGGATATGTAGAATGCAAAACCTCTGGTGGATACCCTGTCTGTAGGGGAGCGGTAAAAGGTGGATGGCAGGCGAGCGCGGGAAAATGCACACGGGCGCGGCACGGCATAACGGGCTCAGCAGTAGTAGTCGGAAATGGGCATCGGTCCGAGAAACACGCTCTGGATCGAGGAGGCTCTCCTGAAAGACGTAGTTTCATTGAGCCTCGGATGTGCCGTTTCCGACGACTATACAGCATGGCAAAATTCCATAGGCACTAAATGGAAAAATATTGCGACGCTATGAAGAAGTAAAGTGCCGATACATCAAGAGCCATAGCTGTGATTGTATGTGTGCTCTGCGCTTCGGCATCTCGCCGCCCGCCAACCGCCGCATCGATACGATCAGGTTGAAACTTTTAGTACTGTATTCGTGTGGACCAGTGTTACTTTTGTTCCTTACTGTTCAATAACAACTTAACTTCTACCAGAACTGTCCTATCATTTAATTATCCTCATCACTAACCTAGACAGGGTCCTTTCCACATGTTGTGCAATCCGAGTGTCCCGAGATGACGATTTTAAGTTTATGTTAATAATAATTACCTGCAGACCTATCTATGTTAGAATGTTGTTTAAAGAACTTTGTTGTTAATGAATATATAGGTAAATAATATAGGTCTGACAAAGTTGGAAGATAATGTTGAAATTATTTTAGTAATGAAGGCTAATTAATTTGAGACAAAAATAATGGTAGTCAAATGAGCAAGAAATAAGACAAAAAGAGTAGTACCTCATATATTGGAAATCTTAAGTGCTTAACGATTTCGATAATCAAAAATTTCAGTACAGTGATCATAACAGTTTCTGCCCCCCTCCCCCCTTTTCTTTTCTATTTATTTAAATTCTGAAGTGTACTGAACTGATTTGACCAGCAAAGTTAAAGTCAATATAAAACCAAAATTTATTAGCGTTTTACCTTTTTCAAAATTCACGTTGTATATGTGTTTCGAAAGTGCTATTTCTAGGGTAACCTATGCCCGATTTTAATCAGATCCATAGACAGTACGAAATTTGTAGTAAACATTATAGTGTATTGTTGTGTATTTATGGCTTGTCCATATTAGTACAGAAGATGAAATTATTAGTTCAGTAGATTTTCTGGTTCTAAAATTTACCATATTATGCAGTGTTATTACGTGTTGTTTTGTATGAACGTGCATCAACTTGTATTGGGAAGAAACTCAGTTAATGCCTAATTAGGCTGGCGACCGTATTATTAACAATTTGGTAGCATCTGCCGTGTTGTTTCTTGTCCGTGCTAACGTGCAGTTGCACTTCAGGCTTGTTTGACGTATCATTGTTGTTACTGAGTGGGTGAAAGTCTGATTTTGCCTCCATTCAGGTACACGCGGTCAACATGTATACCAAAATCCTTTCTTATAAGGTGAAGCCCGTCAACTTACCATAGTACAGGCTTTAAAGAGTATCGTGCGCCCGAGCGTAGGGTTACAGGATCTCTCGTCGAGCGAACGGTTGTATATGGCTGCTAAGTATGGAGTTACTGTATCAGCTTAATCTGAAAGAAAGCTAAGTATGATACAAAATGGACCAGAAGACTTTTTTCATTTAGTGATTTAAATTGCTTCACAACTCCGAGGATATCTACTTCCTCGTTATTCATGTTGGCAGCTGTTTTTGATTCGAATTATGGGATATTTACTTGGTCTTCTTTAGCGAAGGAACTTCGAAAGGTTGTGTTTAGTAACTCTGCTTCAGCAGCACTGTCGTCGTCAGTATTTTTATTGCTATCGCGCAGAGGATGGACTATGTCTTGCCGCTAGCTAGATAGGAAGTTATACATACGACCAGAATCTCTTTGGATTCTCTGCCAGGTTTCGAGACAGGGTTTCTAAAACAACTTTGAGATACTTTAAATTACATTTTCTGTATTTCTCCGGCGCTAAACACTGTAAAATACTTGAAGTATTTTGGTGAGGGATGTGTGACAGGTTTTTTCTGTAGATATTGCAGACACAATTTTGACCTCCCAACAATGACGAATGCGTCACTAAACGTTCTACATCTACATCTACATCTACATCTACATCCATACACCACAAGCCACCTGACGGTGTGTGGCGGAGGTTAATATGGTTAGTGATCTACTTCACTAATTTCACTTTGAACGATGGTTGGTTTTGGCCCTTACAAAGCGTACAATAAATTTCAAAGGCAGATCGTAGTTCAGTGGAACATTATCGACCAGCCTCCACTCATAACGCAGTCCGTAGAACAGGTAAATTTCACAGAAATGCCAAAATGGTTCGGTTTTCAGCAGCAGAAATTGAGGAAACTGTTGTGCATCTGCGTCCTCTTTATGTGATAGCTTCTGCTTCTAACCTGCTCAGGGTAATTCTAGTTTCTGCCTCCAAGGGCCGGCCGGATTGGCCGAGCGGTTCTAGGCGCTACAGTCTGGACCCGCGCGACCGCTTTGGTCGCAGGTTCGAATCCTGCGTCGGGCATGGATGTGTGTGATGTCCTTAGGTTCGTTAGGTTTAAGTAGTTCTAAGTTCTAGGGGACTGATGACCTCAGATGTTAAGTCCCATAGTGCTCAGAACCATTTGAACCATTTTGAACCTCCAAGGTCATTTGCACTGAATCCCGAAAAAAGCTTCCCCTCTTCAAACTATTGGCTCTTGTTTCTCCTCATTTCTTCGAAATTAATTAGTTTCTCCAAAATTCTCCATATCGTAGAATTTCGGCACGAAGGCTGTGGCGCTTTGCCCGGTCGCCGCTCGCCAAGGTGTCGCATCTAGCTTCGCATAGTTGCCTGCAATTCTGGAGACTGTTACAGTCGATGGTCCCTGCTGACCTCCACCATTTGGCTTGCTGTGTTCGAGCATGGGACGAAGGTGGATGTACTTGTCACCGCTGCCCCTCGGCCGCTGCTGCTTCCAGGACAGCACTGGACTCGATCTCGCGCCCTCCTGGATGCGGTGCCGCAACTTAACGCTAGTGGTGCTTGCCGGATGGCAACACCTGCCACCATCTCCGGTGGTGCTCCAGCGCTGCTGCGCCTCCCTCATTGTACGCCTCGCGCGGAGCCCGGTACGCCAGGTGGGAAGCGAACATGGCCCATCCTGGACCTGCTGCAGACCACTGTCACTCACCTCCTTCAGGCAGACTATGCAGTCTCCAAGTACCCGGCTGCCATTCCGCCCCGCCCAGCTGTTGCGTCCCCAGAGGCGGAATGCAGCCTGAACAAGTACGTAGAAATAAAGTACAGGTTTACATAGAATAATTACAACATCGCTGCCAGTCTGGCCCCTATATGCGTAGACCAGCTCAGGTCCGACCTGACTCTCATATGACGTGGCACACTGCTCAAGCTAAAAGTGCCTGACTATTTATACTGCTTTTCCCCTCGCCTCTGACATAGTGTCAGACAAAGACAGAAACTATGGCAGGGGTAAATTCCCATACATCGGCCAATTACACTTTGCCACTACCGGCTTTGGCTACTGCCTTGCCTCATATATCGCAATAACGTAAAGCAACACTGCACTTGCTTGCGTCGCTGTTGCTCCACACCAAACAATCCGTACGTGCAATACGCTGCTAGAGCTCAGTGCCATGTTTACTCTGCCTGGCTGATGGCTATTACCTCACACTGCCAGCGGCCCCAGACTTCATAGCCCAATCGCGCCTTTACTGAAGTTTAACAAATATCTCCTTTTTTACGACTAAGACTAATACTAGCGCAGCACACCTCCCTCCTTTCAACTAGATTCGTCCCGAATCGAAATACAACAGACGTGGCCTGTGGCTGCGTAAACATACCTTGTTCACAACACTTTCATCCTACTGACTAAAACTAACGAGAACATACAAACATTAGCTCTACACTTATACACTGTTTGCACCGGTTCCTCATGCCGAAGGCAACTGATGTGTTGGCACCTCCTCTACTGGTGCACGTTTCCACAGTCTCCACAAAGCTATACCCAAGAAAAATAGAAAAACGGCACACCCTGTGGCTGAAATGCTCACTGTCATTATTCTGTCGGTGCGATGCTGTTGTAACGTTCGAACGCGTTCCAATACTTTACTAACCGAGATGGATCCTTCCTGTGCATAATAAAGGAACGCAACGTTTCCAAAAGCTCTGGATTTAACATGGAGTTTAAATATGTCAGATTCTGCATTGGTAATATCTCCAGAACTCCTTCCCACTACAAGTTACTACAGCATCGTATGACGTCCTGAAAAATTCTCGATAGTTCACTCTGCCCCTATCGAATTCCCTGAACAAAAAAAAAAGTCTCCCCCACACAATTGAAACGTCCCCTTAGAAAAATTGTAAATGACTGTGCTTGTAAACCCCTTACGTGATTTGATTTTTGAACAGCTGAGCAGAATTGAACGTACTCAGACATTTCGCTCTTTACTTATTCTGATCAACACCAAACTGACACAATATTTTTAGCGCAACGCAATCTGACTTTCAATAATCCCTACAAAAGAATGGCCCTGACTAACAATAACCTATATCTTTCATTAATCACTTACCTCACAAAAACCTTCGTTACTCGAACTACTGCAATACAGTGAGCACCACTACTGCCAGAAAAATAAAAGATTCCAACTACTGAAAGCACTAACTACTGATAGGCATAGTTAGCAAATGAAAGACTTTGATACAGAACAAACAATGTATTTACCTTAATAGTGTTCAAAAGTCATATTATATATATCAGTTCATGACATCCAGTCTTACAAATTTACTGTCTCTGATGGACACACGTCCAGATCATCCGCTCTCAAAACTCCGCCATCTCTCTCCCCACATCCACCACTGCTGGCGGCTCACCTCCAACTGCCCAACGCTACACGCTGTTAACAGCCAACTGCCCAACACTACAATAGCGAATATTACAACAATGCCAACCAGCCACAGACTGCAATCATCACAGTCAGTGATTTTCATACAGAGCGCTACGTGACGTTACCAACATAAAAACCTAAACAGCCTACTTACCTAGCGCCCATGCTCCCCACAAAAAATTTTACAAATTTTTTTGGGCAGTGGCTAATACAGATTTGAAGAAATTTTTCATAATTGCAATAACAAAGAAATCAAATGCACACACTTATTGATACAATGTTGGTGAAAAGCTAAAATTTTCTTACAGTCCATAAAGACAGTCCTGATCATTCATCACAGAAAAATTGCAGTGTTTTATTTTCTCAAAGTCTGAGCAGTAAAAAAAAATGCACACGGAAGTAGTGGACTTCCATTCAGTCTTGAAGAAGCAGTGTTGTCCTTCCAACGGAAAGACAATGCTGACTCCTGACACGCAGACAGGTATGGCATCTTTCTTCAATAGGCCACCTCGAACGGTGACATTCCGACTACCAAATGTATTTTTGTGTTATAACTCGATACCACGTATGGAAGATAAACTTCCCAGTTATCATGGTTTCCATTACATAATAACTTAGCAGTTTTGAAATTGTCTTATATACTCGTTCCGTTCTCTCATTCGCCTGCGGATGAAATGGACTGTTCCGTAACTTTTTAATTCTCAATAACCGACACAACTGTGACATTAATTCACACATGAAGTTCGTTCCCTGATCCGTAATTATGGTATCAGGCACCCCAAACTTCAATAACCAGTTACTGACTAAAGCTTGTGTTACCGTACTTGCCTGTTGGTCTGATATTTGCGACCATGGCTAGAAACCGCGAAAAGTGATCAATTACAGCCAAAACGTAACGACTCCCTGACGGTGTTTTCTTATATGGCCTGCAGACATCTAGCTCGATAAAATCGGGAGGTTTCGAAGCCTCTGGTAACCGTTGTAATGGAATTCTTGCGCTCGTCACATCCGCTCTCTGCTCACGCAGTACACAATTTGCTACATATTGTTCCATATCCCATCTCTGAGTGCGCGATCATCGTGGGGACGTTTGACCCCACGATCTTCCCTGCACGGGGACAACCGAACGTGCTCGATATTGTTCTTCTGAAGGGCATCGGGCATTTCGCGACCGCCGAGACGCGTAACGTCCTTTCCTCCGACACGTACCGGTCATTTTTGGCATCGACGTGGTCGGAGATTCTCTTCCAGAGAGCCGTCCGAGCTATCGAAGGCTCGACGCCGAGCGCTTTCAGACGGAAGCCTTCGAACTGCTCGAGGACGCGCCAAATCCCGTTTAGGTAGGGGCAGACGCCGCCCTAGCATTCTTCACCCGAAGATTACTCCGAGCAGCAGAGGAAGCCACGCCGAGAAATCGCCAAGAACTACGAGATTTCTCGTGACAGCTACCGCGCCCTATCGTGGACGCGATCACCGAGAAGAACCGACTGTTTCGTGAATGGCAGCTCACTCGACAACCAGACACGAAGCGCCTCTTAAACCGCATGAGACGGGAAATTAAGGCAACAGTCAAGCAACACCGGAACCAGGAAAGGGAAGACCTTGTGTCTACCCTCAATCCTGAGGATGGCAGTGCATGGAGGTTGGTAAAAACCTTCCTACGCCGGCGACAGCGAATACCGCCTTTACAGGTCGGGAACGACTTCGCCAGCGACCCCGACGCGAAAGCCGGCGTCCGGTCTGACGCATTTGCGGCGAACTTCACACTGGCGGCCTACGCCGTTGACGACGACCACATACAGCGGGTCCATGAGCAACTGCCAACCGTGCGCGTCGCAAGGGAGGATGGCGACGTTATCGAGCCGATAACGGAGGAGGAAGTTGCTGTGTAGCTTCGCTCGCTGAACTCCAAGAAGGCTGGAGGCAGCGATGGCGTCACAAACCTCCTGCTGAATAGCCTTCCGCCGGGACTACACAGGCAACTTGCCGATGTTTTCAACGAGATTCTCCGATCAGGTGTCTACCCCTTTGCGTGGAAACACGCGGATGTCGTGGCCATTCTGAAATCCGGCAAGGACCCACGCCAGGAATCGAGCTCCCGTCCCTCTCAAAAGTTTTCGAGAGCCTGTACGCGAGAAGACTGAAGAGACACTTCACCCAGGAGGGCATCGTCCCGAACGAGCAGTTCGGGTTTCGAGAAGAACATGCCACTTCCCACCAGCTCTTGCGGGTGGTAGAACCGGCGACGAGGGCACTGGAAACAAGGGAATACTTTGGGGCAGTGTTCCTCGACGTCTCCCGAGCGTTTGACTCGGTGTGGCACGAGTCTCGAGTTCAAACTTTTTCAACAAGGGATACCGACGTCCCATATGACGCTGCTGCGGTCGTACCTGTCCGAACGAACCTTCCACGTGAGGGCTGACGACGGTACGTCCACAGACCGGCAGATACGTGCACGGGTGCCGCAGGGGTCGGTTCTCGGCCTCTCGCTGTACTCCTTGTACACTGCCGACGCGCCGAAAGTGGCAAGAGTCGAACAGACTCTGTACGCTGATGATACAGCCCTGTTCACTCGCAGGATGAACGCTCAAGTGCTGAGAAACCGCCTCCAACGAGGATGCGACGCCTTGGGCTCTTGGGCAACAAAGTGGCGGTTGAAAGTCAACGCCACAAAGAGCCAGGCAGTCGTCTTCACCCGAAGACTTCTGCCGCTAGGGCTTACGCCAGTCGAAACCCTGGGAGAGCCTATCCCATGGAGTGGGACGGCGAAATACCTATTGGTTACCCTAGACCGCAGGCTCACCTGGAAGCATCACATCCGTGATGTGAAAGGGAGAGCAATAGGACACCTTCGCGCTCTGTATCCGCTGCTAAACCCGCAATCGTCATTGCCACCGCAACACGGCATCACGCTTTACCTAACATTGGTCCACCCACTGTTACAGTATGCGGCCGTGGTCTGGGGGAAAGCCGCAGATGCTTACATTGTGACTCTGCAGCGGATACAGAACCGCGCCATGAAGACTGCTATGCATCTTCCGAGGCGCTTCTCGACGCGCCAACTCCTAGAGGACACCGGGATCCTGCCTCTCCGAGACAGGTTTCGCGCCATCGCCAGGAAGTTCTACGAGAAGATGGGACGCTCCCGCAACCGGCTCATCCGTGGACTGGGCCAACAACCTCATCACAGGCCAACCACGCGTTGGCCTGACCTGCTGAGGGATTAAGTTTTACTAATCCCTCACCCGAGTGCGTCTTTCCCCCTTACAGATTACACCAGCTAGGACCAATCAACAAGAGTGGAACCGTAGGAATGACAAATTTTGTCTAAACTGCACCACCTCGAGCCCAGGATAGGCTCGTCTTTTCAGCGTCAGCGTCGGCGTCTCTGAGTGCGCCACCAAAATCGTTCTGCTTCTAGTCTTTCCCATTGCTTGACGACCCCTATGCCCTGAAAGCACATGATCATGGGCCTGCTTTAAGACATCCTCTCTCAAACTCTTTGGTAACATGGTAACACTACCCGTGGTCCCCATCTCGTAACTCTACACAACAAATTTCCCTCCACAATGAAATGTGGCTGAGTTCTAAAACTCCTCATCCTCTGCTTGTGTCCTTTTCCATTCCGCGACACTCTTACCCATTACTTCTGATGTGTCTAACTTGCGACTTAATGCATCTGTATTCCCGTGTTTCTCCCCTGGCTTATGAATTACATCAAATTCAAACTCACTTAATTTTAGAGCCCACCGTGTTAACCGACTAGAAAAATCCTTGAATCCCAGTGAACATCTCAACGCCGCATGATCTGTCATGACCTTAAACTTCCTACCATAAAGGTAACATCTAAAATACGTTACTTCATATATTACAGCCAACATCTCCTTTTCTGTTGTGGAATAATCCTGCTCTGCCCTATTTAACTCACTAGAAGCATGCGTCACAGTATACTCCTGTCCCTTTATTATTTTCCCCAGACCACATCCTACTGCGCCATTTGAAGCGTCTCATGATAAGATGAAGTCTGCTTCAAAATTCGGAAATACTAACACCGGGCAGGCCTCGGTGGCCGAGCAGTTCTAGGCGCTTCAGTCGGGAACTGCGCGACTGCTACGGTCGCAGGTTCGAATCCAACCTCGGGCATGGATGTGTGTGATGTCCTTAGGTTAGTTAGGTTTAAGTAGTTCTAAGTTCTAGGGGACTTATGACTTCAGATGTTAAGCCCCATAGTGCTCAGAGCCATTTGAATCATTTGAACCAACACCGGACCAGAAACTAATCTCATTATTAATTCATCGAACGCTTGCTGGCATTCTACCGTCCATTGAAATTTAACCCCTTTCTTTAAAAGCTTTGTTAACGGCTAGGCTACTTTAGCAAAATCCTTTACAAATTTACGATGATATGAACATAACCCAATATACGACTGTATCTGCTTCGTTGTACGTGGTGTCGGAAAATTTTGAACTGCTTCTGTTAATCGAGGATCGGTTTGAACCCCTTGTTTACTGATTACATGACCTAAATATTTGATCTGCGTCTGAGCAAAATTACATTTTTCTAAAGTTAATGTTAACCGTGGCGGCAGCAATCTTCTAAAGCCTTCTCTTAAACGCGATACATGTACTGGTATATCCTTCGAAAATACTATAATGTCATCTGAGTAAGCCATACATGTGTTTGGTTTCAATCACCTTAAAATCCCATTTAATAATCGATGAAAAGTGGCCGGTGCATTCTTCAACTCGAACGGCGTAC
Source organism: Schistocerca serialis cubense (assembly GCF_023864345.2). Taxonomy (NCBI): domain Eukaryota; kingdom Metazoa; phylum Arthropoda; class Insecta; order Orthoptera; family Acrididae; genus Schistocerca; species Schistocerca serialis. The sequence continues at coordinate 338,550,248 of NC_064641.1, read as the reverse complement.
GTATATACTGATAGTGTCCCCCGAGAACAGTAAAAGCTGTCTTCGCCCCATCCTCTAGCGCTACTTCCAACTGGTGGTATCCACTCCGTAAATCCATCGTCGTTAAATACTTACATTGTTCCAGATTATCCCATGTGTCGGTGATATCCGGAATCGGATATGCGTCCGAAATAGTTTTCGCATTCAGAAACCTATAATCACAACAAAATCCATATTTCCTTGTACCATCCACCGACTTCTTAGGTACGAGAACTACATTGCTTGAATACGGACTATCGCTCTGCTCTATGATTCGATCCCGTAGTTGTTGTTATATAAACTCCTCTTGTAGCGGTTGCATATGACGTGCTACCCTACATGGTTTCCAAAACACTGGTGTATTACCCTCCGCTGGTATGTGATCCATCGTAATCGGTGGTGCCGGTAACTTACCGTCCGTTCCGAATAAATCGCTAAATGTCACAAACAGTTCCTCCAACGCGACCCTGTCGTCTCCCTGCAAATGCTGTGATTTTCCACTCAATTGCGCTGCATCGACGTTTTGCTTGTGGATCGCCTCTAAATCCTCCCAATCGAGGTCATCTTCATCAAAAAACGCCAGTGTGGCCAATAACAACCCTTTCGACAAGCTAAAGTCCACTCAGTCAAAGTTATCTATCCTCAAAGGAACCCTATAATCTCCTTGCCGATCGTTTTGGTCGAGTGGTTATAGGCGCTTCAATCCGGAACCGCACTGCTGCTACGGACGCAGGTTCGAATCCTGCATCGGTCATGGATGTGTGTCATGTCCTTAGGTTAGTTAGGTTTAAGTAGTTCTAAGTCTAGGGAAGCGATGACCTCCGATGTTGTCCCATAGTGCTCAGAGCCATTGGAGCCGTATAATCTCCTTCCACATAACTTCCGTAAGCTAAACTCCTCCGCACAAAACAGTGCTCATTATCCTACTCCTCAATACTCGAGTGGCTCCACGAAGTACAACGTCCCCTTCGGGACGTCCGTATTTATCGAAACCAAGACTACCTTCCCTGTATCTGCCAGTATGTTATCCTGCTGATCGACCTTTAATGAATCCGTTCGCAGTTTAGCTGGCGTCATCTTCGCGTTAAGTGCGCCTTGCGTCATTCGACCATTTGCAACCGCTTCCCTCTTGGAAAACATTGTTCCTCTGAGATCCACTGTTTGTTGCCAAAGATCTATCTTTGCACCATGTTTTTCAAGGAAGTCCAGTCCGTCAATCACCGAATACCCCTCGCCCACACATGGTAACACTTTACCTGCTCACTTAGGCTTAGTTCCTGCGATCACAAGTTGAAGTACCGTCGTACCCAATGACTCCACTTTATTATCCCCCACCCCACGTAACCTATAACGTGGTGGCTCAAGCCTTCTCCTTCTAATCAGATCTAGACTAATAACAGACACGTGTGTCCCCATGTCAACCAGAAACCTCTTTTCCCTTTCGTTCACATAGCCTAATAAGCAGCATTCTGTCTGTGCACCTACAAGCGCATCACCTAATTTCACTGAAACCACCCTCCGACGGTTGAAGCAGTCCCGTTCTCGTTTAACAGCTGCTGCCGCTGAGGTTCCCCTCTACTTTTACTCCTGCAGTTCACTGCCTGGTGACCCATATTCCCACATGAGTAACATAGCAATTGACGCAGACACTACGTCCTAATATGCCCTACCTGACCACAACCAAAACACTTAATTTCTACTGCCAGAACTTTATGCTCCACCTTTTGCTTCGTCGCATAATCTACTTCCTCCAAGTATGTGGCAATCCCTAGAGCAGCCACAAGATCACTGGAATTGTCCATTCTCACCCGACGTGACATCTCATGCGGTACTCCCTGCAAAAACATATCTAACGCCCTGCCCTTGGCCTCCTGTAAAAGCACTCTATTCGTCTCCCCATTTGGTGACAGTTCAAACGTTTGTGCATTCAGCTTTCGAATCCCGTCTGAGAACACCTCCACAGTCTCATTTCTTCTCATAACTAAAGCACTTCATTTGTCCCGAAAAAAAACTGGTACTAATCTGTTTTTGGTACATCTGGCGTAACCCAGCCGCAAGCTCTGCAAACGTCCCCACATTGTTCAACGTTTGATGGTACAATACATACCACTTGGCATCCCCTATGAAGCGTAACTTCGCCACACTCAAAATTATAACATCCGACTACCCATTGGCCTCAGCCATTGTGATAACGTCATTAAGGAATACCAACACATCCTCCACTGTCTTACGCGAAAAGGGGTTAATCAATGCCACGCTTGCCCGGTGAAACAGTCCCTGACCTGCAGTTTACTTTCACCTCATGTCCCCTCCCCTACTTTCAATGCCTCAAATCTCCCCGCTAATTCTTCATTTTTTTTTTTTTTGGTCCCTTATCCTTACCTCCGACAATACCAGAATTTGCTCAGTTAGAGCGGCTACAGCTTCCGCTGCAGTCACTGCCGCAGCCTCCGCTGTTGCTCCCTGCTTGCCGTGTTTCCACCATTTTGCTTATAGCTCTGCAGTTAGTATTAACTCCACTCTGCTACTCCTAAAGCTTAGTTCTTGACCCGAATCATCGCCCATTTACATTCTGAACAACTGAGCAACAAATGTCCAGATCTGTTACAAATAAAACAACTCTTTGGCACCCAGTTTGTACATGGTAATCCGTGACCAGACAGGTTACAAAAATTACATCGCTTAGGCACTATGTCGTTATGTGCCCCATTTCCCCTGAATTCAGATAATCTACAGGCTCCTCCAGCCTTACAAAAGACACCTTCAAAAAGTCCATCCTAATTTACACTTATCCCCTTAAAACACAAAAGAATGACACATAACAACAAATCAAACGTCACTCACCCATCCCCATCGTGCTCGTGCGCAGGTGACAGGCCTGCTTTCCTCTCTGTACTGGTATGGACGAACACTTCCCGAACGACAAGACGTAACAAGATGTGTGCGACCACCCGCCCCGAATGCAACCAAACACCTCAACTACCCCTCTACACATGCACACCTCAATGCTACTTGCCCAACTTCAAATGTTGGAGTGGAAATCCGGTACCAGCGTTGTAATCGGCACCACTTCTGAACCCACTGTTGTGGGCCATTGATGGTCGAACCCGGGACTCCAGATGGCCGAGCTGAAGGCGGGGCCCACAGCGCCACTTCACTTCAGGAGGCCGAGCAAGTTCAATAGCGTCAAGGGTAGCGCAGAGTGATATTCGGAAGCATTTCTTTATTCACATAATTTACAGTACTACGATGTGTGCAGCATAGTGTCGGCGTGCCGCCCGCAGCATTGTCCCGTGAGTCCAGCGGGCTCAGCAACTCCTAGTATGCCGACACCGCTGCTCCGTCATCAAGGCCGCTCAGCTGGAAGGTGGCTGTGCTCTGCCCAGTTGCCACTCGCCGAGGCGTCGCATCTTGCGTCGCGTAGCTGCCTGCAATTCTGGAGCCTGTTACAGTCCCTGGTCCCCACAGCCCTCAACCCCGTTTGGCCTGCTCGGTCCGATCATGGTACGAAGGTGAATGTACTGGTCACACGTGGCCCTTGGCCACTGCTGCTCCCAGGACAGGACCTGACTCGAACCCGCACCCTCCTGGATGCGATGCCGCAACTTGCTGCTAATGGTGCTTGCCAGATATCAACACCTGCTGCTGTCTCCGGTTCTGCTCCAGCGCTGCACCTCCCACAGCGTATGCCTCATCCGGACCATGGTATGCCAGGTGGGGAGCGAACGTAGCCCGTCGTGGACCCGCTGTAGACCACTGTCACTGCCCTCCTTCCGGCAGACCGTGTAATCTCCAAGTACCCGGCTGCTGTTCCGTCCCGCCCTGGTGTTGCATCCCCAGAGGCGGAATACAGCCCGAACAAGTACATGGAAGTAAGTACAGGCTTACATGATTGCTGCCAGACTTGCCCCTAAAAGCGTAGACCAACACAGGTCCTACCTGACTCTCGTCTGACTTGGCACACTGCTCAAACTAGGCGTGCCTGACTATTTATACTTCCTTTCCCCTCGCCTCTGACGTAGTGTCAGAGAGAGACAGAAACTATGGCAGAGGTAAATTCCCATACTTCAGTCATTTACACATCGCTGTTCCCGGCTCTGGCCTACTTCCTCGCCTCACACATCCCATTAACTTAAAGCAAACGCAGAAGTTCCCTGCCTCGCTGTTGATTTACAGCAAACAATCCGTATGTGCAATACGCCACTACAGCTCCACGCCATGTTTACTCTGCCTGGCCTAACGCATTTACTGAATTTTAACAAAATTCCCCTTTTCTACAACTAATACTAGCGCAGCAAGAGGTTGAAAATATGCCCATTACAGTGGACAGCATTCCAGTCGCATGCCTGCTTCCAACGCAAGTGCGTTGCAAAGAGCTTGTTATGCACGCATCAGTCTCGATCGTAAAGGATGCTGGACTTCAAAAATGATCGTCTTCACGCGTTAAAGCATACGGGTTTTCTATACAGATATCAGTGCATGCGTTGCCATTAAATATTCTATATCGAGACATGAGATAACTCGATGCTCAATATCCAAGGCTGTTCACCACCGGTCATGGTGGGGAACAAACTCAGTAGTACATATTAATAAAGTCTAATCGTCCGTACTGCTTTTTCCTCGTGCTCGCCCCATTACATATGCGTTACGTGACTCCATCATCGTTAAGAAATCAAATGAGGCCCTGAGTTTATGTTGGTATTTCAGAGAAGCCAGTTTTCAGATTTGTGGGTGCAACCCCTATGCAACATCGGGAAAAATCTGTTTCCCCATCGTAATCAAGGTAGATGCTTCCCCAGTCTTGACCTTCTCTGATGCACACATGTAGATGGTAGTCTATGAGGTGTCTCAGAAATATCTGGTCTTCAATCGGTAATTGGCCTACATAAATGCCTGTGCTACCTTTCAGCATTGTTTGTGTGACGCTAGTTATCTAGTCGTCGTGGAGTAGCTATTAGTCGGGTGCCATCCTCCTGTAATACACAAATGAAGTGATCCACATGAGAAACCGTAAAAGGAAATATGAACAATTTAAGATTCTTGATGGCACTAAGGTAAAAATGACTCCATACCCCCTTTCGAAAACTACTGTTTTCAAAATATAATTTCTTCCGTTGAATCAGTTGTATTCTATGATGTTTTGTTCAATTTTATATTCACAACACATTAAAGTTTATAAATGATATTTCCTATGAGTGCAACATGATCAATATGAGCGCAGTAAAAATTGTTTTACGTTTCTTTAAATGCTGCTCCATGGCTTCGCTTGTCCCTGCGTCAATTCAACAAAATTACATCATGTGGAGAGAAAAGCATGTTAGCTCGATAAATAGGTACTATGGTGAAACTTCCTGGCAGATTAAAACTGTGTGCCCGACCGAGACTCGAACTCGGGACCTTTGCCTTTCGCGGGCAAGTGCTCTACCAACTGAGCTACCGAAGCACGACTCACGTCCGGCACTCACAGCTTTACTTCTGCCAGTACCTCGTCTCCTACCTTCCAAACTTTACAGTACTATGGTGTTAAAGTGAATGCAGTATGCAAGAAAATCAATTCAGTATACTGACAATGCAGAAGACGGCAGCTTCCATCTCTGAAAGCCAAAGCTTCTACACCACACAGCACAGACTGGGCTCGAGGAAGAGCTGATCAGAAAGAAAACCTGGGTGAATGAAAGTATAGTTACCCAATGATTACACCCATCAGCCCTGAGGGAAAAATGCTAACGATACTCACGTATACTAGTATACTGCCTAATTTAGGCCCTCGGTGTCAGTGTCCCCCGTTGTGTTCAATTACTCAGAGTTTGGAGTGAGGTAGTAGACACGAGACAATAACCACAATCAGAAGAAGAAGACCACTTACAGTCCAAGATGAAGTGTCCAGCTGATGCCGACAGACTTCAATGCCAACAGCAGCAGTCACTGGCTGAGGTTAAGTCCACATGCAGTTAAGTTGTGCACCTCGCACCGCCGGATCGTCCATTTGGTGAATAGCTTTTGCCAACTGCCACCCACCTGGCACACGTAGCTCACCATCCGCCCTATCATTACGCGTCACACAGAGTAGGCCTACATTGTTGCTGTCCATCGCTCAGAGCGAGCCCACGACACAGTCATCAGCCATACCGGCGGCTGCTGATTAACCCCACTTGCTCCGGCGGGCTATAGACTGTCGCTGCGGTAGAGCCCAGCAGGGCTAGCTTCCGCAGTCTGTCATCAATAGCCGTACTTCCTTGCACCACTGCTCTGTTGCTGTGCTTAATCAGTATGACGATCCAGCCACCAACTCACAGGTACAGTGTTTCAGGTGGGAAACTGCTGCAGCGACTTTATCCAACTACTTCAAGAGGCCGCTGATCGCTCCTACAACGTCGATTCCATCACTGTGTTTGTCACGAATAAAAGACTTTCTTGACCAGGGATGTTACACTGAAGAGCCACATTACAACACCAGCCACAACCACCGCTGCTGTCACCTACTTGTGAGGATACTGCACTTCATCCATACATAACGCCACGCCAGGCCAACCACCGTCTTTTGGGTCGTCGTAACTCGACCACAAGTAAGAAAAGAATGGTGACTGTTACGTCGACCAGCTGCTATACCGAAAACCTGTTACGATGGAAATAACATTTGTCGCCTTTCTTAGTACCTATTGTTACGATTTTTGTCCCAGCTGTTGTTGTGTTCTGCTTCTGTTGTTGTTAATGTGTTACCTTAGCAAGAGATAGAATAAAATTATAACTAGAAGACCTTTGAGGTATTCCAGGGAGGCGGTTTCCATTAACGTGCGACGTATCTCGGTGTGATATCGTATCGGTTGTTTCACGTTAGGAAAATGATGGTTCAACAGACCCAAAGTCATATGTTTCCAAAGCATTAAATCCTGTCCGAAGTCACAAGTCGCAAATTCGAAAGGAGGCATTGTTGACTGTCCATGCTATCCAGCATTTCCGTACGTACTTGTACAGAACAAAGTTTCTCTTAATAACAGATTACACCGCATTAAATGCGCTCTTCATTCCTAGATCAGCCTTGCCAGAAATCACATAACCGAGGCCTTAAGGTTGGACACTGTTCCGTGTTTATACAATCTAAATCCACGAGTAAAAATTTGACTGTAGACACACAACGAACCTCTCCCACTGCCTGACACTGATTTCGATCGGCAATGGTAGTGTGTTTTCAGTCAGAGAAGTCTGCTACACCCTCACTGATTTTACAATCCCTGCAGCAGCAGCGGCATCAAAAAAGCACCTGATGGCAAATATTATTGGTAGGCCACAGCGACGTCCTCCTGGTAACAGAGGACACTCTCCCAGTTGTCTTATGCCCCAGACCCTAGAAGCGATTGCTGGAGTTATAACATAGTACTACTATGGAATATCAGGGACCAAAGCGCTTGCACACTGCCACACGTACAGGACGGAAAATGATAAGGACATAGCGCACGTCATTAGAGGGAGCTAATAGAATTAAGAGCAGCAAATAGCACCTCTTAATGCGTTCTCGCCCTCAACGAATAGCCGCCATTTGATTGTTAATGTTAATTTGTTTAATACAGTCAGGTTTTCGGCTTTGTAGACATTCTCAGGTGCTTGTTGAAATCTTAAAACATATCTGACCATTCTGTGATTTGTCATCCTCGAAAAAACATATTTGTGGTATCGTGTAATACGATAACTGTCTATTAATACGACAACTGTCTATAAGACCAGAAATATGTTTATCCGACGATGACGTGTCAAATATAGGTCAGACATATTTTAACATTTCAACATGCACTTAAGAATGGCTAAAAAGCCGAAGTGATGATTGTGTAAAATAAATAACAACCAACAGTCACATGACGGATGTTTATTTCAAGAAATTCTATACGACTTAGGTCCCCCACGAAGGAAACATTGTTGCATATCGATCTTGTAAGCCAGTTAGTAGTCCTGTGAGACTTGTAGCTGTTGAATTTCTTGTTTGCAAAACTCCCACAGCACAATCAGCAATTCACCCGCAGTCGCCAGTTATCGTAACTGAAGTTCTCCCGCAAGCGTTTGTCACTGACAACGGTTTCCACTTCTCCTCTGCCTCATTCCAGGCTTCTGCTCAGGACACGGTACACTCGACCTCCTCGTCATCCCTTTCCAATCCAACGGTAAATCAGAACAGCTCGAGAGGACCTTAATGGGGAAGATGAGGAAGGCTCTAAATTTCCCTTCCTGTGACATGCTTACTCTCTTTTTGAGCAGTTATAGGTTCACTCCAGTCGACAGAAAAAATCTGGCGGAGTTTCTGCATGGCTGCAGGATCAAGGAGACAATGCTCGCCACGTTCTTTGGTGGGCAAACAGGTATTCCGTAGGCTTTCGAGGGTTATGTATGTGGCGAGCATGTGTTTTCAACAGAATGCCTGGCTGCTGCTTCTACAGCTGACGGAAATCAGTTGCATCCAGCTGCTGCAGGAGGACCCATCTATATCGGACGTTCACCACTGCCAGCTGCCACTGTGCATGGAGTGACAGCTGCTATTACTCTTCGACGGCAGGCACCAGCCTCCGTTCTATCGGCAACAGCCTAAACACCCAGCCTGTCGGCTAGTAAAGTCGTCGGCAGTGAGCAGAAATCACGATAACATTGTAGACGACAGGAGAAGCGAGATTGTCAGCAGATGGCCTCCGGTGTTGGAGGCAATACCACTATCCCAGCACACCGACTTGACAAGAGTATGCATCTGGCCTAGGACTCGGCACGCCGTCATCATGAGACACTTTGATGTCTGTCTCCGGGTACACTAATCGACTGGTAGCAGCCAATGAGGAGTTACCCACCTTGGATCCATTTCCTTAACGACATCAGTGATTTTGCTTCTTACTCGCGCTGGATGTTGAGATGGTACTGGCCAGTAAGGGCTTCCAGTTTCGCCGGTCTAGACATACAGCGGACGAATTTGAGCACATGTTCCGAATCGATGAGGGAGAAATCCTATATCCAGCAAAGAAGCCGATATGGAAGGTGAGAGAGTGAGACAGTATTTAGGACCCCGACCCCGCTCAAGCGTAAGCGTCGTCCGCGTACGAGCAGGCCACTACAGACCGTAGAGGCAAGGAGGAAAACCAACTGCCTCGGCACCCGGAGCACGCACGTCGCCTGTATTTATTAGATCCCCACTGTCAATCATTGTACGATCACCATCCTTAAACAAGGCCATCAGTATATAATTTACGAAGAGTTTTGATGTTCTTGTTGACTTTGAATTCGACACTGTTCGGCTCTTTGTGTTTTTAGCTTCGTACAGGAACACCAATAGCTTGTAACCCTCACGAGAGTACCACACAATCCCCCTTATTGTTCATTTTCCTTTTGCAACATTCTGTGTATGGAGACTTGATGTTCTGCAAAGTAGAGTTTCAGTTGAACGGTGCGTTTTTACCATGAGGTTTTTCCGAAATCCACAGAAGACGGAAGCATGCCTCATTAAAGGAATGAGTTATAACTGGGGGACGCGACCAGCTTCCGGAAGACCTGAGTCATTGAGTAAGGGAAAAAGGCCGCTCTGTTAGTATCAAATTAGCCAGGTGCTAGTAGGACACGCACCCTGAGGGTTCCGTGCAAACTTGCTTATCTATATAAACTTTATCCATTCAGGGAATCGAGCATATTAATTATTTTTGCCTGTTATCGACATTGATAACGGCAAGGTATCGGTAGCAGAGACTCCAAGGCTTTTAAAAATATTTGAATTTCACGTTTGAAATCGGATAACAAATGAAAACAGAAATATTTTTGTGTGATATAACCTAATTACAAATCAACAATTTCATATTTTTCCCTTTACTTGTACTGTGAAACCTAGCTTCTTGCCGAATTTCATGATTCCATGTCAACGGGATTTACCCTCTAGGTCTTAATGATTGAGTTGGTGTCTATCAAAATACGTGGCGCTAATGACCGAATCTTTTGTTTGTATTGGCTTGGAAGCTTAAATTTTCTACACAGCCAAGGAACCATAGACTTTAGCATGAGCGATAAATCTGAAATTCACACTCCAAACTGTTCCAGAGAAAAAGGGCTCTTAAAGATGGACAGACAGGCACGTGGATGAAAAACAACAAAGATATTTTTCTCTTCTGATATAATAAAAAGATAGCAATTTTAGCGTCTTTTTCTTAACTTGTACTGTGAACCCTTGCTTCTTGCCAATTTTCATGATTCTAGATCAATAGAAAGCACGCTATACGTTTCGACGAGCAAATTTTTTAGAGTCAAAATATATGGTATAAATGGCTATACCTTTTGATTGCATTGACGGAGAAACTTACAATTCTCACGGCACCAAGGAGCCTAGACTTCAGTATGTGACACAAATTTGAACTTATCAAGCCGAACTGTTCCAGAGACAAAGGATCTTAATGAGAGAACAGACAGGTGGAAAAAAAACACGTAAAGTATTTTTTCGTGTGAGATAATTACAAAGAAAATAGGCCTATTTCCGGGCTTTTCCTCTACGTCTTCTTTGAAACATTACATCTGCCAAATTTCATGACTCTAGGTCGATGGTACGATGTCGTTAGCACAGCACGCACCACCAAGGAGCACCACAGGCGTCTATAGATAGACCAACCACTCCAGAGACGGCATATAGCCCGGCGATAGCGAAACCGAGGGGTCACAGCGCTGGCGATAGGAAAGTAATATGCGTTGGCGCCACAGCGGAGTCGGCGATTACAGCTCGGCTACCGAGAAGACCACCTGCTTCTTCTGTATTTGGCGGCACACATTCTCCTCATCTCCCCCCCATGAACCATACACCTAGCAGTTAGCAGTTGGTGGGGAGGCTTGCGTGCCTCATCGATACAGATAGCCGTACCTTAGGTGCAACCTCAACGGAGGGGTATCTTCTGGGAGACCAGACAAACGTGTGGTTCCTGAAGAGGGGCATCAGCCTTTTCCGTAGTTGCAAGGGCAACAGTCTGGATGATTGACTGATCTGACGTTGTAATACTAACCAAAACGGCCTTGCTGTGCTGGTACTACGAACGGCTGAAAGCAAGGGGAAACTACGGCCGTAATTTTTCCCGAGGGCATGCAGCTTTACTGTATAGTTAAATTACGATGGCGTCCTCTTGGGTAAAATATTCCGGAGTTAAAATAGTCCCCCATTCGGATCTCCGGGCGGGGACTACTCAAGAGGACGTCGTTATCAAGAGGAAGAAAACTGGCGTTCTACGGATCGGAGCGTGGAATGTCAGATCCCTTAATAGGGCAGGTAGGTTAGAAAATTGAAAAAGGGAAATGGATAGGTTACAGTTAGATACAGTAGGAATTTGTGAAGTTCGCTGGCAGGAGGAACAAGACTTCTGGTCAGGTGACTACAGGGTTATAAACACAAAATCAAATAGGGGTAATGTAGGAGTAGGTTTAATAATGAATAGGAAAATAGGAATGCGGGTAAGCTACTACAGACAGCATAGTGAACGCATTATTGTGGCCAAGAGAGATACGAAGCCCACACGTACTACAGTAGTACAAGTTTATATGCCAACTAGCTCTGCAGATGACGAAGAAATCGAGGAAATGTATGATGAAATAAAAGAAATTATTCAGATTGTGAAGGGAGACGAAAATTTAATAGTCATGGGTGACTGGAATTCGGCAGTAGGAAAAGGGAGAGGAGGAAACGTAGCAGGTGAATATGGATTGGGGCTTAGAAATGAAAGAGGAAGCCGCCTGGTAGAATTTTGCGCAGAGCACAACTTAATCATAGTTAACACTTGGTTCAAGAATCATGAAAGAAGGTTGTATACATGGAAGAAGCCTGGAGATACTGACCGGTTTCAGATAGATTATATAATGGTAACACAGAGATTTAGGAACCAGGTTTTAAATTGTAAGACATTTCCAGGGGCAGATGTGGATTCTGACCACTATCTATTGGTTATGACCTGTAGAATAAAGCTGAAGAAACTACAAAAAGGTGGGAATTTAAGGAGATGGGACCTGGATAAACTCACTAAACCAGAGGTTGTACAGAGTTTCAGGGAGAGCATAAGGGAACAATTGACAGGAATGGGGGAAAGAAATACAGTAGAAGAAGACTGGGTAGCTTTGAGGGATGACGTAGTGTGGGTAGCAGAGGATCAAGTAGGTAAAAAGATGAGGGCTAGTAGAAATCCTTGGGTGACAGAAGACATACTGAATTTAATTGATGAAAATAGAAAAAAAATGCAGTAAATGAAGCAGGCAAAAAGGAATACAAACGTCTCAAAAATGAGATCGACAGGAAATACAAAATACACTCCTGGAAATGGAAAAAAGAACACATTGACACCGGTGTGTCAGACCCACCATACTTGCTCCGGACACTGCGAGAGGGCTGTACAAGCAATGATCACACGCACGGCACAGCGGACACACCAGGAACCGCGGTGTTGGCCGTCGAATGGCGCTAGCTGCGCAGCATTTGTGCACCGCCGCCGTCAGTGTCAGCCAGTTTGCAGTGGCATACGGAGCTCCATCGCAGTCTTTAACACTGGTAGCATGCCACGACAGCGTGGACGTGAACCGTATGTGCAGTTGACGGCTTTTGAGCGAGGGCGTATAGTGGGCATGCGGGAGGCCGGGTGGACGTACTGCCGAATTGCTCAACACGTGGGGCGTGAGGTCTCCACAGTACATCGATGTTGTCGCCAGTGGTCGGCGGAAGGTGCACGTGCCCGTCGACCTGGGACCGGACCGCAGCGACCCACGGATGCACGCCAAGACCGTAGGATCCTACGCAGTGCCGTAGGGGACCGCACTGCCACTTCCCAGCAAATTAGGGACACTGTTGCTCCTGGGGTATCGGCGAGGACCATTCGCAACCGTCTCCATGAAGCTGGGCTACGGTCCCGCACACCATTAGGCCGTCTTCCGCTCACGCCCCAACATCGTGCAGCCCGCCTCCAGTGGTGTCGCGACAGGCGTGAATGGAGGGACGAATGGAGACGTGTCGTCTTCAGCGATGAGAGTCGCTTCTGCCTTGGTGCCAATGATGGTCGTATGCGTGTTTGGCGCCGTGCAGGTGAGCGCCACAATCAGGACTGCATACGACCGAGGCACACAGGGCCAACACTCGGCATCATGGTGTGGGGAGCGATCTCCTACACTGGCCGTACACCACTGGTGATCGTCGAGGGGACACTGAATAGTGCACGGTACATCCAAACCGTCATCGAACCCATCGTTCTACCATTCCTAGACCGGCAAGGGAACTTGCTGTTCCAACAGGACAATGCACGTCCGCATGTATCCGGTGCCACCCAACGTGCTCTAGAAGGTGTAAGTCAACTACCCTGGCCAGCAAGATCTCCGGATCTGTCCCCCATTGAGCATATTTGGGACTGGATGAAGCGTCGTCTCACGCGGTCTGCACGTCCAGCACGAACACTGGTCCAACTGAGGCGCCAGGTGGAAATGGCATGGCAAGCCGTTCCACAGGACTACATCCAGCATCTCTACGATCGTCTCCATGGGAGAATAGGGCCTGCATTGCTGCGAAAGGTGGATATACACTGTACTAGTGCCGACATTGTGCATTCTCTGTTTCCTGTGTCTATGTGCCTGTGGTTCTGTCAGTGTGATCATGTGATGTATCTGACCTCAGGAATGTGTCAATAAAGTTTCCCCTTCCTGGGACAATGAATTCACGGTGTTCTTATTTCAATTTCCAGGAGTGTAATTAAGCAGCGATGGCTAGAGGACAAATGTAGGGATATAGAGGCTTATCTCACTAGGGGTAAGATAGATACAGCCGACAGGAAAATTAAAGAGACCTTCAGAGAAAAGAGAACCACTTCTATGGATATCAAAAGCTCAGATGGAGACCCAGTTCTAAGCAAAGAAGGGAAAGCAGAAAGGTGGAAGGAGTATATAGAGGGTTTATACAAGGGCGATGTAATTGAGGACAATATTATGGAAATGGAAGAGGATGTAGATGAAGATGAAATGGGATATATAATACTGCGTGAAGAGTTTAACAGAGCACTGAAAGACCTGAGTCAAAACAAGGCCCCAGGAGTAGACAACATTTCCTTAGAACTACTGACAGCCTTGGGAGAGCCAGTCCTGACGAAACTCTACCACCTGGTGAGCAAGATGTTGAAACAAGCGAAATACCCTCAGACTTCAAGAAGAATATAATAATTCCAATCCCAAAGAAAGCAGGTGTGGACAGATGTGAAAATTACCGAACTATAAGTTTAATAAGTCACAGCTACAAAATACTAACGCGGGTTCTTTACAGACGAATGGAAAAACTAATAGAAGCCGACCTCGGGGAAGATCTTGGATTCCGTAGAAATGTTGGGACACGTTATGCAGTACTGACCCTACTACTTATCTTAGAACTAGATTAAGGAAAGGCAAACCTACGTTTCTAGCATTTGTAGACTTAGAGAAAGCTTTTGACAATATTGTCTGCAATACGCTCTTTCAAATTCTGAAGGTGGCAGGGGTAAAATACAGGGAGCGAAAGGCTATTTACAATTTGTATAGAAACCAGATGGCAGTTATAAGAGTCGAGGGACATGAAAGGGAAGTAGTCGTTAAGAAGGGAGTGAGACAGGGTTGTAGTCTCTCCCCGATGACATTCAATGTGTATATTGAGCAAGCAGTGAAGGAAAGAAAAGAAAAATTCGGCGTAGGTATTAAAATCCATGAAGAAGAAATAAAAACTTTGAGGTTCGCCGATGACATTGTAATTCTGTCAGAGACAGCAAAGGACTTGGAAGAGCAGTTGAATGGAAAGGATTGTGTCTTGAAAGGCGGGCATAAGATGAACATCGACAAAAGCAAAACGAGGATAATGGAATGTAGTCGAGTTAAGTCGGGTGATGCTGAGGGAATTAGATTAGGAAATGAGACACTTAAGGTAGTAAAGGAATTTTGCTATTTGGGGAGCAAAATAACTGATGATGGTCGAAGTAGAGAGGATATAAACTGTAGACTGGCAATGGCAAGGAAAGCGTTTATGAGGAAGAGAAATTTGTTAACATCGAGTATAGATTTAAGTGTCAGGAAGTCATTTCTGAAAGTATTTGTATGGAGTGTAGCCATGTACGGAAGTGAAACATGGACGATAAATAGTTTGGACAAGAAGAGAATAGAAGCATTTCAAATGTGGTGCTACAGAAGAATGCAGAAGATTAGATGGGTAGAACGCATAACTAATGAGGAAGTATTGAATAGGATTGGGGAGAAGAGAGGTTTGTGGCACAACTTGACTAGAAGAAGGGATCGGTTGGTAGGACATGTGTTGAGGCATCAAGGGATCACCAATTTGCTGTTGGAGGCCAGCGTGGAGGGTAAAAATCGTAGAGGGAGACCAAGAGATGAATACACTAAGCAGATTCAGAAGGATGTAGGTTGCAGTAGGTACTGGGAGATGAAGAAGCTTGCACAGGATAGAGTAGCATGGAGAGCTGCATCAAACCAGTCTCAGGACTGAAGACCACAACAACAACAACATTTTCCTTCTAGCAAGTTCACACCAACCCGTCTTCTACGGACATTCGAGTAGGACAAGAACTCTATACTATCCAGCGTTAGCTTCTGGAATAGTATTTGACCTTCAGGATCAGGTACCTGGGCTTATTTGTACAAACGTGAGCATTCGTCAATAAATGTCTGTGTATTGTCAGTAATCATTATCAGTGTTTCAGTGCTCTGCTCTTTATCCTCTCAAAGTGTTTCTCTCAGTGCAGTATAAATAGTTGGTGGCTAACTGTAATATGTCCCTCTGTCGTTATATTTAATATACGATACAACAAATGGAAAGAACCGAAAGGCTTTTGATGAGAGAGTTTTCGAGGACCAAAATATGTGACATAAACGGATACATTTGGTATATTTAGATTGCATTGATTTAAGTGTTTACAATTTTTACGCGGTCTAGGGACGGTAGACCTTAGTTTGTGACATACATTTGAACTTGATGTGCGAAACTGTTCCGGAGAAAAACGGTTCTTTAGGTTGGACAGAATGGCAGACAGACTGATAAAAGAACAGCAGAGGAATCCTATAAAGATTTCGTTTTTATAGATTGAGACACGGAACCATAAAGACGGACCTTTGTTTAATCTGAAGACTTCTAGGCGACTGATGAATGTACAGAAATACCTGGAAGCACTCTCAGCAGTTTTCTCAAAAAAATTTAGTGTGTACGTCGCTAAGGAAATGGCCACGGGCAGTCGGAAACGCCGCATTCAAGACGGCCTTAGAGTGCTACCTGAGTTACTGTGCTCCAAGTCGACTACCCGCTAGAGACATTTTGAGCAAAAATAAAAAATGGCATCTTTGAACAAATACTGACTGGATGTAGTTATCCAACAGTGAATGTTCATTGAGTGACACTGAAAACTGAGTCTACAAATGTTAAGATGATACGATGAGAAATTCGACAGGGGAAGATGGACAAAAACTGTAAGCTGGCCATTGAGGAGATCTTCCTGAGTTCTGGAGCTTTCTTAGTTGACCCTGAGTTTTCAGACTCATACTTGGATCACTCTGAGAATCGCACTGAAGACCCTTTTGGTGTATTCTAATGCGACATTCCTAGGATACTCACCTGCTGTATCAGATAGAGCATTCTTAATTTGTATTCAGGAGGCCATCTCAGCCTTTATTCCATTCACTTTTCACCTTTTGAGTTTGATTCCCTACTTCATTCCAGTTCCTATTTCCACTTTATGACATCCTCAGTTTCCATTCGGTATGGCATAGGCGTTCTTATGCCATGATGTTTGAACATTTAAAAGACCTACGATGTGCTGCCACATAAATTCCACCTGTAAATATAACCTCGACGCTGCTTCTGCAACGTAATTACTGCACATAACCGACTGGAATCAGATCACAGTTTCCATCTCGAAGGCTTTTGTCACTCTGTGACATCCAGCCTTTTCATTCCATGTCAGTAGGACTTTCCATTGTTCCAGTGATAGAACATGTCAGCATTTGACTGGGTTCCTGCTATTTAATTTCCTCCTCCAAGTACAGCGGCTTTCATTCACTGTCCCATCGATCGTGTAATGTAAATCGCAGTGAAAACAAATGTTTCATTTATAACACGTAGCTACAGCTTGCATCGATACGTAATAGCCTCTCCGACTAAACTAGTCTCAGCGTTGTATCAACTTCCCTATACCCTCATAATAGTAACAGCAACCTCTATTTTCCGGCAATATTCAGAACTGGTGTGAAGCTCGTTGTCTGAGCCAAAGTGCTGTCCTTGTATTCAGCGGTTCATGTGAGCATATACATGAAATTCAGAGGGTGCCACGTGTGCGCTGTATGTTAGGTGATGAAACACATCCCATAGGATACGCAGCAGGAGCGTGTTTATTGCAGCTGCATGAAGGACATTGCGTGATGATAACGTCCCTCTTCGCTGGTTCTGAATTGCCGCTCGTAGACGATTTTCTCGAATCGCCTTATCTAGTCGCTGAAGAAAATCCTGGGTTAACATTCGCTTCGTTCCGTCCGCATCATAAATGTGTGTTTAACCTGCTTAAAAGTACCTGCACCATTACAGCACTTTACAGTTACCCATGACACGTTACGTGGGTTGCGTGATTTTGGGTGAAATCCCTCAGCAATGGGAAATCGAGTGGCAGCAAGAACTTCACACTTAGTGGAGACTTTATTGTTCTACTCATTATTACGTCCACACTATGCGTTAGGAAGTGAAACGTGTGACGTGACGCACTCGATAAGTGTAATAGACACAATGCAAAACACATCTTTCCAAAACTTAAACAGATTTTCACTGCACTTTTAATCTCGCGACCGATCTAATTCTTAAAAGAAGTGTAATAGATACACTGCAAAACACATCTTTGCAAAACTTAATCAGATTTTCACTGCACTTTTAATCTCGCGACCGATCTAATTCCTGAAAGAAGAAAAGGCCCGCGTAACTTGCACACCACGCGGGCAACTTCTGCAGCCTAATTACTGGGGACCACAGACACTCCACATGCACCGGGAATGGTCAACTGGCTGCTCTGTCCAGTACAACAGAGCTCTGTCGATTTTTGGGTTTTATTTGAAGAACGATCACGTAGAACACGATAAAGAAGAAATGGGTTATGCTACTCTAACCATTCCCCTCCAAAACCATGGATGCACAAGTAATAGAGATAGAAGCTGTGATTGCTCAGGGAATGACCATGTGACAACACAAAGACTCGCCTTGAGACTACCATGTGTGCCAACACCACGTTAGCTGCCCATGCCTGCATTCATCAATGATTCCGTCTTGTTGTGTGATGAAATGTTTGATCTTACCCTCACAGTGCCCATTTACCAATTCGTGTCCAAGCCCAGTCAAATCAATCCTTGGGGTTTTATGTTGATACTTTCCTTGCCTTTTTAATGTATTACGCTCGTGCCACCAAAAACGTCGTCTATTACATCCCAATGGCTTTTCCCATTTACATTTTTCCTACATTGTTTACGCCCTATGTGGGGATTCCCCATGCTTTCACTTGAGTGCTTTGCCATTGTAAAGGTTTTTACCTTATTACACTCGACTCAGGATATATGTTTTCCTTACCGATTTGCAAAGTGGCATGCAACGTCAGGTGCTTGGATGGCGTGTTCTGAAAGTGTGTACTGAATGTGTTTTGGATGAACTACATGTGGTCGACTCATATGCAGTAAGTCTATGTATTTTCCACTGTACTGCGACCCTGTGTCGTTTGAAGTATAACTACACTTATTGTGTAGATTGTTCCTGTCTCAATATTTTCCTTACGTGTCCATTATTCCTTCTGCTGCAACAAGCATTGGCATGGCTGTTCTTTCATTTTAGTAATTTAATAGTGCGGATAATCTACTCTCGTACGAGATGGCTACCTAGCATTACATGAGTCCGTATTTATTAAAATTCTTTTAGGCTATCTCCTCCATACCCCTCTCTGTCTGTCTCCTCCTCCTCCCATCCCTCCTTTCCTTCTGCTATACATCCTCGACTCTGTATCCTCCGTCCTTCTGCTCCTCTTTTCTTCTTCTGTCCACCTCCTCCATCCCTCCCTCTCTGTCCAACTGTACCTCCTGTTTATCGATATTCCCCTCCCCTCTCGCCGTCGTCTTCTCCTCTCCCGTATATCTATCTATGTCCACTGTCCCCCTCTCTGTCTGTCGACCTCTTCCTACCCCCTTCTCTCTCCACGTTATCATCCCCAACTCATTTTTCCCAGATAGAAAGTAATATGTGCACCAAGTTTGGCTAAATCGATCCATGCGCTAAGGAGGAAAATTTCTCACTAGTTTAATACTTTTCACCAATATTGGTAGACATATTACAACGAAATCTTTAAGGAATCTTGCCCTATAATATCGTTTTCATGCATCACTATGATGTCACATTCCATGAACTAAGTATCGTACAATGATATAATTTTTTAGGTACGTTCAACGGCATGTATGGGTATTGTCCGCATAATAAATTTAAACGTCCTATGAGATGTGGCAGTATTCGGGGCTTTTCAGAGTTTATGACATCATATCTCATGAACTATGTATCGTACAATGATAGAGTGTTGCAGTTACGTTGAGGGAAATATGTGATTACCGTCTGCAAAATGTGTTGCAGATAGAGTTAATAGTAAAGAAGTTACAACATAAAACGTCATGCTTGATGCAATGGTTTTACTGCACGAATTGAGAACACTATTTTTTTCCTTTTATCATTTTGTGTGGGTTATCAGCAATAAAAGTTTCGTAAGGGTTCCAAATTATGTTTAATACTTGTTGGAAACGACTAAGTGATCTCATTCTTAAATACTGGATAGTATGGATACTCACGCATCGTGGGCTACACTTCTTGAGACGTTCTGTTATTGTTTCCAAAGTTTGCTTTGCTTTCCTGACGCGATGTAACGCTCGCCGCTAGGCGGCGGTCTCTGAGCGCTGAATACATCAGTGGTGAAGACACATGTGGTCTGGGAAGTTGGCAGTTTTGGACGGGCAGAGGAATGTCGCGATTTGGAGAGCGAGAGGCTAGCTGTGCACCTCGCGATTATTCGTTTATGAACGGACGCTTGATGGCGGGGTGCGGAATGTGTTCTAATGATTGTCACAGGCAAGATCTGAGGTCAAGCAATGAGTATAGATGCATATGTAATGACAGATGTGTTGGCAATGGAAAGCCTGGAATGAATGTCACGCGACTTATGCTGTTTTCAGTGTGAGGTGTTACTGATCCGTCTTGCAAGGGCTTGTTTCATGATGGGCCGTCCTGTTTGGAAGGGAGCTCCATGTTGCATCGAACAGAGATGGACGCTGTAACTGAACAGGAAGGTTGCATAGTATGGCTAGCTATATGCCACCAGCTGGCTGCACAGGAAGGTATTTTGCCTGGTGAAAGTCACAGTATGAGGTTGGATAAAGGCAAACTTCAGTACACATTTATAAGACTGAAAAAAAGTAATTTCGAGGACTGGCACCTTACCGTGGCGAGGAGTTTTATGCACTCTGCTATAACCCAGAGAGCTATGATAGAGGGAGCACAAGTTCCTGGCAGGGCCACCCAAAACAGTCAGGTCTTTTGGGCACAAGGAGTAAGGAGTCCCCCTAGAGGACACACCGTTAATTAAGAACAGGAAAGAATGTCCCACAGAACCTGGAGAGATGGATCCGTAGACATAGTGGAGGCACCCATCAAAGTGGAGACAACCCCTAAAGGTGGCGGCTCCACCACCTACCTACCCTCTTTACATATCGCTAAATTGTAACGGGGGAATTACAATATTACCCTAAAAAATCAAGTAGGAAAACGGGTTAAGGAAATCACAATTTTACTAAAAAGTTAAGAAGAAAACGTTTTGATTTTTTGTTGACAGCTAAACCGAGGATAAAGGTTAATAATAAAATGGAAGGAAAACGTTCAAAAAATGACACGTTATGTCAGGGGAATGAGTACTAAAGTAGAATAACTAACAAGGGAATAAAATACTGCTATTCTTGATGTAGCTGTAATATGAGAAACAAATAATATACTTCAACACTCTAAAGTAATTAATCGTTGTATTATGATACACAGTTTGCAACACCGAAAATGCGGATAAGATACCTTTTGCATTATCTAAAATTTTTCGACGTTTAATATCCGTTTATAACTTGTAATACACTGATAATTCTGAATCTGTAACCTTTATTACATAAACTACAGGGTTATTACAGATGATTGAAGCGATTTCGCAGCTCTACAATAACTTTATTATTTGAGATATTTTCACAATGCTTTGCACACACATACAAAAACTCAAAAAGCTTTTTTAGGCATTCACAAATGTTCGATATGTGCCCCTTTAGTGATTCGGCAGACATCAAGCCGATAATCTAGTTCCTCCCACACTCGGCGCAGCATGTCCCCATCAATGAGTTCGAAAGCATCGTTGATGCGAGCTCGCAGTTCTGGCACGTTTCTTGGTAGAGGACGTTTAAACACTGAGTCTTTCACTTAACCCCACAGAAAGAAATCGCGTGGGGTTAAGTCGGGAGAGCGTGGAGGCCATGACATTAATTGTTGATCATGATCTCCACCACGACCGATCCATCGGTTTTCCAATCTCCTGTTTAAGAAATGCTTCTGCTTTAGCCTTTTCCGTAAGATTTTCCAAACCGTCGGCTGTGGTACGTTTAGCTCCCTGCTTGCTTTATTCGTCGACTTCCGCGGGCTACGCATGAAACTTGCCCGCACGCGTTCAATCGTTTCTTCGCTCACTGCAGGCCGACCCGTTGATTTCCCCTTACAGAGGCATCCAGAAGCTTTAAACTGCGCATACAATCGCCGAATGGAGTTAGCAGTTGGTGGATCTTCGTTGACCTTCGTCCTGAAGTGTCGTGGCACTGTTATGACTGACTGATGTGAGTGCATTTCAAGCACGACATACGCTTTCTCGGCTCCTGTCGCCAATTTGTCTCACTGCGCTCTCGAGCGCTCTGGCGGCAGAAACCTGAAGTGCGGCTTCAGCCGAACAAAACTTTATGAGTTTTTCTACGTATCTGTAGTGTGTCGTGACCATATGTCAATGAATGGAGCTACAGTGAATTTATGAAATCGCTTCAATCATTTGTAATAGCCCTGTATATATAGTACACAATGGAGGTAACAGCGTATTTATTTGTGAACGTAGATAATTCATTGTAATTATAATACTAAAATGTAGACTTTCACGGTCGGAAGTATCATGTCCATTATAGTTACCTGGGCTGTTATGCCGTGTTCGGTTGATGAATTTTGTCTCGATTCCCAACGTTTCGCGGGAGCGCGCGGACACGGAATTTAGCGGCAGTCAGTAGGGAGCCAGTGGGTGTGTTGGATCTTCCATCGACCTACGGAGCCCCTTGAAGATGTCTCCCGCAGTCGGAGACGAAACATTGGGAATTGAGACCACGGCATAACAGCCCGGATAATTATAATGGACATGTAATTATAATGTAAGTATTGTAAATTGCTGTGTAATCGCCAAGGGGACTTTGTTTCCATTTATCGATAGCTACGCCGAAATGACAATTGCTGTGCTGTTGTTTATCATTGCGAACGGAAAGTATCTGTCGCGCCGCGAGCAGAGAGGGAACACAGCAGTTTGAGCGAGTACTGAGAGCATGCTCGGAGTGGACAGATAGGGGCAAGCTGCAGCACTAACTATTGCCTATCCCATAACTGTCTTTGGCGCTGCAAAACACTCATGGTTCTCAGTCAGCAGCAGCAGCAACAGCAGCAGCTCTGCATTGTCATCGGATACATTCTTCGTCCACACAAATACAACATCGTATACTCTTAACTGACAGTGTGTAACTAGTATTGTACAGGAATTACCCAGTGATATATCTTTAATAAACTTTAATCACTAAAATTCTTCAATAATATGTTGTAGGGCACCTGTGTTTTCATTATTAACAAGAGCGTCCCTTTCCCTTCCACACAATCACCGAATGTCGTAAAAATATAAAAATTGTTTAACTATTTACTGTCAGTTTTGTTTCTTTCCTAATTACCGGTTTCACCCTAAATTTTGTTGCTTCCATAATTTTCATTCTTGTGTTGCATCACAGAGGCTTCCATAACTTGCAATTTTGAGTATTAACTTCCCGCACTTAAAGTAAATTTTAGGACAAAACTAATAATCAAAGATATAGCACAAATTAAGATAGTGGAATTTCATTTATTCTGTAATTATCTCAGCGAGTGAATTCTGCTGGTTTGATAGGTGTTTTATTGTTATTATTTTACAAGTAAATCAGTTTCTCACTTGCTTAAGGTAAATCAAGTAAGAAAGACCACAAAGATAATATAAGAGAGATTAGGGCTCGTACAGAGGCATATAGGCAGTCATTTTTCCCTCGTTCTCTTTGGGAGTGGAACAGGGAGAGAAGATGCTAGTTGTGGTACGAGGTACCCTCCGCCACGCACCGTATGGTGGATTGCGGAGTATGTCTGTAGATGTAGATGTAGATAAAAAGTAAAATGTTCGCCTTTTGCATATTCCGCTTATGTTAGCTGAGGTTACTGAAAGTCATTTTCTCATGTAACAGAGTTTCAGTTGCACCCAGTCATTTATTTAACGAGCAACTTCATTTAAAGTTCCACTCAAAAATTTTTAGTTGAGAATAAGTAACTGCAAACTGAGTGATTTCGGATATATTTGTTGTCTCGTATACCGTTATGTTGTTGAAAAGCGTAACAACCTTCTGTTTTGCTTAACTTTCTTTGCCATTACCTTTCTTTGGATTTTGGGTGTACATTGCCCTATAGGCCTGATGACCGTTTAATTTATTTTTCTTGCTAATCACTGTTTTTGTGTTAACTATTACGTGGTACTCTTTTCCCCCGAGTGGTTTGTGACAAATTGCACTAAATTCCACCCATTTCAAAATTATCAGTATTGAGATTAGGTTAAGAACAGATTCTTTATCCAGAAAGGTCTGTTGTACACTTTCCTCCTACTAACAGGTGTTGCTCCCCTTCGGGGACGGTAGCCTTTACCACTGTAATATTTCGTTTGGTACACTTGATCACAGACACATATCGTAATCCAGTAGGCTGACAAGGAATGGGGAGAGTACTCGTGGCGACGCTAGTGAAAGAATAGTATCAGTTTCGTTTTGTTCTTGGCACTAATTTTGCGTTGTGCAGCTTTGTAGCGAATTAAACCCTTTCGGTACGAATAAAGTCGCTCACACAAGACATTAGCAAGTGTGGGCATAAGCCACAAGGTTTCTAAATTTGCATTAATGCGTAAAACAAGCAACATAAGGGACACAAGTAAAACTCATAATTTGATTGCACTTAACGGGGGAGTATCAGAGGAACAAAGGGGAACGCTGACAGCGGAAAATATTGTTGAGGAACCGGCGACTAGCATCACAGACGCTACCGCTGAAACGCAGGCAATGACAAGAATGGAATTTATGTAATTTACAGGTGCTACGGATTTCGCAATAAGAATCAAAACTGAATCTTCTGACGATGGATCTAGGAAAATGTTAAGGAAAAACCGGAGTAAAAGTCAACCAGTAATGTCTGCAAAAATAAGCAACTTGTTGAGGAAGTGAATCAGTAACATTAATGCTCAGTCTGAATCAATTAACAGAAAAATTGATGCACAATTAAATAAAATGGATGATCAGAACAAAGCAATCAAGATTTTTAGCAATAATAAAGGAGCTGTTTACACGAAAGTAGATGAAGTCAAGAAAGAAATAATTGTAATGAATACCGAAATCGATAGTCTTAAGAAGGACATGACAGAGATGAGTCCAAAATAGCAAGTCGAAATAGTCGTTCTGAGACAGTAGTAGAGAGGTTCGATCAGGAACTGGATCCCATTATTGAAAATATAATAATTGAAAATGTAGAGTTAGTGCGAGAAGACGGTGGGGAAAACGTTACGAAGTTGCAGACGTTAGTATCAGACGTAGATATTAAACTGAAGAAACAACAGACTATGTGCGATAAGAAAATGAGGTAAATGGAAACGTTAGCGACGTCTAACTGCCAATAAGCTACAAAAGTAACCGAACTGGAAAAAGAGATAAGACGAAAAGCAGCATTCTGTGTCATGCCACGCATATAATATTGAAATGTTAGTGAAGGATAAGCCTTTCGATCCCTTCAGAGAGCTCGGTAGTTTGCACGCTACCGACTTTATTAAAAATTGTGGAAGAGTACTGTATAAATCGTGGACGAATAGGAGGGAAATTAACGCTGTAGCCGACGTGCTTGCGGGCAAGGCTAATCAATGGGGCCTAAAACCCAATGATGCGAACTGAAGATTTCAAGAATTTAGGAAGAATATTGGTCACAGAAGAAGCAGGAGAGAATATGGTGTAGTTTTGAATTGTCAAAATCCTACGACGTAACCTCGGGCGGCTCTATGAAAGATTTTGAGAAAAATGGATCCGCAGTTTAGAATATTTCCGTGATCGACTGATGCCCTTAGGTTAGTCAGGTTTAATTAGTTCTTAGTTCTAGGGGACTGATGACCTCAGATGTTAAGTCCCATAGTGCTCAGAGCCATTTGAACCAATTACTGTGCCGGCCGGAGTGGCCGATCTGTTCTAGGGGCTACAGTCTGGAACCACGCGACCGCTACGGTCGCAGGTTCGAATCCTACCACGGGCATGGATGTGTGTGATGTCCTTAGGTTGGTTACGTTTAAGTAGTTCTAAGTTCTAGGGGACTTATGACCTCAGCAGTTGAGTCCCATAGTGCTAAGAGCCATTTTGAACCAATTACTGTGTTCTATGAAAAGATCGAAGATGAGGATAACTGGCGTACTAACTGCGAAAATTTTAAGAGCTATGGCGATAGCAGCAATTACCATAACAATAACCATGGCAATAATGATAACGACCGACATGGCAACGATAACTCACACCACTACAACAGTACCAGCAACAGTGGTAATAATTACAGTAGAAATGACAGACACCAGAACCAAGCGAATATGGTACGTGGCTCTCACCGGAATATTAGTAAGCAGGAGCAAAATTAACAATTACGACAGCCTGATAGAAACGGGCATGTCGTAGTTAAACAGCGAAATCATTAGCCGCGCCGGTTTGGGGCACACTGGGCGTGGAAAGATCTTGGCGGCCCAGAAGAAAGCTTAGGCAACGTAGCTATGGTAGATCCGGATGGATAAATAGGCGACGAGAGAACGTGCTAGTAGAAATAGCGAGTAACACAACCGTGATAACAATAACTGAAGATGAAACGACAGACGACAAAGTGATCATTGTCCGTAACAACCACGAAAAAAGAGTAGGGGCCATTAATAAGGCGCTGCGCTGTTAAAGCAACAACGGTACCGCAGGATCCAATACAGTGTCATACGCTGGCGGAATTAAAGAAGCCGATATCGGATAGAACTTCCGCTATAGTGCACGGTAAGACGGAACGCGAGGAGGTATGGCTTTGGCAGTTCGATAGGATATACGAAAAGCTGAAGAGCTATAGAGGACTGTTTGAGAAGCGTGCTAATGGAAAGAGCGGACATTATTTGACCCTTTTCAACCCGCATAATATCAGAGTTTATGAAAAAGGGAAAGCTATGTACCGGATGCATATCTTGTCCAAGTGTTGTAAATGACCCAACGACAGTGGTCTAAAGAAAACTGAGGCGAATTTTCTGAAGAGGGTCAAGACGAGTTAGCAGATGATGACTACGTACGAAGAATTGAAAGCCACGTAGACTGAACACCTACACGGAGACCGCTGACGCCGTACAGTCTGACGTGATTGGTGTGGATTTTGTGAGTTTGGAGAAGAATTAGATGCAGAAACAGCGCACATTTCGAAGTAGTTTGGAGGATGATATTCATTTTTCCGAAGAAAATTTATCAGACTGGACAGCGAACCGTTGGTAAAACAAGTTTGGTCGTTCGAAGAAATTGATGAAACGGGTATAGTATTGGGTTCAAAACGACTTCAGCAACCGCAGAGCAGGAGATAGATTTTTCTGGAATGACATTGTTGTGGATGAGGACTTGTTATGAGAAATGGAATCCGAAGGTGTACTGAAATTATACCACTTTCAAGACATAGAATGAAGAAAGAAGATAGTGAATGTTTGTGAAAATATGAGTCGTCATCAAAGCGTGGACGACTGCTTGGAAATAGTAAAGATCAAGCGTGACGAAAATAATAAAACTGAGAAAAGTTGAGACAGTATTACAATATATATCCTGTATAAAAGCAAAGATCAGGATAGCGATACATGGCGGGTGTTTTGGCTCACCAAGTACATCACGGAAAAGTATATTATTATTACTTAGCCCATGGTCAGTGCACAACAAAGAAGTATACAGAGAAATTGGTTCATGTTGTGATTTTAGCAACATCTTAAAGAGAATTAGATATAGGATAAAGAATTGCAATGAATGCCAGAGGGGGAAAGTGACCAGCTGCCCAAATCGTGGTCCTATGCGTAGCACAAGATCTGACAATGTACTAGAGTTAGTGTGTACGGACGTAGTTTCGCCTACTTATTAGCAGTTCTGGAAGCCTTTTCTAAGGTTATATCCGATAAGAAAGGCAACAGTAAGGCGGTTTATAACAAACTGCCGGTTTGCTAAAATTGCAATTGCTGACTTCGTTCTCGTTAAAGCGGACGAGAAATAAAGCGAGGTTCATTATGACATTCCAAAATTTAAATTCATTTATAGGGACCATTTAAGATTGTCAGTATACCTCACATTAACGCTTACTGTTTAGCTCTTCTATATTCTGGACAGCTTTTAGGTATATGTAAACTGTTGACTTGAAACTGTATCAATTAAGAACTGATTAATCTGAAAAAGAATTTCCAGTAAAAAACTTTATTACTATTGTAATTTATAAATTTATTTCATATTTATTTCGTGGACCTCACTGTCATCAACGAACTTTCAAAAAGTATAACGAGGAATTTAGCTTACAGAGTAAATGTTCTGAAAGCAACAGAAAAGAAAGGAAACCCAAGCCATGACCTAAGTGTACAGTCATTTTCGCATGTGTATCAATTGTAATTTTGTAAATACTATGTATTAAAAAATACTTATATATACCGTGTGTTATTTATGCGAATACCGATGTGAGTTGCAGGTCTGTTTATGTGTGAATAAGGACTGTAGCGATTACCCATTCTGATAGAAATACAAGGATTACTGGGGAGGGAGTTTTCAGATAATATGAGGCAGGTGGGCGTTCTGGAACGCTACTGCACAAGCAAATAGAGAGACGAAGCGTGCCACCGTGGCGCGGGCAAAAGTCGCATGTCAGGAGTGAGCATCTGCTTGCTCTTAGAACGCTGAGGCGTTTGTAAATACGTGTGTGGAGCGGGACCTTTTTCTTTTCAACACAACGAGTATAAAACTTCCACGTAAACATTTAAGATTAATCTTGACGCTTGCTCGTAACACATGAACCATTTAAAAAATAATAATTTTTTGTAAGATATGATTGTTTGCTTAAAAAATGTTACAGTACACTGCGATCGATTGAGTCATAATGATACAGTGCTGTCATCCTAATCACGCGCACAAACATAATCATGACAATTAATGAGAACCTTAAAGAGCAGTTAAAATGTATATGGACAAAACTGAATGCCTATATGCATCTGAATATCCGCTTGTATTTCTTCTGATATTCCCAGCTCGTGTTTCTCTTCAGAATAAGCTTATGGAATGTGGAGCACCTGTAACAGCGAAAATGAAGATCAGATGCATTTTGCATGATGTAAAATTTTTCGATTATAACTTGTATTATACTTCAAATTCTGAATCTGTAACCTTTATTACATAAAATGTAATTAATACACCGAGAGTGTTAATAGTGTATTTATTTGTGAACGTAGGTAGTTCATTTTAATTATAACGTAAATATTGAAAATTGCATTGTAATCCAAGGGAACGGTGTTTAAATGTATCGATAGCAACTACGAAATTGCAGTAACTGTCCCGTTGTTTATCTCTGTGTATGGAAGCCTCTGTCGTACTCCGAGCAGAGAGGAGACACAGCACCTTGGTCGAGTATTGAGAGCACGCTCGGAGTGGACAGACGGGGGAAGCTATAATTGTAACTATTGCCTATCTCATAATTATCTTTGGCTCTGGTGAAGACTCGTGGTTCAAAATCAGCATCACCAGCAACTACAGCAGCTCAGCATTGGCATCGGCTACATTCGTCGTCCTCACGGCTACAACATCGTAAGACTGTGAACTGACAATGTATAACCACACTCATGCTCATATATTAAGAATAATGCTGATACATTGTGAAACAATGCTCTGGTGGGCGGTTTGCAGGTTTCAATCACCTTGGGGTATGACCATGTGGTGCATCTGACCTGCATTCGTCGCATGGTGGCGCTGGTAGCAGTCCACATACGCAGAGGTGTGTTTATGCATGTCAGAATACGGTGCAGCGAGTAAGTGTGCAGACGTTTTCAGACGTGCCAATGGTGACTGGTGTCGAAAATCGCTCAAAGAACACATATTGATGACGTTATGAGGAGCAGAATACGAGGGCGACTGGAGGCTGGCCAAACACAGCAAGTCGTAGCACTGGCCCTCCGTATGCCACAAAGTGTGATCTCAAGATAATGGCAACAATTCCAGCAGGCAGGAAACGTGTCCAGGCGCTACAGTACGCTCCTTTGTAAAAATAAAGTTTTAACAAAATGTCAGTATGGTTTCCAGAAGGGTTTTTCAACGGAAAATGCTATATATACTTTCACTAATGAAATATTAAATGCTGTGAGTAAGCGGAAGTCACCCGAAGGGATTTTTTGTGATCTATCAAATGCTTTTGATTGTGTAAATCATGGAATAATTCTAGATAAGCTAAAGTACTGTAGTATGAATGGGACAGTGCTCAAATGGTTTAAATCATACCTAAGTGGAAGAGTGCAGAAAGTTGAAATAAACAGTTCACATAATATGCAAGAAACTGGTGATTTCTCAAACTGGGGAACAATAAAGAATGTGGTGCCGCAAGGTTCGGTCTTGGGTCCTCTGCTGTTCTTAATATATATTTATGACTTGCCATTCTATATTCTATATTCTACACTCCTGGAAATGGAAAAAAGAACACATTGACACCGGTGTGTCAGACCCACCATACTTGCTCCGGACACTGCGAGAGGGCT
This sequence comes from Schistocerca serialis cubense, assembly GCF_023864345.2. Taxonomy (NCBI): domain Eukaryota; kingdom Metazoa; phylum Arthropoda; class Insecta; order Orthoptera; family Acrididae; genus Schistocerca; species Schistocerca serialis. Next base: position 338,520,054 of record NC_064641.1, on the reverse strand, counting down.
GTACAAGCAATGATCACACGCACGGCACAGCGGACACTCCAGGAACCGCGGTGTTGGCCGTCGAATGGCGCTAGCTGCGCAGCATTTGTGCACCGCCGCCGTCAGTGTCAGCCAGTTTGCCGTGGCATACGGAGCTCCATCGCAGTCTTTAATACTGGTAGCATGCCGCGACAGCGTGGACGTGAACCTTATGTGCAGTTGACGGACTTTGAGTGAGGGCGTATAGTGGGCATCCGGGAGGCAGGGTGGACGTACTGCCGAATTGCTCAACACGTGGGGCGTGAGGTCTCCACAGTACATCGATGTTGTCGCCAGTGGTCGGCGGAAGATGCACGTGCCCGTCGACCTGATACCGGACCGCAGCGACGCACAGATGCACGCCAAGACCGTAGGATCCTACGCAAAGCCGTAGGGGACTGCACCGCCACTTCCCAGCAAATTAGGGACACTGTTGCTCCTGGGATACCGGCGAGGACCATTCGCAACCGTCTCCATGATGCTGGGCTACGGTCCCGCACACCGTTAGGCTGTCTTCCGCTCACGCCCCAACATCGTGCAGCCCGCCTCCAGTGGTGTCGAGACAGGCGTGAATGGAGGGACGAATGGAGACGTGTCGTCTTCAGCGATGAGAGTCGCTTCTGCCTTGGTGCCAATGATGGTCGTATGCGTGTTTGGCGCCGTGCAGGTGAGCGCCACAATCAGGACTTCATACGATCGAGGCACACAGGGCCAACTCCCGGCATCATGGTGTGGGGAGCGATCTCCTACACTGGCCGTACACCGCTGGTGATCGTCGAGGGGTCACTGAATAGTGCACGGTACATCCAAACCGTCATCGAACCCATCGTTCTACCATTCCTAGACCGGCAAGGGTACTTGCTGTTCCAACAGGACAATGCACGTCCGCATGTATCCCGTGCCACCCAACGTGCTCTAGAAGGTGTAAGTCAACTACCCTGGCCAGCAAGATCTCCGGATCTGTCCCCCATTGAGCATGTTTGGGACTGGATGAAGCGGCGTCTCACGCGGTCTGCACGTCCAACACGAACGCTGGTCCAACTGAGGCGCCAGGTGGAAATGGCATGGCAAGCCGTTCCACAGGACTACATCCAGCATCTCTACGATCGTCTCCATGGGAGAATAGCAGCCTGCATTGCTGCGAAAGGTGGATATACACTGTAATAGAGCCGACATTGTGCATGCTCTGTTGCCTGTGTCTATGTGCCTGTGGTTCCGTCAGTGTGATCATGTGATGTATCTGACCCCAGGAATGTGTCAATAAAGTTTCCCCTTCCTGGGACAATGAATTCACGGTCTTCTTATTTCAATTTCCAGGAGTGTATATTCACGAAGATGCAAAGCTGGTACATTTTCCCAATGATACAAGTATAGCTATCACACCCGACAGACAAGAATTAACTGGGGATATTGTAAACGATGTTTTTCAGAAAATCATTAAGTCGTTCTCTGCAAATGGGCTCTCATTAAACTTTGACAAAACTCAGTATATACAGTTCCACACAGTAAATGGAATGACCCCATTAACAAATATAGACTTCTATCAGAAATCGGTAGCTAAGGTAGAATATTCAAAATTTCTAGGTGTATGCATTGATGAGGGGTTGAACTGGAAAAAAACACACTGAGGATCTGCTAAAACGTTTGAGTTCAGCTACTTATGCTACTAGGGTCATTGCAAATTTTGGCGATATACATCTCAGTTAAATAGCTTACCATGTCTATTTTCATTCTCTGCTTCCGTATGGCATCATATTCGGGGGTAACTCATCATTGAGTAAAAGTGTTCTTTGCACAAAAACGTGTAATCAGAATAATTGCTGGAGCTCATCCAAGATCGTCCTGCAGACACTTATTTAAAGAGCTATAAATCTTCACTGTAGCCTCACAATATATATACTCACTGATGAAATTTGTTATTAACAATCCGAACGAATTCAAAAGTAATAGCAGAGTACATGGCTACAACACTAGGAGAAAGGATGATCTTCACTACTCAAGGTTAAATCTAACTTTGGCTCAGAAGGGGGTAAATTATGCTGCCACAAATGTCTTTGGTCACTTACGTAATAGCATGCATCAAAAGTCTGACAGGTAGCCGTATAGCATTTAAAAGGAAACTAAAAGAATTTCTTAATGGCAACTCCATCTAGTCATTAGATGAATTTTTGGATATAGTAAGTGGGTAATTTCCCAGCCTCCACAAAAAAAGATATATATATATATATATATATATATATATATATATATTATTGAGTGTCATGTAATATTTTGTCTAATGTAATATCTTGTCTAGACACCTTTTATTAACCTGACACGTTCCACATAATTACGAAGAGTCGTATTCATGATCTATGGAACAAGTACTAATCTAAACTAATCTAATGTAATGAGGAAAATGTTGAAACTGCAGTCAGCGACGTGCATGTTGATCTTGTATCAACAGAAAATTTAAATGTTGTCTTAAACACATCTATAAACACTAAAACTCGAGGGGAAAACGATCTCAGAGTGTAATTTTTTAAATACACTTCGAAATGATTACACATGAAATTACCGAACGTTGTAAATACTTGCTGGAATGACAGCAACATACCAGAGCATTAACGATCAATAGTTCTAATCGAATATTTAAGGAAAGGAAATTGCAGAAAAGAAAGATGATGTCACTCTCGAACCTTCCTAGAATGAATGAGGAACCACAGGGCACTTCCATAGAGGATGTACTTGATCTATTGACAATTTACAGAACTGTATCATGCTAAGTACTCCGCTATTAAATTTCTCTCTCTTTCCTAACCTTTCCAGCGCGCTGTCCAAGAATTTTGTTTTAATTTTTAGATTACGTGACAGGGGTGTCCCGAATAAACCGGTTGGTTGACAGTTCAGGCAAGTGTCGCTGAAGCGTAACTCCGGCGTGTCGGGTGGTCAGAGCGGGCAGTGGCAGAGGCAACCAGCAGCGAGGCGGGAGAGCTGCGCCGGCCGCGGCTGTTCTTCTGCTGCAGGCGAGCCAACGAGCAGCCGACAACTGGCTGCGACTGCTGTCTGCTGCTGTGTGGCGCTCATTAACGCCGGCGGCTGTGGCTGTGGGGAAGGGGCGGGACCGGGAGGCCGGTCTCATTAGGAGTGGGCGCTGTTGCTGCAGTCTGCGGACTGCCAGCCACTGTGCCCTGGGCGCGGGAACTCGCTCTCTAGCCGCCGGACACACCCCTCCGGGCCCATCACACACCGCGATGAAGCGGCACACACGGCGATGAAGCGGCACTCCGACAGCTGTTCAGACTACAATGAGAGGGAGCGAATTAGTCTGGCTTTTCAGGAAACTCTTTCGCGGGTAATCTCGTGGCATTATCTGCGACGCTGTCTCCTGTCTACGTCATTTGAGCCGGCTGGGCGGAGCCAGCGGTAGGAGAACGGGAGCGTGGCGAATTAGAAGTGAGGGCTGCTCAAAGTAGCAGCTTGCGGAATCGTGGATTTACCGTCTGTCTAATTCATTCGTTCCTTATCATGGGCGAGACCTCGACAACGGCAGGCCAGTGAAACCGTTGCATATGGATAATACAATACAGGGTGATTTTTCCCCCGGTGTACAAACTTTAGGAATTGATCGATGAGAGGAAACAGAACAAAAGAGTTGAAGTGAATTTATGTCCGGAAATGCGTGGTTGCTATGCTAGAAACCCTTTGCTCACTCATACATTGCTACAGAGCCTGCAGTCTAAGACGCTCTGCACCATGCAGCAACAGTTACGCAGTGTGTTGAAAATGGTTTCCATGTGCATCAACACGTGTCTAAGCACTGCAGCATATTCTTTCAAACCCGTTCACATGGCAGCATGAATACGCTGCTCTAGTGCATTCACCTCTGTAATGGGCTCTGCATACACGACACTTTTGGGATGGCCCCAAAGCAGAAATCGTGCGGGTTGAAATTCGGTGAACGAGCAGGCGATGCAGCTGGACACCCTCATCCGATCGCCGGCCGTTGTGACCGAGCGGTTCTAGGCACTTCAGTCTGGAACCGCGCTACCGCTACGGTCGCAGGATCGAATCCTGCCTCGGGCATGGATGTTTATGATGTCCTTAGGTTAGTTAGGTTTAAGTAGTTCTGAGTTCTAAGGGACTGATGACCTCAGATGTTAGGTCCCGTAGTGCTCAGAACCATTTGAATCTCATCCGATCATCGACCAGAGAAGAAGCGATTGAGATGCGAAGTGGGCTGGTGCACCATCATGTTGCCTCGACACAACCCTTTCAATCGTGAATGTAATCCCTTCAGCAGGGGAGGCAAAATTAACCGCAAGAAACGCCTATATTCCCGGCCTTAGGCGACGTGGAAGAATGACTGATCCCAAAATACGGTCGCCAATTATCTCGACCCACACATTCCGGCTGAACCGATGCTGGTGATTCGCTGTCACAGTATCTTGGGGTTCTGCATACTATCCCACAGATGACTGTTATGAATGTTGAAGATAGGACTCCCCGTAAAGCGTGCTTCATTTGTGAGTAGGATGGAAGACAAAAATCCCGGAACCAGTTACGAATCTGCCCTCGATGTGGAAAGTCTGTCGCTCATAAGGCCTGCACACACTTCGAGTGATAAGGGTAGTAACAACTGTTATGCAGAATGTTCCACACGGTCGTCTGTATTACCCTGCACTGGCAGGCCAACTGCCTGATCCCGACACGGTGGTCCCCTTCCACAGAGTTAATCACATTTTCATCCAGATCTGGTGTCCGAACATTTCAGGTACGTCCTTCATGGTTTCCTACTTCCTGAAACTACGCTGTCTCAGATAAATGGTGAAACACTGTTGCAAAAATTTAATTCTGTGTTTGTTGCCGGTGGGGATAGGTCTCCCAATACCACCTTCATACCCGCCGCTAGTTACTATTTGCCTTTCCGTATCTAAGCGCCATATCGGCAAGCTCTCGATTCGAATACGCAGCCATTGTGTACATCGTCTTATCACATCCACCACAAGGTGAGTCAGCAAGACAAGTGATTGCCACACAACATTACCAATTACTGTAGCAGGAGAGGGTGGTAGGGAATCACGTATGATGAACAGTACCACCCTCTGGAATTGAAACCACACATGCGGTAACTGTGGCTGCAAGATAAAGCGCGTATTTGAAAGCAGTCTCTGTAACATTTTTTGACTGAATAAATAGTCTCCAGCATGGAAACCATGCATTCCCTGACATAAGTGCATTATACCTTTTTTGTTCCGTACCCTCTCATCGATCAGTCCCACGAATTTTTACACGGTGGAAAAAATCACCCTGCATATAGTTTGCTTTGGGATGGACATTACGTACTATTAATGTTAGTTAAGCGATTATAATAAGAAATTTCTGATCTTTTTATTCAGTTCTTAAATGTTAATCTTCAATTTTTTGATTGTTTAAGTTTACATCTGTTGTTCCTTTTCATATCTCAAGTACACGTGATGGTGGGGCGAAGACCATGAAACCACAGTATATTATAGTGAATATGTAAACGTGTAAAGGCATCGATCGTAAAAGTAATTCACAATAGTGGCGGATTTGCTTACCATGAACATGTTGCCGAACAGTAATGTATGCGCCGCAAATAAAAACCCACACTGTACACAGGTTTAAAGTCTTCCAGATATCTACCATTTCTATTTCGTTATCACCTTTTATTCCCTTTCTCAATCTGCTGAGCCCCCCTCCCTTCGACCCCCCCCACCCTCTCTACGTCCTACACACACTACTCTCTCTTTATTTCGTGGTCCTTCGTGTTCCAAATCACGGACACTCTTGGTAGAAGTAATGACATAATGATAGACTGAAAAGTAACTAGGTATTTATATTTCTGTTTATATCATACCTGTAAATTGGAAATAATTTAGAAACGCTGTTTTCGTAAGGTGGAGCCAGATTTGGACGTTGCTGGAGCCATTGTAAAGGAAATTAATAGGAATATGGTGGTTGCAAGTTCTCTTATAATCAGAACCGTTCTCAATATGAGAGTGTGAGAAAAATACCGGCTGACAATCAGAATGAATTGCTCGTCGTTTAATTCTGCAGGTTAGTTAACCTATATTTAGGTAGTCTGAAGTTCATTTTTAAGAAAGTAATGGTTTGAATGAAATTCTAAGAAAATTTTTATTGATTCCTGGCGTTTTATCTCGATTTGGATGTTATCGGATACTGGGATCTTCCAACTGACACTGCAAAGTGCCGGCTCAAGACAACCAACCCTTTGTTCGTTTTAATAACGAGTCGTGGCTGGACTGACAGAGAGACATATTTATCCCAATGAACTTAGATACAGAAGAGGCTCTGCGAAATCCAGGACGACGCGATTCCGAACGTGGCCGAGCGTGATGAGCACCAAATGAACTGCACGCAATTTCGGGAGCTCATAAGAAGGAAGGCGGAAGCCCGTGAAGAGAAATTCAGAAGAGAAAGAGAAGAACGTGAAAGAAGGCAAGAGCAGGACCGCAATAGAAGGCGCGAAGGCGCTCTTGCCCGCCGTGAACGCCAGCGTCAAACCTGGCAGGACGACAAATTAAGTAAGAGAAGACAAAACAAGCCGTTCTGGACGGATTTTACAGGTTTTCCTTGGCCCCTTAGGTAAATACCGGAACTGTCCCCAACATACTGCTGCAAATAAATTCCCAATTGGGAGAACCCCCCCCCCCCTCCTTTTTGCACCCCCAGATAGCAAAATAAATTGTGCCACAACAGTATAAAACTGTATAAAAATGGCTGAAAAGGGCAAAATGCACACCCTAGAACAGCGCGCCAATCTCCATCTGAGAAGGGAATGAAAAGGGCAAAAAAAAAAAAAATCGCAGGGGTTCAGTTGTTGGGCAGTCGGTGAGCGTGTGAGTGGCGGAGTTGGTCGGTGGGTGGCGAGCGAGCCCCACTTGTAGGTGGCCCATGTGGTCGTTTGAGTAAGAATTTTTCGCGCTGATTTATTTCGAGGAAGTGTATTGTTTAATAGCACAAGTGTGCAAGCATATATTTGGTGAACTGGAGGAGCTACGATTATTTGTGTGAGTACGAATTACGAGGTATACATCGGTGTTAGTGAACATGTAGCGATCTGTGATTTCGCGCGAAAACTGTTAGAACAAAGAGGACAGTGGGACTTGTGGTTCTGTTCGAGTTGTTTGAGTAACTTTCGATTATAGCAGCCTATATTACTGCTATTGGGGGCTTCGAGTCAAATTCTTATTAAAGTGAAACTGTAAACCGTCTCACCAGTGCTAATTTCACTGGGTGAAAGAAAAGGACGGCGCAAATAAATAGAGATGATAAAAACTTAATTGAACTGTGTCCTGAAAAATGATTTTGCTATTACAATCGCTTAATTTTTGTTCACTAGTATAAACGGTACTCATGTCTGAGTGAATATTAATTCCAAAACTATAACTAATGCGTGGGTGTGGAACAGTGTACTAGTGCACCAAGTGTGGAAATCATCCCCTGAGACTTACGTGAGAGCCAAAATTTGCACTAAAGTTTTTAACGAACATTTGTATATGCACACTCTTGTGAACTCTTCAACCGCACCTATTTTTCAGCCTCTTCGCAATTAGGGGCTCGTCTGGAATACCAGTGTGCTAAGCAACCAGGCCCGAAGGCTAGTAGAACTAGGCGAAGCATGAACATCCACGGAAATGTGTGTTTCAGTTAATCGTTTGCACGCCTACCATCGTCATTCAACGACACCTCGCAACGCGGATAGAGCAGAGTGCCAGCGACCATACGACCTGCAGCCAGCGCCTGCACCAGCAGAGTGCGGGCGCGGCCGACTCTCAACCGGGCGATGGGCTGCCAGCGGTCGCGTGTCTAGCGACCAATGGACCTGCAACATGGGTCCGTGACTATGCTCTGCAATGCAGCCTCTTCAGCAGCGCTGAGACTGATGCAGCCCCTCCAGAAACATAAGCGATTGTAGCCGGTGCAATTTTTGTTTTTGTCTTGCTTGTTTTCAGTTCTTGTGCTAGCCAGGGCAAGGGAGTACTAAATTAAAAAATTGCTTAGTGAATGCGGGTCGTCAGGGAGTGTTAGTGAACAACAAAGTCCTCAGAGACAGGATGAAATCGGTCTCCCTGTAATGTGTCAAGAATTAATTCCTCCTCTATAAATATGAGTAGCCAAACAGATTCACTTAAAACTGATATGGATAAAAAAGTAAGTACTTTAGACACTAATTTTGGAACTAAATTAAGTTCAGTAAATTCGGAATTAAGGTCTCTGAAGACTGATGTGGGAAATGAATAGGCTGTATTAAAAACTAATGTCGGCAAAATAAATAGTCAGTTGGTGTCAATGTAACAACAATTGTAACTGAATTAGATACTAGATTAAAAAAAATAGAAGAGAGCTGGCATTCCAAGGTTGAAGTGGTTGAGGCTGAGCTGAGGGGAGAAAGTGATTCAGGAAGGCAGACGTGTGATGATATGGAAGAGGCCACAAGGCAATCTATGGCTGAAGTGAATGCAAAAATAGTGCCTAACAATGATGAGACAAAAGCTGTGTTGATAAATAAATTAGACAGCACAGCTGATGATTTCAGAAAGGAAATGGCAACTGTCGTCTCAAAAGTAATGGAAAAATTACCCAGATAGAATTGTACAATATGTCTGGTCATGCTGGGTGTCCAGTAATGCAGGCACCTAGTGGAAAGCCATTTTCAGGCGAAAACTGATATCATGCCGTGGATTTTTTGACCAGTTGCAAGGATTTTCTTCTGCCTGGGATATCAGATGATGCAAAAGTAAAATTTGTAAAGAGAAAGCTGGGAGGTTAAGCTCAGATATGGGCTAACAAATTTAAGGATCAGTTCATTTCATTTGAAATATTCAAACAATTGTTTCAAGACAAATACTGGAGTAAAAATAAGTAGTGTAGGATGCAAAATGAGTATTTGAATGGACCTGTGTGCAGAGGAGGCAGACGAATCATGAGAGAATTTTTCCAGGAAGAGTTGAACAACTTAGTACATCTGGATCAGCCTTTAGGTGTAATTAACAGAAATATCTACTTTAAGGAGGAGACTACCTGAGGGGTTACAGTGGCCCCACTGATTCTGTGGAGAAGTTTTTAGACTTTGTTGAGAGGATGGAGCAGGCTATGTGCTATAGACTTGGCTCAAAGGGAAACAATCCAGGGAATAACCATAGGGATCTGGGGGAGAGAAGATATATGAATTGAAGTAACAATCATAAAAACGGTCACAGAAATAGAAATTGGGGAAATAATCATCAGAGCCATCATGGGGACAGAAATATAAATGAACATTGGAGAGGAAATGGGGGAAGATATAATGAAGAGAGCCACAGTCGAAGGATTTTAGGGGCAGTGACATAAGAAATGAACCAAGGTCAATGCTGGGAAATGGACTTGGAAGAGGGGGACAGAACAACAGCACACAACAGCGACAGCTTCCATTAAACTAGGAGTAGTCTCAAATGGCGTTCAATTTCGGGCAAGACAAGTTGCTAACAATAGGGCCAAGAGATTTAGGAACAGTCTCAAATGGCGTCCACTTTCGGACAAGACAAGTGGCTAACAATAGGGCAAAGAGATGGAACAATAATAATTATAATCAGACTATGGGTGGTTATTCTAAAATGGGGTACGACAATAATGATACAAGTAGGAGAGAGGATAGTATCGTGGCATGGAGGCCTTTTTAAATGATAAAAATGTATTGGGGAGCTGGTGCATGGAACGTGGCAAAAGGAGAGCTTTTAAGAGGAAGAATGTTAGGGGTTTAAAGGCCCAAATGGAAGAGATCAATGCTGGGAATGTTTTTGTAAAGCGTTTGGTGATGTGAATTCTGAGAAAGATAGTATTGGTTTCTTGAGCATTAATAACAGGTCAGGGACTAACGCACTGTCTAAAGGTACAGATGGATGTTGTAATGACCAAAGTGTGAGTGAGAGTAATAGTAAGTAATTTGTTGAGTTGTGTGCAATGGAAGCAGATACAGTGGATGATAATGTTAATTCTGAGAGGGCCAAGGTGCCTGAAACTAATGGTTTTGTATATGATGGTAATGATTTTGGGGCCATAGTGCCTATTGTTGATGCAGTGATAAATGAATATGTACCAGAGAGTGTATTTGGTGAAATTTTTAAGGTTAGCTGTGAGCAGCCAGAACGGGCTGGTTCTGAGATGTCTGGGGAAAGCGTTTGTAATGTGCAGGATGGCAATGCAAGTGATGTTTTGGTGGGGAAAGCAGTATCTAAATCCACGAAACATGATGAAACAAATTGTGCTTGTGTTAACTTGCATGGGGTTAAACAGCAAACTAAGAATAATGAACAGTGGAGAACTAAGGGGGAATCTGAAATGAACTTAAATGATTGGGTAGCAAGGGCAAAATGGTTGCCCGCATATACTCCAGAAATTTTGACAGTAGGGAAATATAATTATGTGAACAGTTCAAAGCAGTTAAATGTTGAGGATGAGGCATATTTTGATGTACTCAAGAAAACATTTGATTGAGATAAGGAGTTTGATGCTTTAAGAGAGGATTTTATAAATGAAATGGTTGGATGCACTGTGGAGACTAACTTCAAGGTTACAGACAATGGGAAATTAGTGTGTGACGAGGGTGATGAAGTTGAAAAGGTAAATAATTATGTAGTGTACGAGGATGAGCAGTATGGGGCATGGAAGAGGCTAGATGGAATGCTGGTTGGATGGGGAAGAGTTAATGTGATTTTGATGCAAGTGATTGGGTAAATTTTTCTAAGTATACACAGAAGTTGGGACCAAAGGTATAGCAGAAGGAGAAGTTTAGTTTTGGCAGTAAATTAGCGTGGTTTGGCTTAGAAGATAAATAACAAAATGATGCTTTTGAAGTAATATTAGAAGGGGATTATAAAATAGAATCATTCAGTGGGGGGGGGGGGGGGGGCAGGTATGCACTATGGAAAAGTACTGTGCTAATGAAGTGGAGGAGAATCTTTTAGCAGAAGTAGAGCTCAGGCAGGAAAATTTTGGGAAGGTGCTACTAATAGTTACAGTTCAGATTGGTAAAGTCAATGAAGAAGCCTTGGTGGACACAGATAGTACAGTCAGTGGGATAGCAAAGGGTTTCTACCATTATATCAGGTATGAAAAAATGGTAGATTTCCCGGTCACAGGGGTTAGAATAAAAAAATACTACTGGTAATTACAGCAAGCCAGTGTGGAAGGAGGCTGCGTAAGATGTAAACATTGGTGAAGAGTTGTTTAGTCACCCATTCTTGCTGATTAAAATTTAAGTTCAAATATGGTTCTGGGTACAGATTTTTTAAATAAATGAGGGGCAAATATTACATGTGGTGGTCAGGTATTGGAATTGAATGTTTTGGGATGTGTAAAGGAGACAACATTTGTAAATGCAACAGGTCATGATTTAGTGGCAAGCTTGCATGTGCAAGCCCAGTGCGTGTTTAATGAAGTAGGGATTGAGGAGGAGATAAAAAGGAAGGTCTATGAGACAAAGGGTATTGGTGACAGTGAGAGGGAAGAACTGTATAATTTACTGATAGAGAATAAGGATGTGTTCTGAGAGAGAACCGGGAGAGTGGTAAATTTTGAATATATACTCAGGGTGAAGCCTCATGATCTTAATAAGATTAGGCCATATCCTATTGCCATAACAGACAAAGATGCTCTTAGGTCAGAAATAAAATGCATGGAGGCTGGAGGGGGGTGGGGGGGTGATTGAAAAATGCAAGAGTGAGTAGTGTAACCCAACAGTGGTGGTCAAAAAGAGGGACAAGTCAGTACGACTACTTCTAGGTGCTAGGAAATTGAATAAAATTATAATACCAGAAACTGACCACCATGAAATATTGAGGAACTAGTCCAAGGCTACAAAAACGTAAGAATAATGACTAATACGGACCTGGTAGTTGGTTTCTGGCAATTTCCTTTGGCAGAACAAAGCAGGAAATACACTGCTTTCCTGTTGGAAGGTAGAGCTTACCAATATAGGGTAATCCCATTTGGCCTCTGCGTATCAGTTGCTGTATTTGTTAGAGCACTGAACAATGTAATTTGGGATGAGCTGATGAGGAGGCTAAGCATCTATGTGGATGACATTCTTGTGGCTGCTGCTACTTGGAGGGAACATTATTTGCTATTGAGAGAGGTGTTAAAAACTTTGATAAAAGGGGATGAAGTTGAGACTAAAGAAGTGTGACTTTGTAAAGGCAAAACTAAATTTTTTGGGCCCTGTACTGTCTTCAGAGGGAATAATACCCATGGAGATAAGATCAGAGCAATAGCTGAGTGTGCCAGACACAGGAATTGGAAACAATTGATGTCATTCCTCAGCAGGGCCAGTTTCTACCGGAAGTTTGTAAATGACTTGAGTTTGAATTCACCATGTCTGTCACGGTTACTGAAAAAGTATGTGACATGGGGGAAAAGATAAAAATCAGTTTGTGTAACATCAAGATATTGTATCATTCTGACCTGTCACTTCCCTTCTGTCTAGCGACAGATAGCTCAGACTACGGCATAGATGTTCAACTGTCCCAATGACAACTAGTAGATGGGAGGCCTGAGCGTCGCAGAATAGCTTTTGTTAGCAGAGTGCTATCTAAGCATGGGCGAGGATATGCGATCTCGGAGAAGGAACTGTTAGCAGTGGTATGGGGTTCCCTGAAATTTGGGATGTACTTAGAAGGATATGACTGACCATAAGGCTGTAAGTTATTTGCACGATTGCAAGCTGTTGAACCTGTAAGGTGTCAGGCAAATCCAACACCTTCCATGAAAACCCTGACATGATAGCAAATCCGGCAGTATGTCACATAGCTCCGAATAAATTCTGACATTAAATTAATCGATGTAGTACGATCAACAAGTGAGCAAATGGAATGCCACAGACTAACACAAGAATGCCTAAATGCATGTCATACCTTCCCAACGCGAAACAGACGCAGTTCCGAGGGGACAAACGAGAACAGAAGCCGAGAGCAGAGCCGTGTGGCTAGAAGGCGCTGTGATAAGGGAGGACACCCACATGGCCGGCTGATCACCGGGAGGTCCACCCCCCAGCCCATGTTAAAAGATAGAGCCCTCCAGAAGAACAGTATAGATTTTATGAGAACACTAAAAGGGCTACACCATCTGCAAGTTTTAGCGTGAGACTATACACGTCTCTGTTACGTAGCAAACATTAAAAAACATTGCTCCACCACGAAAAGTATAACGTTTCTCATTGGATAAAAAGAATTTTTGTAGGCGGAGCTTAAGGTTAACATTGAGAGGCTGACTGGTCAGCTGAAAACACAGCCAGATACCTTTTTCTTAAACAAACTTCGGTAAATTGTAGTGAGGAGAAGTTCGAGAGTTGCTACCGAGACGGCGAGGTGTATGGAGCTGCGGCGCCCGCCGCCCCCTGGCGTTGACTAACCACCGAGAAGGTAATTAACGCATGCGATGCCGCACATGAGCGCATAAGGCTTCACTCAGAACTGCAGAAGTCTCATCTGTTACATCCCCTTTTTACGTAATACTAGTGTCGATCATAATTAAACTTCGTGGTATTCACATTTGTTACTTGAGGTTAAAAATCTGAAACACGATGATTTTTCTGTTATATAATTATTGAGAAGCCACTGTAATGTATGACAAGTTAAATAAATAGTTAAAGATAATTTAGGGTCACTGTAGACCATTTTTGATAGTTTTCTCTTTTATGAAACTTAATTTAAACCTAGATTATAGATGTGATATGGCATAGGTCATCCTTCGATCCATTGTAGAAATTGGAAACCCATTCAGGGAATATTTGTTCACATTTTTGTTGAATGCATTCGGTTTTTATCATCCTGTATTAAAATATTTCCTTTTATCAATAGCGCAATTTATGAAAATGTTTTGTGTGTGGAATAAAAATTCCAATGGTAAACTTAACAACTTTTTCGGCGTAAAGCCTTGAACCCCATCCACTAAATTTAGTTAGTATAAAGATTCTTTTACAGGGAGTGCATTGGAGCTGACGCTGAAATCATTAAGTACTTGATTTTATCATCATGTTAAGATTCATAAATAATTAAGCTCGTAAAGAGCAATAAACATAGTTTGATGGAAAATTGTTTATAAAATTCAATAGAAAATTCATGACATAAAGAACGGCACTATATAATATTTTGGGTGGGATCACACCTATTTTGAACTCGTTAAGTTAATAAAAAATTTCCGATCTTGACGTACGATTTTTATCCACAAGTGTTTTAAACCATTTAATAATTAATTGTCTATGGACGGTAGGTTAACGTCGCCTCCGACTAATATTGCAACATCTGGGTATTTCCGCTCTAATGTGCATAGACTTCATTTGAGTAATTCTGCAACAGTCACAGCAAAATTTATTATCCAGAAAAACATCCAATAATAATGTAAGTTCAGCTCGACCTATTACACGCGGTTACATGCGACCAGATAACTACACAGTCAGACGCAATTTCGACCTAGATAGACACAGTATTATTGTTGACTGCCACGAACACTCCCCCTCCTTTGGCGTCGAATCTGGTTTTTCGACATAAGTTCTATGAATCTGACATTCGAAGCGACCTTGGGTTATACGTAATCTGATTTCGCTCTCTATATTTGTTAGGCGAGCGTTCATTAGAGGACCTCAAACTACCACCTAGCGCAAAATAATCTCGTATTTCATCCACAAGTTCACGTGAGATATGAAGGTGAGTCCTGCTGGTCTCCACTCAGTAATGCATTCCCAGAAACCTGCAGCCAAGTTTTTCACGGAATCGACAGAGCCTTTGGTTGACAACCTCCACTCGACTCCAAACCAAAGGAGCAGGAACAACTCTGGATACATTGCTGCAAATTGTAAGCTCTGCTTGCACTCCGCACGAGAGGCCAGTAATCTTCACTACATCCACCAGCCACAAGAACTGAGTATGGCCTCAGAACTCATGCATTACACGACCACTGGTACCGTGAGGAATGGCGGCATATCAAACGAGATCCATAGACAGAGATATCAAGAGCACAGTGGATTTCTTTTCCGCCCTGGACGCTATTTCCTTAAGAGGGCCTATAACGTTTGTATCCTTGGGGCTCCCGATAACTAGCAAACCCCTCCTCCACTGTGCCTGCTCGTACCCAGCTCTCCACGCAGCCAGTTGACCACTGGAAAGACTTCACACTAGACTTCTTCAACGGGTGACGCGAATGGGTTACAACCTACCACTAATCCTGTGGTGAGTTACCTCGGCAGCACAGCACGTGGGTGAAACCAGTGACAGCCGAGGTGTCCCATGCGCCGACGCGCCAGATAATCCTCGACTGCTGCACCCCGATGCTGCAGCCTGGAGACGGCTGATCTTGGCCAAAAGCCTCTTGAGCTGTTCGCGAACTGCGGCCAACACACACACACACACACACACACACAATATAGGCTTTACATCACTAAAACGGGAGTTTACATGTTATACATAGATACCATGCAAGGAATTTAAGAAGTAAACTACGAAAAAACACAGAAAAAGCTAAGTACCTAAATAGGTGCTGTGTTGACGTGTCACAGGTGGCAGTTGGCAGCTAACTAACCGGGAATTAAAGGTCGCTGCTTGTTCGAAACAAACGAATGACATCGGCGCTACAAATTGCAGTGATCTACACTTACAAAACGCGAGATCACACCTCTTAATACAAAAACAATCAAGCAATTTAAGAACTAAACAACGAAATAATACATAAAAAGCTAAAGATATAATTTGCTGCTCACGTGGTGTATGGGAGGCGATAAAGTTCATTGTAAGATGTTTATTGTGAATTATATACTGGACGAAAATGTATTTGAACTATAGCTTTCTATGTAAGAAACCAGCCGTAACTCTGCGTTGCAGCAAGGGAGGATAATACCTTGTTACCCTAATCACGTAGTTGAGATATTCGTTTTAGGAATATGTATGGTAATTACACCTTTGTGTAAAGTTTAGGAAACTTTTAGGTAGAGCTAGATTTACTTAATGAGGCTGTACTGAGCCGTCGCGATTGACTGGAGAGTGTAGAGATAAAAAAAAAGAAACAAAAAAAAACAACAGACAAGCTAGCAGTTCATTGTTGTCTGTTTCTTGTCAGTAGGGCCTGTAGAATGAACTAAATCGAACTGACTGCTTTCAGAATTGTTGCCTGTGTTATACAAAAAGTTTTAATGCTAGTGCAAGAAGTCTAAAATTGGCTACAATAAAATTTTGTGCCATTTCATTCAGTCGTATCAGACACAGCCATACAATCGACTATTGACTATCCTGAAATGCTGACTTGAGTGAGCGATAGAAGATTATTTTAATAGTCTTATTGAGCAATAAACTGAATTATCTCAGAACTGCATAAATTGCCATTGTTATTCATTACTCCCCACGAAAGTAAAACATCTATGCTTCTAAATGGTCCCACTGTGACTGTTCGTCAATACCAAAATACTCTGCACACTTTTTTCGATTTCCTTATCCGCACAGTTCTTGTACATGCAGTACAGATTATAACATGATACGGGCAACCACAGAATCACAATTCACAGAGCACTTTCCTCTTCACTTGAGGTCAATCATGTTTCGATTTTCCGACTCTCCGCGGACAGCAATGGTACTTAGTGTGCTAACAGTTCTAGGAAACTGACGTCAGAGTCTCCGGTATTTGGAGAATCCATCTAGTTCGCGTGCCAGTCCACAATGGCGCGCCGGAATGAACTGTGTGCAGGCTATTCTTAGACAATCAGGGACGAACTGTGCGTCAGTTTAAAGTCTACATTACATTACCGATGGTTGGTGATTGTAATTTTCAGCCAATCATCGATAACGGAGGGGGACGCGACGGGAAATGACAGATGTTTCTCTGTAACGCCACCGCTGATCACTTTAGGGTAAGCTCACAGCGGTGAGAGGATAGCTAACTAAAATCTTATGTTGGGCAGTACGGCATAGCTTATGAATGTCAAACTGTGTAACACCGACTTATCTGTATAACACATATAAATAAACACGGAAGAGTCCTTAGGTGTTAAAACGGAAAGTAATCCGCAGATTCACGAATAAGACATGTTACTGAGGCAGACCACTAACAAAATCCCATAGAACAAATTTTTCTTTCTTTAGAATATGCTGCACAACGTATGGTAAAACAGACAACTTCAGAAACGGCTTTATATATGAAAATAGCATCATATTATACTTACTACAAATAGAGAGTAGTTAATATTAAATCCAGAAGTGCCAAATATTGGTGTGTCAGATACTACGCGCTCAGGGCCGATGAAAGCCAGCACAGACCCTGCGGCAAGATTTATGAATGGATTCCATCTCCAAATATAGTGACCGAATTTTGTTTTAATTTTAAAAAGATTTGACATTATTTAAACATAATGTAATTCGGGGACTATTGAACAAACGCAAAAAGAAGCAGTTTGATAACACAGAGAATAGAAACAATTTCTTATTAAACAGTAAACATAACTTGACAAATGCAATCGGACCATGCACGACAGTGCACAGTAACAATTTGTTCCAAAAGCCTGCGAGCGAAAATGCGACTTTTCAGGTGGTCATAGTGTAACTCTACGCTACCGCGCACGATACTTATTAAAGCCTGTACTATGGTACGTTGACGGGCTTCACCTTATAAGAAAGGATTTTGGTGTAGATATTGACCGCGTGTACATGAATGGAGGCAAAATCAGACTTTCACCCAGTCAGTAACAACAATGATACGTCAAGCAAGTCTGAAGAGCAAATACACGTTAGGACGGAAAAGAAACAACACAGCAGATGCTACCAAATTGTTAATAATACGGTCGCCAGCCTAATTAGGCATTAACTAAGTTCCTTCCCAGTACAAGTTGAAGTACGTTCATACAAAACATCACGTAATAACACTGCATAATATGGTAAATTTTTGAACCAGAAATTCTATTGAACCAATACATCTACATCTACATCTACATCTATACTCCGCGAGCCACCTTACGGTGTGTGGCGGAGGTTACTTATTGTACCACTATCTGATCCCCCCTTCCCTGTTCCATTCACGAATTGTGCGTGGGAAGAACGACTGCTTGTAAGTCTCCGTATTTGCTCTAATTTCTCGGATCTTTTCGTTGTGATCATTACGCGAGATATATGTGGGCGGTAGTAATATGTTGCCCATCTCTTCCCGGAATGTGCTCTCTCGTAATTTCGATAATAAACCTCTCCGTATTGCGTAACGCCTTTCTTGAAGTGTCCACCACTGGAGCTTGTTCAGCATCTCCGTAACGCTCTCGCGCTGACTAAATGTCCCCATGACGAATCGCGCTGCTTTTCGCTGGATCATGTCTATCTCTTCTATTAATCCAACCAGGTAAGGGTCCCATACTGATGAGCAATACTCAAGAATCGGACGAACAAGCGTTTTGTAAGCTACTTCTTTCGTCGATGAGTCACATTTTCTTAGAATTCTTCCTATGAATCTCAACCTGGCGCCTGCTTTTCCCACTATTTGTTTTATGTGATCATTCCACTTCAGATCGCTTCGGATAGTAACTCCTAAGTATTTTACGGTCGTTACCGCTTCCAATGATTTACCACCTATGGCATAATCGTACTGGAATGGATATCTGCCCCTATGTATGCGCATTATATTACATTTATCTACGTTTAGGGAAAGCTGCCAGCTGTCGCACCATGCATTAATCCTCTGCAGGTCCTCCTGGAGTACGTACGAGTCTTCTGATGTTGCTACTTTCTTGTAGACAACCGTGTCATCTGCAAATAGCCTCACGGAGCTACCGATGTTGTCAACTAAGTCATTTATGTATATTGTAAACAATAAAGGTCCTATCACGCTTCCCTGCGGTACTCCCGAAATTACCTCTACATCTGCAGATTTTGAACCGTTAAGAATGACATGTTGTGTTCTTTCTTCTAGGAAATCCTGAATCCAATCACAAACCTGGTCCGATATTCCGTAAGCTCGTATTTTTTTCACTAAACGTAAGTGCGGAACCGTATCAAATGCCTTCCTGAAGTCCAGGAATACGGAATCAATCTGCTCGCCAGTGTCTACGGCACTGTGAATTTCTTGGGCAAATAGGGCGAGCTGAGTTTCACATGATCTCTGTTTGCGGAATCCATGTTGGTTATGATGAAGGAGATTTGTATTATCTAAGAACGTCATAATACGAGAACACAAAACATGTTCCATTATTCTACAACAGATTGACGTAGGCGAAATAGGCCTATAATTATTCGCATCTGATTTATGACCCTTCTTGAAAATGGGAACGACCTGCGCTTTCTTCCAGTCGCTAGGTACTTTACGTTCTTCCAGCGATCTACTATAAATTGCTGATAGAAAGGGGGCAAGTTCTTTAGCATAATCACTGTAGAATCTTAAGGGTATCTCGTCTGGTCCGGATGCTTTTCCGCTACTAAGTGATAGCAGTTGTTTTTCAATTCCGATATCGTTTATTTCAATATTTTCCATTTTGGCGTCCGTGCGACGGCTGAAGTCAGGGACCGTGTTACGATTTTCCGCAGTGAAACAGTTTCGGAACACTGAATTCAGTATTTCTGCCTTTCTTCGGTCGTCCTCTGTTTCGGTGCCATCGTGGTCAACGAGTGACTGAATAGGGGATTTAGATCCGCTTACCGATTTTACATATGACCAAAACTTTTTAGGGTTCTTGTTTAGATTGTTTGCCAATGTTTTATGTTCGAATTCGTTGAATGCTTCTCTCATTGCTCTCTTTACGCTCTTTTTCGCTTCGTTCAGCTTTTCCTTATCAGCTATGATTCGACTACTCTTAAACCTATGATGAAGCTTTCTTGGTTTCCGTAGTACCTCTCGTACATGATTGTTATACCACGGTGGATCTTTCCCCTCGCTTTGGACCTTAGTCGGTACGAACTTATCTCAGGCGTACTGGACGATGTTTCTGAATTTTTTCCATTTTTGTTCCACATCCTCTTCCTCAGAAATGAACGTTTGATGGTGGTCACTCAGATATTCTGCGATTTGTGCCCTATCACTCTTGTTAAGCAAATATATTTTCCTTCCATTCTTGGCATTTCTTATTACACTTGTAGTCATTGATGCAACCACTGACTTATGATCACTGATACCCTCTTCTACATTCACGGAGTCGAAAAGTTCCGGTCTATTTGTTGCTATGAGGTCTAAAACGTTAGCTTCACGAGTTGGTTCTCTAACTATCTGCTCGAAGTAATTCTCGGACAAGGCAGTCAGGATAATGTCACAAGAGTCTCTGTCCCTGGCTCCAGTTCTGATTGTGTGACTATCCCATTCTATACCTGGTAGATTGAAGTCTCCCCCTATTACAATAGTATGATCACGAAACTTCTTCACGACGTTCTGCAGGTTCTCTCTGAGGCGCTCAACTACTACGGTTCCTGATGCAGGTGGTCTATAGAAGCATCCGACTATCATATCTGACCCACCTTTGATACTTAACTTAACCCAGATTATTTCATATTCGCATTCGCTAATAACTTCACTGGATATTATTGAATTCTTTACTGCTATAAATACTCCTCCACCATTGGCGTTTATCCTATCCTTGCGGTATATATTCCATTCTGTGTCTAGGATTTCGTTACTGTTCACTTCCGGTTTTAACCAACTTTCCGTTCCTAATACTATATGCGCACTATTTCCTTCAATAAGAGATACTAATTCAGGAACCTTGCCCTGGATACTCCTGCAGTTTACCAATATTACGTTAACTTTTCCTGTTTTTGGTCTCTGAGGACGGACGTTCTTTATCAACGATGATAATGTCCTCTCTGGTAAGCCGTCAGGTATTTTATCGTTTCGCCCAAGGGGGGGTCCATCTAACCTAAAAAACACCCGTGTGCACGCCACACGTACTCTGCTACCCTAGTAGCTGCTTCCGGTGTGTAGTGCACGCCTGACCTGTCTAGGGGGGCCCTACAGTTCTCCACCCAATAACGGAGGTCGATGAATTTGCAACCATTATAGTCGCAGAGTCGTCTGAGCCTCTGGTTTAGACCCTCCACACGGCTCCAAACCAGAGGACCGCGATCGACTCTGGGCACTATGCTGCAGATATTAAGCTCAGCTTGCACTCCGCGTGCGATGCTGGTTGTCTTCACCAAATCAGCCAGCCGCCGGAAGGAACCAAGGATGGCCTCAGAACCCAAGCGGCAGGCGTCATTCGTTCCGACATGTGCTACTATCTGCAGCCGGTCACACCCAGTGCGTTCAATAGCTGCCGGAAGGGCCTCCTCCACATTACGGACGAGACCCCCCGGCAAGCACACCGAGTGCACACTGGCATTCTTCCCCGACCTACCCGCTATTTTCCTGAGGGGCTCCATAACCCGCCTAACGTTGGAGCCCCCTATAACTAATAGGCCCGCCCTCTGTGACTGTCGGGACCTTGCCGGAGAATCGGCCACTGGCCCAACAGGCGAGGCATCCTGTGGTGGCTCGGAAACGATGTCATCACCACTAGGAAGCACCCCGTACCTGTTGGAAAGGGGTAAGGCAGCTGCCACGCGGCCAGATCCCACCTTCGCCTTTCGGCCAGGCACGCGCGAGCCCACCACTGTCCGCCATTCACCCTGGAGTGATGGCTGACCGGTAAGATGCTCACTGCCGGAAGACGCAGCGACATCAGGGGTTCCATGTGATTCCAAGGCCACCGAAGTAGGCATAGGTCTCACCACAGTTGCCCCAACGCCACTACGAGCCGACGCCTGCGCCTCGAGCTCGATGAGCCTAACAGACAAAGCCTCCACCTGCCCCCGAAGAGTGGCCAATTCTCCTTGCGTCCGCTCACAACAACCACAGTCCCTACACATGACTATGTTTACCCTACTCTATACGGTGACAAATTCCCAAGATAATCTTCTGATGAGCTACTCTGATAATCAAGAAACACTCACTGAAATACGAGACGCGAAAACTACGCTAGGTTTTCCCAGAAAAACTATTTAAAAGCTAAGCGCAGCAAATAAGTACAAAAACGCTTTATACAAACAGTACTCGCTGCTGCTGGTGCTCTCGCTCTGGCTGTCACAAGACAACTGCTGATTCAAGTGACTAGTGGCTAACGGCCGCGAAACAAACAAAAGACGGTTTTAGGGCGCTTTCTGTTCTAAACGATCAAGAAAACACTAAGAAATCTAACACGAAAACTTCGTAAAGTTTTATCAAGAACTGTTAGTTACTATGCAGAGCAGATAAACACAAATAGAATCCCTTCCTTAGTGGAAGGTCGTAAACAAAATGCAAAATAAACGCTTTACACAAACAGTACTCGCTGCTGCTGGTGCTCTCGCTCTGGCTGTCACAAGACAACTGCTGATTCAAGTGACTAGTGGCTAACGGCCGCGAAACAAACAAAAGACGGTTTTAGGGCGCTTTCTGTTCTAAACGATCAAGAAAACACTAAGAAATCTAACACGAAAACTACGTAAAGTTTTATCAAGAACTGTTAGTTACTATGCAGAGCAGATAAACACAAATAGAATCCCTTCCTTAGTGGAAGGTCGTAAACGAAATGCAAAATAAACGCTTTATACAAACAGTAATTTCACTTTTTGTACTAACATGGACTAGCCAAAAATACACAACAATACACTATAATGTTTACTACAAATTTCGTACTGTCTATTGATCTAATTAAAATCGGACATAGGTTACCCTAGAAATAGCACTTTCGAAACACACATACAATGTCAATTTTGAAAAAGGTAAAACACTAATATATTTTAGTTTTATATTGACTTTAACTTTGCTGGTCAAATCAGTTCAGTACACTTCAGAATTTAAATGAATAGAAAAAAAGGGGGGGGGGGGTAGACCCTGAAACTGTTATGGTCACTGTATCGAAAATATTGATTAAAGGATTCATTAAGCACTCAAGATTTCCAATAGGTGAGTTACTACTCTTTTTAGCTTAATTCCAGCACATTTAATTACCATTACATCTGCCTCAAAATAGTTAAACTTCGTTACTAAACCAATTTCAACATTATCTTCCAACTTTGTCGGACCGATATTATTCGTATATTATTTCATTAACAACAAAGTTCATTAAACATCATTCTAACATAGCTAGGTCTGCAGGTAATTATTATTAACATAAATTTTAATTCTTCATCTCGGGACACTCGGATTGCACAACATGTGGAAAGGACCCTGTCTAGATTAGTTGTGAGGATAATTAACTGATAGGACAGTTCTGGTAAAAGTTAAGTTGTTATTGAACAGTAAGAAACAAAAGTAACACTGGTCCACACGAATACAGTACTAAAAGTTTCAACCTGTTCGTATCGATGCGGCGGTTGGCGGGCGGCGGGATGGCGAGGCGCAGAGCACACATACAATCACAGCTTTGGCTCTTAGTGTATCTGCACTTTGCTTTTTCTTAGCGTCGCAATACTTTTCCATTTAGTGCCTATGGAATATAGCCATCCTGTATAGTCGTCGGAAACGGCACATCCGAGCCTCAATGAAATCACGTTTTCCAGGAGAGCCTCCTCGATCCAGAGCGTGTTTCTCAGACCGATGCCCAACTCCGACTACCACTGCTGAGCCCGTTATGCCGTGCCGCGCCCGTGTGCATTTTCCCGCGCTCGCCTGCCATCCCCCTTTTACCGCTCCCCTACAGACAGGGTATTCACCAAAGGTTTTGCATTCTACATATCTTAATACATTGCCTACGTATGGACCAGGCGCACAATAATAACTTTAACACCTTACAACAGTTTCAACATTTCTTACATTTCCATTTTGTTATAATATTGCTTGCAATTTGACATAAACATTAATATTCACATCTGAAAATTGTTTACAGTTTTCTTTAACATAATGGCAAGAAACAAACAAAAAATGAAATCAGAACATCGATTACACTAATTTATCGAAAATCAGAAGAAAAAATTATTATATGTACAGTTGTTGTTACAATAGGTCGGGTTCTGTTGACCATACAGATAAGAGGCGAGCTGTTTGGGATAGCCCTTGGACTAGCGACCATCTGCATAAGTATCGGAGAAACTAGCATACTGCAGCTATCCTACAGCACAGTGTCAAAATTTTAACATTACAGACTGTCTCTGGCCCAGCGAAATTGAGCAGATCTGTTGGTTCTTTTGCATTACGTGTAGTCTATAGTGGGCCGTAGGCAGCTTGTAAAATAGCATTTTTTGATTAACGATTTCTGAGAAAATCACGAAAAAACGTGATTATTGGGTAAGAGATGTACAGTTGTGGCGACGGATATGTCTATAATATCTTGTGATGGCAGATCATCTAAAATTTTATGAGGCTTTCTTAAAATGATATTATGGTGGAAAATGGAAACTTTCCTCGATATCATCATACGATACCATGATCAAGAGATTCAAATTTGTCGCACATATACAGTAAATTATGCGCGTAATATCCATTCTGAGGCTTAAATGTAGTTTTAACTGACATTGTGAACACATGGCAAGGGTTCTGTGATCGTCGCAAGAGTTTTAGGCCACAAAACTATGTTTTTAGTCAGCGTTTTTTCACCAATAAAACTTTATGACGCACTGCTTTAGTATAAAGGTCACACCTATGCAAATATGCCTGAAGTGGTACTACGGTAACAAAAGTTAGGCTCAAAAGGATCTTAACATGCCTGAAAAGAACTTAAAAGACTGGTATAAATCATATAAAACTGGAAAGAGTGCAGATTAAGTACAATATTTCTAATAACATTTTTACTCTTTTATGATTCAAATCATACGCTGGGCGTTTTCCGTGAGCTGTGATAGATTAGCAAAATATAGGGAAAGAATGTAGAACAAACGATTTCATGCTAATTTTAAGTAATGTGTACTTTACTTAATTGTTGTAGAAATAGTGTTCTAGCAATAGTGGACACTGTTCTAACAATAATGGACACCGTAACATCGCGAAGAACATCGCAGCAGAGGGGTCAAAACGTCGGTTTCTTTAGAAGGAAATATGACGCGGGCTAATAGCACAGAAGATTTTAACTTTAGTGACAGTGGCTACGATAGTCTGCAGACTAACATAAACTGTCAGAACATTACTGATCTGCCGGATTCATTTATATAGGCTGTATATGCTGTTGTCGCTATGAAACGAAGGAAGCCATTGGAAGGATGTTACTGCTGGAGCACGAAAAGGCGAATAGTTCCTCTTTGAAAGATTGTGACAGAGAAGTGGGAAACCAGCTGCCTCAGTCCTCATTCCGCCTTCTTCGCCAAAAAATTTCTAATTTGGCATGCAAACATATTCTCGCTTTTTATTGCTGAAAGACGTTAACAGAGACGGTGACGGTAGAAGAGACATGACACAGTGCCACTGGGAGGGAAAGGACGAAGTGTGTTGGAGAAGGGAAAGAGTCAGTGAAAGAGAGAGGTGGATCAAGGCTAAAGCAATGGAAGTGAATGAGAGAGGAGATATTAATGGTCAATGAGAGACAGTGCCAGAATAATAAAATGAGGGATCCATGGAGACAGAAGTAGTAGGAGGAAAAGAGAGAGGTGTCAGTGGAAATGAAAAAGAGAGGTGAGTTGACACCTTACATAGGCTTGGGGAGTCCGGACTCTCCCAGACCGGTGAACTTTAACATGCAGGTGAAGAGAGGAAGCATGTTGGATCTAAATTTTAAAGACATGGATACAGGAAAAAAAATAATTTGGAACATCCACCAACGAATTTTTTTAGCTGCCGGAATAATGAAAGACAAAAGGAATAAAGAAAGACAAAAGGAGACAGCCTAAGTCTGAGAGACGACAATGGCAGTGGAATGTACAATAAATCAACGCGAGAAATATAGGACAGTTGGAGAGAGACATAAACGGTGGCACTGAGAGGGAGATGCCGAGTGTGCAGGATTCACTACAAAGAGAGATTGGATAAAAGGATATAGATTGTTATATGATAAAAGAGCGCGAGTATGTGCGTATGCCAAAATTTTTATTGAGGAACAAAATAAGGATTGATGCAGCTGTCATTCTTTCGAAGACGGACATATTCACCTTTTCTCTACTCAGGCAGGAGTATTTTTGGGCTAGTTTACAAGGTGCTACTATACGTTGCACGAGATACTGTCGGGGGAACTAGAGCGAATAAGCTAGCACGGGGTACCTCTCCTGTTGGGCTAGCAGTCGATTTTCCTGGCCAGTCTGGACAGGTACTGAGGGCGGGTATGCTAGTCAGTGGGAGCTCCAATGTTAGGCGGGTGATGGAGCCCATCAAGGAGATAGAAGGCAAGGCGAGAAAGAATTCCAATATGCATTGGGTATGTTTGCCTGGAGGTCTTATCGGTGATGTGGAGGAGGCCCTGCCGGCGGCTATCGAGCGCACTGGGTGCAATCGGCTGCATGTGGTGGCACATGTCGGCACGAATGACGCCTTTCGCTTGGGTTGTGAAGGCATCTTCGGCTCCCTTCGGCGGCTGGCTGATTTGGCGTAGGCAACTAGTTTCGCACGCGGGGTGCAGGCTAAACTGTATATTTGTAGCATCGTGCCCAGTGTTGATAGCGTCTTCTGGTTTGGACCAATGTGGCAGGTCTAAACCAGAGGCTCATACGGTTCTGCGACGGTATCGGATGCGAATTTCTTGACCTCTGCCATCGAGTGCACAATTGTAGGGATCCCCTTAATAGGTCAGGAGTGCACTACGCGCAGGAAGCGGCTACTAGGGCAGCGGAGTACGTGTGGCGTGCACGTGGGACTTTGTTAGGTTAGAGCATCCATCCATTGGGAGCGAAAAAGATTTGCCTGTTAAATCAGCCACAGTGACCTCAGAGAATCTTGGTCCTCGCAGGTCTGAGATAGGAAAGATTAATATTATTTTAGTAAACTGTAGGAGCGTCCAAGGAAAGGATCCAGAATAGAATCGGTTATTGAAGGTTATAATCATAGGTAGTAATGGGAACAGAAAGCTGGTTAATGTCAGACGTCAATAACAACGAAATCCTAAGTCCAGACTGGAATGTTTATCGTAAGCGTTCGTTAGTCGGAAATGGTGGCGGCGTGTTTATTGCAGTGAAAAATTCGATAAAATCTAGTGAGGTTATCAGAAATTCCGAATGTGAATTAATCTGGGTGAAACTGAGTATCAAAGAACGGTCAGAAGTGGTGATGGGATGTTTTTATAGACTGCCCGGGTCAGGATCTCTAGTTGTACAGCGCTTCGGACAGAGCTTGCAGAATATCATGAGTAATTTTCCTGACTGTGCAATTGTAATAGGGGGTGACCTGAATTTGCCAGGTATAGATTGGGAGTGTAATGCCATCAAATCTGGTGTCAGAGACAGGGAGTGTGACATTATTCTGGATGTCTTGTCCGAAAATTGCCTTCGGCAGATAGTTAGAGAACCAACTCATGAGGGTAGCGTCTTAGACCTCCTGGCAACAAACAGACCTGAACTTATCGAACCAGTTAACGCAGAGGAAGTTATCGATGAAGGTAAGGCTGTGACAGCATCTATGACGACGGTTACTACAACGAAAGTTAAGAAAGGTAGGAAGGTATATTTGGTCAGCAAGGGTGACAGGATACAAATTTCAGAATATGTTAGAAGTCAGCATAAAATAGTCGGTAAGGAGGACGAAGATGTGAAGAAAAAATGGAAAAAATTCAAATGCATCATTCAATATGCCCTAAACAAGTATGTTCCGAGTAAGTTTCTAAGGGATCGGAAAGATCCACCATGGTTTACTAGCCGTGTTAGAAAAGCGGTACATAAACGAAGAGCGCTTCATCTCAGATTTAAGAGAAGTAAATGCCTAGCTGAGAAACAAAAGCTGTAGGAAGCGAAAATGGGCGTAAGGAGAGCAATGAGAGAAGCGTTCCACGATTTCGAAAGTAAGACATTGTCAACCGAACTGAGTAAAAATCCTAAGAGATTTTGGTGGTATTTAAAATCAGTAAGTGGGTCAAAATGATGTAGTCACTCTCTCAGCGACCAAACCTGCACCGAAACGGAAGATAACAGAGAGAATACCGAATTCTGTCTTCCGAAGTTGTTTCACAGCAGAAGATATTAAATTGGTCCCTCCTTTCAATCGTCGTGCGTACGTCCAAATGGCTGATATTGAGATAAGCGATCGCGGAATTGAAAAGCAGCTACAATCATTTAGTAGTGGAAAGGCTTCAGGATCAGGTGAGATACCTATAATATTGTATAGAGATTATGCGAAAGAACTTGCTCCCCTTCTGGCAGTAATTAATCGTAGATCGCTTGAGCAACGAAACGTACCTAACGACTAGAAAAAGGCACTGGGCTTTCTCGTTTTTAAGAAAGGCCGTAAGACAGATCCACACCGTTATATAGCTATATCGTTGACGTAAATCTGTTGTAGAATCATGGAACGAGTTTTATGATCAAGAATTAAGACGTACTTGGAAAATAAACAGCTCCTCTATAAAAAATCAACATGGATTCCGCAAACAGAGAGCTTGCGAAAGTCAGCTCGTTCTGTTCCTTCATGAGATCCACAGCGCAGTGGACAATGGCGCTGAGGCTGATTTCAGTAGGGCATTTGACACCGTCCCGCATTGCCGTTTAATGAAAATATACGAGCTTACGGATTATCGGAACAGACCTGCGATTGGATTCAAGACTTTCTTGCAGATAGAACTCAAGTCGCTCATAAAGGGACTAAATCGACAGTTATAAAGGTAATATCTGGAGTACCACAGGACAGTGTGGTAGGGCCGTTGCTGTTCACAATAAATACAAATGATCTAGTAGGAAGCGTCGGATGCTCTTTAAGGCTATTCGCAGGTAGTGCAGTTGTTTATATCAAAGTAGCAACGCCAGAAAATAGTAAGAATTTGCAGAACGACATGCAGAGAATAGTTGAATGGTGTAGACTGTGGCAGTTGACCCTGAACGTAAATAAATGTAATATAGTGCGCATTCATAGGAAAAATAATCCTCTACTCTACAGCTACACTATTGGTGACAAACAGCTAGAGACAGCGTCTGCCGTAAGCTACCTAGGCGTAACTATCCAGAGCGACCTTAAGTGGAATGACCATGTAAAACAGATAGTGGGGAAAGCAGACACAAGACTCAGATTCATAGGAGGTATCTTAAGGGAACGCATCTCATCCACGAAAGAAGTGGCTATCAGGTAGAGCTGATGGAGGAGGTACAGAAGATCCAACGAAGAGCGGCGCGTTTCGTCAGAGGATAGTTTAGCTGGCGAGAGGAAGTTACGGAGATGCTAAACAGATTTCACTGGCAGACGTTACAAGAGAGACGTTGTGCATCACGGAGAGATTTACTACTGAAATTTCGGGGCAGCACTATTAGAGCCATTACACAGGCTTAGCGACAATCATTCTTCCCAGGCACTGTTCGCGAGTGTAACAGGGTTAAAGGGATCAAATAGTGGTACCGAAAGTACCCTCCACCACACACCATTAGGTGGCTGTCGGAGTGTGATGTAGATGTAGTCGCTCTACCAGCCCGACAAGGTGGAGCGCGCTCTTGTTTGATTGGCAGACATACTACAGCCAGCACCTATTGTAGCTGCCTCACATATTTAGTTACGTCCCTGCTAAGCTTATTATAGATCTACAGTTAATTTTCATCATATGCTCATCATGGGCTCACATAAAGGCAGACAATATTTACATAGTAATATCCTTATGTGTCTGGAAGACTGAAGTACGTATATTGCTTCGTTAGTATAAATATCGCCTTAGATGATTGCACAATATTATGCAGACACTCATACAAACATAGTTTCCTCTAATTTTGATATTCATCTCGTAGAGACATCGTTGTTGTTAAAAGCTATTTACGTGTATTTGAGATCAGGTTTGTTATTTAGATAACTTCTATTACATTTACACAATGTCAAATCAGTATGTCAGAAAGCAATACTTTAAATTTAGACTTTTAAATAAATTTCTACCACTCAGTAATCTTTGAGTTTATCAAGCTGAGACTTGGCTGGTGATCTGCTATTACTCTTTAATGGAGTGTCAAGCTCCATTGCAATCGGTGTACTGGAACAGACAAAATAAATCACAGATTAGTGATCGATTCAGTGTATTGCCAAGTACTGTCACAGTGGCAGGCTATACAACACACACATTTCGTGCAAATTAGTTCTTTAGGACTCTACGCCATCACATTTTACTGATAGGTGACCAATGCTGCCTCTTAATGTCTGATAACATGTTGTTGCACAAAGAAGTGAAACGATGTGCAATGTGATCGTGTGGGTTGCCATCGGACGAAACATACGTTCTCCGTTCCTGTGCTTCGAGGACAATCAAACAGCTACAAATTCATCAGGCGAATATCACAGTGCAAAAGCTAATCTTTCTTTCCTGAAATTTGTCATGCCATATATCAGTTGGAAAAAAACCTATCACGTCGGCGAAGTAAAGTCTGGACCAACTTCAGAGGAATGGATTTAGTCTTCAAACAAGAAATGTATGTTACGACACAATATTCCTATAAAATATTTTGTGGCTTTTCAGCAGCCTAGTGAACAAAATTAAGAAAATTCGTATTAACTGAAGCATAATGCAACACACTCTCCTTTTGTTCCTGGGAGTGGGTTATTTTTATTCATGATTCCAACACAACATATTATTCCTAACTCTTCTGGCTATAAAGTCCTATTTTTCAAATTAACCTTCGTTCACTACGACTGTCTTACGCCACCTTACTGGCAGGGTCTGTATGGCCGCAGAGTACTACTCTACTGATCGACGTTGGAGGCAGCGTCTTGCGCATCAATAAACTCCCGAACATCCACGAACTGCTTCCCGTAGAGTGCACCCTTCATTGGGCTAAGCGGAGGGAAGTCGGAAGGTGCGATATCATGGCTACAGGGAGGATGAGGAAGAACAATTGAATGAACTTTTGAGACCTCCTATCGAGTGTACAGACTTGTGTGAAGCCTTGCGTTCTCATGGGGAAGGAGGAGTACTTTTGCATTTCTGTGGCCATGGACACGATAAAGTCGTTCTTTCAGTTTCCTGAGGGTAGCACAATACAGTTTAGAGTCGATCGTTGCAGCGTGATGGGGGACATCGAACTGTCCGTTCAGAGTCTCATAAGGCTGTCCCCATGGTTTTACCGGCTGAGGGATGCGGCTTTAAACGTATTTTTCGGGGGAGAGGTGGTGTAGCGTTACTTCATGTACTGTCGTTTTGTTTCCGGTTCGAAATGATTAACCAATGTTTCATCGCCTACAATGTTCGACAAAAAACTGTGATGATGATCTTGGTAACTTGCAAGCAATTCCGAACACATGCTCTTTATGGACTTCAGTTAGATGTCGACGAATCCAGCGGGCATATACCTTAGAGCACCCCAACTGGTGAACGAGTGTGTCAGCACTATCAACAAAGACGTCCACTTGAACAGCGAGATTTCTGGTTGTGATCCGTTGTTCACCTCGAATGAGAGTGTCCGAACGTTCCAACATTGTAAGAGTCACAGCTGTATGCGACCGGCCGGCAAGCGGGACATCATACTGGTTTGGGCGACCTTGTTGCGATGACACACGCCTCACCAGGCTTCTGTTCACTGCCATTTCTCCATAGATATAGTGCAAGATTTTATGCAATGCTCTGGTTTCCCGCCAAAAGAAACTCAATGACATATCTCAGCTTGGAACGCCGTTTTAAAGGTTACGTAAAAGGGGTAACGCTAGAATGTTTCACGATGTTCCACAACAATTTCCGCGTTTTTTCAACCTAAACTGGCCGAGAAGAAAATCTGTTGCTTACTTACTGAACGTCCGTCATATTTAGATTCCTATACTTTGGTTCTCTCTCGCTTTCTGCGTAAGTGAGATAGTGAACTTATAGCCACTCCACTTTACTGCGATGTGTCGTAAACTTGAACACGGAGTTTCTGCACATCGGTAGAGACACGTAACTTTTGTACTTCATCCATGTAACAGCTCAGTATATCCATTCATCACAAAGTTCTTCTTTAAATTTCTCTATAAAGCTACTGGGAAGACTTAAAGCTGAAACAGAGCCAAACAACTATCTTATAAGGTAAGTTCACCGGAACAAGATTTATTGTTTAAAAATGTGCTCACTCCTATTTACGGCCAGTAACGTGATAAACTAAATAGGCAGTCAGCGCTCTTACCCTGTGCATCGCAACGACTGTTTTCGGGATGTACGAATCTGAATTTGTAGTGCTAAAACTTGCATACCAACTACGGCACACATGCAGTCTACGTAGAAAATGTAGATGTAAAATTATTGCATGAAACAGCACTGAAGCAAGCATGTGGGTAGCCGTCGTTGCGGATTGCATGTCCAAATATAATATACTTCCAGAACAGTTACAAGTGTTATTGGCTATCGGACCACTCAGAATTTCTACAATTTCCAATAACTGGTCATCGGACCGTTCGGTGGTGGAATTATCTAACGTTGCAGGTACTACAATACAACACATTCAATATGTATGTAAATTTGTCCCATCTCCCTTAATAACACAAAATCTGCAGGTATAGCACATGCATACTGAATCGAGATGTCAAAGCCGGTCACAGCGTCACATACTGAAGCACGGTCATCTAAATTAATTCGATGTAAAAACATGGGCCTAGAAATTGAACTGACAACAGTAACGAAACAGTAGTCGTCCTCTTAGACATTTTTGTCATCAGATTTACTCGTCCTTCACACTCTGACACATGTACCAATTACAAATCTTCACAGTTTTGATATATGTAGTGCAACAACAGGAAGTAATGTCGATGGTAAAATGCTTCATCGTTTTTTGTTATTTTTTAAGTGTGTATGCTTAGATCAGTGGAGCACAAAATAACTTTAGCTGTTCCATACAATTTAGTAATAATTCAACAATGACGTATGATTTTCTATCAGTTTCTCTTTTTACAAAGGTTGATCAGGGCAGAGGAACTCTGTACTCTGTTTTACACTTTTACATTGTAATATATTACTTTCAGGCATTTTCCTTTGTAAGTAAAATGACTGGCCAAGTCTACGATTCATGTATAATCCCTAACCTGGCAACAGTAGAGAGGCCACGCATTTTGCAGCTATCAAGTGGCACACGATCGTGAACAAGTAGTTGATGGACATAAATATGGAAACACCGAGAGAACTGTATGCTTGAGCTACAATGCCAATGACAGCCTGCAGGTGTCGATATCGTATGTGAGAACGAAACCTGTGTAATTCCGTCAGTACACTGCAAACTTCGGTCGTGGTTAGAACAGTGATCTATGTACTTTCGAGTGCACTAGCCTGTGTCGGAGATACAAGGGCAAATATTTGGTGCTTACATGAGGGTTGCTTTCGTAACAAAGGTAGCAGAAGTGGTTGACGTTTCAAGGGTCACCGTATCGATAAATTATAGCGAATGCAGGGAAAAAGGAAGAACGTCATCCGATAAGTCATAACACAGGCGAAATAGTGGCTGCGTGATCATGACAGACGGCCATTGAAGAGGATTGTGACAAAAAATACGAAGACGACAACTGCAGAGTCACTGCAGAACTGAATGACGCAGTCGCGATCGCTGTCAATACCAAATCAACACAAAGGGATCTCCATATTCTAGGAAATACAGTAAGAGCTGGAATTCCAAAACCGCCCACCAGTGATGCAGATGCCGAAACAATAAAACTTATACTATGGGCAACTGGCAGGATGAATCTTATGTCACACTGTTTGCAACTTCTGGCCATACTAGGCCTACGCTCCAGATTCCGTGCTGAGAGAAACATTCCTGGAGTTAGCAGATGATATGGGCTGCCATATCGTGGTACACTACTGAAAGGTCGCATTTCTGGCAAGGATTACGTGATTATTTTGGCTGACGAAGTGTATCCTATGGTACAGTATTTGTTCCTAAATGGTGATTCCGTTTTCCAAGACGATAGAGCCTACTTTCACACAATTTGCATCGCCCACGACTGGTTCCGGGAGCACAAGGATGATTTGACACATCTCTCCTGGCGACCACAGTCAGCAGATCTCAGTATTATTGAAACTATGTGGTCTATTTTGGAGAGAAGCGTCCTTGATCATTTTCCACCATCACTATCATTATCTTAACTTGCGACTATTTTGTAGAATGAATGCTACAACATTCTTGAAACGGTAGTGGGACAGGGTTAGACTACTTTTACCTTTTGAGAGGGTTCTCTTGGAGACAAGTATCCTTCAGAGGTAAGCACTGAACTATCAAATTTCCATATATTTGTATCACAACCCAAAACAAGACATCGCAGGTACGCATACACTGACAGCAACCAGATTTTGTGCTAATAAAAGAAAGCAATAGGAACTCAAGCCCGAAACATCACTCAATAGAAAAATGACAATTTTAAACTCTGTTAACTCAGATCTATAGAATAGCAGCTCATTAGTGCTCCCTGAAGAAGTGACACTAGCCGGGTTTTGTAGTAACAAAATATACCTAAGTAGCCAATAAAGCTAGAGGCGATTCCCACTTACATTGAAAATAACTCCTTCTTGAAAGAAACTGTATCTTATGTCCATTGGAGCAGCATTTGCTCATGTATAATAACCAATTTAAAAGGAATTTTCTATAGAGTAACATCTAACGAAGATAATATTGCACGTAGGCCTTAACCACTAGTCAACGAAATCTGACAGGTAATTCTAGCACGTTTTATAGTAGCAAAATTCTTAATCAGTTGCTCAGACCAAAACTGAAATAATAATTTTGTTTTACTTTTTAAACAGTGATAATAAATTAGTGATCGACTTAGTACTGAACAGCTAGCCAGGCAATCTTAGCAAGAAATGCCTTGCACCACCAGCCACGCCTAGTGGTGAAAATAATGAATGGCAGTTAGATAAACATCCTGCTTCGGCAGTGCAATAAGCGGCGTGAGCGTCTGTTCAACAAGAATATGGCCGGCCGAAGTGGCCGTGCGTTTAAAGGCGCTGCAGTCTGGAACCGCAAGACCGCTACGGTCGCAGGTTCGAATCCTGCCTCGGGCTTGGCTGTTTGTGATGTCCTTAGGTTAGTTAGGTTTAACTAGTTCTAAGTTCTAGGGGACTAATGACCTCAGCAGTTGAGTCCCATAGTGCTCAGAGCCATTTGAACCATTTTGAACAAGAATATGCTACGCCAGCTACTGTAGCACGACCCTCATATCCAAAACTTATCTTACGCTTACCTACAGATTTCTATAGCAAAATAAAGCAAGATTATTACTTCACACATGTAGAACAAAGTCCCGAAGTTCTCAAGCCGCATTCCGAATAAGGTAACTCGAAAACAACCAAATCAACTGGTCATCACCAGTTTGCACACAAGCAGAGGAAATAGTATTACTCTGCCTCAGTCATGAAACAGTTACTCTTCTCGTGGTCATTTCTCATAGATTCCTCCAGCACTTGTGCCGAAACACCTGAGTTGTCGCTGTCACTAGCCCTAGTGCAGCACAGACAGGACGAAGCACAAACACTTCCCGCTAAAACAACTCTGGACGGACGTGATCCCGACTGCAGCACTGTGTACAGATCCAATTGTCCCGTCCACGTCAACCTCTGTCCTCACGCCAACTGCCTGCCGACTCGCTCCGCCTGAAACCTTTCTCCTTGCGCAGCGCGCTCTCCTGGGAACCAGTTACGAATGCCGCAGCCTTTCCTACTCCATGTTAGGCATGCTATTGTGTTTTTAATGGTTCTATGTTTGTAACATCTGCATCTCTTTCTCCATCTTACTAGACTGTGTCCTCACACCAGTGAGATGTGCCACTCTGTAAGCAATCAGTTTGTATTCCGTCAGGAATTTTGTTGATATCAGCAGCTCCCTTCCTGGAATTCATGACATCAGCAACAGCTTTCTCGGAATCGCTAATGCCATGATCCAGCACTCGGGCGATGACATCATTCCTGAAATTCCTTTTGTCCCTGTGCAACAACCCCTCCTCCCTCTTTGTGTCCATATTGCCTCCTCTGCCTCTGTCTATCTACTCATCCCACTGTCTTCTCGTATCTCCTCCTACCTTTCTCTTTGTCAGTCTCCTCCCCCCCCCCCTCTCTAGCCATCTCCTCTTCCCCTTTTCTCTATCCCTCCCCCATCTTGCTGTGTATTTCCTCCTCCCCTTTTTCATCTTCTTCCTCTCCCTTTCTGTGTCTGTCTCTTCCTCTACCCCTTTCTGTCCAACCTCACCTCTTCCCTTTCTCTGTGCACTTCCTCCTGTCGATTCATCTTTTTCTCCACCATCTCCTCCTCTTTTCATTCTCTATCAGCCTCCTCCCCAGTGTCCACTTCCCCCTCCCTTATCCACCTTCTTCTTCTCCTGCAATTTGTGTCCTGTGCATCTCCTCATCCTCCCTTCTCTCCCCATATTATCATTGTCACCCCAGTAGGAGGATGGTAGACCTAAACCCCATAGCATTTTTTCCCAAATTTTCGATCCATGGGTTTTTTATGAGATTCTTGCCCATTGCATTGCTTGCATACATACACATGACAAATATATTTCTCAAGTATTTAGCATATTTAATGCTTATTTGTAAACACATTTCACCTGTATGTCTATCAGTTCCATTTTTCGCATTTTCATGTTTATTGCATCGTATCTCCTGAACTGTGTGCTGTACAATGATCCAGTTTTGCAGTAAATCTAATTTTATACGTGTTCACTGCCTGAAAAATGAGTTTTGAATAGAGTTAGTAGCAGCGAAGTAGTTAATTCAACCATCTCAATGTAGTTTTTCACTCATTCAGTGCTTATGACGTCGTATCTCCTGAAGCATGTGGCACACAAAGATATAAATTTTCTGACACATTCAGTGGCATGTGTGAATACTGTCAACCAAATTTGTAGTGAATAAACTCAGTCAGAAAAAAGTAAGAAATTGATATGTAATGCTTCATATATCAGTTTTACTTCATGACTAACGAAAAAGTAGTAGGGTCCAACATTAGTCCTTTCAAAATTTTGTGGCCGTTATCCCTCAGAAAACGATCCATAAGTGTTTAAAGTTGTGTGTAAATGCTTTTGCAAGACTCTAAGCGCTTTAATTTTCAAATATTGGACAACTAAACTGTGGGTATTCTTGTGCCTCATGTATATTCCTGGAAAATATTGTAAAAAGCAAGAGGATGGAGTAAATGTTAAATAGTTGTGTTTTTGTAAATTGCAGGTTATGAGAAACCAATATTATAAAGTAATATTTTAGGCACAGGTCATAGCCCGGAGGTTGCATTAGCAGATGAAAAATAGAAAAATATTTTTCTTTATAAGTTTCTTGTTTTAAAATTAACAGTATTTAGAGCTATCAATTTTATTCTTTTCCAGTGAATGAGAAAAGTAAAAATTATTTAAATACTTTTACTAAAGATTTTGAAATTAGTATAAATGTTGTTGATGTTTGGCTTCATACAAAACGTGCTCAGTTATATATGAGTTTTAAAATTATTCCAGCTGATGGTTCAGATTTTTCTAAATTTGATGGAAAATCTAATAAAGAATTGTATACTAAGAAGCTATCTGTCCTTTCGGACATGTCCGAAAGAACAGATATCATCGGTTACCATACACCTCGTTAGAATGAAATTTCAAGGAAATGAACACCCTTAGCTGCAAACAGGCGTTGACATACGTCAACGGGGACGGATGAAAATGTGTGCCCTGACCGGGACTCGAACCCGAGATCTCCTGCTCTATCCACCTTTTTTTTTTTTTACCTTTGCTCTTCACGGGCAAGTGCTCTACCAACTTTTTCTTTTTTTTTTTTTCAGGCTGCCGTTGCGCAATATAGGAAATGAAATGACTTCTTGAGGGTTGTTTTGTTTTTGTTTTGTTTAAATTTTTATTTTATTTTATTTTTTATAATGAAAGGAAAATAAACATTTGCTCCAATTTATAATGAGAATAGAATGAAGAAAGTATATATCATTTCTAGGCTGCCGTTGCGCAATATAAGAAATGAAATATCTACTTGAGTTTTTTTTTTGACATGTAGTAAATAGAAAATTTTATGGTGCACAAAAGATTATCACTCCATTGTTGATGGAAAGTTGCTCCGCTGCTCTGCGAGAGAAGGAAAATGTTAAACGAAAATGGGAAAGAAAAAATGCCTTCTGCATTGGTGAGCGTCTGGATATTATCTTAAAGTTCCGACAAGAACTAAAGTCCCAGGAAGCAATTAGGATTCATACATACAGATCAATGGCAACCTCTGCTATCCGAAATATTGCATTTGAAGCATTTAACCGTTAATTATGATTTTCAGCATATTTCCAAATATCCTCCTGTTGTCACAATGTTGGCTTATTTTAAAGTGTTCAACTTCTATGTAACAATAATAGTCTAGGAAAATAGCATGCCTATTCTGCATAATAAACGATGCTGTGTGGCCCATGATCCTCGTTTCAGTGTAGTTTTTTTCTCGTGGATATCTCAGTTTTTGTGGCTGAATGATTTCTAAAAGGTCTACACCACTGGGCGTCCTACGGTCTATGACCGACAATCGTTGACGAAGAAATGTTGTAATTTCTCCTGCATGTACGCACGTGAACCTATGAGTAATCGTATTGACTCTTCCGCATGCGTCACAGTTGGGCGTTGGATGAAGGCCTATTTTATGTAGCTTTTCATTCGTTGCTACTTTATCGTTGACAGTTACATACCAGTCGGCTATGACGCGTGATGGTAACATGTCCCCGTGCACATTCCGCCATACTATACTCCAATGCGTATGTGGATGTTTTTCTTCGAGACGATTACTGTGGTTTGTTGTCATGAGAAGGTCACAAAGCTTCCTGTTCGTCAGGCTTCCGTTATCGACGATGTTGTGTCGAATGTAGCTCATTTCCATGTAGTAAAGTCGCACATGTCGGTAAGAAAGTGGAATGCCGGCGATATTAAGGGGATACGGAATCACCTATCCCCGCAATGTTAATATATGCCTACTATAGGGAACATTTTCTCACAAACTACTGGAGACAGAGAGGTAAAAATTTTACTGTATGTGCATTCATATGTTACAACAATACTGAAACAACAGTTTATTGTCAAAGTATTTTCTTACAGAGATATTGTACATTTATTTTTAAGTAAATTTTTTCCATCGCTTTTTACTAGACTATCACCCCTAAGTCTTTTGTAAATCAAGTAATTAAAAAATCGTTGTTTCAGTATGTAATAGGGACCTATGTCACTACGTCATAAAAATTTCAGACTTCTAGGTTGACCAGTACCTGAGATAATGTTCCTAGATGAAGTAAAAAGTAAACTTACGGGAAACGGAGAAAGAAGATTAAAACATTCCTGATCCGTAGCTAATACCCCCTTCACAGTCTTCATAATCATCTTCAAGTCTTCTTTTGGCACCCCTCTGCACCTGTCTTGCTTTTTTCACTAATGTCTTGATTATATTATCAGCATGCCTTAGTCTGTGCTGATCTAAAAAGAACATAGCACGTACCGTACGGGAACCAACACACATACCCAACTTTTGAAGGACCTGGCATTTAGTTATATTTCCAAGATTGAAGGTTGCCACAGCATCATACACACCAAAATGTAGTGTATTAATTCCGACAAACACTGTTTTTGGGAGACGATGCCATATCACACTATTCAAGCACTCGTTGGGTTTCTGCGTTTTTCCGTGAAGACATTTCATCAGAAGACTTCTGTCAGCCAGATCTCTGAAAATGGGCTTTATTTCTGCCATGATGGCTGATGGTAGACTGTGGTGGTGAATGTATTTCTCTCCTGTTGTTAGTCCCCTATTGTATTTACACCAGCTGTTTTCACCTTTGGGGCACAAACCATGTTGTGGATGCTCATCCGTGGATGCGGTGTGGAAATATAAAGCCCATATAGCTCTCCTCATTTCTTCAAGATTGCCTGTATTTTGCCTGATTGCAAGGCCATAGCAGTTCTGAAAGTGGTCTATTATGGAATCAGTCAATCTTCCTCTGCCATCCAAGGTTTTCCCATCATCTAGTTTTTTCCCTTTCATAACTGATTTTAACCTTCTCAGCCTGGCACCCATTCTCTTCTGCACATGTCCTATACATTCAAGTTTGCTTATATTTACACTGTTCCCATATGGTTTGCTTTCCAAAACTTCTTTGAATGCTTTAGAGTCACCATCTCCCAGATATTTGACATAGCGAACATTATACCACTGTGAAGAGCGATGAAAAATTTTCTTCACCCCAGCAACCTCCATGCCACCACTACTACCATAATAATTAGCAATACAGTCATCACTGTGTTCATTTTTCAGCCTGCCTGTGCACCTACAGTATTTAGACATTATTGCAACATCAATAACCTTGCCAGTATCAACACTAGTTGCTGTTACAACACCATTGTTGGAGGTGTGGCCCCTTTTCTGCCACGTGCCATCAAACGCCACTGTGAGGTCACGACTGCCGTCATTTTCTTCCACTGCTTCTTCCACAGCAACCTGCATTGACTTCTGTGCTACATCTTCAACTGCAGATCCTAGTACATAATTGTAAGCTTCAAACTTTGAAGGTGCACTTGGAAGATTTAGAACACCACATAGCATATCACCAGCTGCTTTGCCCTTACCAATTGCTCGCAATCCATAAACTAACCTAATATTTACACTATAAAGTTCAGTTTTCTTGTATCCATTATTTACAGTTACTGAAACCGAACTTGGAAACTTACAGCTGTATTTACAAACACTGCATATTAAATTAAACTGGGCAGCCAGGCCAACATGGGATTCTACTTTCAGAGAAACGTTTCCATGACATTTTTTGCAGCACAAACTGTTTTCAAGAGCTTCACACAATATATTCGTATCAATGAGTTCAAAAACTTCATTCCCTCTATCAAGTAAATTATATTTCTCTTCCAAATCTCTTAGTTTTTTATGAGAAGCACTGTTTTCATTTGGTGTAAGTTCGTTCGGCAAATCAGTAATAAGTGGATTCACATTTTCCAACAGTGATGATGATGAACTGCTTTGCTTTGCTAATGAATCATTATTTCTTTTCTTTTGCCAGTTCACACGCTTTTTAAATACTTTTGCTTTAGCTCTAGGCATTTTCACTGCGAAAAATGAAGCACTAAATACGAAATAACTCAACAACAACTACTTTCTTATATCACACTGTTTACAAAACAGTCCCGCCACAAAGTCAAAGAGTAACTTGAGGAAACCAGAGAGAAACATTTTCGGGCAACTAGTTTATAAATAGTCGCTGGAAACCGGGATATTTGAATTCATGTCACTTTAAAGGTACTGCCAAAAAGTTCATGGTCAGCCACGAGAGACGTGTATAACTAAAGTGCAATACCCGATCTCACAAATATATAAAAATAAAATAGTTATAATTGTAGTAGAGCTATGTATGATACGTCATTTTAAAGAGGAAACATGGCAGAATATAATACGCCAATAAAAAAAAATCGATTTTTTAACCCAAAATCCGATTCCGTATCCCCTTAACGGGTGGGTCAAGGCTATGAGGCTTCCACCGCTGATTGAGGTTTGTGATGATAGTGGTCCTCCGGGTACGAAACTCCATCCTGATACGATTTAGGAGAAGGGTGACACATTTTGTGTGTACCTTAATGAGGTTAAGGCCACCTTAGGACGAAGGTAAGGTTAAGGTATCGAATTGAACTTTGAAAATGTGACCCCTAAAAAGAAACCAACATAACGCTTGATTTATACTTTTGGCTAGGTGGTCGGAGATTGGAAGAATTTGCGCCAAATAATTGATCTTGCTCCTAATGGCGATCTCGATGGTATTAAATTTCTGTAGTATGTTCAAATCGCGGTCGGAATGAAGTATCAAAGCAGCACGTAATTTATTAAGCATGTGTGACCAGTTCTTCGTCAGGAATTTGTCTGGTTTGGCCGCAAAGGTAGCACTGAGGGTTGTGTGATAATCCTTGCACCAGGTAACATGGGATATATCTCTGATACCACCTCCGATCTGCAAAGCTGTGGATCTAGTTCTATTTAGTATTGCTTCTGAAAGAAACGTGAATGTTTGTAAAAGAGTTTCCGTTGACAGAAGTTGTAGCGATGATGACACAGTTACGCATATATCGTCAGCATAAGCAATCCATGGGATAGTGACACACTCGACGCTAAGCCCGATCTCGCTATGCGCTAAGTTGTTCAGTAGCGGCTCTGCTGCAATGGCGTACAAAATCATTGACAGAGGACATCCTTGGCGGATGGATTGCCCAATAAAAACTTCTTTTGTAAAATGGTCGTTAATGAGAATCCGTGAAAAGGCGTTTGTACTAAGTTTGCGAATTAATACTATGAGATGGTGTCCAAATCCTTGTTTCTTTATGCTTTTAAAGAGGAAGTCATGACGTACACGGTCATAAGCCTTGTCAAAATCTAGAAAGATCAGAGCGCCCTGTCTTTTGGTTTCAGCATGTGGATAGCTGATGTCCCTCAAATCGCAGCAGCTGAGATTGCACTTCGGCCTTGCGCTGCACTTTACTGGTAACTGCCAAAAACCTTGTACATAACGGTTTGCAGCCGTAGCTTAATAGATCTGGTGACGATTTTGAAATCGGCATTCAGGAGTGTGATGGGTCGCATGTTTTCGACCGTCCTGCTGTTCCCTTTTTTCGGTAAGGGCAAGATGATACCTTCCGTAAATGCCTTGGGTATTACTTCCAGGTGCCAGAGTTCATTCGCTATCTCGAGGAGTGTCGGACTGAGGAGGTTCCAGTATTGCTGGTAAAACTCAGCGCTGAGACCGTCGGGTCCTGGTGATTTCCCTTTCTTTGCACTGTGGACCGCCAGTCGGATTTCGTTCTCTGTGAAAACAGATTCCAGATTTGCATTATCCTGTTGTGACAAGCGACAGCTCACGGTCCTAAGAAAATCTTCGCACGAGTGTTCATCAACGGATTGCTTCTTATAAAGTTGACTATAATAGTCGTAGACGTGCGAGATGATGTCACGTATCTTCGTGATGGCATTCTCAGCGTCATCAACGACGGCTTCAATCAACATGGCCTTACACCGTTTCGTCGTTCTCAGGATGTGGTACAGAGATGCCCGTGCTTCGGCGGCAACATCCTTGTGGTGGACTCGCACGATGATGCCTTGCATTCGTTGGCGATGTATCGCCGTGATTTTCACTTTATATCGTTTGATCTTTACATCCATATCGCGAGAGGGATTGGTAGTGGGACTGTACA
Source organism: Schistocerca serialis cubense (assembly GCF_023864345.2). NCBI lineage: Eukaryota > Metazoa > Arthropoda > Insecta > Orthoptera > Acrididae > Schistocerca > Schistocerca serialis. The sequence goes on along the minus strand of NC_064641.1, from coordinate 338,476,845 downwards.
GTTTCTCTCAAACAGCGATAATAAAATTCTATAGTCTGTTTCTGCCAAAAGCTTTTTTGTCGGGCGTAGCTCATGAGGGTGAGGCGTAATTTCGGCTTAGCACACTGAATCCACCACTGTAGAACGCTACCGTAACGACATTGTCGTTGCTGGCGCTGTTGCCACGTTATGTTCACCTCCTCTTCAAGTTGGGCATCGTGCAGAAGGCAGACATTCAATTTCCCGTAACCTTTCCCGCGGTAAATTTGCTGGCGTTGAAGGTTAAGGTAACACTGATATGCACAATGGTCGGAGATGCTGACAGGAGCTATGCCACAGTGCACAGTGTGTCGCTGGAGGGCATCGGACACATAGTTCCTATCCAGCCGACTGGCAGAATGACAGGTTGCGAAAGTGTACGCTACCCTTTCACCATGCAGTTGTTCCCATGTATCTTGAAGATGCATGCCATGAATTAAATGTTCAAGTTCGATACATCTGTTCGTGTTAGGAGTTCGGTCTCTGTCGTTAAGCACACAATTGAAGTCACCACCAAGGATGAGATGTGCACGACAAGCGCTAAGAAGAATGGGAACTTCGTATATATAAAAATTTGAACGATCTCTTATGAGTGCTACCTGAGGGAGCGTACACGTTAACAATCTGCACACCATTCACTCGAATAGAAATGCGACGACCACTAGGCCGCCGCTGCACATCCGTAAAGGGTAAACCGTCGCACAGAAGTATGGCACTGCCTACAGCATCCTGGAGATTGATGTAATCAATAATAACGTAATCGGGCACTTCTAAGACTGTGACTACCTCCTGTAGGACGGCAATGTCAACGCTGGTACCATACAAGAAATCATTTAGCGAATGGAGTTTCGACGCTCTTTGAATCCTATTGACGTTAAGTGTGGTAATGTTATAGGTTTGGCTGTCGCACTATAGGGAAGCAGCCTACTCACGCCGTATAAAATTCACATCAGTCTTGCCATTGTGTGCCAGCCAGTGCGCTGCAACTAGCTCTGACGTCATAAACGTTGCGCAATACTTCAAAAATCAAGTAAATAACCTGAAACGTTTCTAGCATGTCAGGAGTAATACTAAATCAATATGTGTTGAACATCTGTTCAATAACTTAAACCATTTTCGAAATTTGAACGTTTTTCTGTAAAAATCATTGGCGCAACAGAAAAGAGCTACAAACTTAAAAATTTATATTTATATTACTTTCTCATAATAATTTAGTAGAAACAGTATCCTGGATCTCACAAATGAAAATTTTAGCTGAAATTCATGATTTTCTGGTTTTTGTCTTAGAAATTAAGGAAGCAAGATAGATTAAATAGGCGAATAAATAAGGCTAGAATATTCAAATTTAAGTAGAAGGGAGATCCGCTATAATCATAAAGATGTGAGAAGTTTCAACTGAATAACTATAAAACTATAGCGATAGCGTATCTCCAATGGGCAAGTTCAGAGCTCGTCTACTGTGTGTAGTGTAATTAAATTAATTCTCTCGCCCAAAATATTTGACTTAGCCACGTCAGACTTCTATTATGATTACTTACCTGTGTGCTGATTGCACATTTAAATTGAGAGCTTCATCGGCCATCAGCAAAGGAAGCAATGATTTATTCAATAACTTAAAATGGTGCATTACTAGCCCAGCAGCTAGTCGGGAGAGCGGATTTGATCAGGCGTTCCCTTAGCCATTCGCACCACAGCTTTATATATAAGAAAGCTGCACGAGAGAGTAAGGCCACAGTTCTCTCCAGATGCTGATTAGCGCACCACCTGTGCCGGGGGTTGCGTCGCATCGGTATCATTGCTATAAACATCCTCAGATGCCGTAATAAGTTACTCGGGATACGCGTAACCATGAAATCGTTTTCGAGTGATGTGTTAATTCTGGGATGACTTTAATGATCTATCTTCAGTTTGCGTATGTCGTATTTTCACGTGCCGCCGCGGGCAGACATTCTACCATTATTGTCGTGGCGTTTGATGAACATTATCATCAAATTATGGCAAGCATTCACTTAAATATTTAATTAGAATAGTTATAGTTGCATCAGCGCATTAGACTCTGAACTGCTCTGGTAGTTGGATTGTGTGGATTCTTTTTTTTGGTCTGTGACTTTCAGAATATAGTGAACATTTGACAGAGAATCGTTTTTGATTGTGAATCCCAGACAATCTCCTAATTCCTTAGAGCTATAAGCTGTAGCTATATATGTATTTCTCAGATTAATTGGGCACTAGGAATTCTAATTACAGGCTTCACGTTTTGCTAATCACTTTCTGGTTGCCAATATTGTAGTTAGAGGGCCAGTGTTGAGAACGGCAAACAACATAAATAGTAGGAACATTTTATAACAATTTATTCCACCCGCTGCCCCACATATGGTGTATCAGCTGGGAAATACAAAACATAGTATTCTATAATTCCACCAGCTGCCCCACATATGGTGTATCGGCTGGGAAAAACTAAACATTTTTATAACAATTCCTCCATTCGCCACCCCACAGCGCCTAATGCCTTGGAGAACAATGAGCTCTGAGTGTTGGATCGTCCTTCTCGACGGCTTTGAACCGAGCTCATTGGTAACGTCTGGAGTACGAAGTGAAATGTCAAAACCAATAACGGGTCAGGGAGTGGAAAGGTCGCAGCGCGATGGTCATGAGCGAAAGCAGCTATTGCTGCATCTCCTCGTCCTGCTGCCACCACAGCTCATTACTGTCGGGGTGCTGCACGGTGCGCGCGCTACCCTGCCCGCCACCGCCGGCTGAGTCTGTCACCGTGGTCGCATCCGCCTGGTCACCACGTGGGGCTGCGACTGACGTCAGCGAGTTCCTGCGGGAGCGCTGCTGCAGCTGCTCGCTGCTCTGCTCGCTCTTCCTCTTAGCCGTTACGGTGCTCTGTTCCCTCTCAGCGCTCAGTAGTGCCTTCAGGTGTTTGGTTTGTTTACCAATGCGTTCTTGCCTCGCGGTGTCCTCGCAGCGCACGGAGCAAGAAGATTGATGTTCAGTACCGCTGCCACTTTCTGCCATGTGTACAGATCTAAAATCATCCGACTTTTCCTCGTTGCTACTATTCCCTTTGCTTCTCCTTCGGCGGCCTTTCTTCGTTTCTGCCGCAGTGTATACCGATAGGGGTGGTTCAGGCAAACTGATCTGCACCCGCTCCTGTAGCTCACACTGCTTAGTTTCAGAGGTGACTGGCGCATCGTTGGTATCCAGCGGTAACTGTCCCAGCGAGGATGACGGGGCCAAATCGACGTCCGTCCTACCGTGAATGTTTCCAGAATGACATTTTCACTCTGCAGCAGAGTGTGCGCTGATATGAAACTTCCTGGCAGATTAAAACTGTGTGCCCAACCGAGACTCGAACTCGGGACCTTTGCCTTTTGCGGGCAAGTGCTCTACCATCTGAGCTACCGAAGCACGACTCACGCCCGGTACTCACAGCTTTACATCTGCCAGTATCTCGTCTCCTACCTTCCAAACTTTACAGAAGCTCTCCTTTGAAACTTGCTGAATTAGCACTCCTGAAAGAAAGGATACTGCGGAGACATGGCTTAGCCACAGCCTGGGGCATGTTTCCAGAGTGAACTTTTCACTCTGCAGCGGAGTGTGCGCTGATATGAAACTTCCTGGCACACAGTTTTAATCTGCCAGGAAGTTTCATATCAGCGCACACTGTCCGAAAGGACAGATACCATCTTAGTATATATATATATATATATATATATATATATATATATATATATATATATATATATATATAGTTAAGGCTCACTGACCACTTTAGCATCTTCTTCTTCTGTGCGAATGCACAAACACTGCCCGAATTCTTACGGGAATCGGCAACACGCCGTGAGTAATGAGTGTAATGGGCAGGGGCACTACGAATGTAGTGCAGGACAATACGTTGAGAATGTAGGTTTCACGGGAGGCGTGCCAGAGGTCAATCCCTGCAGTCGCGTTATCCTCTGTGTCCTTGGTGGCTCAGATGGATAGAGCGTCTGCCATGTAAGCAGGAGATCCCGGGTTTGAGTCCCGGTCGGGGCACACAGTTTCATCTGTCCCAGTTGACGTATGTCAACGCCTGTAAGCAGCTAAGGGTGTTCATCTCATTGTAATTTAATAAAGAATTAAGTGATAATAGTGTTGTGAAATAATATGATGTTGTAACTGTAAAAAAGAGGAAATAATATTAGAGCCAGAGTAGGACAACCTTCCATTTCCTCTTCAGTTTTATTAAATGTAACTTCGTCTCTTTTTAACAAAGTTCATGTGAAATGACCTATACGTAATAATGGTAAAGTAAAAGATAAAGAAAACGTTGCACATTGTCCTTTAGAGTTAATAGGAGGTTTTTTACAGATTATGAAGATGTAATATGAGTAGGAGATTGAACTCTGCTTTTAGCTAAAGTTCAAATGATGTTATTTTTAGTTGGTCTCATAAAAGTGAAGCTGGGCCAAAATACTAAGTACCCTACAAAATGAAGGAAAAATTGTTGTTGGAAATATAAGGGTTGTGTACCTATAGCTAAATATGAACCTGAATACGAACTTGAATTGGAGGAAGAAAGTCTCAAAATTTTTTAATACAAATATCCTTCTGTTAACTACAAACTATAGAGATCACGGAATTGAGTAGTAATAATTATTCTGAGTTAGATATGACAAGTAGTTATAGCTTAACTGAGTTTGAAATGCCTTATTTTATTTCCGGTTTCCTTCAAACAAAACGTAAAGATATTCCACTGGTTGAGTCTTCATTCTTTGGTAATATTAAATTACAAAATATTTTCATGAAGCATGTAAGAAATGATATATTCCCGCAATAGATGTGGAATTTAGACCCATCAAATAACTTTTCAAGAACTTACCATTCATTTGCTGATTTTAATTGAGTAACACATTTAAAACAATATATTCATATAAGGCAATATAGTTTCATTACAATTATCCTATTTATGTTGTAAATATGACTTGAACAAAAGATATTGAAGCAACACAATTATCCGCTATGAAATTATGTGCTACTTTTAAAGATGAAGTTTCGAACGATTTGCTGACTTGTGTGATTTTTTTATATAAACAACAATTTAACTAATGATGCTCAGCACAAAATATTGCCTGAGAATACTGGAACTAATTATATATTTTTGTTTACCGTGTGAGAAAATTTTAAGAGAAGTATAAATAAGTGAATGAACAGTTTTAACATTTCTGACAAATTGTAACCACAAGTATGAAATAATAATTGATTATGACTTATATGACAATATGAAAATTCTTGTTGATGTCATAAAAATAATAGAGAATTTGACTTTTCTTCGAGGGTCACTCCAAAAGAAATGCACACATTTTTTTAAATCCATCTTTTATTCTGCCTGTTTGAAAGTTTCACAGTTTGTACATACATCCTTTAGGAACAATATTTTTATTTCTCCACGTAATTCCCATCCCTCTCAACTGTCTTACGCCATCTTGGAACCAGCGCCTGTATAACTGCACAGTAAAATTCTGGCCACTGTTTGGCAGCCTGCACAGGGGAGTCATCATCTTCAAACCTTGTTCCACAAAGAGAGTTTCAGTTTCCCAAGGAGATGATAGTCACATGCAGCCAGGTCAGGACTGTAAGGCGGGTGCTTCAGTGTTGTCCATCTTAGTTCTGTGATCGCTTCCATGGTTTTTTGACTGACATGTGGCCGTGCATTGTCGTGCAACAGCAAAACATCCTGCTTTTGCTGATGTGGTCGAACACGACTCAGTCGAGCTTGAAGTTTCTTCAGTGTCATCACATATGTGTCAGATTTTATGGTGGTTCCACTTGGCATGATGTACACCAGCAAGAGTCCTTCGGAATCGAAAATTACTGTAGCCATAACTTCTCCAGCAGAAGGTGTGGTTTTGAATTTTTTTTTTTTCTTGGTCGAATTTGCATTCTGCCGCTCCATTGATTGCCTCTTCGTATCTGGTCAAAAATGATGGAACCATCTTTCATCACCTGCCATAATTCTGCCATGAAATTCATCTCCACCATTCTTGTACCGTTCCAAAAGTTCGCTGCATACCATTTCTCTTGTTCCTTTGTGAGCCACTGTCAACATCCTGGGAATCCACCTGACAAAAACCTTTTTTAACGCCAACACTTCCAGTATTCTCCAAACACTTCCTTCCCCTATCCCAACGTAACGTGACAGTTCGTTCACTGTGATGCGTCTTGTCAGCAGTCACCAATTCGTTAACTCTGTGCACATTGTCTGGAGTCTGTGCAGTACCAGGCCTGCTGCTGCGATGACAATCCTCACTATTGCTGTGCCCGCTTTCATCACGTAACCTGCTTGCGCTCCGACTAACTGTACTGCGATCGACAGCAGCATCTCCATGCATCTTTTTTAACCTCTTTTGGATGTTCCCCAACGTCTCATTTTCACAGCACAGGAGTTCTATTACAGCACGTTGCTTCCGACGAAAGTCAAGTGTATCAGCAAACTTAAAGACATGCTGTGACGGCACCACTCACGGGAACAGATTGAAATAAGCTTGACAACAAGCGTGAAGGATGTATCTACACACTGTAAGACTTTCACACACGCAGAATGAAAACTGTATTTTTACAAAAATAGTGTGCATTTTTTTGGAGTGACCCTCGTATTTCTTCCTTAAAATCTATAAAGTATTCATTATAAAATTCTAACATACACTCCTGGAAATTGAAATAAGAACACCGTGAATTCATTGTCCCAGGAAGGGGAAACTTTATTGACACATTCCTGGGGTCAGATACATCACATGATCACACTGACAGAACCACAGGCACATAGACACAGGCAACAGAGCATGCACAATGTCGGCACTACTACAGTGTATATCCACCTTTCGCAGCAATGCAGGCTGCTATTCTCCCATGGAGACGATCGTAGAGATGCTGGATGTAGTCCTGTGGAACGGCTTGCCATGCCATTTCCACCTGGCGCCTCAGTTGGACAGCGTTCGTGCTGGACGTGCAGACCGCGTGAGACGACGCTTCATCCAGTCCCAAACATGCTCAATGGGGGACAGATCCGGAGATCTTGCTGGCCAGGGTAGTTGACTTACACCTTCTAGAGCACGTTGGGTGGCACGGGATACATGCGGACGTGCATTGTTCTGTTGGAACAGCAAGTTCCCTTGCCGGTCTAGGAATGGTAGAACGATGGGTTCGATGACGGTTTGGATGTACCGTGCACTATTCAGTGTCCCCTCGACGATCAACAGTGGTGAACGGCCAGTGTAGGAGATCGCTCCCCACACCATGATGCCGGGTGTTGGCCCTGTGTGCCTCGGTCGTATGCAGTCCTGATTGTGGCGCTCACCTGCGCGGCGCCAAACACGCATACGACCATCATTGGCACCAAGGCAGAAGCGACTCTCATCGCTGAAGACGACACGTCTCCATTCGTCCCTCCATTCACGCCTGTCGCGACACCACTGGAGGCGGCTGCACGATGTTGGGGCGTGAGCGGAAGACGGCCTAACGGTGTGCGGGACCGTAGCCCAGCTTCATGGAGACGGTTGCGAATGGTCCTCGCCGATACCCCAGGAGCAACAGTGTCCCTACTTTGCTTGGAAGTGGCGGTGCGGTCCCCTATGGCACTGCGTAGGATCCTACGGTCTTGGCGTGCATCCGTGCGTCGCTGCGGTCCGGTCCCAGGTCGACGGGCACGTGCACCTTCCGCCGACCACTGGCGACAACATCGATGTACTGTGGAGACCTCACGCCCCACGTGTTGAGCAATTCGGCGGTACGTCCACCCGGCCTCCCGCATGCCCACTATACGCCCTCGCTCAAAGTCCGTCAACTGCACATACGGTTCACGTCCACGCTGTCGCGGCATGCTACCAGTGTTAAAGACTGCGATGGAGCTCCGTATGCCACGGCAAACTGGCTGACACTGACGGCGGCGGTGCACAAATGCTGCGCAGTTAGCGCCATTCGACGGCCAACACCGCGGTTCCTGGTGTGTCCGCTGTGCCGTGCGTGTGATCATTGCTTGTACAGCCCTCTCGCAGTGTCCGGAGCAAGTATGGTGGGTCTGACACACCGGTGTCAATGTGTTCTTTTTTCCATTTCCAGGAGTGTATATTAAATACCATAATTAGGTACATTGTTTCTAAGATTTTCTACTTTTAAAGATGGCTTAAAATAATAATCATAAGTATTACAGTTAAGAACTTTCCGGAGCCATGCATGGCTCGTGTTCATACCACTTATTATTTGTCATCTTCTGTTACTGCACTGCAGCCACGTTTTCTTGTTTCATTTACTGGTGTCACTAACTTCCTGCCTTACTTGCCCGTGAGCAGCGGCAGCAGTGTTTGTCCTTAGGCGCACTGTTGCAACATCTCTGGAACGACCGATAGTATTTCTGGGTCATTGTGTGTGCGCTAGTCAATTGGAGAAGGAGCAGCAGTGCAGTCGGGACGCAGCAGCAGTGAAGTTAAGGAGGAGCGCCGGTGAGGCACCGACAGCCATTGCTCCCCGACAGCTGGCGACAACATGAACTGTTCAGTGGAGGAGATTGGAGCAGGACGACCGTTGGTTGGTCGTTTGGTTGGTCGTCTCATCTGCCGACGTGTATTTGGTCCTTTCACGGATTCCGGGCCTGGGAGGTTGATCGGTCGGCATGGAGCAGCGAGGAATTCTCCATGGCGCGTGTCTGGCCGGCGCCACTGGTGGGGTCCACGCGCAGTCGGAGTGCGAGGGGCTGTTCCCATTGCTACGCGGCCCTTGGCTCACTGATCCCAGACACAGCTGTTAAGTCTTTACTAAGTCTACCAGCCAGGCCCGACTGCCTGTCTCACCTAAGCTATCATTAGTTTTTGAATTCGAGGCCGACCCTCGAATATCTGAGCGCCCTTGTGTGTACTGCATCTTTTTTAATATGTTCTTGTTGGTTGTACTTGTACGGCTTCTAGCTGATTTTTTTGTGTTAAGGTTGTTTTCCCCTTAAAGCGAAAGATTTTTTAGGGCTTTAGCCTAATTTAAAGAACTGCCTCATGTAAGACCTTTTACATTTTAAAGGTTTTAATGTTGTTGAATTTTAAGTGTTGGGCCTTCAGCCTCTTTTGGGTTTGAGTTGTTTTGCTCTTAAGGCCTTCAGCCTAAATGAAAGAACTGTTTTATGTAAGGCCTTTGGTATTTAAAAAAATTACTGTTATGGTGTTTTAAGTGTTAGGTCTTCAACTGATTTGAATTTAACTTGTTAGCTCTTGAAGTGTCTGGTTCTTTGGGCATTCAGCCTAACTAAAGAACTATTTTAAGATAAAGACTTGCCTTTTAAATTTCTGTTCTTGTTGAATTTTGCCTAATTAAGATTTGTTTTATGTAAGGCCTTTGTTTTTTTTTTAAATTAACATCGTTTAGCCTTAAGTGTTGGGCTTTCAGCCAATTTTTAATTCAAATTGTTTGCTCTTAAAATTTCTGATTCTCTTGACCTTCAGCCTAAATAAAGAACTGTTGTAAGGTAAGGCTTGCCTATTAATCTCTGCTTATGCTTGTGTTTTAAGTTATTACCCTTTAGCCATCTAGCCGTTTAGCACTAGTTAAGCCCCAAAGATTAAAGATGTGTGTTAAAAAATTTTGTTTTGTGCTCTTGTAATTTTTCATCAAATTTTAAAATTGTGTGTTCGAGTGTAACTGACGGCCCCTTATTCTAGCCCCTTTCCACAATTTAAACTACCTGTCCTGTCCTGCAGGTTAAGCACCGTGTCTCATTTTCCTCTTAGATCATTTTTTCTTTCAACAAAAACGTCTATGTCAAATTGACATTGGTCCCACACATAAATCATATTTTATTCATTCGAATTTATCGGATAAAATTTGATTGGGTTTTTTAAAAAAGAATAAAAAATTTAATTTCCTTAGGTTGATATTTTCCAAGTCTATGTTTCTTAAATAAACATAATAATTTTATGTTTTGAACATTTTTACTCACAAGTTTTCAAATTTTTCCTTGCATGCAATTTTTTATTCAAATAATTTGTATTTAACTGTTTTTTTAGCTATTTTCATATGTATCAGCTGATTTTCCAATCACTTTATATTCAATTAGATTCATTATTTTTTTCATTTTATGTTCTTTTGTTATATTTGGTTAAAATAAATTTTTTAGAGAGGTTGGTAGGGCTGAGTTAGGTCGAAAATGATAGTTACTAGTAGATGAACACTGCCAATCATTCCATCCTGTGAATCTGCAGTTGACTTGCATAGCTTTCATCATTGATTGGGAACTCGAAGTCCATGAATGGCTACAAGTGGTATCCAAGTACCAAAATGTTTTATTAAAAGTCAATTAATGGTTCAGGTGGCGCAGACGAGCCAATCCAATCCATGCAAACATAGCCCACACCATTCTGAAGCCACCACCACCACCTTGCAGCGTGGTTTGCTAGGGGTCCATGGCTTTGTGGAGTCTGTGACATACTCAAACCATCCACTCTGTTCTTACCTATTGAAATCAGGACTCATCTGACGAGTTGACTATTTTTCGGGCATCTAATATCAAATCGATATCGCCACACACCCTGGAGAGGCGCTGCAGGTGATCAAGTAGATTGTCAGGAGAGATTAGAAAATGGTCAGTCATTAATGGTAAAGAAGGGGATGTGTATTCATTCTGTTGCTGCAACAATTGGTTTCAAGACAAAGCTACGATTTCTCCTACAGGGGAATGACAAAGTGAGGAATATTGTAAACAAGCAACAAGAAATCACTGGAAAGCATTTAGAAGAGATATAAATATCCTCCACTTACGATATAAAGTGTAGTTAGCCAACAGCTGGCTGCAATACTGGAGCAGATCCATGTAGATGGTCATTACCTTTTGCATTTACACATACCTCCCTATTTTATAGAAATTTATTATAATACTTAGGTGTGTGACTACCTACAATCAAACCACAGCTTGTGCCTGGAAGGAGACTGCAAGGCAAAGAGCATTGTGATTGCGGAGAACAATAACGCAGTTCCAATTTTTTGTTAAAAAGTAAACCGCCGTTTGGTTGTATATTACTATGTTTATGATGTGGACTGTATCGACAGGGAGTTGTTGATAACCAGCTTATAGATTTTTTAAAGTGTCCAGGCTGCAAGGACTTTTTGTGTCTTTCTTGACAAAAAAACGTGGAATTACCAGTCTAGGGATTACAGTATGAAGCTACAGAATGGGCTTCATGTCTGACCTTATGCAAGGCTCTTTGAGTAAATTAAACATCAGCAAAGACCATTTTAATTTGGCTCCCCTCTCTACTCAGTTCGAATTTCTTCCATGTGTCGCTTGACATATGTTGGAAGTTGAATATTTGGAATTACTCTGCTACAATAATCAGTGCATATCATTATTAATAATTGTACAGACATACTGGAACCTTGATGTATTGACACACGTGGTTTTCATGGGAACCATTACAGATTTCCACATATTACATTCTGTTACTTTTTTGAGTTCCATCCAGATAACACATACATTACGTTTTAGGTTGCCTCTGACAGTATAAAAATACTATCAGTGATATTTGGGTGTTCTATCTCAGCTCTTATCCTCAGCATCAGTTTATCAGCTAATATTAATATAAATATGACAGTGCTCTTAACTAATACACTTCAGTTATGATGTTCCTTGTAGATGTTCTTGTTTTCGATTACTGACATCGCTAGTGATATTCACTTAAACATATACCTTTGATTTAGGGCAACTTATATGAGTATTTGCTGACTAATACCTTTCGACATTCTACTCTGAATATTTCTCCAGTCAGCTGGTAGTTGATAGTTCCAGACACAACATCCTTCAAGAACATACATGTGGAGTTTTTACTTAATGTGGTTAGTTGAGTTGCATTATCTGTTATCTGTTGCTTTTTATTTCATTTTGAACGGTATTCTATGGGACCCACTTCATAGTGTTGGCCACAGATTGGATTGTGTATACGATTGTTCACCCTCTTAGAATCACTTAAAGTGAGCTTCTCAGTGTTTTCAGAGTTATTTTGTACATTTACTTACAGTTCCATGGTTCATGTCCTGTAATTTGCAGGGAGGATTTCTCTGTATTTGCATGCTTTTTCATAAAGTGCTACATTTTTTTTTTGTTTTTCCCTTGCTCTTATATTAGAGATCCTCCTTTTGTAGTTGTGGGTTGTTATGTTGTCTGTTGCAGTCGGTTTTATGACTGTGCAGTTACTGTAACCCTCCTCTTTCTCCCTTTTTTCCCTTTCACATCCACTTCCTATTATTTATTTGCAACAGAATACGGTTACGTTTATAACTGTTAGCACCAACCATGTTCGTGCTTCCAGCGTCATCTCGTCAGTAACTGGTTGTTTTGAAACGTCCCCTTTGAACAATTTTACACGACTGTGCTTAAACTGACACACAATATTTTGTTAGCGCAACGCAATCTGACTTTCAAAATTCCCTACAAAAGAATGGCCCTGACTAACATTAAACTATACCTTTCACAAATCACTTACCTCACAAAAATCTTCGCTGCTCAAGCTACTGCAATACAGCAAGCGCCACTACTCCCAGCTAAATAAAAGATTCAAACTACTGAAGGCACTAACTACTGATAGGGATAGTTAGCAAATGAAAGATATTAATAGAGAACAGACAATGTATTTACCTTAATATCATCACAAGTCATAATATATATATCAGTTCATGAAAAATTACAAAACTCCGCCATCTCTCTCCCCACATCCACCACTGCTGGCGGCTCACCTCCAACTGCGCAACGCTACGCGCTGTTCACATCCAGCTGCCGCTGCCCAACACTACAATGGCAGACAACAATGCAAACTAGCGACAGACTGCACACAGCACAGCCAGTGATTTCATTTTGAGCGCTACGTAACGTTGCCAAAACGAAAACATAAACAGCCTACTTACATAGCCCCCATGCTCCCCACAAAAATTTTACAAAATATTTTTGGGGCAGTGGCCAATAATGATTTGATAAAATTTTTCATAATTACAGTAACAAAGATATAAAATGCACACACTTATTGATATTATGTTGGTCAAAAGATCAAAATTTTCTCACAGTCCATAAAGATAGTCCGGATTCATCACAGTAAAATAGCAGTGTTTTTCTCAAAGTCTGAGCAGTAAAAGAAAATGCACACAGAAGTAGTGGATTTCCATGCAGTCTTGAAGAAGTAGTGTTGTCCTTCCAATGGAAAGACAGTGCTGACTCTCGACATGCTGACAGGTAATGGGTCACAACAGAGCAAACCCACTGCAGAGTCAATCGAAGTTTTGATGAATATTGGTAGGTCATCACAGAGCAGACCCACTGTAGTCCTGGTAGATATTACGATATTGGTGGGCCACCAGAGGTGCAGACCCACTGTAGTCCTTGTAGAAATAATGGCGTTGGTGGGTCATCATAGATGCAGACCCACTGTAGTCCTTGCAGAGATAATGGTATTGGTGGGCCACCAGAGCTGCAGACCCACTGTAGTCCTGGTATAGACGGCCAGCAGCCATCCGTTGCGACTGTGCAGGTGCACAATCACCATCGAAGATTCTTGCAGAGAATGTAGCAAGTCCATAACCACCACTTGTGCACTCACAAAGTTTTTGAAATTGTTCTTAGAACCAGCAATGCTGTTATCCAGTCCCTTGCTGAGTTATTAACACACGTGCAAACACTAACAGTCCCTACTTCTCACATATTGTCCATATACTATGACCAACGGAAACGTGTGCAGTGAAATGTAACTAACAAGTTAATAATATCATGAACTGGTGACAAGTACAATTTTATAACATAAGAATACAATAACAAAGGTACAAAATACATCATTAAAGAACATAACAATATAGATAACATTTGTAGTAAAACAGGCGTTACAAAAGAATAGAAATAGACATATACGTCAGTGTTACAGGAATTATGACATGAGTACATACATAGAAGATCAGAATAATTATTGAAACATCAACTTCACACATGAGCATTTAAACAGAATGGAATTAATAATGTCTAACATATTTACAAAGTAAATAACATATTATTAATGCCAATTATATTCGAGGATAACAGTATTCCTCATCATAGTGAATGTAGCTTAATATTAAAAGAAGAAAAAATTCTATGAAACTACACAGAGACAGGAAGAAAACAAATACACAAGGTACACACACACATAGTGGGATAACACCAATAGGAAAGGACAGGGTTCGTTTTCAGTGTAACATGTGGTACTGCAGTCCAACCCAAAACTTCATATATCTTTCGTCTTATTTCATCCTTTGTTTCCACCAAAAAAATCCTATCCAAGCATGCTTTCTGTATTTATTTCACATATTTCTTACCTCATTATTTATTTCCAAGAAAATCCTACCTATACCTGCTTTCTGTACGGTTTTCGTATAGATTCTCAATGCATTTCTTCCAATTCATCGCAACTCATTCTCTTCTATAGACTACCCCCTCTTAAGCTAACTTAAATCTACTGAGCTCAGATGCTAAACTAAGGGACGAGGCAATGCAGCAGCACAAAACATGTAACACAAACAGCAATGAAAAGAATGCAAAATGGCAAAGCCAGCAGCAGTAAATCTAATTTACAGATAAAATGCAAAATTACAACTAATATGAGCCAATGTGCAGCAACATGAAAAATCAATGAGTAATAAAATTGGCTTAGCAGAGTAATGTAATGTGAAATTTAGTAGCACTATGCCTGGCAAACAGCAACAGCAAATGCAATAACTTATATCTAAACATGACATAGCTCAAGCAAAAAAAATATTACAGTAAAAACAACAATGCAGATAAGGGAAATGTGTATTCACATCTTAATATCTATGTAATTAAAGTGGTGCACCACAAGTTATTCTACACAAGAAATTACCAAGTACTTGAAAATAAAATTATGTGTTACTGTTATTAGTTCCTTCTTATTGTTCTTTCCTTTCCAAGTGCTCCTTTTTTTTAAAGAATGTGGATCATAAAATAATTATTTAATAGATCTGTTGACAGAAAGTGTTCACATTAGCAAATGCATTTTATTTTATAAAAGCAATGCTGCAACACAGCTGGAAAACAGATGTCAAATGAAATAAGCAACTATGAAAAGCAAAGCATAAAAATATCATTCAATAGTCATGTGGCATTTCGTAAGTTAGTAGCTCTCAACTCTCGTAGAAAGACGCTTGTCGTAATCAGGTGTGCAGATGTACGAATATTTCCCATCAATTCATAAGCATTTCAGTAATTAGCACAAAGTACGAGTAATCATATGTTTTCAGGTAACGAGGGTGTCGCATTAGCGATGAAAGGCACACCCTAATGGCTTGTTCTCCAGGTGTTTTCCTGTGCTCTGAAAGGCACGCGCTAATGGCTTTTTCTCCAGGCGTCTGACACAGCTGGGTGCCCACGACGCATTATGTGTAGGTGGTCACTTAACTTTCGTACGGAAATATTTACGACAGCAGTTTCTGCTACCGTTGAAGTCTCATTTAAAAATATTTCACAGGTCAAGAATTAGCGTTGCAAATCTGTAGAAACAAAATCCTATAAATATAAGTGTCCAAAAAAATTTTCAGTGGCATTGTGATACATTCATGCATATACACACACATTTCATAACTCTTAAAGTATGATTCTTGGTTTCCAACAACCTTTTCATAAATCAGAGTCCCTAAACACTACTCATTATTACTTACCTCATTATACATATACATATTCGTCGACACTTCTTCAATATTTCATCATGAGAAATACGTAGCATAATCAAATAACTCATATAGCCTCAGCCTATTAATCGTAAACATACCTCAGCAGCATAATACACATCGTCGTCGTAAAAATAACATCATAACACCTCGGTCAAATCTCAAAATCGTCGTAGCTTCCTCCAATAATTAAAAAAATTCTCTGCTCATGTCAAAAGTGTCATCTGCCTCAAACGTACTTTAAAAATCATAATCCCTTTACCAAATACATCATTCAAAGCTCTCATAGTATCACAATGGTTCCAAAAAAATATGAAGAGTTCACACAGTACAGACAAAATACAATTTCGTAAGTGTGAAGTTATCCAACGGTGTAATTACGTAAACATGTGTCACTGATGTAGTAAAAATAAATGTTTGTCTCTCTCAGTTAAATGATCAGATAGCTGTGTAAATTGTGTGTTAGAGAAATATGGTACCGATGTGTAAAGTTGTATAAGCAAATACCATATTAGCTAGGGTTCCTTGTGGTTGCCACACACATGGTACACAAAGTAAGCATGTACCCCCCTGAGGATTAATGTAATTATACCCTCAGGTGTTACAGATTACAGCAATGAAATGAAATGTATCACTGAAAACTTTCTTTGTAATTCAAAAAGCTTTAAAAATAAATGTTTTAAGTACAAAATTAATCTCTCAAATGCGTGTCCTGTAGCGCTAAATGTGCGTCTTGCTGTAAGATAATTCTGTGGAAGTGTCGTAGTTATCGTCCTCCGAAAGCTAAGTTCTGCAGAAGTCAATGTACTTACCTCATGATAAACAAAAGTGAAATGCTTTGCGTATAGATATCGTAGTTATTACGCTTATTGTTGTGATGAAGAAAGTACTGTACAGTAACGTATTGTTGTGCCACGAAAAAGGCTGTCTCATTGTTGCTATACCACAAAAGTTACTACTAAAACATGTTTTTCTTTCCAGAATAAAACAGAAAACTGTGCAGATATAAAACAGATACACCGCAAAAGCAACATTGTAAATTGTCACTCATTAGTAGCGTCGTGATAAAAATCGTGTAGCTGTCACATAAACTAACCTCTGTGTCATCTGGTATCTCTCAGAAAGCACTTTAAATTCAGAATGTATTTTCAAATAAACCAAAATGTTGCATTAAAATCTCATTAGCAGTACTGGTAAATGTTCTAAGTATGTGAGCCTTATAGTCGTTACGTAATCGTGCAACAAACAAGCAAGAATGTACACACACAATAACACTGTGACGTCTGTTTACTATAACAATGCATTCGTCATTTCTGTTTAAATAAGTTCTCTTGGTTCTTGATTGGATATTTAACTTCAAACATTGTTGCATGGTAACAGTTTCTAAAGCATACTAGTAACGTGAAGTGAAACGTTTTATGGCAAAGACAAAGTTAAAAGGCAGATTATCTGTCAATAAATGGTTTTACATGAGAAATGTGGTGTAAACCTTTACTCTTCCTAGTACGCAGAGTTTCAACTTCAACGCAGTTATCATGTGGTATACGTCGGATTCTGTAAGGTCCATTGTAAACTAGAAAGAATTTGTGACTCAAGTGTTTCTTCTTATGTGACAATGAATGAGCTTTAATGAGAACTTTCTGACCAATACATAATTTCTTTGCATTTGCTTTACCGTTTAGTTTTCTCCGTTTGTCTGCTGCAGATTTTATATTTTTAAGAGCCAAATCAATTATGTCTTTGTGTCGAAGTTTACGTGTATTCGGGAAAGGTACAAGCTCTCTGATTCTGTTCGGTGGTTCTTCATTCTTCAGTACAAGAGTAGGTGGTAAAGCAGTGGAGTCGTGAGGCATTTCATTCAGCACGTTTTGAAATAAGTGTAAATATCTGTCCCAATGCTGATGCTTTCTGTGACAATAAAGTCTGCAAAGCTTATTGATTTCTTTCATAATCCGTTCGGAGGGGTTACAATGTGGTGAGTACAATGAAATAAAAACAGGTTTGATTTTATGGTTGCGAAGCATGCGTGACCAAACAGCAGATCTGAATTGCGGTCCGTTATCTGAAATGACTTTACTAACGTGTCCAACTTCACGTAAGAAATTTTTAACAAAGGCGTTGGATACAGACCGTCCAGTGGCTTTACGTAACGGAGTGAAAGAAACAAATTTTGAAGTAAGTTCAACAGCGACTAGAACGTACGAAAATCCATTGGATGTTCTGACAAGCGGTCCCAAGAGATCAACAGCAGCAAATTCTTTTAATTTAGCAGGAATAATAGGAAACAACGGAGCACGATGTGAGACAGTAGATGGTTTCGCCTTTTGACAAAGTTTACAAATAGACAAGACTCTTCGAATTCTTTTTTCCATATTGTTAAAATAACAAGTCGTTCGAAGAATATGATAACATTTTCGTGGGCCAAAATGTGCGTAGCTGAAATGAATGTACCAAATGAGCTTATTAACAAAATCGTCTGGAATGCAAAGTACCCATAGCTTGTCATCAACAGTGCAGCGTTTGAAGAGTATGTTGTTTCTAACCAGGTAATAATGCCGAATCTGTGTGTGTGTCTTTTCATGCCATTTGCTCTTGATGTCCTTCCAAATCGGATCTTTATCTTGTTCATGAGCAATGTCCTTTAAAGATGTGGTGATGAAGTTTTCAAAGGCGACTTTCTGAATGTAAAGAATACTGAAATTTTTCTCGAGGTTGCCTTCTGTGTTACTTTTCTGAAGCCCAGCCGGTGCGCGTGACAGTGCGTCCGCAACAATGTTCTCCTTGCCGGGAATGTAGACTATTGTGAAGTGGAATTCTTGCAGAAACAATGCCCAACGTTTTAACCTGTCATGATTTAATTTTGAAGACATAAGAAATTGTAATGCACGATGATCACTGTATACTTTTACGTGCTTACCAGAAAGAAAGAAACGGAATTTGTTAAATGCCCAAACGATAGCTAAAGCTTCTAATTCAGTAACGGAATAATTTTTTTCAGATTTTGTTAGCACTCGGCTAGCAAAAGCAATGGTTTTCTGAATGGTAGTGTCATTTTCTATGGCTTCTTGAAATAAATGGGCACCAAGACGTTGTTTATGTTTTCTCTATGTAAGTAGGCTGTTTAGGTTTTTTATTGGTAACGCCACCTCTGTATGACAATCACTGGCTGTGCTGTGGGCAGTCTGTGTTTGCTTTGCATTGTTGTAATACTCGCCATTGTAGTGTTAGGCAGCTGGATGTGAACAGCGCGTAGCGTTGCGCAGTTGGAGGTGAGCCGCCAGCAGTGGTGGATGTGGGGAGAGAGATGGCGGAGGTTTGTAATTTGTCATGAACTGATATATATATTATGATTTGTGATGATATTAAGGTAAATACATTGTTTGCTCTCTATTAATATCTTTCATTTGCTAACTATCCCTATCAGTAGTTAGTGCCTTCAGTAGTTTGAATCTTCTATTTAGCTGGCAGTAGTGGCGCTCGCTGTACTGCAGTAGCTTGAGCAGCGAAGATTTTTGTGAGGTAAGTGATTTGTGAAAGGTATAGTTTAATGTTTGTCAGGGCCATTCTTTAGTAGGGAATTTTGAAAGTCAGATTGCGTTGCGCTAAAAATATTGTGTGTCAGGTTAAGCACAGTCATGTATAGTTGTTCAAAGGGGACGTTTCATATGTCGACCCTTAGCCTAGGATACCTCACTGGAATCTTCTGATTTTTTGTTGTAGTTTGTGTAATTAGTGTAGATTTTGTTTATTGCTAGCGCGTAATGGTAGAGAAAATCTCCTTTGTAGTTGCAGTCTTTCATTGTTGTACAGTAAAACAGTTGTGGCATGCATGTAGATTTGCACCAAGTATTTCGCAGCTGCAATTAACTAGATATTATTTTCAGTGTTATGTTAATGTGTTCTCTTATTTTTGCTCTTCAAATTGTGTTTTTCTGTGTTGTCGTGTGAAATACTGTGACAATAATGGCGTGTGAAAAACGTAATACTAGGCTCCAAAGTAAACTGAGAAATGACAGTGCAAATGAAAGCAGTGTGTTAGCGCCACCGAGTAATGAATTAACTGATGTTCAAAGTAGTAATTTGGTAATTGTGCATAGGGAAATGGAGCGGGCGTCAAACAATGGCGTGGACAGTGAAACAATTAGTGAAGAGGGAAGCATTATCGATGGATCGGTCGGCAACAGCTCGCCTCAGGAATCCGAAATGACAGGACACAATTTCGCAAATACTGTAGATTCAGGTTTTGGGTTATCACCGTTTTCTCAAATAAGTCAAGACGCATTTTCTGCTTGTCAAAATGTGAATGTTGCCGGTGCAAATGCACTGCCGAAAAGCGTAGAGAAACAGATTCCAGACACTAATACATTATTATTGCAATTAATGCAACAAATGGAACAAAATCAGAGACAAACACAGCAAAAGCTTGAAAAGTTAGACACAATGGAACAAAATCTCAAAAAGTTAGACACAATGGAACAAAATCTTCAAAAGTTAGACACCACACTTGAACAAACACGTGTACATTTAACTAGTGAGTTACATAACATTGAATCGAAATGTCAAAAAGTCTGTAATGACGTAAAAACACAAATTTGTGAGCATTTCCAACCTATTTTTTCGCGTCATGAGAATGCATTACAGAATCACGAAGCAGCCATAAAAGAGCTGCAAACCATTGTTCATGAAAATCATGAGACCTTGTGGGCTAAAATTGACTCAGTTGCATCTACCGATTCGGTTACGCAACTGGCAAAAACTCACGAAAACTTAAAGAACACAGTAGATTCGATTTCAACACAAATGGACACTCTGAAACTTGGTTCAGAAAAACACACTGAGGAAATGTGTTCACTATCGGAGAAAGTAGCCGAACTTTCGGATCAGGTCACTAACTTATCTACAAAGGTAGATGATGATCTGAAGGACACAAGACCCGTAGCCTTCACTGACACAGAAAAGTATGAACAAATAAGAAAATTCAAACAAAATCAGAATCAAATTAATACGCAATACAAAAGAGAAATGCGGGAAGTACAAGATCAGCTGACACAGGTAATACAAGAATTACGTATTTCAGAGGACACTCGCGCCCCAATAAGGGAAGAGGGACATAGAAATACGGAACAGCCGCAAAATAATAACACAGGGCATTTCGGTAATTATGAAAGAAATTGGCAAGGTACACCGAATTTTGAGATGGAACCGCCGACACGACGTAACAATGACCGATATGCTACTCGCCGACACGATGATTTTGACTATAAGCTGTTCATTACTACACGTAAATTCAAAACGTTTAAGAATTCTGCCAACGACATTCATCCACAAGCGTGGCTCCATCAATTCTCTCATTGTTTTCCTCCCAACTGGTCATTGGAGCACAGGTTAGAATTTATGTGTGGCTACTTAGAGAATGAACCAGCTGTAAGAATGCGATCGGTAATTCACGATTGCCACAGTGAAGGAGAGTTTTACCATGCCTTCCTCTCAGCATATTGGTCTCCAGCCACACAAGACCGAGTAAAACATGGCATTATAATGATGAAACATTTCGAACAATCTGAATTTTCCAGTCTTGTGAAATATTTTGAAAACATGTTGCACAAGAATCAATATCTTTCAAACCCTTACAGCCCCTCAGAACTCATCCGCATTTGGTTAATCAAACTGCCTGAACATTTACGACATATTATTTTGGCAGGACGTTGCAAAGACGACATTGAAGCTTTTCAGGGACTCCTACAAGAATTAGAAATTGACACAGACAGTCGCGGGATGCGAAAACAGGAAAACAATCACTACAGGTCACATCCGTCACAATTCCATGACGACAGAAACGATAACTGGACGCGACAAGGCTATTCTCACCACACAAATCGTGACCAAAATAGACACCACCCGTATGACAACCGTTGGCAGGGTAGTAATAGTTACAGAGAAAGATCGCATTTCCGTAGAAATGAATATGACAGAGATAACCATAGAAATAGACAATATGGTAACCAAAACAATTATTATCAAGGGAGGCAGAATAACTTCAGACGCAACAGTTCGGCGCAGAGTTACGATTCAGGGAGAAATTCTCCACCACATGACCGACAAACAAGAAACTATGTAAACTACCGACATAACGACAGACCTGAATTCCATCAGAACTGGCGAGCTTTAAACAGAGCTGGGCCCTCTCGGCAAGGCGAATTTGTGGAAGTTAGGTCTCCAAATCCCAATAACGACGCGCGCCAACAAAGGGACAGACAATGACTCGCACCGCAGGCAGCCGCGTGCGGCCGCTGGCTCAGGGAAAAATAACAAAGACGCTAACCTTGAGAAATATTCCAGTATTCTTTACCGACGTATACCGCACGATAACTGGGTTGATGTTGAAACTCTGAGTACTATGAAGAGTAAAAGATTGTACCACATTTCACTTGTAAAACCGTTTATTGAAAGATAGTCTGCCTTTTAACTTAGTCTTTGTCATAAAATTTTTCGCTTCACATTACTAATATGCTTTGTCAGACTTAGAATCTGTTAACATACAACAATGTTTGAAGTTAAATATCCAATCAAGAACCAAGAGAACTTATTTAAACAGAAATGACGAATGCATTGTTATAGTGAACAGACGTCACAGTGTTATTGTGTGTGTACATTCTTGCTTGTTTGTTGCACGATTACGTAATGACTATAAGGCTCACATACTTAGAACATTTACCAGTACTGCTAATGAGATTTTAATGCAACATTTTGGTTCACTTGAAAATACATTCCGGATTTAAAGTACTTTCTGAGAGATACCAGATGACACAGAGGTTAGTTTATGTGACAGCTACACGATTTTTATCACGACACTACTAATGAGTGACAATTTACAATGTTGCTTTTGCAGTGTATCTGTTTTATATCTGCACAGTTTTCTGAATTCTTCTAGGAAGAAAAACATGTTTTAGTAGTAACTTTTGTGGTATAGCAACAATGAGACAGCCTTTTTTGTGGCACAACAATACGTTACTGTACAGTACTTTCTTCATCACGCCAATAACCATAATAACTATGATATCTATACGCAAAGCATTTCACTTTTGTTTATCATGAGGTAAGTACATTGACTTCTGCAGAACTTAGCATTCGGAGGACGATAACTACGACACTTCCACACAGATTATGTTGCAACAAGACGCACATTTAGCGCTACAGTACACGTATTTGAGTGATTAATTTTGTACTTAAAACATTTATTTTTAAAGATTTTTGAGTTACAAAGAAAGTTTTCCGTGATACATTTCATTGCATTGCTGTAATCTGTAACACCTGAGGGTATAATTACATTAATCCTCAGGGGGGTACACGCTTACTTTGTGTACCATGTGTGTGGCAACCACAAGGAACCCTAGCTAATATGGTATTTGCTTATACAACTTTACACATCGGTACCATATTTCTCTAACACACAAATTACACAGCTATCTGATCATTTAACTGAGAGATAAACATTTTTTTACTACGTCAGTGACAGATGTTTACGTAATTACACAGCTGGATAACTTCACACTTATGAAACTGTATTTTGTCTGCACTTTGAGAAACGCTCATATTTTTCGGAATCATTGTGATACTATGAGAGCTTTGAATGATATATTTGGTAATGGATTCATGATTTTTAAAGTACGTTTGAGGCAGCTGACACTTTTACCATGAGCAGAGAATTTTTTTAGGCTTAGAAATTATTGGAGGAAGTTACGACGATTTTGAGATTTGACTGAAGTGTTATGATGTTATTATTACGACGACGATGTGTACTATGCTGTTGAGGTATGTTTATGATAAATAAGCTGATGCTATATGAGGAATCTGATTATGCTATGTAGCTATTATGATGAAATATTGAAGACGTGTTGATGAATATGAATATGTATATGTGTAATAAGGTAAGGAATAAGGAGTAGGGGTTAGGGACTCTGATTTATGAAAAGGTTGTTGGAAACCAAGAATCGTACTTTAAGAGTTATGAAATGTGTGTGTATATACATGAATGTATTACAATGCAGACGAAAATTTTTTGGACACTGTTATATCAATAGCATTTTGTTTCTACAGATTTGCAACGCTAATTCTTGACCTGTGAAATATTTTTATATGACTGCCATGGTAGCGAAAACTGCTGTCGTAAGTATTTCCGTAAGAAAGTTAAGTGACCACCTGCACGTAATGCGTCGCGGGCACCCAGCTGTCAGACGCCTGGAGAAAAAGCCATTATTGCGAGCCCTTTTCAGCGGCACAGGTAGAACAAAAAAAAGGGGAGGCCATTATCCTCGGAAATATTTTTACATCTGCACACCTGATTACGACAAGCGTCTTTCTACGAGAGTTGAGAGAATTTCTACTAACTTATGAAATGTCACATGACTACTGAATGATATTTTTATACTTTGCTTTTCGTAGTTGCTTATTTCATTTGATACCTGTTTTTCAGCTGTGTTGCAGCATTGCTTTTATAAAATTAAATGCATTTGCTAATGTGAACACTTTCTGTCAACAGATCTATTAAATAATTATTTTATGATCCACATTCTTTAAAAAAGGAGCACTTGGAAAGGAAAGAACAATAAGAAGGAACTAGTAACTGCATTCATCATTTTCTTTTCAAGTAATTGGTAACTTTTTGGTAGAATAACTTCTTGTGTTGCACCACTTTAATTACTTAGACACTAAGATGTGATTATACATTTCCCTTATCTGCATTGTTGTTTTTAGTGTAATATTTTTTCTGCTTGCGCTATGTCATGTTTAGGTATAAGTTGCTGCTGTTTGCCAGGCATAGTGTTATTGAATTTGACTTTTGCTCATTTATGCTACTAGCTTTGCCAATTTGCATTTTTTGCATTGCTGTTTGTGTTGATTTGTTATGTGATGCTGCATTGCCTCGTCCCTTAGTTTAGCATCTGAGCTCAGTAGATTTAAGTTAGCTTAAGAGGGGGTAGCCTCTAAGAGAATGAGTTGCGATGAATTGGAAGAAATGCATTGAGAAAACAGGTTTAGGTAGGATTTTCTTGGAAATAAATGTTGAGGTAAGAAATGTGTGAACATATAAATACAGAAAGCATGCTTAGATAGAATTTTTTTTTGGTGGAAACAAAGGATGAAATAAGAGGAAAGATATATGAAGTTTTGGGTTGGACTGCAGTACCAAATGTTACACTGAAAACGAACCCTGTCCTTTCCTATTGGTGTTATCCCACTATGTGTTTGTGTACCCTTGAGTATTTGTTTTCTTCCTGTCTCTGTGTACTGTTTCATAGAATTTTTTTTTCTCTTCTAATACTAAGCTATATTCACTATGAGGAGGAATACTGTTATCCTCAAATATAAGTTGCATTAATAATATGTTATTTTCTTTGTAAAGTTGTTTACAATTCTGTTCTGTTTCAATGTTCATGTGTGAAATTAATGTTTCGAAAACTATTCTCATTATTTTATGTATGTACTTATGTCACTATTTTTGTAACACTGATGTATATGTTTATTTCTATTCTTTTGTAAAGCCTGTACTACAAATGTTATCTGTATTATTATGTTTTTAATGATGTATTTTGTACCTTTGTAATTGTATTTTCATGTTGTAAATTTATAATTGTACAGACACCAGTTCTTCAAATTAAGTTACATTTCACTGCACACGTTTCTGTTGGTCATAGTATATGGACAATATGTGAGAAGTTGGGACTGTTAGTGTTTGCACGTGTGTTTATAATTCAGCAAGGGACTGGATAACAGCATTGCTGGTTCTAAGGACAATTCCAGAAACTTTGTGAGTGCACAAGTGGTGGTTTATGGACTTGCTATATTCTCTGCAAGACTCTTCGATGGTGATTGTGCACCTGCACAGTCGCAACAGATGGCTGCTGGCCATTTCTACAAGGACTACAGTGGGTCTACACCTTTGCTGACTCACCAGTACCATTATTTCTACAAGGCCTGCAGTGGGTCTGCACCTCTGGTGGCCCACCAGTACCGTAATCTCTACCAGGACTACAGTGGGTCTGTTCTGTGATGACCTACCTACCAATATTCTTCCAAACTACGACTGACTCTGCTGTGGGTTTGCTCTGTTGTGGCCCATTACCTGTATGCATGTCAAGAGTCAGCACTGTCTTTCCGTTGGAACGACAACACTACTTCTTCAAGACTGCATGGAAATCCACTACTTCCGTGTGCATTTTCTTCTACTGCTCAGACTTTGAGAAAAACACTGCTATTCTCCTGTTATGTACGATTAGGACTGTCTTTATGGACTGTGAGACAATTTTAGCTTTTGACCAACATTGTATCAATAAGTGTGTACATTTGATTTCTTTGTTATTGTAATTATGAAAAATTTTTTTCAAATCTGTATTGGCCACTGCCCAATCCCATTTGTAAAAATTTTTGTGGGGAGCATGGGGGCTATGTAAGTAGGTTGTTTATGTTTTCTCTATGTAAGTAGGCTGTTTAGGTTTTTTATTGGTAACGCCACCTCTGTATGACAATCACTGGCTGTGCTGTGGGCAGTCTGTGTTTGCTTTGCATTGTTGTAATACTCGCCATTTCCGTAGTAATGAATATGACGGAGATAACCACAGAAACAGACAATATGGGAACCAAAACAATTATTACCAGGGGAGACAGAATAACTTCAGACGCAACAGTTCAGCGCGGAGTTACGATTCAGGGAGAAATTCTCCACCACGTGACCGACAAGGAAGAAACTACGGAATCTAATGTAAGTAGGCTGTTTATGTTTTCGTTTTGGCAACGTTACGTAGCGCTCAAAATGAAATCACTGGCTGTGCTGTGTGCAGTCTGTCGTTACGATCATATCGTCTGTCGTCATGTCGGTAGATTCCATAGTTTCTTTCTTGTCGGTCACATGGTGGAGAATTTCTCCCTGAATCGTAACTGCGCGCTGGTCCGTTGCGTCTAAAGTTATTCTGTCTCCCTTGATAATATTTATTTTGGTTCCCGTATTGTCTGTTTATCTTATTGTCTCTGTGATAGTCATTACCACGGAGAGGTGATCTTTCCCTGTAGTTATTACTACTCTGCCAACGGTTGTCATACGGGTGTTGTCTATTTTGGTCACGATTTGTGTTGTGAGAATAGCCTTGTCGTGTCCAGTTATTACTTCTTTCATCGCGGATTTGCGACGGATGTGACCTGTAATTGTTGTGTTCCTGGTTTCGCGTTCCGCGATTGTCAGTGTCAATTTCTAATTCTTGTAACAGTCCCTGAAAAGCTTCAATGTCGTCTTTGCAACGTCCTGCCAAAATGATATGTCGTAAATGTTTAGGCAGTTTGATTAAGCAAATGCGGATGAGTTCTGAGGGGCTGTATGGGTTTGACAGGTATTGATTCTTGTGCAACATGTCTTCAAAATATTTCACAAGACTGGAAAATTCAGATTGTTCGAAATGTTTCATCATTATGATGCTATGTTTTACACGGTCTTGTGTAGCTTGAGACCAATATGCTGAGAGGAAGGCATGATAAAATTCTCCTTCACTGTGACAATCGTGAATGACCGATCGCATTCTTACAGCTGGTTCATTCTCCAAGTAGCCACACATAAATTCTAATCTGTGTTCCAACGACCAGTTGGGAGGAAAACAATGAGAGAATTGATGAAGCCATGCTTGTGGATGAATGTCGTTGCCAGAATTCTTAAATGTTTTGAATTTACGTGTAGTAATGAACAGCTTATAGTCAAAATCATCATGTCGGCGAGTCGCATATCGGTCATTGTTAGGTCGTGTCGGCCGTTCCCTCTCAAAATTCGGTGCACATTCCCAATTTCTTTCATTACTTCCGAAATGCCCTGTGTTATTTTGTGTCTGTTCCGTATTTGTATGTCCCTCTTCCCGTATTGGGGCGCGAGTGTCCTCTGAAATACGTAATTCTTGTACTACTTGTGCCAACTGATCTTGCACTTCCCGGATTTCTCTTTTGTACTGTGTATTGATTTGATTTTGATTTTGTTTGAATTTCCTAATTTGTTCGCTCTCTTCTGTGTTATTAAAGACTACCGGTTTTGTGTCATTCAGATTATCGTCTACCTTCGTAGATAAATTATTTAGCTGATCCGAAAGTTCAACTACTTTCTCTGATAATGAACTAATTTCCTCCATGTGTCTTTCTACTGTGTCCTTTAAGTTTTCCTGAGTTTTTGCAAGTTGCGTAACCGAATCGGTAGATGCAACTGAGTCAATTTTAGCTTGCAAGGTCTCATGATTTTCATGAACAATAATTTGCAGTTCTTTTATGGCTGCTTCGTGATTCTGTAATGCATTTTCATGCCGCGAAAAAATAGGTTGAAAATGCTCACAAATTTGTGTTTTTACGTCGTTACAGACTTTTTGACATTTCGATTCGATTTTATGCAACTCAGTAGTTAAATCTTCACGTGTTTGTTCAAGTGTGGTGTCTAACTTTTGAAGATTTTGTTCCATTGTGTCTAACTTTTGAAGCTTTTGCTGTGTTTGTCTCTGATTTTGTTCCATTGTGTCTAACTTTTGAAGCTTTTGCTGTGTTTGTCTCTGATTTTGTTCCATTGTGTCTAACTTTTCAAGCTTTTGCTGTGTTTGTCTCTGATTTTGTTCCATTTGTTGCATTAATTGCAATAATAATGTATTAGTGTCTGGAATCTGTTTCTCTACGCTTTTCGGCAGTGCATTTGCACCGACAACATTCACATTTTGACAAGCAGAAAATGTGTCTTGACTTATTTGAGAAAACGGTGATGACCCAAAACCTGAATCTACAGTATTTGCGAAATTGTGTCCTGTCATTTCGGATTCCTGAGGCGAGCTGTTGCCGACCGATCGGTCGATAATGCTTCCCTCTTCACTAATTGTTTCACTGTCCGTGCCATTGTTTGCCGCCCGCTCCATTTCCCTATGCACGATTACCAAATTACTACTTTGAATGTCTGTTAATTCATTACTCTGCGGCGCTAACACACTGCTTTCGTCTTCACTGTCATTTCTCAGCTTACTTTGGAGCCTAGTATTACGTTTTTCACACGCCATAATTGTCACAGTATTTCACACGACAACACAGAAAAACACAATTTGAAGAGCAAAATAAAATAACGTAGCAATGGAAATAATGTCTAGTTAATTGCAGCTGCGAAATACTTGGTGCAAATCTACATGCATGCCAAAACTGTTTTACTGTACAACAATGAAAGACTGCAACTACAAAGGAGATTTTCTCTACAATTACGCGCTAGCAATAAACAATAGCTACACTAATTACACCAACTACAAGAAAAAAATCAGAAGATTCCAGTGAGGTATCCTAGGCTAAGGGTCGACATATGAAACGTCCCCTTTGAACAATTTTACACGACTGTGCTTAAACTGACACACAATATTTTGTTAGCGCAACGCAATCTGACTTTCAAAATTCCCTACAAAAGAATGGCCCTGACTAACATTAAACTATACCTTTCACAAATCACTTACCTCACAAAAATCTTCGCTGCTCAAGCTACTGCAATACAGCAAGCGCCACTACTCCCAGCTAAATAAAAGATTCAAACTACTGAAGGCACTAACTACTGATAGGGATAGTTAGCAAATGAAAGATATTAATAGAGAACAGACAATGTATTTACCTTAATATCATCACAAGTCATAATATATATATCAGTTCATGAAAAATTACAAAACTCCGCCATCTCTCTCCCCACATCCACCACTGCTGGCGGCTCACCTCCAACTGCGCAACGCTACGCGCTGTTCACATCCAGCTGCCGCTGCCCAACACTACAATGGCAGACAACAATGCAAACTAGCGACAGACTGCACACAGCACAGCCAGTGATTTCATTTTGAGCGCTACGTAACGTTGCCAAAACGAAAACATAAACAGCCTACTTACAGTTTCATGATAAATTATTATTGGGCTAAGTTTGAGTTATCTGATTATGCTCCGTTTCATACATGATATATGGTTTGCAGCGTACTTTTGTGCGTTTATCGGGTGAGTATCCATGCTCACACATACATTACTGTCATTTGCCTTTCGTTACGTGGTTATTGTGGTAGTCCAAAAACTGTCGCTAGATATTGTTGGATGTTTTCCTCTCTATGACATGCAGTTGTTTTAGTTGTATGTGATACATTAGTGGTTTAGTGCCCATCTTCAATTTTACATGGATTTGCATTTAACCTCACTTGGGTATGGTGGACATGACTTAAGGTACTGCCAGGGATTTCCATTATAGTATAGTACTTATAGTTGACTCATGGATTGCTGTATTGTGTTCATCTGTTTCTTTAAAAAGACGCATTTGAGTTACTTATGATTTCTCACTGGCCTGTTGTTTGCCCTTCTCACCAGTTAATTAACAATGTAGTATGTGTTTCCAATGATATGTGTCGCCAGTGCTTTTCATATGACACTCTGGTATCACGAATGTAATGGCTTTTGGTTTTAATGTTGTTTAAAAGACAAAGGTGAGTACTGGTTTACGATACATTTAATCATGGGTACATGTAATTTTAAATTTACATTGATTTTTCACATGTGCTTAATTACATATGAGTAAATTTTTGGAAGGTTTGCTACACAAAAAGTTTTTCTGATACTTTGTCGATTGACGCTTTTTAGTTATCCTTTATGGGGCACCATATCATTGCCGACTCATTTTTCTAGGGTATGAGGTCGTTGATAAGGATGTGCCTTCTGGTGGACACAATTAATACAGGATATCTCCTTCACCATTCTTCTGACTGGCCTCTATTTTGACTTGTCTACTAGTGTATGCTCTTATTCCTCAGGCATTTGCTAATCCTATAGTGTTTTACCATCTGCTTCTTTATGTGGTTACACATGTAGTGAGTTTGTTGTATGTGGCTCTTTTACACCATTACACCACTTCTGACATTGCTCAGTCATGTATTTGGGTTCAACATGTATCCCATGTCTTGTTTGTGATGTGCACAAATATCTTCAGTTATGTCCAGACCATATCTTACTGTATTCAGTGCAGGATATATGGATAGGTCATATTTATGCATTCTGTTACTGTTCTCCACTTTATCTCGACTGAACCCATTAGCAATTTGCATATACACTTCTGGGGATAATGTGATATTTTATTTTATCCAATGCAGATAATTAACTTTCCATGTGATTTGTTGTTCAAAAATTTTTCTGTTACTTCATTAACACTATTGAGGAGTCTATTTTGCACTGCATCCTCAAATACTAGTACCACTCTTTTTGGTGCAGTATGATGTTGACCCTAGAAGATCTTGGTGTGCCTCCTGGTAGGTATATAGAGGAGCCATGTCAATGTTTTTCTGCCTTTCCTCCAGTTAACGATACAGCCTTGAGGCCTGTGACATTTACTTACATTATATAATATTGTTAACGTTGTCTTAACTGCCTACACAAGTTGTACAGAGGTTACTGTAAGCAGCTATCTTAGTTAGGTACACCTTTCTGTGACATTACACAGTAAGGTATGTTGGTTCCATACAGATATTCCATGTTTTATTTTATGGTGTTAGTAATATCTTCACATATACTGTCCATATATTACTGCATTCGACACAGGGTATATGAATACATCATATATATAGTCTGCATTTTTTTACTTTGTATTTGCTGACCTCTTCATCTGCATAAAATTAATGGATTACATACATATCATAATGTATAATGCGATTTTTCATCAGTACATAATTCTTTGGTACAACTTTGGATACATATGAGATTTTTTCACCTTCAATAATATAGATAATGTACCATATGGTCTGCAGATACTATATGTTATGTAGATTTATGTTATTTGTTTCTGACATTTTCACAAGTTAGTTGTTCTTGTTTGATATTAGTTTTATGGTCATACATGGTATAACTATGTATTCAAATATCAATATTGGTCACCCTGAATAGTATCTTGTTGGTTTTTCATATATTCTGTCTATGCTATGATTAAGTATGCCCCTCTATGGTTTCCATTTCAGCACTTTTTTGCTTTGACGTGACATGCAGATGTACTCGTATTGGTTTTTTGATGGTTTTATCTACACAGGCAATTGCCTTTTGTTGAGACTGTCCTTTTGCTAGGGCTGCTTCCACATAGATGTGTATATACTTGTACTGTTCATTCTGAGAATTATCTTGCTTTCTGTATATACTGTGTATGGTATGACATGTGGTTCTCTACATTTGGTCTTTCATGTGTTCTTGGATATTAATTTTATGCATATGACATAAAGGTGCCTACATGTGGTTTTCATTTCAAAAATTTAGAATTGGGATGTGATATATAGATATATTTATGCAGCCATTTTGATAGCTTTACTTATGCTGATCTTGTGCATGGACTACTTGCAAATCGATGTATATTTCTTTGGTTTACTTGTTTCTGATGTAGTTGGTTTAGTAAATCTTTCATTTTCTACAGTTATTTTTGTAGGTTAGTGGGTTACTTCACGATTTTCGCGCTTAATGTATCATCCAACTCACCAGTTTTTATCATGGAAAATTTTGTTAATGGTTTTCAAAAATATAAATAATACACATGTACAATGTATATAGTGGAAGTTAGTTATGGCCTGCTATGTCTAATTCTGTTTTAGGAATGTGACCATAAATGTATGTGCTGGTTTTATCAAGTGATTACTGCAAATTCACTTGTTTATTATTATCCTTGACTTACTTTTTAATCTGTCTCTGTATTTGTATGTTTGGTAAATTGATGATGCAATCATTACTGTTTATGCACACAGGTTTGGAGATGGTGTACTGAGTCACCAAAACTGTTTGCAATATACTACGTGTCACCAGACTGACAGCGGCACATGTTTCATTTTATTACCTAAGTAAATAGTGGAAGACGCTCAGATCTATAGTCTGAAGAATGGCCACACAAAAATATCCTCATATACTTCATTCATTCATCCTCTACTTCTGATGTCAGCTTGTATACCTGAACTACTGTTGTCAGTATTGGTTTGCTATCAACTCTGGTCTGAACAACGAAATCATTTAACTGTTCATAATAACTCACTTTCTGCCCTACCTTCCTAGTCACAAGGAATGCTACTCCTGTTATATCATTTTCTGCTGCTGTTGACATTACCTGATACTCAACTGAGCAGAAATCCTTGTCTTCTTTCAATCTCACTTCACTGATGCCCCTGATATGTAGGTTGAAGTTTAGCATTTCCCTTTTCCGATTTCCTGGTTTCCCTACCACGTATAAACTGCTGACATTCCTCACTCTGCTACTAGCTCTTCTGTTCCACATTCTTGCAAAACCATTTTTTCAAGTGAATTGCCTTAAAAACCTGTTATTCCATCGGTTACAATTTGTGAAGTGGATTGTCATGATGCTAGGTGTATGTCATCTATTTTGTCACATTTAGAAGCAATGTACGCATACTTTTTTTAAAAGTTGATTCAGAAGTAAATGGAACTTTATAAACTGATTTTTCGTGTATCCCTCAACGCAGTTAACTATCGTGATTCCCGACTTTTCTACGAGTACTCCAACTTATGGCTACCTACTACTGCTATTAATGCTAATGTCTCACTGTATTTAAGTATATATATAACTTCCCTTGCTCATATTGGCAACAGCTTCTTCGTTTTTCCAGTTGTAGTTTATTTTTTCTTCTCTTGTGGCAGTTTTCTATTGAATATACTCCAGTTATTAGTTTCGTACCGTTGATGGCCAGCATTAATAATTACATTTTGTCATACATACAACACATTAACCGTTATTAGCCCAGAAACTCCAGAACACTATGAAACACAACAAAGCAGCTGTCCCATAAGTTATTCGTTAACTGATACTATATGGCAGTGATTCAGTGATGCGCAGAGGGTATGGTTGTAATTATTGTTCGTTGGTCGTTTGATAAGTTGAAACACACAGTTCATACTGTTACCGGCCATTGGCGTACAATGGCAGTCATCCATTTGTTTGCTAAACTACATATATGACTAGTCACGTATTGCTGTAAGCAATTTTGATTCTGTCATTTATCAACCTGTACTCCACACTATGGATACTTACCATTGCTACTTAGAGTGAAAGCTAATATCTCCCTTTGCAATTTAAATAGATTTTCGAACACTGGAGGTAGCTGCTCCATTAATATGTGCAATTTAATGTTGACTAATTGCACTTTAAATGTTATAGCCATAGAGAATCTATATTTCTTCTACATGATTTCCAGTGCTCGCCTGCCAATTGTTTCCAAAATTCTTCTTGCCATCACACTGGCATTCTCACGTAGTGGAATCGGTGGCTTTTCCTTAACACTGTGTCTTTCAGTGATGAATTGGGGAATTTACTACATAGATAAGAGTTAAATGACTCACACAACCTATTCTTTAACTTGATTGGCCGTCCCTTTTCTACCTTCTCCTGACAGTCCCTTTGATAACTGATTTTTAACTAGCACGACGTTATTGTAAAACGGTTCTGTTATGGGTATAAGCAAATTTAATTTCCATTGCTAACAAAAATGCCATTTCCTGTGTACCTTATGTTGCTAATATTAGTAACAAGATTGCACCGTTCTCCAGTAGTAACCACTAATCAAAGCGTTCAAGTGTTGGTCGTTTCTTGCTCACTAATAGTTGAAGTAAGGAACTCATGTTGACACTTTGCACTGCTATAGAAGGCTATTCAGTTCTGGCTGTCCTTTTATAGTTTAAGTAACAAGATGGTTGCACTCTGTCGTCTTACCATGGCACAGTTGCTGTACAATTAATTATTCTTTAATTAATACTACATGGAAGTGATTGACATGATTGGTACTCGCTTCACTTGTCAGTAGGACAACTTTGGTGATGTCTAACACACTTAAACAGTATTGCACTTGGGCCAGATACTAGATGTATTCTATTCCCAGCTTTAAGATTCCAGCTAAGATGCCGCTTTTATGCATAGGAAGATAGCGTGAATAAAACTCCCTGACTTCCACCGTGTCCACTTACCTCGATTTGAATTATTGCTAGTGTAGTGTAATTTTTTACATGCTTTTTCTCATTTTGAATTCTGTGATATGATTTCCCAGTACACGGGAGTTCTGGTAGTACTTAATTGAGGCTAGGAGCGCGATGCAGCGAGAGACCCTTGCGTATATCGTCCAGCAAAGTGGCTATCTGATACGTAGAATACCGAACAGTGCATTGACATTGCCACTTCCATGTAATGATACACCTACAAGTTGGTAATTAAGCTGGATGTTATTAAAGCTACACTAGGCTCTAATGAAGAAAGTGTTCTTTCCTGTGCATGTAATGGAATGTGTATAATTTAATAAACACTTTGCACAAGAATGTTTGTTTTCAAATTTCCTTTCCTTCCAAAATTCCTAAAAAGTCTAATGTTTTCGTCGACATAAATGCAGGAAATGTGGGTAACTGGGTGATTGTCAAAAGTTGTCCGAATTAAGTAGCTGAAAGCACAGTAAATGTCATTTATTACCTGTATGAATTCTGTCATGCTACACAACCGTTCGCGCCACGCATACACCGCTTTAGTACCAGCATGCTGAACCATGCGATGGTCGACCTATCTTCACACATTTAGATCCACCTACAGCGATATTGTGCATATTGGTGAAGAGCCATATTCAGCTGGCACTTAGTTGAGACATAAATTCTGGCAGTGAATGTGCTGTGGCATAAGCAAGTTGCACCAGGTCTGATACGTCTGGTAGACATCCTGTGTGCACTATTCCTACTGCTGCTGCTGCTACTGCTGTTGCTGCAGTACTTCAGCCTGGAACATCTGTGTTATCTCATCTGTGGTGATAATAACAAAGCCATAATAAAACGAAACTCCTACATGACGATAATGTAAATAGTGATGGCTGGATAAAATATTTACTGGTTAATAATTTTATTCTTCACATCTGATCGCTGCTACTGGCGCTTCACACTCGACGTATCTGCAGACAGTAAAGGAGAGACAACGCACCTGCAATCAAAACATAAAAATTAAAATTTCTTCAGAAGTGTGGGTGGGGAGGCTAGGGCAAGCAGAGCACCCTTGATACCCTGGGACCCCTCGCTTTCTCACTAAATGCATAATGCCTACGTCACGGGGGGGGGGGGGGGGGGAGGTGGAAGAGCGGGGGTAGGGGGAAAGAATTTCAGGAAAAGATGAAAGATGTCATTGCTGGCATCAGAAATCCCAAGGATGCCGCGATGTTGATGTAGTAAATTCTAGGAGTGCCGATGCCGACGTCAGCAAAGTTCTGTCCTAAGATACTCGGCTATCCTACTTCCATCACAGTAATTTTCACGTCATGTGGCAATACAGTTGACAGTGACTGCAACCACATCATATCTTTCTACCTAATTTTACAGTAGAGTAGTATCTCGCGCCCGATTACCGCTTGAATGCAACACGGTAACAGTAAGTACTTCGAAGTGAAAGTATTGGAACCAAAAATACAAAGTTCTACACTCGTTGTTATTGTTGTGCACTTCAGTCATCAAACTTGGTTATTGCAGCTCTCCATGCTATTCTATCTAGTGCAAGCCTCTTCATCTCCAAGTAATTGCTACAACCTTCACCCTTCTGAATTTGCTTACTGTATTCATCTCTTAGTCCCCATCTACGATTTTTACCGCCCACCCCCTTTTCCCTCAAGTACTAAATTGGTGATCCTTTGATGTCTCACAATGTGTCCCACTAACCGATCGCTCCTGGTCAGTTTGTACAACAAATATCTTTTCTCCGCAATTCTATTCAGTATCTCCTGATTAATTACGTGATCTACGCTACTAATATGCAACATTGTTGTTAGCACCACACTTCAAAAGCTTCTATTCCTTTCCTGTCTAGATGTTTATCGTCCATATTTCACTTCCATACATGCCTACACTCCATACAAATACTTCCGGAAAAGACCTCTGGAAATTTTTTTCAGCACCACCTTATTTAATTCGTCTACACGAAACATCCTCGTTTGACTTTTCATGCTGTTCATCTTATTTCCTCCTTTCAAGACACTGCCCATTCTGTTTCCGTTCAACTGATCTTCGAAGTACTTTGATTACAATTGGCAAACATCGAAGTTTTCGTTTCTTCTCCATGGATGTTAATTCCTACACAGAATTTTTCTTTCGTTCCCTTTACTGCTTACATCGGAGACTACAACTTTGTCTCACTCCTTTTTCAACAATTGCTGCCCTTTTAGGCCCCTTGACTCTAATAACTGCCTTCTGGCTTCTGTACAAGTTGTAAATACCCTTTCGATTACTGTATTTTACCCATACTACCTTCTGGGTTTCAAAGAGAATATTATAGTCAACATTATTGAAAGATTTCTCTAAGATTACAAATGCTATTAACGTAGGTTCGCCCTATATGTACCTAACTTCTATGAGAAGTCTTAGGTCAGAAATACTTCACGTGTTCCTACATTTCTACGGAATCCTCTGAGGCCGGCTTCTACCAATTTTTCCATTCATCTGTAAAGAATTCGTCTTAGTATTTTGCAACCATGACTTTTTAAAATGATAGTTAAATAACACTCACACCAGAAAACATCTGATATTTTTGGCATGGATTTATTTTATCCTTCTTGAAGTTTGAAGTTCTTTCGCCTTCTCACACATCTTGCTCACTATATGGAAGAGTTCTGTCCTGACTGACTCTCTAAAGGCTGTCAGTATTTCTAACGGAATGTCGTCTAATCCAAAGGCCATATTTCGACACAGGTCTTTCAGTGGTCTGTTAGACTGTTCATGCAGTATCATATTTCCCCTCTCATCTTCATCTACGTCCACTTCCCTTTCTACAACATTGCCTTCAAGATTTTCTGCCTTGTACAGAACTTCTACAAACCCCCCTCCACCTTTCAATTCTCTATTGTTAGTTTAGGAATGGTTTTCCATTTGAGTTCTTAATGTTAATACATGGGGTTCTCTTTTCTCCAAAGTTATTTTTAATCTCCCCCCTAGTGATATATGCTTCTAGATCCTCGCATTTGTCCTCCAGTCTTTCCTGCTCAGCCATTTTCCACTTCCTGTCGATCTCATTTTTTAGGAGTTTGAATCCCCTTTCGTCTCCTCCAATTTTTCGTTCTCCAGTATCTCTAGTGTTACCTGAGGGTTTCTAATAATCTTCGTCTTTTTGCCTACTTGATCCTCTTCTGCTTTCACTATTCATCTCTCAAAGCTACCGAATCTTCTTTTGCTGTACTCCTTTCCCCGTTTTTGAAAAACGTTCCCTAATACTGACCTTCAAACTCTCTGAAACCTCTGGCTTTTGCAGTTTATCCAGGTCCACTCTCATTAAATTCGAAATGTCTTACGATTTAAAATTTAGTTCTAGAATCACTATCTAACCATTATGTAATCAGTCCGAAATTTTCCATTGTCTCCAGGTCTCTTCCATGTATTCAACTTTCTTCCAAGATTGTTAAACCAAGTAAATGTTATCTGTGTTGAAGTTATGCTCTGTGCAAAATTCTGCTAGGCGGATCCCTCTTTTATTTCTTTCCCCCAGTCCACTTTCACTTACTGTATTTCGTCCTCGTCCTTTCCGTACTATCGAATTCCAGTCCCTCATGACTGTTACATTTTCATTTCCATTAAGCATATGAATAATTAATTTTTTCTCGTCATGCATATCTTCAATCTCTTCATCACCTGCGTAGCTAGTTGGCATATAAACTTGTACTACTCTTGTGGGTGTCGACTTTGGTCTGTCTTGGCTACAATAATGCGTTCACTATGCTGTTCTCAGTAACTTATCCGCGTTCCTATTTTTTATTCCTTATTAAATATACTACTGCATTACTACGGGTTGTTTTTGTATTTATAAAACAGTATTCACCTAGCCAGAAGTCCTGTTCCTCTTTACTAACTCCCACTATAACTAATTTTAACCCATCCATTTTCATTTTTAAATTTTCTAACCCACCTGCCCGATTAAGGGATCTGGTATTCCACACTTCGATCCACAGAACGCCAGTTTTGTTTCTCCTGATAATTATGTCCTCTTGAGCAGTCCCTGTCCAGAGATCCGAAAGAGGGGCTATTTTAACTCCGGAATTTCTCAGCCAAGAGGACGCCATCGTCATCTAACCATATGGTGGAGCTACATGCCCTCGGGAAAAATTGCGCCTATATTTCCCCCTTATCATCAACCGTTCGCACTACCAGCACAGCAAGACCGTTATGGTTGATGTTCCAAGGCCATATCAGTTTATCATCCAGAATGTTTCCTCTGCACCTACTGAAAAGATTGCTGCCCCTTTTCCGGAACCACATGTTGGTCTGGCCTCTCAACAGACACCCCTCCAGTGTGGTTCACCTACGGTACAGCTGTCCTCATCGCTCAGGCATACAAGCCTCCCCACCAATGGCAAGGTCCTTGGTTCATGGCTCCTTAAAATTATAATTATTTAAATCTGTAAGAATATTGATACTTTTCCTCCTCGAACTGAAAATTCAAATTCTAGACAAATTATAATTTATAAAGAAAATGGAAAATATAAAAATTATTACACATAATTAAAATAAGTGTAACGAAAATCTGTAATGTAATTACTAGCTTTTGTGGTCCTGATACATGCAACTCACTGAAAACATCTGATGTACTGTTGGCTGGCTGGTGTCTCTTATGTCACATGCTTCCTCATTCACATTAAAAAGTATATATCCAGCCCATCTGGGTACTTTCAGAGACTGATTCTGTCTGACCTACTCTCCAAGCAACATGGCCAAATTAGAGCTCATTACCAGCTTTGCAAACCTACATTATTGTATTATGTGGTAGTCCCAAGTTTGAAATGTTCACCACTCGCTATACTATGCACTCTTTAGTTTTCCATATCTACACTAAACAACACGGAAATGATATTTCACGTTGGAATATAACTTAACAAAAATGTGGAGGTTCTTTAACATGGCTTCTAACTGTTCAGTGATTGTAAGAGAAAGGGGTGAGGGTTTGTGTATTCCAGATTTGTAAAGGTGCACTACTTTTCGCATTTCTGAACACAATAACACCTATTAGTGCAGTATCTACAGCTATATATGAAGGTTAACTAGTGTTTGTAAGTATATGTGTAGAATTTTCCGATCTATTGAAAGAGGAGGATATCTTGAAACAAACGCCGATGTGTGTCACCTCAGTGAGCTACCCTTCATGGCGTTATCATCTTTTGAAAATATATTCAGCGTTCAAATGGTTCAATGTTGTGATGTATATGTATCAAATGTACTAGAACTCTTCTCTTACATTTTACTACTTTGAATTTTATTACATGGTACTAACCGAGCCACAGAAAAGCATAATATCATGCACAAAAGAAATACAGTAGCCCCCTCCCCCTACCACCACCAACACACTATTCCCACACACATATATGCCTGCAAGTATTTGCATGTGCACAGGTGAAAGAAGTAAACAAGTCAGTGTCGTTCCTCTTTCTAGGTTCTCTCGGTCGGCAGCCACCGGTATGCTGTTCACTTCCCTGCATTGACTGACCAGTTACAAAACAGCAATGCTTTTGGGCACTTCTGCTTGCATGGTACTACATTGGACAACACAATTGAAGAATCACAATTTGTAAACTCTATAACTGCGTTCTCGTATGACGAAGAAGTTTGAATTTTCTCTGTAATGGTACAAAAGTTTAATGGCCTGCGATGCCACTCTGGGGGTCGATGATGCTTGAGAAATGGTTCAAATGGCTCTGAGCACTATAGGACATAACATCTGAGGTTATCAGTCCTCTAGAACTTAGAACTACTTAAACCTAACTAACCTAAGGACATCACACACTTCCATGCCCGAGGCAGGATTCGAACCTGGGACCGTAGCAGCAGCGCGGTTCCGGACTGACGCGCCAAGAACCGCGTGGCCACAGCGGCCGGCTATGATGCTTCAACAGAAATGCGTAGACCCATGCGTAAACAAAGGCAGAGGTCAGAAGTTCTAGTGAGTGGAAGGAGAGTTAATGACACCGTATTGGACCAAATCTCATCACTGTTTTGCCCAGCGCCACCGTCAACTTGCCACAAGGTGGTAGGATCGTCTTAGTTTCCATTGCCGTCATTTCGCTCTTTCTTTTAACGCCTCTGCGATGGAGGTCAAAATTGCGACGCCAAGCATTGAAATCACGCGGCTCTGTTATTTGCGACTGGCAAAATTTTCCGACACATCGCCTCTCACAATCGACAGGAAAAGGCCGCAGGAGGTGGGACACAGGACGTCAATGAAACCAATTGTTCCGTTGGGGCATTGATTGTAATACATTTCGCTGTCTGAAACGACCATTCTCTGTGCGACAGGCAACAGGACGATTGACAACTATTGAAGCTGCTGATACGCCGGAAGTTTCAACCCGTATCCAAAGACAGTGTGGGGCTGAATACCGATTCAACATGATCGTACTACTTTAAAGTGCAGTGCGGTCTGAATTTTGCTCTAGTGTACAGACTGGAACGACTATGAACCTTTCATATCATTCGACTATATGTGAACTTCATTCGAAGCAGCAAAGGATGCTTATTCATTTTCAGCAGTCCTGCCTGGACCATGAAATATGCGGGAATCAATGCCGTACGGCAGTAATTGGTTTCACTGACTTCTCTTATGCTACCGTTTAGTCCTTTTCGTGTCCACTCCGAGCGGCGGTGTGTCTCAAAAGTTTTAGGAAGCCACCCATAAGAAAACCACAGGATATCAATCCTGAACGTCGAGTTTCTGACCTCCATCGCAGAGGCGTCAAAAGAATGCGGAAATGTGGGTCAGTGGGTGTTCTTCCCATCACGCGACATATCCACGGAGGCTTTGGGCAGAGTTTCGATGAAATTTAGTACCAATATAACATCATTAACCCACCTTCCACGTCACACAAACTTCTGAGGTGTTGACTTTATTTCGTATTTCTCAACATCTTGCAGCTGGAAGCGTCTCTGAGTCCGAAGTTCACGTTGCAGGGTTCATCACTGTTTCGCCATTACAGGGGAGCGACGTAGACACCTATCAGCCAAAATTCGAACTTCTGCCGTGCAATGGGAGACAATGACGGGATTTTTTTAAATTATCTTTTAATTGTGTTGCACAGTGTACGTTATGGATTCTGGAACACTGTGAACTAGTCATAAATCGAATTAGAGGCAATATTAACGGTGACTAAACATAGACAGCACAGATGCTAACCACGAAGGCAACCACTACCTAAAATACAATAACAGCTGACATAAATGTATATATTTTATACAAATGACAGGTGGAGAAGCGTTTCTACATAAATTCCAATTTTTGTTTCTTTATTATAACAAATAGAATCACACAAATCGTTAAAATTTAGCAATATTCGTGAATGACTCCTCAGGCTGACATTTCGTTAAGCCTGATGAGGTGTTCTTACTGATGCTCTGGTCCCGCAACTCATCCTGCCTTCGGATATCGTTAATATTCACCTGCTAGTAAATCTTTATTTTTCAACGACACCTTTAACCAAATGCGGTGGAACGAGTCAGTTTACTGGGTATGTATACATGGCTGGTGTTAACATAATTGTCTTTCAATACTACTCTTGCAACTGCATTTAAATGTTCTTTTTCTTTCTGTCTTCTAGCTTCCTGTTTTAAAGTAGAAATCAGTCAGTGGAACTGAAAGAGTTGTCCAGGAGAAATGATTTTAAATTAGATTGAAAGTTTGTTTCGTTACCTGTCAGATATTTTATGTTTTAGGATAGATTAAAAATTTTCCTTACTTCATATTCAACTCCTCTCTCAGCCATTTACAGCTTTAACAATGGATAATAAAAGTCATATTTCCCTCTAGTGTTGTAGGTATGTACATCACTGTTCATCTCAAACTCTGATGGGGTATTAATGACGAAATTCATTGGCGAATCAATTTAATGTAACGGCAGGGTTAAAATGCCTAGATGCTTGAAGAGGTACCTACATGCCGTCTGTGGGTGAATACCACTATTTGCTCTTATGAAATCACTACTTTCTTTCTAAGTGATGACTTACCCCAGAAAATTATTCCGTACAACGTTAGTCATTGTAACTATGCAAAATACGTCAGGAGGTAGATACACTTGTTTCCAAGACAAGGAATTATACAAAGAGCAAAAGTAGTTGAACTTCATTCTTTGAGAAGCTCAGTTAAATGCTTTT
Organism: Schistocerca serialis cubense; assembly: GCF_023864345.2. NCBI lineage: Eukaryota > Metazoa > Arthropoda > Insecta > Orthoptera > Acrididae > Schistocerca > Schistocerca serialis. Next base: position 338,433,939 of record NC_064641.1, on the reverse strand, counting down.
CCCAGGTCAAGCTTTCATCAGTATGTACAACGTAAATTTTGGAGCTTCTTGCCCTACTTACCTGCTGTTGCTCATGTACTACTATTTTTTGTACAGGACTGAATATAGTGTGCTCCTTCTTACTTTAGGGAGAGTCAATTTTCAGAGAACCACTTAATAATTCGTTGGAAAATATCATTTACCAACTTTTCTAATGCTTTCTCTTTAATGGAACTTATCATAATACTATTAACACCTGCCAAAAATACCAATTTCGCTTGTTGAATGTTAAGTGGAAGGTCAGTCACATATAAAAGGAATTCGACAAGACCCAGAACTTAATTCTGTGGTATTCCCATTGTGATTCATTTTCCTCAGTGACTAAGATTTTCCACATTTCCGACGCTGAATGAATTATTCAGCCCAATCTCTAGCCTTTTGCTTGTCAAGTGTATCTGAAACTAGCGACGTGTAATGCCATCAATTCCTTAACAATTGCGTTCTTCGAGAGAGTATCAGGATCCACGCAATCAAACGCTTTGGAAGGATCACAAGAAATATCAGCTTGTGGCATATTCTCGTTTAGGGCCTCTAGTGTTTAATGAATGAATGTGTAAATAATATTTTCTGTCGATATGCTAAGTAAAATGTTTCCACTTACGTAATGTGATTACTCGTGATGATATTATTTTTCGACAATATTGAAAAAAAAAGTCACGAAGGAAACCGGACAGTAACTGTTCAAGTACATCTTGTCATGTTTCTTACTAAGCCGTTTAATAATTATGTATTTTAACCTATCTGGAAAAATTTCCTGTGACAGTGGTGCGTTGTATATACCACTATGGAATTTATTATTACGTTGGAACACTATGAAGAAGTCTCTTTGAATTACATCACACCCAGAAGAGCTTTTAGTCTTCTGGAATTTTCATAATTATATTCATTTCGGTGTAGGATGTTGGTGCAAATTCTATTCGACTGAAAGTTCGTAGCATGACATTTCTCTGGCTTTTCTCTGGCTTCTTCAACTGAACTATTTAACCCTTCCTTTCCTGTTACGTTCAGAATGTGATCGTTAAAAGTACATGCAACTTTTGAATTGTAATTTGAACCATTTTCACTTAATTTCATTGTTGTTGATTCTTGAGAACGAACTGGCTGTGGAGTCCCGCACTTGACTATGTCCCATATAGTTTTAATTTTATTATCTGCATTATTGATCTGTGTCAGGACATGTATATATATATGGACACTTTAATGACTTTCCTCGTAGTACTACAAATTTGTGTAACATACAAATGATATTGAATCTTGACTTATTCTAACGTTTACATGAATTTTCCTCTTCTTCTACCATGAGTTTTTAATTCACTTAGTTATCCATAGGTTTCTTGTTTTGTTAATGGATCTCGTAGATGCTCCTTTAGGAAAATTTGCTATGGAATAAATTTGACTTGTAGCGCAGTAGAGACAACACTAAAAACGTTTGGGTTTCAAAAGGTGGAGTAATTTTTATCTTCAGGTACGTTGCGTGTATCTATACTCTGGCTACAAATCCAAGTTTGGGACATGCTCCGCCGTGTAGTTTATCAAAAATGGTTCAAATGGCTCTGAGCACTATGGGACTCAACTGCTGAGGTGATTAGTCCCCTAGAACTTAGAACTAGTTAAACCTAACTAACCTAAGGACATCACAAACATCCATGCCCGAGGCAGGATTCGAACCTGCGACCGTAGCGGTCTTGCGGTTCCAGACTGCAGCGCCTTTAACCGCACGGCCACTTCGGCCGGCTGTGTAGTTTATCCACTGTCTGGAAAAAACCTACGAAATGGCACTTTTTTCGGTGTTTCATCAAATATCAGTAATGCGTTTTAGCAAAAACACGTTATTTTCACTTTTAAAGAGCGCTACATTTCCTGCAAGTTTCGTATGTAATATGTTAGAAAATTAGAAACAGCTACTAACCTACGATCCTGTGAAAGTCCGCAAAAACGTCGAGAAATCGCAATAAGTTAGATATTTCGGATGTGTTCCCTAAATACTGCAGTGTTGTGCACAATGCGTAATAACCACTTTGGTAGAGCATATAATTTCCTGCGAGATTCATACAAGACGTTTGTAATTTCTCCGTACAGACACCGAGAAATGTTACACGATAGCTTCTGTGGAAGTCGACTGAAACTACTATCCTCAATTAGAAGTAGTATTCTTAAATGGAATATCATCATTAAGCAATTTTATATCGAGGGAAAATAGATTTTTGAAAAGGAAAATCACAAATTTTCAACACTTACAAATATTTACTTTTCAACAAAGTACAGCTTAAAAATAGATCTTATTTCGTTATAATTGTTGGACCATTGTCGACGGGCCTTGACCTTCTTCCGTCACTCCCTCTGCTCTCCGTTATTCCCTCTTCCAATTGGCCGCCTTTGAAGTTCTGCGAAGTTTCAGTCAATTACTATTTAACCGCTGTGTGTGCGCTTTCCTGCTGTATTGCAATACCTGCTCGTTTTTTTCTAAATGTCAGATTCACTTTGAGCTGTGTGCTTTATCTGTGCTGGATGCGTGAGTGACTGTGAAACGTCGCAGTGAAAGAGAGAGGTATAAATAGGCCACGTCAGTCGAATGCAAAGCGTAGACTTGCAGCACGAATAGTGTTTTAATTCACTGGAATCTGGAGCTGGCTGTATTACAAAATGTTTGTAGGGGAACTGAGGACGTATGCAACAATGAAAAGCCTACTACGGAGCAAAAGGCTGACACGAGAGATTCAAGTATCGCCGGGGATAAAAGAGGTGTTTATAAACTAACTTACTGATTTTCCAGTCATGATCCGTTTTCAGTGCTAACTATTTAGCGTCAAAAATTGATGGAGTGTCTGGAGGTTAAGACGTCAAGTGCCATCTATCCTTCGAGATTGGTTCTAAAGGAATGAATAGAATTGTGAATAGCAATTTTAAGAACATGTTATTCCCACGTAAAGTCGCAGTGTCGTCTCTGGCAATAGTTGCTATCCACATAAACAAAAGAAAAGGAAAAGTAACTCTGGATCCTCTCATGTTTTCCCACAGGATTACCGTCTCTAAGCAGTCTGATGATGACATGAAAAAATCCTTCGAGTGTGAACTTTATATTTTTATATTGTAACTTTTTCTGAGGAAGGCATTTGGAAATAGACAGGATCGATACTCTACTCCGGATACACGCCTTCACCAAGTGACATAGAAATGGGAAAAGACATTTGGTTCAAATGGTTCAAAAGGCTCTGTGCACTACGGGACTTAACATCTGAGGTCATCAGTCCTCTACAACTTAGAGCTACTTAAACCTAACGAAACTAAGAACATCACACACATCGATGCCCGAGGAAGGAGTCGAACCTGAGACCGTAGCGGTCACACGGTTCCAGACTGAAGCGCCTAGACCGCTCGGCCACCACGGTCGGCCCAGAAAGTTGGTATAGTAGGTGGTGGCTACCTCATACATAGAGTTCACTGGAATCATCTACATCTACATCTACATCGATACTCTGCAAATCACATTTAAGTGCCTATCAGATGGATCATCGAAACCACCTACATAATTCTCTATTATTCCACTCTCGTATAGCGCGCGGAAAGAATGAACACCTACATCTTTCCGTACGAGCTCTGATTTCCCTTATTTTATCTTGGTGATCGTTCCTCCCGATGTAGGTCGGTGTCAACACAATATTTTCGCATTCGGAGGAGAGACTTGGTGATTAGAATTTCATGAGGAGATTCCGTCGCAACGAAAAATGCCTTTGTTTTAATGATGTCCAGACCAAATCCCGTATCATTTCCGTGCCACTCTCTCCCATATTTCGCGATAATACAAAACTTGCTGCCTTTCTTTGAACTTTTTCGATGTACTCAGTCAGTACTATCTGGTAAGGATTCCACACCGCACAGCATTATTCTAAAAGATGACTGACAAGCGTAGTGTAAGCAGTCCCCTTAGTAGGTCTGTTACATTTTCTATGTGTCCTGCCAATAAAACGCAGTCTTTGGTTAGGCTTCCCAGCAACATTTTCTACATGTTCCTTCCAATTTAAGTTGTTCGTAATTGTAATATCTAGGTATTTAGTTGTATTTACGCATTTTAGATTAGACTGATTTATCGTGTAACCGAAGTTTAACGATTTCCTTTTAACACTCATGTGGATGACCTCACACTTTTCGTTATTTAGGGACAACTGCCACTTTTTCCACCATTTCGATGTTTCTTCTAAATCGTTTTCCAGTTTGTTTTGATCTTCTGATGACTTTATTAGTCGATAAACGACAGCGTCATCTGCAAACAACCAAAGACAGCTGTCAGATTTTCTCCTAAATCGTTTGTATAGATAAGGAACAGCAAAGGGCCTACAACAATACCTTGGCGAACGCTAGAAATTACTTTTGGTTTACTGGATGACTTTCCGTCAATTACTACGAACTGTGACCTGTCTGACAGGAAATCACAAATCCAGTCACATAACTGAGACGATATTCCATAAGCACGCAATTTCACTACGAGCCGCTTGTGTGGTACAGTGTCAAAAGCCTTCCGGAAATCCAAAAATACGGAATCGATCTGAAATAATTATCAACAACACTCAAACTTCATGTGAATAAAGAGCTAGTTGTGTCTCACAGGAACGATGTTTTCTAAACCCATGTTGACTGTGTGTCAATAGACCGTTTCCTTCAAGGTAATTCATAATGTTCGAACACAATATAGCTTCTAAAATCCTGCTGCATATCGACGTTAACGATGTGGGCCTGTAATTTAGTGGATTACTCCTACTACCTTTCTTGCATATTGGTGTGACCTGTGAAACTTGCCAGTCTTTCGGTACGGATCTTTCGTCGGGTGAATGCTTATATCTGATTGTCAAATATGTAGCTAATGCATCAGCATACTCTGAAAGGAACCTAATCGGTATACAGTCTGGACTAGAAGACTTGCTTTTGTTAAGAGATTTAAGTCGCTTCACTACTCCGAGGCTACTTACTTCTACGTTACTCATGTTGGCAGCTGTTCTCGATTCGAATTCTGAAATATTTACTTCGTCTTTGAAGGCATTTCGGAAGGCTGTGTTTACTAACTCTGATTTGGCAGCACTGTCTTCGATAGTATCCCCATTGCTATCGTGGAGAGAAGGCATTGATTGTTTCTTGCCGCTAACATACTTCACACACGACCAGAATCTCTTTGTATTTTATTCCAGGTTTCGAGACAAAGTTTCGTTGTGAAAACTGTTATAGGCATCTCGCATGAAGTCCGCCCTAAATTTCGAGCTTCTGTAAAAGATCGCCAATCTTGGGGATTTTGAGTCTGTTTAACTTTGGCATGTTTGTTTCTGCAACAGTGTTCAAACCCGTTTTGTGCATCAAGGAGATCAGCTCCGTCGTTTGTTAATTTATTTGGTATAAATCTCTCAATTTCTGCCGATACTATTTCTCTGAATCCAAGCCACATCTGGTCTACACTTATATTATTAATTTGGAATGAGTGGAGATTGTCTCTCAGGAAGGCGTCAAGTGAAGTTTTATCTGCTTTTTTGAATAGGTATATTTTTCGCTTTTTTCGAGGATTTGGGGATTACATTATTCAGTTTCGCTACGACAACCCTGTGTTCACTAATCACTGAATCGGTTTTGATGCTCGTTATTAACCCAAGATTATTTTCTGCTAAGAGGTCAAGCGTGTTTTCACAACCATTTACTTTTCGTGTGCGCTTATGAACTAACTGCTCGAAGTAATTTTCAGAGAATGCGTTTAGCACAATTTCGGATGATGTTTTAAGCGTACCTCCGGAATTAAACATGTATTTTCGCCAACACATCGAGGGTAAATTAAAGTCACCACCAACTATTATCGTATGAGACGGGTACGTGTTTGAAATCAAACTGAACTTTTATTTGAACCTTTCAGCAACTGTATCATCTGAATTGGGAGGTCGGCAAAAGGATCCAATTATTATTCCATTCTGGCTGCCAACAATGACCCCTGCCCATACTAATTCACATGAAGGATGTACTTCAAATTCGCGACAAGTTAAACTACTTCTAACAGCAACAAACGCGCCACCGCCAACCGTGTTTAGCCTATCCTTTCGGAACTATGTTAGGTTCTTCGCAAAAATTTCGGCTGAGCTCATATCCAGCTTTAGGCAGCTTTAAGTGCCTATAACGATTTGAGCACCAGTGCTTTCTATTAGCGCTTGCAATTGTGGTACTTTCCCAACACAACTACGTCAATTTACAACTGTTATAACAGTGGTTCCTGTATTTACGTTTTTCCTGAGTTCAGCCTGCACCCTTTGTGACTGAAGCCCTTCTTGTGTTTTCCCGAGACCCTCTAACCTAACAAACCGCCTAGTCGACGCCACACAGCCCCTGCTACCCGTGTCGCCGCCTCCTGCGTATAGTGGACACCTGACATATTCAGCGGAACCCGAAACCCAACTACTCTTTGGCGCAAGTCGAGGATTCTGCAACCTCCACGGTCGCAGAACCGTCTGAGCCTCTGATTCAGACCCTCCACTCGGCTCTGTACCAGAGGTCCACAATCGGTAGTGTCGACTGTGCTGCAAATGGTCAGCTCTTCTTTCATCCTGCAAGCAAGACTGGCAGCCTTTACCACTTCTGTTAGCCGCCCGAAACCAGAGAGACTCTCCTCTGATCAAAGTGACACACATCATTGGTACCGACATGAGCCACTACCTGCAGTTGGCTGCAGCCTGTGCTCTTCGTGGCATCCTGGAGCACCCTTTCCACATCTGAAATGACTCCACCCGGTATGCACACGGAGTACACATGGGATTTCTTACCCTTCTTGTCAGTCAAGTCCCTAAGGAGCTAAAATTGGAGCTCCGAACTACCAATAATCCCACCCTCTGCGATTGCCCGGATCTGGCAGGCTGAGTGGTTTCCTCTGCAACAGGACAGGTGACAACATCTGGCTCAGCGACAGTGTCAGCCGCAGACAGCACCTGGAACCTGTTTGTCAGACAAACCGGGGAGGCCATACGTGCGGCCGCCTGTGAAGTGTTTCACCGCCTGCTTCGAACCCGAGCGACCTCCCACTCGACACGAATGTTTTTCTGTGACTCTTAAAACATGTGTGATCTACATACAGTGACATCGCGGTCAAAATGCTGTGTTAGTCTTTGATGGGTACCCCATAGAAGAAAGTATGTGGAGTACATCACAGAAAGAACTCGTCGATACAAGCTACAATTTTGTACAGATGTCTCGTTGATGATAAAATGCTTCTGAAGATTCCGAAGGAAAAACTGTTATCGAATGAGAGAAAAAAAGATTCTTCTTCATGTCATTGCCTCAGAAGGAATTTCAAAGAGCAAAAATTTTTGACAAGCTGGCAACTGAAGAGGCATGTGCTTTAATTGCAAAAATTGCCATTTGGTTGTCTTCTGAACGCGATTGTGTAGCTGTCATTCGAGTAGACACTTATCTTTCTTGTTTTGGCAACGGCTTTAGCGACAAGCAGTGTGTTCCTTTGCATATTTCGAAGAGGTAACATAACAGATCGGCTGTATTCCAAAACATCCTTCCAATATAAAGAAATTGTAGAAAACATTCTGTTTCTGTGCGGCACAAATGGTTGCGATTCCACTTCTGCTCTGTTTGGACGCAGAAAAAGTTAATGTGGCGCCATGCTTGAGTGATGCTTCCTACAGTAAAAGTTTTTCTGTTTTCAAATTTCAAGCAGCAGGAAAAGAGAAGATCGTGGGAGGAACTGGAAATGTTGTTACACTTTATTGAGATGTCTCGAACACTTCTATGAATGGAATGCGAAATTTTTGCTTTCATAAAGCTGCTATAAATAGTAAATTCTACTTGGCGCACCTAACTTCAACAAGGGATGCAGTTCAAAATCATGCACTGTAGAACTTATCTGCATGTTCATAGATGGGTGGGTGTGGAAAAAGACGCTATCTAGAGAGGCTGCAAGAGGCATTTTGGTGGTCTAACGCCAGTGCCAATGAATAAACAATCGGTTACACAGACATTGCTAAACAGGATTTCATGTTACTGCTAAAAACATGTGACAACAAATTTTACTGCGAAGATACGTATGGCAAGAAACTCAACGGTAAAAAGACCGGACTTCAATGCCCCAAATGTGTTTGTTCATTGTGTAATTCAGTCATGCGGTAACGCACCAGTGAATCAAATCGCCGGCCGCGGTGGCCATGCGGTTCTAGGCGCTCCAGTCCGGAGCCGCGCTGCTGCTACGGTCCAAGGTTCGAATCCTGCCTAGGGCATGGGTGTGTGTGATGTCCTTAGGTTAGTTAGGTTTAAGTAGTTCTAAGTTCTAGGGGACTGATAACCACAACAGTTGAGTCCCATAGTGCTCAGAGCCAATTGAACCATTTTTTTGAATCAAATCAAAACGGACGAAGACGAGATAGGTGATCCACTTGCTGTTGGTGGAAATGATAAATTGTGTCATCAACCACACCTGCACAAAAACAACAAAAACTGCAGAATTTTTTACTTACAATTTTGTATATGTCATCAAAATAAAAGTTATCATCTATTTGAATGTGTATGGAAAATTGTTGAACATTTCTTTCCTTTTCTGAAGTACTTACTCCCCAACAATTACCTGATATTCGTGAGCTACATGTATATATTGCATAGAGAATGGCTTTGAGGTGGTATTACACTCACTTGCTATGACTAAGTACGATATTTTCAGTTCCGAGGCCACTTTCACTAAAATTGTTAATGCAACCTTTCTAGACGTGTATGTGGAGTAATTACAAATATTTTTTATGACTCTGGAAGGACATGATATCTTCTACTACTCTGGTAATTATGTGTTGTGCACAAAACGGTACAAAAAAGTTATCCACACGAAACCACTCACATATCTCAATTTTTTCTGTTTACTGATATTTCTGCAGATTTTCACAGCTTGGTAACTCTGTAGCCGTTTCGATTTTTCCTACGTGTTATGTATGACACATGCAGGAAATTTAACTCTCCTTAACATTAAAACTAATGTACACACATCAAGAAAAGTTTTGCATCACCCCGATTCCCAGAATTCCTGATGATAGACGTTGATTGTGGATATTGTATCACAGACACAGTCCCTTTGACTGTTCAGAGATGGTACTAAACCCACCCAATGATGTAAACAACCATGCTAGAGCAGCGCCTATTATACGGAGGGGTCCAACAGCCGATCAGTTCCTGCAATTCTACCAGGAAGGGGGTACACGGCTCGAGTTGTCTGTAGTTCAACCACGCCTAGACGGTCAATATCGTGGTTCCATCGCGTCCACATTGTTACTTTGTGCCAGAAACGTCTCTCAGCAAGGGAAGTGTCCAGGCGTCTCAGAGTGAACCAAAACAATGTTGTTCGGCCACGGAGAACAAACAGAGAGACGGCCTCGCTCAGGCCGTCCAAGGGCTACCACTGCAATGGATAATCGCTACCGACGGATTTTGGATCGGAGGAACCCTGACAGCAATGCCACCATGTTGAATAATGCTTTTCGTGCAGCCACACAACGTCGTGTTACGTCTCAAACTGTGTGCAATAAGCTGCATGATACGCAACTTCACTCCCGACGTCCATGGCGAGACCCATCTTTGCAACCGCGACACCATGCAGCGCAGTACAGATGGTCCAACAACATGCCGAAGGGACAGCTCAGAATTGGCATCACGTTCTCTTCACTGATGAGTGTCGTATATGCATTCAACCAGACAGTCGTCGGAGACGTGTTTGGAAGTAACCTGGTCAGGCTGAACGCTTTAGACACACTGTCCAGCGAGTGCACCAAGGGGTGGCACTGTGTGTGGCCGACGTACAAGGCTGGTGGTCACGGAAGGCGCCGTAACGATTGTACGATACGTGAGTGCCATCCTCCGACCGACAGTGCAAACGTATCGGCAGCATATTGGCGAGGCATTCGTCCTCAAGGACGACAGTTCGCGCCCCCATCTTGTGAATTTCCTTCGGGATAACGACATCGCTCGAGTAGAGTAGCCATCATGTTCTCCCGCCATAAACCCTGTAGAACATGCCTGGGACAGATTGGAAAGTGCTGTTTATGGACGACGTGACCCACCAACCACTCTGAGGGATCTACGCCGAATCGCCATTGAGGAGTGGGACAACCTGGACCGACAGTGGCTTGATAAACTTGTGGGTAGTATACCACAACGAATACAGGCATGCATCAATGCAGGTACCGGTGTGTGCAGAAATTAGGACCACCACTTGTGAAGGTCTCGCTGTATGGTGGTACAACATGCAGTTTGCGGTTTTCATGAGTAATAAAAAAGGCAGATATGATGTTTATGTTGATCTCTGTTCCAATTTTCTGTAAAAGGTTCTGGAACCCTCAGAACCGAGGTGATACAGGACTTTTCTGGATGGGCGTGTTTATGCCTAAAATCCATTGGAAGTGAGTTATTGAGGAGAAACTCATGAAAGTGCCACTACTTAGCGGTCTTCTCACGATGGGGATTATGCACAGGGTGGGGAATATGTAGGAGTTAGATTTATTGCGGGAGGGGTAGCACATACTGGAACACTAAAATTACTTCAGCTTTTGAAATCGAAACTTCTGCCACTACTTGGTTGTTTAACATCTCTTACTACCTATACCTCATCCCACATCACCCCTTTTTAAATTACTCTTGAAACATTGTATTCTGTTCTCATTCAAGAGCCTCACTGATTTGTATAAACCTGTCTCATGGTTGTAAGTTGCCTCACTCCACTAATTGTGCACCGTCCATTAACAACTGGGTACACATTAATTATTTCATCCTAAGCATTGTCGAATAAAAATGTTATTAGTCAGTGTCATTCTATTATTCTACACACGAGATGGACAACTGAGTACTGAAATGAGATTGAAGCATTCAAAGTGTAATTCTAGTTCATTTTTGCCACATGTATCTCTGAAGATATCTGCATTGAAATCTGCACAAAGAACTATATGTTTCTTCCCGTCGGACATGCAGCTCAATGATGCATTTCGATTTGTCATAAATAACTGAAAGTTTCCTAGAGGGGAAATCTATACTATTACCATTGTCAGAGAAGTAGTTTGGAGTAACTTCTCCAACTCTGTGGTTTCATAACGTTCAGATAGGCACAGAGCATTAATCAGTTCTAAAATTTCCACATCTTTTGGGCATACAATGAGCTCATATGTTTAGTCTTTAAACTCTCTAATGTTCTGATGAAACAAAGTAATATTGTTTATTACGGAATTATTACGTGATTATGGTCCTGAACTTCTCTAATGTCTTTCAATATTCTCTTTCTGTAGCCTTAAAAAATGTGAACCTTTGACTCCAGTAACCATAGGGATTTTGTCTAGTGTTCTTGTGCCCACCTCCACTCTTCCTAAACTTTCTTCAAGGTGCTCAGCTAGTTCCTTCCAACTACTCAGGTGCAGGTCATGATTACTGTGTATCTCCCAGTAGCAGCAACAAGCACGGTACTGTTAGACACTTCGTTTCAGTGAAAACATATTGGCTAAGCTCTTTGGTCACACGACTAACCTGGTTAAGCTTGCCATTTGATTTCATGGTGCTTGTGACCTGGTGTACTACGCCCAGCTTTCATTACAGCAGTTGGCCTACACCTCTGCCCTGACTGCTACCGCCTCGTGATGACTGGGTGTTGTGTGATGTCCTTAGGTTAGTTAGGTTTAAGTAGTTCTAAGTACTAGGGGACTGATGACCATAGATGTTAAGTCCCAAAGTGCTCAGAGCCATTTGAACCATTTGACTGCTACCTAGTGGCAAGACAGTTTTCTTTCTACGTGAGTCTTCTACCGATCTAGCCTTCAAGTCATTCCCCTGAATCTACTGCACCCTGTTATGCTAAACAGTTAGTTGGGGCTGTTCTTCTACTTCAGCTAACAAGTCAGACTGATTGCTAACCGGAATTTAAAGTGCGAGTTCTTCGGTTTTCTCCTTTTGCCTATTACTTGCAACCTTCTCCCAGTTCTCATTTTCTCTTTCCCCTTCAACCTATGTAATTTAAAATAAGCTTTCCAATTCTGTCTAGAAGAGACAAATCTTTCTTCCTTGTTCAACAATTTTCTTGTCTCGATTACATGATCTACAACTGCATGGAAGAGTCTTATCTGACACGTTTTTATCTTCCCCACTGCATTCTCTCCAGTAAAAAACTGCACTCTTAAACCCACGCCATCAGAAAATTATTTTGCCGGCCGAAGTGGCCGTGCAGTTATAGGCGCTACAGTCTGGAGCCGAGCGACCGCTACCGTCGCAGGTTCGAATCCTGCCTCGGGCATGGAAGTGTGTGATGTCCTTAGGTTAGTTAGGTTTAATTGGTTCTAAATTCTAGGCGACTAATGACCTCAGAAGTTAAGTCGCATAGTGCTCAGAGCCATTTGAACCATTTTGAAATTATTTTAAGATCTACAATGGATCCAAGACACTACGTAACGATTGTAAGGCGAACAGAAGTTAACACTTGCTTTTAAACACACCATCGAATTTCACTCAACGTATGTTTCAAAAAACAGAAAACACGAAATAAACGACAACTCCAAAGAGCGTGAAATTATGTATTAAACAAACAAAATCGTAAATTATGAAGATCACTGCACTGTATTCGAAACGACTTGTAACGCTGATCAACCCCCGCAGTTACGTTAGAACGATTTAGTGGGTTCTTCACTTGATACTGTTGTTCACCCAGGACAGAAATCGCATTGTGGGGTGTAAGATACAAGCTACACAAAGCAATGAAATGTATAAAAATATTCTAATGTGTGTGATACTTTACAGCGAAGTTAGGTTATTGCAGCCGTCCATCTCTCCATACTTTTAGCAGGGTCACCTACTGTTGTAACACTGCAAAGGTGATAATTCTTCTGCCTCCTCGAAGTGGAAATCTATAATAAATTACAACATTAGATTGCAATATTACGTGTCATTGATTTATCATTTTTGTTAATTCTTTGCTTTATCCTAGACAGTGTACAACGACACAGGAAAACATTTTGCAAGCAATACTGCCAATTTGCTGCCTAACAACGTAAACAGATGGCACTTTAATCGCAGTCGTCTTGAAAAATATCTCAATGAACACACTAAATACATCTGTGCATCCCCCTTGCTTTCTACAACCACAACATAAAGCTGTCAAATTTGATACGCTTACGTAAAAGGAAAGCGATTCCTATAGAACCTCGATCGTTCAAAGCACATCATCAGCGAAACAAATCCCTCCTCTGTGTCGTGATAGAGACGTTCTACACCGTGTTGCCCGCAAGAGGCTCCTTGTATAGCTTTAAGCGGGGCTTTGACGTGGCTACGGTTCCACATCGATGAAGTGGGTCGTGAGGAGCAGTGGAAGGAAGGAAGGACTTAGGACTATTACTGAGGACTACGCTGCTACAGGATTAGGTCTTCGGTCCCGCATTGAAAGTGTTTCTCTTAGTTCAGTGTCAGTTGCTTGAGAGCCACAGTACAAAAGCAAGAAGGAAGGAAGGTGCATCAGAATTTGACGCCCAGAGGAAATAGATCTCATGCCTAGTGTGGAAACGTATGGGTTCACATTTTGTGCCACTTAATCAGTGAGAATTATGTAAAGTCGATGACATCGTGGTGTAAATTACCCAATTTGTTATAAAACCAATTTCTTAAGAATCTTGATGTTATGCAGTCCGTAACTTATCTACTTGTGACTCAATTCCATGTACCTTCTTCTTCTTCAGGCAAAAAACAAACATTCTGAGGAAAGGAGAGTACAAGTATTTCAAACTGTATAAGGATAAGTTTACTTGGTTCTGAAGCTGATTTACCATATGAAAACTAAATGGTGCAGCAAAATTCTTCTTGGACAAAAGACTTGCCCCGGAGAGCATTTAACATAACGTACCTCATGGCTGATTCTCTTGGGACTGCGAACAAGGATGCGGTGGCGGTGGAAATACTTCTGTTATTCAGATCTGAACGCGGAAGGAAAAGGCATAATACATTCTTCCGGATATATTTTCACTTTGAGGGTGGTATATTTTTAGCGTGTCCTTGCAACATATGAGAAGCTATAAACAGACGCATGAATAGGAAGAGCAAATATTTTTCTGTAAGTACTCAAAACTGCTTTTTCTGTAACGCACTGCTATAAACATAGCTTTTAAAATGAATTCAGATATTTTTATAGCGAATCTTGTGCCTTTAAGAAGACGTTAAAATACGGAAACTCTTACAATTTGAAATTGAATTTTTGCAGAAACATCTAGAGACATGAAAATTTAATAATAAAAACAACATTTCGTTTAAAACTCATGAAAGAAGGCTGTATAACTGGAACAGATATTGGTTTCAGGTTGATTTTACAATGGTAAGACAGAGATTTAGGAACCATATTTTAAATTGTAAGACATTTCCAGGAGTAGATGTGGTCTCTGACCACAATTTATTGGTTATGAACTGTAGATTAAAAGTGAAGAAACCGCAAAAGCGTAGGAAACTAATGACATTGGACCTGGATAAACAGAAAGAACCAGAGGTTTCAGAGACTTTCAAGGTGAGCATTAGAGAACGTTTTGTAAGAACAGGAGAAATGAATAGAGCAGAAGAACTATCGGTAGGTTTGAGAGGAAATAGTAAGAACAGCAGAGGATGAAGTAGGTACAAAGACGAGGGCTAGTAGAATTCCTTGGGTGCCCTCCGGAGTGGCTGAGCGGTTCTAGGCGCTACAGTCTGGAACCGCGCGACCGCTACGGTCGCAGGTTCGAATCCTGCCTCGGGCATGGATGTGTGTGATGTCCTTATGTTGGTTAGGTTTAAGTGGTTCTAAGTTATAGGGGACTGATGACCTCAGAAGTTAAGTCCCATAGTGCTCAGAGACATTTGAACCATTTCTGAATCCTTCGGTAACAAAGAATGTATTGCGTTTCATCGAGGAAAGGAGAAAATATAAAAATACCGTAAATGAAGGAGGACAAAAGGGTCTATAGACGTCTCAAAAATGGAATTGAGACGAAGTACAAAATGCCTAAGCAGGAAAGACCGGAGGAAAACAATGTAAGGATTTAAAAGCATATACTACCAGGGAAAGGATAGATGCAGACTATTCCAAAGAAAGCAGACGCTGACAGGAGCAAAAGTTACGGAAGTATCTGTTTAATAAGTTACAGCTGCAAGATGCCAAAACGAATTCTTTACAGAAGAATGGAAAAACTGGTAGAAGTCGACCTTGGGGAATACCACGTTGGATTCCGGAGAAATATAGGAAGACGCGAAGAAATACTGACCATACGACATCTCCTGGAAGAGAGGTTAAGGAACGGAAAACCTACGTTAACAGCATTTGTAGACTTAGAGAAAGCTTTCAGCAATGTTATCTGTAATATTCTCTTTGAAAATCGGAAGGCAGCACGGGTAAAATACAGGGACTGTAAGGCTGTTTACAACTTGTATAGAAGCCAGAAGATAGTTATAAGGGTCGAAGGGCATGAAAGGAAAGCAGTTGTTGGAAAGGGAATGAGACTGGTTTGTAGTCCGCGGTGTTATTCACTCTGTATACTGAGCAGGTACGAAAGTAAACAAAACAAAAATTTTAAGTAGAAATTAACATCCAGGAAGAAGAAATAAAAACTCTGTGGTTTGCTGATATTATAATTCTGTCAAAGACAGCAAAGGACTTGGAAGAGCAGATGAAAGGAATGGACGTGTCTTGAAAGGATGATGTAAGATGAACATCAACAAAAGGCAAATGAGAATAATGGAATGTAATGCGATTAAATGAGGTGATGCTGAGAGAACTACACTATGAAATGAAACAATGAAAGTAGCAGATAAGTTGTGTTATTTGGGCAGAAAAATAACTGATGAGGGTGCAAGTAGGGAGGACATAAAATTTAGATTGATAATGGGAAGAAAAGCGTCTCTGAAGAAGAGAGATTTGTTAACAAGGTGCATAGATTTAAGTGTGAGGAAGTCCTTTTTTAAAGTATTTGTATGAGGTGTAGAGATGTTTGGAAGCGAAACATGGACGATATACAGTTAACACAAGTAGAGAACAAAAGCTTTTGAATTGTGGTGCTACAGAAGAATCCTGAAGAATAGATGCGTAGATACGCAACTAACGCGGAGGTAATTAATAGAATTTTGAAGAAAGGAAATCTGTGGCACAAGCTGACTTGAAGGAGGGATCAGTTTCTAGGACCCATTCTGAAACATGAAGGTATCACAGATTTAGTAGCCTAGGGGAGTGTGTGGTGTAAACATCATAGAGGGAGATCGAGATAATTACACAGTAAGCAAATTCAGAAGGGGGTGGGTTGCAGTAATTACTCCACCTGAAAAGGCTTGAACAAGACAGAGTAGCATGGAGAACTGCATCAAACCGATCTTCGAACTGAGAATCACAACAACAACACAGTGAAAAATGTCATTAATATGATATCCAAAGCTGCCAGAATAGAGAATTTTCGTAAAACGATACACTATCTTCGGGAAGAATGTACACGAAAACGTTAACTAGCACAAGACTGCAAAAGTATTTTTATATATCACTTTTGTGTAGAGTAACTGAAATCAGATGTTGTCCACAGGAAACCAACAGCCGGCTCTTAGTATCTCATTACTGAGTTCTGAAGTATGAATACTGCCTGAGTGGTGGAAGCGTCCTAATAGCGCTCTTTTAACACTGAACACTGAAATCCAGTCACAGCGACGAGGAAA
This sequence comes from Schistocerca serialis cubense, assembly GCF_023864345.2. Taxonomy (NCBI): domain Eukaryota; kingdom Metazoa; phylum Arthropoda; class Insecta; order Orthoptera; family Acrididae; genus Schistocerca; species Schistocerca serialis. The sequence continues at coordinate 338,417,217 of NC_064641.1, read as the reverse complement.
ACACATTGTTGTGTCAAATGATGTTGGAGGGTGCAGTGTTTCAACGTCAAACGACATAAATTACACATTGCAATTTCAGTGTAATTACTTCACATGTTTGTGGGGTCTCTTTCGACTGGGGCTATTACGAAAAATTTAGACTACAACCATCAGATAGGAAAAGTTGTGGGGAAGGAGAACCCAAGACTGCGTTTTATCAAATGGTTCAATTGGCTCTGAGCACTATGGGACTTAACATGGAGGTCATCAGTCCCCTAGGATGTAGAACTACGTAAACCTAACTAACCTAAGACATCACTTACACCCATGCCCGAGGCAGGATTCGAACCTGCGAGCTTAGCGGTCGCGCGGTTCCATACTGAAGCGCCTAGAATCGCTCGGCCCCAACGGCCGGCTGCGTTTCATCGGCATAACAGAAGATGTACAAAATCCAGTAATAACACTGCATGAACTGCCTCTGTGGGTCTTCTTCTGGAATACTGCTGCACAGTATGGGACCCTTATCAGATAGGATTGACGGAGAACATAGAGAAAGCTGCAAAAAAGGCAGGTCATTTCTATGATCGTGACAGAGGAAATCGAGTCTCACGGATATGCACGCGATTTAGGATTGCAATCATTAGAACGAAGGCAGAGGCCTTTATGGCGAAATATTTTCATAGAGTTCAATCTCCAGGATTTACCACCAGTGTGAAACTATTATCCTGACTCCCATCTACAGAGCAACAAGTGACCACCGTAATAAAAAAAAGGGAAGTCTGAACGTGCGTCGAGGATTCGGCTGTTGGTATTTCCCATGAGTTGTTCAGAGTGGAACGCTAAGTATGTGGGCTGAAAGTAATCTGATGACCCTCTGCTAAGCCTTTAAGTATGAATTAAAACATATGTGTAGATTACCTTCTTTCAGCTTTCCTTCCAACTCATTCTTCTTCGGAAGACACGTTCCTACTTATAACGCATCATAACGTTACCTGTATTGCAAATAAACATTAGAGACGGGTCTGAATTTTTGGTAAAGACAGGATGCACTTAATCTTAGGACAGTGAAGACTATGACAGCAAGTTTATTATAAAATAGTAATCACATTTCTTTCGTGTATCTTCTACATTTCAGTTGAGACTGTGACGATAGGTTCAGTATGTACACTTTTTGCCGTTATTAGACGTGAGATATGCTTTTGTTCATGACCATAAGATTTTACACAAAATAAGTACTACGTTTCTCTTAAGTACTAAATCTTGTACTAAGGCTTGTGAGGATTCTGGAACAATATTAAGACATGAAGAAAAACATATTGGGATCATTAATTGTTAAGAAAACGGTTGTAGTGTCTCAAACAATTTAACATTATTTTGATTCGCAATTTCATCATACATTGAGTTTTCATCAGAAGATCAGATTCCTACAGTAATTTTCAGTATCAGTTGTCACTATTTGGTACCTAAAGAATATACGTTCACACACCAAACTCTATAGTGGATGTTCTATCTTTGATAACACAGCTCTTCCACAAGAACATTTCATAACGGGATTCTCATAGACTTTTTAGCAAACTAAATCATATTATAACTTAGTTTCAGTTTTAGAAGTAATGACACTATGGGTTTCGGCTATTGAGACTTACGCATAATAATTTTCGTTGTTACTGAATCTATAAGTACAGACAAAATACATTTTTTATCTCATGGCAGATGATAACGCTTCGTATTTCTCTTAGGTGATAGCTATCTGAAATTTGCTTCATGTGCGGAAATAGAGCGCACATCAGTTAATGACAACAGAGGCAGGAAATGTCCAATGCATGGCTTTTTACAGTCATTTTTCTTCTCTCCTGGGTTCGTTGGAGCTGTGTCACGAGCACACAAAAAGGGCACTCAGTGGATATTTTGTATTTTACATCTTGAATCTGCCTTGAGGCAGAATTGTGGCCGAGTCGCCACACAAACAAACAAAAAAATAGGTAGATAACGATTGCTCGATTTACCTAAGAAACACATTGTGTTGAAATAATCGGCCTACCTTCGTTTAGGGCTCTCTAATTTCGGACGGCCTCTCATGGGAGAGCTGGGAACAAGAGTCTGCCTTTGGTAAATTAGTCAGTGACATCACGGAGACGGGGCTGAAGCGACTGTTTTCAAGACATGGCTAGACTTTTTGTGATGTGACTGTACTGATACACTACAAAATGTCCTAGTGGGAATCTGTTAGTCTGAAGGAATCCACACTATTGGGCTGCCATGTATGCATTTATTGCTATTGGCAGACATTTACAGCTTCGCGGGAAGATATTGTTGGGCATAGAAAGACGCTAGAAAATGACGGACAGGGGATACAGTGGTGGACAGAGATCAGGGTGTACGGTTGGGACACTGAAGCCACAGTCTGGAGGGCGCACCTAATCGGACGACCGTGGCTTTCAGCAACAGCAGCACCAGGTCGCCATCATCTACAGCAGAGCCATCCACGCCTTAGTGGCTTCTAATACAGCTCTCTGAGATTAATTATGGTGAGTGTAAGTTGCAGCTCCAGTGTGCTAGGGAATTCTTAGTTCGCACGTGCAGATTTCTGTACAGTAATCTGTCTGAGATTCACAGATGCACAGGAGGTGCATTGAGTGCAAAAGCCTACTGATTAACCAGCAGATATCCAGTCACTGTGTAAGTTTGGTGTTAACGAATGTTCTCATCAAATTACAGTTTGACGTTTTGGGTTAGAAGGGCCTCATTATTTCATTGGTGAATGTAACTCTGAAAACCATTCTTAATCCAATAGTTAAAGGTACACGCATTGAGTTTATAAATGATTTAGTAATTTTGAATATTCTGTTCATTTTTATTATGTTTTGTTGAATAAATTATTGTACTTATTGTAAGATTGCTTCTCTTGGAAACCCTCTATTCACATTAAAATAAAATTTCATGTTGTATTCCCTTTAAACTCTATATTTGGAGTCTTAATAATAGTGTTGGACACATTAAAAAATAGATCTGAACGGCCTGTCCAGCTCCAAATTAGTTTTCTGGGAATGGATGGATTTTTGCACACAAAGAGTTTTTGCTGATTTTGGTGAACCTGTGCTCAGGATTCGACGTCGTTTCAGACCTCCTGATGCACAATCAGAATCATCAATGCCGAGGGAGTCTATGTTAGATTACAATATGTATAAAAGTCGGCATATTAGTTTGTGATTCATGTATTGGTATTTAGCCAAATAACACAAATGTAAACACAACAGATGGCATGGCGGAACAAAACAAACCCGTAAATTTTTGAGAGTCAAAAGTGGACCATGTGACATACTACACAGAACAACCGAGTCCGATAGATAACATCCTCGAAAATAGCCAATCCAGTAGCAACCTGTTGGAAAACGAAGACAGTACAGTGAATATCAGTACACGTGAAGAAACAGGAGATGGGCTACAGCATGTGGAACCTGTGGTAATTAGCCACAACCAGGAAGAAGAAGAAGAGAGGAGATCGAACAGGAAAGTGATATATTTTACTCCCGTAGGATCATGAGAGGTCTCAACACAGAGGACTAGCGAAACGTAAGATTGTGATTTGAGCTTCTTAATGCTTCTGGAGCGATTGAGGAAGGAAAACAAGAAAAATTACGAGTTAAAATTCGTGCAATAACGATAGCTCTAGATGAAAATATAAAATATAAAAATGCAGTAAATGAAGTAAACTAAAGGGAATACAAACATCAAAAAAAGGGGGGGCGGGAATCGGCAGGAAGTGCAAAATGGCTAAACAGGTACGGCTATAGGACAAATGTAGCGATGTAGAAGCATATAGCTCTACTGGTAAGACAGATACAGCCCACAAAAATATTAAAGAGACCTTTGGAGAAAAGAGAACCGCCTGCAAGGATATCAAGAGCCCAGATGGGAAACTAGTCTAAAGACGGGAAAGCAGAATGGTGAGAGGAGTACGTTGAGGGGATATAAAAGTGAGGAGTATCTGAGGGCAACAAAATGGACATGTAAGAGTACATAGAGGAAGATGATAAGGGAGAAATGATACTGCGTGAAGGATTTGACAAAATACTCAAAGACTTAAGTAGAAACAAGGCCGTGGGTGTAGGCGACATTCCGTTAAAGCTGCTGATAACCTTGGAAGAGCCAGCAACGAACAAAATTCTTCCATCTCGCGAGCAAGATGTATAAGACCGGCTAAATAACCTCAGACATCAAGAAGAGTAAAATAATCCCAATTCCAAACAAAGCAGGGGCTGATAGGCCGCCCGGGGTGGCCGAGCGGTTCTAGGTGCTACAGTCTGGAACTGCGCCACAGCCACGGTCGTAGGTTCGAATCGTGCCTCGGGCATGGATGTGTGTGATGTCCTTAGGTTCGTTAGATTTAAGTAGTTCTAAGTTCTAGGGGACTGATGACCACAGAAATTAAGTCTCATAATGCTCAGAGCCATCTGAACCTTTACCCAGGGGTTGATAGCTGTGAAAACTACCAATCTATCGGTTTAATAAGTCACGGCTGCAAAATACTAAAGTGAATCCCTTAAAGAAGAATGGAAAAACTGATAAAAGCATATCTCCGGGAAGATCAGTTTGGATTCCGGAGAAATGCAGGAACACGCGAGGCCATAATGACCCTACAAGTTCTCATGAAAGATAGGGTAAACAAAGGTAACCCTACGTTTATAGCATTTATAGATTTAAATAAAGCCTTTGGGAATATTCCCTTTCCAATTCTAAGGGTGACAGGGTAAAATAAAGCTATTTAAAATTTGTACAGAAACCAGATGGCAGTTATAAGAGACTAGGTGCACGAAAGGGACGCAGTAGTTAAGATGGTGGTGAGATAGGGTTGTAGACTATCCCCGATGTCGTTTAGTCCATATACTAAGCCAGCAGTAAAGGAAACGAAAGGAAAATTTTAACTAGGATTCAAAGAAAAAAGGAAGAAACGAACATTTTCAGGTTTTCCGATGATATTGTAATACTGTCAGAGACGCAAAGGACTTTCAAGATCAGTTGAACAGAATGTATCTTGAAAGGAGCATATAAGATGAACATCAACAAAAGCAGAACGAGGATAATGGAATTCAGTCTAATTACATCAGGTGATGCTGAGGGAATTAGATTAGGAAATGGGGCTTTTAACGTAGTAAATGAGTTTTGGTATATGGGAAGCAGAAAAACTGATTATGGTTGAAGTAGGGAGGATATAAAATGTACTCTGGCAATCGAAAGAAAAGTATTTCTGAGGAAGAGAAATTTGTTAACAAGGACTATAGATTTAAGAGTCGGGAAGTCCTTTCTGAAAATAATTGTACGGAGTGTAGCGATGTATGGAAGTGAAATATGGACGATAAACAGTTAGACAAGAAGGGAATAGAAGCTTTTGAAATGTGATGCTACAGAATAATGTAGAATATTAGATGGGTAGATCACATGGCTAACGAGGAGTTACTGAATAGAAATGGTGAGAAGATACAGTTTTGGCACAACCTTACTAGAAGAAGGGATCGATTAGTATGACACATTGAGAGACATCAAGAGATCATCATTTTATCACTGTAGGGGAGAACTAGGGGGTGGGGGGGGGGGGGCGGGGAACGTACAGGGAGACCAAGAAATGAATACAGTAAGCAGATTCTGAGGAATGTAGGTTTCAGTAGTTACTCAGAGATGAAGAGACTTCCACAGGATAGTCATGGAGAGCTGCATCAAACCAGTCTTTGGATTGAAGACCACAACAACAACAACAACGGTAGATACAACGAAAATGGCCCCAATGGTAGAGGAGAAAGAGACAAGTACGAATCCCAGAAAGCTAAAACGTTAGCAAGAGAAGCGAAATATTACAGTAAGAATATGGACAAGAATATTTAGGAGGTTGACTTGAAATTAGGAAAGGGAGTTCTAAACGTTGAGACAAGACCAAATAACAAAAAGCTGATCTGAAATTGCAAGAGATTACAAATCATGAAGCCAATGAGACTAGCGATGAAATCGAAAGCGAAGTTAGGACACTCAGCATGGGATCTGATTTAATGAGCCCACAACTGGTGGCCGACACTGAAGATAATCAGACACTACTCTCTTCCAAAAACAAGCAGGATATTATCAGGTCACGTATGGAGAAGCAGACTGAAGAGACTTGTAGGAAATCTATGAAACAGCAGTGGAGGGATAGGGTCACAACTCTAGAGAGCGCTGGGATATGTAAACTATGAACCACTGGGAACATGTCAAGGAGTAAGCCAATTTAGCTTTAACATTGGTAATACTGGCTGCTTGCATGAGGTACCTAGCCATGACAGTGTGAGAAGAGTCGCAGCAAGTGTTACGGCAAGCATGGCAGTGGCGGCCTCATTCGATTCTAAAAATATCTTGGAATTTAGGACATTTCAAAACTACAAAGATGTGGAAAGCACGCTTCATCCAAAACTTGTATCTTGCAATTTGATTTGTTATTACTACCTATTTGGCCATTGCTACACGAGCCCGACTTTTTTTTTTTTTCGATGCTTGGAGTTAACATGGAAGGAGAAAATGAGAGGAATAGTGAATACATGCCTGTCCTACAAATAATTTAGAGGTGGGATCCTGGAGAAGTACTGGTTCAATGAAACTCAGGAGAAGATAAAACATGAGGTGATTCTCACCAAAGATTACGAGGCGTCAGGGTATTGAAGCACAGTGAAGTTCCTTGAAGCAATAATTAGGAACCATTAGTTTTTAGATGAATTGTGCATGACAGGATAAATCATCAGATACTGGTTCACTAAACCTCCGTCTCATTACCGGCACGTATTTGCGGGAAGACGTAACATCAAAGACCACAAAGATGTGTCAGTGAGGCAACGACTATAGGAAAACGTTGAGAGGCTAATTTCACGCCTGCGGCACCAACTGGAATCAGTATCGAATATGACGATATTTTTAAGACTTTATTTGATGAAAAAGAAGGACAATAACGAGGATGTCCATCTCTTGATAAAGGTCACAATAGGAAATGCAGAATTACGTGGGCTTTTGGATATCCACAGCCAAATTTCGCACACGGGGAGACCACTTTCAATAGTCGTAAACTATAATTGGCCAGAGATTTCACTGAAGAAAATTACAATTAAACGTGCCATCTTGGGGAAGATTACTGAAGTACGGAGACTGGTGCGACTCGAACTAGTGTGCCAAGATCACATGCTCATAGGATATTTTCTTGTGGTCCCTAAACTGGTGACAGGATAATCAGGATGAAACTTCCTGGCAGATTATAACTGTGTGCTGGACCGAGACTCGAACGCGGGACATTTGCCTTTCGCAGGAAAGTGCTCTACCACTGATCTACCCAAGCACAACTCATTCCCCGTCCTCACAGCTTTACTTCTGCCATTGCCTCGTCTCATACCTTCTAAACTTTACAGAAGCTCTCCTGCGAACCGTAGGAGGCGAGGTACTGGCAGAGGTAAAGCTGTGAGGACGGGGCATGAGTCGTGCTTGGGTAGCTCAGTGGTAGAGCACTTGCCCGTGAAAGGCAAAAGTCCCGAGGTCGAGTATCGGTCCGGCACACAGTTTTAATCTGCCAGGAAGCTTCATATGAGCGCACGCTCAGCTGTAGTTTGAAAATCTCATTCTGAATAATCAGGAAGGATAGGCACAGCGAATACAAGGTAATATTCGATATGAGAAGTGGTGAAGTTGTTTTGAACAAAGGCATAAATATTCAGTTTCAGTTCATGGAACACGTTGCATGAGTCGTAGATTGTGTTTAATGTCCAGCACAGCCGAGAACGTTGGCACAATACTGGGATCTACTACAGAGGACCATCACGTTACCACAACCAGAACAACTAAAGTAATAGGAATGGACATTGGCAACGGATACTATTCCCTGGTCCCGTCAGACCGAGGTGAATTTGAAGGGAATTATGAACCACAAAATACAGGTTGGAATGACAGGGAGAGCAATTATTGAACGTGAGATGTTGTACCCGAGAGCCACAGAACCGACGATGGATTATTCTTGGTGACAACTGTAGTCGAAAACATTTGGACATAATAACGGAGGAGGAGATTCAAACAGAGATTGCATAGAGATTGTTGAAATTTGAGGGCCAAACCCATGAATAAAAAACCACAGAGTTCGGTCAGTGAGGCAATGACTATAGGAAAACACTTAGATGCTAATTTGACACCTGTAACACCTGTGGGAACTAGCCTCAAACATGACGATATTTGTAAAACATTATTACATGAAAAAGAAGGGCAATAACCAAGGACATCCGTCTGGTGATAATGGTCCAAATAGGAGGTACAATATTACGTGGAGGTTTGGATGGCGATAGCCAAATTTCGGCAACAGTGGGAAATCCGGAACAGAAGAGAATCGAAGCATTTGAGATGTGGAGCTACATACAAATTTTCGAAATTAGGTGCACTGATAGCGTAAGTAATGAGGAAGTACTGGGCAGATTCGAAGAGGGAAGGAATATATGGAACAAGGGACAGGATGATAGAACGTCTATTAAGAAGTCAGGGAATGACATCGACGGTAGCTGAGGGAGCTGTAGACGTATGTTGTAAATGGTATTCTGAGATGAAGAGGTTGGCATAGGAGTGGAACTAACGGCGCGCCGCATAAAACAAGTTGGAAGATCATGATTCAAAAAAGAAAGTCCATCTAGCAAATAAATCCTATGAAGGTCTACTGTCTGGACTCTCACGTTAAGTCCAGAAATCAGTCCAGGAGAACAAAGAGTTAACTGCTTAAAATTTAATATGTCCAGTATTAACATATGCCACAGAATCCCGGATACAGACACAACAGCATAAAACGCTGATAGGACGTTTAAAATCAAACGTTTCTTGCAAGATTTATGGGGTGACGAATAAGGCTGGTGTGTGGCAAAGACAATATAATTTGTAACCTCACAGATTACATGAAGTCCCTCAGTCATAAAGTTCATTGAATTAAACACCCTGAAATGGGTTAGCTACGTTTCTCGCATGCAACATGAGACCCCAGTAAAAGCAGTGTTCATATAAACCCAGTGAGAGGAAGAAGCAGGGGGAAGCCAAGACCGCGATACTTGAATGAATTCGCAGGTTCGAATCCTGCCTCGGGCATGGATGTGTGTGATGTCCTTAGGTTAGTTAGGTTTAAGTAGTTCTAAGGTCTAGGGGACTGGTAACCTTAGAAGTTGAGTCCCATAGTGCTCAGAGCCATTTGAACCATTTGAACGTGAATGAATTACAAGAAAATATAAAAATTATTGGTGTGAGAGGATGGATATGCAAAACATTGGACAAGGACGAATGGAATGATGTCCTACAGCAGGCCAAGGCTCATCAGGGCTGTGGAGCGAAGAAGATAAAGGGCTTGGTTTCTTGGGAGTGACGGAGGTTGTGTATGCATGCCATTTAATTTGGAGTTTGTGAATTGAAGTTAGCAGAGTTGCAGCAGAAGATAACGTTAGGCACAAGAAATCTTCTCAGTTGGTCAAACCAAATGTATTTTATAGCATTACACACAGTTAGTGGATAGCAAGATTTTTCTTGTTGGACTCTACCAACTTAAGAATCTCACCTACAACACAAAATTTACAAAGGTGGGGTATGTTATGTAAGTGGTACGTTATTTTGCATGCCATTTGCATTCCATTTGAAGCCAAGTAAGGAACAAGAAGAAAATAATGGTGTGTATTACATCCCCAATGTTTATTGAAGTACATTTAAACCCAGGGCCTGAACCTACTGCCCTCTTTGTAACCTCATTTGTTTTCACTTTAACTTGGTGCTGGAACGGTTCGTTTTCTGCATTGCTTTTGCAAGTGTGTAAAGGTACAGGGCCCCACGTTTGGGACAGAACAGACAGCTTGCTACGAAATGGGCGGCTATTTATTGTGATTAGAGACTGTATGCTCCGGTGCCTCTGTTTGAGAATGTTGGGTCACCGGCTTGCATCCAGAGGTCTGGCAGCTATTGTGTATTTTACAACCTGAGCGTGCTTACTGGTGGAACTGTAGCCGAATAGCCAAGCAGAAAGTGACAGGATGCCAATTTCCGATGTTTTTTTAAAAACTGTTGCAGATAATGTGCCTATTCTCGTCTACTGCTCTCTGATTTTAGAGAACTTCTGATGTGAGGTTACTGGTGGGCTCGAAAATGTGCCATTGGTGAATTACCCAGTGACCTCATGGAGGTTGGGCTGAAATGACTAACTTTTAGCAGTTGGAAGGCAAGTTGTGATATGACTCGATTCCTATCGTGATGTGTTGTCCTTGTGGGAATATGTGTGCTGGAGGAAATTCACGGTATTGGACTACTCTGTTTGCAGTTTTCGTTATTGGCAAACATTTACGGCTTGGCAGGGAAACATTGCTGGGTGTAGGAAGGCGCTAGAAAATAATGAACAGAGGTTAGATTTCAAGGAGGATGGAGTTCACCACGTGCAGTCAAGACACTGAAGTCATGGTCCAGAGAAAGGATATTAGTGGATGACCTGGTTTTATAATTGCTGCAGCAGCAATACACCCACATTCTCTATACTAGTGCCAATGCAAGACAGCAGCGTGCAGCACTGTTGTCCGACAATAGTTACTGAGAGTATAAGTTGCAGCACGGAGGTACCAATGCATTATTGGTCCACACACATGATTTATGTATGATTCATTATGAGTGCATGAGGCTTTTTATTAACAAGCAGGGAATTAACGAATTTTGGGACCAAATTAATGTTTGTTATTGTGTGTTAGAAACTCTTACGTATTTCATTGGCGAAAGTAACTCTACAAAGTATTCTATACCCAGTAGTAAATTTATATACATTGAATTTATATATTATTCAGGAATTTTAATAAATCTATACATTTTTATTATCTTTCATTGATTAGATTACTGTGTTTATCGCGAGATTTTTTTTTTTTTTTTTTTTTTTTTGTCAAATGCACACTCCACTCACATTAGAGTAAACTTTGTTCGGAAATAGTGTTATGGCCGATGGTAGATGTGACTGTATTGTACGTTTGTAAGCCACCAGAGAAGACAGAAGCTATGGAAATCTCGTGACTGTCTGCACACAGCCATTATAACGGTGCATATGTGGTGAAATAAGGTTACTCGTGGAAAGATGCCACACCTAACATTTATGTCTAGCAAAAATAAGTGATAGACAAAAAGCACGAAATATATCAACCCGCTGAGTGGGTATTAAACTACACATTACAGGTGTATTTGGATGGTTAATGAAATGTCAGACTAACAAGTATCCATTTACATGGAAGGCAACAAAACCGGTATGTTTTTCCACGACATGGGGAAGATGACAGTTAACGTGCGGGGAGAAGCAACACATCTAAAAATAACAATTGCGACGAACAAAATGATAAAATGTATTTCAATATGAAAGGTACATTGCACCGTATCCCTGATAAATCACTGAGCGGAAATGGGGGCGGACGCTGAAATTTACATTTTTTGTTGTTGTCTTTTTAGCATTTATTGCAATGCAAACTGTCTTTGCTGCAAATTTCACTTCACCATTTCTTGCACGCTGCACATTGGAGGCAATCACATTTTGGGCCACTTTTATCATAAAAATATCCCTTACACGCCACATAAATGTCATCGCCCCTCAGCAGTGGAGGGTGCTGCAGATGAACTGTCCTTTCCGTTCCTCTTCTGCAGTATTTTTACTCTTTTCATTAAAACTGGAGTAGCTCCCTTTTGTCCACCACCGTAAAGACCTCTGCAGTTTCCTTCTTTCTTTTAGTTTGCTTAGGTGTCTGCAGTCTGGGGATAGGACTAATTTCCGCTAACGAAGCTGTGGTACCGTTGCTGTTTGTTATAGTTACTGCGAGAGGGGCAGGGGGTTCGTGGTTGTCAGTCAAATTCCCTTTTATACGGTTAGATATCTTACACGCAGGCCCTGTAATTTTTTCGATCATACAGAACGCGAATTCTTTACAGACGAATGGAAAAACTGGTAGAAGCGGACCTCGGGGAAGATCAGTTTGGATTCCGTAGAAATGTTGGAACACGTGAGGCAATACTAACCTTACGACTTATCTTAGAAGAAAGATTAAGAAAAGGCAAACCTACGTTTCTAGCATTTGTAGACTTAGAGAAAGCTTTTGACAACGTTAACTGGAATACTCTCTTTCAAATTCTGAAGGTGGCAGGGGTCAAATACAGGGAGCGAAAGGCTATTTACAATTTATACAGAAACCAGATGGCAGTTATAAGAGTCGAGGGGCATGAAAGGGAAGGAGTGGTTGGGAAAGGAGTGAGACAGGGTTGTAGCCTCTCCCCGATGTTATTCAATCTGTATATTGAGCAAGCAGTAAAGGAAACAAAAGAAAAATTCGGAGTAGGTATTAAAATCCATGGAGAAGAAATAAAAACTTTGAGGTTCGCTGATGACATTGTAATTCTGTCAGAGACAGCAAAGGACTTGGAAGAGCAGTTGAACGGAATGGACAGTATCTTGAAAGGAGGATATAATATGAACATCAACAAAAGCAAAACGAGGATAATGGAATGTAGTCAAATTAAATCGGGTGATGCTGAGGGGATTAGATTAGGAAATGAGACACTTAAAGTAGTAAAGGAGTTTTGCTATTTAGGGAGTAAAATAACTGATGATGGTCGAAGTAGAGAGGATATAAAATGTAGACTGGCAATGGCAAGGAAATCGTTTCTGAAGAAGAGAAATTTGTTAACATCGAGTATAGATTTAAGTGTCAGGAAGTCGTTTCTGAAAGTATTTGTATGGCGTGTAGCCATGTATGGAAGTGAAACATGGACGATAACCAGTTTGGACAAGAAGAGAATAGAAGCTTTCGAAATGTGGTGCTACAGAAGAATGCTGAAGATTAGATGGGTAGATCACGTAACTAATGAGGAGGTATTGAATAGGATTGGGGAGAAGAGAAGTTTGTGGTACAACTTGACTAGAAGAAGGGATCGATTGGTAGGACATGTTCTGAGGCATCAAGGGATCACAAATTTAGCATTGGAGGGCAGCGTGGAGGGTAAAAATCGTAGAGGGAGACCAAGAGATGAATACACTAAGCAGATTCAGAAGGATGTAGGTTGCAGTAGGTACTGGGAGATGAAGAAGCTTGCACAGGATAGAGTAGCATGGAGAGCTGCTTCAAACCAGTCTCAGGACTGAAGACCACAACAACAACAGCACATATGGGATTATGCCACAATAAAGAACCAAACATGATGTAATACAGTACTGGTGCTCCAAGAAAATTTAAATCCCAAAAATACCCTGAAAAACTTAATATCAGATTGAGGTCTGCTTCATTGGGAATCTGGACATATGAATGTGCACTTTAAGTATGCACTTTAAATGTACACATTTAAGTATGGTTCACGAAATTCCAATGCTCTTGGAGTATCCTCTGACGACGTGTTTCTTTTATGACATAATGTATTATCTTTCAATGTTTTGTACGTACGTACATATGGGCTTCCTACGTCCAGGTAGCTGTGCAAGCACTGTGTTGCCTGTTATCTGCACTCTCGGGCAACTGCTGAAACGAACCCATTTCTAACGAGTCGCGGCAAAATATTGTGAATGGTGGCTTGAAAGGCGTTACTTTCAAAGTAAATATCCTTTTACGTAAGTTGAACTATGTGCGAGAATGTAGCATGAATTTCTTAAATCAGAGAGTGTTTGGCTCTCATTTGACGAGCATTCAGAAGAATTTCGAACCCTGAAGATCAGACATATATGTCATTATTAAAAATTTTACTGGCACATTTGTGTGATATAAGATTAGATGGGTAGATCACATAACTAATGATGAAGTATTGAATAGAATTGGGGAGAAGAGGAGTTTGTGGCACAACTTGACAAAAAGAAGGGACTGGTTAGTAGGACATGTTCTGAGGCATCAAGGGATCACAAATTTAGCATTGGACGGCCGTGTGGAGGATAAAAATCATAGAGGGAGACCAAGAGATGAATACACTAAGCAGATTCAGAAGGATGTAGGTTGCAGTAAGTACTGGGAGATGAAGAAGCTTGCACAGGATAGGGTAGCATGGAGAGCTGCATCAAACCAGTCTCAGGACTGAAGACCACAACAACAACAACAACATACAGATAAATTCCGTACTCAGAAAACCCCACGCTGCTATATCAGTAGTGGCTGCCACATACCACGGACCACTCAGCAGAGATCCAAAACGAGGTCTGGTGATTCTGCAGCACATGTTGGAATGGATACAGTTGTTTAGGGTCCGTTGCAAACATGTCTTCAATGGCGTGAAAAAGATTACTTCTGGGGCTGCTGACACTGCGGCTTGTGACTTGGGATGGAGAGCAGTATCAGTTCACGTTCGGTTGCGAAATTCAGCACAGAAACATCAGAAAAATGTGATCTGTGACCATCTAAAATAGGGAACACCTCCGCAGGGTCTTTCCGTGGGATGAAGTGGGTCCTCAGCCAGTGAAAGAAGACATTTGAGTCAACATACGCTGAACCTTTGTTCTTCTGAACGACGGAACCTTATGGCATCCCATCTTCAAACAGTGTCTTGTTTCTTTGATCTTTAGAAATGCAGAATGGAGGCAGAAATACATCTTCTCCATTGCAACGTGCCATTGCAGTGATGGTTTCACCCTTCTCTGCTGATGTGACGTGACGGACATCACAAGAACCCTTCAGTGCAAGGACATTACTCGGATCATTATTCAACTGCAGACCAGATTCATGCATATTGTAAATCTTGTGTGGATGCATCTTAAAGACATTTTCATCACATATTTGCAGTTTCAGAGTGAAGTAGCTTTCAAATTCGGCGGGGCCAATTGTCAAACCCCTTACCATCAAAACTCCCAGCGTCCTTCGCACAGTTACCTCAGAACGTATTCTCCGAAATGACTGCAGCCAATCGTAATATTTCTTTGCTTAAGCAGTGAGCTATATTACCCTTTCCGGTAAATCAAAAGGCCAAAATGGTGTCTACTTCAGCAGGTGGAAAATCTCTCTTTTAAAGACGTTGTATATATTCAACAAGACGTTTCTCATTTTCTATCCCCAGACATTCTGCATGTAACGATAAAGAATATTGTAAGATGGAGTTCATTTAAACCATACAAAAATTTATTAAAGAATAAACATCACTAAGCGGAAGATCCAAGAGATACTTTCACCAAATTAGATGCCTCAAGACACAACTTCAGTGTTTTGTGCGGTCTTCCAAATGATTTTGCTGCATCCCATGATTTCACTGAGTCACTGTTTTTCTGCTTCACAAGCCTTTTGCAGAACTTATCCTGACCAAGCTGCACGTTGAGTTATACGCTCACACATTCTCCCTATGATATGTTCTAAGGCATGATGCATAACAGTTAAACACATAAATAAACTATGTGTTTCTGATATGGCTATTAATCACGTTACGTTCAGTTTATGGCACTATTTACACTATACTGACGACTTCTAAAGTTCACTAACGTACTGTATCATAAAATACCGTATTTGATGTGTCGATGTGAACACTTTTATGTTAATTCTGCGCCATATATAATTATAACGTTAAAATGAATGATACATTTTCATGATATTCCATCTTTTTAGTACGTGGAGTCTTATCCCAGGCACTGGGGGAATATGCCACAACGATGTCTTCGTGCACTACGGCTTCCACCTGGTTGTTTCATTCTAGTACGTGCTCCCCAAGATGTGCACAGTACACATATGACAGCGTTATTATGCCTACACGAATTAAAACGTCGCCAAACCTTAAGAATCGATAGCACAGTATTGTAATATGTGTACTTGTTACAGTCAAACAGTTAAGTTTTCATTTTCGCTTCAATTAAACCAGATGAACACAGTGTCATACACAATCACAGCATTCACAGATGGTGGCTACACGCTCCGACATTTGAGGTGCTGCCATCCTGTTGTTGACTGAATGTAACGATGCTGGCGTCTTTCCACTGCTCGCGTCTTCACCCAACTTACCTTATAATCAAAGAGTCAAACATCGAAGATATAACGAACACAAATATTCAAAACCAGTTCCATGTACCACGAGTCTTCGTGAGAGCACTTTGCTGGAGAACATCGCTATAATCAGAAACTGGAAATATAACTGTTTCTACAAATTTCTTTTTCAGGTAAAGTTGGAAGAGCATGGAGAGATTTTGACGCCTACTTACACATTGCATTTATGTACTAGTCCAATTTCATTTTCATCTTTTATTCATCCTAGTCTTTTTGGAGAGGGATAGAAGCCGATATTTCTCCCATTTCGGATTAAAGATGGTAGGGATTCCTGTAATTTCGAACTAATGTGCCTAGAATGACTAACGTGTACCACTTCGGTATGGAATGGGTTGAGGTTTAACACTAAATTCTGCGTCTATTTTGATAGTGCACACGGGCTGGTGTTGAGAGTCTAGGTGGCTGCATTCAGGTTTATCGGTTTTGCACTTAAAGGGTCATCGGCATTCGTGTTAGTTACGGTGGAACAAAACTATTGACACATTATATATGACCTAAAACACATACCTGGGTGGTGTCTGTTACTACCTGCGTCCTGTGAATTTATGTTGCCAGACGTGAACTGTTGTTGACGAGACGATGAGTGAATATTTCAGCACATCGAAGATGCAAAATATCTATAATATTTAAATGCCATTCTAATGGTTGTTTTTGAGGATACTTGTTTGTGTTTGGTAGCACCGAGAAAAAAGATTACTAGGTTATCATTCAGAATATACAAACAGATATGTATCTTAAGTTTACCGATAAGAATAGGGGGTGTCAGATGCACATCTGGTGCCAGGTTACACACTTGGGTCACCGCCACTCCACTTCACCAGGGGAACACCAGAAATTGAAGATGAACACTTAGGCAAATCCCCAACACACTCAAGCTAAGTGGACTGCTTATTTTCAAAGCTGCCATGTAACTCGATACTGGCCACATAATATGATACGGACCAATGTGAGCACATTAAAATAATGGGAAACCCAATGGACTGCTCCATCCCCTTATTACCCTTTATAACTAGCTCAACCGTGTACACTGCTTCATGTGAGGACAATGTATTGTGGAGGAGAAGTTCAGGTCTGTTATAAAACGTAGGAAATTAGGATTATCGACATGAGCCTAGTCAGTTACACTCAATAGCGAAAGGAACAGGTTATTTTGTAAATAAAAACCGCTTTATAAAAAAAAAAATGGCTTATAATTTCAGACCATACTTTTTACCTTTTCTGTTAGTAATGTTTTGTGTATTTAGTAACAACAATCTTTCTTAATTTATTGCTTATTTTCACAGAATCTATAAAATATTTTTGAATAAATTATTTTTCTTTCAACTTTATAGGTTGGCGATGTATACATATATACATTTCTCTTTAAAATTAATACAAACAAGCATATATATACTGAGATATTATTTGCACTGAAACTAGTAAAACAGAAGAACCTATACACTACATCTCCCACATAATCATGACTTTCTGACCTGATTCATCATTTCTATCAAATGTAATTATTTTAAATATATAGCATATTTGCTTTTAATCAATCATTTCTACTGCCTTACAGTTGAATCATTCGCTTACTGTATACAATATGTAAATATGATTTGGGGACTAGTGGCATCAGATTAAGAGGGTAGTTCACCTACCTTACCACAAACACAGACACACACACACACACACACACACACACACACACACACACACACACACGCACACGCACACACAAATTTGGAAAACTGTTGATCCAACTATTCCCCACTTACATATACACACCGACACGCTCAATAACTCCAGTGAATTATCTGATCACAATTGGGAGATGATTGAGTCCCCGCAGATGAGCAAATTGTCGCCATTTACTTTCATAGGCAGTGTAATATGTAGCTCATAGCTCCTGAACAGAAAGAGTATCTAGTGTACCTTATGTGGCGCTGCACCAGTGTAGTTCTTAACCCTCCTCTAAGTGGCACTTGGTTCTATACAGTGTGTGCCCTTCTTTGGTACCAGCCGTTGTGGCCGAGCGGCTCTAGGCACTTCAGGCTGGAACCGCGTGACCGCTACGATCGCAGGTGCGAATCCTGCCTCGGGGATGGATGTGTGTGATGTCCTTAGGTTAGTTAGGTTTAAGTATTTCTAAGTTCTAGGGGACTGGTGACTTCAGATGTTGAGTCCCATAGTGCTCAGAGCCATTTGAACCTTCTTTGGTCTGACCTCACAAACTTTACAATCTATGGCCCAATCGCCTCGTCTTTGATCAAGCCAGAAACCTGCTTGTTTCTAGATGTCATCGAAAGAATATCAGCCACATCTAGACATGTCGAATACTTCGTGATTGTACGTAATTACATCACATGGGTGGCAGCATTCAGCTCACTTCGCGAAACAATGTGCATCCATTTAACATAACTTTGGGTTGACGAAGTTTGGCTTCACGAAGTCATAGTGAAAGCAGTGTGTCTGGAGTTTGGAGAGGTTCTGAACAGACCTACAGATATAGACTGGCTTCGTCAGTTGCACTGTCACTTAGTCCATGTCTGCAGCGACCAGTCATTTATTGAAGATTTTGGCAATTTAATTACTTGTACCACAATGCTCATCCCACCCGTAATCTAAATGAGTTTCGCGGTATTATTCGACATTCTCTATGGATCTTCCGAACAATGCATTGTTCATTACTTTGTAAAAATATTTTTAAAATCACATGTAGTGACAACCCCTATTCGGTGTTAACACCAAACTACTCTTTCAACCAACACCGCTGCTTGAAGGAGATTTCACGGATGATACTAACAAGTCCAACCACAACATGAGACTTTCCTTGAAGATTCTGTGGTGCTGAATATAACATAGTTTGTTCCCAACGTTGTCAACAGTTTCTAGCCTCCATATTCCTAATCGGCCTACTAGACTGCATAACTGACCATCATCGCATATGCCTAATGAAATCTTACAGTAATGCCATCATTAGCGAAGGAAAATGACGCCGGTTAGTTGGAGGAAAGTGTACAACAGACCGAAGGAATCTATTCTAAATTTCAGCTAAATACTAATGATAACATTGAAATGTGTAGAATATAGTGCAATCGCTGAATAAAGGCACAGGAGTGGGCGGGGGGTGGGGGGGGGAGGGTATAACGTAACATTTACTTCAGAAATCACAGATAATGCAAGGAAAGCACTGATTAGCTACAAGGGGAATAATTAAACGGTCGACAGCCGCCAGGGCAATGAATCTCAAGAATCTTGAGAAAAGGTAATGGCAAAGAAGTTTAAGCAAATTATCACTGCGGTGGCGAAAGAAGATTGTCAGGCTTTTCCACAGCTCACGAGAAAATAAATGAATGAGAAAGCATTGAGTTTGCAGTTACTTATTCTGAAATACTAAATTTTGAAACTGAAATTAAATGGTGTTACTGGGTAAATGAATAACTGGGTTAACTTAATTCTGTTATGTACAAAAATGACGTTCACTAATAACAGTACACCGTAAAGCAAAATTTAGAAAAAAAGCAAGCAATTTACTTTTGATTATTGAAATATTGAATTAAACCTACTTCAAGCAAATGAGCAACTGATTTTACTTTTAAGATAACAACAATGAAAGACATACCAAGCAAGCAGAATTCACTCGCTAAGCTAAATACAGAGTAAATGTAATGCGCACTCTTGATATTAGTTTTGTCAGTGAAATTTTACTTTACTTCAAATATTCTCTGTCATCCAATTCAAGAATGTACAGTTACTGAGACAGAAAATTTAGACTCAAACTGGTCATTAGCATACACACAAAACTGACATTGAATAGTTAATCAATTAACATATTCTTATGACACTCGGTGATTGGATGGAAAGGAAACGGACCCTGCTTGTTAATAATGTCTGAGGATAATGACAACACAGGTGCTCTACAAGTTTTAACTATTGCAGGTTATTATTCAGGTTAGCCATATTCTGTGAAAGAAGTGTTGCTGGGTAACGGTTATGTAAGTTTATAATTTTTCGCTTAACAGTCCTGCGATGTTGTAGCTGTGCGGACGACGAAGAATGTAGCTGACGACAATGCTGTTCTGCCATTCCTGCTGCTGCTGCTGCTGTTGCTGTTCGAAAAGCACGAGTCGTCTCCAGAGCCGCGGATAATTGCGGGTCAGGCAGTAGTTAGAAGTGCAGCTTCCTCAGCCTGTGCACCAATATCGTGCTCTCAATACTGGCAAGTTAACGAATCAGGGGCGTCTACAGTGGCGCGAGGTATTAAGCGGCGAAAATTGTTTACGATGGAAAAGATATTTTATCTATATTTTCGGTTTTACAGGTTTAGGTTCGAGCCACGTTACGGAACTAGACGCTCAACACATAACGGCAAGTTGCAGTGGTCGTGACGCAAATGGGTGTGGTTTTCCAGGTTAACTTCCAGGCTGCAATCTGTTCACTCATTATGGCCATATCTTCCTGAGGTAGCCATCGGAACCCTCCAGATTGTAGACTTTGTTGCATGGCCTACATGTAGAGGTTCCTTACATTCAAATAGAGATGATAGTCAGATGGTTTGATTCTTACTCTTTCAATAGCAGGTTATTCATCTTGGCATTTCTGTGCACACACTTACAGAGTCCCCCATGAATCTTGTGTTCAAAGGAGAGCAGTTGGCCAACATCAGGCAACGGGTAAAGTGTGACATGTATCATTCTTAACACTGAATCTTTTGAATGTACTGCTGCAGTGAAATAGAAGGCAGGATCAACGTATTATGGGCCCAGACATACACTCCAGAAATTCTTGAAGATGTCCGTGAGCAGGTGTACATTTGTGTATGAATATAGTCTTAGACTTTCTCCAAAATTAGGGATGTCGAAAACCTTTCAAATAATCACTGTTTGCTCATATCCTGCATCCGTTACGGCAGTGCCTGTTTGTTTACTGGAAGATGTGGATATTACGGGCAATGTAGCTTCGTGGAGTCTCTCAATATAATCGAGTATTCATCGCCAGCTGAAAACTTGAATCCTCAGGATATGTGGCTTTGCTGATATGCTTATCCTCCTCATGTATCCTCCCATCAAAGTTCTGAAGTGATGTGTGCATGAAATGAAGTGAATCCAGAAAGTGTAATGTTATTGTAGCTGTGATTGTAGCTTTTCTTCTTTTTTTAAAAAGAAAAAAAGGAAAGTTTAGTTGTTAACAGTGTCAGGGAAGACACGGTCTTTACCATACTGGAACCCAAAACCAGCGAACTACTGAACGAGAAAATGGGCATTATATCAACTCATATTGTGAAATTAGATCTGGATGTGCCATGCAGTTTGTGGCAGTTTGTACCGGAAACTGCACGCATTGCGAGCCTCCCTGCAGGACTTCCCTGTCAGATGACAATCATCAGTATGTGGAGTTTCCTCTATCCCGTCCGAAGGTAGCCTACAAACATGTCCATCAGTGGCCTGCTCATAAAAGGCACCATTCTCCTCCGTGTTGTCCATATGGACGTTAATACGATAAACCACAGCAAGTTGCCAAGCAAGTTTTTTGAGCTCAGTGAGCAACCATGCGGGAGAATCATCCCCAATGAAGGATTCGAAACTGCTTCAGCTGATGTCATAGGAGCATACAAATTGAAGTGCTGTCGTTTACACTGCTGTGAAGGTGGTATGAAACGCAAAGGGGTCACTTTCACAACGCGCTACACGAACTAGAAGACACTCGAAACCGGCGTAAATGACGAAGCGTCATCTATCGTGTTCGCGGGCATCCTTAAACGTTAAGAACTTTCTATCTTCAGTAGGCATTTCCGCAAACACTGATTCCTGTCGCGAGCAGTCAATGAGGTGCGTTTCAATACTCACTTGTGGTAAAGTATTAGAAACATCTACTCCAAAAATGCCAATCATCATGATGTTAATACATTATGCAGAAAGTGTGTGGGGCTAGTTTTTGACTCAGACCGAGCGTTTTCCCTCATCCTCAGAGATAAGCAAAATGTTTACATATCTGGGACGGTGTCTGGCTAAATTGTAAAAGATGAGGTGCCCAACTATTTTATACTTCTCTTCCCTGTTCTGCGCAGTGTGGTCGAGGTCGTCTTCATCTTTCGTCTTATCAGCTTCCAGGGTATAAACATGAATCGGATAGTCAGCGTTTTGCCTCACAAATTTGAAATCCCCTGAGGGGATGCCTTGTAGTGCCTGCCGAGATCACATTTTTCGTATGGACTTCAATGCTATGCATTAGTCAAGATAATTTCTGATGCTAGCCAGAAGCAACCACCCAAGTCAATATTTATCCAAAGCAATCTGAATGTGAATGCGTGCCAGTTTCAGCAAATACATCCTTTGGAAGAGCATGAATCTGGATCCACAATAATTGGAACAAAGGAATGCGAGTTTATAGCGAGGTGGAGTACATAGTAGAGCACTTTAGCGGTTTCTCGTTCCTGCATTCCTGACAAATGACACCATACGATGCTGTTGGCAGAACTTGAACATTTACATGATTCATGTGCTCCATGATATCACACCATTAGCCCCACAATTTTAGATGATGCTCTTCTTTTCTGCAGCAGCATCAGTTTCCTCTTTCAGCGGTTTTGTCAGTTAATAAAATAGCTTTGCCCTGAATGAAGGATACCACAAGATGTTGACATATCGGAGTTGCTCCCTTTCCAAAAGTTTCTGGCAAGCATTATTAAAAATGGCCGCATCTCGGTGGTTCAAATTCGTGTTTTCAATGTGCGATAGTGATACACTGTTCCAGAATGTGACATAAATCTCTGAGTAGTCAAGTGCAGCCACAGGACGCACTTGCTGTTCCGTAACAACATGGGGAGAGGGTAATTGTGTCTCATTGATCTACAATGATGTTGGTGTTGATATTTGTGAGAAGGACCAGTTTGCAGAAATCATGGCCCAGACCAGTGCAAACGAGTTGGCGTTGTGACATACCTTGATGATAGGAAAAGAGAGCACTTATCGCTTCCTAGGCAGGACGAATTTTGCATCCGTAGGCGCAAGAGAGTCAGTGTCTGGTATAACGCCGCAGCATTATGTGACGGTAGGAAATAATAACCCGCATCCTTGTAGCAGAAGTATCACGCTATTACATTATTTCAGCTCAGATGTCCAGTATACCATATTCGAGGACAGATGTGGGCTGTGGTGCATTCCGCGAATATTCTTCCAATGATCTGAAGTAGACTTTCCACGCACTCACTCTCGTTCAGGCAAAAGCCGCACCGATAGCAGCCAGCCGCCTCTAACTGAAGAATCCTTCCCACGCTGGGACGATAACTCCAGCAGTTTCTGCAAACACGCTAGTCTGCTGCAGCCCTGTGCTTGATGGATGATGTGGCACGGAGCGAGCGCTGGTTTCACTCACATGTGTTAGTACGTAAAAACGGATTGTGACAAAGACGTAACAGTGATGGTGAGAAACATTCATTTTCGGAAAGAGATGTGTGTCTGTCTGAATGCACGTGTTAAATGACTGATATCTTATCATGTACAGAACAGCATGTGTGCGTCCTTGGATGCAGGTGCATGTCGACAGATAGCATTTCCAACAACTTCCTGAGAGGATTTCCAGAATTATAGTTTCAGTGCTCGGCAAGATATTCAGGCCACGCATAATGAAACTTATCTGAACCCTTGGTCCAGACATAGCTTACTCGACTTGTAAGCAAAGCGCCGTCTGTCCAGAGTTCTAACATGGTCACTGCTGAAACTTTGAATAAAACACATTATTAATCGCAGCTCCAGAGTTCGGCGTAAGAAAGCATCTTCATTCTGCCAACTGCCTTGTCAAGGAAGGCAGAGATGCGGACGGAGGTTCAGGGTATTATCTTGCCTATTGGGTATAAAACGGCCCCTAGAGACCGGAAGAACAAGCAATGATCATCGGTATGAGGCTACAGAAAACAATCGAAGCTCCTGCATTAGAGACAAGTAATGTCTATTCACAGGACATATGGCCTGTAACTGAAAAAGTTTCGTGATGATCTCTCAATTGGAAAGAGATTTCGGACTGGTCCCCCCAATTCGGATGCCAAGAGGGGAACTGCCAAAGGAGAGGTAGTCTTGAGAGAAGACTAAATAATAAACGAAAAGTTAAAGTTCTAAAGGAAGAGGAGTAACAGATATTTGAAAGTGGTAGGAAAGCTAGAAAAATTGAAAAGAGAAATGCTAAATCTCATTGCAGATATAATAGAGAACTGTAAAGTGAAGCGAAAAGAGGACAGTCATTTCTGGGAGACGAGTATTTATTTATTTATTTATTTAAATTTCAAGTTCCGTAGGACCAAATTGAGGAGCAAATTTCCAAGGTCATCGAACGTGTCAATACATCAGTACATGAACTTACAACATGAAAAGTAATAACAGATAAAAATAAATGTTCATGAACCAGAAAGAAAATCAGTCCATAAGTTTAAGCAAACGCTATCAGCAATACAATGAGAATCATCTTAATTTTTCAAGGAACTCCTCGACAAAATAGAAGGAGTGACCCACGAGGAAACTCTTTAGTTTTGATTTAAAAGCGCGTGGATTACTGCTAAGATTTTTTAATTCGAGTGGCAGCTTATTGAAAATGGATGCAGCAGTTTACTGCACACCTTTTTGCACAAGAGTTAAGGAAGTCCGATCCAAATGGAGGTTTGATATCTGCCGGGTATTAATCGAGTGAAAGCTGCTTATTGTGGGAAATAAACTAATATTGGTAACAAGAAACGGCAATTAGGAATATACATATTGAGAGGCCAATGTCAAAATACCAAGACTCGTGAAAAGAGGTCGAGAAGAGGTTCGTGAACTCACACCACTTATTGCCCGAACCGCCCGTTTCTGAGCCAAAAATATCCTTCTATAATGGGAAGAGTTACCCCAAACATAACACCATACGACATAAGTGAATGAAAATAAGCAAAGTAGACTAATTTACGTGTCGAAATATCACTCACTTTCGATACCGTTCGAATAGTGAAAATGGCAGTATTAAGTCTTTGAACAAGATCCTGAATGTGGGCTTTCCACGACAGCTTACTATCTATCTGAACACCTAGGAATTTGAACTGTTCAGTTTCACTAATCATATGCCCCTTCTGTGAGATTAAAACGTCAGGTTTTGTAGAATTGTGTGTTAGGAACTGTAAAAACTGAGTCTTACTGTGATTTAACGTTAGTTTACTTTCTACAAGCCACGAACTGAGGTCATGTACTGCTCTACTTGAAACCGAGTCAAAGTTGCACACAACATCCTTTACTACCAAGCTAGTGTCATCAGCAAACAGAAATATTTGAGAGTTATCCATAATACTAGAGGGCATTTATATAAATGAGGAACAGGAGCGGCCCCAACACTGATCCCTGGGGCACCCCCCCATGTGACAGTACCCCACTCAGATACCACATCACAGCCATTATCAACATTGTGAATAATGACCTTTTGCTGCCTTTTGCTAAAGTAAGAGGTGAACCAATTGTGAGCTACGCCCCTTATTCCGTAATGGTCCAACTTCTGGAGCAATATTGTGTGATCGACACAGTCAAATGCCTTTGTTAAATCAAAAAATACGCCAAGCGTTCGAAACTTTTCGTTTAGCCCATCCAGTACCTCACAGAGGAAAGAGAATATAGCATTTTCTGTGGTAAAACGACTTCTAAAGCCGAACTGCACATTTGATAGCAAATCGTGTGATATAAAATGATCAATTAACCTTACATACACCGCCTTTTCGATGACTTTTGCAAACACTGATGGCATAGAAATAGGTCTACAATTATCTACATTATCCCTTTCTCCCTTTTTATAAAGCGGCTTTACTTCAAAATGGTTCAAATGGCTCTGAGCACTATGGGACTCAACAGCTGTGGTCATCAGTCCCCTAGAACTTAGAACTACTTAAACCTAACTAACCTAAAGACATCACACACATCCATGCCCGAGGCAGGATTCGAACCTGCGACCGTAGCAGCAGCGCGGCTCCGGACTGGAGCGCCTAGAACCGCACGGCCACCGAGGCCGGCCGGCTTTACTACTGAGTACTTTAATCGCTCAGGAAACTGACAATTCCTAAAGGAAAAATTACAAATATGGCTAAATACAAGGCTACCATGTGCAGCACAGTACTTTAATATTTTATTAGACACCCCATCATAACCATGAGAGTCCTTAGTCTTCAGTGATTTGATTATTGTCTCAATCCCCCTCTTGTCTGTATCACAGAGGAGTATTTCAGATGTCAATCTCGGAAAGGCATTTGCTAAGAAATTTATATGATTTCCTGTAGATACTAAATTTTTATTTAATTCACCAGCAATGCTCAGAAAATGGTTGTTAAATACTGTACATATATCTGATTTATCAGTAACAGAAATATTATTACTGCAAACTGACTTTATATCGTCAGCCTTGTGCTGCTGACCAGACACTTCCTACACAACTGACCATATGGCTTTAATTTTATCCTGTGAATTAGCTATTCTAATATAAGGTAATAAGGTAATATCAACAACAGCAGAAAACGGTGTAACAGTTGTAGGATTCCTTACGAAGAGGAACGTAGGATAGAGAGTAAGCTATTGTGAACATTCCACTCATACGATTGTTCTCATCAGAATTCGCAACAAACCAACACCAACAAAAGTAGTTAGGGTCTAGGTTTTGACGTCGCAAGCAGACGATGAAGATATACAAGTATATGACGATACTGGAAGCATAATTCTGTACATAAAGGGAGTGATGGCTGATTTCAATACATGGTATATGTCGGAATACAAGGAAGAGTTATATGAGAAAAAGGGTTTGGTGTAAGAAAGAGACAAAGGAGGAATACTGATTAGGTTCAGGGATTGATATCAGTTAGTAACAGCAGATGCTCTCGTCAAGAATCAAAAGACGCGGTATACTTGGAAAGGGCTTCGAGATAATGGTAGATTAAATGTAGATTACATCGTGTCAGGCAGAGATTCCTAAATCCAATATTGGGTTTTAAGGGTAACACGAGAGCAGACACAGCATTGGATCACAATTTAATTATGATGAAATTCAAAATACCCAAGACTGGCAAAGCTTTGCAGAAGTTCGAAATATAGCGCATATTTCAATGAGAGACGCTTTCCATAACTTACACAACGAATCACTGTCTCGGAATATACAACCGCTAGCTCACAGAAAGTTCCGTACCTAAAGACTGGAAAATTGTTCAAGTCACATCAATATTCAAAAAGGGAAATAGGAGTAATCCTCTGAATTACTGGCCCATATCACTAATGTCAATTTGCTGTAGGGTTTAGGAACATATATTGCGTTCGAACATTTTCGAACGTTATGAATTACCTAGAAGAAAACTATTTATTGAAACATAATCATCCAGATTTCAGGAAACATCGTTCTTCTGAAACACAATTTGCTCTTTATACTCATGAAGTTGGATGGCTTGCGGAGTATAATGTAGATGAAGTAATGAGTGCTACCTACAGGGGGTGTCAGATTGATTCCATATTTTTAGATTTCCGGAAGGCTTTCGCCACCGTTCCTCACAAGCGTCTTCTAAGCAAACTGCGTGGCTATGGAATATCGCCTCAGTTGTGTGATTGGATTCGTGATTTCCTGTCTGAAATGTCACAGTTCGTAGTAATAGACGGAAAGTCATCGATTAAAACAGAACCAAAACCGGCGTTCTCCAAGGAAGTGTTATAGGCCCTCTATTGTTCCTGATCTATATTAACGACATAGGAGACAATCTGAGTACTTCTATTAGATTGTTTGCAGATGATACTGTCATTTACCTTCCTGTTAAGTCATCATATGACCAAAGAAATTGCAAAATATTTTAGATAAGATATCTGCATGGTGCGAAAAGTGGCAATTGACCTTGAATGAAGAAAAGTGTGCAGTTATTCACATGAGTACCAAAAGACGCCCGTTAAATATCCATTAAGCAATAAGTCACACAAATCTGACGGCTGCAAAATCGTCTAAATACTTAGGGACTACAATTAAAATTAACCTAATTGGAAAGATCACATAGATAATGTTGTGGGTAGAGGAAACCAAAGACTGCCATTTATCGGCAGAACACTTAGAAGATGCAACAGATCTACTAAAGAGACTGCTTACACCACGCTTGTCCGCTTTGTTCGGGAGTACTGCTATGCGATGTGGGATCCGCATCGGGTGGGACTGACGGATGACACCGAAAAAGTTCAAAGAAGGACATCTCGTTTTGTATTATCGCGAAATAGGGGAGATGGTACCACAAACATGAACGTGAATTGGAGTGGCAGTCATTAAAGAAAGGCGTTTTTCGATGTGACGGGATCTTCTCATGAAATTTCAATCACCAGTTTTCTCCTCCGATTGCGAAAACATTCTGTTGGCACGCACCTACATAGGGAGAAATGATGATCACGATAAAATAAGAAAAATTTAAGTGCCCGTTCTTCCAGCGCGCCGTTCGAGGGTGCAACGGTAAAGAGACAGCTTGATGTTGGTTCATTGAACCCTCTGCCGGGCACTTTATGGTGAATAGCAGAGAAATCACGTAGCCGCAGACGTAGATGAGATGAAGAGTAGGCTGAAGTTGAAGAGATCAATCAGGAAAAAGAAACGCCGAAAGAAGTGGGTTACGGAAGTGCTAAGGAATAGAGAGGTACCCTGTAAGTTCTCAGAGTCTATAGATACTTCCGTAATGAATAGATCAGTAGGCTTTTCAATTGAAGAGCACTGGACGTCTCTAAAAAGTACAATCAAAGACGTTAGAATGAAATAAACATGTTGAAGGAAGGAGCCATGGGTAACGGAGGAAGTACTTCAACTGATCGACGAAAAGAGGAAGTACAAAAATGTGCACGGAAATTCAGGAATACAGATATACACGTCAAATACAAAATACAATAACTGAGATTCCAGAGATCTAAGGCGAAATGTCTGCATGAAAAATATGCAGAAATCTGGAAAAAAATGACTATCGGAAGGAGTGACTCAGCATATATGAAAGTCAAAACAACCCTGGGTGAAATCAAAAGCAAGGACGGTAACAGAGTGCAGCGAAAATTCCACAAACACATCAGAAAAAGCAGATAGGTGGAAGGAGTAGACTGATTGCCTCTTGTAGGGGACGACTTGTCTAGTGTGGTGGTAAAGGAGAAACAGACGTCAGCAGGAAAGAGATAAGGGATCCAGTAACGGAAAGAGCTTTGGACGACTTAAGATCAAATAAGGCATAGTGGATAGATAACAATTCATTGGAAATTTTAGAACTATTGATTGAAATGGCAGCGGAACCACTGTACACCGTTTGTGTAAAATGGCGTTATACCACCCGTTTTTAACAAAAACATCTCACTCACAGTACCGAAGATCGGAAGGGCCTACAAGTACCATAATTATCGCACAATCAGCTTAAAAGTTCATGCATCGAAGATGCTGACAAGAACAGTATACAGAAAATAGAAATGAAAACTGAAGATCTATTAGATGACGGCCGCGTTGGCTTTATAAAAGGTAGATGCACCAGAGGGACAGTTCTGACGATGCGGTTGATGATGAAAGCAAGAATGTAGAGAGATCAACAAACATTCATAGGATCTGCCGATATGGAAAAAGCTTTCGTCAATGTAAAATGATGCGAGATGTTCGAAATTCTGGGACGATTACGGGTAAACCAATGGAAAACACGTGAAATGTACAATGTGCACTTGAATCAAAGGGGAACAGTAACACTAGAAGGGCAATAACGAAGTGCTCGGATTAAAAAGAGAGTAAGAAGGATATGTAGTCTTCCTTATGATCACGGGACATCTGTTAAAACACCAGGGAATAATTTCTGCGGTACTGAAGGAGCTGTAGAGATAGGCAGATATGGAATGTACCCAGGAAAAAATTGAGGAGATAGATTCCAATTGCTACTCTGAGATTCAAACATTAGTACAGTAGAGGAATTCGTGGCTTGCTGCATCGAATCAATCAGAAGCCTGATGACTCAAGAAAAAGTAAGTAAACCTGGACCCTCTAAAACGGGGAATAAGTGCGAATAAATTAAAAAAAAAAACATAGATTCTTAAAAAGTAATTGTAATTTTTTTTTAGTTAAAAACATAATCACTTACAAATCCATCACCATTTTATTCCTGAGTCTGTGCATAGTTGGGCACTTAACTTCTTCAAGATTCCGTACTGATGCACATTTGAAAAGGTAATGAAGCCGCAAACGTTTTTCACGCCCTTTGACGTAAACAACGTTATCGTTATGTCCGTAGTTTCGGAGGGATGTCACCATTCTTTAATACTGCAGTCCATCTTCAACCAATCGCTTTCGATGGTAATTGCGAGTTAACCAGACAGCCGTCCATCGGGTCTTGGCACTATGTACCCTTCTGAAGAGATTGGGTGAAGCAACAATAGCCGAATAAGTTGTCAAACTCATCCAACGTTTCATAATCACAGAATGCAACTTATTGAAACACAAACGGTTCACACTCATCGTAACAATCCTGCACGTTCTACAATGGCTGATATTTTCGCTGAAACATGGTTTTTGAAAAAATGCATTCATGCTCAAATTTGACCCTTCAGTGTGTGTGTTAACACTTTTATTACATGATTTGTCTTTCCACAATATTAAAATCCAAAAATTAAAGCATATGTGTAATTGGTAAATAACGATCCATTATTCATCTTCATCTAGCTTTCATCATCATCCTCATCTTCATCATTATTGCAGGACCTGTTGGTTACCACAAGACTCTTGCAGATGTTTCGTCTACTCTGTCATGACGAAGACTACGTGCTCACGTTGGCAGAGAGAGCGGACACATGTAGCTCCTAACATTTTTTACTCGTAAACTCTTATATATTGCACGGTGTATTTTAACGGACCTAAACAAGAGCACAATCGCAGTTCTATGTCCATATCTGGTGCACGTGACTCAACCATTTCTAGTTCTACTCACGCGCAACATTAATCACACAGTAGAGTGATGGCTTCTTCTAATGGGTCGACAGCTACGTGACGAAGTTCTAACAGTTCACTCCACAATGTTTCGTAGAATTAGTAGATGTGCTATTGCCACCATAGTCCACATTCTACAGCATACTTTGTAGAATAACTTGCGTACATTAACTTCTTCAAAGTTTGTTCCTCTGGATGTATGCTCTCCCTGCTGGAAAATATTTTAATTGTTCGAGTGAACACTCCTTCTGTGGCAGTATGATCTCCTAGCATTATTGATAATGAGTGAACATTGCTGTGGAACAAACCAGAAATATGCATTGGCATATCACATAGTCGATACCATTCATCCGCAGATAACATTATCTTAGCATCACAAAATTTCGAGTTTCCAATACAGCCACCGGGTGGAATCACCTTTCCGATAGCATACTGACACTGACATGCTTACAGCCAATGTTGTTCAACCTGTAGCTCTTAAACAAAGTAATTACTGTGTCATGTGGCTGCTGTATCCCCAACTAAGGTGGTGGTAATATGCACCTTCACATCTTAGCCATTTGCCACTTCTCGAGTTGTTCATCAATTCCTGAGTATATGCCTTATTTGCAGCAGTGCACGCAACAACAAAATATCACTCCAAAAGACAAATACCATGGCGTCTACTGTCTATACTGCCAGCTGATAACCAAAATTAACAAAATTATGAACGTCTGTGAACTACTGTGCTTGTCATTAACTTATGAAGGCGCAGCGATTGTACGAGAATACAGAAAGCCACATCTGCTGATGCATCTCACCTCTATCATGTTATTTAGGGAGAACAGCGCGTGCACAAGTTTGGTGTCTTCAAGAAAACGACTTAATCCTGACTTTATGGATATTCCTGAATACGTTATGACAATCCAGCGAGAGTACTGAGAGTACTGTGGCTTCCAAGATGACAACAAGTGAGATATTTATAAAATGTTTTTAGATGTCTATAGGAAACTTACTGACTGACAGAAGAGTTTGATTTTTATCTGTTTTCTACACCGATTCTACCTCGCTCTGTGATATTTTGCATAGATTTAAGTAATTATCTAAGTATTTGAAGAGTATGTTCTTCATTCTATGTATGACTACTGCTAAAATCGTTACCTTGTGAAAGTACAATGCCAAATTGCTGGATCCTGTGGCATTAAAATGCCCTGCACTGCTTGTAAAAGAGAATACAAAAAAGGATTTCTTCTGATTTAATGTAATTTTAAATAACGTGTGTATAGACTTGGTAGTTTAGTAAGTAAGATGCTACTGATTAAGTCAGAGTGTATACTGTTTTACATGAACTGCTCTTTCACACTGCAGTGAGACACACCAGAAACTCACTCCACCCATCTGTTTCTTAGAGACAAGAACCCCCATTGTCGGGTGCCTGCAGCCGTTTATCAGGGGCCCAATAAGCCTCTTGTCCTCCGGCTCCCAATACATATGGTCCATATAAGACAGTCATTGACATACGTCTCATGTAGCTGTGTTGGAGTCAGTACTGGAGGTGATGGGAGCAGCACCATGGGAAGACACTGCTGCTGTTGCAGTGGGGCAGTGGCAGCAGCGGCTGCGGCGGTGGTGGATATGGTGTGTTGACTCCTCGAAATAGCTTACGCATATTTTATTAAGAAGATAGATAGGTCATAGGTGCCCTTGTGTGTGAAAAAAAAACTCTGTAGGAAACACATGTGCATTATCCGTTATTTTTTCTATACAACTTTCATCTTATAGCGCGAGCGCATCATTTTGAAAATAGTTACGAACAATAGGCCTTAAATTCGGCCTGTGTGGCATAGGAATTCCTTATGTGAACTCACCCTCCACAGACTTTATAGGTCTACAAGTACAGATGATTTTATATACTGTTCCACTTCCCTTATTCTAACACTATTTTTGCTCAGAGTATCTACAAATTCATAGTTAGCTGCTTTTACATATGTCTGCCAGTGGCAAAATCTTTCTGTGGTGATCGGTAATACATAGCACAGGTCTTATAAATTCACAACACTTTAATATTTTACATAATTTCTTGTGTCCTATTTAGTTATTTCTATCATACACCCACCATACATATCAACCACAGTGACATTACATGCTAACATTTGAATGTCTGTTGGAGTACTGGATGGATCATACTCACCCTTAATCTTATTCTTGATATAACCCATCAAATAAGCTACTATTCCAACTCGTAATTGGATAATGAAGTCTGGTACCAAAGTATTGACTGTTTTCAACTTGAATTACCACAGCAAAGTCATTGTCCAGAACCGGATCTATATTTACGTGTGTAGATCTACATGCAGTAAACTTACATGGGTTCCCGGGTTCGATTCCCGGCGGGGTCAGGGATTTTCTCTGCCTCGTGATGACTGGGTGTTGTGTGCTGTCCTTAGGTTAGTTAGGTTTAAGTAGTTCTAAGTTCTAGGGGACTGATGACCATGGATGTTAAGTCCCATAGTGCTCAGAGCCATTTGAACCATTTGAAACTTACATGGGCTGATGAGTACTACTCTTGATGGTGGCTGCCACTCTATGAGTTGTGGCAATTTCAACAGAGGGGGCAGTTACAGCTACTACAGCTGCACTGATGGTACAGTACAGACGAATGGCGGTGACTGCTGCAGCTGCGGTGGTACAGTTTAGTTATTCGACACCTCGTCTGGTTAATCAAGAAGACCATCTGTGGGCTGCTGGCACAGCTGCTGGACTGGCCTTTAGAATGTCGGTGTCCTATTCCAGCAGATGCACTACGAGTAGATCGGCGGCACATTGCACTGTAGGAACAACTACAAATCATATGCCATTATTGGAACTTATTTGTTATTATAATATTATTAGAAACTTACTTTCAAATCTTGTGGTTGGCAGACATGACTGGAACCGGTTGCTGCTGCTGGGACTTCATCCCTTCAATATGAATACTGACCTTGAATGAGGGCTGTGGGACAGTTTGATTCATAATAATGATAGTAAAGGGGAGGTGAGGCGAGCACAATTTCTGTTGGTCATCTTTTCTATTGGTCGAGAGATAGAGGGCTCCTGTGGATGACCTTCATCAATTCCCAGTGGTTCCTTGGTTGGAGGGGAGTGGATGGTGACCTAGAATGTAAATCACCCAAGTGTGTAACCTGACACCCCCAGTGTAACCTAATAGCCCCCTAAACTGTGACCTAAGATCGTTATCTGTGCCTGTATGTCCTCTGAGAACCTGTCAAAATTGCTCAGATGTGCATTAACAAATAGTACACTATGAGAAGAATTTTTCTTGAATCTGCTAACTTAATTTCATCCATAGCTCTACTGAAGGGAGGTTGGAGCTGTAATTTAAGACTGTAAGAGAATATTTCACCTCAGCCTAGATTAATAATGATATTCATTTTTAAGTGTGATAACATTAGAACTAATGTTTTGCAGGAACAAATGTCTAATAACAGATACCACAACAAATCAAGATATCTCGCACAATAAAAACACGTATCAGTAAACATAACATAGTAAAAATGTTCAGGCCACGTTTTGTTCGTTTATTTCCTCTGCCACTTTCTCGTTAGCTTCCATCTCCGTGGTGACCATTAAGTACTTTGAACTGTGCAATGTCCTATATCAATACTACTTGTGATTACAACTTGTTTTCCATCTCGTTCGATGTACCACGACTAACGCGTACAACATACACTCACGTTTTCAATGCGAATGAACAACCACACGTTTACATTAATCTGCGAGACAGCTAACCGCAAGAGACAGATTACAGTTAATAATCTTGGAGTAGTTTCGTGCGTCTGTCGTATCGATGCACATACTGTCGCACGCTATCAACGCATATTCTGAAGGATTCATATGTAACGAACGTGTATCATGATGGTGCCAATCTCGGGCTGAACTGCACGTAGCAATATGGTTTACACTATATCCTCGAAGCTTTTAAGGGACGGTTTAACATCACACAAATTTTTCAAGGCCTTACCGATGTCAGAAACTTCCACACGGTACGTCGTAAGAAATCATCGAATGAATGTGCTCTGTTCAAAAGATGGAAGTTCGTATTTGAGAAGGAAAGAGCAGTTTCCATCTGGCTTCATGAAATATGTGTGCACTTTTTTTTTTTTTTTTTTGCAATTGTGTCCTGTTAGATATATGCAGTGCGAAGTGGTGCAACGATTACGGCAATCTGCTCGCTCTCCAATAGACTTCAGTTTACATCATGTTTGACTATAAAAAGTGAGTTTCATCTGTTTAACTTCAGAGGAATTGTTGCATTGTATAGGTGGTGGCCGCATTTGTTTTCCAGACAGTGTCTCTTCTATAGTGAATTCGATTTCGTTCGGACTTTGAAGTCCAGTCATTCCGTATTAATGATCAGGTGCAACGGAGATTATTTTGCATTTGTTGTTGATCATGAAGGTGGGCAAATGTAAATCATTGAACTCAGACAGGGATATATCTTCTTTGAAAGTCTTCAGGCACGGTGTTAACATCAGATCGTCACGTCGTTACCAGAATAAACTCCAAATCCGAATATTCCGGAATATAGCAGCATCTTTAAAAAATGCTATTTACCGAATACCAATTGATAGTGGCTGTGTTTGAAGCGCCGACCAGAAGCAGCCCAGCCAGCCACGCCGCAGTGAAGGCAGCACAGTACGTGGCAGTATCAAACTGGATGACGTTCATCCTACAAGCTCTGATATTATAGCACGTTCTGTTCATTAGATACTGTACGCCTTAGAACATTTTGGCTTTATTGCCAATTGGACAAATTTCAAGCGCTCGTACTGCTTTTCTGTGAAGTATAAAGGTAGGAATCAAGCACACATTGTTAACATGAACTAGACTGTAACCTAACCTCTTGATGCAAATAGCCAAATCTGGCGGTATGAAACCATTACAGACACTGGGGATTTCCTACAGATTACAACGAAAAGTATAAAAAACATCAAGACACCAAACATGAGATTGGTAATCTGTCGGTATACGATTCTGTTTATACAAGGTGGTCCATTGATAGTGACCGGGCCAAACATCTCAAGAAATAAGCATCAAACGAAAAAACTACAATGAACGAAACTCGTCTGGCTTGAAAGGGGAAACCAGATCGCGCTATGGTTGGCCCGCTAGATGGCGCTGCCATAGGTCAAACGGATATCAACTGCGTTTTTTAAAATAGGAACCCCCATTTTATTACATATTCGTTTAGTACGTAAAGAAATACGAATGTTTTAGTTGGACCACTTTTTTCACTTTGTGATAGATGGCGCTGTAATTGTCACAGACGTATAAGTACGAGGTATCACGTAACATTCTGCCAGTGCGGACGGTATTTGCTTCGTGATACATTACCCGTGTTAATGGTTCAAATGACTGTGACCACTATGGGACTTAACTGCTGTGGTCATCAGTCCCCTAGAACTTGGAACTACTTAAACCTAACTAACCTAAGGACATCACGCACATCAATGCCCGAGACAGGATTCGAACCTGGGACCGTAGCAGTCGCGCGGTTCCGGACTGAGCGCCTAGAACCGCTAGACCACCGCGGCCGGCACCCGTGTTAAAATGTATCGTTTACCAATTGTGGTAAAGGTCGAGATCGTGTTGATGTATGGCTATTGTGATCAAAATGCCCAACGGGCGTGTGCTATGTATGCCGCTCGGTCTCCTGGACGACATCATCCAAGAGTCAGGACCGTTCGCCGGATAGTTACGTTATTTAAGGAAACAGGAAGTGTTCAGCCACATGTGAAACGTCAACCACGACCTACAACAAAGGATGATGCCCAAGTAGGCGTTTTAGCTGCTGTAGCGGCTAATCCGCACATCTGTAGCAGACAAATTTCGCGAGGATCAGGAATCTCAGAAACGTCGATGTTGAGAATGCTACATCAACATGGACTACACCCGTACCATATTTCTATGCGCTAGGAATTGCATGGCGACGACTCTGAACGTCATGTACATTTCTGCCACTGGGCTCAAGAGGAATTACGGCACGATGATAGATTTGTTGCACGCGTTCTATTTAGCGACGAAGCTTCATTCACCAACAGCGGTAACGTAAACCGGCATAATATGCACTATTGGGCAACGGAAAATCCACGATGGCCGTGACAAGTGGAACATCAGCAATCTTTGTGGGTTAATGTATGGTGCGGCATTATTGGAGGAAGGATAATTGGTCCCCACTTTATCGATGCAATCTAAATGGAGCAATGTGTTGTGGTTGGCTAGAGAGCCAACACCGTTTTACTAAAGGAGGCCGAAATGCACGCGTTTTAGCTTGCGCAGGCTGGCGTGAGGTCTGGAACATGACAAGGAAATTAGAATTTAGAAAAACGGACGTAGCTGGTGGGATACTTAACTTAAATCCATTAATGATGAACGTCGGTTTTGACGGTACATGATTCACAATATTAATAGTAACTCATAATAGCGCCTTGCTAGATCGTAGCAAATGACGTAGCTGAAGGTTATGCTAAGCTATCGTCTCGGCAAATGAGAACGTAAGTAGGCAGTGAACCATCGCTAGCAAAGTCGGCTGTACAACTGAGGCGAATGCTAGGAAGTCTCTCTAGACCTGCCGTGTGGCGGCGCGCGGTCTGCAATCACTGATAGTGGCGACACGCGGGTCCGACGTATACTACCGGACCGCGGCCGATTTAAAGGCTACCACCTAGCAAGTGTGGTGTCTGGCGATGACACCACATTCCTCCCCCGCAAATCGCTGTACGCTTTGTTATAAGGCATCCTTTCGCGGTGGGGAAGACGCCATGTTGACGTATGCGACGCGGTGGGGAGCCTAACAACAGGCGAGTCTGTGCCACCCGCACCCTGCCATTCGGACTGCGGGGAGCTAGGAAACGCCTGAAAACCTGCTCCAGGGTGCACGCCAACATGCGGTGTACGCGCCCGCACAGAGACAGAAGGGGCCGAAGGGTCGACCTCAGTCGGGCCGGGGCACCCGACGGGCGAAGACGACATATGGTACGGAGCGGGCAAGAGTTCCAAGTCGGAGGACAACTGGTCATGGGAAGTGATCGGCGGCGCGTGACCCAGGGAGGCACCCGGCGGTTGCAGCGACGCGTCCACTGCCGGCGTCGCCGGCGGGAGAGCAGGCAGCGGCGGCGGTGGCGGCGGCGCGTCTCCATGGGGCAAAATGGAAAGCGTCGGTAACACCTGGGGCTGAAGCGAGCCAGTAGATGGGTCCCCAGGGCGCTGACCGGAAGGCATCGTCGCTGAAAGCAGACGGCGAGCGGCAGATCCCGTGCGACGACAGAGGTGCAGCTGGTTGAGATGCCGGCGCACCTCACCAGAGGCCCCCAAAATCAGATACATAGCGCGTCCGAGGCAGCGAAGAATGTGCCCTTCGAGCCAACGCCGTGAACCCCGGTAGTGGCGGTAGTACACAAAGTCGCCTGGGGCAAAAGCAGGTGTCCGCCGCTGCACAGGAACCGGATGCGTCGGATGTAGCAAAGACATCAAGGTTCGATGAGAGCGACCGTGGAGCAACTCAGCCGGCGAGCGACCATCTCGGGGCTGAGAGCGATACGCGGACAAAAAGAGCAATAACGCGTCCTCCAGAGAATGCGACTCTTTTAACTTCAACATCTGTGACTTGAAAATCCTGACCAATCGTTCAGCGGCACCGTCTGACAATGGCGAAAACGGCGCGGAGGTCAGATGTTGAATACCATAGGCCTTGTAGAATGACTGAAATTCTGCGGACATGAATTGTGGGCCATTTGTCGGAAACAATAGTCTGCGGGAGACCTTCAATGCCAAAGATAGCAGATAACGCTTGGATGGTGGCAGATGAAGTCGTGGAAGACATCCGGTCAACAAAGGGAAAATTACTGAATGAATCTACCACAACCAACTATCGAGCATTCCAGAATGGACCAGCAAAATCGATGTGTAAGCGTTTCCAAGGGGAAGTGGCTTTTGGCCATGCAAAAAATTTCCGCGGTGGTGCTGATTGTTGTATGGCACACACCATTCAAGAAGAGCACATATTCGTAATCGCGGCATCGATTCCGAACCAAGTACAGCGCTGACGCACAAGTTGTTTCGTTCTCACTATACCCAATGTCCTTGGTGGAGAAGCTGTAAGACAGAGGACTGTAACGAACGTGGGATCACGACCCTGGACTGATCATTATCAGAACGCAACAGCAAAACACCATGTCGAACAAAAAGTCTCTCCTTGTGAGCAAAAAATCGGCGAACCAACGGGTCCCCGATCCATGACTTTTACAAGGGCCACTGCGTAGCAACAAAACGCAGAACGGTAGCAAGGACTGGGTCGGCAGCTGTGGCTGTAGCTACACGACGAAAATCAATCGGAAACGATTCGACCACGTTATCGGTTTCCGCATCAATGAACATGCAAGCAATTTCAGAGGAATCGAATGCCCTGTCCTCAGCAACAGGCAAACGGGACAACGCATCGGCGTTTCTGTGCTTACTAGTGGACCGATACAAGACATCGTAGCGGTACTGCGGGAGGAAAAGAGACCAGCGAATGAATTTCTGCGCTGTACGTTGAGGTACAGGCAAGTTCGGATTAAAAAGCGATGTAAAAGGTTTGTGGTCTGTGATGATGGTACAGTGACGACCATACAGGATATCATGAAACTTTGCAACACCAAATACGAGAGCCAATGCTTCTTTCTCGATCTGTGAATAATTTCCTTGCGCAGACGAGAGCAATTTGGACGCAAAGGCAATAGGGCGATCGTGCGATCCATCTTTGTACGCAAGCACAGCACCGATCCCGAAATCCGATGCATCCACCATCAACAAAACAGGCTTCTGGGGATCGAATGGCGTAAGGCAAGATTGGAAATCAACGCCGAATTCAACTGGCGAAATGAGCGTTCGCATTCCGTCGTCCAGACGAACGGAACACCTTTACTGCGTAAGCGATGAAGCCGAGCTGAAATGGAAGAGGCATGTGGCACATATCTGTTATAGTAATTTATTTTTCCCATCACACTCTGTAGCTGCTTCAAATTCTGCGGAGAAGGCAAGTCTTGTATGGCACGAAGGTGCGTGGAACTTGGATGTATGCCTTGGGCATTGAGTACATGTCCCAGGTATGGCAAATCACGAGCAAAAAACACGCATTTGTCCTTCCGCAAGCGAAGACCATTTTGTCGCAAGTCCTGAAATAATGTTCTGAGATTGGCCAAATGTTCTTCTTCCGTCTTTCTGGAGATCACAATATCGTCCAGATAATTTGCTGCAGCAGGGACCGACGCACAAACAGTTTGCAGATATTGCTGAAACAATGCAGGGGCGGATGCACACCCAAATGGCAGTCGTTTGAATTCATACAACCCAAGATGCATGATAACCACCAAAACGTGCTGGGATTCTTCATCCACCGGTATTTGCAAGTACGCATCTGCGAGGTCCAACTTCGAAAAATATTTACCTGGGCACAGTTTGTCAAAAAGATCTACCAGGCGGGGTAAAGGAAAAGTTGCAATCACTAGTTGTGGATTCACTGTTGCCTTGAAGTCCACACAAAGTCTCAATTTTCCAGAAGGTTTTGGCAAAATTACTAAGGGTGATGCTCAGAGAGAAGCCTGAACACGTTCAATTACACCTTGTGATTCCAAATCGTGTAATGTTTTTGCGACCTCATCACACAATGCGTGGGGAACATTGCCCGCTCTGAAAAATTTCGGTAGCGCGTTTACTTTCAGTTCAAAATGTGCTTTATAGTTCTTAGCGCAACCGAGGCCCGGTGCAAAAATGTCTGCAAATTCTTCACATAGACGAGAAACACTGTCTGAAGGCACAGTCTGGTTCACTCATAGGACCTGATTTACTATAGACAAGTTAAACAACTGAAATAAATCGAAACGAAACCAGTTCACTGCAGAAGAAGAACGATGGATGTAAAATGACACAAGTTTTGTTTGTTCTTTGTATGTTGCAAGAATGCTGCACTGTCCTAACACAGGGATCTGTTGACCTGAATAGCTAGTTAACTTAACATTTGCAGCATGCAACGGAGGTATGCACAGCAGTTTGTAAGTGTCTTGATTGATCAGTGAAACTGCAGCCCTGATACCTAGCTGGAATGGTATCACTTTGTTGTTAATGTCCAAGTCCACAAATTTTACTGTCCTGCTGACGACAAGAGCGACTGTCTCGTGCAACATGAACTGACACTGGTACATAATCACTTGCGACTTGACGGGATTTCCAGCGATGTCGACGCACACTATTTGTGGGATCAACACAGTCACCGTTAGAAAGAGTGGCACTGAGCGGAGTGGAATGAACTACATGAATTTCCATCGGCGAAGTTTCATGAGCCTGAGTATCCTTGGTTCGAATCTGGTGCGAAGCAAAGGGCCTGGAATGGTTGTGAGTTTCCGATCTGAGCTTTTTCTAGCAAACACTCTGAACATGTCCTTTTTTATTACAATAAAAGCAAATAGCTTGACGTGACTGGCGATTCTCACGCGAATGTCTAGTAGCGCACCGTGGGCAGGATTTGAGCACTGCATTTGCTTGCCAGGACGGCACACGTGGCTGAGAGCCTGGCGGCAGCGGCGCGGCCAGACGCGAGCGCTGTTTACTGCTCCGTGCAGCTCGCCCGGCGGGCAGGTTAACCTGACACACGGCTGGTGAAGTTTCAAATGATTCCTGAGCAAAGTCAAGTGTGTACTGCCGATCCAATATGTCATCAGGGATTGACTAGTTTCAAAATATGTTCCCTTATACGAACATCAGAAACGTTCTGTGCAATTGCATCACGTACCATAGTATCTGAGTAAGGGAGTCCACATTGACACTCAAAAGCACAATTCCTAGTAAGGCCTTGCAAGGTTGCAACCCACTCCCAATTAGTCTGACCTGCCGTACGTTTTGTACGAAAGAAGGTATACCATTTCGCAACTACATTGACTGATTCTTTGAAATATGCATCTAATGCTGACAAAATTTCGTCGTAGGACAGAGTTGCTACGTCACGTCGGGGAAATAATTCGACTATCATACGGTACGTGTTCACCCCGACTGATGACAACAAAAAAGGGTGCCACTCGTTACCTTCAATTCTGTAGGCGGCGAGATGGAATCCAAATTGGCCTGACCACTCCCTCCAGCTTTCCAGTGCAGCATCATAAGGTCGAAAAGTTGGTGCAACTCCGTGTTGTGGCTGCATTAGTGGTGGAGCGGCTGCTGCCACATCGTTTTGCATCGCACGTTGACCCTGGACGAGCTGTCCAAGGGCATCCAGTAAGGCCTGCGTCTGCTGATTCTGTAAGCGTTAAAATTCGGACAGGTCATCTGGAGATTATAGCGAAGCCACTACACAAGTAAATCAGGGCACTTTAGAGAAGAACGCGGTTTTGCCTCGTCGCCAATGTTGTGGCTGGTAAGAGAGCCAACACCATTTTACTAAAGGAGGCCGAGATGCACGCGTTTTAGCTCACGCAGGCTGGCGTGAGGTCTAGAACATGACAAGGAAATTAGAATTTAAAAAACGGACGTAGCTGGTGGAATACTTAACTTTAATCCATTAATGATGAACGTCGGTTTTGACGGTACATGATTCACAATATTAATAGTAACTCAAAATGGCGCCTTGCTAGGTCGTAGCAAATGACGTAGCTGAAGGCTATGCTAAACTATCGTCTCGGCAAATGAGAACGTAAGTAGGCAGTGAACCATCGCTAGCAAAGTCGGCTGTACAACTGGGGCGAGTGCTAGGAAGTCTCTCTAGACCTGCCGTGTGGCGGCGCTCGGTCTGCAATCACTGATATTGGCGCCACGTGGGTCCGACGTATACTACCGGACCGCGGCCGATTTAAAGGCTACCACCTAGCATGTGTGGTGTCTGGCGGTGACACCACACAATGTATGCTGATTTCCTACGTAACGTTCTACCGATGTTGCTACAAGATGTTTCACTGGATGACAGAATGGCGATGTACTCCCAACATCACTGATGTCCGGCATATAGCTCGCGTGCAGTTGAAGCGGTACTGAATAGCATATTTCATGGCACGTGGATTGGCCGTCGAAGCACCATACCATGGCCCGCACGTTCACCGGACCTGACGTCCCCGGAAGTTGAAGGATCTTTGCCATCGTGATTCACCGACAACGCCTAACAACATGCGTCAACGCTTTGTCGATGAATGTGCGAATATTACGGAAGGCGAACTACTTGCTATTGAGAGCAATCTCGTTACACGTATTGCCAAATGCATTGAGGTTGACGGACGCCATTTTGAGCATT
Organism: Schistocerca serialis cubense; assembly: GCF_023864345.2. Lineage (NCBI taxonomy): Eukaryota > Metazoa > Arthropoda > Insecta > Orthoptera > Acrididae > Schistocerca > Schistocerca serialis. Next base: position 338,373,996 of record NC_064641.1, on the reverse strand, counting down.
TATTGGACTAATGTGGTATTTACAGGTAATCACTCAGTAAGAGCATGCGTTCGCAAAGGTACATGTATCACATTGGAACAACCGAAATAAAATGTTCAAACGTACCTACGTTGTGTATTTTAATTTAAAACACCTACCTGTTACCAAGTGTTCATCTAAAATTGTTAGCCATATGTTTGTGACTATTATAGCGCCATCTATCACAAAGGGAAAAAAGTGGTCTAACTAAAACATTCATATTTCTTTACATTCTACAGGAATATGTATTAAAATGGGGATTCCTATTTAAAAAAAAAAAAAAACGCAATTGATATCCGTTTGACCTATGGCAGCGCCATCTAGGGGGCCAACCAGAGCGCCATCTGGTTTCCCCCTTCAAGCTAGACAAATTTCGTTCTTTTTAGTTTTTTCGTTTGACGCTTATTTCGTGAGATATTTAGCCCGGTCACGATCAATGGACCAGGTAACTGTAAAATAAATAGACGTTTTTTTATACTTAAGTACTTCAGTTTTTCCCGGCAGACGTGAGTTATCCTAACATGTACAAAAGCTGTATCGGGACACGCAGCTAGCTTTTTTGCGCTAAAACTGTTGAAACAAAATGCCAGAGGCATCGAGTGTACTTAGACAAAGCTCATTCGCTCTACGAGATCAGTCAGGGCAGTTGCACTTTACACTTGGTACACATACTTGGTATGAAAATTTAATAATGCTATATTCCGATGTACTGTGAGTGAATGGGTGACGGCCATCACACCTTAGGTGGTGGCCCTTCAGCCTGCTTTCAGGCAGCGGACGGCAGATCGCTCGCTCAGGCCGAGCAGCCAGTCCACGGCAGCGGTCGACCGCCAGCGATTGGCAGTCCGTGATAAGAGCTTGCGTCATCGATATCCTGGCAACGGTGGGAAAGCACACGCTGCGGGGTCCGAACACTGGAGGTAGAACTCACTGTGCAGAGGAGAGGGACAAGCGGATCGGAACCCGGAGGTCTCCATGTAGGGCACGGTGTTTACCGCCGGGAAATGTTTCCTTTGATTCCCCAGAAGATAATCCTCATCACAGTGTTCGTTTCAAATGCTAGTTTTTGTATCAATTAGACTGAATATTGTGAATAATTTTACATCTGAATTGAAAGAGTATAAGGTAACCAAAAAATTGTAAATAAATACAAACATAAAAAAAACTACATGGTTCCAGAGACATTTGAAAGCCTCAAAGATATGTGATGCATACATTCAGACTTGTAGGATGAATCAAAATTGATTTGACTGTGGTTTGAAGAATGGGGAATGCTAGTGTAGTTCTTGCTTTTGTTCAAAGAAGCTTTCCCAAGATGGCGTGGTGTTTAGCACATCAGCATAGTAAGGTGGAGACTCACAGTCGAATCCCAGGCTTCATAGAAATGTTAATTAGTCACATAAGTCTGCTTGTATACGTCACAAATGTTTCAGTCTTGATGAAAAGGTCTCAGCAACCAAATAGTTTCATTTTATTCATTCTATGCTGAGGTGCTATTACAATAAAGTTGTAGAGCCTGTGCAATGCTGTTCAAGTTCAGGATGAATACCATTTGTGCTGAGGCGTGAATAGGAATATAGATTGATGAGAGAGGGGTGCTAGGGTAGTCCGTGCAATTGTGCAAAGACACAGTGCCAGAGTGGTGTAGTGGTTAAAGCATCTGCATAGTGAGCAGGGGACCTAGATTCCAACCCTGGCCTTCGTATAAATTTTCATTCATCGCATCAGTCTGCATGTATACTTCGTATGTACAAGCAATTACTCTTCTCCCACTCTTCTCTTATCATCGTAGCCTACTCATGTTTTTCTTACCAGCAACCGTAAATCTCTGCTCCCTATTTATTAGCAGTAGTCTTAATTTCGAGCTTGCTGGTGTATTTCAAGCACGAGACATCATTAATTTAATCGCATTTTACGATTGTTCTTTCCGATTCAGCTGTATTTGGCAGGTATAGAAATGGAGCATAAACCGTATAAATAAGAAAGATATTAAACTGCGTTAGTAGACTCAATACACTTTAACTGAAATTGGCCTAGTTATCCATGTATATATGCCTGAATGAAGTTACAGTACCCTGCTGTTAACTGCTGCAGAAAATGTCACTTGTAAAAGGAATGACGTTTAAAAATATTTCACTTTGGATACATTAAGATAAAGTGTACATAGCCAAGCAATTGGCAGATCTGTGCTGTATTCCACGACGTGTTTAAAAATAAACGCTCAACAAGTACTGAGGGTACACTATCGAAGTACGGATCTATAAGATTTAGAGAGTAGTATTAGGGAAGGATATCCTAAAATTACTACGTATTTTTTATAATTGTCGTTAGTCTACTACATATTATTTATTATATTTAATACATCCCATATTCTTCGATGTAAATTCCTCTATAAATACTTAAAAGTTTTTCTTTATGTTCTCTGTTATATCTGCCATTCCATCAGTTACTATAACTACAACATTTGTATTTGATTTTGACAGACATTTCTTCTTTTGTTATTAGGTTCGTGCATGAGATCACAGAATTTTTCCATAAGCTTAAAAATTAAAAAAGATACATCTTGGTCTTCAATAATATATTACCTTTACTACTTACTACTTACAACAGTGTACCAACGTTGGGGCGACTGTAGAAGTAACATGGTTTTGAGGTGAAGAACCCCTCGAGGCATGTTCGGAGCGCATTTTCATTCGGTAAATAATTTCCCTGACGGTTGTTCAATAGAGAGCGGGAAAGATGATAATTTGAGGGAGCTAGTTTAGGTGAATAAGGTGGGTGCGGAATGACTTCTCAGTCCTACGTTTTTTTGCTTTTTTTTTGTTAGTAGCATAATTTCTTGTAGTTTTCCTGGTCGTAGTTCCTAGATTGGGTCCTCAAGACGTCACAGTTGTTAACAATAAATGTCAGCAGCGATGTATACTCCTCGGACAAGCAATTCATAGACCGTCGCTTTTGCACTAGACGCGTAACAGTGTAACGCTGGGTGCAAGTCTTATTTCAGGTGACGACACATTGGGCAACTTGGGCGTGGTGATGATGAACGGATGATGAGTGCAGCATAACACCCAGTGCAAGAGCGGAGAAAACATACAAATCGGCCGGGAACCGAACCCAACCGCGCTGCATGGTAGGCAAACACGTTACTACTCAGCTATGCAGGAGAATTATGTTAGCATTAAGACACCATTTCTCGTCACCAGTAACGATATAGAATAAATATGGTCGAGGTTGTTCACGAGCCAATAGCTGATGAGCATCAGAGATGCACTTATGGTCATCCGCTGAGCTTTGTAATTTTGGCTTAGAGTACGTAGTAAACAAACACCCTATTTTTGGACCTTCCCCATGGCATGAAAACGTCGAAGGATGGTGGAATGATCACAGTTTATCATATTTGGCAATTCTCGAGTAGTGGACGTGGATGATTGTGGATTAACGCTTTTAAATCATCTCTATCAGACCATGAAGGTCTTTCTAAATATGAAGCCTCACTAATGTCAAAACGATCCCCCTTAAAACGAAAAAACAATTATCTTGCTGTGCTCTGTTCAGTGACATTATCTCCACCCACGGCATAAAAGTTTCTGGTTGCCTCCTCTTTGTTGCCCCCTGTTGAACGCAAACGGAAGAATATGTAGGCAATGTTTCGATTTTTCTACTTGGGACTCCATTTTCTAGCATCCACAGCTCCATTCACTATTTGTAAATGATGAAATGATAAAGTGCATACAAAGATGGCAACAGTGAACTACCAATAAAACATTACAATTGAAACCTTCCCGTCTCCTCTGTATATCTCTTTCGTTACGCAATAACCGTCTCCTCTATATCTCTTTTATTACGCAACCTTCCCTTTTACAATAGCCTATGAAATCTTCCCTTAGAATTTCTACCTCTTGCTTAATAATAATAAATGAAATCTTCCCTTTGAAATTAATTCTCTTTCTCAATCTTCGTATACAAATTTATGCTGCTTATTAAAAGTTATTTTCTGATTATGTCAATGAAACTTAGAACGTGTCGTCGTCGTGGCCCTCAGTCGTTACCTGCAATAACCCAAAACTGTTCCTAATCTTTTTTACAGTTACTGGGTCGCCATCTGACTGCTACATCGAACTGCGACATGAATATACTTACTCTGATTTACTTTACTCTATTAGATGTTGGTGGGCTGTCATAATAAGTGGCTGTATTTATTACCAAAGCTGACGTTATTCTTTAATAGCAAAACTGCCGTTATTCTTTAATTAATTTGACTGAAGTTACGTAATTGATAGTTAAAATTTTCCTTGACAACAATAAAATTTTGCGAAGTTATATGTTGATGGTTCTTGAGATGGATTATAATCAGTAATGCAACATTGCTGGGAGAAATTAGTTGTATTGTGAATGAAATTATTTAACAAACGTTCAGATGGGACTTACTTTTTACAATAATCTTACAACTAGCAATGCGCAAACATACCTTCAGTAGTCTTGAGTTTCTTAAAAAATTAGTTAAATAATATTAGTTTCTCTTATGATAATTGTTAGCTGATGTCTCTGTACATCCGTTTATAATCTCTTGTAAATCAAAATTAGTGACTGGCAGGCACACCGCTCCACTCAACCTCTCGCTTCAGACCTGCTACCGACTCGCTTCACTTCTTGCTTACTACTGACTCCTACGAACGCTAAAATGTGGTCTTGCCTGCCAACAATGCTTTCTGGTGCAGACAATCCCCGCTAGAATTACAAAAATGTATCAATGCGCGGCCTTTCCCGCTCTTTTCTTAAAATGTATCCTTACGCTGTCTCTCCCGCCCTTTTTAAAATTATATCAATGTGCGGTCTCTCTTGCCAACAATACTTTGGTGCAGACATTCCCTGCTACCACTGTTATTTCCAACATGACAAATATTAATTATTCCTACTTAATCCTATTAAAAAAATATAAAAATTTTTCGTAAATTGTGGTTTGACAATAGACAATAGAAATATACACGTCTTACACAATCAATAAACATTCCCATAGCAACCGGAATACCTAAAACGCTACGAACTTATGCAAGAATCTAATATGTCTAATATGAGTTTCATATTTCCTCTCTTCGACTGTTGTCTGTTTACTTATCATATTTCTCTTCTCTTAAACTTAAATCACTTAGATTAAATATTTCCTTTTTCAGTTTATGAGTGTATTCATCAAGATAATTCCATAGACCAAAATGACCATCAGTCAAGCAGTTAATTTTTAATTCTCTTCATAATTACAAATACGTGTAGGTTTACCAGATTTCTTTACCTCAGTTTTTTTCCGTATTTCTATTGTAACTGTAATAATTATAATGTAACCATAAAATTCTGATTCAATAACTTTTGGGTCCTAGAGACTAAACTACTTTGCGACTATGTTTCGGTTGCTAATTTTGCAGTTATTTGATATGTTAGTTTCCCAAACACCTGTCTTCCTTTTCTTCAATCTAGTCCCTGTGTTAAACGTAACTTAAAGCCAATTCTATGAGAGTACGGCTATTTCGAAATGGTAAGTGGATTCATTCGACTTCCATAATATGTAAGGATGGTATTAACAAGTCATTTACTTTACGCCAGGAGTCACACCAGGAGCGTTATAGCCATTTTGTTTTCAGTCATGTTAAATTCCAATGGATATATCATACACATTTATTGCTAAACGTTTGTCAGAAAAGCTAGAGTTCAACAGAAAGGAGGCTCCAGTAGTTCTAGAAGAAGGGAGGATGCAATGGACTTCAACGTATTCTAAAGACAAAATAATCTGACAGGAACATGATGGCGAAATCTGGGTAATAGTAAAGGAAACGGGCGGGGGTGGGGGGGGTGGGGAGGGGGGGAGAAGCACCACAGTTTGTAAACAAACACGCCCCTCTCCGCTCCCCACTCCTTACCAGCGCCACCATGTCACTGTAAAGATTGTTTTCGATTACAATTTGAACTAAGATAGTCAGAATTAGTGTGCTTGAATGGTTGAGCTCACATTCTGGTAAGTACAGGAGTGTGGAAAGGCTTCTGCATTTCTTCCCACATATACTACCTTTTGGAACTATATACGATTCAATCATCAGTCAAATTACTTTTAAATATCAATTGTAAGCGAATGATCTATGTTCTGTTATTAAGAACAAGTATATAATAATGCCTTAGTTGTACATGCATTAGAACTCAACCATACCAAAGAACATGGGCCAGTAAGTTTAGATATTGTGAAGACGCATCTACAATAATTTTTAAAGCAAGTGCTGATCACAACACGTTTCTAGAGTACTTCTGGGTGTTTTAAATGGACAGTACGAACTGGGGAAGGATGTGAGAGGGTGAGACTAATCTTGATACGGACTTTGTAAGATGGCTATAATTTCGCACCTTAAAAGCACTCATGTACCTATTTTGCAATGACTTACAAGCGGCATTAGTTATCATTTGATAGGTTGTACACCGTATATATGAATATTTAAAGAAGACTGACATTGTCACCATAAACGTTGTAGATAGTTGTTAACGTTTACAGCATGAAAGGTGATGGAGTGTCTTTATTATCAAAATGTGTAATAAATGATTGCCTATACTAGTAGAGGTTGGAACGCCAGTGGAAACGATATTGCAGGCGTAACTGAAGCCTGGATGGAAAAGCCCGCACAGGTGTGTTGGTTCGGCTTAACACAGGAAGTAGACAAGACAGACCGTGGTGGCACCTGAGCGCTGAAGCACAATATAGCAGCGGCCGGCCAGTCTCGTAATGGGGCGGGAAAGATAACTGGATAATGGTTCGGAAACTCTGAAAATTTTGGACACAGCAGAGGGCAATGGGCAAGCGCTACCACCGAAATCATGCAGGCTGGGTTTTCCCTAAGGATAATTATTTTAAGTAGCATACCATAGTATGTGTTCCTAAGTAACGACGATAGGTGTTTCCTCGCAAACGTTCCGTGCTGGACGACAAAAGACTAAAATATGGTTGGTCGGCATTCAGAAGAATCTCTAGATAGAGAGATTATTCCGTGGTTTCAAGAAAATGATTCGCCCTCTGCAGTTTCGAGAGAGGGGTGCTGAGATTTGCTGGGAAGCCAGCAGTGGAGAGAAAGAGGTCTCCCAGTTTGAACTTATTATATTTAAATAACTGCGAGAAGGATCAGTAAAATACACCATCAAGTGTTTTCAGTAGAGGTTAACTGAACGAGATTGAAACTGAATTTTGATCAAACGAAAGTGAACATTTATAGTACTGATTCCAATCTGGTGCAGTGTAGTAATTATTTTATGTTTTGTGTGACGGAATAATTGATGTGTTGCGTGTGACGTATTCCCGATTAGACTTGCACCCAAACATTTGCAGCATGGTGAAAACAGTGCGACGTGTAAGAAAAGCTACACAGCAGGAAATAACTGTAGAACATTCAGAGGAGGAAGGAATAACTAGTGATGTAGAAATTGATAATATATTTTCAGATCAGACAGAGGATATAGAACAGGATACTAATATTAAAGTCAGTGATACATCTGCTGTAGAACACTCAGGCAGAATACAGACGGTAGTTCAAGTGCATACTGAAGCAGAACCACAAGAAACACCAGTTACAGTCGATTTACCACCGGTAGAGCCAACACAAACAGTAATGGATCCATTTTCTCTCTTAATGATGAAAATGGAACAAATGTTTAAAATACAGAAACAATCACAGATACAGCGTGCAACTGCGATTAATAATAATTTAGATAAACGTATTAGCAGAGTAGATCAACTTGCTACTCCAAACGGATTAGGACCTTGGATGAACGCATCAGTCAATAAGACGAGCGTACGCAGTTAAGCTTTTCACTGTTCTCAAAAGAGATAAATCAAAAGCTTGAAAACCGGTTAAGAGAACACGATCGCCAGCTGCGACAGCAAATAGATGCCCAGTTGTCTGCTATACAGAACAACATTTCAAGTATGCAACAAACATACCATGACTTACCACGCAGTGTCAAGCAAGTAACCCAGGATGTGGACAAATTACAACAAACACACATTTCTTTGGAAGCAGAAATACGCAACATAAGTACACGTATAGAAAACCTTACGGTTGATAATCAAAACGTAATAGAACAAAAATGCAAAGAACAAGAAGTACGCGTTGTGACCACATTCAACACATAGCTAAATGACAAAGACAAACAAACAGTACTAATTATTATACAGAAGGAACTACCTGTGATGTTACAACGAGCAGGAACACAACTGATACATGAAAACAACACAAAGATTCATGAACTCCAGACCGAATTACAAAACGTGCAGAAAGTGCTTAGTGAAAAACGTATGCAAACATCTCATAACGGTTCACTGGAGTGTGTTAGTATCACAGAAACACACCCTGATCATTATGAAACGCCTTTAACTGAAAGTAGGGGGCAGACTGGCAATAATTTCAATCCAACACGTGGAGTAACATCCGTTTATCAGGACCATACACAATAGTTGGTGACTCAGGATGCTTTAGTGCAGAATTCACAGTTTCAGAAGTTTACCAATGATAAGAACGGACCCCATCCAATTGTGTTTATCAAAGGGATCCACGCAATAATGCCAAAAACTTGGAACTAAAGGGAGAAAATTGTCTTTACCATTACCCATATTCAAGGTGAGCCAGCGTTGTTCGTGACACAGAAAGCTGAACAATGCAGCTCCTTCGATGAATTTGAACAAGCTTTTCTAAACAAGTATTGGTCCCGTGGGGTACAAGAACGATTGAGCAAAGAAGTTTATACTCCTGAGCCATTTAATAGAAAAGGCGGTACTTTGCGGAAATATTTCGAAAAGTATATGGAAAAAGTGAAATATTTATCCACACCAATCCCTGAGTGTGATGTTTTAAAGATATTAAAGGAGAAGTTACTGCGTGATCTAAAGGAGAAATTGTTTCGCATTCCTGAAGACAACGTCGAACATTTTCTATTTGTACTGGACTCTTTAGATTTGGTTATCGAAGAGGACAGAAACCATTATGGGAATAATTCGTCGAACAATGGTAATGGTAATGGCAATGGACGAAACCACAAGAACAATAGTAATAGAAACACCTACTATGGGAATCAAAATCATTGGAATAGTCCGAAATATTCAGGATGGCAGAACCACAATATGAACACAAATGGACAGTACAGTAATGCACCGAATCACAATTATCATCCAGAGAACAATAGCGGACAAAACAATAACGGAAACTTTTCAAAGAAACGGAAACGAGATTTTAGAGCTAACGTCAATTACAATAACGGTAATTTTTCAAATAATCAGTAAAACATGCAACCACCACATAACTGGTCAACACAAAATTATGCACAACAGCAATGGCAGCAGCCTAGGCCACCGCAATATCACAACAACAATCATGTACAACCTCTGTACAATACAAATATGTCAAATAACATGCAGCAGCATATGAATGCGCAGCCATGGCAACCACCGAATCAAAATATCAAGATCATTGAGGTAAGTGAACCGCAACCATCAACCAGTACCAGTCAGTCAAACTAGATGCGACGACTTTCTGCTCCCGTGTGTCAGTCGCAGGGTGTCTAGGGGGCACTTGCATGAATGATGTTAGTAATAACGAGCAACCAAGCGTGCAGACAACCAGCTGTAGTAACAATGAGAATGTGGGTCGCATAGAATCAGCAGCGATCAGGTCGAACGACGCGAAAAATGCAGTGTGTAGGAATAATTCTGTTGATGTTGCTCAGCAATGTAGTTCAACCATGCAGATGTTAAGATATAATGACGGAGTCGATATACGAGAGGAACTATGTCAATATTTTCGGAAGAAATGTAATTTGTTTGAACGGGAAGTTGTACAAGCAGTTATAGTTTGTAATATTTATAGTATTCAAACTACGATGATTTTAGATACTGGAGCATCTGTTTCTGTGCTGAATGAATCGTTCTTTCTTCACTTAAAGAAGATTAGAAATATTCCGGTTTTTCCAATCACTAATTGTCGAGTTACAGGAGCCATTAGTCAGAAAGCCCAACTAGTTCGGGAACAGACACGGATTTGTATTAATTTGGAATGGGAGCCAAAGAGTGCACCTTCCTTATTGTAAAGAATTTAGCCGTGAACTGTCTCCTCGGATTAGATATTTTGCGAGAGACGGAAACTATAATCGATCTCGCAAAGGGTGAATGCAGCATTTGCTTCGGTGACTCGAAAGACAGGTTAGACTTGGTTAAGACCAAAGATTTGCATGGCAAATATTTTCAAATTTTAAAGATAGAACCGATTCGCGCACATTTATGGCGGCTTCAAGATAGTTTCAATTGCAGTACATTTCCGGTCATGGAAGATGTGAAGGACGAGGAGAATATCCACCTCTCTGAAACAGTAGAAAAACTACAACAATCCTCCGGTCTTGACAGTCTGCAACAAAAGCAATTATTAGACACACTTACTAATTATCGTAATGTATTGTTAAAAAACCTGGACTAATTAACGGCTACGTGTACGACATGCAAGTGTTTCCCCATGAAATTTACTGTCATCAAACGTACTCAATACCCAGCGCGAAAAGGGAAGCAGTAACAAAAGAAATTAGACGAATGCTGGAATGGGGAATTATTGAGACCTCGTAGTCACCATATAGTAACCCACTTCCCAAACTAAATACCGAACCGGAAGACTGGGAGGACCAAGTTAGACAAGCATTGGTCACACTAGACGAGAATTCACAGAAACGGCAAGAATCACAGAACCGGATACTACAGAATACTCAACAATTTAACGTGGGAGATATGGTGTTAGTAAGGAATTATCCAAAGTCGTCATTATTAAAGAAAAAAATAAAGAAGTGGTTTCCGTTATATTCAGGACCATTTGTGATCTTAGGTACACCACATAAAAATAGTTATTTCTTGGTCCATCCCAACTCAAATAGACAGAAAGGACTATACAATCACAAAGACTTGAAAAGATATGTATCTTAAGTACAGTAGATGACCATTTACGTGTGTCGTAATGAGGTGAAGTCAAACATCAAAGACTCAAGTACTCTGCGAGTAGGCTAAGTGACAATTATTAATTAATGGACTAGTGTATAAGTATTTCATGGACACACTGCGATGTGGCGTGTGCGAGAATAGTAACATACAACATTGGAAGCATCAGTACTGCTTGGAGGGAGAGACTCTCAGAATACCAATTAGTTGTAAGAAAATTTCAGCTCCAGTTCGACGGAGAAGAGGACCACGAGCTGCAGCAAGGAGAAGAAGAATTGCTTCAAGATGATTCCACCCTAAGACACTTAATCAAACATAACACAAACTTGTTGAGATTTAGTAAACTTTCAGGAACTTATGCATGTGAAACTACGAACAGTGAACAGAACTGCATATTTCGCACAACAGTAGGATATAGTGACTTTAGAAAATAAATGTCTCATTTTGTTGATTGTTAACTATTTTGAACTCACTAGGGTGAGCAGGTTATGTTCTTTTTCTTTCTTTCAGACTGTGTACAGTTATACATGTAAAGTTGACACGAGTTACGTATAGGTTTAACAAATTTTCCACCGTAAGTTAGTGCTCGGACTTGCGTGAGCTATAAACCAGGTCGAACAAGATGTTGTCCATGACGGAACAGATCATTACACAGACAAACATATACAGACTTGTGGTTATCACTGCACAATTCTTTGTAAGTCCAGGAGCACCTTTTCGAGAAAATATATTACTTAGGATTTGCTTTTATATTGTAAATGACTACAATTATGTACTTCATTTGATATGTACAATCATTCAGTTATTCATCATTAACTAACTAGACTGTGTGAAGACATTCTTATGGGTAGCACAAGGAGTTTACCTTGTCAGACTTGATAACAGTGATCAAGTGACTACGTGGTGGAGTGAACATGTCACATATGACCTATGAACAAAGACTTCCTGTGAAAATTATCCTCTACGCGTACGAACTTTATTTCACTAGCGAAAGAGTGGAATTTAACACAAAAGTGGACGCTCAATGAGTGCGTTGTGTTACCATGATTTCGATTTCTAATTTTTTGCTACGAGTATTTAGTAATGCCAAATATTCAGAGTGTTATTGGGACCACATGCGTGGACGTAACATTCCAGGCAAACTAAAACTCAAGAGCAAGTGTTTTTATCGATCAGTCAGCAACAGTGGTGAGTCGTAACAGTGTTGGGAACTGCTACTGACTATATCATTAAACCCGTTGCAGAACTGTATCAATGTTGGAACGTAATTACATGAACCTTTAATTGCAGATAGTCAGTTACGTCGGAAGGACGAATGGACTTGCATCATAATACAGAAACTCACAAACAGTCTAACACCTCCCAAAAAAAAAAAAAAAAACAACACATTCTTCTTGTTGAGTGAAAGAGTGCGTGAAATATGATGTAATTTAGATGTTAATTTAAGGAACTGATACTGCGGTTTGAATTTCATGTGACTGTATGCTGGGATGCTGAGCACTCGTGTCGGTGAGGGCAGCATACTGCAGCGATATCATCCGTCATCCCTTGCCGCACCCTGCCACGTCATCGCAGTCCATCACAGACTTACCTGATGGGGCGAGACATCGGTGTTGCAGTACACCAAGTCGCCAGCCGTCGTCACCAGCAGCACTATCACGAAATTGTACCATTATTAAATGTAATAAGAAGTGAATATTCAAATGTTGAAAATCAAAAAAGAGGGTATGGAAGATGTGCTCGCTCCGCCGTGGTTTTTTCCCGGGGTTTTTCCCATTGGCCTTTGCCCGAATGGGGGAGCGTAACTCAAAATCCCTGAGACTTAAAAGTAAACATAGCACTTGCTTCCAAGTGAAAGAGCACAGTGAACTTTAAACAGAACAGACAAGGAAAATAAGCCTGCTTGGATGTCCAGTCAAACAAGTGTGACTGTACATCCAAAGGGGGCAATGTAGTGCTACAACGATGAAAATTAATATTACGACGATGTCAAACCTTATTTCCATGATTTATAGAAGTATTCATGATATTAAAAATGTAATTATAATTTTGTTTTTTTCTTTTTTGTGCTCAGCGTATCAAAGACTTTCTTGTGCACGGAATAAATTAGCATTGTTTGTACTACGAAACTATATAGGATTGTTATGGGTTAAGCATGTAATAATTCGATGTAAGACATTTTGTTGAGTCTGAATTTTGTTCTCGTACTGGTCGGTAGAGAAGGAACAGTTCCTTAATCGATGTGAAGGTATAAAGTCTGTAAAAAGGAGAGAAAGAGAAGGTAAATACAATTTATTCAAAACAAATAACTCCCAAGTGTAACGTCTTGTCATTTACTATTACTAAAAATTGCAAGGTCTAATCTGAGCCTGTCCTGAATAACAGCGCGATCATTTATGTTATCATATATTTTCTTCGTTTGATCACGGTTGTGATTCGCATGTTTCTTTTTGTTACGCGACGTGTTATGAATATTTTCATTATACGCGCAAAAGTGCTCACAGCTTTAATCGAACCTGCGTCTTTCGGAAACGATATCTTTTAATCAGTACAATTACGCGAATACCGTCTAAATCGCAGCCGTGATAGCAAAAGTGTTTTCTGGACCAAATAATTCTTATAAAATGTGTATTATCCAAAGCGAGCAGCATTGCACTATGGCTGACTCGCAACAATTGAAAGAGTAAAAGAGCGGTGCTTAAATAAAATTGCCACCTATTAATAATCATTATTATCCCATTAAATAAATAAATAGCAATTCAGTGGCTATCCAATCAATAAACAGAGGGGGCAATTCAAAACGCTGCAGAATGAAGAAAGGAAATATGTTTATCGCTTTACTACTTGTCCGCTGTTCATTCTGTAAATGCACCACCCACTTGACACATCAATTTAGAACTTATTACTTCTTTACTACTAACTGTATTGAAGACTCATTTTGCGGACGGTATGCATGTATAGCACTGCTGTAACTGCAAATTTATAGCACTGTACGATACATGGTTAACGAGATGCTACCCTATCAACACTAAGCGCAAGGTCAAACGCTACGCGGTATAGGCATGGACGCATAGCTATAAGTAAATATCTGGCCGTCGCGGGGTTTCTCTGCTAGTACACAATAAATATTTACAAAGAAGATTATATATGCTGCTGTACATTCCACAGAACCCAGATGAAATGGTCCACACAGTTGTGGAATACGTCAAAGAAGTGTTAGAGATATTTTAACGTCAATGACTTATCACAAAACATGTAAATATTCGATATCAGGGACATACACACAAATATTAAACCCACAGTTTCATGAAAGAACGAAGTACTTCATTACATTAATAAAAGATTTCTTTTGTGAGTTCCTCTCGAGCATTTCTTTGCAATTTCCTACGCTATCCAGGAGCGCATATTTAAGCCTCCTTAAACCTATTCCAACGCCAGAACTGATTCGTAGCAACTGTTCACTAATTTCCTTGTTGACACTTCTGAGAAAATGGAAATTTGTGGTAAGGTCCTATGGGACAAAACTACTTCCGTCATCGGTCCCTAAGCCTACGCACTACTTAATATAAGTTAAACTAACATACATTATGGACACACACCCATGCCCGAGGAAGGACTCGAACATCCGACGAGGGAAGCCGCACGGACCGTGACAAGGCGCACCCGACCGCGCGGCTACCCCGCGCTTCAACTTCTGAGAGCTGCCGGATGTAGATACTGCTGATAGTGCAACAAACGGGCATTTGAAGACACAGCACACTCAGTACAACTATTTGTGTTTCAAAAACTACGCATAACATCTTTAAAATCTTCCCCTTGTAGAATCGCAATAAACTGAAACAAACAGACCTACTTACTTCCCTGTGATATCCTTTACTAATATTTTGTATGTTGTCCAAAAACGCCTTGATTTTTAACATCACTGTTTGGTGACTTGAGACTACGCACTGTTGGTCCCCACAATATACACTGAAGTGACAAAAGTCATGGGATGGCGATACGCACATATACAGATGTTGATAGTGTCGCGTGCCACAGGTATGAAAGGACAGTACATTGTCAGAGGTGCTATTTGTAGGTAGGTCAAGCGAAAAGGTTTACAGCGTGATTATGGCTACACGACGGGAATTAACAGACGCTGAAAGCGAAATGGTAGTTGCAGTTAGACGCATCGGACATTACATTTCGAAAATGGTTGTTAAGTTCAGTACTCCGAGATCCTCTGTGTCAAGACGCCGACGGACATCACATAACGACTGAGAGACGGGGGACGTACGACAAGCGTATCCGTTAGGACAGCGCGGTGAGCTGTGGCGTTAATGGGCTTTGTCAGCAGATAACCGACGTGAGTGCCTTTGCTAGCAGCACGACATCGCCCGCAGCGGCTCTCCTGGGCTCGTGACCATATCCATTTGAGCCTAGACTACAGGAAAAATGTGGCTTGATCAGGTGACTTCCGACTGGTATGGGCTGATGGTAGGGTTGGAGTATGGCGCGGACTCCACGAAGACATGGAGCCAAATGGTGGTGGGTCCATAAAGGTGTGGGCTGTTTTACATGGAATTGACTGGGTTCCCTGGTTCAGCTAAACCGATCATAGACTGGAAGTGGTTATGTTCGGCTAATTAGAGGCCATTTGCCGCAAATTCGTGGATTTCATGTTTCCAAACTACGATGTTATGTTACTGGGCCACAAAAGTTCTCGACTGGTTTGAAGAACATTCTAGACAATTCGAGCGAATCATTTGGCCACCTAGATCACCTGACATGAATCCCATGGAACATTTATGGGGTTCAGTTGGTACATACGTATGTCTTACATTTTTACATATTGGAATTAATGGATAATATTGTTCATTGTCGTCCGTTAGTTTTGGAGACAGTACTCCAATTGGCAAAGAAAACAGTGTTTACGCCCAGGTACAAACGTAATAAGTTCCATGGATATTATACTGTGTTAGTGAAGTTATATTTTGCACCCCACGAGTCCAGTTTTATTATAGGTTATAGGTGGCCTCAGTAGAAGTTGGTTACCACTTTCAGGCTCATTTTGTTTGCATGATATAACAAATGCCTCAGTTCTTGCTGGAGCTCTTAATCTGGTGCTTCTATGAAGGATCAGTTTACCGTTAAAGATGACAGCATATTGATGGCAAACGTATGGAGAATATATAACCACTATACACATGCTGATGGTATCATTTTAATGTTGATCGTATCATTACTGTTGAATATTTGAAATCTTAAAGTGATTGATGACGTTTAAATCTCTTTAAGCGATGAGAGCAAGTAGTGGGTGTAACGTTACTGATGAAGGGTTGAATGGATCTTCGTGATCAGAGGTGTGACGTCGT
Source organism: Schistocerca serialis cubense (assembly GCF_023864345.2). Taxonomy (NCBI): domain Eukaryota; kingdom Metazoa; phylum Arthropoda; class Insecta; order Orthoptera; family Acrididae; genus Schistocerca; species Schistocerca serialis. The sequence goes on along the minus strand of NC_064641.1, from coordinate 338,357,631 downwards.
ATAGACTACAATAGTAATAAAAAGCATGGAAACAGTTTAATATAATGGTTTACAGAAGAATGCTGAGGATATACGTGTGATGAGTGCGTCGAAACAGGTAAATGACGATTAAGGAAGTCCTTGGAAGAATGTCTTTGTTTAGAAATTGAATCTACAATAGGAAGTATTCAAAGTCAGGACAGAATAGGGTGGAAAACCAGCTTATCTATAAACTTAGGTTGTTTGCTCTTGAATAACACTGGTGAATAGAGAAGAGAGCACTAAGTCCCTCTGCTACCGGAAGGTCGTCCATCCAACCGAACAGTAACGCTTCCTTTTGGTAAAAAAAGTGTATATGTGATATTTAGTGCAGAACGCTTGCTAGTGCTATTCCTATTTATTAAGCACGTAATACACTTCCATAAGATACATTATTCGACCATAGTCTACTGCAAGCCAGTGAGAAACACCTTCGGAACCTTCAGTGCTATGCGTAAGGCTCTATCGTCCTGCGGGATTCAGCTTGTTCAATGAGTTTTATTCAGAAGTCTTACGTTATACGTCGATTAAAATAATCATAAGCTTACAGCGAACAGGGTTGTTGGGAACACCTGTTAGCCAATTGTCCTCTTTGTATCCTGCGTTAGCTATTCAGATGCATAGATTCACAAAAAATTTCTGTAGTTGAAAACAAACCAGAATATAATAAATTATTATTCCCAAAGAAAATTTTATGGTGATGATGACAAAGCAAATTATGATTTTACTTCGTCTGTAGATCGATGTTTTGAGGCTGTTCGTGAGGAGGAGAGTGGTAGTAGGATACAGATGAGGAGCTCGTGCCTGAGAGGTGGTGGAAGTACAGAAGGGAAATCCTTACACGGTTATTCTTAGGTTTCTTGCTATGGGAGAAGGTATGGCTGTGAGACGGGATGCAGTAGTCTTGGTTACACAGAGCAGAATATGTGAAAACGCAATTAAACAGTGATATAAGCGGCAATAAAGCAGGTTCCTTTCGAAGACCTTACATACAGAATCTCTATACCATTCAAACAAAATCGCCATGGGCGTTGAGGCAATCGTCATAACTAGACAGCAGGTTGAAGATACGCGTTTGGTAAAACACTGTACCCTGCTGTATGAATTCGTAACTGCCTGCTGTATATACCTGTCCGACAAGAATCGTCGAAACTTTAAGGCTTTTTTAAGGAACCCAAGGCGTTATAATCGCATGGGGACAAGTCAGAACAGTAGGGCGGGTGCTCGGGTTTCTCCCACTTGAGTTGGCATAACTTCCGCATTTCGGCATTTGCGATACGCGGACAAGCGTTATCGTGAAGTAGCAACACCCCTTGTCGCCCGATATATATTCTATATTCTCCGACGGATGTGTACCTGTGTTTGTCCTTCGGCAGCCAAGAAAATAATAACAGCACGTTTGTCCTTCTTGCACGCATTTGGTAATAACAGCGCCGTAGTACGAGTTTCTACATTTACCACTCGCACGTGGGAAAGACACGAATGCCACATTAATCCTTTACGTTACGTGCCAGTGCTTGTATACTCACATTGGAGTACCGCTACGTTTCATATATACTGCAGCAACTCCCTCAAATAGAAAATTTTTCACCACCCCTTATTTCATGGCGGGTGGCGACGAAGTGGGAGTTTTTTCGGCAGTACATGGATATACGGAATAGGTTACTGTTGTTACACAAGGATGGGGACTACATTTATCGTGTGGTTTTAAAAATGTCAACGGGATCAATGTTCCAATTAACAGTCCCAATAGCCAGCGGTCGTTGTGGGTAATGGGATTGAATACGATGTTGGTAACCATGGTAGAGGGAGCTTTGGTGGGGATGCATTAATAAGTTGGAATGAACAGCTGGAGTTAAAGAAAGGGGATGAAGGTAAAAGTACTAGTTGAAGTACGAAATAATTGGATGAGAGCGACTGTCAGTCAGGTGGTGGTGGATTAATTCAGGGCTCATTAATTTTCCAACCAAGGATGCAAAGACAACAAAAGAAACTCATGAGTGCAGGAAAGAAGCTCCAGACGATTCTGCTGTCTAATGACGGCAGAGGAGGTGGTCCAGCTGACGGTCTACGCAGATGCGACAGGAATGTCGTTCCAGGCAATAGTAGTTGATAACCTTTCTTTTCTGCTTCGGATTAAATCCAGATGTGTATCCTGATACATGGCCTGAATAACATACAGTCTTCTACACAAATCTTAGATCAATGAAATTATACAATATCGCTATCCGATTATTAATTTCTTAAAGGGTTACAACAAGAGAAGACCAGGGATAGCTTACTTTACACAACGTAATAGTATTAAATTCATAGACACTAGAACGTTCTATAAATGTATTAATTAGTAATGGTCACATGGAGTAATATTAATAAATGTAAGTAACTCTGATTTTTGTCAAAATGCGAGAAGTGGATGTAAATGACCCAGTCTGTTAGTCTAACCTTTCTGTTTATAAATCTGAAATTCAAAGACACAAAGCAAACACTTTTTGTATAAAGTGATAAATTGACAGCTTCCTCTGCAACAGCACCTGGTGAATTACCGCCTGGTGATTTACCTTCTGGCCCGTAACAATATCAAAACAAGCGAGCTGTATCGCTCACTTTGATTTTCAAGTGTTTATTTTGACTGCAAAACAGTAGCGGAAAACGGGCATGTGTACTGTAGGCAAGAAAATGAGATAGATACCGACTGTAAAGAGCTTTTTTGCCATAAAAATTCTGGAATTCTGAAGTAGTAACAAAGCATTACAATGAAACCCTAGGATTTGTAAATAATAATATAAGTAACGGTACTTAAATCATAATTAAGTCCACAATGACGTCACGACCGCCATCCGTGAAACACATGGTACAGTGGATCACTGCGAGTGAAATACTTAAACCAAAAGAACGCTATATGCAGCAAATAATATTGTAGGAAGCTCACTAAACGAACATTTGATGAATTCGAATGTCATAATGTTGGGATGAACTAATGTAAACCCGATTCTGTACCGAGCTTCTGAAGTTCCGGTTCCCACCACATAACAAACGTATTGTCTCAAATTTTAGTCAAGGTAGGAGCAGTAGGTGTAAATGTCCCCAGTCTGTTAGTCTAACCTTGTGCTCGTTAAATTTATGAAAGTTCTGTTAATACCAATACTCCGAACGTTGCATAATGAACGAGAAAAATAGTCACAGCTTTGTAGTACAACTAACTCTGACTTACAAGTGTAATTCAATGTCAATGAGCCATGACAGCGTCTCGCCACACTAACCCATGTCAATCGCCCGCGTCCACTTAGATCGTCCTTTGTGCGTTCTTATTAACTTAAACTCGAGATGTGTTGACCACAATTTAACTATTGCAATAGAACATACGCGTTTTGACATTCGATCAACATCTAAGATTGTAATAAATAAAAGACGAAACTGCTGTCAGTAGAAGTAAAGGACATGATACATTTTAGCATTTATGTTGTTGTATAGTACAGAAAATACATATTTCATCTGAAGTTTACAAAATGTGTGAGGTAGTAGAAATTTGTCTGATTGGATATTTAATGTGAAGTGAACATTCCTTCGAAACAGGAAAGTGCAAACTTACTTCGATGATCAATTTTGATACGAAGTGGAATAATATGCAAGTTTGCGCTGAGACCCTGACGTAATGAGGCAGCTGTTCGTTAACATCGGTAAGCGCTTGATCAACCATATCGTGTAACTAACTGCATCAAAAAAGAATGGATAAAATTCGTAATATAATTTAAGAAGTATTCTTAAAGTACACATCATGTAATCAAATAGTTACGGTGAAGAACAGGTGACGATTATACACTTTGCTGACAAATTCATGGGATGCCTCTCAGTATCGTGTCGGACCTCCTTTTGCCCTCCGTTGCGCAGCAGCTTGACGTGGTGTGGTATCAACAAGCAGTCTCCTGCAGAAATACTGTGTCATGTTGCCTCTAAGGCCGTATGTAATTACGAAGGTGTTTTGTGTGCTGAATTTTGTGCGCTAACTGACCTCTCGACAATGTAAGGTGGGCTAAATAATTCATTCGAATAGTCCATAACGTTCTTCAAATCAGTCGCGAATAATTGTGGTCTGGTGACAGGAGGCATTCATTGTCTTTCATATGAACGCCACCGACGTCTGGGAAGACGAAATCCATTAATGGCTGCAAACTATCTCCAAGTAGCCGATCATAACCATTTACAATCAATTATAGGTTCAGTTGGACCAGAGGACACAATGTACACCTTTATGGAGCCCCCAAGAGCTTTCACGGTACCTTGTTGACAACTTGGGTCCATGGCTTCGTGGTGTCTGCGCCACATTTGAACACTACCATCAGCTGTTACCAACTGAAATCGGGACTCATATGACCGTGCCACAGTTTTCCAGTTGTCTAGGATCCAATGGATATGTTACGAGCCCAAAAGAGGTTCTGCAGGCTATGTGGTGCTGTTAGCAAAGGCACTCCCGTCGGTCGTCTGCTGCCATAGTCCGTTAACGCCACATTTCGCTGCACTGTCCTAACGGATACGCACGTCATACGTCCCATATTGATTTCTGCGGTTATTTCACGCGATGTTGCTTGTATGAGAGCACCGACGACTCTACGCAAACTCTCCAGCTCTCGGTCGGTATGTGATAGTCGTAGGCCATTGTGTTGACCTTGGAGATAGGTAACATCTGACATTTGGCATTCTCGGCATACTCTTCACACTGTGGATTTCGGAGTATTGAATTCCCTGACAATTTAATAAAAAGGATGTCTCATGCTTCTAGCTCCAACTACCATTCCGTGTTCAAAGTATGTTACTTATCGTTATGAGTACATAATCACGAGCCGGCCGCGGTGGCCGAGCGGTTCTACGCACTTCAGTCCGGAACCGCGCTGCTGCTACGGTCGCAGGTTCGAATCCTGCCTCGGGCATGGATGTTTGTGATGTCTTTAGGTTAGTTAGGTTTAAGTAGTTCTAAGTCTAGGGGACTGATGACCTCAGATGTTAAGTCCCATAGTGCTTAGAGTCACATAATCACGTCGGAAACCTTTTCAAATGATTCACCCGAGTACAAATTACATCACTGCCATTGCACTGCCATTTTATACCTTGTGCACGTGCCATGTGTATATGTGCATATTGCTGTCCCATGACTTGCTCAGCGACTAAAAACTGGACTACATCAAAGAAATACGAGCAGAGCGAATTTTTCGACGTAGGCGAGAGACCAAGTGGAAATCATCGTAAGTAAAAAGCAACATATTTTAACGAATCGTTTTCGATCTTAAAAAATCAAATTACATATGTCTTTAATTACACATTACTGATAATGCTTTAACTTAATAAAGCGAAACGCATCTTATTAAAAAGCACGCATTTTCTTGTATTTGCAAAGACGGAACGAAAATATCCTCAGGATGGCGATAATGATGAGAGGTATCAACGACGATGATTAACTGAAGTAAGTGGGGCGAAATGTTAATCACTAACAAGAGAGTACATTTTCTTTTGTCATCGAAGAACACTTCACGGAATGTACGAGCAGCAATTCACTGTCTCCGACGGAAAAATTTTCCTGTGAACCGACGAACCGCGCGATATCACTCGAAAGAGGACGACGGTGCGGCCACTTGTGGCTACGAGTCGGGTTTCGATGCAGAATGGGCCAGGTATTCGGTGAACCCAGCACTTACTGAGAGACCATTGTACTGTGTACCGAGAGAAAGCTGTTCTTGCTTGGTTTGGAAGCAGTTTCACTGTGACATTCTGACGTATGGTTATTGTATTTTATTGTATTGTACCGAATCGGAGGGTAAATGTATCATTTTCCATGCTTCTAATTTATGAGAAAGAAAAGGTAGGCAGGTGTTATTGGACAATACTTACTGCTTAGTCTAAGAAAACTTTATATGTTTTGTAAAGCATCTCTTGGTACTTTCGGAAATCCTCACTTGCTGCAGCAGATCTGTTACTGAGTTCGCCTTTGTTCAGTTAATATTCTCCAGGTCCCATTCTGTCTAATGGTTATTCATTTTTAATACCATTTATTGGTCTAACATTAATTTGATTATTATAAATTTCAATTTCACGAATGGGCGACTTTTAAAAGAGCTCTTTGATACGATTGTAATGGTTCTAGTTTGTTCATATTAGAATTAATAAAGTGGAAGGGTATTCTGGAGGTCGCTCCCCCTATTAGTGAACGTATGTTTAAGAGTTTTTGTAAGGAAATTAAGCAATGTTTACGCTCAACCCGTTACGCATGTCTCGCGATCCCAGTGCCACCACTACTAAAATTGTTACACCTTTGGATGCGAGAGCGTGGTTCTGAGTGTAGATAGGGATTTTGTTAAGGCAAGGTAGTATAGATGTTTGATAGTAACAAATATATTTCTGCGACTTTTCTTAGTTTTGTGGACAATACTAGTTGTTGTTAGTATTTCAGTGGAAGTATGCCTATGAGGGAGGTGTCTGAAGCCGAGGAGTTATGCAAAGAGGATACTACTTACAAACAGTTAGAGGGTGCGGCATTTCCGAAAGCATGGCCTAGCTAACGCGTTGGTTGAGGGAAGCAGGTGATCGACCTGTAGCCCTTCTCCTAAACTAACAATGGCTAAAGTGAGTGAAGCATTTCTTACCATTGAGTGAACGCTACGAGAGACTGATTCGTTAGTCTGTTTCTTTGAAGTAACAGAGCCTTCGTGCTTACATCTTAGTGGAATGAATGCACGTCTGATGCGTTATGCTCACATAGGTAAGTGTTTTCGTGGCGTCAACATGGAAGATAAGCATTGTGAACAGTTGCGGGATACTTGAATGCAGGGAATTAGCTGTTCCTTTAGGCTTGGGAGAGAAGGGGGAATCTTGTCCGAGAAACTGGTGTTAAGAGTCTAATACGCGGTTTCCTGCGTTGTTTAATAAATTGCTTAATACTTTAGCAGATTTTCTGAAGGAGGACAGAGTGTTGGCAGTAACGTACTGTGAGGAAATTGAGTGGTCACTTAACTTACTGACGGAACTACAGATATTTGGCTTGAGCGATCAACAGTTTTATCAAGTGTTGTGTCCCATGTTTAAGGATCGTTTAGAACAGTCTTTGAATAAGGCAATGGGTATAAGACTATGTTTCTTTTTAATTCAGGCGATCAGTACCTGACAATTAACTGTCAACACGCGGGAGACGGCGGTTAATAGAAGGAGCTTAATGATGAATTGCTCGCTTTTAGCGAGCATCTGAAAAAAATTTTAAGCTTTAGAGAAAAACTTTCGGAAGTGAAGATTGTGCACTTCGCTGATGGCACTCATGTAGGGAGTGGGGTAAGGAACCAGCACCTGGACAAGCAATAGCTGTTCGACAATCGATCGCGTTTATTTGATATTAGGTTTTATAGTTGCCAAAGGAAGAGTCACACGGCGAAGAATTGCCCGCAAACAGAGAAACAATCCAGTTTGAAATAAGGGGAAGGGCACTTCGCTGCGCGGACCATTTTGTAAAAATGTCGCAGCAATGCCCAGTTCACAAGGGCCATTTGTAAGTAGGAATGTAAATAACAAACCAGTGTGTGGCTTTCTTGATTCCTGGACTTCGTTGCCCCTCCTAAATGCTATATGCAAGCTTCCTGATCTTGCTGGAGAACTCGAATCACATAGAAACGCTTATTCTGCTAATATGCAATTGTTACGGAAAGTTCCAGTTAAGGTGCATAATCAAAATGTCACTTACATAATTAAAATGAAGGTTGTTCACAATGTCTCCGTCCTACAATTCTAGTAGCCAATTTTATCCAAAAAGTGGGTCTGATCATGCCTTGGAGGAGACAGACGTTTTCTATCGGATTTAGTAAAAGCCATAATTACACATTCTGCAAGCACTGATCGCAAAGGCGTTCCTAACGGCCAATCAGTGTGAATACGGTGAGTGTGGGTAGCAAGAAAGACTATGATTTTACTTACTTACCTTCCAAAAAGTTTTGTCGGCTGCACCAAATTTTTCCTGAAGTTTCTTCCAATCGCTTGAACGAAGCCATAGCTGAAGGACATAAGACAAAACTTACTGACTATATACCGGTAAGACTTCCCCCATATCAGCTCTACACATGTCGCATAAAGAAGCTGAAAATCACCATATACAAAATGCTTAGAGAGGAAGCTATTTGGCCATCTAGGTCGCCACATTCTTTTCCTACTTTTGTGGTACCCTAGGCGCAAGGGGATTATGTTCCGTGGCGAACTATCACGTATCTAATAAAATGATAGCTCTTCAGTTGATACCGCTACCTGAACTGCACACCTGTTTTGGATGGTCTCAGAAAGCAGAGATTTTTACTTCTCTCGACCTGAATCGGCTTATTATCAATTTCCTATTGCTGAGGAATCGAAACCTGTAACGGTTTTTACCAGCGACTACAGCCTCTAGGAATATTCCTTTTGGACTGTCGACAGGGGCTGTATTGCTGTCCAGGATTTTAAGCAATTTCTTTCTGATATGTAATGTTTATCACTACCTGGACGGCCTGGTAATTATCAGCGAAAGGTTCTATGAACATATGAAACATATTAGGGAAATACTAGAGCGTCTTCGCAGGGCTGGGTTCACTGTCAAACTATCAAAGCTGGAATTCGCACCACTAGAAATTTGGTTTTTGAGGCACTTAGTTCCGACTAAAGGGGTCAGGATGGATCAGAGCGATACGAAAACTATTCAGCCATTCCCATTCTCAAAGAATATGAGTGTAGTAGCACAGTTTTTAGACATGATCTGTTTTCCAGATAAATTTATTTGTAGTTCTGTGTAAATGGCGTATCAGTAAATAATCTCAGGAAAAAGAGGAAGACTCTCGAGTGGTTTGCATTCAAAGACTGAAAACTGCATTGGCCAGTGCGTCATCACTGGCTGTGCCTCACTTCAGTAAGGATTCCATCGTCTAAAAAGACACATCAAAGGCACGGGTCACGAGTGTACTTCTACTGGAGGATAATAGTGTAAAGCGTCCTACTGCTTTTGCAAAGCGAGACTTCTCGCACCTTATTGTGAAACACTCTGTGATTGAATTAGAGGTCTCGTATGTTCTATTCCCTACTGAAAAGTTCAAGATCTATTTGGAACATCGCCCTTTCGTGTGAGAAACTGTTACCAGGCCCTTAGCTGACTTCTGGCTATTTTGAAAAGGGGCTAGTTAGAATTTCAGCCTTCCAGTTTACCGTCAAGCATATTCGAGACAGTGAAATCCTTGTGGCCGACGGATAACGTAGGATGTTCCAGGAGAAGATTACATCTCAGATGAAGTGGTGTCTGAATCTAAGGAGCTGTAGACATTAGATAATATAGCCTGTTTCATTGTGAGTGATTATCCGCATCTTTCTAAACACATTACGCAGCAGCAGGGTGTCGGTGCGAAATTGGTCACCTGAAGAAGAAAATAAAGAAAGGGGGCACCATTAAGCGATATTTTATAAAAGTTAAGGCCTTATGTTGTACCGTATGGGGTAGTTACAGGGTTCAGTAGCACTGCCTAAAGATCTTATACAACTAGTCTTTAAGTATTGTCGTGAAACTCCCATAGATGGCCGACTTGGGGTCCTTGACACCAGAATGAAGATCAGGAAACATTGTATATGAGTATGCATGGGAATGGACAAAGAAATTAAGCAATTAGTTATCATCCGTAAGACGTGTGCTGTAAGCAGTGATTAACATTCGGCAGGGATTATGGTCATTTGACGAAGATCACCAGCCTATGGAAAGAATGTATGTTGATTACGTGTGCCCTGCTCCCCGTTCTCGTAGGGGAAATTATGATAAAACTGTTACACACAATTCTCGATCTCATTGCCATCATTCGTATAACTTTTACAAAGGCCGCTTACGATATGCAATGCCTTTCACTAACTTTACCATAGAAACAGGAAGGAATGAAGACATGACTTGGTGATATTAGAATTTCCAGAATGTAGACTGAATTTTTTAATATCCGCAATTTTCTGGAAAACCGGTGCACCACTCATACTCCGTTTCCGAATCGGAAGTTGTCAAGCAAATTGCATCATTTGCAGTTGAACTCTGATTGCATGCCTAGCCGTATGTGAGAAGCTCATCTACATCTACATCGACATGGATACTCAGCAAATCACATTTACGTTCCTGGCAGAGGGTTCATCGAACAACCTTCACAATTCTCTACGAGCTCTGATTCCCCTTACTTTATCGTGGTGATCGTTCCTCCCTATGTAGGCCGATGTCAACAAAATATTTTCTCATTCGGAGGAGAAAGTTGGTGTTTCAAATTTCGTGAGAAGATGCCGTCGCAACGAAAAACGCCTTTCTTTTAATGATTTCCAGCCCTAATCCTGCATCATTGCTGTGACACTCTCTCCCACATTTCCCGATAATACAATACATGCTGCCTTTCTTTGAACTTTGATGTACTCCATCAGATCCTACACCGCGCGGCAGTATTCTAAAAGAGGACGGACAAGCGTAGTGTAGGCAGTCTCCTCAGTAGGTCTGTTACATTTTCTAAGTGTCTTGCCAATAAAACGCAGTCTTTGGTTAGCCTTCCCCACAACATTTACTATGTTTTCCTTCCAATTTAAGTTGTTCATAATTGAAATACCTAGGTATTTAGTTGAATGTACGGCTTTTAGATTAGACTGATTTATAGTGTAACCGAAGTTAAATGCGTTCCTTTTACCACTAATGTGGATGACCTCACACTTTTCGTTATTTAGGGCCAACGGCCACTGTTCGCACCAGTCAGATATTTTTTATAAATCTTTTTGCAGTTTGTTTTGATCTTCTGATGACTTTATTAGTCGATAAACCACAGCGGCATCTGCAAACAACCGAAGACGGCTGCTCAGAATGTCTCCCAAATCGTTTATATAGATAAGGAACACCAGAGGGCCTATAACACTACCTTGGGGAACGCCAGAAATCACTTTTGTTTTACTCGATGACTTTCCGTCAATTGCTACAAACTGTGACCTCTTTGACAGGAAGTCACAAATATAGTCATATAACTGAGACGATATTCCATAAGCACGCAATTTCACTGCGAGCCGCTTGTGTGGTACAGTGTCAAAAGCCTTCCGGAAATCCAGAAATACGGAATCTATCTGAAATGCCTTGTCAGTGGCACTCAACACTTCATGTGAATAAAGAGTTGTGTTCCACAGGAACGATGTTTTCTTAACCCATGTTGCCTATGAGTCAATACACCGTTTTCTTCGACGTAATTCATGATATTGAAACACAATATTTGTTCTAAAATCCGGCTGCATATCGACGTTAACTATATGGGTCTGGAATGAAGTGGATTACTCCTACAACCTTTCTTGAATATTGGTTTGACCTGTGCAACTTTCCAGTCTTTGGGTACGGATCTTTCTTCGAGCCAACGGTTGTATATGATTGTTAAGTATGGAGTTAATGCATCAGCATACTCTGAAATGAACCTAATTGGTATAGAGCCTGGACCAGAAGACTTGCTTTTATTAAGTGATTTAAGTTGCTTCACTAATCCGAGGATATTTACTTCTACGTTACTCATGTTGGCGCCGGCCGCGGTGGTCTAGCGGTTCAGGCGCTCAGTCCGGAACCGCGAGACTGCTACGGTCGCAGGTTCGAATCATGCCTCGGGCATGGATGTGTGTGATGTCCTTAGGTTAGTTAGGTTTAAGTAGTTCTAAGCTCTAGGGGACTGATGACCACAGAAGTTAAGTCCCATAGTGCCCAGAGTATTTTTATTTTACTCATGTTGGCGGCTGTTTCCGATTCGAAATCTGGAATATTTACTTCGTCTTCTTTTGTGAAGGCATTTAGGAAGGGCGTGTTTAGTAACTCTGCTTTGGCAGCACTGTCTTCGGTAGTATCTCCATTGCTATCTCGCAGAGAAGGCATTGATTGTTTCTTGCCGCTAACATACTTCACATACAACCAGAACCTCTTTGGATTTTCTGCCAGGTTTCAAGACAAAGTTTCGTTGTGGAAACTGCTATAGGCCGCTGTGGTCTCGCGATTCTAGGCGCGCAGTCCGGACCCGTGTGACTGCTACGGTCGCAGGTTCGAATCCTGCCTCGGGCATGGATGTGTGTGTTAGTTAGGTTTAAGTAGTTCTAAGTTCTAGGGGACTGATAACCACAGCTGTTAAGTCCCATAGTGCTCAGAGCCATTTGAACCATTTTGAAACTGTTATAGGCATCTCGCATTGAAGTCAGCAGTAAATTTCGAGCTTCTGTAAAAGAATGCCAATCCTGGGGATTTTTCGTCTGTTTAAATTTGGCATGTTTGTTTCGTTGTTTCTGCAACAGTGTTGTAATCCGTTTTGTGTACCAAGGAGGATCAGCTCCGTCATTTGTTAAGTTATTTGGTATAAATCTCTCAGTTGCTGCCGATATTATTTCTTTAAATGAATGCCACATCTGGCCTACACTAATGTTATTAATTTGGAGTGAGTGGTGATTGTCTCTCAAGTGAATTTTTATCTGCTTTTTCGAATAGGTATGTTTTTCGCTTATTTTTCGGGAATTTGTGGATTACAATATTCAATCTCGCTACGACAACCCTATGTTCACTAATCCCTAAATCGGTTTTGATGTTATTAACTAAGGATTATCTGTTGCTAAGAGGTCAAGTGTGTTTTCACAACCATTTACTATTCGCGTGAGCTCATGAAGTAACTGCTAGAGATAATTTTCAGAGAATGCATTTAGCACAATTTCGGATGATATTTTATGCGTACCTTCGGAATTTAACGTGCATTTTCGCCAACATATCGAGTGTAAATTAAAGTCACCACGAACTATTATCGCATGAGTCGGGTACGTGTTTGGAATGAATCTCAAGGTTTCTTTGAACCTTTCAGCAACTGTATCATCTGAAATGGGAGGTAGGTAAAAGGATACAATTATAATTTTATTCCGTTTGCCAACAATGACCTCTGCCCATACTAACTCGCAGGAAGTATATACTTAAATGTCGCGACAAGTTAAACTACTTCTCACAGCAACGAACAGGCTATCGCCAAATGTGTTCAGCCTATCCTTTCGGAACACCATCAGGTTCTTCGCAAAAATTTCGGCTGAGCTTATATCCGGCGTTAGCCAGCTATCAATGCCTGTAACGTTTTGAGCACCAGTGCTTTCTATCAGCTCTCGGAGCTCTGGTACTTTCCCAACACAGCTACGACAATTTACAACTGTTATACAAATGGTTCATGTGTCTACGTACTTCCTGTGTTCATTCTACACCCTTTGTGACTGAAGCACTTCTTGTGTTTTTCCGAGACCCTCTGACCCAAAAAACCGCCAGTCCACGCCACAGAGCCCTTGCTACCCTTGTTGCCGCCTCTTGCGTATAGTGGACACGTGACGAACCAGAAACCCAAACACCCTCTGGCGCAATTCGAGGTATCTGCAGACTACACGGTCGCTTGCTGTGCTACTTTTTATGTCTCTTATTCAAAGTTCGTAAGAGCAGGCCGGGAAGTTACAGAACTTTGTTCTTTCAGTCAAATCATCTTACAGAGAGAAATAAGGGCACAAGTAATCCCAAATAGAAATATTTTTATTTTAATTATGAGCTCGGTTTCAATGAACATGAAAATTTATGAGGAGATTTCCAGTTTAGGCATCCACAACGTAAACAAGGGATACCTCCCGTAAACTTTGTCGGACGGGCGATAGGAGCAATTTCAATTTTATCCTGAGACAACACTGTCCTTTACCTGAGGCTTTTTTAAAATAAATGAATATGTATGTGTACAGGTTGAGTTAGGAGGGCTGATAATATTAGTGGTTCCATACGAAAAACATGATACAGACATATGCCCTATTGTGAATGATTTTCAAGATAGATAACAATGAATGTTCGTTTATCAGCTCCAGTGTATAAAGCAGCTTCAACCGTCTGTTTACTTTACAAATGAGTTAATGTGTTAAATATTAAACGTTAAGCATGTTAGAAAGAGGAAGTTTACAAAAGGTTTGGTAATATGATTAACGTTCGTTGAATGTCGCTGCTGTTCCCAATAATAGACACAGGAAGAATATAGTGTGGGTAGTTTGCTCCATTTTAAACTAGAGCAAGTTTTCAAGCATCCGAGCGTCTATGGCGACATATGTCCTGAAGTATGTGTCGCACAATGATATAATTTTGAAGGTAACTTCAGTGCTATATTCGGAGACTGTTGAAAACTGTGTTATGAGTAATTAGTGGTAAAGAAGTGAAAAATTATGCCTGATACAGAACTTTTACCACATGAACAGCGGAAGCGTAGTAAGTGATTAACATTTCCATTCCCTCATTTCGTGGGGGATGTCAGTAAGATAACGTTTCGTTATGGTTTGAAATTATTAAAGTTTCTTGGAAGTCACTGAGTGCTCTCATTCTCAAATACCGCACGAAAAAATCTGTGTATGTGTCTGCCGCCATTTACGCTGCCTCAAGACAAACACAGTTTCCAGCTGTAATACCGTCTTGCCTTATTAAGTTAAACTTTTAACTTGAGATTATGCTTCTAAATGGGTAGATTATGAGAGAATTTTAAATTTTTCAATTAATTCAATAAGAACGCGAAATATTAAAATTAAAAATTTTATTATTCCCGGTAGACGTTAGCTAGGCCGCTTGCAACTGCTATCGCGTTTCGGATACCTGGATAGTAGATTAGTCATATATGAGGATGTTCACTATAATCACTATTAGATATGCGCTGTAGGGAATGTTGATATTTAACATCGAACCAGTCGTTATCCACAACTACCTAAGGTGTGTAATTTAGACAACTTAATATATGTTTTACAAGTGTATACTAAATCGGATGGTAGAATTACGCAGCACTTCTTCCAGCAGCAATATACTACATTGTCAGTTGGCAGTGAATGGAAACCAGTTTCAAGGCTGATACTACTATGAATCATGATACAAATGCACAGAACAAGAAATACGTTTATCTTCCTCAAACACCTTATCAGCTGTTACTTCATTAGCATTAAGAGTACAATGTGAAAATTATTGAAGCAAAAGTACAAAGATAGTATTAAACGAACCTGGTAGAAGAAAGTAACAAGCAATGAGGAAGAGATAGGATGTAGTTACTGCATATGTAAGAGTTGTAGTTTCAAATCAAGACGCAGAAGTTATTTTAGTGACAAATCGGTGGTATGTAACGTGGCTGTGGAGTAACGTGTTGGTCTTGTGTAGTATTATTGTTTTTTCCCGATACTTCACTGTGAGTCAAATGGATTAACTAAGTACTTAACCCACTTCAAAATTTCCTTGGCTTTATATGTGTCTTGGGGATGGTCACACTCCTGTCTTATTGTACCGTCAATGTCCATTTGACTTACAAAAACTTGATTGAACTGCAGGCATGATTATCGTTGGTGAAATGCACTAATTTTCCTAACACATGCTGGATACCGTCTAGTAATGGAACTGTTTATGCCAAATGAAGAATGCACAAAGTCAGGCAATCAACATTGCTGTTCAACGTAAAAGTTCGAAAAATTTGGTTCTGAGTTACTTTTAGTCCACAAACGTATTCAGAAATTTCAGTTGGTAGAGCACTTTTCTGAGAGAGGGGAAGGTCTCGATTGCCCGTCGGGCACTCACTTTTAATCTGCCAGGAATTGTAATAATAGTTCTTCGTATTCGCTTGTGTTGATGATCGTGTCAGTATAATTCTCCAGTTTTTCACTGCCTTATTACGTAACTTCGAATCGGTTAAATTTGTTTTCTTGTTGAAGCACGGTAAGCGTGCGCTATTAGGGGTGCGCTGGTTTGACAGGCGATGCAGTGTTGTGCAGCACGAGTTGCGAAACACTACATTACAGTTTACAGAGAAGCTCCGCGAATCTAGCCAGAAATTCTACAGTTGTTTCACTATGACGCTGAAGTTAAAAGCTAAAATCCACGATGATATGCGGAAATTTCATACACCTTCAACCGTTCCGCTCTTCAGGGATTAAGTCCACCAGCGGAAACGTGGGAAACTTATTGTTGTGGCGTAGCAAGACAGCCACGCCACGGAAGTAGCCGAAAGGCACGCGTTTAGTTCACGCAGGCAAGAGATAGGTCTGTAACAGGATACGTAATGAATGCTATAAAGAAAAGTACGTAGCTTCTGGAATACTTAACTTTAATCCATCCTTGGTACATCGCTATTGACGATATAAGTGACACTCCATAGATACATGCAATGTTACTAATGGCGCCTTGCTAGGTCGTAGCCATTGACTTAGCTGAGGGCTATTCTAACTATCTGCTCTGCAAATGAGCGAGGCTTCGTCAGTGTGCATCGCTAGCTACGTCGTCCGTACAACTGGGGCGAGTGCTAGTCCGTATCTCGAGACCTGCCTTGTGGTGGCGCTCGGTCTGCGATCACACAGTGGCGACACGCGGGTCCGACATGTACTAATGGACCGCGGCCGATTTAAAACTACCACCTAGCAAGTGTGGTGTCTGGCGGTGACACCACACTTATCTGAGTTCCCGAACTTTTCAGAAACTGTCGAAGCCCTAGAATTGTCACCCAAAATTATTTTGAATACTCTGATCGCAATTTATAAGCCGTTTATCAGCACACGTCTGAATTTATCGACCCCTCAAAGTGAACTCAAAAAAATGGTTCAAATGGCTCTGAGCACTATGGGACTTAACTTCTGAGGTCATCAGTACCCGAGAACTTAGAACTACTTTAACTAACCTAAGGACATCACACACATCCATGCCCGAGGCAGGATTCGAACCTGCGACCATATCGGTCGCACGGTTCCAGACTGTAGCGCCACCCCGGCCTGCTCTCAAAGTGAACTGCCCCCACATATTCCACCAACAGAACAGGTTGAGGTTTCGTCTGTTTCACCTAAAACTACACACATTCCAGCCCCTCGTTAGGTATACTCTCTTGTTTCGCAACTCGTGCTGCACAATACTGCGTCGCCTGTCAAACCAGCGCATCCCTATTAGCGCACGCTTACCGTGTTTCAACAAGAAGAGAAATTTACCCGATTCGAAGTTACGTAATAAGGCAGTGAAAAACTGGAGAATTATACTGACAAGATCATCAACACAAGCAAATACGAAGAACTATTATTACAATTACTGGCAGATTAAAAGTGAGTGCCCGATGGTCAATCGAGACCTTCCCCTCTCTCAGAAAAGTGCTCTACCAACTGAACTACCCTATCACGATTCATGATCCCTCATTACGGCTTTACTGCCGCGAATGCCTCATTTTCTACTTCCAAAACTTCATATATGTTCTCCTGCGAAATTTCATGGACTAGTATTTCTGGAACAAAGGATACGGCGCGATACATGGCTTAGCCACGGCAAGTGCGATGCTTCTAGTATGAACTTTTCATTATGATGGTTCAAATGGCTCTGAGCACTATGGGACTTAACATCTGTGGTCATCAGTCCCCTAGAACTTAGAACTACTTAAACCTAACTAACTTAAGGACAGCACACAACACCCAGCCATCACGAGGCAGAGAAAATCCCTGACCCCACCGGGAATCGAACCCGGGAACCCGGGCGTGGGAAGCGAGAACGCTACCGCACGACCACGAGATGCGGGCTTTTCATTCTGACGCGGAGTTTGTGCTGTTATGAAACAGATAAAGTAAGACAGAGCAGCTGCCCGTGTAAGCCAAAGTTTCGGGTCCAGGTTCGGCAGACAGTTTTAATCTGCTAGGATGTTTCACATCAATGCATACTCCGCTACGGATTGAAAAATTAGTTCTGGGTGCTGTTAGTACATTTTACAGGTAAGAGTTGTTGAGTGGTTCTTAAGTTAGGTAAATAAATTAGTGAAATCAGTGTGAAGTGAAGTAGAAAGTGGAAAATAAATGAAAAACAGCGGGCAGAGCAGCAGTGACAGAGGAGCCAATGACCGTGAAGTCAGCGTTCAGGAGAAGCCATCGCCCTCCCCACATAAGCGGAAGCTGTCGATTCAGCCGCCAGAGCATCGCCCGACGGCTCACGTGTTTCTCAATTGTCACATGTGTTCACAGGCACACGCCTACATTCCAAGAGCCAATGACCGACGTTAAGAAGATTCTTCGGGAAGCTTTTCAACGTGACAGAAGAGGTAATGCCCGTGAAGTCGTTCACCTCCAGTGAACTGAAGTGAATAAATACGCGAGACGCAGTGGGCCCGAGAGAAGAGTAGTTTTCAGTGCAGTTTCGGAGCTGAAGACCGTCATGCAGGAAGAGACTACATCGTACACAGAAGCACGAAGTCCGCCGCTGTAATGGAATATCAAGCAGCAGCCTCGCCGCCAGAAGACAGAAGTTAGAAGGTATTTGAAGACTGATTTTTACGTACCCGGGTGACTCGTGAGGACTGGAAGGAGACGGACTCACATCAGCAGTCACCTGTGAGCTGGGATGAAGATCTGACAGCCGAAGACTGGCAAGCGGGAGTCGGTTGTTCGAGTCCGGGACACTGGCCTTCCCCCGCCGCGCCGCTCCGCTGGCCGACGCACAACACTGACACACGCGGCCGCTTAGAGAAGAGGAACACTGGGACGCCACATCCGATTCACGACTCCGCCTCACGAGGCGCGTCTCCAGTCAACTTGGGCGAGACGGCGACACGAGATACACACCGACACGCATAATCAGACGCCGCCGCTCCCGCAGCAGAAGGCTCTGCAAACGACACAGCTGCCGCTCTCCGAGACAGAACATTCAGTAAGAAAACAATTGTACAAAACTTTCAATAAAAGTTATCTTATGTAAAAATGCTGTTTCATTCTACCTCATACCCGAGCCAAGGAAGAACCCACCCGGCCCACATATTGTTAAGAGAGAGTAATTAATTTATTTAGTATATTCACCCTGACATAATGCTTTAGAATGAAATGCCCTTTGCAGTAATGCTCATTCTGACAATTGACTAGCATCATAAAAGAGAAAACCCAGTTACATTTAGTGTCAGAAGTGTTACATTTGGTATCAGAGAAAAAACCCCTGGCTCAATATGAGGTGTGAATGACAGTCACTAAAGATCCAGAGCGAGTATTGTTTAATGTGTGAAACGACAGAGGTCTGCATGGCAGTCGTAATACTTTCTTTATTTAGAAGTGTATTTTCTCTCATAATTTTAAGAGTTTGCCGAAAATATTTAAACATCTTTATAAATCAGTGTAGTAAGATTGTGTAACTAATAGTTTGTAAATGATGACACAAAATCGTACGAAGTCAGAGTCAGCACCACAAGCGGTTTCTACTGAGGAAGCTATTCAGAGCTTAGTTAATCAAATAGCACAGCTTAAAAATGATAATATTGCATTATTTAAACAGTTGACTGAGGTTAGGCAAACCCTAGATTCTTCAGCAGCAGCCTTGGTAACTCCTTTTTCAGGTAAACCTGACGAGGACATAACAGCATTTTTTGATGATTTAGTAGCACCTGCAAAGTTAGGATCATGGTCAGATGAACAGCTCTTACAAATAACAAAGTATTATACCATGAAGAATTAAGGAATGCTCCAACATTTGAGGAATTGAAGAAAGGTTTACTTAAATGTTTTCAAAAACAGAACAGCTGAAGATTTTATAGGGAAAAGTTAAACACTATCACTCAGAGGCAAAACGAGTCCTTAGAAAGCTTTGTAGATAGGATTAGAAAAGTTAATATTAACACCTATCTGTTGACAACTAGTGATGAAGCAAATAAAGTTATTTTACAAGAGGCAGAAGATAGACATCTGGATACATTTTTAAGTGGGTTACCTCCCAAAACGTCCCGTCGTGTCAGGGCAGAGATTCCTATAAATTTAGCAGAAGCTGTATCTGTGGCGATGGCTTTCGAAGAAATAGTCATTTCCACCAGATACAAGGAGAAGCGAAATGTATTTTCAGCAGGAGTACGATGTTTTAGGTGCGATCGACAGGGACATGTAGCAAAAAACTGCAGACTACCTCAATGCACTAATTGTCATAGAATAGGTCCACATTCAAGGAATGGAAGTCTAAGAAAGTTTTTGGAAATAGAAATGAGTTAAACTCAAACTGGAATTTCGGAGCCGCCGCCAGGCGTTCCCAATAAAATTTCACGCCATTAAGACGAATGTGAAGGCGGAGTGCTGGTTATCTGCTACCATACAGGATAAAGTGGCAAGGATACTGGTGCATACAGGCGCAAACGTATCAATAGTGAGTAATGAATGTATTGGAGAAAAGAAATATGACCCTCCAAGGTGTAGACTGAGTGGGGTAGGAGGAGGCACAGTGAAGTCATTAGGATGTTCATCATTGATTTTCTATATTCACGGTGTACAATTTCAAGAAGATGTAGAAGTGGTAACAAAGATAACTGACGGATACGGCGCGATCCTAGGGCTGGATTTCCTGAATAAACATCACGCTAAAATCGACCTCAGACAGCAAACTGTAGAACGTAACGGAATAGTGTTTGTCCGCAGCTCGTGGTCGTGCGGTAGCGTTCTCGCTTCCCACGCCCAGGTTCCCGGGTTCGATTCCCGGCAGGGTCAGGGATTTTCTCTGCCTCGTGATGACTGGGTGTTGTGTGATGTCCTTAGGTTAGTTAGGTTTAAGTAGTTCTAAGTTCTAGGGGACTGATGACCATAGCTGTTAAGTCCCATAGTGCTCAGAGCCATTTGAACCATTTGGAATAGTGTTTCAGCTAGGTGACACCGCTGCAAAGGGCCCGCTGCCGCAAGATTTCCGCAACCGGAGGACGAAATCAACTGTTACAGAGTCCATGGCCCCTTCTTCTTTATGCTTTACTCCTCCCTGGCTCGTGATGTAGAACACCACGGAAACACAAATTGTTTTTTGAAAAATCGAATTCTTAAGGGTTCTAACAGTTGTTACAATAGAACATAGTGTATTTTAACTGAAAAAGTACATCAGTACCAATTTTAATTGATCACGTGTTGGTGACCATGGGCGTACTGTCTCAATGAGATGGACTACAACCCCTATAATGTTGTGCCAGTAGTTTAAGAGCGTCACGGTGATTTGTCTAATCCCTATTGGTATTGCGAATGTTGCATCTTATTAAGGTAAGAAATCTTACCACATTAATATATTGCAAACAATCTTTAATTTACTAATGTCGACAAGCGTTGGGGATTAGAATATGTGTTAGGAGAGGAATTATTGAAAAGAGTGCGATACGTATGACCCTTATTCTAATTACGAAATATACATGGAAATAACTCCTGGTAATTATAACAAAGACCTTACAAGATTTTAGAAGGCCAGCTGTCACTACAAACATGAAGAAATCCAAGCTCACAAGGAAACAGATCAAATTATATGCACATCTGATTTCAATCAGTAATAATGGGAAATCCTATACTTATCACCATAAACGTAAATCGTACATACTGTCTACAGTTGTAAATTCTTCTGAGGTTATTATAATCGTATTACTGGATAATAATGTAAACAATTTAAAATACTCGTAAGGCAATATAGAAATGACAGTCAAATATTTGCTTCAGTTTATTGAGCGTAAGCACTGAAATACTCTGGTGATAATACGCTTTCTTTAGCTTCTAGACTACAACGTCGTAGAGCATTTTTCTCCATCACACTGCCGTTAGCTCTTACTGGTGGGCAATCTGGTAAGTCATGGCCTCCCAAAATGTTTTCCTGTGCTACAGGTCTGCAGTTGATACATTACTGCAATTAACAACATGTGGCCAATCCGTTGGTCACGATAAATGATCGCAGTACTGTAGAGCTTGCTGAAGCCATTCATGAGAATTTATATTTTCTGGGTCTGTCTGTTAGTGGGACAAAATTTATCGTGGAACAAAATCTGGAACAACTATAACTTAAGTGTCGTTGTAACTAGTTCAATTCTGGAACAATAAAACCAAAGCAGTATTTCATCATTAAGATTCCTGAAGAAGAAAGATTATTAATTAAGATTTGAAATACAGGTCAGAAATCCAAAATGTCAGCCTACCAATTTAAGGGAATTGTGCAAGTGGAAGACACTGTAATCACTGGTCGGAACATCCAATTGCAAAAGAACAGTTTAAAATTATACCCAAGCGTGCTAGTAATTTAATTACTGTGAAAATTAATCAGCCCACTTCATTTGAAGAAGTAAATATACATTACTTTTGAGAGTACTATCAAATTACACAGCATTACGACACATAATGGGCCGAAACTGAAGTGCTAAGTTTGAACGTATCTGCTTCATTATAAGAATATACAATACATACGAAACCCAGAATATCTCCACCATTCAACTCAACTATGGGGGATAGGTGATAAATCGATAGATTTGTGTTAGTGCGATGTACAAGAGAACTGGACCAGCCAAGTATTAAGTTTTGAAAACGTAATGAAGAAACTCAATTATAGCAATTCGGCAAATTAAACTTCAAATAACTGGGTTAACTGAATACCACAATTGCTAGTGAAGTGAGTAAAGTAAGTAACGCCAACAATGTGATAACAAAATGTGAAGGTCTAGATCAGAAGCCAGTCAGTGCGCTTACCTGCTATATAATAACACAAGTGACTGATAACTTGATTTCATTAGAGGCAGTAAATTCTGCACTAGAAGACAACTACAAAGAAATGTAGAAGGCTCAACTTAAGTTGGTCTAGGTCAATAGCATACCATGTTGCTTATTGGAGAGCTATCAAATTTTATATGAAGTACTCCATTTTATTCAAAACCAATTGGAACCCTTCAGGATTAAAATGGCATTTTGTAGCAATACATTAGATCAGGTAAAATAAGCATATTGCAGCAAGAAGTAGTGCGCAGTGGACAGAGCCACACAAAATCGGCGGGGAGGAGATACTAAAGGTCGGTCGAGGACGCAGCTTCGCGACATGTATTGCACATACACGATCAAATCACATTAATGTGATATCGCTTATGTTCGACCTTAACGTGCACAGACAACATCAGCAGTGGACAGTACATAAAGTAAACACTACAGTCGGTGTTGTAATGCGGAAACGGAGCGACTAATCTTACGTCAAAAAGGGTGAAAGCATTTCCGAAACGGCTAAGTTTGTTAACGTTCGCGAACGGCCATGCTTAAAGCATACCGTGCATGGCGAAATAGAGCTATCAAAAACCTGCACCGAAGTAACCGTGTTACAGCACTGGGCATAGATGACAGGGGTGAACGACGGCTGCGGAGAGGTGTTCAAGCGAATAGACTTTCAGCACTGTGAATCAAGGGGCTACCAACATTGTCTGCTCAACGGACGTTCAGCGAACGTTTCTGCGTATGGCCCTCCGCAGCAGGCGCCTGGTTCACGCACCCATGCTGACTGCTGTTCATCGGCGACGAAGGCTGGAATTTTCACGCCATTATCGCAAGTGGACGTCCACACTGTGGCGGCAGGTGACGTTTTCAGATGAATCACGTTTTATGATTCAACGGACAGACGGTTACTGTCGTCTACGGCGCGAAACGTTTGAAAGCAAACAGTATGTAAAATTGTTCCGAAGGGTCGAGGGTGGAGGAGGAAGTGTTATCGTCTGGGGAATGTTTACGTGGCTTTGCCTGGGGAACTCCACATTCGGAGAGCCCCATTAGACCATGTTCGCCCCTAAATACAGTTGGTTTTTCCTCGGCACTATAGAATACACCAGCAGGACAGTAGCAAGTGTGGCACAGCTCGTGGCGTGAAGAATTTTCCATAGTCACCAAAATCGCCGGATTAAAACCCAATCGATAATACGTGGGACCGATCTGCGCTTTTGACAAGCCATCACATTAATGTGGCTGGAGAGTGTATAACATCTGTTATTAAAACATAATGAGTAATTCCAGTCGACTTGGTGATCGGGTAGAACGTCTGAAATCCATTCATGCTTTATCTCTGTGGTATCATGACTACATGAAAGAATAATTACCTCCTCACATCAGGCAGTAACTGTACAGGGTACAGCAGTGTCTACTTCGCATATTATTAACGATTTTCTGCCCTGTGGTGTTCGCATAGTGTGCGAGGCAAAAATTCCAGTCGGGATGCCTCAGTACCTTCTCAGATTTCTCTAACCTCTTTCTCATGTTGCCTACTCGAGATAGGCGATTAAGGCATAAGAATGGTTACATAGTGTTCTTCACTTCTATGTCGTGGTCATTCAGCGAGACATGTTCTTCGATTCTTCTTGGAATGTACACTAACGGAAACTCCTCTGTCATGCACAACGCCTCTCTTGTAGCATCTGCCACTGGGATCATATGAGCATTACAATATTGCTCTCGCTGTTAATAAAGGTTCCTGTGCCGGAACCTACCGCTCTTCGTCGTCATTCTCTATCTTTTCCTTTAATCCAACAAGGTAAGAATCCTTAAGTCTGCTGAGCAATACTCAAGAACTGATCTTACGATCTGTAAATTACATTTTCTTAAGATTCTTCCTATGAGGCCTCAGCCCGGAATCAGATTTTCCTACATTACTTGGGTGGTCCGCTATAGATCGGTTCACTTCAGTTTACTGTTAATTAAAGTAGAGTTGTTGCCTTTTCCATTGGTTCAACGTCAGTAGCGTATAATATCTGAAATGGAACTCCTCTCCTATCGATGTGTAATGCATTGCATTTACTTACGTTCACGGTCTACAGGCAGTTCCTACTCCAATCATCGAGCCTCCGGAACTCTTCTTGCATTTTACTGTAAGCTTCTCATAGACAACAGCATCGTCTGCGAACGGGCTCATTGAACTTCTGTTCTCCACCAGATTATTTATATAGACTGTAAATAATGTAGCCTGTATAACAGTCTCCTTGGGTACTCACAGAATAACCTTTATTTCAGTTGGGTCCGTCCCGTTATGAAAAATGTGTTTTTTCCTTCCTGCTAGAATGTCCGGCATCCAGTCAGAAATGTAGTCCCTTACTTTGTAACCTCGTATTTTCTTCACTAAATGACGCTGCGAAACTGCATCGAATATCCTGCGGAAGTGAAGCAACGAGGCAGCAACATTGGCATTATTGCCGACGGCACTATAGCTCTAATGGTTGAATAGAACTATCTGGATTTCGGATGAACTGTGTTTGCGGAACTCGTGATGAATTTTATCTCAAAACATCATAATGCATGGGCGTTGAGTGTGTTGAAGGCAGCACAAAGAATTTCAGAGTGGACGAGGAATGTTTCAGGTTGGAAATCTCTCACCAGCTCCAGTGGTCTCAATAATTGTGTATGTCTGCTTTAGATGTACTACATTCGTTGCATTATATGATCTTGAGGACACATTCGGCATAAAACAAAGCAGCGTGTACAGCTCCACAGCTAACACCAATCTGAGAGTACTGATATACAGTTTTACCAGTGGAAATATGCTCCTTCGGAGGACAAAAAAGTCGAAAATGCTTCCATTTAAAAGACAGACTGAAAAGTGGAGGGAATTGGGGGGCGGGGGGGGGGGGGGCTGTACCAGCTGCCGCATTTACCTCCTGCAAATATTTTGGCATGCGAAAATACTCGCGCTCCTTTCAACACGCAACTCACACCTCACTCCACAATGGCCCCTAACTGTAACTCGTTCCCACCCACCACTCCATCACTGTAAGTAACTCACACCCACTTGCACATTCTCTCACTCATTCTGCCCCACTCATTGTCATTATCTCTTTGTGCCTCTCTGCCACTGCCTCCTGTTCCACAGAAAAGGCCTCCTTTGTTCTGTGCTCTTACTACTGTCTCCTCTTACTGACACTCTTCGTCTGTTACTTCTATTAACGTCATTCATTCTTTCTCACTGCTGCTGTCCCTTCTCATTATCGGTGTCTCTTTCTTCCTTCTTGTCTTCGTCATAGACTCTATCTCTCATTATCACTAGCCCTCACCCACTTCCACGTCCTCATTATCATTATTCCTCACCCATTGTCACTATCTCCTTCACTCTCCACATGAAAAAACTGTGAATATCTTCACATGCCTAAATATTTGAAATTTCTTATTAAGATTCAGAGGAAGGTAGAATGAGGTAGCTGAAACCGCAGTTTTCAGCCTTTTAAACAGGAAGATATTTGCCTTTCTTGTGCTTGAACATCCCCCATGAACTATGGACCTTGCCATTGGTGGGGCAGATAGCCGCACCGTAGGTGCAACCACAACGTAAGGGTATCTGTTGAGAAGCCAGACAAACGTGTGGTTCCTGAAGAGGGGCAGCAGCCTTTTTAGTAGTTGCAGGGGCAACAGTCTGGATGATTGACTGATCTGGCCTTGTAGCACTAACCAAAACGGCCTTCCTGTGGTGGTACTGCGAACGGCTGAAAGCAAGGGGAAACTACAGCCGTAATTTTTCCCTAGGGCGTGCAGCTTTACTGTATGGTTAAATGATAATAGCGTCCTCATGGGTAAAATATTCCGGAGGTAAAATAGTCCCCCTTCCGATCTCCGGGCGGGGACTACTCAGGAGGACGTTGTTATCAGGAGAAAGAAAACTGGAGCTCTACTGGAATGTCAGATCCATTAATCGGGCAGGTAGGTTACAAAATTTAAAAAGGGAAATGGATAGGTTAAAGTTAGATATAGTGGGAATTCGTGATGTTCGGTGGAAGGAGGAGGAAGACTTCTGGTCGAGTGAATACATGGTTATAAATATAAAATCAAATAGGGGTAATGCAGGCGTAGGTTTAATAATGAATAAAAAATAGGAATACGGGTAAGCTACTACAAACAGCTTAGTGAATGCATTATTGTGGCCAAGATAGATACCAAGCACACGCCTACCACAGTAGTACAAGTATATATGCCAACTAGCTCCACAGATGACGAAGAGATTGATGAAATGTATGATGAGATAAAAGAAATTACTCATACAGGAAGGGAGACGAAAATTTAATAGTCATGGGTGACTGGCATTCAGTAGTAGGAAAAGGAAAAGAAGGAAACGTAGTAGGTGAATATGGAATGGGCGTAAGGAATGAAAGAGGAAGCCACCTGGTAGAATTTTACACAGAGCATAACTTAATCACAGCTAACACTTGGTTCAAGAATCATGAAAAAGCGTTTTATACATGGAAGAAGCCTTGAGACACTGGAAGTTTTCAGAGAGATTATATAATGGTAAGAAAGAGATTTTGGGACCAGGTTTTAAATTGTAAGACATTTCCAGGGGCAGATGTGGACTCTGACCACAATCTATTGGTTCTGAACTGTAGATTAAAACTGAAAAAATTGCAAAAAGGTTGGTATTTAGGGAGATGCGACCCGGATAAGCTGTCAGAACCAGAGGCTGTAGAGACTTTCAGGAACAGCATTGGGGAAAGACCTAAGTCGAAACAGGACCCCTGGAGTAGACAACATTCCATAAGAACTAGTGATAGCCTTGGTAGAGCATTCCCTGACAAAACTCTACCATCTGGTGAGCAAGATGTATGACACAGGCGAAATACCCTCAGACTTATAGAAGAATATAATAATTCCAATCCCAAAGAAAGCATGTGTTGACAGATGTGAAAATTACCGAACTATCAGTTTAATAAGTCACAGCTGCAAAATACTAACACGAATTTTTTACAGACGACTGGAAAAATCTGGTAGAAGCCGACCTCGGGGATGATCAGTTTGGATTCCGTAGAAATGATTGGAACACGTAAGGGAACACTGACCCTACGACTTATCTTAGAAAATAGATTTAGGAAAGGCCAACCTACGTTTCTGGCATTTGTAGACTTAAAGATAGCTTTTGACAATGTTGACTGGAATACTCTCTTTCAAATTATGATAGTGGCTGGGGTAAAATACAGGGAGCGAAAGGCTATTTACAATTTGTACAGAAACCAGATGACAGTCATAAGAGTCGAGGAGCATGAAAGGGAAGCAGTGGTTGGGAAGGGAGTGAGACAGGGTTGTAGCTTATTCTTAATGTTCTTCAATCTGTATATTGAGCAAGCAGTAAAGGAAACAAAAGAAAAATTCGGAGTAGGAATTAAATTCCATGGAGAAGAAATAAAAACTATGAGGTTCGCCTATGACATTGTAGTACTGTCAGAGACAGCATAGGACCTGAAAGAGCAGGAGAACGGAATGGACAGTGTCTTGAAAGGAGAATATAAGATGAACATCTACAAAGGCAAAATGAGGATAATGGAATGTAGTCGAATAAAATCTGGTGATGCTGAAGGAATTAGATTAGGAAATGAGATGCTTAAAGCAGTAAACGAGTTTTGCTGTATGAGGAGCGAAATAGGTGATGATGGTCGAAGTAGAGAAGATATAAAATGTAGACTGGCAATGGTAAGGAAAGTGTTCCCGAAAAAGAGGAATTTGTCAACAAGGATCATAGATTTAAGAGTCAGTATTTGTATGGAATGTAGCCATGTATGGAAGTGAAACGTGGACGATAAATAGTTTACACAAGAAGAGAATGGAAGCTTTAGGAATTGGGTGCTACAGAAGAATGCTGAAGATCAGATGAGTAGATCACGTAACTAATGACGAGGTATTGAACAGAATTGGGGAGAAGAGAAATTTGTGGCACAACTTGACTAGAAGATAGGATCGGTTGGTAGGACATATTCTGAGGCATCAAGGGATCACCAATTTAGAATTGGAGGGCAGTGTGGATGGTAAAAATCGTAGAGGGAGACCAAGAGATGAATTCACTAAGCAGATTCAGAAGGATGTAGGTTGCAGTAGGTACTGGGAGATGAAGAAGCTTGCACAGGATAGAGTAGCATGGAGAGCTGTATCAAACCAGTGTCTGGATGGAAGATCACAACAACAACCTGCTCCTACAGGAGCATTTTTCAGCTGACTCCCATCTCTTCACTGCCCTAGCAAGGCATATCACTCAGACGAAATGAACTTCATGGGTCAGTAAAATTTTGATAGTTTACGTACGTGAAACTGAAATAAAACGAAATTAATTTTACACCTTCCATCGCATTTTACGTGTGTAATAGGATGACTGGAGTAGGTTACATGGACGAGGTTGTAAGGAGTGGCTGGGTAGAAGAAGGTGGCTGTTCTTAGCAATCTTCCTCTTTATTGTTGGTTCTCCCAATACATTTTCCGGTAGCTCAGCCCCACTGCTCATGTCGTGGTGGAGACGAGCTGATGCTCGCAGTCCAGGGAACGCGATGCCGCGCTCGGCCAGTGGCTGCACAGGCGGTAGAAGGTTAGCAGCACGGGGCGCGGCCCAGATCGCAGACGCGGCGGCTCGTGACGATGCCGGGAGTCGCCGATGCAGCAGCGGGCAACGCTCACCGCCGACCGGTCCTCGGAGACAGCATCACTGATGACGACGACGTGACAGCATCCGAACGCCCAGTCGGTCGAACCGAATGCCGACGCCCAGCTCTGATGCCCTTAAATAGTGCATACTGCTGCTCAATCAGCCGGGTTACGTGGCGGCGTGTTTATTAGAAGGTTCCCAATGAGTTGGCTAATGCAGCCGCGCCACACGCGGCCTGCGCCTGCGTAATTCTGCTAATGCTGCGTTCTGATGGCTGCCGCGCACGTACACACATACCAATGCTCGCTGCAAAATTTTGTCACCTGCATAACGCGCTGGTCAGCCTTCGTCCGCCGTTTGCCATGAGGCTTTCGCATCGCACACTGAAACACACTAAATAACAATTTCGCACCGTATTTCCTAAAAATAGCCCCTTGTCCTCTACACGTGCCAAAGTTTTTTAGATTTCCTTCATTACTAAAACATGTCGCTCCCAAGACCATTCTCATAATAACAGAGACACTTTAGAGCATGTT
This sequence comes from Schistocerca serialis cubense, assembly GCF_023864345.2. Lineage (NCBI taxonomy): Eukaryota > Metazoa > Arthropoda > Insecta > Orthoptera > Acrididae > Schistocerca > Schistocerca serialis. The sequence goes on along the minus strand of NC_064641.1, from coordinate 338,327,925 downwards.
TCTGAGAACTACATCACTTTTTAACTAAGTTTCCACTTGACACTGGATTCTACGTGCGTATTGTACGCCTACAAGTAGAGTAACTTCGAACCTCTGTATATCGGAAACGGATAAAGATATTAGTATAATTCTCAAGATGGTTCGAGACTGGTTCGAGATCGAGATCTGATGAATATCGTAAGACTTTCAGTCATTTGCTGTGCACAGCCATGTTGATATCCGCAGCTCTAGTTGGGTACAAAGGTATGGTTAGAAAACTTCAATTTTTGAGTTCCCTAATAAACTGACCATGAGGAAATAATTTTCAATCTCTGTAGCTCTGAAACAGACAGAGATACCAAGCACATTTTAAACTTTGTTTGACTCTGTATCTTAGGAATATATCATAACAATCTCACCTATTTGCTGTGAATAGCCGTCTTCGACTCCGCAACTCGGTTTTGGTTCGAAAAAATATTAAAAGTGACTTAATTGGGCATTTTTAACGAACCGCCCATGAACTAATGAAAGAGTTTTGAAAACGTGAAGTTGGAATTTCTAGATAAATGCCTAGAGAATATACAGTTAACATTTGACCAATTTTCGGCTGTTTTTTATTATTTAGATTTCGCCTCATACTGGATTTTACTTGCGTATAGTATGCGTAGAAGTAGGGTACCTTTGAACTTGTGTATCTTGGAAACGGATATCAAGAAAATTTTCAAAATTTTTCGAGATCTGGATCTGATGCAATCATCGTAGAAATTTCAGCCATCTACTGTGCGTAGCTGTCTTGGAACCTGGTACTCTGTATGATGTGAAAAATGTAAAACACACTTTCTTGGAGTTTTCTAAGGAATCGTCCATGAAGTAATGGTGCCTTCATACGCCACTAAGGACGCATGGTAGACCACATCAAACGCAAGAAGAGCCAAACGATTTGTTCCATTTGCCTAAGCAGGAGAAAGTGTATAATATTCATAATTTCACCCTGTACTGCAGGACAGTGACACTAACAAAGTGTTGGGTATACAACTGGTCATAGCCCAAGGCTATCCAGGACATTTGATCCTACCATTCTGTCACATTAGAAGCCGAGGTATGAGCCCCGGAGAAATTCCGTTCTTATGCTTTGAGTTTAGTAACCCTGCCACATACTCACCGACTGCCCATCTGAATCTCATAAAACATCGTATTACAAACATAGCCAGGGTTGGAGTCTCTCCTGTGCCACAGTAAACAGAAATTATTCAGTGAATCGCCGGTAGTAACGGCTACAGTTGGCTACAATCCCAGATTCATTGTTAGTATCTTTTCCTACACGTAGAGCTACGTCATTTTATGCGTGACAAATTCAATCGTGGACAGGGGAGCTATTTGTGAGAACTGGTTCCTTGGCAGCACAAACAACAGTTTTGTGTGCCAGTGAGTGGGACAAAACGAACCTACGCACCTCATCTCTTCAGCCGACTTGTCCTGCTTGCTCTGAACTGCAGCCGGCGAGGTATTGTTAAAAAAAAATGAAGGGATGGAATTGAATTAATTGCCAGGACACATCGCCTGGGACTGTTCGACCGGCTGATGCAAATCTATCTATTTGACTTGGGAGTAGATGAATATGCGACGAAATTAGTACAACGGCACAAACATCCAGTAATACAGCGAAGAAAATCACGGGCTCACCCGGGAAACCAACACAGGACTCCGCCAGATGAAAGGAGCTACACAAACAAGTAAACCAAGAGCTGCAGGTGCAGTTGAAATACTAGAGGAGAAACAAAGATTACACAGTCATCAGTAAATAGAGGCAAATGAACCCCCCCCCCCCCCCCCACACCGTGAACGATATACTACTAACGTCCCTCCCAGAACAATTTGGCTTTCCGTTTTCTTAATGATTTGTGGGTTTTCTTTACGCTGGCCCGTGAAGATCAAGTATTAAGGCGTTTATGTGGCTTCCACGCATTCTGCGTAGTGAATTGTCGACACCTTTCGCTTGTAAGCAAGGACATTGCTGTCCTTATGCATAACATTTTGTGGTATCACGTGTAGTCGTAGTTATTACCGTTTTTGTTGCTCTATGGCGCAAAACAGATGAGGTAATAGGCACCCGTGTCACAAATTAAAATGGTTCATTACCGAATGCGTACGGAGTTGATAATACTTAGAGCCTGATCGACTGGAAGAGAGGAACATCCTAAAACGATCACTTCCCCTTTGAGGAGGTTGCTCAAACGGCTGAAAACTAAATTTTCTTCGCCATATTACTACGATGGATAAAATTTAAAATGTGATCTACTTCTCGTATTGTATCCGCTAAAATATGGTATATGATAATTCAGACGAAAACATGCATTAAAGCGTAACCGGTTATAAAATCGGCAGTCTCCCAGAAAGTACTTTATGGTCATCTCGTGTAGTTAATTGAATAATGCAGAACATACTCTTTTGTTAATACCATGTACTGTCAATTTTAGAATTATCAAAAATCATGACACCTAGTAAAGTACGTAATTTTCCCAGGTTTGATTACTTTACAGTCCGTTCAGAGGCGCATGCTAAAATAGTTTAAAACAAAAAAAAATGCGTTTGGGTGTCATTTAAGTTCCCAAGAAACGAGAACTTATTTTACAAATAACTTAAGCTGAGAGTGTTCACTTCTTCGAAATATAGTAGTTGATTATGACATAGACACGTTGAAGCTTCAGTAAATGTATTTTGGTAAGGGATGGAATAGGTAATTAAATTAACTGTACCAATGGGAGCCTTATAACAAACATAAAAAAGGAAATCGAACATTTTCACACAGCACTCCTCTGTGAATAGGACACTCTCACCATCATTTGAATGTCTGTGAACTGCCTTCCGCGTTACTCCGAGGAAGCCAATGATTTCTTAAGCCGTATAATTATGGACAGTGAGACATGGTTTCATCATTTCACATCTGCGAACAAAGAGAGTGTATATGGACAGAGACACGCCTCCACCCTCAGAGGAAGATAAACAAGTCTGTGGCGTCAGTAAGGAAGGTCATGGATACAGTTTTCTTCTGCTACGAAGGTGTTGTGTTCACAGAGTTTATGAAATAGGGCACAACCATTAACGTCGATTAATACTGCTCAACGCTGACATCGTTGGGGAATGCCACAAATTATAGAAGTAGAAAATTATGTAAAGGCATTGTTCTCCTATATGACAATGTAACAATGTAACACTGAAGAAAATCCGATAATTTGCAACCTAATAAGACCATCCAGCATTTAGACGCTTCCCGCACGGTTATCAGATTATCCGGACGTTCGTTATCTGACGATGAGAATTCTCTGCTTGCCAAGGGTGAAAATTTTGTCAGTAGTCCGCGAGTTATGCAAGCGGAAGAAATAATAGCCATTGTAGAAGCATGAATTCGTAATTTGGACAAGGTTACGGCTGAAGAAATCAGTACATAAACTCAAAAAAGTAATTTAACTGTGGTGAGACGAATGCCATGAAACGGCTTCATGATGACGATAGTGTTATCATTCTACCCACTGACCTGCTAAATGCGACGGTTGTTGTGAATGTGATCACTATTACAGTAAGATTAACGACTTATTAGATACGCAAAAGTATAGGAAACATATAGGAAACTAAGTAAAGACACCACTGACAATGTTCTCAGAACTGTTAAGCGATGGATAAAGAAGTCCTCTATCGAACAGAGCGTTCAGAACAGTCTGTTCAATTCAGTTGCGCTCGTACCAAGACTATGAATTGCCGAAAGTGTAAAAAGAACATGTTCCTCTAAGCCCATAGTGAGTGCTACTGGTTCGCCCGCCTATTCGATTGCCAAGTTCTTGACAGCGTTATTTCGACCATGTTTGGACTGTTTGGATTCGTATATCAAGAATTCGGCACATTTTATCAGTAAATTAAATGACACAGTGGTACAGCCGGAGGACGTATAGTTGGTCTTGGAGTGGTGTCGTTATTCACTGTTTTTCCACTAAATGAAGTAGCAAACAGCTGAAGCGGATATTTACTCCCGATGTTGCAGAATTATTTAAATATTGCCTCACAATCACGTTTTTTCAAATGGAACGAAGATATCTGTGAGCAGACGGATGGTGTCGCTATGGGGTGCTCCTTAAGCCCGGTTATGGCGAACTTCTTTACAGAAAATTTCGAGGAGCAGTCATTGGAAACTGCGAATCGGAAGCCAAATGTTTGGTTTCGTTAAGTGGATGATACGTTTGTTTTGTGCCGGCATGGCAGGAAGGAACTAGATCGTTTTCGCAAACCTCTAAACCGGATCAGTCCGAAGAATCAGCGTACCATGAAGGAGGAGGCAGGGGAAACATTCAATTCTTTGATGTACTAATTTTCAAGAAAGAATATGATAGCCTGGGCCACACATTTGCCGAAATTCCTCGCTCACAGATCGTTACCTACACCGATATTCGAACCACCACCCGCAACAAAAGTGACGTGTCATAAAAAGGTTGACGGATAGAGCCAGGAAAATCAGCGAGCCAGAGCGTCTTCACACAGAATTAAAACATCTCACCAATGCATTGCTCAAGAATCAGAAGCTGCGATCCCCCTAGAAAATGTCCTCCGCAGATGGGGATGAAACGTCGATTTTTAAGGTGAAATCCAAATGAAGACGGCAAAATTGCTCGGAACACTTTATTAATTATAATGTAACACTCCACAAGACTTTCAAAACGCAGGCTTTGCTTCAAGGTTTCAATGAGAGGTTAGGAAGCATGCCCCATATAGTCAAGCGACTTCCATATTTTCAACAAGCTAAGAAACGATCTGAAGGGAAAGATGATTTTCCCCAATGAGGACGCCCACATAGGGTCCTCGAAGTACTCCGTAAGATATATGGAGATCTCTGTCATTAATTTACTGAGCGATTGGTAGAGCGTTCCGACAGTTATTTTCATAGACCTTCTAACAATGTCGAAAAATAGCTTCTTGTATCTGTGTCATCTTTAAGGGTAGAGCAGAATTCAATAAAAGTTATTTGACTTGCTGTAAAAATGTGTATGCTTTTTGAAGACATCGTACGTCTATGCGGGCACGCAAACTTATGTCCAAGCCACTCCATCTCCTAGTTCGATATGTGTGGTCTGGTTGTCTCAGAAGCGTTGTCCAGCACCATCTGCTCCTAATGCACCCTCTCCATTAATTATCGGGCTGTCTGGCACGTGCTGTCTTAGATGGAGCCATGGCGACAATGGAATGGCAGTGATCGAAAGCGGTCGCTGAAGCCATTGACACCCATGTCAGTCAGGAATGCAGTCTGACCGACATGAATGCCAACAGTAAGAAAATAAACAAAGCATCAAGTATATGCGTGCAGTATGCTATCACGTATCGAAGTCGCATTTCTAAAATAATGTTATTTTTTTTTGTGGGTTAATACGTCAAACATATTAAACAAACTAATCCGACACTGAAAATTGCAGATAAAAACAGTTAATTTATATTCCTGGCTATAACTGTTTAGTAACTATATGCATGGAAATGTTCAGCAGACAACCAAGAAAACATAGTTAATAACAAGATGTTTCAGTCAGCAACCATTCTGGAACTTCAGTCATCCACCTACCCTGCAGCATGTAGATGCACAGGGTGAGTCACTAACTACTCCCATGTAGAATAATTCCGAAAGTATGATAGTAACTGAAAAGTTTGTGGGACTAATTGAGTGGTATTCCTTATCACATCGGCACTTATCGAAGCACATGCTCGGACAATTCTCTCTAGAAAATCTTCAAGTGTAGTTGGAACGTCTTTATAAACAATGTCTTTTAGGAATCTTCACAAGAAACAATCCAGAGGTGTCAACTGTGGCGAACGAGCCAACCACGACACATCTCCTCCGCGCCCAATCCAACGATTTGGGAATTGTCTCTGCAACTCATTTTCAGCCATCAGCGAAGTATGTGTCGGACACCCATCGTGTTGATACCACTTTCTGTTCCTTGTTCCTAAAGGTATTTTTTCCAATAACAAACCTAGTGTTCCTTGCAGAGATGTGGTGTACTTCCTACCATTAAGATTTCCTTCGATGAAATAGGGATCTACAATTCTTTCCTCCAGAATCCCACCCCATATATTCACCGACCACGAATTTTGGCGTGCCACTTGCCGCACCCAGCATGGATTTTCAGTTGCCCAATGATGCATGTTATTCAAATGAACATATCCATAGTTCGTGAATGTAGACTCGTCAGTAAATAAAATCAAATTAACAAGTGTGTCATCCCTATGAATCTGAAGTTAACTTCAACGGCAGAATTCAATGCGACGCATTCAATCCGTACAAGCTAATTCTTGGTGGAGGCTGATATGGTAAGGATGATATTTATGGCGATGCAGAACAGCAACAACACTACCCTGGCTCATGCCAGATTCACTTGCGATTTGATTTGAACTAACACAAGGATCTTGAACCACAGTGGCAATAGTACCAATTTCCGTTTCCTCGTGAGTAACTTTCCTTTTGCCGGATGAGTTTCCGATGCGTTAAAAATCCAGTTGCTCTTAATTTATCATACACATATTTAAATGTGACGTAGCGTTTAAGTCTCTAGCTCTCACTGAATTTCGTTGGCATTCTCCGTAAAAGAGAAGTATATCGACTTGTTCTTTAAACGAACACATCATTCACATTCGCTTGGTTCGACGATACTAGTCTTACCGTTTATACACTATTGGCCATTAAAATTGCTACACCAAGAAGAAATGCAGGTGACAAACGGGTATTCATTGGACAAATATATTTTACTAGAACTGACATATGATCACATTTTAAAGCAATTTGGGTGCATAGATCCTGAGAAATAAGTACCCAGTAACCTCTGGCCGTAATAACGGCCTTGATACGCCTGGGCATTGAGTCAAACAGAGCTTGGATGGCGTGTACAGGTACAGCTGCCCAAGCAGCTTCAACACGATACCACAGTTCATCAAGAGTAGTGACTGGCATATTGTGACGAGCCAGTTGCTCGGCCACCATTGACCAGACGTTTTCAAATGGTGAGAGATCTGCGGAATGTGCTGGCCACGGCAGCAATCGAACATTTTCTGTATCCAGAAAGACCCGTACAGGACCTGCAACATGTGCTCGTGCAGTATGCTGCTGAAATGTACGGTTTCGCAGGGATCGAATGAAGGGTAGAGCCACGGGTCGTAACACATCTGTAATGTAACGTCCACTGTTCAAAGTGCCGTCAATGCGAACAAGAGGTGACCGAGACGTGTAATTAATGACACCCCACACCATCACGCCGGGTAACACGCCGGTATGGCGATGACGAATACACGCTTCCAATGTGCGTTCACCACGATGTCGCCAAACACGGATGCGACCATCATGATGCTGTAAACAGAACCTGGATTCATCCGAAAAAATGACGTTTTGCCATTCGTGCACCAAGGTTCGTCGTTGAGTACACCATCGTAGGCGCTCCTGTCTGTGATGCAGCGTCAAGGGTAACCGCAGCCATGGTCTCCGAGCTGATACTCCATGCTGCTGCAAACGTCGTCGAACTGTTCGTGCAGATGGTTGTTGTCTTGCAAACGATCCCATCTGTTGACTCAGGGATCGAGACGTGGCTGCACGATCCGTTACAGTCATGCGGATAAGATGCCCGACATCTCGATTCTAGTGATACGAGGCCTATAGGATCCAGCACGGCGTTCCGTATTACCCTCCTGAACCCACCGATTCCATATACTGGTAACAGTCATTGGATCTCGACCAAAGCGAGCAGCAATGTCGCGATACGATAAACCGCAATCGTGGTAGGCTACAATTCGACCTTTATCAAAGTCGGAAACGTGATGGTACGCATTTCTCCTCCTTACACGAGGCATCACAACAACGTTTCACCAGGCAACGCCGGTAAACTGCTGTTTGTGTATAAGAAATCGGTTGGAAACTTTCCTCATGTCAGCACGTTGCGGGTGTCGCCACCGGCGCCAGCCTTGTGTGAATGCTCTGAAGAGCTAATCATTTGCATATCACAGCATCTTGTTCATGTCAGTTAAATTTCGCGTCTGTAGCACGTCATGTTCGTGGTGTAGCAATTTTAATGGCCAGTAGTGTATTAATGCTGTATTGCCTATTGCACGTTAGATAGATACGCCGTATTCGGCGAATATTTACTTTTTGTACGCTGTACGAGAGAGAAATGTCAGAGCATGTGATTGATAAGTGCCGATGTGATAAGGAATATCACTCAATCCAGGATAAGGAGATTGCAGCACTGCATTGATACCAGTGCTCATCAATTCGAACACATTCTGTAAATGGACGTTCTTGCCACCGTTGTGACATTCGTTGACCTTCAAAGACCTTACCGTTACACATCATTGGATTCGTCTCGATAGCCGCTATCACAAAATCGTTGCTTGGTGCCTCGCTCACATGAATTGTTTTCGTCTACATTCGCTGTAGCACTTGTGAATCTGTTATTTGGTCATATATAATACAGTAGTATTTCATCGTCTTCTCATAATCTTCTTCTTCTTCTTCTTGTGCTTATTTTTTAAGGGATTTTGGCGACACCACGGTGCATCTGTAGCCTACGAACAGCTATATGCAATAGCTGTTTTACACCTTTCCTTCAATTACCAACTGTAGGACCAAATATTTAATGTTCCGTGGTAAAAGTCCTATGTTGCGTAATACATGTCGTAAGCGAGCAGTTTTTATTCGATTAAACATTGTTGACATTTCTCGCGGTTTGTCTATTCTTCGCAGTACTTCGATATTAGCTACTTTGCATCGACAGTGTTTTATACAGTCCTCGGTGAAACCACATTTAAAGAACCTTAATGTTCCTTGCTGTTATTTAGTGTCTATCCATCAGAACCATATACAATTACAGACTATATGTAGCATCATTCAAATCGATCTCGTTCTGTACTTGTGAGAACTTTCTTATATCTTACGAAGGCGTTACGGGCCTTCTTCAGCCGACATTTTATCTCAATATCTGTTCTACAATCTTCACAGATACATATTCCAAGGTATTTAAATTTGTGTACTCTTTGTTTTAAGAGACGACTGAATAGTATATTTGTGTTTTTCAAGCAGTCGGGCTGTCGAGTGACTATCATAAAACTCTTCTTAATAGTCACACTTTGATTACTGCTGAAATCTCCTACTACGCCGACGAATTACTGAAGATAATTTTAATTATCAGCAGTCAGTACTGTACCATCATCATAGCGAATGTTTATGACCAGGACTCTGTCAATCTTGAAGCATGTTTACATATCATGCTGCGCTTCGTGAAAACCAGTCTGAGTACAGACTGATCAACATTAGTGACAGAAAGCATCCTTATAGGAATCCTCTACTGATACTAACCAAGTCAGTGACCCTTATTACTAGACTTGACCTGTGCTGTCCATTACAGTGCATTTCCTTCTGATCTATATCCATTCTTGTGTGATATTATATAAGTTTATGATGTTGTGCTCTATTGAACGCGTTTTCGTAATAAATAAAATATAGGCATATATGCTTATCCTCATCATAGCAGTCTTGCACTAGAACTCGTAGTGCCACAATTATTTCCCTTGCAATAATACTTTTAGCTAACGTTCTTCCCGAAGTGGTACCACCGGTTCCCGTCAGCTCTCCGATGTTAAGCATCGTCGGGCTGGGCTAGCACTAGCATGGGTGACTATCCGTCTGCCGATCGCTGTTGGCAAGTGAAATACACTGAGCCCTTGTGAGGAAAAATTAGGAGCTACTTAAGTGAGAAGTAGCAGCGGCTCCGGTCTCGTAAACTGACATACGGCTGGGAGAACGGTGTGCTGACCACATACCCCTCCATATCCGCATTCAGTGACGCCTGTGGGCCGCGGATGAAACGCTACCGGTCGGTATTGTCCGGACTTCATGGCATTTTCCGGCCGAGTTTAGTTACCTTCGCTAAGCGCAAACTGTGTCTTGCCAGCGGCACTACGACATTTATCATTAATGTAAACTTTGATCAACGATTTTAAGAAATATTTTCAAGGAATGTCTCATAAGACTAAAGAGTCCATTATCTTCACATCTTCCAGTATTCTTCTTTTTAGATAAGGGAATGAAAGCTGATAATAGCCAATGGGCATGGTAAATAACTTGTATCATAACTTTTGTTCAAAGAGCTGTATGAAACTCTCATACCTTCTTCATCAAGAAGTTTAATTATTTCCATTGGAATTTCCACAAGTCCTGTTGCTTTATTGATTTTTGAGTTTCATATGATCTTCTTGATTACTTTTACATAAGGAGAGCTGTTACTTTGTTATCTGAGAGATTTCAATGTTTGGTCTATCATTGGAGAGTATGTTCTTAATATAGGGTTCCAATATCTTTTTTCTTTTTCGGACTCTCAAAATCTATATATCTCCGCGGTTTCTCTTAGCTTCTTTAGTTAAAACCGTTATGTGAAGATTTCGAGCTTTCAGTTTCTTCACGTTAGTGCTGTAACTACTCAGATTTGGTTGCTCTGATCTTTGATCTTACAAGTTTCTGAATATTACTGAAATTAATTATATCTCTCTGGGCTCTACGTTTACACAGTTCATGCATCAATGACAGAAGTTTTCAATCCCTACTCTTATACTTTTCTCGATCAATCAGAGATGTCCTAGTTCCCACTAGTTTACTTTTGATACCCACGCCCACTTCACTTTTCAGTTCAAAGTGTTTAAATTTTAGTTAGCTCTCTTCATTAGTTGAGTTGTTTCTTTGAGTTTTACGACTTTTGTTTTTAGATAATCTGTACTTACTATACAGGGTTACAGGGTGAGTCGCTAACGATTGCCACCAAGAATAACTCTGAAAGTATGAGAGGAGCTGAAAATTTTGTGGGACAAAAGCTGCATGGGACAACGGGGGCCATAATATGACGTAGTTTTTTGTTGCTAGGTGGGGTCGCTTTAGAAACTTTTTCTTAAATGGGATGCTATAGTATGGTACTTATTTTCTGATAGCGGCTATCGAGATCTAATGATGCGTAACTGGTCTTTGAAGGTCAACGAAGGTCACAATGGTGGCATGAACGTTCATTTACCGAAGGTGTTCGAAGTGATGAACATTAGTGTCAATGCAGTGCTGCAATCTTCTTATCATGGATTGAGTGGTATTCCTTATCACATCGGCACTTATCAGTCACATGCTCTGACAATTCTCTCTCGTATAGCGTGCAAATAGTAAATTTTAGCCGAATAGTTTCAAATTTGTGCTTGAAATATGTTGCGGAATTAACCGCCTTCCTAGCCCGTAATTAACGAAAACGCCTTGCCCAGTCAGTAGTCCCGCAATCCAGCGAGATTTAAAAAGAACACAACCCACCTACGTTGACAAGAAAGGGGAGACATTGGATGAACAAAATTTCATTCTAATACGACTGACGTCGGTCCGATTCAGAAAGAATATGTTAAGCAAAGCTTCCCACAAAGAATCAGCACAGATTCAGAAATAAATGAATGAGAAGCAGAGTATCGTGTAAGTTTTACAGGTATAACATACACAATATTGTGCTTCTCATTTATTATTACATTGATCCAGATAGAAGGGAAGTAAGAATCAGTGAATGTGAACAAAAGAATATTCGCAGTAGCCCCAGGCTGTTCTGTTGATGGAATATATCTTGAAAACTGTAGACGCTGGTAAAGAGGTAACTTCCTCTCCTAGGTATCCTAAGGGCAATATAGCACATATTTCACAGGCTGTCTTTACAATTATGTGATTGGTTCGGTAAATATGTGACTAGAAAAACCCAGTTAGTTAAACTAGGCGCCGTATGTTCAGCAGAAATGGTATTAACGTTGGGTCTGCCCCTAGAAAGCGTACTTAACTGAAGATACTGTTGTTCACAGAAAATTCTCGTCTTATCGTTAGGCTCACAGGAAGTCTTGCACTAAATTATTACTTACTGAAACGAATAAAAATTTCTTTCAATGCAGAGAAATGTAAGATGACTGCTATTATATAGAGAATGCAGCTGAGAGTATCCGATTACTCGCCTGGCAGTAAACATTTTGCAGGCACACCGTCGTATATGTATAAGGGGAGTTCAGAAGAAAACGAGACGGAGGCATAATTACAGAACCCAGTACATGTATGTTAGAAGTGTTGATCCTGGCTGTTGAGCCACTTTTCCCACTGTGACGCAAGCCGGTTAACAGTTGTCTCATAAAATTCCTGGGGCTGCCATGTTAATCAGTTCCGCACGCACAGCTAGAATCGTTTGCCCCTCAGAGCCACTTTAATGGGACCAAAAATGGCGTAATCACAGGGAGACAGGTCCGGACTGCGTGGAGGGTGGCCGAGACTCAAAACGACCAGTGAATCTCACCTGTGGGATAATTCTCCTCCAGGAGATCACAGTCGTAGCACTCCGGTACAAATCCAAATGGCAATGTCTCTTCCAACCTCCATGCAGTCCGGACTAACATACAGGTACTGTTTTCTGTAATCATGCCTCCGTCTCGTTTCTTTTTGAACGCCCCTTATATTTAGTGGCAGTAAAAATAAACTATCAGTGTAATAGATAGCACCATTCTTCAAATGCAGAATGAATACGAGGCAATTTATGTAATAAAGCAAATGTACCTGATGATACCCGAGTACATGATTAGTGATATACATCTAGAACACAGTGTAATCTACATCTGTATCTTCATACACATTATGCAAGCAGTCGTTTGGTGCGTGGCGAAAGGTACACTCTAACACTCTTAGTCATTTCCTTTTCATCCACTAGCAAACAGAGCCAGGGAAAAACGATTTTTTATATGTCTCCGCATCAGCTGTAATTTCTCTTCCCTTCATGGTCTTTACGTTAGATGACGTCCTGGCACAGTAGAATCGCTCTGCAGTCGGCTTCAAATCCCAGTCCTCTAAATGTTCTCAGTAGTGTTCCTCGAAAAAACGTCGACTTCCATCCACGGATTTCCATTTGAGTTCCCGAAGCATCATCGCAATAGTTGCGTGTTGCAGGAGCCTACCGGTAAAAATTTAGCAGCCCCCTCCAAATTGTTTCGATGACTTTCTTTAATCCCATCTGGAGCTGATCACAAACACTTGAGCATGACTGAAGAATCTATCGCCCTAGCACCCTATATGCGATCTCGTTTAGAGATGAACCAAACTTTTCAAAAATGCTCACAATAAACCGAAGTCGACTATTCACCTTTCAAAGCACAATCCCCACATGCTCGTTCCATTTCATATCGCTTTGTACTGCTACGTACAGATATTTAAAGGACGTGACTGTGTCAAGTAGCTACAAATGCTATATTCGAATATTTCGAGTTTGCTTTCCTACACTTCTGCATTAATTTACATTTTTCAACATTCGTAGCTAGGTGCCATTAACCACACCAACTGCAAATGTCTTAAGTCGTCTTGTATCCTCCTACAGGCAGCCAACGACGGCATGTTCCCGTTCACCACACCATCATCAGCAAGCAACAGCAGACTACTGCACAACCTGTCCATTTATGTGCGTAGAAACTAATAATGGCCCTGCCACATTTCCCTGTAACACTCCTGACGGCACCCTCGCCATCGTATTTGGTTCTATTACTTGAGAAGTTTTCGAGTCACTCACGTATCTGGGAAGCTATTCCATATGCTCGTACATTTGTTAACAGTCTGCATTGAGGCAGCGTGTCAAATGCTTTTCGTAAACCAAGAAACCTGCACTCTGCCTGTTGTCCTCCATCCATAGTTCGCAGTATATCATGTGAGAAAATGGCAAGCTGAGTTCCACATGAGCGATACTTTCTAAAACCTCGATGATTCGTGGTCATGAGCTTTTCTGTCTCAAGGAAATTTCTTGTATACTAACTCTGAATATGTTCAAGATATCAGCAGAAAATCGATGTTAAGTATAATGCTCTGCAGTCTTGCAGTTATTTTCTTTACCCTCCTTACATTCAGGAATCACGTGCACTTTCTTCCATTCAATTGGGTCTTAGCGCTGGGCGAGAGAGTCGTGATAATTTCAAGCTAAGTAAGGGACCAATGCCGTTAGTACTCTCCGTAAAACCGAAATGGATTCCATCCGGACCTGGCGACTTACTTCTTTTCAACACTTTGATAATCTCTATAAACACTGAATATAATTCCATCATTTTTTTCCTGATCCTCGGTCTTCTGACTGGTTAGATGCGGCCCGCCACGAATTCCTCTCCTGCGCTAACCTCTTCATCTCAGAGTAGCACTTGCAACCGACGTCCTCAATTATTTGCTGAAAGTATTCCAATCTCTGTCTTCCTCTACAGTTTTTATCTCTACAGCTCCCTCTAGTAACATTGAAGTCATTCCCTCATGTCTTAACAGATGTCCTATCATCCTCTCCCATCTCCTTATCAATGTTCCCCATATGTTCCATTCCTCTCCGATTCTGTCCGGAACCTCCTCATTCCTTACCTTATCAATGTACCTAAAATTCAACATTTGTCTGTAGCACTACATCTTAAATGCTTAGATTCTCTTCTGTTCCGGTTTTCCCACAGTCAATGTTTCACTACCATACAATGCTGTACTTCAGACGCACATTGTCAGAAATTTCGTTCTCAACTTAAGGCCGATATTTGATATTAGTAGACTTCAATTGGCCAGGGATGCCCTTTTTGCCATGGCTAGTCTGCTTTTGATGTCCTCCTTGCTCCGTCCGTCATTGCTTATTTTAGTGCCTAGGTAGCAAAATTTCTTAACTTCATCTACTCCCTGACCATCAGTCCTGATGTTAAGTTTCTCGCTATTGTCATTTCTTCTACTTCTCATTACCTTCGTCTTTCTTATATTTGCTCTCAATCCACACTCAGTACTCATTAGACTGTTCATTCCGTTCAACAGATCATGTAATTATTCTTCACTTTCATTCAGGATAGCAATGTCATCAGCGAATCGTATCATTCATATCCTTTCACCTAGAATTTTAATTCCACTCCTGAAGCCTTCTTTTATTTCCATAATTGCTTCCTCGATATACAGATTGAACAGTAGGGGTGAAAGGCTACATCCTTGTCTTACACCCTTTTTAATAAGAGCACTTCGTTCTTGGTCGTCCACTCTTAATATTCCCTTTTGGCTGTTGTACCTATTGTACATGACCCCTCTCTCCCAACAGCTTTACACCTACTTTTCTCAGAATTTCTAACGTCTAGCACCATTTTACATTATCGAAACCTTTTTCCTGGCCGACGAATCCTATGAAAATGTCATAATTTTTCTTTAGTCTTGCTTCCATTATTAACTGCAACATCAGAATAGCCTCTCTCGTGCCTTTACCTTTCCTAAGGCCAAACTAATCGTCATTTATTGCGTCCTCAATTTTCTTTTCCATTCTTTGTATATTGTTCTTGTAAGAAACTTGGATGCACGAGCTGTTACGCTGATTGTGCGATAATTCTCGCACTTGTCAGCTCATTCTGTCTTCGGAATTGTGTGGATGATGCTTTTGCGAAAGTCAGATGGTATATTGCCAGACACATACATTCTAAACACCAACGTGAATAGTCGTTTTGTTGCCACTTACGCCAATGATTTTAGAAATTCTGATGGAATATTATCTATCGCTTCTGCCTAATTTGATCTTAAGTCCTCCAAAGTTCTTTTAAATTATGATTCTAATACTGGATTCACTATCTCTTCTGAATCGACCCCTGTTTCTTCCGCTATCACCTCAAACAAATCTTCCCCATCATAGAGGTGCTCAATGTATTCTTTCCACCTATCCGCTCTCTCCTCTGCATTTAACAGTGGAATTCCCGTTGCATCCTTAATGTTGTCGCCCTTGCTTCTAATGTCACCGGAGGTTGTTTTGACTTTCCTGTGTGCTGAGTCTGTCCTTCCGACAATCATTTTTTTTTCTATATCTTCATATTTTTCCTGCAGCCATTTCGTCTTAGCTTTTCTTCAGTTCCTATTTATTTCATCCCTCAGTGACTTGTATTTCTGTATTCCTTAGTTTCCCGGAACGTTTTTGTACTTCCTCCTTTCATCGATCAATTGAAGTATTTCTTCTGTTACTCGTGTTTTCTTCGTAGTTACTTTCTTTGCACCTATGTTCTCCTTCCCAACTTCTGAGATGGCACTTTTTAGAGATGTCCATTCCTCTTCAACTGTACTGCCTACTGAGCAATTCCTTGTTGCTTTATCTATAGCCTTAGAGAGCTTCAAGCGTATCTCGTCATTCCTTAGTGCTTCCGTATCCCACTCCTTTGCATATTGATTCTTCCTGACTTCCATCATACTACAACTAAATGATGTCAGCTCATTGTCTGAGTGAGATGCTAACAATTGCAGATGTGTTGATTTCAGCAGATACACTAGCCTAGCCTGCTTGACTGGTTTAGTAACGATACTTACCACAGTCGCTAAGAAGTCATTATCATTGCTAATCACCGTCTCTATACTGTCTCCGTCGATAAGGCGTCGATGATATATATTTGGGGATTATAGCGATTAGTGATATCAATATTAGATACGGTGAATGGAAGAATTATGAGTATATTTGCCGGAGTGTCCTGGGCTTGTATTCCACAACAACAAAGAAAATTGCGGACAAGACACTTGTGAGACCAATTTTAAAGTGTGATTACGATATTTTTAGTTCTTATGAAGTAAACATGGTCGCAACCATGCAACAGATTAACAGACGCTCTGTGGGAGCACTACAGATATTTATACCCGCTTGAACTTACAACAGGAATTCTTGGTGCAAGGACTCCGGAGCTCATGATATTACGTTTGTGGAGATCAGGAACGTACCGGGTTAAACGGACTGTCCTTCCTACCTCACTTTATACGAGTACGTGAAACAATAGGGAATCACCTATCTTGGTCCGAGGTAAACTCTACCATGTACTGTACAATTGCTCTCTGTTATAAAGATGTGGATATAGATTCTTCCACGCATTCATGATACAACAAAGATAAGGCTTTAATGAACTTTGTACTTAAAACGTTCTATCCGATCATTCAGTTTATAAAATAATTTAATATATTTCTGTGTACTCAGTTATATGTTCACGCACATGAGGTGAAGCCCGTTTTCAGTATCTGCTCTTCATAGATAACGTGCAGCTCTACCCACGGCACAACACGCCTTAAGATAACATGTTTTTTAATGGACATACGCTAACTAGAACTTACTTGTTGTTATGTATGACAGCAAAATGTCATTTGCCTCATTAATTGTTAGACGTAATTTTGTTTATGGTGGAGGATACGTAATATTTTACCAGTCCCTAAAACCAACATGGTGTACTGCTAGTCTGACCAATTTACGTTGTGCCTTGTTCCATTCTTTTTCTCTCTATCACACAGTGCAGGTTTTACTGTATTTCATTACTTCTTACATAGAGCGTTGTAGTATTCGTATCTGTATATAGACTTCTGTCTTCTAGTGTTTCAGATAGTACGCATGACTTTCGATCTCATGCTTGTTTCATCGCTTTACAATATCAATGTCTTGTTCAGCCTTTATACGTATAAGACTTTGCTAATACATTATTACCTCCTAAGTCCTGCGTAAAATGGTTCCGCATCTGTATCATAATAAGTTGGACAAAGTTACCAAATTCTGACATGTTAGTTACTTGACATGGTACATCGGACACCAAGCCGGCCCAACAAATTCGTAGCTGATTCCGAAAGTGAATTCATACAGTGTGAAGAATCAGCAACATACTCGTTGTTCTTTAATATGTGATGCACGGAGACTTATTCTTACACAGTTCTTAATTACGATCTTGTATATTTCTAGGACGTAACTCATTCATTTATGAAAACTGCTTATAGTATTAGTAATTTATCGTATTGACTGTATGATTTAGCCAAAATATTGTCAAAGATAGCCTGCAGAATCCTTCTCTCAGGTCAGGAATGTGTGACAGTTTTGCTTTTGTCATTTCGGAATGCACGCCATACTACGCTTCATGGAAGTATAACAGTATTCAATCAGATTTTAGAAAAGTTAAATGCTCCCACACAGTGTACGCTCCAAAACGTGTAAATTTTAAAACGCACGAAAGAATCATATGAAAATTCGTCAGAAAGAAATGTACAGCATGTGTGTTGTCAACAAATTTCACGTTTTATAAGACTTAACATCGTTTCATGTATGTTTAAGCTGAGTAAAAAAAGGTGAGTGACGTGAATTTACGCATTATTGAATGAAAAGCTTTTCTTTATCTTAGAAGTATACCTACCCATGGGATACACTACATTTCTGACCAGCTCTGAATGTGTTGTAGTATAAAGTGAAAAAACCGACAGATACATTTTTGAGCTTGCCCATATGGCCATTAACAGGGCACAACACCCCGAAAAGTAAGGTCTCCAATATTTTTATAAGTACAGAACTCTGTTTGTGTGGCAGTTGGTCACACTGTTGAGAAGAGTGCTTCACACGCTGTGTGTAAGCATGTGCACGCCGCACTGAGGAGCACGGTCTTGTTTTGGCAGCCGTTGAGAACGGAGCTCCCGTTGGATGTTACCGCCAAGTGCGAATTGCTCGCAGTTATTCGGTTTTTGAACGCAAAGGGGACTGTTCCGATTGAAATCCATTGCCAATTAACGGAAGTGTATGGTGAGTCGTGCATGGATGTCAAACATGTTCGTAAGTGGTACAGAGAGTTTGCACCTGGTCGGATCGAAATTCACGGCGAACAAAGGAGCGGGAGACCGTCAATTTCTGAGGAGACAGTGCTGAATGTTGAGCAAACCATGAGTGAAGATCGGCGGATCACCCTGCATGATCTCTGCACGTTGGTTACTGAGGTTTCCCGAAGCACCGCTCACAGAATTTTAACAGAAACATTGAACTCCCGGAACGTGTGCGCAAAATGGTTGCCACGCATGCTGACTTGACTGAGGACCACATGCGGCAACGAGTTGATGCTTCCCGCGCATTTCTTCACCGCCTTGCAGCCGAACAAGACACCTTTCTGGGCTCTATTGTCATGGGAGACGAAACCTGGGCATACCACTTTACACCTGAGACCACGCAACAATTATGCCAGTTCATAACTTTCTGAACAGCATGGTGTCGAGCTGGTATGACATGGGCATACAAAAACCGCCACAGCGTCTACAAAAATACATCGACAGAAATGGTGATTATGTCGAAAAATAGCTAAATGTTCAAGCTGTAAACTGATGTAAACCATTGTAGAAATAAACAGATCTATGTACTTATACAAAAACAGGAGACCTTACTTTTGGGATTACCCCCGTACTTCCGTGCGAACACCGTTTAAATGGTAGCATATAATAAAAAAATTCAAATATAAGTTCTACAGTATTTAATATAGTAGCAGTGCACCGAGACTAGCTGTCGAAATCCCCCCCAAAAAAATCGTTCAAATGGCTCTGAGCACTATGGAACTTACCTTCCGAGGTCATCAGTCCCCTAGAACTTAGAACTACTTAAACCTAACCAACCTAAGGACATCACACACATCCATGCCCGAGGCAGAATTCCAAACTGCGACCGTCCGAAATACCCTTCCCCTCAATGTTATGTTTTTTATTTCGAGTTCTGATTAATAGCATAGCGTATGCCATCGCTAGTACCAAATTCAGTCGTATATGATGAAGTGATATTCCAAAGATTCATTTGTCAGAGATAAACTAGAAATCTAGAAATATCTCCTTATCGTTGTACGAGCTCCCCATATGTGTCCGCTTCAGTGCAAATTGTCTTGCTGAGTTATTTAATAAATCTTACCCAGATAGATATATTCTAAATTTATACTCTATATGTAGTACTGTATATATAATTTTGCCTTTAATTTTACGAAATGTAAAATATTTCCTGTTGTATTCATGTTTTCTTTCGACATTCCGTGTAATTTTTTTTCTAGTTGTAATCATTCCCAATTCAGTTATGTTTTATCTGAAATAATTTGTACATTATTGATATGGCAGTAATATAAAGCTCTACAATAATGAGGAAGCCCAGAATTGTTTTGGTGAAAAAATGTATAACGTCTTTTATTTTGCGCACCAAGCACATTGGGCAGTTGCAGTTTCACGACAGGAGCGAAAAGGAAGAGTCGATTCCCCCTCTCCTTGCCTCGCACAATCAACGTTACCCAAGCACACAGGCAGCGGAGTGGCGACAAGAAGTGCGAGGGAAACGCTGTATGGAAAGGTGGCAAGTTCACATCACAGATTGTGATGCTGACGAGTGTTGGACGCCCAATTTAGCGAAGAAATTTCTCTCGTACCACGACTAGAAGATCTGATTAAAGACGCTATTGATAGTGACATTTGTGTAGAGTCTCATCATTTTAAGATTTAAAGACGAAACTGATCATAGGTTAACTGAAGAACATATTAAACAAGATTATGAAACAACGGTGCGCGTCGACAAAAAAGCAAAATGAGACATAGGCCTAGAGTATAACCAAAGAGCTCTTACACTTTGGCGCTTTGGTAAAAAAAAATTGAAACTCTAAGTCACAGATAGTGAAGGATCCAAAAGAGAGAAGATGTGTATAAACGGGAAGCACAAATTGCTGCAGGTGGAACGAGAAATTAATAGTTATTGGGTATTTCCAAGCAAGTAGATTTCAAATTTACGTGGACAGGTTAGTAACGATACAGTATCAGGATGTAAAGAGGTGGCTTTGCAAGCGAGAGATGATGGTAATTTTTCACGGCATTTGTTCAAGGGTTCTTCAAAACGTATTCATAATTTCAAAGTTAGATACCGGACTGTTTCGAGGAAAATCATAAATTCGTTACTCACGCGCATATAGCGAATAAGGAAGAATAGAAGGGAAAAGTTTACATATTTGTGGAGATCGTGAAATCGAAAATTGTTCATTAGGGAGACCGGACGTATAATACTGACCAGTCCTGTTTCAATTAGGAAATGCGTACAGTACGAACATTATCGATCAGAGGAACACCAAAAGTAGAAACTGTACAAAAATCTCTGAATGCCTTAACACACAGTTATGCGATATATACGGAAGTAGAGGTTTAATGCCCTGCTTGCTCAGGGGTTTGAAAGAAAAAGATGGCAACTTCGGATTAAAAGCTGAAAAAGACGTATACAAAGCCGATAATACCATTGTGTTCGCTTCTACGTCCGGTAAATTGACAACGGGGCTCACAGTGAAAATGGATAAACTGGTTTATGTAGATAATATAGATGAAAATTGTGTTTTGTGTTGAGATTCATGTACCAGGAAGAACTAAAAAAGTACTGAACACCATTTATAAACATGGAAAAGAGTCGAACATTTTAACGATTCCTGCCGGAGCGATCGGAAAGATTCAGCCAGTAAACGGCCGTGGTAAAATTTCTTGAAACATTTCTGAGACGTAATTATATTCTGTAATTACGATGTTAACTTGCATTTAAGAACGAATATTCTAAGAATTCAGTAACTCATTCACAGTCTTCCTCTTCCAGATTCGTCGACTTTTTTATGTATGCATGGAACAAGAGTGGTTACATTGAACAAAAACCACATAAACGTGAGAGACCTGTTCACTTTTGGTTTAAAACAGTGATCCTGTTTCTAAACCCTGTCACGAAACTGTAATTGTCTGATGTGCTTAGTGTTCAAAATCAAAATGCATTTAGCATTTTCTTCACCGAAACTATTCCTGACTTCCTCATTACTGTACAGATTCATAACCTTATTTCAAAAATAAGCACAAACAATTTCATCTACATCTACATCTACATCTACATTTATACTCCGCAAGCCACCCAACGGTGTGTGGCGGAGGGCACATTACGTGCCACTGTCATTACCTCCCTTTCCTGTTCCAGTCGCGTATGGTTCGCGGGAAGAACGACTGTCTGAAAGCCTCCGTGCGCGCTCTAATCTCTCTAATTTTACATTCGTGATCTCCTCGGGAGGTATAAGTAGGGGGAAGCAATATATTCGATACCTCATCCAGAAACGCACCCTCTCGAAACCTGGCGAGCAAGCTACACCGCGATGCAGAGCGCTTCTCTTGCAGAGTCTGCCACTTGAGTTTGTTATACATCTCCGTAACGCTCTCACGGTTACCAAATAACCATGTGACGAAACGCGCCGCTCTTCTTTGGATGTTCTCTATCTCCTCCGTCAACCCAATCTGGTACGGATCCCACACTGATGAGCAATACTCAAGTATAGGTCGAACGAGTGTTTTGTAATCCACCTCCTTTGTTGATGGACTACATTTTCTAAGGACTCTCCCAATGAATCTCAACCTGGTACCCGCCTTACCAACAATTAATTTTATATGATCATTCCACTTCAAATCGTTCCGCACGCATACTCCCAGATATTTTACAGAAGTAACTCTTACCAGTGTTTGTTCCGCTATCATATAATCATACAATAAAGGATCCTTCTTTCTATGTATTCGCAATACATTACATTTCACTATGTTAAGGGTCAGTTGCCACTCCCTGCACCAAGTGCCCATCCGCTGCAGATCTTCCTGCATTTCGCTACAATTTTCTAATGCTGCAACTTCTCTGTATACTACAGCATCATCGGCGAAATGCTGCATGGGACTTCCGACACTATCTACTAGGTCATTTATATATATTGTGAAAAGTAATGGTCCCATAACACTCCCCTGTGGCACGCGAGAGGTTGCTTTAACGTCTGTAGACGTCTCTCCATTGATAACAACATGGTGTCTTCTGTTTGCTAAGAACTCTTCAATCCAGCCACACAGTTGGTCCGATATTCCGTAGGCTCTTACTTTGTTTATCAGGCGACAGTGCGGAACTGTATCGAACGCTTTCCGGAAGTCAAGAAAAATAGCATCTACCTGGGAGCCTGTATCTAATATTTTCTGGGTCTCATGAACAAATAAAGCGAGTTGGGTCTCACCCGATCGTTGTTTCCGGAATCCATGTTGATTCCTACATAGTAGATTCTGGGTTTCCAAAAACGACATTATACTCGAGCAAAAAACATGTTCTAAAATCCTACAACAGATCGACGTCAGAGATATAGGTCTATAGTTTTGCGCATCTGCTCGACGACCCTTCTTGAAGACTGGGACTACCTGTGCTCTTTTCCACTCATTTGGAACCTTCCGTTCGTCTAGAGACTTGCAGTACACGGCTGTTAGAAGGGGGGCAAGTTCTTTCGCGTACTGTGTGTAGAATCGAATTGTTATCCCATCAGGTCCAGTGGACTTTCCTCTGTTGAGTGATTCCAGTTGCTTTTCTATTCCTTGGACACTTATTTCGATGTCAGCCATTTTTTCGTTTGTGCGAGGATTTAGAGATGGAACTGCAGTGCGGTCTTCCTGTGTGAAACAGCTTTGGAAAAAGGTGTTTAGTATTTCAGCTCTACGCGCGTCATCCTCTGTTTCAATGCCATCATCATCCCGGAGTGTCTGGATATGCTGTTTCGAGCCACTTACTGATTTAACGTAAGACCAGAACTTCCTAGGATGTTCTGTCAAGTCAGTACATAGAATTTTACTTTCGAATTCACTGAACGCTTCACGCATAGCCCTCCTTACGCTAACTTTGACATCGTTTAGCTTCTGTTTGTCTGAGAGGTTTTGGCTGCGTTTAAACTTAGAGTGAAGCTCTCTTTGCTTTCGCAGTAGTTTCCTAACTTTGTTGTTGTACCACGGTGGGTTTTTCCCGTCCCTCACAGTTTTACTCGGTACGTACCTGTCTAAAACGCATTTTACGATTGCCTTGAACTTTTTCCATAGACACTTAACATTGTCAATGTCGGAACAGAAATCTTCGTTTTGATCTGTTAGGTAGTCTGAAATCTGCCTTCTATTACTCTTGCTAAACAGATAAACCTTCCTCCCTTTTTTTTATATTCCTACTAACTTCCATATTCAGGGATGCTGCAACGGCCATATGATCACTGATTCCCTGTTCTGTACATACAGAGTCGAAAAGTTCCGGTCTGTTTGTTGTCTGTAGGTCCAAGATGTTATCTCCACGAGTCGGTTCTCTGTTTAATTGCTCGAGATAATTTTCGGATAGTGCACTCAGTATAATGTCACTCGATGCTCTGTCCCTACCACCCGTCCTAAACATCTGAGTGTCCCAGTCTATATCTGGTAAATTGAAATCTCCACCTAAGTTTATAACATGTATTCCAAATTTTCTCTCAGTTGTTCTGCCACTAATGCTGCTGAGTCGGGAGGTCTGTAAAAGGAGCCAATTATTAACCTAGCTCGGTTGTTGAGTGTAACCTCCACCCATAATAATTCACAGGAACTATCCACTTCTATTTCACTACAGGATAATCTACTGCTAACAGCGACGAACACTCCACCACCGGTTGCATGCAATCCATCCTTTCTAAACACCGTCTGTACCTTTGTAAAAATTTCGGCAGAATTTATCTCTGGCTTCAACCAGCTTTCTGTACCTATAACGATTTCGGCTTCGGTGCTTTCTATCAGCGCTTGAAGTTCCGGTACATTACCAACGCAGCTTCGACAGTTTACAATTACAATACCGATTGCTGCTTGGTCCCCGCATGTCCTGACTTTGCCCTATTCTGTACTTGCCCAAGGCCATCTAACCTAAAAATCCGCCCAGCCCACGCCACACAACCCCTGCTACCCGTGTAGCCGCTTGTTGCGTGTAGTGGACTCCTGACCTATCCAGCGGAACCCGAAACCCCATCACCCTATGGCGCAAGTCGAGGAATCTGCAGCCCACACGGTCGCAGAACCGTCTCAGCCTCTGATTCAGACCCTCCACTGGGCTCTGTACCAAAGGTCCGCAGTCAGTCCTGTCGACGATGCTGCAGATGGTGAGCTCTGCTTTCATCCCGCTAACGAGACTGGCAGTCTTCACCAAATCAGATAGCCGTTGGAAACCAGAGAGGATTTCCTCGGATCCATAGCGACACACATCATTGGTGCCGACATGAGCGACCACCTGCAGATGGGTGCACCCTGTACCCTTCATGGCATCCGGAAGGACCCTTTCCACATCTGGAATGACTCCCCCCGGTATGCACATGGAGTGCACATTGGTTTTCTTCCCCTCTCCTGCTGCCATATCCCTAAGGGGCCCCATTACGCGCCTGACGTTGGAGCTCCCAACTACCAGTAAGCCCACCCTCTGCGACCACCCGGATCTTGCAGACTGAGGGGCAACCCCTGGAACAGGACAAGCAGCCATGTCAGGCCGAAGATCAGTATCAGCCTGAGACAGAGCCTGAAACCGGTTCGTCAGACAAACTGGAGAGGCCTTCCGTTCAGCCCTCCGGAATGTCTTTCGCACCCTGCCACACCTTGAGACGACCTCCCACTCTACCACAGGTGAGGGATCAGCCTCAATGCGGGCAGTATCCCGGGCGACCACAGTCGTAATCCGATCTGGGGATGCGTGGGACGAGCTGGCCGTCCCCAACAAACCCCCATCCGGAACCCCATAGTGATGCCCATTGGCAATAGCCTCAAGCTGTGTGACCGAAGCCAACACTGCCTGAAGCTGGGAGCGAAGGGATGCCAACTCAGCCTGCATCCGAACACAGCAGATGCAGTCCCTATCCATGCTAAAAACAGTTGTGCAAAGAACGTCTGAACTAATCTACATAGAGCGCAAACAAATCGACACAAAATTTAAACGGTTATTAAAATACAAGATTGCCTAGTAAATGCAGTAATGCTGCTACTTGCGCACTGCTGACACACTGCTCGGCGGCGGAAGGAGACTACGCGATTTTACACTATTCAGGTACTAAAACGCGATGCTACAACTCTCAAATACTATAATAAGCCAGAAATTTATGAATTAGACAATGCAAGTACCAAAAACACGCAAAGAAATTAATTAAACTATGTAGCAAATGAGTGAGCTAGGAGTATACGACTTGCTGCTGCAGCTGCTTATCCGACGACGGCATGGAGCACATAATTAAATCCGAAAAAGTTATGACTTAAAAAAATACACCCAAATGTATAAAGACAGTATAAATACAAGATATTTTACATTTCATAAAATTAAACGAAGGATTATGTATACAATTATGTATGTAGGCTATACATTTAGATGGTATTTATCACAGATAAAAAATGGCTCTGAGCACTATGCGACTTAACTTCTGAGGTCATCAGTCGCCTAGAGCTTAGAACTAATTAAACCTAACTAACCTAAGGACATCACACACATCCATGCCCGAGGCTGGATTCGAACCTGCGACCGTAGCGGTGGCTCCGCTCCAGACTGTAGCTCCTAAAACCGCACGGCCACTCCGGCCGACTATCACAGATAAACCTACTAAAAAAACCAGTATGACAAGTAACACTGATTCGGACAGATATGGAGAGCTCGTACAGTGCTAAAGAGATATTTCCAGCTTATTCCTGACAAATGCATTTTTGGAATACCACTTCCTGATTTAGGATTGACTTAGGTATAGACGATGGTATACGTTTTGTTATTAGTCAAATGTCGAAATAAAATACAAAATAGTGGATGGGAGGTGATTCTGAAAAAAAAAAACTGTTCACACAACTCTGCTTGCACCGTTGTAACTTACATTTCAAACCGTAGAACTTTTTTTTCATTATTATTATATGTTACCGTTTCAACGCTATTCATTCCCAAATATTAAACTCAGTTTTTTTCAACGGGGTGTTTCTACATCCACATAGATACTCCGCAAGCCACCGTAAGGTGTATGGCGGACCGTGCCTTTTAGCACTGCTTATTATTTCCCCTCCTCTTCCATTCGTAAACAGAACCAGGGTAAAACGACGTTCTGTAGCCCTCCGTATGAGCCCTAATTTCTCGTATATTAACTTCGTGGTCCTTACGGTCGATGTATGTTGTCGGTGGCAGAACCGTTCGGCAGTCAGCTTCAAATGCCAATTCTCTAAATTTTCTCGATAGTGTTTCCCGATAAAAAGCCGTTTTCGCTCCGTGGATTCCCATTTGAGTTCCCGAAGCATCTCCCTTCTCAGAATTGCTTCCATGTCTTGTTTCAGTCTGACCTGGTACGGATCCCAAGAACTCGAGCAGTACTCAAGAACAGGTCGCATTAGCGTCCAATGTGCTGTCTCCTTTACAGGTTAACCCGTCTTTCCTATGATTCTCCCAATAAACCGAAGTCGACCATTTACCTTCCCTACCACAGTTTTCACATGCTCGTTCCACCTCATACCGTTTGGCTGCGTTACGCCCATATACCTAAACGACTTGACTGTGTCAAACTGGACACTACATCCGAAAATTAGCGGTTTGTTATTCCTGCTCATCCGCCTTAACTTACACTTTTCCACATTTAAGACACCGAGCGAGGTGGCGCATTGGTTAGACACTGGACTCGCTTTCGGGAGGACGACGGTTCAATCCCACCACCGGTCATCCTGATTTAGGTTTTCCCTGATTTCCCTAAATCGCTCCTGGCAAATGCTGGAATGGTTCCTCTGAAAGGGCATGGCCAACTTCCTTCCCTAATCCGATGAGACCGATGACCTCGCTGTCTGGTCTCCTTCCCCAAAATAACCCAACCCAACCCACATTTAAGGCTAGCTGCCATTCATCACACCAAACTGGAAATTTTGTATAAGTCATGTCTTATCTTCCTACAGCCACTCAGCTTTGACAGCTTACCGTACACCACAGTATAATCAGCAGACTTCTGCCCACCCCGTCCGCCAAATCATTTATGTACGAGGGCCGTTCAGAAAGTAACCTCCGGTTGATTTAAAAAAATACACCAAGTAAAATAAAAATATTTTAATATATACATCTTACAACTACATCTTTGCACTATTTTTCTACATAGTCTCCATAGCGATTGAGGCACTTATTGTATCTCTTCACAAGCTTTGAAATTCCTTCTGCATAAAAATCACCCGCTTGTGCCTGGAGCCAGCCTGTGACCACATCTTTGAGCTCTTCGTCGTCATCAAACCGCTGTGACCCGAGCGATTTCTTCAAATGCATGAAGAGGTGATAATCACTTGGCGCCAGGTCTGGGCTGTAAGGTGGATGGTTGATAACGTCCCACTTAAAGGACTCAAGAAGGGCCGTTGTTCTGCGAGCAGAGTGAGGACGGGCGTTATCGTGCAAAAAAACGATACTGGAAGTCAGCATACCACTGCGTTTGTTCTGTATAGCCCGTCGTAACTTTGTTATTGTTTCACAGTACACGTCTTGATTAATGGTCGTACCACGTTCCATGAATTCAACCAACAACACCCTCTCTTCATCATGAACGTTTTCTTGTCCACTTTTAAATAAACGTACCCATTCACGGACAACTCCTTCACTCATAACTCTTGGTCCGTACACGGCACAAAGCTCACGATGAATAGCTGCTGCAGAATATCCTTTGGCTGTAAAAAACCTTATGACAGCACGCACTTCACATTTGTCAGGGTTTTTTATAGCAGCACACATTTCAAACTGCCACAAAAACTAAACTAGCGCAGGTACGACGTTCACTCGACTACGGCTTGATGCCGACTGACCTGTTGAGTGCGTGAACGCACAGATGGCGTCGCTACTCCCCCCTCAACCCGCACTGTGACCAATCGGAGGTTACTTTCTGAACCGCCCTCGTATATAGAGAACAATAGCGGTCCTATCACACGTCCCTGCTGCACTCCTGACGATAGCCTTCTCTCTAATGAACATACGCCTTCGAGAACAACGTACTGGGTTCTATTGTTTAAGAAGTCTTAGAGCTAGTCACATATCTTGCATTGGAAATGGAAATGTCGTGTGGCTAGGGCCTCCCGTCGGGTTTTATTCCATATGCTCTTACCTCTGTTAACAGCCTGCAATGGGCACTGTGTCAAATGCTCTAGAAATATAGAATCAGCCTGTTGTCATTCAGCCATAATGTCAGTCTGCCATGTGAGAAAAGGGCAAACTGAGTTTCACACGAACGATGCTTTCTAAAACCACACCGATTCGTGGACATAAGCTGCTTAGCCTCAATAAAGTTTATTATATTCGAACTGGGAATGTGGTCAAGCATTCTGTAACAAACAATAGTTAGGGATACTGGTCTGTAATGTATACTGGTGTCACCTGTACTTTTTCCCAGTCGCTTGGGACTTTCTGCTGGGCGAGAAATTCTCGGTAAATGCAAGCTACGTCAGGAGACAACGCCGGAGAGTACCCTTTGTAAAATGAAACTGCGATTCCTTCTTGTCCTGGCATTTTATTTATTTTCAAATCTTGAAGTTGCTTCTCTACGCCAGGAATGCTTATTTCTATGTCGTCCATACGGAGTCTGTCCGTTCGTCAAATGAAGGTATTTTTATACAATTCTACAGCGGGAATCATTTATTGAACGTGAAATTTAAAACTTCGGCTTGGTTTTGCTATCTTTATCTGCCACACCAGACTGGTCAACAAGGCACTGAATGGAAGCCTTGGACCCGTTTAGCGATTTTACATACAACCAGAATTTTCTCGTGTTCTCTGCCAGATCTTTTGCTAAGATATGACGGTGGCGGTTGTTTCAAGCTTCCGCGTAGATCTTTTCACAGAAACACGAGTCTCTACTAAACTTCGCCTGTCGTCGTCTGTGTGTCCCCTTTTGCAGCTAGACTGCAACAGTCTCTGCTTCCTTAGCTTCTCACGAATTTCTTTATGAAACGAAGTTGTATCTTATCCATACTTTATGCACTTACGTGGCACGTAACTCTCCAGACCTTGATTTACAATCTGCTTAAATTTAGCCCGTAATTCCTCTACACCCATTATACAGGTACTAAGTGATGCCAATTCACTTTCTAAGTGATATGTTAATAACTGCTTACCTGCTCTGTCTAGCAGGAACACTTTCCTAGCCTTCTTGAGTGATTTATTACCTTTCGCTATCATAATTGCTATAATGACATCATGATCACTAATCCTCATTTCCATACGGACATTGTCAACAAGGTCCAGTCTGTTTGTAGCTCTAAGGTATCAATATTTCCATTGCGTGTGGGCTGTCGAGCTAGCTGCTGAAGACAATTTTCAGTAAACGTGTTTCACCACCTTAAAGGCCGTACGTGCATACATAAAAAATATGTCTCTTATTTTACTCCACACTACAACATATCCGAAGGCCACTCCTTGTGTTGGTTTACTTGTTAGTGAAAAAACTAACAACTACAAACCGAAGCCGCAACGGGAGAGCAAGGAAGTCTGAAAGAGCAATCTCAAGAAAGATTCGTACGAATACTGAACTTGGTAATGGTTTGCTTCAAATAAACTTTCCTGTAACAATAATTTTGTCTTGTTGGTGTTTGAAATTTTAAACCTCGTAATTATATTACGGCCGCGTTTGGCACAAATTCTATTTTCATTATACTAAATAAGACAAAGCTATTCTTATTTTATTGTTTGGTCTACAGCATCTGTTGCAGTTTTGCATCTGGTTTTCTCTCTTGGTTGATGTTTTTGAGGGTCCTCATTATCACTGGCCATCTTTGCTGTTCTGACACTTTTTAGTGATACGCGGGTAATAATTTGGATATTCTCGCGCTTTCTGCTAAAACACATGATTATGAGCTTCGACGCAGCTAAGCTATAAACACACGAATAGCATTTTCGAGTCTCTTCAGAGCTAAATAACATGCTAGTACAAATTGTCGGTAATGGAAGGTGACAGATTTTAACAATAGATTTCAAAGTAACATTTATACTTGCACAACAGTCACACTTAAATTGATCACTGCTCCGAATATGAACTGTTAATGGAGCGCAGAAAAATAGCTAAGACCTTACTATGCCTTTTTCAAGTATTTACTCTTACATTGACAGGATATTCCGATGGGTTCCATCCACGGAAGCTATCTCCTTATTTATTTTGCAGACACTAACTCGAATGAACCAGTGGTATTTGGTATGCCTGCTTGTGATTTGATTCATCGAGCCGTGAAAGCTATCTGGGTGTTCAATAACAGCCTGTTCACTGCCCAGCTTGAAAGTTTACCTTTGGGAAAATCACATTTGATAGGTAAATCCAGAGTGGGAAGTGAATACCGAAATGTAGGATCGGTGACTTCTATCTTAGCAGAATCGGTGACATCTGATGAGCAGATCAGAGGTTGAGGATAACCCGGCAGGCACTACGGTTTCCATTGTTGAGAATACACAGCTCTCTAACATAAAAATTGTTGAGAATACACAGCTCTCTAACATAAAAATTCTTGGTACAGAACGACAGCCACAACGCTTTGTATACGTTAACGTAGCCAAGTAAGATAAAGGTTCTACGGCCTTTGTATTCGGAAATCTTAATGTGATGCCTCCTTTAATGGTTAGCAAACAGAGCCAAATGTTATTCACTTTGCTATATAGATTTAAACAAGTAGCGGGAGAATAGAGGAGTAGAGCACGTTGTTTAAACTTCCCTCATTTAGTTTTATTTAAAAGAAACTGTAAAGCGTAAAACCGCTTAACACATAGGCACTCATGCACAAAGACAAGGGTCAACCCTCTGCGAGGAGGTCTAGTTTCTTCACGTGTGATCTTACCTGGTTAATGTTTCCTTGCGTAGAGGGGAGGGAGTATGATCTGGTAAAGTATGGTAGTTAGGGATGAGTCAGAAACCATTCGTATTTATCATAATCCATTTATTGAATAACTACAACCTCAAGCCCTAATACGCCGGTGGCCTAACGGTGGACCTCTGGCTGTTGCAACTTATGCTACTTAACCAGATCCCTCCTCCTTAATTTCCTATCTTTCTTCAATTTCAACACTTTCAATCTGCAGTTCATAATAAATGTGTTCAGTGTCCACATCTTCCCCCGAAAAATTTATTCAGATTAAAATCTGATTTTATGATCTCTACCTTACCACTATGTAATCTGTCTGAAGCATTTCGGTGTCTATAGAGCTCTTCCATTTGTACAAATACTCTTATGATATTTACGCCAAATTTTAGTATAAAGTTGAGTCCATGTTCTCGCTCAACTAAGTATCTTTTTCGTCTCTTTGTGTCCGTAATATGTAACATCAGGCCGGGATCACAATTAAATTTTCGTTTCTCTTAATGGCATGAAAAATTTCTCGTATCCCGTCAAATTTTTTTTAATTTTTTTGCTTTGCTGACCTTGGTTCCAAAGTGTAAGTGTAGCATAACATTAGTTTTCATTTAATAAGCCTTCCGATCAACGATATATTTCATTTAATCTCTCTTGAACGTGTCCGGATCCCTGTTACCCAGGGTGTAAGCCACAAGTAAATCTCTGAAAATTTCTGATCAGAAACTAGCAGGTCCAAAAATTGAGAGAGGGAATTAATCGAAAACCCTTTTTTTGTCTTCTTCTGTGCTGAGGTCATCGAAAATTGTGAATGATAAGCGTATCTCAGGAATGGGCAGCGCCATAAACCATTTGTGTCCGAACTGTAAGATTTTCGTAACTCATGAGTCTCAGATCTCCATTAAGAATCCACATTAAATATCAATAAAAAAGGGAAACTGATTTTTAGTGAGCTTTCGCAAAGTAAGTAACTTCCTGCATGCCTTTTATGTGAGAAGTCGAACGAAATATTTTCACTTCCTTCTGACTTCATTACTTTGTTGCAGTTAACACTGTAGATCTTGACAGTAAGGCGTCAGTTAGCATACTGACACATTACCTCATTGCATGTCATTCAATCGACAAAAGGGTAACCATATTGTTTTCAGTAACAAAATTTTTCACAACTAATTTAATTGAGGGCAGAGAGGATGTTCCCCTTCATGCTGGGCGGCGGTTAGTGTGTATCAGTGGTCGGTTTATTATCTTTGGTGCCAGCGAAGAAAATGCTGCCGTCGGCGTATTGAGGCACTCTTCCTCACCAAATGAATCAATCAGAAACCAACATCTATGTACACAAATTGTAAAAATGCCATATTTAAATTAGAAAATAAATTCGGAATCCTGTGACATACTAGCTATCATAACATCATCTTAGCTTCTCAGCTGCACTCGCTGGAACGGTGAGACTCCTGGTGTAACGGCCACAAAAATTCCATTACACCAAATACTGTGGTGGGTTTTGGTTTTGTGTCCATCTTGGTTATGGTAAATCGTTCGCCTTTTTATCCATGGCAGTTAACCCACATCCCTCTTTTCTTGCTCATTGTTAGACCCACAGCTGTATTACCCCTTTTTTCATTTTGTGTTGTTACCTTTGTACATCAGAAATTCTTTCGCAGCCGTTTGCAGTTCAGAAATTTCTGCTACATCTCACTTCATCCTGTAAGCTTCTCCTTTTCAGATATGTAACCAACCTGAGTAACAGATCCAACATTCCTAATAGCAAATAGAAGGTCGGATTGTTTTTTCATCTATGATGAGCTCGTCCTCTGGAGATCCGAATTGAGGTAATTAAACCTCCTTGCTGCACATCTAAAATACAGGGCTATTACAAATGATTGAAGCGATTTCATAAATTCACTGTAGCTCCATTCATTGACATATGGTCACGACACACTACAGATACGTAGAAAAACTCATAAAGTTTTGTTCGGCTGAAGCCGCACTTCAGGTTTCTGCCGCCAGAGCGCTCGAGAGCGCAGTGAGACAAAATGGCGACAGGAGCCAGGAAAGCGTATGTCGTGCTTCAAATGCACTCACATCAGTCAGTCATAACAGTGCAACGACACTTCAGGACGAAGTTCAACAAAGATACACCCACTGCTAACTCCATTCGGCGATGGTATGCGTAGTTTAAAGCTTCTGGATGCCTCTGTAAGGGGATATCAACGGGTCGGCCTGCAGTGAGCAAAGAAACGGTTGAACGCGTGCGGGCAAGTTTCACGCGTAGCCCGCGGAAGTCGACGAATAAAGCAAGCAGGGAGCTAAACGTACCACAGCCGACGGTTTGGAAAATCTTACGGAAAAGGCTAAAGCAGAAGCCTTACCGTTTACAATTGCTATAAGCCCTGACACCCGATGACAAAGTCAAACGCTTTGAATTTTCGGCGCGGCTGCAACAGTTCATGGAAGAGGATGGTTTCAGTGCGAAACTTGTTTTCAGTGATGAAGCAACATTTTTTCTTAATGGTGAAGTGAACAGACACAATGTGCGAATATGGGCGGTAGAGAATCCTTACGCATTCGTGCAGCAAATTCGCAATTCACCAAAAGTTAACGTGTTTTGTGCAATCTCACTGTTTAAAGTTTACGGCCCCTTTTTCTTCTGCGAAAAAAAAACGTTACAGGACACATGTATCTGGACATGCTGGAAAATTTGCTCATGCCACAACTGGAGACCGACAGCGCCGACTTCATATTTCAACATGATGGTGCTCCACCGCACTTCCATCATGATGTTCGGCCTTTCTTAAACAGGTGATGGAAAACCGATGGATCGGTCGTGGTGGAGATCATGATCAGCAATTCATGTCATGGCCTCCACGCTCTCCAGACTCAACCACATGCGATTTCTTTCTGTGGGGTTATGTGAAAGATTCAGTGTTTAAACCTCCTCTAACAAGAAACGTGCCAGAACTGCGAGCTCGCATGAACCATGCTTTCGAACTCATTGATGGGGACATGCTGCGCCGAGTGTGGGAGGAACTTGATTATCCGCTTGATGTCTCCTGAATCACTAAAGGGGCACATATCGAACATTTGTGAATGACTAAAAAAACTTTTTGAGTTTTTGTATGTGTGTGCAAAGCATTGTGAAAATATCTCAAATAATAAAGTTATTGTAGAGCTGCGAAATCGCTTCAATCATTTGTAATAACCCTGTACATGTAACAGGTTCAAAAAATGGTTGAAATGGCTCTGTGCACTATGGGACTTAACTGCTGAGGTCATCAGTCCCCTAGAACGTAGGACTACTTAAACCTAACTAACCTAACGACATCACACACTTCCATTCTGAGGTGTGGGCTTGATCTATTATTCTGTTATTCTGCGCAACGGATTATTCTGAGACGCACCCTTTACCCTGTGGTTCCTGCAAGATGCAATTTCCACCCACACACTACTAGAGAAGTCAGACAGACGCTCCTAACGTTCTAAAGAGAAATGCCTGAAAAACTTTCAACAATAAATATCTTCTGGATTCGTCCGATGTAGGGAAATGACACAAAAATTCACAAAATTTCTTAGATAACTAGTGGGATACTTGGGTACTGGAGTAGTGCTAGTTAGTGTAAGAAAAAAAAGAAACTAACGAAAGTTTTTATTTATTTTGCAAAAATTCTGAGAAATCAAAATGACACTTTTAGTTATGAATTGAACAAGTTATATCCTTGTTCTTTTCGGAATGTGAAGTTACCTTTCAAGGATAGGATTAGCTAATGAAATTTCTATACAAAGTTTAAGATGCTTGTTGCCTTGGTAGAATGGCTGAGAGGCGCACCTACTCAACATGAACAATTATCCTTTAGAATGTTGTTAGATACGGTCAAGGCTGTCGCGTGTGAAATGCAGTGAAGTGTACTGTTGTGGAGGAAATCTGGGGCTCGCAATAGCTGTAGCACACAATACCGTAAGCTGTGATGACTGCTGTCTGCGCCACTCGCTGCTGACAAATAAGAAACTCTCGTTCTATCTCGATTGACTTTCGCCAATCAAACTCTCCCTATGCCTTGATGAAGTCAAGGATTCCTGTTCGACCCTAGTCTAACTATTGGTGTGGTACACCGGTCAGATAACCAGTCCACCGCAATGCCACACAAAATTCGCTCTCAGGCGTTTAACTATAACTCTGTCCATTCACACCGCACAATAAGTGTGTCGGCCAACACAGTGAACAATGCTTAATCGCAAGGATTCAATATAGAGTCGCACTTCGATTCGCTCTTGACAGAGGTGCTCTCCCAGTGAAGTACTGAGGAGAGACTTGTTCCTTGCTCTTTCGAGTACACGTATGAGCGTGCACACTCTCGTTACGTGTTCTCGCTCCATGAGCGACAATGGAACGGCGCCCCTCCACAGCTGACGTGAAGGGGTACATCTTTCGGTCTCTTCCATTACTCCTTCAGCTCAAGGCTTAAGAAATATCGTCTGTCAATCAGCATTGCTCTTCTAAAACGGGAGGTTTCGTTTAAAGCAACCAATCCAGAAACCTGTAACACTGGCGTTTGACGTTTGCTGTCTCCCTGTGGAAATCTCTGAAACTGTGTGCTATGTGTAAGGAATGCGTAGGCTGGTCGCTCCCACACAATGTAGCGGAATTTGCTTTTAAGCCGAACACTGGGTCATTCCCCCTTTTCACTCAGTCGCACGCTATCCGCTATATTGCCGGTCACCAGCCGACATTGGCTGGGTCGTCCTCTGAAGGGCCTGGTTTCTCTCCCGCACTAAAAGCCTCTGTGGCCAACGTGTCTGGAATGTATGTGTGCACGCCAGCCTCGAGTATTTCAACCACAGTGCGCTCACATGTCAATTGCATATCGCTTTCATGAATTCATACAACATTGACTTTATCTTATCGAGTTTGGGTTCGAATGAAGAGTCTTGATGTGCGGAACATGATTGTGAGGGCGGAACATGGAAGCAATGAAGGTCAGGACACCATGACGTCTTAAACCACGCCCAAGGCAGCATTCATACCTGCGATCGTAGCGGTCGCGCGGCTCCAGACTGTAGCTTCTAGAACCGCTCAGCCGGCCGCGGTGGCCGAGCGGCTCTAGGCGCTTCAGTCCGGAACCGCGCGACTGCTACGGTCGCAGGTTCGAATCCTGCCTCGGGCATGGTTGTGTGAAATGTCCTTAGGTTAGTTAGGTTTAAGTAGTTCTAAGTTCTAGGGGACTGATGACCTAAGATATTAAGTCCCATAGTGCTCAGAGCCATTTGAGAACCGTTCAGCCACTCTGGCCGCCCATGTAACAGGCAGCTTTCCCTTGTTTTCAACAGTAAGCAGTACTGAAAAAGTGAAGTCGAGATGGCAAATGTTACAAAGTCAGTTAGTCTATGAGCCACACTGTGGTCCTTACAAAATGGAACAGGGTTTTGCGCCCGTTGAGAAACCATATGATAGCATGGTCACTCCAGAGGAACTTATGTAGGTGCAAGTCTGGTACATCTATGTGTATCGTCGAGGTGCGCAAGCCACCTCTTCGTTACACGGTCCGCATGAGTGCTTTCTTTTTTGTAATACACTCTACGAGGGAAAACGACGCATGATGAAGGAATTATCCAACTTGGACGGACACCAGTAGACGTGACGTACATATACAGGAAAACAAATGTTTACGATTTCAGAAAGGTTGGATGATTTCTTCATGAGACACAGCTTCACAGACTGAGCAAGTCTGTAACGCGTTGCTCCACCTCTGGTTCTTTTGCAAGCAGTTATTCGCATTGGCATTGACAGACAGAGTTGTAGGATGTCCTCCTGAGGATACGGTGCCAACTTCTGTCCAAATGTGCATTGGAACACTACGTCCAGAGGTGGTAGTAATCCATGCCCGTAATGTTCCAAACATTCTCAGTAGGGGAGAGATACGGCGATATTGCTGGCCAGGGTAGCGGTTGGGAAGCACCGAGACAAGTAGCAGAAGCTCTGACAAGTAGCAGAAGCTCTCGCCACGTATGTGCAGGCTTTGCCTCGCTGACATGTAAGCTTTTGCCATAAATAGCAACAAAACGGGGAGTAGAATTTCGTCGACGCAAAGCTGTGGTGCCGCGAATGATAACTAAAGAGGTCTGGCACACCAGATAATCATTCCTGGTCGTCGAGCTGTATGACGGGTAACAGTCATGTTGGTAACCCAACACTGTCAGGGGCATCTGCAGACACGTCTCCGCCGGTTATTGTGGCTCAGTTCGAAACGAGATTCATCACTGAAGACGTTTATACCAGCTTCACTGTAGTCCGCCATAGACCCAGATAGTCAGGAATGATGGCTTTCGATTCCTTTTCATTTCATAATAAATGCACCTTGGTTGTCATCCTTGGCACCCATACTGGACAGCGGTACGTCAGCGTCGTTCTTCACTCCATTTGGTAGCCCTTGATGACAAGCTATCCTAGGCATGCATTTCAGCACGATAATGCGCGCCAGCACGTGACAAGAGTTTCTACTGCTTCTCATTTCGCTTGCTTACAGATCAAGGTTACCGGATCACTCCCCAACTGAGAACGTTTGGACGAAGTTTGCCAATACCCTCAAATCATATCGGTATTTTGATGGTATAACGCCCACATTGGACAGAATTTGGCGCGTTATCCCTTAGGATGACATCCATCAACTCTGTCTATGAGCACCAAGCGAAGTAACTGCTTGTATTATATTCAGATTATGGTTCAAAATAAACTGACTACTCGGATTGTTACGCTCCTCCACGTAAGGAATGAACTGCGACATTGTCACAGTTTTCTCCCATTTTGTAATGATGTCCAAATGTGCATTGGAACACTACGTCCAGAGGTGGTAGTAATCCATGCCCGTAATGTTCCAAACATTCTCAGTAGGGGAGAGATACGGCGATATTGCTGGCCAGGGTAGCGGTTGGGAAGCACCGAGACAAGTAGCAGAAGCTCTGACAAGTAGCAGAAGCTCTCGCCACGTATGTGCAGGCTTTGCCTCGCTGACATGTAAGCTTTTGCCATAAATAGCAACAAAACGGGGAGTAGAATTTCGTCGACGCAAAGCTGTGGTGCCGCGAATGATAACTAAAGAGGTCTGGCACACCAGATAATCATTCCTGGTCGTCGAGCTGTATGACGGGTAACAGTCATGTTGGTAACCCAACACTGTCAGGGGCATCTGCAGACACGTCTCCGCCGGTTATTGTGGCTCAGTTCGAAACGAGATTCATCACTGAAGACGTTTATACCAGCTTCACTGTAGTCCGCCATAGACCCAGATAGTCAGGAATGATGGCTTTCGATTCCTTTTCATTTCATAATAAATGCACCTTGGTTGTCATCCTTGGCACCCATACTGGACAGCGGTACGTCAGCGTCGTTCTTCACTCCATTTGGTAGCCCTTGATGACAAGCTATCCTAGGCATGCATTTCAGCACGATAATGCGCGCCAGCACGTGACAAGAGTTTCTACTGCTTCTCATTTCGCTTGCTTACAGATCAAGGTTACCGGATCACTCCCCAACTGAGAACGTTTGGACGAAGTTTGCCAATACCCTCAAATCATATCGGTATTTTGATGGTATAACGCCCACATTGGACAGAATTTGGCGCGTTATCCCTTAGGATGACATCCATCAACTCTGTCTATGAGCACCAAGCGAAGTAACTGCTTGTATTATATTCAGATTATGGTTCAAAATAAACTGACTACTCGGATTGTTACGCTCCTCCACGTAAGGAATGAACTGCGACATTGTCACAGTTTTCTCCCATTTTGTAATGACTTGTACTAAAATACTGTTGGCGTACACTTAGTCGCTTTAGTATTTTGGAGCATTTTCCTGCTACTTTTTGGGAATCTCTTTACATAAACTTCGTAGGCGCTGTAATATAACTTAGAAGTGGACTGGTGAATGGAACTCTTACCTCGTAAGTTGGTTTACAAAATTCCCAATTCAACACCCTGCTTAAATTCAATTATATTTTTTTGGAATAACTGCTATTAGTCCTTCAATCACAGCCTCCGGACTCCACAAGCGAAATTAAAACGGCCTCGGCAACCCTATTCTGCCTTTCTACAAGCCAGTACATACTGTAAAATAAGCGAATCGTTCTAGATATGTTGTTGCACTCATATGACACTCCAATGCTAGCGTCGAAGCCAAAAAGTGCAATCGAACTAACTGCCTCAGCGTTCTCGACCCAAAAAGTTGGATACACTCCAACACATATAA
Source organism: Schistocerca serialis cubense (assembly GCF_023864345.2). Taxonomy (NCBI): domain Eukaryota; kingdom Metazoa; phylum Arthropoda; class Insecta; order Orthoptera; family Acrididae; genus Schistocerca; species Schistocerca serialis. The sequence goes on along the minus strand of NC_064641.1, from coordinate 338,288,224 downwards.
CAGGCAATGTGAACCGTGAGGCAGCAATCAGCATAAGCACTACGGCGCAGATCGCTGCACTCGATAAAGTGGAGCTAGGGCGCGACTCAGCGAATGGAAATAAAAGAGAGTTATCGAAGTTTAATGAAGACATCTGAAGGACGTACTCGTCCCTAATATTGCAAAATACTTTGGCACAATGCTGTGAATTTCGCCTTAACCATAATTATTGATAGAACTGTTGTCATTAGTCGTATATGTAAGAGAAAGTTAAAAAAATAGGATATGTGTCCTCCAATGCACACAGGCATTTAATTTTTCATCTAAATTACAATTTTTATTAAATCGTGTCTAATAGTTAATGGAGACAGGAATCTCATAGATGCCGGCCGGTGTAGCCGAGCGGTTCTAGGCGCTTCAGCCTGGAACCGCGCATCCGCTACGGTCCCAGGTTCGAATGCTGCCTCGGGCATGGATGTGTGTGATGTGCTTAGGTTAGTTCTAAGTTGTAGGGGACTGATGACCTCCGATGTTAAGTCCCATAGTGCTCAGAGCCATTTGAACCATTTGAGCCAATCTCATAGATGTATTTACAGCAACGATCATGACAATGACGACAGTGCAACAAGGAACATGGCGTATCAGGCACTATAAGGTTTACGCAGAGGACTGTCGTAATGAGTGATTTGATTTTTCAGCTCATACGATGTTTTCGTTTCTTACGCTAATTTTAAATGACTTTCGTTGCACATTTTATCATTCTTGAATCAAATGCAGCAACACTGTCGGATACGTGACTTCCAATTAGGTAGCAATTTGTTGTTAGTTATAGTCACGTGTACGTCAGTCCACTGAAACGTTCGAGCAAAGGAGAAAATAATGCAGGTACCCAAATGTAGAGAAAAGTAAATATTTCAAGTGTGACTTATCTGAGAGCTCTGAGATCACACTGCTACACAAGTTGAAAGTAGTAGAAACGGCTTTCATTCTGAATGTTGTAGACCTAATAGCTGTTCATGATGGGTAGCTACTGCTTCAATAGTTTGATGCTCTGGAACATCTGTTTCGTGTTTGAGCTGTCCTCGAAGGTCGTCATAATTTTTGCAGTAAAAACTAATTCAGTAAAAAAAAAGATGGGACTGAGTGAAAGACGGAATGTACCAGCAAAATAAAATTCATATTGTTTTTATATTATTGTGAATTGCATCTCAATGAAAACTGTTAGAGTTCCATTTTGGCACGTTCCACACATGTTTAAATGTTTTAGTGTATGTGACTGATTTCTGCATGCTGTATTAAGTGGTATGTCTATATATTTGATAACAGAGGGTGATTAGAGATATGGTGGCACTTGTGGAATCATGCTACTATAAATTAATAGTATAAAGTAGCTAGCGTATTTGGTAACACTGGACAATACAAGTAAAACAATGTAGTACAGTTTCATTAAAATTTTATGCGACCTCTTAAAATGTAAGTTTCGTCTCCGCATAAAATTCTCACAAGTACCAATTTTACGGCACCTACCTACAGTTATTGTGTGAGAAAGAATCACAGTTTGTTATAACTTATCAGTATTCTCACTGGCGTCGAATAGCCCCTGTGGTATCGTGTACCAACCTACTGGCATATCACAGTTGTCAACGGAATTGCCGGTTTTCGTCCAACGCCGTTAGCGGCCGTGCAGGATCCAGCAGACCCAATGGGGCGCATGTGCTGACCCACAGCTCCAGCAGTTCTGGACTGTAAGCGCCCACTGCAGACACCATCTACGAGGGAAAGCGGCAAGGACTTGGCCCTCTTGCGCTCGAAGACACATCGCCCCGTGACGCCATGCACACGCCATCTGGTCGCGACTCTGACGCCATAGGTCATGCTGCAGTGCAGGAAACCTCATCCATGTTGACACTTATAGCTGAACAGAACTATATTTCTTTTTGCATCATTTCAATGAGTCTTTATATGTCTGGAGAAATATATCTTAAGCAAATCTTCTGTTTGTTGTTTAACTTGTTCACTAACCGTATATGCTCCTGTCCAGCTTTCCTATGACAACAGTTGCTCAACTCTGTAGGCCAGCTCTCCTTACCATTGTTTACGAAGTCGTACACAACCATTCTTGCTGTTGATATTCAACACACAGAATCCCTTTTTATATCTGCAAAATGCACTTCGTTTAGCTGTGTTTATGTAATAATGATAAAAATATTACTTTCTGATTCGAAACTTCTTAACGCCATTTCTTAACGGACTCGACAGTAACATAACGGCTTATCTGAATGACAACATCGCCCACTATATTCTTAGAAAACAGTGATTTACAGTGTGCCAAAAGAAAAGAGTTGTAAGTGAAATTTTTATTTACTATTGTAGCTTTATCCAAATCAGAAACTTTTATTATTTTACAGTATCTTACTGTATAAAAATTACTATTCATTAATTATAACTTTGAATTTGTGAATATAATCCCTTCATTTATTTCTATATGTCACTGATTTGACTGTCCTCCTCAATATGCACTGTACCACCTTGGTGTTCTGTGCGTGGCGGTCCGCGGTCAGGCCATGGTCAGGAAGCCGACAGTTGACACCCCAAGGAATGTGTGTACTCCAGCTCGGTGGGTATATGTCTGTCTAAAGCAGGATGGCTTTATTGAAAGAGTGTTACTCAATTAAACATGTATTGTCCACAAAATACAATTGCTGATATGTCGACGTTGAGGCAGCCATCGTTGGCGGGACTCGCGGGCAGCTGACAGCAAGTGGCACGCAGTTTGATGACGTGTCGATACAGTTATCGTAGTTGTATGAGGCGGTGAATTCTCCTGCATTAGCGGACAGCAACTACCACAAACACAGTTTCTGGGAGACGATGGACTGGACAACGATACTCTCGTCGGTAGACTGCACACTGCGAAGCTGTCTACTAGCTTTGTTCGGAGCACACAAAGCTCTGCAAAGAAGTTCCTTGACTTTCTAAGACGAGACAGAATGGCAGCATCGCAGTTGGTTACAGGAACATAGGCGGACAATAACATTGGCGCGTCAACACCGCTCCTAGGCCTCGATAGTTAGGTCTTCGAGGGACTTCTGGAAATAGATAATCCTCATGAGTCCTGACTCAGTAGACGGCGCAGCTCACAGCGACCGACTTCTTCCACAAAGGACCTACTGTTACGTAGAAGATTGAAGATTACTACTCGAACAGATGGTAGGCCTTCCCTCTTGACAAGACGGCTGCAAACAGGGCGTAACTCTACCAGCACAATAGTAGTACTTGTGGAGATGAGATGATGTGCTCTCTTATAGTGAGACGGCAGTGACATCATGCACCCTGCTTTTCTCCTTTGGTCAGGCTTCTTAGTAATGCTGGGTTTTCACAACTTCAGCATCCAGACATTCTTTCTGGCTTGTCCATATTCTGAACACTTACACCAGCACTCGGATGAAGTTTCCTTGTGATATTTTGTGAAACCTCCATTATGACGACATCCCTCCATCACCTTCATGTCACTCTGATACAGTGCTGACTCGAGTTTTGGGCTCATTCAGAATATCATAATAGCTTCCGTGTTTGGCTGCTTGCTGCTGCACCAATGGCAGTTCTTTCTGTATGGAATTGCGCCTGAGTATTGACCCGATCTACTTTGCCTCTGCTGTTGCTGGAGAAGATCTTTAAAATTTTTCTGGCCGCATGAAATCTACTGCTCTACTGTGGTTCAGTATGCATATTTTCTTATAACTTACAAATTCTATATAAATGTCTACAAGAATCACTATTTAACGTATCATGCCATAATTTATATAAAATATTTCAATGGACTCAGAATTATGAACGATAACTCTTCCTGGTTTCTGACATATTTTTATACAAAGCTAATAATTTTTGATAGTCGATAATGCCAGATCCTCGACTGGTCATGTTTTGGCTGATGACCTCTACAAATTGTACTAACACATTCCAGAAGTGTTTCCTCAATGTTTCACAATTTATGGAAGTGCATCTCACGAAGTTTTCCTTTCTAGTTATGTGTTTATACAAATGAACATTATTACACCGGTGAAAATATAGGCACTGTTATGTTCACTATGTAGATTTGGACCATTGAGTCAGTTGTTGCAGCTCCCATGTATCGTGTAACTACTATTTCGTGTACTACTTAAAAATTTCTAGAATTAATGTGAATTAATTACGTCATGTACTCATGCATGATCATACATTTAGAGCACTCTTGAAATCATTATGAGTTTCTTGCAGATGTCATTCTTATAGCACATATTCACCCATTGTGCGATAAAATACTTTCAAAAATTGACATATGCTTTAAACAGAACTCAGAAATCATGATGACGAACTTGTGCAGACCATCAGGGGGTCAGGACAGACCATCAGAGACAGAGTACCTCGTGTTCTTTCTGCTAATAAGGTGAGTACACCGTTCGTTTGTTACATATATTTACGAGCTTCCAACAGGGGTGACTTATTTACAGATACCTGTGTAGTTACTAGTTTATTTTTGTAATTTGTTGAGTGTTCGAGTGCTTACTAGGCACAAGCTTTTATGTTAATAACACTGTAGCATACAGTACCTCCGTTATTATCGACCCTCGTATCGTATAGGCTTTTGTTTGTTTCGGTTGGTTTTCCTCAGTATCGTTTAGACGTTAGTGAGAGAGCACTTCGAAATTCTGCTGCTAATAACCCGAGTGCACCGTTTGTTTGTTACATATTTTTCACAAGCTTCAAACAGTAGCGACTGCAATAATGGATAGGAACTGTGATTGCTGTGTACAGATGCGAGCTGAGTTGGCGACACTTCACTCACACCTCCAGGCTGCGCTGGCTTCCATCACACATCTTGAGGCTGCTGCCAAGGGCATCACTGTGAGGAGTCGGACGTGGGGATGCGATGGACGTCGAGCACGTCCCATGTGTCTCCCTATCGGTTCACTGCTGTGGCCTTCCCGGGTACTGCATGCACTGAGGTTAACCCTTCACCCATGGTCGAGTGGGAGATCACTCCAGGGTCTGGCGCGAGGGGCCGATCGTAGGGTCTCCCCAGTTTCTCTGACGAACAGGTTTCGGGCATCATCTGTGGTTGACGATGTCTCTGACCCGGATGCAGTCGTACACCCTGTTCCAGAGGAAGCTTCTCGGCCACAAGGTCTGGGCATTCACAGTGGGTGGGTTTGCTGGTAGTTGGGAGCTCAAACGCTATGTGCATAATGGGGCCCCTTAGAAACATGGCTGCCATGGAGGGGAAGGAAGCCAGTATGTACTCAATGTGCATACCGGGGGGGGGGGGGGGGGGGAGTCATTCCAGGTGTGGAAAGGCTGCTACCAGATGCCATGAAGAGTACAGGGTGCAGCCAAAAGCAGGTGGTGGCCCATGTTGGTACCAGTGAAATGTGTCACTTTGGAATGGAGGAGATTCTCTCTGGTTTCGGGCGGCCGGCGGAAATGATGAAGACTGCCAGTCTCGCTTCCGGAATTAAGGCAGAGCTCACCATTTGCAGCATCGGCGATAGAACCGACTGTGGTCCTTTGGTGCATAGCCGATTGGAGGGTCTGAATCAGAGGCTCAGGCGGTCCTGTGACCGTGTAGGGTGCAGATTCGTTGACTTGCGCCATCGGATGGTGGGTTTCTGGGTTATGCTCAATAGGTCAGGAGCCCACTACACACAGGAAGCGGCTACATGGGCAGCGGGGGCTGGAAGATTTTTTCGTTAAAGGGTTCCAGGGAACCGCAGAAACGTCGTCCATCTCAAAGGGGATAGGTAAAACACAGTAAGCCAGTTGTAGAAACGATCGGCATTGTAGTTGTAAATTGCCACAGCTGTGTTGGGAAACAACCAGAGCTCCAAACCCAAATAGAAAACACTGAATCTCAAACAGTTATAGGTACAGAAAGCTTGCTAAAGCCGGAAATAAGTTCGGCCGAAATTTTTCAAACGATCTGACAGTGTTCAGAAAGGATAGATTAAATACAGTTGGTGGTAGAGTATCTACTGCTGTCGGAAGTAGTTTGCCTTGTCATGTAATTGAAGTAGATAGTTCCTGCGAAATAGTATAGGTACAGGCTATACTTGACAATCCGACTAAACTATTAATTGGATCGTTTTACCGTCCCCCGAATCAGAAGATATAGTGGCTAAACAGTTCAAAGAAAAATTGAGTCTCATTTCAAATAGGTACCCCACGCATACAGTTATAGTCGGTGGTGCCTTCCATGTACCCTCGATATTCTGGAAAAATTATGCGTTAAAAGCCGGCGGCAGGCATAAAAAGTCATCCGAAATTGTACTGAATGCTTTCTCAGAGAAATATTTTGAACAATTAGTTCATGAGTCCACTGTAACCGTAAGTGGTTGCGAGAGCATACTTGACCTCTTAGCAACAACTAATCTTGGAAAAATATTGATTATCGTGACGAATACAGGGATTAGCGGGTACAAGGCAGTTGCTGCTACGCTGAATGCCGTAACACCAACAACCATCAAAAAGAAACGCAAAGTATGTCTATTTAATAAAGCTGATTAAGATGCTCTTAATGCCGTTTTAAGAGACCGTCTTCACTAGTTCCGATCCTATCATGTAAGCGTGGGAAAGTTGTGGAACGATTTCAAAGAGATTGTATCGACAGCAGTTGAGAGATTTATACCACATAAATTAATAAGTGATGGTACTGATCCCCCATGGTAACAAGACGTGTCAGATCGCTGTTGCAGAAGCAGCGAAAAAAGAATGACCAATTTAAAAGAACGCAAAATCCCCAAGACTGGCAAAATTTTACAGATGTTCGAAATATAGAGGGTACTTCAATCCGAGATGCTTTTAATCATTTCCATGACGAAACTCTGTCTTGAAATCTGACCGAAAACCCAGAGGGATTCTGGTCAAACATAAAGCACACCAGTATCAACACGCAATTAATACCTTCACTGCGCGATGACAGTGGTGAAGTCATTGATGACAGTGCCACTAAAGCAGAATTATTTAACACGGTTTCCCGAAGAAGACGAAGTAAATATTCCTGAATTCCCATCAGGAAAAATTGCCAAGATGAGAAACATAGAAGTAGATATCCTCGGTGCCGCAAAGCAGCTTAAATCACTTAATAAAGGCAAGGCTTGTGGTCCAGACTGTATACCACTCGGGCTCCACTCAGTGTGTGCTTATCCAATAGCTCTTTATTTAGCAATTATATACAACATTTTGCTCACAGGCAAATCAGTACCTAAAGAGTGGAAAATTGCTCAAGTCACACCAATATCCAAAAAGGGAAGTAGAAGTAATCCGTTGAATTACAGGCTCATATCACTGACGTCGATTTTCAGTAGGGTTTTGGAACATATACTGTATTCGAACATTATGAAGTACCTCGAAGAAAACGATTTATTGATAAGTAGTCAGCACGCATTCAGAAAATATCGTTGTTGCGAAACACAACTAGTCCTTTATACTCATGAAGTAATGAGTGCTATCGACAGGGGATGTCAAATTGATTCCCTATTTTTAGATTTCCAGAAGGGCTTCGACACCGTTTCTCACAAGCCTCTTCTAACCAAACTGGGAGCCTATGGAATATCGCCTCAGTTGTGCGACTGGATTCGTGACTTCCTGTCTGAAAGGTCACAGTTCGTAGTAATAGACGGAAAGTCATAGAGAAAAACACGAGTAATATCCAGCGTTCACAAAGGAAGTGTTATAGGCCCCCTATTGTTCCTGATCAATATTAACGATACAGGAGACAATCTTAGTAGCCATCATACATTGTTCGCAGATGATGCTGCAATTTACCGTCTTGTCTTCAGATGACCAAAACGAATTGCAAAATGATTTAGATAAGATATCTGTATGATGCGAAAAGTGGCAATGGAACCTGAATAAAGAAGAATGTAAAGATTCTAACATGAGTACTAAAAGAAATCCGCTAAATTTCGAATACGCGATTAGCCACACAAATCTGAAGGCTGTAAATTCAACTAAATAATGAGGGATTACAATTACAAATAACCTAAATTGCAACAATCACATAGATAATTTTGTGGGCAGAGGAAACCAAAGACTGCGAGTCATTAGCAGAAAACTTAGAACGTCCAACAGATCTACTAAAGAGACTGCCTACACAACGCTTGTCCGCCCAATTCTGGAGTAATGATATGCGTTGTGGGACCAGATCAGGTGGGACTGAAGGATAACATCGAAAAAGTTCAAATAAGGGCATTTAGTTTTGTATTTTCGGGAAATAGGTGAGACATCATACGTGAATCATTAAAATAAAGGTGTTTTTCGTTGCAAAGGGATCTTCTCATGAAATGTCAGTCACCAGTTTTCTCCCCCGATTGCGACAACATTCTGTTGGCACCTACCTACATAGGAAGAAATGGTCATCACGATAGAATAAGAGAAATCAGGGCTCCCACAGAAAGATGTAAGTTCTCGTTGTTCCCGCGCGCCGTTCGAGTATGTAACGGTAGAGTGACAGCTTGAAGGTGTTTCATTGAACCCTCTGCCAGGCACTTTCTTGTGAATAGCAGAGTAATCACGTAGATGTACATGTAGGATATACGAATTGGCGTCCAGAGAGGTCCGTGTAAGACTCACGGCCACAGCCAAACTTCCATATACCGTCAACCATACTTCTGCGACCTTTACTCGTACATCCATTATGCACATTCCTGTACAGGTTAGACGTTGTACACTGAAGTCGCTTGCTCAGTATCAGCAGATAAATACAATATTGCAATGCCTTTGTTAATCTGTTTAGGATGCAAAGTTTCTTTGGACATGCAACCATCTGCAAAGGAACTTTACATCGTAATCAGAATAACACAGGCACTGCAATACCGTATGTGTAGTTGCTGGTTCACATCAAGTTCTGATGACTGCAGGTCGTGGAGTGAAGAGCCAAAGACTCCGTCCCCAAGGAAGACGTCTGCTCTGCCTGACATTCGGAGACTAAGGGAAAGAAACAAATGTGCTCTGCGCCTCAGAGCCCTCCATCTTTCATATTCATGAACAGCCTCCGACGTTTCCTGCTGGCTAAATGGTGGCGTGGAATCGACAGTTTATTCACCAGGCATGTTGGAAAAGTGGCGTGATGAGTGTTACCGAAACTTGTACCGCAGTCAGCCGCCTCTGTCCTGAAAGGCGGTCAGGCATACACATTGGCACGAGTGGAGCTTTTTCGGAAAGCATTCATAAAAACTTGGGTGGGGCCTTTGAAATACCTTTCTTTTAACTAAACGACTAAATACTCCTGGACAGGTAAGTGCACTTTGCGCATCCTTTCCCCTTCCATAAGAAGTGATGGCTTCCAGAGTTTTACTAATCAGGCACCTGTCACTTCCTTAGAAAGTAGATTGCCTCGACAGGTTTGATAGTATGGGGAGCGCTGTTACAGTATTTTCTTTCTGTAAGTTAGCAGGGACTTACATGTAGCTGTTTTTCAAATGTGTCAACCGGTTATCACAATAAATTGATGTTCCAAATCAAATTAGTAAATCATTAATATTGACTTCATATTTCAATAAATCCTAAAATACTGCATAAAACTAAAGGTAAGTGCGCATCTTCTTATAACATACTTCAAATCAGATCTATGTCATAATGTTTTCATTGATGCTGTGGAATCCATTTTTTACCGGTAAAGTACAATCAGGATTGGGCTATGTCAAAAGTCAAAACTTAAAGCACAACAGCCTCTACCGATACAGTATTACTCTCAGATACGTAGATATAGTACGAAGCACATACCAGAAAATGTTCTCATTAACAGTTACAACCTGGTGGTTGATTTCTTTAAAACACCGTGAAATTGTGCTTTATATAATTTATAAAATTAGCTTACAAGGTGGGTGACACAGGATGTATAGCTTAAGTACTGCAATAACAGAAAGACAGCTTATGATAGCAAAGTAGGTCCCATCTTAAGAAGGGCTAATAGAGGTTTTAAAATTAAGAAAGACCTATAAAATAGACCAAAAGGTAAATACAGTTCAAAATTATAAGAATAGCATTTTGTTGGTAGCTGGAGTCCATTTCCAACGTCAAAGCTACAAGACAGGAGTCTCAATGTCTCAGGCACTGAAGCAAAGGAGGTATTGTATATCAGCAGTCTTTCATGCGACGGTGATAGTGGAAAATTGGTACCAATTGGAGGTTACCCATCTTCCACTGAAAACGAGGTAAAGGTAGCATAGGACAGCAGAGGGTACATGACGAACAAAGGAATGCAAAAAACAACCTACGTTACGTCAGAGACCACTGCCCACCAAAATTGGCAGAACAGACCGTGGCAATCGGACTATGAAAGCAGTAGGAAGTCAGCTCCGGTTGCTGTAGGAGTGGAAGAAGTAGCGGTCGACATCTAAATGAAAAGGGCCAAGGAATGAAAGGGATGTAAAAAGAGGACCTACAGGACCCAAATGTAAATGTTACTGCATTTAGCATAAACAAATACGAAACCTTATTTGGTTAAATTGGGGTGAAAATTAAAGATGAATCATCTAGTACTAAACTCCAGTAAAATCGATATCATCATTAAAAATTTACTATCACTTTAGAATGTTGTCCACATGTTCGACATTCCATCTCATATAGCATCAACATTAATTGAGCGGTTCTATTAAAATGTAAAAAGACATGGGAAGTTAATGCATTCCCTTTATAGATCTCTCATTATAGGATTAAGGTTCTTATGATCACTTCTTGGAAACTCATTTCCATAGCTTCAATAGCTTCTATAGCTTCAATGAAAATGAACGTGACACAATATAACGGTACTGTTGTATAAAGATATCACTACCTGTTTAAGTAAATGGAAAGAACATATAGCTTAAACGTTCCTAACAGTCTGTGAGCATACACCCTCCTACAAAAGCTCACATGCAAAATCTTAAACACATAGAGAAGAATCTAGTTACAGAAATCACTAAATACTTCATAGCGTCTTTACATGAAGAACTTCATGATTACTGTCAAGCGCTACTGATGAAGTTTCTTTGTTTAACCGTTCCGTTCATCAGGTACAAAAAATCATTTACAAGATGATGTTAAAGATTATAGTTATGTAGCATGATTAAGTGAACTGTCTGGCGCAGGTTATGATTGATGATCTAATTTACATTATTGTGTGAAAACAGTGACAAACACATTGATCTGATTATCTCATGCCAATGATTGTTATAAGGCGTAACTCGATGTCTGAAATGCTTTCATGAACCTCATTTTAGTCTGTGAACCAAAATTAGCTGCTGTTTACAAGCTGTGGGTCACTATTTTCTGAAAATATATGGGGTAATCACACATTCAAATTAGCAGTGCTTACAGCAAAAAATTTTGTCTGAATTCACAGGGCACACTATCTCACATCAGAGAAATGACAGTATGATCAGATACTAAAGAAATTCTCAGGGCTTTCATTCGTATTATGACTACTATAAACCAGTTATATACATATCAAGTAAGTAGACATGCTGCAAGTCTGTTCATTGTAAAAGAATAACCTCTGCTAGCTACTCAGTGTGTGAAGTACTACAGAACTAATAAACTATGAATAGTCCAAGACTAATAGCAGGGTTAATTGCTACACCAGATGTGTGAATTGCTAACCAGCTCTACGAATACTTCTTTAACAGGCTTTCTTGATACAAATGGGGAAAATATATGGCCCTTCAATGTTAATTTTAGAAACCCATAGCCTACACTTGACTATTCATGAATTCAATGCCATTCAAAGTTGTTTTCCAGAAAAACAAATGAAAAGTTTTCAACACAAAGAGATCCATGTACCTAATCAACGACACCACCAGATAAATGTGAATTAATGATGCTGCTATATTTGTCTATAACATACTCACTCTACAAAGAATAAATTAGATGTCAGTGTACACCGCAAAAAGTAAAACTTATTGTGGTATCTCTGAATGATGCACTAAAGTGGCAAAGGGAAATACAGTCAAAGTACACTTCATGATGGAAATCAATATGAATGGACACAATATGTATATGAAGTTCCGCACCAAAAATCCTAGCCCTGACATCATCATCAACAGCAACCTTCATTTCAAAGTGGAAGTGGAAGTAACATACAAAGTTATCAAAATACAGACTAGGAAAATGTGAAAATTCAAATTAATTACCACACAAATTGCACAAAATTGTAACACCAGCTGAAGGAAAACGGAAAACACTTTCTGAATAAGTAATATGCCCAGAATACTGCTTGTAACAGTGTTGATTCAAGCTTGTCCTCGCGTCCAACCATCCTGAATTAGGTTTTCCTTGATTTCCCTAAATCGCTCCAGTCAAATGCCAGATGCTTCCTTTAAAGGGCACGGCCGACTTTCTTCCCTAATTTGATGAGACCGATGACCTCGCTGTTTGGTCGCCTCCCCCAAACAACCCAACCCCAAGCGTATCATGTAAACAAAAATCATACTGACAAGAGGCACTCATGTGAGTAGCTTGGTGGGGAAAGACGGTAAGCCTTAGAATTATGCCTGCTTCTAGTAAACTGGCTTGTGAAAACAAGCATGGGTCAATCATGAGGGCAAAGAGACATGTTAAGTACTGCTAATCGGTGGGGACGGGAAGATAAATATGCAGTGATGCAGGGTCAGAGGAGAGGTGTGGCACTACTGCAGAAAGTGGGAAGCGTAATCAGAGAGGCTAGCCCTGAAGTGCCCAGCGGCATGAAGAGCGATTAGCAGAAAGAGCACAAGGCGGGAGAGAGGGGAATGAATGAAGCATGCAAATGGGCTACAAATGTAAATATGTTGGCCATGGACAATAATGCTTGTAGGCACACATGTTAGTCATTTCAATCCAGCATTGTGGTCACAAATGCAAAACCCGTGTATGGTACCAGAAGTGAACTGTGGTTTTTTCCCTTAGCTCTTTATGCCACAGACAAGAAATTGATCTTAAGGTTACCTAAATACAACTCAGGCATATTTCATTTTACAATTTTACAAAAAATAATTACTTACACTTTTTTCAGCATTTGATACTTCTGAAAGTAGTTAATAATACACAAGCCGACATTGCGCTCTGAACACTGATATCGCTTACCCTTTCTTTATTTTGGAGACGACTATTATAACACACGTAGCAATATCTTCGAGACTTTCGTTTTCCTCAAGGTATGGGTGGAATAAATTGTGGAAACAGCAGGCCGCCTGTCACTAAACTACGTGAACAACAATGAATGGCACTGTATAAAAATCCAGCTTTACAGCTTATAGAAAAGTAAGCAAACCTAACAGAAGACAGTACTTACAAAGACAAAGGACAAAACAGTTCAAGAATCAATGTAAACGAACCTAGAATAAGAAACTGATAGGTGGTACCGTACATATATGGGCATAGCAAATTGTCACCCGTATATTTACGGACATAGCAGTCAAAGCGTTGTCACTAAGGAACTGGCAATTGACAGAATGGCACAAACTCTGTCAAGAGTTGAAGATTATTACCTTTTAGACGGAAGAGAAAACACTGGCAGAATTTTGCACACTCTCTATAGATAGTTCTTTACCGCTGTCAGGTACTTGCGAACAAGCATTTTTAGCCACTAGCTGTATGTATACACTTTCATTATCAACAGGTTTCAGGTTCAGCAGTTATCATCACTGGACAAATATGAAACTGGGAAACAGAAAATCATATCTAAAATGCACTGACAAACCTTTCAGAAAAAGAAAACACATGTGTGAAGAACAATCGTTGGGAAAGGACTTACAAAGCTGTACATCGATGGATTAAAAAAAAAAAAAAAACATTAAATTCAAACAGGATACAATCGCATGTGCAATATTAGCATGCACAAACTCAGTAAACTACAAAACTCTGTGGTAACTGCCAAAGATAACACTGTCAAACATTACAAAGACGTATGAAAATCTACAGCCGAAAATATAGGAGCCTTCTTCTAGTAATGGTTATCAGAGAAATTCAATATTGTCGACAAATGGCATCCATAACATCGGTGGATTACAATAAACTATAGCGACATTTCATCTAATCATAACAACACATTTAATAAACTCAAGATTATTAAAATGTGGATAAAAGAATCTTCTGTGAATAAAACCGCATCTTTAACGTGGGTTAAATGCTATGGCCAAATATGGGAGGGAGACATGAAAACATCCTTTAAATCACTAAATACAGCATGAATCAAATTTTTTCGGTAGACAGCTTTAGAGCAATAACAAAAGTGAAACATCACCAGCATTATCTCTTTCATAGCAGTATAATGTTGTAAACCATATGTACAAGGGGCACAATGTTAAGTAGACTTTGAGCTGTGCCAATGTAAATCGCAAGTATCGTGTAGTGTCAAACTTGGTTCACAATGTTAATAGTAACAGTAATCAAAACAATGAACCACTTAGGTTCAACATACCTGGAACTGAATCGTATTTTCAAGATGAAGATCTGTTTGCTTTTGCACACTGAACATAGAGCTCGAACAAGTAAGGAAACGTAGATGCAAAAATAATAAAACCTATATAAGATTATACATTTCGTATCAAATCTATACAAAGAAGCAGTTGATAGATAATTGTAGAGATCATGGCTGCAGAAGTAGTAGGACCAGACCCATTTAAAGATACAGTATAAAATTACCTTTTCACTTCCTTTATTTAGCACAACATAACAGCGTAATAGCACGCACACTGGAATCAGCATAGATATTCAAACAACAATAACCGGTTCTTAGCTGGTAAACATCTAATTAAAGTGCAACAATAAAATAAAAAACTAAAATTGACTATGTACTGAATCTCTATTTTGGAGTCACCGGAGATTATTCTGTGAAATTTAAAACACAATAATTGAAAACCTAAGTTCTTAAGCGAAATTGAGTATTTATGTATGAATGCCTCAATGCAAAACAAAACCATTCTTGTAACGTAAAAACTGCACAGCTAATGAAATTACACCTCAAAACAAATCAGACTTCAGTTTTAAAAAAAGTCGAAGGTCCATAAAATAAGTAGTCATCACAAACATGCAATCAAGAGAATTTAAGTAAGAACATAAGTTCCCTGCATTTAAAGTAAATTATTTTATATAAAAATGGAAAAAAAACTCCTTCAAACATGAATTTTAGTTCGACAGTTCTACAGCCTGATGGGCCCACTAGAATCAGTACCCTCTTCTTACTCTTTCTTAAAATACCTTGACTTACAACTAAAATTTTTTCTTGGGGAAGGCGCTGTATCATCAACATTGTGGCGTCGCACTACGGCTTCTTGAGAGAGCGTAGATTCCACTGACTGCACGCGATGGCAGCAACACGTAAGGCAGCCAAACAGGCGTAGATAAACAAGTTGTTCTCAACAACGTACGGAAAACCAATAAAATTATAGCCAAGCAAATCATGTAGTCGGCTTCTACCTTCCTCTTCAAGTAACCACAATACAAATGGACAACATATTAGTATTTAATTACACAACTCAGGTTATAGAATCACTGGGTGATTAAGAGGCTCTTCTGACTTACGTAACACCGAATCGCAGTAACGTGGAGCAACACATTTGAAATTTACAGCGTTTATAACGACAGGTCCAAGATTGAAAGCATTTTAAGAATCGCTAGCAGAAGGATAAGAGCTTAGCGTTTCTTCACTGGCTTCATGTTAAAAACATTTTAAATGGTACGTGACTGTCTCATTTTAACTGTACAACGAATTGATTTAAATATGCATAGCAGTGTGGAAGAGGCACAACATGGGCAATGGTGAGCCAGAAAGTAAAGTAGTACACTCACAATATGGCACGATTTGCCGCAGAAAAATAACTGCCAACAGCTTGGTACGTTGGAGCGCACAAATTAAATTACTCGCCCTCTAGAAAAGACGCCTTGTGTAACAGCAGAATGAGAGTTGCAGATACTGCATGATGCCACGGGATAGGGCAGAGCCATACCCAGACTTGAATCGCCCACGGGCAGCAAAGGCTTCTATTGCGGTCGCTGCTAACACCTGTTCCGTTGCTCCAAGTGGCCACCGTGCCAATCCACTGAGCGGTGTCGCTCCTCCGCGTAACGCTAAACCAGTTGAATG
Source organism: Schistocerca serialis cubense (assembly GCF_023864345.2). Lineage (NCBI taxonomy): Eukaryota > Metazoa > Arthropoda > Insecta > Orthoptera > Acrididae > Schistocerca > Schistocerca serialis. The sequence continues at coordinate 338,272,167 of NC_064641.1, read as the reverse complement.
TTCCCTTTAAAAATTAATTTCGTTTGATTTTAACTCTTACTGTCTTGGTCGGTTGGTTGTACCTTTGCCGTTGTTTAGCTCTGGGGGCGTTCCTGTGTTTTAAACTGCGAGACAAACAGAATATATATGTGCCTGCGAGACTATTGCATGAATATGGACTCGATTTATTACCTTTCTAAATATCTGCAAAGTGATTAAATCCTTAACTTCACTATTAACCTCTTTAATTAAAAAATGTTGTCTCTGTGCGTTAATGATCTGTCTAATAATTCTGTTAATGAAATGGTCCCTGTGCGTTGATATTTGCGTTGCAAACTGATCCTGAAATCAAAAGATCTTACATCATAATGTAATTGCTCGGACCCTCGCTGCTTTCTGCTCTCTGTGCACCATATGCAGATCTGTAACTATACTTGCTGAGAGTTTAGTGTCATTCAGTAGGGAACAAATAAACTATTCTATACACGTCATTGAGTGAGCCACTCTTTTTAAAAAAATGAGTGGGATCGAGCATCTGGACAATGTTCATAGGTGAAATATTTCCTTAACAAACTTTTAAATTATCAACTTATTAGAGCTTGTATGAAATTCATGTTACAGCACTTATTAACATTGATGAAAGCCAACATTGATATCAAACTCTTAGTCTCACAAATGTTATACAAATAACACAGAGTAATACTGATTCTGTGGCAGGGAATTTATTAAACAGTGTCAAGGTAATTTTGGTCTCCTCAGTACCAAAATAATAAGATTCTTGATGAAATGATTTTACTTTTTTAGATGAAGGCAGTCCATTTACACTGGAAATTAAATTGAAAAAAAAAGAGGACAATGTATTTTGAAACGTTTAAAGTTATTAGATGATTTCAAACAAATAAAGTGCTATAAATGATACAAATTATAATAATCAATAATAATTAAGAAAACATTTTGTATGGGATTTTCATCGCTGTTTTTGGTCAGGACAATCTCTCTGCAAGTTCCAGCAGTAGTCTGCCATTCATGTGGCCTGGATATCTTTCCTCCACAATCTTGGTGTGCTGGTGGAATCATTCTCATGGTCCTTCGCTGTAATCATTCATGTTATCAGGAAATTTATCCAAATGACTGTGCAAGAAACCCAATACGTCACTGATATTAGCTCAGAATTTATGGAAATTCTGGAATATTTTGTTACTATTTCGGAGTATTCTTCAGCTTTGTGATTCTCCAAAAAAATTTTGTCAATCTTGTCCATGCTTCCATGTCATGTAGCCTAGTTTGTGAAATCATCGTTGTTTATAAGAGTACGATTTTGTGGCTCGTCAAAAATGTGTACTTTCAACTTTTCAATACTGAGACCCGGAAATGACTGATAAATATATTTGATGCAATCTCCATTCCTATCTAAAGCTTTAAAAACCATTTTATAAGCCCAATTTCAATATGTTTTGGAGGAAGAATGATTTTTTTCCAGACTGATGAAAGGTTCATGAACGATGTTTTCTTATTAGTAGATTCATTCTCGGCAGCCTGTCTTTCGTGCTCCGATGTTCATTTTTCGCACGACTGTCCCACAGAAAACGAAAACACAGATATTTAGTGCATCCACTTCGGGGACCCCTTAAAAAATTCGCCATTTAAATATACACATACTGACCACTGATCTCGATGAAATGAAGCTAGTTGAATGAGCTATCGAGAACGAAACTAATTTATTAAGTTACCTTCCATTAGGAAGTGAGTGCACTCAGTGACTGTAATATGATATATAAATTGTAGAGAGCATCAAGGAGGACTGATTGCTGTGCTCTATAATTTATAAAACTAATTTATTTTCGCTAAGCAGTAACACACAGTTAAAACCTTTTTGAACTGTCTAGGAAAAGTCGCCATTCTTCTGGTCGGTATACTCGAAGAACGACTAACTTTCAAAGTCCAGATGTATCACTACAATATACGATATCATTCGTCTCATTAAAATATGGAAGAATGTCGTGCTCTCTAGTTCGATAAGATTTTATTGATACGCCCCGCTGAAGGCAATGTTTTTCTTTTAGTCTTGAAGCAAGAAACTCAGCTGAGTTCTTAGGTCAATTTAAATCCCAAATCAAGTCACTTATCTCGTCCTGAGAATCTCCTTCCAGTGTTGGACTGCGTTCTTCGAATTCATTTTTATGACTGTTTTTACTCTCACTGTCTAACATTTCGACACCATCACAGTAATCTTCTGATAACGAAGTAAATACTGGTATTGGCAAATCTTCCCTTTACAAGATTGGTGACAGTGGATAATACGTTTGGTAGCCCAAGAGCGCGAATTTTGTATCGATTCATACCTTTTACATTCATGACATAAAATTAGCGATTATCGAGGTGATTTCTTCATTCTGCCCATGCCATCGGCATTCCAAACGAAAGCCCGGTTCGTCCTTCATACATCAATGTCGAAGTCACTCCAAGCATGTATTAAAACGTTGTGTGGTGTTCAACATCTGTCTTGTTGTTCAAATTGTTTTTCAAAATACACCCGATAGCTTTCTTTAACAAAATCATTTATACTCCGTAGCTGATTTTCTTGACAGTATTTACCACATACGTAGCAGAATTTGTCGGGTTTATTAACATGAGACTTCCTTGAAGAACTCATGCTTTTTGTAACAAAAACGCCCAAATAGGAGAGTTGCATGAAGTAACTGACACAGCATCACGTTTACAGAAAAACTGTAACAAATGAGTAACGCAAGAACGTTACCTACAGCAAATAATAACGACACAATGGCAAACAACAACTGCTCACCTGCAAAATGACTGATAGTCACGGGCCTCTCTAAGAGAGGAAGAGATAGTTAACGTAGTTTGCCAAATGCGCATGAGGTGCCATCTTTCGGATTCCTGTTATAGGTACCTAGACTAAGCCACTAGGCCATATTAAGTCACAGGCCACATTGAATATAATTACTTTACTTCGAAAAGTATATGTTAATGAAGGTTGATTAGTAAAAAAACATGAGTCTTTTATCATGAGAACCAAAGTCTTTTGAAACAAAATAATTTATAGGATAAGTGCTTCATCATCATATGTGTCTAAATAGACTCCGTAAAGCTGTGTCATATAAATCTTTTTTTGTTACCCGTGTAATTAATAAACACGAAAAATACCTTACCGTGAAAATTACTCAATCTTTAATGAAAATCTGAAGTTCCCTGATGTGGATGTGTCATTCAATAATGGTTACAAATTACGGACGACTGTAACGGAACAAAATGAAAATGTTATTTTCATTCCTCTTCATACACGTATCTGATCTTACCATATCTCATTTAATCCTAAATCACTAATCGACTCTTTCTCCTCCGTTTCACAATATTCAAATACAAATCATTTTGCTTGAACACAAATGCACTAAACTTTACGTTTACATTGCCGCGAGTACTCTGCTCAGCGTCTGTCCCTCTATTCCTCTAATGATAAAATTCCCGCTCTCCTGCGGCCAAGGAGCGAGGACAAGACAACCACACATCCCAGCGACACAACTACTCTGACCAAAGACTGCGCGCGAATAATAAGTAATTCAAAATTGTCGCTTAACGTTTGAGACATACAAAGTAGGTTCCGATACCAAATAAAAAACTCCTAATAAACGTGTTTCACCACGCCACGGCCTCTCATCCCGGAATTTATCAGGATGATTTTGCACATGGCAAAGACAATACTGAAAAATTCGTCTAAGTAGTGTTACACGAAAGTTGTAGTATACTAGGATGTAGTACGGTATGTCATAGAGAGACATAAGAAGATTACAGAATGTACAATACAAACATCTGACGTGCATATATGCTCTGTAAATAAGTCATGAAATCTTTTTTTGTTTTGTAAGTAGTGGTGCTCAGTCGCACATAAATTAATCTGCAGAAAGCTTTTTACACTTCATGCTAAAGTGTACTCAGAATATCCTTCACTTAGTTTGAAAGAAGAGTGTACATGCTAAAAAAATTGTCCTTTAAAATAGTGAGCACTGATTATGAAGTCATCAGTTTTGGGGGAAAATGATGTTCATAGCGTTATTACTTTTTGAAGTTATTTTTCACAACAGCAAGCGTGACTGGCTGTGATTCTATTGTCCTCCAGTCGTAACAAATATGTATCGAAGCAGTGACTTTTCGTGGTTGTTGTAGACAGAGTACATTACATAGCACACGTTGAAGTGCCTTTTAACATTTATAACGCTGTAATAACTGATCAGGAGCCCCAAGTTCGTTGTTTGCCCTGCGACAACTTTATCCGCTTTCCAGTTTTGTTTTATTAGTGCTCTATTAGATTACTTTTTATTTTTTAATTTTATAGTTAGCATCCTGAAGTAATAAGTAAATACTCGCAAGTGTTATTGTCATATACTTTTCTGGAAGTTTTACGAGGGCTATCCACAAAGTACATTACGTTTTGGAATTAAAAATAAATAAAGTATTGGAAATTTTTTTTATTATATACAGATGAAAGCCACACTTAAATACTACTTTTTTGCATAGTTGCCATTTAATTTAAGGCACTTATCGTAGCGATGGACGAGCTTGGAAATTCCTTCGCCGTAAAATTCGGCCGCCTGCGCCTTCAACCACGTGGTTACCTCTTCTTGAAGCTGTGCGTCGTCATCAAAACGCTGCATAGCCAACCACTTCTTCATTGCTGGGAATAAGTGGAAGTCGCTTGGTGCCAGGTCGGGACTTTACGGTGGATGAGGAAACAACTCCCACTTAAAAGATTCGAGAACTTCGCGAGTGGCATTTGCCTTGTGTGCCCGGGTGTTGTCGTGAATCAGCAAGATCTCTGAGCCCAACTTTCCCCTGTGCTTGTTTTGTATTGCTCTTCTGAGGTTGTGCAGAGTTTGGCAATACCTTTGAGAGTTTATTGTAGTGCCTCTTTCCAGGAAATCCACAAAAATCACACCTTTTCTGTCCCAAAAGACAGTTGCCAGGCGCAGGCGGCCGAATTTTACGACGAAGGAAATTCCCAGCTCGACCATCGCTACAATAAGTGCCTTAATTTAAATGGCAACTATGTAGAAAAGTAGTATTTAAGTGTGGCTTTCATCTGTATATAATAAAAAAAATTTACAATGCTTTATTTTTTAATGCCAAAACGTAATGTACTTTGTGGATAGCCCTCGTATATTTGTATCTTGTGCGTAAGTTTAATTATAATTAATTTGAACTGTCATCATCAAGCCAAATTTTTGTATTCTTCTGATGCATTTTCAGTGGCTAACAGCTACAGTATGAAAGAACAAACTGTCTTGGTTGTAAAATCGGATTTTTAATTTTATTTGTTCTTCAATGACGTATTTCGCCTTATAAAAGTCTCTCCAGATTCGCTGGGAAAATGTGGTGCTAAGTACGTAGGATGCAGCGAATACAAATGTCCGGACAGGAAATCTTAGTGATGATAACTTCAAAAAGGCATTGTGTGGTGTCCGATATAAAAGATGTTAAACAAACGCGAAATCACGCCTAAAACACAAAATAACCAGCTGGTAGCTGTTCCTGTAATTTTTTAAGGCCGCACGTTGTGAACTTGTCAGATATGGGGCGCCGTCCATAGCCATTAAACCGGGACGCAGAGTATATGGATGTGTTCCACAGTAAACACGTAGGTTGCACGGTTGCTCATGCTCACGGCTGTCCGAAAAAACGGAGACCACAAATATATAATGAAGGTGAGAATCGTCAATGGTCTCTTCAGTGCTGACGCACATCGGGCTTGAACTCTTATGTGAATCGGCTAAATTCCTCGAGTAATGAGGATAATGGACAAGGGGCTCTGCTTTCGTACTTTGTGCATAAGTTGAGAATCTGTTTCTGTAGGGAGGCTCGTCAAGGTAATCCGTGCAGTTGGAATGACGACTGTGTTCGTATGGTGCAATGGTCAGTGCATCTGCCTGGTAAACGGAAGACCCTGTTCTAATTGTGGTCTGGAACAGATTTTCAACTTTCCCCATCGATTTAAATCGAAGACTTCTTGCAGCCATTGTATGTAATTTCTTTGTTAATTCATAGTGGCTGCTGAGTCAAAATGGTGTCTATCCTTTCAGACATGTCGGTAATAACAAACACCACATACATATAATTTGGGAAATGTAGTCTCGTATAAAAATTGTGTTCTAAATACATTTTCATGAATTCCCAAGTCTTCAGCTGTGATTACTTGACTGATCAGACCTACATATATGTGTGACTAACGGTTTTCGGCGATGAAGAGAAGGTAATCCACCCTCAGACGATCACTGACAGGCACCATCTTAAAAAGGTATGTCCCAATTAGTAGAGCTCAGAAAGTGTAACCAGATAACGATGAATTAGAGAAAAGGAAAATAAGTGATATTCGTTGACATCCACCGTTTCTACGTTCAATATGTGAATGCAGTAGTGACGATATACAAGTAGATGTTACCTTAAACTTCGTCTGAAGATGACAATCATCATAATACCACGAGAATGGTAGGAAATACCATGTTTCACATTTAGCTCCTCCTTGTCCGTCTCCTCCTCAACTAAATGCTATGTGAGTTTCGTTTCACTGCCGTCTCTCCTCAATGCGACATTATTAGGTAGTAAATTTTCCTTGAAAGGCCCATCTCCATATCGCTTGTCACCACCTAAGAAAAGATATTGAATTACAAAATTGAATTCTTATTAAAAGACGGAGTCATAAGACCGTCCACCACCCCTGTGCATCGCCTGTTTTCTTAGTACCTAAAGATGAAGGGCAGGTTTTCTGACCTTTGGTTGATACAGGCTTCTCAATAAAAATTTGATCTTAGAATCGGTGCCACTGCCTCTTCTCCACAACTGTTTCACATGGTTTTCTGGAGCATCTTGGTTTACGGTCCTAGATCTTAATCAGACTTATTATCAGATATCCTTAACCGAGGAATCTAATCATCTCACCGCCTTCGCCATGAATTGGAATTTATATGAGTTTAACAAGTACTGTTTGGTTTGTCAACCAATGCAGCATGTTTATTAAGTTTATTGGATAACATTTTAGGTGATTTAAAGTTCAATTTTGTATTCAATTATTCGAACGATGTGGTCATATTTAGTGCCTCCTTTGAAGAGCATTTAGAGCACATCCGGAAGGTACTATGCAGCCTCAAAGATAACCTTGACTAGTCGTCAGGTGTCATTTTTGGGTCACTTTGTGTCAAGGGATGGAATTAGCATTCATCAGGAACGCACTAAGGCGTTGAGTAATTTTCGGCAGCCACGAAATAAGAGGTAGGTTGCCCGATTAGTGGGGGTGACTAATTATTTCCGCAGATTTGTCCCAAACTTTGAGCAAGTTGCAGCTCCATTAAATTTGTTACGCAGAAATAATGAGTAATTCGTTTGGGCTGAAGGTCAGCAGGCAGCCTTTGAATGAATTAAGACTGCGAATGCCGACGCACCGATTTTAACCGTACCTGATTTTAAGAAAATATCTGTGGTCCAGACTGATGCTTGCAATACTGGTGTGCCGGCAGTTCTTTTGCAGGAAGATCAAGATATCAGGCGTCCTTTAGCATTTGCTTCCCGATGTCGGGAGGGGCCTGAGCTCAATTACTCGGTATATCAGTGCGGAGCGTTAAATGTGTTATTTGCCCTAGTAATATTTCTTTTCTATCGCGAGCGTAGTGAATTTGACCTAAAGACGGATAATTAGGCACTAAGTTGGGTCCTAGCTCGTCCTAGGAAGACAGGGCGTGTCGCGAGATGGGCGATCCGCATTTCATCTTTCTATTTTAGGTTTGGCACGTTAAGGGATCTGATAATCTGGTTGGTGACGCCCTTGGCAGGATGTTCCAAGAACACGAGCTTGATGAGGAAACGCCGGACAGTCACCTATGTACGGTCCTTACTGAGGTACCCCAACTGTTTGAAAAATTGAAACCTGAACAAGAGCAAGACCCATTGTGGGGGGACTCAGGAAGCAAATACTAGATGGACAAGAAGCGAGTGACTATTTTCTGAAGAACGGCATTCTGTGTAACCGCAGGGGTAGGTCTGGGAAAGCTAGATTTGTCCCACAGGTGCTTCACTAAAGACCTGGTTATCGAGGAGGCCGAGGCAACATGTCGACGCTTTGTAGAGCTTGTAGGATTACAGCAGTGGTTTGTGAAAGAGCGTTATCGTCTTGGAAACCACTCCCTTGAATACTGTTCATAATATCGGCAGAATTGGTCGATTCGTCAGACAGACGTACAACTTTGCAGTTCTTGTGTGCGGGATAAACATGAGAGTGTTCCTAACGTCGTACAAGATCGCATGCTACTGGCATCAATTTTATGCGACTGACACGAACTTTAAATAGACGTCATCTTTCAGAAAAGCGCATACCAATTTCCGTTTGTCGCAAAACTCCTTCTTGGTGTTGCAGTTTTTTTTCCTTCAGTGTATAAAGGTCTACCAAATAGACATGTAATCGGAAAAGTACTCTCACAAAGACATTGATGTTTCCAACCACTGAAATTGACATCAATAACAAAGGTGCATATGGCACGTATAAGCTAAAACCATGAAATACATATACACAATATTGGGGGGGGGGGGGGGGGGGAGGCTGATTAAATACAACCACAAAAGACTGATACTCAGAATGCTGCACAAAAAGGTTAATGTCTCACAGTGTAAAACCAATAACATGTAAGGAAAATTAAGTAAACGTAACTACTTTCTAATCCTCTCTACCATTAGTATGCCAAATAAATTTCAACACATAAACTCCTTAATATAATGAAGTGACACCCCTTGTATTACAAATCGCTGGGAATATCTTTACGCACGTACTTCTGATGCGTTCCCCCGAAAAACAAACGAAAAAACAAAAAGAAACGAGAAGTAGAAGTGTCAGGAGTACAGCATTGTACGATACTCAAACATGGACTGTAGGAAAACCGGAATAGATGAGAATCGAAGAGTTTGAGATGTGGTGCTACAGGCCAATGTTGAAATTCATGTGGGCTGATAAGGCAGGGTATGAGGAGGTTCTGCGCAGAATCGGAGAGGAGAGGAATATGTGGAAAACACTGACAAGGAGATGGTTCAGGATGACAGGCTATAACTTCCTTGGTACTAGTGGGAGCTGTAGAGGGCAATAAACTGCAGAGGAAGACAGAGTTTGGAATACATCCAGTAAATAATGAAGGATGTAGGTTGCAAGTGCTACTGTGAGTTGAAGAGGTTGGAGGGATTTTCTCTGCCTCGTGATGACTGGGTGTTGTGTGATGTCCTTAGGTTGGTTAGGTTTAAGTAGTTCTAAGTTCTAGGGGACTGATGACCAGAGATGTTAAGTCCCATAGTGCTCAGAGCCATTTGAACCATTTTTTGAAGAGGTTGGCACAGGAGAGGAATTCGTGGTGGGCCACATCAAACCAGTCGGAAGACTGATGACTAAAAAGAAAGAGCCCAATCAATATGATCACGAACTCAGGGGGAGCACTGCAGGCAGTGTTGTGTTGTTAAAAAAGGCACACGCCTCGGTCCGGGATGCCATAGCCCATTTAACGCCAGATTTCGCCTCACTGTCCTAACGGATATGTTCGTCTTAAATTGCACATAGAGTTCTGCATTTTTTTCACTCAGTGTTGCATATCTGTTAGCACTAACAACTGTCTGCAAACACCACCGCTCTCGGTGGTTAAATGAAGGCATTCGGCCACTGCGTTGTTTATGGTGAGATGTAGTGGATGAAATTTGGTATTCTCGGCCCACTCTTAACACTATGTGTCTCGGAAAATTGAATTAGAAAACGATTTCTGAAATGGATTGTGCCATACGTCTAGCTTCAACTAGCATTCCGCGTTTATACTCAGTGATACGCACGGTTGTGGCAATTGCAGGGATAATGTAAATGCCACTAGGAGTACGGAAATTGAACTCTTTCTTAATGGTTACCTGCTCTATGTCAATCTTCAACAGAAAGGTCTCTAGTGCAGTTCAGATAAATGTGAAATTTTATGAACTGCAGTGGAGTACCTAGGTGACATACTTCGCAGTAGACTCTTAGGAGCGACACAAAATTAAGTACAATGAATTATTCGTTTACCATCACCAACGAACTTTAACGTTATGGCGTACATATGCGAGATAACCGGCCGCCTAGAATTGCTATGAGGTAAGGTGGAGCTTAAGTACGGCTGGGCGCAAGCTGGCCCAGGGCTCAGGAAGCGCTGCGGCCATCCCAGGTAGTTGAGAACGTTTCGAGCCAGCTAGATGTGGAGACAATGAAAGAGTGCATCACCGGAAACGGGATAATTTCGAAGAATGATGCTCACATTCTCTTTGTGCGGAGAATCCTTCACGAAATGACAAAGTGGCAGGAGGTCTTTGGGACTACGGCCGTTTACTGTTGTTGAAACGTGGGACTGGCAGGTCTTTTGGGACTACGACCGTTTACTGTTGTTGGAACGTGGGACTTAGGAAAAGCAGGAAAGGTGTGAAGGGGGCCTAATCAGTTGCAGTTGGTTTCACAGAAAACACATACACTTTATTTTTTTTAAAAAAGCAAAACTCGCAACAATCATTTTTAAAAGATTTTACTACACTGGTGGCTGGAAGCCTAATTAGAAGAATTTCAAGTTACTGTCCGCTGAAGTCTACAAGCAATGTAACACAGAATCAACGGCTGAAGGCCTGATTAAGAAGGTTCAAAATTATTCGTCAGCTGAAGGCTAGAAGCAATTTCAAAAATACACAACGGCTGAAGGCCTGAATTACCAATAAGGTGGACAATTACGCGTTAAAAATACCATAACCCTTTTAACAGTCTTAATAACTGTAACAAGTTATAGTGACGACTGAATGCCTCACTAAGAGAAAATTGAAAATTATTTGACGGCACAAGACCACAAGCAGTGTTACAAACAATTAAAGGCTGAGGGCCGGAATCACAAGTGGGGAAGGCAATAACATGTTAAAAAGGCAGGTTGATCCACAGACAGCGCTCCCTGGATCGATCTGAGGAAGGTGATTACAGCTGTGTAAGGGGTGAGACAGGCAGCCAAAAGTTGTACTCACGTAACAGGATGGCAACTCACACTAGGGGTAGCTTAAGCGTCGACCGACTGACTAACTAATCCGCCTATCGTCCCATCACTGGTACAACGATGGAATATTTTTAGTCAAGGGCGAAGAGACGGACAGCACCACGTCTTCAGAAACACACCCAAGACCTAAGGAAACAGTAGAACCAAAGTAGATCTCCCAAAAACTTATGCACAGTACCATTCAAGAGGCTGTCGAACTACACGCTGTGTCAGACAGCATCAACACGATAAGGAAAGGTAAGCTGCCAGACGAGTACTCTAACCTCCAGGGCAGGTAATTGGGGCATTAGCGACCACAAGGCAGAAAATACCGCTGGTAGCACTTCACTAATATGAATAATACTAGATCCAAACTAACATCAAAGAATAGATGACAGCTAATAGCTTCCGACAACTTGACAGACTCCACTTGTTGCCATCGGTCGCACTGACCATGGGAGCAGCAATACGCAAACAACAGCGAATCTCAAACAGTGGAGGTTTCAGTACTGGACACGGTTCACTCAACTTCAAACGTCCTGGGTTTGGTCGGCCGCTACAGCCCTTCAGCCCGACAGTGCCTGCACGCCGCCAGCGGTCCTGGCCTGCCCTCGTGCTGTGGACCTCCTCGCTGCTCCGTCCGAACCCCGAACTGCTGACACCAGAATGCAGGCAGCATTTAAATTACTGGACATTAAAAAACCACACAAGATACACACGGATATGGAAAGACAATTACACAATTTCTCCAACGATACTAAAACCAGTCACTGTGAAACAATACGGACCAATCATAAGTCGGCACAAACAGAGAGAAGCCAGAAGCGATCGGAAGACCAAATGCACGTCGTCCGCTACGCGACCAACCGAACGACCAACCAACGGTCGCCCCACTCAAGTCAGGCAAGGGAAAGAACCCAGTATAAATTGTCGACTCACTTCAACAGGTAGTCACACACACACAAGTGAAAATTGCACGACTCGAATATCACGGTCCATTCAACTAAAACTCGCTGAATCCGGTTCTTGACGTTGTCGTGCACTTTCACGACCACATCCTTCCGTCAGACAGTGCGTGTGTGTCGCCAGCGGTCGGGCGAGTACTGGCTGTCCGGACCTCACTGTTGCTCCGTCCCAACTCCCCTTGCTCGACACACGACGACCCGTAAATACTAGAGGCCGCTCCAAAGATGGTACCACAGTACGTGCTATCGACAAGCGCTGCTGGCGCCACTCATGGACAGACAAGGCGAGCAAACTTAGTGGCGCCAGTGAACACACTAAGGAAACGAGACTCCACTGTTGCTATTACAAGATGCCAAACAATGAACGGCATCAACACGAGCCGCACACGGCTCAGTTGTGAGAAATTAAAACGCCTACAGCCATCCTTATGATTTTATTTGATTTGTTGCAACCAGTTTCGGCCCTTCACTGGGCCATCTTCAGGCTATAGTTGATGCAGAAGGGGTTGATACGATTCCTATGTAAATTTGCATCAGTAGCCAGCATAACTGGATATGCAGGTAATGTGAAAACTTAGGTGTCAGCACTCCTACCATCAACTGCCAACTGACACATAAGTTCTCATATCATCTGCGTATCCAGTTATACAATTTACATAGGGATCGTATCAGCGCCTTCTGCATTAACTACAGCTTGAAGGTGGTGCAATGAAACGCTGAAACTGGTTGCAACGAAATAAATAAAATCATAAGGACGGCTGTAGGCGTTTTATTTTCTCCCTATCTTAAGGATGGTCAAGTATGAGCTCTTAGAGTTTCGGCAACAGATCAAATGGCAATAACTCAAACTACTTATTAATGAAAATCTTACTGCATTAGTGAGCTCTGAAAAATGAGCCACATCCAGTGACACAACAAATTCTCAGTATCTTTAAAATTGCAGAGGTTAATATATCACAGTGAATAAACATTTTCACAGTGACCCTCTGAATTAACAGTTTTTAATCACTCCAAACGATTTAAACAAGGGTTATCTCAAATGACAGAATTGCACTATAGCTAGCATCCCTGGAAGTTAAGTATCTGTATGTTTTTCTATTGATTTAAGACATCTTTTACATCTTATTCATTATGCAAATGTTTGTCAGAACGTCGTACCCTTCTCATTTACACAGCAAATGAATGAAGCATAAGTATCTCATATTCTGTTATACTAGTTTTTTTCATGTAATGAATAGTTTACAACTGTGCCAGTAACTTTATTTAAATGTTGGATGGAAGTGCTGCTAAAAACTGCGCTAATATAAATGCGGTCCGTCGCACGTGTTAGCAGACAAAAAAATTGAAAAGATAACTGAAAGATGGCTGCGTCAAAGAAGCATAAATAACTGCTTAAGTAATATGTAGCGATATTCTGTATTCGCTTAAAGTGTGCGCACTTGAGCAAACGTATTGGTTCGTTTATTTATAAATCAATTATTATTTATATTAGTAAATGATATGAACATAACTGAATGTTTACAACGTTCCTTTCATTTAAATATTGTTGTAACATAAATGTTTACTTGACATTACAATAGTGAAGCCATAGTAACAGTAAATAAAATTCTTATTTAAAAAAAGTTGTTCCACTACTGGCTTCAACGAACTACGTCGCAATTTTGAAATGTAAAACAACAGCTGGAGAATATGTAATGCGTATTGTCACCATACATTTGTAAAAAATTACAAAAAAGTAATATGAACAGGCAATCAATGTAATAATGGCACATTCCAGTCATTAAAAGTTAAGCCCAAGCTTGCCCAACCATTCATTCCATGACCTAATGTAGAATAGTTAAAAACTACACCATAGGAAAAATTGCAAAGGATTCTTGCGATGTCTCCTTCTGTGACACAAAGATCATACGATCATTTAGCTGTTATGAATTCAAAACTCTGAAAATTAAATACATGTATACATATATTTAATCATTATCATTGCACAAAATCCCATTAGATAAATACATATAGAAACCTCACCGTAAGTGTATCAGGCACAGAAAGCTTCCATATGGAATGCACCACCTAATTTTACTATGCTCCGAAAAAAGAATGTCAGAACATGATGCACTTTCAAGTAGGACTGACACACTACTAACTTGCTAGCATAACATTGCACCATTTGCCTGGTGACCCATTCTGTCACTAGAGGGAATGAACGTAGTATAGAAACTCAAGAAACACAACAGGTCATGCATTATGTACAATAACAGACTATAGATGGCGCCAGTGTTAAGTTTTAACGAAAGTAGTCTCTAGCTGAAATATAAACACCTGTATACAAACCATAATACAGGTATGCATTGTTTACACCTTTAAAATTAGATAGCAAAGCATAGGCGATAAGGTCTGATAACAAAGAACGAAGTATAGTCTCAATACAGCATTATAACAACCAAAATATTGTTGTACACACATTACAGAATGTCAATCTTATTCTTCCCATTAAGATATCCTTTGCTACAGTCTTTCACACAGAGAATTACAAAAACCAATTAAAGTCATATTTGCTAGATATAGTAAGTATGTATCGCATCAAAATACTATATATCACAAGCATAAAGTACTGGATGCGTTGTGTATTTGAAGCGGAGAGTGGGCCGGGGAGGGGGGGGGGGATGTAGAATGGTGGTACAATGTAAGGGAACGGGCATCGAGTAATCTATACTTATTTTATAAAAAAGGGAGAGAAGGGTGGCTTAATGGTTGTATGAAAAACATGAGGGGGGCAAGTAGTATCTAACTGTGCCACAGTGACACCAAAACAACCTGACCCTACATATTGTAGTCTATGTGGTCAGGGAAGGGGGGAGAAAATTGTCACATATGCCTCGTGACGACAGTGTGCAGGAGATCGAGTGGTCAGGGCTCGAGAGTGGGCATCTAGGGCTGCCGTTAAACAGGAAATTAGGTACAATAAAGAGAACATATTTCAGTGTACGGCATACAAGGGACGCTCCTAGGGTCGGAAGTTGCCAGGTTTAGGCCTGTCTAGGAGGTCGAACAATTAATTGAAATGGGCAATGAAAGGGAAACGGATCACGTTAACGTATGTTGGTGGCCAGTCGTGAAAAGCGAGAAGACGTCTGTTCTGCTCGAGGTCTGGATTACTAGAGAGAGAGGCAAATGTGTTCTTCACCACAGAACCCTCCAGCGTCCACACACGTGACATGTATCCCACGTAAGCTATTGGCTAAAACCAATGGCGTGAAATCGATAGCAGTTTCAGCAGAGATCTCAGGGCGTCTCTTGTCAGCAGCTTTAACTGGACAGAACTGCCTCAGTTTTGAAAGACAGGCAACTTGTGTCACATAGGCCCAGCGTAAGTTGCTCTAGGAGTAAACATCTAAAGATTTGACTGGTCCTTTGAAATAAATCTTTTAAACCAATTTTCTAAAATATTCCTTGACTGGCTGCAACCATGTAAAATACACAGGGTAAGCAATCTAAATATTTCTTTATATTAGCCCAGTAACATAGTGTACATATACTGACCTACAAATATATAATGTTAAGGATATACAACGTGTTAAACTAACCACTGTTTAATTGACGCTATTAACCCACTTGAATTTACCCAAGTTGAAGGATATTTCCTTAATTGTTTTCTAAGTTATGTAACACATTAGTGATTAGAACTTATTGCTACGTAACTTCATTAAAAACGTTAAAAAGTTCTTATATTTCAAATCAGAACATTCATTTAGTCCCTTTTATGTGGAAACTGAATATATTAATATTCTCCAGTAAGTCCAGTCTACACCCGTTTCTTATCTATGTAAGACAATTATATTTTCTCTGATGACACTCACCATGTGTTTAGTATTTTTTAAATGCAACCCAAAGGCAGTGTTGTTTTGCCTATGCTCTCTAAATCTACTTTTAAACACTTCACCTGCCTGCCCTTATACACTGATTAACTATCTGAACATTCCAAATTATTTACTCTTGAACTATCATTTGGCTCCATTACTGGTAGTATTATGTTTATGTTGTGTTTTAATATATTATCTGTATTGAAAGCTATTTTGGTGTTATGTTTTCGAAACTGCCTTCCAATTTTCTCAGCAACCTTGCCTCTATAAGTCACTGAAACATAAGAACATTTTCCCTTATTGTTATGTATATTTCACTGTTTCCTTTTACTTTCAATTAAACCTTTATTTTTAATGTATATTTTTTTTAAATATCTCTTTCATATGCAATATCACTAGCCATCTGTCGCAAAATTTGTAATTCTCTTTTAATCTCTACTTTTTTAAGTGGTTTTCTTAATACCCTATAACTCATAGAATTAAAAACCCTTGTTTGGTAATTTTCATAGTGACACAATGTTCCATTTATAATCACATGACTGTTTGCTGGTTTGCTGTAGATGCTGTACAAATGAGAATTACCTACTTCCTCAGTAGTTAGGTCAAGAAAATTTAAAGAATTTTCTTTTTCCAACTCTAGAATAAACTGCACATGCATTTTATTAATACTGTTTTTAACACCTACCATGTCTTGCTCAGCACCATTTATCATAATTATAATATCATCTGCATGTATTTTATGGTACTATTTCTTTATGTTGTTCAAAGAAGGCATTTGTCAAAAGGTTTACAAAAGTACATGAATGTGTTCCAGGTAGACAGTTACCATTGCTAACCCTTCCTCTTGATGATAAATTTTCTTATTAAATTGAAGGTACTTACAATGCAAAATACTAACACGAATTCTTTACAGACGAATGGAAAAACTAGTAGAAGCCAACCTCGGGGAAGATCAGTTTGGATTCCGTAGAAACACTGGAACACGTGAGGCAATACTGACCTTACGACTTATCTTAGAAGAAAGATTAAGGAAAGGCAAACCTACATTTCTAGCATTTGTAGACTTAGAGAAAGCTTTTGACAATGTTGACTGGAATACTCTCTTTCAAATTCTAAAGGTGGCAGGGGTAAAACACAGGGAGCGAAAGGCTATTTACAATTTGTACAGAAACCAGATGGCAGTTATAAGAGTCGAGGGACATGAAAGGGAAGCAGTGGTTGGGAAGGGAGTAAGACAGGGTTGTAGCCTCTCCCGGATGTTGTTCAATCTGTATATTGAGCAAGCAGTAAAGGAAACAAAAGAAAAATTCGTAGTAGGTATTAAAATTCAGGGAGAAGAAATAAAAACTTTGAGGTTCGCCGATGACATTGTAATTCTGTCAGAGACAGCAAAGGACTTGGAAGAGCAGTTGAATGGAATGGACAGTGTCTTGAAAGGAGGATATAAGATGAACATCAACAAAAGCAAAACAAGGATAATGGAATGTAGTCTAATTAAGTCGGGTGATGCTGAGGGAATTAGATTAGGAAATGAGGCACTTAAAGTAGTAAAGGAGTTTTGCTATTTGGGGAGCAAAATAACTGATGATGGTCGAAGTAGAGAGGATATAAAATGTAGGCTGGCAATGGCAAGGAAAGCGTTTCTGAAGAAGAGAAATTTGTTAACATCCAGTATTGATTTAAGTGTCAGGAAGTCATTTCTGAAAGTATTCGTATGGAGTGTAGCCATGTATGGAAGTGAAACATGGACGATAAATAGTTTGGACAAGAAGAGAATAGAAGCTTTCGAAATGTGGTGCTACAGAAGAATGCTGAAGATTAGATGGGTAGATCACATAACTAATGAGGAAGTATTGAATAGGATTGGGGAGAAGAGAAGTTTGTGGCACAACTTGACCAGAAGAAGGGATCGGTTGGTAGGACATGTTCTGAGGCGTCAAGGGATCACCAATTTAGTATTGGAGGGCAGTGTGGATGGTAAAAATTGTAGAGGGAGACCAAGAGATGAATACACTAAGCAGATTCAGAAGGATGTAGGTTGCAGTAGGTACTGGGAGATGAAAAAGCTTGCACAGGATAGAGTAGCATGGAGAGCTGCATCAAACCAGTCTCAGGACTGAAGACCACAACAACAAACAACAATGCAATGCCATTTGTTGAAGTACAGTTAATGCACTAATCTCCCCAGTTGCTGCTTTGTTATACTTAAGGAGATTTTCCTTAATAATTTCAACTGTCTCGGCAATTTGAATGTTAGTATATAAATTGGTAAAATGATAGATGCAAGACATGACTGATGAGGAATTTTCCTACTATTGAAAAGACGTTTTTATTCTAAACTGTTTTTCATATTGGTAGGATATTGCATGGAATACAACCCTTTTAATTTCTTATTTCATGTTGTATTTAACTCATTGTTTGGTGACATCATATAGTTCACAATTGGCCTAACTGTTTTCATTAATTTATGTGTTTTCACCTGTGATCTTAATATAGTGTGTAACACATTCATCAACTTCATGTACTTTTTCTCCTTAAAAGGGAAGATGTGCTGTCAATTTTGTTTTTAAGCTGTGTATGAAACTTATCAGTTAGATCTTTGTTTACTTCTAAAATGTTATTACTTGAAAAGAATTCTTCTGTTTTTTTTTTTAACGAAATCACGATTGGTAGTCAAGACAATGGTGTTGTTTTCGTCTGCCTTGGTTGCTAATATTTTAATCTCATGAAGCTTTTTATTAATTGCGCTTAAGGCCTTTTTATCTGTATTTCTACTTAGGGAATTTTTATTTTCAGATATATATTACCTGTTTTAGGATTATTAAATTAAGTCATTTCCTTTGCAATTTTTACATCTGCAATTAACTCTTTAATGCTGCTTGTGTTTAACATTTTGGGATATTGTGTTGTAAACCTTTATTAAGTAGCTTCGCTGCTCTTAAGTAAAAGTTATGTCATTATGGTTAATCACTCTATCTTCAAACTTAGATTGATCTGCCTGCTGTGTTTCAAGCATACAGTTATTTAGTAACAACAACGAATTTAAGTTTTCTTATTATCTTATTCCTGTATTGGTCTGAGAGAGTTATTACTTTAATGCACATGGCCTGCTATACTGCAATGAAATGTTATTGAGATAGATAATTTTTAGAAATATTTCTAGCTTTAATTGAGTTTCTTTGTTAAAATACTGTTCTTTGCATAAAATTTTCTTATATGAAAAATGTTTTTCATTTCTGCATTACTTCTTTCAACAAACTACATTGTCATTTTCAAACGCAAAACATCAGTTGGAGAATATATAATGGGAACTGTGAGAATAAGTCTGACAACAATTATGAAAAATAATGAGACCACACAACTGTGGCAATAGTGGCACAACCAAGCCACTAAAAGTGAAGCCCATGCTTACCCAACCATGATTTCCATATCATAATGTAGATTAGATAAGAGCTACACCAGGGTACAAATTGCTGTTGGGGGGATGTTGACATGCCTAATTTTCTCTATTATGTCTCCTGTGTTTTTGAGGCTTGTGTATTCTGTGTATGTGTATGTTTTCTGTAGGAATGTGTGCATGGGTCTCCCTAGTAAGTAAGATATGGCATTTCTGAAATCAACCACTGGCCTGACAGTGATGAGGGGTTTGTGGACCTTTGGTAGGCTTGTTAAGAGTGGAGCTTTAGGGTTCTTTTTTGTGATTCTTTTTGTCTGTTTCTGTGTCAAGGTGTGTCAAGTTTTTTTTCTTTAAGAGAGTCTTTACATTTCATTGATATCTATCTGTTGAGTCACTGGTTAGCTTGATTATTTCATTCTCTGATAGAAATTCTTCTGTTTTCTCACTGTATTCCGCCTCTGTTACTAAGACTAGAGGATTCCCCTTGTCTGCCTTGGTGTTGAGAGCATTGTGTTGTTTTAGTTTTCCGTGTATACTGTTTATGGTTTTCTCATCTGAGGTTTTTTTATTTCTGTTTATGGATAGTTTGTTCTTTCTGATGATTTGCTTCATTTCTTCTGTCACTAGTTCCCTTGTTAGGCCTGGATTGAAGACTCGACTGTTAGTTCTTTCATGTTGTCCTATGGCGTATTCAGTCTCAGTTAGAAGATTTTCTATGGTCTTATATGTTATGTGGGAGTTCCAACTGTATTTTAAGCCTTTCTCAAGTAGTGACCCAACACAAAGATACCAAGGAAACATAAACACTCTCTTAAAAATCATCACAAACACCTTGACAAAGAACCAGACAAAAAGAATAACCCAAAGAAATCTGATGCTCCTCTCTTAACAAGCCTGCCAAAGGTCCACAAACCCCTCATCCCAGTCAGGCCAGTGGTTGACTTCAGAAAAGCCCCATCTTACTTGTTAGGGAGACACATGCACACATTCCTACAGAAAACATACACATACACAAACAAAAGAAGCCTCAAAAACACAGGAGACGTAATAGAGAAAATGAGTAATGTCAACATCCCCCAACAGCAAAACTGGTATCATTTGAAATAACATCCATGTACACAAACATACCCACAGAAAAAACTATAAACATTATAGAGCAACAGCTAAAATGCAAGAAATTCCCAGATGTGTAAATTAATTTAAATCTCATCCCTTCTTGGGCTAATCACAGAATAAAGCTACTTCACTTTCTACAACAACTTCTACTTTCAACAAGAGGATGTTCCCATAGGGTCCCCCATCAGTGGAACCTTAGCCAAAATTTTCTTGGGCAATACACAGAACACAATATTTAATACCATTGTAAAAGAAGGAGGGTACAAAATAATCTACTGGTACCGATATGAGGATGACATAACCTTTCTTGCAGATGAAACACATAACAGGATAGAAGAGCTACACACTAACATCAACACAGTACACCCACAAATCCACTTCACAATGGAAATAGAAAACAAAAAGAAACTAAATTTCTTAGATCTTACAATCACAAGAAACAACCACCAACATGAATTCTCCATTTACAGAAAACCCACATCCACAAGCACTGTTATCCACAGCTCATCTAACCACCTGACAGTGCATAACTATACCAGTTTCACACACATGCTCCACAGGATAAACAAGACACCTCTTAAACCAGAAAACTACACACAGGAACTAAATATAAGCAAATAAATAGCTGTTGAATATGACTACAAAACAGACACCATAAACAAACTCTACAAAAAGGTAAAATGGAAAGATGGAGTACTCACAGACAACACAGCAGACCGCACCACTTCAGGAAAAAGAGAGGTGGTACACCCTAACATACAATAACAAAATATCACACTGAGTAGGAAACATCTTGAAAAAGCTTGACATCCCAATAACAGAACAAGCAATACAGTTCAGAAAAGACTAAGACTGGTCTGAAAAACCTTATACAAATTAAGCAACACTGGAATATATCAACTCACTTGCAACTCCTGTCAGGCCCAATACATAGTACAAACAAGCAGAAACTTTCGAAAGAGGTACACAGAGCACATGAAAGCTCTAAAGAGTGACAGCACACATTCTACTTTTGCAGAACATCTAAGAAACAAAAACCATAACCCCACTAACATCGAAAACGATCGACACATTCTGAGACACAGCAACAGTCTATACTGACAACTAACAATAGAAGAAAATTAATGTATACAAAAGTCTATAGTCGAAGGGAAAAATGTAATGAACGAAAACACAACACTTTGCAACAACACACCCTTCACCGCTCTGAGGGAACTGATCAAGGACACAGAACAGAAAGCTCACACACGCAAAATAACCACTTCCCCATCACACACGCAGATATAAATAATGAACAGAAGTCGTCGTACATCGTGCTACAGTTTTTCATAGCTTTTCTCGCCACATGCGATACACCTCTCGCGGCACACGCGAACAGCAAAATGGTGTAATATTCTGGATCAGAAACAAAGTGCGAAAGTTTTGTTTTTCTGTGTATGAAAGCTGCTACATAACATCCAACAAACGTGAGTACACGAATAGCTAAACGACAACTTGGTACACACCAAATAACTGGTTTCCACAACACTATCACAGCCTCAAGAATATATTGCTGACATATGAAGTTCACCTTTTAGTATTTTGCTTACTAACAGCCACTCACATGATTCCATATGGCATGATGTTTGCTAAGTAAAAACGGCAACAGAAAAAAAGAGCACAGAAAATATGTCACAAACAGCGACAATAATTGCTTAAAACATGTTCTAACAGACAATAAGTAAGGTAGTATGAAAGTATCCATAGAAAACTACATTTCAAAGAACGAATAGTAAAAATGTAATAATGTGCTACTGTGTTTGTATAACCATGCTATTTTCTGCATGTTTTAGATTAAAATAAACCCACTGATGATGGTGATATTGGTCGCCGAAACTAGTTTAGGAGCATACAGAAAAAAAAACGAATAACAAGGTGTTTTGCATCAAGGCGGACTCAATTTACTGATATTACTGAAAATTTAGAAGTGAAGAAAGATCTATCTGATAAGTTTCATACAAAGTTTAAAAACAAAACTGACAACTCATCTATCCTTCTTACTGATTAGGAGAAAAGTTCATGAAGATGATGAGTGTATCACTCCCTAAATTAAGATCACCGGCTAAAACACATAAATTCAACAACAGAGTCAGATTGTGAACAATATGACGCTACCAAACCACAAGTTAAATAAAATATGAAATAAAAAGTTAAAAGAGTTGTATACCATGCAGTATCCATCTAACGTGAAAAACAGTTTAGAATTAAAACAACTTTTGAATAGTGTAAAAGTTCCTCATCAGTCAGGTCTTGCGTCTTTGCATATTACCAATTTATATACTAACATTCCAATTGCAGAGATAGTTGAAATTATTAAGGAAGATCTCGTTAAGTATTAGAAACCAGCCCCTGGGGAAAGTAGTGAATTAACTGAACTTCTTCAGATGTCATTTCAATGTAATTACTTTCAATTTAATAAGAAAATATATCATCAAGAAGAAGGGATAGTAATGGTAACTGTCTAGCTGGATCAATTGTAGATACTTTTGTAAACCATTTGAAAAATGCCTTCTTCAAGCAACATAAAGAAATGTAACAGGAAGTACTGGACCATAAAAGACATGAAGATGATATGGTAATAATGATAAATGATGCAGAGAAGACATGATGAGCCATTTGAAAAATGCCTTCTTTGGGCAACATAAAGAAATGGAACAGGAAGTACTGGAGCATAAAAGACATGTAGATGATATGGTAAATATGATAAATGATCCAGAGAAGACATGGTAAGTGTTAAAGATAGTATTAATAAAATGCGTATGCAGTTTATTCTAGAGTTGGAAAAAGACAATTCTTTGAATTTTCTTGACCGAACTATTAAGAAAGTAGGTGATTCCCATTCGTACAGCATCTACAGGAAATCAGCAATAAGTCATGAGATTATAAATGGAACATCTTGTCACTCCGCAACTTAGAAAAGAAGCTTTTTTAATTCTATGACTTACAGGTTATTAACGAAATCACTTAAAGAAGTAGACATTAAAAAGAATTACAAATTTTGGGTCATATGGCCAGTGATAATGCATATGAAAGAGATTTTTATGAATAAAATATATAATAAAAATAAAGGTTTAGTTGAAAGTAAAAGAGAAAGCTGAGAATAAATAGAATAATAAAGAAAAAAGTTCTTATGATTCAAAGACTTATTGAGGCAAGGTTTCTGAGGAAATTGAAAGGCAGTGTAGAGAGCATAATATCAAAATAGCTTCCAATATAGATTGTTTATTAAAACACAAGTTCACAATAAATATTAGCAGTGATGGAGAGAAGCATGATAGGTCAGGAGTATATAATATAAAATGTTGAGATTGCAAGTCAGTGTGCACAGGACAGTCCGTTAGAGCATTTAAATCTAGATTTAAAAAACATATATATGGGCAGAACATCACTGCCTTTGGATTACATTTAAAAATTACTAAACACATGGTGCTTGACATCAGACAAAATAAGATTATATTGCATAGGGAAAAAAGGGGCATGGTATGGACTTACTAGAGAATAATAGAATATACAGTCTGCACAAAATAGAGACTCATAAAATTGTAAGTGAACACGTTGATTTCAAATATAACAACTGTTTTACATTTTTTGAGGTAGTTGTATAGGAATATGAACTAACCACCAATTTCCCTCTGTAACTTAGGAAATGGTTAATGAACTATCCTTCATTGTGGGCAAATTAAAGATGGTAAACAGTCTGAATTGAACAGTGGTTAGTTTACCACTTTGTATATCCTTAACATTATATAGTTTTAGGTCAGTATACATACACCATGTTGCTAGGCTAACATAAAAAAGTATTTAGATTGCTTATCCTGTAAATGTAGGACCAGGTTATTTCTGTGTCGCTATGGCTCAGCCAGATACTACTTCCACCGTAACGTTTTCCATACAACTGCTGAACCACCCTCCTCTTCCTTTTCCTTACAATAATTATAGACTGCATGCCATCCCCTTCCCTTACATTCTTGCCTCATTATCCTTCCACCCCCCCCCCCTTCTTCTTTCAAATACACAACACATCCCTTCCTTTACGGTTTTGATATATAGTGTTTTGACACTGTTCGTTGTTATTAAATTTAGTAAGGTTGATATTAACTTGTTTTAAATTGTCTGTGTGAAAGACTGCAACAACTTTTATGTTACAGGGAGGAAGCCACTGCGGCCGGCCCAGGAGACTACAAGCGAGCCCAGCCGCAGCACCGGACTGACCCAGCTAACCACCACGCAGCACATAGGTAACGATGCACGATACCTCACGCTAACCTTCCATCACCTTGCATGCTCTGTCGCAGCTAGCAAGCCGCTACTGCCCTTACTACCCGTCCTACTGTCGCAGAGGTTATTTTTCCCTTGGCTCTTGCCTTGGCACTTTTTTCTCCTCTGCCCTTACAACCGCTACCCTTCAATCGTTTTCGACCACTTCTATCTCCTGATGGACCATGTTAATGAGTAATCGTACCCAGACGCATGGATAACATCACAGCCCGCATCCTGTGACGCCTGATTCAAAAACTAACATGTTTAGGGAGGTGACAGTAGAACTTTTGGTTTGGTCACCACGTTGGTGTGGGCGTGGAGGGGCCCCATCCATCTATAAACTCACTCAATATAACGCCCTACTACCAGCAAATGAATCTGACTCAAAGTTCTCAACTGAAATCCTTATCTACAGAAAATAAGAACTCACCCAAATTCTATATTGGCACTCAAATACTTAATCTTCTCTTTAATCACAGAGGATTCTCTCTTTACCAAGAAAAAAATTGCTAACAATATTCATCTCCAGACTTTCTAAATCATTTCCTTCAGCGCTTACTAACGCCATTCTTAATACCATCAACCTCCAATTACACTTATATAACATACTTTTTAACAATTAATGATTCATCCTAACACTATATCGCCCAATATACACCCACATTATGATTTCAAATCCTGAATTCACTATCATCCATTCTCTATTCTAAATATAATCAATTATTTATGTATAATTTTATAAATTATAAAATGCTCAGCTCTCCACAATGTCCTGGAAGCATCTGACCAGCTTTCTGCTACTAGGGGTGCTAGTGAACTCAACTACCACCCCCACAAAATTCTCAACAGCCATTGGTTCATCCTAAGATCAAGTGATACTATGTCATCACACCTATATAAGGAGTCACCCCCCCCCCCCCCCATCCCCGGTCATCTTCCTCACTTGTCTGTTGTCTGCTTCATCGTTCGTTTGTTCATGTCTGTGTTGTAGTTGTTTTGTTAAGACGAAGGGAGTTAACAACACCCAGGAGTCTGCTACAAAGAGACATAGAGTCCAGGATACGCCATTAGCCAGTAAGTAAATAATTTCTATTTTTCATTTTCCTGTAGATCTTATATTTTCCGCTTATGAATTATAAATCTCATTATTATAGCGGACCTCGCAAACTTCATCCTGGATTGCAAGAAACGGACTGGAGCCCAACAGGCACCGCCACCCCAGCCTCATGTGCTCGAGACAAAGCTGGAATTGCCCTGTGAGTATAATTTTAATTGTAATCTGTTCGTCATTTATATTAACAATTTAAAAATTTCTTTTCTTATTTTGTACTTGTTATTATTTCTTTTCTTCGTTTCTACATCACTTACGGCAAATCCAGCTAGAGTTGGAAGCAGTGCTGGGGGCTGTCCCACATAATTGGATTCGGCCACCCAGCTCCATATGCCCCAGAACGCCGCCACTCACGTAAGTATACCGAAAAATAAAACGACCTCTATCGTCTTTCACTCTACCTATCCTTTCAAAGTAACTAAAATTATATTTCCTTCTGTTACAGGAAACACCATTGACGACCTTAATGCCATTGATAGGGAGATCGAGGTAATTTATCGACAATTAGAACAACAACAGCCTTCTTGCATGTTTTTTTGAAAAAAAATTATGTATCTCTAATAATATTAATATACTTATTTGTCTTTCTCTAACAATTCCATTTGTATGTATCTTCTTTGTTCTAAATGATTATAACCACTTATTTGATGATGGGATGGAGAAGTTTTTGAGGGGGCAGTAGACTGCCCCAATGAAGTGTTCACGCCGTGGAGTCAGAGCCAAGAAGGTAATTACTCACTCGCCTTATAACCATGTGGGTCATCGTTAGAATTCACCGCGTAAGACAATGTATTTATTTACTTTGTCTCTACAGCGGTCGACTCTCAGCATGGTGTGGCGCATATACCGGGTGCGGCTAAACCATCCGGGGAGCGGCGCCCGCAGAGACTCGCTTCCCTGGTCAAGGTGCCTCTGCTCGCTGCATGCGAAGCTGTCGCCATGGCCACGGAGCCAGCCCCGGCTGCTCCCGCTGGAGAGCTCCCCGGCTGCCATGTGCGTCACCTCCACCTTCGCCTGCCGTGCGGGCCATGGGCCCCACCCCCGGCTGCTCGCACTGGGGCACCTCAATTATTACTGCTCTAAGGAGTTACTAGCTATGCATCTAGTAGACTGTACCTCCAAAGATGCCATGCACGTTATTATGCCCACCGAGGAAAACAAATTCATAAATTTTAGAAATGCTCACCACCAGGAGTGGTGTCCATTTGTAGTGTACGCTTTGAGTGCCTCCTCGCTCCTGTGACCCGCTGTGAAGGCGATACTATGACTTCACACACTACCTTGACAGAGAAACACGTACCATATGCGGCAGTTTACCAAATCGTATCGTCATATGACTGAAACCTTAACCGATACAAGTATTATGTACGGGATAATCCTGCCATTTGGTTGCTCTCAGCGCTTCAAAAATTTTCATTGAAGTTGATACGCTGTACAGCGGCAACGTTCCCATGACCTAATCGGAGGAGAATGAAGATTTGTATAGTAACGGCACTGATTGTGATATTTGTGGGCTGAGGTTAGACAGAAAAGTGGAAACTCCTCATAGGGATCACTGCCATCTTACAGGGAAATTCCGCGGTGCAGCTCACATCGCATGCAATTTGAATTACCAGTTACCTAGACAGATAGCCGTTTTCTTCCTTAATTTAAGTGGGTGTGACGCTCACTTTCTAGTTGAGCACTTGCCCGATTTCGGTTGGGGGAGAAATCAAGTCAATGTCCTACCTGATAGCGTCGGGAAGTATATTTCATTCTCCAAACGAATGACGCCAAGAATTACGCTTCGCTTTCTTGATATGCTACGTTTTATGCGGGCACCACCAAAGAAACTTGTTGAGATTCAACCTCTTGGCGATATGCATATCACTCGAGCTACATTTCTCGACGAGGAAAAATTTATTCTTGTGACTTGGAAGGTGGTTTTCCCGTATGAGTATGTGGATAGTATGGCCAAACTCAATGAAACCAGGCTACCTGACATAACTGCATTCTCCAGTGACCTCACAGGCGACACTATAACGAATGCAGAGTATGAGCATGCTGTGAATGTCTGGCAAGAATTCAGTATTTCTAATTTAGGAGAGTACACACGGCTTTACATAGACACAGATGTGAGCTTGCTTGTGAACGTTTTCGAGAAGTTCTGAAGTCTATGTATGAGCACATATTCTCTGGACGCCGCCTTTTATTACACGGCACTTGGGTTGTCTTGGGACGCAATGCTCAAGAAAACGAAGTGCAGTATTAAATTATTGACCGATCCTGACATGCTTCTTTTCTTTGAGCAAGGGATCCATGAGGGTCTTTGACAATGTATTCATGCACACGTGAAAGTAAATAACCCACGGATGCGTGACAGCTTCAAAGCATCCCATGATTCTAGTTATATAATGTATCTTCACATTAGTAATTTATATGGGCACACCATGCAGCAATTACTGCCGATTGGCGAGTTTAGGAAGCTGTCCGAAGATGAATCCAAGGGATTTGGTGGAAAAAGTACGGGGGGGGGGGGGGGGTATGGCTGCTGGTTCTGATGTAGGGTATGTTGTCGAGGCAGAACTCACATATCCTATTAGTTTGCATGACGCACATACCGATCTGCCGTTGTGTCCTGAGCAACTAGTTCCGCGAGGAGGCTCCACACCAAAACTGATGACAACGCTGGGGGACAAGCAGAGGTACACTATTCATTATCGTAACCTCCAGCAATGCCTCTGCTTTGGTATGGAGCTGCTTAAAATCGCTTGGGCCATCTCCTTCAATCAGTCTCACTGGTTGATGGAGTACATTGATTTGAATACGAGATAGAGAACTTCCACGTCATGTGTCTTAGAGAAAGATTCTTATAAATAAATGAATAATTAAATTTTCGGTAAAACTACGGAGAATTTGAGGGAACGACATGAAATTTTTATTAGAGCGCAATGGGATGGGCCTTATGGTGGAAGAGAATGCATTGCGAGACCAAATTTTGAACGGGTCAACATTTTCAAAAAGAACTTTGTTCCTCTGGAGATGACTAAAACTGCAGTAGAGTTTACTAAACCTATCTATGTGGGGATGTGCATACTAGACCTATCCAAACTCCACATGTACCACTTTCATTATGAGTTCGCGAAAACTCATTTCGCAGATCCTAAATTACTTTATATGGATACAGATAGCTTCATCTATTGGGTGAAGATCTGCGATCCATATGAATTAATTAGGTACCATGGCAATGAATTCGACACGTCTTCTTATGCGGCCGATAATCCTTAAGCTATTGTTCCACAAAACAAGAAGGTTATCGGTCTCATGAAAGATGAGTCGAATGGATTGACGATTGTAGGTCTTCGGTCAAAAATGTATGCATATCACACATTGGAAGGTCCCATTCAGAGACAGACTAAGGGGGTATGGCAGATGGCCTCGAGAGCCCTATCTTTCGAAGACTATTTGCAATGCCTACGTGGTGGTGTTCGCGGTTTTGAGCTGTAGCCGCCTCATATGGAATGACAAACAAGTATTCGATCGATAGCACACGATGTCTACACTGTGCTGTAGTTTAAAATCGGTCTGTGGCCTCATCTGTGATGACGGCATTGAAACTCGCCCCTACTCACACTACTCACTTGTGGTGAGAGAAGTTGTGGGGACTCTGATTGAGAGGGAGAGAGAGATAGCGAGAGTGTCTGCAGAGTGGTAGTATGACCCTATGTAAATAATGGATGAGAGTGCTTTGTAGTGTGTATCTGCTTGTGTGCTTCTGTCTACGTCTGAGTGTGTGAATGTGTGCGAGCCTATGTTAAGTGTGTCTGTGTAAATGTAAATATTATTTATTCTACTAAAGAAAAAAAATCGTAAAAGCACCAAAAAATTAGAAAACAGAAAACTGAAATAAAATGATTAAAAAAGTCTGTGTATTATTATTATTATTATTATTTTATGGCCTTCATTGGACTACTCTAGTCAAAAATACAAAGTTGTAAACAAGTTGTTACACAGGGATACAATTTGGCTCAACAATAAATATTATGTTTAGGTAATATAATTATGAGAGTCTATTCTTATATGAAAGGTGTTTTGCTCTTCTGTCTGCCCAATATTTCTTCATTCTTTCAGGTATTTTCTTTCTTTCTTCATCTGAGACCACTCTTCCTGTACTCCTTTTATTGATTTTCATTTGCAGTCTGATTTGCGGGTCTTGCAGTATTCTGGTTTTCTCTGTCTTGTTTTTTAGGTCATCTACAGTCATTTGGAGATCTTTTATATCTTCCTTAATTTCTGTGATCCATTTAATGTCGCTCTTGCTATTCCACAATTTTTGTATTATTTTTTTACTAATTCTGATTTCTGGAGTTCTCATCAGATTTTCAACGAATGAGATGCGTTTCTTGCTGATGGTGCTCATGACTGGTTCTATTTTCTTATATACTGTTTCATTTGATGCTATTCTCCAATGTCTATTTATTTTGTATTGATTATTTATACATGTCCTAAATATTCTTCTTTCTATTTTTAGTATTCTGTCAATTTCTGCTGTATTAGTTGTTTTGAAGATAGTTTCAGCTGCATACGTTATTTCTGGTTGTGTAACTGTTTTAAAGTGTTTTAATTTTGGATCTAAAGATAGGCTTTCCTTCTTGCATATAGTTTTGCTAATGTAATTTGCGTAGTTCAGTTTTTTTTATTCTATTCTGCCATGATGGCTTCTCATTTAGATTTTATGTCATTATTTCGCCTAAATAATTAAATTTATCAAAAATTTTGATTTCCTGTTCTCCTACTGTCATTTTGTTTGCAAGTGGTGGATTAGTTACCATAATCTACGTTTTTTCAAATGATATTTTAAGGCCTACTTTCTCTGCTATTTCTTGTAGTGATATCACTTGTTGCCTGGCTTCTTGAAGCGTGTTGGCTAGGAGAGCAAGATCATCAGCGAATCCCAAGCAGTTTAAGCTAATATCATCTTTTGCACTTCCAATTCTTATCATCTTTGGATTGTCTTTGTACCATTCTCTCATTACGTATTCCAGTGCACAGTTGAACAGTAATGGTGATAGGCAGTTACCTTGTCTTAAGCCTGTTTTTATGAGGAATAGTTCCGAAATTTCTCCTCTAAATTTCACTTCTGAATTGGTGTTCGTTAGAGTGAGTTGTATTATTTAAATTATTTTTGGATGGAGTATTAGATTTCTTAAAATTTTTAATACTGAAGGTCTGTGGAGACAGTCATATGCCTTGTTAAATTCTACAAATGTTATTGCCACAGGTCTGTTTCGATTCTTGTAGTATACCCTAATCAATTTAAAACTAATTATCAGCTCTGCACAGCTTCTTCATGGTCTGAAACCTCCCTGATATTCCCCTCACTCCTGTTCTAATTGCTCCATGATTCTTTAATATAGGATCTTGGATAGAATTTTGTATGTGCAGTCTAGGAGAGAGATTCCTCTGTAGTTGTCTGGGTTGCTCTTATCTCCCATTTTGTGTAGTGGGTGGATGATAGCTGTGGTCCAATGTTCAGGGAATCATTGTGTTACCCAAATTTTTGATAGAGCCATGTGTAAGGAGGTCTTGACTGTGTCACTTGCATATTTCCACATTTCAACAAAAACCTGATCTTCTCCACATGCCTTATAATTCTTTTGTTTTTTAAGAATTTTTTCTACTTCTTGGAAGTTGGAGGGTCTAGTTTGGTAGGTTTGGTTTTTATTGGGGTATTAATGTTGATTTGTAAGGCATCTTTGGATTCCTCGCAATTCAGAAGTTTGTTAAATGCTTTTGCCACGATTTCTGCATTCTCCTTGTTACTGTGTGTCATTCTTCCATCTTCATCTTTCAATATTAGTGTAGAGGCCTCATATTGTTGTAGTTGTTTCCCAAAGATTTTACAGTAGTTCCTGGAGTTTGTTTTATGATAATTACCTTCTATAGAGTTTATAATATCTTTATGAAGTGCTCTCTTGATTCTTCTAATATTTTGTGTGAACTTTTTCTTTCATTTTTTAGGTTGATGGCATTTTCTTCTGTTTTATATGTTTGAAACTTTAACCATGCTTGGTGTCTATCTTCATGGAATTTATCTCATTCTGATGTCCACTATGCATGTTTCCTTTGTGGGTTCAAGGGAGCTAGATTCTCTGCTTCTTTTTTAACATTAGGCACTAGTTGTTCTAGATCATCTGTTAATTTGATGGTTTATGTTATTTGTTGGTATTTATTACTTTTAATTAGCTGATGTGGGTCAAACCTCCTTTTATTTTATTAGTTAGTTCCGGTCCTCTTCTTTAACTAAGTGAATTTGATTTTAATTTTAACTATATAATGGTCTGAGATTGTGTCTACTCCTCTCAGTACTTTAAGATTGTGGATCTCCTTATGAAAATTTTTGTCCGTACAGACACGGTCTAGCTGCCACTTCCCCTTCCTCCAATCTGGATGTTTCCATGTTTTATGTTTACTTGGCTTCCTCTTAAAGTATGTTGATTTATATATAAGGTTGTGTTCTCTGTGGAGTTCTACAAGTCTTTGACCGTTTTTGTCCGTAAATTTATGTGGACTCCATTATCCAATTATCTTTTTATATTTCCTTTCTCTTCCCAACTCAGCGTTGAAATCTCCCAATAAGATTTTTACGTTCTTTTTATCTACTCTGTTCACAGTTTGTACTATAAGGTCCCAAAATTTATCTACCTCTTCCTTTGTTTTTGTAAGACAATTTTTTTCATTTGTTGGGGCATGAGCATTTATTATTGTATAGGTTTTATTCATTGTTTTAAAGCTTAGAGTCGCAATTCTTGGCTATACTGCTTGGAAATCCGTTACTGAATCTATTATTTTTATGTTCACTAAAAGCCCTGTTCCAAACTGGGGACATTGTTTCACTGCCCTCGGTCCTGATTTCCCATTATAAATTCTGTATCCTTGTGATTCGAATGGGTCCTGTGTGGTGTTTCTCATTTCTTGAATCCTTGTTATTATAATTTTTTGTTTATTTAGTTCATCTGTGAGCTCCTTGAATTTTCCGGTCTGAAGTAGTAAGTCTATGTTGTGCGTTGCTATATAATTTATCTGCTCATGTTTAATCTTCTTTGTGTGTTTTTGACTTTCGAAGGTTGTCAACCTCAGTTGGAGCAAGCTCCGATTTACAACTACGGTTGTTAACCGAGTCTCTCTCTCTCTCTCTCTCTCTCTCTATATATATATATATATATATATATATATATATATATATATATATATATATGTGTGTGTGTGTGTGTGTGTGTGTGTGTGTGTGTGTGTGTGTATGTGGAAGCAGGTTAACTGGCTCAGACAGCTCCAGTGGAATGCGATTCATGCACAGAATCACCAATAAACTTACTTCTATGGATGTAGGTGTCGCAGAAGGAAAACAACAAGAATTCTTATGGAGAAAAAAAACACTATTTATTTATTTGTGAGCCATTTTAAAAATAATTTTACATTTTCCCATGCAGACACAACACTATCTTCTTCTTCTTCTTCTTCACATGTTCGCTGTCGAAGTTGATGGAGAGGTGGAAAATCATAGTATTCCAGGTTTCAAATAGCCACATACGACCGGACGCAGCCAGGTAATCTTCTCATCGCCTTTAAAATCGATGATTGTCTCCTTGTGATCAAATACTCACAACAAAAATAGGACTTATCATCTAAGGTCATGAGTCCCCTAGAACTTAGAACTACTTAAACCCAACTAACCTAAGGACATTATACACATCCATGCCCGAGGCAGGGTTCGAACCGGCGACTGTAGTAGTAGCGCGGTTCGGGACTGAGGCGTCTAAAATCGCTCGCCCACCACGGGCGGCTACTCGCAGCACTTGCACCAAATCCCAGTGAATTCCATGATACAATCTTCTTAACCACATCGTGCTTCTAACCGTCGTATAACACTTGACAACTTTGAATGGTTTTGGAGATTCAATTCTTGATGCAAATGTTCCTATTACTCCATCACTTTGCGTGAATGCTATTAATGCACAGTCATTAATTATGAATACCCTGCGCTCATCGTAGCAAATTCCTTGAACATCAGCTACAGTCCTCACTCCTTGAGGTAACATCGTGATCTGCCTTAGAGCTAGCAGTGTGTCTACTAATTTATAAAACTCGTGGCATTACACCCGTGAGTGGGCAGTAGTTAACAAGACGATCATGAAGAACGAGAGCATATGCCGAACTCTGATCAGGCAAGTTTGCTGATGATTCAAATTCAATCCGTACATCTAGGGGCCCTGATTTTTATATCTCATCAATCACGATAATCGTTGCTAGCTTTTTGAAACTCTGTGGACTGAGTGGGCAGCCTTCGTAGTAAGACGCTCAGAATCTCGTATACATGTCAAATGCCAGACTGTATACATTGCTGTCCCATTGTAGATGTAGATTTCCCATTGTAGATGTAGATTTTCATATGGGTATTATTCTGAATTCAAGTAGACTCTGGCATTAGCTAACTTGCAGTGGTAAAATTCAGTTGAGTCCTTTGATACATTACCACGCCTTTGAGTTTGAAATGCGAGTATGATGAATCGAGGTGCTTCCAACTACACTGATGTTTTAATAGCCCAAGTATGTGTGGATGCTGTAGATAGAACTGGGTATTCAAAAAGCTCCTATGTTCGAAAGGTTAGTGGTAGGTAGGTGCCGGTATTCAGAACTTTTAAGAGTTTCAAGCACTCCTCGTCGGAAACGGTGATGTGAGGATTTTCCATGCTATGCTATTAATCTTGATTTGAACATTCTCTGCAGCTGTTTGAGAGATTGAATTTACGTCACTTGCACTCCGCACCAAAATAAGTTCCTGTTTAGCGTTGATAATTATTCGCTGTATATCCTTAAAATAACCCATAAGCATTTTTAGTGGTACACACACAGTAAATCGGCTTCCGCCCCCCCCCCTCCCCCCTCCGCAACATCCGGCTCATCTATGATACACCCAGCATTTTCCAAACTGTTTGAATCAGAGGGTGAGGCTGAAACGTATGTCTTAAGGGTTGACGTAATACCGACATTCTGTATGCGGTCGATTTTGATACCATTGAGCTCATAACGTATCTCAGGAATGCTATAGCATTTCGAGTGAGCTTCGAGAGCGGTACCACAGCCCTGTCAGCTTTCTTAAATGTGCAGTCCAGATACAGGAAGCTCTTGTAAGGCAGTGTTACTGCGTCCTGATCCTGGATAACAATCGTAATTTCATCATTTTTGTTGTGCTTGATACGTAGGGTTTGTGTGAGTGGTATTCGTGACGTATAATTCGGTCATCATACTCTACTGACTGAGTTACGTTGAGCGAAGTCATTCTGCGATTTTAAAACTCCTGAAATGAGGAATTCCCTTCCGCGGTGCACTGACGGGTTGTGAGTTCGTTGTGCTAGCTTTATACCTTATTCCCATCTCGCCTTAGATGCAGGCATACAATGATATCTTCTCCTCTAAAGTTAACAAGCTGATTTTTCTGGTCCACAATACGCAGTTCTAGGTAGTCCAATGTCTGAACTGTCACCAGGAGATATATAGCGTTTGTGGGGGCTTGAACTAATTTATACCCTGTACCGACTGTAGGAAAGAAACCCTAAATTGAGTGAATCAACTTATCTTTCAGGTATGAGTTTGTGGCAATATTTCACTCAACGTGGATTGTGCTCACTGGAAGTATATCTACAGCTTGATACAATGCGTGAAATTTACTGGCGTCCTTCACCAAACACGATCCTTTGCAAAACCTAGCAGTGGACCTTTCTGTCTAAAGCCAATCATAGCACTCTCTGTTCGTATTTCAGATTTAAGGGTATTAATGTTTGCCCGTTGTTCAATACCTTTTCCTGACTCTTCTAAGACTTCATTTAAATCATCAATATCGTAGGCACCAGGTTGTATTTGTAGAATCTCCTTCCAGCTGTCAGTTTCAAGACGAAGTTTATTGTTGCTCTTTGTGATATTTGGAATGCTGTCATACGTCTCTAGACCTATTAGCGCAGTACTCCACATCCCCCAGCAATTAAATCAGTGGGTGGAACGTAATTTGCACATAGTACTGATTCTCGCTCTTTTAAAGTCAGATTGTACGACATTGCATCTAAACATAAAATGATGGTCATCCGTTCAGTGACTGCTCTTTTGTATGTCGCACGACCGCTCTGATGAGGATAGGAGAAAGCGCATATTCGGGACTTCTCGGTCTAAATATATTGCGCATTCCGGGTGTTCGCCATCGCTGTGATAAGGAACAAAACGCAGAGATGCCCACACAGGTATGTGCTAAAGTCCTGATATCGTCTGAAATTGTAAAAGACGAGTCTTTTGCTAGTGAAGTAACGTTGTAATTCTTCAGGTGGCTGTAAATCCCCGATTGAGTCGAAGTACTGCACAGTATTTGCTCTTTTCTTAACATACGCCACCCAATCTGTCCCTGGACCACCAGCAACATCTAAATTTACAATTCCGCACTCATTAGTGCGCCACATGGTCTTAGTAAATGAATCGACTTCATTCATTTCCGGTACGATGGACGTTGAAGTTTTATGGGCAAATTTTAAACACATTGAAAATCACGCATTGGACAAGGATGTGCCGAAAAAGTGGGTTACGGACGGGAAAGACACACCGTGGTTTAACAGCGCAATTCGGAGAATGCTCAGGAAGCAAAGACAGTTACACTCGCGGTACAAGAAAGATCGGGAGAATAAGGACAGGCAAAAGTTAGTAGAGATTCGTGCTGCTGTAAAAAGAGCGATGAGCGAAGCATTCAACCACTACCACCGTCATACCTTAGCAAAAGATCTTGCTGGAAACCCAAGGAAATTCTGGTCTTACGTAAAATCGGTAAGCGGGTCGAAGGCTACCAACCAGTCACTCACTGATCAGTCTGGCCTGGCAACGGAAGGCACAAAAGGAAAGCTGAAATATTAAATTTAGCATTTGAGAAATCTTTCATGCATGAGGTTCGTAAAAATATACCGCCGTTTGAGTCTCGTACAGATTCCCGTATGAAGGACATAGTG
Organism: Schistocerca serialis cubense; assembly: GCF_023864345.2. Lineage (NCBI taxonomy): Eukaryota > Metazoa > Arthropoda > Insecta > Orthoptera > Acrididae > Schistocerca > Schistocerca serialis. The sequence goes on along the minus strand of NC_064641.1, from coordinate 338,235,359 downwards.
ATAGACATCCCTGGGGTTGTGAAGCAGCTGAATAGGTTGAAAATAAATAAATCGCCAGGTCCTGATGGATTTCCAATTCGGTTTTACACAGAGTACTCTACTGCATTGGCTCCTTACTTAGCTTGCAATTATCGCGAATCTCTTACCCAACGTAAAGTCCCGAGCGACTGGAAAAAAGCGCAGGTGACGCCTGTATATAAGAAGGGTAGAATGACAGATACTCAAAATTACAGACCATTATCCTTAACATCGGTTTGTTGCAGGATTTTCGAACATATTCTCAGTTCGAATGTAATGAATTTCTTTGAGACAGAGAAGTTGCTGTGCATGCATCAGCACGGCTTTGGAAAGCATCGCTCCTGCGAAACGCAACTCGCCCTTTTTTCACATTACATCTTGCGAACCATGAATGAACGGTATCAGACGTATGCCAGATATCTTGACTTCCGGAAAGCGTTTCAATCGGTGCCCCACTGCAGACTCGTAACTAAGATATGAGCATATGGGAGTGGTTCCCAAGTACGTGAGTGGCTCGAAGACTTCTTAAGTAATAGAACCCAGTACGTTGTCCTCGATGGTGAGCGTTCATTGCAGGTGAGAGTATCTTCTGGAGTGCCCCAGGGAAGTGTGGTAGGTCCGCTGTTGTTTTCTATCTACATAAATGATCTTTTGGATAGGGTGGAAAGCAATGTGCGGCTCTTTGCTGATGATGCTGTGGCGTACGGGAAGGTGTTGTCGTTGAGTGACTGTAGGAGGATACAAGATGACTTGGACAGGATTTGTGATTGGTGTAAAGAATGGCAGCTAACTCTAAATATAGATAAATGTAAATTAACGCAGGTGAATAGGAAAAAGAACCCCGATATGTTTGAATACGCCATTAGTAGTGTAGCGCTTGACACAGTCACGTCGATTAAATATTTGGGCGTAACATTGCAGAGCGATATGAAGTGGGACAAGCATGTAATGGCAGTTGTGGGGAAGACGGATGGTCGTCTTCGGTCCATTGGTAGAATTTTCGGAAGATGTGGTTCATCTGTAAAGGAGACCGCTTATAGGACGCTGGTGCGACCAATTCTTGAGTTCTGCTCGAGCGTTTGGGATAACTATCTAGTCGGATTGAGGGAGTACATAGAAGCAATTCAGAGGCGGGCTGCTAGATTTGTTACTGGTAGGTTTGATCATCACGCGAGTGTTACGGGAATGCTTCAGGAACTCGGGTGGGAGTATCTAGAGGAAAGAGGCGTTCTTTTCGTGAATCGCTACTGAGGAAATTTAGAGAACCAGCATTTGAGGCTGACTGTAGTACAATTTTACTGCCGCCAACTTACATTTAACGGAAAGATAAGATAAGATAAGATAAGATAAGAGATATTAGGGCTCGTAGAGAGGCATATAAGCAGTCATTTTTCCCTCGTTCTGTTTGGGAGTGGAACAGGGAGAGAATATGCTAGTTGTGGTACGAGGTACCCTCTGCCACATACCGTGTGGTGGATTGCGGAGTATGTATGTAGATGTAGATGTAGATGTAAATGTATCGAGCATAAAGACCCCTTGGAATGCGGGAATGTGAAGTTTTTCTTTAACAATTTTAACTAGATCTTTATTCGTGAGCGCTCGGTCAGGTAGGATAACTAACGGCCTTTTTTTATCAATGAAAAGATCTAGTCCTTTTCTGTATGGTTTCAAGTAGAGATCTTTTCCTATGGCCGCTGCCTCCATAGCGCGATTATGTCTTTTGGGTTCCTCTAGTTGGGCATGTGCATTGTACGCGTTTTGCACCGTTTTGGCGACATCAGCGGCCCCACCTCTAAGCGAACCTAAAGCGGACAGGGCCGCAAGGTCTGGAACGAGAAACGGGATGATTCCACCTGAAGTCTTTGGTAGTGGAAACAACACACGTTTAGCTGCACACATCGAAGAGAAAATGCAGTTTTTCAGACTAGTGGGCTTGTTCTTATTGTTCTTCGCCCTCAAAGCTGCTCTCGCTGCTTTCATAATTCGTTTGAAATTCATCACTCCCAAGCCCAACTTAATTTTTCCACGCATTGTTTTATCAACTACGAATGCAGCAACGCGTTGGCCTATTCCGAGATCTTTTCTTCGCCTTATTTTCTTGGCTTTATCTGCCAATATTTGGTCGGCGACGTGGCGTGCTGAGAGATCGTTATCTGCAGCGTATGCGAGGTCGAGCTCAAGGCAGACTTCGTCTAGTAGGTTAATATCTTTATCACCAAGTGTCAGGCGTTTCTGAAGCTTCGTTCCAGGCCCACGGAAGCTATATCCAGGGATGTGTAATTCAACAGCCAATTTGTCAAGAACACCACCTCCACCTCTTATTATGATGTGCGTCCTATTGTGAATGGTACGCTACTGAGGAGATAGAAGTCTAGGCTCCCTGTTATATACCAACTTGTCGGCGTCAATGCAATTGTTTTTGGATGATGGAAATCCTAACCATTTAACTAGCGCTCTATTCCCGCCACGTCTTATCACGCGTTCGATGAGAAATACATCTGGTTCAGAACTCTTCTGCAATTCCTCCGTGTAAAAGCATCCTGCAATTTCTTCACCTTTGCCGTCCTTTAAGGTATGTGTCATAGGGTTCATTCTCTGCACTTTGGATACTGTGAATATCTCCGTGCACCAGTTTGGTAAGTACGATTTCTCGAACGCTGTCTTTTGTTTTGAAATACGTGCTAAGTCGCTTACATTGAACCTCTGTTTGCGAGGGTCTAGCATATTAATGCGGAAATATACTGTGTCCATGAGCGAATTATCGTGAGCATCGATCGGTCTAGTTTTTACTGTATATGTTTGATTCGATTATACTGCTCAATTATCTGTGGGAGGATATCTAGCCACTTGTACGAACCCTAAAGATTATACCGCATCCACATTTGAGCTTTGACTGTTCTGTTCAAACGCTCCACGATGCTAACTCTCAGGTGGGTAAACGTAGAGTAGTGATGTATCTCGTACCGCTCCTAGCAGTCTTCAAAATAATGTTCATTGTAAAACTCGTCACCGTGATCGGTTTGAAGATTGTCCGTGCATCGATTCGTTCCTGTCTGCAGCAAACGCTCAAACACCGAAGCAACATCTCTACCAGCTTTAGTTTTCACAGGTAATGCCCATGCGAATTTAGAGTATGTAACAATAACCATTAAAATGTATTTGAATCTATTATTATCATGTAAATATTGACTCATATCTACAAGATCAGCTTGCCACAAGTCATCCAGCCCTTTAATCATAACATGCCTGCGAGGGTATGTTTTGCGTGCTGGCTTGTGCAGTTCTCGAACTACTGTCTCCATACTTATTCGATGATACCTCTCTCTCGAAGCTCAGAGATTATCGAAACAACCTCATTCTAATGAGCTGTATTGGCCGCAGCAGCCAAAGCCATGAATAGTCAAAGTCTGTCTATTAGTTCATCTGGGTCATCGTAATATATCGTGACTTGATTGCCCACTCCTTTATGCTGAAAGCCTACACCCTCACCTAAGCTTTTAGGTTGTTCATTCAGTAAAGGTTGTGTAATGGTCGTGTGTTTAGAGTTGTCCTGCTTTCTCAGTGTTCCGTCAGGCGTTTTATACAGATCAGTCAAGTGAAGTATTTCACGATAGACTTTGCGATCATCGGCAGAGTATTTTAAGTTTTTTGATGGCCTTGGGAAGAGTAGGTTCATTAAGCCAGGCATTCTTTTAATGTCTGTATCCCCGATGTGTATTGTGCTATCGGATAAGCTCATAGTTTGAGAGCCTAGCATGTACGCTCTCTCACTGCTGACACCAAATGTTCTATCTTAACGCGTGGATATTGGTTGGTGAATTCTGCTAATGGATCATTATCACGCGGAGCCGTTTTGGTGATATATTCAGTAACAGGTTTAAAAGTTTCTTTTAGTGTTTGCTCGTGATCGATATGTCCCAACTTCAGCAAACGTAATTTATGTCGAACTACTTTGCGTGCCTGAGTGACTTTATGCTTTGCCGATATCTCGAAGGATACTAATCAAAGCTCTGAATATCACGTGGTTTTATACATGCTTTGTTGTTCTTCTTTTTCTTGTTTCCTACACTATCTTCTTCAATAACAACAGCCTCGGCTTCTGTCTTCCGCTCAATTGCGCTAATTCTGTTCTCTATCCGGTTTTGGTTAATCGCAAGAAGTTTCTCAGTGTCCTCTAATTCCCTCACAACCTTAACGAGTCTCGCCTCAAGATTGTTAAATTTGATATCGGTGTACATGCGAGCAATCTGTCTCTGCACACCTAACCTCTCAGACTGAGAGTGCGCCATGCGTGCGAATTTGTCCATGTTGTAGTGTCAACTGACGCACTAAGCTATTTTGCACGTTTATATATGGAGAAAGTCTTGAAAGTTCCAGCTATACATACCGTCAGTTTGCGAGTTTTATCAATAACGAGAAACCCGTATTGTGAGTGGTTCCAACAATCAGCGCATATCTTTACAAATTCATTGTATGGGATGTCGGTCCCTACGTGAGCATGGTAAATGTGCTTTAAACTGAGATTGTCTTGTTTGAATGCTATAATGAGGTTGGCGTTATCCCTCACCAACTGTTTTGGGATCCTGGAATACGTCTGACTCAGATAAAATACGTCAACACCCATATGACGGCCAAAGCAGAAATATTTACGGGTTTGATCTTGCTTTCCAACAGCGACTTCGTCAAATATGAAGACAGTGTTAGGCTTTACCTCCTCAGGCGGGGGTTGTCGTGGCTTTCACTGAATGCGCTGTACGTTACACCATCTACTCCATCTAATATTTTCTTCGCTAACTGGTACTTGGGCTGAAAGAGTGTTTTGGAGAGGACAAAAAGGTGCTCGAAGCGGACTCCGTCTATGTGCGTTAACAGAACCATGAGGACATTTGTCTTACCACAGCTGGAAGGACCTACAATTATCACTGGTATGGTGTCAGGTGGGAGTGGTCCATTGTTATTCGTCTTCTGGTCTTGGTCATCATCACAGGACCAGTCACCTACAACAAAGTCCCTGCAGCGAGGTTATTTCACCCAGCCTGCCATGATACCTACTGTGCTAGGTCCTGGCGTGCAAATATTATATATATATATATATATATATATATATATATATGTGTGTGTGTGTGTGTGTGTGTGTGTGTGTGTGTGTGTGTGTGTGTGTGTGTGTGTCTGTGTGTGTGTGTGTGTAGCTACTCTAGCGCAGTTACCTTACCAACTGAGCTACAATGGCTACACAATAGAATGAACTCCAAGTGGTATATTTAAAGGGACGGGTGTTATATAGATTAACGTAGGTGACATTTTGTATTGACAAATAAAAACAAAGATACAAATTTAATATTAAAATATGTTTATTTACTAAAATATTTATATATATGATTAGCATGAGAAAAAATTACTTGATTCTTTTTTAAATGGGGCAGCAGATGTACAGTATTTGGAAAATAGCTGGCTTCAAATCCAGCACATATATCTCGTAATGTTATTGGTGCATTGCAATCGTCTGGTATTCCATCAGTAAATTTCAGTTTTACATTTTCAACACCTATTCGAGGAATATCACAAGACTTGGGCAGTGGTGTTATACAGGTACTAAAACAATGTTCTATATCTTCTATGTGGATGCTACATGCCTGAAGCCAGTTAATGATATCACTGTATACTGCTTGAACATATGGACACCATCTATTTAGTCTCTCTATCGTACTAGTTACAGCCATGTCTACATTGAACAAGTTATCATTAGTCGAGTGCTGCATGAATATACTATAACCGTCTACACTTTTAATTCTTAGTGTAGCATCATCATACATTGATAGAATACTCACAGTTAGAGTGCCACAGTACTTGTCCTGGTAGGATTGGGATGGATAATATTTGGCAGTCATATGTTTCTTGATCTGTTTTTTAGACGACACAATCCATGCCACTTGCAGTCAGGTAATTTCACTTTAATATTTTCGAGCATATTTTCCAGCACTACAACAGTTGACAGGCTACTATATTGTGAAACTCCAAGTCCTACACGAATACGTTTTGAAGCACTAATTGTTAACACATAGTTTGAGAAGAATAGTAACGGTTGAGGCGCACTGGCGGTCGGTATCTTCTCATCGACGACATCCACACCAACGCAGTTAGTCTGCTGTTCTTGCACTGGTGGCGGCAAGGTAGTTGAGTGGATATGGCCGAATCGGCTTTCTTCCCGCCAAAATCCGCCATCTTGAATGGCGTCACGGCGGCGCTCCTTGTGGCTGAGATATGAACTAAGCCAGTTCGACTGCATACACACGTACATATTATAAATAATAATAAATAATAATAATTGATAATAAATCATAATGAATAATAATAAAGTACGGTTTTGTAGGCATTATCCTGTTGGAATTTGAATTTGGCGCCCATTTTTTCTGGAGGATTAGGTTAGTGGATGTAGCCCAATTGGCCTATTGTCCCGCCAAAATCCACCAAACTTGGGTAATGTCATGCGCTTTTGCCAAGTCTACACGCCGTCATCTCGGATGACGTCATCGCCGCCATCTTGAATATATTTGGCAAGAATGGATTGTGGGTCGACACAAGCCTTGCCCTACTACCCATGATAAACAGCAAAGCAGGTAACTCAATTAATTATAACAGACCACTCACATTAGAAGTTGCAATACATCGATATTTCTTGGTTCAAATGTGACTTTCGTCTTTATTTCCTGCGATGGGCACTGTGACGCATCTCGACTTCCGAACTGTTAAGGTTTGCAAGAATGCTACAAAAACATTTTCCTTTCTCTACCTCTCTCTCTTTTCATCGACTGATTTACAATCTCCATGGTGTGTTACGGTGCTTCGTGCAGTAGATGTTCGTTGATGTGTAGAACCCTCTTCCTTCCACTGGTGTGTAGTAGCAGTCTGCAAAGGAAGACACGAAATGTCGCCATTTGATGGATACTTTTGCCAGAGACTTGAACGAAATCACTTGTATAGGTGAGATTCTTGTAGTATTAACTGGCTTACAGCGTCGGACACTGCCCTTAGTTCCCTTTCCGCCACAGGATGCCAGAAGTTCACAGTAAGAAGTAGCAAGCTTATGTGCCCATGTGCACTGGAATAGGGGTTCTTCTTTCTCTTTTCAGTACTATATTTCTTCTAAATGCCTGATGGTGTTTGGTGTAGCTCTTAGCACATGGAAGATGATCTGAGGCCTGTGGTCCACGATTTTAAGCCAATTGATCAGTATCGTTGCTGTATTTAGGTTATCGGTGTTATGTGAGGAATAACATCTACAAACTTTTCGTGATAATTTCCCTAAATGAACGTTTAGCGTGAATAGATAATACTTGTTTGTCGCGCAGTACCGGCAACCACATTTTCTTTCAATATCAGCAAGAAATATTTCCAATTTTTAAATTATATTTTCTACTTCTTACCCTCTATTCAGACTGACATGGTCGAAAACGGGAGAAAAGTAACAGATAAATGGTATAAAGAGTGTATCTGTATGGCTATGAGTAAGGTTATGTCAAAAAGAAATGACAGCGAAAGAGGCAGCTGAGCGTTTCCCACACCTCGAAGTGCTCTTGGAAGGAAGATGTGCTCAGATAATCAAGGCATTTTTGATGAATAAAGGAAAAATCAACTTGCATATTACAGGGGAGATTTATGTAATAAGTTCACGAATTTCAATAAAGAGGAATTCTTGCAGCTTGATCTTGTTACAGTTGAAAATCTTAATATATCTCACCAGTTCAACGAACAGAATTACGTTGCTGGAAGGTAATTTAATGTCATTTCATATCGAGATTTCCTCATCTCTCTCTAAGAAAGCCATAATCTTCAAGTCTCCAACAGGCCACACATGACCTAAACATTGGTGAACTGATCTGAACTGCTTGTGTGTTCTATTATTGTTCAATATATACCTGTTGTGTATCAATGAAAACTTATATTACCAAAGATAAGACAATTGCCGATACTACCAACACACTTTCTACAATTCTTGAAAGAGGCTATTTTTATGTGTTAAAAATAAGTTTCCGATTGTTGTTATCTCGATTGATTCTAACATTCATATAGCATTTACAGTCAATATTCCCACAAAGTATCTGTTATTTTATATATTTAAAGCCTAAAAATCATTAAATATCAACATTTTGTCGCTTGATAGAAAACGCTCTGTTTTTGGCTGATGCTCTGGTGACGTCCCAGTCTACGTGTAAAGGTACGTCCACTAGGTGCCTTTTTTGTGTTCACGCTTGTAAATTTCCAACAGCACAACTATGCATGCCCATTTGGCCATCGTAATTTCCTAGAAATGGAGGATGTGCTTGAATCTCATTGCAACCCGCCTTCGGTGTGAATCTTTGCTCTTTTTGGCAGACGACAGGTAGTTGAGGCCCATGTGTGTGTGATTGTGTAGTGTGTTGCGGTTATGCTGTGAAACGAATTATGCGCAACAGTATCTGTAGACTCCAAAGGAAGCACGCTATGTGTATAGATGATTACAGCCAAAAGAGAAAGTCGAATGGCGTATCCCTTCCGAAGGTTATTTGAAAAAAGTTTCAGATCTATTGCCCGGAGCGTCAAGTACTATACAAAAGATCTCCGATCATATTTTTGTGAAGTATAAGATACCATAACTTTGAAAATAGAAAAACTGAGAGGAATGAGCCAAAAATGTGTGAAAAATGTGGCCTTATGTGAAAAATGTGAACGAATATTCATGAAAAAAAAAAAAAAAAATGAAAAATTGAAATGAAGTACATTGATGATGCAAAAAATACAAAACTGAAACATACAACCTCTTTTCTAGTTGATTCCAGCGTCTATGAATTTCTCTGATTTGTTGAGTGAGAGGATATTAATCTACATGTTATCTTTCATGATTAATATTGAGTAAACCAATAAAATACAAATGAGGACTGAAAGTTAATTAACCTTCACATAACGACTAAGAATCTCCCTTAAAATTTTTTCACTTTCATGAATAATCACTGAAATGTTTTGTTTTGAAATGAGGAATAAATAGCTCAAACTGATATACAAGTCGCCATTTACTAGTTAGCGAAATTTTATTGCCAGCCTTATCGGTATAGTTTCCCAAGCAGATAATTCAAAATCTTGGGGTGACCTCCTTTCAAATTTGCAGATAGAACGTTGTCATTACTTTGCATTTCTCGTACTTCTGTTATTTAGGTACTTCTTTACCTATAGTCGCTTTTGTGCTTCCTTTATCCGTCGCCGTTTCATCACAATAAACGTAACAGCTGCTCCCAAGCAAAGACGAATTTCGTAGCAGATTGCTTGCACAATAAGCAACGTGTGGACGCGGGAACGCCCATGCGTACGTGCGTTCTTTACACAAATATTTGTGCATGCTCTTTTATTCCCGTACGCATGCGATTGCTCACCTCGACAGAGATCTCGTGTGGACTTACCCGTAAGACGAAGCCATACGTGTGTTGCAGGAGTGTTAGCCGAAGCTACGAGTTTATAATATACTTTCTCTGCAAGCTGTTTAGTTATTAAATACTGGACAATGCAGTTAAAATGTTTAAGTAGCAATAGAAAGGGATTTTGTGAACACTGATAGTGGAAAACATGCGAAAATTGATGCGTTTATGCTCCATCTATTTAGAGCGGCGACTTGTGCAAAGCACCATCATTAAACTCGCTCAAAACTAAGGAATAGTAGAACGTTTGGAAACGAGTCAGTATATTATAACTATATTATCGTCTATCAGCCTTGAGTTGCGACTCAAAACACAGTAAAATTATTCTTGACAAATCTTAGCATTGAGTTTCTATGTAGAAGACATGCAGCAGAGGTACTATCTGATGGGGCGCTCAGTAGTGCAACGGATAGCTCGTCTGACAGCGGATATTTGGAAAAATGTTGGAATCCAGTAAGGTCGTATATTTTCAAGACTTTAACACTAAATACTAAAATAGCGTTAGCAAGAAATACTTGTAGCAGTTGTTTCGATGGTTGGATGAATTATATACAGCATTACAAAAATCTTAGTCCAAGAAATGGACAACAGAGGATAAATGCATTTACTTTGCGAACCAACAATTCGATTTCTTGGAAAGCATTACTGGTAGTGATGGTACATCATACGCCCACAGTACAACGAAGTGTATGACGATGGGGTTTTCTATATGGAGTGATATAAAGCACGTAAAACATGCAGTTAACACAAAATTAAGGTCGGTGATATTTGGCAGTGTAAACTAATGCCTACGTCTGATGCTTACTTTGTTTAAAAGATGAAACTTCGAAAATTTAAACAAACAGGATCCCATCTGGATAAGACGAACATAAAAAAATTTTTTCACAGAGTAAAAATGTGGTCACATTAACTGAATAATATCCTTTTCGACGTAACGTGCGTGAAGCAGCGATTGCAAATGTAAGCGGATGCAAACAGCAAGGAAAACACAATAATTTTCAATACATTAAAAGCATTCGCAATTGCGAATAATGTCAACCATCGGCTGTAGAACGAAATGACGAAAATGAAATTTGTGCCGGATCGGGACACGAACCCGGATGTTCATGCATATCCAAAGGAATAACACAGGCAATGCAATATCGCAAGAATATTCAGTTTTTGATCGTTATGATAAAGATTTGTACCTGTGGTTTTGTCATTACATGAGAGAACTGTCGATTACTTTTACAAATAAGTTAAAGTTGTCCATTAAATTTTTTCTACTGATATTTCAGCCGCGTATCGTCCGGCCATCCTCAGAGCGAGTCACAAGACTGATGACAAGGTTTTTTTTTTCTTTATTGATTTTCAATTCCCCCCGGAGGGGGCGGGCTGGCAGCAGCTTAGTACACTGCTCTTCAGCCTACAGACTTTTTGAAAACGGAAGAAGGAAAGAAACAAGAAAAACAGGCGATAAAACGGTGACTTAAAGTGTAAAATAGCGGAAAAATGCGGAAAGTTAAAACAGAAAGCAAAAGGGGTTGGCAATGTTAATAAAATACACAGGAATCAGACAAGTAACATAGGAGACACACATTTAAAAAACATGGCGACAGTCCAGTTTCTGTTTGCAACAGATAAAAAATCACACCCAGTGAGAGTATGATGGCCGTTCGCAACACTTCCCAAAAGACACAACACGGAACACTCACTGTAAAAACACTCACTGTAAAACACTTCACGAAAATGGCGGCACAAAGATGACACTCCCGAACCAAAGACATATGGGGGGGGGGGGGGACCTGGAGGATGGGGAAAAACAAGGAGGGAGGAGAGGAAAACAAGAAAAAGGGGGAACCAAGGAGGGAGAGGACTCATAAGGGGGGGGAGGGGCATGGCAGACGCAAGAGGGAATGAGAAGAGGCAGAGGAGTGAGATGCAAAAGGACTCAGTGGAGAGAAGGGGGCAGAGAGAGGGGAGGCGGGGAAAAAAGAGGATGGAAGGGGGGGGGGGCTGAGGGAGCCCAGGAAAAAGACAGAGGAAATGAGGGGGAGTGAGGATCAGAGTTGGTAGGAGGTATAAATGGAGGGAGAGAGAGCATCATCCGAGAGGGGGAGGTGATGGAAGCCACCTTGGGAAAGGAGATAAAGGGTGTAGAGATGGAGGGTAGGGGGGACACAACAGTGAAGACGTGGCAGGGGGCAAGGATGGGAGAGGAGAGGAGCAACCAGGGGGTGAGGGGGATCAAGGTGGCGGGAGGTGTAGAGGATGCAGATATGCTCGAGGAATAGGAGGTGATGGGGAAAAGGAATGAGATCATAGAGGATCCGCGTGGGGGACAGGAGGCGTATACGGAAGGCGAGACGGAGTGCATGACGCTCAAGGATCTGGAGGGACTTATAGAATCTGGGGGGGGGGGCAGATATACAGGCGGGACTGGCATAACAGAGGATGGGACGGATTAAGGGTTTGTAGGTGTGGAGGATGGTAGAGGGGTGAACCCCCATGTCTGGCCAGAGAAGAGTTTGAGGAGTCAGAGGTGGTTGTGGGCTTTGGATTGGATGGAACGGAGATGAGGGATCCAGGTGAGGTGACGGTCAATGGTGAGGCCAAGGTAAGTGAGGGTGTGATGACAAGGTGCCAAGTGCGGCCTTATACTCTCCACCGCGGCGGTACTGCGCATGCGGGTCACAGATGCTGGTCGGCGGCAGACACATGCGCTTACACATGCGCTGCCTGTGGCGAAGGCGTACAGACAGTCGATTCGCTTATCGATGTATGATCGGCGGCGGTGACGCGATGACGACTTCTCTGCGGATTCCATGCTTTGTCCAAATTAAAACCATTATCTCTGTTTATTAAATTGTTAGCTAATCGAATTTCTATAGCCTCCTTGAATACAGATTCCCAAAAAGAAGAGGTGGATGTTAAAATCTTCACATCACTGTAATTCATGGAATGACCCATATCAATACAGTGTTCGGCCACAGCTGACTTGTCTGGTTGTAATAAGCGTGTGTATCTTCGGTGCTCCACACACCTCTCATGAACGGTGCGTGTTGTTTGACCTATGTATGAATGCTCACAATTTCCTCAAGGAATCTGATACACACCCGCTTTACGAAGCAGTAAATCGTCCTTCACAGAGCCGAGTAAAGCTGCAATCTTCGTGGGGAGCCAGAAGATCACCTTAACACAGTGTTTCTCAAGAATACGGCTTATCTTTGAAGAAAGAGCACCCACATAGGGCAAAAACGCAATAGATCTGAAGAAATTACTGTCTTCTTCCCCATCACATACCTGCTTTTTAGGTTTTGCATCGAATGCTCTACGAACTTGTTGCGGAGAATATCCATTCGATTTAAAAATACTCTTGAGGTATGTGAGTTCTTCTTGCAAAATGTCTTTATCGAATATACAGTGCGTCCGATGCACTAAGGTCTTATGGAGAATGGCCTGTGAAGGGTGATGGCAACTACTGGCAAGAAGATACAGATTTGTGTTCGTTGGTTTCCGATATACGGCATGTCCTAATGTGCCATAATTTTTACGGCGAACGACAACACCCAAAAAGGGGAGGCAGCCGTTTTTTTCTATTTCCATAGTAAATTTAATGCTAGCATGGATGGAATTCAAATACTCAAGAAATCTATGTAATTCATCCATACCATGGGGCCATACCACGAATGTGTCGTCCACGCACCTCCAGAAGACCGTAGGTTTAAAACATGCTGAGTCCAGTACCTTGTCCTCGAAGTCTTCCATGAATAAATTAGCTACCAGAGAGGAGAGGGGGCTTGCCATAGCATCACCATCAATTTGCTCATAAGATTCACCATTAAACTGAAAATAAGATGATAAAAGCCCATGTTAAAATAAAGCCGTAATGTTCTTATCAAAATGTTGGCTGATAAGAGATAAAGAGTCCTTTAAAGGTACCTTGGTGTATAATGATACCACGTCAAAACTAACAAGCACAACCGTACTATTTAGCCTGACATTGCTAAGTCTCTGTATACAATCCATAGAATTACGAATGTGGTTACTACATTTTCCTACCAATGGTTTTAATAAGGAAGCTAAATATTTGGCAGAAAAATATGTTGGTGAAACAGTAGTGCTCTTTATAGGTCTCATAGACAATTCCTCTAGACGCTCATCCTTACCCATCTTGTGAACTTTAGGAAGACCACAAAATCTCGGTGGTACTGCACCTTGTCCTTTTAAACTTCTTATGACTTCCTTCTGCAGTGATGAAGCGTTCAGCAAGGCAGCAGTCCTTATTGTCACCTTGTGAGTAGGATCTTTGTTAATCTTCCGGTATAGACCAGAACTAACAAGGGAACCTCCCCATCGCATCCCCCTCGGATTTAGTTATAAGTTGGCACAGTGAACAGGCATTGAAAAACTGAACACAGATCAATCGAGAAAACAGGAAGAAGTTGTGTGGAACTATGAAAAAAATAAGCAAAATATACAAATTCAGTAGCCTATGCGCAAGAAAGGCAACAACCAGATTTGTCTGAGCTCAGGAGCGCCGTGGTCCCGTGGTTAGCGTGAGCAGCTACTGAACAGAAGGTTCTTGGTTCAAAGCTTCCCATTTGTGAAGAGTTTAATTTTTTATTTTTAGACAATTATTACCCGCCGTCCGATGCTATCACTTTTTTGGGAGTGATTATCACATCCGCAAGAAAACCTAAATCGGGCAAGGTAGAAGAATCTTTTTACCCATTCGCCAAGTGTACAAGTTAGGTGGCTCGACAACATATTCCTGTCATGTGACACACATGCCGTCACCAGTGTCGTATAGAATATATCAGACGTGTTTTCCTGTGGAGGAATCGGTTGACCTATGACCTTGCGATCAAATGTTTTCGGTTCCCATTGGAGAGGCACGTCCTTTCGACTACTAATCGCACGGTTTTGCGGTGCGGTCGTAAAACACAGACACTAAACTTATTACAGTTAACAGAGACGTCAATGAGTGAACGGACAGATCACAACTTTGCGAAAATAAAGTAAATAAACTTTTACTCGAGGGAAGGCTTGAACCAAGGACCTCTCGTTCCGCAGCTGCTCGCGCTAACCACGGGACCACGGCGCTCCTGAGCTCGCTACGTCCTTGATGTGGCTTATCGTACCCATGGACTACTCAGTTTGCATATTTTGCTTATTTTTTCCATATTTCCACACAACTTCTTCCTGATTTCCCGATTGATCTGTGGTCAGTTTTTCAAGGCCTATCCACTGTGCCAACTTATAACTAAATCTGAGAGGAATGCGATGGGGAGGTTCCCTTGTAAGTAGACCACATATCTTTTCCTTGTAGACTTCCTGAGGCAAAAGGACGGTAGCATCACCTTTATCAGCACGCAGGACGACTGTATCAGTATCCTCACGCAGATTTCGTATCGCATGTCTTTCTTCCTTGGAAACATTGCTTCTTTGTGGACGATGCTTCGTGATTGCTTGACAGGTTTCTCGTCTGATTTCTTCCGCAGATTCCTCTGATAGTGGTCGGACAGCTTCTTCAATGGCACTGTTGAAAGATGATATGGGCAAAGTTTTTGGAGTAGGGGCTAAATTTAGCTCTTTACTTAAGACAGACAACATAGCTTCGTCCAAATCCTTACTCGACGAATTTATGACAGGGCGTCGAATAACAGTGTCCATCTGAGAAGGCGCACTGTATATCCGATAAAGACAATTTGCAAGAAGAGCTCACATACCTCTAGAGTATTTTTAAATCGAATGGATATCAGTAGCAGAAATTTTATTTGCGTGGCTGCATGCTCGAAATTTAATGGATTATTCATTACGCAGCGAGAAGTTGAAAATGCACAACAAATTAAAGTAGTGTTTCGGAATCTCTGGACATTATAAAACTTGACGCTGTACCACTCAAACCACTACCACTGAGTTACCGATTAATTTATGTGGAGCTGGGTAAAACGATATGAATGACGCTATCCTACCTTGGGACAGTAGGAAAGCATATATCTAAGGTAAATTAATGTTAAAATTCAGAGTACAGCACATTATAAATTAAGTTAGTGAACTTCTGCTTCGACGTGGTGGCAATTTTTCTAAACGTAAATTCCAAACTAAGACAGCACTGTGAACTAGCTTCATGACAATAGGAGCAGAGAACTAGCCAGTGACGTCACACACATCACATGACTCGAAAGGAGCGTTTTAGCGAGCTTCCAAATTATTTCAATTTCATTTCCGTTTTTGTACAAAAAAGGAACTGAAATTCAAAAGGAAAAATGTATGTTAGGAACATAAAATGACATAATAAATAATTTAAAACAGTTTCCAGAAAACTGTCAAATAGCCTATAGCAGCTCTTTCACTTTCTGTGTAATGAAGTACTATTAACAAAAAATAAAAACGGTGGTATGCTGAAGCTCGTATCTTTAGATAAGAGAATAATATATTCGTATTCGGAGTAACCACCACAGTTACACAGTTAAGTCAAGAAGCTGGCAGATAGTGAACGACTCTCCCCTACTGATGATGCAGGAATTCCGACTGGCGAGGCGTAATAGTAATATCTTTTGTGTTTTCACATTTTCAACAGCAGTTATTGTAACATTGTTCGGTTGTGGCGTATTCGGCACTGTAGTTATGTTGGTTATACTGTCTATCGATGCTGAGGTGACCTCTCTGACGGAACTGTTTTATCTGTGCCACTCGGGACTGTGACGGCGAGTAAGTAGCAAGTGTGCGTCTCCACGTGTGCACGGACAGCGCAGTCAACGCGTTTATTTGGCTCTACACTAAGACGCCGCGCTCTCTCTTACTGGTTGTCGTCGTTATGTATATTGGTCACGAGCTTACTGGGCGCTGAAGTTTGTGAACAAATAAGACGTGTAGAATTTGTTTACCTTAACGGCGATGGAGACTCAATGTTTTCAGATACTATCCAATGAGCATTCTGTCTCAAGTTATGACTTCTTTCTATCAATTATTTCAATTGTTCGTGGAGCAAATACTGGATTTCGTACCCCAAGTGAGAGTTTGATGCAGCCCTTGATTCCAGACGAATTTTTTTATTTGCTGTGCTCTATTCGTAGCAGCCCTCAGCTTGTTTTACAGAATGTAATGTGCGCTGTGTTTACTACTATTTGCGTATGTACCATTAGACTCATATTCATTACCATGGCACTCATTTTTTATTTGTTTTCTATGTAATCAGTGGTAGCCGTTTCTGGTGCTTGTGTCTGCTGATTGATGATCAGCTTGCCCTAGGCGCATACATTAGTGAAATATTGTAGTGCCTTTTCTAATGTTGCATTATTTCAGGCGTGGTATGAAATATTTTATATACCAAACGAAGGAATTGGAAGCCGATCAGATGAGTATCTGCACGTGACGAACGGCACCTGGAAATGAACGAGCATTACGAAAGAGAAGGGATGATTTCTGACAATTTGAGTTGACAGTAATAATTTGTAGTGTTGATCTCGCTGCGAAATGAAATAGGCAGAAGTTTCTCAACGTACTATTATGCTAATTGCTTTTGGTATTCTAAGTACAAAAGGTGTAATATACTGACGCACTAAATTGTATTTGATGCTGTAATTACTTATTTTTATGGTGTTTTCTTTTAAAACAGCAATCTTAGTGAAACTATCCGTCGGACGGTTACGTTACCGAAAATTTGGGACATGTGGATATTATGGTGTGTAGTGTAATTACAATTACGGCAGCTTTCTTGATGCTCAACTGAAAGACTATTTATTGCGTTCAGTTGTTTTTAATTCGGTCTGCTTTTTTACTGCTGGATCAGCAGTCGTTCTGAGAGCAATTTTAATAATCAAGAACCACGCTACTTTCAGCAATTATGCTGTTTCAGCATAATAATTTGTTCTTATGAGATGTTTGGTGATGAAAGGCAATTGTTCCATGGAGTACACAGTTGTAATTGGTGAGCTGTGAATGTTTTAAAAGTAAATCTGTTTTGTGTAATGCATCCGTCAGTCAGTCAATAATTTCTCCCCTTTTTAGTCTATGCGTCTCAGCGCTCCTGCACATGGTTCACGGAAGACACACCGCTAATGTCCTCTCATCGGCAGTTCCTCTGTAGTCGTTAATTTCCGTTACACTATTCAATAATGCACTGCGTTTGTAGTCAGTCATTCAGGCTACCCTTTCTATTTTTCAAGAGATTAATATAATATCATTCCTAGTGTAGCCTTGCAGTGTCATTTGACAGCAAAATGGCCCAAAACTTACATCAAACGTAGTGCCTTCCAGCGTGTCCCCTGCACAGGCTGTCCCTCTGGCGCAGCAGCAGTAGGATAGCCACTGTAGCCAGTACAGCGGTGCAGCCGCGGCGCGACAATTGCAACACCGTTCGCGTTCGCCCAGGCGTGTCGCTGCCGCGGGCGTGGCTCCCTGTGTGACTGTCGCTAGCCCAGGGGACCGCGGCAAACCGCAGCCGTGCGTGTCGCTATTGTCCGATTCAGCGCTCATATCGCTCAGTTCGCTACAAGCGCCGAACCGAAGAAGGCAACGTCTCTTCCATAACTAAATGTATTGTTGATCGCAGAAAACAGTAACATTCGTTTCTTTGTATTATCAAATTACTAACTCCAATTATAAATCCTGTTTCGAAACAAATGATATCTTTCCTGGTACGACTGAGCTGCCAAATAAATTAACCGTTCGACAGCACACGCACGATACTTCTATATCTGGACTATGCTTGTGTACTGTTCTCCTTATTTCGTTAATAAACGTGAATGAGTAAGTTGTACGCACACCTTTTCTTTCAGCGACAAAGTCGCAAGCGTTAAACCACTTCACAATGCCACAGAGTGGATGAGGAGGAGGAGGAGATTAGTGTTTAACGTCCCTTCGGTAACGAGGTCATTAGCGACGAAGCACAAGCTCGGATTAGAGAAGGATGGGGAAGAATATCGGCGCTGCCTTTTCAAAGGAACCGTCACAGCATTTACCTGAACAAATTAGAAAAATCACGGAAAACCTAATTGAGGAGGGCCAGCCGCGGGATTGAACTGTCGTCCTCCCGAATGTGAGTCCGGTGTACTAACCACAACGCCGCCTCGCTCGGCGGTGCCACAGAGTCTGCAGCTCCAATAAGGTCTGATTTTAAGTTATGACCTTTTCGCTTCTCATCTCCAATTTTCTGCACAAGATTTGTTCATGAGTGTAGAATTGGCAATGCATCGAGAGAGAGTGAGTATTCAGATCAACGTAAACAAAATAATTCCAGTCGAAGAAAAATTGATTATCAAGATTTAAACGCAACGGGAGAAATTAGTGCCTGTGAAATTCCTGAATACATTTGCAAATTTTTGTTACAATTAATTATAGCATTTACAGTGTCACTGAAATTGTTTCGAAGGACGACTAGATGCCTTACTAATGGTATGGTAAGGAAATCGCTTGTGACCATGATGTTTATTAGCTGTCTAAACCGGCAAGAGGAGAAAAGAAAAGCCTGAGAAGTGCGAATGGCACTAACACTCTGAGGGTTCCGTTCTAACTTATTTATATATTGTTAATGACAATAATAATTTCATGTGGCTCAATGGCCTGGCGAGTCTTTCTTTTCAACACCGCTTCGGCGATTTTATGATTCACTAACCTAGCTCAGCTATTCAACCCGGTACACGGGTCCTATAATTTGTTGAGAGGTGATCCCATACTGCTCAGAGCCATTTGTTGAGAGGTGAAGCCTGGGTTAGAAAGAAGACGGAAAAATCTGTTATCCTTCCGAAATTCGATCCCACGGACTTTCGGTCTTAGGTGTACGTTTTTCCCATGGACCACCACATCCGACTTGTGCATAGATACTTAATGACAAAAACGGATCCTTTTCATACTGCTCTGTGGTTTGACTCCAATAACTTACGCTGCCAAAGGGCCGCAGACGTCAGCATCTGAGTATATTTTAGTTTCATAGTGCTGAACAAAGGGACAGCAGCGCGGGATAGCCGCGCGGTCTGGGGCGCCGTGACACGGTTACCGTGGTTCCCCCCCGGCGGAGGTTCGAGTCCTCCCTCGGGCATGGGTGAGTGTGTATTGTCGTTAGCGCAAGTTAGTTTAAGTAGGTTCCAAAATTTTCCGTAACAGAGGGACAAACAAACTGATAGACAACAAACGAATATAACTATAAATTATCAGTATTCGTATTTTCTCCTTCACTTGTACTTTGCAACATTGTTTCATGCCATTTCATGGTTCTACGTCACTAGGAAGTACCCTACATGAATTGTGAGTGATTTAATTCACTTAGAAGCTTAAATTTTTTACTCCGCTTAAGAACGGTAGATCTTAGTTTTTTCGAGTCAACAGTCCTCTGACTGGTTTGATGCTGCCCGCCACGAACTCCTCTCTTGTACCAACCTTTTTATCTAAGAGTAGCAGTTGGAACCTACGGCCTTAATTATTTGCTGAATGTCTTCAAATCTCAGTTCCACTCTACAGTTTTTATCCTCTTCAGCTCCCTCTAGTACCATGGAAGTTGTTCCCCGATGTCTATACAAACGTCCTATCATCCTGTCCCTTCTTCCTGTCGATGTTTCCCGTATGTTATATTCCACGGCGATTCTGCGGAGAAACTCTGCATTCCTTGACTTATCAGTCCATCTAATTTTCCTCTTTCTTCTGGCCGGCCGGTGTGGCCGAGCGGTTCTAGGCGTGTCAGTATGGAACCGCGCGACCGCTACGGTCGCAGGTTCGAATCGTGCCTCGAGCATGAATGTGTGTGATGTCCTTAGGTTAGTTAGGTTTAGGTAGTTCTAATTTCTAGGGGACTGATGACCTCAGATGTTAAGTCCCATAGTGCTCAGAGCCATTTGAACCATTTGATCTTTCTTCTGCAGCATCTCATCACAAAGGCTTTGATTCTATCATGTGCCGATTTTCCTACTGCCCATGTCTCACTACCACACGGTGCTGTGCTCCAAACCTGCATACTCATAAATTTCTTCCTCAAATTAAGACCTATGTTTGAAACTAGCAAATTTCTCTTGTCAAGGAATGCATGTCTCTTGTTCAGTAATCCTCCTTTTACCTGTGCTAGTCTGCTTTTCATGTTCTCCTTGCTCTGTCAGTCCTGGGTTATTTAGCTGTATATATAGCAGAATGCTTCAGCTTCGTGTAATTCGAGATCCCCAGTTCTGGTGTTGAGTTTCTCAATGGAACCCTAAAAATAAAAAATCTACACGAGTTTGACTGTAAATGCAGAGAATAAAAATTAACCACTCTAAAGGGAACAAAACGGATAACAAGTATGGACACAACTCTGACAACTCATTCTTCACCAAGGCGACAATTTCTGCCGGCTGTGTTCTACATGATTATACAATCATTAGTTTAGAACTATCTGTTAGATTAACTCTGAGAGGCAACCACTAAAAAGAGGTTTTTGAGGTCTCATGAACGAGGCCTAAGGGATCCTAAAAAAAGAAAAGTAAATAAATGAACAAATAAACCCTGAAGCCTTCAACATTACTCCAAGCTTTTGACCTACTACATTCTGTCACTTTTAAAAATAGATTCACATTTAAAATGTATCTTAAGAAAGACAGACTTCTTGTCTAATACCTTCCTGTAGCTCTTAAGGGACTTGTTGTTTAAAATTAGAAAGAATCATAAAGAACAGGAAAACATTTATGCTGAAGACGTCCGCCGAATTCCCATGCACGTAGCTGTTACGATATTATGCCTCTAAGATGTATGATAGGACTTCTGAACATCACAAGAAGTATTTTTACTACGTCATTTCTTGTTTAGGAAAAGTTCACACAGCGTCAGGTCCTAATGATAACCTACACGGAAAGCGACTAATACATATCTATTTGCAGTTTCGAATATGAGCAATCATTAGCTGTCTAAAGCAATGACGATAATAAAAATTTGTGCCGGACTGGGACTTTAACCTCGATTTCCCGGGTATCGTAATACATGCATGCATGCATGTCCGAAGTAAATTTTCATTGTATTTCTGAACTGGGCTATTCGATCTTGGTCTACTTCACCCAAAAGGTAATAGAAAAACGGTAACAGCTGCTTGAGCATGGTGGTTTCCTCCCACATTAGACGATAATTAAGACAGCTTCCTCCTACGTGTAGAGAAATTGTTTCCTTTGCCACGAAAAGTTAATAATTAAGGTACAATTTCATTAGGATTTCCAGTGAGGATTTTATTGTGTACTGGTTTATGTCACCTGCTGCATTCAATACGATATCGAGGTCTCAATGTGTGCGAACACTGTGTACTTTATCACTGATGGAACTGAAATTCCAAATGCACTTCTCAAAGAACATTTCTCAGCGACCGTCATAGTTTGCTAATTATCCATCATGCTGATCAGTAGACTGACATTGTACTTCACCTCTCTCCGAAATAGTTATGGTTACAAATGACTAACGAATCCACCACCATTTTAGGAGCTCCCTTCTCCACGAAACAAGGAGTACCTCCCTGAGCTGCTCACCATGCCAGAAGGCGTATTGCGCCATCCATCCTGGTACTGCAGTAACAGCTTTACTGCAGTCATCACGTCGTTCTAATTGTATCAGGAGAACCAGCTACACAGTGGGAGGGAAGTGGGACCTTTGCAGCCAGTAAGAAAGCACTGTCTGCTTCTTCGTAGTTCGTCACTGACACCAAAACTTCGAACTGCCGGCTGGCATCAGTTCCGTTGCACGTTGGCAACGGCTATCATGAAAATAACCAAATAAGTTTCCATTGGTATAGACGCAGACAAAATACGTTAAGAATACTGGAAATTGATTATAGAGAGTATTATTTACTTGTCAATGCAACCTGTGAGAGCGTCAGTAATTGTACAACCCTGGATGTAACATACTACATACAGCACATGATTCTCCGTAATGCAATTAATTACCAGTGTTTATGAGACATGGCACTGCTTTGAAACAAATGATAGGCCTAACCACTCATGATTGGTAAAATAAAGAATAACGCCAGCTTACTACGCTGAACCAGACATCGATGAGTTACAAAGATTGTCCACCTCTATTAAAAGTTAATGTACTGGAGATTTAAATGATAGTTTCAAATTAAAAACGTGATAGGTTTTCGTTAAAAGTTATATATAGACGTTTCCAACTTTATGCTGTAGGATTAACAAACAAATAAAGTTTCATTGAGACCTGATTTTTTATAGTTATTAAGGTTTTTTAATATTTACCAACAAATACTGATAGATTAGCACGTTCCCTGGCGTAGCATTGGTATTCTTCGATCTTATAGCTACAGTTATCCCCGCCTCAGTTGACCTTAGCCATCTGACACTGAAATGTCAGTAAGTCCTTATCTCATGTGTGTGAGAACGGAGTTGTACTGAAAAACTTCCTCTTTATTTTGTTTAGTAACACTGCATCAGATGTGCTTAAGGCTTCTTGTTCTATTTTATAATGCAATCCACAATATGAAATGATCCAACATACGAGTTATGTATTGCAGGTGTTGCAAAGTATAGCTTATACGAGGAGATAGTTCCGGAATCC
Source organism: Schistocerca serialis cubense (assembly GCF_023864345.2). NCBI lineage: Eukaryota > Metazoa > Arthropoda > Insecta > Orthoptera > Acrididae > Schistocerca > Schistocerca serialis. Next base: position 338,212,398 of record NC_064641.1, on the reverse strand, counting down.
GTGGACCACTCATATTAGTTTCGACAGATACGCTATAGAGACATTTTTGGTGAACACAAAGTCGGTAAACTGACATATGTGAATTATATGTTTTAATTGTGTAATTGTTGCACAGGACCGTCATAATTGGATAAGGAGACAACTACATGAATGTGAAGAAAACACAATGCAATTGTTTTATTGGAACGAATTATGTCTGTTATTAATCCAGGTTGGATCGGTTGTATTTAAACTTCGCAAAAGTTATTCCAGTACAATTAATATCCCCCTACTGCACATCACAATTACGACAAAGAAATCCGTAATATGACCACTTCTTAGAGTTCGTTTACCGGATTGTAGTTACTAATCTAAGACCAACTGAATACTGGCGTGCGAACTTGCAAGTGTCAATACTGCTGTCGCTCCAAACTGTAGTGAACTATTGTGGGCATATTTCCGTACCAAATCTTGCTCGATGGCAGCTTCTTCAACGTAAAAGGGAGCTTGGTTCCGTGCTTGTCGATTGTTTGTAACCATAACGGATAAACTTTTACGAGAAAAAGCTGTTTCCTTTCGTCGTCGTTGAATGACATTAGATTTGGAAAATGCACAACACAGTCCGGAGTAAATACCTGTACAAATATTTCGAGGGTTTTTGAATGAAACCAACTTTGTGGACTTTTTATTTCTTTATTCTTCATGTTTTCATACCTGTTTCTCGACATTGTCAATCTGATGGCGAACAGTTTTCTCCCAACATGCCACCAGATTTTTTGTATCGTCTCAGTAGAATGTTTGAGACTGTACTGTTGGCGCAGCCACAACGATACTTCTACTTGCAGCGCTACATCATTGTTAAAGGGAATCCTCAAAGATGTAAGTACTATCCGTTTCGGAGACCGGTGAAAAGTGAATGGACGGTGATCAGTGACAGTGACGCTAAGGTGTTGGACTGTCACAGATGCACAGCGCTCGTGTATGGTCTGGCACTGTTATGCTAAAGAAGGAGCTCCATGTGTGGACGAACTCTCCGATTCTAAGACATCAAGGGAGCAGTTTAGTATTGGAAATGTAAGGTGTAAAAGTTCAAGAGAGAGACCTACAGATGAATATAGTAAGTCAATTCAGAAGGATGTTGGTTGGAAAGGTTGTTCGGAGATTAAGAAGATTGCACAGGGTAGCGCAGCATGGAGAGCTGCATGAAACTAGTCTTCGAACTTGAAATCTGGAAATCCGTGGCAAGGTCTTATGGGACCAAACTGCTGAGGTCATCGGTCCCTGAGCTTACACACTACTTAATCTAACTTAAACTAACTTACGCTAAGGACGAGATACACTCCATGCCCGAGGAAGGACTCGAACATCCGACGGAGCGAGCCGCGGGAATCGACAAGGCGCCTCGGACCGCGCGGCTAGCTCCACTGCTCTTTGAACTGAGGGCCACAGCAACAAAAACTTTTGCTCGTTCCCATGGTGGTGTACCTCGATTTATGATTGCAACCTTTGGCGAGGAACGTTGTACACAGCCTTTTGAGCTAGAGTGTTATGTTTTGAGCATCATTTGCTCGAAGTGATGCTGTGTGCGGATAGTCAGTGAACGGAGAAATGAGTTCCTCTGCGCTGGCTTGTGGTTGTTTAGGACGTGCAGATACATGTACATATGAGTGAGCTTTCGATATACTCTGTGTCCTAGCGTGCCCCTCTAACGTTCTATATACTTACACGCCCAGAAATGAAATGACGCCATAGTTCTCTGTCTCAAACTTGAACTGTACTTTCCCCGGCATTTTATTCAAATATTCGAAAACATATGTAGCTTCGTTTCTCCAAGAAGCCATGTAGCGAACGTATGGTCCAAGTATCGGAACTAGTTCGTGAGTCTTAAGGAGCAGAAAAAAGTTGCGTTGCTTCAGTCATGGTGGTACACTAGTAAACTTGTTTACACCAGAAACCTACGCATTCGTATTTGTCATTGTTGTTTCGAAGGTGGTTCACTGAGCAAACAGTATTCGCGCAGCTATGAAGTATTTTAGTTACAAAATCGTGTAAGGTGGCAGGAATAAACGAATTGCATCCTACAATGCAAATAGCAAATATTGGTTAGAATAGATCTCTCTTCTCCGTAATGGACAGCAACAAGACCGACAATGGCTCTCGTCCTATTCTGTTCCACTGAAACATATATGAGGCAGTCTGCAACCATACATCCATGTTCATCAGACTGTCGTCTAAGAACCTATCAAATAATATATTTTAATTATGCGTCCTCATTACCATAATATTTCTTTTGGCACATTTTCTTAGTTTATTTGGCCCATTAATTGTTTTTTTTTTATTTGTGCAGATGTTCATTTAAACCTTTAAATATGTACCAAATTGTGCTATAGATGTCCTTGCTTAAAGTGTTGCGTAAGCAGTTAATGGGCATGAGAATCTCTTTGGTTCCAGTTCTGTGGAGGTAAGCTCTTTCTTTCTTGCCCTGTTTTCTTATTCAATATTGTATCCTTTCCATGTCAACATCTTGCTTGTTACTGTTTTACGTTTAAGTGACTGTACTGTACCAGCTTTCTCTCAAGAATTAAGGACTCATAATTTATTTGAAGGTGATTCTTTCAACTGAGCTACCAATGTGTTGCTTTCACCCTGCATCCTCTATAGGCACTTCAGTGTTATTTATTTACAAAAATAATCAAAAAGTCTGGGATATTCCGCTTTTGTTCAAAATGGTTCAAATGGCTCTGAGCACTATGGGACTTAACAGCTATGGTCATCAGTCCCCTAGAACTTAGAACTACTTAAACCTAACTAAACTAAGGACAGCACACAACACCCAGCCATCACGAGGCGGAGAAAATCCCTGACCCCGCCGGGAATCGAACCCGGGAACCCAGGGGTGGGAAGCGAGAACGCTACCGCACGACCACGAGATGTGGGCTCCGCTTTTGTTAAAGCTTCTTTTCTTCGTATAAGGAACTGTTAATGCTCCTATAAAATAACATTTAGCATTTTGCGAAACTGCTTATTGTGTTATAAATTGCAGCAGCTTGCGCGATTAGAATCAAAATTTTGTCGAGTGCAGACGAATGTGGGAATAGGCCCCGAGGAATCATTTTCTTAATGTGAAATGCTGTTGTTCTTTGTTGTGTGTATATCTCTGTTGTTACACTTATGACATATTTGCTCTTTGGTTGTTCTTTGTTAAGAGGGAGTTGGATCGTTACTGTGTTTAATATTATTTTTTGTTATTTGAATAAATGTAATGAAACGACCAATGACATTGCTGCTCTAGATTGCCCCTCACGCTTCTTTATCCTTCCAGGGGTTGTCATGGACCGCACATTCATCACAAAACTAAGGAAAACTGAGGGATTTCACTTACTTCTGCAGTATTTTATTCTACATATAAATACAAATTGCAAATCCTGCAATCACTTCTGAGCCACAGTCTTGAAATATTTAACGGGTGCACAGACCATTAAATCATTTTTTTTTACGATAGGACCGGTAAATAACAGATTCTTTAAAGATTCGAATTCCCATCTGGGAACTAGCTTCAAACATCTGATTACTTTACAAATAAGGTTTCGTGTTTTCCAGAAGGCGCTTGTGCTATGTACACAATATCTTGGTCATCTAGTGTTCCGTGGATATGCAGATTAGATTAATGATGAATCTGTCACCCCAGGTCATATAAAACGGTGCATTACCCCACGAACCTTACTGGGTGCTTGAAAGGAATCAGTTGCCGTTCACAACGGAAAAACGTTTTTTGAGAGATTCCTGAACTCGTCAGGAGCCTTGCCAGTCGCCTACGGTTGGAGGACGTGGGCATTTCAATAGAATAATTTACTTTAATGATTGCTGAATGACAGAGTTTGATCTGGTAAAATAACTTCTATTCAAACAGTGTGTAAAATTCCCTCTGTACACATAAACGTCGAGATTATAAAACAATCTAAGAATGAATTTACGTAAGTAATATAGAACAATGACAGCGAAATGAATGGTTGTTAGGGTCGCGACCAGAATGATTCTGCACAGTGAAGACTGAGATGTTGTCCAGACACATAATGGACACAAATTATGTTTTCAGCAGTGATTGCAAAAGTATGTAACAGCTATAAATGTAAGAATTCGAACAGAGCACACAAGAAATCACTGAATGAAGGGAAAATCAAAAAGCAACATCAGCAGGCATGTGAGCTCCAATCAGGTAACTCGATAACGCAACAAAACATGAGCGGTTAAAAAAAAAATTAAAAATAAAAATAAAGTAATCCTCTTTGAGGCAAGAATTAAATTGCAGAAATACTTGTATACCACTGAGCGATGCGCGTAGATCGAGGTAGGAAGACTAAAAAACAAAGAAATCAGGAATGAATTCCTCTTCTTTCAATATATCGCGATTTTCGAAGGTGGGAACCTGCCTCGCAGACGCGATATTACGTGCACCAAACTGCGTCCGCTGCTACGTGTTGCAGGGCTGAGTCGATGCGATGTGACTTCAAGTAACCCATCTCTTCATCCTCCTGATTACTCGTCACGTACCTGCTTAAGTTCAAAGTGAACCTTCAAAGATTTGAAAGGAATCGGAGTCCACAGTAGCATCATCAAGCAGAAATTCCAATACGAGTACCAGTGCGAAAGCCTTCCTTCAGTCCTCGGAAAGGCAACTGGCAGAATCTTTTCTAGCCACTCTCAGAAATGGCATAAGTGCTCTTACGGTCAGGGATCTGGAAGTCCGTTCAGTAGCTCACACCGCAAAGTTTAAATGCATCCTCCAATAAGGTAAGCGTGTGTGGGAACATATTATTTTGTTTGTAGGAAATTCTGGAAATTTTGCTGTACTTCGTACACTCTTCCCGCACAAAGGACAAAGTTTGGAAATTTCCAGACGCACCAGTGATCATGTATTTTGCTTGAGGAAAGGTGTCTGGAGACCACACACAGCAGCATGACGGGAAGTGGACAGTGAGGACACCAGCCGAAGATTACCAACGCAGCGGAGTTCTCACCCCTCCTACCAGTGATTTCCCATCTGCTACTGCGGACGCCAGTCTTCCGTTCCGTCGCTAATAATCAGTGGAAGCTGAGCCAGAAGGATAATCCCTGTAAAGGCTCGTCCGACTCTGGATGCGGCCCACTGGCGTGTGGCCCTGCACTCTAAGTGACCGGTAGCTCTTCCAGAACGTGCGAAAGTTCTTTCTGTTTTGGCCCGAGCGAAAAAAAAAGGAGTTCCCCTCGTCAGGACCAGTTGCATTTTATGAAGAAAGAAACTACTACAAGAATGAAATGTTAGCTTAGGTACAGTGGGGGTTAGTTACATTACTACACGCTACCACCTAGCCACGCATGTGATCAGCATGCAATGGAGTTGGGAAGTCTACAAATAAAACTCAGTCTGGAAGTAAATGAAGAAATATAATCTCGTATGCGGATTAAGTCTGTAAACAGTATAAAATATGAATAAAACACATGAAAGAGGCACCACCTTATATGTTACATATCTGGCTTTGACCACGTAAGTGAGAAAAGTATAGGGAAGCTCTGAAATAGTGCTTAAATTTTGTTGGAAGTCGCTGAGTGGTGTTATTATGAAACACTGGATGAATAAATTCTGTGTATTAGGTTCTACATTTTTAGTAAAGGCTAATTTTTCATGCATGCCAACCTGGCGTAGTATAATGATGGTTTTGCAGGAGCATTCAAAGATCTGTGTCGATAACATCTGAAAACTGTGTTTCGGATAGAGTTAGTAGTGAATAATAAACTGAAACGTCAAGCTGACGCTGAAGTTTGACTGCAAGAACAGAGGAAATGTACTAAGGAACAATTTTTTTTCATTGTTTTCTGATGTTGTGGAGGGAGGAAGAGTATCAGCGGGAAAAATTTCTTGAACGTTTGAAATCATCCATTGCGTTTGTTGAAACTCGCTAATTGCTGTCATTCTGAAATACTCGATAAAATAGTCCGGCTATTTTGGCTCCGTCAGTTACGCTGCTTCAAAGCAAACACAATTTCTGACCGTTATTTATTGTGATAAAATTTTAACATAACATCATAGCTTCTAATGAGTAGATAATGACAGCATTTTAAATGCATATTTCATGAGTATGAAATATTAAAAATCAAATTTTTGTAGCACTTGGGAGCTGTTAGCTGGGTCACTTGGGTTACGGTATAGCGGTTTAGTAATGTAGATACTAAAACTGCTCATAACAGATAAAATATTGCAATGTGTAGTATTCATTACACAATATACCGCTTAGCTATTTTCCACAGCAATGTTTACTATTTCCTATTACTTATGTTTATTTTGTGATGGCAGCAGTAAATTAGGTTGGTTGATTGATTTCATGGAGGGGACCTAACAGCGAGCTCATCGGTCCCATCGGATTAGAGAAGGATGGGGAAGGAAGTCGCCCGCGCCATTTCAAAGGAGCTATCCAGGCATTTGCCTGAAGCGAATTAGGGAAATCACGCAAACTTCAATGAGGTTGACCTGACCCGGGTTTGACCCGTTGTCCTCCCGAATTTGATTCCAGTGTGCTAACCACTGTGGCACCTGGCTCGGTCAGGAAAGTAGAAATACATTATTGTTAATTAAATATTCGAAATGTAAATATACATTACACATGCTATTGTACGTTCTTGAATTTTGTAGTTAAAACGGATGCAAATAATTTCATTGACATAATCCACGGTAACGCAGGCTAGAAACGTGGAGCGGCGACGTTCGGATTACGGATTAACTTCAAACCTTAACAATCCATGAGGACCACATAATGTGCCTGTAGTAAGGCGTACTATTTAGGCGATTCGAGAAAATGAAGTCGATCTTTTACCGGTGTTTTGCGGCCCTGTTTACGAGATGGCGGCGTGGTTAGCCTTCAAATTCCGTAGGCGGTGGCTCGCTGGATCGAGTCACTCTTCATGTTCCTCTTTTTAAATTATATTTTCCCAACACTAATCATTTTATTTCATGTGTCCCATATTTGAAAGGTAAAATAATTAAAAGACACGTGCATTGCACGAACTTTGTTGGTTTTCTAGTGGTTTTTTTTTGTTTTTTTTTTTTTTTTGTTTCAAACAGCTTACGGGAATTCAGCCATGTAATATTATCTGGGACCACCGATATTTCGGCGGGAGTTCACCCAGCTATTTTCAAGGCACAAACTGCAACGGAGAGGCGATGTGTGCAAGCAAATTTTAAACCTTGGTTCTTGGAGGAACTGAGGAAAGTTGACATACTTGCACATACCAGAAAACGAAGGTGATCAAAGACAGAAGTACTGATAGTGAAAGACCTCGAGTAGCCAGTGAGGTAACATTGACTCTGTCCCTCTTCTTCTTCCTCTTATTCTTTTTTTTTTTTCTCTCCAAGGGAGAGTGAAGGATTCCAAGCAGAGTTTAAACAAAACCTCTGTCTCTGTTTACAAGGTTACTCGCTAATTTAATCTCAACAGCTTCCTTAATAACACTGTCCCAATAGCTGGACGTGTATGCCAATATCTCTGTATTGTTATATACGTAGGGTGACCAGTATCCAAACAATGTTCAGCAATAGCAGATCTACTTGGCTGCTGTAATCGTGTGTGCCGTTTACGCTCAGTACATCGGTCCTTCACGGTGCTTGTAGTTTGACCAATGTATGCCATCCCACAGCTACAAGGTATCTTATATACTCCCGCCTTTCGCAAACCATAATCATCCTTAACAGAACCCAAAGGCACTTGGATTTTACATGGAGGTCGGAAAACACATTTCACATCGTATTTCAGTAAAATACGACCGATCATTTGGAAGTGCATCCTGCGTAAGGCAAAAAGGTAGTAGACTTAGGTATCGACTCAGTATTGTCATCTTTCACCAGATGCAAATCTGGTCGATAGAACAATGCACGTTCAATCTGCCTTTGACTATAACTATTCTGATGAAATGTAGCTTCGAGATGGGCCAACTTAGCTGGCGAAGTCTCAGTGTCAGAAATGACATTTGCTCTGTGTACCAAGGTACGAAGTACCCTTTCACGCTAAGCCGGATGGTGACAACTATTAGCTTGTAATTACAAGTCAGTGCGAGTACGTTTCTGGTAAACTGTACTTTTCTGGTAAACTGCATGTGCCTATGATCCATCAACCTTCCTCTAGAAAAAGTCAAGAAAGGGAAGGCAACCATCCTCTTCCACCTCCACCGTAAGACGAATGTTCAGGTGGATTGAGCTCAGATCTTCTAAAAAGACATTCAAATTATCCCTACCATGAGGCCAAACAACAAAAGTATAAGCAACATACATGAAATATCCGGGTTTCAAAGGCGCCGATTCCAATGTACGTTCCTCGAAGCCTTCCATAAACAAATTTGCAGTCACAGGAGACAACGGGCTACTCATCTCAACTGCATCTGTCTGCTCGCAATTCTGGTCATTGAATAAAAAGTAAGTGGATGTCAACACTAATCGAAAGAGATTAGTTAATTCACCACCATACCTAACCTCAATTAACCGCAACAAATCAGACAGAGGAACACGAGTGAAGAGAGAGACCACATCAAAACTTACCAAAATATCAGAGTCATTGCACCTCATTCAACTCCAAACGACATAAGAAATCAGCTGAGTTCCTGATATGATGTTCACACCGACCAACATGTGGGCTTAACAGAGAAGCAAGATGATTGGCTAGACGATATGTCGGAGCGCCGGTATTGCTCACTATAAGACGGAGAGGAACCCCTTCCTTTTGTACTTTCGGAAGGCCATGTAATCTAGGGAAATAGCACTACAGGTGTTAAGACTCTTGATAGTGTCCTACGACAAACTACTTTTCTTCTGGGGGCTGTTGGTCTTTCTTTCAACAATATTCGTGGGGCCAACATCGGTCATGCGATACGCTGAGTCGAATAATGAACATTGCCTCTTTCGTACATAATACTGTTTCTTTAAAACAATGGTGGCATTGCCCTTGTCCGCAGGTAAGATAACAATGTCGGGCCCAACTCTGAGAGAGCGTAAAACAGCCCCCTCTGCTGCTGTTAAATTACATTTGGGTGGACGAGCCCTAGTCAACACACAACATGCATCCCTCCTAATCTCCTCCGTAGCGTCAGGAGGTAGCTTGCAAACTGCCTGTTCAATTGAAGTAATAAAATGAACTATCGGCAAACTCTTCGGTGTGGGTGCTAAATTTAAACCCTTTCCTAGCACGGATAAGGTTGCGTCGTCCAAAGATTTCTCTGTGAGATTTATCACAGAATGTCGAGATATAAAATCAGACTCCGAGTGACGGAAACGTTCAAACTTTACCAAATGCCGAGCAGTAACAGAATTGTATTCCCAATCAACTTGAGTCCAAGAGGCACCCTCCAACCAATCCCTAGAGAAATCAGACAATTTCGAAGCAACCACCAAGCAAGCACCATTGGGACAGTGTTATTAATGAAGCTGTTGAGATTAAATTAGCGAGCAACCTTGTAAACAGGTATCGAGGTTTTTGTTTAAACTCTGCTTAAAATCCTTCTCCATTCCCTGTCAAAAAACAGAATGACAGAGTAAATGTTACCTCACCTGCTACTTCGTAGTCTTTCACTATCGATACCTCTGACTTTGGTCATCTTTGGTGGCAATAGTGTTCAATGCGTGTGTGTTATCTTTCCTGAATTACTCCAAGAACCGAGGTTTTAAATTTGCTTATACATCGCCTGTACGTTGCAGTTTGTGCCTTGAAAATGGCGGGGTGTACTCCCGCCAAAGTATAGGCGGTCGCTGTAAATATTACCTGGCTGAATTACCGTAAGTTGCTTGAAAGAGAAGAGAAACTCAGGTCTCACATTTTATATTGTTTTCTTTGGCTGTTTACTAATTTTTATTATTGCAAGAAATGCGATGTAACTTTATTTTTATAGGCAACTCAAAAAGTTTTCGGGAGCCTTACGACTTGTTCATATTTGATTGGTAACGGACAAGAAATTGTTTCTCGTAAAGATGCTATTAAAATACATTCAGCAATACACCACGAATTTTCAGCACCTATACTTATGAACATATTGCTTTACGTATGGTTTTTATCCAAACCGTCGGAAGAAAGAGAATTTTTCAAAAAGTCCTAAGGAGCTTTCTTTTTCATTAGAAAATCTGGAGATTTCACGTGCATGCGGGAAATTTGCATTCATTCGATGTAATATATGCCGTTGTAATTTATGTTTTCCGTGTCTGTGTGAAAAACATCATCCTGCAGTAAGTAATGTCGAAAGCACACCAGCTGATTAATCGTACATTCACACAAATTTTGGCATATTATAACTCTATAGAAAGTTCTAATTTTAAGAAAGCTGAAGGAGCGATCTGTCTTACTTGGTAATAACATTCAACAGCCTGATGAATTCTTCTCGGGTTATCAGGCGAGTGGTGGCGTCGTCTTGTCGCAACGTTTCAGTGAGTTTCTTACCCATCTTCTTCGCCAGGAGATGGGTGCGAAACTCATTGAAACGTTGCTACAAGACGACGCCACCACTCGGCTGATAACCCGAGATGAATTCATCATTGTAATACGCCGAGAAAGACTGCAATCGAATATTCAACAGCCTGGTTAGTATAAATATTTCTTTATTTAAGACAATCAGTTTCGACAGACTTTGGTGTCACCTTCGGGTCTTAAAAATATTTTTGTTATGAAAAGTGTTCATTTTACTTTGGACGTGAGGTGAAGTTGTGATGTGGATAAAAAAATCACCACATTATAAAACGTTTGTCATAACTAAAATACTTAAAAACATAAAATAATTTGTGCAAAGTGCCATGTCCACATTTATATCACTGACAGATGCTTTTTAAATCACAAAAAACACAGTAGCGCATCTGTATAAATAAGCTGAACATATTCAAAATACTGAAAATAAATGAAAATCTTACACCTCATACTGCGTTACTCGTCACAGTAATGTCAACTGATGCATCACCAGAAAGCGTGAAAACAATCAGATATAAACAGAGGACATCACGTGACATCGTGTCATCGAACCATTCATGAAAGTGGATAGCCTATTGTAAAAGGTGAACTGCTCAATAAATATCTAGTGGCGAATGAGTAGCTCTTCTTTTCTTTGTAACATCGCAGCCAAACGTTCCCGATCTGGGTTCCTGTGTAAGACTTGATCAATTAAGTTCCTTCTACAACCTCTAGAAGAGTGTAACATGGATTGTGAATCACCCTGTCTATGAAATAATACGACTAGTCTTGAAAACATAAAAATTAAAGAATAAAAAGATTGGGACTCGATCCAGCGATCCACCGCTTACGTAGCTTGAACGCTAACCACAATACCGCTATCATCTCTTTTTAAAGGTCCAACGACCGGCATCTCGTCGACGCGTGAAATTCCTCTGGCGACTTTCACGAAATCGTCTAATTAGTAACCCTTACTACTTGCACATAGTGTTTTCATAATGGACTATTAAAAGAGTGCAAAGTTTCAAGTAAATACGCGATCCGGAAATCATGGCCTCCCCTTGTAAGATGGGAACTGGAAATGAGAATGGCAGTGCAACGTCACCATTTCAAAGATGGTGTTACCAGTTCTGTCTAGTGACCGTTTGAGTATCTTGGATATCGTAGTACATGTCTCACAAACCTGCCCTGTCTCTTGACAGCAATCTTTGGCCAAATATTTCATGTTGTTCAGGCATATTCTTCATGGTATTTCATAAGTTTCATTTGTGTATACCGTAGGATCTCATCTTCTGTTTGGAAAAGCTTCTTCTTTTTGAGATTACGAGAGTTTGTCTCATGGAGGAACAGCTGGTAGTATTTGAAGGCGCGACCAGCCGTACGGCGGGTCGGCCGAAGGAGGAGGATAGCGCTGTGCTTAAGCCCGCCACAGCTGATCAGCGGCAACGTCCCAGCCAGCCTAGGGTTGCGACACTCTTCTCCGGCATGACAGAGCGGCCAGTGTCGTCCACGGTTAATTAAAATACACTGACGGGAAAAAACGTGCGACAAAGCGATAGGTGGTAGACTTCGTTTCAACATTGCCACTAAGATAGTGCAAATAAAGTTTGATTTAAATACGCGCTGTAACACAGTATATGCACGTTATGCACGTTTCCATGTTTGCATTCAACATTCTGGTGGTTACACCGGCTTTTAATGTACCAGCATTTCACACGTGCAATTCCTACCTCGCCATTACGTTAACCTGTGACCTAGCAATGTTTAGCACTTAAATATATTACGTAGACAAATTTATTACCGAGATTTCAGTACTCTACATTAATTAATTTTTGATGTAATTTTTTTCCGTTGCTGTATATCATATTTCCTCGAAAAACGTGTACTGTAACTTGTATATATGCTATGCAGAAAGCAGATACACGAGATAAATCACAGTGTTGAGATGAACTCATTGTTGCTTTAAGAATAATTCCAAACCCTGTGATTTAAAAGATATATAAAGTTTCCATTACTGTAGTTTACTAAATAAATTAGTAAGAAGTGAATGAAGCAATACATAGTTATAAAGCGTCTTATGAAAACTGACGATTTAATAACCACTTCAAAACGTAACTTAAAGAATCAGGCATGTATATAAAAATTATAGAATTTAACAATTTTTTATGCAAATTCTGCAGTATTATGAATCCTCCATACATACCCGTAACATAAGAATGGCATGAGTGCCCCACATGATTGCCCAATATTCCCAATGTATGTTCAATCTTCACTGTATTTTGTAAGAAGTATGTGTAACTCTCAATTGAGCTTAAACACGTTGCATGACTGAATATAAGCCTGCATTCGTATATTTTTTGTTATAATATTGCTAACAATGTGTAAGTATTTCAGTGAGAGGCCGCAATGTGACTGTAAGATTTTCTCTATATCCTGGTGATTGGTGCGGTTCTTATTGTCCATGTAACTGACTGATGGTTATTTCTCAAATGCTTATAATGAACTCAGTAATCAGGACGTCACGAAGTGCATGAAAGGACAAGCAACTCGTCTCACAAGGTCTTTTGCGTAGTGATCGCTTGGTTCAGTACATTAGCGACGAATTGAGCAGCCAGAGTGCTGCGTATCGTAGGTTAGCGTTTGTTGGACTTAAATATTCTCTTAAAAGCGCCAGATAACTATTTTTAGATTTCACAGGAGTTAGAATAATTTCCTGAAGGTTCATTCAGAACTCAGATATTTGATGATACTTAGAAATATTCCTGTTGTTGTTGGTGCGAACTTTAGTGTTTCTGAAGCAATGAGAGACACTTGTGATCCGCAGTACTTCGCTACTTTTGTTATTTATAATGATGTGACGAACTAGTTACTTGTTTTATAGCGATAGTGATTGACATTTACGAAATGTTTTAATTTTCGTATCGGCTGTCGATGAGATTTTTATGTTGTCGAACGTTTAAGTTTTTGCTACTCATTTTCGAGAGTGAATGTCTTGTTTTGTGAAATTAATTCATGTTTGCTACTGTGTTTGAAACCTCTGCTGGGATTGCATATTCATTGCTTCCTCATTATTAGTGTCCAACCGATATATCATTTTTACCTGCAAATCTGTGTGACGCCACCATTAATGAATACTCATTGGAACTGAATATTAAATCGTTTTAATATCTTAGGCAATTTATCTATCCATTCCATGTATTTTAGTTAACTTTTTTCTAAAACTGAATTCGCTTTCGGTAATCTCTTCTGCTACAATCCAGATGGTTGGTGAAAATTATGTGATAAAGACTGGGAATTAGAAGCGACGCTGCACGACCGACCCTTTCTGACTTATACAAGACATTCTAGTAAAGTTGTAGTCCGTGCATTTCCTGGCATAAAAATCTGTGGTTTAAACTGTGAACAGTCGTATCTTCCATTCCTTAGCAATATTCTTGTCACTTAACATTTTTGTTGATAACACTTCACTATTTACGTCGTGTATACAATGACTTCTGTAATTTTGCTTCCAAGTGAAAAAGTATATCAACTTTATATACGAAGTTGAGATTTCAGTAATCTGTATTTTTTTCATCTACTTTCATCATTCTTGGTTTTGTTAATCGTTATTCGTAATTACTGAGTGCACCCTAATACAAAAAAACTACGCACTGCGAAGAAATTATCAGAATGAGACGGAAATCGTTAGACGTGAGTTAAATGTGCAGATAACGAAAGGAATGAAAATTCAGAGATATTTCATTATTTATTCAAGAGAAAGAACATGAAAGATTGAGCAAGTCAATAACGGGTTTGTTTCCCTCTGACCTTTCTGCAAGTAGCTATTCACCTTGGCACTGATTCTTAGAATATTTGGAAGTCCTCCTGAGTGATATCGAGCAAAATTCTCTCCACATGAAGCTTTATATCGTCAAAATCCCGAGATGACACAAGTGCCGTTCTCATAATTCTCCGAATTTTCTCAGTTTGGGAAAGATCCAGCGACGTAGCTAGCCAACGTAGGGTTTGGCAAGCACAAAGACAAGCAGTAGAAGTTGTCGCTGTGTTTCATCTGCCATCATGTGAAACGTAAGCCCACAATGGCTAGCCCTGAAGTGCCACAAATGACGACCAAAGGGGTCCCGCTTTGAAAAGAAATGGCATGCTAGACCATTATTCCTGGTTGTCGGTCCATATGGTGAGCGACAGTCAGGTCGGTATTCCACTGTTGTATGGAGCATCTCCTGACGCGCCTTCCTGGTAATTGGGGCTCAATTTGATTTGGGACACATCAGTGAAGACAATTCGACTCCAGTTGGGAGATTCCAGTTTGATGCAACTAAGTAATGTTCAGTTTATTGACAATACATTTTCCAAGACTGTTTCACGATGCCCTTTTATGAGTTGAGGATTTATTTACAATATCTCACAAATATATTTTTCAATATTGCTTTTTGTACATTAAAGATGATATAAATACATATAAAGATTTTTTTTCAAGTTAATACCTGTAATTACAGAGATAGTTGTTCACAGGAGAGAGACTATTTACATTAATACTAGTAACTAAAGAATCTATACGATTTTTTCTGATCGGCTACTTAATAATCTATTTCAGTGTTTCTTAGAACAATCATTTTTACATATACTTTTCATTATTTATTCAACAAACACTGTACACAATACATGGGAATAGAGACTAATTGGTATGACTAGCAACTGTGAAGAAAAATCATACACACACACACACACACACACACAGGAATGGTTATTTCCATACAATATGTATGCAATTTACATGGCCACAACAGAGTGCAATCAGTCAACTCAGGCATATGACGAACGATTCACATTACTATGCTAAGTGCACACATCTACTATAAACACCCATCCATTCTCAAACTCTCATGTGAGTAGTGCGAGTATAGCAGGGTTCTAATCCTGTTCCCAATCAGCAGCCTTTGCCGCCATGGTGCGAAACCACTTTCTGCTACGATACGGTATGTACTATATGGTTTCGTGATGATAAACCTACTTGGTACGCCGTACGCAGAGGGCCGCCAACAGCATCTTTGATCGTCAGAGCCACCGGGTCACACCATGCATACTCTTCGCCATCCTTGAATTGTACCTGTGTCTCTGCAATATGCATCTGTTTCCAATCTGCGCCACTCAGTCTACACAATCTGCCACCCATTCGCGTTCTCTTCTATCAGGTCATTAACTCTCGTGTTTTGAAGTGTTATGCCATACGGATTGCTGACAGATTATCCAGATGTATCGATTTCATCGGGGTGCCACCATATTACTTCAAACGGATCGCAGATTACCACGTGGAAGGTGATACTCTCTGTACACATTTTAGATATTTTTTTTGGATCAGTGAAGATTGGTATCGCAGATTCGTAGTGAAATCGGTGCATGTGGGGTTTGGAAAGGTCCAGTACACACATGCTGACGCACAAGGGTTTCGCAACCTCTGCTGAAATACTAGCCATTTCCTGACCGACTGAAGATAGTTGCCCATTTAAAACTTGGCCTGGCGATATAATCACTTGCACCATAACACATCCAATGCCAAATAAAGTTTTTCACACTCTCCCAAGTCGTCCATTGTTTCCCCAAATACTGAATTATTCATTAATGTATTCATGGAACTATTTTGGTAAAGGCATGTCACGAGAGCTCTAGTTTCGGTACTGACATCTATGCGCTCCTTCAGCCGGTATGATCAATTAAGGAGATATAGTGGGTGGCTTTAATAAGTTTCATTCCAAATTTAGGCACTGCTGGAGGTTTCTGCAGTGCATAATGCACCTCTTTCAGCCTGCAACCTCGTCATCAGCTGGGGAGAAGGAAACATTTGGTGGGAGTCGTCTCTCTGGACATAGTAGCAAGTCGCTGTGAGCATCACGCAAATTAGTAAGATAAGGCAGTTCTACCAGAACACTATTTTCTGAGCAAAATTCGCAGCAAAAATTGGAACTTATCCAGTCGGCAGAAATTGCTGCAATCCATGCCTGTGCAAGTTGTTTACATCCAAGCAAAGGAAGTAACTCAAATCGTTAGATGCCTTGCGTTCTTCATCACTAATCTCTGATTGTTTTGCCTTGGCGTGCCTATGCACACACTGGTAAATCCTTGTGCATTCCTTGCCCAAAAAATAGCAGCATGTCAACATTGGTCAATAGTTTGGTGCAGAAATGTGTCTTTCTTAACACTGCATTACACGAGACCTGGCGTAGTGTAATAGAAGTCAGGATCCAAAGTGTATAAGTTTATATAAGTTTATGTACACTTATATATACACACACACAGAAACAGACACAGACACAGACACAGACACAAACACAGAAAGCATACACCTACCTGCATGTATGGTCTAGCATATTCCCTTAAATAAGAGATGGTGAACTCCTGCCAAAACATTAGGACATGCAAACACTCTGCATCCATTATGACAATGCCTGTAACTTTCGTATTGAATGCAGCTATTCCAGGCAGTGTGGTTTCGGTGAATATCTCCTTCAAATGCCGGTCTTCGTAAGGATGCCAACGCCACCCACGAACCCCAACCTGGAGGAACATCGCGATTTCACGATCCGTAAACACAGGTCACTCACCTGTCGAGCTTACTAGATTTAAATTAGAGTCCAGTGAACTATGCAATTAGTCAAACACAATTTCTCTCTTGTCGGTCATAAACAATATTTGAACTCTTCTGTTCCTCAATTCTCTATGGCGAATGTTCACCAGGAAATTTATGCTGCTTCTGTTTCATCTTTCAGTCAGCTTTCCTTCCTTAATACATTTCCACAGCCTTTAGATAATTTTTAGTTTTCAGTGCCTCAAAAGGTGTCAGTGGAAGCCATGTTGGATCACTTCGCTGTCTGTCTGTCTGACTGTTGAAGTCCCTTTTTACTAAGTAGAGATAACAAATCGAAATTTATATCACATACTAAGGTCTATGGTCCCCTGGTGATACGAAAAATTTAAGCTTCACGCATTCATATAATTGATTCGCCTCGATGAGAAATGAATCCACAATCTTCGATTAACAATATTATTCGATCTCCGACGGGACTCTAAAATTAGCGAGCCTGGAGGACATGGTTGGGCGCTGCAGATGGGTGGCGCCAGGTGGCAATATGGGTCGGCTGGGTAGCGTGTCGAGATAGTCTGTGCAACTGCAACAAACACTGTGTTTCGATGACGCAGTCGTTAATAAAACTGTCTAGTAAGTAGGATATCTCGGGTTCGAGCCTCGATCCATCACACATACTCACATACTGACGCCCATTTCACATAGAGTCGTGATTCAGCTGATGTCGTTAGTTCCTTCCTTCATTTCCTTTCCTTTCCTTCCCTTTCCTTTCTCCCCCCTCCACCTTCAAATTCCATAATATGTATTACAGCTGATGCTTCTGCGTTATGTCTGTTCTATCGTACATGTCCGAAAGACCAGGCACCACGTATTCATGTGATTTATTAGCTTCGATGGTAAATGAACCCACAACCTTCAGTGTGAATGCATTTTATCGTTAGACTGCCGGCGGGAGTCTAAAATATTAGCGAGCTTGGAGGAAATGAGTGGGACTGCGGATAGGTGGCGCTAGCTGAGGATGTTGGTGACCGGGAACGTGTCGAGGTAGCCCGTGCAGTTGCGATAAACGAAGTGTCCGGATGGCGCAGTGGTTAACTCAACCATTTAGTATGCGGGAAGTCCCTGGATCGAGTCTCGGTCACACATTTTCACTTGTCGCAGCCAGTACCGATGCAGATGGTGTCATCAGTTCCATTTTTTTCCTTTCTCCGCACTTCATCTTCAAATTACATTAAAGCTTTGGGGTGATTGCCATTGACATAGAATAATGAGATTTGATGAGAAGCAAGGTTTCACAGTACGAGTAAAGAAAAAAATCCGAAAACTTTTAATTTGCAACTACATCAAATGAATCTTTTGTTGTTGTTGCCATTTGTTGTCCGTCTGTCTGCTTGTCCTTCGATTAAGACCACTTTTTGCTACGAACTGATGGGAGAATCAAGATGAAATTTATGAAAAATTCTCAGGTGCACAGCCCCTTGCCGGTGTAAATAATTTCAACTTTTAGGTGAGTGAAATGTGCATGTTTAGATACTCGCAAAAAATGCGTTAATGTCGGGCCGGTTGTGTAACGGCACATCACGAGCCTAGACACCTAGAGATAGCAGGATCGAATTTCTATCAGAGTATATATTGTTCAGTCCTCATTTTAACCTAGCTTTTACTTGTCAGCCAAGTGTAGAGTCGCCAAAACCAACAGACGGTTCGCATTCCGCGTTAAACTGTTGGTCCCGTTCCCCCCGCTGGATAACTGAGGTGGGTTAAGGACATGCAAATCGATGAAGTGTCGTCCAGTACAACCACTTGCTCGAGACCTCTGAGCTACACGAATTTAATTTTATCAGCCGTATACTCTACTAAATTTGTACAAAGCCCTCGGAGAGTCAGTATAACTTGCTCTTGTCCGGTTGCAACATACGAGGTGCCTCAGTTTACAGTTCCTCACGCCATACTAAAGCGACGACGTTACCTATTGAGGTAACAGTCACCATTATGCTGTTAAGTTCTGCAAAATACCTTTTCTTTAACTCCTTGTCACAACAGTATTCATTTCTGCAGAATTATTAGCACCTCCCAGCCTGAGCAATGCTTCAAAATAGTTCTTCTTTGAGCATCACGTGAACTCGCTTCACCATTAACTCTTTTCAGACGTCTTCCCATTCATTTTCCGAACATAATAATGATTAAAATCGAATGGGCAGAGTACTCCATTACATAAACCAAAAATGTACATTAATATTACGCAACAAACGAATATATTTTGCAAATACCGTTTCTTTCATTGAAACATATACATTTATTTCCAGTATTTATAACAAGAAATTAAAAAATGAATAAAAATGGAACAACTCAAAACTGAAACCATAGAGATTAACAAATCACAGAATACTACTGTATATAAATTACGTAGGACAAAAATATCCGTAGTATTATGTTCGCCAATTTACAGCACGTTCCTGTAACTGAGAAAGCTAACTGTCGTTAGTGACAGTGCTCTCATGGTCTAAGCATGAGACGATCCTTCGGGTAGTGTTGACAGCTAATAGACTGAATATTCTACTGATATGTAATCAGCAAGTGACTAAAAACCCGATTTTCTGTAGTAGAAAGAGTACTGGAGAACTTGTTTTCGATGAAAAGTCACTAACTATGCAAGGCAGCATGGTAATACAAAACATACTATGAGCAGCGGATAATGTACATCTCCAGGTTGTAAATACGTGAAGGGAGAAAGTTATAGCCGCTTGATCGCCGATTCAGATCAGGTTCTTCAAAAATTATCTTGAGCACATTCCCATCTTTCAAGGAAAAGCGTCCACCTTCACGAAAATGGAAACATTTCGGGTATTGCACACCAAAGCGGCATACTTTGCAGTAAATATCTTAGACGGATATGCTACGCCATGTCTACTTCCCAAAGTAGAGTGCACTATTTTCGCTACTTAGAGCATGTTTCGAATCGATCGCTCTACTTGCTTAGTTGCCGATGCAGTTCATTCTTTGTTGCCGATTCAGTTCACTCTTTGTTGCCGATGCAGTTCATTCTTACAATGAAACACAGTAAGTATGCCGTGATGTCTGTAGTATGAATTCTGGGACTCCGTTAGAAATAGTGTTAAAAAGATATTAATTATCAAAGAATCAGTACCTTTCTGACAGTATTTTATAATTGCCCACGTACAAGAACGTAGTAAGTTAAGAAACCATATCCTTTTACAGTTTAGCTTTGCTTCCTTTATTTCGCGATGAACGTAAAAATTCTGGACAGAGCATGGAATGTATTACATGTATTGCAAGTTGTATATTTTCATTGAAATTATTGTAGTAATATAGTTCTCAACATGGTTCTAATAGTTTAGTCTAAGTGATCAAGATTTATAAACACACAGAGAAAATTTTTCACAAAAGTTGCCTCAATTACCTTGCTCCATTTTATGACCTATTTGTTTCGACATGGATATATTTTTTACGAGTTAATTGTCAATTAAGTCCTTTGTAATTATTGTTCAGTGGGCTATAGTCTGTAGGCTAAAGAAGATAGCTCAAAGTTCCGTCTTATAATGCTGGAGGCCGGCCGAAGTGGCCGTGCGGTTAAAGGCGCTGCAGTCTGGAACCGCGAGACCGCTACGGTCGCAGGTTCGAATCCTGCCTCGGGCATGGATGTTTGTGATGTCCTTAGGTTAGTTAGGTTTAACTAGTTCTAAGTTCTAGGGGACTAATAACCTCAGCAGTTGAGTCCCATAGTGCTCAGAGCCATTTGAATGCTGGAGACATCGTGAGAGGCTATAAGGACTCAGAAAGGATATTAAAGAAACTCCAAAGCCGAATGTTTATAGTATACACGTAATGATGGGTTCGTGACTTCATCAGATAGCTGCCTGAGATCGAGAAGGGCACTGACATGTGCTATCGAGTGTGCAGTGCCGAAAGCAGGAGCTTTCGCTTTATATAGTGCTATCGCACTAAAATTGTCTAATTTCAGTCCTTCTTCTTTACAGCTAAAGTTGTTTTTGAGCTCCTGAGTTCCTGTGGCCTCTCTCTTCATCGTGCTATAATAATGATTACAAGCTGACAAAACCAAAGCGCCAGAGCAAGAAATATTGTGGTTCTCTGGTCCCAGTTCATCATATGCTTTTTCCGAATTATCCGTGTTTCCCAGACGACAGTAGCTCTTTCGTTCCTTATGTTGGGTGTTAAGGCTTCTTATGTAGCTTTCAAGTACACTTGGCCACATATGCAAAGGAATTTATATATTGGTGCTCTGACAAGTAATCGGGGTAGGTCTAGGTCCTTTGCAGTGTTCAGATATTCATGCACCTTACTTGTTGGTTTAAACACTCTGTCTTTGTAGTACTGTTCTGAAGTTATCTACGATGATTTTAATGAAAGGGATGAAAATTAACTCTTAATTGTCTCATTCTCTCTTGAAGCCCAAACTATTTTAGGGTGTAATACTCTATTTATCTGTTTGTCAATGTAGTCGTTTCTTTTCAATGTAGTTATTAAATGATACAGGTCGTGCTCTGGCAGGTCACAGATACTTTCTGCCCAATTCACTACTGTTATGATTACCCATGGCTACGAAATCTTTCGCGACGTATTTCCTGAATAAAAATCTCTCGGTGTACATGCCGCGTCAATTCAGAATAAAACTCCAAGCTTTCGACCACTACCTCCATGGTCGTGGTCAGGGCTAAAACTGACTGAGGGCACCACTTCACTACGCGCCATATCGCTGTTGCTATGACGTATTGCAGCCAATCAGAAGCCGCCCTTTGCATATAAAAGTGGGAGCCTCGCTAGTTTACGAAAGTCAGTTTTAACCCTGACGACGACCATGGAGGTAGTGGTCGAAAGCTTGGAGTTTCACCCTGAATTGACGCAGCATGCACACCGAGAGATTTTTATTCATGATTACTCCTGTTTTCTGCTTGGGATGGTGGTTGAAACTTTTGTGAAGGTACCTACCCAAGAGAGTGGGCTTTCGGTTGACTTTACGGCTTAAATTCCATCACATTTTATTAATACTTCAACATACAAAAATATAATTGCACCGCCTTTCCCTATTTCAGCTGTGAACATTGTATTACAATTAATATCTTTCAGAAAATTTAAATATGAACATATCCATTTCACAGTCTGAACTGGCTCTATCTTACAATCTTTCCTTTTAATAGTCACACCATCAGTTTGGTCACACATTTGTCTGTCCCTAAGCCAATAAGTGGACGTTAGACAATTATTAAAGAAACCGCCTACATCCTTTGCGAAAATACTTCCCAAATATGACATCACCTTCCTAAATGCAACCATACTAATGAGTCATACTACATCAAAACCAACCAGAATATCTCCTGTGTTGTGTCACCGCCAGACACCACACTTGCTAGGTGGTAGCTTTAAATCGGCCGCGGTCCATTAGTACATGTCGGATCCGCGTGTCGCCACTGTCAGTGATCGCAGACCGAGCGCCACCACAAGGCAGGTCTCGAGATACGGACTAGCACTAGCCCCAGTTGTACGGACGACTTTGCTAGCGACTACACTGACGAAGCCTTTCTCTCATTTGCCGAGAGATAGTTAGAATAGCCTTCAGCTAAGTCAATGGCTACAACATAGCAAGGCGCCATTAGCATTATATTGCATTTATCTAGAGAGAGTTTCAGTATCACCAAGAACGCTGTATACAAATGATGGATTAAAGTTAAGTATTCCAGCAGCTACGTACTTTTCTTTATAGCATTCATTACGTATCCTGTTTCAGACCTAACGCCCGCCTTCGTGAGTTTGCGCGTGCATCTTGGCCGCCTCTTTCAATTAGTGTGCGTAGTGTTGGCAAGTCTGCGACACTATATAGTTGGCGACGAGCCTCAAAAGAGGATTTAGCGTTCGTATTGTCCTAATTTACTTGTGTCATGGCTTCGCCACAATCTGCAGATGTACTGTCCGAATATTATCGCTTGCAGAATCAGCAGACGCAGGCGTTATTGGATGCCCTGGACAGCTCGTCCAGGTTCAACGTGCAATGCAAAACGATGCGGCAGCCGCCGCTTCACCGCTACCGCAGCCACAACATGCTGTTGCACCACCGTTTCGTCCCTATGATGCGGCTACGGAAACATGGACGGAGTGGTCACGCCAGTTTGGATTTCATCTCGCCGCCTACAGAATTCAAGGTAACGAGCGGCAGCCTCATTTATTGGCGTGTGTAGGGTTGCAAACGTACCGTGTGATAGTGAAATTGTTTCCCCGACGCGACGTAGGAACTCTGTCCTACGAACAAATTTTGTCTGCTTTAGACGCATATTTCAAAGAAACAGTCAATGTAGTTGCACAAAGGTATACATTCTTTCGTACAAAACGTACGGCCGGTCAAACTAATAGGGAGTGGGTTGCAACATTGCAAGGCCTTACTAGGGATTGTGTTTTTGAGTGTGACTGTGGTCTCCCTTATTCAGATACCATGGTACGTGATGCAATAGCACAGAACGTTTCTGATGTTCGTATACGGGAACAGATTTTGAAACTAGTCAATCCCTCCCTTCAACAAGTGATAGACATATTGGATAGGCAAGACACACTTGACTTTGCTCAGGAATCATTTGCAACTTCGCCAGCCGTGTGTCACATTAACCGGCCCGCCGGGCGAGCTGCACGGAACTGTAAACAGCCATCGCGCACCTCCGCGCAGCTACGTGTCCCGCGCAAGCACGCAAATGCAGTGAAATCATGCCCGTGATGTGCTACTAGACATTCGCGTGATAATTGCCCGTCACGCCAAGCTATTTGCTTTTTCTGTAATAAAAAAGGACATGTTCAGAGTGTTTGCCAGAAAAAGCTCAGATCGGACACTCACAACGATTCCAGGCCCTTCGCTTCGCGCCGGAATCGAACCAGGGATACTCAGGCTCGTGAACCTTCACCCATGGACATTCATGTAGTTAATTCCACTCCGCCCAGTGCCACTCTCTCTAACAGTGACTGTGTTCGTCCCACAAAAAGTGTGCATCGACATCGCCGGAAATCCCGTCACGTCGCGAGTGCTTCTGTACCAGTGTCAGTTCAAATTGCACGAGACGGTCGCTCTTGTCGTCAGCAGGACAATAAACTTTTTGCAGACTTGGACCTTGAAGGCAAAGTGATCCCATTCCAGCTCGATACCGGAGCTGCAGTTTCCTTGATCAATCACGACACGTACAAACAACTGGGCAAACCTCCGTTGCATGCCGCAAAGGTTCAGTTAACTAGCTATTCAGGTCAGGATATTCCTGTGTTAGGACATACAAGGGACAAACAAAACTTGTGTCATTTTACGTTCTTCGTTCTTCTACTGCAGTGAACTTGTTTGGTTTAGATTTATTTCAGTAGCTTAACTTGTCTATAGTCAATCAGGTCCTATCAGTGAACCAGACTGTGCCTTTAGACAGTGTTTCTCATCTATGTGCAGAATTTGCAGACTTTTTTGCACCGGGCCTTGGTTGCGCTAAGAACTATACAGCACATTTGGAACTGAAAGTAAACGCGCAACCGAAATTTTTCAGAGCGCGCAATGTTCCCCACGCATTGCGTGATGAAGTCGCAAGAACATTAAACGATTTAAAATCGCAAGGTGTAATTGAACGTGTGCAGGCTTCTCTCTGGGCATCACCCTTAGTAATTTTGCCAAAACCTTCCGGAAAACTGAGACTTTGTGTGGACTTCAAGGCAACTGTGAATCCATAACTAGTGATTGCAACTTTTCCTTTACCCCGCCCGGAAAGTCTTTTTGATAAACTGTGCCTGGGCAAATACTTTTCGAAGTTTGACCTAGCGGATGCGTACTTGCAAATACCAGTGAACGACGAATCCCAGCGCGTATTGGTGGTCAACACTCATCTTGGTTTGTACAGATTCAAAAGACTGCCCTTCGGGTGTGCCTCCGCCCCTGCATTGTTTCAGCAATCTCTGCAAACTGTTTGTGCGTCGTTCCCTACTGCAGCAAACTATATGGACGACGAAATGCGAACGCGCCTTTCGCCAGTTGAAATCGGCGTTGCTTTCTAATACTTGCCTTACGCCATTCGATCCCCAGAAACCACTTTTGTTGATGGTAGATGCATCGGATTTCGGGATCGGTGCTGTGCTTGCACACAAAGATGGCTCGCATGATCGCCCTATTGCCTTTGCGTCCAAATTGCTCTCGTCTGCGCAAAGAAATTATTCACAGATAGAGAAAGAAGCTTTCGCTCTCGTATTTGGTGTTACTATGTTTCATGATTTCTTGTATGGTCGTCACTTTACCATCATCACAGACCACAAACCTTTGACATCGCTTTTTCATCCGAACAAGCTTGTACCTCCACGTACAAAAATTCATTCGCTGGTCTATTTTCCTCTCGCAGTACCGCTACGATATGTTGTATCGGTCCACTGCTAAGCACGGAAACGCCGATGCGTTGTCCCGTTTGCCTGTTGCTGAGGATAGAGCATTCGATTCTTCCGAACATGCTTGCATGTTCATTGATTCGGAAACCGATGACGTGGTAGAATCGTTTCCGATTGATTTTCGTCGTGTAGCTACAGCCACAGCTGCTGACCCTGTCCTTGCTACCGTTTTGCGTTTTATTGCTACGCAATGACCTTTGTCAAAGTCACGGATCGAGGATCCGCTGGTTCGCCGATTTTTTGCTCACAAGGAGAGACTCTTTGTACAACGTGGTGTTTTGTTGTTGCGTTCTGATAATGATCAGTCCAGAATCGTGGTCCCACGTTCGTTACAGTCCTCTGTCTTACGGCTTCTTCACCAAGGACATTGGGGTATAGTGCGAACGAAACAACTTGCTCGTCAGCACTGTACTTGGTTCGGAATCGATGCTGCGATTACGAATATGTGCTCTTCTTGCACAGCGTGTGCCGAAAAACAATCCGCACCGCCGCGGAAATTCTTTGTATGGCCATACGCCACTTCCCTTGGCAACGCTTGCACATCGATTTTGCTGGTCCATTCTGGAATGCTCGATGGTTGGTTGTGGTCGATTCTTCCAGTAATTTCCCTTTTGTTGTCCGGATGTCTTGCACAACGTCATCTGCCACCATCCAAGCGTTATCCGCTATCTTTTGCATTGAAGGTCTTCCACAGACTATTGTTTCCGACAATGGCCCACATTTTAAGTCCACAGAATTTCAATCATTCTGCAAGGCTAATGGTATTAAACATCTGACATCCGCGCCGTTTTCGCCTCAGTCAAACGGTGCCGCTGAACGATTGGTCCGGACTTTCAAGTCACAGATGTTGAAGTTAAAAGAGTCGCATTCTCGCTAGGACGTATTGTTGCTCTTTTTGTCTTCGTATCGCTCTCAGCCCCGAGATGGTCGCTCGCCAGCTGAGTTGCTCCACGGTCGTCCTCATCGAACCTTGATGTCTTTGCTGCATCTGCCACATCAGGTTCCTGTGCAGCGGCAGATTCCTGCTTTTGCTCCAGGCGACGTTGTATTCTATCGCAACTATCGAGGTTCACGGCGTTGGCTCGCAGGGCGCATTCTTCGCTGCCTCGGCCGCGCGATGTATTTGGTTTTGGGGGCCTCTGGTAAGGTGCGTCGGCATCTCAATCAGCTGCGCCTCTGTCGTCGCACGGGTTCTGCCGCTCCCCGTCTGCTTTCAGCGGCGGTGCCGTCCGGTCAGCGCCCTGGGGACCCATCTACTGGCTCGCCTCCTCCCCAGGTGTTACCGACGCTGCCTTCCATTTTGCCCCATGGCGACGCGCCGCCGCCGCCGCCGCGGCCGCCGCTTGTTCTCCCGCCGGCGCCGCCCGCAGTGGACGCTTCACTGCAACCGCCAAGCGCCTCCCTGGGTCACTCGCCGCCGATTGCTTCCCGTGACCAGCTGTCCTCCGCCATGGAAGTCTTGCCCGCTCCAGACCACATGGCGTCTTCACGCGTCGGGTACCCCGACGCAATGGAGGTCGACCCTTCGGCCCCTTCTGTCTCTTTACGGGCGCATACACCGCATGTTGACGTGCACCCTGGACTAGGTTTTCTGGCGTTTCCTAGCTCCCCTCGGACCGAATGGCCAGGTGCGGGTGGCACAGCCTCGCCTGTTGTTAGGCTCCCCACCTCATCGCATACGTCAACATGGGGTCCTCCCCACGGCGGGCGGAAGCCTTATAACACGACCGTTCACCGATTTGCGGGGGAGGAATGTGGTGTCACCGCCAGACACCACACTTGCTAGGTGGTAGCTTTAAATCGGCCGCGGTCCATTAGTACATGTCGGACCCGCGTGTCGCCACTGTCAGTGATCGCAGACCGAGCGCCACCTCAAGGCAGGTCTCGAGATACGGACTAGCACTCGCCCCAGTTGTATGGACGACTTTGCTAGCGACTACACTGACGAAGCCTTTCTCTCATTTGCCGAGAGATGTTAGAATAGCCTTCAGCTAAGTCAATGGCTACAACATAGCAAGGCGCCATTAGCATTATATTGCATTTATCTAGAGAGAGTCTCAGTATCATCAAGTACGCTGTATACAAATGATGGATTAAAGTTAAGTATTCCAGCAGCTACGTAATTTTCTTTATAGCATTCATTACGTATCCAGATTCAGACCTAACGCCCGCCTGCGTGCCTAGCGCGTGCATCTCGGCCGCCTCTTTCAATTAGTGTGCGTAGTGTTGGCAAGTCTGCCGACACAATATCCTGGATTCTATGTTAAGGATTTCATGGTTTCGATTAAATGACTAGAGCCTTTAATATATACATCAGCTTTTCTTACAAATGGCTGAGTAGCCAAGTGGTTGGCAATCCCAAAAGACAGTAAATCAACAGTGTAATGAAAAGGTCTTAATGGAATACCAGATTTGTGCGTTTTTGATGAACCGGGGCGCAGCTGCAGTGAGGTCCGGACAGCCATGACTCGCCCGACGGTTGCCTATACATATGGCTTCAGTGCGGACCATCTTGGTTGGTCGTCGGTCGGTCTTCTTGTCGGACGACTTGTATGTTATCAGGCGATCACTTATGGATTGCGTGCGTCTGCTGACTTGATTCGTCCTTGTTATTCTACAGTCGCTGCCGTTAGTATTGTCTAGTCCTTCGTGCAAGTGTTCGTGAAACTGTGTGTAGCTTGTGATGTCCACGGCTTAGTTATTTTAGTGCTGTCTCCGTTCTGATGTGTGGAGTCTGTCAGTTGGCTTGGAGTGGCGAGGAAATCTCCGCAGGGCATAGTTTGACCAGCCCCGCTGGCAGTCTCTACGCAGTGTCAGAGTGTGTGGGGCTCTTCCCATTGCTACGAGCTCCGTGACTCACCAACTGTGGACACGAAAGTTGAGTTTGCATTTCATTTACCGGCAAGTCAAGACTGTTCACATTGTGACGTTTGGTTCTCGTTGTAGGATGTTGGGACATTCCAACAAACAACAACATATGTGTTCGAGTTGGCGAAGGTTTTTCCACCGTCTGGTGGAGTCTAAGGAGTCTAACTGTATTTGGTTATTTGCAATTGAAGTACACCAGCGGAATTTTCTGCTTTGTGGCCGTTAACGTTCCGGCTACCTGCCTTGGCCATTGACGTACATTTAGGCAGTGTCCTTTCCTCACCGTGTTGTCGCTGTCCAGCACAGTGTGTAGTTCAACAGCTTAATGTATGCTTGGTTGTGGGTGTCCATGCCTTTTACGTTTGCAGTGAACTCCCTGTCGTGTGATGGTCGAATGGAGTGCAAGTTATCTTGCCGGTGGGTCCGTTGACTGTTGGTTGGGTTGTCGTCGGATCGAGAATGGTTGGGCCGACTGCTTGTCTCACCTAAGTGAACGTTAGTATTTCAAGTGCTTGCCGACCCCCGAAATTTATGAGCCCCGTTAGCTGCACTGCCTTTTCTTATTTTCTGTTGTGTGTATTTGTATGACTCACAGCCGATGGTTCTGAATTGAAGTTAAATTGTTTGTAGTTGTGTATTAAGTCATGGGCCTTCAGCCACTTTAAAATTAAAGTTCCTTGCTTTTTAAGTGTTGGATTGTTTGGGCCTTCAGCCCTATTAAAATATTGTTTAAAGATAAAGACTTGAGCCTTCTGACTACTAAAAATTATTTTAGTTGTGTTTTGAGTCATGGGCCTTATGCTGTTTTAAAATTAAAAGTTTCTTGCTTTTCAGGTATTAGACTGTTTGGGCCTTCAGCCTGATTTAATATAAGGCATTGTTGTTTAAATTTATTTTACATTGAGTTTAAAGTCATGGGGCCTTTGGCCATTTTTAAATTAATGATAATTGTCTTTTGAGCATCAGACTGTTTGGGCCCTTCAGCCTAACTGAAGATAAGGCCTCCTGTCTTGTGTTTTTTTATTTAAATTTACCTTGAGTCTTACATCATCGGCCTTCAGCCGGATTTAAATTAAGGTTGCTGCTTTTCAAATGTTAGATTTTGGGACCTGCAGCCAAATTACAGTACTTACTTAAAGTGAGGCCTTCTGCCTTCTAAATATTCTTTTTGGCGTCTGAATTCTGATTTAATGGCTTTTAGCCGCCTTTTTTTTTTTTAATTAAAGTGGTTGTGCCTTAAGGCATAAGATAGTTTGGCGTATTCAGCCGATAACTAAGTACAAGAATTTGTGCTGTAATGTTTGGTCAAATAAATAAAGTTATATGTGTTCTAGGGTTACTGACAGCCGCTTATTTTGTCCCCTTTCCACAATTCCAACTACCTGTTCTGTCCTCTGGGTTTAGCAGGGCGTTTCAAAGAGTATTCGCTATTACGAGCTGAAATTTATTGTCGAACTCAATTAGTCTGTCTCCTCTAACCTTCCTTGTCCCAAGCCCACATTCTCCTGTAACCTTTTCTTCCACTCCTTCCCCTACAACTGCATTCCAGTCACACATGACTATTAGATTTCCATCTCCCTTTACATATTGTATTACCATTCTATTATCGTCATACACTTTTTCTATCTCTTCGTGTTCAGCTTGCGACGTCGGCATGTATACCTGAATTACCATTGTCTGTGTTGGTGTGCTATCGATTATGATAAGAACAACACTACCACTGAACAATTCACAGTAACAGATTCTCGGCCCTATCTTCCTAGTCAAAAATGGTTGAAATGGCTCTGAGCACTATGGGACTCAACTGCTGTGGTCATCAGTCCCCTAGAACTACTTAAACCTAACTAACCTAAGGACATCACACACATCCATGCCCGAGGCAGGATTGGAACCTGCGACCGTAGCAGTCGCACGGTACCGGAGTGCGCGCCTAGAACCGCGAGACCACAGCGGCCGGCATCTTCCTAGTCATTACGAATCCTACTTTCGTTATATTTCTGCTGCTGTTGATATTACTCTTTACTCATCTGACCAGAGACCCTTTCCTTCTTTCTATTTCACTTCACCGACACCTACTGTATCCAGAGGGAGCCTTTGCATTTCCGTTTCCAGATTTTCAAGCCTTCCTACCACATTGAAGCTTCTGACATTTCACGACCGGCTCGTAGAACGCTATCTTTCAGTTGGTTTTTCAATCTTTCTCTCATGGTCACTTCCCCGTTGGCAGGCCGGCCGCGGTGGCGTAGCGGTTCTAGGCGCTCAGTCCGGAACCGCGCGACTGCTACGGTCGCGGGTTCGAATCCTACCTCGGGCATGGATGGGTGTGAGGTCCTTAGGTTTAAGTAGATCTAAGTTCTATGGGACTGATGACCACAGATGTTAAGTCCCATAGTGCTCAGAGCCATTTGAACCCTGTTGGCAGTCCCCTCCTGGAGATTCGAATGGGGGTCTATTCCGGAATCTTTTGCCAGTGGAGAGATCATTACGGCCAACGCTGACCTTCCTTTTAATTTAACATATATTGTCGTTGTGCACACAGCACTCCATGGAGTCACCAATTTATTAGTGTGGGTTGTGTTTACGCGGAGTGGACCGGGTCCTCTGGTCCTAGCGAACCAATCTTTGACTGAAATAGGTTATTTTCGGCTACTTGCATACCATCTGCAGACATTCATGGACTTCAGGTTCCGAAACAACGACGGAATTTGTAAGGAAGTCGACAGTTCTTAACGATTCGTGTGTGTAAAGAGCTAGTTATACACTCCTGGAAATGGAAAAAAGGACCCATTGACACCGGTGTGTCAGACCCACCATACTTGCTCCGGACATTGCGAGAGGGCTGTACAAGCAATGATCACACGCACGGCACAGCGGACACACCAGGAATCGCGGTGTTGGCCGTCGAATGGCGCTAGCTGCGCAGCATTTGTGCACCGCCGCCGTCAGTGTCAGCCAGTTTGCCGTGGCATACGGCGCTCCATCGCAGTCTATAACACTGGTAGCATGCCGCGACAGCGTGGACGTGAACCGTATGTGCAGTTGACGGACTTTGAGCGAGGGCGTATAGTGGGCTTGCCGGAGGCCGGGTGGACGTACCGCCCAATTGCTCAACACGTGGGGCGTGAAGTCTCCACAGTACATCGATGTTGTCGCCAGTGGTCAGCGGAAGGTGCACGTGCCCGTCGACCTGGGACCGGACCGCAGCGACGCACGGATGCACGCCAAGACCATAGGATCCTACGCAGTTCCGTAGGGGACCGCACCGCCACTTCCCAGCAAATTAGGGACACTGTTGCTCCTGGGGTATCGGCGAGGACCATTCGCAACCGTCTCCATGAAGCTGGGCTACGGTCCCGCACACCGTTATGCCGTCTTCCGCTCACGCCCCAACATCGTGCAGCCCGCCTCCAGTGGTGTCGCGACAGGCGTGAATGGAGGGACGAATGGAGACGTGTCGTCTTCAGGGATGAGAGTCGCTTCTGCCTTGGGGCCAATGATGGTCGTATGCGTGTTTGGCGCCGTGCAGGTGAGCGCCACAATCAGGACTGCATACGACCGAGGCACACAGGGCCAACACTCGGCATCATGGTGTGGGGAGCGATCTCCTACACTGGCCGTACACCACTGGTGATCGTCGAGGGGACAGTGAATAGTCCACGGTACATCCAAACCGTCATTGAACCCATCGTTCTACCATTCCTAGACCGGCAAGGGAACTTGCTGTTCCAACAGGACAATGCACGTCCGCATGTATCCCGTGCCACCCAACGTGCTCTAGAAGGTGTAAGTCAACTACCCTGGCTAGCAAGATCTCCGGATCTGTCCCCCATTGAGCATGTTTGGGACTGGATGAAGCGTCGTCTCACGCGGTCTGCACGTCCAGCACGAACGCTGGTCCAACTGAGGCGCCAGGTGGAAATGGCATGGCAAGCCGTTCCACAGGACTACATCCAGCATCTCTACGATCGTCTCCATGGGAGAATAGCAGCCTGCATTGCTGCGAAAGGTGGATATACACTGTACTAGTGCCGACATTGTGCATGCTCTGTTGCCTCTGTCTATGTGCCTGTGGTTCTGTCAGTGTGATCATGTGATGTATCTGACCCCAGGAATGTGTCAATAAAGTTTCCCCTTCCTGGGACAATTAATTCAGGGTGTTCTTATTTCAATTTCCAGGAGTGTATGTCGAAAGAATTATGTTTTCTAAATTCGAGTTAACTATGTGTCAATAGTCTGTTCTCTTCGAGGTGATTCATAATATGTAATCGGAAATCATGATGCGTTTCTAAGTTAACGAAATGGGTCTGTGTTTAGTGGATTACTCCTAGGCCCTTTCATGAATATTGGTGTGACCTATACTATTTTCCAGTCTTTGGGTAAGGACCTTTTATCGAGCGGACAATTGTATATGATAGTTAAATATGGAGCTACTGCATCAGCTTGATGCATCATGATAGGAGGGGGAGTTAAATGAGTCTGCTAAAGCTATATTTTCACGCATTCGAAGAGGGCATACTTTAAGTAGGATAGAGAGCAGCTTGATATTACTATTTAAAAGAGAACTGTGTTGGAGGATAATATCGATAACGTTTTATGCTTAAAGTGCTGGTTATGTCTGCAGTGGGAGCTATCCGGATCTTCTTTTCTAAAGTGGAGGTGGTCTTCAGACGTGCGCATATGTAACCGATTTCCAGATGGTTGTGTATCTACATCCATTTCTATTGCTCTTGTTTGATTATCTGAATTTAGAAGAACATTGTCATGCCTTTCCGTTACCTCTACTCTTTCTGGATTTTCATGTTCGTTCCCTTATTCTGTGCTGTTGCACTAAAAGTGCTAGTAGCACTTTCGTTCGAAGTGGACGCTTCCACGGGGCTACGGTCTGTTACTGCTACTTCATTGGGTATCATTGTGCCAACAGCGTCTGCCGCCGTTTCTTTAGGGGCAAACAAAGACACTCGCACACGTGGCCTTGTGGCCCCTGCAGTAGTGTAAATATTGGCGTTTTCGGGTGGGAGCTGTATGGAGCGTTTACGAAGGGCAGTTAATACGCAAGTCATCGCGCGATCCACGATCGCAATGAGTCTGCGACTGGCCACTATATTGTATAAAATCCATGAGTTTTCATATGATAGAGCGAAATGGCTCATACCTTTTCAGATCCATCCTACAAGTTCTTACGCTTAAATCGTTTCAGAATCTGTAGGCCATCTTCAGATAACACGTTATCTGACGATGGCATAAAAAGCTGAAAACCGGTACATAACGAACTAATAAATATTATAGTCGAATATTAATACTTTGTATTCAAGTTACTAATAAGTCTTTGTTCTTACATGACCCGACGGAGTATTCCATAAATGTCATCTGATTATATATCTTAAAGTTTCCGACACTTCAAAAAGCATGATGTATAACAGCATCACTGATGATCCCATCATCACCTCTAAATTTTCTTTTGCTTACATTGTCTGATACAATCCGTTCACACATAGCACTAGTCATCAGTTTCCAAAACGAGGCACTTAAGTACAAATTTCCGCCGATTTTCAAATGCTACCAATTTTTAAAATTTCAATTCACGAATGATTCGTTCATAGATATCAAAGCCAAATGAACGTTGATGATTCCTAATTATTCATACAGCCATGAAACATTATTGTAACTTAGCTTACAGCAGCTGCAATGTAAACACAGGCCCGCCCTGACCGCACGCTGCCTGGCAGATGAGCCCCGCACAGCACTGCTGCATCCGGCGGAGTGACGACTGAGCTATTCTAGCACGACTCACGACCCACCCTCTTAGGTTTACTTCCGCCTGTGTCCCATCTACCTGACAAACGTAACTGAAGTTACCCTGCCGGTTTCTCAGCTTCTTGGATTCCTGGCAGTATGTTCGTACAGAGTGGAATTTAAACCTGAATAAAATATATTATTTATGCACTGTCATATAAAATAAAAGAACGAAGATTAGAAATGAAAATATGCGTGAGAGGTCCATCTCGCTTGTAGGCATATGGGCGAGATGGACCACTGTTCAGGGAGAGATGGTCCATATAAAAATAGCTATACATGAAGAAAAGTCAATTAAAATTACGTATTTTTATTTAGAATGTGTTATAATTTGAAATGTGGTAATTGCAGCCTTTTCATTCAGTCACGTAGGAGAACCGGGAAGTGATGGACCAGCGAGGATTTTACAAACTTAATTCACTGATAGAACTAATTTATTTTCCACAGTTTAAATAACACAGCAGGTGTATTTTATATAATTAAAACCCCAAGTGATGAGACTCTTTCAAAATTCAATGTCAATTTAAATAACTTACAGAAGAAATTACAGTTAACCATAAGTCACAATAAATTAATAATGTTTAAGGCAAGACACATTATATAAAAGAAACAAAATGAAATAATGTTAAAGTCGTCATAAAGGCAGACGTAAATCTAAAAAACAGTACCAGAACAAATTCTCAGAATAAAACACGATTTAAACTTGACCGATAAAAAATAAAACCATACTTAATACAATGAAATATAATTTAACACCAGTATAAATGCAAGATATCTTGAGCCCAGAATCACTCATCAATTGAAGATTTAACACGTTTTTACAGTAACACAATAATTATATTACAACAGATTAAGGTGTACGTTGGGATGCCAGCAACATTTTCTTAAGTTGAAGGCCACAACCTAACGGATATAAATTCAGAGTTATTCCGAGTATAAACTCAACTCGAACAGGAACATTAAGCAGTGTGGCTGCGGTTGGAGGAGACAGCGCGAAAGACAGACAGCGGGGAACTGCCGAGTGAATGTACTCCAAATGACGTAAAAACCCGCCTAAGAAAGCCGACAGGTCGCGAGTAAGTGAGGCCCAATCCTGGGTAGCACCTACTAGCAATGAGGTACAAAAGATTACTAACGCATACGCTAATGCACACTGCCAACCTTCGAAACAAGCTTTCTTTTGTACACGACGCTTTACACCGGCTAATGGTTCACTAACATCGCGAATACACAGTGTTAACACGTTAAACAAATTATAATAAGATATCAGTATATGAATCACTCTAAAATATCTACCAGATATTGGATTCTCATTGCCCTTCGAATACCATGGAGACACGGTCGTACGTACCCAAGAAACAGAAGGAAGACAGACCAAAATAATATTGAACACTAATCTGACAGCTCGGTGCCCTTCTGATAAATCTCAGCTCAAGTTACGATGGTACACAGTAACTTACAAAGGGTAACATGACCCAAACGGCTGACACTGCGGCCAAGAGACCCCACGGAAAGCTCATAGTGCCCAGCAAACCAACTGCCACTACCGTAGCCGCCACAGCAGAGGGCGCTGCGCTCCAGCAGCAACATCTTAGTCTAAGATCATAAATGGCTGACATCGAAATAAGTGTCCAAGGAATAGAAAAGCAACTGGAATCACTCAATAGAGGAAAGTCCACTGGACCTGACGGGATACCAATTTGATTCTACACAGAGTACGCGAATGAACTTGCCCCCCTTCTAACAGCCGTGTACCGCAAGTCTCTAGAGGAACGGAGGGTTCCAAATGATTGGAAAAGAGCACAGATAGTCCCAGTCCTCAAGAATGGTCGTCGAGCAGATGCGCAAAACTATAGACCTATATCTCTTACGTCGATCTCTTGTAGAATTTTAGAACATGTTTTTTGCTCACGTATCATGTCATTTCTGTAAACCCAGAATCTACTATGTAGGAATCAACATGGATTCCGGAAACAGCTATCGTGTGAGATCCAACTCGCCTTATTTGTTCATGAGACCCAGAAAATATTAGATACAGGCTCCCAGGTAGATGCTATTTTTCTTGACTTCCGGAAGGCGTTCGATACAGTTCCGCACTGTAGCCTGATAAACAAAGTAAGAGCCTACGGAATATCAGACCAGCTGTGTGGCTGGATTGAAGAGTTTTTAGCAAACAGAACACAGCATGTTGTTATCAATGGAGAGACGTCTACAGACGTTAAAGTAACCTCTGGCGTGCCACAGGGGAGTGTTATGGGACCATTGCTTTTCACAATATATATAAATCACTTAGTAGATAGT
Source organism: Schistocerca serialis cubense (assembly GCF_023864345.2). Classification (NCBI taxonomy): domain Eukaryota; kingdom Metazoa; phylum Arthropoda; class Insecta; order Orthoptera; family Acrididae; genus Schistocerca; species Schistocerca serialis. The sequence goes on along the minus strand of NC_064641.1, from coordinate 338,176,002 downwards.
GTCGGAAGTTCCATGCGGCTTTTCGCGGATGATGCTGTAGTATACAGAGAAGTTGCAGCATTAGAAAATTGTAGCGAAATGCAGGAAGATCTGCAGTGGATAGGCACTTGGTGCAGGGAGTGGCAAGTGACCCTTAACATAGACAAATGTAATGTATTGCGAATGCATAGAAAGAAGGATCCATTATTGTATGATTATATGATAGCGGAGCAAACACTGGTAGCAGTTACGTCTGTAAAATATCTGGGAGTATGCGTGCGGAACGATTTGAAGTGGAATGATCATATAAAATTAATTGTTGGTAAGGCGGGTACCAGGTTGAGATTCATTGGGAGAGTACTTAGAAAATGTAGTCTATCAACAAAGGAGGTGGCTTACAAAACATTCGTTCGACCTATACTTGAGTATTGCTCATCAGTGTGGGATCCGTACCAGGTCGGGTTGACGGAGGAGATAGAGAAGATCCAAAGAAGAGCGGCGCGTTTCGTCACCGGGTTATTTGGTAACCGTGATAGCGTTACGGAGATGTTTAATAAACTCAAGTGGCAGACTCTGCAAGAGAGGCGCTCTGCATCGCGGTGTAGCTTGCTCGCCAGGTTTCGAGAGGGTGCGTTTCTGGATGAGGTATCGAATATATTGCTTCCCCCTACTTATACCTCCCGAGGAGACCACGAATGTAAAATTAGAGAGATTAGAGCGCGCACGGAGGCTTTCAGACAGTCGTTCTTCCCGCGAACCATACGCGACTGGAACAGGAAAGGGAGGTAATGACAGTGGCACGTAAAGTGCCCTCCGCCACACACCGTTGGGTGGCTTGCGGAGTATCAATGTAGATGTAGATGTAGAAGAACAGTGGTATCGATACATCGCGAGAAAACCCCCACGGATCACAGTGAATACAGAATTACGCTATTACGTAGTATTTTATCAGTTTATTAAAGATATTGATTTAACATTAACTTTTCTAATGGGCTACTGGATTTTTTCAAGCATTAGCCTCTCTTGAATGAAATTTTCGCTCTGCAGCGGAGTGTGCGCTGATTCGAAACTTCCGAGCAGATTAAAACCGTGCCCCGAAACGAGACTCGTACCCTCAGCAATTATACATACTAACCAATATTGAATAATATTCATGTGAACATCGTGAACAGGAAACAAATGTAATCCAATAGTCATTTTGATTAGTTTCACAATAGATTTCACACACCAAATACATTAATCTTCATCTCTCATCAAATTTAATTTCCTAATGTTCTACAATGTGTTCATCTGACGAAAACGGTGAGCTACATGTAACATTTTTCTTTTTAGTTTCTTCACTATTTTCCTTTTCATTAGTATCTCCTTTTGGTGGTCTTTTTGCGCAGTTTTCCTTGCTTTTATTATCCCTCTTTCTTTGCCGGTTCAGTATTTGGATACAGTTACTGGTTAACTCTTAAAATTCATGGTTTCATCATTGAAAGGAATAGGTGATTTTCTTGGATAAGTTTTGTTGTGTTTGCTTATGAGCAGTCAGTTTTGAGGTTGTAATCTTGGAAATGTCGAGTTTAGTTGGGGTGGAGTTCGAAGTTGGTCTTTGAAGGACTGTGAGATTCTTAACTTCCATTTGTTGCTAGAGACCGTATACTACGGAAGATAAGCGATCTGGGATTGCCATCTTCTTCATGGGTTTTTTCCATATGACTATAATGTATATGTAATAGTGTACCATCTCTCCAACATTAAAACAGCTGAGCCATCTCTCCCAAGTAAGACTGGTCCATCTGAAACAAGTTTTTAGAAGTACGAACCAATTCTATCTTCAGGTAGCAAACTCGGTGGCCAATTTAAGTTAGTTTCATGACTAAAAATTTGTCAAGCTCGCAGTAAATAGAAAAACTACAACAATACTGTGCAATGTAAGCCTTAATATTAAAATTATGTAAATTTCGGGTTACCATAACAGAAATTGTGATTTTTCTCCAGAGCTAACTGAAAATGATAGTAACACACTTAAGCACCACGTTTGTTCACAGGAGAGCTTCCTTGTAAGTAGTGGGAGCCACTCTGTAGTGGCGTCTTTGTTAAATACGCCAGTAGTTGGTCTCAGTCAGTGGTCCAACTCTCCCGGACTTTCCCTTACTTTTTTTTTTCTTTGCTTTAAGCGGCTCACGAACTATTACTCGCACTGGAAACTGTATCTCTGAAGGACTTTTACGCTGTGATGACTGAGAATGATAATTATATTTAATTTTCCCCGCGGAAAGGCCAAAAGGTTTATATACCCCCCTCCGGCGTGCGGGCTGGCCGCGCCGTTTGAGGCACCACGTCAGGGATTGTGCGGCCCCTCCCGCCGGAGGTTCGAATCCTCCCTTGGGCATGGGGGTGTGTGTGTTGCTCATAGCATAAGTTAGTTTAAGTAATGTGTAAGTCTAGGGACCGATGACCTCAGCAGTTTGGTCCTTTAGGAACACACACACATTTGACTATTTATATGCCGCCTCCCCTCACTCAAACGAAGCCATTCTGCATCATGCAAAGATGTACAAATCACAGGACGAAAACTGTGAACGTGACACAAATATCCATTCGCTAAGGCTCTCTGATAATTAGCCATAAGCTTTCAATTGGTTCAAATGGCTCTGAGCACAATGGGACTTAACTTCTGAGGTCATCAGTCCCTTCCATAGGCCTTCTACCTGATGTTATCTTCGTAATTTGCAACTCGTCAATTACCGTCTTTGTCTCCTTTCGCCGGCCACGGTGGTCTAGCGGTTCAGGCGCTCAGTCCGGAACCGCGCGACTGCTACGGTCGCAGGTTCGAATCTTGCCTCGGGCATGGATGTGTGTGATGTCCTTAGGTTAGTTAGGTTTACGTAGTTCTAAGTTTTAGGGGACTGATGACCACAGATGTTAAGTCCCATAGTGCTCAGAGCCATTTGAACCATTTTTTGTCTCCTTTCTTTACTTTCCCATACATTGAAACTGGTTATTGCACTGAATGATAATCTGTTATCTGATTTCGTGAGAACATGAAACAGAAAGCAACGAAGCTTGAATCATATATCGTTTGCATTAATAATCATAAGATGAAAGAGGCACTTACATTTCCGTATTTTCTTTCTTTCGCTAAGGATAGAATCAGATTTCTTATACTAAAACAGGACAGCTGGCAAATTGATAACAATAGTTTATCATTGTGACCTGAAATTATGTCCTTCACCACATAGTTCAGTTAAGCGTTACCCCTGTCTGATAAATTTACATTTATCCAGTTTACTATAGCAAAAAGTTCCATACTGTGTGTGGTAGGAGGCACTCAGAATTCGCGAATCATTTCCTCTCTTTACTTTCATATTTTCAGACGGTCGGCATAGCCTCTCTATTTGAGTACGATGTTCTCTCAGTTACATCCCCGTGCTTACTGCATGGGACGGATGTTGGAGGAAGTAACACGTATTAATTATTATTGGAACGTGGTATCAGGAGTGGTGAGAAAGGCTGTCTGCGACGCATGATGTGTTTCTCGTCACGTCTCTCTGTGGAATTACAGGGAATCTAACTACCGCTGAACAAGGAAACGCGATCTCTACTGACCCACGTTGTTCCCTAGCGCTCTAGAGATGACAAGAGGCGATGACCGGCTTTAGTCGAAAACAGTTTCCCTAGTTAGATACCTATTATGACGTGAAACTCATTATCACTTTGCTGTGTCTGTGATCACTAACTGTACGTAGCTCGTAGACATATTTTCGTGAACTTCATGAAGCACCATACATTCAGACGAATTTTGCTAAGCAAATTATAAAGCATTATTGTTTGTTATGCAAAGCAGCAATAAGCACTCCGTCTTCAGGTCACAAGTATCCCATCGGGACCATCCGACAGCCATGTCATCCTCAGCTGAGAATACGGATAGGAGGGGCGTGTAGTCAGCACACCACTCTCCCGGCCGTTATGATGGTTTCCTTCGATCGGATCCGCTACTGTTCGATCGAATAGCTTCGCCATTGGCATCACGAGGCTGAGTCTAACCCGAAAAATGGCAACAGCGCATGGCGTCCCGGATGGTCACCCATCCAAGTGCCTGCCACGCCCAGCAGCGCTTAACTTCGGTGATCTGACGGGAACCGGTGTATCCACTGTGGCAAGGTCGTTGCCCAAAGCAGCAATAGTGGGGATTATAGCAAATACTAGAGTTCTGCCGGCGAAGATGCTTGTGGAATGACAAGATCCTTCTCATACTTAGCTCAATTTCGTTATTGGTTCTCCCTCCCTCACAGCTACATCTGTTTGGTAATTGTACCTTCAATCATTACAGCAATACACTCATAGGTACTTGACGGTGGTATTAATCAAGTGACCTTTCTTTATTATATAATACAGTGGGTTTCGTAATTCCGGTCTATACCTCTCGAGGTCGTACGTTGAAAGATGCAGATAAAACTGAGAGGCGTCGCAGCTCTTAGCACAGTCACTCGCATTTCGTAGGATGGGGATCAACCCTCAAGACAGGTCATGCAGATATAAAATTTCACAGATTTCGACGTCTACCAAGGTGAATACTTGGATATTCCCATGTAAGTGGACGTGGACGATTTCATTCCATCTCCAGCCTTGCCCTGCATGAACTTGTGCTCCGTCGCCAAACACTGACGACATTGTAAGTTATGATACAACGACGCTGAAAAGTGCTTGATGTACAACTAATCGTTTATGTCATTCCTATCACCGGAAAACCAGGTATTCCTCCGACAACACACCGAAGTTTAATACAATATTTATCTCGTAGCCCCACAATACGGTACACATCAATCTATTCCCAGTTTCGCCAAACGTTAACTCATCATGTTTTTGGACGGGAAGTGTGCAGACACGTTTCGGAATTACATTTCGCCATGAATATCACTGGTGTACCTTTCATAACCCTACCATGAGAAGCTGTGGGAACCGAAACTAAATAAATTAGATACAGCTACCTGCATGTCTACTACACACTGCTTATGTACAACACACACAGCACGAACCAACACATTATCCATGCGCCTGACTACTTATTTATTTATTTTTTTTATTTATTTATTGATTTATTTAACCTGGCAAGATTAGGGCCATCAGGCCCTCTCTTACATCTAACCAGGCATTCTACTTATTTTACATTCATATGTTTTAGTAGGCATGTTAAACTACATCTAGTACAAAAAGTGAAATAAACAATTTGAAAGGTACACCTGGAAAAATACGTACATATAGAGTTTATATTCTTAGGTCACAAGTACTGTTATAATTAGACATTATTGAAGAGACAGATTTTAGATAGGAGAGCCGGCAGCAGGGAGTATGAGGGAGACACATGGTGAAGGGAGGAGAAGAATAGAGACATGATGAAACATAATTAAGGAAATATAAAGGAAAAGAAGATTGCGTGGCTAATAGAGAAAGATGAAGAGGAAGGCATCTCAGGAGCAAGATAGGAGACGCTAGCTTTGCTATTTGACAGATGAGGGGATTGTCCTTGTACATTAATTTTGTGGAGAACTTTGTGAGGATGATAGTAGGAAATACTTCAACTTCTTCTTAAAAGCAGCAGGAGATCGAATTTTGCGCAAGGTAAGGGGCAGTTTGTTCCAGAGGCGGACGGCGGCAACTGAGAAGGAGTTTGCAAAAGTTTTTGTTTTGTGAGTGGGCACAGTTAGGATACCAAATAAGAGTGACCTCGTGTTTCGATTATGATGACATGACAGGTTTTTAATCTCTGAAGCAAGGTACTGGGGTGCTTGCGCGATGAGGAGTCGGTGGAGTAGACATAGAGTGTGGTAGTCACGCAATTTGTCCGGCCGCAGCCACCCTAGCTCGGAGTATGAAGCACTAACATGATCATATCGGCGAATGTTGCAGGTGTAACGCACACAGGCATTCATGGTTAGCTCTAGCCGTCTTTTGTTTTCACTACTCATGCCTTGTTGAATCACATCACAATAGTGGAGGTTCGGTAGAACGAGTGCTTGCACGAGCTGGCGTTTCAAGTCCTGTGGAAATATGTTCCGAAACTTTTTGAGAGCATAGAGACAAGCAGACGTCTTTCGGCACACTGCGACTGTATTCTCCGCCCAGTTGAGATGCTCATCCAAAGTTACACCCAAGTTCTTCACTGTTTTCTGATATGGTATTGGAGTACCGTCGAGCAGAATAGGAGGTAGCCGTTCGCGGAAATCTGAACTTATTAATTTCTGATGGGCTATTAAGATTACTTGCGTCTTTTTTGCATTCAGTTTAAGCCTCAGGTTTTTCGCCCATCTCACTACTGAAGACAGATCATCATTCATCTGAGCGATTGCAGTGTTTACATCTTCAGGTGTGACGCTTAGGTAGAGCTGGAGGTCGTCGGCATAGAAATGATATTTACAGGAGGACAGAACCGACGAAATATCGTTGACATATAAAGAAAACAAAAGTGGTCCTAAGACTGATCCTTGTGGCACTCCCGACGAAACATGTTTCCAGGAAGATTTTTCATTTACGCAGACAACACATTGCTGTCTGTCTTTTAACTAGCTTTCAAACCATCTCATTGCACTGTCAGAGAAATTAAGCTGTTGCATTTTTCTGAGCAATATGTCAAAGTTAACAGTGTCAAAAGCTTTGCTGAAGTCCAGTAGCGTCAATATTGTTGCCTTTCGATTGTCGATGGCATATTTCAGGTCATCGGTTACTTTAATTAGAGCAGTGTTTGTGCTGTGATGTTTACGGAAACCGGATTGAAATTTGTCATATAGGCTGAATTCATGCAAGTGTTCAGTGATTTGGTCATGAACAATATATTCAAGTGCTTTGGAAACAGCAGGCAGTATGCTAATTGGTCGGTAATCACGAGGCAGTTGCGGGTTTTCGATCTTAGGGATGGGTCGAATTAGGCTTCTTTTCCATGCAGTGGGATATATTCCGTTCACGAGGGAAAAATTAAATATGTCAGTTAAGACAGGTAATAAGATATCGGCAACATTCTTAATCATGGTTATACTGATACTGTCGTTGCCTATTGCATCAGAAGAGATTCTCATTATTGCTTTTCTTGCCGTATTTGTTGTTACATGTTTTAGATGGAAGGTATCGTTGTTAGTTATCCTGTTTGGGGATTCTTGTGGACGGTAATTATCAGCTGTGCTGGTATTCAGAGGTGCAGAGAAGAATTCATTTAATTCGTTAGCTGACACATGAAAAGTAGTTTCCGATTTTGCCTTTCCGACCCCCAAGCTACGGAGATTCTTCCATAGAGTCGTGGGCGTCAGATCGCTGCATACAAGGGAGCGAGCGTGCCTGATTTTAGCATTGCGAATGCATTGTTTCACTCTGTTCCGTAGCTTTCTATATTCTTCGAAACGCTCGGGTTTCGGATCTGCCTTGAAACGCCTGTGGGCAGCATCCCTATTAGTCATCATTTGACGTAATTCAGCTGTCAGCCAGGGAGCAGGAGATTTTCTTACACGGATTGTGCGCACAGGTGCATGTTTGTCATAGAGGGCAGTGAGTTTATCACCAAGTTCATTAATTTTGCCGTCGATTGTGGGTTTTCTGATTATTTGATGCCATGAGATTTCTGAGCAATCGGCTGTTAGAGCGTCAAGGTCAATACGTTTCCTGTTCCTACAAGTTATGTAACGCGATTTGATCCTTGGGGGCTGCACAGAGTAGGCCAGGAATATTACATCATGTGCTGAGAGGCCAGGGGCCGATGTTTGACCAACATCTCTTACTTTGTCAGTCTGTTTCGTTGCGATTACGTCTATAAGAGTATGACTGTGCGCCGTATGGTATGTAGGTTGTAATGGAAGAATGTTCATGCTATTGCAACTAAACAGTCTTCTTAGGTTTATTGCAGAGGGAGTGTCTCTTAGCAGGTCTATGTTCAAGTCACCCATTACGATGACATGTTCGTATTGACACTGAAGTGAATGTAATTCCGACTGGAAGGAACTCATTGAGCTTATTTTTGGCGGCTTGTAAACGACGCCAGTCAAGAATTTCCGACTTTGTATATTTATTTCAATGAACATGAATTCAGCCTCTTTTTCTTCAGCAGGATTTGACGTACATAAGACTTTCGCTTTGAGATCTGTTCGTATATACGCGCCGACCCCGCCACCTCCCTTTTTTTATCTGTCTGCCCTAAGAAATGTGTACCCTGGGAGATGAAAAGATGCAGAGGATATGTGTGGTTTCAACCACGTTTCGGATAAGAGGATTACGTGGTAGTTTAGTTGGTTGAAGAGGAGGCTAAGTTCTTCGTAATGCGCAGGTAAAGACTGGATGTTACAGTGAGCTGTTAAAAGCTCTGACGCGTTCCGCCGAGCAACCTGGAGTAGGGTGGCAGACTGGTTTGTCCCTTTGTTAGGCACTACCTGCCGCGAGGGGCACTGGCCGCTGCTTCCGCCAAGTGACATAACACAGGGGTGTCCGAGATTTTGCACGCCCTGTTTGTGACACCGCGAGTGCCGAAAGAAAGGCGCCTGCTAAAGATTTTCTGAGGTTGCGGGAGTATAGAAAATGGATTAGTGGTATTCTGTGCAAGGAGAATATGACCAAAATAGTGACGGCTGTGTGTCACTGTGTATCCTCCGTCGTAAGAGGAGAAATGTAATTAGCGTATTTGAAACAGCTTAGAGTGGAAATAAGGGAGAAGGGAGTGATTTAAGAGGCCGATGCTGCCAGCAGAGAGAAGTAAGCTTAGTAATTAATAGATTATCGTAGGAAGCTAGAATTAAATTGAAATTTACTGAAGTGATACTGGTAGTGATTATCGTAGGAAGCTACAATTTGATTGAAATTTGCTAAAGTGATACTGATAGTGATTTTTGTTATGAACAATTTAAACCGGAGAGATGGGTGATTAATGAACTAAAGGAGAGACTAATAATTGCAATAGAACTATTTCAGAACGGAAGAGAATAAACTGAGAAAATGAAAAAAAGAATTAGCAGTAACTAAAATTAAGTAATGGTTAGAGCTACAGACACAAAAAAATAGTGAAAAGTTATTACAGTTACAAAAACAATTAGTTGAAGGTACAAATATGGGTATAATTAAAAAATTAATAAAATTACAAGACTATATCTGAGTATTGGGGCTGTTACAATTGCAAATGGTGTTAAGTTTGCACTTTTGGCTCGAGTAACTTCACTTAATACTATTCAGTTCTGTCATGTTTGTGACTGTCTTCTTTCCAGCTGCTGTCTTAATGATTACTCTGCCATCCTGAGTCCACACATTCTGAAGACCGAAATGGGATATGGCACTGTTTAAAATCTTTAGCCGTTCGTGTGTCAGATCTTCCCTTATTGTAAGCCCTGTCCTTGCTAACTTCTTCTTCTGGGTAAAGATCTCTGCCCTTTTTCGGTACGAGACAAATTTAATTATTATTGGACGAGGTTTGGTGGCACCTGGTAATTTTCGTCCCACCCGATGGCTCCTGTCAATGTCTGCCTTGGTCACTTCAACGCCTAATTTTTCACGCGCAACCTGTATAAGCAGGTTGTCCGTGTCTTCTTCCTTATTTTCTACTACTCCAAACAGTCGTAGACTATTTCGACTTTGGTACTGTTCTAGTTCGTCAGTTGCGGCAGATAGTTTGACTTCCAACTCTCGTGCCTTTTTCTCGTATTCAGACACAGACTTTTTTAGTGCTGTAATTTCGGCAGTATTGGCCTCAACAGTTTCACGCATTTTGGCCAATACTGCTGCCGTTACAGTATCTGATATAGTGCCTGCTATCAGATCGAGATTGTTTTTATCGCGGAGCGCAGCGTTTACCTCAGAGCGGACCAGCTCCGCTATACCGGGAGCCGCGGCCGCACCTTCCGCCAAGAGCGGGCCCGCCGCACCTGCTGCTTCCCCGCTGCTGAACGCGCTGCTGTTCACTCTTCTGTTTACCATTTTCTCGAAGATATTGGCGGAGCACAGAAAAAAAATAGCACTACTGCACAGAACACTGTTGTTTTCACGATTTCCACTTGTACTAGACAACACCACCTGCGAGAACACCTTCGAATTCAACTAAATTTCGCGAGCCGAACTTAACACGTGTTACACTGCAGCCGCCGTGACCGAGATACACAAAGATTCTGGTATCAATACTTATTAAAAAACTGGATATATGTGGATTACGAATATATGTGTTTATGCATGTACATATGTTCCACAAAAATCGCAGCATGGATGCGGAACGCCTATCTATCAAAGCGGAGGGCATCTGGGGGGGGGGGGGGGGGGAGGTGTGTAGGCCACGACATTCATGCATGTCGGAAGCTACATTTCATCGTACTTCTGAAAACAGGCTCTGCAAAATCATATCTGTCCACCAGCACCGGTAAAACTACTTTCATTTAAAATGTCCCCTCTGCATGGGAATAAACACATGAATGTACGAGTGCAGGTTGTACAAACGTGGTTGACAACATATAATACTTTGGTATGGCCAACAGTCGTACCCTGATAGCCTAATGAACTTACTGCTCATGATAAGTGGGAAATACGGGTTCGAATCCCAGTCCAGCACAAATTTTCACTGTAATTGTGATGATTATCCACATTCGTAACTGCTAATTTATTTTATGTATTTCACAATGGCCGTAGTCGCCAAAGTTGAGAGAGGAAAATTTACTCTGTCACCTATTTTCCGCATGCGGACAATTGTTAATGATTTTATTACAACCTGACGCACCTTGAGCAAGACTGTAGAAAGTTGATGGCTTGAGCAGACATTGGTGGAGCATGGCGCTAAAAGCATGAGGTATTTTTATGATTCTTAGTCTATACAAACGGCTTGTTAGGACTTGAAATCAATTGGCGGCGAGCCCATCCCTTAGTAATTATTACTGAACAGGTGCACAGCCGTACAGGGCAGACAGGGCAGACCCTCATCGCGACAGGACTCAAGCAGAACAATGCCACAATACCTGCCATGTCGCTAGCAGAAGGCCTGGATGGGGGTGACGGTCTGAAGGACCAAGTCTACACAGTGGAGTCATGAACCGGGTATTGTGTACAGAGCCACACATAACAAAAATTCACCTGTTTTCGTGTTCACCGATAGTGCAAATAAGCCAGTGAACCATGTCCCTCGGCCACCTCGTTTGTATAAGAAAACTCTGGCGTCTGAGGAACGTCTAGAGATAAAATCTTTATTACACCTCATAACTAGGACTAACAAGCTGCAAGGTACACACGATTTAGATAAGGATCTTTGACATTGTATCTGTTCGCTTGTTGCTGTGGGAAGAGACACTATTTAGGAAAAAATCATCACCTCCCCCTTTACGAAAAGTTAAATAAGCCAAAAATGGGCGGTTTATTTTTTTCAGAAACGCAGATTTCTAGTTAAAAATCACCACCACCCTGTGCGAAAACTTAAAAAAGCCAGAAATGGGAGGATTCTTTTTCTCAGAAACACAGGTTCCTTAACACTCGCACTGGTTCGACATGAGTTTGCGCTGTTGGGTGAGACGGAGGATTTCGGGCCTCTAGAGCCTTGTGATTGGCTCAATACTGGGAGAAGGTGGTGTCGTTCGTGTACATTGCGGGAAAATAGATTTTTTTTTTTTCTGTAGAGATGAGAAGCACTTGGGTGTGAGACTTTGGTCTGGTAAGCACTTCTTCTGGTCGAATCTCTCGCATGTGTGGTTGGTACTCGGAACCTGTCCTGAGACTGACTTCACTGGCGAGTAGTTTAGACTGGGGAACCTGTGCTGAAGTTCTTACTGTACTAACAATGTAATTTCAAAGGTCTTTGACTTGGTATCCTTGTGCGCTCTGTCATATAAGTGAGCGAAATTGGTCCTTAGTACCAACACCGAACGGGTGTGTCACACACTGAAATCTGCCATGATTTCAGGTCTCTGGTAGAGAGTAAATGGAGATCTGTTTGCCTGATCGCTAGACTGTGAGATTTTTGCATTCCTTTCGTGGCCTCCGTCAACACACAGGTGCCGCCTCCACGTCTCACCTCCTCCGCCACACACATCTCGCCAGCCTCAAGTCACGTCGCTGCACGAAGCGAACAGGATTACATACTGCCGCTCCAGCATTGACAGGGCGTACAGATCTAAATCTCCACTTGCTCTCAGCTGCACCTATGTAGAGAAACTTCAGTACCTCTGATCAATCAAAGTCTGCTCAGCGTCAGATCAGTTCTTTAGGGCCAGAGTACTTGAGTTACTGATCACCTACTTAAATTGTCTTTGCCAACCAGGATCCACCCAGTGAAAAATTGAATCATCTCTTAGTTGTTTAGGGTATTCAATCTATAACTTGTTTAGTAAAATTTGTCTTCTCTGAAAAATAAATGTTGTTAGTGCACTAAATTTTGCTCACATTCTCAATCATTTAAATAGTCCCACCAAAGTTACCTTTCATTGTGGCGTCCCGTGCCAGGATCGCGGGTTGATGGCACCTTCTGTGGCCGTAAGATCGCTTTGCCTATTCGTAGTCATTCAATTTGACGTCCCTTATGCAGAATTTGGAATTGATGTCACCTTCTGTGACCGTCAGGTCGTAGATAGTGTTGCCTAGTGAAATTTCTGTTCCTCATGTTTAATGTGGTGCACTGGGTAGAGTAGATTCGCATTGCTGTCACCTAGACATGGGACTAATACTTAATTATTGTATGTGTGCATTTTCGTGCTGTGGTTGTGATTTCTGTGTTACTTGATTGTTTCTGACAGCGAACGGAGTTGTGCTGATTTTTAAGGATTAATTGAGATTTTCGTTTGTGAGTGCAGACAAGCGTGGTGTTATTTGAATTCTTTCTCAGGAACTAGGAATCAGTAGATCACGGGTTCGTAGTTTAGAGTAGAATCTGTATGGCATAGGAATGTGTAGTGTTTAAATTCATTTGGGTCAGAATTAGAGTGAATGCGTACAAGAAGCAAGCCAAGTTTGCTACAGAGCAACGGAAGTAACTGTTTTGTTAATCAAGGATCCACGTCAGATTATTAGCAGTGACCAGGCAGATATTACACGGGATTCTTTGGTAAATGCGGTTGCAGACCGGGCAGAAATGTCGAACGCAGAACCTTCAGAGTATGACGATATGTCTGTCAGGGAACGAAAGTGAACGAGAGACCGCAGGAGAACGAAATGTAAGCGCTGCTGGTACGAAGGCACCATCGGTGAGACTGGCAGACCAGAATGACGAACGAAACGTCACAGAATGATGGAACCTCATTCATCTAGTCCTTGAGGAGTTAGCGGTGGATCTCAGTTTGAGGCTCTCATGCAATTCATGAAAGAGGCAGAGAAAAAGTGACGGGAGGAAGAGGAGGAAAGACACAAGCTAGTCATAAGAACGGTCACAGACGGTATAGATGGGGTCAAGAAAGATCGTAGTTATTCAAGAAGAGCCAGAGAAAGCCAAGAAAACGGCAGCAGAGAAGCTTGAGGTCGCGGACCAGGCGAAGCGCGATTCCAAAACAGCGCAATTGGTAGCGCAGGTAGTACGAAAGGACGCATCAGTGGCCAACTAACAAGTTAAACTGGCAAGACCTGAGGTGTGTAGGACAAAAAAGTCACTTGCAACTCTCCAAAAGCAAAGCAAAAAAATAGTTCAAGAAACCCAGGAAAAAATGAGTGAGCCTGCGAAGCGAATCGAAGAGATAGAAATCATACAGGCTGAAATCTCTGAAGATCATCAGACCCGAGTCGCCGCGCAACAAAACGAGTTTGCTTAGGACGTTCGGCAAGCACTTGAGCGGGTCGCGCAATTGCAAACACAATACCGTCCGGTAGAGCGCCAATGAGAGCGTCACAGAACTGAAGAAAATGTTCTGCGGCTCTCCGAACTGCTATATGAGGACACACCACGTGCACATTTCCGAATGCAACAGGAATACACTTGCCGCGGTGAAACGCGTAATAGAACACGCTGTGTCGGTATCATTCAGTATGTCAGAGAACGAGCCTGAAAACAATTTTACGCGTCTCCTGAGGACAGAAACGTTGTTACGTGAATCTGACAACACGAGGGGATATCATAACTGTGCACGAAGATCGTTTCTGTATGGATACATGGAGTCACGTGCTGCAGAGGGAAAATTCGTACGGTGGATACGTCGAACCTTTCGACCACCAACTTTTCTTGGCCATCCACAATTTTCAAGTCTACAAGGTGGCAAACAACGAATTACATCCCAAGTCCTGAATGCCACAAAACGATCACGTGCTGCCAGAATCTTGGTCACAGAAGTAAAAGCTCCTGTTTACCTGTGGTTTCTTAGAAGGGTCGATTGCCTGGAGAGACCAACCGAACTCGAACCAGAGCCAATAGGATTCTAGGGACCAACAGCAAAGCAATAACAGGACATAAAACGGTCAAGGTCAATGAAATAACCAACATACCCAGTATGTGGAGTTGAGCCCACCTAATCCATCGCGGGGGTAACGCAGATAAAGTTGAAACAGGATCTGGTACACAGCCGCTGCGGACTCAGCTCAAAACAGTGCCGCAAAAACTATCGAAACAAGCCCTACTAACCTGTTAGAATAGGAAAGTAAAAGAAAACTGCTACGGGAAGAAAAGGGGATCATGACACAACCGGATTTACACCCCATCATTCTCATCACAGTCGGCAAGGTAAGTCTAATCGGGATTGAGCACAGTGGAAGCCAAGTGACGACGATATCGATTTCGGTATATAAGAAATGAACCGTGAATAATTCTTGGCCGGTACTCACGCTGAAGAGAACCAAAATCACTGATGCTCTGAGCGGAAAGCGTACAAAAGTGCAGTTGCAAACCAGCTTGACGTTCAGCTGCCAAGGGCATACCTTAGAAACGAACTTTCTGGTCGTCCCTTCTTTGGCAATTGAGATAATATTTGGCATGGATTTTCTAAATCAACAACAGGGCGTACTGGACGCAGGGCGAGGAGAAATGACTTTACATAAAGAAGGCGCCATGAAGATTTCCTTTGCAGACCACGCAATACGTGCGCAAATCCCCGCCGAATGCCTCAATCTAAACTATGCAGAAAAAAGAGGGGAAGGAAAAAATCAATCTTGGCATCATGAGTGTAGCCGTAACTCTCATGATGTTGAGGATTTTCGACGAGAGGTGCACTATGCTGTTGACTACATGCTAGTGAATTTAGTAAATACCACAGCAGGGAGCCGCGCGAATCATGGCAAGGCTCCTCAGATCGTGTTACTACACCGCGCGGCGTTTTTCGGAGCTTTAAGACTAATTTGTTATGAGGTAATTCGACTTTTGTTTCTTTGGAATATGGAAACGGGTCAAAAAATGGTTGAAATGGCTCTGAGCACTATGGGACTCAACTTCTGAGGTCATTACTCTCCTAGAACTTAGAACTAGTTAAACCTAACTAACCTAAGGACATCACACACATCCATGCTGTGGTGTCATCGCCAGACACCACACTTGCTAGGTGGTAGTTTTAAATCGGCCGCGGTCCATTAGTACATGTCGGGCCCGCGTGTCGCCACTGTCAGTGATCGCAGACCGAGCGCCACCACAAGGCAGGTCTCGAGATACGGACTAGCACTCGCCCCAGTTGTACGGACGACTTTGCTAGCGACTACACTGACGAAGCCTTTCTCTCATTTGCCGAGAGATAGTTAGAATAGCCTTCAGCTAAGTCCATGGCTACGACCTAGCAAGGCGCCATTAGCATTATATTGCATTTATCTAGACAGAGTCTCACTTGTATCATGAAGAACGCTGTATACAAATGATGGATTAAAGTATTCCAGCAGCTACGTACTTTTCTTTATAGCATTCATTACATATCCTGTTTCAGACCTCACGCCACCCTGCGTGAGTTAGCGCGTGCATCTTGGCCGCCTCTTTCTATTAGTGTACGTAGTGTTGGCAAGTCTGCCGACACTACACATGCCCGAGGCAGGATTCGCACCGGCGACCGTAGCGGTCTCGCGGTTCCAGACTGCAGCGCCTAGAACCGCTCGGCCACTCCGGCCGGCGGGAACGGGTCACATTTTGGTATGTGAAACTTTACTTTCTTAGACTTCAGTCCAGTCTCGCATCTGTTCCAGTTGTCGTTAGGCATGTACTATATTATGTGTGCGATACTGCAGAGCTGTAGCAAAGAATTACTTTATGAGACTAGGTTATACTACGTTAAGACGCATGAATTTTGCGAATGAACGTAACATTGTGTTGAGGATAAATCCCTAGTCGCTCCTAACGTCTATTTCAGAATTTCACACTAATGGTGCATTTACTTCGAATTTAATTGGCAGTAAAATGAAAACGAGACAAATTTAATATAAGTATGTGTACTGTCTATTATTTCAAAAGTGATCACCATAACCGTTAATAGAATCATCTCACTGTGAGACAGCAAAGGCAAGGAAAGTGGCACGAGCAGCTATAAAGATGGTTAGGAAGACTAAAAAGATGCAGGAGTATATGAAGGTTCCAGTCACAGGACGAGACCTCGAGGAGATTGGCGATAAGCAGGAAGAGTCGGAAGAACGGCTACACAGGACGCAGGAGTGAATAAACAGCTTTGCAGAATGTGTCGAAGAAAGTGGATGAAGTCGCGGGACAGTTCGATTGCGTGGTCAAGAAATGATGGAACAAGAACTGTGCAACATACGTGTGGGTTCGGACAGCTCACACACACCTTAAGTACTGGGATTAGAGGCTGGCGTGAGGAAAAGATACAGCAGTGTAGTACTGAGGAGGACTTAGACAGAAGACATCTAAATGGAGAAGGGAGGACGAGAACAGAGCGTCACCAGTCAACTGGAACGTTCACCAGGCAGGAAGAGGCGGCATCTGATTTTGAACACTTCCTTTTTGTACACAGAGTTCAGGTCTACAAATAAGATTGGAATGTGCTCCAGACCAAGGCAGGGACTTCACAGTTTGATTTGTCTTGGCCACCAGTCCATTTTAAAAACTACAGTATAAATTAGACCTCTGTTTGTACATTTAGTGTAGAAGGGGACACAGCAGTAAGATTGAGGACTATCGCACTAGCTTTCATGTCTTATGGAGTTTAGGCCGGGTTTCCTTGCAATATTTAGGTCAAAACAATCACCGGAACGAATTACGCAAGTGGCAGCAATGTGTAAAGAGTGAAGTGTCAGGACACAGGAGCGTAGTGGAGATTTTACACATGTTACTCTGAAAGAACCAGTTCCTGTATGTGGCCTGTAACAGTAGAGATATCATCAGATTTTGCTACATTAGGTGTTACGGATTACAAGCTAAGAAGTACTAGCAGACAGATGAGGCAACGACGCCGAAGCTTTCAAAAACGATTTGCGAGAATCAGGATTCACATTTCACGAGAGACAAGCGCTGAAGGGAAAGAGAGAACAAGAGAATAACAACAGTCAACATAACTTTGCGGGCCACTGCAATCGAATCACGATATGAAGAACAATAGGAATGTACTACCAGGAGGGTGTGTTCCATTCAGTCCTTGCCCAGCAAACAGACGAGCAGGGAAGTACAACCAACCAAAGAATGGACCACATTTCGAAGCAAACTGGCAAGAGATAGACAGAAATAGGTAACAGGTGGTGAGTCCAAGAGATGACAACCACTGGAGCATCCATCACAGCAACTACTGGTGAGAGATGCGCGAATGGTCGTAGAAAAACTGCAGCAGAAACTTAATCGTGCCAAACTTACATAACAGGATATGTAAATATGACGTACACCTTGCCAAGCGAGAAAACGAAGATGATACTGTTGACGCAAATGAAATTGGTAGTGATACAGAAGACGAGCCAATAGAAAATAAGAGGAGGACTGTTTAATTATTTTGCGGAGTGGGAGGTTAATCATCACGTGGATGAGCTGGATGGATAGGCTGCAGAGGAGGTGGTGGGAGGAAAAGTGGCAGTTCATCCCAGATGAAGAACGTTAAGAAGGACCAATCTTAGGTCATTCCACACATTTCTACAAGGCTGATGAACTGTACTCTTGGGAGGCAGTGCACAAGAACTCCACAGCAGCGGCGGATACGATGAGAGGAGAAACACGTCAGATATCAGAAGCTGCGACTTTAGATGCGTAGTGACGGGAGAGGTTGATTTGAACCAGAATTACTTGACCAGATATGGAGATGTAATAGAAGCCTTATTAGATGAAAAAGAGATATCGAACAGAAAAAAAGTACATCTGAGTGATCATGGTGTCCATCGGGGAACTTTAAAGAGATTACGGTCTTTTGTAGGCAGGACTCCACGATATTCAATGCTGCATTCAGAAGACGTGAATAAGATTACCGGTGGGCGGTATTGCCATTTGCAGAACATGCGATTTAAAGATACAGTTGTTGACAGATTCCTTGAGGTGAACAGACAGATGAGATAAGAGGCAACAACTGACAAATGTGTTGAGGTGAACAGACAGGCGAGATAAGACTTCATGTGTGAGGGTCACGTACTAGAGGGAAACTTCTTGTGGTACCAAAGCATGAAATAAACCTGACTGTAGGTCTGGACGTCATGTGTGTGAAGGAACACATTCTATATCTAGGGCGAGGACAAGTGACGCTCTAGAAAACAATATTGGTGAAGCTAAATTTTGAAGAGCAAGCAGTCAAGACATAGATTCCAAACAGACGCCTAGAGTTCAGCAGAACGGGAAACTTATATTGAACAGGAAGAAGAGACTCTTTGGGAGCGGCTCGGGCTATTACTGGAAGAGAAGATACAAACGTGGCGCGAAATAGAGCACGAAAAAATGAAGTTAGAGCAGAGTGTAACATCGAGACCCACAACAAGGAAGAATTAAACAGCATATTAAAAAACGATGCAGAAGTATTTCTACTAAAGACGGGACAATCAAAAATTTGCAGTAGAAATTCGAAGTGATGTAATATAGAAAATTTTTCGTTTCACTATGTTCGAACCTACTGGCACACAGATAGAACGCCTGCCAGGAATTGCGTAAGATGTTAAATGACGGAGTAATAAGCCACTCTATTTTATAGTATCTCCTTGCATGTTGTGATAAACAGAGACGAATAAATCTGCCTTGTACTAAATTCTAAGCAGATTAATACTACAGAGCCGGCCGCTGGTGGCCGAGCGGTTCTAGGCGCTTCAGTCTGGAACCGCGCGACCGCTAAGGTCGCAGGTTCGAATCCTGCCTCTGGCATGGATGTGTGATGTCCTTAGGTTAGTTAGGTTTAAGTAGTTCTAAGTTCTAGGGGACTGATGACCTGAGATGATAAGTCCCATAGTGCTCAGAGCCATTAATACTATAGAAACGCCCGAGAGAGAAGCCAGTATAGTTTGAAGAGTTATCGTATAGATTTCGTGGTGTGTCAGTCTTAATCTCAGTAGGTCTGAGGTAAAACTGCTGGCTGATTAGGGTGCCTCCATCATGCCGCAAATGAACAACGTTCTTCGTTGTTGACAGATGTTGCCAGTTTAGACGCCTACCGTTTGACCTGAACATCTCGTCAACTGACTTCATCCGCAGTTTGGACAGGATGCTCAATAAGACGCTGAAACGACACTTTCTAGCTGTGTGGATGATCTGATGATGGCAGAGAGCTCATGGGAAAGACACAGTCGTGTACTGAAGGAGCTGATCACCACATTAAAGAACCGCGGTGTCATCATAAACATCCAGATATCTTGTTTAGGAACGTCACGTGCGAAATTCTTAGGGAACATTCTTACAACTCAGGACACAGCATCCGAGCAAGATAGAACTGAGGATACTGCTCACTTCACAGCATCCATGATATGAAAGGTACTGAGAAGCTTCCTAGGTCTCATCATATTCTAAAAAAAATCGTGTACATACGAGTAGTAACGGTGGCATCACCACGCCTCTGCGAGCCAACGGGAAGACACCTCGTGTGTGGGATCAGGCTGCATAGAAAGAATTCCAGACTCGAAAAGACAGCGCTAGTCACGGCTCCGATACTATCACATCTGCGTTTATCACACAACTTCTGCATGGCCACAAACAGGGCCAAGACAGATTAGGGAGTGGAAATTCCTGAAGAATGGAGGAGAATGGAAGGGTTGTGAGAAACATGACAGAAATCGGTGGTCGAGTTATATCAAAAAAGTTTTGTTACTTCCTGTACGGCAGAAATACACACATATATACCGACCACAAGGTGTTGCAATTCTTACTTAAGATTAAAATGACATACAGACGATTGTCACGACGAGTTATATATCTTCAAGATTTCTGTTTTACGATCACCTACGTGCTGTGTCAAGCAACATTGTAGCAGATGAGTTGTCACCACCTCCGATCGGGATAACTTAAAAAATGATTGAAAATCTTTGAGAAAATCACTTAGTTTGTTTTACCTCAAGGAGGTGACCATCAAAAATTTAGTCACCATATCTATAAAAGACATTGCCAAGGTCCAAAATAAGGATTCGGCGCTTCTTGCAAAAACAAGTGGAAGGAGAGGAGTCAAGCTGGCATCAGGTAATGTTATTTAGTAAGGAATTGTATTCTGGCAATGTGGGCGAGCATTTTCTTGCCACACAATTATCCTGTATATCAACACTTCTGGGCATTTGGACTTCACGGCGCGCTTCAATTTTTCCAAAGCGTCCACATACCGCTGTGCGTTAAATGTGGCACCGTGTTCCAGAAAGTCAATGAGCAGCTGGCACTTGGAAATCAATCAGAAAGATTGTCACATCTGCTGAGAAAGGATTTGTATTATTCAGGTAGGAGTGACTCCATGTGTTTCCATTGTTGTCCGTGACACTTGTTTCTCCGTCTCAAAATCATGACTCAGTGTTTGATCTCTCGCAACAATACCGGACAGGGAAATATATTCTTTAATGTGTTCCTGTCCCAGGTGGTGAAGTGATGTCGAGATTCTGTTCTGCTTCTCCGTTAGGCTGTGAGGAACCCACTGTGCACAGATTTTCCAGAACTTCAAATGTTTTGATGTTGACGCACAAC
This sequence comes from Schistocerca serialis cubense, assembly GCF_023864345.2. Taxonomy (NCBI): domain Eukaryota; kingdom Metazoa; phylum Arthropoda; class Insecta; order Orthoptera; family Acrididae; genus Schistocerca; species Schistocerca serialis. Next base: position 338,155,085 of record NC_064641.1, on the reverse strand, counting down.
ATGTCTCGAATGTATTCCATCGTCCGCCGTAGATCATTTCTGACTGCAGTAACCACCGCGGCAATGACAGAATGGATGGTGACAGGACGATCTTGGCCTGGCGACTGCTGTCTTTCAGTGGCACCCTTTCTTCTCGACAACATCTAATACACAGAAACAGACGAGCAAGTGACATAGTGTTCGTCACCGAGAGAAGTCATTTATCACAAATATCACTTCTAGACACTCCTTCCGCAGTTAATATCCTCAGTAGACCTTACCGTTCCTATTTCCTGGATTCCCTATTGAAACGGACGCACACACAACTGGGCCACCTCACGTCCAGCATGTCTACCAGATAAATGGCTCAGCTGTGAATGTTCTCTCTGTTCCTTCCAGATTCTCAGTAGACGGAACTTCTATACATACTAGCGATGGGACAAACCGACCGGTTCAGACCGGTGCCGGTATTTTAGATGTGGATAAACAGTATTTGGCCTCTGTTGTAATAGTTGTCTTTTATTTTTTACTAACAACCTGGTAAAAACCGGAATATTGATTGGCTACTACAGCAGTGATAAAATTTGTTTCTAAATAAATCTGGCTGTTATCAGACATTAGCTGTATTATAGAATACCGCCACCCCTAGTCTGTAAGTACTCGTATTTTATGAAGCGCAGTAGAAATGAATTACAGTGCCCCCATTTGCCTCAAAAGATAAAGAACGGGTGGTGCCACTATAAATTTGAGACATCATGTAAATAGAAGACCTAATAATAACAATTAATTCATATGTTACAACAAAAATAGATGATCTATTGCCTGTGTCTACATAATATGCCTTTATCAACTTGTAGCTTTCGAGAAAGGGCAAACTAAGATCAAAAATAGCCTTCAACTTAAGTTTTTACACTTTAGCATGGCTGTTCATAGCGCCCAAATAGTGGTATGATTTTTGAGAAGAGATTAAAAAGTTAGAATCAGTAGGAGAATAGTGGTAACTTCTCTTTTTAGTGTTCACATTTATCACTTTCCGAAAACTGAAAACTGGAGTGAACTTTCTTTAATGTATCTGTCACTTTTCTAAAAATTTCAAAATTTTAAATGTTTTTTGTCTCAATCGCATTTAACATTAAAAGATGTTTATAAATGATGACCAGCTTCGGTAGCTTAACTACCATCTTCAGATGACACGTGGTATTATAAACGCTGTCGCATGTGCAGAACAAATACATTGTCACTCACGCTGTTATTTTAAATCTCCAGGTAAAATGTGCTATGTAAAGCCACATTATCTATGTCAGCAACTGCACAAAAATCGTGTAGACTGTCGTACTTTTTATACACATTGAAGCGACCATGTAATTATTTCCGTTTTATTAAGTAAATGCAAGTGGAGATTTGCAATATAAGCTGTACTTGAAGTCAACAGTAAAACATAAATCAGTAGTAAAACATAAAAAACATATACGCTACAGGTAAAGCTTACTCTGGAATTAACAACAGTACCGACAATCAAGCAGTTCAGCAACATACTTCGGAACTTACAATTTTACGCATTGAAATAGAGCATGATAATAACATCTGAAGAATTATAAAGCGCTTGGTGGAGACGGTATATCAGGAGAAATGATCAAAGAAATGGGACAGGAAGGTATTGATGTGCTGCATTCATTGTGTAAAACAATATGGGAAACTTGGGAGTGGCCGGATGACTGGTCAAAGTCTTTCCTCATCCTCTTACACAAGAAAGGGTCTATAAGAAACTGCTCCTACTACCGAACTATTGCCCTCATATCTAACAGAAGTAAAATTTTGCTCTACATCCTCAACCAACGTTTTAGGCCGTATGTACAGCCTCACACATCCACAGAACAAGCAGGTTTTGTTGAAGACAAATAACAGAAACATCGCGAGAATTCTGTGCTCCTGTTTTCATCTGCTTTCTTGACTATATGGAAAGCCTTGGACTGTATTGTCTGGGAAAAGTTGTGGCAGGTGCTTGCAGAGGTCGGTGTCCCATCCCACTTGATAGCATTGATCAAAAGTCTACACAATAATCACTTCGCAGTTGTAAACACAGGTGCTGGCACGTCTGACTCCTTCAGAGTATCAAAAGGTAAGAGACAGGGCTGTGTCCTATCCCCACAACTGTACAACATCTATGCAGAACATGTCATTAAGAAATCTCTTGATGGTTGGACCAAAGGCATCTTAATTGGTGGGAGATCAACAACGTCCGTTTTGCTGATGACACTGTGCTTTTAGCCAACGGCGAAGATGAACTTGCTGGGCTACTAACAAGAATAAAGGACATTAGTCTAGCACATGGATTAGAAATCAACCTCAGCAAAACTAAACTGATGATAAATGATCGAGAAGAACAGATCCAGTTCACAGGTCGATTAAAGGAACTGGAAGTCGTGTATTTCTTCATCCATCTTGGGTCAACCATCTGCAGCACGGAAAGTTGTGAAGATGAGATAAGAAGACGGATCACGTTAGGGCGAGTGGCTATGAAGAAGCTCACCAAGATCTGGCAGAGCAGAGAAATAACAAATAGCACAAAGATCCGGCTACATGAAACACTGGTGTTTTCTGTCTTCGTTTATGGTTGCGAAACATGGACACTCAAGGCCAGAGACAAACAGCGCACTGGTTTGTATGAGCTTTGGTGCTGGCGTAGGATCCTACGCATTAAATGGACCGAAATAAGAACAAATGTGTCCATTTTTGAACAACTCGATATCGCCAGACGGCTTTCATTCCGAGTCACTGAATAAATTCTCCTGTTCTTTGGCCATATTGTGAGAAGAGATGGTAAAATCTAGAGAAAATAATCTTCCAACGAAAGATGAAGGGCACGGAACCAAGAGGAAGAGCAGCGAACAGATGGATAGATCAAATCAAGCATATCTCCAGTCTAGCTCTTCAGGAGACACTAAAAGAACCTGGCAGCCGTCCGGGATGGAGACGCTTCGTTCATGGGGTCACGACGCTCAGCAATGAGCACAGAGACTTATGATAATGATGATAGCTTACATGGCAAATCTCTGCTTGCAGGTACTGACTAACGGAAATAATTATATGGACACTAAAATGTATAAAGAAATGTAACGATGCTGCAGAAGCTTTTTGTTTCAGTTTGTGTCATAGGTAACATGGCTGTACAAACACTATGAGATCAAAAGTATCCGAACACCTAGCTGAAAATGATTTACAAATTCGATGCGCCCTTCAACGGTAAAGCTGGAATTAAGTATGCTGTTAGCCCTCCCTTAGCCTTGATGACCACCTCAAGTCTCGCAGGCATACGTTCAATCACGTGCGGGAAGGTTTCTTTAGGAATGACAGCCCATTCTTTACGGAGTGCTGAACTGAGTAGAGGTATAGATGTCGATCAGTGAACCTGGCACGAAGTCGGCGTTCCAAAACATACTAAAGCTGTCCTATAGGATTCCGATCAGGACTCTGTGCAGGCTAGTCCATTACAGGGATGTTATTGTAGTATAACCATCCCGGCACAAGCCGTGCATTATGAACAGGTGCTCGATCGCGCTGAAAGATGCAGTCGCCACCCCGAAATACTCTTCAACAGTGGTAATCAAGAAGGTGCTTAAAACATCAATGTAGGCCTGGACTATGACAGTGCCACGCAAAACATCAAGGGATGTCAGCTCCTCCATGAAAAACACAACCACACCATAACACCACCGCCTCTGAATTTTATTGTTGGCACTACACACGCTGGCAGATGTCGTTCTCAAGGAACTCGCCACACCCACACATTGCCATCCGATGGCCACATTATGTACCGTGATTCATCACTCCACTCAACGTTTTTCGACAGTTCAATCGTCCAATGTCTACGCTCCTTACACCAAGCGGGGCGTCGTTTGGCATTTACCGGCGTGATTTGTGGGTTATGAGCAGCCGTTGGAGCATGAAATCCAAGTTTTCTCACCTCCTGCCTAACTGTCATAGTACTTGCAGTGGATCCTGATGCAGTTTGTAATTATTGTGTAATGGTGTGGATAGACGTCTGCCTATTACACATTAGGACCATAAAGTGTCGGCGGTCTCTGTCGGTCAACAGACGAGGTCGGCCTGTGCGCTTTTGTGCTGTACGTGTCCCTTCACGTTTTCACTTCACTATCACAACGGAAACAGTGGACCAAGAGATGTTTAGGAGTATGGAAATATCGCACACAGACGTATGACGCAAGTGACGCCCAGTCACCGAACCACGTTCGAAGTCCGTGAGTTCCGCGGAGTGCCCCATTCTGCTCTCTCACGATGTCTACTGATGCCTGAGGTTGCCGATATGGAGTACCTGGCACTAGGTGGCAGCACAATGCACCTAATATGAAAGACTTATGTTTTTGGGGGTGTCCAGATGTTTTTGATCGCATGGTGTACCACATTTTACCTAGAGATTTACAATATGATTGTTATTGGCGGTGCAACGGTCTTGTACACTGCGGATGTGTTTATAATACTACATGTGATCTGCAGATGGTAGTTAAGCTACAGAAACTGGTCATCACCTTGTAAATAATTTTCTAATGTTAAATACGGTTGAGCGAATACATAGAAAAGTTTTAAGATGTCTTATAAATTTTTTAGAATTATTTTCTGGTTTTGCAATTGACTATACGTTTTTTTATTTCTCTTTTTCATTTAATTGTTTATTTCCATGTGTCTTGAAACTGACGGAGTCAAAATTTGTCAGTCTTTGTTCGACTTCTGATTTTAGTACAGGAAATAACGGGAATAAAAAAAATCGAAGATCGGTTATTTCAGAATCCGTTATTTTGAGCGTTTTAGTAGTCAGGTTAAACTGCCGAAAACCGTTTGTTTCAGCGATGACTGCCATCCCTAATACACACACCTATCTGCCTTACCTACATCCGCACCTTGTTCGCTATATAGACTGTGTTGTTTTAATTTGACTGCCATTACCACTGAGATGCTATTAAAAAAACGTTAATATTTGGTAAACAGAATTCCTTCATCCTTAACAAGTAGGTCAACGCCACTAATGCAAAACGAGGCACTATTTGCAATTCTGGTATCGAAAGCAGGTAACAGGCGTGTGAACTAGCTCTGAGAGATCTTATCACGAATCCCGCCTTCCACGGTCACAGAAGGAGCCGTGCTCGATTCCACCTACACCAGCTCCAGACCAATGCTCGCTGAATCTAGTGAAATTTTTCCATTACCTCGGAAGCAGCCTTTAATCAAGCACTGCGAGTGCGGCCGTAGGCCCCCTAACTTAGCCCCCTGACAATAGGAGAGCGCCGGGCCGGGCCGCGTCGCGCCCCGCCCCACACATTCCCGACAGAGAGCGGTGGGCGTCGTAAAACTTGCACGGCACGGACGCGTGGGCACCGGCCGACTGCGGCCTGAGGTTTCAGCGTTCTCCGCGCGCCACCAGCGGCAGGCAGTGTCTTGTCGCTCGCATAAACTCGGCGAAATTAACGCGAGGTGCGGGATTCACTGCATAAGGACAGGCGCCGCGTCACGCAACATCTGGGGAAACGTGTAACCGTGCAGGCACTGCAGAGCAGGTCTGTACAGAGCGAGCTGTAGCGTTAAATTATATAAGCGAGTGCCGAGCATTCCACGAAGCATACGTTTGTACTCAAAGTCTGACCACAGGGACTGACTCTATAACACATTAATTTAATATACGTCAGTTTTGTCAGAACATGACTATAATCATGAAATGAAAACTCGAACTTGTTTGCTTTATGAAGCTACATTATTTATCCTTTACTTTGTCGTTAGCCATGGTCATTCTGATATAAACAGTAAGGATGATGTACGTTTTAATTTTCTTTTCTATGATCGACCTACTGAATAATCAATTGGCAAATGATCACAGAAGTGGAATTCACCAGATTGTTTGATCCACACATACATTTTATGGAGGTAGAGCCAAATAGATGACAATGACGTAACAAAAATTTCGTACAGGACGTAGACTCGTAGTCGCGAAAATGTTATTGAAAGTGGGCTTGACTTCTTTTCATTTTATGGAAAAGAAAGGCGATCACTCCTTGTTTCATGAGAATATTTGACATCCACCAGGAACACAGCCTCAGTTTCTTTCCTATTTATCGATATTTCTTGATGTAATACACCATCATATTTTCTGCTACCACTATAAGCAGTATTACGAAATTCTCCTTACTAACTTCTAGAAGTTGTAGAGAGGAGTGAGTAGATAATATAATGAAGTGGAACCCATGTCCAAAAACGTAGCTTGCGACGGCATGTATACCTGGACTATCGTGGTCGGTGTTGGTTTACTGTCGGTGTAATACTAACAACGCTGTCACTGAACTGATCACAGTAACACACTCTGCCGTTCCTAACTATTCATGACAAATCATACTCCCGTCATACCATTTTTTGCTGCTGTCGATGTTAACTTATACTCATCTGACCAGGAATCCCTCTGTTTGACAAAACAAATCAACCGTTTTCAAATAAAACATAAATTAAACAATGACAGCTTTAGATATCCTGTATATAACGTTTATTCTTAAGTAAAAGAGGAGAATGTGTCAGCACAGCATGGAATTCAACTTTTACACAACGACACAAGCTCAGCATAATAGGCTGTGTGGTGGTAGGGCTGGACCAAGTGACACATCAGACAATCACCATCGACAGTTGCACTGAACATTTGTTTGGAACATTTAATCAAGACAAATAACAAACAAAATCGTCAACACATTCTTAAAATTACCATTTAGGTGAGAGCAAGTAACTTCAAAATTCAATCATTCATAAAACGTGGCACCTATGTCCTATTACACATTTAGTGCAATGAGTTAAAAATTATTTACTCAGAACTATGATCAGCGTGAAGAACACTTTACCGTAGTCGTTCGTTACTGCAGTGATTGGTATTACCAAAGTAATTCCGAGTGCAGGCAACAAGAAATCAGTCACCATGGCACAGGACAACGTTACTTAAATGGTAGGCACCCTACAATGTGAGATATAAAATATGCACACACTATCATTGAAGGAATTCTTGTACTTACATTAATAGAATCAGTTTCAAACTATTTAAACAAACAATAACAAATGGCCTCTCAGTAACTTCTAAGAATTTCTAAAACTGCTCATTTAGTATTAGACACGTGTCTCCCAGACACACTATCACTTCAGATAGAAACGTAACAGTAATGTTATTGCAATTCTTAGCAAAATTTTTCCAGGGGAAATTTTATCCATGTATATATGTAGCAACTGGCCAGCCTAACTCCGTCGTGTGATATTAATACAATAACCAGGCGGCACTTACACAAGGACCAGCCAAACTGTTTTCAATGGCGGTTAACACTGATAGTAGAAATCTACAAACAGAATGTATCAGCACTCCAGACCCTAGTAAATGTTAATCATCACATCACATACACCTCTCACTAGAACGTTGCGTACTAAGCAAGTTGAAATTAACACATTCGAGGACAGACTCAGTAGGAGTAGCAATGGCCGGCCGAGAAAATGAAGTCAACAGCACTGAACCCAGTAGTCGTTTCCGGCCACAATTTACAGCACCAGCAAGGCCCTCACCCTCTTGCTTGTTCGGCGAAGCTAGCCGCCGCAGATCCCGGATCCAGTAGACATGCGGGAAGCAAAATACACCAACGGCTTACCAGTAACATGTCTGCTTCCACGCTGGCGATATTTGCTACGGCGCAGTCACCTTGGTATACAGACCCTTTTAGATGTGTTCTTCTAGCTGCCTGGCACGGCACCTGTACTGTCCGCCAGACTTCCCAGACAACGTTACTGCTAGGCGTCCCAAAGTAAAATCCTCGTTACTTGCTAGAGCTTACGCTCTCGCTCCCCGGTCGGCCGATAGGTGGCGCCAGCACCGCTCTGCGCACACCACCGGAAACATGACCCATACCGGCGGTAGGAATATCGCTGATCGAGCCACACGGCTCATCCTCCCCCTCAGAAAACCGGAAACCATCCCCCATTCGTCCAAGACAAGAGACAAGAGCTAGCTGTCTCCCTTGACCTGAGAGATATGGACCCGCGAGGTTTTCCACGTCCGACTATTCCGAACCAGCAAACTGACTGATTTCAAGACCCGTAACACCTGGTAGGGTCCCACGAAATGTGGTGATGACTTCCTCGAGATTTTGGTTTTCACTTGCACCTTGCCGAAAGATTACGGATAAAAACTGTCACCTCTAGCTGGACCTTAAATGGATGGCGCCCATCATTGTAGCACTGTTATAGTTTCCGGTGAATAAACTGGTTTTCTTTCCTGGCACTTTTACAATTCTGCTGAATGAGCTCGCAGGTCATCTCCTCGGGCAGTAAATCATTAATGGACCACAAATTGTCGAGTGTGGAATTCACGGGGTAACCAAGCATCAAAGAGAGAGGGGCAGCCTTGACCGCTTCGTGGCGGGCGGAGTTGAATGCTATGTTCAATGAGGCGATCGTCTTGTCCCAACTTCGCTGCGATTTCTGGTGGAAGGCTATGAGAGCGGCCTTAAGACTGCGATTCACTCTTTCCACAAATGAAGGTTGCGAGTGGTAGTGACAAGATGTAAAGCATTTTCGAAACAAAATCTCCTAAACTGCTGCGACATGAAAGCTGGGGTGTTATCACTAACAAGGGAACTTGGTCGACCAAAGATCGGAAAAATGTTAGTCAGACGGAGAAAGGTTAAACCCATTGTTATTGCGCTACTAGGGATGAGCCATACAAAGCTTCTGGATGGATCCACCACTACCACTATATATCTATTACCATTCTGCATTCTCGTTAATGGTCCGATATAATCAATGAACACCTTGTCCATTGGTCCATTCTCCCTGATAGATTGCAGTAACCCCCTCCTCGCATTAGAGTGTGCCTTGGACTCTTTAAACCTGGCATTGCTCTACTAATCTACGAATGTCCTTATACAATGTCGCCCATGTTAAATGCTCCAGAATCTTACAATAGTCTTGGCGATTCCCAAGTGGATTTCCACCACAGAATTATGGAAATAATGGAAAATCGTCGCGATTAGTTCACTCGGCAGACAAATCTTAACCCTTCCATTGCTATTAGTTCAGTAGTGTATGATGCTGTTTTCCATGCTATAGCCGGGCACCTGCTTCCCTTCTAGGATCTGCTGTTTCATGGGACTCAAGGTAGAATCCATGCCTTGCTTTTCTCTCAAACAGCAACACAATTCCAGAACTTCATTTAGAACACTCATAATCAAACTTACATTCCCTACTACGCAAGTAGTATCCTGGTCTCCTTCCTGTTCCTCCTGAAACATCTGACTCAGCGCATTCTCTTTATATGCTTAATGCTGAATCTGAAGGCAGGTATGTGGATTGTCCACTGGGTGATACGTCAGTATTGGGGAAAAGCTAAATCCATTCCAAAGTACCATTATCCAATATGGCAGCGATGACGTCATCCAAGATGGTGGCGATGACGTCACCCAACCCCAAAGCCAATTCCACGCCAAAGTATTGCTATCCAAGACGTCAGCTGTGATGTCAGCTGATAACGTCATCCAAGATGCCGGATTTTGTCGTGAAGAAGGGCAATTGTGGTACCTCTGGTAACTTAAGCCCGTCCCCTCCCTTCCTCCAGAAAAATGGCGTTCAAATTCCATCAGAATAATACAATACACGACGGTCACCTCTACTAACCTAAGGAAATGGTGGGAAACTAGGTCAACTGGGCTACCTCCACTAACTTAAGTCATCAGACGGCCACCTCATCCTATGTGTAATAGGATGACCGGAGCGGATGACATGGTCGGGGTTGTAGGGCGTGGCTAGGTAGAAGAAGGTGGCTGTTTTTAGCAATCTTCCTCTTTATTGTTGGTTCTTCCAATACATTTTGTGGTAGCTCAGCCCCACCACTCATCTCGTGGTGGAGACATGCTGATGTACACAGCCCGGGGAAATTACGCCATGCTCGGTCAGTGGCTGCGCAGACCATAGGTGGTTAGTAGCCCTAGGTGCGGCCCAGCTCGCAGATGCGGCGGCTCATGACGACGCCGGGAGTCGCCGGTGCAGCAGCGGGCATCGCCTCCCCCCCTTCTCCCAGCCGGTCCTCGGGGACAGCATCACTGATGACGACGGCATGACAGTGACTGAAATCCCAATCAATCGAACCGAATGCCGATGACCATCTCTGATGCCCTTAAATAGTGCAGACCTCTGCTGAATCCCCTGGTGGTGTGTTTATTAGAAGGTTCTTGATGAGTTGGCTAATGCAACCGTGCCTGCGTAATTCTGCTAAAGATGCATTCTGGCTGTTCAAAAAAATGGCTCTGAGCACTATGGGACTTAACAGCTATGGTCATCAGTCCCCTAGAACTTAGAACTACTTAAACCTAACTAACCTAAGGACATCACACAACACCCAGTCATCATGATTCTGGCTGTTGATGCACGTACACACATACCTATGCTTGTGGCAAAACTGAGTCATCTGCATAATGCACTGGCCAGCCTTCATCCACCGTTTGCTGTGAGGCTGACGTATTGCACACTCAAACACACTAAATCACAATTTCGCACCGTATTTCCTAAAAATAACCCCTTGTCCTCTACATATGAGCCGGATCCAAGTTTGAATTTTTGCAGTAAAATAGGTCAATTGAGACATCTATACTAACCTAAGAAAATGGAGGGAAAAAAAGGATAGTTGGGCTACCTTCACTAAAATAACCCCCCTCCCCTCCTCTCCCCCAGAAAAATGGTGGGAAGTTCAAATTCCATCAGGAAAATGCAACACACCTCTACTAACCTAACGATATGGTGGGAAGACAGGTCAATTGGGCTACCACAACTAACCTAAGTCATCCAACTACCACACCCTGCTAGGGATTCACAGGAAAAGTACTCGACCTGTGCTGGACATAAGTCTTCATTATTTTGCATGCATTACTTGTTTATACAATTGCAGGCAGTATTACCATCAAGTGTGTTTGCCATGAGGTCCAAGTGGTCTAGTACTCAGTACCACTGCCAGAGCGCACTGTAGTCCATTCTGTGACGAAATCAAAGATGTTTACCATGATGTCAGCTCATCACACGAGAACCGTTATCCCAGATGGCGAGAAACAATGTGTTCGCCACGAGGTCTGGGCCTAGTAAACAGTACCACCACCAGAGCACGCTATAATGCCTCTCATCTGCTTGATCACTTCCTCTCTCCAACAATACTAACGGGACATATCTGATGTGACTAGCCAGCGCTCTTACTGACGTCACAGCGTGTAACACGTGCATGCATACTGATGTCACAGATCGTATTCTAGAAATATGCTAGCGATTCTAACGGAACACATGTGATGTGTAGCTGATGCATCGCACATCTAACAAAGTTCCCAAGCCACCTGAATATATAAAAATAAGAAGCAAGTCGAACTCTAGGAAACTGTACACTGTCCCACAAGTCCTTAACCTTCGCTTTCTTCATGTTTCCATGAAAAATTACTGCCCTAACATAAGCTGTTTACCATAATAGGCCAGAATTTCATCTTTTCTGCTGTATACCATTTCTAAATACTAAGAATAAATCACCATTTTATCATCTCGAGACGCTCTAAATGATTTCCTTCAGCATTTATGAAGCTAACCTAAATCTATCAAACACTAGTCTTAATATAAGCAACCTAGAATTACACATATATAGCATGCAAGCTCGAAAAAGTCACTAAGCTCAAAGACTTTGACGTGATGCAATAAATCCTTGACCGAAAATATATCTAATTGCATCCTCCTCAGATGAGTTCGTAATATAGACGTAATGACTTCAGATTCAAAGTTTGATTTCAATATAATACAGTGCATATTCCAAATAGCATTGAAACCTGGTAGTCAAAAGAAGGCAGGATTCAGTTACAATTGTGGACGGGGCTGTAATCAGTTACAATTGGCTGCCTTTTACAGTTACAATTTATTTTAAACAAATACTTCCAGATTCAAAAATAAACAAATAATACTACGTACTATGAATGAAGAAATAAACAACTGTATAAATATTAGTATTTTCAGTGATTTACAATTTAGTAAATCACCGTTAAATACAGATACAGCAGATAATGTTTCAGAGGAAAGCCACTGTGATCTGGGCAGAAGGCCCTACACGCCAGAGATGGTAATAAACTAAGAATTTTTTAAGGCTCGCTGTAACTTACAAAATACAGGTATTGAAATATTAAAGGCAAGACGCCACAAACACAGCAGAAGGCATCAGACGCCAGGAATGGCAGTAAAAAAGGTTTTAAGGCTTACTGCTAAAATACAAATACCAAATCAGAATTTTAAGGTGAACGAATATAATCACAGCTGAAGGCCTTACACGCCAGAACGGCAGTAATATTAAAACATTTAGAAACCTGTTGTAAAACAGCAAATGCAATAACAAAGATTAATTAAAAGACAAACAACTGATCACCAAAGGGACGAAATAAACTCTGTAACACAGTCCATAACATCCACTGAACACTACACTGATAGATTTATTCCAGAAGGCGACCATAACTATTAACTAGACATATATAAGCTTTAATGTAGGCATTACAAGATATTGTAATAAATAATACAATATTAAAATACAAGGACAAGTACATAAGTTCCTTAAAAGGTACTGAGGCAGATTATATCCGCAGAAGGCGTGAACTGAAGGACTGTTACACCAACTACTGACCATCAGACCTCCTTTTAGAACACACGTCTTACAAGAACCAAGGGTCCACAGACGGTGCTCCTGAAATCGACCTCTGGGACGGTCTGGCAACAAACACTTTCGCTAGCGATGAGATAGGCAGCCAAATGCAACGATGGAACAACACGCCAAAGCCCGGACCGGCGGTCTGTACTACATCCCCAGAATACTGTGTTAAGATCGCACAGAACGACAAAGGAATCACTACCACCTGACTAGAAGGATCACCAACCGGCCTACAAACAAGACAGCTGTCAATACTACACGCCCAACCGGACAGCAGACGCAAAGCAAGGAATCGAACAGTCTTCCTCAAAAGTATCCGACCGACCTGAATAGCACTTCGCCTGATTCTAATGCAACCCACGTACCGAAGCTGTCTAGCACGTCCTCTAATCGCTCCTCGCTACAGTCTTTTGACTATAGAAAATGGTTCCAACAAGTCACCACTAGAAAACACTGCTCTGTATCGCAATAACTCATGATTTAAAGTACTATCAAGGTACTATAAATATCAGGGAACATCTTATCACATATAAGACGGTTCTTCAGGCTTGTAAGTTCACATTTATTACAATAAATGACATACATGAAATGTTACCACTCTGATTATTACGTCAGATAGGTAACTCACATAGTAAGTTCGTCGTATTCATGATTTCCTCTTCAAAATAACATACGGTACTTATTATTTAACACAAAATTACATTAAAAATTTAAGTTAATCACGAGAAGATAGTTGAGAAAAAGTATGAACTTCAAATGACACTACAAACCGTCTCGTTCTGCATATGGATTCAAACCCAGGTCATGCAGACTAAGCAAAGACTTCGTGACTGACGGGAATTAACAGTCATTCCTGACTAGGCATACAGACAGTGATATACCTCGATTTTAGACAGTATCAGTTAGTAAATATCAACTTTAATTTACGTATCTTAAACATTGTTAACGGACGCGAATTCCTACGCAGAATCTATTGTCCTTGTTAACGAACTACGTGAGATGTTAAATATTGCTTCTTCACAAGTAACCTACTTGAAATGCCGTGATGTAAAGCTTTGTGTTGGACAGGGATTCGAACCCAGAACCTAATTGGATTGTCATCGAAGCACAATCAACTGCGAAACATCGGATTTTCTCGGCAGTAGCTAGATACACTCCTGGAAATTGAAATAAGAACACCGTGAATTCATTGTCCCAGGAAGGGGAAACTTTATTGACACATTCCTGGGGTCAGATACATCAAATGATCACACTGACAGAACCACAGGAACATAGACACAGGCAACAGAGCATGCACAATGTCGGCACTAGTACAGTGTATATCCACCTTTCGCAGCAATGCAGGCTGCTATTCTCCCATGGAGACGATCGTAGGGTTGCTGGATGTAGTCCTGTGGAACGGCTTGCCATGCCATTTCCACCTGGCGCCACAGTTGGACCAGCGTTCGTGCTGGACGTGCAGACCGCGTGAGACGACGCTTCATCCAGTCCCAAACATGCTCAATGGGGGACAGATCCGGAGATATTGCTGGCCAGGGTAGTTGACTTACACCTTCTAGAGCACGTTCGGTGGCACGGGATACATGCGGACGTGCATTGTCCTGTTGGAACAGCAAGTTCCCTTGCCGGTCTAGGAATGGTAGAACGATGGGTTCGATGACGGTTTGGATGTACCGTGCACTATTCAGTGTCCCCTCGACGATCACCAGTGGTGTACGGCCAGTGTAGGAGATCGCTCCCCACACCATGATGCCGGGTGTTGGCCCTGTGTGCCTCGGTCGTATGCAGTCCTGATTGTGGCGCTCACCTGCACGGCGCCAAACACGCATACGACCGTTATTGGCACCAAGGCAGAAGCGACTCTCATCGCTGAAGACGACACGTCTCCATTCGTCTCTCCATTCACGCCTGTCGCGACACCACTGGAGGCGGGCTGCACGATGTTGGGGCGTGAGCGGAAGACGGCCTAACGGTGTGCGGGACCGTAGCCCAGCTTCGTGGAGACGGTTGCGAATGGTCCTCGCCGATACCCCAGGAGCAACAGTGTCCCTAATTTGCTGGGAAGTGGCGGTGCGGTCCCCTACGGCACTGCGTAGGATCCTACGGTCTTGGCGTGCATCCGTGCGTCGCTGCGGTCCGTTCCCAGGTCGACGGGCACGTGCACCTTCCGCCGACCACTGGTGACAACATCGATGTACTGTGGAGACCTCACGCCCCACGTGTTGAGCAATTCGGCGGTACGTCCACCCGGCCTCCCGCATGCCCACTATACGCCCTCGCTCAAAGTCCGTCAACTGCACATACGGTTCACGTCCACGCTGTCGCGGCATGCTACCAGTGTTAAAGAGTGCGATGGAGCTCCGTATGCCACGGTAAACTGGCTGACACTGACGCCGGCGGTGCACAAATGCTGCGCAGCTAGCGCCATTCGACGGCCAACACCGCGGTTCCTGGTGTGTCCGCTGTGCCGTGCGTGTGATCATTGCTTGTACAGCCCTCTCACAGTGTCCGGAGCAAGTATGGTGGGTCTGACACACCGGTGTCAATGTGTTCTTCTTTCCATTTCCAGGAGTGTATTTTAACTGAAATGACGAGACGAAACATTAATTTTTTCTTTCCCAGGACTCCAACCTGGCACCCATCGCTGTTATACTCTAGAGAAAGACAACGTTAAAAATGGGTTTGTTACACCAGCAGCGACATGTGAGCATGTTTGAACTAGAAATAATATGACGAAGAGTTCAGTGCTGACTGGGAATCGAGCACTGTTGACTGCACACAAGGAGACGTCAGGTACCGAATTTTTTTCCACCAGCAGCTCGTAATAACATCCTTGGATTTACAATGATTTCGCAAACAGTTCTGTGTCTCACTGGGACTCAAAAACCTCAGATACCGTTAGTGTTGACAACGAATGAAAATACATTAAAAATCAAAACTATTATCTACCAGCAGTTAGGTGTTCTCAAGGTAGAGCTTGATAATACATAATGGAAGCTTTAGTGCCGGGCCAGTATTCGAACCCTTTCACGCGCAGTATGTGGAGATGTTGAGGAATCTGCAGTTTTGAACAAACAACAAATTGCAGTCGAGTTGTATTGTCACGAAGGGATCAAATTCCGCGTTAAGGGCGGTCTGAGTTGCATTCCCAGATCAGAACCAATTTTATCGACATACAGAAGCTCAAATAAAAGATGGAATAAGTGTCCTCTGACGCTACATAGCGTTTGTTTCGTCACTAGAATTAAATAACTAGTATTACAAAGGTTACTGTTGATAGAGATTCTACGTGTCGCGTCTCCTGACTTTATTGTGGTTCAACATAACGTCTACTTGGTAGAGAAGGAATATCATGTTTAACATGAATGTCAGACCACAATGCCATTATAACTTCTTCACAAGGTGTAGCAGAAGAGAACGGAATCTGTCTCTCCTTATGATAAATAATCAGCAGAAGTTGGAATCGAACCCCGACCATAAATACATGAACCGAGCATCAACCCAAGAGACCACCAAATTCTCTTCTCTACCACATATTTTTCTATCATAACAATTTGCGCCACAATGGATGAGAATTCTCACACACAGACTCCCTTTAGTGGTTTGCAGCATGTTCAGTACATTAATTTACTTGGTTGGTTAATCGCCATGAAATAGTGCCTCGGCTACCCAGTGCATACATTCGACTCTATTTTGTAATCACCGAAATAAAATCACGTAACAGACAACTACACAGAACTGCCAACAGTAAAGGATGCAGAAATTTAAACAGTAAGTGTTCCTTACGACTTGAGCTATTCTAATGCGCTATCTATTTGTTTAAAATTTTGTGCAGTGCAAAAGAAAAGCTGTAACTGTCTCTCAGAAGTCTAGATCCGGCCATATGCATTATCTCACAGCACTGTGCAACGCGCAAGTTCTGGAGGAATTGTTGGTTGGTTGGTTGTTTTGGGGAAGGAGACCAGACAGCGTGGTCATCGGTCTCATCGGATTAGGGAAGGATGGGGAAGGAAGTCGGCCGTGCCCTTTCAGAGGAACCATCCCGGTATTTGCCTGGAGTGATTTAGGGAAATCACGGAAAACCTAAATCAGGATGGCCGGACGCGGGATTGAACCGTCGTCCTCCCGAATGCGAGTCCAGTGTCTAACCACTGCGCCACCTCGCTCGGTGGAGGAATTGTTGCTGAGTTCTGGAGTTGTTGTAGCGTAACTGTAAGCGTCGCGCACGGTTGATAAGACGCTGCGAGTTTGGGTACTTTCAGTGCTACAATTTTTAAAATTCCATACTGCTGTCTGCTGAAGTTATCGATCTAATGGAACTTTGAACATAATTCCCTTCACTTCTCAACCCAAAATAGTCGCATGTGGGAAAAGGTCTAACTTCTGCGACATGTTGTTCTTTTCAGGTTTAATAGATGGCCAGGCTGCAGATGCATCTCGAGACTTTAGCATTATGTATGGAGAGAGCGCAACGTGCCAAAATGCGTCAGAAAAGTATTTTCTACATTAGCTGTCGTGTGGCAGTGGCATTCTGTTCTTCATAAAACCTTGTTTGACAGCTTCAACTCAGAACAAGTTTCCTACATGCATGTAATCAATAAACTGCATGTGCATTGTAGACTGTTATAGATAACATCAGAGAATTCGCAAATATCGTTAATGGTTTATTTCTCTCTCATGTTAACTAATGTTTTAACAACACTAAAAGAAACCATACGAATATTGTGCACTGTATTATAAGAAATGAAATAAAACTACCAACGATAACCTTTCGACGAAAGTCTGTTTCAATAAATCTGAGTATCTGTACACAAGCGTGCCTCTATCGGCACCAAAAAGTAAAATACTAATGACTTAGATTTCGATTTTGTCTGTGTCTGGTTGGTATGGTATGTCATACTCAAGTGGTATGCAAATGTGGCATTTCATAAATAAAGTTATGTATTCCTAGAAACCCAAAATTTGTTTGTCAGCAGCGGAATGAGGCGTTACCTGTTGTGCAGCATTGTAAGTTTTTCACCGTTGCACTATGAGCTGAAAGTATTTTCTTGCGATTTCCTTATTGATGTGTGATCTCACTGCTTGTACCTCTTTCACAGAAGGGATAAAAACGTTACAGTTAACAAGACTGAAACCGCAAACCATAACAGACGCTTTCGATCAGGTTAACATGTTTCCACAGAGATGCGAAGAGGCATGCCTCTAGGTCTCCTCTTACGAGACCAGTAGTGGCTGGAAGTCGTAAACCTCTATTTAAAGGACGAGATTAGATGCGATTTTGACGTGCAATGACTTTCCTGGGCAGAAAACCGTAAAGTTACAATCTTTTGTCACAGTTCAAGCGTTAGTAATAATTCAGATTATTCAATGGAAATGACGGGAAAAATCAAGTTAACTTTGATTTTTAATTCTATGCACACCAGGATGAAACTCGTCGATCACAGAGTTGCCAAATATACCTTGCCTTGTTGCCAAATCTCAGTTACATTACCAGCAGGAAGAAGACGAACCGATGTGATGTTATAGTGGGCTGGAAAGTGACCATAGCTGGCGTCTCAAAGACGCGGCTGCTACGGCCTGGAATACATAATCCGTCTGATTCACATTTCTGTAACTGGGTTTAGGGACTGGAGCGTAGTTACTAATAATACCCAGAACTGACTGCAAACTAAGTACCATAATTCAGTAACTCTTGTTGATGTGTCGACAGAAGTGCCAACACAGTGTGATTTGAGGGGACTGCAATGCACGCTATAAACACTCGAAGGATGGCGTGAGGTCTGAAACAGGATACGTAGTGAATGCTATAAAGAAAAGTACGTAGCTTTTGGAATACTTAACTTTAATCCATCCTTGTTGTATACATCGTTCTCGATGAGACATGCTTTATACGATATCAATTGCTATGTAAGGCTAGTGGCGCCTTGCTAGGTCGTCGCCATGGACTTAGCTGAAGGCTATTCTAACTATCTGCTCGGCAAAGGAGCGAGGCTTCGTCAGTGTAGTCGCTAGCAGAGTCGTCCGTACAACTGGGGCGAGTGCTAGTCCGTCTCTCGAGACCTGCCTTGTGGTGGCGCTCGGTCTGTGATCACACAGTGGCGACACGCGGCTCCGACGTATACTAATGGACCGCGGCCGATTTAAAACTACCACCTAGCAAGTGTGGTGTCTGGCGGTGACACCACATTCCTCCCACGCAAATCGGCGAACGGTCGTGATATTAGGCTTCCGCCCGCCGCGGGGAGGACCCCATGTTCACGTATGCGATGAGGTGGGGAGCCTAACAACAGGCGAGGCTGTGCCACCCGCACCTGGCCATTCGATCCGAGGGGAGCTAGGAAACGCCTGAAAACCTAGTCCAGGGTGCACGTCAACATGCGATGTATGCGCCCGTATAGAGACAGGAGGGGCCGAAGGGTCGACCTCCATTGCGTCGGGGTACCCGACGCGAGAAGACGCCATGTGGTCCGGAGCGGGCAAGAGTTCCATGGCGGAAGACAGCTGGTCACGGGAAGCGATCGGCGGCGCGTGGCCCAGGGAGGCGCTTGGCGGTTGCAGCGAAGCGTCCACTGCGGGCGGCGCCAGCGGGAGACCAAGCGGCAGCGGCGTGGGTGGCGACGCGTCGTCATGGGCAAAATGGAAGGCAGCATCGGTAACACCTGGGGATGAGGCGTGCCAGTAGATGGGTCCCCAGGGGGCTGACCAGACGGCACCGTCGCTGAAAGCAGACGGGGAGTGGCAGAACCCGTGCGACGACAGAGGCGCAGCTGATTGAGAAGCCGACGCACTGCACCAGAGGCCCCCAAAACCAAATACATCGCGCGGCCGATGCAGCGAAGAATGCGCCCTGCGAGCCAACGCCGTGAATCTCGATAGTTGCGATAGAATACAACGTCGCCTGGAGCAAAAGCAGGAGTCTGCCGCTGCACAGGAACCTGATTCACTATTGACAAGTTAAACAACTCAAATAAATCTAAACCAAACAAGTTCACTGCAGTAGAAGTACGAAGAACGTAAAATGAAACAAGTTTTGTTTGTCCCTTGTATGTTGCAAGAAGAGTGCACTGTCCTAACACAGGGATATGCTGTCCTGAGTAACTAGTGAGCTGAACATTTGCGGCACGCAACGGAGGTTTGCCCAGTTTGTACGTGTCGTGATTGATCAATGAAACTGCAGCTCCGGTTACGAGCTGGAATGGTATGACCTTGCCATGGAAGTCCAAATCTACAAAAAGTTTATTGTCCTGCTGACAACAAGAGCGACTGTCTCGTGCAATTTGAACTGATACAGGTACAGCATCACTTGCTAATTGACGTGATTTCCGGCGACGTCGACGCACACTTTTTGTGGGACGAACACAGGCACTGTTAGAGAAAGTGGCAATGGACGGAGGGGAATTAACTACATGAATATCCACGAGCGAAGGTCCACGAGCCTGAGTGTCCTTGGTTCGATTCCGGCGCGAAGCAAAGGGCCTGGAATGATTAAGATTGTCTGATCTGAGCTTTTTCTGGCAAACACTTTGATCATGTCCTTTCTTATTACAGTAAAAACAAATAGCTTGGCGTGATGGGCAATTGTCACGCGAATGTCTAGTTGCACACCGCGGGCATAATTTCACTGCATGTGTATGCTTGCGCGGCACACGTGGAGAGCTAGGCGGCAGCTGCGCGGACGAGCACGAGGGCTGTTTATCGTTCTGTGCAGCTCGCCCGGCGGGCCGGTGAATGTGACACACGGCTGGCAAAGTTTCAAATGATTCCTGTGCAAAGTCAAGTGTGTCTTGTGTATCTAAAATGTCTATCACTTGTTGAAGGCAGGGATTAACTAGTTTCAAAATCTGTTCCCATATACGAACATCAGAAACGTTCTGTGCAATTGCATCACGTACCATTGTATCTGAATAAGGGAGTCCACATTCACACTCAAAAGCACAATCCCTTGTAAGTCCTTGCAATGTTGCAACCCACTACCTATTAGTCTGACCGGCCGTACGTTTCGTACGAAAGAAAGTATACCTCTTTGCAACTACATTGACTGTTTCTTTGAAATAGGCATCTAACACCGACAAAATTCCTTCATAGGACAGAGTTGCTACGTCGCGTCGGGGAAATAATTTCACTATCACACGGTACGTTTGCACGCCGACAAAAGACAATAAGTGAGGCTGCCGCTCGTTACCTTGAATTCTGTAGGCGGCGAGATGAAGTCCCAATTGGCGTGACCACTCCGTCAATGTTTCCTTAGCTGGGTCAAATGGCTGGAATGGGGGTGCAACAGCATGTTGTGGCTGCGGTAGCGGTGAAGCGGCGGCCGCCGCATCGTTTTGCATTGCATGTTGACCCTGGACGAGCTGTCCAAGGGCATCCAATAACGCCTGCGTCTGCTGATTCTGCAAGCGATAAAATTCGGACAGTACATCTGGAGATTGTGGCGAAGTCATGACACAAGTAAATGTAAGCAAGTAGAAAGAACAAGACCCTTTTTGACTCGTCCCCATATGATGTGTCGACAGAAGTGCCGACACAGTGTGATTTGAGGGGACCGCAATGCACGCTATAAACACACGAAGGATGGCGTGAGGTCTGAAACAGGATACGTAATGAATGCTATAAAGAAAAGTACGTAGCTTTTGGAATACTTAACTTTAATCCATCCTTGTTTTATACATCGTTCTTGATGAGACATGCTTTATACGATAAGTATCAATTGCTATGTGAGGCTAATGGCGCCTTGCTAGGTCGTAGCTATTCTAACTATCTGCTCGGCAAAGGAGCGAGGCTTCGTCAGTGTAGTCGCTAGCAAAGTCGTCCATACAACTGGGGCGAGTGCTAGTCCGTCCCTCGAGACCTGCATTGTGGTGGCGCTCGGTCTGCGATCACACAGTGGCGACACGCGGGTCCGACATGTACTAATGGACCGCGGCCGATTTAAAACTACCACCTAGCAAGTGTGGTGTCTGGCGGTGACACCACACTTATAGTTGTTTTTATAAATCTTACGTAAGTGTACTCAAAACTAAGAAAATCATTGACGAACGTTTCCGTGCCTCGCCGATAGTCGAGCACAACAAACAAATAATAAAAAAAAGACTGTATGCGTGTGTGTGTGTGTGTGTGTGTGTGTGAGAGAGAGAGAGAGAGAGAGAGAGAGAGAGAGAGAGAGAGAGAGAGAGAGATAGAAATAAAAAAGAATGAGAGAGAGAGAGAGTAAAAAAGTGTTGAAAAAAACTGAACCATGGTATGTAAAGAAATCTTTCATTTAAATGACACGTTCTACATCAATACGAAATGTCGTATTCATGATCTATGCAACAAGTATTAATCTAATCATATCATATTGCTGACTAGCCATGAAGAGACACGAATTACAGAAATTTTCGCCAATATCGGTAACCAAATCTAAACTTGAAAAAAAAAAGACGACAGTTTTTGTAATAAACAGGGACTCCTTTAAAGACCCTTTCGTCCCTGTTAACTAACCACGAAAGATGTGTGATATACCTCCATTCAGAAGGAACAAAATGTTCATGCATTTAAAGATGAAGCGCATGATATGAAGTTCTGTGACGGAGATACGAATCCAGCACGCAGTCGGATTGTTAACTAAGTAAAATCAAATGTTACGTATCGGTTTTTCTTACCAGCTGCTAGATTTTTGAATCTAAAATAAGGATACAAATGTTTGTGCCTGAGCGACAATCGAACCGCACACCTACCGTCCTTCTTTATCATCCACGAACATAGCTTAAGTAACACTTGCTTACTCACCAACAGTAAGATGTGTGCGTGTTTGACCATAAATAACGACACCTATTGCGATTGTTGGCAACACATGAACAGACATTAAAAATGCACGTAAATTTTCACTAGCAGACTGGTATGCACGTGTTAGGTCTTGAAATGAAATTATGAATATTTTAGTACTGGATCCGGATTCGGACCCACATACTTACCTTTGGAGGAGACCTAGAGAAGACTGCAGTCTTGGGGAAAAAGAACGAAACGATTGAACTGTACTGTTCCGAGAGATTCAGATCCTCGAAAGATGAGATACGAATTCGAATCACAGTCCAGCACCAAATTTTTCAACGTCTCTAGTTCAATCAAGTACATGAAAAATAAGAGCCCTGTTCCTTTAAATGGCTATCGTTTCATCAAATAAAATAAAATTGTCTAATGTAAGGAAGTTTACAGGAGATAGTATTTCTGTTTACCATGATTTCCGCCTATCTCATTTCCCAACGTAAACCGGCTCTGCCCAATTATAATGAAGGAACGTGATGTTTAATGCAGATTCTGAATTATAATGTCGTTCTCTTCAGGTTACCAGAGGAAAAACAAATCTGTTTGTGTCTCTCAAAAGTAAATGCCTGAACCCACGCATTGCACCTGTGATAGTTCGTTCCACCAGACCATTGCGGTCACATTTCCCAGCCCCAGGAGTGTGCTGTAACGGATGATGTGCTTAGCTTACAAAATTAGTCACGGTGGAAAAAAATGCGAGTCCATTAAATGTTTAAGTAGAAGCAATCTTCTGACGTGGAGATTATGCTATTCTCATGTCACAGGATGTAAAGACACTTCTAGGCACCATAGCGTCGATGTAAAGCCATTTTGAAATATTCACTAATTCAGCAAATTTCTTAGTTCGAGAAAATCCACTGTGAAGTGTGAAGTTACCCTATAATTCGATTATTACCGTCATTGTTACTATCATTTTCTTCATACCGTTGCTGGAACACATGTGCTTGAAGATCATTTAATGCCTTTCGGTCATTATAGACGTAGTTGCCCAAGAAGAGGTTCTTTCCCTGTCTACGGAGTCGCTTTCATGTTAATATCAAACATCAGCAATTACTCGCAGATTACATTAAAACTAAAGTAATTGATGAAGACGTTACTTGATAACAAAAACGCGCTGCCTTTCTTAATTTACTTGCGCCTAGAAATGGCTGTCGAATAGTGCCAAACCAAAAGCCAAGGGATCTTACTGCCTTCCGTTATACGTCGCTGTCAGTTCTTTCACAAGATTTGGTCGACGTGACCTGTTTCAAGTTGTGTACGTCAGAGAATGTTTTAGAAAATCAATTGTTTTCCTTTGCAATAAACAGAAAGATTTTCATTGTAAGCTATCCAAGTTCAAAATTTTCTCATTATTAGTTCAGATTTAATATTCACTTCTGTAATGTAGGAAAGTATTTCACAGTTGGAAAACCCACATCCGACTCATTGACCTTATACTTAGTCGCTGACCTTAAATTCTAGCTCAGATTGACACCGGTTTAAGTAACCTAACGTAGTTAAGACTGTTTGCCAGTGCTGTTTTTCACCGGAAAATACGTAATTCACTCATTGGGCTCCAATAGTACACTGTAACAGTAATTGCTGTGTGTATGCAACGCAGGCGGATTGTGGATTTTATTGGTGCTCTATCTTCCACTTCAGTATTCAATATGCCTGACCTAAACGGGCCCTTTATCATTACAGGCCCTGGGCAGTGCAGCATCATACTGACAACAGTAATGTACTGATACTGGCAGCCCCACTGTTCGTCTTGGCTGATTTTGTAATGATCTCAATAGAACAATATGACATTCCAGTGGGGGAGACATTTCATCCCCCTTTTCCTTGTGTGAAGTTTGTCAGTAAGCTTTTTGCCTTCCATCCAGGGAAATGCGGCAGAGTACAGCCAGTAAACGATTCACATGACACGATTTAGTGCCGTTAAGACGATTTCTTTAAACATTGTCGTAGCTGAAGGAATTTAGTTCCTTCTTAAATCGTCTTATGCAGCAACGTTCACAGGTATCTCAAATAGGAAAAGCTCTCTATCCAGGTACGAAGGTTGAGAGACAAACTTCCCACAGTTTGTATCAGGTTGATCTTTTCGTCTGGTAGCACTGCATAAGTATTTTGTCTAAGAGGTATCACAAGTAGTGTTCCTGTAGCTGTGGTCATCATTGGTTGAAAACGAGTTTAACACCAATGGGTACAGTACTGCTAAATATTCAAAATGATTATCAATCTGTCTGAGTTCATCCACAAACTGAGGCATATTTATAATACGGTAGCTAGACTGTGTATCCTTGTCTTCTTTGAGTGAGCATTGGAAGACATTTACACACACGTATACAGTACTATGAATACTTCGGGCGCTGTAGCTATCGTTGCTCTCAAATTTAATTTTAGTAGATGGGAGTGTACAAAGAAACGATCAGACTCATCGGTGTGGACAGAAACTAAAGGGCAGATGCGGGCACTGAGCGGATCTGCACATTTTCTTCTTCCGATGTATACAAATAATGTATAAAAATCAGCGTATGCATTGCTTTCATAATGTTTGCCTCTTGTTTTGTCTTCTAATGATGAAGTGGATCCACACCCATGAGTCTGATTGTTTCTTTGTATCCTTTGTGTGTTACTGCTCGGTAATCAAAAAGCAATAAATTATGCCTGCTCCCACCAGGTATTAGAACGAGGGCGCAAGAAGGCTAGCGAATTATAATCAAAATACAGTGAGACGCCAATTTGTCCGTCGTCATGGCGTTAAGTCGATAGAAATGCATGAACTCTTTGTTCCTTCTGAATGGAGGTATATCACACATCTTTCGTGGTTAGTTAACAGGGACGAAAGGGTCTTTAAAGGAGTCCCTGTTTATTACAAAGCTGTCGTCTTTCTTTTTTTTTTAAGTTTAGATTTGGTTACTGACATTGGCGAAAATTTCTGTATTTCGTGCTTCTTCCTTGTTAGTCAGCAATACGATATGATTAGATTAGATTAGATTAATATTTGTTCCATAGATTATGAATACAACATTTCGTAATGATGTAGAAAGTGTCATTTTAATGAAAGATTTCTGTACATACCATGATTCAGTTTTTTTGCAACAATTTTTTACTCTCTCTCTCTCATTCTTTTTTATTTCTCTCTCTCTCTCTCTCTCTCTCTCTCACTCTCACTCTCTCTCTCTCTCTCTCTCTCACACACACACACACACACACGCACACGCATACAGACTTTTTTTTATTATTTGTTTGTTGTGTTCTACTATCGGCGAGGCACGGTAACGTTCGTCAATGATTTTCTTAGTTTTGAGTACACTTACGAAAGATATATAAAAAAAACCTTGAGAGTTACTGATTTATGTAGCTTAGTTAGCAGTCAGTTCTGAGTATTATTAGTAACTACGCTCCAGTCCCTAAACCCAGTTACAGAAATGTGAATCAGACGGATTATGTATTCCAGGCCGTAGCAGCCGCGTCTTTGAGACGCCAGCTATGGTCACTTTCCAACCCCCTATAACATCACATCGGTTCGTCTTCTTCCTGCTGGTAATGTAACTGAGATTTGGCAAAAAGGCAAGGTATATTTGGCAACTCTGTGATCGACGAGTTACATCCTGGTGTGCACAGAATTAAGAATCAAAGTTAACTAGATTTTTCCCGCCATTTCCATTGAATAATCTGAGTTATTACTAACGCTTGAGCTGTGACAAAAGATTGTAACTTTAAGGTTTTCAACCCAGGAAAGTCATTGCACGTCAAAATCGCATCTAATCTCGTCCTTTAAATAGAGGTTTACGACTTCCAGCCACTACGGGTCTCGTAAGAGGAGACCTAGAGGCATGCCTCTTCCCATCTCTGTGGAAACATGTTAACCTGAGCGAAAGCGTCTGTTATGGTTTGTGGTTCCAGTCTTGTTAACTGTAACGTTTTTATCCCTTCTGTGAAAGAGGTACAAGCAGTGAGATCACACATCAATAAGGAAATCGCAAGAAAATACTTTCAGCTCATAGTGCGACGGTGAAAAACTTACAATGCTGCACAACAGGTAACGCCTCATTCCGCTGCTGACAAACAAATTTTGGGTTTCTAGGAATACATAACTTTATTTATGAAATGCCACATTTGCATACCACTTGAGTGTGACACAGCATACCAACCAAACACAGACCCCAATTTTCGTATGGTTTCTTTTAGTGTTGTTATAACATTAGTTAACATGAGAGAGAAATAAACCATTAACGATATTTGCGAATTCTCTGATGTTATCTATAACAGTCTACGATGCACATGCAGTTTATTGATTACATGCATGTAGGAAACTTGTTCTGAGTTGAAGCTGTCAAACAAGGTTTTATGAAGAACAGAATGCCACTGCCACACGACAGCTAATGTAGAAAATACTTTTCTGACGCATTTTGGCACGTTGCGCTCTCTCCATACATAATGCTAAAGTCTCGAGAGGCATCTGCAGCCTGGCCATCTATTAAACCTGATAAGAACAACATGTCGCAGAAGTTAGCTCTTTTCCCACATGCGACTATTTTGGGTTGAGAAGTGAAGGGAATTATGTTCAAAGTTCCATTAGATCGAAAACTTCAGCAGACAGCAGTATGGCGTTTTAAAAATTGTAGCACTGAATGTACCCAAACTCGCGACGTCTTATCAACCGTGCGCGACGCTTACAGTTACGCTACAACAACTCCAGAACTCAGCAGCAATTCCTCCAGAACTTGCGCATTGCACAGTGCTGTGAGATAATGCATATGGCCGGATCTAGACTTCTGAGAGACAGACAGTTACAGCTTTTCTTTTGCACTGCACGAAGTTTTCAACAAACAGATAGCGCAATAGAATATCTCAAGTCGAAAGGAACACTTCCTGTTTAAATTTCTGCATCCTACACTGTTGGCAGTTCTGTGTAGGTGTCAGTTACGTGATTTTATTTCGGTGATTACAAAATAGAGACGAATGTATGCACTGGGTAGCCGACGCAGCTATTTCATGGCGATTAACCAACCAAGTAAATTAATATACTGAACATCCTGCAAACCACTACAGGGAGTCTGTGTGAGAGAATTCTAATTTAGTGTGGCGCACCATTGTTTTGATAGAAAAATGAGTCATAGAGATGAGAAGTTGGTGGTCTCTCGGATTGATGCTAGATTCGTGTATTTATGGTCGGGGTTCGATTCCAACTTCTGCTGATGATTTTTCATAAGGAGAGACAGATTCCGTTCTCTTCTAGCTACGCCAAATGAAGAAGGTATAATGGCTTCGTGGTCTGACACTCATGTTAAACATGATATTCCTTCTCTACCAAGTAGACGTTAGGTTGAACCACAGTAAAGTCGGGAGTCGCGACGCATAGAAACTCTATCAACAGTAACCTTTCTTATACTAGTTATTTATTTCTAGTGACGTAACAAAATCTTTGTTGGGTCACAGGACACTTATATCATCTTTTATTTGAGCTTCTGTATGCCGATAAAATTGGTTCTGATCTGGGAATGCCACTCAGTCCGCCCTTAACGCGGAATTTGATCCCTTCGTGACAACACAGCTCGACTGCAATTTGTTGTTTGTTCAAAACTGCAGATTCCTCAACATCTCCACAAATTGCGCGTGAAAGGGTTCGAATCCGAGCCCTGCACTAAAGCTTTCATTACGTATTATCAAGCTCTAGCATGAGAACACCTATCTGCTGGTAGGTAATAGTTTTAATTTTTAATGTATTTTCATTCGTTGTCAACACCAACGGTATCTGAGGTTTTTCAGTCCCAGTGAGACACAGAACTGTTTGCGAAATTATTGTAAATCTAAGGGTGTTATTTCGAGCTGCTGGTGGAGAGAAATTCGGTAGCTGACGTCTCTTTGTATGCAGTCAACAACGATATGTGTGGTGCTCGATTCCCAGTCAGCACTGAACTCTTCGACATATTATTTCTAGTTCAAACATGCTCACATTTCGCTGCTGGTGTAACAAACCCATTTTTAACGTTGTCTTTCTCTAGAATATAACAGCGATAGGTGCCAGGTTGGAGTCCTGGGAAAGAAAAAATTAATGTTTCGTATCGTCATTTCAGTTAAAACATCTAGCTACTGCCGAGAAAATCCGATATGTTACAGTTGATTGTGCTTCGATGACAATCCAATCAGGTTCTGGGTTCGAATCCCTATCCAACACAAAGCTTTACGTCACGGCATTTCAAGTAGGTTACTTGTGAAGAAGCAATATTTAACATCTCTCGTAGTTCGTTAACAAGGAAAATAGATGCTGGGTAGGAATTCGCGTCCGTTAACAATGTTTATGTTATGTAATTTAAAGTTGATATTTACTAACTGATACTGTCTAAAATCGAGGTGTATCACTGTCTGTATGCCTAGTCAGGAATGGCTGTTAGTTTCCGTCAGTCACGAAGTCTTTGCTTAGTCTGCATGACCTGGGTTTGAATCCTTATGCAGAACGAGACGGTTCGTCGTGTCATTTGGAGTTCATACATATTCTCAACTATCTTCTCGTGAATAACTTAAATTTTTAATGTCACTTGTGTAAAATAATAAGTACGGTATGTTATTTTGAAGAGGAAATCATGAATGCGACGAACTTACTACGTGAATTACCTATCTGAAGTAATAATGAGAGTAGTAACATTTCATATGTGTCATTTATTGTAATAAATGTGAGTTTAAAAGCCTGATGAATCGTCTTATCTGTGATAAGATGTTCCCTTATATTTGTAGTACCTTGGTATTACTTTACATCATGAGCTATTGCGATACAGAGCAGTGTTTTCTAGTGGTGACTTGTTGGAACCATGTAACAAGCTGAACGCAGTAAACAGGAAAAAGAAGTCGAGGAAAGCTAATCAGATCCGCCTTCCCCAACCCCTCCACTCGCTGCTCCTCGCCTTAGCGACACTACGAGCAGCAACACGAACCCAAGTCACTTGAGAATCACGATATATCACAGTGGTGGTGGTTTCTCTACTTGGATTCAAATGCACGCATCTTAAAGCTTGCTGGATCCGTTTAGGACGAGGTCGTACAACCTCGTGACCACAGCCCCTCCATCTGGCAGTTTGTGTGTGTCGCCGGCGGTTCCGGCGTGTTATAGCACTGCACGGACCTGGCTGCTCCTGAGTACACAACCGAACTGGCCCATTCACACGACCGAGAAAAACGACGACGTCCCCCAAAGAGCGGACAACAGTTACTACATATCGATAACCGCCGCTGCTGCCACTAGAAGGCAGGCAATGCTTGCGAAGCTGAGTGGCGCAAGTCAACACGAGAAGAAGACAAACAGCCGCAACTATGCCAACTAAACAATACCATGTGGCCTCCAACAGGGAGCGGAATTCTACAAACATCACCAACGTGAGCTGCAGCACGGCTCAAGCATATTCACTCATAATATGAATTCTTTCACTGTAAATCGATAAATTATCAGACTCAGTTCTTCTGGAGGTACTGGAAGCATGTGGCTGGTTCAGCTTTCAGTCACTATGACTGCTAGTCAGCCCACTCTCCAACCCGTCCCCCCCCCCCCCCCCCAAATGTTCAACACCCATTGGTCCACGCTGAGATCACGTCATACTACTTCATCACATCTACAATCCTGGAAATGGAAAAAAGAACACATTGACACCGGTGTGTCAGACCCACCATACTTGCTCCGGACACTGCGAGAGGGCTGTACAAGCAATGATCACACGCACGGCACAGCGGACACACCAGGAACCTCGGTGTTGGCCGTCGAATGGCGCTAGCTGCGCAGCATTTGTGAACCGCCGCCGTCAGTGTCAGCCAGTTTGCCGTGGCATACGGAGCTCCATCGCAGTCTTTAACACTGGTAGCATGCCGCGACAGCGTGGACGTGAACCGTATGTGCAGTTGACGGACTTTGAGCGAGGGCGTATAGTGGGCATGCGGGAGGCCGGGTGGACGTACCGCCGAATTGCTCAACACGTGGGGCGTGAGGTCTCCACAGTACATCGATGTTGTCGCCAGTGGTCGGCGGAAGGTGCACGTGCCCGTCGACCTGGGACCGGACCGCAGCGACGCACGGATGCACGCCAAGACCGTAGGATCCTACGCAGTGCCGTAGGGGACCACACCGCCACTTCCCAGCAAATTAGGGACACTGTTGCTCCTGGGGCATCGGCGAGGACCATTCGCAACCGTCTCCATGAAGCTGGGCTACGGTCCCGCACACCGTTAGGCCGTCTTCCGCTCACGCCCCAACATCGTGCAGCCCGCCTCCAGTGGTGTCGCGACAGGCGTGAATGGAGGGACGAATGGAGACGTGTCGTCTTCAGCGATGAGAGTCGCTTCTGCCTTGGTGCCAATGATGGTCGTATGCGTGTTTGGCGCCGTGCAGGTGAGCACCACAATCAGGACTGCATACGACCGAGGCACACAGGGCCAACACCCGGCATCATGGTGTGGGGAGCGATCTCCTACACTGGCGGTACACCACTGGTGATCGTCGAGGGGACACTGAATAGTGCACAGTACATCCAAACCGTCATCGAACCCATCGTTCTGCCATTCCTAGACCGGCAAGGGAACTTGCTGTTCCAACAGGACAATGCACGTCCGCATGTATCCCGTGCCACCGAACGTGCTCTAGAAGGTGTAAGTCAACTACCCTGGCCAGCAAGATCTCCGGATCTGTCCCCCATTGAGCATGTTTGGGACTGGATGAAGCGTCGTCTCACGCGGTCTGCACGTCCAGCACGAACGCTGGTCCAACTGAGGCGCCAGGTGGAAATGGCATGGCAAGCCGTTCCACAGGACTACATCCAGCATCTCTACGATCGTCTCCATGGGAGAATAACAGCCTGCATTGCTGCGAAAGGTGGATATACACTGTACTAGTGCCGACATTGTGCATGCTCTGTTGCCTGTGTCTATGTGCCTGTGGTTCTGTCAGTGTGATCATGTGATGTATCTGACCCCAGGAATGTGTCAATAAAGTTTCCCCTTCCTGGGACAATGAATTCACGGTGTTCTTATTTCAATTTTCAGAAGTGTATATAAGGAATCGCTCTCCATCAGTCTTTCTCAGCCTTCCGTTGTTCATCGCATCATTCGTTCATTTGTGTGTGTATTCACTATTTCTTTTATTCCTGCAAAGATAAAGAGGAGTGGAAACGGTGATACAGTTCCGCCGAGGTCAAATGCGTCCGCTCATCCGAGACCCAGCGTAAATTATCATTTATTTTTTTGTGTGTGTAAGTGTGATAAATCTTCAGCACTTCTTGTGCGTTTGTCTGGCTCAAATGTTATTTCTCTCCCTCCTACACTATATTCTCTCCATTCATTTCAGCATTCAGGTTACAGATCTCGACACAAATAAATCCGAAGGTTACCGAGGAGGTGAGGAAATAATAACACCAGTTTTCATCACTTCAAAACCGTGAGTCTGAATTCTTTTATCTTGTGATATTGTTATTCTGTACGTGCATCCTACTTTAGATTATATGTACAGACATCTGATGGAGATGGTATAACCTTGTTTAGTTATTGTTTTAGAGCATGTTTGTATAATGAACTTCCTTTGCTTAATTCATGCACTACATGTGACAGAGTCTGTAGATCCACATCCACCCTTCTCCCCAGTGCTCGAGTGGGTGCCCAAAATGCCCGAGGAGCAGGGATATACAAAAACCACTCTTCCACACAGATATTTTGGAGGAGATGCAGTCCTGGAAGCAGTGTGAATTAGGTAATTACAATTGCTATTATTATTATTATTGTATCAAGTGTTCTACTCCTAATATTATATCTATCTTACTAATTGATGCTTCCATCCTATTTTTACAGAACCACCTTTTCAGCGCATGGTGGGTGCACCTGCAGCCTCCCCAGATGCACGTAAGGTTGCGAAAGCGACATGTCCCTACCATCATGTGTCGATAGCTCGCACACCTCTGTTAGCTGCTCGTCAGAGGTTGCAGGTAGTACAAGCACCTCTGCAAGTGGCTGCAGGCTAAGTGTCAGTCGGGCTCCACCTGCACCTGCACCAAGCCCAGCCTGATCTCACCTGGAAGTGGCTACCGCAGCCACCCCTGCCACTGCTACCTTGTGTCTCGTCCCAGCCACTACGACTGCCACAACATCGCTCAGGTGTCTGTGGCTGCCCTCCCTCAGGCTAGCGGATTAGATCTGCAGCAACCAGGCTGCTCGCAGTAGCCTGATTCCACAGTGCCCCCTCCTCCTCAACTGTCACGTCCCTGCCGTCAGTCAAAGGTGTGTGCACCATGGTGCATGCCCATCCCTGCAGCAGACACACCCTCACCAGCCCCATTATCGACGGCATGGACCCCTAGTTGTAGCAGTAGTAACAGTAATAATGATTATCCTATGGCTAGCATTAGTGGTCTACCCTGTCCTGTTGGTAGTGAAGAACATCAGAATAATGGTATAATGACCCCTCTAGAATAATCAGCAGTTGCCAGGGATTGTGAGGGGTGTATATGATTTACAAGTATTGAGAATCTGGGAGGGAGGTATTGCAACCCTGTCAGGTTTTTAGAAGCGTGGCTCCCTGTCTTGTAGACCGAGCTCTTCAAAGTCCTAGACAGTCTGAGATTTAATGCCATTAAATGCAACGCAGTAGTCTGCTGTAAACTGAATCCCCCCCCCTCCATCTCAAACATCCTGGGGATGCAGAGGCTACAACAATGGGTTGATAATGGTGTTATTCCTCAGAGCACATCCATTGCTGAATGGTATCATGAATCCACTTTCAATGTTATTATGGTCCAGTTTTCTGATATGGAAGTTAGAACTACATACCACTCCGTGACATCCATATCCTGTCTGTGATCGGGTAAATGAAGGTTCCAGTTATGTCAAGCTCCCTGAGAATATTAATAAGAAGAATGCATGCATAAATGTCGAAAGTCGACATGATAATGCTTGTTTTGCATTGTCAATCCTGGCTTGTGAGAGAAATTACAATTACAAATATCATCCTCATCGTCCAAACAGCTACAATGTCAATGATATTAAGACATCTTATAACTTTGATGGTATAGAGTTCCCTGTCAAGATCCAGGACATACCTAAATTTGAGGCACAAAATACCAGAATATCGGTTCACTATTATGGCCTGGAAAAGAAGAAGAATAACGACAAGTCAGATGGGCTGGACAAGTATACAGCAGTTGGACCCCTCCATTTCTCTAAATTTGCAGGTGATCGTGAGTTACATGTAAACATGTTGCTCTTCTCTGAAGGTGATAATTAGCACCATGTTTGCATCAAAGACATGTCTCAACTCCCTTCCTCCCAGATAAATAAACGTTGACATAAGGTGCATGAATTATTTGTCTGAGATGAGTTATTAGCGATAAATCTATTAGACTGTGCTTCCAAGGATCCAATATGTGTTATTATGCCCACAGAGGAAAATAACTTCATTAAATTTGAAAATGGTCACCACCAGCAGCAATGGCCATTTGTATTGTACGCCGACTTTGAATTCCTGCTGGTTCCTATTACTCATTGTGAAGGGAACCCCTTAGCCTCACGTACAACCTTCACAAAAAAAACACGTACCTTATGTTGCAGCGTTCCAATTTGTATGTGGATATGATTCTAAACTTAACTGCTACGAGTCATATGTCGCCGACGATCCTGCGGTTTGGCTTCTCACTGAGCTTAAAAAACTGTCATGGGAAGTTGAATAGCACTACAGCACCAACATTCACATGACCAAATCAAAGAAAGATGATGAAATGTATGAAAAGGCGGTTAATTGTCAGACTTTTGGGCTACCATTTGATAGAAAAGCGGAAACTCCATATAGAGATCATTGCCATCTTACGGGAAAGTTCCACAGTGCAGCTCATAGCGCAATCAATTTGAAGTATAGATTACCACAGCACATACCCGTCTGTTTTCATAATCTGAGTAGGTATGACGCTCATTTTCTGGTTGAGCACTTTGCTAATTTCGGTACGAAGAAAGATCACGTCAGTGTCCTGCCGAAAGTGTTGAGAAGTACATTTATTTCTCAAAACGAATGACTCCAAAAATCACGCTCCGCTTCCTTGACTCTTTACAACCTATACAGACTTCGCTTCGAAACTCTTTGAAACTCTACCTCAGAATAATACTTATATCACTCGACCTGCATTTCCAGAAGAGGAAAAGTTTCAACTTGCGACTGGGATAGGAGTTTTCCCACACAAGTATGTTGATAGAATGGCAAAACTCGATGAAACCAGGCTTCCCGACGTATCTGCATTTACCAGTACTCCCACAGGCAACGCTGTAACTGCAGCAGATCATGAACATGCTGTGAATGTCTGGTAGGAATTCAACATCCCCAATTTGGGAAAATATGCAAGACTATACATGGACACCTAGGTGCGTTTTCTTGCAGATGTTTTCGGAAAGTTCTGGAGTGTATGTATGGCCACATACTCTCTAGATCCTGCCTTTTATTACGTGGCACCTAGGTTGTCCTGGGACACAATCTCCAAAAAACGGTGCGCAGCATCGAACTTTTGACTGATGCTGCCGTGCTTCAATTTATTGAGTGTGGGATCCATTGGGGACTTTGCCAATGCATTCATGGGCATGCCAAGGCAAATAACCCACGGTTTGGTGTTGGGTTTAATGCATCCCTTGATCTGAGTTACATTATGTACTTAGATGTGAGCAAATTATACGGCCATGTCATGATGCAGCCACTGCCGGTTGGTGGGTTTCGATGGGTGGCCAAGGTCGAATTGAAGGGATTAGGTGGGAAAATAATGGGCCTTGTGGCCGATTCTGATGTAGGACATGTGCTTGAAGTAGACATCACATATCCAATAATTCGAATGGAAAGACAAGCGACTTGCCATTATGTCCAGAGCAACAAATTCCACGAGGAAGCACCATCCCTACACTGATGGCTACTTTTGGAGAAAAGCAGAGGTATATTATTCATTATCATACTCTCCAGCAGTATCTCAGCTTGGGATGAAGCTTGTTAGAATCAACTGGACTACCTGCTTCAAGCAATACCCATGTTTGAAGTGCTATATTGCACTAAATACCGAAAAGAAGGTGGTCATGAGTAAGAGGAAAAAGAATTTTATAAATTGGTGAACAACTCCATTTTCGGGAAAACTATGCAGAATGTAAGAAATGAACGCAATATTTTGATTATAACTGCATGGGAAGGGTGTTATGGCGTGAGAAAGTGTATCGCCAGGCCAAATTTTAAGCATTCCACCATCTTCAATGAAAACTTTGTTGCCGTGGATATGTCGAAGACTGCAGTAGAGTTTATGAAGCCTATTTATTTGGGGATGTGCGTACTGGATATCTCCAAATTCTACATGTACCATTTCCACTGCGAGTTAGCGAGACCTCATTTTGTAGAACCAAGTTTGCTTTATATGGATACAGAGAGCTTATCTACTGGATAAAGAGCTGCAATCCATGTGAAGTAATCAGGTGCCACAGTAAGGAATTCGACACCTGTTCTTATGAGATCGCTAATCCTTACAGTTTTGTTCCTAAGAACAAGAAGGTTATCGGTCTTTTGAAGGACGAGGCGAATGGTACTGAAGTCCAAAATGTATGCATACGGTACAGTAGAACGGAGCACCCAGGGCTGGGCCAAGGGTGTTCAACGCGCGGCAACATGCACCCTCATGGTGGAAGAGTACTTGCAGTGCCTGTGCGGTCATAGCATTCAAGGAGGTCCTCCGCACATTGTTCAGCAAACTAGCATTCGATCGTGAGGTCATGAGGTGTACACTGTACTGCAATCTAAAGTCGGATTATCTCTTCATGACGATAAACGTGTCACTTGTTAGGATGGGGTCGAAACCCTCCCATACTCTCACTATTTCCTTGAAGCGAAAGTAGATGTGGGGGACTCTGATTGAGAGATATAGAATGAATAATAATAATGGCGTGTGACGAGGGCCTCCCGTCGGGTAAACCGCTCGCCTGGTGCAAGTCTTTTGATTTGACGCTACTTCGGCGACTTGCGCATCGATGGGGACGAAATGATGATGATTAAGACAACACAACACCCAGTCCCTGAGTGGAGAAAATCTCCGACCCAGCCGGGAATCGAACCCGGGCTCTTAGGATTGACAGTCCGTCGAGCTCACTTCTCAGCTACCGTGGGCGGACGTATAGAATGAATGAGTGAATGGGATGGGGGCTTAGTTGGCTCTTTTATCATGGTGTAATTATTGTTTGTGTGTGATGTGTGGTGTGTGTGTGTGTGTGTGTGAGCGCGCGCGCGTGTGTGTGTGTGTAAGTGTATGTGTGTGTGTGTGTGTGTGTGTGCATATGTGTGAGTGTAAAAATATGTATGACAGTGTGTGCATATGTGTGAGTTAAAAATATGTATGAATGTGTGTATAGATTCATCTATTTTATACAAGCAACATGTGCTGAAAAAATTAATAGTACAATGTGAATCTAAAAGTACAACTACTTTTCTCTTTCTTTTGTGATTCATGTCTGCGTGTGTGTGTGTGTGTGTGTGTGTGTGTGTGTGTGTGTGTGTGTGTGTGTGTGTAAATAGAATAGTGTTTAAATTTCACCTTCCGCTAGCCTTCCAGTCAAAGTAGTTTGAATTCCATCCCGATCATTTATTTAGTACAACTGTTTGGGTTGGGCGCTTCAGAGACACCCCATTAATTGTTATTGAAGTATTTCAGCCGCCTTAGAACACCTCACATATTTGAAAGACCTTGGTGATGCAATGTTTGCTGAGAATGTCTCTATTATTCCAGCAACGTGTGTGTACACTAGAAACGCAACATCTTTAAATACAAACTGTCAGCGCTCACCATTATAGAAACCCTGAGGATCCGCAATGATGTTCACACTGTGAGACGTCTTTGTGAAATGCTCTAGGTATGGTGCAGCACCTGTTCATTTATACAACTTGTTGCACAACACCGGTGAGCGGGCAGTAGTTGATCACACAGTCATGTAGAACTAGACCATATGCGGCAGTGTGTTCTGGGAAATTTGTCGATGATTCAAATTCATTTTGCACATCTATAGGTCCAGACTTAAATTATCTCGTTCTGTTCTGAGCAGTCTGTTATGATGATCAGTGAAAGTTTCTTGAACTTATGTGGACTGAGTAGACACCCTCTCCATCGTCTATTTCATAGTAAGAAGCATGAAACCTTGCATACATCTCATAGGCTAGACTGTATACATTTTCATTCTACTGCAGATGTAACTTGTCATATGGGTAGAATTCTGAATTGAGTTAGACTTTGGCATAAGTAAACTTCCAGATGTCATACACGGTGGAATCATTTGCTATGTGACCTCTCCTATCAGTCTGAAACGCAAGTATGATGAATCTAGGTGTCGCTAAATGGGAGGAGATTTTAATAGCCCATGTCTGTCTGCTCGCAGTCAGTGACACTGGATACTCGAAAACCTCCCACGAGTGAAATGTCAGTGACAGAAATGTACTAGAATTCAAGACTTTTAAAAGCTTCAAACGCTCCTTTTCTGAGACACTGATGTGAGACATTTTTCATATTATCTTGCTGATTGTCACCATATTCTCCTCTTGAGCTCCTTGAATGTATGAGTTATTGTGGGCACTATGCACCAGAATGAGTCCCTTTTTAGTGTTCATAATAATCTGTCTCATGTCCTCAAGGTATCCCATAAGCATTTTTAGAAGTATGCATGCAGTAAATCGCTTGTACTCTGCAACTGTTCTATCCTCTGGACCGTCTATGAACCATCCCGCATTTTCTAAACTAAGCGAATCCTATCGCTTGGAACAGGAATGCTAAAACATTATGTGTAAGCTTGGATCCCACTGTATCACTGCCGTCGGTTTTCTTGAATAACCCCTGTAGATATATGAAACTCTTGCGTAGAAGGGTGAGTGCGTTCTGGTGCTGGATGGCAATCCTGATTTCATAGTTCTTGTTAAATGTGGTTGAAGCGCAAGGTTTATGAGAGAAGTATTCCTGACGTATAATTCTCTCATCCTACCCTGCTTGATTGGTTATATTGAGTGAGGACGTCATTGTGAGGTTTCAGGCCAACTGATTTAAGAAACTTGTAGTTCGCACATGTTATCACTTTGCTGCATGGTAGCGAAGTGGCATGCTGTGGATTACGTGCACTTGTTATATACCGTACTTCCATCCTGCCTTAGATGTAATCGTACAATGATTTCCTGACCTCGAAAGACAATAAGTTGATTATTCTCGTCCACAATACGCAGCTTCAAATAGTCCAATGTCTGAGCTGTCACTGGAAGGCATATTGCATTGGCAGGGGTCTCAACAACCTTATCCCCCGTTGCAACTGAGGGGAAGAATCCGTAAGTAGTGTGAATCAGACTATCATAGAGATAGGAGTTTGTTGCAGTGTTACACTCAACTCGGATTGTGCTGACGGGAAGTATGTCCACAGTCTGACCTGACTTGTAAAATTTACATGGATACTTCTTCAAAACTTGCCCTTTTGTGAAAACCAGCAGGCGCCCTTTTGTACGTTTATGGTTAAAGTCAATCGCTGCATTTACAGTCCTCATTTATGATTTAAGTTCATTGATGCTTGTACATAATTCAATACCTTTTCCACTGTTTTCAGACTTCGTTTGAATCGCCAATATCGTATGCATCCGATTCTGTTTCCACAATATCTTTGACACCATTAATATCCAGGTGCAGTTTGTTGTTAGTCTCAGTGATATTTGGGATGCTGTTGTACGTCTCCAGTCCAGTCAATGCAATACTCCATTCCCCAACGCTCAAATCAATTGGCGGGACGTAATTTGCACGCAATACAGATGATCGTTCTTTTAACGGCAATGTGTACGACGTTGCATCTGAACCTAAACTAATGAAGGAATGTTTAAAGCTCCTCCTTACAGCATGCTGTTTCTTCTTCTTTGTGAACGTCAAGAGAAACATGATGCATAGATGTCCACAGTGGTGTGTATTAAAGTCCTGAGAGCGTCGATAATTATAGAGGACACGTCTTCTGTGAGTGTAGTATCGCTGTAATTCTTCTGGCGGTTGCAGGTCACCAAATGACTCGAAATAGTAAACGGTATCAGCATTTTTCATAACATACGATACCCAGTGGGTGCTGGGGCCTCCAGCAACATCTAAATTCACAATGTCGCGTTCCCCAGTTTTCCACATAGTCTTCGGTAATATATCCCGCAAAAACACAGTACGGAATCTTGGTAGCTTGAATTTCTCTCTAACTTAAGAAGAATTGTATTTGTGAGTGGGCGGTCGGGTGGGACCGCTAACGGGCTTCTTTTCATTTACGAATAGACTAAGCCCTTTCCTGTACAGTTTCAAGTATAGTCCTTTTCCGATGGTTGTGGCTTCCATCATGCGTTTATGTCTTCTTGCCTCTTCTAACTGTGCTTGGGAGTTTTGCGAGTTCTTGACCGTTCGAGCGATAGCTGCAGCACCACCAGCGAGGAACCTACCGCCAAGAGTGCGGAGAGGGTCGGGATGAGAAATGGAATTAAACCGCCAGATGTCTTGGGTATTTGTAGAACTTGAGGTGATGTAATCGATCCGCTTCTTCATCTCCTACTTTCCGCATCTTTCTGCTTCAGAGCGTTTTTAGCTGCATACATTGCTGTCAGGATACAGTTCTTCAAACACTCCCGCTTCCCGCCTTTGTCCTTCGTCTTCTTGTTTAGTGCACAACGTGAAGATTCATAACTCGCTTGAATTTTATCACTCCTAATCCCTTCATAACTTTTCCAATCATGCTTTTATCAACTGCAAATGCTGCGATGCGTTGACCTATACCAATATCCTTTCTCCTCCGTATTGACTTAGCCTCACCAGCTAAAATCCTTCAGTTACAGCGTGTGCAATGTCGTGTTCCATACTCGCTTCGTCGAACAGATTAGCCCCCTTATCACCTCGTGCCAAGCGTTCTTCAAGCTTTGTCCCAGGTCCTCAGTAGTTATACCCAGGGAAGTGTAATTCCACTGGCAGTTTGTCTAGAATACCATAACCTCCTCTAAAGCGTCTCCTAGCACGCATGTTAAGCTACTGCGGTGGTTGTGGACTATGCATGCCCTTTATATAGCAAATCATCTGCATCAATCCAGCTCTTTTGTGTAGCACGAAAACCAAGCAATTTCACTAGTTCTTTATTTCCCCGACGTCTTATGACTCTCTCCACGAGAAAAACATCCGGTTCTGAGCTTTTCTGCAACTCCTCGGTGTAGAAGCAGCCTGCAATTTCTTCACCCTCACTGTCCTTCAATATATAAGGTCTGGGATTCGTTCTTTGCACCTTTGAAACTGTAAATATCTCAGTAGACCAGCGGCTGGATGATTTCTCAAATGCCGTCTTGTATTTTGAGATACGCACCGAATCCCTTGTATTAAATATCTGTCTGCGTGGATCCAGCATTTTAATGCGATAGTACACCGTATCCCAGAGTCAATTATCACGAACATCGATTGGCCTCATTTTTATAGTGGTATGTTTGGTTCGGTTATACTGAGCAACTATTTCAGGGAGGATATCTCTCCATTTGTATGAACCGCGAAGGTTAAAACCCATCCACATTCGACCTTTTATTGTTCTGTTCAGACGTCCCACGATACTTGCCTTCAGGTGAGTGAATTTGAGTACAGATGTATTCCGTACCGTTGCATCACGGTCTTGAAATACCTATTGTAGAACTCCCCATCGTGATTTGATCTAGCATCGATTCGTCCCTGTTTGTAGTGAACGCTCCAAAACATCCACAATTCTACCAGTTTTTGTTCTGACTGGTAATGCCCAGGCAGGTTTGGAGTATGTATCAATAACCACTAAAATATATTTGAATCCATTATTCTCATGTCAATATTCCCTCATATCAAGATCAGCTTGCTCTATGTCATCCAAACATTTAATCAAAACACGCCTATGAGGGTATGTTTTGCGTACTGGTTTGTGCAGTTCTCGAACTACTGTCTCCATACTTATTCGATGATACCTCTCTCTCTCCCTCTCTCTAAGCTCAGAGATTATTAAAACAACCTCATTCGAATGAGCTGTATTACCTGCAGCAGCTGATGCCATGAGCAGCTGTAGTCGATCTATCAGCTCGTTGGGGCAGTCACAATATATATACTGCGGGATTCTGTTGTTCATTGCTTTATGCTCAATCTCGATACCATCATCTGCTGCTGCTGCTATTGTTGTTGTTTTCGCCTCCAAGTATTGGTTTTATAATAGTTTTATGTTTCTTGTTGGTCATGCTTTTCGTGATCTTATGTACACCAGTCATGTGCGGTATTTCACGGTACGTTTCCCTATCATTAACTGAATAATTTGTAGGTTCCTTTGGTAAGTCATAGGAAAATAAGATTCATTAAACCGGGTGTTCTCTCAAACCGCTATCACCAATATGTATTGTATCATCAGTTACAGTTATAGGATGCGTACCCAACATGTAGGGTTTTGCCCTGCTAACGCCGAATGTTGTATCTGACTGGGAGTGTGACAGATAATGAATTCGTCAATGGCTACACTCTCGTGGTCTTGTGTTTTTGTTTTTGCTGAGTGCTGTCGAAGAGATTCAGTAACCGGCTTAAAGGTCTCTCTTAGTGTTTGCTGTCGATCCATATGCCATAACCTCAGCAACCGTAATTTCTCACAAACTAATTTTCGCGCTTGAATCACTTTCCGCTTCGTCTACATCTAGGTGTATACGTATCAGACATCTCCACAGCGTGAGGCTTTATAGATGCAGTGATTTTCTTCTTCCTCTTACTGTTCTCCTGCTCCCCCTACTCAACAACAAGGAACTCTACATCTATTTTCCCTTGAATAGCCTCGAGCTTTTCAGTTAAGTCGGTTACTTTCTTACTGACCTCATTTACTAGCTCATTTAACGCATTCATAATTCTGAGAAGAGTTTGGTAATAGATCTCAAGCTCCCTGCACATACCTGCAACTTTATGAGCAATAGCCTGAATTTTCGCGTCCGTGGACAGGCGAATGTTCTGTCTGTGTACACCCATTATCTCGGGTTGAGAGGTAGACATACGCGCGAATTTATCCATGGTGTAAGTAGACTGATGTACTAACCTCTTCCGGCCGGTGTGACAGAGCGGTTCTAGGCGCTTCAGTCTGGAACCAAGCGACCGCTACGGACGCAGGTATGAATCCTGCCTCGGGCATGTATGTGTGTGCTGTCCTGAGGTTAGTTAGGTTTAAGTAGTTCTAAGGTATAGCGGACTCATGACCTCAGATGTTAAGTCCCATAGTGCTCAGAGCCATTTGAACCATTTTTTTACTAACCTCTCTTGCTGTGCTATATACATGCAAAAACTCTTGGAAGCTTCGCCTGTATCTACCATCACTCAGTTTTATTATTTTATCGATAACGAGAAACCCATACTGTGAATGATTCCAGTAATCAGCCCATATCCTTACAAAATCATTAAACGACATCTCAGTTCCGACATGTGCTTGGTAAATGTGTTTTAAATTTAGATTGTGTTGTTTGAAGGCTATAATGAGGTTTGCATTATTCCTAACCAACTGTTTCGTGATTCTGGAATATGTGTGACTTAGATAAAATACATCAGCACCTATATGAAGACCGAAACAGAAATATTTTCGAATTTGATCTTGGTTTTCCACAGCAACATCGTCAAATATGAAGACAGTGCTTGGCTTTGCTTTTTCAGGTGGATGGATATCACTGATTTCGCTGAATGTCATGTATGCTACATCATCTACACTGCGCAATATCTCCTCCAATAGCTGGTACTGGGTTGAAACAGTGTTTTTGGGAAGACACAAACATGCTCAAATTGGACTCCCTCTACATGTGTTAGCAGAGTCATGAGGACATTAGTCTTCCCACAATTGGATGGACTTACAATAATTGCTCGTATATTATCAGAAGGAGAATTCCGTTCTTCTTCTTCTTCATGTCTTCTTTTGCATCTTCACAGGATCAGTAACCGACGACAAAGTCCTTATGATGAGGGTGTTTCACCCACCCTGCCATGATACTAACTACATTAGGTACCGATAAGTAGTTGACATATATAGGAAAATACACTTGAAAGGATTATAATAGAATGTATAGCCACGAAAGCTCCATCACTTAACCGACTGGGCTATATTGACTACACAGAGAGACTAGCTGTATATATATTTTACCACTGAAGAGTAACTTCATCAATCATCATCTCAGTAACTGATATAGCATGGAAAAAATATTAATAATTGTATTACGTTGATGATAATGAGAGGGGTATGAAATAAAACACAAACACAGTTTGAGATTATATATACATTAATTAATTATGTATTTAAATATCATACATAGGCTGCAGTATTTCAGGAATATGATTACAATCTGTATGTATCTTCTTCTTCGCACCTGTGCAGTACTTGCGAAATAAAGCTTTTTGACATGCAATAAATTCAGTGCATATCTTCCTCAAGCCAATAGACGCCTCTCAGTACTCATGTTTTTCGCACACACATTTAATCTGTTTCTCTCTTGGTTAAGGGTTCATGTGCAAAACAAAGGTGCTGCTTCAGATCATCAACATGTACACTACACACATGTAGAGAGTTTACAACATCACTGTACGCAGAGTCTATGCTTG
Source organism: Schistocerca serialis cubense (assembly GCF_023864345.2). Classification (NCBI taxonomy): domain Eukaryota; kingdom Metazoa; phylum Arthropoda; class Insecta; order Orthoptera; family Acrididae; genus Schistocerca; species Schistocerca serialis. Next base: position 338,110,958 of record NC_064641.1, on the reverse strand, counting down.
GCAACTAGCAGTTCAGTCTGTCCACTGCAAGATGTAGTGCAGTTTCCAGACCGTATAGCTTCATAACTAAGGCATGTCTTAGATAAACACAGTTGTCACCTGATTTCACACATAATGTGCAGTCATCATACACTGTTGTAACAGAAAGTGTCACACCAGGAAGGTAAATGTCTGGGAGAGAACGAGTTGGATGATACTCGGTATCGATCTAATGCTTGATGTAGCACTCTGCACGACATACTTCACACTATGACACATATCGACACATTTTCAGTTTCCATTCTCACATGTAAGCCCCACACATAATGTGCTTCTATACTAACATTTACACATTTCGTTCCACTGGGACTTAAATTATATGTGGGGGTGAAAAACATAGGTGCACTCGACGATTCTTATCCACAGTATCTGCACTCTGTGGTTGCACTATCACAGGGATGTTCTGCTAGGATAGGTCGTATGTTAGTGACCAGTACTTTCCCCCATCTTGATGTTCTTTAAGACCACCAGCAGTGTTCAATGTGTCAGGGGCAGATCGCATGTCCTCATCACACAAATCAATGAGTGGGACGGACAACAGCAGCATCTTGTCATGCTCCAGCAAGTGGGCTTTGAGTGTCACAGGATCCCACAAGGCCACTATTGGTTCGAACACATTGGAGGTTGTTGCCGCCATCGATCTAGAGGCAGCTGCAGGTCCCAACAAGATGGCAGTCGAGGTTGCTGAAGGTTTGGACTTGGCAGAGATAGGCATGTTGGCACTTAACCCTGCTGGCTTGGATGTGTCGAGGGCTACTGATGAAAAAAGGTGAGGAAGCATTAGACATAGATGAATATGAGGAAAGAATGAATAATAATAGTAATAACAATAATGCTAACCACAGAGAGGGAGATGTGATGTGGTGTACTTACTATCTCATTTCCTCCCGTTTTGCAGGGCCATGTTGGATTGTGGCTGCTGTTGATGCTTCATGGTTCTTCTTCTTCTTCTTCTGCTGTTGCTGCTGACTGGCTGAGCAAGACTGAGGACCAAGAGCTGCAGAGTCTCCGCTATATTCCCTCTAATGATGTCACCAGATGCTGCCATCCTACTGGCTGAAATCTAACAGGTGACAGAATTAAGAGCACTTATTGATTCCCGCTATTTTCCCACACCATTTTGGATTAGATCGGAACAGACTACAGTGCACTATGGTACTGTGTACTAGACCATTTGGACCTCATGGCGAACACACTTTTTAAATAAATAGGGCATGCAAAATAATAAAGACTTATGTCCAGCACAGGTCGAGTCCTTTCCTATGAGTCCCTAGGAGCATGTGGCGGTCGGATAACTTAGGTTATTTTAGATTTTCTTAGATTAGTAGAGGTGTGTTGCATTATCCTGATGGAATTTGAATTTTCCACCATTTTTCTGAGGGAGGGGTGGGGAGGGGGGTTAGGTTAGTGGAGGTAGCCCAATTACCTTTTCTTTCCCTCCATTTTCTTAAGTTAGTAGATATGCCCCAATTGACTTATTTTACTGCCAAATTTCAAACTTGGCTCCAGTTCATAGGATGAGATGGCGGCCTGATAAGTTAGTGGAGGCAGCCCAATTGACCTAGCTTCCCACCATTTCCTTAGGTTAGTAGAGGTGACCGTCAGTTGTTGTATTATCCTGATGGAATTTGAACTTCCCGCCATTTTTCTGGGGGAAGGGAGGGGGGTTTAAGTTTCAGGAGGTACCACAATTGCTCTTCTTCATGGCAAAATCCAGCACCTTGGATGACATCATCAGGTGACATCACAGCCGCCATCTTGGTTAACAGTACTTTGGAATGGAATCGACTTTGTGGTTGGTGACGTCATCGTCACCATCTTGGATGACGTCATCGCCACCATCTTGGATGACGGTGCTTTGGAATGGAATAGGCTTTGTCCCAGTACTTACATCCAGTTTTCGTGGGGCAGGCCAATACCCAGCTTAATGCCTGGTTGTCTGCCTCCAAGTTGAAATGTCTATGTTCTAGGTAGAAACTAAACCTTTCTAAAGTGAAGAGTACTGCCATTGCTTCCCACTTGTACACACAATGTTTTAACTCGGCAGGCGAGAGTGTCCTAGAAGTGTATGATATCAGACAATGTTCATCTTCATCCTCCTGGAACAACACAGCTGTCACCTCAGAATTACACACGTCTGCCTCAACAATAAAACACTTATCAAAATCTGGTACAGCCAACATGGGTGGATTGGCTAAGGCCTCCTTTATAGCATCAAATGCAGAGTGCTGGGATTCACCTCACTGAAAATCCCTGGTCTTCCACCAAAGTTGGTTTAGTGGAGCAGCTAACTGCGCAAAATGGGGCATACATTTTTGGAAAAAATCAGCCATCCCTCTAAATCAGGCAACTCCCTTCTTAGTCATAGGAGGCGGAAACTTATGCAGATTCCTCGTTCGCCCCTGGTCACTCCTCTCGCACACTGCTGAGACCAAATGACCCAAGAATGAAATCTCCTTGTGTGCCAGACTTATCTTAGAAGACTTGTCCATGAGCCTAGCTTCCCACAAGCGGAGTAAGACTTTCTCCAAATGCTGAAGGGCTCCTCAAATGTGAGACTATATACTACTACATCATCAAGGTAATTATAAACAAATTTGTACTTGACATCCCCCAAAATGTTATGTAGCAGCTGAGACAGGACTGCTGCGCCTGTGGAATACCCAAATGGCACCAAATTAAACTAATAAGGTTGCAGTCGGTGCTAAACACAGTGACTGGTTTAGACTCTTCAGATAATGGAGTCTAGTAGTATGGGTAGTTGAGGTCCAGGATGGTAAAGACCTTTGCCCTGCAAATTAGGTAAAACAGTGGTGCAAGTCGGGCAACTGCACTGACTCCAAACAATCTTATGGTTTAATCGTCTGTAGTCCACTACCAGGCGATACCCAGCCTCTGCCTTAGGCACCTAAAACATCAGAGAAGCATAAGGAGAAGTCGACCTCCTGATCACTCCTCCATCCAGCACCGTATCAACTAACTGGCGCAATGCCTCCATCTTCGGCGGTGACAGTCTGTACGGTGGTTGTCGAACTGGCACATCGTCAGTCAAGCGGATATGGTAACGAATTTTATGCGTCACAACGAGTTTATTAGTAAGCACATGAGGAAAACGACTCAGAAGCACCAATAATTCCTCTGCCTGACTACGTCGCAAATGACTGAGCCCAAATTCAGAATCCTGAACAGATATATTGTTTACCCCAGCCTGCCCCTGGCATGGACACAAACTAAACTTCCTCGCAGGAGCGAACCGAGAATGAAATATCCTACTGGCTTAATCTTACACCAAACCCATCCGTTGTATCTAATTGCAGCCGAATAACAAGTTAACAAATAAATCGGCCACGAAAACACCTGTATCGATACACTTCCCTAGCAACAGTCTATGGGGGCAACCTTTGCCGATTAACGCACGACATCCCTCTGGGTTCGGTTGCAAGGGAGGTAGCTTACGTACTGAAGGATACTTCTGATAATATTCATGGTCTAACAAGGACACACTACTGCAAGAATCTGTTAACACAAAGACTGGTTCACGGTTCAAGGTGCCGCACATGAATGGCAACAACTGGCTACCATCTGTTCTTATGCGATTACATCACTTCATCGGATGCTCCTGACTAAACGTGTATCTGTTCCTTAACCGTCAGCTACTCGGGCGCGGTTTCCGTCTCTGCAGGCAAACGCACACCAAATGATCGAAACTCCCACAACGAAAACGGCTCCTATTCCCATTATTTATCTTTCCTTCAATACGATCAGGTTGCAACTAGGTAGTTATAGGATCCACCTGTTGCACACTGGCTCTCTTACTATCAGCAAAACGGAGCCCCTCGATCTGTTAAACCAGGGTCTCAATTTCACTAAGGGAAGTTGGCTTAGGGCAAACATAACCCACAACCTGTCTTCCGGTCTGATGCCCTGCAATAAACTCTCTATTACGGGCCATCGATGGTCCAACTCGGGACTCCAGTTGGCAGAGATGAACCTGGAAACCACCACGCCGTTTCTTATCAGGAGGCTGAGCAAGTTCAATAGCGTCAAGGGGCAGTGCAGAGTGATACAATCGTATTCGGACGTATTCCTTTATTCAGCTAATTTACTGAAGCGTAATGTCAGCATGCCGACCGTGCGCTGTTCCGCGAATTGGGCCGTCTCAACAATCCTGCGCTGCCACACCACTGCTGTGTTCATGAAGGCCGCCCGACGATTGAAGTCAGCCGTGCTCGCCAGGTCGTCATCCGCCGAGGCATAGCTACTGGCACCGCTCTACCCGCGCTTTCCTGGACGCTGTGCCGCAACTTGCTGCTGGTGGTGCTTGCCGGATGGCAATACCCGGCGCCGTATCTAACGCTATTTCGGCACTGCACCTCCCGCAGCGTTCGCCTCGCCCGGACCCCGGTACGCCAGGTGGAAAGCAAACGTGGCCTATCCTGGACCCGCTGCAGACCTCTGTCAATGACCTCCTTCAAGCAGACCGTGCAGTCACCAAGTACCCGGCTGCCATTCTGTCCCACCTCAGTGTTGTGTCCCCGGAGGCAGAATACAGCCTGAACAAGTACATAGAAACAAATTACAGGTTTACAAAGAATATTTACAACATAGCTGCCAGACTGCCCCCTATAAGCGTAGACCAGCACAGGTCCGACTCAACTCTCAATTGATCTGGCACACCCCTCAAGCTAACAGTGCCTGTCTATTTATACTGCTTTTCCCCTCGCTTCCGACGTAGTGTCAGAGAGAGACAGAAACTATGGCAGGGGTATATTGCCGTACGTCAGCCACTTACACATCGCCACTCGCGACTCTGGCCTACTGCCTCGCCTCATACATCGCAGTAACTTAAAGCAAACGCAGAAGTTCCCTGCCTCGCTGTTCTCCACTCCAAACAAATCGTACGTGCAATACGCCGCTGCAGCTCCGCACCATGTTTACCCTGTCTGGTCTACTGGCTGCCTACTATTACCATACACTGCCTGCGGTCCCAGACTTCATCGCCCAACCGCGCCTTTACAGAATTTTTAACAAAATTACCCTTTCCTACGTCTAAGACTAATACTAGCGCAGTACAACTCCCTCATTTCAACAAGATTCGTCACGAATCGAAATATAACAGCAATAGCCTGTGGCTGCATAAACATAGCTTGTTCACAAAACTTATGTGCTACAGACTAAAACTAACGAGAACATGAAAACATTAACGCTACCCCTATACACTATTTACAATGATTACCCATGCTGTAGGCGCCTGATGTGTTTGCACCTCCTCTACTGGTGCACGTTTCCACACTGTCCACAAAGCTATACTCAAGAAAAGCCGGCCGGTGTGGCCGTGCGGTTCTAGGCGCTTCAGTTGGGAACCGCGCGACCGCTACGGTCGCAGGTTCGAATCCTGCCTTCGGCATGGATGTGCATGATGTCCTTAGGTTAGTTAGATTTAAGTAGTTCCAAGCTCTAGGGGACTGTTGACCTAAGAAGCTAAGTCCCATAGTGGTCAGAGCCATTTGAACCTATCCAATTTCGCATGTACTTCTATCCGAAAAAATCTGCCCGATTATGGCAAATCATCGCTTGTCCTTGCGTACAATGCTCTAACTCCGCCAATGGTAGTACCCTGTGAGCTTCTCTGTTCGTCGAAATAAAAAGTACGTCTTGCGTCCTAATCTGCACCCATTTCCCAGTCTCCTTCCATTTCGCTGGGTACGGATGCATAGTGTAACACTCATAACGTAAATCAACTCCGACTATTGGAAAATTGGCATCGATGTGAACTCGCGCCCCATCCGTCCTCACCTGTACTACACACATGAAAGAATACTGGTATAGTGGCCCATGTTACTTCCACTGCAAGTTACTACAACATCGTACGACATCCTCAAAAAATTCCCGATAGAACACTCCACCCCTATCGAACTCTCTGCAAATAGTCTCCGCCATACAGTGACAAAACTGAAACAACAAACAAGAAAAACGCAACTATAATCTGACCGACCAAAACAAAAAAACGCAAACTATCCCTTGATACAAAAACACAAAATGTAGACATGCCATACAATACTACACATATAATAGTTTACTCCCTCCGTGGCCATAACGCATACGGAACGTTATGCGTCCCCTGTTGTCCCTCCGCCGTTACCTTCTTCTTCAATTTCATTTGCCTGGCTTCAGCAACTGGGTCACTTCCTTGTAATTGACGTAATCCGACCACCATTCCTTTAAAAGGCTTTAATCTACTGACGTGGATAACAGATGTTTTTGTTGGCAGCTGCGCTTTAACATTTACAGGTGAAGTCATCTCCATGACCTGGTATGGTCCGTGGTACCTCGTCAAGAATTTTTTCGTCTTTCCCTTAGGCGTCTATGGATTCGTGCCCAGTACCCATTGACCTATTCTGTACTGTGGTAAAGGTCTCAACCGTTTATTCTGATCTTCCTGCTGCCTTTCCAACGCTTTCGTATTTGCCTTCTGCACCCTCTTCCAGACTTCCCATTTTGTCCGTACAAATTTCCTCACTGCATCCCCTTTATCTCCCGATTTCGGACATGGAACGTCAAACAATGATGGCATCTTTCTTCCATAGAACACCTCGAACGGCGACATTCCGCCCCCCAGATGTGTTTTGGTGGTATAACTCGGTACCACGTATGGAAGATAAACGTCCCATTTATCATGGTTTCCATTCACATAATAACTCAGCATTTCTGAAATGGTCTTATGTACTCGCTCCCTTCTCCCATTCGCCTGCGGATAAAATTGACTGCTCTGTAAATGTCTAATTCTCAATAACCGACACAACTCTGTCATTGATTTGGACATGAAGTTCGTTCCCGGATCCGTAATTATGATATCAGACACAATAAACTTCAATAACCAGTTATCGACTAAAGTTTGTGCCACTGTACTTGACTGTTGGTCTGGTATTGCGACCATGGTTAAAAACCGCGAAAAATGATCAATTATATTTGAAACGTAACGATTCCCTGCTGGTGTTTTGTTATATGGCTCGCAGATATCTAACCCGATAAACTCGAAAGGTTTCGAAGCCTCTGACATCAGTTGCAATGGAATTCTTGAGCGCGTTACATCTGCTCGCTGCGCACATGGTACACAGTGTGCTACGTATTGTTCCACATCCCTTCTCCGAGGGCGCCATCAAAATCGTTCCGCTACTCGTCTTTCCGTTGCTCGACGACCCCCATGCCCTGAAAGCATATGATCATGGGCCTGCTTTAAGACTTCCTCTGTCAAACTCTTTGGTACCACTACCTGTGGTCCACACCCGGTAACTCTACACAACAAATATCCCTCCACAATAATATGTGGTTGCGGTCTAAAACCCTGGTACTCCTCAATCTCTGATTGTGCACATGAGCTTAAACTAAATATTGGTACTTTTATAATTGTAGCCATTATAGGTCCCCATTGAGAAATTTTCAACTGCTTTTGAAAAACTTGGATTCTTTGTTGTGCTACCTGGCAGACAAAGGAAAGCAAATTATTGTTTTTGGGGATTTCAATGTAGATTTTCTGAAAGAGTCAGATAGAAAGCTGGACCCTGAAGTATTACTTGGTTCTTTCAATCTGACATCAGTTGTTGATTTTCCTACTCGAGTGGTGAAGGAGAGCAGCACATTGATAGATAACGTTTCCATAGACCAAGATAAAGTCAATCAAATAAAAACTTTTCCTGTTCAGAATGGTCTGTCTGATCATGATATGCAGCTAGTACCAGTATATAATATAGCTCCATACAGTAATGTGAAACAGTCCTCCTAAGTAGAGCGCTCCATTAACGATTTAACACTTCAAAATCTGAGAGAAAGCTTGCAGCAGTTAGACTGAGATGAGGAGTACATGGAACATTATGCTGATTTAAAGTTTAACGTATTTCATGATACCTTGGTGAATATATCTGAAAACAGTGAAATATAATTGTAAGAAACCATATAGAGAGCCATGGCTTACTAAAGGGTTAAAAATATCTTGTAAACAGAAAAGGGAAGTGTATCTTATAGCTAGGAGGAGTTATGATCCCGAAACAATGAAACATTATAAAAACTACTGCACTGTATTAAGAAAAGTTAATAAAACGTCCAGAAGTATGTGCATTATGTCTGAGATTAGCAAATCTGATAATAAAATTAAAACAATTTTCAATATTGTGAAAAGTGAAACAGGGCAACCAAGAGCACAGGAAGACTGTATTTCTATCAGAGACGTTGAAAAGTTTGTTAATAAGAAGTCAGAAGTAGAAAACATTTTTAATAATCATTTTTCAAGTGTTGTAGAGAAAATAGTTTCCAGCTAATGATTAGAAAATGCAGGGAAGTATATGGAAGAGGCAGTACCTACGCAATTTGATAAAATTGAAATTCAACCCACCTCTCCTACTGAAATAAGGAAAATAATAAATTCACTCAAAAGTAAAAGCTCACATGGAATTGATGGCATTTCCAACAGAGTACTAAAAGCTTGTTCCCAACAAATAAGTAGGATTCTCAGCCACATATGTAGTAGCTCACTGAAACAGGGAATTTTTCAGATGGACTGAAATATGCTACTGTTAAACCAATGCATAAAAAAGGAGATAGATCTGATGCTAACAATTACCAAACAATCTCACTTCTGACAACGTTATCCAAAATTCTTCAAAAAGTAATGTATTAACAGTAGCATCACATATTTGTAAAGATGAAGTACTAACAAAATGTCAGTTTGGTTTTCAGAGAGGCTTTTCAAAAGAAAATACTATATATGCTTTCACCGGTTAAATAATAAATGGAATGAATAACTGAACATCACCTGTTCGGATATTTTGTGATCTCTCAAAGGCTTTTCATTGTGTGAATCATGAAATTCTTCTAGATAAGCTTAAGTATAGTGGTATGAGTGGAACAGTGCACAAATGGTTCAATTCATACTCAACTGGAAGAATGCTGAAGGTTGAAATTAACAGTACAGATACTCTACAAAAACCAGCAGAGACCTCTAGCTGGGGAGGTGGAGGTAACAAGAATGGTGTCCAACAGGGTTCAGTCTTGGGTCGCTTATTGTTCTTAATATATATTAACGACTTGCCACTCTGTATTCCTGAAGATGCAAAATTAGTTCCTTTTGCTGATGACCCAAGTATTGTAGTCACACCCAAAGCAAGAATCAGTTGACGAAATTGCAAATAATGTTTTTTTCAGGAAACTATGAAGTGCTTCTCTGCAAATGGACTCTCACTAAATTTTGAGAAAAAACAGTTTATACAATTCTGCACAGTAAATGGCATAACACCATTGATAAATATAGACTATGAACGGAAGTCGGTTGCTAAGGTAGAATACCGAAAATTTCTGGCTGTGTGCATTGAAGAGAAATTGAATTGGAAGAAACACATCGATGATCTGCTGGAAAAGTTTGGTTTAGCTGCTTATGCTATTAGGGTTATTGCCAATTTTGGTGATAAACGTATCAGTAAATTAGCCTACCATGCCTATTTTCATTCACTGCTTTTATGTGGCATCATATTTTGGGGCATTTCATCATTAAGAGAGAAAGTGTTCATTGTACAATAGCGTGCAATCAGAATATTAGCTGGAGAACACGAAAGATCACCTTGCAGACATTTACTTAAGGAAGTCGGGATATGCACAGTACCTTCGCAATACATATATTCACTTATAAAATTTGTCATTAATAACCCATCCAAATTCAAAATTAACAGCGTAGTACATAGCTACAACACTAGAAGAAAGGATGATATTCAATATTCTGGATTAAATCTCACTTTGGCACTGAAAGGGGTGAATTATGCTGTCACAAAAGTCTTTGGTCATTTGTCAAATAGTATTAAAAGTCTGAGAGATAGCCAACCAGCATTTAAAAGCAAATTAAAAGAATTTCTGAATGACAACTCCTTCTACTCAACACATGAGTTGTTAGATATGAAGTAGTAACTGTAAAAAAAATTTATTAATTATTTTGTGTAGAGAAAACTTTTGTTAAAGTGACAAGTTCCACATAATTACGAAATGTCGCATTCATGATCTATGGAACAAGGATTAATGTATGTATGTATGTATGTACGTATGTATGTATGTATCTATGTGCCCTCTGCCATTCCCCGACATTCTTACCCATTACTTCTAATGCGTCTAACTTGCGACTTAATGCATCTACATTCCCGTGTTTCTTCCCTGGCTTATGAATTACTTCAAAGTCAAACTCACTTAATTTTAGAGCCCACTGTGTTAACCGACTAGAAGGATCCTTTAATTGCAATAACCATCTCAACTTCGCATGATCTGTAACGACCTTGAACTTCCTACGATACAGGTAACAACGAAAATATGTTACTCCATATATTACAGCCAACATCTCCTTTTCCGTTGTCGACTAATTCCGCTCTGCCCTAGTTAACTGTCAGGAAGCAAACGCCACCGGATGCTCCTGTTCCTTTACCATTTGCCCCAGAACACATCCTACTGCACCATTTGATGCGTCAAATGTGTGGTGTCACCGCCAGACACCACACTTGCTAGGTGGTAGCTTTAAATCGGCCGCGGTCCATTTAGTACATGTCGGACCCGCGTGTCGCCACTGTGTGATCGCAGACCGAGCGCCACCACAAGGCAGGTCTCGAGATACGGTATAGCACTCGCCCCAGTTGTACGGACGACATTGCTAGCGACTGTACTGACGAAGTCTTTCTCTCATTTGCCGAGAGACAGTTAGAATAGCCTTCAGCTAAGTCAATGGCTACGACCTAGCAAGGCGCCATTAACCATTTTAAGATAGAGTCTCACTTGTATCATCAAGGAATGCTGTATTCAAATGAAGGATTAACAGTTAAGTATTATAGCAGCTACGTACTTTTCTTGCTACCATTCATTACGTATCCTCTTTGAGACTTCTCTTTAGCCAACGTGAGATTACGCGTGCCTTTCGGCTACTTCAGTGTGGCGTAGCTGTCTTGTTACGCCACAACAAAATGATAAGATGAAGTCTTCTTCAAAATTCGGAAACACCAACACCGGACCAGAAACTAATCTCATTTTTAATTCATCGAAAGCTTGCTGGCATTCCTCCGTCCGCTGAAATTTAACCCCTTTCTTTAAAAGCTTTGTTAACGGCTCGGCTATCTTAGCAAAATCCTTTGCAAATTTACGATAATATGAACATTACCCAATATAAGATTTATATTGCTTCGTTGTACGTGGTGTCGGAAAATTTTGAACTGCCTCTGTTAACCGAGGATCAGTTTGAACCCATTGTTCACTGATTACATGACCTAAATATTTGACCTGCGTCTTCGCAAAATTACATTATTCTAAACTTAATGTTAACCGTGCCGACCGAAATCTTCTACATGTTCTGGTATTATTATTATTATTATTATTATTATTATTAGGTAGTATTCTGCCTAGTGGCAGGTCCATGTCTTCCCACGGAGAATTTCTGATACCACAGTTCCCTGTCTTTGGCTTCTTCCTTCAGTCTCTTGTATCTCCTTCCATCTTACATGTCGTCCAGATGTTGAATTCTTCTTCTTCCTCGTTCTGCGTTTCCACTGAGTTTCCCTTCGACATCATGTATGAGTCCCTCGTGTCTAAGTACATGTCCAATCCAGTTGGCCTTTCTCTGAAGAATTTTACGCAGAATACTTCTCTTCTCTCCTACTCTTCGCAGTACATCGTCATTTTTGTATGCGATCTGTCCACTTGATCTTTTCCATTCTCCTCCAGCACCCCATTTCAAAGCTCAGTAAGTATTTTTTCTCCTTCTTTCTCATGGTCCATGTCTCTGCTCCATATGGTGCAATGCTCTAAATGTAGCTGTTTATCAGTTTTTTCCTCAATGCCAAACTCAACTTGCTGGTCAGCAGAGTCCTCTTCTTGTTGAAAGCAGCTTTGGGCATGGCGATAATTGCTCGGATTTCGTTAGTGCAGTGGGGATCCTTTGTGCTAAAACTTCCCAGGTACTTGAACTGATTCACATTTTCCAGTTCCCGATTGTCAACAGTTATCTTCGAGTGTTTCTCACGTTTTGATATGCGCATCACTTTGATTTTTCAATGTTGATTTCCGTGCCGTATTTTCTTCCCGTTTTCACCAAATTGTTCATCATGTGTTGCAGCTGTCTCTGATTTTTGGCGAGCATTACCAGGTCGTCTGCATACTTGATGGTGTTTATGAGACGTCCTCCTACTTTGAAGTTTCCGCATCCTTTCAGCGCTTCTCTCGCCAGCATTTCTCCATACAGGCTGAAGAGACTTGGCGACAGACAACATCCTTGTCTCACTCCCCTTCCTATTTCCACACTGTTCGCTTCTCCATAGTTCAGTCGTACCTTTACACTTTCTCCCAGGTACAAGTTCCTTTCCAGCTGATTCCTATTTCCTTAACGATGTTCACCAATGTATTCCAATTGACTCTGTCGAAGGCAAGCGCAAACTTCTTCGTTAACGGCCAAAACTCTCTCTGACAATATCGTCCTCATGCCAATGGCGTTTCTGGTCCCTTTTCCTTTCCTGAAGCCAAACTGGTCTTCTCCCATCACTTTCTCAATTTTGTTTTCCAACGGTCTATTTAGTACTCTTGCAATGATCTTTGCCACATGTGATATCAAACTAATTGTTCTATAATCACTACAATTCTTGGCTTGCTTTTTCTTCTCAAGAGTAACCATTGTGACATCCAAAAAGTCTTCAGGCCATTCTCCAGTTTCATAGATTTTGTTTATGAGTTGTGTCAGAACTTTCAAACTTCCATTTCCGATTTCTTTAAGCAAACCCACTGGTATGTCGTCATCCCCTGTAGCTTTCCTACTCTTCATGTCCTTTATCGCCTTCTCTACTTCCCTTGTCAGTATATTGGGCCCTTTTTCATCTTGGTCAATAGCTTCCTCTGGCCCTATGTCGATGTCATCTGGGCGATGTTCTGTATCATATAGTTTCCTTACATATTCTTCCCATGTTTTCAGCGCTTCAACTTGTTCAGTAACCACTTGTCCTCTAGAATCTTCTGTTCCGAACGTCCTTACACTTTTGTTCTCTCCTTAAACCAGTTCATTCGTTTTCTGGTACATGAGGTCGTACCTTCCTCTTCTTTGTGGTTCTTCTATTTCGTCACACATTTCTTCTAAGTACTTTTCCTTCGCTTTGTCTGTTGCCCTCCTTAGGGCGTTGTTAAGTCTTCTGTGTTCTTCTTCATTTACATTTTTACACTTCCTCCTTTCCTCCATCTTCTCCAGCATCTCATTGGTGATCCAGGGTTTTCTCGCTCTCTTTGTTTCCCTCCCAACTTCACTCTTCAGAGTATTTAACAGAACCATTTTAACATTTTGCCACTGATCTTTCGCACTTGCACTTGTATTTTTGTGTCTCACTTCGTAAATTTTTTTTCTCTGACTATTCTCTTACTGCCACGTTATTCTCTCTTAGCTTTTCCAAGTCCCACCTCTGCTTTCTCCTCCTGTGCTGTCGGATATTCTTTAGCCTTGTGCTGATACCTGCAACCAAAACGTTGTGATCCGAGTCGATGTCGGCAGCCGGCATAGTCTTGGCGTCCTTCACACGGCCCCTAAACCTCTGTTTGACAAGTATGTAGTCCATCTGTTCATATCTCGTGGGCTCTCCCATGTGTACAGTTTACTCTTCTTTTTCTTGAAGCAAGTGTTTATTACCACTAAATTATTTCGGTGACAGAATTCCACTAGCATTCCTCCTCTGTTGTTTATTATTCCTAATCCATATTGCCCAACAATGTTTGCTCCATTGGCTTGTCCAACCACACTATTCCAGTCACCCATGATTATGGTACTTACTTTTCATATTCCTTCAGACTGAATGATGTCTTCTATTTCATCATATATTTTCTCCGCTTGTTAGTCTTCGTGATCTGATGTTGGCATGTACACTTGGACTATTAGTATGTCTACTTGTTTTGCACTTATTTTCACAAACATTAAACGGTCACTATAGCACACGACTTTATTCACACTTTGGACTAATTCATTTCCCATCAATATTGCTACGCCACGTTCACAACTTTTACCACCGGAATAAAACATTGTGTAATTACCTGATACTATTTCACCACTATCTGTCCACCTCACTTCACTTAAACCCATTATGTTAACTTCACATTTGTCCATTTCTCTCTTCAGATTTTCCAGTTTTCCTGCTGTTTGAAGTGTTCTCACGTTCCATGCCCCAATCCTGAAATTAAAATGTTCATCTCTTTTGATGAGACCACTTGAAATACTCCCCACCCGAAAATCCGAACGGGGCAGTAGTTTATCTCCGGAATATTTTACTCCAGGAAATGCCATCATTATCCTCCGTCTTCCAACGTTCTGGTATATTCTTCGAAAATACTATAATGTCATCTAGGTAAACCATACATGTCTCAGGCTTCAATCCCCTTAACATCCCATCTAATAATCGCTGAAAAGTTACTGGTGCATTCTTCAACGCAAACGGTATACTTATATACTGATAGTGCACCCTAGGATCAGCCCTATCCTCAAGCACTACTTCCAACTGATGATATCCACTCCGTAAATCCATCGTCGAAAAATACATTGTCCCAAATTGTCCAATGTGTCCGTGATATTCGGAATCGGATATGCTTCCGAAATGGTTTTCGCACACAGAAACCTATAATCACAGCAAAACCTATATTTCCTTGTACCATCCACCGCCTTTTTATGTACGAGAACTATATAGCTTGAATACGGACTATCGTTATGCTCTATGATTCCATCCTATAGTTGTTGTTCTATAAACTCCTCTAGCAGCGGTTGCATTTGACGTGCTTCCCTATACGGTTTCCTAAACACTGGTGTATTATCCTCCGTTGGCATGTGATGATTCGTAATCGATATTACCGGTAACCTACCCACCGTTCCGAATAAATCGCCAAATGTCAGTAACAATGCCTCGAACGTGACCCTGTCGTCTCCCTGCAAATGCTATAATTTTCCACTCAACTGCGCTGCATCGACGTTTTGCTTATGGCTCGCTTGTAAATCCTTCCTATCGAGGTCATCTTCACAAAAACCCCAATGTAGCCAATAACAACCCTTTCGACAAGCTAAAATTCGCTCTACCGAAGTTATCCATATTCCCAGCAACCTTATATTCTGCTTCCACGTAACTTGCGTGTGCTAAATTCCTTCGCACAAAACAGTGCGCATTATCCATCACCTCGTTACTCGAGAGTGGCTCCACCATGTGCAACGTCTCCTTTGGTACGTCCGTATTTATCGAAACCCACACTACCTTCCCTGTAACTGCCGGTGTGTTATCCTGCTGATAGACCTTTAACGAATCCGTTCGCAGTTTCACCCATGCAAAACATTTGTTCCACCTAGTTCCACTGTTTGTTGTCAAAAATCTTCGCACGATATTTGTCAAGAAAGTCCAGTCCGAGAATCACCGAATACCCCTCACCCACACATGGTAACTCCTCTACCTGCTCACTAAACTTAGTTCCTGCTATCACAAATTGAAGTACCGTCGAATCCAATGACTCCACTTTATTTTCCACCATCCCACGTAGCCTATAACATGGTGGCTCAAGCCGTCTCTTGTTAACCAGGTCTAGACTAATAACAGACACGTGTGCCCCCATGCCAACCCGAAACCACTGTTCGCTTCCGTTCGCCAAGCCTAATAAGCAGCATTCAGTCTCTGCACCCACAAGCGCATCACCTAGTTTCACTGGAACCATCCACCGACGGTTGAAGCAGTCCCGTTCTCGTTTAACAGCTGCTGCCACTGAGGTTCCCCCTATTTTTACTCCTGCAGTTCACTGCCTGGTGACCCATTTTCCCACATGAGTAACACCGCAACTGACGCTGACAACTGCCTCCTAGTATTCCCTACCTGGCCACAATCAAAACACTTAATTTCCACTGCCAGAACTTTATGCTCCACCCGTTGTTTCGTCGCATAATCTACATCCTCTAAGCATATGGCAATCCTTAGAGCGGCTGCAAGATCACTGGGATTCTCCATTCTCACTCGACGTGACATCTCATGCGGTACTCCCCGCAAAAACACATCTAACGCCCTGTTCTCGGCCTCCTGTAACAGCACTCTATTCGTCTCCCCATACATTGACAGTTCGAATGTTTGTGCAATCAGCTTTCGAATCCTGTCTGAGAACACCTCCACAGTCTGATTTCTTCTCATAACTAACGCACTTAATTTTTCCCGAAAAAGCCTGGCACTACTCTTTTTTTGCTAACTCTGGCGTAACCCAGCCTCAAGCTCTGCAAACGTCCCCATATTGTTCAACGTTTCATGGTACAGTACATACGACTTGGCATTCCCTATCAAGTGTAACTTGGCCACTCTCAACATTACAACATCCGACCACCCATGGGCTTCAGCTATTGTGATAATGTCATTAAGGAATACCGACAATCCTCCTGTCTTTTTCCCGAAAAGGGGTTAACCAATGCCCCAATTGCCGGGCCAAATGATCTATGACACTCCTCAACATGCAATTTACTTTCACTCCACGTCCCTTCCCCTACTTGCAATGCCTCAAATCTCCCCGTTAATTCTTCATATTTTTCTTTGTCCCTTATCCTTGCCTCCGACAATACCAGAATTGGCTCAGTTATATTGGCTACAACTTCCGCTGTAGTCACTGCCACAGCCTCTGCTGCTAGCCGTGTTTCCACAATTCTTGCTTATAGCTCTACTGTTAGTATCAATTCCATTCTGCTATTCCTAAAACTTAGTTCTTTGGCGAAACATCACCCATCTACATTCTGAACAATTACGCGCCAAATGTCCAGATCTGTTACAAATAAAACAACTCTTTGCCACCCACTTTGTAGAAGGTAATCCGTGACCTGACAGGTTACAAAAATTACATCGCTTAGGCGCAATGTCCTCATGTCCCCCATTTACGTGAATTCAGCTAAATCTACAGGTTGCTCCGGCCGTACAAAAGACACCTTCAGAAAGTCCATCCAATTGACACTTAAACCCTTGAAACACAAAAGAATGACACATAAACAGTAAATCAAACGTCACGCACCCATCTCCATCGTGCTCGTGCGAAGGTGACAGTCCTGCTTTCTTCCCTATACTGCTATGGACGAACACTTCCCGAACGACAAGACTAAACAAGAAGTGTACGGCCACGCAACCGAACACCTCAACTACCCCTCTACTCAGGCACACCTTAACGCTACTTACTCGACATGAGATGTGAGAGTGGAAATCGGGTAACAGCGTTGTAACCGGCACCACTTCTGACACCACTGTAACAGTGCGTCGATGGTCGAACCCGAGACTCCATTTGGCAGAGCTGAAGCGGGGGCCCACCGCGCCGTTTCTTGTCAGGAGGCCGAGCAAGTTCAGTAGCGTCAAGGGGGCAGTGCAGAGTTATAGAGCGGGATTTGGAAGTATTCCTTTACTCAGCTAGTTTACAGAAGCATAATGTCGGCGCGCCGCCAGCGCGATTTCCGCGAGTCCAACCGTCTCACCACTCCTGGACAGCCGACACCACTGCTGTCTTCATCAAGACCGCCCGACGATGGAAGTCAGCCGCTGTCCTCCGGTCGCCACCCGCCGAGGCTTAGCGACGGGCGCAACACTACAGCCCGTGATTCCGGAGACTGCTACAGTTCCTGGTCCCCGCCGCCCTCCACCCCGTTTGGCCTGCTCTGTACGACCATGAAACGGAGGTGGTTGTACTGGTCGACCGTGGCCTCGGCCGCTGCTTCTCCCAGGGCAGGACCGGATTCGAACCCGAGCCCTCCTCGACGCCATGCCGCAATTTGCCGCTAGTGGTGCTTGCCGGATGGCAACACTCGCCGCCGTCCCTAACGCTGTTTCAGCGCTGCTGCGCCTCCCGCAGTGTACTCCTCGCCCGAACTCCGGTACGACAGGTGGGAAGCAAACGTGATCCGTCCTGGACCCACTGCATACCGTTGTCACTGCCCTCCTTCAGGCAGACCGTGCAATCTCCACGTACCCGGCTGCCATTCCGTCCCGCCTCAGTGTTGTGTCCCTAGAGGCGGAATACAGCCCGAACAAGTACATAGAAACAAAGTACCGCTTTAAACAGAATATTTACAACATCGCTGCAGACTGGCCCCTATAAGTGTAGACCAGCACAGGTCCGACCCGACTCTCAATTAACCTGGCACACCCCTCAAGCTAGAATTGCCTGACTATTTATACTGCTATTTCGCTCCCTTCTGACATAGTGTCAGAGAGAGATAGAAACTAAGGCAGGGGTAAATTCCCATATGACAGCCGCTTACACACCGCCACTCCCGGCTCTGGCCTACTGCCTTGCCTCATACATCGCAATAACTTAAAGCAACGCTGTAGTTCCCTGCTTCGCTGTTGCTCCACTCCAAACAAATCGTACGTGCAATACGCCACTGCAGCTCCGCGCCGTGTTTACTCTGTCTGGCCTACTGACTGCCAACTATTACCACACACTGACAGCGGCCCTAGACTTCATCGCCCAACCGCGCCTTTACTGAATGTTTAACAAAATTCCTCTTTCCTATGACTAAGACTAATGCTAGCGCAGCATGTCTTCAGCTCCCGTCTCAGTTATATTTAAGTCCAGCGCGGTAATGGCGACAAGAATTTCATCAATATACTCTTCGAGGGTTTCGGTTTGACGCTGGACACGACAGAAATATTGGCCTGCCAAATCATGCTTAATGCGTAGAGTGAATTTACGTTCAATGATCTTCTGCCTCAAATCGGAAAGGCTACCCTTAACTCTCAATACTTCACAGATCCTGAATAACCCCTGCGCCATAAAATAAATCAGTTGAATAATACCTCGGTGGTGAACACATAGTGCGTCAGCATGTGTTTCCAAACGTACCAATAACCACAGCGTCTCGACAACACGTGGCAAGTGTCTATCACCTGAACGCTCAATCCCTGAATTAAAAGTAGTATAGGATTGGGTAGCTTAACAAATGTCTCGAACAATGGCTGCCCAACTTTCGTTAATTTCCCTGTCAGCACTGATTCATGAACTGGGTCTTGTACCAATGTACCACCTCTTACGCTCTTTCCCCCTACAACACTACTGCATTAAGATCGAACTGCACTGCCATAGCTCTCTGATGCAACTCGCCAGTATTGGCCTGCTGTTCCGGGCTAATCTTCAACAGCTCTATATCTCCCAATCTATTAACCCAATGAATGGGCTGGGTTTGAACTCGACTAAACTATGTACGGGAAGGGTCACTATCCCTCATAAACTCGAGATTCTCCCGCAAACCGGAAAAGGACGCAGTACACGTGGACAATACCGAACCTACCTCACCAATGCCTTCCCCAGTGAGGCACACTGGACGGTCCAAAACCCCCCGCAAATGTGCGCTCAGATCTGTCACCGTCCCATCAGTCGGCGACCCACGTATTTTAAGCTCATAAACTAGCTGCTCTCTCCTCAACTGGCTCACTCCCGGACACCCCCGGGGCTGCCGGTGACTGGCTTCATCATCCTGTAACGTAATACACCCAACAGAGATTGTTCACACAAAAAATACAAGTTAAGATAAATAACCTAATTTATCACCAGATACAACAATGGATGGTGATGCCTGACCCAGGGACCCAGAAAAACAACCACGCCCTACTACCAATGGTGTGTCAGTACAGCATGGATTGAACTTTTACACAACGACACAAGCTCAGCACAATATGCTGTGGGGTGGTAAGACTGGACCAAGTGACACATCAGGAAATCACCATCAACAGTCGCACTGAACATTTATTTGGCACAGTTAAACAAGACAAATAACAAATAAAACCATCAACACATTTTTAAAATTACCATTTCGGTAAGAGCAAGTTACTTAAAAATTTAAACACTCATAAACCATGGCACTTATGGCCTATTACACATTTAGTGCAATGAATAAAAAATTTTTTATTCAAAACTTTTATCAGCCTGAAGAACAATTTACTAAAATTAAGGGGGAAATTTAGTCTTTCGTTACTGCAGTGATTGGTATTACCAAAGTAATTCAGAGTACAGGCAACAACGAATCAGATACCATGGCACAGAACCACGTTACTTAAATGGCAAGCACCCTACAATGTAGAATATAAAATATCCACATACTGTGATTGAAGGAATTCTTGTACTTTCATTAACAGAATCAGTTTCAAACTATTTAAACAAACAATAACAACTGGCCTCTCAGTAACTTGTAAGAATTTAAAAACTCTTCATTCAGTATAAGACACGTGGCTGTCAGACACACAACGACTTCAGATAGAAACGTAACAGTTATGTTATTGCAAATCGCAGCAAAATATATCCACGGAAAATTTTATCCATGTATATCTATAGCAACCGGCCAGCTTAACTCCGTCGTGTGATACAAATAAAATAACTAGGCTGCACTTACACAAGGACCAGCCAAACTGTTTTCAATGGCGGTTAACACTGATAGTAGAAATCTACAAATAGAATGTATCAGCACTCCAGGCCGTAGTAAATGTTAATCATGACATCACATACACCTCTCACTAGAACCTTTCGTACTAAGCAAGTTGAAATTAACACAGTCGAGGACAGACTCAGTAGGAGTAGCAACGGCCGGCCAAGAAAATGAAGTCAACAACACTAAACCGACCGCAGCTCGTGGTCGTGCGATAGCGTTCTCGCTTCCCACGCCCGGGTTCCTGGGTTCGATTCCCGCCGGGGTCAGGGATTTTCTCTGCCTCGTGATGGCTGGGTGTTGTGTGATGTCCTTAGGTTAGTTAGGCTTAAGTAGTTCTAAGTTCTAGGGGACTGATGACCATAGATGTTAAGTCCCATGGTGCTCAGAGCCATTTGAACCAACACTGAACCCAGTAGTCGAGCCAGGAGACATGCGCGAAGCAAAATACACCAACGGCTACCCAGTAACATGTCTGCTTCCACGCCGGCGATATTTGCTACGGCGTCGTCACCTGAGTATACAGCCCCTTTTAGATGTGTTCTTCTAGCTGCCTAGCACGGCACCTATACTGTCCGCCAGATACTTGATAGAGCTTACTCCTCGCTCCGCGATCGGCCCAGTAGGTGGCGCCACCGCCGCTCTGCGCATGCCACCGGAAAGATGACTCATACCGACGGCAGGAATATCGCTGGTCGAGCCACACGGCTCACTATGCAGAACAAAAATTTCCGTAGATTACCCAGCACATTGAATATCCTCACTCAGTTTCTAGAGACTTCACTTCCGGTTTTTAGAGGAATCTAGTAAGACACTAATCACATGTGTAAAGAAAGTGATCTTTATGTGGTAACGGCAAATAGGTATGCAACATTCACAGCATTCGTGTAATGCTGGTTCAAATCCTTCAAATGGCTCTGAGCACTATGGGACTCAACTGCTGAGGTCATTAGTCCCCTAGAACTTATAACTAGTTAAACCTAACTAACCTAAGGACATCACAAACATCCATGCCCCAGGCAGGATTCGAACCTGCGACCGTCTTGCGGTTCCAGACTGCAGCGCCTTTAACCGCACGGCCACTTCGGTCAGCTGTAATGCTGGTACGAGCCTAACTGACCAAAGCTACTACGAAAAGTACCATTGTCCGCGCTTGTTTTGGTAGTCTACTAGAAGCTTGTGGTTAATTAATTAATAGTTTGTGGATCCACTCAAGCCTACGTGTAACGTTTATTAAGTGTTAATAAAAACTATAGCAACTACATTTCAGGTGAGTTCTAAATTAAGGTCTCCATGTGTAACACCAAACGACTACGAGCGGTCACCAACAGTCTTCCTACGTAACTCCCCCATCGTGATAGAACTTGCCGGTGATAGTGTTACGTATGACGATTAGACGTCCAGGAGTTATGATATTGGCACATTTGTTTCACTTCGTGAGAATCAATAACAAAGACTGTGCACCTGCAAGTGATCTTTTAGAATAAAGCAGGTTGTGAAGTGATAAACATATCTGAAATCAGCTGTGGTGGGTATCATTAACATTAACATTAATCCGCCGTGGTGGTACAAATCGTTGAACATTATTTCAAACGTTATGGGCTGTGGTGGATATAAATACGTACATTTACATTATGAGAAAGTCTCGCTAATGTTTTATTCATTAAAAGGAAAGCATGTGAGAAACAATCGGAGAGATTCCCTTCGCACCACGTCTCACAATCTTTCGGTCCGCAGTGGTAAGGTAAGTGCCGTCGGCGGGCTTCGGCACCGCCGCTCGAGCCCATCCGCGAGGCAATCGCAGCCGTAGCTGCAGCTCGTTCATCACACGGCACGGCGGCGGCGGCGGTGCGGCTGCGTGAATGGCGAGCACCCCAGACCCCCCTGCCCCCTCTCGCCGCTTCCACTGTGACCTACCCCCCCCCCCCCGACTCCCCTCCACCTCCGCTGTTTCGAGGGCGCCGTACGGCTGCGCGGCGCGGGCTGCGCCGACGCCGGCGTCCCGACGCCCGCCTGAGCGGCGGCGGCGGAGCGCCAGTCTGCTCCCGCCGCCACGCCGCGACGCTCAGCTGACGCAGCGACGCCTGTGACAGGCACGGCGCGTCCCATCGCGGCGTCTTCCGCTACTTGCGCCGAGTCACGACAGCCGACTCCGCTCGGCGCGTGCCTGTCACTTGTTTTTACCCGTAACCTTCCATTCACACCTGTTACGCGTGCAGCAAGTTGGAAGACTTTATTGGCCACTGGACACATTTTCCGTGGTTCACTGTTAGTGAAGATACTCACATGAAAACGGTGTTTTCGTCTGTTATATTCATTTCGTCATTAGGTATTATACGGTTGCGTGCGTCTTTCGTGTTTTCTGTATCACACATAGGGCTACAGAAATCCTAAGGCATATACCATATGCGTATTTTGTCTGTAATGAGTACAGATCACTCAGAACGAGTTTTTACATCCGAAATTTTAAATATGAGACTAACAAATCTCCATAATCTGTACAATACGAGTTTGCCCTAGTATCAATAACACTATTCACTTCTGGAAAGGAAATCATTTGTGTGTAAAATTTGATAGTTACCTAGCCAGTGATATATCGAATCTTCCCTGAAAGCAACGTGTAACTTCACAAATTCCGCATGAGCTAAATTAAAGTGAATGTATAAAACGTAATGTACAGATATTAATTGAAGTACTTCGTCAGTTCCATGACTTAGAACGGAAATGAATCTTGTTTTCCCTCAAAGATAGTTATACTAATTTAGTCTGCTGATTTGCTCAAGTCTGTGGACGGCATAGTCAGATGTCTGTTAATAAATCAGAACTATACTTTATTGTGCTGTTCGTCAAATTTTCTAAAATTTAGAGTGGACAAGGAAGGAAACAGCGTACACATCATTACTCTAGACACAGAATGAATTATTCCTACTCGAGGCGTAAGTAATGTTTGTGACGTTCCACCATCTCTAAGAAATTTGATTATGAAATTCAGTCGTAATAACAAGTAAAAGTAGAAATAGCCATATGTGTTTTAAAATTAATTATTACGGCAATGTTGTAAAGTGCTGACTACTGAAGGAGCTGGTGAACAAGAAACACAGAAATTAAACTATAGCTTCCCTTGAAGCCTTGGTGGATACGAAACACTTATAGTGAGTGTAGCCTTAAATATTTATCTAACGATAAGCTGTAGCATCTATTTAATCTGCAGAATTCCGATATTTCAATGAACACGCCAACAAGACTAAATTCGAAGTTTTGTTAAGGATGCTACTAAAGGAGAATGTAATACCTGTGAGTAGGAACCGTGTAATATGTGAATTCGTTCAGGTGATTCGCAGCAGGTTTGAAGACAGTGTAAATTGCTAGTAGCAGTTAGTGTCACTTACGGAAGAGTGACGGATTTCCAGTGAGTGTGTGTGTTTTTACTTCACAATAGCAAAAGCTTGCAAGGAGCCGCTACGGATGCAGATAATTGGTGTGTCCGGAAGGACATTACTTAAATAGTGAAAAAAGTGATACACTTTTCGATCTGCAGCATTTTGTGAATTTGTTTACAGACAGTACTAGGACATAGTGGAATACGTGCTGACAGATATCGGGGACAAAGTGGCGTTTGAGATGAAGTGAGAAGCTCCCCGACGTGTAGTTTTGCTAGAGCACTCGTCGCTAGCGCGGACACTGCGCGATGCTGCCTTCAGCCGGCAACCCCGAGAGTGCGACGCTGAGCTGGTCGGTCGGCGCCGCGACGGCGACGTCGGTGCTGCCGCCGGAGGAGGACGCGGCGCCCCCGCTGGGCGGCAACGCGACGGCGGCCGGCAACGCGACGTGGGACCTGGGGCTGCGCCGCTCGCGCGCCACCGCCGCCACCGTCGCCGCCGGCGTCTTCGAGGGCGAGCTGCTCATCCCGCTCTACGCCATCATCTTCGTGCTCTCCGTCGTTGGCAACGCACTCGTCGTCGTCACCCTGGCGCAGAACAAGCGGATGCGGACCGTCACCAACGTCTACCTGCTCAACCTGGTGAGTACCGCTGCAAGCCGCTTCTTCTCGGCCTCTAGCTAGAATTTCTCTTGCTACCGGCCTACGTAAATCGCGTACCTACTTTGATAGTGGTGACAGAGTCCATTTCTGTGAATCACTGTTAACGTGCAGACTTAGAAACAGGAAAGGAAATATTTCTCACCTTTTTTTTGTGTACAGTACTACCACAGCAGATAACAACCATCTAGACTTTCCACATGAATCAAAAATGAGTCCATATTTGGGAGAATGTAGGATAAAGCAGTATGAATACGAGAAAGGACGCTCCGGTACTATATTCTCGATAATCAATGGTGTTATTAATAGAAAAGAAGCTACAGTAATAATATAATGATAATAATTGTAGCAAACAGTGAAACTATGGGGAGTTTTATATTACATAAATTTTTATAGGGCAAATATGAAAAATGGGTATGATTCTAAATTTTGAATGAAAACACACAAACATATTCTACAATATTTATTACTTATTTTCCAAATCCTATTACTCCATCATCAGTTGCAAAGATAAGTGAGTGGTGCACTGTGATTTTACTGGATCAAGGTTTTGGAACTAGTGCATCTACAGAGTATCTCCATTTCCAGAGATGAACAACGTTAATGTTAGGTGTAGGAATAAAATAAAGGGATTATTAATTCAGTGTAAGTGCGATGTAACATTATTTAACTCAGATAAAATATGTGACACATTAACTGATGAGCAATATAAAGGGGGCCCCACTTTTGCAAACTACCTGCTTAAAGAAGGCCATAGTTACAAGATGAGACATGAAATACTCCATCACATCCATAAAGGAAGGGAAATCAACTATCTTCAAACAACACAAATTAATAAACATGTCTATCAGCCCAAGCTTAGTACTGAATGAGCACAGTTCTCTCACTAGCCACTAACTGCAGGTAGTACTCATAATTCCATCCAGGCCATGTTGTAAATCACACCTCATACATTTCCTCAGATTTCAATTACTATAATTTCTCCTGCCGTTTTAAAAAAAAATTACTTTGTGTAATCACAGCACAATCGCACTAGTATATCTTATCTCCGTGTAACTTTGGCCCTATTAAAGAGATTATTTTGTTCAGCCACACAGTGGGAACAAGTCACCAAAGTTGATTGTTCAATTTATTTTCTTCTATGAACAACTTACGTAATTTGTATACAGGTCATTAGGTAATGTGATCCATATTTTGTCTTAGTTAAATAATCCTCCATCACACTTACAGTGAAATAATCCCTTTCTGTTACTCTTAACCTAACATTACCGTTATTCATCTCTGGAAATGGAGATACTCTGTAAATGCACTAGTGCAAAATTTCCCTGTACCACATGCTTATCTTTGTATCTGATGATGCCGTCACAAATGAAGACCAGTTTGCGAAGTAAATAATAAACATTGTA
Organism: Schistocerca serialis cubense; assembly: GCF_023864345.2. NCBI lineage: Eukaryota > Metazoa > Arthropoda > Insecta > Orthoptera > Acrididae > Schistocerca > Schistocerca serialis. The sequence continues at coordinate 338,085,028 of NC_064641.1, read as the reverse complement.
GAATTTACAACAGTGCTGCGTGTGTTTTCGTTCGTTGTGTATACGATATGCTACCAAGAACTGACGGAACAGTCAGTCAACAAAATTCTCAATTATTTTGAAATCGATTGAGTCTGGAGTGAATCAAGTATTTGAAATTAAAAATCATTGCTTCGGACACACTCTTCTGTGCATATAATCATTGAGGACTTACCAGTATGAAGAATGAGCTAAGGAATGTTTTAATCCCCCTTCATCCTATCACTAACGTTCTTATGTAATGGATACTTGCCTGCTGCAATAGCAGTTGATGCACAAGCTTCAAATATCTTATAAATTTACGTCTGCAGAGAAACTTCCGCATTGACTGAGAAATAGCTGCCGAATGTGCTAGATGATGTTTTATAAAAGCGGATATCTAATACACGAGAATGTGAATGAATTCCTTGAATTATCCCAAAAAATTAGGAACAAATACTTGCCGTAATAACGCTCTGCAACATGCAAAGGATGTTTGTAACACTGGGGACGGGCTGGAGGGACAAAGAAAAATTCTAGTCTATTTATTGTGGTTTTAAAGAAAAAATGTGGCTATAAGAATACAAGATCAGCATCTTTCTGAAGAAATAGGTATTTTACCACTTTCTTTGCATGTTCTGTTTATTGTGGCAATCACGGCTTGTTTTAAAAACTGATTCCTCCTTAACTGTGGTTAAGGCTTTTTAATTTAACACGATGATTCAAAACTCGACGGAAAAACTGCAGGAAGGATTCGTCGTAAGACAAGACGACAAATTCTTGTAAAATTTGGCTCTAACATACGTACCTTAAGAGTTATGAGCTCCGCTTCGTCTTCGATACTGCGAAACGAATCTCTTCTAATACAATCTCTTTGCTTTCCATATTTTCGGAGGAGATAGGATGAACCAAAACACGAACAAAAGCCTAGTGAACATGGACTCTAAAATGGATACCTTCATACCTGTGAGCACTTGTTGACTAAAGGAGATGTTTCACAGTTGCGAAGATGAACAGGTGCTCGTAGCCCTTACGTTATGTGTTTCAGAGCCCATGTTTACTCGAATCTTCTTCTTGTATGAGGAATCCATTCCTGAAATTCTGCCTTTGAGTTTTGAAATACCCCGTGTATATTTTATGGTACTTGGCAAAATGCGCAAAGCATTGCATCTGATGCAGTTATTTTCTTATGAAGCCTAAAGAATAGGCCTTTAGAAAATTGTAACGTGTATGAAAGGAGGGTATATAGAAGAGTCTCTGTTACATGTCTACAAATGAAATGAAAGTGGAACGAAACTCGGTTTCAATGCTGTGATGGTCAGATATACATTGCAATTTTGACATTTACTAGACGCAAGGTACGCTGCCAGGTGTAGCTCCGGTCTTCGGATCGAATAACGACAGGGGCATCTGCAAGGAATCTAATTATGCCGTTGCTTCACTTTTCCACAGTGACTTAAATGTTTGTGAGTCAGTGTGTGTGTGTGTGTGTGTGTGTGTGTGTGTGTGTGTGTGTGTGTGTGTGTGACTAAGTGTGTGTAGGTGTAGAGAGACGGTAAAAGTAAATACGTTAATGCACTGAAACAAGTAAGCATAGCGTTATTGTGCGATTTGTACGTATTAGATGACAATCTTTTTTTAAAAAACTGGCGAGATTGTTACGTGGTAGAGACTGAAAATATAGTGAACATGAACATTGAGTGGAATGTGGCATTTAACGAAATTGCTTTGGTAGTTGCGTCTGACCTACTCACGGCGTTTATGTAAACGCAGTTACCTAGGTCAGCGTCACTCTTACACGACATCTTGATCTAACTCTTTGAAGGAACCATAAAGACCATGAAACGTATCTGGTACAAATATTGGCCACTGTGGTGGTAATCTGTTCGTGTCTTTTATTCACGTCACGGCTTATCGATTTATGAAACTTTCGGCACTCAGCTCTTGGCGTGCATCGGACAATACGTGACTCATGCAATCCTGTTCACTAAATCAAAATTCCTGGACAGTCGAACTCTGCTTTTAGTCCTTGTGAATTATTTGAGACAAAAGCCGAGCGTGATCTGAGAGAAAGTGTTATTGTTTGTTACTCGTTTATTTTATTATTTTATTCTCAATTGCTCAGTTTATGGGAATATTGTACCAATTTTAGGCAGACTTTCGTATATCGCACATCGTTAAGTTTTCCAGGACAGGAGCTTCAAAATGAATTTTCAAACACATCGTTCGGCCTATTAGCAATTGAGACGTTGCTTTGGCTTTCAATCCGTGTTTAACTCATCTGCTTGTATACGACTTCATTATAAAGTTACTTTGACGTTACCGTGCTGTGCGAAGTATAAAATGTATGGAGTATTTATTATAAACTCCCAGCTCCATATTCGTTCTTGGAGCTTTGAGTAATATCGTGAACTACTGAATATTCTTTTTCTGGTCACCACACGGCTGTAGCTGATACGTAAATTGCAGCTAAACAAATAAAAATTGAGTTTTCATTTACGGTTCATACATTCAGATATTCAGTGGTAAACGGGTCTCATGTCAAACACGCAGCTGTTTGAAACTGTAACGTAGACGCAGCCTTTGAAATATACGCAGATTTGCAGCTCAAAACTAAGAACATCAGCATCTTAAGAGGTAAGTGCATGTTGATTAAACGAAATAGAAAAGTTAGGCAGTTATCAACAGTTTTCATTTGAAGTACTATGAACTGACCATTTACAGTGTTCCTTTAGGTACTAAGTACAAAGTAATTTCAGAAAAATGTAAGCGATGTGCGGCAAATCGGTACAATACTAATGTTAGTAATAACCCCGCTATTGAGTGACCAACATTAAATGACAGTCGCCGGCAATTGTGGGCTGCATCCTCCCCGACCGCCGTGCGTCTAACGGCTGCCCTTACTTGTGGAGGAAGTACGTAAAGCCGGATCCCCCCGCCGGATTAACGTCATGGGTGGGTGAGCCGACACCCCTGTAAGTGGCTTTTAGGTGATCTCCCACATCCCACTAGGTGAATACCAGGTTGGTACCCAGGTCCAGCACGAGTTACATAATTCATAAAGATTTCGTTTCCTCTCACATAATCAACACCACACGCAAACAGTTGGAGACAAACGTTCCACGTCCCAGGCTGGAATCAAGAATGGCATCTGGCCACAGCTGAAACCAACCTTTCCAAATCGTAAATAATGACACCGACCCTGCTGCTATGCGGGAGAAACGCATGAGAAAAGGAAGATGAATAGCAATCAGGAATGCATTGGTGAACATAAACTTCTTTCCCAAGATCGCTAATAATGACCTTTATTCTTGATAATCGGTTTCGGTAATCAAAGTCATGTCATCAGATTTGGAAAGCTTTTGCACAGTGTGAGTAAACACCTAACGGTTGTAATATGCAGTACCAGGTAGAATATCAAATAAAAAACCAGAGAAACAACATACTTCCACAAATAGGTTATCGTATATGTCTTAAAAAGCAGCATAAATTCTATTTCTCACGAATTGGAGGGTACATAGCAGACTAGGAGACTGACCCGCCGGCCGCCGCTAGCGTGGCGGGCAGTGACCAGTAAAAGGTTGGCGTTGACAACTGGACCACCATGTGTCACTAGAGAAACATGCATCTTTTTTTTTTTTTTTTTTTTTTTTTACTGAAAACCATTTACGTGATCACATTGCAGTGTTCCAGCAGACACGCTGACGAAAATAAATGTAAAATCATGTTTACAATATTATTGACAATAATTAAGGTGAACTCTAAAAAGATATCCTTATACGTTAATTACGCATTGTACCTGTGTAGAAGCTGAAAACTGATACACAATAGATTACTTAACACATTAACAAAAACCATAGATACACGCATTAAAAAAAGTTAAAATTTCACAAATCTTAAAAATGCTGATAGAAAAGTCAGAATCTGGTCTTCTACCATATCACTAAAGTAGCCTGTAAACTGTGCTTACATTCAAAGTTACGACTTTCTACTCAGATGATTATACAGCATAAAGTTTTACAATAAAATGTAGAATTATGATTATCAGCTAGGCTTACACAAAGTCATTTGAGTAATCTGGTTTTCTACTACTTCATTTAAGTAGCAGTGTAACCAGTGGTTATGTGCAAAGTAACAGCTATTTTCTCAAATAATAACATAACAAAAATAAAAATAATTTTTTGGTGAAGATGGGAAGATATAGTTACCAGTAGGACTTAAACATCTCTTTTAGGTTACCATCCATGCTACAGAAAATCCTGAGTTAAACATGATCCAAAATAAAATAGCTACAGAAGTAGTTGCAACGCTCTTAATTAAGCGTGATAGTAACTCGCAATGTCTTGCTGTTCGCGAGGTTTTTAGAAGTTTCCGTACCAAGATGGTTAATGCACGATATTTCGAAGGCGCTCGAACCACCAGCAGCCAGCTGTGTTTGGTGGATGTGGCTATTACTGTTACCAGTATTTCACTATCTTAGGATACAAAGGTGATTATTCTTTTAGACAGTCGTCCCGCATGGCAGTGTCCTTGTTAATTTCTGTTGCTGCCCTTACTTAGCACTGTGAGAAGATGGCGCTTGACTGATTATCCGGATTTCGCATACGACGACCACTCGCTCCCCCTCCCCCTTACTTTCATTTCATCGTTGACCAGAGCAAGGCAATACAAATCACAGTACACCAGTGAGTTCCACGTTCATCCACGCTGTCTACGTATATATTCGACTCTTCACAGTAGTATGAGAACAGCGACGACAACACATCTCCAGAAGGACCGTACCTGAGACAGCCACGCCAAATTCAAGCAGCTTTATCACTGGTCTAGTGAATGAAGTGGGAGTTACTCTGATAAAGGATGAACTATCACTGTCATATTACTAAACGTCGGATTCACATGGATGCCCTCATTTATCTCATAGGCGTCGCAATGCTTTAAAGCCGTGGATATAAAACGTAAAATTTTTATAGCTCTTTGCATGTAAGATTACAGTATCTTAGCTTCTCTTTTCTTGTAGCAAGAGAACCAATACTTCTGGCTTCTCCATCCAGACATAATCTCTACCAACTGCATTTTGCTTAGTCTGTCTCACAGAAATGTTTTATAATAGTTTTGCTAAAGTAGGAAGTACTTAATGCGTGTAGTTTATTATAATTTTAAGTACTTGTGAATGCCGTCACCGTAGATTAATCCTCAAAATGATGACTATATGACACAAAACAGCTGAAAATGCTTAGTACTGCCGAAAATGACCAATGCTTTCTACGAGGTAACTGCGATGATATCCTTGGTTCTGATTTAAGCTACTCTTCTATTCACTTTAGTAACATATATTTTGCAGCTTTGTTCTACTTGGACGAAAGTTTTTCAGTAAGCGTAACATTATCTAATTATTTGCGAGGCGTTTTTCATTTTAAAATACTTATGGTGAAGCCCCCGACATAAATATTATTTTATAGTTACACTACAGCATTCTCATTTCCTTGTCTTTAATGATTTTTTGTAGGAGATTATTTGGTAAGAAGGAACTGTCTTGAAACTTCCACACTATTCCGATATTCTGAATGCCTCAGCTAAAGACGCCATTGGTAAAATCACTTATACTTTGACGTAGGGGACTGCTGTGGAGCCCTTGTATACAGGCTGTTACAAAAAGGTACGGCCAAACTTTCAGAAAACATTCCTCACACACAAAGAAAGAAAATATGTTTGTGGACATGTGTCCGGAAACGTTTACTTTCCATGTTAGAGCTCATTTTATTACTTCTCTTCAAATCACATTAATCATGGAATGGAAACACACAGCAACAGAACGTACCAGCGTGACTTCAAACACTTTGTTACTGCAAATGTTCAAAATGTCCTCCGTTAGCGAGGATACATGCATCCACCCTCCGTCGCATGGAATCCCTGATGCGCTGATGCAACCCTGGAGAATGGCGTATTGTATCACAGCCGTCCACAATACGAGCACAAAGAGTCTCTACATTTGGTTCCGTGGTTGCGTAGGCAAGAGCTTTCAAATGCCCCCATAAATGATAGTCAAGAGGGTTGAGGTCAGGAGAGCGTGGAGGCCATGGAATTGGTCCGCCTCTACCAATTCATCGGTCACCGAATCAGTTGTTGAGAAGCGTACGAACACTTCGACTGAAATGTGCAGGAGCTCCATCGTGCATGAACCACATGTTGTGTCGTACTTGTAAAGGCACATGTTCTAGCAGCACAGGTAGAGTATCCCGTATGAAATCATGATAACGTGCTCCATTGAGCGTAGGTGGAAGAACGTGGGGCCCAATCGAGACATCACCAAAATGCCTGCCCAAACGTTCACAGAAAATCTGTGTTGATGACGTGATTGCTCAACTGCGTGCGGATTCTCGTCAGCCCAGATATGTTGATTGTGAAAATTTACAATTTGATCACGTTGGAGTACATACTGAGGAAACTAAAATGAGCTCTAACATGGAAATTAGGCGTTTCCGGACACATGTCCACATAACATTTTTTCTTTATTTGTGTGTGAGGAATGTTTCCTGAAAGTTTGGTCATACCTTTTTGTAACACTCTGTATACTTGACATCGAAGTGGTCTGCCATAATTTTGAGTTAAGGGCAAAGGAGGTCACACTGGACGCGTCATCAGATCTGCATTTTTCTTGTACCCACCTCTAATAGTTTCACTTATGCAACTGATCTCCAGTTTCTTCTACTTCACATTTTGAAGGAATTTCGCGTTACTGGTAATTTCATTATATTGTCTCTAAAAAGCACTTACATGTTATCAAACAAAACATTTGAATGGGTCATTTATGTATTAAGAAAAATATTCGAAAATTAAAGTCGACTCTCGATTTTATAATCGAGATTAGACGCGAACTGAAGGGAATGGTTTTGCTGAACATTAACATTTTTGGATGTTTGTACATAACGTTAATACCAAATGAATACGTGATTATTACTGTAACAGGTAAGGTGGCATCTTAAATGTGGTAAATACATTCGTCCCTTATATTTTATTTTGTCAGTAATGCATATGCATGTTAAGGGTAATACTAGTGTGCCAATTTGGAACCGCTTTTCATGACATTCTTGATAATTTTTCGAATTGTAACGTAGATAACTCCAAAATTATTTTCTAAATCAGGCTTTCATGAATTATTCGCCACGATTAGTAGACAGATGATCCATTTCGGTTCTCCGTGTTTTTGCACGATTGTTACTAAGAGATAGATCATTAGAATTATTTTTACTTGTTCTACTCCGAGTATCTAACGTTTTCCACGAAACAGCGTGAAATGACTTATATAGTGGCCATTGTTGCTGACTTGCTTCTTACAGTAGCAGAACAGCAATACTTATCCTTCATCATTTGTCTTATTTGCATATCTTACCAGATACTCAGGAGGTGTATTTTGTCGACTGTTTAGTCTTTTTTATCTCATTCTCCCTTTTCCAGTAGTATTTCTACCGAATGTTATCGTTCTTCGATATCACAAAAGGAAAACATATGGTCGTGGTAGAAGTGGTGATGTACGGTTGCAGGACGACACCACTTACCTTTATCATCTCAACGATTATTTATGGAGACAGTAGTTGGTGTTCTTCCATATACTGAGTCTTATAGAAAACAAGCACGTCCTTTCACCCGACTTAAAAGGCAACAGACCGTCATATCGAAATGCTACATTCTGTTTACATTACCACATACTTAAAGAATGTGATAACTATCTTCAGAAAAAAAATGTTGTCGACACCAGTCGTAATAATCGGCAAATCATAGCATTCTTTAGCTTTATCCATCACGTTTATACCTTGGATATTTATTTGTGTTTTGCAGCTTCTCTCAGAAGTCGGTTACGATGGATGAGTTGTCGCGTCATATTACAACGCTGCTGCTGCTCGGGATGTGCCTTCTGATAGAAACCAAAATAAAAACAAGGAACAGTAAAACGCTACAGAGAACACTGTTATTTGTCGATATTTGTGCTGTTCTTGATTACTTTTATGGCGAATAGAAACGAGTCATACCTCACAACCTAATGTCATAACTCAGTTATTCATTGCCGGTCGCGGTGGCCGAGCGGTTTCAAGCGCTTCAGTCCCGAACCGCACGACGGTCGCAGGTTCGAATCCTGTTTCGGGCATGGATGTGTGTGATGTCCTTAGGTTAGTTAGATTTAAGTAGTTCTAAGTTCTAGGGGACTGATGACCTCAGATGTTAAGTCCCATAGTGCTCAGAGCCATTTGAGCGATTTTTTCAGTTTTTCATTACTGGGAGCAGCGTTATATCAGACTGAGAAAGTAAAACATATGAAAATACATTCATTTAATGCAAGCATACTCTGAAGAGCAACTTAATGAGACACACAGCAAGCATCATTTAGGATTGTCTTTTTCCTTGATGATGGAGGGCAAAAGACAATTCTAAATGTTACTTACTGTGTTTCTCACTAAGTTGCTCTTCAGAGTGTGCTTGCATTAAACGAATGTATTTTTATACGTTTTCCTTTCACAGTCTGAAGAACTCTCCGATTCCCTTTAGTGCTTCATGGGAGTCTTGTGACGCTGCTCACAGTAATGAATAACTATTCTACAAAGTACAGTTGGTCACCAGGGGTATACAGGCTGTTACAAAACGGCACGGCCAAACTTTCAGGAAATATTCCTCACACACAAATAAAGAAAAAATGTTATGTGGACATGTGTCAGGAAACGCTTAATTTCCGTGTTAGAGCTCATTTTACTTTCGTCAGTGCTCAATGGAGCACGTTATCATGATTTCATACGGGATACTCTACCTGTGCTGCTAGAACATGTGCCTTTACAAATACGACACAACATGTGGTTCATGCACGATGGAGCTCCTGCACATTTCAGTCGAAGTGTTCGTACGCTTCTCAACAACTGATTCGGTGACTGATGGATTGGTAGAGGCGGACCAATTCCATGGCCTCCACGCTCTCCTGACCTCAACCCTCTTGACTTTCATTTGTGGGGGCATTTGAAAACTCTTGCCTACGCAACCCCGGAACCAAATGTAGAGACTCTTTGTGCTCGTATTGTGGACGGCTGTGATGCAATACGCCATTCTCCAGGGCTGCATCAGCGCATCAGGGATTCCATGCGACGGAGGGTGGATGCGTGTATCCTCGCTAACGGAGGACATTTTGAACATTTGCAGTAACAAAGTGGTACGTTCTGTTGCTGTGTCTTTCCATTCCATGATTAATGTAGTTTGAAGAGAAGTAATAAAATGAGCTCTAACATGGAAAGTAAGCGTTTCCGGACTCATGTCCACATAACATATTTTCTTTTTTTGTGTGTGAGGAATGTTTCCTGAAAGTTTGGCCTTACCTTTTTGTAACACCCTGTATATGCCAACAACGTCATGCCCAAGATCAGACACTAAACACCTATAATGTGCGGAGAAGGGAAACGGTGTCAGATGAAACAGGGGACTCATTTCACACCTTTTCTGCCTATACGTTGCATTTTTGGATTGCAGGATATTTCCTCTCGCATTTTTTGAGTGTACTTACGGCTCACTATCATTCTATGCCAGTGACTACCACTTTACTTTACTCTACTCTGAGTAGTACGGCTATTTCGATTATTGCACAATTTGTACTTAAAAGAGGTACTGAAATATGCGATACTAGTGACGTAAAATCCAAAATGACGTCGACTTGGCCTTACAAGATTGCTTAGTTAGTGCGGTTAGCTTACACATAGGGACAGTCCATGACCTTGAATGCACGATGTCATCAAGCCCTTCTTCCCCCTCCTTCTTTCCTCCCTTCCCCACCCCCATGCTCCTCCTCTCATTTTCCCCCCAAATAATCACAGGATAGTAATGACAAAAAAAAAACAGCCGAAAATCCAAGACGGGGAACCAGTCCAATTGTCCCAGAGTGAAAATTAAATAAAAACAAGCGACTGTCGCTATTTCATGACCCACTCCTCCTCTCCAGCTGATGACACTATGGTATTCAAATCATGTATTTAACTGAGAATTTCATGTAAAACGAAAAAATGATACTATATAATCACACATACATACACACACAGACACACACACACACACACACACACACACACACACACACACTCCTTAATGTACCACCTCCCACTCCACTCCTGCAACCGCAGCCTAGTTATTTGGTCACCATTACAATGAAAGGGCCAATACAATAAAGTCCTACCTGTACTACGCTGCAAAGTAATCGAACCACCTGCATTATTTATCGAAGCGTAAATCACACACCTCTGTATCCTCTCCTCCAATCAGAACTTAGTATTCTAACCACTGTTAACATGAGAGAGCCAATTACAGAATAGTCACACGTTGGCTGTGGTCAAAAGAACCAGAACTACCTGAGTTATTTATCATAAAGAACGAGTCACGCGTAAAAGACTATCTGGATTGTGTAAAACGATAAAAATGTTGTCAAATGTGTTTTCATTACATACTTCAGAAAACTATTTAAGAGTCTTTCTTACAGCCACATTAATGAATTTCATTGAATGCTAGGTAATATTTGCTACCTAACATTTAAATGAATGTACAAGTATAACATACTCTTCATAAACAGTTAAAATAAATATTGGTTTGTGCAATATGATTAATGTATTATTAGTACATAGCTTTCGGAGATGAGTTTTACTTTTACTGTTACTATGCAACACATGGAAAACATGAAACAGAATCAACTAGTGGTTTTAGCAACCTGTTGCTTGTACTCTCCAACAGTGGCCGACGTTAGTCAAATGTAAAATATGACTACAACAGTTGGTTATGGCACAAATGACCCTCAAATTAGCTACTCTCCATGTCTCACAATGCTCCTTCATAGACTAAAAAGCGGACGGGATAGCCCAACGGTTCTAGGCGCTACAGTCTGGAACCGCGCGACCGCTACGGTCGCAGGTTCGAATCCTGCCTCGGGTATGGATGTGTGTGATGTCCTTATGTTAGTTAGGTTTAAGTAGTTCTAAGTTCTAGGGGACTGATGACCACAGATGTTAAGTCCCATAGTACTCAGAGCTATTTGAGCCATAGACTAAAATGTCTGCAAAAATACGTGTGGAACGTAAAAATTGCAATGTTTATACGAAGTACAAAATATTTCCTCCACATACAAACATATTCGTCAAATCAGTGCCTAACATACGGTTGTCTACTCTAACGTAAGTAATCCAATGTTATTTCCATACTTAAATAGTTACAAATAACGTTGTTAATTAACAGTTTATTTTACAAGCTAGACCTATGAGATCAAAGTCGTAAGACTAAAGTGACTAGATTTGAAACTCCAGAAAACAAAAAAATGACTCTGAGCACTATCGGACTTAACTGCTGTAGTCATCAGTCCCCTAGAACTTAGAACTATCTAAACATAACTAACCTAAGGACATCACACACATCCGTGCCCGAAGCAGGATTCGAACCGGCGACCGTAGCGGTCACGCGGCTCCAGACTGTAGCGCCTAGAATCGAACGGCCACTCCGGCCGGCTCCAGGTAACATAAGTCAGCAAAAGTACTACGATAAGCAGAGGAAAACACAAAGGAGTAGGCCGTCTGATTTATTGGAAGAATGTACCTAATTAGGTATACCCTTGCTGATAGTCACAATATGCTCTAAAACTAAATATTTCCACATCTAAATTGTCCTGAAGCACCATGTTATGAGCGACGAAGATAATACACTAGAAAGATGTAATCGATGATATTGACTGGCAATTGATGGTTATATTTCGAATGAAATAGCCCTATTAGAGGGCATGTGCAATAAGAAATTTCGACGAAGGTTGAAATATTTATCAGAAGGCTTTCTAAATTTTTTTAGCTCATATCTCCTACAATAAACTACTAAGTCACCGAAATACGTAATAAATATATGTGATGTGAAGAGACACACTCACACACACACTCACAAAGTAGCCAGAAGACAAACAAACTGAGCAAATACCGATTTAGGAAGGAAGAAAGGGAGGATTTATTTTGAAGATTGTAATGCGACGTGTACTTTAAACTGCATAGCTTTTCGTGATACACAACGAGAACGTTTCTTATGAGTAGGCATATATCATTAGCAAAAACGATGACAGAAATGGGACGTTTAAAAAGAAGATGGTTCTACAAGACAGAGTCGATAAGTTGAAAATAAGATCTTTGTTAAAATTATTAATCATTTATCGACTTCAAACACTCACTGTCTCTCTCTCTCTCTCTCTCTCTCTCTCTCTCTCTCTCTCTCTCACTCTCTCTCTCTCTCTCTCACACACACACACACACTCACACACACACACACACACACACACACATACATATATACTCACACACACGCGCAGTCAGATATACGTACATACATACACACAAACACACACACACACACACACACACACACACACACACACACAAACACAACTTGCAGGCTCATTAAGGTATGCAAGTCTATTCACACATCCCTACAAAACTTCAAGCAAAATGGAACTGTTCGATACATGTAAAATATCACACACTTCGCAATCACAGTGGTTCTTCTGATTAAATACTTCCAGATCTGAATAATCTGTATTACTTAATAAATACATGTAACTTGCATGCTTACCGTAATGTACAAATACAATTACAGGTCCCTACGAAAATTATAGCGAGATAAAATTGAATTGAGTCTCTAAATAAGAGGTTTCACACATTTTGCAAACTATATTGCCCTCGAAATTAAATATTCGCTGAAGCGTCAAAGAAACTGGTAGGGATGCGTATTAAAATATATTGATATGTACGAGGGCAGTTCAATAAGTAATGCAACACTTTTTTTTTCTCGGCCAATTTTGGTTGAAAATACCGGAAATTTCTTGTGGAATATTTTCAAACATTCCCGCTTCGTCTCGTATAGTTTCATTGACTTCCGACAGGTGGCAGCGCTGTACGAAGCTGTTAAAATGACGTCTGTAACGGATGTGCGTTGCAAATAACGGGCAGTGATCGAGTTTCTTTTGGCGGAAAAGCAGGGCATCTCTGATATTCATAGGCGCTTGTAGAATGTCTACGGTGATCTGGCAGTTGACAAAAGCACGGTGAGTCGTTGGGCAAAGCGTGTGTCTTCATCGCCGCAAGGTCAAGCAACACTGTCTGATCTCCCGCGTGCTGGCCGGCCGTGCACAGCTGTGACTCCTGCAATGGCGGAGCGTGCGAACACACTCGTGGTCCAAGATTATCCTTAACAGAACTCAATGCGTAAAGCGGGTGTATATCGTATTCCTTGTAGCTGCGGCATGACATATATTGGTCAAACTATCAGGACCGTGGAGGACAGATGTACTGAGCATAAACGGCACACACGATTACAGCAGCCAATTAGATCTGCTATTGCCGAACATTGCTTGGATACTGGTCACCCCATGTTATATAATAACACCGAGATATTAGCATGCACGTCCAGCTATTGGGACAGTGTCATTAGGGAGGCCGTTGAGATTAAATTAGCGAGCAACCTCGTTAACAGTGATGGAGGTTTCTGTTTAAACTCTGTTTAGAATCCGGCTCTATCCCTTGTCAAAAAACAGAGGAACAGAGACAATGCTGCCTCACCTGCGAATTCATAGTCTCACTACCGATAGCTCTGACTTTGGTCATCTTTGGTGGCACTAGTGTTCAGTGTGTGTGTGTGTGTGTGTGTGTGTGTGTGTGTGTGTGTGTGTGTGTTATCTTTCCTGCTTCTCTCCGAGAACCGAGGTATTAAATTTGCATGTACGCCGCCTATCCGTTGCAGTTTGCCTTGAAAATGGCGGGGTGTTCGCCCGCCGAAATATCGGCAGTCGCTGAAAGTGTTACCTGGCTGATTTCCCGGAAGTTATTTGAAAGTTGTATACGCCAGGAGAAACTCAGGTCTCAGAAAAAGGTAGTTCGCCATACATCTTGGAATGCATTTATCGTATGTACACTATCATGATTCGAACTACTAGAATAGTACAAAACGTTGCTACCTTTAGCAGGTACAAAGTGGTAAACTGTAACCTTACTGTAATGTGTTTCATAATGGTGTTGACTCATTAAAGTAAGCATAACACATAGAGGAAATCTGTATGTACCTGCAGTGTGTGTTAGTTACTGGGTGTGTCAGTTACTGTCGTTGTTACCCACTTGCAGACGCGGCAGCTACACAGTGTACTGGGAGAGGAGTCGATATCTCGAAAGCAAATTCTTCGTTTATGTTATATTTCTTTTACTGACTTTGAAAGCACGTATATGCATGCAGTAATGGCGGCCACTAATCGAAAAATGCAAACATTAATACAGATCTCTTGTAAAATTCAAGCAAAGTAAAACGGTATTAGCGTTTTTCTCAAAGGACGTTAAGACTTAGTACATTTTGTAAGGCCATTGAGGCCTCAAATTTAATATTTGCGTATCTGAATTACAGGAATAACTTATTAACTGGCGTTACTGAAAGAATAACTCCTATAATTCATCACATATAACCAAAACCTATAACTTGTAACTGTTATGTGTAAGGTAGAACTCTTGACCCTTTTTTGATTTCCGGCCATTGCCAATCGCTTGACTGGTGAATAAGCCAGTGGTCAATGATGATGATGATAATCAGTGATCAATAGTAGCCACTGGGAAATTATCCTCAGTGGTCAATGCTGGTAAGTAGTTAATGATGATGGTGTTGATCACTGGTCATTGATGATCAGTTAGTTGGTAAATATTGGTAAATGGCCATAGACATTCAGTAGGTAATGATGATGATCAAAGTTCATAATGATCACTGGATTCTTCGTGATGGTTAGTGGCCAATAATGATCAAAGGCTGTTGAACTTGGTATACATATTTTTTTAACCACAACGTTCTCAATGAGGCCAGGATCAGCTGAAAACCACTCAGCAGTCGTCTTCTGTTTTCAGGATGTATTGTGTGAGATATCATGTCAGTTTTCATTTGTATGTCAAGGGGATAAGAGTGTTTGGCTCCACTGTACAGATCACAATCAATTATCTGTTTTACAGCTTCTGCAAACCTAATAATGTTTACACAACATTAATGAAAATCACATTTTGTACCACATAGTTACTGATTGAAAATATGCATTCTCTTATAGTTTGTTTTAGATGATTATTAAATTTGTAATGAAGACTGAGCAAGCTAAATGGCTTGCAGATAACAACAATGAAGAGCTACTGTTAAACATTGATCATCATCATTCACTAATGTTCATCATCACTGATCGCAAATTATTATTTTTTATGACCGATCATTATCATTGACCACTGACAATCATTACCACTGCCATTATTGACAAAAAATCATCATCATAGACCACTGATAATGATCATTGATTACTTACCATCACTAGCAATTGTCCATCATTGCTCAATTCGTTATCATCGCTGCTCTTCATCGTCAGCGAGCTTTTCACATCACCACCCACTGACTATCACTTACAAACGGTCATTATCACTGAACATTGATCATAATCACTGAAAACTAAACATCATTGACCACTGATTACCAGTGGGCAATCCTATGTTCATCACTGACCATTGATCCTAAACTGTGTTACAGGTTATGGGATACAGATTATGTGCTGTGGGTTATGAAGTTTATTTTATTTTAATAAGTAATTTGGATTGTAGATGTGGATATATTTGATTAGAATGAACACGGTACTTGAAAAAAACGAGCAAAAAATGGTTCAAATGGCTCTGATCACTATGGGACTTAACATCTGAGGTCATCAGTCCCCTAGAACTTAGAACTAGTTAAACCTAACCCTTTCAGACCCGATACGCACAATTGTGTGGATGAGGCAGGATTCGTACCTGCGAGCGCAGCGATCGGATGTTTCCCGACTGAAGCGCCTAGAACCGCTCGGCCACAACGGCCGGCTACTTGCTTGCAAAGTGTGTGAAATATTATATAGTTAAAGAAATAATACAACTTATTTTACTCCCTTTTTTTGTAGAGGTCTGTTATTACATTTAAATATTGTGATAAGCATGCAAGCTGTGTACATCATACTCCCGAGTACACTCTGTGAGATGGAATGATCGTGTGTGCCAATGCATGTGAGGTGGGAGTGCATGAGTGAGTGTCATTTTGTAGATTCATTGCTCACATTTTTAGCACTTTTACCCACATTTGTTTCTTTTAATATTTTTAAATGCATTGATAACCTCACTGTAGAATACCTGGAAACTACATACAAACAAACGCAAAATCATCAAATCACCATCATCTATCGATCCTTGCTTTCTCCCTTTGCTCAGTTTGTTTGTTGTGTGTGTGAGAGTGTGTGCTTTAAGATCACATACTTTTTATAATATGCTGGATCTACTTAATAGTTGATTGAATGAAATACATTGAAAAACGTTAGATAACATTGTCACTATAGCTCTGATGAGTAAACACAGAAACTTGTTTTGAAAGTTGTTACTGTATAACCTCATAATTGCCATCAGTACCACGAGAAAAATTTAGATATTGAAACTTTTAGTTTCAGGGTGTATTGTGATTTACACCAAGTGTAGGCCTTATTAACTACATTCTTCCAGTAAATCACATAGTCAATTTTTTGTGTGTATACCTGTTTAGTGTAGTATT
The DNA here is from genome assembly GCF_023864345.2 of Schistocerca serialis cubense. Classification (NCBI taxonomy): domain Eukaryota; kingdom Metazoa; phylum Arthropoda; class Insecta; order Orthoptera; family Acrididae; genus Schistocerca; species Schistocerca serialis. The sequence continues at coordinate 338,068,417 of NC_064641.1, read as the reverse complement.
TTAGCTAACATATATTTTCTGCCAATAACAAGCCAAGTCAGTTTAGTTTTATGACCTCAACGCCTTAGGTCTGACTCGTAAATTTATCTGTTAGTTTATCACGTTGTTTGTCGCTATTCAGGTGTGGAAATAGCACTGGAATCCTTACAATAGAGTTAACAATCATGTTTCAAGTACTAACTTCACGAAAATGTGTGTATGCGGAAAAAAACATTGTGGTAATTGATGTAAACACTGCACTTTTTCGCTACGCAGATATATTTTTGCAGGTATTTTAGGGTTGGAAAGAATATTATGGCACTTAAAAAGCACCATAGATATAGAGAGTAGTAATTAAGTTGGGGACCTGTTGTATATTAAGACATGTGATATTCAGTTCGAACACTGAACATTTTGCCAATGCAGCCTTCTATTGGCGGAGAGAAACAACAGGAGCTTAAACCAGTGCTGAATGCTATTTCGCCTTTTTGAAGTTTTATGGAATACTATGTAAAGTAAAACTCATGTTTGACAACTACATATTACTTATTCGTTAATTATATTACACATTTGCTTTTAACTATTCATCAGTATTCCCTAGTGAATGAAATTTAGCTCTCACTGAAATTTACCATTGTGACTCTGAGCCAGTCAATTAACGACAACATTTTCGTGGTTTTATGCGATTCAGATAATTTTTTTTAATTGGGTCACATATTTTTTTTATAAATAAATGCTTTTGAGTGCAGCTCAGGTGGAAGTGCATATTAATTGGGTCTTTTAGTTTAATTGTAGCTAAATACTGTAATCTAATAAGCATTTCTTGTTTATTAGATTATAGTATTCACTTACTGGTTCTGGTTCCCTCCAGTAATGTCTGTCAACGTCATGACTGCGTGAAAACTGGTCACTACACTTCCAGTTCCTTGCATTGCTTTCTTTCTTGAAGTGCTTGTAAGTTTGGCTCCAGATTTCAGGGTCTGCGACTATTATTTCAGTTTTCATCAGTCAAGATAGCACTCAGACAGCAGTGCTACCGATAGAGGCATTTTTTATGGGCAGCGATAACGAAATACCATTGTATTTTTTCGTACGAGACGCGATTCGACGTCTCATATAAAATTATATTTATCATGAGGGGGGGGCAACAGCAGATAAGCTTTCTACTCGAGATTGAAAGTTTTGAAAATGCTTCTGAAAAGTCATAAATGTAGCAGCATAATGGAGGCTGGTGGTGTGGCGTAGTGCAGTGTAGAGGTGGGTATAAATTCCCGAGGTGCAGAACGCCGTGGGATCGTATCTCGTTACCTGCTTTGAAACACTTGCTTCCTAAATCTTGTGTAAATGGCTTTGATTAGTATTTTCATTCAATATATTGCTTTATATATGATGTTTTTATTTCTAATACCTCACCGCATTATTTCCGTCACTGTATTGGCTTTATATTTGCTTTAATTTTTTCATCCTGCCACACATCTTTCTTTTGAAATCTGCATGTGTAGACTGTAACTTGTAACCAGAGGGGTAATGCAGCAGCTCAGGCAGGCAGTGTCTGGGTAGATTCAGATAACCAATAAAATTGTGAAATTACAGTTTGCTCGTAGAGGTTACCTCTAACCGCCTCGAACAAAGCGTGTCACAGAGTGATGTACTTCAGGCAAGTGAGAGTCTGTTTGTTTACTCTTAGGACAGAGTATCTTTGACATGTTGTATTGTATGTTCTGTGACTATGAAATAAAGTGTTGTTAGACTGCTAATCGCCGCTCTACTGTGATTCACGACATAAGAATTTGGTGCCGAAACCCGGGAGACTGTTTCCACGATTGCCGTTGTGAAACACGAATTCTGAACGCACGTCACGCGGCAGTACTACGAGGGGGCTTACCGCAGCGATTTGTCACACCACGCAACAAGCTCCTCAACGACAACCGCCTGCATACACAGTTAAGTTCAATTGAATTATCACGCGACATATATTGTAGTGCCATTAGTAAAGGCAACTGATTACATTACTGCCGCTCTGTACTGCTATTGTAACTGTTTGATTAGCGCTTTAACGAATTACCAGATCCTACGCTAGGCCTGTAAGTTGTTTATGACTAGTGCTGCCATCTAGCAACCATCAATTGAACTACTTCGACTAGCGATCCAAAGATAACGCCTTACTAGGACCAGCTGATCGCTAGCCGACACTGCTTTAAACTTTGGAGTAGTCGGACGGAATGGACATGCCAGACCACAAACCAGAAGCACAATTACACTCTCTAAAAAGAAGATGTATGAGATAAAGAGCAAACATTACGCGATTCGGAGCGGAAGCTGCAAGGTTGTCAGACACATCGGAAATCGCGGATTATAAATATTACAATGACAAATAGGGAAGCATTCTGAACCGCCTCGTCAAATTATATGAGGATATTCACGAGTTGTTAGACGATGACGAATACGAAGAAAATGTTCTTCAATGCGAAGATTATATGGACACCGCGAACTCACAATTTCTCGACTGTCTCACAAAGTAGAGAAACAGCTTGCAAAATCGGTAGCAGACATAAACATTCCCGGATTTCGACATCAAATTCTTATGTCGTGAATCGCAGTAGAGCAGCGATTAGCAGTCTAACAACACTTTATTTCATAGTCACAGAACATACAATACAACATGTCAAAGATACACTGTCCTAAGAGTAAACAAACAGTCTCTCACTTGCCCGAAGTACATCACTCTGTGACAAAGCGAGTGATATTAATAGCTCTGCCATAGATTGCTGACCGCTGTTTTCTCGGATTCAGTGCACACACCACGAGGTTGTACATACGTTAGGGAAAGAGTTTAAATTCAGAGCTACAAAACTCTTCATCTGCTGCAGGTCATCTCCCGCAGTCATTGATCACTTGAAATCAGTTATGGAGAGTGCATCTCACGTTCCTATCATACATCATGGCAGCCACTTTGAACATTTCTCTCCGTTACGCAGGTGAGGTGACCTACCATGTTTGTATGTCGCCTATAACTGAGCAGTAGCGGCAAATGACAGACTTCAAGTAACAAGTAATTTTAATCGGAATATAGTCTCTGAAAGGAGATGAGACAGAAGTGATACATTGTGCAATGTGTGTGTGTGTGTGTGTGTGTGTGTGTGTGTGTGTACTCATGTAGTGTGTTTGCCAATTTACATGAACTTGTCAGTTTTAAGCTTCATTTTATTAGTATACGACTAACTGGAGAGAAGGAGAGGAGAGGGAAAGGTGGCCGTGGCTATTTTCTTCTTTTAATGCTAGCACAACTGGATTTCTTGCACCATTTTAGATTTTGATTGGTTTTTTTTATTTTATTACTTTGCAGTGACTGGCTGGTGGTGGAAGGGAGGAGGTGGGGACAAGAGGCGAGGGGTGGGCGGAGGAGGAGAAGACCAGTTTGCCTTGACGATGCCTTGCGTCCAAGTTCATTGTACACACCCATGCACTAAGACTTGTGTTTACCAAGGTCACATGAACGCCACCATCTATGATGACACCGCTAGTATAGGAAACTTGAGTACCTGTGTAGGAAAGTTCAATACCTAATTTAAGTGCAGTGTTCGGCATGATCGCTACTGCCCTATTGCTATTCCAGACTGTCCATTAGTTGTGCTCCGGCATAATGCTAAGCTCTGTGCACTGTTCCGCGTGATGAACACAAAGGTATATGTGGCATTACAACTTCCTCACTAGGGAGGTGATCATGGAGGTAAAATGGTCAGTAGTTGTAGTTCAGCACTGATTTCGTTAGTGTTTCTGCTCTGGAGAGTTTAAGTAAACATGAGCCAAAACACTGTGATCATTGCCCACCGCGTGACAGAATGCCACACGGTGGCGTGGCGAGCTCGGACTCGATAAGGCTATGTAAGTGGTGCCAAGAGGAATGGTTAGTCACCATAGCGACAAACTGGAAATCCTGCTGACATAAGCGAACTTTAATCGTTATTACCTGGTGCATGCGAACGAGTATCTCGAAAACGGCGAGAAAAGTGACTGAGCAACAGAATCAAGTTACAAGTGGAGGATTCATCGTATACCATTTCTTTTCATAACAATCCCAGTACAAATGATATGCCGCCACGCAGTAGTCTGGAGTGCTAGAGTAAGAAGTACCTGGTCTCTGTTGTGTGTGCGGTGACAGCGGCCACTGAGAAGCTCTTTGACGGCTTGGCAGTTATTCAAGGCACCATTACAAAATGTCTACCCGACAATCGTTGTATTGTATTACTGTCTCACAGCCGTAATTCTTTTATGTTGTGTCAGCCTAGCCCATTTATTGACTTACTGTTAATCTAAATTGAAAACGGAGGGAAATATGAGGTGCCCTGTGTGTATATTTAGGGTCCAGAATATAGACAGACCTATGTTTTAACCATATTTATTGGTCCTCATTTTAGCAGACTAACGTTCCTTGAGAAATAGTAATGAAATGTTATAACCGGTTTGAGGAATAACATACTGTGTAGCATTCATTGTTTGGAAAGTATAATTACAAGAACTGGGATTTACAGATACTCTTGGGAGTTAGACTTTTAGATTTCATTGCGCAGTGAGATGTATACCAAGGGCCAAAAATAAACATTCTCATCGGGTTTGCCGCAGCTGTAGCTCTAGTTCCTCTCAGATAACCGAAATTAAGCGCTGTTGGGCTTGGCTAGTACTTGAATGGGTGATCGTCCGGTCAGCCGAGAGTTGTTGGCAAGCGCGATACACTCAGGTCTTGTGAGACAAATTGAGTAGCAACTTGACTGAGGAGCAGCGACTCCGGTCTCGTAAACTGACAACGACCGAGAGAGCTGTGTGCTGGACACATCCCCTCAAAATGGTTCAAATGGCTGTAAGCACTATGGGACTTAACATCTAAGGTCATCAGTCCCCTAGACTTAGAACTACCTAAACCTAACTAACCGAAGGACGTCACACACATCCATGCCCGAGTCAGGATTCGAAACTGCGACCGTGGCAGCAGAGCGGTTCCAGACTGAAGCGCCTAGAACAGCTCGGCCACAGTATCCGGCTCATACATCCCGTCAATACCCGCATCCAGTGACACCTACGCGCTAGCGGGGTAGGCTAGGCTCGTTCTTAAAGTGGACACAACATGCCTGTAAGTTACCGCTTTAGTCAACTCCATTCCTTTGCAAATTTAAACGTGCGAAGGCATAGGTAAGCTTAAAATAGGGAGGAGTCTGAATGGAATGAAGCAGCGATGCTGTCGCGTTCAGGCCCAAAATAAAATGAGACTGATGATGCAAGTTAATTTTTCTAACTTTGTGAATAAATAGTTTTAGCATTCAAAATGGCATCAGTTTTAATTCACAGTCGGCTGATAATGTTCATTCTGCTTCTCAATAGATTTCTACCATTGGTGAGTGCAGGAGCGCTGTTGTCTTAGCTCAAACCTAATGTCCACAAATAAATAAACTCGCACACTGTCAAATGAGCCCGGAGTGACTGTTCAAGGACCTTTTAGATCATTCGTGCACTACTCACTGCCTGCGTCACAACTATACTCGTACACATATTATGCCATTCGTGTACAAGAAAGGAATATTACTTTTCTTTTGTCAAGCGGAAGTCGCCTTCTAGTGTAGGTGGATTAATACGATATGGCAGTGCCTATTTTGTTAAGAAAAACGATGCAATATTCCTTTGGACATGCATGCATATCTGAGGAAACCTTTCGTTAAGAAAAACGATGCATTATCCCTTTGGACATGCATGCATTCCAAGAAAATCTTGCGTCGTTCTTCTAAACAACGAAAGCAATGCAATAAAGTATTTATCCGCCGATACTTGGCAGCGTCGTTAAATTGAAGTGTCCTCCCCTATACAGGAATTAGACAATGTGTGTACGAATACAGGTTCTGACGCATGAACGGCTACATATGGAAGTTTGGATCTGTCCGTGATTTTTGCACGGGTAGCCAAACCGATTAAGGCGACCGCTTGCTTACATTGGAAATCCGGGTTAGAATCCTGGTCCGGTTCAGATTTTCACTGTCGTCATTGTCTTATACAACTGACGGTTGTTCGTATTCGCAGCTGCAAATAATTTCATGCACACAGTTTCTGCCTCTAAAGAAAGTACGTGCCAGCCCTCCCAGGCGCCTCGTTAATATAGTAACCGAGTGCTGCGGCTCACAAGGAACGCGTTGAGTGTGAGGTCTTAAGTTCAGTCCTTAGTAAGGCTTATTTGAAAGCGTCGTGTTAACAATTATGAGAAGAAAAATATTAACCGCTGTTGCTTACCATGTGCATGGGGAGGGCGACAGAAAATGAGTGTGCGGGAGATGCAAAGGTCAATCTTCTATGGTATGTAAAATGACATTCGTCAACATTCTGGAAATGTTCAAAACAAGACATTAACTTGCACCACGAACTCCGAATGGAAAGTGGCGCGCCAAAGTGATCTCAAAGGTTCCACCATAAATATACGAGAACTCCTTGGAAATTACAAACCGTGCAGGACCTTCAGCTATGAATCCACTCTTAAAAAATGCATATAGAATCATGTTGTTGTAACGGGGTGATAGAATGTGATGGCACGCAACCGAATGAGAAACAGTCCATCGTAGTGCTTATCGTGAAACTGGCTACCCTTTCAGGTGTAGCTGCAGACAGTACGATAATATGTTTTATAGGCATAGGAAAAAACAAACATCCAGAGGCTGAATTTGTCCATTGGTTTCAGGTGGTACGAATTGATGTGTCACACATTTTACAGCAGGGGTAGTTAACTCTAAAGGAATATGATTTTCATATGAAGACTAGGATTGGAGGAAAAGTAAGTTATTTTGACCAGCTATTGGACAAAAGCAGCACTCATAACATAGTTGTATTTCTCTGACGCCCATTCTCCGACTCTTTCTTTGCTGTGACGTAAATATTCCCTATTGCTCTTGCAAGATCAAACCCATGAAAAAGAATCGAAGGAGACACAGCACCTCCATTTTCTCACACCACAATAAATAACTTTCCAGCCAATTTACCATTCAGATTAACAGTCGGCGTAATTGTATACGAATGAGTTAAGGCATTGATGTTATCGATCTAGATGCAACTCTCTAGATCCCTATGATTTCCAGGTTTCCTTTCATATGCGTTTCCTCTTTAAATTTCGACTGGTCGGAGCTGAAAATAAATCCTTACTGGACGGTGGGGTAACACGTTTATCTCATCTACAAATTTTCGAACCGTTTCAGCTGTTTGCTGAGCATCGTCAAGTTGATGCATTGCTTGAAATTTCGTTAGCTTACGTCTTCCAGTTCTGTAGCACTGTTTGAGGTATTGCAATTATCCAATGCTTCCCTTGAAGTTACTGTAATTTGTGCGCGCGCTGATGTGCATAACATAGTAGGTTACTATCATTCACATCCTGTATATTGCATAGAGCACCCATAAAACGCACAAACACCAGCTTTTGTAACTAGAGCGCATTGTTCTCTCTTGAATACGCTTAGGTTTTCTTATGCACTTTAAGGTCACATTGCTGCAGAGCCATTGGAAATCTGTTCTTAATTGCTTTTTTTACTATAGTGCGGATGATCATCCATGTATGTAATTATATTTAGTACCAGCTCTTTAAAGGACTTCTGTCCTTACTACGTTTGACTGGGGTCAGAATTTGTGGCTCCCTGTCCGACAAATACGATGAACTATTTGGCACGACACCCGTTTCAGTATCCCTTTCAATTGTTTAGCACTTATGCTCATCACTGTATTCCTCATGCACATTTCCCGCACAGTCGAGCGTATAAGCAACAACACATTCCCTGGCTTATCCTGCAAGAACGCTTATATTTCATCTGCCACTTCCCCCTCATTCTGCGGAATTCCTTCGGTTCCTTTCTGACGAAACGTCAAATTAGGGAACTTTTGCTGTACGTGTAATGAAATGTCTGTTTCGTTTATCGTTCCTATTGCTCTCCTTACAAGGGAACCTCTCCATCGCACCCCCCTCAGATTTAGTTATAAGTTGACACAGTGGATAGGTCTTGAAAAACTGAACACAGATCAATCGAGGAAACAGGAAGAAGTTGTGTGGAACTATGAAAAAATAAGCAAAATATACAAACTGAGTAGTCCATGTGCAAGATAGGCAACATCAAGGAGAATGTGAGCTCGTGAGCGCCGTGGTCCCGTGGTTAGCGTCAGCAGCTGCCGAACGAGAGGTCCTGGGTTCTAGTCTTCCGTCGAGTAAAGAGTTTATTTTCGCAAAGTTATGATCTGTCCGTTCGTTGATGTTCACTGTAATAAGTTTAGTGTCTGTGTTTTGCGACCCCACTGCAAAACCGTGCGATTAGTAGACGAAAGGACGTGCCTCTCCAATGGGAACCGAAAAAGATTTGATCGCAAGGTCATAGGTCAATCGATTCCTCCACAGGAAAACACGTCTGATATATTCTATACGACACTGGTGACGGCATATGCGTCACATGACAGGAATATGTTGTCGACTCAACTAACTTGTACACTTGACGAATGGGTAAAAAGATTCTTCTACTTTGCCCGATTTAGGTTTTCTTGTGGATGTGATAATCAGTCCCAAAAAAGTGATGAAAACGTAAGAGTTTGTCACATAAAGTGAAACAAATGAATGCAACAGTTTCACAGTCGCACAGTTTTCCCTGTGCTCTGACATAACATATGTTTTTAACGTTTTCAAATTTTTTCCGTGTGTAGACCGTCAAATCCTGCATATGTCCAAGCAAATCTGAACATGTCCTGGAATTTTGGAGAGCGAAGTTTTATGAGTGAGTTCCTGAACTTTGATGATTGTCTGAAAATAAAATATCAAAACTTTTCACCCAAGGGAAGACTTGAACCGAAGACTTCTCGTTACGCAGCTCCTCACACTAACCGCGGGACCACGGCACTCGTAGCTCACTCTCTACTTGATGTTGCCTATCTTGCACATGGACTACTCAGTTTGTATATAAGGTTTATTTTTTCATAGTTCCAAACAACTTCTTCCTGTTTTCTTGATTGACCTGTGTTCAGTTTTTCAAGGCGTATCCACTGTGCCAACTTAAAACTAAATCTGAGGGGGGTGCGATGGGGAGGATTCCTTGTTAGTACCTACACCACTAGCACTGTGAGTTACTTGCCGACTAAGCAGTTCAACTACTTTCCTTAGCCTCGTACTGTGTCCTCCACTGGATAGTTCCAGTCCCGCGCTCTGTTGCCATTTTGTGATTACATGGTAGAAAATATGTGAGACGTTAAGTGCCGTAAACATCATTGGCCTTTATACGAATGCGTGGTGTCTGCTCTTTCCGACATGTCTGAAGGAACAGACACAACGCGGAATCGGCAAATGTGAAACATATTCTGTAAATTGAAAGAAGAAACGGGAGAGAGGATGTATGCTGTACCGGGACTCGCACCCGGGATCTCCCGCTCACTAGACAGCTGCGTGAACCACTGCACAACCCAGACTCAGTATTTATCAGCAGCTGTGCGGAGTCGCTCGGCACACCTCTCGGCCGACCCACATTGCCACCCAGCACCACCTGTCCGCAGTCGCTGCCCATGTCCTCCACGCTCGCTACCTTGAGATTTCCACAGGAAGCCGAACGTACTCGTAATTGAGCATCCACACTGATGGTAGGGGATTCATTGCCCATCGAAGCGAATTATACGAATGCATTGTGTCTCGACGCGATGGACAGTGAATCCGCAGCCTTCATTGCGAATGCACTACATCGTTCGACATCTGGCGGGAATCTAAACCTTAGCGAGCATGTTGGAGGTCGGCCGAAGAGCTTGCCGAGATAGTCCTCTCAGTCTCCGGTAGGCGCAGTGGTTAAGTCAACTTTCTAGTAAGCTGAAATACAACACACATTTTCACTCGTCCCCACTGATGCCACACAAGGTCCTGATCCAGCTCATATCAATAATCCTTTAACTTCCCTATCCTTTCTTTCCCCTCCTCGTTCGGTCTACATAACTGGCCTTTTCCGACATCGCACTGAAGTTGTTCCTTGTCAGTGAGAAGACAATGGACTCTTATTCGGGTAGACGACACTTAAAACTACCTACGGACCGACCATATCCGGGTTTTTCGTAATTTTTCGAAATTCGTTATGTCGAGAGATCTCCGACAGCTCACTAACTACAGGCCTCACACGAACATGGAGAGGGCACTGCAGAGGTCAGGTATGAATTTTTAATCGTCTGCTGGTGATAAACTGCTTTACATGTCCTCTAAAACGGACAGAGAGGATGACCTGTCCCATCCTCTGAAATTTCATATTGTCCGCTCCGTATATTATGACTCATTTGTCGATAAATCAATATATCTAATTACCCTTCCTACTTCTCTTTCGTATCTACGGCAGCAGACATCATCTTTTGTGGATACTAACACTCCCGTAGTTCAGTCTGTTTTCTGCGCAAAGAATATCTACTGCATTAAGGAACACATTATTCATCCCATAGTTTGACATAATCTCTTAGTAGATTTGCAGAAAAAATTTCCGGCAACTCTTAAAGAAGGTTATTTTCACAAAACAAAAGTAGCTTTAAGTGGAATACCGTTGGAAGGTTCGTGACTAATATTTAGCTTTACGTCGAATAGTAGCTCTACTTGGAATTCTAGCAGAAGTTAAGCGTTGGTAACTCTCCTACTTGCAGGCCGATTATTTCCCCTCGGTTTTAATCCCGAGATCTGCTCACAGGCCGTTCTCTGCAATCGATGATGCAAAGCACACCGGAAGCTAGAGATCAATGCCCTGGATCTCCGACAGCTCACTAACTACAGGCCTCACACGAACATGGAGAGGGCACTGCAGAGGTCAGGTATGAATTTTTAATTGTCTGCTGGTGATAAACTGCTTTACGTTTCTGAAGTGGTTGAGGTAATAAAATACAGGAGATCGAAAAAATGTATGTTAGGGGTTTCTGTAACATATAATCATTTTTGCCATTATTACTTGTCTACAGTGGTCCTGAACGCTGCAATGTAATAAAATATGAGCAAATAATGAGTCGGTATTTTGATATAGTTGCTCCACTACTGACACTACATCAAAAATAAAAGAGGTTTTCGGAAGTTGTTCGTGCAGCTGCACACATTTATCGTACATGTCAGCTACTGAACATCATTTTTCGGTGACTAATGTGACTATCGTCACAGATTGCAGGCTATTCGTACCTCTCCGTCGCTGAGGGCTATCAGTGGTAAAAGTCGCTGATCCTGAAAGCAATATTTGTAAATTTGTGGTAAGATGTTATGGGACCAAACTGCTTAGGTCATGGGTCTCTAAGCTTACATACTACTTAATCTAACTTATGCTATGGACAACACACACACACACACACACACACACACACACACACACACACACACACACACACACACACACACATGCCCGAGGGAGAACTCGAACCTCCGTCGTTGGAGCCGCGCGGACCGTGACAAGACGCCTCAGACCGCACGGCTACCCCGCGCGGCGAATCTAAATGTCTTACGTGGTTTCCTACATGGATATTCTGTTTTAAATGTAATCAGTTGATTAAGAATTTAAAACAAAGGAATGATATACTATTTTCTAAATTGATGTTTCTTTGCTTGTCTTGTATCACTTCTACTTAGAAATAATTCTGTTTGTCCAAATTAGGTGGTAGACCATTATCATCGAGACAGTCGGTAATGGGTTCATCATCAAACCCCACGAACCCGAACTGTGGTTTCCGTGGCGTCCATATTCGTATTACTATTACACTGTTGTGCTATATGCTTCCTATTCCGTAAATGGAAGTAAATTAGGCATAAGCTGAATCATATATCCCATGAATTTTGATTTGTCTACTAGAATTCCTTCCATAACTAATGTTACATCCCAGTTAAGTCTTTATTACGTTCTAACTGAAAATGTACTCGTAATACCTAAACAGCTGGCACAGTAGGCCATTTCTTTTGAAACTGAGACTGTGACTAAGTATTCAATCAGTACACATGTTGTTCACAACCTAGACGGAAATTCTTTTAAAAAATTGAAAAATGATGGAGTTGGATAGGTATTGACGTCTGTGAAGTCATCCGTTCTGTAAAGAGATCAAAGAGTGGCACATTTTAAACAGGCTCAATTAATTGTGTATTGAACATGTGACGGAGAGCATTACAAATTATAGGGCGACAACGTTTTAGTGTTTTATTGGAGATATCAGCTGTAAAGGCACTTTTAATTTTGTGGCTCTTATTTCGGAAGACAAATAGCAGAGTTTCCATTCCCATAAATTTCTTCTGAAGTATTTTTATTTCACGATACTGTTTTAATATCTCTTCTACAACCATTAAAAGAGTTTCCTCATTTACTTTTAAAAAGTGATTGTTGAAAATACCTTTGTAGTGTTTCCAGTCCTTTGGTAGTAAGCTGTTTCTGTTATAGTAAATAACTACCCAGATAAAAAAAAGAATAAAATTTTGTGCATAGTTCGCTGCATAAGTAACCACATGATCCGCTAAACCATATTTTTCCATCCATTTTCATAACGAATTTTCTTCGCCGCACTATTAACATTCAAACCAGCGTAGCGGACTGCAGGTCGAAGAGTGGTATCTACTCGTAATGAACTAAAGTTGGCACTAACATATCACAGCCAACACACGGACTGGAAACTTCAGATTACTACAGCTTTGTCCCTACAGCCTGTCTCCCACGGCAGGCACTAGTACATCCACGAAAACAGAAAGGCGTGTCGTTTCCTTCTCCATGCCTTACTGTTGTTAGAAGAAACGATATTTTAGCGCCCTGCTGAGTGGTATATATTTTGATCTATATAGGCGCCAAATTAAACCTAGGAGCGTGCAATTCGGGAAAATTAGGTATTTGACTATTTAAACTGGATGGCATGCATTTTTATCCTAGAATCGGAAAGGTAGAGAACTTCTCTACTACTGTAGCAAGAATTTGAAGACTGTAGGCACGCACGTTTTATACGATAATAAATAATTCAAGAGTCTTAAATAATGATAATCAGAATCTATTAAAGAAGATAACCTCACTGATAAAACTGACAGAAACCCTCAAAGCTTAAAAGAGAGTGAAACAACATGTATCAAACACAAACATGCCAACAAACAAATTATTAGAATATAGAATATCAATATCCGAGCTGCACCTGCTCTCTGGTTTTGGAATACCTCAGAAACGCCCATCTGGTACTGTCCACGCGTAAGTGCTGAACAAGAACTGAGTCATAGGCGCTGTTCTCGAAAGAAAGCATGTGCATATCTCATTACGTATGGCAGAAGACAGGCATGCCGATATTTCGCATTGCCCCTGAATGCCACTCATTTTAGCTTTTGGTGTTCAAATTGCTCTCGATACGGAGAAACCACGTAACAGGTGGCTGCCTCCGTTATTAATTCAAAAATGTGTTCCAGAATCGAGGCACCACCGCAATAACATATATTGTAGGGGAGACCGAAACAGTACTCCTTCATAAACATTCTGTCTGTTAGAGTCACTGTTCAATGGTTGAAACCGCTCTCTTCCAAGTCAACAAGTAATTCTTTGCGGAAATGTGCGAGTTAGGAATTGTTTATAATTTAAGTTCCACTCTTCTTGAAAACTAAATGACTGTTAAGTGTGTCCAGTATTCACGTGTAAGAGAAGTGGTTCGAATGACCACAGTAATACGCTCATTTGTTTGCAGTTCTTCGTCGTAAAGTTGCTCGTTCTACTAGGCGTTGTGATGGGGCCTTGTAACAGATAAGAACACCGCTTATTGATACATATTCATCCTTCGATGTATTTGCTTCATGTCAAGTTAACGGTTAGTTACTTAGTTTCACATGTACTTGAACAGTGGTGTAACGTCACGATAAAGAGTTACATTCAAAAGGACATCACATTTCTCCACTAAACAATAGTTAAACTTCACGGGCGCACCGTACCAAGAAGTTCAGTTTACGCACATATTTAAATAGAAAAATACCTACGAGATGTAAAATGTACTGTATGGAGTTAAAATAGAAACTGAAATCCGGAGCGTATTTGGTGGTATTTATAACTGACATTGCCATCAGATTGTTCTGGAAACCTCTGTTTTCATTACCAACTATCATGTCGACATCCGATATTCTTAACAACGAAAATTTAGGTGAAATTGTATGTTCTTACTTACAAAATCTAAGAATAAAAATAGTAGCAAAATATATATTAATTAACCGCGCATTAAAAAATTGCTTTCAAAAATATTACAAGTGGAAACGTTTTTCAATATATAACACTGAGATTTTGATTCGAAGCATTTTTCATGAAGTTGCCAATGTATTAGTAACAGAAAGTTGATTATTTACCTGATAAACAATGTACTACAACTTCAATATAATTTGGAGTTTCTGCAAGTACATGTGGTGTATTGTTATTATTGGAGAGACTTAAATGAAGTCAAATTACGAGTACATTGTTTACAGATATTAATTCTCTGAGAAATTATGCTTATGTTTGGTTCTAAAGTGAAATAGAAAGGATGATTTCCTGTTCACAAATTGTGAGTCAGAAAACTATCTCATATAAATCAAAATTAAAAATACAGAGCCCGAAAGTGCACGCGAGTGTCGCGAACTCACATACAAATCCTGTATCGTGTATTTTGAGACTGAGATGGTATTAAATACTTCAAAATAAAAAGCGACACTGAACGGTTGATATTGTGCAATCAGCTTTAATATTAGTTTCTTAAAGTGTACATTTCAGTCTGAGATTTTTATGATTTTGAGCAATGTAACAGCGATGGCGCTCGTGCCATTCGTTCATTCTACAGCAGATGGAATAGAACAATCCACATAGGTATACCAATGCCTATATGAGTTTCCTGGGGGTGAAACACCATAATGCACGAAGTGCACCATCCGTTACAGCCATGCGGACAAGACTGTGTGATGTCGCACGATTCTGGTGACCTGACACGGTCACATTCATGATCCATTACGACCTTGTTACGGACTCGAGCTTGTAACATGTCAATAATCTGTAGAAGCCATGACTACAAGTTAATTAAAATGATTTTAAACAAAGATCTTTAAAATGTATTGCTGAGAAAACATTTATAATTTCAATCTGTGATCAAAAGTCTTGGAAAACCTAGCTGAGAATGACTTACAAGTTTGTGGCGCCCTCCATCGGTAATGCTGGAATTCAGTATGGTGTTGGCCCACCCCTAACCGTGATGACAGCTTCCACTCTCGCAGGCATACGTTCAGTCAGGTGCTGGAAGGTTTCTTGGGGAATGGCAGCCCATTGTTCATTGAGTGCTGCACTGAGGAGAGGTATCGATGTCGGTAGGTAAGGCCCGTCACGAAGTCGGCGTTCCAAAACATACCAAAGGTGTTTTATAGGATTCAGGTCAGGATTCTGCGCAGGCCGGTCCATTACAGGGATGTTACTGTCGTGTAACCACTCCGCCGCAGGCCGTGCATTATGAACAGATGCTCGATCGTGTTGAAAGATGCAATCGCCATCCCTGAATTGATCTTCAACAGTGGGAAGCAAGAAGGTGTTTAAAATATCAATGTCGGTCTGTGCTGTGATAGTGTCACGCAAAAGACAAGGGGTGCAGGCCCCCTCCATGAAAATCACAACCACACCATAAAACCATAGCTTCCGAATTTTACTGTTGGCGCTACACACGCTGGCAGATGACGTTCACGGGGCATTCGCCATACCCACACCCTGCCATCAGATCGCTACATTGTGCACCGTGATACGTCACTCCACATAACATTTTTCCACTGTTCAATCGTCCACTGTTTACGCTCCTTACATCAAGCGAGGTGTCGTTTAGCATTTACTGGCGTCATGTGTGGCTTATGAGCAGCCGTTCGACCATGAAATCGAAGTGTTTTCACCTCTCGACTAAGTGTTGCAGTACTTGCAGTGGATCCTGATGCAGTTTGGAATTTCTGTGAGATGGTCTGGATAGATGTCTGCCTATTACACATTACGACCCTCTTCAAGTGTAAGTGGTCTCTGTCGTCAACAAACGGGATCGGCCTGTACGTTTTTGTGCTGTACGTGTCCCTTTACGTTTCCACTTCACTGTCACATCGGAAATAGTGGACCTAGGGATGTTTAGGAGTGTGGAAATCTCGCATACCGATGTATGACACAAGCGACACCCAACCTCCCGACTACTTTCGATGTCTTTGAATTCCGCGGAGTGCCCCATACTGCTCTCTCACGATGTCTAATGACTACTGAGATCTAATGACTCCATATCAGTAGTACCTGGCAGTAGGTAGCAGCACACAGCACCTAATATGAGAAAGTATGTTTCTCGGGTGTCCTGATCCTTTTTATTACATAGTATATTTAGCTGCAGTACTGGAAGTGGCCGTCGTCAGAAGGACGCTGACTGGTCTTGTACACAGTGTACGTTTATTCCGCCTAGAGGCACGCCTGGATAAAGTATTTATAAAGGATGTGTGTCACTGGTGAAAGCTTTTTAGCAAGTTTCATACGTTTTTTGTAATTTGGGGTAACTTCCCACCAATGCTAAAATTCCCCTGAAAAAATTCAAAGAATAGCCACCAGAGCGATCTTCTGCAATTCCTCATCCTCGCAATACTTAAACTGGTGAAAAACATAGAACTAACAACCGGCGAAAGACTTACATAAAATAATCACTTAACAACTTTCACAGAGAAACCTAACAGGAGATTAAAATTCGAGTAATGACGGGCCGAACTTGCAGACTAAATCCCATCATTATCCTCACACACAGAAAATAATCTCACCATGTCCTGGTGGATGTAGTACTTGGTGGCCTTTCCTCATGAACGTCAACTACCACCTGTAGATGGCTTAGAAGCTGAAAGAGGGCACTAGCGAAAAAAAAAAAAAAGATTAAAACAACAATTTATTACAGTCAACGGCGCTAACATTTTGTAAGTATTGTACGATGGTGGTGCCCACCCGATTAAAAATTGAAAAAGTAGAAAACATTGAAACACCATGTCGATTTCGATCCTCTGACATTACATGCCACATTAGCATAGAAGATGTACTAATAATGGTTTCAATTCCATCCCTCAGTGGACAGCGTAGCTACCAGAGTGTCACCTGCGTGTAGTCTTTACAAGGGAATGCCGTTGGTTACAAGGCTGAGCGTGGGATAGACGCATTGAGCAACCAAGAGTTGTGGCACGAAGACGTATTCGTGCGTTTCACAGACAACTTTGCGACTTTGAGATAGTTCAGATTGCGATCTTTCGAGTGGCAGCAAGTTCGATCCACAATACTACCGCGTAAGCTCAAAGTATCACCTCAGTTGTTTAGCGAAGCTGGCACCGGTGGATACGACTGCATTTTCAGACTCTTCGGCGAAGTCTGAGCGTCCATGCAGCACAGACGCCATCCAAGACCATCGTGTTGTGACGGCAGCAATGTCAGATTGTAGAGCTTCTTTTGTACAGATATGAGCAAATGTGACGCCACATGTGTCAATAAAAAAATTGTTGGGAACGAGTTGCTAGCAGCAGAACTTCTGGAGTGAGCACCTCGAGCACGTCACTCATTCAGTCCACAGCATCAACGTGCACGACTCGACTGGTACCGTGCGAGGATCACCTGCAGTATGAAATGACACGCCGTGTCTTCAACAATGAAAGCAAATTCTTCCTGCATGCAAACGATGGTCGTTTACGGGTACGACGAAGACATGGTGAACACTGTCTCGAACTGCGCACGCTCACCTTCGTTTGGTGTTTGTGGAGGGAAGGCTGACCAGCTCCCGATACGTGCAGAACATTGTTCGACCAGTTCTTCTGCCGTTCTTGTGACAATAATGTATTGTGTTGTTCATACAGAACAGTGACCGCCCAAATTTTGCCCAGGAAACTCAACATGGTCTGCAAAACGTGCAGCAGCTTCCCTCAACAGCACGAACGCTGTACCTGTCTCCATTTGCGGTTCTAGGCGCTACAGTCTGGAACCGCGCGACCGCTACGGTCGCAGGTTCGAATCCTGCCTCCGGCATGGATGTGTGTGATGTCCTTAGGTTAGTTAGGTTTAAGTGATTCTAAGTTCTAGGGGACTGATGACCTCAGAAGTTAAGTCCCATAGTGCTCAGAGCCATTTCAACCATTTTTTTGTCTCCATTTTAGCACGTGTAAGACTTGATGTGACAACAACTGACTCGAGCGACACGGCCACCAACAAATGTCACCCTAGCATTTCGAGTAGGTGTGGAATAGCGCATCCCAAGACAGTATTCGTCACTTTTGTGACTGAATGTAAGCCAGAGTCATTGCCGGCACTGGCGCCCATGGGCCTTACACTGCGGACGTCGAGAATGTTTTAGCATTAATCTATACCCAGAACCTGAGAAACAATGGAGTTATTCATCTGTAAAAGCAACTGTTTGGTTCCTATTGTAAATTTTGTGTGGACTGGGAAACTCTCAACGGATGTTTTAATTTTTTTTCCAGCAGAATATTTTTAATGCTTCGCTCATTTGTAGAATACTGTCTTCTGTTGATAATTCTAACAATATTTATCTCATGAGTCAGAAAGTTGTCAGTTGTCCGAAGTAAGTTTTCAGAAAAAAATTAATTCTGTGCAATTGGGAAAATACCAAAATTACAGAAATTCGTTAAAATCAGTTCAGTGTTTTTTACTCACTAACTACGAATGTAAGAGCGTAATTTGAACTTCGGTAATTCCAACACCGCACTTCGTAAAATATTTCTCGTAAGTTTGTGTGATATACTAACTCCTTATACACTCTGAGTACAGCTAGACTCTTAGAGAGTATCGATACACAGCTATGTAGTATATCTGTCAATTTCGATAATACGCTGGTGAAAGCCATAGGTAGAGGAGTGGCAGCAACTATTGACAACATTATTTAAAATTAATATCTTCATATTATTTGGAACCTGTACCACGAGTTCTGTCCGTGTTGCCGGAGACGAACGTTCATTGTTAATGAACATGTTCGTGAGCTTTCAGTTACCGTCGAAAATTCTGGCGGCACTTTCGTTGTGTAGATCCATTCTGACGAAGTGTTGGAAGACTTTCTTAAATAAGTCCATACATTTCATTGTGTGACTTAATTGGCAATAAGGGTGAGAATGAACCATAAACTACCACTCACAAAATCTATCATAAAAAAGCTCGAAATGAGGTGTTATTAACCTTTCTACGAAACTCTCAAGACCGACATGTGGCCTCTGTACCATGAACGGGAGCCTTAACTCGTCAAATGCGTGCTGAGAAAAAACAAGTATGCTAACAGTGCCAGAAATGTCCCTGAACCAAACTCTGTACGAAACTGTGGGCCACAAGCAGGAAGGTTGGGACTGTAATTTGAGCTTTACATCGATACGGTGACTAATATAATCGTTCGTGTATTACGTATCACAAAGACACTAAAGAAACTGATAAATCTGATCAGTGAGTTCTTGACACCATTAAAGGCCAAAGGCAATCGATGATTCATCATCACCTGAATGAAAGATCATTATAGCCTGGGAAACACATATGGATAGTCCTTGGCTGTGTACGTGCATTCTTTTCTTCTTGTTGGGAGTGAGTACTGAGAATCTCTTGAAGGACAGTATCGAACACTAACGAATTGTAACAAAAACAGTTTAATGAACCTATGTGCCGAATATCACGAGAAGCACTCCTATGGACAGCTCATCAAGAACTAACCCCAGAGGGTTCAACGATTTGTGTAATATGTTACTCATATGGCCTACAAGAACACTTCGATACTTTCAATAAAAACTACATGCACGATATACTAGGAGTAAGAAACTTTGCAGCCCACTGAGTAGCACAGAGCTTAAATGGAACACAATACACATAAATTCCGACTCACATTGCGGTGCGAGGGAGAAGGAGTACCGAAAACTTCCTGGCAGATCCATGTTGTGTGCCAGACCGACAATCGAATTCGGGACCTTTGTCTTTCATGAGAAAGTTCTCCACCGACTGACCTATCCAAACACGACTAACAGCCCCTCCTCACAGTATCTCATCCATCTTCCAAATTTCACAGAAATTTCTCCTGCGAAACATGCAAGACTAGCACCCTGGGAAGAAAGGATATTGCGGAGACATTGCTTAGCCGCAGTCTGGAGAGCATTATTCCTAGGACCAGCGTTTTTTTTTTTTTCCCCCCATCAGTCGCTGACTGTTTACATACGGCCCGCTACGAAATTCCTCTCCTGTGCCAAACTCTTTATCTCAGAGTAGCACTTGCAACCTACGTCCTCAATTATTTGCTGGATGTATTCCAATCAGTCTTCCTCAGCAATTTTTGCTCTCTACAGCTCCCTCTAGTACCATGGAAGTCATTCCCTCGTCTCTTAACAGATGTCTTATCAACTTATCCCTTCTCTTTAAGAGCGTTTCCCACACATTGTTTTCCTCTCCGATGCTGCGCAGAACCTCCTCATCCCTTACCTCATCAGTGCACCTAATTTTCAGCATTCCTCTGTAGCACCACATCTCAAATGCTTCCATTCTTTTCTGTTCCGGTTTTCCCACAGTCCATATTTCACAAGCCGGCCGGTGTTGCCGAGGGGTTCTATGCGCTTCAGTCTGGAACAGCGCGACAGCTACTGTCGCAGGTTCGAATCCTGCCTCGGGCATGGATGTGTGATGTCCTTAGGTTAGTTAGGTTTAAGTAGTTCTAAGTTCTAGGGGACTGATGACCTCAGATGTGAAGTCCCGTAGTGCTCAGAGTCATTTGAAGCATTTTTGAACCATGTTTCACTGCCATACAACGCTGTACTCCAGACTTATATTCTCAGAGATTTATTCCTCAAATTAAGGCCTACGTTTCATACTAGTAGACTTCTCTTGGACAGGACGGTCGCAGGTTCGAATCCTGCCCCAGGCATGGATGTGTGTGATGTCCTTAGGTTAGTTAGGTTTAAGTAGTTCTAAGTTCTAGGGGACTGATGACCATAGATGTTAAGTCCCATAGTGCTCAGAGCCATTTGCCATTGCTAGCCTGCTTTTGATTCCCTCCTTGCTCCGTCCGTCATTGGTTATTTTGCTGCCTAGGTAGCTGCTTCTTAGAGATGTCCACTCCTCTTCAAATGTATTGCCTGCTGAGCTATTCCTTATTGCTGTACCTATAGCTTTAGCAGACTTCAAGCGTATCTCATCATTTCATAGTACTTCCGTAACCCATTTCTTTGCTTACTGATTCTTCCTGACTAATGCCTTAAACTTCAGTCTACACATCATCACTATTATATTGTGATGTGAGTCTTGTCTGTTCCTGGGTATGCTTTACAATCTAGTATCTGATTTCGGAATCTCTGCCTGACCACTATGTAATCTAGCTGAAATTTTCCCGTATCACACGGCTTTTTGCAAGTATACCTCCTTCTCTTGTGAGAGAATTTGCTGTTTGTAGCTCCTACAAACTTTTCTTCTGCTCTTTCCTCCGTAACTGCGTTACAGTCCCCCATTACTATTAGAATTTAATCTGCTTTTACGTAAAGTATTACGCTTTCAATGTCTTCATATAAATTCTCTATATCTTCATCTTCAGCTTGTGACGTTGGCATGTGTACCAGAACTATCGTCGTCGGTTTGCTGTACGTTCTGATAAGGGCAACCCTATCACTGAACTGTTCACAGAAACACTCTTTCTGCCCTACCTTCCCATTCATAACTAAACCTACTCCCATTATAACATTTTCAGCTGCTGTTGATATTACTCAATACTCATCTGACCAGAAATCCTTGCCTTCTTTCGATTCTACCTCACTAACTACTACTATATCTAGATTCAGCCTTTGCATTTCTTTTTCAGGTTTTCTACTTTCTCTACCACGTTCAGTCTTCTGACATTCCACGTACCGACTCGTAGAACGTTATCCTTTCGTTAATTATTCAGTATTTTTTACGTAGTCACTTACCCCTTAGCATTCCCCTCCGAGAGACCCGAATGGGGGACTATTCCGGAATATCTTTCAAATGGAGAGATCGTCATGACACTTTTTCAGTTACAAGCCACATGTCCTGTGGATACACATTAAGTGAATTTAATGTAGTGGTTTCCATTTCTTGTGCATCCTCACGCCGCTGATGATTGCTTTAGCGCAATTTTCCCACCCCACGGGCCAGAGAGTGCCCTGAACATCTGTCCGCACCTCCGCCCTCGCTGACAAGGCCGCCGGCAGAATGAGGGTCATTTATAATGCCAGAAGTCTTCGGCCGCAATTGCTGATTTTTAATCAAAATTTAAGCGGTGGCGGAATTCGATCTCGGGACCAAGGACGATTCGTTTACTGATCAAGGGCGCAAACCCTTTTTTTCTTACTTTCATTTTTGTTTGGTATTTTTCGTGGCGATTTGGTCTGGGCGGACGTCACAAGACATCCGTTCAAGTTGATCGTTGCAGAGAGGACCTCCGTTACTAGAGTATCGTCCGTGAATGCTACTGCGTCCTTTATTTTATCACACTACAAGGCCATCACTCTTTGTTACAGTAGTAAGGACCTCTGAACCGCGTCGTCTCGGATACAATAGTGTCTCCCCGCGGAACCTTGATAAAGGAGACGAGATTCCCGTAGGTCATTTGATCCCACAGAGACTGAATACTGCTGTGCTATTGTATTCACCGGTACTCGGTATTGCATGCATCGGGTAATCGATTGCACAGGTCGTCATCATCGTACCTATTTTTCCCAGACATAAATTTCTTCGGTACTAGCGAAATTACAATAAACTGTTATTGAAGTGTGATTGATTTTACAGTTTCTGGGTGTAATTTTCAGAGACATTCAGAGGCATTTTCGGAGACATCCATTATGAGAAACGTGCAAGTCCCGTGATAATTACGAAGCTGCTAATTACTACCAAGCCATAACAGTGTACTCTAGGATCGTACGATAGCGAGTAGGGATAATTTTGGTCCCATCATTAATGAAAATAAGTTAGTTACTTACTCATAAGATACCGAATTATGAGTCATCTGCCAATGAATGTTAGTACGAGATTCTCTTTGTCATTCATTTTGAATGAAATCACTGCTTCTTTGCTTAGTTTTTTTATAAGGGGTGATATAACATTTCTGTTTGAAGGAGTTGCTGCAGGTTATATGCAACATAGAGCAAATCCGATGCGGGTGTACAAGCACCGACATGTAGACATGGAATTATTGTGGAACCGGGAGAGCGGTGTGCTGACCACATGCCCCTCCTATCCGCATCCTCATCTGAGGATGACACGGCGGTCGCATGGTCCCGATGGGCCACTTGTGGCCTGAAGACGGGGTGCTATGTCTTTCTGACGTACATATGGTAAATGTGGGAATGTAAACTATTGCTACGTTATTATCAAATGAGTCAACCACAACCAACATTCTGATATATTTTCTTGGCTGCCGAAGGACAAACATAAGTCCACGTCCACTGAAAAATGGGTATGTAGCAGCATATATCTCGAAAACCATCTTGTGAAATGGTGCGTGAATTTCTCTGCTGGTAGCGATTCTACACAACACACTGTCGATCTGGGAAGTTGCCACATTCCTTCCGAAACAACTTAAGTGGCAGACACTCGAACACTCGCCCTATAGTCCTGGCTTGTCCCCAAGCAATTAACATGCTTTCTGTTTCTTAGAAAAAGCCTTGATAGGATTCCTGTCGTAGGAGGATGTGCAGCTGACTGTTATGGACATTTTCACTCAGCAGGATACGTTATTTCACCAAACGGTACGTCGGTGGGTTGATTGCCTTAGAGCTCAATGCGACTTTTCCTGAGCAGCACACCGATTGTGGACTGCACGGTCTATGAACGGAAACATTTGGATCGTCAACGTAATTTGTTGTTTTCACGATTGCTGTAGTGCAAAGTAAGTTCATTAGTTCTAATAATATGTCAGAAAGAAGTTGTTTTTACAAATTGGTGATCGTAATGAAAGATCACCTCCTTTGACCATCTTTGTATGGAACCCGTATGCTTTGGATGCACAAGACAGGAAGTTATGCTTTCTATGCTATATGTGAAACACCATCTCATCTGCTCTTAAGAAATGCATTAATTTCATCTGCGGACGTGCATTATATGGTAACAGAGACGTACACAAGAAGAAGATTTGAGAAATCTTTGCATTACGATACTAACTTGTGCCTATGACCTAGCGCAGTGATATGGTATGCGTGAGATTAGTTTCACTCGCATTGAAACATGTCAATGCGCTGTGCACAAATGACCATGCTTCAGATAGTCAATAGTTTAAAAACTTCATTCGATAGCTAAGAATATGACGTTGCTTCAGAAAGAAACCCGGTTGTTGTAGGGGCAATGAAACTAAAATTATAGACCCTTTAATTAAGTGAGCGCCGATCAGAATACAGCGGGATAGCAGATAGGTGGGCGGCCAGAGCGGAGGTAGCGTGCCGAAGGGTTACGATAATAGCCGAGTCGGGTGTGGTAGCCTGGCACGGTGACTTGCCAGAACGTGAAGACGGAAGGACACAGAAAAGCCAGAGGGAGCATAAAAATACCACGCAGTACCAACAGCGGACACCACTTGGGGATGGAGAAGGTGGCCTGGTCCGACTAGAAGCTGCCAAAGAGTAAAAAAGTTGTTCGTGTGAAAAATCTTTAAATTAGAGCAGAGAGCCTGAGTAAAATTGGCAGAAAAGTGTAAATCGAAAGTGTATATGCGCAGAAAGCAACAGGGAAAGTATGAGGTAAAGTTAGTCTGTTTTAAGAAAAAAGATGGTGGCTGGTGTCACAAGCGTTTTAGTGGGGGAGAAGGACGCGCAGCACGCCATTGTTGGGGACCGTGGAGCAGTTTGGATGGCCAGCAGTTGCGCTCCTGCAAGATTACAAACTAAGCTTTGCTTTTTGGCTAAAGCTGAATAAGACGGTGACAAAGTAGCATTCGCGAAGGTGGTGAAGTTATTTTGCCTGTTAATGAATGTTTATCTTAATATGTGACAATTAGTGAGGCACAGATGCAAGCAGGTAATTGAGCGAAGTTTAGTACGTGCAACAACACGACAGTCATTGTACACGGTAAGTCAGCTGCTGTGCTCGCTCCTGCTCTTGTAATTCTGTTTTTGTTTTCTGCCAATAATCTTTACGACCAATTGGTTATGATCATGCGTATTTTTTATATAGGGTCTCAAGTATAAGTAAAGACTGAGTTCTGTGACATCCGATTATACAAGATCCTGGTCTTGTGCATTAAAAGACCTGTGTCACAGCTGAGTGAATTATATTAATAGATCGGAGTTGGGATTAGCCTGATTGAGACAGCAACCAAATGCAATCCGTATCCAACAGTGGTCTTGAGGGGGTCGTGTCCGTCTGACCACTATGTGGCGGGATTCTGGTGCGTAAACTACGAATTTGCAATTTTTTTGTAATAAAGTACATCAAAATATTTTGAGGGAAGCGTGTCTCTAGAATATAACTGCTTTTATCTGAGCTGCGTTGCATTATTCAGTAGCATCTACTTTCCACTCCAAGCCTTAGTTCTACGTATTTGTTATATCCAGAGCCCACAGGGTGCCGAATAACGTTCGAGCGGCTGAATTGCAGGTAAGGGCAGGTCAAGAAAGTGTGGAGGTTGACTACGCTGCCAACGCACAGGTAAGTCACAAAGAGGACCTGCCACGCACCCCTGTAAATTTACCTCTTATCGTAGCACACAGTCCAAGGGGTACAGTACAGGTTAGGGTTTGTCGTTCTGCAGAGTGGATGTTACAAAGTGGTACATGGACTAAGGGAATGTTACAGCACACCGTTTTAGGCCAAGCCTCATGATAGAATACTACCGAGTAAAAATGTCACTGCAGCATAATATGGAAGAGCCAAAACAAGGTAAGCCAACTTCATAACATACCAGGCCGCAGGCTAGTGAGAAATAACATCTCGTCTTTGTGTACTTAACCTAAAACTGATCTGCACTCTAGGAACCACTCAATGTTAGATCAAAACAGAATATCTTATGTTTCCAGAGTCGTGCTTCGGTAGCTCAGATGGTAGAGCACTTGCCCGCGAAAGGCATAGGTCCCGAGTTCGAGTCTCGGTCGGGCACACAGTTTTAATCTGCCCGGAAGTTCAATATCTTACGTATTAGGAATTATCGAGAGTATTAACAATGAACTGATGAGGTAGAACAATATGAACTCTGGTAACCGTGCAACGATAAGACAGAGTGGCTCCTTGTGGTGTTAGGGGCACGTGACATACAAGGACAGTTGTAATTGGAGCAGGGACAGCAACAGCGAGGGCCCGCTGATGAAAAATCCGCGACTTTGATAAGAGGCAAGAACGTTAAATGTCTCAGAAACGGCGAAACTGGTCTGCTGCTCGAGGGTCAGTTGTTGCGTACAGTCGGCCTGTGTGGTCAAGCGGTTCTAGGCGCTTCAGTCTGGAACCGCGCGACCGCTATGGTCGCAGGTTCGATCCTGCCTCGGGCATGGATGTGTGTGATGTTCTTATGTTAGGTAGGTTTAAGTAGTTCTAAGTTCTAGGGGACTGATGACCTCAGATGTTAAGTCCCATAGTGCTCAGAGCCATTTGACCCAT
Source organism: Schistocerca serialis cubense (assembly GCF_023864345.2). NCBI lineage: Eukaryota > Metazoa > Arthropoda > Insecta > Orthoptera > Acrididae > Schistocerca > Schistocerca serialis. Next base: position 338,041,886 of record NC_064641.1, on the reverse strand, counting down.
TTTTTTGTTGCGTACAAGTATAAAGAGTGGTAGAAGTATGGTGGAATCAGGAGTTGGTGACGAGGTGTTGGACGTCCGTGCCTCATTGTAGAACATAGAAGCCAGAGGCTTGCGACTCTGAGAAGTAGGATACATGGTGAGAAGTGGCATATCAGACGACAGAGCAAAATGCCGTAGCTGATAGAAGTCTTCCAGAGAACACCCGTCAGTGGACATTTTTTAACAGTGAATTCTGACGACCCCTATCCGTTCCCGTGGTGACGTACCGATGTCGTGAATTACAGTTGTAGTAACCTTGGTGTAGTCCAGACTCACCCATAGATCAAGGCAAACATCTCGTCTGCTTGGATGATTCACGTTCCCTGTTACACTAGGTCGATGGTTTTGTCCACATACAACGCCATCCATGTCAACGACCACTTGAATCGTGTTCCACAACATGGGGGCAGCTTAGCAGCGGTACATCACCCATAGCATAAACGAGGTCTGTTGGTAGTAATCGAATGCACCGTGACGGCTTTTCTATAAGTGAACATTATTGGGGACCACCTCTGTCCTGTCCTGCCAGATACCTTGACACCGATTACTACTTCCAACATGATGGAAGTCCGTGTCACAAGGCCAGAACAGTGCAATGTTACCTGATGAACATCGATAGACTTCCTGATAAGCTGATGAACCAAAACATTATAACCAGTGTCCACGGACAGATAGCCCATTGATACAGTTTTGAGCACCTGACGCCGTAAGAAAGTATAGCCTATAAAGTGGCAATGCTTTAGCCACCGAACTGACTTGACCTGAGCCCGACGGAACACATCTGGAACACTATCGGACACCTGCTCCACTCCCACAAACCACAGCCCTTAATATACGGTGACCTGTCACTAGAGATCCGTTACCACATACATCCCGAAAACTACGAAGAACTCTACGACTGCATGAGACGGAAAATCCCTGCTGTATAGCATACCAGATGTGGATCAACACATTAGTAAGCATGTATGGATGAGCAGCCTATACTTAAGTACCTGGACATACTCGTATTATAGTAAGTATAACAATGGTGAACATGTTACACATAAAAGAACGTATAGAAACCATCTGTCGTTATGAACTTAGGACAAAACTGGAGTAAAATCCATTACATAATGTTAATTAAAACTTATTAAAGCGTATTAATACGTCTGCTTTCTTCTCTCGCCCCTTGCAACAACTCTTTAACTGTTTCACGAGTCTAATTCTATATTGTTCCACAATTCCACATGTTACATACGCGAGACAGTGGGTTGGATCCCATGTTCACTGTGAATCACTCTGATCACTCTTCTGTTTTCTTTTGTCAAGGATGCTATTTAAGAAGAATGTGTGTATGCTGTACCCAACGGAGTAGTAAAATACCAAACCAGATCACATTTGTGGTTTCCTTGGTCCCGTTTGGACGCGGTCTGAACAAATCTCAAATATTACTCCTTTGGCGTCCTGTCAGCCGCTCCTTTCATGTCTTGTCATCCACTCCTCTATACAAGTAATATTTCGCCAACAAATCTACATTAACACTTTCGCTGCTGTGGGAGTGTATACACGTCCTGCGACTCCGTTCCCCAGATCTTGTGGACAAGTATATGAACGCCGCTTGGATTTTCGTACAGTGTTATGGACGTCTGTAACCGTCCTGAGCCGCCGACCTCTCACTAGTGGAGACGAGGTATTTCCCTGTCAAGAAAAATAAGAAAATTTCATGTACTTATGATACAACATATGTGCCATTTCATCTTATCATTTGCAGAAAACCTCACTTGCATATCTTGGGTCATGTATGAGATATGACGATTGTTGTGACCACATCTTTCGAAGAGCGCAGGGACGTGAATGGGCGTGTTGCTAGCTACCGTCCTTCGGATATAAAACCCAATAACTCGAGAAGGAAATGAGGTATTAAATGAAACAACAATTTCACTGTTACCAGTCACCGTTTTATTTATTTCACGACGCGTTTCGAAGGTTTAAACCTCCATCATCGGGTGGGTTTACATTAGTAAGTATTACATTTGTGTGTGTGTTGTGTTACGATTTTTGGAGGAACTTGTGGCACTGCCTAGTGTAGAAACGAGACACTATTTCAGAATATGGTTTAGGATAACTTTTATGAAAAATTAAACTGATATCTAATGGTAAACATTAAATAAGTAAACTACAGTACCTTCAGTGATCACAGGTTCCTTTTGCTGTCGTAACACATCACATGTATACTGCCACATTTGTAAACAAATATGGCGTCTGGAATCAGCTGGGTGCAAAGTTCGTATAGCAGACATAATCGCAAAGTGCAAAGAATATACATGATAACAATATTATTACAGAATAATTGCTTTAAGCATTTGGCGGTGTTTCTTTTCAGGTGTCAAATATATGTGTGTGTACTTCAAGTGGTATATAAATCCAATTCTGACAAGTTGAAACAGCAAACATTCGTACTTGTTTATACAAACAGGTGAAATGTTAAAATGGCTTAAACATCATACTTATTGATAACAATTAGGTGAAATGTTACAGACTATAATTTCAATGATCATATTGGCTACAACAGTAAAATCATACATACATTACACTCTTTGATTGGGGATAATAAACAGACGTGAAGTGAGGGGCTGGAGGCAGAAGGAGAGGTAGAGAGAGAGAAAAAGTGTGTGTGTGTGTGTGTGTGTGTGTGTGTGTGTGTGTGTGTGTGTGTGTGTGAGTGAGTGAGTGAAAGGGAGAGGGGGGCGAGAGAGGGAGGGAGAGAGAGAGAGAGGGAAAGAGGAAAGAGTGATTATTGAGAGGAAACATTTACATGGCAAGGAGTCTTAAGATTGCATGTTGCATATAGTAGCTGCCTAAAGGTTGGGGAATACATTGGTTAATGCTATGAAATATGCAGATAGATATACATTTGTGCCAGTAGTTGATGTACATACAGTTTTAAGCTGACAAGGGGACAAGCTGTTGGTGTGATGAATTATCTTTGAATGAGGTCAGTCTCTTGTATTCTTGGCAGCTGTCAATATTTATGGTAAATATTAGGTGTGTGTGTGTGTGTGTGTGTGTGTAAGTGTGTGTGTGTGCATTTTTATGAGTGTAAGCAGTTGCTGAAAACGGAGATGATACTATTGTAAATATTGTCATTTTTGTCATTTAAGATAGATTCTGGTTGTTTCATCTGATGTTTGTATATTTGGAGTGTTTCAAGGATATCTAGTTTTCTGCCTTTTGGTTGGGTGTGTAGGATGCTAATACTTGTGTTGTTAACATGGTGTTTTGTTTCATGCAAGTGTGTAGCTATTGCTGATGTGTGATATTTTTTGTTTTTTAGTGCTGCCATGTGTTCCTTGAACCTAATCTCTAATGATCTGCCTGTCTGGCCTATGTAGAAGCAGTCACAGTCCAAACATTCAATTTTGTACACACCTGTGTGATGAAGTGGGTTTCGTGTGCCGATGTTGTGGGGTAACTTCTGTCCAATCTTGTTGTCTGTTGTAAAGGATATGCTTATGCCTTTCCGTTTGAAGACATTGGCAATCTGGTATGAAATGTTACCCAGAAAGGGGATTGTATGGAAGATTTTATTTTCTTTTTGTTTTTTGTGTTGTGATTCCTTTGCCATTATTGAGTGTTTTAGGGTGTCTACTATGGAGCTGTTATAACCATTTTCAATAGCTGTTTGTTTTATTATTTCAATTTCTTGATCACATTTATCTTCTGAGAGTGGTAGTTGGATAGCTCTATTAATCATGTACCGGAATGCTGCCATTTTGTGTGCTGCGGGGTGGCAAGAGGAGTTGTGGATTGTGGTATGTGTTGTGGTAGGCTTCCGATAAATTTCAAATTGATGTCTGTTATTCTTTATTCTAATGGTAAGGTCTAGGAAATTTATACTGTCGTCTTTTTGGTGTTCAACTGTGAATTTTATGTTTTCATGGGAGTTGTTGAAAAACTGATTCAACTCACTGATGTCATCTTTAGTGCCTTTGATTAAAATGATGGCATCATCTACATATCTGTAGTAGTAGATGATATTTTTGAGGAGGTGGTGATTGGAATTCAGGATTTTCTCTTCTAGGTTACTTATAAATATTTCTGCTAGCAATCCGGAAAGATTTGAGCCCATTGCCAGACCATCTGTTTGTTGGTAGATTTTATTGTTAAATTTAAAATAGTTGTGTGAAAGTGTGAATTCAAGCAGGTCCAACCTACATAAACACAAAAATATCCCTTCAACTCACATTAATGAACTAATGGACCTGCTTGAATTCACACTTTCACACAACTATTTTAAATTTAACAATAAAATCTACCAACAAACAGATGGTCTGGCAATGGGCTCAAATCTTTCCGGATTGCTAGCAGAAATATATATAAGTAACCTAGAAGAGAAAATCCTGAATTCCAATCACCACCTCCTCAAAAATATCATCTACTACTACAGATATGTAGATGATGCCATCATTTTAATCAAAGGCACTAAAGATGACATCAGTGAGTTGAATCAGTTTTTCAACAACTCCCATGAAAACATAAAATTCACAGTTGAACACCAAAAAGACGACAGTATAAATTTCCTAGACCTTACCATTAGAATAAAGAATAACAGACATCAATTTGAAATTTATCGGAAGCCTACCACAACACATACCACAATCCACAACTCCTCTTGCCACCCCGCAGCACACAAAATGGCAGCATTCCGGTACATGATTAATAGAGCTATCCAACTACCACTCTCAGAAGATAAATGTGATCAAGAAATTGAAATAATAAAACAAACAGCTATTGAAAATGGTTATAACAGCTCCATAGTAGACACCCTAAAACACTCAATAATGGCAAAGGAATCACAACACAAAAAACAAAAAGAAAATAAAATCTTCCATACAATCCCCTTTCTGGGTAACATTTCATACCAGATTGCCAATGTCTTCAAACGGAAAGGCATAAGCATATCCTTTACAACAGACAACAAGATTGGACAGAAGTTACCCCACAACATCGGCACACGAAACCCACTTCATCACACAGGTGTGTACAAAATTGAATGTTTGGACTGTGACTGCTTCTACATAGGCCAGACAGGCAGATCATTTGAGATTAGGTTCAAGGAACACATGGCAGCACTAAAAAACAAAAAATATCACACATCAGCAATAGCTACACACTTGCATGAAACAAAACACCATGTTAACAACACAAGTATTAGCATCCTACACACCCAACCAAAAGGCAGAAAACTAGATATCCTTGAAACACTCCAAATATACAAACATCAAATGAAACAACCAGAATCTATCTTAAATGACAAAAATGACAATATTTACAATAGTATCATCTCCGTTTTCAGCAACTGCTTACACTCATAAAAATGCACACACACACACTTACACACACACACACACACACACACACACACACACACACACACACCTAATATTTACCATAAATATTGACAGCTGCCAAGAATACAAGAGACTGACCTCATTCAAAGATAATTCATCACACCAACAGCTTGTCCCCTTGTCAGCTTAAAACTGTATGTACATCAACTACTGGCACAAATGTATATCTATCTGCATATTTCATAGCATTAACCAATGTATTCCCCAACCTTTAGGCAGCTACTATATGCAACATGCAATCTTAAGACTCCTTGCCATGTAAATGTTTCCTCTCAATAATCACTCTTTCCTCTTTCCCTCTCTCTCTCTCTCCCTCCCTCTCTCCCCCCCCTCTCCCTTTCACTCACACACACACACACACACACACATACACACACACACACACACACACACACACACACACACACACACACTTTTTCTCTCTCTCTCTACCTCTCCTTCTGCCTCCAGCCCCTCACTTCACGTCTGTTTATTATCCCCAATCAAAGAGTGTAATGTATGTATGATTTTACTGTTGTAGCCAATATGATCATTGAAATTATAGTCTGTAACATTTCACCTAATTGTTATCAATAAGTATGATGTTTAAGCCATTTTAACATTTCACCTGTTTGTATAAACAAGTACGAATGTTTGCTGTTTCAACTTGTCAGAATTGGATTTATATACCACTTGAAGTACACACACATATATTTGACAGCTGAAAACAAACACCACCAAATGCTTAAAGCAATTATTCTGTAATAATATTGTTATCATGTATATTCTTTGCACTTTGCGATTATGTCTGCTATACGAACTTTGCACCCAGCTGATTCCAGACGCCATATTTGTTTACAAATGTGGCAGTATACACGTGATGTGTTATGACAGCAAAAGGAACCTGTGATCACTGAAGGTACTGTAGTTTACTTATTTAATGTTTACCATTAGATATCAGTTTAATTTTTCATAAAAGTTATCCTAAACCATATTCTGAAATAGTGTCTCGTTTCTACACTAGGCAGTGCCACAAGTTCCTCCAAAAATCGTAACACAACACACACACAAATGTAATACTTACTAATGTAAACCCACCCGATGATGGAGGCTTAAACCTTCGAAACGCGTCGTGAAATAAATAAAACGGTGACTGGTAACAGTGAAATTGTTGTTTCATTTAATGTCAGTAACAGTCACGGTAAAGCCTAACCTAAAAATGTTCACATTTAAAATGAGGTATTGTTCTGCTCTCAGTTTTAAATTATATTTGGATATCTTATCTACATTTCATTTACTGTAAGGTATGAGCTAAAAACAACGATATGCAAAGTGTACGCAATTCGTTTTTACCTCTGCAAAATCTTCAGATATCACACTGTAAGACGTGCAAAAACAAAGAAAAAGCCTCATCTAATAGTTTTCGAAAAATCGGATGACAACTGTTTCATATCGGCCGGAACGCCGTCTCTCTGTACAGGCAGTAGCATTTAGCGAGGGGTACAGCGAAAATAAGGCAAGCAAGCGCTACAGCAAGAACAAAGGCACCCTCAGCACGGAATCCGAGAGACCGTCAGTAGCAGCAAAGAGTTAATCAGTTACTATTCTTAACTCCGTTATTTACCTGATTTTCATGTCGATGTTTCCATTTCGGTGAGTAGCATTTCAGCAAAGAAGACTTGTGAAATATCAAGAGTGTCTATCAGTGTATTGGTGTTAAAACTGTTGGAATGGTACTGGTCTATAGTGTTTAAAAATTAATAGTCGCACAGTTGTCTCTTATTATTGATCTTCCAGGCATTTAGAACATTTATCCAAACTTTCTCTTATAGTTATCAGATTTATCCAAAATTGAGCTGCTGCAGAGATATAAGAGTACAGCTTTATTACAGTCCACTGATTATACGAGGGATTGCTGAAAAGTAACGCCTCCGAATTTTTCATTGAAAACTAGTATTCAAAGTGAGACAAATTTTATTAACGTTCTACATCTTTATTGTTAGTTCCCACATATGTATTTCTCAACATTAGCACACTGGCGAACGAACCCACGCCTCCCAACAATGGACCATTTGTTTATACCTTCACTAAAAAATGTTTAACTTTTGAGAAATCCACAACCTTAATTCTGTTTGCAACGCTTCATTAGTATCAAAGTGAAGTATTCGAAGGTGTCCATTATGTTCTGGAAACAAAGTCTTATGGGGCAAGCCGGAACTGTGTGGAAGACGATCTTGACAGTGAACGAAAGGCATCGGCTTCTTGCAGACGATCCTGTGTGGTCTGATACAGTCGTACAAAGGAGAGGGTGCTCCATGCATCGACGAACGTATTGTGTGTTTAGAAACTCGATTAGGGCAAATGGTTTCTCACCCACTGACATAGTCATGTTACACACAATTCTCAGCACTGTAGCAGCAGAGGTTTGAATCTTGCGTCGGTGGACTGGAAAGTCGACCGAGAAATGTGCCTGACATTTTCAATAGATACTGACAACAGAGCAAAAAAAAATTCGGAGGCATTTCTTTTCAGCAAGCCCTCGTATGTTAATGATCTTACACGACTTCATAACGCTGAGTCAACGGTGAAAGCTATTGACTAAATTGGTTGTTCGTGCCCGTTATTTTATTGTATCGTTGGGTTTGCGGGGGAGGGGGGAGGGGGGGAAGTCGCGCTCGAAGTTGTGCGAGCATAGTTTAATTTGCCAAACACATTTATGAACCAAATATCTGCAATACTCAAAACAACACTTAAAAACTTAATTCACATATATGGCTCAGTTATACGTAGTTCCTGCAGCATACAGCGTTAGTAAACATAATAAATGAAGAAAATTTTCTTCAATACGGAAACCAAACAATGTCAAATTAACACTGCGCCTGTAATATTAAAATTTTAGAGACTAACAATAAAGTCCTCTTGGGGCGAAAATGCACTGAGCATAAAATAAAACAAATGGTCATCAATCAGAAATAACCTAAAACAAGCAATAAACATAGAATACCAGCCATCAGATTTTATAACTGGGCATTCACATATTACAGTAATACGGAATACTACATCTACTAACCCTCCCTCCACTTCCTACTCACCACCAGCAACACTACTGCCGACCAACTAAAATACTGAATACTCAAAATCAACAATTACAATTCCCTGTACAGATATACATACAGTATCTGAAACGCTCACAATGCAGTCATTACAAACGAGATTTACAGAGCTCTCGTGTAGAGATAACAAACACACGCCGGCGTACAAGTAAACACATTAAATCATGACACACAACACTGTACACAGGAGCCTTCTGTGTGAAATATTACTGCCAAATAGTTACACTCAGTGCACACTGCTTGCACCCTTCACTGTAGACTGTCCACAGCTCTGAATCAAATCAACCGACCATACCCCACTGCCAGTGCTCCTCCCCTAACACGAAACCACGTAGCTGCTGTCCTGAGTGGTTCTGCATTACAAGGATTTTAAAATGCCACCACTTACCGTGCGCGGCACTCTTTCGCAAAGTGACGCTGCCTGGCGGCTGTTTACACAACCTGAAGCTTGCAGCGGCCGCAGATGGAGTCTTCTTTCTCGTGATGCGTAGTAGAGCGGAACTAGTCAGCAGTATGAGCCTCCACTATCGGTTGTGTGATTCGTTTCCCTTCTTGAATCACTGAGGCATGAAGTTACTTATGTAGATATTCTGACAGGTTTCCAAATCGCCTTTATGTTCGGCAGACTGGAGTTGCATACTATCCAGTATTCTCCTAAATAAAGGAAGTGCTCTGAACGTTTTAATGAACTGTCTGATGATGCGCTTACTGTATAAGGTATTGGATTAATATTAAACTTCCGTCGTGGCTGTATACATGGGCATGACGGCATTACGGCACAAGCTGTGGAAAAGTATTCTTATAACGCTGTGCACCAGGACATATCAACGTTCACTCTACATATTCTACATCTACATCTACATTTATACTCCGCAAGCCACCCAACGGTGTGTGGCGGAGGGCACTTTACGTGCCACTGTCATTACCTTTCTTTCCTGTTCCAGTCGCGTATGGTTCGCGGGAAGAACGACTGTCTGAAAGCCTCCGTGCGCGCTCTAATATCTCTAATTTTACATTCGTGATCTCCTCGGGAGTTATAAGTAGGGGGAAGCGATATATTCGATACCTCATCCAGAAACGCACCCTCTCGAAACCTGGCGAGCAAGCTACACCGCGATGCAGAGCGCCTCTCTTGCAGAGTCTGCCACTTGAGTTTGTTAAACATCTCCGTAACGCTATCACGGTTACAAAATAACCCTGTGACGAAACGCGCCGCTCTTCTTTGGATCTTCTCTATCTCCTCCGATCTCATACGGATCCCACACTGATGAGCAATACTCAAGTATAGGTCGAACGAGTGTTTTGTAAGCCACCTCCTTTGTTGATGGACTACATTTTCTAAGGACTCTACCAATGAATCTCAACCTGGTACCCGCCTTACCAACAATTAATTTTATATGATCATTCCACTTCAAATCGTTCCGCACGCATACTCCCAGATATTTTACACAAGTAACTACTACCAGTGTTTGTTCCGCTATCATATAATCATACAATAAAGGATCCTTCTTTCTATGTATTCGCAATACATTACATTTGTCTATGTTAAGGGTCAGTTGCCACTCCCTGCACCAAGTGCCTATCCGCTGCAGATCTTCCTGCATTTAGCTACAATTTTCTAATGCTGCAACTTCTCTGTACACTACAGCATCATCCGAGAAAAGCTGCATGGGACTTCCGACACTATTTACTAGGTCATTTATATATATTGTGAAAAGCAATGGTCCCATAACACTCCCCTGTGGCACGCCAGAGGTTACTCTAACGTCTGTAGACGTCTCCCCATTGATAACAACATGCTGTGTTCTGTTTGCTAAGAACTCTTCAATCCAGCCACACAGCTGGTCCGATATTCCGTAGGCTCTTACTTTGTTTATCAGGCGACAGTGCGGAACTGTATCGAACGCCTTACGGAAGTCAAGAAAAAAATCATCTACCTGGGAGCCTGTATCTAATACTTTCTGCGTCTCATGAACAAATAAAGCGAGTTGGGTCTCACACGATCGCTGTTTCCGGAATCCATGTTGATTCCTACATAGTAGATTCTGGGTTTCAAAAAACGACATGATACTCGAGCAAAAAACACGTTCACAAATTCTACAACAGAGCGACGTCAGAGATAAAGGTCTATAGTTTTGCGCTTCTGGTCGACGACCCTTCTTAAAGACTGGGACTACATGTGCCCTTTTCCAATCATTTGGAACCTTCCGTTCCTCTAGGGACTTGCGGTACACGGCTGTTAGAAGGGGGGCAAGTTCTTTCGCGTACTGTGTGTAGAATCGAATTGTTATCCCGTCAGGTCCAGTGGACTTTCCTCTGTTGAGTGATTCCAGTTGCTTTTCTATTCCTTGGACACTTCGATGTCAGCCATTTTTTCGTTTGTGCGAGAATTTAGAGAAGGAACTGCAGTGCGGTCTTCCTCTGTGAAACAGCTTTGGAAAAAGGTGTTTAGTATTACAGCTTTACGCGTGGTATCCTCTGTTTCAATGCCATCATCATCCCGAAGTGTCTGGATATGCTGTTTCGAGCCACTTACTCAGTTAACGTAAAACCAGATCTTCCTAGGAATTTCTGTCAAGTCGGTACATCGAATTTTATTTTCGAATTCACTGAACGATTCTCTCATAGTCCTTCTTACGCTAACTTTGACATCGTTTAGCTTCTGTTTGTCTGAGAGGTTTTGGCTGCGTTTAAACTTCGAGTGAAGCTCTCTTTGCTTTCGCAGTAGTTTCCTAACTTTGTTGTTGTACCACGGTGGGTTTTTCCCGTCCCTCACAGTTTTACTCGGCACGTACTTGTCTAAAACGCATTTTACGATTGCCTTGAACTTTTTCCATAAACACTCAACATTGTCAGTGTCGGAAAAGAAATTTTCGTTTTGATCTGTTAGGTAATCTGAAATCTACCTTCTATTACTCTTGCTAAACAGATAAACCTTCCTCCTTTTTTTGTATTCCTACGAACTTCCATATTCAGGGATGCTGCAACGGCCTTATGATCACTGATTCCCTGTTCTGTACACACAGAGTCGAAAAGTTCGGGTCTGTTTGTTATCAGTAGGTCCAAGATGTTATCTCCACGAGTCGGTTCTCTGTTTAATTGCTCGAGGTAATTTTCGGATAGTGCACTCAGTATAATGTCACTCTATGCTCTGTCCCTACCGCCCGTCCTAAACATCTGAGTGTCCCAGTCTATATCTGGTAAATTGATATCTCCACCTAAGACTATAACATGCTGAGAAAATTTATGTGAAATGTATTCCAAATTTTCTCTCAGTTGTTCTGCCACTAATGCTGCTGAGTCGGGAGGCCGGTAAAAGGAGCCAGTTATTAACCTAGCTCAGTAGTTGAGTGTAACCTCAACCCATAATAATTCACAGGAACTATCCACTTCTACTTCACTACAGGATAAACTACTACTAACAGCGACGAACACTCCACCACCGGTTGCATGCAATCTATCCTTTCTAAACACCGTCTGTACCTTTGTAAAAATTTCGGCAGAATTTATGTCTGGCTTCAGCCAGCTTTCTGTACCTATAACGATTTCAGCTTCGGTGCTTTCTATCAGCGCTTGAAGTTCCGGTACATTACCAACGCAGCTTCGACAGTTTACAATTACAATACCGATTGCCACACGGTCGCAGAACCGTCTCAGCCTCTGATTCAGACCCTCCACTCGGCTCTGTACAAAAGGTCCGCAGGCAGTCCTGACGACGATGCTGCAGATGGTGAACTCTGCCTTCATCCCGCTAGCGAGACTGGCAGTCTTCACCAAATCAGATAGCCGCCGGAAGCCAGAGAGGATTTCCTCCGATCCATAGCGACACACATCATTGGTGCCGACATGAGCGACCACCTGCAGATGGGTGCACCCTGTACCCTTCATGGCATCCGGAAGGACCCTTTCCTCATCTGGAATGACTCCCCCCGGTCGATGTCGAGATCAGTCTTGTGATGGGACAGATGTGCCTCATCACCTATTACTCCCCTGTGCCAACCATTTCATCTATGAGTAGCGTTTGCAACCTACGTCCTCAGTTATTAGCTGGATGTATTCAAATCTATGCCTTCCTCTACATAGTTGCCCTCTACACTCCCTCTATACCCTGAAAGTTATTACTTGATATCCTAACACATGTCCTGTCATCTTTTCCTTTCTTCTTGTCAGTGTTTCCGTATATCTACTTCCTCACCGTTTCTGTGAACCTTATCATTGCCCCGCGGAGTGGTCGCACCGTTTTCAGGCGACATGTCACGGATCGCGCGGCCCCTTCCGCCGGAGGTTCGAGTCCTCCCGGGGACATGGGTGTGTGTGTTGTTTTATAATAAGTTGATTTAAATAGCGTATAAGTCTGACCTCAGCAGTTTATTCCTTAGGAATTCACACTCATTTGAACACTCTTTTGAACATTATCATTCCTTACATTTTGAGTTCAGATGTTCAGATGTGTGTGAAATCTTATGGGACTTAACTGCTAAGGTCATCAGTCCATATGCTTACACACTACTTAACCTAAATTATCCTAAGGACAAACACACACACCTATGCCCGAGGGAGTTACATTATGAGTACAACGTTTTTCTGCAACAGCACATCTCAAATGCTTCGAGAATGCGGACATCGTCCATGTGGAGGCAATGTGTAGTATTATGAACGCTGAATGCATTTTCAGCTGCCAAGATTACTAAAATCATTCACTCGTATAAATTACCCGTTTCGGCAATTCTCCAAAAGTGGTTACAGAGAATTACTGAATCCAGCAGTCTATATGAATAAATGAGTTTTGCTATCTTGGAAGTGGCAAATTTAGTCCTTACTCCTTACATCATGCACCATTTTGCTGCCTAGTTAGAAGAATACCTTAACTTCATCTACTTTGTGATCATCAATTCCGATGTTAACTTTTTCGCAGTTCTCATTTTTCCTGCTTCTCATTACTTCCATCTTCCTTCGATTTAGTCTCATTCCATATTCTGTATACACTAGGTGGTTCATTTCACTCATTATATTCTCTAATTCTTCTCTACTTTCACTCAAGATATCAATATCATCGGTGAATTTTATGACTTATGTCCTTACATTCTGAAAGTTAATCCAACTCTTGACCCTTTCTTTTATTTAATCATTGTTTCTTCAATGCATACATTGAACTGTGGGGTAGAAACTACATCCTTGTCTTACATCATTTTTAATCCGAACACTTCGTTTTTGGACTTCCAGTCTTATTGTTCCCTCTTTGTTCTTGTACATGTTGTGTATTAAGCGTCTCTCCCTGTAGTTTGCCTCTATTTTTCCTCAGAATTTCCTATATCTTGCACTATTTTACAGTGTCTGACGCTTTCTCCACACGGATCAAATCCTGTGAACGTGTCTTGATTTTTCTTGAGTGTTGTTTACAGTATCAACCGCAATGGCAAACTTGCCTCTCTACTGGTTCTACGTTTCCTAAAGCCAAACTCATCGTCATCTAAAAGATCCATAGTTTTATTTTCTTCTGCATATTTTTCTTGTCAGCAACTTGGATGCATGAAGTATTAAGCTGATTGTGCGATAACTCTCGCTCATTTCCATGTCGGCTCTTGCAATCTTTGGATTTGTGTGGATGATATTTTTCCGAATGTCTGATTATACATCGCCAGTCCCACACATTCTACACACCAACACGAAAAGTTCTTTTTTTTCACTTCCCCCAATTATCTAAGAAATTCCCATAGAATGTTATTTAACCTGGCCGAGCGGTTCTAAGCGCTACAGTCTGGAACCGCGCGACCGCTGCGGTCGCAGGTTCGAATCTTACCTCGGGCATGGATGTGTGTGATGTCCTTAGGCTAGTTAGATTTAAGTAGTTCTAAGTTCTAGGGGACTGATGACCTCAGAAGTTCAGTCCCATAGTGCTCAGGGCCATTTGAACAATTTTTTTGTTATTTAACCATTCCGCATTATTTAATCTTACGTCGTCCAAAATTCTTTTAAATTCTAATTGCGATGCTGGCATCCATATCTCCTCTCTACTCATAAACTGCGAAAGCGTTTGAGGGAGTCGTTATGTTCTACCAGTTGCAGATAGTGCCCGGTTGTGTGGACCGGGAATCAGCCGTCTGCGTGGTTTCGTAGTAGGTTTACCGTGTGTGTGTGTGTGTGTGTGTGTGTGTGTGTGTGTGTGTATGTGTGTGTGTGTGTGTGTGTTTGTAGTCAGTGATGTATCACATAATCGGAAATTGGTGCGAGCGTGTGTGCGCACGCACGCGTGTGTATGCGTGTGTTTTTCCGTTTTGTGTTGCTTGTAATAAGGGACGCAGGTGTTGTATTTTCATAGGCGAAACGAGTGAAAGATTCATTATTGATAGTTGTCGGTTTGAGGCTCGGCAGCAGTCCGCTTGTGTGTTGCGAATGCGTTTAGAAGTGATGTCTGTGGAAATGTGTTTTAGTTTGCTTTGAGAGGTTTCCTTAGCGACAGGCGGTTTGTAATGGAAAGTTTACTTCTGCTGTGCGTTCAAAACATCCAGACCATTTGTGGTGGCTAATTCACTTGCTGATGCTTTGTACTGTCAGATGTACATGGACATCTTCTGAGTTTCCGCAGTTAATTAATTCTTGTCCTGAGTTTAGTGGTGCGCAATAAAACCGGCACGGAGTCAGAGTCTTTGCAGTATGTTCCTGGAAATAGAAGAGCTTTTTAATTGTTTCTCTTCGCTGTCAGATGAACTGGTAAAGTACTTGCTAGCGTCGTCCATATTCTATCAGCAGCTGGTTAGCTTTCGTTTCCTGTTGCAAGTACCGACAAGCTGACCTCCGAGGGGTTGTGCCGTCGGTTTGGTCGGTGTAAGTGTCCTCGGTCAATCATGTATCACTTCTTGGGAAACTGGTTCTGGCTCGTTTGCGAGTGTTTCCACAACGACGTGTTGCTGGTGATTCGGCACGATTACACTTTGTTTTCTCTCAGGTAAACAGAGTGGAGCATCAGTTCTAATAGTTAGTCCGTATAGTGTCTTTTATTAGCTGTTTTTAGCTGTTTGTGAATTCCGATCGAAATATCGAATTGATTCCCTGTGTCAGCAGTTGTATGATACGGGTAGTGATTATATTGCTGGGGGCATGAGGTTTGTACGTGATTCGGGAGTAAATGACCAGCAGGTATCGGCTGTGTGCTATCTGCAATCTTGAGCACAGTAGTTGAAGTAAGACTGGTAGCACTACCTTGGGTTAAATTGTCACTGGGTGGGGTTGTCTGAGGTCGTATGCTTCGCTAGAGCAGTGTCCAAGCGAACATCAAGTTTGTCTGGCTGTGTTTTATAAATTTAGCTTAAAGCTTGTTGGCTGTCGGAATACTGGCATTCGGGAAGACGACGTTCAATCCCGCGTCCGGCCATCCTGATTTAGGTTTTCCGTGATTTCCCTAGATCGCTCCAGGCAAATGCCGGGATGGTTCCTTTGAAAGGGCACGGCTGACATCCTTCCCCACCCTTCCCTAATCCGATGAGACCGATGACCTCGCTTTCTGGTCTCCTCCCCCAATCAACCCAACCCAACAGTCGAAACCTTGTCAACTGAATGAAAGAGTATGCATGTGGCTACATCGTTGCCTTTTGGTGCTCTGTGTTTGCCCTGAGTGCTCTCCTCATTTCTTCTGATACATCGTTTCGTTGTGCACACGTCTGCGTATT
Organism: Schistocerca serialis cubense; assembly: GCF_023864345.2. Lineage (NCBI taxonomy): Eukaryota > Metazoa > Arthropoda > Insecta > Orthoptera > Acrididae > Schistocerca > Schistocerca serialis. The sequence goes on along the minus strand of NC_064641.1, from coordinate 338,025,698 downwards.
TATTTCAAATCATCGATTTGTGTTAATTTGCAGTTTGTTTCAGTTTTGTAGTGTCTTGGTTTGTACTAAAGAACGACGCCCTTGTTGGCTGTGTTATGTGAACTTTTCCTGCACTTGTTAGGTCTGTTTATTGTACGCACGTGCCCATATTTATTGAGTTGTTCCTTTTGTCGTATGAAAGGAACAGCGGATGTCCGTTCATTGATTTGATCCTCCCCTTTCCTCTGTGGCTGTCTTGAGCTCTGTTCAGAAAAAATCTTATAACGAGAACTGTTCTAATTCTTTCAGTGACAACTGCTACAGCTACCGCTGCGTACCGGGTGTTCCTTTTAACGGTAATCAGACTAATGCCTGTCTAGTTACAAAGGGATTATCTTTCCGCTCTAAACTGAAAACCTAGATTAAGCACTTGCTACTGCCGATTAGCGTAAGAAAGTGATTATCTAATACGTTAGTGATGTGATAGGTACATAGATGCACAGTTTTAAGGGAGATAAAGGTCACTAAACTCAGAAAACAGTGACCGCTATTGCTTAAGTATCTTGGGGAGTACATTAGAGAGCAGTCGCTGGTGTGTCTATTAACGTGTAGTAGCTTTTATTACTAACCTGGTACGCGGTAATACGTTACATGCACTGATCAGCTAGAACATTATAACCACCGAACTACCATCGATATAAACCCGAACAGGCAATAGCAGCTTCTAATCACACAATTAAGGCTTTCACGATCGGATGGTACTGTTGTTGATAATTCTTCCGGGTTATATGGCCTTGGACCATGGAATACTTCTATTCCTAACGTTTCGTCCAATACTACGTTGGACATCCTTACAGGTATGGCTGGTCCTGTGGAGTCCTACCGGCAGGAAGAATTATCAACAACAATAGCAGCTTCACCTGGCGAGGAGTGATTGCTACTCAGACAAACACACGATGCATCAAGTATCATGAGTGTGATGTACGTGTGTAGAATGGGGAAGCTGCGCTTTCTATCTGAGTTTGATCGAGGGCAGATTGTGATGGCCCGGACGTTCGGAACGAAAATTTCAAAAATAGCACTTGTCGGGTGTTCCAGGAATGCTATGGCGAGTGTCGTTTATCACGTGGCGAAACCAAGGTCCATACGTCATGGGGTTGTGTGGCCACCCCTCATTAGACATGTCGGACGTCGTTGGCTTGGCACACTGGTAAGACAGAACAGGTGGAGAACTGTGGTGGAACTAACCTCAGACTTTAACGCTGGGCAGATTACAAGTGTGTGTAAACACACAGTGCAGCAAACACTCCTAACGATGGACCTCCGTCGCCGATGCACACACGCACGTGCCATTGTTAACACCACGACATCTGCAGCTGCAGCTGAAACGGGCACGTGACCATCGGCATAGCGGCGGAGCGTTGCTTGGTCTGATGAATCTCGACACCTTCGTCATGACGATGGCAGGGTGCGAATTTGCCGTCTTCCAGGGAACAGCTCATTGACACTTGTACTGCAGGACGGAAACAAGCTTGCGGTGGCTCCGTTATGTTCTGGGGAACATTAATGGTTCCAGTGGAGCTCGTGCAAGGCACCAGGCCAACCATTATCGTGCACTGGTTGCAGACCACGTACACACCTTCATGGGCGTCATGTTACCCGACGGCATTGGCTTTTTACAACAAGATATTGAGCTATGTCACAAGGCCAGGGGAGTAATATAGTGGTTCGAGGAACACATTGCCAGCTCCCTCCAGCGGCCTACCGAGGCCTCATTGCTTCTATGCCACGACGCGTCCCGGCTGTTATCCAGAACAATGGTGCACATAACGGTTACAGATAGGTGGTCTTAATGTTCTGGCCGTTTCTTAATCGTACTGCGGGTTGCCTTCACATTCTTCATATTTAACATTTGTGTAGACTAGATAGTCCAAAGCCTTTATTTAATGAGATCTCAATGCATTTTTCCTCAAGTTGTAGAGCATTTCTCGAATTAATGCCTTTTGGTGTGGTTTTAACTGTTGCAGCCAGTGGTGTTAGTCGGAATGAGATCATATTAATTATTCAGATGTATGTTTCAGAGCACGAGAGCATCCGCTTCCCATTGGTCTGCTACTCATTCCTTGCAGTTGAGGAGCGCGCGCCGTCGTTGCTGTTGTAGTCACACTGATCGAGCTGGTTCAGGTTCTCACATTTGGCCCCGTGATCATTGTGACAGATACGCAAACTACTTGTAACAGAGTGTGAGTGGGAAAGGAATTTAAAGAAATAAATTTGTTTCATCCCAATAGACCCTCAGTCACCACCAGCCCTGTGCTCCACTCCTCAACCACGCTCCCTGGCTCACTGGGTATCTTCTGGAATCGCCGACTTCTTCTACGGTAAGGCAAAATATCTTCCTTCTCGCCTCTTGTGTCCACATTTTGTAGGCACACCCCGCAGCAACCGTTAGTGAATTCACATTCCCGGCTAATCGGCACACCACCTCCATGATAGATAACACACTCGTTGGCACACGTTGTCTAGGGATAGCATCTTTCACTTGTGACTTTAACGTGTCCATGGTTTGAATCTCCACCTATACTTAAATTTTGAATAAAAAATCATCAGCACAGGTTGCCGAAGACTTCTAGAATGAGAAGCCGCACTTGTTCTGCTAACAGCCTTGTCAGGGTTGGCGGAGTAGCGCCCTTTGTGTGAGAAACTGCCCCTATCCAGCAATGATCAACGACATGAGGACACAGCATGCAATGGAAGCCACTGCATTGGAGACACATATTTCCTATCCACAGGACACGTGACTTGAAACTGGAAAACTGTCATGATGATCTTTCGATTGGCGAAAGATTCCAGAGATGTACCCCTATTCCTATATTCGGGAGGGCAGCCAAACATTGAATAACCAACCAGAGGGTAACAGTCAGCCAATAAGGAAGCGGAACGTCAGAAGTTTGAACGTGGTAGGGAAGCTAGAAAATCGGAAAATGGATACACAAAGGCTCAATGTAAATATAGTGGGGATCAATGATTGAAATTGTAAGGGGACAAGGCTTTCTTGTCAGACACGTACAGGTTAATATAAACTGCAGCAGAAAATAGAATAACGGGTATAGAATTCTTGATGAGTAGGAAGGTAGCCCTGAGAGTGAGTTGCAGTGAACAGTTCAGTCACAGAGTTGTTCTCATCGGAATCGGCAGAAAACCAACACCGACAAGTATAGTTCTGGTATACATACAACTCCGTAAGCAGAAAATGAAAATATAGAGAAAGTATTTGTGGATATTGAACTGCTAGGTCAGTATGTAAAGGAAGATGGAAATTTAATACTCAAGGGCATCGGAATGCCTTGTACGGGAAGGAGTAGAACAAAGGGTTATGGGAGAATTTGGACTTGGTAATATGAATGAGAGAGAAGAAAGAATAATCTAGTTTTGCAACAAATTTCAGGTGGTGATACCGAACACTCGGTTCAAGAGTGACAATTGGAGGAGGTATGCTTCGAGAAGGCCGGGTTATATGGGAAGATTACAGGCAGATTTTATCATGGTCAGGCAAAGATTCTGAAATCATATATTGATTTGTAAGGCGTTACCAGGACCAGATATAGACTCAAATCATAATTTAGTAACGATGAAGCGTAGGTTGCAGATTAAGATAGTAGTCAGGAACAATCAATGCGCAAATAAATGGGATATGGACATGCAACGGAACGAAGATACACGCTCGAAGTTTTTTGAGGTAATATATACTGCGATAGTGAATAACTTAGTCCGTGGTATCGTGGACGTGTAATGGATATCTATAAAAATGGCAGTCACAGAAGTTGGAAAGAAAAACATAGGTACAGGGGAGATAAATGGGAACTAACCATATGTAACGGAGAAACTACTTCAGCTGGTTGATTCAAGGAGGAAGGACAAAAATGTTCTGTGAAATTCATGGACAGAGAAATAGAATTCACTTAGCAGTGAAATGAATATGAAACGCAGAGAAGCTAAGGCGACATGGCTGCAGGAAAAGTGTGAAGAAATCGAAATAGAAACCATTTCTGGAAGGAATGAAACAGCAAAAAGAAAAATCGAAACAAAATATGAGTCACCATCTGTGGCTCTCTATTCAGTTCTGGTCCACCCACTTCGTTATCTTCTGAATCACAGTGAGTCATAGGACTCAGCCCATCCGCAACAACATTATTGGTATCTCTTCCGAGTATGACCTCAAATTGAAAAGTCAAAATTCTATTAGCCAACTCGGCGATTCGTCCGTAATGTAATGGTTTATGTTCTAGAAGATCCTGAATACGTCCCAGGCAAGTGCAGCTGCCAATATTTCTAGTTGGTAAAGACGTCGACGATGTCACCCGGTTGCATTCCCATAAGTTCTCTAAACACTGAACACGCCGGGAGAAACTAAGATTTCACAGTGTTTACCTCTACAGGGAGGAAATTTGTGGTTGCCTGCAGAGGTTGAATAAACTTCGCAGCAGCAGAGAAAGGGTTCAATGTGCGTTATAGTTTTTGCTGAGGTGTCGTGGTCAAAATATCATTCCAACCCTTAACAAAATTGTAGATCATATTAGTTCTCCTGTCGCCAATCGCGTCAAAGAATGCACTGGTCTAACACTTGTTTGTGAAAGAATCCATTGCAGCAATCGACAGTTGTAATTCGTTTCCAAGGAATTGTTTGGTCTTCCCCTAATGATTGCTTCAGAATTTCGGCTTTCTCTTGGGACTGGTTGGACGGTGCGTCATGGTCGCAGTGTGACTGAGAATTTCATTCAGCAACTGTCGGGCATTTGCCAAAGTTTTATAGTTTCAGTCACTTGGAGCCTAACACTATATGTCGACATCCTATCATAAATCTCACGGAGAAAGCGTTTGACGATGCAGCTTTATCCGTGCTACAGAAGGTTTAAATTTTCCACCGACTCCAACCCGCTTGCCAGGGGTTATTTTTATTTGTGCTGTTGCACAGGCTACTTTTAAACTGGCTCCTGATGTCGCAGAGGAGGCTAGGACGGAGGTATGTCGTGAGCTGACTGGGGCACGTCCGCTCAAGAGTAATATCACAGCGGCTGAGAGGGCTGCCTTATATTCACTTACAGATGATCCGCATATTGTTAATTTACCTGGGGACAAGGGTAATGCCACCGTTGTTTTGAAATAGCAGGATTACATTCAAAAGATGCAGCGTTTACTGTCTGATTCAGTGTATCGTACAATCGGTGCTGGCCCTTAAAAAGTGTTGACAAAAATAGTAACAGCCTTCTGCATGAAAAATTCTTTGTCACACAGAAGGCTATCAATACTTTCAATTCTTGGTGTGCTGTCCCCCCTACGTTTTACGGCCTCGATAATGTCCACAAGGAAGGGGTCCCAGTGTGAGTGACATTCGTGCTCCGACATATCGTGTAGCATAACACCTTGTACTCTATTGAACTCTACAGTAGGTCGGTATGAGAGCCATATTAAGATCTCTGCGGATTTATGACGTCGTTTAGGGGTGTAACGGTAACGCCGGTAGCCTTCAAACGGCAATCGACGCTAACGTTATACCTCTGCGAGGAATTTTTGAAACTTGTGACCGTGAGATAACCTAATGGGAACAGAGCGATCAAACTGGGATTCGTTTCCGAAACACTCCAGCAGAGTACAACCAAAAATAAACAATGGGTCAGGAACAGACGTTTTCCCAGCACAAAAGCAAGTTGTAACATTATACATTAAAACCGATCGCCAGCCTGTGTCAAGCAAAATGGTAAAGCAGAAGGCAATGCTAAGGCTCACCTAACCTTCCTTGACGCACACACTTCACTCTTTCCTTATATCTGGTTATACTAGAACACAGAAATCTAATCTTGCAGATAAATTTGCTACTAACAGGCGAATGGTCAGTCATATGGTAAGCAGTAACATATGCCTCTCAACAACACGTACGTTAAATGAACTAGGAGTAATAGTTTATAAAACCAATTGCCGACACACATGAAATTAGTAGCAAAACTGAACAGGGAGAAGCTTTGAATCGTACTGAATTTAAATCAGGGGGGCTAATAATGATCATAATCAATAGCTTCATTGCTTAGTACAGAGTCTCTATGCCTGTCCATTAACCAACTTGCATTAGAATAGAAAACACAGTAAACAGTTATTTCTTAAACTCGGTTTGAAGCAACTAACCAGAATACAAATCTAACTACACTGGCTCTGGAGGAGCCTTTGCATTGCTTCATTAACTAGTCAGCCTAGTACATAAGGACCCCTAAACTTTCATGGTTTGAAGAACCATGCTCATTAACAAAACTACAGCATTATTTATGAAAAAGGGTAGGTATTATTATCATTAATTAATTAATTAAAGCACAACCAACTATAACACTTTAAATAACATTTGTGCTTTCATAAGCAGTAAATAGACATACTCAAAAGTATAATTGGCTGTGCAAATGACAACATTAAATTAAATACAACTTCAGCCATTTTCTCACAATAAACATGGACACTTGGAATTAAATTCACTAGGATAGGATTGCTGTCAAGGTTTGTGATTTGGGATAATCACGGGTGTAAGATAGAGCTTCTAGCAACACTACAATTATTATTATCAAATCAACCAAACTTCACAAATACCTGGTCCACATTGAGAGTGTCAAATATAAACAATTTAGTGGAAGGCTGGTGGTACTGGTGGCGTAATGTCCAGTGGCTATTAACCTCGCAGCGATGCAATCATAGCAATACTACTGGCCTCGCCCTGTTACGTATCTTCTTGTCATCGGAATTACATTTATGGGGCAAGAATCCGTGCCATGATAATGGTATCACCAAATGCAGCATCCGAGGCCCATAAATACTGCCCTTAAGCTCTTCTGGCCTCAAAACTCCAGGAATATGAGACACAACGATCCGCTGCTGCTAGCGAGGTGTTGACCACTGCACTGCTCTGCCCACTCCTTACCCGTCACAAAAGGCGAGTTGCCACTTGCGCACCAACCACACCTTTTCCAGTCCGCCAGGTTAATTCCGTAGCTGCGGGGCTTCCCCACTTCTTTTACATTCAACACTACGTTCCGTATCTATGGACCAAGTCGATTACAGTATTATATAGCAATCACTTCAGTAGTTATTTGAACTGACAAGCACATTTCAAACAACATCGTTCAAAAGTTTCACATAACTGAAACATGTATACATAGTAAAATAATTTCCTTGACAGATAAATTTCATATAAGCAACACTACCAAATGACACAGAAACGTCGATACAGATACAAAATAGGTCGACAATAAGTGTTACAGGAGGAATGCGCTTAAGGGGAGGTTTACTATATTTCGGTTCAAAAACTCGATATTTTTTAAATTGCATTTTTGGATCCATAAGAGTGTTTAGAATCCACCCCTGAAACGGTTTTTCCGAATACGGAACGGAAAAGTTTGTTATTTGCGGTTGAACAAAAAAATTCACCTGCCTGAAATCTGCCTTTTCCACGCACCAGTCTTTTTTTCTTTCGGAGGACGAGTTAATGTACCAGTGCTTGGGAGGAAACACACAAAATTCAAATGAAAGTTTGAACGCTTCTGTTTGGAAGTTAGCCCTCAAGCATTTGCATTGGTACGAAGACTGTGGAGATTGCGATTTTCCTGTCAGTGAGCAGCTTCAATGAATGGTATTCAGCAATTTTTAAAACCATGACAACGATGGACGTCACCGTGGGACTCAGTGTGCTCCCTGCCGCCGTTAGATAAGCAGCTGCCAGCAGAAAGTCGTATACTCCTAGCTCACTTATTTGTTACATAGTTTAATTCTTAATTTCTTTGAGTGTTTTTGGTACTTGCATTGTTTAATTCATAAATTTAGGGCGTATTATACACTCCTGGAAATTGAAATAAGAACACCGTGAATTCATTGTCCCAGGAAGGGGAAACTTTATTGACACATTCCTGGGGTCAGATACATCACATGATCACACTGACAGAACCACAGGCACATAGACACAGGCAACAGAGCATGCACAATGTCGGTACTAGTACAGTGTGTATCCACCTTTCGCAGCAATGCAGGCTGCTATTCTCCCATGGAGACGATCGTAGAGATGCTGGATGTAGTCCTGTGGAACGGCTTGCCATGCCTTTTCCACCTGGCGCCTCAGTTGGACCAGCGTTCGTGCTGGACGTGCAGACCGCGTGAGACGACGCTTCATCCAGTCCCAAACATGCTCAATGGGGGACTGATCCGGAGATCTTGCTGGCCAGAGCAGTTGACTTACACCTTCTAGAGCACGTTGGGTGGCACGGGATACATGCGGACGTGCATTGTCCTGTTGGAACAGCAAGTTCCCTTGCCGGTCTAGGAATGGTAGAACGATGGGTTCGATGACGGTTTGGATGTACCGTGCACTATTCAGTGTCCCCTCGACGATCACCAGTGGTGTACGGCCAGTGTAGGAGATCGCTCCCCACACCATGATGCCGGGTGTTGGCCCTGTGTGCCTCGGTCGTATGCAGTCCTGATTGTGGCGCTCACCTGCACGGCGCCAAACACGCATATGACCATCATTGGCACCAAGGCAGAAGCGACTCTCATCGCTGAAGACGACACGTCTCCATTCTTCCCTCCATTCACGCCTGTCGCGACATCACTGGAGGCGGGCTGCACGATGTTGGGGCGTGAGCGGAAGACGGCCTAACGGTGTGCGGGACCGTAGCCCAGCTTCATGGAGACGGTTGCGAATGGTCCTCGCCGATACCCCAGGAGCAACAGTGTCCCTAATTTGCCGGGAAGTGGCGGTGTGGTCTCCTACGGCACTGCGTAGGATCCTACGGTCTTGGCGTGCATCAGTGCGTCGCTGCGGTCCGGTCCCAGGTCGACGGGCACGTGCACCCTCCGCCGACCACTGGCGACAACATCGATGTACTGTGGAGACCTCACGCCCCACGTGTTGAGCAATTCGGCGGTACGGCCACCCGGCCTCCCGCATGCCCACTATACGCCCTCGCTCAAAGTCCGTCAACTGCACATACGGTTCACGTCCACGCTGTCGCGGCATGCTACCAGTGTTAAAGACTGCGATGGAGCTCCGTATGCCACGGCAAACTGGCTGACACTGACGGCGGCGGTGCACAAATGCTGCGCAGCTAGCGCCATTCGACGGCCAACACCGCGGTTCCTGGTGTGTCCGCTGTGCCGTGCGTGTGATCATTGCTTGTACAGCCCTCTCGCAGTGTCCGGAGCAAGTATGGTGGGTGTGACACACCGGTGTCAATGTGTTCTTTTATTCCATTTCCAGGAATGTAATATTTGAGAGTTGTAGCATCGCGTTTTAGTACCTGAATAGTGTAAAATCGTGTAGTCTCCTTCCGCCGCCGATCAGTGTGTCAGCAGTGCGCAAGTAGCAGCATTACTGCATTTACTAGGCAGTCTTGTATTTTAATAACCGTTTAAATTTTGTGTCGATTTGTTTGTGATCTCTGTAGATTAGTTCAGACGTTCTTTGCACAACAGTTTTTAGCATGGATAGGGACTGCAACTGCTGTGTTCGGATGCAGGCTGAGTTAGCATGCCTTCGCTCCCAGCTTCAGGCAGTGTTGGCTTCGGTCACACAGCTTGAGGCTGTTGCCAATGGGCATCACTGTGTGGGTCCGGATGGGGGTTTGTCGGGGATGGCCAGCTCGTCCCACGCATCCCCCGATCGGACTACGACTGTGGCTTCCCGGGATACTGCCCACATTGAGGCTGATCCATCACCTGTGGTAGGGTGGGATGTCGTCTCGAGGTGTGGCAGGGGGCGGGACACATTCTGGAGGGCTGAACGGAAGGCCTCTCCAGTTTGTCTAACGAACCGGTTTCAGGCTCTGTCTCAGGCTGATACTGATCTTTGGCCGGACATGGCTGCTTGTCCTGTTCCAGAGGTTGCCCCTCAGTCTGCAAGATCCGGGCGGTCGCAGAGGGTGGGCTTACTGGTAGTTGGGAGCTCCAACGTCAGGCGCGTAATGGGGCCCTTAGGGATATGGCAGCAAGAGAGGGGAAGAAAACCAATGTGCACTCCGTGTGCATGCCGGGGGGAGTCATTCTAGATGTGTAAAGGGTCCTTCCGGATGCCATGAAGGGTACAGGGTGCACCCATCTGCAGGTGGTCGCTCATGTCGGCACCAATGATGTGTGTCGCTATGGATCGGAGGAAATCCTCTCTGGCTTCCGGCGGCTATCTGATTTGGTGAAGACTGCCAGTCTCGCTAGCGGGATGAAGGCAGAGCTCACCATCTGCAGCATCGTCGACAGGACTGACTGCGGACCTTTGGTACAGAGCCGAGTGGAGGGTCTGAATCAGAGGCTGAGACGGTTCTGCGACCGTGTGGGCTGCAGTTTCCTCGAGTTGCGCCATAGGATGGTGGGGTTTCGGGTTCCGCTGGATAGGTCAGCAGTCCACTACACGCAGCAAGCGGCTACACGAGTAGATGGGGTTGTGTGACGTGGACTGGGCGGTTTTTTAGGTTAGATGGCCTCGGAGAAGTACAGAAAGGACAACAGCCTCAAAGGGTGTGGGGCAAAGTCAGGACATGCGGGGACCAAGCAGCAATCGGTATTGTAATTGTAAACTGTCGAAGCTGCATTGGAAAAGTACCGGAACTTCAAGCGCTGATAGAAAGCACCGCAGCTGAAATCGTTATAGGTACAGAAAGCAGGCTGAAGCAACATATAAATTCTCCCGAAATTTTTACAAAGGCACAGACGGTGTTTAGAAAGGATAGATTGCATGCAACCGGTGGTGGAGTGTTCGTCGCTGTTAGTAGTAGTTTATCCTGTAGTGAAGTAGAGGTGGATAGTTCCTGTGAGTTACACTCAACAACCGAGCTAGGTTAATAATTGGGTCCTTTTACCGACCTCCCGACTCAGCAGCATTAGTGGCAGAACAACTGAGAGGAAATTTGGAATACATTTCACATAAATTTTCTCAGCATGTTATAGTCTTAGGCGGAGATTTCAATTGACCAGATATAGGCTCGGACACTCAGATGTTTAGGACGGGTGGTAGAGACAGAGCATCGAGTGACATTATACTGAGTGCACTATCCGAAAATTACCTCGAGCAATTAAACAGAGAACCGACTAGTGGAGATAACATCTTGGACCTACTGATAAGAAACAGACCCGAACTTTTCGACTCTGTAAGTGCAGAACCGGGAATCAGTGATCATAAGGCCGTTGCAGCATCCCTGAATATGGAAGTTAATACGAATACAAAAAAAGAGGAAGGTTTATCTGTTTAACAAGAGTAATAGAAGGCAGATTTCAGACTACCTAACAGATCAAAACGAAGATTTCTGTTCCGACACTGACAATGTTAAGTGTGTATGGAAAAAGTTCAAGGCAATCGTAAAATGCGTTAAGGCAGGTACGTGCCGAGTAAATCTGTGAGGGACGGAAAAAACCCACCGTGGTTCAACAACAATGTTAGGAAGCGACAGCGAAAGCAAAGAGAGCTTCACTCTAAGTTTAAAGGCAGCCAAAACCTCTCAGACAAACAGAAGCTAAACGATGTCAAAGTTAGCGTAAGAAGGACTATGAGAGAATCGTTCAGTGAATTCGAAAATAAAATTCTATGTACCGACTTGACAGAAATTCCTAGGAAGATCTGGTTTTACGTTAACTCAGTAAGTGGCTCGAAACAGCATATCCAGACACTTCGGGATGATGATGGCATTGAAACAGAGGATACCACGCGTAAAGCTGTAATACTAAACACCTTTTTCCAAAGCTGTTTCACAGAGGAAGACCGCACTGCAGTTCCTTCTCTAAATTCTCGCACAAACGAAAAAATGGCTGACATCGAAGTGTCCAAGGAATAGAAAAGCAACTGGAATCACTCAACAGAGGAAAGTCCACTGGACCTGACGGGATAACAATTCGATTCTACACACAGTACGCGAAAGAACTTGCCCCCCTTCTAACAGCCGTGTACCGCAAGTCCCTAGAGGAACGGAAGGTTCCAAATGATTGGAAAAGGGCACATGTAGTCCCAGTCTTTAAGAAGGGTCGTCAACCAGAAGCGCAAAACTATAGACCTTTATCTCTGACGTCGCTCTGTTGTAGAATTTGTGAACGTGTTCTTTGCTCGAGTATCATGTCGTTTTTTGAAACCCAGAATCTACTATGTAGGAATCAACATGGATTCCGGAAACAGCGATCGTGTGAGACTCAACTCGCTTTATTGGTTCATGAGACCCAGAAAATATTAGATACATGCCCGCAGGTAGATGCTATTTTCCTTGACTTCCGGAAGACGTTTGATACAGTTTCGCACTGTCGCCTGATAAACAAAGTAAGAGCCCACGGAATATCATACCAGCTGTGTGGCTGGATTGAAGAGTTTTTAGCAAACAGAACACAGCATGTTGTTATCAATGGAGAGACGTCTACAGACGTTAAAGTAACCTCTGGCGTGCCACAGGGGAGTGTTATGGGACCATTGCTTTTCACAATATATATAAATGACCTAGTAGATGGTGTCGGAAGTTCCATGCGGCATTTCGCGGTTGATGCTGTAGTATACAGAGAAGTTGCAGCATTAGAAAATTGTAGCTAAATGCAGGAAGATCTGCAGCGGATAGGCACTTGGTGCAGGGAGTGGCAACTGACCCTTAACATAGACAAATGTAATGTATTGCGAATACATAGAAAGAAGGATCCTTTATTGTATGATTATATGATAGCGGAACAAACACTGGTAGTAGTTACTTGTGTAAAATATCTTGGAGTATGCGTGCGGAACGATTTGAAGTGGAATGATCATATAAAATTAATTGTTGGTAAGGCGGGTACCAGGTTGAGATTCATTGGTAGAGTCCTTAGAAAATGTAGTCCATCAACAAAGGAGGTGGCTTACAAAACACTCGTTCGACCTATACTTGAGTATTGCTCATCAGTGTGGGATCCGTATGAGATCGGAGGAGATAGAGAAGATCCAAAGAAGAGCGGCGCGTTTCGTCACAGGGTTATTTTGTAACCGTGATAGCGTCACGGAGATGTTTAGCAAACTCATGTGGCAGACTCAGCGAGAGAGGCGCTCTGCATCGCGGTGTACCTTGCTCGCCAGGTTTCAAGAGGGTGCGTTTCTGGATGAGGTATCGAATATATCGCTTCCCCCTATTTAAACCTCCCGAGGAGATCACCAATGTAAAATTAGAGAGATTCGAGGGCGCACGGAGGCTTTCACACAGTCGTTCTTCCCGCGAACCATACGCGACTGGAACAGAAAAGGGAGGTAATGTCAGTGGCACGTGAAGTGCCCTCCGCCACACACCGTTGGGTGGCTTGCGGAGTATAAATGTAGATGTAGATGTATTCGACGCAGTTCGCCAAGTCTTCGGATGATCACCGGAATCAGGTGGCCGAAAACCCCTTGTCTCCGGCCATACGAGCGGCTCTGGAGCAGCGCAGGATGGCCCAAACCGAGCAGAACGCTATCTACGAGGAAGAGGAAGGACCAGTTTATGGACCCGGAATAGCAGATTGAACATAAGTTGCATAATATTGCATGTATATGTAGTCAAATCTTCAAACACGTTTTTTCTCTCGAAATGACGTTCTTTTTTCTTATTTTTTTTTTATATATATATATCGCGCGATATGGTACCTTCAAATCTACTGAAGGGATTGGAATGATTCTTTGTTTCCGACGAAGCTAACTAAATAGTCTAGGAGTTGCACCATTATAAATACTTTTACTTGGCCGACGAAGTCGAAAGATCGATGATAAAACCCAATTTTTTTAAATGATCGCTATTTTGCTTCCTATGGTCGAAATAACTTAAGCGGAGTACAACTCCTAAAGAGTCTTACATACTTCGCTAACGTCAACTCAATTCTGATTTCAGACGAGCCGGCTGACCTGTGACACACCGCGCGTGGAGGTCTACATCGAAAGTTAGTTTCGTTCCGACGGCACTTCCGCCTTTGCTCCTCAACAATTCCGGTCGAAAAAATTCGAGTCTGTTGAGGAAATATCAATAAACATATTGACCAAATTTGACATTTATATCTATAACATATCCTAGAAAAAAATTCTCAAAGAACATGCTTTTTTCGGGCCAAAGATAGTGAACCTCCTCTTAAATGACTCTCACATTCTAGTTAAGTTTTCATGTGGTTTCTCTCTTCACTGGCGTTCCTCGGTCTGATTCGTTACGGTCGTTTGAGGTTAGGTTTGGTGCTGAATTAACTAACTTATTTTGATATTCATTGACTTCTACTTACTTCGACTCAATGACCAGAACTATGAACGCACAGATGGAGTTGCGATGGATAGCCCGTTGACACCTGTTACTGCCACTTTGGTTATGAAAGATTATGATGAACGTGCCTTGGGGTCTGCGGCTTTGTAACCTGTGTGTTTTCTTAGATATGTAGACGATACTTTTGTCGTTTGGCTTCACGGCAGTGAGAATTTGAACGACTTTTTGGAACACCTGAATTAAATCCACCCGAATACTCGTTTCACGATAAAGGTCGAAAAGGGAAGCTGTCTTACCTTCCTTGGAGTGTTGGTCAGGATCAAGGTGGAAATTAGTTTGGAACATGCCATTTATAAGGAGCCTACAAACACTGATTTGCATCAACAGGCTTATAATTGTCTCAGCGGGAAGGGGAGCTTCGTACCTTTGTTCACAGGTCCGAAGTCATCCCCGACCCTAAGCGTTTGTTGCCGATATTAGCCGATCGAGAAGTTAGTTTTCGTCAGAATGGTCATAATGAAATACAGATTAAACGTGAGTTGCACTATCGACAAATTTGCACCGAGTTAGTGACCGTAATACCAAGGTAGCACCAAAGTCAACGGCCTTTTTGCCTTACGCAGGGAACCTTTCGAGAAAGATTGGTCGTATTTTGCGGAAGTATGATGTTTTTTTCGACCACCATCTAAGATCAGGGTCGTTTTAGGTTCCGTAAAGGATGATCTTGGTGCAAGGCGAGTGTCTACCCTGTTCCGTGCAATTACAGCATGTCGTATATTGGTCAGAGATCTGTGGAGGACCGGTGTACTGAGCGTAAGCTACACGCACGATTACAACAGCCAAGTAAATCCGCCGGTGCGGCACATTGTCTTCGCACCGTTCATCCTACGGAATGTATCAACGTGGAGAGTCTGACATGCCCTTCCAGAACCTGGGATAGTGTTGTTAAGGAAGCCGTTGACATTAAATTAGCCGCTAACCTTATGAATAGAGATGGTGGTTTCTGTTTGAATTCTGTATGGACTCCTGCTCTCTCACGTGTCCAAAAACAGAGGGACAGATTTATGCTACCCCACACATTGATTATTAATTTCACGATCTATAACTTCTGACGACAGTTATCTTTGGTTTTTGATGGCTCTAGTGTTTACTCTATGTGTGTGTGAGCGTGTGTATTACCTTTACAGGTTTCTCTGAAAACCGTGATTTTAAACTGGCTTGCACAGGGCTTGCTTTCGGCGGGGTGCGCTCCTGTCGAAATATCGGCGGTTGCGACGGCATCACCCAGAAGCATTCAAGTAACTTATCTGAAATGAGTAGTCTCCTCCAGCGGTGTTAATCCTCTAGTTTCCTTCTCCCCTCCTGATACTGTTGAAGCAATTGAGCTGGTACACAGCCCATCGAGGAATCACTTTGTACCATTAACTCTTTATCATAATCTGTTACAGCCAAGAGAGGGCACCCAGAGTGGCCTCTTTCAATGCTTCGAAAGCAGTTCGTTGGGATTGGTCCCACGTGATTGTGCGACACTTTTTCCAAAACTCATTTAGTGACCTTCGCAGTTGAGTGGAATTTGGGGCCAATATTCTAGAAAACATTAACCATTACCACGAAAAGTGCTGTTTCCTTGGCATTTGTCGGTGGGGTGATTCTCTAATAGCCTTGGTCCTCTCTAAAAGAACTTTCACTTCTATTGCTGACACAATATGCCACAGAAAAGACATTTCGGGAGACCGAAACTATATTTTTTTAATTTAGACCGTTATTCACAGCTCTAGAAGATATGAGAACACTTCCCTCAAGTGTTCCATATGTTCATGAAAATTTTTACTAAAAATCACTACATTATCCCGATAATATTACACGAATTTTAAATTGATATGCAAAAACAATGTATGGAAGAGCCGGGATAACAATTAGCACCCTGTTAAACTCTAATTCCAATGACAAACGCTGTGACATTGCCCGTATAACGGGATTTGGCAATATGCCTCGTTCAGATCTAAAGCTGTAAAGACATGGGCCTCTACGAACTAGCCAAAACAAGTATGCAGGTCTGGCGACAGTATGGATAGAAGGTCCCACTTTTTATCAAGATTTCTGTACTCTACTAAGAACCTGGATTTTCCAGATGATTTTGGCACAAGAAAAGTAAGTGTGGAATACTGCGACATGAAAGGACGATTTACTCCTTGCTGCAACATCTCTTCCATTACACCGTTTAGGTCTTCCATGCGCGGTTGCGACGTGCAATACGGCATCATCTCACCAACATGGTAACAGTAAGTTCGGTGTGGTATTTAATTAGTTAGCAGGCCGTAATCTGTCAGTAGGTTACTAAATTCGTTGGACAAATGCCTTACCTATTCCCTCTGACTCGGTATTAGGTGATGTAATTACACTATGTCACCTCCACTTTCCCAACTGTTGTACCGCCGCGACCGGTGGCTCAAAATGAAGGCAAAATGAGAATGTCCTAATGCTGCTAAATTGAAATGTGATCTTGAGTTCATTTCTAAAGCAGTCCATCAGCTGTTTAATGCCGTCACCTTTGCTTCCATGGCAAGAAAACAGTATTCACATTCAGTCTTTCGTATCTGCTTAACAATTTCTGCATTACCTTTGTGGGAACTACCTCTTTACATAACCGCTGGTGGAACCCCGCTACAGTGTCACCTTCAACTCTGACCCTCACTATTTTGCCTGCTAAGCTATATTTAGCATGATGATACGTCAGCTGTGTGACTTACAAAACTTCCAGTGCAAACATTCGCTTCTGTTCCCACAATAATATCATACTACGCAGAGACTTTACGGTATCGAGAACTGAAACATCGAAAAAGCCTAGTTCTTAAGCGGTCATGCTAATGGGTGGGTCATCCTGGCATATTGTACATTGCACGTTCTACTTTTTTATTCCAATAAATTTGCTTCACCTGCTTCTTTAATCTCCTCTCCCGCTTATGTCTAAATTCATCTGACTACCGGGTCGCTGAAGCCAAATAGCTTATTATAACTATTGCCCTTGCTACAGTCTCCTGTAACACCCTTTCTGGCCACCTACACACCTGACCCCGGGAACGATTACGACACTGTGGTGCCTTTTTGGTACAAAAGTACAATGCAATGTACACATGGTTGACGACACACGGAAGATTCGGTCTGGCCGTAAAGCGTGCAATAAGAAGGCAATCTGGGTTCAAGCTCCGGTCTGGTATAAATTTTCATTGCCGTCATTCCATTGTACAGCCAACGGTTGTCATATTCGCAACTGTAAACACATTTCATGAGCCCAGGAAGGTGATACACCTTCGAAAAACTATAACACCAACTTCTATTATGAGGTGGGCAACTGAATACTGTTTGATTCACTCTTATGTCCGCCGCGCGGGATTAGCCGAGCGGTCTGTGGCGCTGCATTCATGGACTGTGCGGCTGGTCCCGGTGGAGGTTCGAGTCCTCCCTCGGGCATGGGTGTGTGTATTTGTCTTAGGCTAATTTAGGTTAAGTAGTGTGTAAGCTTAGGGACTGACGACCTTAGCAGTTAAGTCCCATAAGATTTCATACACATTTAAACATTTGAACTCTTATGTCCGTTCATTCTCCCGCCGTCAGCTGCGCCGGCTCACCCATCCTGTGTCAAAGCTGTTAAGACAGTTCTGCAACCAATCTCACAGGACGCTGTCCATGAATGGCTAGCCGGCCGGAGTGGCCGAGCGGTTAAAGGCGCTACAGTCTGGAACCGCACGACCGCTACGGTCGCAGGTTCGAATCCTGCCTCGGGCATGGCTGTGTGTGATGTCCTTAGGTTAGTTAGGTTTAAGTAGTTCTAAGTTCTAGGGGACTTATGACCACAGCAGTTGAGTCCCATAGTGCTCAGAGCCATTTGAACCATCAATGGCTACTGCATTAGTGAGCTCCTCGTTCGGCAGCTACGCTCCTGCCGGCACACCCCTAGCGACCATAGCTGCATAAGTACGTGGGAAAGTAAGACACAGTTTCTAGTTTATAATTTAACGGTAGCGGGCCATGGGCACCGCGCAGGCACACCTTATTGCCTTGCTCTGCCACCAGGTGTAGCGTTGGATTGAAGTGGAGTGCAGGCGCTGATACACAACATCTATTTAACGACATTATGTTCTTCTGTAGTGGTATGACAAACTGAATTCAAATATTTGAATTAGTTGTATTTCCTGAATCAGTTAGCATTAGAACAACAGAATAAATGAATTAATTTATTTGGAGAACAAAAATTAAGAAATCTGAAATTACGTCTCCGCAGTAACACTTAAATTGGTGGGATTCAGAATAATACAAACATTTTACGCTATTTGACCTCTTAGCCCGAAAATACAAAAAGTACAAAAGAAGTAGAATTGTACAAAAAGCCGCTTGATACAAACAATGAACTTAGAATATCAGCCCTCAGATATTATAGCCTGGCATTCATACGTTTACAATAAAACCAAATACTTCGTCCGCTAACCACTCTGTTGGGATGTTATAGCTGAATTTTACTATTAACTCAGCACCAGAAAAGTTACTTCCTACTACGGTTCACCTTGTTTCATAGGGTGGCACCTGAACAGAAATGTGACAACTTAGTGGGAAAAGTCCAGTAAAATTTTCATCAGGTTACCTTCCATTCGGAAAATGGGTGCACTCAGCGGCTGCTATGTGACTTGTAAATTATAGAGTGCAGCAAACAGTCGTCCATTTTCAGAGTCTATTAATCAAATTCAGATTTCGGATAGTAGCTAGCCGTTCTCAATGCACTATTTTCTATTCTCAGTGCATGTAAGTCCCTGTTGTTCGGTCGTCAGTCACTGTTCTTACATGCACTGAGAATAGAAAATAGTGCATTGAGAATGGCTAGCTACTAGCCGCAATCTGGATTTGTATAATAAAATCTAAAAAAAGACGACTGATTGCTGCACTCTATAAGCCAGTAAAATTTATTAAGAACTGTGGTACAAACTTTACTTATCTTTGGTAACAATTTGATGGGTGACACTTGATGTTCTGTACCTACTACAATAAAATTAAAGTAAGTTTGCTTCATCTTGTCAGTCTCTGATATTCGGAGTAATTATGCAGACACTCGTTTGACTGTATTGTCCCATATGCACTCAGTGCTAATTCGGATTGTACTCTTCAGAATGCGAAGGTGCGGAACTGTGCTCCATAACGTAACTGCAGGAGAGTTGGATGCAGGCTCTGAACTGAGTAGTTTGACTGCAGGGTACTTCACTTTTTCTGCCTGTCTGCAAAAGGATTTCCATCACCGCCAGTACTAGGCGGAAGCAATGTAGTTCCCGGTTGACAGCGCTCTCTTTGGCGGCTGACAACGTTATCGGCAGAAGAGTACGTCTCGCTGATGGATGTGGCGTGAAAGCAGGAAGTGGCTTGGATTTCTGAGCGCCTTCTGGAGGCTGCTGGTAGTAACTGAGGGGCGTCAGGTGAATGCTTGTGTCTGCGTCGTGGCGGCCTTTTTTGCTATTTGTTGTGTACACTTTGAGCCATGTACAAAACATAGTCCCTCTATCAGATACTCATTACTAACGACACTACTGCTAGACAAGCCGAATACTGACTACGCAAAATCATCTATTACAATTCTCTGTATCAATATGCATACAACCTTGGTTACGTTCACATAGTATTTATTATAAAAACGATTTACAGAATTGAATGATTTGAGAAAATCAGCCAACCAGTTGCAGGCATAAAGGTTTATTAATGACCCTTGAACATTATTTCTATATTGTAAAATTGTCCTCTTCAGAAGTCCATGGTCCTATTGAGGAAATATTCCGGACATAGTTAAAATAATTATAAAGGTGTGAACGATATTCAAAACCACTGGATAAAAATATAATAAACAAAAAATTACTTACACGTGAGTCACATATTGGCGACGACATACTTCAGAGCTAAGGAGGTCATGTCAAGTAGCATGGTATTTGTGACCACTAGTGAAACCAAATAAAATGCTCTTCTTTACTGTAATAGTTCATTCTTCAAGCTTCCCTCTTCCTCCTCCATTTTTCTACCTACAAATTTTCTCAGTCCCTTTTCCATACAGCGTGGCGTTTGACAGATTATAGTTTCACTGTTTATTACGCTAATGTATAATCGCACGTGTGTCCGCCTACTTAGCGGCCTGGTTACGTGATTGCCTCCAATGTAGCGAGCCCGGGATCGATTCCCGGCCGGATTGGAGACATTCTCCGCTCGTGGACTGGGTGTTGTGTTGTCCTCATCATCATTTCATGATCATAACCGGCACGCGAGTCGCCCAATGTGGCGTCGACTGAAATGAGACTCGCACTCGGCGGCCGAACTTCCCGGATGGGTCTCCTGGCCAACAATAACACACTACTATTTCATTTTTTATTGCACGTGTATGCCACGTACCGCTGTTTCCTATTTCGTGCACTGCGTCAACTTTGTCAGTCGCTGCATAGCAACAGCCACCTACGACCCATTTCACTGCGTTTTAACACCATGTACATTTTAACGTGAAGACTCATAATCTGGGTCCAGCTCCAAAGGGAAAACACTCTTGAGCAGCTAGCTCGGCAATCCATATGCAAAGCAAATATCTTACACCACGTATCTATAAATATGGCGGATCTTATCGATAATGTCAGTATAGAAACGGGGATTAGCGATCATGATGTCATAACAGCAACCATCATTACGAAAGTTAATAAACAGTCAACAAGAGGAGGTGAGTGTTTCTGTTAGATAGAAAAGAGAAGCAGTTATTAAAATTCACTTAGACAGTGAGTTGGCATCGCTTGATTCAAGCAAGAATTACGGGCAAAGTCTAAGCAGATTGTAAATGGTGGTATGGAGAGTTATGTGCGTAGTAGGTGGATAAAGGATGGAAAAGACCCACCATGGTTTAATAAAGAAATTCAGAAGGTACCGATGAAAGCAGAGACTGTTGCACTCTCGGTTCAAAAGGGAATGCATAAATGACAACAAGCGAACGTTAGTAGAGATTCGTGCGTATGTGTAAAGATCTATGCCTAAAGCAACAACTACCACCGTCACACCTTAGCAGAAGATCTGGCAGAAAACCCGAGAAAATTCTACTCTTGTGTAAAATCGCTAAGCCAGTCTAAAGCTTCCATTCAGTCCCTTGTAGACCAATCTGGTGTGAAGATAGTAAAACGAAAGCTGAAGTTTTAAATTTCACATTCAAGAAATCGCTCACACAGGAGACTCGTACAAACCTACCGTCATGTGATCATCGGGCAGACTCCCATATGGGCGACATAGTAATAGGCATACCTGGCTTAAGGAAACAACTGACGAATTTGAAAGCAGATATATCACCAGGTCCGGTTTGAATCCCAGTTACATTTTACAAAGAATATTCTACGGCACTGGCTTCTTACCTAAATTGCATTTCTAGCGAAGCTCTCGCCCGGCGCAAAGTCCCAAGCGACTGCAAAATAACAATAATAAGCGGATGCAGCCAAACTGCTACACAAGTTCCAAATACCATGATAATAATAGACGAAATTATTTAAAAAAATTTCAAATGTGTGTGAAATCTTATGGGACTTAACTGCTAAGGTCATCAGTCCCTAAGCTTACACACTGTTGTTGTTGTGGTCTTCAGTCCTGAGACTGGTTTGATGCAGCTCTCCATGCTACTCTATCCTGTGCAAGCTTTTCCATCTCCCAGTACCTACTGCAACCTACATCCTTCTGAATCTGCTTAGTGTATTCGTCTCTTGGTCTCCCTCTACGATTTTTACCCTCCACGCTGCCCTCCAATACTAAATCGGTGATCCCTTGATGCCTCAGAACATGTCCTACCAACCGATCCCTTCTTCTGGTCAAGTTGTGCCACAAACTTCTCCTATCCCCAATCCTATTCAATACTTCCTCATTAGTTATGTGATCTACCCATCTAATCTTCCGCATTCTTCTGTAGCACCACATTTCGAAAGCTTCTATTCTCTTCTTGTCCAAACTATTTATCGTCAATGTTTCACTTCCATACATGGCTACACTCCATACGAATACTTTCAGAAATGACTTCCTGACACTTAAATCTATACTGGATGTTAACAAATTTCTCTTCTTCAGAAACGCTTTCCTTGCCATTGCCAGCCTACATTTTATATCCTCTCTACTTCGACCATCATCAGTTATTTTGCTCCCCAAATTGCAAAACTCCTTTACTACTTTAAGTGCCTCATTTCCTAATCTAATTCCCTCAGCATTACCCGACTTAATTAGACTACATTCCATTATCCTTGTTTTGCTTTTGTTGATGTTCATCTTATATCCTCCTTTCAAGACACTGTCCATTCCATTCAACTGCTCTTGCAAGTCCTTTGCTGTCTCTGACAGAATTACAATGTCATCGGCGAACCTCAAAGTTTTTATTTCTTCTCCATGAATTTTAATACCTACTCCGAATTTTTCTTTTGTTTCCTTTACTGCTTGCTCAATATACAGATTGAACAACATCGGGGAGAGGCTACAACCCTGTCTTACTCCCTTCCCAACCACTGCTTCCCTTTCATGTCCCTCGACTCTTATAACTGCCATCTGGTTTCTGTACAAATTGTAAATAGCCTTTCGCTCCCTGTATTTTACCCCTGCCACCTTTAGAATTTGAAAGAGAGTATTCCAGTCAACATTGTCAAAAGCTTTCTCTAAGTCTACAAATGCTAGAAACGTAGGTTTGCCTTTCCTTAATCTTTCTTCTAAGATAAGTGGTAAGGTCAGTATTGCCTCACGTGTTCCAGTGTTTCTACGGAATCCAAACTGATCTTCCCCGAGGTTGGCTTCTACTAGGTTTTCCATTCGTCTGTAAAGAATTCGTGTTAGTATTTTGCAGCTGTGACTTATTAAGCTGATAGTTCGGTAATTTTCACATCTGTCAACACCTGCTTTCTTTGGGATTGGAATTATTATATTCTTCTTACACACTACTTAACATAAATTATCCTAAGGACAAACACACACATCCATGCCCATGACCGATGGAGGACTCGAACCTCCGCCGGGATCAGCCGCACAGTCCATGACTGCAGCGCCCCAGACCTCTCAGCTAATCCCGCGCGGCGACGAAGTTATAAATTTTACGTATTATTATTTGCATGTTCACTTACTGGTCGTGTCCTTTTCGTACAGAGTTCCATATGGTACAGTTTGCGTATCTGATGACACGAATTATACTCACACACTGCATTTGGTTCATGATAGTTGTGTTGTTGCAAATAAGGTGGTGGAAACCATGAACTGTAATTCTGGTGATCATGTGTCTCATTTCGAACTATTCCTTTGTCCATGTTCGGTCAATCATTGCTCCTGTACTGTAAAATCCTGGAGGTACGTCTTCATCTACATCTACATCTACATCTATACTCCGCGAGCCACCTTACGGTGTGTGGCGGAGGGTACTTATTGTACCACTATCTGATCCCCCCTTCCCTGTTCCATTCACGAATTGTGCGTGGGAAGAACGACTGCTTGTAAGTCTCCGTATTTGCTCTAATTTCTCGGATCTTTTCGTTGTGATCATTACGCGAGATATATGTGGGCGGTAGTAATATGTTGCCCATCTCTTCCCGGAATGTGCTCTCTCGTAATTTCGATAATAAACCTCTCCGTATTGCGTAACGCCTTTCTTGAAGTGTCCGCCACTGGAGCTTGTTCAGCATCTCCGTAATGCTCTCGCGCTGACTAAATGTCCCCATGACGAATCGCGCTGCTTTTCGCTGGATCATGTCTATCTCTTCTATTAATCCAACCTGGTAAGGGTCCCATACTGATGAGCAATACTCAAGAATCGGACGAACAAGCGTTTGGAAGCTACTTCTTTCGTCGATGAGTCACATTTTCTTAGAATTCTTCCTATGAATCTCAACCTGGCGCCTGCTTTTCCCACTATTTGTTTTATGTGATCATTCCACTTCAGATCGCTCCGGATAGTAACTCCTAAGTATTTTACGGTCGTTACCGCTTCCAATGATTTACCACCTATGGCATAATCGTACTGGAATGGATTTCTGCCCCTATGTATGCGCATTATATTACATTTATCTACGTTTAGGGAAAGCTGCCAGCTGTCGCACCATGCATTAATCCTCTGCAGGTCCTCCTGGAGTACGTACGAGTCTTCTGATGTTGCTACTTTCTTGTAGACAACCGTGTCATCTGCAAATAGCCTCACGGAGCTACCGATGTTGTCAACTAAGTCATTTATGTATATTGTAAACAATAAAGGTCCTTTCACGCTTCCCTGCGGTACTCCCGAAATTACCTCTACATCTGCAGATTTTGAACCGTTAAGAAAGACATGTTGTGTTCTTTCTTCTAGGAAATCCTGAATCCAATCACAAATCTGGTCCGATATTCCGTAAGCTCGTATTTTTTTCACTAAACGTAAGTGCGGAACCGTATCAAATGCCTTCCTGAAGTCCAGGAATACGGCATCAATCTGCTCGCCAGTGTCTACGGCACTGTGAATTTCTTGGGCAAATAGGGCGAGCTGAGTTTCACATGATCTCTGTTTGCGGAATCCATGTTGGTTATGATGAAGGAGATTTGTATTATCTAAGAACGTCATAATACGAGAACACAAAACATGTTACATTGTTCTACAACAGATTGACGTAAGCGAAATAGGCCTATAATTATTCGCATCTGATTTATGACCCTTCTTGAAAATGGGAACGACCTGCGCTTTCTTCCAGTCGCTAGGCACTTTACGTTCTTCCAGTGATCTACGATAAATTGCTGATAGAAAGTGGGCAAGTTCTTTAGCATAATCACTGTAGAATCTTAAGGGTATCTCGTCTGGTCCGGATGCTTTTCCGCTACTAAGTGATAGCAGTTGTTTTTCAATTCCGATATCGTTTATTTCAATATTTTCCATTTTGGCGTCCGTGCGACGGCTGAAGTCAGGGACCGTGTTACGATTTTCCGCAGTGAAACAGTTTCGGAACACTGAATTCAGTATTTCTGCCTTTCTTCGGTCGTCCTCTGTTTCGGTGCCATCGTGGTCAACGAGTGACTGAATAGGGGATTTAGATCCGCTTACCGATTTTACATATGACCAAAACTTTTTAGGGTTCTTGTTTAGATTGTTTGCCAATGTTTTATGTTCGAATTCGTTGAATTCTTCTCTCATTGCTCTCTTTACGCTCTTTTTCGCTTCGTTCAGCTTTTCCTTATCAGCTATGATTCGACTACTCTTAAACCTATGATGAAGCTTTCTTTGTTACCGTAGTACCTTTCGTACATGATTGTTATACCACGGTGGATCTTTCCCCTCGCTTTGGACCTTAGTCGGTACGAACTTATCTAAGGCGTACTGGACGATGTTTCTGAATTTTTTCCATTTTTGTTCCACATCCTCTTCCTCAGAAATGAACGTTTGATGGTGGTCACTCAGATATTCTGCGATTTGTGCCCTATCACTTTTCCCCTATCCCTTTTCTCCTTTAACGTTTTAAGTAGACTTCCCAAAGCGCTGGTGTTTGATAGCATCAGGTTTGTCCGGAGGTCTTCAGTGAGGTAGGGATCCCTCGCCAATAGCTATACAAGTCCGGATCGTGTTGTTTGTGACGCTCCTATTGCTTTCCTTAAATAGGTCGCCTTTACTCTTTCTAGTGTCGTTAGGATTTTCACTGTAAGATGTGGTCCGATAATTACTATGCCTTTCGTCACTATGTTGAAGATTTTGGCTATTAATAGTGCCATTTCTGTCTCTAGTGTAAGGGATCTAACGTACTGTATTTCATGGGTTGCTATTATTGCTTGCTTTGCTTTCTCCGTTACGTGTTTAGTGAAATATGCCGCAGTTGTTTGTATTGTGACCCGTAGATACTTGAAGTCTGGTGCGATTTTCAGAACTCTCAACCCCCCTCCCCGCCCACCCTCCCCTTATGAAGATTTCGGCTGATGCAGATGCTATTCCTCCTTTTCGGAGTACTATCATTTCTGTTTTCGCTCCGTTTATTTCGAAGCAATGTTCGACACATCAATTTTCCAAATCTTTTATTGCTTCTTGCAACTCTCAGATGTCCTTTGCGCCTATTACAATATCGTCTGTACATGCATATGAAGCTACACCGTCCCCTTGTTGTATTCTTACAATTTCTTACGCTGCAAGGATAACTAACAGTGCACTCAGGGGGTCTCTCTGAAGTACTCCGTTTGGTTGAAGTATACGGTGCGATGAGGAGAGATTGTCCGAGATCCTTATTTCCTTCCATCGCAGTACTGCGTTTACGATTTGTCTCCATATGCTGTTTCCTCTTAGGATTAGCTTTTGCTTCTTGGTCACTAATTTTCAGTTTATAAAGCCAACGGTTTTTTTAAAGTCGATAAATACTACATATAACTTTTCTGTTCCTTCATCGGCTTCTCATATGCTCTTTAGCAGGAGTTCCACTGCAATCACAGTTGATCTTCCCTTCCTGAATCCCATTTGGCCTTCGGTTAAGTTTTCTGAGGCTATGCCTCTGTATATGCTGGGTCCTTGGGGACTCTTTCCCTTTGTATAGCACTTTTGCTATTGATTGTCTCCATTATTCTGGAATGAAGGCTGTTCCTATGCACTTATTGTAGAGTTTTGTCCACGTATGCGACGGGAAAGAAAGGGAAGGTGACTCCAGTATATAAGAAAGGTAACAGAACGGACCCACTAAATCAGAGACCAATATGCATAACATCTGTTAGCTGCAGAATCTTTGAACATATTCTCAGTTCGAATATAATAACCTTTCCTCAGACTGAGAATCTTATGTGCACGAATCCGCATGGTCTTAGAAAGCATCGCTCGTGCGAAGCTCAGCTTACCCTTTCCTCACATGATATATTACAACAGAAAGATTCATATTTCTAGATTTCCGAAAAGTATTTGACGTGGTTTCCGATTACAGGCTGTTAAAAATCTTACAAGCAATTGGAATAAGTTCACAGGTATGTGAGTGGCTCGACGACTTCTTGAATGACAGAACCCAGCATGTTGGCCTCGACGGTGGGCAGCAATCTGCGGGTGTTTGCTGATGATGCCGTGATGTTCGATAAGGTGTCGAAGTTGAGTGACTGTAGGAAGACACAAGACGACTTAGACAAAATTTCCAATTGGTGTGATGAATGGCTAGCCCTAAATGAGGAACAATTTAAGTTAATGCTTATGAGTGGGAAGAACAAACCTGTTATGTTCGGATGTAGTATTACTAGTGTATTGTTTTACGCGGTCAAGTCGTTTAAATATCTGGACGTAATTCTGCAAAGCGAGTTGAGGTGAGCGAGCATATAGAAAATGTGGTAGGGAAGACAAGTGTTCGATTTCGGTTTATTAGTAGAATTTTAGGAAGAGTGGTTCACCTGCAAAAGAGATCGCGTATAGGACGCTGGTGCGACCTGTTATTGAGTACTGCTCGAGTCCGTAGCAGGTCGGATTGAACGAAGACATCCAAGCAATTTAGACGCGTGCTGCTAGATTTGTTGGTGTGGGTTCGAATAGCACGTAAGTGTTACGGAGATACTTCGGGAACTCAAATGAGAATCCCTGGAGGGAAGGCGACGCTCTTTTCTAGAAACATTACTGAGAAAATTTAGAGAACCGGCATCAGAAGTTGACTACCCGCCAACATAACATTGCGCGTAAGGACCGCGAGGATAAAATTACGAAAAAATGCGTTTCATAAGGAGGCATGCAGACATTCGTTTTTCCCTCGCTCTATTTGCGAGTAGAACAGGAAACGAAATGACAGTTAGAGGCACAGGGCACCCTCCACCATACACCATATGGTGGCCTGCGGAGTATCTCTGTAAGTGTAGAGGTACGATATTTTTGATGGATTCTATTTGTTTTTACTGATGCACATGCATAACATGTCCGCCTGCCTACCTGGGTGGTAAGGGTCTCGCCTCCCATGCAAGCGGACCCGAGTTCGATTCCTGCCCGGGTTGGAGATTTTCTCCGCTCGGGGACTGGGTGTTGTGTTGTCTTCATCATCATTTCAATCTCATCACCGGCGCGCAAAGCCCGCAATGTGGCGTCAACTGAAGTAAGACTTGCAATTGGCGGTCGAACTTCGCCGGTTTTTCATACATTACATGTTACTTGAGGTGAGCTTCTTTGCTCTGAAACTTGTCGTCCCCAATTTGTGACTTTATGTGTAAGTAATTTTTTGTTTATTACATTTTTATCCAGTTGTTTTGTACGCCTTTACACCCTGATAATTCCTTTAAACTACGATTGAATTGTTTCCTAGATAAGTCCATGTACTTATCCATGGTCAAAGGTTATTAGTAAACCTTTCACCTACAAAAAGTTCGCTGATTTTCTCGATTCATTCATTTACTTTCATCGTTACTGAAAAGCAGCTATGTTCAAAATTTTAATATTTACGGAGTTTTCATTTCGAGAGAGCAAACGCACACCCAGCGTGCACGCAACATATTAAGACGCAATACACAGGACTGTACGCAATGACCTTTCATGTGAAATACGAGTGGCAAAAACATTCATTCAGTGCACAATTCTTAAACCTTTAACTCTGCCCTGTAAACAGGTCTGAAATGAAATCAACCAACAAAATTCCACGTCGGTCATCAAAGCACACTGAACGTGCTCCTTTTGCAGTACGTAAGCCATGCTTGTAGATCTTCCAGTATTGCCGTTTCTCATCTACGAAAAACAGCAGCCACACTCACGGTATGGTGTGTCGGCAATCTATGGTCACCATCCCCCCACCCCCAAGTTGACCGAAAGTGGATTCGAAGTTCCAGCTGCTCGGCCCTCTACTCCTGCAGTACAGTGAGAAAGAGATACACACAGATAGAGAGAGAGAGAGAGAGAGAGAGAGAGAGAGAGACCGAGACCGAGACCGAGACCGCAGAGTGCTTCCTCACGTAGATACGAAGTGGTGTCATGGAACACCTAGCCGAACGGAGAGCCGCTGTGTGGTGTCCTGTGTCAAAGGGCGATTGTACGTGCTGGTTGGGTCCTGATAAGCTGAGTGGCGTGCGTAGTGTCGCTGTCACTGCAAGTGGAGCGTGCTACCTCTGATCAATTCCGCGAATGGATCGCACTTTCAGCAAAGAAGTTGCTCTTTACTTCCCATTCAAGGCACGGTTTCGGAGACAGCTTGTTGTACAAGTTAGTGGTACTGATGTGTGCAAACCCAACTTTAGATGGGCCTCG
This sequence comes from Schistocerca serialis cubense, assembly GCF_023864345.2. Lineage (NCBI taxonomy): Eukaryota > Metazoa > Arthropoda > Insecta > Orthoptera > Acrididae > Schistocerca > Schistocerca serialis. The sequence goes on along the minus strand of NC_064641.1, from coordinate 337,996,289 downwards.
CAGTAAGGCTAAATGGATATGAGAATGGTATTCCAGCCCTACCGAAGGGAAGAGTGAAAGTTTTACATTTCGTAAACAGTATTCTGCTCTAAAAGTTCGTACAAAAGCAAATATGTTTGAAGTTCACCATACTAGTTACCAGAAGTAGATTTAGTTCCAATGCTCGCATGGTAACATGACCACAATGTCTCATTAAATTTAAAGAGTACAGTGCATTAGTCCATTGAGGTGCTGTTTATTAATATTTAAATTTGTCAGTTGAGTATGCCTAGCCTCTTTTCTTCTTACTTCATTTTTCTGCTAACTGAAAGTCCTTGTCTTAAATTTCACTGAGAAATTTAGGTAATATGTTTGTTTTTAGTATTTAAATTTGTCAGTGGTAGTTAAGTAATATTTTTTGGTAAATCAAAAGCCCTGTCTTTAAATCAGCTGACGACAACAAGCTCTGGTGCTCTTAAGGGCCAAGATATTTAACTGACGTTGCTTGGCTACTGTAAGTACTTTACAGTGGGGGGTGTTGCAGGAGCTATTATTAGTGTACGAGAGAATTGCGTTGATGTAAGGCGAAACTAATAACCGTAGATGTGGCATGTACGAGTGGTACCACCTTACCGCCTAATCTGAAGCTAATCCGCCTAGTGAACGGAATTCTTTCGCAAACGAGGAGCTTGATTTTCACTTATTGTAAAAGGGATGAGCTACTTGGCATTGCATTGTACACTTTTCAAGTGATTTAATTTTTGGCAATGGTAAATATCGATTGTGTTAAAATTCCAAAAATTTTCAAATTGGTGAAGTTTTCAGTTTGAACGTGGATATTTCAGTCTATCGTAAAGTTATATGAATGCTTGGGTGCGTACTTTCGGACGTGCCTGGAAGCACAGTTATCATGCCGATTCCGCAGCTATGATTCATATTATGTCAATTGCAGGTGGTTTGGGGGGAAAAGGATAGGGAAGAAACTAGTGGTATCAGTTGTATCAGTACTTGCTCCGTACTGTGTCTCGAACCCTGAATCTCCTGACTGCGGAGCATTTGCGTTAAACAATGTACTAACCGACACAGTGTTTATTGCAATTTTGCGAAGTACCTCGTCTTGTTACCCGGCCGATTTACATTCCCACCTAGCTCCGCCAGTCCGTTTTTCCCGTCGATATCCTCCATGCAACCTAATTTTAGATTCCCGTTGGAGGTCGAACGAAGTGTGCTTCAGCAACGAAGATTGTGATTCATTGTGCATTGAGGAGAATCTCTTATATGAATACGTGATATCTGTTCTACCGGTGGTGTCCACCATTAAGTTAAATACGCCAGTCAGTATTGACTAACCATACTGCATCCACATGTTCGCACGTCAACATCTGACCTGCAGACTAGAGGAAAATGGGCATTAACTGTTTGTTCTTGCCACATGTACTTGGAAATACTACCGAATCTAATAACATACGACTAATAAGAAATTATTGGTCTGCGGATGACGTAAATGCTGATGTAATATTATTCAGTGAACCGTCGTCAACCACCAAACGACATATCTGCAATTATACCCGACAACAAACTACACCGACAACGATAGTTTAAGTGTACGTGCCGACATCGGTAGCTGAAAACGAAGAGAGAGACAAAGTATATGGGGTTATTGAAAGGGTAATGCAGTACATAAAAGCGAGATGGAAACCTAATAATCATAGGGACTGGAATACGTTGTAGAGGAAGGAGTCGAAGGAAAAGTTACTGGAGAACATAGGCTTGGGACAAGGAAGGAGAGAGGAGAAAGACTACTTGAGCTCTGTAGTAAATTTCAGCTAGTAATAGCGAACACTATTCAAGAATCACAAGAGAAGGAGGTATGCTTGGAAAAGGATGCACACAGGAAGATATCAGTTACATTACATCACGGTCAGGCAGAGATTCCGAAAACATACTGGATTATAAAGTGTACCCAGGAGGAGATATAGACTCGGATAAGAATGTTGTAGTGATGAAGAGCAAGCTGAAGTTTAAGAGATTAGTCAGGAAAAATCAATAAGCAAAGAAGTACTAATAAATGACGAGATACGCTTGAAGTTCGCTAAAGCTATAGATACAGCAATAAGAAATTGGTCAGTAGTTAGTACAGTTGAAGAGGAATGGACATCTCTAAAAAGGGCCACCACAGAAGCTGGATAGAAAAATGTAGGTACAAGGAAGGTAACGGCAAAGAAACCATATGTAACAGAAAAAAATACTTCAGTTAATCGATGAAAGAAGGAAGTACAAAAATGTTCATGGAAATTCAGGAATACAGAAACACAAGTCACTGAAGAATGAAATAATTAGGAAGCACTGACAAGCTAAGACGAATTGGCTCCATGAAAAATGTGAAGAAATCGAAAAAGAAATGACTGTCGGGACTCAGGAAAGTCAGGACACATTCAGTGAAATTACAAGCAAGGGTGGTAATATTAAGAGTGTAACGGAGATTCCTCTGTTAATTGCAGAGGAGAGAGTGGATAGGTAGACATAGCACGTTGCATGCCTCTATGAGCGGGAAGATTTGTGTGATGAGATAGAAGAAGAAAAAGGAGACGATTTATGGAAGACTGAGGATCCAGTATTAGAATTTAAGAGAGTTTTGAAGGACTTAAGATAAAGTAATTAAGAAGGGATGGATAACATTACACTAGAATTTCTAAAATCATTGGGGAAATGCCAGTAAAACGACTATTCACGTTGGTGTCTAGAATATAGGAGTCCGGCGACATACCATCTGATTTTCGGAAATATATCATCCTCAAGACTGTAAGAGCTGGAAGTGCTGGAATTATCGAACAATCAGCTTAATAACTCAAGGATCCAAGATTCAGATAAGATCAATGTACAGAAGAACGGAAACTAAAATGAAAGGATGTGTTAAGAGATCGATCAGTTTGGCTTTAGCAAAGGTAATTGCCTAGAGAGGCCATTCTGAAACTGCGGCTGGTAGTGGAAGCAAGACTAACGAAAAATCAAGACACGTTGATAGGATTTGTCGACCTGGAAAAAGTTCGACAGTGTAAAATGGTGGGAGCTGTTCGAAATTCTGAGAAAAATAAGGGTAAGCTATAGGTAGAGACGGGTAATATACAATATGTACAAGAGCCGACATGTAATAATAAAGATGGACAACCAAGAACGAAGTGTGCGGATTAAAAAGGTATAAGCCAAGGATGTAGTCTTTCGCCCCTACTACTCAATCTGTACATCGAAAAAGCAATGACGGAGGCGAAAGGAAGGATCAGGAGTGGAATTAAAATTCATGGTGAACGGATATCAATGATACGATTAGCTGATTACATTGCAACCCTGAGTTAAAGTGAAGCAGAGTTATAGGGTGTTGTGAATGGAATGAACAGCCTAATGAGTACAGAATATGGACTGATAATAAGTCAAAGGATAACGAAAGTAATGAAAAGCAGCAGAAATGATAATAGCGGGAAAGTTAACATCAGGACTGATGGTCACGAAGGAGATGAAGTGAAGGAATACTTTTACCGAGACAGCAAAATAACCAATGACGGACGGAGCAAGGAGGACCTCAATAGCAGACTAGCACTGGCAAAAATGTCATTACTGGCCAAGGAAGTCTACTAGTATCAAACATAGGTCTTCATTTGAGGAAGACATTTCTGAGACTATACGTTTGGAGCACAGCATTGTGTGGTAGTGAAAGGTAAGGAATGAGGAAGTTCTGCACAGAATCGGAGAGGAAAGGAATATGTGGAAATCACTGACAACGAGTAGTGACAGGATGATAGGACATCTGTTAAGGCATCAGGGAATGACTTACATGGTACTAGAGCGAGCTATAGAGAGCAAAAACTGTAGAGGAAGACACAGGCTTTAATATTTCCAGAAAATAATTGAGAATGTAGGTTGCAACTGCTATTCTGAAATGAAGAGTTTGGCACACGAGAGATATTCGTGGCGGGCCGCATCAAACGAGTCTGAAGTTTGTTTACCCAATAAAAAAAAAAAAAATCCCGTTTCACACTAGATATATATTTTGCATTTAGCCTTAACCTATTAAATAAAGAAAATTAAGCTGGCTTCTTAATACCTACCCTTCCTACTTGACCGACAAGGTTCCGACAATTCAGTATCAAGGTTTATTAGTGAATAAGGCCCAAAGTTCAGAGCAACTCTTGCTATCACTTTTATTTATTATTAGCCAAAGCAAACTAGTTCCTTGGCGCATAGGTTACACTTGTACCAAAACATAACCGTAATAATATTTATTTACGTTCTCGAATATAAATACTTCCAACTGGGGTGCCATTTCATCAGTACCCTTGTTTCAAATATTGACAACGGCTTTTGGTGATTCTCAAATTTAACATTGCTTAAGCAACATATTCGGTCACCATTTCCAATGTTCATCGTTCATGCTGTATGCATTCCAAACGCATGCACCGTAATCAGTTCTGTGGCGCTGGTAATAACGACCAGGCTCCAGTCACAATTCTGGCCGCGTTATCCCTAGTCACTGAATCCACACATTGCCCCCTTTGAGTCCAAAGGGACGGCTAGTACTGCAGTGGCAAGTTCTCTGTTAGTGACCAGTTACTTCCACAGCTTAACTTTTTAATGAGCTTTTTAATGACTAACCGTCTCTGTGGCTCACAAGGGCTAACTGCAGTCCGCTGGTCAGCAGTGTTCGGCAGACCGAAGGGTCATCCATCCGAAACCGCTTAACTTCGGTGATATGACAGGAACCGATGTTACCACTGCAGCAAGGCTGTTGGCATGTATTAATTTAGCGTAATCGATTAAGTGACACAGCTCAGGATCCGTACATTCCTCTTGGCGAACGTAGCGTGAACTGGAGTGAGGGTTCTAGCATTGTCCTGCGTTCTGTTACCCCACTACTCACCTCATCTCAGTTCCAAGAGATAGACAGTCACGAGAATCGTTGTTCCCTGGAACATTTTACAATGTGGTCTACAGACACGTTAGAGTAGATGTGTTCATCAAGGACGGAAGCGAGACTCGTCGCTGAGCGCCACAGAGCGTCACCAAGTGTCGCAACTGGCCATGGCAATACAATATGGAAGTCTCCATTGTCTGAGATATAGTGAAAGCGATAAAAGACGCAGGAAAGCTAGACATCTCAGCCGAATAGTCTACTCCCGACAGATCGTGATGACATTTTGCTTTCAGACCCTGCACGGATTTTGATATCCGTCGATTTGTGACAGCCGTTTGTTCAGTCCTATTACCTCCTCGTGATGTAGTCGTGGAAGGACTCGTGCGTAGTCTTTCTCCCACACTCTGGTCAGCACAGCCAACTTCGTGCTAATTCTGTCTGTATGATGCTCTCATTCCAATTATTCGACCTTTCTCACTGGTCAAAATATGGTCATGTTCCGCCTCGCAGGTCCTCTAGGCATACCGTGGGGTAGTCTCTACCTGAAAACTTACAGTAACGTTAGCCATTCGGTAGAAGTCAAGTGGTCACATCATTCTTCATCTGCAGCATTGTTTTTTTCTGTACTTAAAATACAAAAAATAAGCTTGTACAACCCTTAGCGCGAAACATCCCTCAAATGTGCGTAACTAGAAACATGCTGCCTCTTAGACGTCATAATGATCTTTCTTATCACTTAACTCCACATTAGTTGAAAAAAAAATTAGTGAATAGGCAGCTTATTCGTATTAAAGCAAATTCAATAGTAGTCACACATGTAAAGTATTTCTTGTTTACATTACCCAAAACAAATAAGAATTATGAGAGTATATAGTCATTTAGTATCAGTTTTCAAATGATTGCTCATATTGTTACAACAGATGCGACATTCATGTACTTGAATAGAAGTTAACAGAAAATGTGAATGAAGGCAATAATCAAATTAAATGAAAATGTTAAATCACGGTAGTTTTTTACAATCGAAGCATATCTTCCTGCTACGTTGCAGGTAAACTGGTTGATCACATTTCGTACACTTGAATGCCTGTTTCCTTTTCTTGTGCTGATGACACTTCATACACGTCTGCCGCTTATCGAGACTATCTCTTGGTATGTATCAAATAAATTCTCCACTGTTCCTGATTTAGTAGGAGCTTGCGTCAAAATTAGATTTTTGGCTGTTAGTCTAGGCACTCATCATCTCAAAATATTATGCTGGAGTGTTTCTCTAGCTCTAATAGACTCAGAATTAGATTTTTGGCTGTTAGTCTAGGCACTCATCATCTCAAAATATTATGCTGGAGTGTTTCTCTAGCTCTAATAGACTCAGAACGTTCTCATTTGTGATATTTTTTTCCATAAAAGTACTGCGCCTGCTGTGAGGAATTATCTGTGCCACAAATCACATCACGCTCTTCTTACAATAAGATATTTTGTTTACAAGTATCGCTCTGCTCCAGCCGACCAGGGTGGCTGAGCGGTTCTAGGCGCTACAGTTTGGAGCCGCGTGACCGCTACGGTCGCAGGTTCGATTCCGGCCTCGGGCATGGATGTGTGTCATGGCCTTAGGTTAGTTAGGTTTAAGTAGTTCTAAGTTCTAGAGGACTGATGACCTCAGAAGTTAAGTCCGATAGTCCTCAGAGCCATTTGAACCATTTTCGCTCCGCTCGAAGTCACCGTCATCTACCTCAAAGTCATCACCAGTATCCGAAATGTCTAAAATGTAGCATTCGTTCGCAATTTTCTCTTCACCTGTATGGTGTAACTGCTCTTGCATCCAAGATGAAAAATTTGGATCAGCTTTCTCTTCACAGCAAGCTGCACCAGGCCATAGCTGAATATTAACGTAAATTTACGCTTTTATAATATGCTACAAAATAAGAACATCTGAAAAGGCAATTAAAAGCCAGATATAAAGTAATTAGAAGCACTGTTCAACAGACCAAATTATTAAGCCTAAAGCTAAACACCCACTGTACCATGCACACAATTAAGCACTCACCTCTAAATAATAAACTTTATCGCTTGACTGGAAAAGTCAAACTGATTGTGGACTGTTGCTTTACATGCGACAAGTATTAGAAGGGAGATAGTGAGAAAGACAGACTGTGGTTTTATGTGGCACTACCACATTTTATCTTTAAAATGAACGATGGTTCTGAAAGACTGGTGTTTTGGGTTTCAGGGATAAGTATGAAATTTTAATTAACATACAAAGAGCGACTTTGGAGTCTGAGTTTGAGAGCATCAGGTCGGCTTATCTAAGGTGTAACACTTGCCATTTCCGCTACAGTACATCCTTACGAAGTGCGGCGTACGAGGAACGTACACTTCAACAGCCGTTTTCAGATGGATAAATGTGGGGCACAACGATACATTATAGAATCACTCTGAAAACGGCGTAAGAGATTATTTTTCTCTAGAATACCCACAAAGTGACTGTTCATGCGTTTAAGAGAGATTATTAGAAGAAGTGCGAAACTCCAACCGTTTTAGGTATATGAAATTTTCGCCCTAGGGTATGGGGTATTGTTGTTCTAACCATATATTGTTATAAAGATAGAGTGACATTTCTTTTAGCTCGTGATGTAGATAGACTAGCATCTTAAAATGAACTGCGTCAGGACTAGAGTTGGTTTCCTTGCAACAGAAAAAGCAGACAGGACTGCCATGTGCAGGTTGGATAGATGTACGGCTTGCAGAGTTCTACTCTTCATTTCTTTCCGATGGTGTTTCCAATATTGGAGCTAATCTCGCCCCAGATACTGAAATATATATCTTATTATCTACTGATTCTGTCACATAGGCCGCACGTAATGGCCGCGCGGTTTGAGGCGCCAGGTCACGGATTGCGCTCCCGCTCCCGCCGGAGGTTCGAGTCCTCCCTGTGGCATGCGTGTGTGTGTGTGTGTGTGTGTGTGTGTGTGTGTGTGCATGCATGCGTTAGTTTCAGTTAGTTTAAGTAGTGTATACGTCCAGGGACCGATAACCTTAGCAATTTGGTCCTTTGGGAATTCACACACCATCGAACATTTGTTTGCCTCATGGCTTGGCATGTAACAACATTGAAACTTCCTGGCAGATTAAAACTGTGTGCCCGACCGAGACTCGAACTCGGGACCTTTGCCTTTCGCGGGCAAGTGCTCTACCACTGAGCTACCGAAGCACGACTCACGCCCGGTACTCACAGCTTTACTTCTGCCAGTACCTCGTCTCCTACCTTCCAAACCTTACAGAAGCTCTCCTAGTTCTGCAAGGTTCGTAGGATTGTAGAACCTTTAATTTAATCTACTAAGCACCACATTCGGTGGTATCGTTTGGGTGACCGGCTTTTTAGAGTTCTAGCCATATGGACAACTATTTTATGATAAGCAGAACCCAAAAGACAGGTCAAGAAAGGGGAAGATCAACCGCCGAGAACGGTCCTATAAACTTGCTGAAGATCATCTCCTGGTATTTATTTAAAATGCATCCGTCCTTTGACCCCCCGGGGGCTCTCAAATTCCCCGCTTCTACGGCGAGAATTGTGCATATCAAAATATCCCACGAGACAAAAGACGGAAGTAGATGCTCTGGTATCTTCGTAAGAGTCGTTGATTATCAAAAAAACTCCCTCGATTCGTTAACAGACACAGCTTTGTAAATATGGGTACGCACATGAACAAACTGGGAAACACTTCACAAAGACCGTTACTCACACATCATTTGTGGATCGAACAGGAAGACAAGTAGTGACGTTTCATCAAAGTATCCTTCTTTATAATCAGTTGTGGTGCGCTGAATTATACGTGGCGGAAGATATAGAGGCAGATCGAGTGAAAGTGTTAATTTTCGAAACTTTCCATCTGATATCCAACATCTGCCTCACTGTAGTCGGTCATTCGTAGTGAACATCACTTACATGCGTTAGATACATGAATGGTGGCACATTGTCTTTTGAAACCTTGATAACGTTACATGTATATTTAGAGTGACAATGAGCAGAATTTTTTTCAGTGTTCTTCACTCCACCATAGAAAGACCATGTTAATTAATGTACAGTATTCAGTGGGCGTGGTCGTTCCCAGGCACTATGGCACAGAAGAGTTCCGGCCCTGCCGACTGTGGGAGCTTCCAGCAGGGAGCAGAATTCTGTAGGCAGAGAAGCCGTCTTCATGGCTGGGGGCGATAACGCCCGACAGGACGGAGCGTCAGCGACTCGGTGGCACAAAAGTGAATGAATGAACACCCTGTGAGGCTCAGTGTACAGGTAGACTGCGAAGAATTCCATACTCAGGCATTTTGAAATAGGCTTTCCCGAGAAGGCAGTGGAACTTTAATGAAATGATATGTGACGTCTCCAGGCTGCAAACATTTTCAGTTATACAGTGATACCTAGAGAAGATATGAGTGGAGCAGCCTTCATTTGTATGTTAATAATTTTGAACAATGTTTAAAAATCTCCCTTTTTCGCTTTGTTTCTTTTGCATGAAAACTCTACCAGCTACATAAGAAATGTCACAAAACCGAACACTCGGCGATCTGACACAACAGGAAAACGAATGTCGGGTACGAACTTTCTGCCACACATTCTCAGACTGACGGACCAGAGCCATACATTGGGCGAACTCGACGAATAGATTATTTATAAATTGACAAAGAAGATCAAAGAATAAAATTTTTCGGAACACTGTTCCAGGTAAAACAGCGATCTTTAAAATATTATAACTTATTTCAACAGTCGCAGTCGTGGTCACCTTTAGGTTTTTTATTTATTTTAATTTTTGGATGACAAGTATCTATCTTCTCAGATATCGTATTTAGATCTTACACTGCTCAATGTTCTCCTCGCCTTCTTTGATGGATCTGCTCCACGCCAACGTTTCCTACAGTCATCCAGGAATGTAAGATCGGAAGACAACCTCTTAGAAGATCGAAACCAATCGTCCGAAAATAAAAATTAACAACTTAAATGCGATGACGACTGTGTGTGCTGAAATAGTTTATGGATCAAGTATGTCTCAGATCAGCATGAGAGGGAAGGGACCCACTTGCGATGCCGAGAATATCCTGTATACCTTGTGCAGGCAAAAAAAAGTCTATGTGCATGACTGGACGACCAGTCAGCACCAGGATTAGGGAACATAGGCGGCATCGCAGCTTGGGGCAGATGGAGATCGTGGCAGAACGTGCAGTGTTAGAGCGACCACACAGTAAAATTCCACGAGGTGGAACTTCTTGATGTAGAGAAGATCTATCACACCCGCTTGGTCAGAGAAGTTAGAGAAATACACAAACATGACAATATTTCCAACAAGAAACAAGAAAGTCTCAATCTGAAAGCGTCCTGGATACCAATGCTGCAGCGAACTGCCACTGCTGGTAGCAAGTGGAGTGTGGCAGGGGAATGACCGCGGAAAATCCCTTGGACGCTGGCGTGCCGGATGCATGTAATGTGCGGCCGCGAGCTTGACTGCAATCCACCACCACCAATGGAGGGTGAAGATTTGACAATGTCACCCACTCGTGTTGGCAGATTGTCAGAAAAGTCATCGACCAACCGTCGACCGATGAAACCGAGAGAGATACCAACATGCATTTTATAACGGAAGATACTACCTGATATTGTTCGCTAGCAGTCTGGTTGTTATAGTAGACAAACGATAGACGATCCATTATTATTGTGAAGGAGCACTTATCGTCCTTCGTTTGTTTAAAACTTTTGCAAGAGTTGGATAGGAAGTAGTGGCAACACTGCTGTAACCTGAAGCATGTGCGTCAAATGGCATCTGCGTCATCTGTAGCTGACAGCAGAACGTCAGTTGAAGTAGTGCAGTGAGCGGCGACCGCTGTGTTTGAGTCACTGGCACTGTGAACTGTCTGAGAGTGATGAAGGACAGTTAATGCGCCCTACAGTATATTTAGGAAACACTAACAACGTGTGTGGACAAATGTTGAAGTAGCACGTCATGGGAACGCACAACAATGTCTTTAGACACTCCTTGACGCTTGTGGTGAAGCAGCGTAGCCACATCTTGAGGTGGCGAGATGGGTTAAAGCGTTTCGGGATGGTGGGGATGTCAATCAAATGATAAGTACCGATAGAGAAGACTCCCCACGGACAACATAACAATTCAGCTCCTAGCCTCCCGTCTGAATTGTGGATTGGCTTATGATATTGTAAGACGTTGTGGTCTCCTGACCTTCATTGCTTACATATTCCGCCCTCACAATCATATTCCGCACATCAAGACGCTTCATTCGAACCCAAACTCGATAAGATAAAGTCAATGTTGTATGAATCCATGCCAACGATATGCAAATAACTAATAAATCGCAAGTGCGCACCGTTGTTGAAATACTCAAGGCCGGCGTACACAAATACATTCCAGACATGATGGTCACAGGAGCTTTTAGTTCGAGAGAGGCAACCGCATGCCAGGAGGCCAGTCCCAACCCATCTACATCGGCTGCTGACCGCCTGTGGAGCGGACAGCGTTTGCCCAAGGGAAAGGAGGAATGACCCCGTGTTCGGCTTAAAAGCAAATTCCGCTACATTGTGTGGGAGCAGCCAGCTTACGCATTCTTCATACATAGCATGCAGTATCAGAGATTTTCACAGGGAGACAGCAAACGCCAAACGCTGATACTACAGATTTCCGGATTGGTCGCCTTATACGAAACGTCATTCTCCCGTTTTAGAAGAGCAATTCTGATTGGCAGACGATATTTCTGACGCCTTGAGCTGAAGGAGTAATGGAAGAGACCAAAAGATATACCCCTTCACGTCTGGCGAGGAGAGGGGCCGTTTCGTTGTCGCTCTTGGAGCGAGAACACGTAACGAGAGTGTGCACGATCGTACGTGTACTCAGTGAGCAAGGAACAAGTCTCTCCTCAGCACTTCACTGGTAGAGCACCTCTGTCGAGAGCGAATCGGAGTGCGACTCTATATTGAGTCCTTGTGATTAAGCGTTGTTCACTGTGTTGGCGGCGGCACTTATTGTGCAGTGTGAACGGACAGAGTTATAGTTAAATGCCTGGGAACGAACTTTCGAGTGGCATCGCGGTGGACTGATTATCTGACCGGTGTACCACGCCAATAGTTAGACTAGGGGCGAATAGGAGTCCTTGACTTCATCTAGGCTTTGGGAGAGTTTGATTGGCGAAGGTCAATCCGGATAGAACGACAGTTATCTTATTTGTCAGCAGCGAGCGGCGCAGACAACAGTCATCACAGATTACGGTATTGTGTGCTACATCTCTTGCGAGCCCCATATTTCCTCCACAACAGTACACTTCACTGCATTTCACACGCGACAGCCTCGACCGTACCTAGCAACATTCTAACGGAAAATTATTCAAGTTGAGTAGGCGCGGCTCTCAGCCATTCTGCCAAGTCAATAACAATCATAAACTTTTTATAGAAATTTCATTAGCGAATCCTATCCTTGAGAGTAACTTCACATTCCGAAAAGAACCAGGAAATAACGTGTTCAGTTCATAACTAAAAGTGCCATTGTGATTTTTCAGAATTTTTGCAAAATAAATAATAATTTTCGTTAGTTTCATGTTTTTCTTTCACTAACTAGCACTACTCCAGTACCCAAGTATCCAACTAGTTACGTAAGAAATTTTGTGAATTTTTGTGTCATTTCCTTACAGCGGACGACTCCAGAAGATATTTATTGCTGAAAGTTTTTCAGGCATTTCTCTTTAGAAGTCTGTCTGACTTCTGTAGTAGTGTGTGGGTGGCAATTGCATCTTGCAGGAGAAGCAGGGTGAAGGGTACATCTCAGATTAATCCGTTGCGCAGAATGACAGAATAGCAATCCCACAAGCTCACAATATCCATAGGTCAATCCTGCATCATGCTGTATGACGAGGGCAGGCTGTAACTGCAGCCTACCACTACAGATATTGCGATTTGACGTTCGTCTACCAGTGAGAAAAGCTATGACAGCTTCTGGCAGTGCATCCCATAATCCTTCACTAAGGTTCCCGATGCCACACGGCGGACCCGGTGCAAACGATCCTGCGTACATCTACATCTACATACATACCCCGCAATCAACCATACGGTGCGTGGCGGAGGGTACCTCGTACCACAACTAGCATCTTCTCTCCCTGTTCCACTCCGAAACAGAACGAGGGAAAAATGACTGCCTATATGCCTCTGTACGAGCCCTAATCTCTCTTATCTTATCTTTGTGGTCTTTACGCGAAATATAAGTTGGCGGCAGTAAAATTGTACAGCAGTCAGCCTCAAATGCTGGTTCTCTAAATTTCCTCAGTAGTGATCCACGAAAAGAACGCCTGCTTTCCTCCAGAGACTCCCACCCGAGTTCCTGAAGCATTTCCGTAACACTCGCGTGATGATCAAACCTACCAGTAACGAATCTAGCAGCCCGCCTCTGAATTGCTTTTATGTCCTCCCTGAATCCGACCAGATAGGGATTCCAAACGCTCGAGCAGTACTGAAGAATAGGTCATATTAGTGTTTTATGAGCGATCTCCTTTACAGATGAACCACATCTTCCCAAAATTTTACCAATGGACCGAAGACGACTATCCGCTATTTCCACAGCTGCCATTACATGCTTGTCCCACTTCATACCGCTCTGCATCGTTACGCCCAAATACTTAATCGACGTGACTGTGTCAAGGGCTACACTAATAATGGAGTATTCAAACATGACAGGATTCTTATTGCTATTCATCTGCATTAATTTACATTTACCTATATTTAAAGTTAGCTGCCATTCTTTACACCAATCACAAATCCTGTCCAAGTCATCTTGTGTCCTCCTACAGTCACTCAACAACGACACCTTCCCGTACACCATAGCATCATCAGCAAACAGCCGCACATTGCTATCCACCCTATCCAGAAGATCATTTATGTAGACAGAAAAGAACAGCGGACCTACCGCACTCTCCTGGGGCACTCCAGATGATACCCTCACCTCCGATGAACACTCACAATCGAGGACAACTTAGTGGGTTCTATTACTTAAGAAGTCTTCGAGCCACTCACATATTTGGGAACCAATCCCATATGCTCGTACCTTAGTTAGGAGTCTGCAGTGAGGCATCGAGTCAAACGCTTTCCGGAAGTCAAGGAATATGGCATCCGTCTAATACCCTTCATCCATGGTTCGCAAGATATCATGTGAAAAAAGGGCGAGTTGCGTTTCGCAGGAGCGATGCTTTCTAAAGCCATACTGATGCATGGACAGCAACTTCTCTGTTTCAAGAAAATTCATTATATTCGAACTGAGAATATGTTCGAGAATCCTACAACAAATCGATGTTAACCATATTGGTTTGTAGTTTTGAGCATCCGTCCTTCTACCCTTCTTATATACAGGCGTCACCTGCGCTTTTTCCCAGTCGCTCGCGACTTTACATTGGGAAAGAGATTCGCGATAAATGCAAGATAGATAAGGAGCCAATGCAGTAGAGTACTCTCTGTAAAACCGAAGTGTAATCTCATCAGGACCTGGAGATTTATTTATTTTCAACCCATTTAACTGCTTCACAACCCCAGGGATGGGTATCACTATGTCCTCCATACGGGAATCTGTACGAGACTCAAACGGCGGTATGTTTGTACGATCCTCCTGCGGGAAAGATTTCTCAAATGCTACATTTAAAATTTCAGCTTTCGTTTTGCTGTCTACCGTTGCCAGGCGAGACTGATCAGTGAGTGGTTGGATGGAAGCCTTCGACCCGCTTACCGATTTTACGTAACACCAGAACTTCCTTGGGTTTTCTGCAAGATCTTTTGCTAAGGTATGACGGTGGTAGTGGTTGTATGCTTCGCGCATCGCTCTTTTTACAGCAGCACCAATCTCTACTAACTTTTGCCTATTCTCATTCTCCCGATCTTTCTTGAACCGCGAGTGCAACTGTCTTTGCTTCCTGAGCATTCTCCGAACTGCGCTGTTAAACCACGGTGGGTCTTTCCCGTCCGTAACCCACTCTTTCGGCACATACTTCTCCAATGCGTGATTTACAACGTGTTTAAAATTTGCCCATAATTATTCCACGTCCATTTTACCGGAAGTAAATGAAGTCGATTCATTTGCTAAGTGGGATGCTAACAACCGCTTATCTGCTCTTTCTAGTAAGAATACTCTCCTAGCCTTCTTGACCGACTTTTTAACTTTCGTAACTATAGTCGTAATGACAACATCATGATCACTAATCCCTGTCTCAACACTGACACCGTCGATGAGATCTGGTCTGTTCGTGCCTACCATATCTAAAATATTTCCATTACGCGTTGACTGTCGATTTAGCTGGGCTGTCGATTTAGCTGCTCAAGACAGTTTTCAGATAATGTGTTCAAAAGTAATTCACACGACGGCTTGTCTGTACCACCTGTAATGAATGCGTAGACATCCCAGTCTATACTAGGTAGGTTGAAGTCGCCTCCGATTAATATAGCATGATCCGGGTACTTCTGCGATACAGAGTGTAGACTCCCTTTGAATGATTCTAGAACTCTCACGGAGGAACCTGAAGGCCGGTAATAACACCCAACAATAAACTTTATTTCTCCTAGCCCTGTTAAACGTCTCCAAATAACTTCACAATCACACTCTACTTCGACCTCAGTAGCCACAATATTGATTTCAACTGCAATGAAGACGCCACCTCCTACGGTGTCTAATCTGTCTTTCCGATACACGTTCCAACCCTCACTAAATATTTCAGAACTTCCTATCTCTGGGTTCAGCCAGGTCTCAGTCCCGAGAATAATTTGCGCTCCACACGCTTCCTGCAGGGCAGTAAATTCAGGAACTTTATTCCGAACACTCTGAATATTTACTGCTAATATCTTGATAGCTGAAGTGTCTTTATACTGAGCGCGTCCTGATTTCCCTGCCTGTACGTCGACTGGTGAGTGTTCATCAGAACACCTCGCACTACTGCCTAGCCTAAAAAACCCCCATGTGCACGCCACAAGTACTCTGCTACCCGAGTAGTCGATGTAGTGCACCCCTGACATATCTAGGGGCGTCCTACAATTCCCCACCCAATAGCGCAACCTTAGAAATCTGCAGCCAAGACATTCACAGAGTCGACGAAGCCTCTGGTTGAGACCCTCCACTCGGCTCCAAACCAAAGGACCCCGATCCACTCTGGGATGTACGTTTGGACGTCGGTATTGCAGTTTTCGTATTCTTTTGTCTACCTGACAGAAGTCCTCTTCATCCTGCAACCGAACTTCCCTAATTCACACTGTACATAACGTTAATCCATTTTCCTTTATAAAAGTTCTAACCTACCTGCCCGATTAATGGATCTCACATTCCACGCTCCTTCATGTAAAATGCAGGGTTTAGTTTTCCTCGTGACGACATCCTCCTTAATCATAGACTGTATAACGTCTTCAACCAGCAACACAATATTTCTGGTCCAAAAAGCCGTACACAGAAGATACCGAACGATCCAGAAGTTGTTCTGCTATGGTTTTCACCGACGAATTGGCATGTACTGTTATTATTTTCTGACACTCGTACCCGTATCTCATCCACGGTGATGACTTTATTTGAAATATATCTTAACGTCGCGTAAAAAATAGTAGTGCAGTGACCATTTCCTGTAGCTGTGATTTTGTGCTAGACAACGTTAGATCTAGTTCGCAAAAAAATTGCTGATATTCATCCAGTATCAGTAACATTGGTGCAACAGCAGGCAAACGGCGTCTGCAAATACAAATACAGTGTAGTAACGTGAAACCGTATGTTTTTCTAGACATCCATTGGTATATTTATCAGACCAGACGGGGACGGACACCTCAATGATTTCCTCAATGATTTTCCCCATGTGCCTCCGTACAACAGAAGTACTGACGTTATGTTGACTTCATACTTCAGATTTTATGGTGACTCTAAGGTTCATAAACTTCTTCCACTACAAAACAACAGGACTAAGTTCCTTTAGAAGGATGTGGTTCATTCACAGCAGATAATGGATAAAAATATGTCTTGATTCAAACTAAACTCAAGTATCAACTTCTCGTTAATTGCTGCAGATATATTGAAAATAAAAAGAATCTACATATTCCCATACAAGTGGTCTGATACTACGATTGTAAATATCTCATCAACTTTTATTTTATCATAGCGTCAGTACAAGACGAAGTATTTTGTAGCTTTGATATGTACCAGGTGTTTTGGGAAGCTGAAAATCCTGCATCTGAGGAAAAACATTATATCTAGTTCTGTTAACGATTTCAGACAAACCATGAAATTAAAAAGACTTTCATTTGTGGTAGTATGTTCGTTTATGGACATTATTGGCACACTGAGCATTACATAGCAACCCAATTGTGAATGGAAGATGATCAGTCTGATCAGACATCTTCTTTCTACCGTTGCTTTGATGGTGGTGCTTTACTGTACTCTTATTGTTATCCACCAATGATTTTTCTTATTCTATGTAATAAAAGTAGAATGGACTTCCACATGAGACGACTTTAGTCCTTCATTTTAATTCCTGTGTCCATCATAATGATAACTGATGTAGCGTTTAGTGAAGCTATATTCAGTTGAGACTAAATTCTACATCTCATCTACATCTACATCCATACTCCGCAAGCCACCTGACGGTGTGTGGCGGAGGGTACCTTGAGTACCTCTATCGGTTCTCCCTTCTATTCCAGTCTCGTATTGTTCGTGGAAAGAAGGATTGTCGGTATGCCTCTGTGTGGGCTCTAATTTCTCTGATTTTATCCTCATGGTCTCTTCGCGAGATATACGTAGGAGGGAGCAATATACTGCTTGACTCTTCGGTGAAGGTATGTTCTCGAAACTTTGACAAAAGCCCGTACCGAGCTACTGAGCGTCTCTCCTGCAGAGTCTTCCACTGGAGTTTATCTATCATCTCCGTAACGCTTTCGCGATTACTAAATGATCCTGTAACGAAGCGCGCTGCTCTCCGTTGGATCATCTCTATATCTTCTATCAACCCTATCTGGTACGGATCCCACACTGCTGAGCAGTATTCAAGCATTGGGCGAACAAGCGTACTGTAACCTACTTCCTTTGTTTTCGGATTGCATTTCCTTAGGATTCTTCCAATGAATCTCAGTCTGGCATCTGCTTTACCGACGATCAACATTATATGATCATTCCATTTTAAATCACTCCTAATGCGTACTCCCAGATAATTTATGGTATTAACTGCTTCCAGTTGCTGACCTGCTATTTTGTAGCTAAATGATAAAGGATCTATCTTTCTGTGTATTCGCAGCACATTACACTTGTCTACATTGAGATTCAAATGCTATTCCCTGCACCATGCGTCAATTCGCTGCAGATCCTCCTGCATTTCAGTACAATTTTCCATTGTTACAACCTTTCGATACACCACAGCATCATCCGAAAAAAACCTCAGTGAACTTCCGATGTCATCCACAAGGTCATTTATGTATATTGTGAATAGCAACGGTCCTATGGCACTCCCCTGCGGCACACCTGAAATCACTCTTACTTCGGAAGACTTCTCTCCATTGAGAATGACATGCTGCGTCCTGTTATCTAGGAACTCCTCAATCCAATCACACAATTGGTCCGATAGTCCATATGCTCTTACTTTGTTCATTAAACGACTGTAGGGAACTGTATCGAACGCCTTGCGGAAGTCAAGAAACACGGCATCTACCTGTGAACCCGTGTCTATGGCCCTCTGAGTCTCGTGGACGAATAGCGCGAGCTGGGTTTCACATGACCGTCTTTTTCGAAACCCATGCTGATTCCTACAGAGTAGATTTCTTGTCTCCAGAAAAGTCATTATACTCGAACACAATACGTGTTCCAAAATTCTACAACTGATCGACGTTAGAGATATAGGTCTATAGTTCTGCACATCTGCTCGACGTCCCTTCTTGAAAACTGGGATGACCTGGGCCCTTTTCCAATCCTTTGGAACGCTACGCTCTTCTAGAGACCTACGGTACAGCGCTGCAAGAAGGGGGGCAAGTTCCTTCGCGTACTCTGTGTAAAATTGAACTGGTATCCCATGAGGTCCAGAGGCCTTTCCTCTTTTGAGCGATTTTAATTGTTTCTCTATCCCTCTGTCGTCTATTTCGATATCTGCCATTTTGTCATCTGTGCGACAATCTAGAGAAGGAACTACAGTGCAATCTTCCTCTGTGAAACAACTTTGGAAAAAGACATTTAGTATTTCGGCCTTTAGTCTGTCATCCTCTGTTTCAGTACCATTTTGGTCACAGCGTGTCTGGACATTTTGTTTTGACCCACCTACCGCTTTGACATAAGACCAAAATTTCTTAGGATTTTCTGCCAAGTCAGTACATAGAACTTTACTTTCGAATTCATTGAACGCCTCTCGCATAGCCCTCCTCACACTACATTTCGCTTCGCGTAATTTTTGTTTGTCTGCAAGGCTTTGGCTATGTTTATGTTTGCTGTGAAGTTCCCTTTGCTTCCGCAGCAGTTTTCTAACTCGGTTGTTGTACCACGGTGGCTCTTTTCCATCTCTTACGATCTTGCTTGGCACATACTCATCTAACGCATTATGTACGACGGTTTTGAACTTTGTCCACTGATCCTCAACACTATCTGTACTTGAGACAAAACTTTTGTGTTGAGCCTACAGGTATTCTGAAATCTCCTTTTTGTCACTTTTTCTAAACAGAAAAATCTTCCTACCCTTTTTAATATTCCTATTTACGGTTGTAATCATCGATGCCGTAACCGCTTTATGATTCGGACCAGTCGCCACAAAAGGTTTCCTATTAACTTAAAGAAACCATGATTTTTAGTGTTAACCGCAATTAATTTTCCCATATGGAGCTTTCTAAATCATGTGCAGGGATCATTCATTTTCCAATAAGGCTAAGTGTGCTTGCCCTAAAAAGCAGTCAGGAGAATGAAAATGACAATTCCGTAAACACATCCTAGTTTTTATGGGATTTGTGATTTATGTAAAGAACCACTTCAAGTATAGTACAGAAAAGTACTGCAACATTTGAGGTAGGGAAAAATGTGTCTTTGGTATCTTCCAGAAATCACGATGGAACACCAAAGACAGCAATGCACATAGATACCACAGACACCAGCGACGTGTCGCTTTATTCCACGACGACGGATGAGAGAGGTTGAAGAAGACACGCCCTCTCTCTCAGCAGAGCGGCGCCCTCGCATTGATGTCATATAGCGGTTAGCACCGAGGTGCTCTGCGCAGTTCATGACGTCAGCTGATGCAGTCAACATCATGTAGTGGGAGAAGCGTTATTCAAGTCTCACGTCGAAATATACCTTTGTAAATGTTGAACATTGTACCTCAAGACTTTTTTTTCTAATTATCGCCTCATGTCATGCCGTAACAGTTGACGACAGTTGTAAACATTAAAACATTCCTGTGGCAAAGGATTACATTAAGTTAAGTAAATCTTTTTGTCACTGATGTAATAAAGTGAGCGAGGAATTTCGTGTGTTATAATTCAAATAAGCTCCTTCCCAGAATAATCAAAGAGCCCATAGCTATGGCCAGACAACTGCAGATTCGTGTGGTCATAATAGTGTTGCTGTGACTTTCGCAGTGTTTTTTTTTTCTCTGGGGTACCCCTATGCAATGCTCATAATGTGTTTTTCATCGGAAACGCAAGTCCACTAGTATGACTGATGTAACAAGAAGTGACAAACTTCATTGAGGTTTTGCAGATCTGTAAATTACGGTGCAAAGTGACGATGTTAGATTACATCTGCAAGCAGTCTCAGTGCCTGCATACATTCCAGAAGGATTTCCTCGGTAAGACAGTAAGCCGCTACCAGCTGCTCCTCGCAGCGGCGTTTCTCTTACGTCGGACCTCATATAACACAGAGTCTAACCTGCGGCAGTACGGAGACACGTGTGGCGAGATGTGCACAGCGGTACGCGCTCTGACGGCGGGTCCCAGAATAACATCAGCCTGCAGAGCGAGCGATATTATCGCATCGATAGAGCTGTGCCTGCAAAACTCTGCGATTTCTCGCTTTCCTTTGGTGAAGGTGAGGCCCTGGATAAGGAATGGTGTCACCTGTTGTTTCTCTCCGTAGACAGGCGCAACGTTCGCACCTGCGATACGAACCAGCGCCGCAAGCCCCTCCTACGCACGTTCCGCCAACACAACAATCACTACGTTTCCCGCCCTAATCTAAATCGAAGGTGAGATGGAGGGACGGGCAAACAAACTCATGCCACTACCCGAGCTGGCGCGCGTTTATTTTCTTCCGCTGTCCTTTTATCTTCGAGTCGGGCTCTCCGGCGCCTTGTAACCACAGTAAACAAACGTCTCTGGTGAAGGCGCAATTCGTCATTCAAATCTCGCAAGCTTCCTGCAGCCCAGGATAGAACGTGGAATGAATTGTTGCATGACATGTTTCGCTCTGATGGTGAATGATGGCCAGGCAGAAATGTAACTGTCGGAGTCTACGTTCTTCTAAAATGAGATGTAGCATGCGGGAAATGGTGGCTTATTCTGTGCATTTACTTCTTTACACGTTTTCCCGTATTAAAATTATCAATAGAACTGCCATATTTAGGGTATATATAATACGCCCAGTACAAATATACTTCATATTGAACTTGGTGTAGCCTCCCTTGTACGCAGAGAGGGAGTTACTAAAAAGATTACTGGATAATGTTTAGTGAATTATGGGTGGTTATTACACCTTATTATTTAAAATTGCGGTTCTCACAGTAACGATGTAAATAACACGTTTCACGGTCAAAGATTCCAACATACTTCTGTGAACAACAAATCATAAGTTATCTGATCTTCCTTAAGTGAAGCCCTAACTAGTTATTGCCAAAAATATTTCTTACGTATTTCATAGTATATAATAGTAAAGTACATCGAACTGTTTTTAAAGTATGCTTTTTATATCCGTCTGATTTATTGGCAGACTTTATCTTTAAATTTAATTTTATAGAATGCAATAAATTCATCACACATTTATTTACTTTATTATTTCTTTATTCCTCGCAAATAATTCAGTGTTGCGTATCTATCAATATTGTAAAATGTGAATTCCAGGCTTCTCTTACATTCTCCTTCCACATAAGTACAACTTATATATCAGCCCTTACTTAGGTACGGTTTCTAGTCAGAAAGGTTAATTGGAATTCAGGTTTTTAGTATTTCAGGAATTTAGAAGTTGTCTTAGGTTAGTTGACACTAAAATTTGGTATCATGCGCTTTGATATTGCGGATAAAGTTATTTTTATTAATTAATGCACTAAGTTTGCCGTGCTTCATTTCAATGTTTCGCAACGAATTATATCAAAAGTGGAAATTGGTTTGTATTTAGAGCTTCGTCATTTTCTGAGGTGACATCGCCTGCCTTCCAGCAGCTATTCTTTCTCAAACGAATTTTTTCTTCATTCTTAATAGAAAATTGGAAATATGAGAGCTTACAATGATAGCGTCAATGCTTTTCAGTCTTTTGGTACCTATTGATTCCGGTGTCGAAGATATTTCAATTGTGTTACACCTTACGCACTATTTCAAACTAGACTCAGTACTGTTGCCAAGTTTTACAAATTGAGTTTTATGATATAGTGAATGAATTTTCTATAATTTAACTCCGTGACTGATTGGATACATATAATACAAAGAAATTCAAACTTGTGTCGATGAAAACTCAGTCGAGCCTCAAATTATTTCTGCAGCCACCGTTTCTTTCAAGTATGAAAGTAATTAGTTCACATGAAGTACGCCAAGTAGTACTGTAATTTGGAAGCCACGTTGCACTGTAGGTTGTCATATAACTGGCTGAGCAGTCAGTTCAAAGATCGGAGAAAGACAAGAACATACTTCGATAGGACCATACCTAACTAAAGACTCATGGGTTCAAGTAAAACTTTGTATTAACGACGGATTTACCTCCTTTGCACCTTGCAGTTGTTGTGGTCTTCAGTCCGAACAGTGTTCTCGAAGGCAGGAAAAAAGTAGACCAGATTTTAAAAAAGCAAACTCTCCAACACTGGCGATCTTTCACAGGGGCACGAAATTTAACGCAGTCTTGAATTCGAGCTGCTTCCACAGCGAAACTATTCCGAAATCTGGTAGAAAATTCGAAGACATTAAGATTGTACGTAATGCACATCAATTGCAAGACAGAGTATCTTGATTCCACGAGAGTGATGGTAATGGTACTGATCACAGTGCCACTAAAATGGACTTACTAATTACGGTTTTTCAAAGTCCCTTCACGAAAAGAGTCGAACTAAATGTTCCAGAATTCGAAACAAAGACAGCTGCCCACACGACTAAGTAAGAAGTAGCAATGCTTCGTGCAGCGAAGCAACTTGAATCAGGAATGTTCATATCTGAGTGATGACTGTTCTGCCAGATATGGTCGACAGAACAGACACCACTCAAATATAAACATTTCTCAGAAAGAGGTGACGGCCCCTCGGCGTTTGCTTCAGTGCGAATGTCAGATATCGCCCGCACTCCTACGGGGATCATGATCTGCGAGTAGAGAGTTTAATGGACGAGGGACGCTGCGCTGCAGCATGAAACAAATCTTAAATCCGAGTCGGTCAGGGACTGTGTCCGGATGGCAGAAGCAGTTAAGGCAACTACTCATGACAAGTTGGAGTACCGGTCAGGCATAGATATAAACCTTCAACTTTACATTACCACAATGCTCTGTGCGCATACCCGTCACGATTTCTCACCTATCCTGTCCTATACTTTGTGCATACGGCTTCAATCATTTAATAAAAGGAAAACCTCCAGTGCAGATTATGTACCATTTAGGAACACTTCAGAGTATTCTTATACACCAACTTGGGAATCGTTCGCTCGACGAAAGATTCGTATCTAAATACTTGAGAGCTGCACAGGTCACACCGATATACAAGAAAAGAAACAGAACTGATCCACTGAATTACACACCCATATCAGTGAAGTCGATTTGCTGTAGAGCTTTGGGACACATAATGGTTTCGAACATTATGAATAACCACAAAGAAAACTATTCATTGACATGTAGTCAGCAAAAATTCAGAAAATGTCGTTACTCTTTATATACACGAAGTAATAATGTTCAACGACAGAGGGTCTAAAACTGATTCCATATTTCTAGATTTCCAGAAGGATTTCCACACCATTTCTCGCAACAGACTTCTAATCATATTGCGTGTCTATGGAGTATTGCCTCAGTTGTGCGACTCGATTCCTGATTTGATGTCACAAAGGCCGCAATTAGTAGTAACGGACGGAAAAGTCGTCGAGTTAAAAAGAAACAGACGTGATATCTGGTGGTCCCCAAACAACTTTTTTAGGATTCTGCAGTTCCCAATCTATATAAATAATTAGGACACAATTTGAGCACCCTTAATAGAGTTTTTGTGATGATGATGTCGTTTACCGTCCAGTAAAGCCATCAGAAGATCAGAACCTACTGCAAAATGGTTTGTCGCGCGGAGTGGCCACGAGGTTTGAGGCGCCATGTCACGGACTGCGTGGCCCCTCCCGTTCGAGGTTCGAGTCCTCCGTCAGGCATGGTTGTGTGTTGTTCTTAGCATAAGTTAGTTTAAGTAGAGTGTAAGTCTAGGGACCTATGACATCAGCAGTTTGGTCCCATAGGAATTCACACACATTTGAACATTTTTTAAAAATGTGTGACATGTGTGATTTATGAAGTGTCAAATGACTATCAACAGCAGAAAGTGTGAGATTACCCACATGAGGAATCAAAGTAATCCGTTAAATTGCGGTTGCACCATAAATCACATTTGCCTAAAGGCTGTCGATTCAACTAAATGCCTAGGGATTACAATTACGAACAAATGAAAAATTGGCACCATCTCAAAGAAAATATGGGGAATGAGAACCAAGGTCTGCATTTCATTGGCAGAACACCTACCTGATCTACGGAAGAGACTGTCTACGCTACGCTTGTACGTCTTCATCTGGAGTATTGTTACGCGGTATAGGATCCTTAACAGAAACTAAGTTCAAAGCGTAGCTCGTTTTGTATATCGCGAAATAGGATACCGAGTGTCATGTACGTGATATAAGAGTTGGGGTTCAAATCATTAAAACAAAAGCATTTTCTTTTGGGCATATCATTTTTCCAAATCTCAGTCGCAACAGCCTCCAACAAATGCCTATGAACACAGGAAGAATTGGTCATCATAATACAATAAGAGAAAACAGAGCTCGAACCAAAAGATTTAAGTTTTAGTTTTTCCCGGGTGATGTTCGAGAGTGCAGCGGTGGGGAATTAGTCTGTAGATAGTTCGATGAACCTTCTTCCAAGTACTTCAGTACGAACAGCACATCAGTCACGTTGATGTGGATCTACATGTAGGTTTGAATTATTTGACGCTGTTTACGACGCAGGTCTATCCAGTACAAACATCTGATGTGTAGCTCACTAGACTAATCACATATACTGGGATTAGGGCTGGTTCTGTGGATGATCATGTACCTACCTAGTGGACGGGATCTAAAACCCTCGGTTGTGAAGGTTTTGCTGATCCACAGCACGCTCTTACCATAGAACAGGAAGGTCTCCGCCCGAAGAGTGACACGGGGACTTAAAAGTTAACTTTCGGAGACCGTACTTTCACATACTCTAAACGTGGTACGCGAGTCATTCCATGCCAACCGCGTCGGATATTTCATGTTAACGTTTGCACATGTCCCATATGAACACTAGTAATGTTTAACGTTCGTCGAAGCAATACTGGCCGAGATACAGTCACTTGTTTGACTCTACGCCCAACTTTGCACAGAGCGAGTGCGAATTTCTTGCGATTTTCAGTTGTTATATCTCGGGCAATATTTTGTTGAAAGAAATGAAATTTGGCCATCTTGTAAAACTGTATGGGTTATCTTAATAACAACAACGAAAAGAATTATACGATCCATATTCAACCAGAAACAGACCCAGTCGCACGAAAAATATCGGCGTCCCAAATATTTCAGTTTGGCTTCTTATACACCACCGACTGAAGGTATGCCGAACGTGTAGCTTCGCATGCAGGAACCAAACAACACAAGGTTTTCAAATATGGAGTTTCACTTAGGCCTCTCTTTCCAGTACTGCAGCCGGCCACTGTGGCCGAGCGGTTCTCGGCGCTTCAGTCCGGAACTGCGCACCTGCTACGGTCGCAGGTTCGAATGCTGTCTCGGGCATAGATGTGTGTGATGTCCTTAGGTTAATCAGGTCTAAGTAATTTCTAAGTCAAGGGGACTGATGACCTCAGATGTTAAGTCAATAGTGCTTAGAGCCATTTGAATCCAGTACGGCATAAATTAGGTGAAAATTTTGTGATTTTGTGCCTCAATTTCATTTAAATTATCTAGCATTGTTAGAAGCGGTTGATAATCAAATACTGTTTACTGGCGAATAGACCATTATCTTTCTAATTAGCTCAGTTTAGAGCTAATTATGTTCACACAATTAATAGATCTGGAAATGTTAGAATATTAAGATTCCTCGAGAACATATAGACATAAGTTTTAGTTTAAGACGCCCTTACAAGTTTTTTTTTTTGTGTCCATCCTTCTGATTGGCATTTGAGTGACTTCGGGCGTTATTATGAAATAAAATGGTTCCCCTACAGCCGTACTTACGATGTTATTTTTATATAGCTACCAGTTTGGTGTTTTAGTGCGCTATCTTCAGGCCTTAACTGACTCTTATGGGTTAACTCCAATCAATTCATAACTGACCAATTACTATGAACTCTTTTTCGCAGACTACCTGAACAACAATGATGCCTGGAGACACGGCATCGTTGTTACAGGTAATCGGAGAAAACCAGTTCATAGATGTTGGTCACTGATGAATCGCATAAACGACTGTAGTTAATCCCCTCAGCTTCAGTTAATTAAGGCCTGAGGTTGATGCACTGAAGCACCGAAACTTCTAACCACTCGATAAATAACATAGTAAGGACGGCTGTAGGTGTTATATTTTACTACCATTACAACAGTCCGCCCCGGTAGCTGAGTGGTCAGCGTGACAGACTGTCAATCCTAAGGGCCCGGGTTCGATTCCCGGCTGGGTCGGAGATTTTCTGCGCTCAGGGACTGGGTGTTGTGTTGTCCTAATCATCATCATTTCATCCCCATCGACGCGCAGGTCGCCGAAGTGGCGTCAAATCAAAAGACCTGCACCAGGCGAACGGTCTTCTCGACGGGAGGCCCTAGCCACACGACATTTCCATTATTAACCATTACAAGCGTAATGTCTTCGGAATTTCTTTCTTTAAAGAAAAGAAACTGTTGTCGCTACTGTCTTACCTATGACTGGGTGATGAACTGGAACCTAGTAGTAATTTGTAATCTGCCTATAAAGGGACATGCGCAAAGCGACCAGTAGTCGTAGTTTTAGACAGTGCCTAAAGAGGTTATTCGTTTTTAATGGCTGGAAAGTAGTACCGTATATCACACGTAGATGGAGAAACAACTTAGACTGGAAATAAATCATGTATATTGTTGACCTTCCATTTAATAAAGTCTTATCATCTTCGCAAAGACAAGTTATTTGAACTCCAAATCTCTCTGCAGCGGGATGTGGACTCGTGTAATTCCGAGTACGTGTTATTACAGTTTTTGATTTAAGCTTTTCTCGGAACTGTAGTGAGAATACCCACCGACCTTCTCGAGATCAGGAACGTTTCTAAATTCCTAAATGCTGAACTGTAGCCCTTTGAGTCGCACAGTAGTGACCACAATGATATGAAAGTATCGCTTCCACTTGGTTAGAGAGATAAACCCGTATCACCAGTGGTGAAATATAATTGACATTTATTGGGAAATAAATCGTTTTTACTGTCATTAATGCAGCTGTATGTGTGTGGAGGTGGGGGGATCACCCTTATAGCCTATATGGGAGCCAGCTGCTAATCGGGTCTTGTCCCGACACCCTTCCACCGTCTCTAATAATCTCGTTGTCGCTCTTGGATTCCAACCCATTCGTTTCAAGACGTGATGAAAACTATGGTATCTCGCAACATCGGCCTTGTCTAGTTGTAACGCTTTTTCCTTCAAGGAACACAGGGCAGTCTCGGCTCTAAGAAGCATGATCTCCCAAGCAGGTCACAATCCTTTATGTCTTTCTTCGTCAACGGATAGTTAATGTTGAAGTTTTTAGTAACACGTGGAACTTAGACATATATAGGGCCAGTAGAATGAGGAAGACATCTGCCTTGATATATTTCAGCGCAGCCAGTCAATGAAAAGTTATAATGAAAGCAACCGGTTTTACCCGTTATCCATTTATCTTCTTTTAATACAGCACCGCTTCATAATATCGTGTTTTAGACTATTTCTTTTTGAAGTTCGCTGGCTCTCTTAGATCATTACAGTAGCTTCCCATAACACTGTGGCTAACACAGTCGAGCTGTCAGTGAAGTGCCCAGCGACGACACTGGACTGCGACAACGCCAATTTTTTCAGGTGGGTCCGGTTTTGTAAACAGTATGACGATGGACATACAGTATTCATGTCTAGATGCTCTGAGGGGACCGAACGTTGACAAATTGCGTTCCCTATAGAAATAAAGGCAGAGAACCAAGGGTACGGGCAAAGGGTAGCACTGGTTACCTACCACTATACCACGATCACCTCTGACTCTCGAAGCCAGTAATTTGGACAGCAGACGTTACGTTTCGTAAATTAATTGTCATCCAGTCACTTAACAGTATTATACAGGGTGATTCAAAAAGAATACCACAACTTTAAAAATGTGTATTTAATGAAAGAAACATAATATAACCTTCTGTTATACATCATTACAAAGAGTATTTAAAAAGTTTTTTTTCACTCAAAAACAAGTTCAGAGATGTTCAA
The DNA here is from genome assembly GCF_023864345.2 of Schistocerca serialis cubense. Classification (NCBI taxonomy): domain Eukaryota; kingdom Metazoa; phylum Arthropoda; class Insecta; order Orthoptera; family Acrididae; genus Schistocerca; species Schistocerca serialis. The sequence goes on along the minus strand of NC_064641.1, from coordinate 337,967,550 downwards.
TATGGCCCCCTCCAGACACACGAGCAATATCAACCCGATACTCCAACTCGTTTCACACTCTCTGTAGCATATCAGGCGTAACAGTTTGGATAGCTGCTGTTATTTCTCGTTTCAAATCATCAATGGTGGCTGGGAGAGGTGGCCGAAACACCATATCCTTAACAAACCCCCATAAGAAAAAATCGCAGGGGGTAAGATCAGGGCTTCTTGGAGGCCAGTGATGAAGTGGTCTGTCACGGGCTGCCTGGCGGCCGATCCATCGCCTCGGGTAGTTGACGTTCAGGTAGTTACGGACAGATAAGTGCCAATGTGGTGGCGCTCCATCCTGCTGAAATATGAATTGTTGTGCTTCTTGTTCGAGCTGAGGGAACAGCCAATTCTCTAACATCTCCAGATACTGTAGTCCAGTTACAGTAGCACCTTCGAAGAAAAAGGGACCAAAAACTTTATTGGCTGAAATGGCACAGAAAACGTTCACCTTAGGCGAGTCACGTTCATACTGAGTTGTTTCCCACGGATTCTCAGTGCCCCATATACAGACATTGTGACGGTTGACTTTCCCGTTAGTGTGGAAAGTTGCTTCATCACTAAACACAATCTTTGAAACGAGAGATTCAACTGTTTCCACTTGAGCAAGCATAAAATCACAGAAATCGATTCTTTTAATCTTATCAGCAGCAGACAGTGCTTGAACCAATTTCAGACGATAAGGTTTCACAACTAACCTTTTTCGTAGGACTCTCCATACAGTTGATTGTGGAATTTGCAGCTCTCTGCTAGCTCTGCGAGTCGATTTTCCTGAGCTGCGAACAAATGCTTGCTGGATGCGTGCTACATTTCCATCACTCGTTCTCGGCCGTCCAGAACTTTTCCCTTTGCACAAACACCCATTCTCTGCAAACTGTTTATACCAACGTTTAATACACCACCTATCAGGAGGTTTAACACCATACTTCGTTCGAAATGTACACTGAACAACTGTCGTCGATTCACTTCTGCCGTATTCAATAACACAAAAAGCTTTCTGTTGAGCGAACGCCATCTTAGCATCAACTGACGCTGACGCCTAGTCAACAGCGCCTCAAGCGAACAAATGTACAACTAAATGAAACTTTATAGCTCCCTTAATTCGCCGACAGATAGTGCTTAGCTCTGCCTTTTGTCGTTGCAGAGTTTTAAATTCCTAAAGTTGTGGTATTCTTTTTGAATCACCCTGTATATAAAGCAGAGTGTATGTGCGTATGTCCCCGATCTCCTCCCAAAACTCGGGATCGATTTCAGCCAAATCTGTCACAGAAACAAGAGGCCATACGATTACTAACTCTATGATTGATAATCTGGAAGTGCCAATACAAACATATGGGCTAAAACGCGATTTTACCCGTGCCCGACCTAAAGGGTGTCCAGCACGAGAAGTATATTGTTTGGGAACAGTATCGGCACAGATTAGAGAGTATACAGAATGGAAACTCCACTGCAATCTGTGCACCAAAATTTCGTGCACATGCGTGAAGTCTGCCATGCTGAAACCGAGAGAACAGCCATGTTTGAAGCCAAAAGGAACGGATATGTTCTGTTTATGTTAGTAAATGTGTATTTTAGCTGCTGGGCTTACATACAAGAAAACATTTGTTAGGTGTAATGTAAACGTTAAAAATATATAACTAGCAGTAGTAAGACGAAAAACCAAAAGAACATATTGGTCATAGTTACTCTGACAATTTCCAAGCACCTTGAAGAATAAAATTTGCAAGTTTGCAGTGATAGATAGGATCGCTGGCTAGCTTACATTTGGCTCAATTTAGGTGATACGTTGCTGTGTACCGACTATAGATAATATAACGAACTTGTTTTTTAAACTTGGAAGAAAAACCACGTGTCACTACATCAAAGAAAAATGTAAAAGTACAAATATTTTATTTGAGCGTCCTGATTCCGAGCGCTCTGTCTGACTCATGTGCAAGCTTTCTGCAGCTCAATGGTGAACAGTTCGTGCATGTAGACGCACGTTTCTGTAATTAGTGATTCTGATTTTTTGTTGTACTTACTACACCAAAAGTTAGATAATACAAAAGCTGAAATACATCTCATATTTAGGAGAAAGCTTCACAAAATATTATCAGTCATCATTTATTAAATGTATATGATTCATAATATATTAGAGTGGACGTCTGGTCTGGGGCCAATTCAAAACATTTGAATACATTAAATTTTAGTGCTACCTACTGTCTACACCAATGTGTTTATTTCACATCGAAAACATGAATGAAAACTCCAGCATTGATACAAACAATGCAACTCTTAAGTAGTGTCCCATAATAGCTGTTTCTGTAGTGGATTTATCAGCTCACAGCGCCAGAAACGACAAATAAATAAATTAATTAAAATTGGTGCAAGGTAAACAGCGATATTTACAAAACAAAGTGACTTCATCGCCATCTGAAGCTAAAATCAGTGACAAAAAAAGGTTCAAATGGCTCTGAGCACTATGGGACTTAACATCTGAGATCTTCAGTCCCCTAAAACTTAGAACTACTCAAATCTTACTAACCTAAGGACATCACACACATCCATGCCCGAGGCAGGATTCGAACCTGCGACCGTAGCGATCGCGCGGTTCCAGACTGAAGCGCCTAGAACCGCTCGGCCACAACGGCCGGCAAAATCAGTGACAGTTCACAGCTGAACATATAAACTGTAATGAATTTAAAATCATATGTAGTGGTAGTATAGTCATCCAGCGACAGTGCACATAGTATGGATTTCGTCAAGAACATAGTATAACAAAAATAAGAAAAGGGTGTACAGTGTACAGTTTCCTATATAATACAATGGTTCATTGTTCCCATCACAGTAAGTTTGGGCAATACTACTTTGATTACCGTAATAATGCAAAAATTTGAGACGGACCTTTCTACATGAAATACACTGCAAGTGAATAATTGATTTAACCCTTTTGTTTGGTGCCTTTTACATGAAATACATTACAAGTAAATAATTGATTTAACACTTTTGTTCGGAAAAATTAACGTTTAGACTGTGGCAAGCATTTGATTTATGGTACTATTAACATATAGTAAATGAGTGTAGTTAGTTTCTACAAAGTTACAGCAGATACTCATTTATACTACACTCCTGGAAATTGAAATAAGAACACCGTGAATTCATTGTCCCAGGAAGGGGAAACTTTATTGACACATTCCTGGTGTCAGATACATCACATGATCACACTGACAGAACCACAGGCACATAGACACAGGCAACAGAGCATGCACAATGTCGGCACTAGTACAGTGTATATCCACCTTTCGCAGCAATGCAGGCTGCTATTCTCCCATGGAGACGATCGTAGAGATGCTGGATGTAGTCCTGTGGAACGGCTTGCCATGCCATTTCCACCTGGCGCCTCAGTTGGACCAGCGTTCGTGCTGGACGTGCAGACCGCGTGAGACGACGCTTCATCCAGTCCCAAACATGCTCAATGGGGGACAGATCCGGAGATCTTGCTGGCCAGGGTAGTTGACTTACACCTTCTAGAGCACGTTTGGTGGCACGGGATACATGCGGACGTGCATTGTCCTGTTGGAACAGCAAGTTCCCTTGCTGGTCTAGGAATGGTAGAACGATGGGTTCGATGACGGTTTGGATGTACCGTGCACTATTCAGTGTCCCCTCGACCATCACCAGTGGTGTACGGCCAGTGTAGGAGATGGCTCCCCACACCATGATGCCGGGTGTTGGCCCTGTGTGCCTCGGTCGTATGCAGTCCTGATTGTGGCGCTCACCTGCACGGCGCCAAACACGCATACGACCATCATTGGCACCAAGGCAGAAGCGACTCTCATCGCTGAAGACGACAGGTCTCCATTCGGCCCTCCATTCACGCCTGTCGCGACACCACTGGAGGCGTGCTGCTCGATGTTGGGGCGTGAGCGGAAGACGGCCTAACGGTGTGCGGGACCGTAGCCCAGTTTTATGGAGACGGTTGCGAATGGTCCTCGCCGATACCCCAGGAGCAACAGTGTCCCTGATTTGCTGGGAAGTGGCGGTGCGGTCCCCTACGGCACTGCGTAGGATCCTACGGTCTTGGCGTGCATCCGTGCATCGCTGCGGTCCGGTCCCAGGTCGACGGGCACGTGCACCTTCCGCCGACCACTGGCGACAACATCGATGTACTGTGGAGACCTCACGCCCCACGTGTTGAGCAATTCGGCGGTACGTCCACCCGGCCTCCCGCATGCCCACTATACGCCCTCGCTCAAAGTCCGTCAACTGCACATACGGTTCACGTCCACGCTGTCGCGGCATGCTACCAGTGATAAAGACTGCGATGGAGCTCCGTATGCCACGGCAAACTGGCTGACACTGACGGCGGCGGTGCACAAATGCTGCGCAGCTAGCGCCATTCGACGGCCAACACCGCGGTTCCTGGTGTGTCCGCTGTGCCGTGCGTGTGATCATTGCTTGTACAGCCCTCTCGCAGTGTCTGGAGCAAGTATGGTGGGTCTGACACACCGGTGTCAATGTGTTCTTTTTTCCATTTCCAGGAGTGTATAATAGCACTCCTTCATTAAGAATTGTAATATTGCTTCCTTGAATGTAGGTAATGTTTTTATTTGTTTTAACTGAGTTGGAAGTTAGTTGTACAAAATAGTACCCTGAATGTTGGTTTATTTTTGTGTTAAAGCCTTGTTTACTCTTTTTATGTGAATGTCACTATCAGTTCTTGTATTGTAGGAATGATGATCTGAGTTGGTTTTATAATAATCAATGAGCATTTTTATATTAACAACACTTTTTTTGTATAGACGCATGGTAAGGGTAGAATATTTAGGTGTTGAAATAACTGTTTGGAAGTTTTTAGCCTTATATGGCCCAGAGGGTTACGCCTTAGGTGATAGCAGAATGGATGTAAGCAAGGTATACATTTCTCCTACACTCTCTACTACACACTGTGCTAATTATGCGTAATGCAAAGCAAGCAGAGCTGAACTTGTTAGTGAGGTAGAGAATGTGGGCTTTCCCGTCTAAATTTTCATCAGTTTGAACACCTAAGAATTTTAAATTTTGTTTATTTTGAATTTTGAGGTTCACATCATGATGAAACTTTGTTTTCTTGCAATGTATATAATTGGTTTTTTGAAATATTTAAGGTTAGCCTGTTCAGTTCAAACCAGTTTTGTATGTAGTCCAAAACTCTGGTTCCAGATGTTGGCAATAACCGATTTATGTCGGTTACAACAATATTTGTGTCATTAGCAAACAAAGCTATGTGCATACCACTGTTTGAGATCTTGATATCATTAAAATACACTACTGGCCATTAAAATTGCTACACCACAAAGATGACGTGCTACAGTCGCAAAATTTAACCGACAGGAAGAAGATGCTGTGATATGCAAATGATTACCTTTTCATAGCATTCACACAAGGTTGGCGCCGGTGGTGACACCTACAACGTGCTGACATGAGGAAAGTTTCCAACCGATTTCTCATACACAAACAGCAGTTCACCGGCGTTGCCTGGTGAAACGTTGTTGTGATGCGTACCATCACGTTTCCGACTTTGATTGTATCCTATTGCGATTGCGGTTTATCGTATCGCAACATTGCTGCTCGCGTTGGTCGAGATCCGATGACTGTTAGCAGAATATGAAATCGGTGGGTTCAGGAGGGAAATACGGAACGCCGTGCTGGATCCCAACGGCCTCGTATCACTAGCAGTCGAGATGCCACGCATGGCTGAAACGGATCGTGCAGCCACGTCTCGATCACAGAGTCAACAGATGGGGAGGTTTGCAAGACAACAACCATCTGCACGAACAGTTCGACGACTTTTACAGCAGCGTGGACTATCGGCTCGGAGACCATGGCTGCGGTTACCCTTGAAGCTGCATCACAGACAGGAGCGCCTGCCTTGGTGTACTCAACGACGAACCTGACTGCAGGAATGGAAAAACGTCATTATTTCGGATGAATCCAGGTTCTGTTTACAGCATCATGATGGTCGCATCCGTGTTGGCGACATCGCGGTGAACGCACATTGGAACCGTGTATTCGTCATCGCCCTTCTGGCGTCTCACCCGGCGTGATGGTATGAGGTGCCATTGGTTACACGTCTCGGTCACCTCTCGTTCGCATTGACGCCACTTGGAACAGTGGACGTTACATTTCAAATGTGTTACGACCCGTTGCTCTACCCTTCATTCGATCCCTGCAAAACCCTACATTTCAGTAGGATAATGCACGACCGCATGTTGCAGGTCCTCTACGGGGCTTTCTGGATACAGAAAATGTTCGACTGCTGCCTTGGTCAATGGTGGCCGAGCAAGTGGCTCATCATAATACGCCATTCACTACTCTTGATGAACTGTGGTGTCGTGTTGAAGCTGTATGGGCAGCTCTACCTGTACACGCCATCCAAGCTCTGTTTGACTCAATGCCCAGGCGTATCAAGGTGGTTGTTGTGGGTGCTGATTTCTCAGGATCTATGCACCCAAATTGCGTGAAAATGTAATCACATGTCAGTTCTATTTGTCCAATGAATACCCGTTTATCATTTCCATTTCTTCTTGGTGTAGCAATTTTAATGGCCAGTAGTGTATATAGGAAATAAGAGAGGTGTTAGAACGTTGCTCTGAGGTACTCCGATTGGCACAGTTTGTGATTAGTTTTCAACTAAAAATTTAGCACAACTTGTTCCATTAGCGTTTCGTTACGTAATCTCATTTAGGCAGTTCCACGGTAAATCAGTTTCAATATGTCATCAAGCACAACGTTGACTTCATGCATCCTTTCGATACGTTCTCTATTCTGTGGTATCGACCTGCAGAGTCAGCAAACTGGAGTTGCATTCAGTATATGTACAGCATGAATACACAGGCGAACCCACAGGCACATCGCTAGTAGAAAATAATATAACAATTTCGATAGCAAGTATAGTAGTGTTAATAGAGTTAAGGCTGCCATACTTGAAGCATTATCACAGCGTTCAGCTCGATGCACAGCCGGATTACAACCATTGTGGCATCCAGAGAAGACATCTCTGTATAGTAAAAATGGTTCAAATGGCTCTAAGCACTATGGAACTTAACATCTGAGGTCATCAGTCTCCTATACCTAGAGCTACTCTAACCTAACTAACCTAAGGACATCACACACTTCCATGCCTGAGGCAGGATTCGAACATGCGACCGTAGCAGCTGCGTGGATCCGGACTGAAGCGCCTAAAACCAGTCGGCCACAGCGGCCAGCTCTCTGTGTTGTAAATTTCGGTCTCTGTTCACCACAAAACCACAAATTTAATGGTATATTCTTCTTGCAATACCTTACACACACAACAGATGACAATTAATTGTTTTCTGTTCTTTCTTGTTTTGAAATATTAATGACTAACAACGCATATTCATCTCTTATTTGGTTATTTAACAGAACTGCTTATCAACTGGAATGAAAGCAGAAATAAGAAATATATTGTTACCCAACGTCCTCAAGAAACAATTGATGGTCTTCATATCAACTTCATTTCCTCTGATTCAACATTTGTATACAATACTTTTCTTCATGCAATTCCTTCTCTGTGCATGCTCTTGTTACACTCTCCTCTCGCAACACAATATGTGAGTACCTTATTTAACTATTACAGTTCCTGTAAGTTCTTAAATGGTTTCACTTCACCGGAAATCAGCGCCTTTCCTCATAACTTGAATGGAAAGCACAATGTGGAAGCTTTTTATGAGGTTTGAGCCTTTTCTAGACATCGTGTATATGCAACTACCAAAACTTCCTGAAGCTTGTTTCTTAGAGTTTTTCCACACAATATAAGGGATCATGCGGCTGAAGGATGTGCTACACAGGGATAAGACTGCAAGAACCATACTTTATTCTTATGGAATGGTTTTATTACAACAAAACCTTCTGCTTACTGAGACAGTCGAAAATGTGTTTGACATGCCTCTCTTTTTTTTTGGGGGGGGGGGGGGAAGTCATCAGTCTTCTGCTGACTGGTTTGATGCGGCCTGGCAGGAATTCCTCTCCTGTGCTAACGTCTTCGTCTCACTCATAGTGCAACTCATCTACGAGAATACTTAAAAATGGTTAGCACGTTCATTTATGTTTCTGACGCAGACAATTACAAAATGTGCAAACGTATCTGAGTCTAGCGGTTGAGGAATTCGATACTTGTTTGAAAATTCCCGTGTTTAAGTAATGCATTAAGTTAAGAATATTTCTTTACTGTTACCTGATGACTGTGAAGGTTTATACGTAGAACGTCACTATTTTGGAAACTAAGAGACAATTTAAAGAACACCGTGGATAACGTTTTTAAAACATAATTTACTTTTTCTTCTGCTATTGTGTGTTTCGATTGATTTTCATTCCTAATTCGTATGCTGCTTTATGTGTAAGCTAAGATATTACTCACATTATGGATATTTCATCAACAAACATGGACAAAAAATTAATATTACGGCCCCTATCTAAGCAACAAACATGTAAACATATACATTTTTCTCAATATATTTTCTTTGTAGTTGAAAACTACGCCGTTTGCTAATTGATTCGATCATGGGAATCAGTTAGCGAAGTAGCCAGAGGATGTTCCCAATACTAATAGTACGGTGCCTCAGCAGTCAGCAGTACCAGTCAGCGTGTGCCGTTACAACGGTTCTCAGACGAGACAGTGGGGGTGAGCACGGCCCCTGAGAGAAGGCGACGGCACGCTGCCCAGTCACGGTGCGTGACCATGTGGGGAACACGACGCCGACGCAAGCAGGCAAGTCAGGCCGAGTAGGGAGTTTCCCAGCGGGTGATGATGGCACGCACGTGGACGATGTACACGTCGTCTGCACTAAAATTACACTACAACGAGAGTACCTACCACCAAAGAAATAAAATTACAGACATTCGAAATACACCATTTCGGAGGTCCAGGAAGACATACTTCAGTTGGTGTTGTGATGTATTTTGTACGATGATTTCCAAAGGAGGTACATGGCACCAACCAGAAACCGCACACCTTTGCGTTGAAATCATTGCAATGTATCCCATACTGAGGAAAATAAGTCTAATTTATCTATCTGCAACTAACTAACAAAAAATTATTCTCATGCAAAGCTTGTGTTATTTTTAACTACAAGGCTAATAGAGAATAACTCGCTGACGGATTTGCTCCTGTTAGATTCCTAATTTCTTACGTGGTGAAGCATAGATATGTACGTTTCAATCAATAAGACGGATGCTGGGAGAAAGAACGAGCAATGTGATTTTTACTCGTAAGACTGGCCACCATTACAAAGCTGGTAACTACACAGTTCTCCTGTGAAACACTAGACTGACTTCCAACTTCCATTGCTGCATAAAAAGGGCGGTTGACTCTTATGAATTGAAACGTGGCAATGTGCTGTTGCACAAATGGCCACACTTGAAATAAGCAATAGTTTTATGATCCTCGTGTGGTACCTACGAATATGAATATATTCGGAAAGAAAACCGGTTGCTGTACGGGCAATAGAACTAAAGTTCCAGTCTTCTTAATTAAGCGAGCGCCGATTAGAATGCAGCGGATAGCAGACAGGTGGACGGCCAGAGCGGAGGTAGCGAACCGAAGGGTCACGATACGAGGCGAGTCGCGCGCGGTAGGCCAGCACGGTGCCATGCAAGAACGTGAAGGCGGAAGGACACAGAAAATCCAGGGGTAGCTTAGAAATACGACGTAGCATTCACAGGCGGCCACCCCTTGGGATGGAGAAGGCAGACTGTTCCGGCCAGAGGCGGCCTAAAGGTAAAATAGTAGTTCATTTGAAAAAACTTTAAATTAGAGCAGGGCCAGAGTAAAATTTGCAAAAGAGTGTAAATCAGTAGTATATTTGCGCAGAAAGCAACAGGGAAAGTATAACGTAAAATGTGTCTGTTTTAAGGTCAGTGACGGTGGCTGACATCACAAGCGCTTTGGTGGGGGAGAAGGAGCGTACAGTTCGCCATTGTTGAGGGCTAGCTGTTCGGCCGGGGAGCAGTACGGATGGCCGGCAGTTGCGCTCCCGCAACGTTACCAACTAAGCTTTGCTTTTTGGCTAAATCTGGATAAGAACGTGACAAAGTAACGTGCGAGTGATTATGAATGAATGTTTATCTTAATATGTGACAATTACTGAGGTACAGACGCTAATAGTTAACTGAGCAAAGCTTAGTGCAGGAAACAACACGACAGTCACTGAACATGGTAAGTCAGCTGCTGTGCTCGCTCCTCCTGTTGCAAATTCTGTTTTTGTTTTCTGCCAAAGGCCTTTATGACCAATTGATTAGGATCGTGCTTATTTTTATGTGGGGTATCAAGAGTAAGTAAAGATTGAGGTCGGTGGCTTCCAGTAATACAAGATCCTGGTTTGTACATTAAAAGACGCGCGTGCCAGCTGAATGATTTATATTCATACGATCACAATTGGGATTAGCCTGACTGAGATAACAACCAAATGCAATCGGTATCCGACAGTGGTCTTATACTCACTTAGAGGGGCATATCCGTCTGACAGCTATCTGGCTGGATTCTGTCTTGCAAACTACTATTTTGCGAGTTGTTTGTATTAAATTGTATCAGAGGGTTTTGAGGCCAATATAACTGTTTTTGTCAGAGCTGCTTTGCATTATTTAGTATTACAGAAATTCCTCTCCAGACCCTTAGTTTTACGTATTTACTAAGTCCAGAATCCACAGGGTGCCGAACAACGTATAAGGGGCTAAGCTGCAGGTAAGGGCAGGTAAGAGTACAGGTCGAGAAAGTGTGGAGGCTGACCACGCTGGTACCACGCCGATAAGTCACGAAGAGGACCTGCCACGCACCAACGTAAATCTACCGCTTACCATACCAGACAGTCCAAGGCGCCCAGTACGATATAAGTTAGGGTTTGTCATTCCCCAGAGGGGATGTTACGAAGTGGTACGTCGGCCTAAGGAATGTTACAGAACGGTGATGACGTCGTATTAGGAATCACCCAGACATAAGTGACATAAACCTGCATTTGCTTCAGTTACAAATATATGTTCAATTCAGTACTATTATCTTCAATCAAGTCTTGATGTTATAAAACAGCAAAATTTCCGTTAGCAGTTCATTAAGAATTTGTGGAGTTAATTTTTGCATGAACTTTGAAAAAATTTTAATTTCATTGCTTACTATGATAGCGTGCTGAAACGTTATGACTCCAGACATTTTATGTGAAAGCTCTGAAAGCATATTAAATAATACAAATGATGTTAACATTTTACATCTTTATTCGTCACACCTACGTATTATCAAAATAGTCACTATGACGACAAACACATTTCTCCCAATGAGAGACCAGTTCGTTGACACTTCCACTTTAGAATGCTTGACTTCGTTGACGGAGTCAACCTCACCTCTGTTTCCACTGCTTCGTGACTATAAAACTGAATTCCTGAAAGTCTTCTCCAAATTTTGGAAAGAGATGAAAATCGAATGGGCCAAATTGGGACTGTATGGGGGATAATATATGGCAGTGAACCCAAGGTGTCGGCTTACTGGAAATGTCGCAGTGCTTGTGTGTGGTCCGGCAGCATCATACTGAAGGAGAGGGTGGACGAACTCTTCAATATCGAAACTCGATTACGGCACGGAGTATGTCAAGCACTGTCATATTTGCGTTACACACTGCCATGTTATACGCTATAATTCGGAATACTCCCAGCGGCAGAGGGCTGCAAATAGGAGTTTGGAGACATGGAGAGTAAAGACATAGAGTGTTTGTAATGTCTGATTAACATAAAAGAGTTTTCACAGAAACTTACGGAGGTATTAATTTTCAGGACGTCCTCGTACAAAGATAAAGATGTGTGCACTTCAACACTGAACCTTATTTAAATAACTTTTTATAAAGCTTAATTTACTGCATTTGCTGTCAGACTATATTGTAACTGAAATGAAACAGATGCTCCCTATTTGAGTTATTTTAAGCAAGCTTATAAACACACATATACATACATACATACATACGTACGTACATTAATCCTTGTTCCACTGATTATGAATACAACATTTCATAATGACGTGAACCGTGTCACTTTTACATAAGTTTTCATTACAAGAAATAATTAAGTGTAATTATTATTTTTGTACAGTTACTATTTCATATCCAAAAATTCATGTGTTGAGTAGAAGGAGTTGTCATTCAGAAATTCTTTTAATATTCTTTTAAATTTTGGTTGGCTGTTTGTCAGTCATTTAATGCTATTAGGCAAGTGATCAAAGATTTTAGTGGCAGCATATTTCACCCATTTCTGTGCCAAAGCGTGATTTAATCCAGAATGCTGAAGATCATCCTTTCTTCTAGTGTTGAAGCTATGCACTTTGCTGTTATTTTTTTTAATTGGGTTAGGTTATTAATAACAAATTTCATAAGTTCGAAGGTACTGTGAATAACCTGAGTTCCTTAAATAAATGTCTGCAAGGTTATCTTGGGTGGGCTTCAACTACTATCATTCTGATTACACGCTTTTGTGTAATGAATACCTTCCCTCTTAATGACGAATTGCCCCAAAATACTATGCCATATGAAAGCAGTGAATGAAAAGAGGCATAGTACGCTAATTTACTGATACGTTTAACACCAAAATTGGCATTAACCCTAATAGCATAAGTAGATGAAAATAACTGTCTCAGCACATGATCGGTGTATTTCTTCCAATTCAATTTCTCGTCAACGTACACATCCAGAAATTTTGAATATTCTGCTTAGCAACAGACTTCTGTTCATAGTCCATATTTATCATTGGTTCTATGCCATTTACTCTACAGAATTTTATGAACTAAGTTTTCTCACAATTTAGTGAGAGTCCATTTGCAGAGAAATATTTAAGAAATTTCCAGAAGACTTTATTTACAATTTCCTCAGCTCATTCTTGCTTGTTGGGTGTGACTACTATACTTGTGTCATCAGCAAAAGGAATTAGCTTTGCATTTTCATGAATATAGAGTGGCAAGTATTTAATATATATAGAACATTAAGGGACCGAAGATTGAACCCAATGCGACACCATTCTTGATACCTCCCCAGTTAGAGAACTCTCCTGATTTTTGCAGACTATCTGTACTGTTAATTTCAACCTCCTGCATTCTTCCAGTTAAATATGGATTAAATCATTTGTGCACTGTCCCACTTGTACCACAATACTTAAGCTCATCTAGAATAGTTACATGATTCACACAACCAAAAGCCATTGAGAGGTCACACAATATCCCCATGGGTGATGTTCAGTTATTCAATGCATTTACTATTTGACCAGTGAGAGCACATATAGCATTTTCTGTTGAAAAGTGTTTCTGAAAACTAAATTGACATTTTAGTAGTACTTCAGTTTTACAAATATGCTACTATCAAGTACATTACTTTTTCAAGAATTTTGGATAAAACAGTCTGAAGTGAGTTTGAGCGGTAGTTGTTATCATCAGACCCATCCCCTTTTTTTATGCAATGGTTTAACAATAGCGTATTTCAGTCAATTTAGAAAAATGCCCTTTTTCAGTGAGGTACAGTGAGGTACAGTGGCTGATAATCCTACTTATTTGTTGGGAACAAGATTTTAGTTCTCTGTTGGAAATACCATCAATTCCATTATTTGAGCGTTCACTTTTCAGTGCATTTATTATTTTCCTAATTTCAGTAGGAGAGGTGGGTCTGTGGTGGCGCGGTTCCTTTTCATCCTCTTTTTACCACCACCTACCTGTGAACTCGTCACAGCAGATCGCCGGAAGGAAAGCTATCATACTGTGACTTGCACAAGGCTGCATAGGACGTAACTGTTATGAAAGTCTGGAAAAGGTTTCAGTTTTGAATGAAAGGCGGAAATACTAGCAAAACAGCGGTATATCCTGACGCACAAAGGTGGCACTATCCAGCAAATGATAGGCGAAATAATGGGGAGCAGGTGCACAATTATCGATCGTATTCTCTGGTGCAAGAGGATGATGTTGCGCCAAGGTGACAGCAAATGATTGTAAATGTAAGAAATGGTACAGAATCACAGAATCCAATAAACTAAATGCCGTCTGTGAAAGGGCTAGCGCTTACAAGATGGGATGTAGTAATTTGAACCCGCTAGCCAAAACGTAGGTGTATGTACGTGTTAATACTAAACAGACAGGGATTATAAATGAGGAGCAGAAGAAGGTAATGACAACAGACGAAACGAGCAACATAGGAATCTGTACATTTAACGGAGGTTTAGGGGAGCTTTAGGACAGACATAAGCAATATAAGCAATGTATTGCAGACAAAGTGGGTGGTGTATTAGCTGAAAATGTAACAGAACCTGACTGGCAGAAACTAGCAACCAAGTTGAAGAATCACAAAGGGCAGTGCATCGACGGAGCTGTCTTTTTTTTATCTGGTGATTCATGCGAAAAGCTTTCCGGCGTGATTGCGGCCGCACGACGGGAATTAACAGGCTCTGATGGCAGAATCGTAGTTGGAGCTGGATGCGTGGGACATTTCATTTCGTGAATCGTTAGGGAATTCAGTATTCCGAGATCCACAGTGTTAAAGGCGTGCCTAGAAAACCAAATTTCACTGATTACCTCTCCCCAGGAGCAACGCACTGGCTGAAGGTTTGCACTTAACGACCGTGAGCAGTGGCTTCTGTCTGGAGTTGCCAGTGCTCACAGACAAGCAACATTGCGTGAAATAATCGCAAAAATCAATGTGGGGCGTACGATGACCGTCGCGAGTGCCTTTGCTAGCAGCACAACATCGCCAGCAGCGCCTCTCCTGGGTATGTCAGCATATCGGTTGTATCCTAGACGACTAGGAAACCATGACCTGGTCAGCTGACTCTCGGTTTCAGATGGTAACAGGTGATGATAGAGTTCGAGTATGGCGCACACCCCGTGAAGTCATGTATCCAAGTTTTCAACAAGGCACTGTCGAAGCTCCCATCCAACTCAACCGACCACTGACTGGAAACCGTCATTGTCGCCTATTTTGAGACCTTTGTAGACATTCAGTGTTACCAAACAGCGATGGAATTCTTGTGGATGACAATGCACCATGTCACCGGGGCACATTTCTTCGCCATTGCTCAGAAGAACGTTCTGGACCACTTGAACAAATGATTTGGCCATCCAGATCACCTGACATGATTCTCATCGATCATCTGGGCTACATAGTCGAGCAATCAGATCGTGCACAAAGTTATGCACAGGAAACACTTCCGTAACTACGGACAGCTATAGAGACAATTTGGCCCATGGACTCCCATTGTCCTTGGTGAGTGCATGGAACGTCCAGTTGCTGTACTACGCCGGTGAAAGGAGGTCCGACATGATGTTAGGAGGTATCCCACTACCTTTGTCAGCTCAGTGTATGTGTGTGTCTAGGCGGTGTGAGCTGTTTAGTTAACGTTTTAACTTTGCTGTGTGGTACTATAGAAGGATGTCGAAGAATAGTTGGACCGACAAGAGATGTGGACGTTCTCTGCAAAATCAGCGGCAAGACAGGAAGACGAGGCCGGATAATGCGACGTCAGTTAAGGGGTTAACAAGTCCAAGACAAGACAGAGATTGGAATATATACAACAAATGAGATAGGCACAGGAGACGAATTAGTGTCGGGACTCATCAAACCAGCCGAAGGACAAACGACAAAAAAAATAGATATGAGATTTTGGACATACATGGATTTTTATGATTGACTGTGATAGTCCAATACTTCTGTTGTTTTAATAAAACATTGCCACTCATACCACATAGCTGCGAATGTTGAGTCAGGAATTTAGTCAGTTAATAACTAGATACCGGTACTCATCTGTTGTGCCAGTTTGGTTTCATAGACACCGCAACCACGAGCACTTTTTTGTAGGTAGATAATTTTTTGTGTTGTTGATTAAAGACTGAATCGCAGTGGAGTATAGGGATTGCTTGCTTAAGTCTTAAACGAGTACGAAAGTGTTAAGAGTAGTGTGTACACCAGCATCAATTAGCGAATGAGGAACTGTGTCTGCAAACTTTAGCGGAATAGTTTACACTGCTGCTGGTGCTCCAGTGCGCGCACAGCGTGTTTCGTGTCACAGGGCCCGGCACAAGCAAGCAGGAACGCGCCTGCTCTGTGGAGACGGAGCTTCCGCCAGCCGAGTAAACGCGCCCACACAAATCACACTCCGTGGGGCACGTGCGTGACCAGGCCAAAATGGCGGCACCTCCGCCCGGGGAAATTGTTACGAACCTCGTTTCTTCCACGTTTCTTGTAGGGCGTAACTTGTTACTGACCTGTCGAGCTTTCGACTGAAATATGGCATCTTTTCAAAGTTCCCAGCATTTTTTCTTATGACGTGCATCCACTTTCTTAACCATTAATGTACGAAATGCTGTTATTCTTTTTCGAGCATTTTCATTGTTCAGTGACAAGTAATTGCAAATTATTTGCATGTCTGAAAGAAGAGGCGTTACTGACGATCGATAGCCGTATGAAATTAGTTGGAAATAAATTCGCTGGGAGCAAATACCTTGGCATCGGCTATATTAGGTGTAATATAATACCTAAGAATAATGAAAATTTGTGCTAGTTTGCGACTCGAAGCCGAATGTCCCGCATATCTTGAGCGGTTACCCTAACCACATTTTTTTCGGTGGCCTTACCTTTTATTCTGCATTTCCTCGCTTCAGGCTCTCTGCCTTCCTTTGTTTTATTTGTAATTAAATTTCACAGGAGCGGTGTTACAGTACTACAAAATACAATACCTCAATTAGGAATGCTGATAACAAAACAGATTTACATAAATGGACATGATAATCGTACTTCTTGTATGAAATAGCACATAAAAATTAATCTTTATCCATCGAGTAGAAATTACAGAACAATAAGGAAACAATTTTGTATTAGTATTTTTGAGTTGCACAGTGTAAAAACAATAACAGGAAACTCTCTTATTTAACATAGGAAGCAGGAAAAAATTTAAACATGCTCCTGGTGTGTGATAACGAATCGGCGGCCTCTCGTTTTGAAGACGCCAGTTGGAGACATGTTTTCGTAAAGCGAACGCCGAGCCTCTAATGGTCTTGAGAATTTAGCTTCACCTGTCGACCCCACTCACTGAGGAGGTACCAACTGCGTTGCAGGTTCCAGAAAATGCTCCGTAGTTAGTTTTCAAAGGTGGACAGGTACTTAACGTGTCGTCCTATCATGTGGCGCCGTGTTAACAAAAACGTCCAAAGTCGATCACAGCCTTGGGTCAATTTCTGAAAAGATAACGGACAGCCATAACCTTTATCCAGGTGACTGCGTGCATCTTTGAGGGTGGAAAATAGGTCTCTTCCGGATACAGGAGCAGACTGACGATCAGATGCGGGGGCACCAGGCGATTAAGATTTAGTACCTGCTGGGGAAGGAACCATACGTCCGCCGCTCGTCCACATTACACCTGTGCGATGGCGTGGAGTTTGTGTCGCGCTGAGTGTTTACTGGTTACGACAATGTGCCATGTGGCGTTCGTTTCCCTAGTGAAGTATTATTGATAAACAGGGCGCCATATCGCCGGCCACCTAACCTGTGGGGACGTTCTTCGGCAGCATTCCTGGGGTGAGTCGACATTAAGAGGTGATAAATAACTCGCCTAGTGGGAGCCTTAGTGCGACAAAAGTCTGCATGGACATAACTGTAGTCCAAAAGGAAAAGTTTGGTACGTTATAGCGCTGGTGCAATATTGGTCAGGACAATCGGCCGTTGACACGAAGTAGATGCGAATTCGTCGACCAAAAGCCAGTGCTGAGACTGTGATTCCGTAACTTCAAGATCATAAGTACGTAGCGCGCTTGGACATTGACCAAGGGGGCACACCTTCTCCGCTTGGGGAATGTTCAGGGATTTTCTCTGCCTCGTCATGGCTGGGTGTTGTGTGCTGTCCTTAGGTTAGTTAGGTTTAAGTAGTTCTAAGTTCTAGGGGACTGATGACCATAGATGTTAAGTCCCATAGTGCTCAGAGCCATTTGAACCATTTTTTTGGGGATTGTTCAAATGGTTCAAATGGCTCGGAGCACTATGGGACTTAACTACTGAGGTCATCAGTCCCCTAGAACTTAGAACTACTTAAACCTAACTAACTTAAGGACATCACACACATCCATGCCCGAGGCAGGATTCGAACCTGCGACTGTAGCGGTCTCGCGGTTCCAGACTGTAGCGCCTAGAACCGCACGGCACTTTGGGAGTGTGAGGATGTCATACTTGACCCTGAAGATGTGACAAATATTGACCAAATAACCGAAGGCCGCTTGGATCCGAAGCGAAATCACTGCACAGACAGATAAAACTCGTGGGATGTGTGTTATGCGCGATGCCATATAAATGCTAATAAGCTGCACCTTTCGTGACACGTCCATTGCTCGCAGTACCTGACTCCAAAAGTCAGTCCTTATGTTCTGAAGAAGACACCGGAAGTTGATTGCCGTGGAGAAACGAATGTCTCGAGTAAAAACGATTCCTAGATAGCGTAGTCTCTCCATCATCCTGAATGGAGCTACACTTTCATAAGGGAGTTTCCTTCCAAAAGTCATCGCGAGGGATTTGGTGACATTCATAGAGCTGTCCGCTCCGCTCCCCTATTATTCGATCCATCGTCTTGCCTCGTGAACCTCCTCGTTGGTACGTACGGCGAGGAGGAGGTTGTCTGCATATGCATGGCATTTGTATGTGGGTCCTGGCGGGGAGATCCTTGATAAACCGCGTCGCAGGCCGCAGAGAAGCGGTTCTAATGCGATGACGTACATGTTCGTTGAAATGGGGCACCTCTGTCGGAGTGGCCGTGCGATCGATACTGGTGTCGTCATCCTTCAATTGACTATCACTCTCGACGAAACATCACCAAGTTGGCTCATGATTAAGAGGAAGAAACCAGGTTGGAGGGAGGTGTGGTTCACACGATCGAATGCCTGATCGAAATCGACAGAAATCATGGCTCCCTGCAGCCTTTCTCTCTTTTGGCCTTTGTCCCGCTTCAACGCGCTGTCGGCTGTGTTTTTACGGAATTGGCAGTGTTAGTTGCAGAGTGTGGCTGGATGCCCATCCTGCCGCCACACCGACAACCACAGGACCTAAGTTGTGTACCCCAGCTGTCGGCGTCTAGTGTAAGTCATGAAATAGTGCGAATGTTTTCAAATGTCTGTGAGTCGTGTAACTGAGGCGGAACGTGGGGACCAGCCCGGTATTTGCCTAGCGGGATGTGGAAAACTGCCTAAAAACAACATCCAGGCTGGCCGGCAGACTGGCCCTCGTCGTTAATCCTCCGGGAGGGTTCGATCCAGGGCCAGCACGCCTATCCAAGTCCAGGAAGCAGTGTATTAGCGCTCTCGCTACCCTGGCAGGCCAGACTCATACAAAGAGTACCTAATGTTGACTGTTGTGACCAAGAGCTGTCAAAACTGATATCTAAACGACATTTTTGCTTGAGTTGGCTTATCAGTCTCATTTACGATATTCATCTATAGAGTAGAAGGAGTTGCCTATCAAGAGTCTTTCAAACTCTGTTTAAACCGTACTTTATCTAAAACCAAGTTTTTAATGGTTTCTGACAATTTATTGGAAATGTTTGTTTCTGAATATTGGACTCCTTTTTGGACCAAAGTAAGTGATTGTGGGGCTTTTAGTACATTGTTCTTATTCCTAGTATTGATACTATGTATTGAGCTATTGATTGGAAGTGGAGATATATTACTAACAACAAATTTCATTAAGAAATACATATACTGAGCAGCAGTTGTTAGAATACAAAATTCCTTGAACAGGTTTCTACATGATGATAATAAAGCTGCTTCGATTTCTCATTTACTTGCTTCATTATTTTGCATTATTCTTTGTAATGCACTTCAGTTCTATCATCAGAGCTTTTCCTAGATAGTAAATATAGTCTCCTTTTTATCCCACATGATATCTTTATTTCTTGTGTAATCCACGGTTCATTTTCTGACTTCTGTGTGATTTGAGCTACCTTTAGGGGAAAGCAATTTTCAAAAGTGGAGGAAACTTTATTAATGAAAGCTTTGTATTAACCATTTGAGTCAAAAGTATTGTAAACATCCATCCAATTCATGTATTTGAACAATTCCCTGAATTTATCAAGTTTTGGCTTATTTATTACCTTCCAGTACTCAAACGCCTCAGATGCATCGCGGGGTGACGCGTAAGAATCTTAATATATGAGTAAAGTGATTGGCCGATAGCTGTCATGTCACGTGCCTGCAGAGGGTTATGGTATCGGAATAATTAGACCTTCCAAGTCGGTGGTGGCCACGTCACAGGGGACAGTACTTCCTGGTACATTTCCCTCCATCGTGGCAACGTTAAGTCCTTGAAGGTCCTATAAAATTCTAACGCAGGCCCGTCTCGTCCTGACGATCTGTTGAGAGTCCGCTTGGCGAGCGCATCAGTGATTTTTTCAGTGGAGATGTTTCTAAAAGAGAGTTCGCCGTTTGGCTATCAAGGGTACCATGGTCCATCTGTAGTATGTAAGTGCCTCAACGTTAGGGTCCTCTTGGCGATTGAAGTAACGATAGTGAGGTCCGAAGGCTGTTGCTATGTCCGCCTATGATACCAACCGTCGGTCGGTACGCAAATCTAAAGAACGGCTTAGCTCTTGTCGACGGCGTCTGAGATCTGAGACGACATGATGCACTGAGGCCATTTCTCCGGTGCCGCTGTGTTAGCATCGGGCACGGACAAACGCCTTCCTAGCGGCGCCGGATAAGGGCCAATATCGTTGCTCTCCGCGTTGAGCCTCGATCTGACGTTCCGTAGATGACGGGTGCTCCACAAGGTCCGGGAGGATCATGCATTAAAATTCTGTCATTCCTTGCCGTACTGGACGAGCGCGTGGCGTATGGATGGCTTTACATATTGTACTCACCACATACGTACGGACGATTATTGTGTGGTACATCTTTTGCGAGGATTCTCCGACATTTCGCTTCCTGCAAGAAGGCAACGTTAATTTTCCACAGACTCCGACTGCACCATATTGTTTGTCGTCGGAGGTTGAGAGTGCACACGTAAACACTTTGGTCTGAGAAAGCGAAGCCCAGTCCACTGGTCAAGTGGCTCGTGACGTATGTATATCCCAGGCGATCGCCATGTACCACTTCACAGGTGTCTACGAATAAAGTCGACGTACTAAGTAAAGGAGTTCGGGACAGGTGGTAAAATTAAGATCTTGGTCCTTTCTCGTGAGAACAAAGTTCGAATCTCCGCCGATAATTACGTGCTCACATCGTAGCAGAAAAAGCGTGTTGATTGTTTCAGAATATAACTGTGAGCACGCTCGTCGTTGGTCTGTGCCGGATGGGGCATAGACATTCACTAGTCTGATCCTGTGTACTGTTGCTGCTAGGCCTCGTGATGATTACAAGGACGTCTTCCGGGAGGACGACGGTTCGAACCCGCGTCCAGTCATCCGGATTTAAATTTTACGTGATTTCACAGATCGCTTAAGGCTCACCATAATCGCTGCTCCACCATCTCCGTTGAGGGCATGGTTGATGTACCCGGTATAACCATAAAAATCAGGAAAAGCCTTGTCCCTAGCTCCTGGAACAGGACAACGTCAACGTCCGGGCGTAACGTGTTACGCAGCAATTGAAGTTCCACACATGAACCGATCGTATTTAAATTGATGGTGGCAATTCTGCATGCATGCCTAGGCAGCACGTTGCCTTTGCTCTCATATCGGGAAGAACGAGTTTAGTAGGGTTTTAAGTATTATCTATCTACTGGTCATGCCTGGTTCAATGGAGATACTATGTCGGGTTGCGAGAGCGAGTGTAGAGTTTAGTCAGTTCCCGGATTGCGGGGCCGAGCCGTGTGGAGGCCGGTTGCTGTGATACAAGGCTTACCGTCAAAGGGAGTGACCATCGCCGCGGTTTAATCCCTTTGTGTTAGAATAATACGGGAAAGTGAAGAAGTATAATTACGATAGTGATCAGTGATATTTCTGTGCCGATATTTGTGGTTTCGCGTCTACCGCGCCGGCATCATTTGGATTGCAGTGTTGGATTGCAGTGTTGGATTGTATTAGCGTGTGACGATATATGAATAACGGAGAAGCCTGTGCTGAGATTAGCCGTTATTAAATATGTATGACAAAGGCAGTGGCTGTCTCCTTCTTTTTGGTGTTTTTTGAGATGACTATAGGTTCTTGATTAGTGAAGCTGTGTTGTTGTTGTTCTTGTCACTGGACATTTCCTTATTACAGCATTTGAGAAGGACAAGATGGAATGTAACAACTCCGCAGCAGTCCATTCCGATTGCCAGCCCCATTAGGTACACGGTCACATTAATTAATACTTATTTGGGCTGCTATTCAGATCCCGATCGAGCGGGATACATAAAATCGGACTTGTTACACCCTTGGCTTATCGTGGAAGGACAAGTGCAATTTTCGGACGAATCGTAAAGAACTATAGGTAATTTTATCTTGCTTAACGCGAGAAAATATTTTTTCCAATTTTGGATCGAGACAGAGCATAAACTTAAAAATCGCGACAAGAACAGTGCATTTTTTAACAATACGAAGTAATAGCATCTTACGATTGTGACTAAACTGTTTTTTCTTGCCATATTAGATAAGAATAATAGTGTCAATTAACTGTGTTATAATGTGCAAATGCGTAAATCCGCGCGAAAAACTGTGAAATGTGAACACTAAAGAAAGACACGTGTGAACATTAAAATAGCAAAACGAACTAAGAATTTGTCACTAAAGCTTTTACAGAAGTGTTTAATAGTAATATTGTGACTGGAATTGCTTTTTAAATAGTGAAAATCGGACAGCTTCATGGGGACCCATAAACTGTTATGCGGATGACAATTCATGTGGCGACGCAATTGTTGAGTGACGTCACGCAGACCCATGTAGCAGTTTCGCCAAAGAGCTTCGATCTGCGAGGTGATTTCACACATCATCCTAACTACCTGTGCAAGGAGTAGTTCGAGCACAGACACACTACACCGAGCACCGACCCGGCATCTAGCGGCCGAACTACAACTACGCCCGCCTGCAGCGCCACGGAGCGGCCGGCTGAGAATTACGACGTCCCGCCACAGCGAGCAGCGCGACTTCGAAACACCGAGCGCCGACCCGGCATCTAGCAGCCGAACTACAAACTACGCCAGCCTGCAGCGCCACGGAGAGGCCGACGGAGAGCTACGACGACTCGCCGCAGATCTTCAGCGCGACTTCACGCGACTTTCGGCGGCAGTACAGCGCCACGCCCACTTCAAACGTCAAAACATCATGACTCGTGGTAACGTCAGTTGGTGAGTGAAGATGACTGCTTGACGTAACATTAAATTGTAGTGTGCACTCTTTGCAGTAAATAAACATTTGTAAACGGAATTTCACATTAGGAAAAGTGCCCAATTACAGTAATTTCCGAAAAGTTTGCGAAACATACTTTGAAATATAGCATACTTATTTATGCATACTGCGCTGTCTAAATGGTAATTATACAGATATGGTCATTGTTTTTGGGGATTTTACATTTATAGATTTTATGAGTGGTGTGATTTATCTTGTTTAGAACATTTTACATAAACTGTGTATGTGAAAATTGTTATTTGAAATTATTAGGTTTTGAGGGTTGTTATGTTCGGTACTCATGCTTATTGTATCAATTTGGGATTAACTGAAGATACTGCAGGTACTGTTTGATTAGTTTCATGGTAATTAGGAGTGTTTTGGGTTACTAGAGGTTATTTTGTATTACTTGCCTGTGCATTAAAAACAAACCAAACATGTCTACTGAAGATAAGCAGGTTTGTGAGGCAGTAGTTGAAAGGAAAGGGATAGGACAGGAAGACAGAGAGGATTCGGGAATCAGTGATTATGGAGTGTCATTAGATAGCCCATTAGCACATTCAACTAGTTATCCCAAAACACAGGGACAAACGATGAGAAATAAGTCAGTTTCAGAGGATGCAGATAAGTGGTCGATGTTGGTAGACTTGATAAAGGAGACTAACGCATCATTAAGGAAAGATTTACAAAAATTTAGAGAAGAGGAAGAGATATTCCACAAATCAATACAGGAAAATTTACGAGGTTTCAGAGAATCAGTAAAGAAAGGTTTACAAGAATTTAGAGAAAGTTTAGAAAAGTCATTTAAGGAAACTATAGCAGAAGAGGTCAAAACATCGCAAATGAAGATGGAATGTATTCTGAAGAAGGAAATGCAGGAGTTACCAGAACGACTGAAGATGAACATCGACGAGGGAGAGAGGAAGCTACAGAAGAGCGGAGACCAAGTCCAGGGAGACGTGGAGAATATGGAAGGAAAGTTAACAAAGAAGATAGAAGACGATATTGAAGAAACTAAAGCCGAATTGGGAGAAAGGATCACCGAGGTGACGCAGATGCAGAAACAATGCAACGATGCGGTTAAGGGGATCGGAGATAGGCAAAACCAATTGCCTATCAATCTGAGAAATGCTATAGCCATGCAACGAGAAGAGGATGACCAGAGGGTTGCAATGGAAGGTGAGGCCTTCACTTGGGGAGTCAAGAAGAAGGAAGGGACTACTAGTTCTGATCAGTTTGAAGGAGAATTCTTGAAGAAATACTGGTCCAAAAGTCATCAGTGTGCAGCAATTGAGGACCTACTCCACTGCATTGTCACTTAGTACATGGAGAGGAACGTTGAGAGACTTTGCCGAACATTTGTGGGAATTCAACGAGACCTTGGAACAATCCCTGAGTGATGACGTAATGATATCTGCGATAAAAAGAAGATTGAATCAGAGAATGCAAGAAACTGTATCTGGGAGTCTAATTAAAGATAGGGAGGCCTGGATGGAGATACTGGAACAGTTGGAATCTGTTCGATCACAGGAACACAATCAAGCTAATCATCAAAACAGAGGGGGAACTAATGACCCAAGGAATCATTTTAATCATTCGTCTGATTATAGAGGAAGAGGTGGAGGAACCGGAAAACTTAATGACACTCCAGGTGAGATCCGGTCAAGAGTGAGAGCTACATGGACCCGAACAAACCTACTAATATATATTTAGGACATTTAGTTGTTGAACGGACATTTGAAAAAGGGAAATGTTTATTTGCGTTGTATTTTCTGATGTATTATAACTAGAACTGCATATTTCATATCGACGATTACCTGAGAATGAGTGTAAGAACTGTAACAAGTAATTTGTAGTATAATAGTTCATATGTCATGCGTTCAGGTAATAATTTTTGATTGTATGTTGTGTGTTTCATTCAATATTGGACTATAGAGGACTATTGCTGTTTGATATAAAAGATTGTAATTTGGACAATGCCATGTTTATGAGATGTAATAACCTTTTGTAGAATATTGTTGTGGAGGCAGCCCACTACCGGAGTCGAGGGATTATTTGGTGAATTGTAATTTCATTAGTTATTTACACTATGTGTTTTGTTCAGATGTAGCAATGTCTAATTCCCTTGCCGATTCTTTTACGCCAGCGGCTCCAAAGAGGTTTTCGAGGTCGGGGATGTAAGGGGTCCGTAGGCCCTTACTATAAGTTTGCACTCGGCACAGGTCGACAGGGCAAACAATCGATAGTGTGTCGGCTTGCGAGAGCGAGTGTAGAGTTTAGTCAGTTCCCAGGTTGCGGGCCGAGCCGTGTGGAGGCCGGTTAGTAGATAGTATAGGGGGTTTCTGGAACACATTGAGGACGTATACGTACCGTCCTTAGCACAGTACCGCTCCGTGACGTCACTACTGCTCGCTGCTTGCTCTGGCAGCTCTCCAGTGCAGATGTTACGCACGTGCGCGCACACACACACACACACACACACACACACACACACACATACACACACACACACACACACAGTTTACAATTACAGTTTTCTCTGTAATCAAATATACTTAGATTTGTTTCTTTGAAGGATATGAGAAATAAAAGAGGAAACCACAAAAGAAAGAAAAATAGTTTGAAGTGAAAATGTTTATTTATTCAGTTGATATGAATATACAAAGTTTTAAGCACGGCTAGATTAGTTTTTTATTCTTTTATGTTAAGCAATAATTGCAGCTTCTCGGAGTTCTTCCTCTATTGAAATAATTTCATTGTCGTGTGAGTTGTTGCCGGCTGTTTTTGATGCAAGGAGAAAAACTAGACGTTCAACAAGTTCGTTTGGGTTATTCCAGTGAATGTAGTCAACATGTGATTTGTTTGAATAGTCTTTCCTGTCAATTTTTACTTCTTGTTCTTCATCCTCTCTGTTTACTCCAGGTACAGAGGGAATTCCCTTTCCTGTACGTATTTTACTTTTTATTTTCGCTGCTTTACCAATTTTGTATTCCCCAACAATGTCATCATCACTATCGTCATCCTCGCTTCTATTATTATCCTCTTCACGGTCTTTTTCTGTAGATGTTAGGGAAACCGTTGCAGTTGCTGCTGCTGCTGCAGTACGACGTTTTGGACTCTCAAGTATTCCAATTAATGGCTTTATGATACGTGTATACTTATATCCTTTGTTTGCATTTACAGGCTTGAAGGCGAGGTATTGTTGTCTAAAGGCATTGGTTGCCTTCAGAATTTTTGCATAATTTTGAAGATCACGGCTCGTGTAATTCTTAGGCTTGATTTTGAACAATAAACTGTATAGCCCTCTAGTTCCACGATATCTTACGTTGTATATTATTAAGTCATTTTCATCAACTTCCACTGGTGAGTTTCCAATCATCCATTCACTTGAAATGGATCAAATCTTACGCCGTACACGGTGTCGCGCGTTTTGTCTTTAGGTTTATTAAAATACGTAGCCGACAGTCGACCAGCTGCATTTTCTGCTATACGCAACTCTTGTATTTTCCTGCTACTCTTCGTTTTTTTTCTCTCCACATCATCAGCGTCATCATATTTTTCTTTAATGTCACAGCTGTTGATATTGTCTTGACATCTAGCTGCAGAATTGCTATTGTTTTCTCTCGCCGGAAATCGGTAAATCAGTTCCTTTAGTGGTTGTGAAATTGGCTTAAGTGTCTTTTCCAGCACAGATTTTGTTTCAGTTTCTCTTTTATGTAGAGATAGCACCTTTCTTCAGATATTCTGCCTAGCTTTAGCGATCTGTTTTTTAATATTAATGTTTCGTTTAATCGAATCGTGCAGCATGTTTTTAGCTCAAAACTGCCCACTCGCTATCTGAACTAAATTTACGTAGACATCTCAATTTATAACAGTAGTTTCTTCACTTAGAAGTTTCAAAGTATGTGTTTATCACACGCTGCCTATGCGCATCGTCGAGGATTGGTGAGATAATTTTACACATTTGTTCTATACTTGCTTGAATCGAAGACTGTCAGTGGCGGCACGTTGCCAGCAAAGCCCTATGCGAGCCTCTCTGTATACCGAAAAATCCCAATCATTTAAAATGTGCACTGAGGTACATACTTCATTTGGAAAGTGCACTTTCTTTTTTTTTTTCCTCACCTTCTCCATTTCCTATATAGGTCTTTAATGCTAGCGTGTAAGATGTGCACTCATTGACGTCTGTTAGGAATCTGAGGAACATGATGATAATTGCGAGTGCTTTGTAGTACGCAACTGCTCAGATAAATTACACTTTAATTTACAACCCGATATTCAAATTCAGCATGAAGTGGACGATTTCCAAGTGTTAAATGCGAAGCTTTATGGAACTTGAATCTGTCTCCTTTACGTACGTCAATCTCCATATTCATCAAAAGTTGGTAACTGTTTTCATTCACTTCAAAGCTAATTGTTTCAATATCAGGGGTAATAGAGCGTAAAATAACTTTACCAGTGTAAGGTAATACATACTCATACTGACCATTGTGTAAAAGGTAAGCTGATTCATTGGGATCTCCTGAAGGGATGCTGTCAATTCTAAAAATGATGGAACACATTCGATTTGTTTCAACGTAACCTTTTGTTGCAACATCCGAGTCTAAAATTGGCTCGCGCACATTCGTGATGCGTTTATTCTGCACGTCTAAAACTCGTTCTGTTACACTAATTAAGTCTAAAAAGTTTTGAACTCCAGCATTCATAGATGTACGTATAGAGTTTTTTAGCTCTCTGAAGTCGTTAAGCTGATTTTGCAGCTTTTGGAACAACAGATCGACATACGATTTACTTACTTCATCACTTGCCCTCGGCTTTGTCTTCTCAGCAGAATCAACTTTGTCTTTCACACGTTTCACAGAATTTTCTATTCTTCTACGGATGTCGTCTACGTATTTTTTCGTTGCTGCATCATCATCAGTTCGCGGATCAGCTAAGTTAGTGATGGTTTTGCGGTGCTTGACCGTAAGTGAGCTCTCACTTACATCGAATGCGTTCAGTTTTTCCACGGCATTATCCACATAAACTTTCGTACATGCATCATGATCTTCAGCAGGATCATGTAATCCACTTAAACGCTTATTATTAAAATATATTGCTGCACTTGTAGTGTATATGGAGGAAAAGAAAGCTGTTATCTGCGGCAAAAATTTCGTTATTAAAGAGCTCGAGGAGGCAGCATCAGTATTAGAGTTTGTTGCATCATTTCCTCTTTTTCTCGGTGTCGAGTCTCCGGCAGAAGAAGAAGAAGAAGAAGAAGAAGAAGAAGAGGTGATACTCACTTGTTTCTCAAATAGCTGAGTTACTTTATCGATAAGATTTCTAATAATGTTCGAGTATGACTGGAATTTCGAATCCACATATTTTTTATTAGCAACATCGTTATTGTATTGAGGATCTAGTACGAGCAATAGAGTATTGCTACTGCTGTTATTCGAAGATGTTACCTGTGCAGAAGCCATCATGGTAATAATCTGTAACGGTCAAGCTGTTGCTTTAAATACAGATATAACTATCAAAGTTTATACTATAACGACCATTATTTAATTCATCATCTTTGCTAATAACAAGAAAATCGTAGGCATTCCCATTCCATGCTCGTTTACACATTTCGAGAAATTCATTGAATGTCATGTCAGGATTAACATGATCACTGAAGACATGTTTTAAATTACGCTCATCTTGTTTAAAGAGAACAATAACGTTAGCATTGTCTCTGATTAACTGTTTAGGAATTTTGCTATATGTCTGACACAAATAGAAACTGTCTACACCGTAATGCCAACCCATCGAAAAGTAAGCTTTCATGTGATCTTGTTTGTCGCAGGAAATGTCGTCGAAAATAAAAACTGAAACTGGTCGGGCTTGATCTGGTGGTATTACATCTTCTTTACTGGAAAATGTAAAGTAGCCAATATCATGCAGGTTTTTAAAAATTTGTTCCAAATATTTATATTTGTATTGTTGCAGCGATTTGGAAAATATGTAGACATTCTTAAATTTGAGACCATTTTCATGAATTAGAAGATTAACAATCACATTTGTTTTTCCACAATTGGAAGGACCTGCAATAATACACCTAATCGTATCAGGAAATAGATCACCATGCCTACGATCTTGCCTTTGCAGTTCATTTCTGTGTTCAGCAATAGGTGTAATAGGAAGTTGAAGTGCATGTTTCCTGCATTGCATCTTTAAGTACACTAAGGACTCTACGTATCTTACTATTATAATAGAGCACTCTATGTGGCAAAGTTAGCACTCGGGCAATGATCATGATTATGAAAAAAAAATTGTCAGATGTGGGATTCGAACCCACACTCCACACACGATATTAAATCTAGCGCCTTAACCACTCGGCCAATCTGACAGATTTGTAACATGCGCCACCATTTTCTTTTTTTTTTTTGGAGAAAACAATTCCTATCTTACAAATACTGTTATAATAGAGCATTCTGGGTGTCAAAAAGACCAGTCTTTAGTTAACACTCAAGCTATGAAGAAGCATCGCGACAACAACAACAACAAGCAAAATAAGTTGAGAAAGGGGAAGAATAAGAGAGGGACAAAAAAACGTGGTGGTTCCCTGCTTAACCGCATGATTGATAAACTACCTGTTGAACTTCACATACCTGGCTACTCCTACTGTGGTCCTGGCACAAAGTTAGAGGAAAGACTCAAAAGAGGTGATGTCGGTATCAATCCACTAGATGAGGCGTGTAAAGAACATGACATAGCTTATGCAACTCATCCAGACAGTTTGCCTGACAGACATCAAGCAGACAGAATTCTGGCTAGAAAAGCGTGGAGTAGAGTAAAAGCAACAGACTCTAATTTGAAGGAAAAGTTAGCTGCACTGGCAGTGACTGGAGCAATGAAAGCTAAAGCTAAAATGGGTATGGGTTTGAATAAGAAGAAGAAGAAGAAGAAAGGTTCTGGACGAAAGAAAGGTGGTAATATACTGAGCAAAGTAATTAAAAAAGTTCGAAGTGGACTTAAGTACTTGAAGCCTGGTGCTAATCTGATGACATTTGTGAAAGTGGCTCGTAAAATCGCATCACAGGTTGCTCCGACGAAAGCTGTGGGGAAATTATTAGACAGAGAACGTGTAATACCTGTGCCCAAAACAGGTGGAATAATACCTCTAATTCCAATATTTGCTGCTTTATCAGCACTTGGAGGATTAGCCGGAGGTGCTGCTGGAATTGCTAAGGCTGTTAATGATGCGAAAAGTGCTCGAAAGGAGTTAGCTTAAATGCAGAGGCATCATCGTGTACTTGAAGCAATGGCTTTGCGTGATGGAAAAGGCCTGTACTTGGGTCCATACAGGAAAAATGGATTCGGTCTGTATCTGGCCGGTATAAGTGGAACAAGGAATAATAAAAAAAAAGTTCTCGATAAACAGTCTCCCTACAAGAGCACTTACCAACATTGACTTAGAACACTATGCTAAAAAGCTGCAGATAGCACACTTTCGAGGTGTCTTTATGAGAGATACTTTACCTTCAAGACCTAACACTTCTGAGTGTGCAATTATTAATGTCAATACTGAAGAGGAACCACGTTCACACTGGGTAGCCTACAGAAAGGAAGGCAAAATTGTCTACTATTTCGACATCTTTGGAAATTTACCACCTCCTCCAGAAATAGTAAGGTATCTGAAAAACTGTACGATAAAATATAACTACAATACATTTCAGTCACTTAACAGCCAGAGATGTGGCCGTTTATGTTTAAGGTTTCTGAATTCAACATAAAACAGACAGTCTTGCAGGGTATAGTTGTAGTCTAACAATGGACATTGAACACGGCATAACGTTAAGTCTGACGGGTAAAGAATCACTTCTAACTGCTCTCTTCAATCCTGCATTGAATTTATCCTCACATGTTTACGAAATTGCTCTGCTAAACCTTTTTACATATAATTCCATTCACAATATTACATCGTTAAATAATAATCTCTACTTCTACAACTATTTGAATGATGTAGAAATTTTTGATAAAGTTAGTCTGAAACATGGAACATATGAACTGCACGACATTTTTTCAGCATTATTGAAAGAAATTGAAGAGTACAATTTGAAGGTTAGCAGTGATAACTCGATAAATAAGAAAATGCATGACTTGCAATTAAATATTACCTTCAATAAAACACTGAATCGATGTCAGATTAGGAGTAATCTTACCATAGATTTTAATCTCCCAGACAACATAGGTTCAGTTTTAGGGTTTGCAAAAACTGTAGTGGATAAAAAAGTCTTGAAGACTGCCGAATATTCAGTTAACATTCAAAGTGTTAATGTCTTGTGTGTTGATTGTAACATCTCAGGAGGTTCATTTCACAATGGGGAACCTACACATACATTGCATCAGTTCTGGCCTGCTGTACCACCAGGATATAAGATTGTGGAAACACCGAATTCACCCATTTATATGCCAGTAGTTGCAAGATACGTTTCAGAATTAAGTGTGTCAATTAGAGATCAAGACGGAAATCTTGTTGATTTTGACGGGGAAGAGATAACTGTGCGATTACATTTGGGAAAATACGTTTAAAAAAAAAAAGAAATGGGTATCGTATACAAACAGAATGCCTGCATAAGCAAGGACACAACATACCTTGACAATGTGAGCAATAATAACAAGAAGAAGAAAAGAAAAGCAAAGAAGAGAAAAGTCAAAAATGTTTTAACTCCACACAACAGAGAAATTCTGTCGTCACTGGGATACAGAGTGCTATAAATACTGATACCTTGATCTGCAAACTCTCATTCGAGTCGTCCGACTTTCGGTGATCAAACAGGAGGAGGAGGAAGAGGAGGAAGAGGAGGAAGCTAAGGAAAAAACCAAAAAAAATGTTGAATGTAAGAGAAAAAATTCTCGTCGGCGACTCGGTTACTCGCCTTCAGTATCATAAGTATAAACCTTTCGGTCAACCGGCTTTTGCTCAGAACGATTCCATATCAATTGTTATACAAAATGAAAACACTTACCTGCTTCCTTCCGAGAGTCTGCTGTATATAGAAGGACGACTTGTCAATGCAGAGGGAAATGGAAAAGCTACTGATATTGAGTTAACAAAAAACTGTGCACTTCATCTTTTTTCGGATACTCAGTACCGTCTCAATAACCAAATTATCGATCATGTACGTAATCCAGGAATTGCAACATTAATGAAAGGATATACTTCTTTTACACCAAGTGACGCAAATGCATTACAAAATGCCGGATGGGGGGCAAGAAGCGAATTGAAAGAGTTAGTCGACGATGATGATGGTCGTTTTAATTTTTGCATTCCGCTTAAAATGATCTTAGGCTTTGCAGAGGATTACAAAAAGATTATTTTAAATGCTCACCATGAACTGGTACTGATTCGTAGCAGGCAAGATATTAACTGTATTGTCTCAGATAAAGCAGATACTAAATCAAAAATTGTGTTGAAAGAAGTTCACGGGGAAATGCCGCATGTTCAGGTGTCTGAAAAGCAACAAATATCACTGTGGAATATCTTAAAAAATGATATCAGTTTGACTCTACCTTTTCGTCACTGGGATTTGGTGGAAAGCATTGCGCCGGAAATTAACTCATGGACATGGCAAATTAAATTTAATACAGCTCTTGAAACAGCAAGGTATGTAATATTGGCTTTTCTGTCAAACAGAAATTTGATTACTGCTGACTCTAGTGTATTCGACAAAATAAACATATCAAACTTGAAGGTGTATTTAAATTCTTCTAAATTCCCAGAGGAGAATTTTGCTGTTGATTTTGACACGAAGAATACTGCACAGGCGTTTGAAATGTATGCCAATTTTCAATCGCTGTATTATGGAGATAGCAGTGTAAGAAGAGGGAACCCGCTCATGAACCGTACTGAATTTCAGAACTGTGCTATATTTTTCATTGATTGTTCTCATCAAGACGAAACACTGAAATCTTCGGTCGTTGACATGAAGATTGAAATAGAAACAAAAGAAGCATTTGCTAAAAATACAATAGCTTACTGCCTGGTCATTCATGATTCAGTGATTGAAATGACTCCATCAACCAATCAAGTCACAAAGCGTACTCGGATATAGAAGGAAAAAGACATGGAAGCTGGAAAGAAAAAAAAAAGGGTTCACTTTCCTGATGAGCCCCCTGTACATCAGTTCACGTATTGGATGACTAGGGGCCGGAATTTTATCATATACATCATATACCAGATAGGATCGCAAAGTGACATGGATGCAAGCAGCTGTTGACTGTAGTCGCTTTTTTAGATGTTGTGTAAGGAGCATTTGTTCCCCATCCAGCCAGTCAGGTCACATAAGGCATACTCAGAGATATATAAAAGAGGAAAAAAGAATGTGCAAGCATTTCATCATTGTCGTCCTGTTTGCTCCCCCTCACACCAGTAGCTTGAGAAGGAAATATGAACAAAGTTATAATAATTAGCGCTAAGTCCGAGAATCATCCAGTGATAGTGTTAGTAACTAATTTAAGTGATGGTTGTGAATGTGTACTGCAAGTTCATAACATGGAGGCCTCTTTCAGTGCACTGAATTGTTCACTCGATTCATTGCTAAAGGAGAACAGTGACTGCAAAACATTAGTGTATTCAAAAAATCTGCTGTGTCCACTCGTCCTAAATATTCTAGAACAAATTATTATTATTCATAAAGATGTTGAAATGCTACGATTGGAAGATTATGGATTGGACTAAGCTAATAAGAAAGAGAAAGGTGCAGCTGCTGCTGCTGCTGCTGCTGCTGCTGATGATGATGCTTACTTCTTGTTCGAGTGGATTAAATCGAAAAATGTTTGTAAACTGCCCTCTCGAATTTATAGGAAACTTACTGTGCAACAGTGTCAAAATCTAAATGCAATTGATTATTACTTATTTCCTAAACAGTTGTTACCCTCTTTATGTGATCTTTCTCATATATTTCACAGTTTACCACAAGTGTTTCAAAATGATGCTCTCATTTCTAAGTATCAAAATTGTTACAAGCATTATAATGTGAATGCACGTTGTCAAATTGATGGACCACCTCCTATTAAAAAGAATTGTAAAGAGTGCAGAAAGGAAATTTCAGATGAAATAAAATAACAATTATTGTATGTGTTTTTTTTTTAATTTCACTCAGTAAATAAAGAAAAAAGTTACAATGAATGTATAATGTTTTGTTATTTTCTGTATACAAATCAGTTACAAACTCACATGTACACAATTAGTTACAGATATATTATACAAATCAGTTACAAATTCACATTGAAGTTGTCTGAATGACAGTACTCTGTGAATCTTTCCTCAATATCAAATTATGTTTTTTGCAAACTCACATGTACGCAACTTCACACACACACAATAAAATTAGTCAGACATTGTCAAGTTTCTTTGTTTTTCAGTTGGTAGTGACCCCACGCTAAAGTATTTACCTTATCTGGCAGTATAAAACGTTTATCATCATATGCAGACAAACCAAGCTTTTGTTGTTTAACAGTGGATACCACATGACACTTTGATTGAATAATATACTGTATAGAAGTTTTAGCATCTAAATTCAACATACATTCTCGATAATCATCGATGCTCAATGCTTTAATTGAAGAATGTTTTATACCTTTCGCTCTCTGCATTACACGTAGTGATTCGGTCTCTAGTGCATACATTTTAGCTCTCAGGCCTATGAACTCAGTAGTAAGTTCACCGTTTAATTCATCTTTCAATAGTCCAACCTCCTTTTTATTCACAAGTGGAATGTTATATCTGTTATTAACGGGAAAACCTGAAGTATCAAACCATTTTTACACATCACTTTTGATATCCTCATAAATATTTTGAGTTTTAATATGGTAAATTAAACTATCGGTATCAGTGTAACACAGTTTTACATCTTTTACAGGGAACTTCTTCAGTATATACCCATAATGAAAGTCAACAAGACGCGTCTTTGAAATGTCTAAAATCGCCATACCTACAGATATAGGCTTGTCAAACACTACATTGAGTTCGTCAAATTCAATACCAACTAAATTTTCCTGAAATATAACGCTCCTTTTCAAATTTGGTTTTGCAATCATTGCAGATGCTCCATATTTACCATCCCATGAAGTTAATAGTTTTATGTCCCTCATCTTTCGTACATTTAGCATTGTCTTACCAAAGATGCTGTTATTCATTAGCTTAAAAAAATTCTTTTCAAAATCGTTATTTGCTGCCATACGTTTCTGTACGTTATCAATGGAGAGACGTCTACAGACGTTAAAGTAACCGCTGGCGTGCCACAGGGGAGTGTTATGGGACCATTGCTTTTCACAATATATATAAATGACTTAGTAGATAGTGTCGGAAGTTCCATGCGGCTTTTCGCGGATGATGCTGTAGTATACAGAGAAGTTGCAGCATTAGAAAATTGTAGCGAAATGCAGGATGATCTGCAGCGGATAGGCACTTGGTGCAGGGAGTGGCAACTGACCCTTAACATAGACAAATGTAATGTATTGCGAATACATAGAAAGAAGGATCCTTTATTGTATGATTATATGATAGCGGAACAAACACTGGTAGCAGTTACTTCTGTAAAATATCTGGGAGTATGCGTACAGAACGATTTGAAGTGGAATGATCATATAAAATTAATTGTTGGTAAGGCGGGTACCAGGTTGAGATTCATTGGGAGAGTGCTTAGAAAATGTAGTTCATCAACAAAGGAGGTGGCTTACAAAACACTCGTTCGACCTATACTTGAGTATTGCTCATCAGTGTGGGATTGGTACCAGGTCGGGTTGACGGAGGAGATAGAGAAGATCCAAAGGAGAGCGGCGCGTTTCGTCACCGGGTTATTTGGTAACCGTGATAGCGTTACTTTGATGTTTAATAAACTCAAGTGGCAGACTCTGCAAGAGAGGCGCTCTGCATCGCGGTGTAGCTTGCTCGCCAGGTTTCGAGAGGGTGCGTTTCTGGATGAGGTATCGAATATATTGCTTCCCCCTACTTATACCTCCCGAGGAGATCACGAATGTAAAATTAGAGAGATTAGAGCGCGCACGGAGGCTTTCAGACAGTCGTTCTTCCCGCGAACCATACGCGACTGGAACAGGAAAGGGAGGTAATGACAGTGGCACGTAAAGTGCCCTCCGCCACACACCGTTGGGTGGCTTGCGGAGTATCAATGTAGATGTAGATGTAGATGTAGATGTAATATCGATGTATGGTTTCATCCATGGAAGTTGTCTGAATGACAGTACTCTGTGAATCTTTCTCAATTTCAAATTATGTTGCAAACACTGTTTGAGATTTCTATAATGAATTACGTAATTTTTCTTATCATACAAAGTAGAAATTAATTTTTTGGGAGCACTAGCCTTGCCTACCACACAGCTAGATGGTGGTATCACTTTCTCAGGACATAGTGGTAGATCAGAATGCATATCGTGGATGTTTTCAGGATATTCAAGGTCTACTTCAAGAATGTAGCCTATATCAGAGTCATCCGGTATGTTGTTTACGTCAAAAGTTTTAACAATTTCAGGGTTGAGCCAAGAAAAATGTGAAACTAGGAGGTACTGCATCATTGCCCAACTGTAAAGACTATTAACATCAAGGTAAATAATGTAGGATTCATCAGTATTTTCATCATAATTAGACATGAACCTGTTGTTTGCCACAGCATGTCTACACGAGCAGTGAACAATGCCGCCTCTAATACCTCGTTCGACGAATTTAAGTTGCTCAATGTCTGTGATGAGTTCTAATTCTGCTTTGGTGGTTTTCAATAATGCATCCCAAGCCAATCCAGGTGAAGTAACATAATGCGCGGGATCTAACTCATAGGTTTTAATGCAGAGATTTCGAAAATTTTCAAAAACATCGCTCAACAATAACACATCAATTTTTAAATAAAGATCTGAGTATTCTCACAGTGTCTTGCACTTGAACAAATGCCATGCATTACATGCCCTTTGATAATCACACTCTGAGACAGTTCTTCCACCAGTCAGCAAACTTTTAAATTCCTGAATCGGAGGTAAGTGTTCTTCTGATAAAACACTCTCATCATTCACATACTCATATGGAAATATACCCTTCTGATTGACTAAATAAAATTCACGATCATCAGGAAAGTATTTCCTCATTATCCTGCATTCCTCTGGCTTTAGGTAAGATGCACACTTTTCTAGCGAGCATGATAAAAAATTAAATGAATCTATAAATCGGAAATTTATGTAGCAGTGCCGGTCTTTACGTGTTACTTGAATGCTCTTCGTGAAAGATTTGTATTTCTCCATATTCGATGGTAATATAGAAACGCGGCCTGGATTTAATTTAGTTTTCCTCCTCCTTCCGGTCGCATTCACTAGTTGCGGCGATGGTTCGGTCATTATTCACTTTCAGCGCTTCTCAAAATATCGTATATGGCAGACAACAGGACATTAAAATTTGAATATATAAATGAAACATCCCCACTCTCTAGCCATGTTTTGAGGCAAGCAGCTCCATTTACAAAATCAAATTGACAACTAAATGCATTATGAGAACAAATTGTATACAATACAAACAAAATCTCTTTGATGTAAGCATCTACAAGATTATTAAAGTTGGTAACATAACTCTGTGTAATAAGTACACTCGTATTTGTCATAGACTTGAAAAGCAGCAAAATGTTCACCTTGTTTAAAGCACTCTGTTTGAATTAGCTGCACTATTTTTCCATTCAATTCGGAATATGCATTTACATCCTCACCACACCCTATTACTTTTACTGCAAATACTAATGTGTCATGTGTATCAAAATGTGTGCCACAGGTATCGCCTTTTAAGGATTGCAAATCTATTTCCTTAATCTTGCCATTTGCTGACACTTTCCGTATTTGAATAGACATGGTTAGTATCACAATATGCTAACAACTACGTAATATCAGTATAAGGAAACATATGTTAGTATTTATCAAACAGATTCAAAGTCAATGATATCCATACTATTTTTCCTACCACGATATATCAGAGCAACTGTTCCGGAATTCAGAAATTCCAATTCTTCATCACTGAGAGTGGCGAATCTTGCAGGAAGGAATATTTTGGACTCCTTCAAGTATACCACGACCGCTGCTCCAAATTTCATCGTCGTCCGTCTCGCACTTAGGATGGGATATTTCTCCCCCTGTTCCAGAGACGACAGCCGCAGCGTAGTTTTCGAGCCTCCTCCTTCTCCCAGATGCTTCAGACTCTGCAACACTGAACGAGAGGCATCCCTGTTCTCTCTTGAGTTACAACAACTTCTTAGTAGATGCAAACTATATGCCACTTAGTAGTAGTAGTAGCACTAAGTAATACTTGTCAGACTTACATGTTTTGAGCCAGCTATGTGTTTCACACACACTCTCTCCGACAGCAAAGGCAATTCCAATACTAACACTCGCACGGGCACTCGCACAGCTGAAGGAATACGACAGAGTGGAATCGTCTGTCGCTTTATACTGGTCTATAGGCATAAAAAAATTTTTGTTTCTCTGCTACTTTCACAGAGAGAGAGAGAGAGAAACTCTTGCAGTCATACTACACATTGCTTCTCTTGGAGTACATTCACCCCTGGTAAAGTAATGCTACGTCCCGCTGCTACTGATGGAGTTGTTATTGACATTGTATTCCCAGAGACTCGCATGGCTCTTCTCTCAGCGTGCTGCATCATATTACCGTGTTATTTGCTAGTCATGTTATCAGACAATGTCCCTCCACATCCTGAGAGGCAGGCTTTTTTCTCCTTTTCCCACCGTGCAGTATCACGCAATCACTTTATGCGTTCACATAACATCAGCAGCTGTTGCACGAGGACAATGACCGCCAGCCCGAAAGCAAGGGCGATGATGATGTGACTGCTTACGCCAGATGGTTTTTTTTTTTTGCTAGCCGACTTCGTCTTCTTGTCTTCCTTTTACACAGCTGGGGTTTAAAGCCCCCCTCCTGGAACAGCTGCGAACCTCCTGCTGTTTGCTAACATTGCTATTATTGACATACAGCATCCTCTACATCCATATATATATATTTTTTTTTTTGCTTTGAAAAATAGCAGATAAAATGATATGCTTTTAGAGAGCTGCTATCGGTCTACGTTTCACCGAGGTGGCTGCTCCTCTTATCATCGCCATTATCGTCTATAGAGAGAGAGAGACATTATCTGTTTGTCAGGTAAGAGAAGTCGGTGATGGATTGGGATTTACAATGATACTAGCAACATTAAACGAAATTAGACGATACCTTCATCAATTTTTTTTTTCTTTTTTCCTTCTCACATCATGACAGAATGAAGATAGCTTTCGTAGACCTGCAAGGATTCAAAGACGATGCAAATAATTTTCTGCCTAAACAAGCTGCTGCTATCCTCGTGGACGGCAATCAAGTTATTGCAGAGCAGTTTGTCACTATCGCACAAGTTTTAGCATTCAGCACCTTATCAGAGAAAACTCAGAGGATAAACTCGTGGGTGACACGCAATCACCTTCATCAGTAGTGGGGAACGGATGGAGTGTCACTACTTACTGCGAGAAATACGCTGTGGGAGTTGTGCAAATCTTGTGACTACATTATGGTAATGGGTCTGGAAGAAGCAGATTGGACGACGACTTTATTGGGCACAGATCATGGCAGAGTAGTTAACATGCAATCTCTGGACTGTCCATCATTGAAATTGCTGAAAAAATCTTTCAATATTGCTGATGAGGAAAATGATCGATGTTTAGCAAAGACTAATGTACGATTAATTATGCGATAGTATTTTGAAAATAAAACGTCTTCCTAAAATACGTGTTATCTTTCTTTTTCTCCCTTGCTCCTCTTTCTCCTCCTCGTGTCTCCACCCCCCTTCCAG
Organism: Schistocerca serialis cubense; assembly: GCF_023864345.2. Classification (NCBI taxonomy): domain Eukaryota; kingdom Metazoa; phylum Arthropoda; class Insecta; order Orthoptera; family Acrididae; genus Schistocerca; species Schistocerca serialis. The sequence goes on along the minus strand of NC_064641.1, from coordinate 337,927,351 downwards.
CTCCATATAAGCAAACATTTCTATCACAACTGTGTCATTTCGAAAAGCATATTGCCTTCAGTAAGTAGCAAGTTAGAAGAAGAAAAAAAAAAAAAAAGAAGATGCAAGCTGCTATTGCTGATGAGCTTCATCGTCCTGCTCGCCGAACATACCCCAGGCGGTCAGTTATCACGAAAGGACTTGATGATCTCCATCAAGCAGACTTAGTCGATATGATTGCATATTCTAAATGGAATTCTGGGTATAAGTATTTGATAACAGTAATTGACGTTTATTCAAAATAGGCATGGGTCGCTGCTCTGAAGACTAAAACTGGAATTGCAGTTGCAAACGCACTTAAAAAAATATATATAAAAAGTAAGCGGGCCCCAGTAAATTTACAAACTAATCAGGGAAAAGAATTCTACAATATTAGTTTTAAAAAGTTAATGCAGAAACTCAGAATAAATCACTACTCCACTTTTTCAAATATGAAAGCTTCCGTAGTTGAACGCTTTAACAGAACTCTCGAGTCTTATGTTCCGAAAATTTACTGCTCAGGGCTCCTACAAATGGATTAACACTGTACAAGATCTGGTCCATCAGTATAATCACATGACACACAGAACGATTAAAATGCGACCAGTGGATGTAAAGGATAATAGTCTTCTATCTACTGTGTATAACAAAATTAAAATGATTGATCCACGCCGGTCAAAACTCAAAGTTGGTGATTACGTCACAATTAGTAAACAGAAAACAGTATTTGACAAAGGGTACACCGCCAACTGGTCCACGGAAATTTTCAAAATACGTAAAGTGCAAGAAACCAATCCGAGAACGTATCTCCTTGAAGATTACAAATCACAGCCCATAGCTGGAGCTTTCTATGTTGAAGAGTTACAAAAAACTAAATATCCATCATCATATATTGTGGAGAAAATAATACGGAAGAAAGGAGGAAAAGCTTTGGTAAAGTGGCTTGGATTCAGCAATGCACACAACAGCTGGATAAATTTGTAAAAAGGAAAAAAAAATGCATAGTACATGCTGAATGTGTGTGTGTGTGTGTGTGTGTGTGTATGTGTGTGTGTGTGTGTGTGCGCCCGCACGTGCGTAACATCTGCACTGGAGAGCTGCCAGAGCAAGCAGCGAGCAGTAGTGACGTCACGGAGCGGTACGGTGCTAAGGACGGTACGTATACGTCCTCAATGTGTTCCAGAAACCCCCTATATTATCTACTCCGGTTGCTGTGATGCAAGGCTTACCGTCAAAGGGAGTGACCATCGCTCGGTTTAACCCCTTTGTGTTACAATAATACGGGAAAGTGAAGAAGTATAATTACGATAGTGATCAGTGATATTTCTGTGCCGATATTTGTGGTTTCGCGTCTACCGCGCCGGCATCATTTGGATTGCAGTGTTGGATTGCAGTGTCGGATTGTATTAGCGTGTGACGATATATGAATAACGAAGAAGCCTGTGCTGAGATTAGCCGTTATTAAATATGTATGACGAAGGCAGTGGCTGTCTCCTTCTTTTTGGTGTTTTTTGAGATGAATATAGGTTCTTGATTAGTGAAGCTGTGTTGTTGTTGTTCTTGTCACCGGACATTTCCTTATTACAGCATTTGAGAAGGACAAGATGGAATGTAACAACTCCGCAGCAGTCCATTCCGATTGCCAGCCCCATTAGGTACACGGTCACATTAATTAATACTTATTTGGGCTGCTATTCAGATCCCGATCGAGCGGGATACATAAATCGGACTTGTTACAAGTTCCACACAGGAACCGATCGTATTTAAATTGATGGTGGCATTTCTGCATGCATGCTTAGGCAGCACGTTGCCTTTGCTCTCATATCGGGAAGAACGAGTTTAGTAGGGTTTTAAGTATTATCTATCTACTGGTCATGCCTGGTTCAATGGAGCGGTCTGTGGCATTCCTTCATCTGGTGGAGGTTCAGAAACAACGTCGTCTACCCGGGAAAAGTGGCAGTCATGTCCGATTACGGATGGTGCAGGAAGAGCCGTTGGCATCAGTGTGTCAGTTCTGGCGGCGTGGGGAACGTCGCCGTTCGGGTCTCCAGGGCGTTGCTGTGTTCCGGATTCACTCACTAGAAAGTCCTGCCCGTGATGGGGATGGGTACCGGCAACAGTGCATGTCGCCTTCTCCTGGGAATCATCTGTTGGGCGTGTGATGGAAGCACGACCCTGCCACCGATGGCATCTTCCGTTTCGTGAGTCGTTTTGGTGACCGTTTTTAGCGCGGATGTGGAAGAGTTGGACGACGGGATGAAATCACGACGTTCAGGAACGAAGGCAGCAGTAGGCACAACCACGGCATCGAGAGCTAATATCACCTTAACGTATGTCAGGGTCTTCATCCGGCACCGGAATCTCAGGAGGAGGGGTGATTATTGTTGTATACGGTCGGCCTCATCTCATTCAGTCTCTGCAGGCTGTGAAAGGTCGTGTGGAGGTTGCTGTTCAGGCGCCTGAAGGCCATCGTGTCTCCGTGCCGCAGATTAGGTGAGTGGAAAGGATATCATAGTCGGAAGGGGAGAAGTTCCGTCACTCCGCAGCTGCGTAATTATGAGTGGGAGGTATTCATTACGCACATGTCCTTCTTTACCATAAGCAGAACAGGTATTTGGTAGCCCACCGTATATGATTGTGGCCGGCAACAGCCAGTGAAGAGGTTTCTTTAGTTCAATGCGTACCTGCTGCACTCCGTTCAAATCTAGCTATGTACTGAAGTGTTCCCATTTCTCTGCTACATGGCCAAGTACCGTTCCATAAAGGCGCAGGACCCTCATCACGTCTTCTGCCTGATTTCGAGGAGAAGTTCCAAGGTACGGATCGTGCATAATCCCAAGCGGTATGTTCAACAATTACTGGGCCGATGCAGCCGTTCTAATGTCAAACGTGAAGCTATCTTTCGTCAGTTCTAAGATCATGTCACAAGCTGCGTCATTTGTAAGTTTGGCGTAAACCGCGCTACTAAAGAGAGAAAGATGAATTCCGATCGTATCATCACAAAGAATCTTCACTCCGTTACGTAGAAACTGCTAGACGGCCAGTGCTTTTGAACGATCAAAGAGATGAACTTCAATGTGGTTTTACGCTAAGAATTGGCTATTATATCGTTGATCGTAACAGGCGCGAATATCGCTGTAAAGTAAACAAATGCAAAGCACACGCCGCCACGAGAACGTAAACAGTTGCGTTGGCATCGTCGGCACCGCGGGCGAAATGACGGCAATTCACGTGAGTCTCCTAACACACCCAAACTTACAAAAATGGTCCAAATGGCTATGAGCACTATGGGACTGAACATCTACGGTCATCAATCCAATAGAATTTAGAACTACTTAAACCTAACTAACCTAAGGACATCACACACATATATGCCACAGGAAGGCTTCGAACCTACAACCGTAGCAGTTGCGCGGTTCCGGACTGAAGCGCGTAGAACCGCTCGGCCACACCGATCGGCTACCCAATGCCACTCCGTCTACATTCCCGTACCAACAGTTCCCTACATAAGTACCTAATTGGCTGTACATCTACCCCTAATAAATCCAACGTCAAGATATTCGCTCTCAGCGAATTTAATTTGGGGATCATTTGCTTAGCTTAATAATTTATTTTTTGCGATGCTGTAGCAACAATACACTGCCAAAATATTTTAACATTTTTCATTTCCATTTTCCATCCATTGAGAGTTTTCCATTTCATTCAGGATGAGTATTTTCTGGAGATAGTGACCACAGTTCGTGGATGTTTGAATAATTTCATGAGTGCTGCCTTAAGCAACTGGTAAAATCTCTAAATAACCAGTTTCGGTTGATTGACCATCATCAGGTAGCTGTGCTGTAAAACATAAGGAAATAATACGTAAACAGTGTTACCAGATCAAATGTCACGCATACGAAAACGTTAACGGCAACCGTACATGTTATAAAATATCACATACACACTTAAAAGCATTTATGGCATTTTATTAGGAAATATAAAATCATTGTGGCAGGAAATAAAACGATAAATTAGTCACTGAAAACGAAAGTATGACATACACAGTGAGGCAACCCATTATGTATTTTTTTTCTATTTGGCTTATAGAAATCTAATGACGGTCAGGCTTCCAGAACTAGTCGTTTAAATAAAGGTTTTACCAGCAGCTCAAGACAATGAACATGGTATTTTTCATATTTTCCACATATAGAATACCTGATATACCCTCTGTACAGTGTCAGTTTGCTTGATCTTCCTCGTAAGTACCCGGTACAGCGCGACATTTCATTTAGCATTGCGATGCAGTATTTTTCGTTCGGCCGAGATCGGCAGAATCGTGCTGTTAGCGCTGCTGAACTTTCGCCATTCGTTCGTGGTTTGAAGGACGTTCACAGGCCTAGTGGCTGTTTGCACAAAAAGAGGCACTCTAGCGACTTATTGGCGCAGTCCTTTAAAATGAATAGGAATGTCACAAGATACGGACGAGAATTCTCAATTCGCTCAGGTACTGAAACGACATTACAATACCATGCAGAAAGAATTTAAAGATTTAGTTGACAATGAACGAGGAAAGATTACAATGATCGACAGATGGGATTCATTATCCTGTATATAAAAAATCACGTTGTGCTAAATTTTCTGGCTTCGACCACGCCAAGAAATCGGTGGTACGAATAGTAAAATTTCTAAGCCGCATGCATCAAATGGCTCTGAGCACTATGGGACTTAACTTCTGAGGTCATCAGTCCCCTAGAACTTAGAACTACTTAAACCTAACTAACCTAAGGACATCACGCACAACCATGCCCGAGGCAGGATTCGAACCTGCGACCCCAGCGGTCGCGCGGTTCCAGACTGTAGCGCCTAGAACCGCTCGGCCACTCTGGCCGGCGGCATGCATCATTCCATTGTCAGTTGCAACCGTTCTCCGCTGAATTGAACAAAGAATATGGAGTCTGCGAAGTACATAGGTTATGTCAAGGGTCATGAATAGAACGATTTATCGATTTAAGACCTCGTATTGTTGAATTTATGAAGGAAAAAGGAGTGGAAAAACGAAAATTAGAACATCCAAAATGGATTGCAGACTTTGCATTTTAAGTGGACTTGACTGCACACTGTCCACAGTAAAGACGTTGCATGCTAACTTCTTTCTGATTTGATGGGGCTGCATTGTAGAAGAGACTTCTGACAAGGGCAGTCCTGTTCCCTAATCTCCATAGCGTTAAAGAAAACTCGACGTCTAAAGAATTCATTGTGGCGTCGAAACAATTACAAGCATACATTTAAAGATTTTGAGGTCACTGACAGTCTACATGTGTTTCCGTACTGTTTTCAGGAGCGCATGCTGTTCCAATTGGCTGCGCATCTGTCGATGTAACTCATGTGCAAGATAATTTCAGTTTTGATGAAAAACACTTTTACTTTAAAACTGTCCAGGACATCTAAATTGCTTTCGTCAGAGTTTCCAAGTTCAATAATGAGACTGCAAAAGTGCTACAATATTACAATCGGCATATTTATGTCGAAGACATATTTCCGATTACGAAACTAAATAAGCTGCAATTACGTGGCTACTTGAGGGCGACACTCTGTGGAATTGTCTGCATCTGTCCATATGCCAACAGTTCGTACAAGATAAAATAATGTTATGTCTACAGTGAGCCAAGAACAGGGACTAACTAAATGGTACGGAACATTTGTTTCCCGGGTTCCCGGGTTCGATTCCCGGCGGGGTAAGGGATTTTCTCTACCTCGTGATGGCTGGGTGTTGCGTGATGTCCTTAGGTTAGTTAGGTTTAAGCAGTTCTAAGTTCTAGGGCACTGATGACCATAGATGTTAAGTCCCATAGTGCTCAGAGCCATTTGAACCATTTTGAACATTTGTTTTGTTTGTGGCCTATGTTGTTGAGGAATGTGGAATATAAAACCAGGTAGTACGCAGTGAGATTGCACTGTCTTCCCCCTCTTTGCGCTCAGACGGCGTGACTTGGCGGTGGGGGAAATGTGAAGTGGGGCTGAGCAGTTTGCATTTGTGTCCTTGCACGACCAGTGAGCCGATATCTTGGCCACCCATGCTTTAGTCCCTCGCTTGTTTATTCGCAGACCATACTGATCACCCGAAAATCCTTTCGATTGTGGTGAGAACCCTCTCTAGATCATCTTTCGGCTCAATGGGAACAGCAATATCATCCGGGTATCGCTGCGTATCTATCTTCCGCTCGTTAATTTTGATCCCCATCTCAGCAGTTTCACGAACTTGGTCTATAGATTTCTGGGTGCACGCATTGAATATGAGACGAGAAATATCACTTCCTTGTTTCACGTAGTGTCTAATTTTTGCTTCCTGTTCCTGATCAAAATCCCGAATCGTTGCTGGACTCCGGAATTGGCTCGCAGCTGGTTTTTATTAATGCAGAAATTTGGCTGTAACCAGACATTTTTGTAACTGATTTTAAAGTTTTGTGAAGTTTGAGAGAAATCTGGAATAATGATTAAGGGTAGAATTCCGTGCTCACTGCTCCAGGATAACAGACAACGCTCTGCGGGGTCTGATATGCCTAGTATTCAAACCACTATCCGAGAAATACAATGTACTTTTTCTCTGGCGATGTGTAAAGACGGAATTCTGATATTTCGTCTAACTCACAGTTACCAAGACGTGTAGTCTGAGCAGCAGAATGAAAGTCGTACGGTATCTTCGAACAAAATATAAGCAACTGATAATAATTTTTTCTGGCTGTGAGTCAACCACCCGCGGAGGTATAATAAGAAATGAGATGATATTACTTTGCGATAAGGCGATCGGTAAACTCTTATATTAATTCCCAGGGTTTTTGCTATCAGTTTTGCTTAGATAGAAATACTGACGTAACGGGAACGTGCTATATAAGTAATACAGTCGTAGGTTTTATGAACAGGGATAGGCAAAATAATGTGAACACCTGTACTTACTTGGGAATTGTTTATTAACAAGGAGTTAGACCCCCATTTGCTCCTAATATAGTTGCGATTCTTCTCGGAATACTGGCATATAATGATTGTATAGTTTCCAGTGGAATGATATGACACTCTTCGATCGGAACGTCTTCCAACTCCTGTAGAGACGAGGGGCTCCAATACGGCCCACAAAGCACTGTGCTGGCTCGGGAAGACGCTGTAGTTCAGTTTCATGCTCCTCATACCACGACTGTACCGTCTTGGCTGTGTGAATGGGTGCATTATCGTCCTGAAATGCGACATCGCTAGCGAACAACATTTGAATCATGGCGTGCAGCTGATCACCCAAAATGTTCACATAATGGCTGGCTGTAACACGGCCTATGAGAGTAATGATGGTACCAACAGAATACAATGACATGGCTGCCCATACCATTACTCTTCCACCTCCATGCTTAACCGTTGGAATCAAGCAATCAGGGTTGTAGGCTTCTTTTGGTGTTCTCCATACGTAAAGCGGGGCCGGTGTTGGAAATAGCGAAAACGTTGACTATTCGGACCATATGACGTGTTTCCACTGGTCAACCAGCAAGGATTTAAGCTCCTGACACCATGTTTCACGTTTCTTTGCGTTGATTGTTGTCACTAATGGTTTAGGTATAGCATCTCGCCCTAAATATTCGCTTTATGGAGTTCTCGGCGGACAATATCGATAGATAGTGTGTATCGAAGACGGCTATTGAGCTCTGCAGTCACTTCAGCTGCCGTAGTTTTGTGTTGTTTTGGCAGAACTCGTGTTAGTGTATGACGATCTCTGTCATTTAGGTTTGATCTGCGCCCATTATTACGTTTACACGATGATGTCTTTACATGATTTGTTTAGGCCGTCATGACTGTTGAAACAGTTGTTCTTGAAACATTCAATAAGTTGGCAGTCTTGGGATCTGATGCGCCAGCTAATCGGGCTTGTGCTAATCCAAGGTTGTGCTCCATCTCTATTGACCTCGTTGTCGATGGGAAGTTAAACACTAATCTCCTCCTCCTCCTCCTCCTCTTCCTCTTCCTCTTCCTCTTCCTCACCCACACGATTCGAATTGTACATTGACAACGTTTCACAAGGAAATCGAGTTGTATTCTGAAAGAGTATCATATTTCATATTTGTATCGAAAGTAGAACAAAGGTCAGTAAAAATTAGTTACTTTATTAACTGGTAAAAAAGAACATTTACCTTCTCTCATTAGGACTCAAATACCAAGTCACATTGTACATTGATCAGAAAAACAATTCATGAAGTTCTGTATGGGATATGGGTTTCGTTTTCGTCAGTAACACTCATAAAGTAATGAACATGACTGGTTGGATTCGTTATTCATTTAGTTAATAATCGCACGATCTACTTCGCTAATAGCTGATTTTGCACAACTTTTTGCATAGCTTTTACAAGAGTAGGTCTCGTAAATATTGTTACAATGCTAATGCCTTCTCTAGTCCTAAGCAGGTATAAATAGCTAGTCTAGCTACTTTATTAGATCAGCACTCATATTATCAAGTTCAAACTTCGGCCGAATGACCTCAGTTGCCAAACTTAGCACAAATATACATACAACAGTATTTGTCACCTACAAATGTCACACAGGAGTACGTTTTCACTCACTCTAACGTTCGCTGTATTTGTTTCGTTTATAACGTGTGGTGATATTTGACTGCAGGACCCAAAAGAACAATTAATCTCAAAATATTAAGACTTTTCTAGAGAAAAACGAGCTACTCTCAGATAATTTAGATAAATTGCTCGGATTGTCAAAGAAATTCCACTTGTGTGAAGCAACTTCATTCGTAAACAGTTGTGGTGAGCAAGGACGTTCAGTCATCCTATAATGGAGTCAGTATGCATAAATGAATTAAGGATGATAGAAAAATTGTCGTATTACTGCCTTGAGCTGTTGCTAAAGTACTTTATTCATTAAACGAGTTTCAATCGTCTGACCCTCGTCAGGTTCATAAAAGTATACACAGCATCATGTTAGGCGAAATAAAATATCTTTATCGTCGAGTGATGATCATAATATAAATTACATCGTCAGTCTATAAAAAGTATGCAAGAGAATGTACTCATTCATGTTAAAACTGCAGTCGACGTTAATGCTATGAGCAGATTCATATCACACAGGGGCAACGAGGTAATTTATGTTATGATGTCACAAGAATGTATTATTCATGGCTTTAACACCTCACGATAACGATTGTATATTTCGCTCAACATGATGCTGTGAATGCTTTTATAAACCTGATGATAGTCAGACGAATGAAATTGATTGTATAGATAAAGTATTTCCTCAGAAGCTCAAAGCAGTAATGTGACAGTTTTCAATGACGTAAGAGCTGTGGTGCACCACCTCCTGAAAATTTATCGGATAGTATCTGCTGCACTATAAAGAGTTTTCGCTGACGACAGCGTTGTGTACTGGAAAGTGTCATTATCGAACCATCGTAAAGAACAGCACAAAGATTTGGACAAAATATCACCTGGTGTAGTGAATACCTGCTTTCTTTAACTGAAGGTAAATATCACACGATCAGTGGCAAACATGGCGAACAAAACGAGCATGTAACATCCTGTAAGTATTTAGCTGTTATTCCATAAAGCGAAATGAAATGAGACACTCACGTAAAATCAATATTACGGAACTGGAATAGGAACTTTAGATTTTTGGGTGGGTTCCGGGAAAAAGCAATGCATTACTAAAGGAAATCGATTACAGGTATTTAATATGATCAGCTCCAGAACCGGCCGGAGAGGCCGAGCGGTTCTAGGCGCTACAGTCTGGAACCGCGCGACCGCTACGGTCACCGGTTCGAACCCTGCCTCGGGCATGGATGTGTGTGATGTCCCTAATTTAGTTAGGTTTAAGTAGTTCCAAGTTCTAGGGGACTGATGACCTCAGCAGTTAAGTCCCATAGTGCTCAGAACCATTTGAGCCATTTTTTTGAACCAGTTCCAGAGTAATATTCCAGCCTTCAGAGTTCTCTCAGAGTAGACATGACATTATATTAGGAACGATTTGAGTCTGTGCAGCTATGGTCTTGACAGGTTGGCTTAGTCCATACAGAATGTCACAGAAACGCTGGGGGAATTTGGATGGCAATTGAGAGAATGCTGTACCTGTATTGAGAGGAGACAGTGCGTTCAATAAGGAATGCAATACATCTTTTTTCTCGGCCAATTTCGGTTTAAGAATGCGAAATTAATTGTGGGAAATCATGGAATATTCCCGCTTGAACCCCTCTAGTTTCTTGAAGTTCCGGCTGGGGGCGTCGCTATATAGCCTTAAAACTGCTATCTGGAACGGGGGTGCAAGCAGAGAGCTGTCGTTGAGTTTCTTTTGGAGGGAAGCCAGAGCATCGCAAATATGCATAGGCGCTTGCAGAATGTCTACGGAGACCCAGCAGAGAACAAAATCACGGTGAATCGTTGGGCGAAGCCGCTGTCTTCACCGCAATAAAGTCGCGCAGACCTGTTTCATCTCACCTGTATTTACCGGCCGCACACAGTTGTAAAAGTTTCAACGTTGGAACGTACGGCACCCTCATTCGAGGTGGTCGATGAATCACAGTCAGACACCTTGCTGCTCAACGACACATATCTGTTGGTAGTGCTGAAACGCTCGATCACTTATTAGGTTACTCAAATGTGTGCACCCCCTGGGTTCCTCGCCGTATATCAGAAGACCATAAAGAGCAACAAAGGGCTTGCGCATTACGAGACGGATCATCACAATTTTTTGTCGAACATCATCACAGGCGATGAAACATGGGTTCATCACTTCGAGCCAAAAACTAAGCGGTAATCCAAGGAGTGGCGCCACACACCTCTCCAAAGAAAGAGTAGAAAGCCGCACCCTCAGCATGTAAAGTTGTGACGTCGGTCTCCTGGGACTCCCTCATGCTGCAACGATCAACTGAGAGATGTATTGTGGTAGACTCAGGAAATTGGAGAAAAGACTTGAATGTGTTCGTCACCACAAAAATGTAAACGAATTCTACTTCTCCAAGAGAGCCCAAGGCCTCACACATCTGCATACCGGACAGACACTCACAAAATTTTATTGGACTGTTCTTCCTCATCCACCCTACAGCACCTTCTGACTTCCATCTGTTTCGCTGAATGGAGGATGCACTTCACTGGAAGCAGTACTTGGATGCTGGGGAACTTACTGATGCAGCTCACGTTGGTTCTGGCCTCGACCAGTAGAACGGTACCATGCGGGCATGCATGTCCTCTCAGTTAGGTGGTGTAAAGCCGTCCGACTGAATGAAGATTATGTGGAAAAATAGGGTTTTGTAGCCAAAAGGGTGGAGAATAATAGGGCGCATTGGAATAAAAACAACCTTTTTTTAGAAAAAAATGTTTTGCATTAATTACTGAACGCCCCTCGTACTTATATCCTACCTCTGGAGAATGAGAATAAGATAAGAGAGATTTGAACACGTACAGAAGAACATAAGGGCAAACATTTGTCCCTCACTCAATACATAAATGGAATAAGACAGAGAACTGCGCTGTGCTATGAGGTGTGGAGACGATAAACAGATACAGAAACAGGCGTATCTGACATCTTACGACTACAAGGATGGAAATGTCTCTCCAAATGAACCTACCAAAATCAATTTATTTTTATGTAGACAGTAATGCTTCCGCTTTATTGCCACAAGTTATATTAGCAGTTAGCCTTCTCGTATTTGGTACATCAATGTTGCAACAAATACTGACATTTGCAACAGTCTATAAAACACAGAGAATCCAAGGTATTCTATAGCACGAACCATTCTTCCTAACCTCTAGAGTGCTTGTTGGGGGTCTTCTGTTCTCGTCTTTATTTATATTACCAGTATTTGACATAAATACTAGGGAGCGTGGTTTGCTAAGTTTTAGGCATTTTTCTGGTCCAAAGGGAATAAGTTTGCCACTATGTCACTTTAAGGGAAGTACATGAGGTCAATAAAATATAGCTCCTTGGAGGAGAAACAATACTTATTTTCCCCCTCTTTGCAAAGTAGCAGTTAAATTTAAAACCAATTCAGAAACTGTAATGCGATTGAAACTTCCTGGCAGATTAAAACTGTGTGCCGCACCAAGACTCGAGCTCGGGACGTTGCCTTTCGCGGGCGAAAGGCAAAGTCTCGGTTCGGCATACAGTTTTAATCTGCCAGGAAGTTTCATATCAGCGCACACTCCGCTCCAGAACAAAAATCTCATTCTGGCAACATCCCTTAGGCTGTGGCTAAGCCATGTCTCTGCAATATCCTTTCTTTCAAGAGTGCTAGTCCTGCAAGGTTCTCAGGAGAGCTTCTGTTAAGTTAGGAAGGTAGGGGACGAGGTACTGGCAGAAGTAAAGCTGTGAGGACAGGGCGTGAGTCGTGCTTGGGTAGCTCAGATGGCAGATGGCTCTCAGCCGCGGCAGCGTGCGGATGGCCCCGCGCGCCGGCCAGTGCTCCGCTGCCGGCGTTGTTTACTTCCGGGTCGTAGCTTTAAGGCTTGTGTCCGTCCACCGTGAACAACATGTCGAGCGCCTACCGCCGTGCGACCCTTAAAGTTTCTTTCCCAGCAGAACATGCGCGACAACGAGCACATGAAGTTGAAACGTTCCTACGTGAAGAAGTTCGTTGAGATCCTAACCACCTTCTCGGAATCCATTTTTCGATCACGAGTAGTGTCGTTTATATTAAAATGACGAACACCGAGGTGTGTGAAGATGTTATTCGCCGACATTCCAATGGACTTCAGTTCAAATACTCCGATGGTCACGTCGGAGCTGTAACGCTTGAAGTCGCATAGTACTGTCAACGTACGATTAGGGTATTTGAACTACCTTTTGAAGTGCCGAAGGACGAAGTTGTCTCTGCGTTACAACCATACGGTTACGTCTTGGGTTACGTAGAGGAAAAACGGCAAACCTTCGCAGCCTACCGTTTCCTTAATGGTGTGCGTCAGGTCAAAATTGAACTGAAAAAAAAACATATACCATCATACCTGATAATTGGTGGGGTGCGAGCCATTGTCATGTACGACGGCCAAACCCGAACATGTGCGGGTTGTGGACAAGAAGGCCACGTCAGATCCGCCTGCATGCGACGCCGCCTGATTCAGACGCCGGTCGGCGAGGAAGCGTCCCCAGCGGTGAACACTCAGATCCCTGTCACATATGCCAAGGTTGCCCAGGAAGGTAGCACCTCTACACAGGGTCTTCATGCTCCGTTGACTTCGTTTGATCAGGTAGATGCTACCGGTACTGAGATTCCTTCTGAGGTGCCACAGACGCCAGATCCTGACCTGCCGAATCTTCGCAGTACGGTGACTGAAAATGCTGCTGAGTTGGACGTTGATCCGGGAGTGGTACCTACTTCTGCTTTCCTTCAGACTGGTCCGGAGTCAAGACGAAAGCCACCCGCAGTCGAACTCTGAACGACATGTTCGAAAACAAGGATCGCCACGAAAGAAAAAGAAACGTAGCCGTACACCCCCTGATGAATCCATTCTACGGATGGATAGCAGGGATCCAGACCCGAAGATGGACGATAAACCGCTCTTTCATGACCAAAAGACTGAAGTGAACGACCCGCCACAGGCGACCACTAGCAACGAACACCCCTCCTTTCTAGCGCCGTCCCCCCCCACAGGTCGACGTTGAAGAGAGCCTATCCACTGAGCCGAAAACTACGTCTCCTCTCCACGTGGATGATGTGCACAGCCGATGCCCTACCGCAGTATCAGTCTCCTGGGTGGACGACGTGGAGATCGAAGGGACTGGGGTGGACGGTGCTGATGATGGGGCGCCCCCATCGGTTGCGTCCGCGCCGGCAAACTCTCCACAATAGCAGTTTCTTCAGCGGACCGGCAACATCGACGACCTCTCGCTCCTGCAGAAGGAGCCCCACCTGTGCCTGTGGGACTCCATCGTGTCGCAACGATTAACCTCGCGACCATTCGTGCGCCCCACAAACTAGCGCTGCTCCGCGATATGATTTATGATGCGGACATAGATATTGCACTTTCTCAGGCAGTGCATGCCGCCGATTTTTCAACACCACATGGCTTCACAGCGCATCTTTCTCCCGCTTCGGACACCGGTAGTGCTGTTGCCATCATCTTACGAGAAGGTCTTCCTGCCGAAGATGTCCTATACCTCCCCAACGGCAGAGGTATGGCCCTTACTCTCTTTGGTGTACGCATCGTCAACATTAATGCGCCGTCGGTCTCCAGCTACCGTCGTCAACGAAATGCCTTCTTCGCGAATGAAGTTACATCCCTTACATGGGACCACACGATGACTGGTCATGGGTGAAGACTTCAACTGCACCCAGCGACCTCAGGATCAATTGCCGCGTCACTCACCATGCGCAGCTCTGGAAACAGTCGTCACGCGACTACAATTTGTCGACACGTGGAGACATGTTCACGGTGATCTTTTGGGCTTTACGTACTACACTGCGCACTCCCCTAGCCGACTGGATTGCATCTATATCTCGCGATCCCTAATTCAACACACTCGACAGTCTGCAATCTGGCCTGTTGCTTTCTCAGATAATGAGGCTTACTTCTGTGATGTTGTTCTCACAAGACAGGCAGTATGGCACGCACGTAGTTTATGGAAACTGAACACGGCACTTCTTAATTCACCTGACTGTCGACTTCTAGTAGAAGACACTTGGATCACATGTAATAGACGCCATCCCACGTATCCGTCTACGATATTCTGGTGGATCCAGTTTGCAAAACCTGCTCTTTAAAAAACTTTGATCCGGTATGGTAAAGATGTTGTCGCCTGGAGGAAGAGCGCTATGGACTTTTACTACAGGATCCTACGAGAATGCTCCACGATGCCAGCCTCCCCTGAGTGCCATACAAGGATGAACCATGCTAAGACCCAAATCTCCAATCTCATGCGAAGGCATTGGGAAGGAGCGATAGTACAATCTCGTACTGCTGTTCGCATGCCTCATAAACATCCGTCGATGTACCATATCATCCATCCAAGAACGCCAAAATCGACGCCAAAAATTGATCCACGTCCTAACAGACCAAGAAGGGCGTCGCTACGGAACCCAGTCTGCAATAGGGAATGTGCTTCACGCCCAGTAACAGCATCTCTACGCCACAATTCCACATTCCCCAGTGTTGATCGAGGAAGTGTCACAGCTCAACTTCGGTGGTATCCCAGGAGATCCGGCGATTGACTTGATGTCAGAGGTGACTGACGATGAAGTCCGCTATGCGAACCGAGCAGGAACCATCAATCGCTCCCCAGGACCCGACGGTCTTCCCTCGAATTTTATCACACCTTCCGTGATTTGTTAGAGTCCACCTTCACCTCCATCTGTCGGGAACTGATGTCTCCGGAAGTACCTGTGCCGGACGCTTTCATGGAAGGAATTATTATTCCTGTACATAAACGCATGGTGGCAAAAATATCAGTGATTATCGGCCCATCACCCTCCTTAACACTGATATGAAAATCTTCACTCGCCTTTTGGCGGCACGACTTAAAAACGTTGCCCGATATGTTGTGTCGCCAGACCAAGCATCATTTGGAGGGGATAATAATATCCGCACGGCTTTATCCACTACAGAGATATAATCGCCGATACCCAGGCACTTGCGTCTTTGGGCTTTAGAGCTTTTGAAAGGGTTGACCTTTCATTCCTTACGGCCGTTCTCCACCATATGGGTTTTCCAGTCGCCGTTATCACGGTAGTGATGCGCCTTCTGTGGGGTGCCTCATCCATGATTACGTACAATGGCAGACTCACTCCTCCGATAACAATAGGTCGATACGTACGTCAAGGTTGCCCTCTATCAGCGATTTTGTACGCCTTTTCCTCGGAATCCTTACTATATGGACTAAGACAACGTTTTGTATGGTTGTCCATAGATCGCTACCGATTCTGTTGCACAGTCTATGCTGACGATGTAGTCATCTGTTTACGTAATGCCGACGATGTTCGAGCTGTTTTGACGTGGGTAGCGACTTATGGTGAGGCGTCGGGTAGCTCTTTAAACGTACGTAAGTCACAAGTTATGTTCATTGGCACGGGACTTCCCGTGGAGTGCGATACACCTCTCACCATCGTTGATACCATTAGTTGTTTGGGAATAGATTTTTCATCTGATCTCCGGCGTTCAGCCACCATCAACTGCCGACGCCTCCTTTTCATGATCGGAGCAGGTCGTATGGACCATCGCCTTCGATCCCCAGACATTCTCAAACGAGCTCGATATGTCTATATATATATCGCATCCCAAGTTCCCCATGTAGCACAAGTTCTCCCTTTTCCGCTTACTGTGGCACGTCGCATGTTGGCAGCGATGGCATCTTTCGTCAGCTCTGGGCTATTGTTCAAAGTTAACTATGCAACCCTTACTCTTCCCCGTGAACGAGGTGGGATAGGCCTGTTTCACGTGCCGGATAGAGTTCGCGCCCTATTTGTCAGCTCCCAGATGACTGTATGGACACGTGGCCCAACGAGCCTCACTGGTCTCCTCCTGTCGGCATGTACGCCGGTCCCACTGTCGGCCCCAGTGATGATCTCGGATGTTCCAGACCAGTTCCATTATATAAGATACTTCTTTCTTGAACCCAATTATCTACGCCTCGCCTTACCAAGACAGATTTTTCTCAAGACAAAGTCAGTATACAATGTCCTCCACTTAGGTCGTCCACCTAACCCGATTGAACAACAGTTCCCCCAGGTTGACTGGCGTCATGTATGTCGCGCGGTGTTCGCCTGTTACCTTGACACGAATGTTCAATCTGTCTTGTACCTAACTGTCAATGGTAAGAAAATTAACCAATCTCGCCTTCATCGTATCCACCTCGCCCAATCACCTCTATGTTCCACGTATGGAGTTCCAGACAATGACGAACATCGGTTTGTTTGCGGACCGGCGGCGGAGGTTTGGCAATTGATTCATCGTATTGTCGCTTTTCTAACGCGGGGCATTCCGGATCGAATTACTCCCCTTTCATTATTATTTCCGGAACGTGACTATTTTCCTCGGACAATGACCAATGCTGTGAATTGGATTCGCGGACATGCCATTCACTACCTATTTGGATAAACTGTAGACTCTGTACTCGATTTTTGGACATACCTCAATGACCGTCAGTATGTCGTTGTCCGTCACCCAAATTACCGAAAATTTTTCTCGAACTTCCTTGGGAGTGCTTTCCACGACCCGCCTCGCAGCTGGAATGTGTTAAGCCAAGAGAGAGGAAGGTTTCCTGTTTGAACCAATGAACATTTCTGAACCATTGAACGGAACACATCAATTTCGAGAAGATGTGACTCAACATATTACCAGCGGGGCGCAGAAGGCCTCTGATCAATCACACAACAAAAAGAAACAACAACAAAAATTCAGAAAAAGTAAGATTTTGTGTTGTTTGTAAGGATAGCCCTAACCTTGAATTCCCATAATTCCCATGGTATATAGGCAGCTCACTGGGGTAGGTTTAGTGAGGAGCCAACGCCTGAAGTGGACCAGACTTTTTGTTATACGATGAAAAGTGGCGGTGGCGCTAAGTTTTTTTTCCTAAGAGGCTTTAAACTAAGAGAGAAAAAATACAATAAAGATAATAAAAAGAAAAAACAGAAAATAAAAAAAAAACAAAAAGATGGTAGGACGCTTGCCCGCGAAATGCAAAGTCCCGAGTTCGAGACTCGGTCTGTCACACAGTTTGAATCTGCCAGGAAGTTTCATATCCGCGCACACTCCGCTGCAGAGTTAAAATCTCATTCTGTGATGCGATTGTTTTTCCACTGTTCCGATATGTAAAGGAGCTTTACCTTCCTTGTGAGGGAATAATGTTAGTTTCACCCTATTTCATAAAACTCGTGATTATTAAATTATTACAAAACGACTACACAGTGCGGTGGCTACAAACACAATGAATAAGCTGAGAATGTGATAATGATAACGTAGAGATTAAGTGGTGTTAATGTGAGTCACGCTGTACTATAATTTTTATAATTTTAGGTAACATGGTCACTAATGAAATAAAGGGAACTACCGCGTGAATATGTGCTACAGTTTCACAGACTGATCTACGAACTTTAGTTTCTCCCAGTTCTGAAAGAAGAAAAAATGATACTTCTATAATTATTAATTATTTTAGTTGAATGGTACATTATTTGCCATATGTCATTTGCAATGCTGGCTGCAAAAATTAGGGACAATTACTGATTGATCTTTGAAAGTATTTTGTTGAAGGAAAGAAGTGATGCAAGAGTAAACGTTGGTTGATTAACGATAGTGTTATTGCCTGTTGACAGAATTGATTACCTACTAGGCATGCGTTTTTCAGAATAGGCCGCGACATTATAATTACTATTTCAACCGAAATTATAGACTGATTTGAAATCAATGTAAACAACGTGTAATAAACATTTAGAGTACTTTGTTTAGTTAAAAATGAATTGACATTGAAGTTACGCAATATAACAACGAGAGTACACCTTAGCGCTTTTGAGACTTCTGATTCTGAGAGAAATGTGGCTTATAGTGGATGGTACTATGCTAAGAAAGATTTCTAGGTACTCTAGAATTGTTGCCGGCTTTGTAGATGAAAGACAAGGATAGCTTTCAATTAGTTTACCAAACGAAGGAAATCAGATTTTAGCCTCTTCCGAATAATATCGGGAGAAACCTCTCCTGTACCGTCAGATATTATAATACTGAAAAATTGCGATTTGTTTTATCTCCACGAATATTAACGGTGTTATACTTTCGGAAGTCCGGCAGCGCTGATAATTTAGCTTCATTACATATGTTTCTTTGCAATTTCCAAATCGAATGGAAAGAAGAGGAGATTTTGCACTCTCGCCTACAACTAAGGCATTAGGGACGGATCTAAGTCTCAACTGGAGAAGGATGGTGGAATAATTCAGCCATTACCTTTCTGACACAAGGTCAATACACCTAAAGAGCAGATAAAAGATGGTAGCCTCAAGAGGATTTGAAAACCACACCTTTCTAACGATAATTCGGTGCCTCAACCTCTGTACCAAATCGAAAACTGAATACCAGAGTCATAAGTCCCACAGATGTATTTAAAGCATCCATGACAGATGTTTCCGGTAACGAAGCTATTTGCGCCCCACAATGTCATTTCACACGTGCTGTTCACTTGTGCGATGACTACACGTCGTGTTATATCCTGATGGAATAAAAACGTATGCTGTTCCAGGACTGAAATCACAAAATTAGCTCTCACCGAGAGAGCAGTTATCAAAGGAATTGTCGATGCACTTTCCACGCCCCACATCGTGCCTCCCCTTTGTCAGTATCTCTTTCTTACCATCTTCTCAGAAGTCGCCCTGTGTACCTAGGTGTTATGGATAAGTGGTTTACTTCAGCCAAGCGTTTGCTTCCAGAACGAGTTATTCACTTTGCGGCCGGGTAAACATACTTCTAAAACTGTCCGACAGATCAAAATAAACTCCTACACTGTTGCTCTAGTATCCGCAGTGTCATCTCTCGCTGGAGCGCTGGTCCAATAAAACATTTGAAAAGAAGGTAGGAGAAAGATGTTGAGCGCATGGAAGCTATGAGGAAGAGCTAGAGTTCTGCGTGAATAAGTCAGTAAAAATACTGACCACCAAGACTGAGGTTTCTGTCTCGAGTCCAGTCCTGCCACACAGGCCCTCAGATTTTATAACAGCACGCACACTTCATGAACACATGCAAACGCAAGCTCAATAACTATACAAGAAGTTAAAGTAAATGTCTGTACAATATCGTCCACCTCATTCATGTGTACGTGTGCGTGTTTGTATGTGTGTGTGTGTGTGTGTGTGTGTGTGTGTTTGGAGTTTAGTGGCGCTCAATGTTCGAGTTGTCTGCGCCCTCTCTTTCGTTGCCCTCAAGTGGAATACCAAACGACAAACACTTAAGAAGGACCGGAATAGTTTATAAACGTTTACAATCCTTGTTTCCAAAATACTTCGTAGTAAATACACAGACCGACATCGCTTATGATTAGGTAGGAGCCACTTCGGATTCGTAACGCTCAGCGTGCTACATACGCATTGTGTCGCGATTTTTTAATGTCGGACGTACGCAAGGGCACTAATAACGCAATTGTTAGGCCCATCAGAGTACTTATTTTCCGAGAACATTCGGTACATTTGTCAGTTCATTTAGTCATTCTATGATACGCGATGAAATTGTCCCTTTCTTTCCTTCAGATAAGACTTTCATTCTTATCTCTACCGTCAAGTGAAAGAAATGATGTTGAAATTAAAGACAAGAGATGAAAATAATTATTTTACAACGACACAGTAAGACTTTTAGGCTGGCAACTGCATTCATTAAGACTGTAACTGTAAATTAATATACATTCATCAGCGCACACTTTGCTGCAGATGTCAATGGTAAATATAAATTGCACAAGAACGACGATCCCTGTCGGCTATAAATAAATGATGATGCACTCAAATAAGAACTCCTTAGAGAGATCGTAAATTGAAGAATTTCATCGAATGATGTTACCCCCCAACACTCAGAATCAACTTCTGAAAAGAAAAAGAAATTCTAGCTGAGTAGTAAATCTATGAAGCCTTACTATAAGTAAATGCGGGTCGGTTTAACTGAATTTTTTATGTGAAATATAGTTTTACGCCCATAAATCACCGTACACAACTACAAAACTTAGTAACATGTCGAATGCTAAAAGTAAATGTTTCGGACAGACAGAGGCTTTCATAAGATTATCACTGCACTCATCGCTGGCGAACTTACTAATAAGCTTTTGAATGAAATCGTCTTGCTATTGTCTTTTACTGTATAATAATTACTGACAAAAACCTCATTCAAAAAGAAATTCGACCCATATCAATTAAAACTTTGAAATTTATTACGGCTGCGGAGACGATTAACCAAACCTCAAATCTATAAGAAGTTCAACCAGATCTCGTGGACAACAAGGAAACACGTAACATAGGCTGAAGAACAGCCCAGGAATAGAACTCTGAGGGTATTTGTCATGGAACCTGACATCAAAGCAACACCAAGTCAGAGGAAGTGAAGGAGAGTAAATGTTTAGTTCTCGGTGGTCTACGAAAAAGCAGACCTGACGCTATAAATTCAGATGAAACTGGCGCTCAACCGGCTTGATGAGTGAGCTAAAAGTTCGAAGGTGTATCTGGTATGCGATGTACAGTTAATGAAGCAGTTTTTTTTGGTAAGTAGAGGACTAGGCAGATAGTTCATACATTTAGCTCTCGTCCGTTGTGTACACCCCATTTTAGTACACCTGCAAATGCTGCACTTAAGTTACACTCAAGGTACAATTGAATTCTCACTACATTTTCTTTGAAGAGTATGAAAAAACGGCAGATGGCTACCATACTTCTCTATTTCTCACGCTGAAAAATGAAGCATATTTATTTTCAGTAATTTTTAAGAAATATACCATATAGACTGAATAAGGTTAATCTATCACTTGTATCATACGGTTTCCGTGCTTACTCTTTCTCTGTGATTTACGGTTCCGTCACAGGGAGGCGATGCAGAGGATCATCAAATGGTCACTTTCCTCCTTCTCACAGTTCCATAAAAGTTTGAACTAGGGTTTAGTTGGACACATCACATCCCACGACCATTTTCTGTATCAACCCATGCTACATAATCTTCCCTGGCTTGTGTAGGAACGGTCCTCGCTCCTGATTAGCAATATTTTCCTTGTTATTAACTAGGATCTTTGAAGTAGTTATGAGCTAGTACCTAGGAATGTGAAAGGTTTTTTAACATATATATGGTGCCAAATGATATGGTAGTCACATTGCTACCCGGTACAACTGGAACTCTTTCTTACTAGATTATTCTCAACGCTAAAATCTCTTAGTAAATAAAGCCGCAGCTCTCCTGCTATTCTCCTTTTCGCATTTCAGACCTCTCATTTTGCTGACCCGTTTAAGATTTTATGTGATCAAATTACCTATTTCTCATTTCTGGTTGCCAGGTCCACAATATGAAGAAACACATATCACACTAGTAAGTTATGCATGAGAACGGAAGGCATATTAAGGTTTAAGTCATTCTTACTGTTCAACTACGTGAAAACTGCGAGTGAAAGAGGGGTATGTACGGTAGTCAGTCAGATATTAGGCAGTTAGTCATATCTCCATAGTATATATTCACGATCAACATTACGATGTGGAACGTATTGTAAGCTTTCAATAAAAATTTTGTCTCCTTGTCAGAAAACTGTATACACTGAATTAAAAAACTTTCTCCTCATGAAACATTTACTTCATTTGATGTATTCAGTTGCTGAGCGAAACTAACTGTTAGTTGGCCCTATGTTTCGGATGTGAACAGCGTCGTGAAACTTCATAAGTGCCAAATTTGAATTAAAGAAAATGAATCCAACTAAAGCAAAAAGAAACTAAGTGTGTGCTCAATGAATACTGTATAACTAAAACTCAGTACCTAAGTAATTATGGACATTGCGTGATACGAATTGCAATTTCTGACTTGGAGTATATTCACAAATAAATTACTGCTCTACTCGGAGGAAGATAACTGTTTGTAATTACCACCAGAAGTCACTGAAAATTAATCTCCTTGCTAGAACGACACCTGACTACACGCTGTTTGTTCAAGAGTGCAGGGTGAGATCTGACGCGAAATGAAAGTGCTTATCTCTTGCCGAACGTGCTGTTTATGAATCTGGAGTACTGGCGATCTCGAACGCAGATGCAGCATCTAAAGATAAGCGATCTATTATAAATTTGTATGTCAGAAACAATCTGTGACTTCGTGTGACATTAAATGCAATGCACACACTCCATAATAATGTACTCCAGTTTCCGACAGATTCACAAATAACACATCTCTTTCTCTTGAAAACTCCTCTGCTAGCTTCTACACCTCATATAACGATGTCCCAGCGTTGCATAGCAGACCGACTACAAGATCATCCAAAGATAAAACTAAACACAAAGATCTTGCGCAATACTCATTCAGTACGCTCATACGTCTATGTCCTAGTACAGTTAAGGTGAATTATTTACAATAGCAGCAATCATATCGGAACATTACAGTGTCCTCTGCATCAATATGGAAACCATTTATTTTAAAATTAAAAAGCATACAGGTTGTTCATTTTAGCTGAAGACATTAAAATATCTTGAAAACTTCACATCGGATCAAAAATAATTACTGTAATTTTCCAGTTTTTTTGTCTCGGAGAGGGATATCCGACAATATCACTTTCGACCTGCCCACCCTTTGCGTGGGTGGCGTGAAGCAACTTTGAAATCCTTAACCCCCGTTTTTTATTGCAGATTACGATTGTACAGCAAATTCTCACACATTTTGTCCGAAAAATTTTCTTCGTTTGGTCACATATGGCACTGTAATCCGAGGAATAGAAATGGCTACAAAGTCATAATTTACGACAAGCTAAGCAATGACCCTTGAATATCCAAAGTCACGTGGGATCCCACATCCATGCTACGAGAGGAGGACAGGTCAGTGTTTCATAACTTCTAATTGGAAACCCCAGTCGCAACGTCGTGTTCCTCCGAAATATAAAACAGTGACACAGCTTGCCACTACGGCTAACACTACTCCACTTTTCCAGTTAGAGTGAGTGTTCAAATATAGTAGTACCAACGTCAATGCACTCAATGACTTGTGAAGCGCTTTACAAACGACCGTTCACAGGACATAAGCATATCTGCGGGAATGTCAGCAGAGGCATTTCTGATGCTGTTGACCATGTCGTCACGGCTTGTTGGCACTTTCTGATACACCGTGTCTTTTAAATATCCCTACAGAAACACGGTCTAATACCTCCAATGCTTCAATTGCTTAATGCGTTTGGGCAACCATCATGCTGAAACAACATACGTTATCGAAAGCCCAGGGCAACGTCCTGCAGCAGTATCGATAGTTCCTGTTCCAAAAGCGTTCGATATTTGCGTCCATTCAACGTGCCATCGATAAAATACGGACCAATGAGTTTCATCCTCATGACGCCACTCCGTACATTAACCGATCAAGGACGGGAATTGTCTACAGTCCACTAACACATGTTATGCCGGGTAACGCTACCACGGTTTGTGTGTGTAGACTCAGCGGGAAATAGTATCTCGGCAAAGAACGTGGGCGTCTTTTGCGTTTGTTGATGTTCCCCTTTCACAAAACACTCCCGGGTTATGGAAATCGACGCCATGAAGTTCTTGAGATAGCGACACTTAGCATGAGTGATATTTGTAACGATGCAGTATTGTGACGTAATACCTGCGGACATACTAGAATCACACTGTAGTTGCCAGGTGCTTGTGCGTGCGTTGTGGTGCATTGCCGCAAGTACATCTATTTCATTACCATCTCCTGTAACACGTTTCCTTTGGCCGGTCTGTTCGCTGCCATCAGAAATAAACGACTTCACAAACTTGTAAAAGCCTTCTCTAGAAAGTTCTTGCTACGGCCGCAGGTTCGAATCCTGCCTCGGGCATGGATGTGTGTGATGTCCATTGGTTAGTTAGGTTTAAGTAGTTTTAAGTTCTATGGGACTGATGACCTCAGGTGTTAAGTCTCATAGTGCTCAGAGCCATTTGAACCATTTTAAAATGCTCGGCATACAAGGCAGCAGCAGCCTCAACATTTCTCCTACATTCTCCGTAAATCAGGATCATTTCAATTTTTTCCTCTGTGGTTGCAACATTCGTCGTCGACTTTCAAATCAGTTCTCCGAATGATAGGTAGGTGTGCAGGGAATGAACACTGCGCAAGTATTGCAATGTGTAGAGGCGCTATCTGTTGTACGTCACGGTGTAATGGCTGCTGCGACACGTCGTAGTTCGCTACACGGCATCGGTTTTCCAATTAGAAGTTATGAAATACTGGCCTATCCTCCCCTTACAACAAGGATGTGGGATCCCACGTGAATTTTGGATATTCAAGGGCCATTGCGTAGCGTGTCGTAAATTATGATTTTGTAGCCCTTTCTATTCCTCCGATTACAGCGCCATCTGTGGCGAAACGAAGAAAATACTTCAGGCCAAATGTGTGTAAATTTGCCGTAGAATCTTAATCTGCAATAAAAAATGGGGGCTAAAGATTTCCACTTTCGGGGTGGGCGGGTCGAAAGTGGTATCGTCGGATGTACCCCTTCAAGACAAACGAATTGGAATTAAATCTGTTTTTGATCCGATGTGTAGTTTTCGAGATTTTTCAATGTTTTCAGTTAAAATTAACACTCTGTCTAAGCTTCCACAAGCTGGTCATTCATAGACCTTTATTCTGTATAAACAACAAATTACCTCTCTTTAAAAATCTTTGTATAGTGTAGAAGGAGCTGTTAAGAAGGAAGATGTTTAATCTCATTTGAAAATGATTGTATTTTCTGTAGAGCACTCTAATTCTATGGACAGATTGACACATAATGAGATATCCATGAATTTTACCTCCTACTGTGCCAAATCTGGATTCATTAAAGGGTTATTTAATCATTTTTCTTTCTACGGCTGTTCTTGGAGATATCTCTGTTACTTTCAAATTCAGGTGGGCTGTTGGAAACAAATTTCTTAAGACAGTTATTCTGATTAATATTCCTAGCTGCTTGAAGATTAAAGATACCCCTGGAAGGTGTGCATGAGTTAGCCAACATATAACTTTAATTAAAGTTTTCGTGTAATGAATACTTATTACTGATGAGAAGTGCTACTCCACAATGTTATTCCGTAATACATCAGTGAATGAAAGCATGCAAAATATGTTAATTTCCTTACTTCAATAATACCAAAGTTAGCAATAATTCTTTTGCCAAAATTAGTCAAATATAAGCGTCCTAGCAGCTCTGGTGTATAATTTTTCCAGTTTGTGTATTCATCTGTATCCACAGCAAAGACTTAGCTCTTTTCTCTTTTTTATTATTTATTAATTTTATAGTACATTTATAGGTGGTGTGGTATTTTTGAGTTGAAAAGGCTGTATGGGCCCCTTTTTTTTACTTCTTTTCTTTTTTTTTTGTTCTTTCCTTAAAATTTACAGCTAGTTCACTTGTGCAAAACCAGTCAATAGCATTCACAAAAAGTCACTATTCTCTGTTGATGTTTCTTTTATCGAATTCACAACAGTGTTTTTAACGTGTGCAAACAGTACTAATCCTGCATCCCGCTTCACAGAAAATGTTACACTCGAACTGAAGGAAAGAACAGTAACAGACCAATGATCAAAACCTGTGGGACTCCAATTATAATTTTTTTCCTATGCAGATAGCGTGGCATCATTCTTTGTACAACTCGAAGAGCCCTATGCAAATTCCAGCGCTTTTTTTTTTAAACCTACATATTCTTTAACAACTTAATTTGTTTAATAGAGTACGGTGACTCATTCTATCAAATGTAATCTATAAGCTGTAAAACATGGCAACATTTAAAGATTTTATTATATGCTCAGTATGTTCATAAACAGCTCTTACAGTAAAGTCGCCCTTTTGAAATCCAAAGTTTGACTGGTAAGCATCCCACTAGCACTCATCTGGATGACATATGTATAGTTCATTGCCTTCTCAAAAACTTATGATGTGACATTGGACGGTAATCGTCGACATCTACAAATTCACTGTTGCTATAGAGGGGATAAAAACAATAGTACATTTAAATTTGTTCATTATCTGTTTTGAACTATGGGTAAGTAAATTTTGGTTTCATTTAACTGCATTATCTGTCGGTTTTGACAAGGACTGCATAACCTTGTTTTTTATTTTATACAATTTCTCTTTATATCCTTCAGTACTTTGTACGATATGGAAGTATTGTTGGATCATAACTTTTTGTGTATTTTGTACATGTCTCATTTAGTTGTAAAGACATTCTCATAGTTCTAGTGATCCAAAGTTTCCTTAATGATTTCGTAGTATTTATTTAATGAAATTACTTAAAAATGGATATGGCGTCATTGTGAAATACATTGAATTTAGAGCTAGAATTACGCTAGTTGTAAATTCACCCCAATCAACGTTTTCTAAATTTTCATTAAAATTTTCATTTTCTCCTTGATCAGTGTCTGCTGTCTTTAACTGATTGGTGAACAGTGCATCGAATTCTGACTGTCCGTTAACCTAACGATAGGTATGCGTTTCTTTAACTTCTGCTTGCTATATGAATGAGTTATACAAAGTATACTATCTTGAACGAATTGAGACAGGATGTTTGTGTCAGTTACTAAATTATTAACTTCTTTCATAAATGTGTTTCTGACATATCAAACTGAGCTAAAGTTGAAGTATCACCTGACACCAAAAAAAAATAGTCATTAGCCTTTGTGTGCTAGGGGAACTCCTTATACTTTCTGCTAATAAATTTGCGAACTCCTTACCAGTCTGATGTAAACCATGGGAAGTATGTCCCTATCTACCTATTAAACTTCTGGAACAGCACCAATATGAGATTTTGCATCTGTCTGAAAGAGCAGGATTAACCTAGGGAAGATGAGTCCCCAGAACATACAGGAAATCCAAATTTCTGTGGACCGTACCTGCTCCTGTTTTGTCCAAGTCATTCCTAATACTGTCTTTTACCTTCTCAGTCGAGGTGTTTCCAGTTCCTACAACTATCATCATCTGAACTTCTTTGGCAAAATACAAATTTGCTATATATTTTCTGTTACTTGTTTACGACTAACACTTGAGTTCACCAAACTTGTGACTCCCAACCCCGCCCCCCCCCCCCCCCCAAACCATCACGATTGCTACTTGCAGCAAACTCTTCTAGACTGCAGGGACCAAATCGACATGTGTTCTCCTCGTTGTGGGGAAGCTGGATAACACATTGTAAATCATTACAAGAATTGTAGGCAAAGCAAGAAGACAGATCACATAATTATTCTTGAATATTATCTTTCACCCTGATTAAGGAACACTGACCGTTAAGGCTCATAGATGAGCAGAGCGCTTGGTAAGGTTAATGTTTAGCAAGCTCGAGAGCGTCAAGTACACCGCAACGCTAC
Source organism: Schistocerca serialis cubense (assembly GCF_023864345.2). Taxonomy (NCBI): domain Eukaryota; kingdom Metazoa; phylum Arthropoda; class Insecta; order Orthoptera; family Acrididae; genus Schistocerca; species Schistocerca serialis. The sequence goes on along the minus strand of NC_064641.1, from coordinate 337,899,392 downwards.
TGGCGGCTCAGTAAAAATTCATAGACGTGAGTCTTTGCCTGGCGGGATCAATTAATTGCTACCTAAAACCAGGAGGTCAGTAGTCGACCTTAAATTTGTTTGCTGCCCATCTGAACAAGTGGGGTTCTGTCATACACTATTGCTTTAAGCCCTTATGCAAGCAAGTATCATGAAACATTTTAATCTGGTATAGACTTACCGGATAATTACAAAGGCAAATTCATTACTGGACTGGAAATGTTAAGGGAAAACATTAAGAATATGATCCAGTAGGATAACAACGTGGATTGCAACCAAAGGATTAATCTTGGCTATTCGTTTATGCAAATCACGCACAAATGTAATGCGTGTGTTTTCATCAACGGATGATATTGAAATGAAGAGAGGAACAAGAAATCAAAATAACTAATTTGCAGGGCAAGCAGCATATCCATAGGTAGTACTGAATGTAAAATAGAGGCAAAGAGAGCTACAGCAAATCATTCATTTTGAATCAAAATCGTAAAGTTCAACAAGTGCACAAAACTCTTTATACAGTAACAAAATTGACTTCGGCTGAAAAGTTCAATCACTGATAGCTCTACGTCTTTTTCCATTTGCACTCAGAGTCCTAAAAAGTCTCAAAATGACACACTTCGAAGTATTACGCAACGAAATATGCTTATGCAGTACACTGCGAAATACTTCTCAGTCCCGAGAAACACTCAAGCCCAAGCTCCTCCATGGCCACATAATCCTTACCAACGTCACGGACCAACAGACACAGACAAAGAGCGCAAAACTTACTCTACCTGCCTCTTTTGTCGCGTGATTCGCTGCTTGACTCAGTGTCGCATCTTACAAATTTACCATGATTCGTAAATATCTTATAACATTTATCCATTTCAGACATCATCATCATCATCATCATCAGTTATCTGCTATATTAGCAGGTCCTTTGCCTCTCCATTTCCTGCGATCCATTGCTTCCTTCTTAAGGCTGCTGTATGTTGTACCGTCCATCATGTCATCCAGTATCTGGAATCTCTTACTTCCTCGCTTCCTTTTCCCTTCTACATAACCTTCTAAAACTGTTTTTATCAGTCCGTCATTCTTTCTTAATATATGCCCAATCCAATTTCTTTTTCTTCTTTTTATTACATCTAGTAAATGTCTTTTCTCTCCCACTCTTATCAGTACCTCTTCATTTTTTACTCTGTCCATCCAACTTATTCTTTCCATCTTCCGTCATGTCCAGATCTCAAAAGCCTCCAGCCTTTCTCTGTCTTTTTTCCTCATAGTCCATGTTTCAACGCCATATAGAAGAACACTCCATACAAGACATTTTATGAGTCTCTTTCTGAGTTCTCTGTCCAGACCGCTGCAGAAGATTCTCCTTTTCTTATAAAACGCCTCTTTTGCCATTGCTATCCTTGTTTTAATTTCTGTGGTGCACTTCCAGTCGGTGTCTATCCTGCTTCCAAGATACTTAAAATTTTGCACCTGTTCTAGTGTTTCTCCATTTCAGTGTTCTAGTGTTTCTCCATTTCAGACATATCTGAAATATACTTTTGCATGATTGACCGTCTGGTACGACATTTTTCTGTCTTGTATGTAGCTACATAGTCGGCCGGAGTGGCCGAGCGGTTAAAGGCGCTACAGTCTAGAACCGCACGACCGCTACGGTCGCAGGTTCGAATCCTGCCTCGGGCGTGTATGTGAGTGATGTCCTTAGGTTAGTTAGGTTTAAGTAGTTCTAAGATCTAGGGGACTTATGACCACAGCAGTTGAGTCCCATAGTGCTCAGAGTCATTTTGTAGCTACATAACTGGCTTTATTTAAATCCTGTGCAATGGAACTGCGGGAACCTAGTTGAGCTAACGACTTCATTCACCTTGGCGCTGCAGTTGTACGTTATTCAAGACACTACTTCACAAACATTATGTTACTAAAATTATTATTAAATAACGTGTGGGTACTGCAATATTAGGACATATCGCTCATGCTGGCAATGATCATTAGTGAACAGGTTAAACAGCCTTTGTTTTGGCATTATCCATGAATTACTCAACACATTGTTTTTAACAATTTGTGTTTCATGTGGTCATACCCTAGCTGGCATCAAGGCTTACCCAAATGTGTGTCCCAAGCTTGTACTGCATACCTGTAACATTTGTTTTTGATTTTGTAAAACGATTTTTAATATAAATGCAACTGAGCTTGTTAACAATGACATTACAAACAAAGTAATAGTTTTAATAAGCTCGTTTCGTCGGGAGTTCGTCTCTGTCTTTAGACTTTAGTAGTTTTACTGCTTTCAGTGAATATTGTAAGTTTCACTTTTAACATAGTCGGTTTCCGGGCATGTTGCTTTACTTCCTTAAGCATCCGCCGATACCTCTCCCACTAGAGACCTCTAGGCGCAAGGCCCAACCGAGTGGTCCACACGCGGCTTCGATGTGCGAGACAGAGTACGAATAACTTCGTATATATTGACGGAAGTTACCAAAGATACGCGATACAACAAGTGAGCTGATTGAGCACTTGCCCACGGCCACGCAGATGTCATGCGCTTCCTCTCAAGACAAGCGGATGCCACACAAACACACACACACACAGAGAATTTGCAGTATGCGCATGTGCGACGGCTTTCCTTATCACTAGGGTTGGCAAAATTCCAATGACGAATGACGAACAATGAAAACGGACTAATGTTATTATTATTCGATATTCGTGAATAACAAATAAAAACATTTATTCGAACCATTTTTCAATTGCACGAAAAAAGCATTTATTCATCATCTGTCAGTAAAAAGTGTTACGAATAACAGATGAATTCGAAGTACAGTTGCCTTTATTGCACCAATTCTTTCTTCTTGATTAAACAAACGTACTTTTTCTTGATTATACACTAGTTTCCATAACATCTACGTTTCTCAAAAATCTCATCAGCAAGATTATTTCATTTTTGAAGATCCAAGATTGTAACACACCAAAGAAAATATATTCTACTCATGCAAAGAGGATATTGGTGTAATACATATCCAAAAATCGCCGCTTCTGCAGGATAACGACGTAAGACTTTCATAACACAATCTTCTTGTGAAAAACTTCAGAATTGATGAGTCCTGCTGTAGTTTTCGATAAAAAGCTTCGATGTGGTTCTGCTTAGTTTCTGCTCCCAAGATCACGTTCAAAATAAATTTTGTTCTTGCTTTAAAACATCATATGAAACCCATGACTCGATTACTTCGACATTTCTTTGGCCATTAGAATTAAGTCTCTAATTCGTTGCCGGCGCCCTTTAGGGCACTGCTGCAATGATTGAAGTTGGTGCAGAAGCGGGAAAAAAAGCCTTCCAATCGTTTCTTGTCACTTTCTCATAATAAAGTTGCCATTTACTGCAGTACTATGAACTCTTACATACTCAAACCCAGTGTCTCTTCCGAATTTTTTCAATCTGAGAGCCCTACGTAGCTGCCCAGACCCATGCTGGATCGAAGGCCCATCCAATGTTTTAAAGGATAACTTGCTCAGACTTAATCTTAAGACATTTTAGAATGACACTGGATCAGCAGTAGCACTCCAAACGCGTTTAGGAGACACTGGATCTAAAGTGTGTTTATGTTACTCTTTACCAGCCACTGAGATTTTACTTTGTTCACTCATTATATAGCACTACATACATGAGAGAATTGCATAATTGTGTCAACGAAACAGCAATATAAGATAGTGTTAGCAGTCTTGAAACAGTGGAGGAGGGTGTTGCAGGATATGAATTTTTGTTATTGCTTCTCATCTTTAGAAGCTTACTTGGAACCTTTCCGCATCTGAGCAGAGGGAAGTATTGGCAAGAGGAGAGTCAGCTGAATTTTGCCACGTCTGTAGTGTAACTTCTCATGCCTTCTGTTTAGTGAGCATTTTTATGTTGCATTTGTTACACGGTGATGAAAGTAAAGCTATGCTCCACCTGAAGATTGCTTTGAACACTACACTGCTTTACCAGGCATAGTGTGTGTCTTTACCTTCCTCCCACCTCGGAGCCGATTTACACAGAGATTTAGAGTGGTACCTACAGTTCAACATGTACTCTGAAAGACGGTGCAGCTTGACTTGGATTTTTCTCATTGTTGCAGATGAAACAAGCGATAGGTAACAGGGAAGTCGTAGGACCAAAGGAGATCGTAACCAAACGTTTAGCTATGTGGTCCGTAACGGAGCTACTCTTTTTCAGTCTACTCTATAGCTAGCATCTCTAACTTTACGAATTGGAATAAATTCCCTGACGTTCGTGTGCCAATTGGGATACCAGTTGACATTTCTGTACAAGGTATCATTCAGTTTTTCACGAACTATAAACAGCAGTGAGCCAGGGTAACAAGCACTAGTTGTAGAGGCCGGTACAGGAAGTCAACCTGGAAAATAATGTGCATGTTAAGTTACTCACTGTTTAAATTATAAACAATAAATAACAAGTAATTATTGGTACTTGAAGAGAGTAACAATACATTGACCCGTGAATCTTTCACTAACGAACAGATGTTTTGGTATGATGCACTTTAGGGATAACTATCCAAACAGAAATTAATTCGAATAATGCCCATTTCTGCCTACCAACAAACCTTTCGCTTGCTTCCTCTTTCCAGACAGTGCAGTTAATATCAACAAATTTTTTTGTGCTTTTAGTTTTTGAGTCATCAGTCTTCTGACTGGTTTGGTGCGGCCAGCCACGAAATGCTGCAGGAGCACTTACAACCTGTGTCCTCAATTATTTGGTGGATGTATTCCTGTCTCCGTCTTCCTCTACAGTTTTTATCCTGTACAGCTGCCTCTAGTACCATCGAATATATTCCTTGATGTCTTAACAGAGGTCCTACCGTCTTCTTGTCAGTGTTTTCCGTATATTCCTTTCCTTGCCGATTCTGCGGAGAAACTCCTCATGCCTTACCTTTTAAGCGGTCTTCTGTAACATCACATCTTAAATACTTCGATTCTCTTCTTTTCTGGTTTTCCTACAGTTCATGTTTCACTTCTATACAATGCTGTGCTCCAAACGTACATTCTCAGATATTTCTTCCTCAAATTAAGGTCTATGCCTGATACTAGTAGACTTGTCTTGGCCAGGAATACCCTTTGTGCCACTGCCAGTCTGCTTTTTATGTACCTCTTGTTCCGTCCGTCGTTGGTTATTTTGGTGTCTAGGTAGCAGTGTTCCTTAACTCCATCTACTTCGTGATCATCAGTCTTAATATTACGCTCCTCGCCGTTCTCATTTCTGTTACTTATCATTACTTTCGTCTTTCTTCGGTTGACTCGCCATGTGTAGTGAATCTTATTGTGTGTGTGGTTTGAGGTTTTCGGGCGCTAAACAGCGTGGTCATCAGCGCCCAGTGAGTCTTATTGATTCACTTGCCCGATTCACTCATGAGAGCCTAAAGTACCGCCGGATTGAAGTTTTCTCTTAATGATATATAAAGCTGGCAGTTGTAGTTAGTTGATAATATCTTCAATGTACAACTGTTTCATTTCTGAAAATACGTCTCTCTGTAAATGCGACTTTAGCTGCAGACTGAATGCGAACATTTGTCTCATCAGGTATTCATTCATGCAAATTTAAAGTTTCGCAGCTAAACCAGTAAGCTTCAGTATCATTGAGTGTTGGATTATCATTTTCTGTGGTAGTATTTGGTAAATCTGAGGTGCACAGCATAAACATTCTCCATAACAAACATAAAAAATCGACAGCTAAAAATAAATTCTAATTATCAACACAATCCAACGCAAAACGCTCCCATTAGTCCGCTACGTTGCAACGAAGCTATAAAAGGTGGTCCATTGATAGTGACCGGGCCAAATATCTCACGAAATAAGCATCAAACGAAAAAACTACAAGGAACGAAAGTCGCCTAGCCTGAAGGGGGAAACCAAATGGCGCTATGGTTGGCCCGCTAGATGGCGCTGCCATAGTTCCAACGGATATCAGCTGCGTTTTTTTAAATAGGAACCACCATTTTTATGACATATTCGTGTAGTACGTAAAGAAATATGAATGTTTCAGTTGCAGCACTTTTTGCGCTTTGTGACAGATGGCGCTGTAATAGCCACAAACGTATAAGAACGTGGTATGACGTGACATTCCGCCAGTGCGGACGGTATTTGCTTCCTTATACATTACCCGTGTTAAAATGGACCATTTACCAATTGCGGAAAAGGTCGATATCGTGTTGATGTGTGGCTACTGTGATCAAAATGCCCAACGGGCGTGTGCTATGTATCCTGCTCGGTATCCTGGACGACACCATCCAAGTGTCCGGACCGTTCGCCGGATAGTTACGTCATTTAAGGAAACAGGAAGTGTTGAGCCACATGTGAAACGTCAACCACGACCTGCAACAAATGATGATGCCCAAGTAGGTGTTTTAGCCTCTGTCGCGGCTAATCCGCACATCAGTAGCAGACAAATTGAGCGAGAACCTGGAATCTCAAAAACGTCGGTGTTGATAATGCTATATCAATATCGATTGCACCCGTACCATATGTCTGTGCACCAGGAATTGCATGGCAATGACCTTGAACGACGTGTACAGTTCTGCCACTTGGCACAAGAGAAATTACGGGACGATGACAGATTTTTTGTACGCGTTCTATTTAGTGACGAAGCGTCTTTCATCAACAGCGGTAGCGTAAACCGCATAATATGCACTACTGGGCAACGGAAAATCCACGATGGCTGCGACAAGTGGAACATCAGTGACCTTGGTTGGTTAATGTATGGTGCGGGATTATGGGAGGAATGATAATTGGATCCCATTTTATCGATGGCAGTCTAAATGGTGCAATGTATGCTGATTTCATACGTAATGTTCTACCGATGTTACTACAAGATGTTTCACTGCATGACAGAATGGCGATGTACTTCCAACATGATCGAAGTCGGGCACATAGCGTGGGGTTGAAGCGGTACCGAATAGCATATTTCATGAGAGGTGGATTGGTCGTCGAAGCACTATACCATGGCCCGCATGTTCAGCGGATCTGACGTCCCGGATTTCTTTCTGTGGGGAAAGTTGAAGGATATTTGCTGTCGTGATCCAGCGACGACTCCTGACAACATGCGTCAGCGCATTGTCAATGCATGTGCAAACATTACGGAACGCGAACTACAAGCTGTTGAGAGGAATGTCGTTACACGTATTTCCAAATGCACTGATGTGGTCGGACATCGTTTTGAGCATTTATTGCATTAATGAGGTATTTACAGGTAATCACGCTGTAGCAGCATGCGTTCTCAGAAATGATAAGATTCCAAAGGTAAATGTATCACATTGGAACAACCGAAATAAAATGTTCAAACGTACCTACGTTCTGTATTTTAATTTAAAAAGCCTACCTGTTACCAACTGTTCGTCTAAAATTGTGAGCCAAATGTTTGTGACTATTACAGCGCCATCTATCACAAAGCGAATGAAGTGGTCCAACTAAAACATTGATATTTCTTTACATACTACACGAATATATAATTAAAAAATGGTGGTTCCTATTTTTAAAAAAACGCAGTTGATATCCGTTTGACCTATGGAAGCGCCACCTAGCGGGGCATCCATAGAGCCATCTGGTTTCCCCCTTCAAGCTAGACAAGTTTAGTTCTTGGTAGTTATTTCGTTTGACGCTTATTTCGTGAGATATTTGGTCCGGTCACGATCAATGGACTACCCTGTACAGGGACCACGTTTCTTTGGCCTCGTGGCACGGCTGCTCACAGGTCAGCGAGTGCGTGCCGTTCACTGAATGTGCTTCGCGTGATACCGACTGCTGAAACGGCCGCACAGAGCGCTATTCAGACGGTTTAGCCAATGCAGAGCTCCATCTCCATTACCAATGCGAGGTTTTCCACGCTGCTTGGCTACTGCGTCCGGCCAAGTGTCTTCCCACATCCTTTCACAGGTCGCTGCAGTAATTCGGCTATGCTTCCAGGCCACTGCACGGTAACTAGCTAACGGCATATCACTCGATCAAACACTTTCTTTTCGAATACAATTGCACAGCAGATCCGCCTGCCGTAATGCCACAACATGTTCATTCCACTGTAGCGGCAGAAGGTACAAAAGACGGTTGGCACTACGAAGAAGCTTATCATTACAATTCCGAGATTTTGCATCCAAAGGAAAAGGTAACGCAGCTTATTTCTTTCTCCCTCACACGCCTTATGAACAGTCAAGCGGAGGCGGCAGAGTTACTCTGGATCATGCAGAATATTTTTGTCAGCCGTTCATGCCCTGGACGTTTAGCGAACACAACGTGAAAGGCGACATGGCAGCGGTGTAAGACGTAACCACCACCACACTCGTTAAGTGGGCGGATAGAGTAGAGATTTAGATCTATGTAGTCAAGTTCAGGCATTCTGCGTGTTCCACGTTGCTCAAAAGTTCCTTGAATAACCTGAGTACTGGCACAAAATATTCCATTTCGATTTACTCACTTCTGATGTTTTATAAAGCGTTTCCAAAAACTAATATAGATATAGACGTTTCGAATTTAATATTGTGGTATCAGGTTAAAAAATACTTTTTTCCTGTAAGGATTACAAGTGAAACGAACGTTTAAAGGTTACCCTTATTCCGCATCACAGTTGCTGCGTCAGGTAGCAGACAGAGCTAATGTGTCCCCTCAGTTTCATCCTACAGGCTGTTAATGGTATCATTGCAGATATTTTTATTATTGACTGATGACAGTGTACTACACAACATTACATCAGTATTTACTTAATCTATGAGGGGTCGCATGTTTTTGGGGTGATTTGTACCTCCAAGTACATGTGACAGGAGCAAGCAGCTCAAGTTCGCTGCAGTACACTGCTCTGAAGTGTTGACGCGTGGATGCAGAACAGTTACTCTATACTGACGGGTATAGTCGACTTATAGGTGCAGATATGACCTTACAGGAAACATCAGGTAGTAAATTATGTGACGTGGCTCCGGGAAAATTGTTAGACACACAGAAAAAAGCAACGGAAGTGGATATATATAGTAAGGTACCAAGGATCAAAGAATCTGCACTTGTACCCCTCAACCCGTGTATATCTGAGACATAATATTAGACTATTTTGTTGGACGATCATATGGCCTGTACACAAGTCTAACACTTGAGGTGGATTTCAGGACGATAAATCGGGGCGCCGCAGACGACGGCACCTAGATTCTCTCCGTCTCCGTTGAATTCTGGACGGTATTCTCTAGGGTCGGTTAATAAACAGAATATGAACTAACAGGATGTCGGACCAGATTTGTGGCTGGATTCACCACTTTTTAGCAGATATTAACTAAACATGTCGATGTTAACTTGACAAATCGAAGCCAGTAATGGTATTATTGGCAGTACCCCTAGACAACCTTACAAGGCCGTAAGGAAACTATTACCACTGGTGTCGGTATATTTGGTCCAACCACTTTTGACTGGTTACCACCGATGATGCATTATAAGCTCTACCGTACATCCCTTACTGTCTGAGAACATCAATTACGCGGGAAACCAGGAATGGAGTAGTTACCAGCACATTCATGGGTAACCGCTGTGCCATCTACCAAAGAGCTGGATAGTCACCCTCAAAGAGAACTCGGGTACTAGGTCAAGCGTAGTTGGACACATGATGCCACTATTGTCAACGCAAGGCCCTTGTAGCCTCAAGATTGCACAGTTAGAACTTAGGAAATGATAGGCAAGCTTCGTTTCACCAGAAAGACTGTTCTGTCTTCTATAGCAATGTTGCAACTGAAGAAGTCTTTACCGAAAAGTAGGAAAGATGGCGGAGGATCGACGATTCTTGTGGCTACTGGTAAATGAAACATCAGCGCAAATAAATGAAATATATTGCTCACTAATAAGAGCAGAGAGAAATTCCTGTTTGATTGCACCATTGGCGACAAGTCAGCGGAAATAAGATCTATCTAGAATAAACCGTCTGGTGAGATAGAAGGTCGAATGACTTAATTATACTAATTACAAGGAAAGTAGATTACAGGCTCCTAGAAAGAAGTGATGTACACTGCACTTGTCCTATTACTGAGCATTGTTCATTAGCTTGGACTCGTTGCTAGGTTCAATAATAGGAAAGATAAGGAAGACATAACAAAGAGTGATGCGTTCCGTGACGGAATCGTTCAGTAAGCGCGAAAGCATTGCGGAGATCGTCAACACATTCCAGCGACAGCCTCTACAAGAGAGGCTTTGTTCGTGAAGGAGAGATTTTACGTAAATGTACAGAGATTCGAGCCCACACACTATACTAATGGCAGTAGATCTTCCAGCAGACCATTCGCGAATGGAAGGAAGAGGGAACAAAAGTAAGTACCGGAATGACGCTAGTAACAACATCGTACGGTGATTTGCGCAATGTGGCTGAAGATATAGATCCATCATGTGTTCTAACTCCTTAGCTTTCTCACTAGGATTTGCCAAACAGATGAGATATTGGTTGCTTTTGTAATGCTACTTTACCCCAACTCGTCACTTTTCGCACAAATATTAGTAGTAGTAGCCGGCCGAAGTGGCCGTGCGGTTCTAGGCGCTGCAGTCTGGAACCGCAAGACCGCAACGGTCGCAGGTTCGAATCCTGCCTCGGGCATGGATGTTTGTGCTGTCCTTACGTTAGTTAGGTTTAACTAGTTCTAAGTTCTAGGGGACTAATGACCTCAGCAGTTGAGTCCCATAGTGCTCAGAGCCATTTGAATCATTAGTAGTAGTATTTGTTTACCTATTGATTAATTTTGGCTATCTGACTGTTGAAAGTACAAGTAAAATAACTCTTTGTCCATCAGCCATGTGTTGTGTCCTAACATGGTGATATCCGTGCTATTACTCGTTCGTTCCAGTCATCTAGCAATATTCCATAAGCACAGACGGAAATAGGGTCACAGCACATTTAAAGGTCATCACTACTTTACGCTTGCTTTAAATGACGACTCGTCAGTGACGTTATTGTAGAGTTCCCCAAAAGTTCAGTGTGGTATGTTCCCATTTGATTAGAGAGGCATATGTTACATTTATTGGCGTTTAATGTGTAATATTTGTTGATCGACCCTCGAATGACGAACTTGATAACATAAGTAATAAGTAAAGGTTTTTGAATGTATGAATTCATAGCTCAGTCCATTTCTAACCCATTGTGGTGAAATCAGAGAAGGAATATCCCTTAAATCCAACACGGCCTGACAAAAAACTGAGTTTATGGTTTGACGTCAATGCAACTTTGTACATGTACACACCAAATGCGGATATGTAAATGAACAAATTTCCAGTTGTCTGTAACAGGTAGAACGGATATCAGAGCGCTCTATTGTTGTTCGTGTTTCTGTGGACGTCAGATGTTGAGTTATCTGCATGAAGTGAACGGAGATGAAGCCAATTCGTGTGAGGGAGCATTATCAGTATCTGAGAGACTTTTAAAAGGGCCTTATGGTGGATCTCCGTTTGGCTAACTAGGTGAATCGTGCAATATCCAGATTTGGGAGCATTCGTTGATGACAGATGTTGGAGTGCGTGGGAAAGTGAGGACATGCGCACTCGTCTTCAGGTTTCAGGTTGACCGTGTCTGACTACCACATGGGAGCATCGCCGTAGAGTGCATCAAATACATTGTAATTGCTTCACATCTACACCTGCCATCCGAGACAAGTAACGGACGCCTTAAGACATTATGTGACAATGTGCAACATTGACCCGAGATTATCAGCAGCCAGTCTTGGGAATTAACGCCCCAATTGTTAACCATCGTTAACGCTACAGAACAAATGGTTCGGATTGTAGAGGCGCCATGACAGACGAGCATAGACCAATGATGAATGACGTCGCACTGCTTTCGACGATGAACTGCGGTTCTGCACTGCCTCGGATGACCATCGCCAGCTAGTGACTTGGGAAAAGGTCAGTGTGTTTTGCAGAGACACAACGGTGTCACTCCTGACTTCATGGTGTGATGGTGTGAGGAGCCAGTGGTACAACTTCATGTCTAGGTTGCTAGTCAGATGAGGAAACTCTGCCGAAAAAAAAAAAAAAAAAAAAAAAAAAAAAAAATCACGGACATTCTCCGTCCTCATGTGCCGTCAGGTGACAGTATCCAGTTGTGGACAATGCTCGTCCACAAGTGCCACATATCCCTATGAACTATCAGCGTGATGTTTAGGTGATCCCGTGGTCAGGCAGATGCTCAAATCTGTACACAATCAAACATATGTCTGACCATCTAGGACGTCAACTCCGTCCCACGCCCAGTATCCAGAATATCGATGACCAGCTACACGTGCAACGGTTGTTGGCTAGCTTGCTTCGGGAGAAGATGCAATGGATTTATGAGACACTGCCCAAACAAATCAGTGCATTCATCCATGCCAGAGGGAGTGCAGTGTTATACTGACAACTGGGCTCTTACCGCCAAATTCTTTGTTAATCTGGATCATTTATGTTATCACTGAAATAACTGCACATGCTTTCTGAATCCTTGAAGCTTCATTTCGCTTCCTCCTCATTCTGGGCTCTTCCTTGATAGGCAATGCAGTGTTAAGCGTTGTTAGTGTGTGATTGTAGTATCAGACCGCGGCTGTTTCCATGTCTGCTGGATTTTCAACAGCGTCTATAAAAATAAACAGTATAAGAACTGCCAGCTAGTCGGCAAGGGAGAAGTTGGAATATGTCTCTATCATATTTATAAGCAATATACTTTCGTCTTTCAGGTTTTCGCTTATCCATGTTTTTATTATTAATATCTCACTTTTAAGTGGAAAGCAATTAGATCTGCGTGAATATTGAAAATTCAAGTGACTATTTTTTACAATTGGTAGGGTGGAATGATTATTTATTTCTGAGAAAGGTTGAGAAGAAAGAGCAATTCCTCACAATAGATCCGTGAGGCCTTATTGTTTAGACATGTGATGTAAAGGCAAGGAGTACGAGTAAAGCTCAGCAACGTCGTCACGTCATTCAATGAGGCTACTGTGCATAGTAAAATTGCCGTAATAAAAATATTCTCATGTGTCAGATAATCTAAAGTCAATATACACAACCGTAGCGCCGAGCGTATACGAGGGGCATTGAATAGTCCGTGCAAAAATAAAAACTACTTCTGTGTTTGGGGTAAACCTTCTTTATTTTTCGACATAGTCCCTTTTGAGAAAGAAAACTGGCGTTCTACGGATCGGAGCGTGGAATGTCAGATCCCGTAATCCGGCAAGTAGGTTAGAAAATTTAAAAAGGGAAATGGATAGGTTAAAGTTAGATATAGTAGGAATTAGTGAAGTTCGGTGGCAGGAGGAACAAAACTTTTGGTCAGGTGAATACAAGATTATAAATACAAAATCAAATAGGGGTAATACAGTAGTAGGTTTAATAATGAATAAAACAATTGGAATGCGGGTAAGCAACTACAAACAGCACAGCGAACGCATTGTTGTGGCCAAGATAGACACGAAGCCCACGCCTACGACAATAGTACAAGTCAATATGGCAACTAGCTCTGCAGATGAAGAAGAAATTGAAGAAATGTATGATGAAATAAAAGAAATTATTCATATAATGAAGGGAGATCAAAATTTAATAGACATGGGTGACTGGAATTCGGTAGTAGGAAAAGGGAGAGAAGGAAACGTAGTAGGTGAATATGGATTGGGGGTAAGAAATGAAAGAGGAAGCCGCCTGGTGGAATTTTGCACAGAGCACAACTTGATCATAGCTAACACTTGGTTCAAGAATCATAAAAGAAGGTTGTATACATGGAAGAAGCCTGGAGATACTGACAGAGATTTAGGAACCTGGTTTTAAATTGTGAGACATTTCCATGGGCAGATGTGGACCCGGACCTGTAGATTAAAATTAAAGAAACTGCAAAAAGGTGGGAATTTAAGGAGATGGGACCTGGATAAACTGACTAAACCAGAGGTTGTAAAGAGTTTCAGGGAGAGCATAAGGGAACAACTGACAGGAATGGGGGAAAGAAATACAGTAGAAGAAGAATGGGTAGCTTTGAGAAATGAAGTAGTGAAGGCAGCAGAGGGTCAAGTAGGTAAAGAGACGATGGCTAGTAGAAATCCTTGGGTGACAGAAGAAGTTATGAATTTAATTGATGAAAGGAGAAAATATAAAAATGCAGTAAATGAAGCAGGCAAAAAGGAATACAAACGTCTCAAAAATGAGATCGACAGGAAGTGCAAAACGGCTAAGCAGGCATGGCTAGAGGACAAATGTAAGGATGTAGAGGCTTATCTCACTAGTGGTAAGATAGATATTGCCTACAGAAAAATGAAAGAGACCTTTGGAGAAGAGAGAACCACTTGTAAGAATATCAAGAGCTCAGATGGGACCCTAGTTCTAAGCAAAGAAGGGAATGCAGAAAGGTGGAAGGAGTATATAGAGGGTCGATAAAAGGGCAATGTACTTGAGGGCAATGTTATAGACATGGAAGAGGATGTAGATGAAGATGTAATGGGAGATTTGATACTGCGTGAAAAGTTTGATAGAGCACTGAAAGACCTAAGTCGAAACAAGGCCCCGGAAGTAGACAACATTCCATCAGAACTACTGACAGCCTCGGGAGAGCCAGTCCTGACAAAACTCTACCATCTGGTGAGCAAAATATGTGAGACAGGCGAATACCCTCAGACTTCAAAAAGAATATAATAATTCCAATCCCAAAGAAAGCAGACTTTGACAGATGTGAAAATTACCGAACTACCAGTTTAATAAGACACAGCTGCAAAATACTAACGCGAATTCTTTACAGGCGAATGGAAAAACTGGTAGAAGACGACCTCGGGGAAGGTCAGTTGGGATTCCGTAGAAATATGGGAACACGTGAGGCAATACTGACCCTACGAGTTATTTTAGACGCTAGATTAAGAAAAGGCAAACCTACGTTTCTAGCATTTGTTGACTTAGAGAAAGCTTTTGACAATGTTGACTGGAATGCTCTCTTTCAAATTCTAAAGGTGGCAGGGGTAAAATACAGGGAGCGAAAGGCTGTTTACAATTTGTACAGAAACCAGATGGCAGTTATAAGAGTCGAGGGACATGAAAGGGAAGCAGTGGTTGGGAAGGGAGTGAAACAGGGTTGTAGCCTCTCCCCGATGTTGTTCAATCTGTATACTGAGCAAGCAGTAAAAGAAACAAAAGAAAATTTCGGAGTAGGTATTAAAATCCATGGAGAAGAAATGAAAACTTTGAGAATGAGATTTTCACTCTGCAACGGAGTGTGCGCTGATATGAAACTTCCTGGCAGATTAAAACTGTGTGCCCGACTGAGACTCGAACTCGGGACCTCTGCTTTTCGCGGGCAAGTGCTCTACCAACTGAGCTACCGAAGCACGACTCACGCCCGGTACTCACAGTTTGGAAGGTAGGAGACGAGATACTGGCAGAAGTAAAGCTGTGAGTACCGGGCGTGAGTCGTGCTTCGGTAGCTCAGATGGTAGAGCACTTGCCCGCGAGAGGCAAAGGTCCCGAGTTCGAGTCTCGGTCGTGCACACAGTTTTAATCTTCCAGGAAGTTTCAAAAACTTTGAGGTTCTCCGATGACATTGTAATTCCGCCAGAGACAGCAAAGGACTTGGAAGAGCAGTTGAACGGAATGGACAGTATCTTGAAAGTTGGATATAAGATGAACATCAACAAAAGCAAAACGAGGATAATGGAATATAGTCGAATTAAGTCGGGTGTTGCTGAGGGAATTAGATTAGGAAACGAGACACTTAAAGTAGTAAAGGAGTTTTGCTATTTGGGGAGCAAAATAACTGACGATGTTCGAAGTAGAGAGGATATAAAATGTAGACTGGCAATGGCAAGGAAAGCGTTTCTGAGGAAGAGAAATTTGTTAACATCGAGTATAGATTTAAGTGTCAGGAAGTCGTTTCTGAAAGTATATGTATGGAGTGTAGCTATGTATGGAAGTGAAACATGGACGATAACTAGTTTGGAAAAGAAGAGCATAGAAGCTTTCGAAATGTGGTGCTACAGAAGAATGCTGAAGATTAGATGGGTAGATCACATAACTAATGAGGAGGTACTGATTAGGATTGAGGAAAAGGGGAGTTTCTGGTACAACTTGACTAGAAGAAGAGAGCGGTTGGTCGGTTAGTAGGACATGTTCTGAGGCATCAAGGGATCACCAATTTAGTATTGGAGGGCAGCGTGGAGGGTAAAAATCGTAGAGGGAGACCAAGAGATGAATACACTAAGCATATTCAGAGGGATGTAGGCCGCAGTACGTACTGGGAGATGAAGAAGCTTGCACAGGATAGAGCATCGTGGAGAGCTGCATCAAACTAGCCTCAGGATGGGAGACCACAAAAACAACTGTCTCCTTTTAGACTTATACACTTCGTCCAACGCTATTCGAATTTGTTCATCCCTTCCGAATAATAGGAATTGTCCAAGTCTGCAAAGTTGTTATCAGTAGGTGCTATCACCCCTTCGTTTGAATTAAATCTTTGTCCCGCAAGCCATTTCTTCAAACTGGGGAACAAACAGTAGTCCGAGGGAGCCAATCCCCGAGAATAGGGGGGATTTGAAACGAGCTGGAATCCTATTTCGATTAATTTAGCGACCACAACTGCTGACGTGTGTGCTGGTGCATTGTCGTGATGGAAAAGGACTTTTTTGCAGTCCAATCGCCGACCTTTTCCTTGTAGCTTGGTTTTCAAACGATCCAATAACGATGAATAATAGTCACCTGTAATAGTTTTCCCCTTTTACTGATAGTCGACGAGGGTTATCAGTTGCGAATCCCAAAAGACAGCCGCTATAATCTTTCCTGCCGAAGGAATGGTCTTCGCCTTTTTTGGTTCAGATTGTACCTTGGTAACCGATTGTTTAGATCGTTCTTTGGTCTCAGGAGTATAGTAATGTATCCATGTTTCATCCACAGTGACGAAACGACGCTCAAAGTCCTGCGGATTCTTCCTGAACGGCTGCAATCCATCCTTGCAACACTTCGCACTATTCCGTTTATGGTCAAGCGTGAGCAATCGCGGAACCCATCTTGCGGATAGCTTTTTCATGTCCAAATGTTTATTCAAAATATTATGTACCCGTTCATTCGAGATGCCCACAGCACTAGCAATCTCACGCACCTTAACTCTTCTGTCATCCATCACCGTATCATGTTTTTTTAATGATTTCTGGAGTTGTAACCTCCACAGGGTGACCAGAATGTTAAGCAACACTTGTGCCCATATGACCACTCCGAAACTTTTGTAACCATAAATAAAATGTTATAATCGAAGGTGCAGAGTTACCGTAATGTTTATCAAGCTTCTCTTTAGTCTCTTGAGGCGGTTTGCCTTTCACAAAGTAATGTTTAATCACCTCGCGAAATTATTTTTCGTCCATTTTTTGACAATCACTCGACTTCCTTGATTCACACGAATGCCAAACGCAAAGAAATAGACCAATATGGCTGAAACTTGGTGTGCGTTCTTTTCAAAGATGCTACTAATTAAACATGACCTCGATACGCACCAGTGGTGCCATCTCTCGGACTTTGCATGGACTTTTTAAACGCCCCTCGTATATGCCTAAGATCTCTGCAGATGACTAAAAGATGGAAAAATGCATGACGAGAGAAATTAAATTTTTCATTACGTTAATGGAGAAGCAAATTTAATCATGATGTGGGACTAGACCCCAATAGTAATAAAATAAATAGAATTAAAATATTGAAACATCGTTTGGGGGGGGGGGGGGGGGGGGAGGAATGCAAGGTGGAGCCACATGGTAAAATTCCGCAGACATTACAATTTAATCATGTACTTTAAGAATTATGAAAGAAGGTTTTATGCGTGGATAACACCAGGAAAAATAGAATATTCGGAATGTTTAGCTTTGACAGATGAAATCGTAAGCTCTTTACATCAACAACTAGGAAGAAAGACGAGATGCAATAGAAATCATTCGGTAGCACACGAGGTACCATATTAGAATTTTTCAAAATAAGAAAACATAAAAAGGGAAGAAATGAAGCCATCATAAGGGAAAACAGGTGCCTAAAACATGCGGCTGACAGAAAGTGCAAAACTGCAAAACAGGAATATCTAGAGGGGACATACGAAGCTGTGCAAGCATGCATGGCTGTGGCAAAATTAAAGGAACAAAGGCAAGCAGTCATATATCACGAGCTTACATGGGAAACCAGTAGTAGTAAATGAAGGGAAGGACGCATTTTAAGGATTATTCAGAGATAGACTTTGAGACAATATTAAGGAAAGGGGAAAGGAAGTAGTTAATGGGGGCATGATATCGCGAAAAAACTTGGACATAGCACTGAAAGATATGATTATAATCAAAGCACCTGTACTATGCGACATTTCCTCTCAAAGGAGAACCAAAAATGACAACTCTGCGTCTGGTATGAGACCGACGAAACGCCTCAGACTCAAAATAAATGAATGAACAAATAATGTTAATTTAGAAGAAGGTAGGTGCCGTAGGAGCGTCAGATGGCCTCGGCTCGGTTCTGTCGCAGCGGGCGGGGAAGGGGTCCCCCACACCTGGGCCGCTACAGCAGAGTCACAGGTTGAGGCTGCCCGCTCAGCTCGCCTTTCGCTGGCTGCCATGGGCCATGACGTCCAGTCTGCCGTGTTGGTTGCGGAGTGGGGGCAATCTTCACGAGTGGTGAAGTGCTATATTCTCTCACAAATGTCATTACATTGATATAATCAATTTGCAGGAAAGAAAATAATTACGAATACAATTTTTTACTTAATGTATTTATTTATTTAATTATTTATTTATGTATTTACTTATTTTTACTACTAAGGGAGCAAATCCAAAAATAAATTTAATGACTGCAGGGCCCTGTTAACACTGAATGGACATAAATTATATGGTGTGAAGTGTCTATGTTTGTGTGTGCGCGTTTTTTTGTTAGGTTTTGGTTAGTTCTACTCCTGCCATGCACTATAATTTTACGCTGGCGCTACCTCTATACCGCCACCAAACGTGCAGACTTCTCCCAACACTAAATACTAACTTATTGTACTACCCTATGCCTTTGCTAATACCACCGAAGCGAATTTTCATGCATTTTATTCCTTGTATAACCCTTTTTTATTTTTCTATGCCCGCTGGTGTTATCCACTGACGCTGAAGTGGTCAGGAAGTGCGTCTCCGCGCTCAGGTGTTGGTGATTTGCCTGAAACCTTTGTAGTACACGTAATTTTACATAGTATAAGGATGCCTCCTGTCTCCTCCGTCAGGATTGCTCCTGCTGAAATGAAACAAATGCATATTATATATATATATATATATATATATATATATATATATATATATATATATACGAGGGGCGTTCAGAAAGTAATCTCCGATCGGTCGCGAAATGGAAACGACTATGAAAATCCGATAAAGCTTTGCACAGATGTGTTGGGTAGTGTCTCTAGTATAACCCCAGTTAGCATCACGTCGCTCTTCTCATTTCTGAGCTCGGAGTGAGTGCGTAAAGATGTCTAGAAAATAGTGTCTGCCGCCAAGTACGAGGGCCTGGTGAGAAATTTCGCCTGAAGCTATGCAGCTAACATTACATAACTGTCGTGCTGTTTCGTCTTCACGACAATTCTTAGCCGCATTCTGCAGGGGCAATGAAGATGCTCCTGCATCGTTTCCAAATGAAAATGTTAAATTACCCACAATACAGTCCGCAATTGTCTTCCCCTGAGTTTCATCTCTGGTCACATGAACCGCTGTCTTTGAAGACAACATTTTGACACAGACAACGAGGTGTAGGCCAGCGTGGAGAATTGGCGGAAAGCACTGGCGGCTGCCTTCTATGATGAGGCTATTGAAAAGTTGGTACAACGCTATGACAAAAGTCTAAGTCAGAACGGCGACTACGTAGAGAAGTAGCTGAAAGGTGTAGCTAATTGTTAGAAGTAAAACATTTCTGATGTTCACTGTGGTTTCAATTTGGCAATCAATCGGAGCTTACGTTCTGAACAGGCCTCGTATGTATATATACTTTTCTAATTTAAGTCGCATCCATGGTCCATCATTTTGTTTCTGCTTCCTATTTCCAGGTCTGGGGTTCGCCACTCTACCATGACTTGCACTTGTCCGTACTAATTCCCCAAACACAATATTTCGCCGACGGCGCTCACATGGTTCTGGCAAAATTCACCACGAGACAGGCTACATCACACGACATGCGATGGCTCATATCACACGGCGTCTTAGCGTCGACACTCGCCCATAGTGTGGACTGCTAACACCATACGAAACAAATCCGAAAATCGAGACGCACATGCTCTATGGCACGATTTACGGTCTAGACACCACGAAAAACATAAAGTGACGTACATCCGTTCCTTGGATACTGTACAAGAAACCACGGAAAGTAAACAGAATCAATTTCATCGACCATGGTGATAATTGTGAAGGCTCTTCTACTAGAATGCTGTGACAGAGTACGATGCTCAGTTGCGCAAATCTGACAACAATTGTGGGGCCCAAAGAAATAATGGCAATACTCAGTTGTTTGGAGTACTCAGCATTGCAACGTGCCTGGTTTGGTACGTCACAAAAAGCGCCGGTTGGTGATGGCATATAACTGGCAACGGAATTTTTATTCAATCTGCCACCTGCCAGTGAATGTTGGCGTGAAGATGTCACAAATTCGCAACTCATTTGACCACGTTAAACAAGGACTTATGCTTGAAACTAACGGAATTGACAAACCAACAAAATAACACCGAAATAGAAGAAATGGAAAATTACGCTAAGCAACACAATATCTGCATTAAATTACGCTAAACAGTTCGTCTATGGAGACTATTTACATACTGCACCTTTTCTGCCTGTTGCAGTTCTCTTGTACCTTAGTACTGTAACAGGTTAATATCGCTCGTTCCAATAGTTTCTGCGGCATTGTATGAGTCCGCAGCGGCTGTGTATCAATTCCTGTTTTAATTTTCTCTGCATGACCCCTGCGATGGGTTAGGTGGCCTTAGTTCCATATAGTCGCTACGTTAGTCATTAAATTGACCATGACCGTCTTGCAATTGACCTAGACCGTCCTTCAATTGCTTTGCTGTTGGTCACTAGAATCGTATTGATCCTGGTTCGAGTTCTGTTGCTCTCTCCAGTTTCCGTTTCGTCGGTAGTTGTTGTTATGATTATAATTTCCCCGTCTTCTATTTTCTCATAATAGCTGGTTATTCCCATTGAAGTTTGAATTTTCGTTTCGAATAGATCGATGCTGTCCCCCATTTCGTCCATCGTCATTCTTCTCTGCCAAATCTGGCCAGTTACGGTCATTATTTCTACTTCTTTCCCGCGAATCGTGAATTTCATGCGCGTACTCGATCGAGTTCGCACTGCGCGCTCTTGAAAGCTTCGATTGAATCGTTGCCTCTACCAATGAGCAGTTGATTGTAACTTAAAGGTAATTTAATGTAACAGTGCCTTATAATTTCCTTGGGACTGTACAGTTGATCTAAGAATCGGTTCCTCTTGACCAGAGATTCGAAGAATCTGACAGGACTGCGGAATCCTGACGCTTTTAAGTCCTTTCCTGACATGATCCCCTATTTTATCCTCTCCTGTGTGTCTTGCGACCAATATGTGCTAAAGAATGGGTCCTTAAATTCTTAGTAGGAGTGACAACTCTCCGCAGCTCCGCGCATATGTTCTGCAATCGACCCTTTTAAGAAACCATAGATAAACTGGAGCTTGTTCTTCAGTGGCCAAGATTTTGGTAGCACGTGATCCAGATCTTTGGATGTAATGCGTTGTTTGCCTCCTTGTAACTTGAAAATTCTGGATGGTCAAGAAAAGTTTGTAGCCTATAGGGTCGACGTATCTGTCGTATGAATTTTCCTTATCGCCTGCAGCAAGTGTTATGGTATCCTCTCGTGTTGTCAGATTCACGTAATAACGTTTCTGACCTCCGTAGACGAGTACAGTCTGTTTCCGGACATGTTGCTGAGGCGTAGCGCCATATAACGATCCTGCCTTGGAGACGGTTAAGTGGGAGATGTGTCTCAGAGCTGGATAGTGACAGATGGTGACGTGAGACTGGACGCACACGTAGTTTATGTATCAGCCGATAGAGGACAATATTGGATAAGGGGACTGTGATTTTAGTTTCGATTGTGCCCACTACAATACACTAAGGTAACAGAATGTTTTCCATAAACTGTTCTAATATTTTCATAAAGTGTTATTATGTCCTTTTGTGTATGTAAAATGTTAGAAATGTGTTTTAGCAGTGTGAATGGTGCATGAGTGTGGTTTAAGGTTAATATGAAGATAATTGTTTAACGAGTTATGTAGTGGGATTTAGTGTGGGAACATTACGAAGAAGTATGGATTTGGACAAAGGGGATTTTTGTAGAATAGATATGTAAACTAAGTTTATGGTAAAGAGAAAGTTAATTCAGGTACAAATAACAACAGTAAATAACTTTATGCATAAGCAAAACTTCAGCATATTAGATAATTACGTCGGTAAAAAGTGCAGTCGTTAGGTTTACTATTTTGCGATTGGTTATTGATGAAAAGCGCGGACTGACGCGGGAGAATGTTGATTGCTATTGGCTGTTGACTAAACTGACCAATGGTAAAGCAATATTCTTCGCGCGCCTTTCTCTGCTGGTGGAGAAGACTTAGAGTATTCTAGGGAAGGAGTCGAAGCCCAGCCATGAAAGAGATTGGACGTGAGCAGTAGCAGTTCCGATGGAAATGATAAGTTGCCGGATCTAGCAGTGGTTCACACATCAAAAGTGTTGGAAAGTGACGGCATAATTATTCCGATGTGTGTGTAGAAAATTCGGAATTTTTAAGTGAATTTTGTGACGAGAAAAGCCATATATTCCGCGTGGCATATTGAGCATGACGGTGGCCAAAAAACTGTGACTGCATTTGGTACCGTCAGACTTAATATTTGGCGAGCATTATCGATCTAAAACAATCAGTATTTTTGTAGGTTTTCGGGAAATGCAACACCATAAACTTGCTAACGTGAGTGAATTATGAGTGACTGTTTTAAGACTAGCATGGGCTTGGCAGTGATACTTGTTCACCTAAGTTTCAGAATATATTAATTGAGGACAAAATTTCCAACCTTTCATTTCGTGTTTCTCCCGAAACGTAGATAAGTGACTTTAATTGCAGCCTGCTTCACGTCGAAGTACAGTAGGTTTCACTCGGCTTTCCTACTGATGATCTGCTGAGACAATGTCAACAGGAAGGTCCAGATCCGTCGTAAAGGGACGAAAAGAACCGCGCCGCCGCACTGCGTGTAACTAACGGAGCATTTCCTATTACGAGTTCAGCGGCGGCAGGAGCATATTCCTGCAGCATTCTCCCGTGTGCAGGGGGCTTGCCCTCATATAGCGGTTCGGAGAGTGGCAAAAAAGTCTCTTCACTTCTATGATGCTCTCTATGGATCTCCACCGGACGAGATTGCGCGACCCACTCGCGTACCTGCCGAACGTCCTTAGCCAACACGTTTTGTTGCGCGGCGACTCATGTCAGCTGATCTTTAACTTCAGAGATTTCGGCCTGTTTGATTTCTGTCTGTTCAGCCTCACTCATTTTTTCCCGCGTTTCTTAAACTACTTTTTTGTCTTGCTTTTGGAGAGATGCAAGTGCCCTTTTAGTCTTACATACCTCAGTTCTTACCATTTTAACTTGTTCTTTGGCCACTGAGGTGTCCTTTCGTGCTATTTGCGCTACCAATCGCGCTTTTTTGGCATCGTGCTCGCCTGGTCCGCGACCTCACGTCTTTCCACTGTCGTTTTCTTCACATTCTCTAGCTGTTATTGAATTCGTGCGAACTCTTTCTTGAGTCTATCTATACCGTCTGTGACCATTCTTATGACTAATTTGTGTCTTTCCTCCTCTTCCTCCCGTCACTTTTTATCTGCATCTTGTCTTTTATTTTGTGCCTCTTGCCTCTGCGAGTTAACGAGCATTGAGCTCTCATTTAAATATATGGCCGAAAGAGTCGGCCTACAGGAGTTGTGAAACGAACCCTGTCGTCCAGAACCGTTTCCGCAAGGGGAGCAGATTCACCACGAGATGGGGAAATTCACAGGCGTCTAATGTCTATTGAGGCCTAAGCGCTGTAGTGTGTGGGAATGTGACAGACGAGAAACTACGTAATACGCAAACCCAGGGAAGAATAGCAGTGATAAATATGGCGGACCTAATACTGTCCATAAAGGGAATCATTTATGAAAACTATTTAATTCTGTAGTAATGCAGGGGATCAAGCCACAGTATTTTTAATCTGCCATCCCCTATAAATTTTCATGGAGATCCCAATAAAACTTGAATATTGATCACATCTGTAATAGTTTAGGATTTACTGTTAAACGATCTTAACGATCGACATTTCATATAGAAGCGCATCATTAAAATTACCAACGTTGTAAATATCAACTCAGTAACTTTATTTGTTTAGAAATATAGCAAATTTAAATTATCAGTATTTCCAGTTAAGCATCAGATCATCATTTCCTCCACACAAAACAAATTGAACGATGACAACATGACACCTTATTGAATCATTAGGTAATAGAATATTTGTTGTGAAGTTTAATGCATTATAGTTAGTTCTGTTCTTTATTTATTTATCAGAAAGCACATTGGTGCAACGCTACTGACCGTGGCATTCAAAATTAAGAAGGAAATTGTATTGGTTTTATGGAAAAGAATCTAACGTTTAAGATGTAATGGATATTGCTGTTGCCGGCCGTGGTGGCCGAGCGGCTCTAGGCGCTTCAGTCCGGAACCGAGCGACTGCTAGGGTCGCAGGTTCGAATCCTGCCTCGGGCATGGATGTGTGTGGTGTCCTTAGGTTAGTTAGGTTTAAGTAGTTCTAAGGTCTAGGGGACTGATGACCTCAGCAGTTAAGTCCCATAGTGCTCAGAGCCATTTGAATCATTTTTTGATATTATTATTACCTTATTTAGGTCGTGAACGTGGTCCAGCTTTTGATTATTTAAATAAGTTAAAATGTAAAATAATGTGGAATTAGCTGTAGTCAACCAGATGGACAGCTTCAGGGAAGGGAACTGCACTAGTCAGTTGAGCGATGATGTTCGGCGCGCGGTAAGCGCGGCCGGGGACGAACAGAGCTGGTGCGGACCCGAAAGCCGACAGTTCGGCTGGAGACACTGAAGGGCAGAGTTTGGATTGAGACGCGAAAGCGGGCACTCGGCATTTAGTCAGCTAGGAAGTGAAACGACTTAGAAAATTTCGCGTTGTGTGGTATCACGGGATTTAGTCTCTGAGCGGTGAGCAGCCGCGCGCCTGGTGTGAACTCTTAACTTTTCGCGTAGTTAACTAGGTGGAGTATTGGGCTTGTAACTGGCGATGAGATAGTGAATGATCGAACTGTGTCGATTACATATGCGCTCGAGTGTAATAGTAATTCTAAATACGACCACTTTCGCTATTAGTTTGCTTTCTGAATAAAAATTATTCTAACCAAATCGCAAATGTGTGGCCTACATCATTTATACGTCGTTAATTTACTTCCAGATATTATTATTACTGTTATTAGACGTAATAGTAACTTCGTAATTCGCAAACTTGCCATCAGCCAGACAATTTAACCAAAGGGTTACACGTGTCTAATTTAGGACGTGTAATACGAGGCGTGCGGTTCAACCCCGAAACGAGTTTGAGCCAAGACATTTATACGAAGAGGAACCGCATGTGAGCCCGAACGTCTATGGGCTGTTAGATCGCACATCTTCCTTTTTGCCTCTTGCTTGACTTGCATGAGAGCCTCAGACTGAGATCCATCGCTAACACCTCCCAGACTAGATGAACGAGATCTCATCATTCTGTGATGTTTCGTTCGTGATTCTGATCTGCCAGTTTCACAGATGGCGCCTACCGCGGTCTCCTGTTCACTTTTGCACCTGACGGAGAAATGTCGTCACATTCTGCATGTTCCACATTCGACATTTCTGCCAGGCCTACAACTGCATTTACCTTAGAATGCTTTGTAAAATTTGCCTGGTCACCGCTAATAATCTTATGTGGATCCATGGTTAACAAAACACAATTAGCAAACGTGCCTTGCTTCTTGTAAGCATGCACTCTAACTCTCACCCAAACGAATTTAAACAATAAACATTCCTATGCTACTCAGAAAATGGTTCAAATGGCTCTGACACTGTGGGACTTAACACCTGAGGTCATCAGTCCCCTAGACTTAGAACTACTTAAACCTAACTAATCTAAGGACATCACACACATCCATGCCCGAGTCAGAATTAGAACCTGTGACTGTACCAGCAGCGCGGTTCCGGATTCAAGCGCCATGAACCACTCGGCCGCAAAGGTCGGCCATGCCAGTTAGATTCTACTCTAAATTGCGCTCCCAGGAGCTAATAATTCCCAGTTCCTGACAACGAATTCAAAAAGAGCACACTTGTCTACACTAACCAACTAGCACAAGCCGTTCCCCACCAGAAACAAACAATCAAGTGACACAGAAGTCACAACCACAACATGAAAATACACACATACAGTAATTAAATATTAGTACTATATCTAGACGCGAACAACGCTAATCTATATTACGCAGTGTACCACATTAAACATGGGGAACAGAACTTCACTATGCAACATTATTTACGATCTGACAGTCACAGAAGGTGCCATCTATCCGAGATCCTGGCCAGGTCGCCAGAATGAAAGTTAACTCGTGGAGCTGTTATATAAAATGATTGAAAATGTATGCAAAATTTAGTTTACTGACAACATTTCTTTTCTGAAAACCAAGACAAGCATAAATTACGCTAAACAAGTTTTGATTGAATGCCATACAAAACTAACAGTTAGTTTAAAACTCCAGATGGACAAGGATCGTGGGTGTCAGAAGTGAGTCAAGTACTTTGGCCCTAAAAATGTGGATAACGCAATCTGAATTGATCTGACGCTGAGTAGACTTTGATTGATAATCTACAGAAGTCTCTCAATGTAGGTGCAGCTGAAAAGAAGTGGTGGTTGAGATCTGCATGCTCTGACACGGCCGGAGCACCGGTAAGTTACCCTGTTTGCTTTGTCAAGAGACGGAACTAGCAGCTCGCGAGATATATACGGTGGATGCCATACGTAAGGCGGCATCTGTGATGCGATCACGGGTATGAAAGAAATGCAAAAATCTCACGGTCTAGCGATCAGGCAGACAGATTACGATTTACTCTCTACAAGAGCCCTGAAATCATCGTAGATTTCAGTGTGTGACACACCTGTTCGCTAGTCGTATCAAGGACGAATTTGGCTCACTTATACGACAAAGCCTACAAGGAAACCAAGCGTCAAGACTGGTAAACCAAAAACGAATAATTGTGCCCTTGGAAAACGGGTAGTCTGAGACATTGGAAGTCACAATGTCGGTACAGTAACAATTTCACCACAGGCTCCCAGGTCTAAAGCACTGGCAAGTGAAGTCAGTCTTAGGACAGGTCCCAAGTACCAACCACACATGCCAGAGCATCGACCAGACGTCCTCTTACCAGACCAAAGTCACTCACCTGAGTTCCTCAAACCTCTTCAGAAAAAAAAATCCGTTTTGCCACAAAGTCCACAAACGACACCGCCTTACACCATCTTGAGCCAATCAGATGGCACTAGAAGTGCTAAATCTCCCCTCCCTCACAACAGCACAAACTGGCTTTTTTAAGTTTTCAAGGAAGGGGAACATGTTTTTCTCCAAAGTCATGTCACTTCCCATAGCAAGAAGCGAACAGACCTAATCTTATAGATCTTTATCTAAATCATCTGTGTCTTGGAGCTTGTTAGTCCAAGCTATGAGGCATAATATTTTATCTCTAAACGTTTCTCATACGCCGGAGTGTCTTCTACAACAGGCAGCCGAATGGAGTGGGTCACAGGCCTATTTGCTCTATCGGCGAACAAGAAAACTTGTAAATTTTTATTATGTGTAACTCTGAACACAATGCCTGGTTTACAACTCCACTGTGTAGACACATCCCTTCAGTCCGTCGCCTTCGGCTGGCGCCAATGAAGGTATAGCGGCATTGTTCTGATGGAGAACCGTCTCAACAAGGGGCTAGTCTGTCTGCCCTGTATGGCTGTGGGCCTGTCCGGCAAGATTTACTAAGGGATGCGCTCGCTGCCAATTGCTTCCAACTCCAAACATGCCGTTTCTACGAGCTAAGAACCATAAAAATACCTCATGCTTTTAGCACCCTACCAGCCACCATCAATGTCTGCTCAGATCGTTAACTTTCTAGTGTCTCGCTCAAGGCGCATCAGGTTGTATAAAAATGTTTAATAATTTTACATATAGGAAAACTAGGCAAGAGAGTAACTTTTCCTCTCTCACAACGAAGCAATTTTAAATTAGTTAAAGAGAAAGAATAATGGCTTGTAAAGAGATTGTAAGATGTAGATAAAAATGAATCGACAGATAATGCTGATGAAGTTATTTCAAGAAAAGTGATAAAGAGGATTTAAGATGCAAACTCGTAACAACATGGAAGCTATCCAAAATCAGAGAGACATGCGAACTTAGAGAGTATAATAGAAATTTATAGGTTTGGAAGTGATTCTTGGAGTTGTGTCTCTGAAGTGCAGCTCTATGCTGAAGTGAAAAAGTAACTACAAGCAGCACAGACAAACAAAAGAATCGTAGATCTCCAAATATAGTGCTACTGAAAAAAAATGAGGTTAGATGAGTAACCAAAGATATTACGCTGAATCCTATTGCGAAGTAAAAAGGAAATTTATAATGCCACTTGACTGAAAAATGTTATTGGATGATTGTTTGTTTTTTGAGTAATCAAAGATTAGTTAATTCAGTAATGAAACAAAAATCGTGGGGCTTATAAAGCTTGACTACAGTGGATACATACAATGGGATACAGGTCGCAGTTTCTATGCAGAGAACAAGAGATATGCAGAGGGCGGACTAGCATTGAGAATTGCAACAAACTATTTTTCGGACTAAAGACAACCGCACCAAAAGTTAAGTCGCATGTCCTGAGTGACATCCTTCACTGAAGGTATTTAAATGTGTGCCTGATGAAATAACGGAGAAACATATAAGGTCCAAAGAGGTAGGATACGTTATGTGTATGAAGATGGCCCTTTGTGTGAGATATATTCGACATGTTGTGTTGCTGAGACTATGCTCTCAGATGTACTGCAGTAATAGAACCAGACACTTTCTCTCGTAATTCTCTCTGTGTGTATTTGTTTTCTCTTTACACTGGCCTTTTTCAAGCACATCTCCCAGACCGTTGATCAAAGTAGGTAATTTCTTTTCGTTTTCATTGAGATATATCTGAATCTTAATACCTTGAATGTCGCTTACGACTCCGGTTCTTGCAGAAATGTTCAGTGGTAAATGGGGGCAATTTACAAGGAGATGTTGGTTCCCAAATACCCTGATGCGTCGTTTGATGATCTCTCCAGGTGTCTGCGTCCAAATTCTTCTCCTTGCTACCTCCGTAATTACTTAAAATTTTTTCCTATCATTTTAAGCATCACATGTTTGTTTCCACAGCAGTCTGGGTCTGAAACACGATTAAAATCGATCTATACGTGGATGTCTGTGAAATATAAATTAATAAATGAACTACAAGGCTACGCAATGTAAGGATGTCTTGACTGCAAAAGAATCCGAATCTCGTGGTGTATAAACTGTTTTGAGATCAAGAAATGCTGGAAACAATCGTCTCTGACGACAATGCTTGACTCTTCATCCCTTTCCCACTCTCCTCACCAGGCACACACTGTTCAGTTATCGATGGACAAGGTAAATTTAATTTTTAGCCGAAGTACTGATATTTATGGGTTTACGTAGCATGAAATACGCACTGATGGTCAAATATATGATGAAAAAAGTACAACAACTAGAATTCTACCTCAACAATTTTGCTCTATCAAAATTAAATGTTTTTTATTCAAGCTGTCACAGTTGGCTTGCACGTTGTTTCGAGTCGTTGTTTCATCACATGTGATTTTCCCGTTATATCTCTACCATTCGCGTCACATTTGCTACTTTTAAACCAATTAGTATCAGTCAGGTTGGTAAAGTCCAAATAGATAGTTAAGTTATAGACTTATACAATAATTTAATTATGATATTCCTTGATCCAAGAAAACCTGTTTCTAATTTAATTTCACAGAGTTACTTTCATGTATGCAGCTCATTACACTTCCCATTTTGCGTTCTTAGACGGACTGAAGAACGCGAATGCGAGGTTTGCATATACGAGCCCCTAATTATAATTTGAGATCTCCGCTACTTGAACAATTCCGACATATGATATTCACTGAATCGTACATTAGAGAAACAGAAAACAATAAATAAACAGAAATTAGTTATTTGAGATAGTCTGTAGATCGTGATGTGTACAAATGGAGTCACACGGAACAGTGAAAAAGTTCGTGGATTACTAGGAATATCAGCACGTCAGAGGCTTTCCAAAGTTCCAACGACATAGCTTCCTACGAACCAGAAAGATATGTAGGTGCAGCGGGGGAGCACCTGCGGAGCTACCACTAGTGGAGGGTACACACGAGGCCTGCAATTGGATTCCACGAGCGCCAGCACGGCCTGCGCAGGCAGACCCTTCCGCAGCACCGACGGAATTACATGTTACCTTTTCCTGCGTATGCGGCTCGTTCGTCTCATTGCGGAAATCGTAGGAACGTACCCTTCTACATTTCCATATTAGTCACTGCAGTAACGATAGACCGTGTCTAAGACGTAAACAGGGACAATGGCCATAAGGGATTCTTTCGTTTGCAACGTTATAACAATATTAAATTAGTATTCCTACAGTCATATGGATAAGGTTACTGCACACACAACAGTGCAGGTATTGATTCTACAATACTTGATAAAATTACCTTGACTAGTGTATTCGATATACTATCTGATTTCATTTCTGCAAGTTAAAATGAAGAAAACTGGGTATGCGTATTTCAACTACAATCTGTTTGTATATTTTTCTCTTTTAAATTGCTGTTCCGGACACCACACAAGACGGCACTGGTGTGTCTCAGTAACGTTTGTTTCACAGTGTTCCTGTTTCTCTATTAGAAATAGTTCTTCCATAAAACATTCATCCTTGTCTAATTATTGAGAACAAAAATATAGGCTCCTAAATTGATGGAAGGATTGCAGCAAACATTATTGGTAAGTAACTGTGTGGTTTTGTATCAGTCCCTAATGTCACTTCTTCTTATATATGGGTCATTACACTCAGGCATTACTCCCGCGGTTAAAGTCTCATATAAACCATCCTGATGACAAAAATGGAGCACGCTGAAGATATGGTCGGATGTCACTGTAACTTTGTACACGTACACACCGTCGGTGGGTATGTACTATGTATGATTAAGAGTTGCAAACCTCTGTGACAGGTGTAACAGTCCCGAGTGTGTAGTAATGTTGATTGAGTGTAGTATGCTCTTAGAATGTTGAGTGTTTTGTGTGAAGGACACGTAGATGTCACTCACTCATGTGGGACAGTGTTACTAGCAGTGAGAAGGGACTGAGTCTGACCGGCTGAACGAAACATGCTACATCCAGATATTTGAGACATTCGGATGTGACAGAGGCCTGATGTTGGGAAGCTTGTTGACGTTAGGGTAGGCAAAGTTCCAGTCGTCTACGTCTGAGCAACACAAGGCAGGATTATGTCGTACTGTGCATCAACTAAATCGTACATCTGCGTCTGCCATCAAAGACAAGTAATGGATTCCCTGTCAAATTGTGTGTAATGGCCACCGTTGGTTGGAGATTAGCAGCGGCCGGACTAGTAAACTACCACTCCACATACAGCCTGCCGTTAACACCACAATATAAACGGTCGCGTTTAGGGTGGTGCGCTGACAGGGAAGACTGACTGCTAATGAACGATGTCTCATTGTCCTCAGCGATGAATTGCTGTTCTGTACAACCATGAATTACCATTGTCGGCACGTATTTGGTAACTTGAGGGAGAGGGAGTGAGATCCCCTTCTTCTAATGCTTTGAAGAAGAAGTTTGGTCTTACTCCTGGCGTCATGGTGCGGCGAGCCATTGTAAATGACTTCACATCACGGCTGGCAGTGATTGAGGGAACTCTGATGACACAACGATACGTCTCGTACATCCTATGTCCTTATTTGCTCATTTTTTGCCTCTCATACGATAGTATCTTTTTTTTTTTTTTTTAAATGGCAATGATTGTCCACATACGGCACGTGCCTCTATGAACTGTCTGCGTGATGATCAGGTACTCATGTGGCTAGCAAGATTCTCCGTTCGTCATCCAAAGAACATGTACGTAGAGACCGGCTCGGACTTCGACTCTGTTCCGGTGTCAGCGTCCAGGATATCAAGGAGCAGTTACAACACTTTTGTGTTTGCTTGCCTCGGGATAGGATACCACGACTTTGCGCCACCCTTCCTATCCGAATATATCTCCAGGACCAACGTGGTGCAACGTCATGCTGATAAGTGGGATCATACTGCCAGGAACTTCGTAAACACTGAAATAACATAACCTCTCAACACGTGCAGCTTCATTTCGTTTCCTAGTTCACTTTTGTTCCTTCACTTTCTTTATATGATGCAGTGTAGTTCTGTACTTATGAAATATGTGTATTCATCTTTGCATGTTTGGGATGTTACGACAGGTCTCAAGCAACATCCGTTACAATTTTTCCCGAAAACAATTCGCTATCATCAACAATCTCTATACATTTCAGTGTCTGATTATGGAAATTTTAAAGACCTGTATATGCTTTATTACGTCGATTATTGTTTTTGTATCATGAATCTGCAATGAACAATACCACTCACTTGTACGTAACCTCTTTATAGAAATGTAGAATACATTCTGCGATTATGCACCAGGTAGCTCTTAATTATTGTTATTTTTCGTTATTATCGCCTTTAATATTATCCTCAAATGATATAACCACAAATTCAATCGACAATATACACAGAATCGCCAAAGAAACGGCTATAGGCATGCGTATGAAAAACAGAGATTTGTAAACAGGCAGAATACGGTGTTGTGGTCAGCAAAATCTGTATAAGACAACAAGTGTCTGACGCTGTTGTCATATACTGCTGCTATAATGGCAGGGTATCAACAATTTAATGAGTTTGAACGTGGTGTTCTAGTCGACGTACGAAAGATAGGTTGCAGCATCTCCAAAATAGCGATGACCTGGGAATTTCGCCGGACGACCATTTAACGAGTGTACCGCGAATATGAGGAATCCGATAAAACATCAAATCTCTTTCATCGCTGCGGCTGGAAAAAGATCCTGCAAGAACGGGACCAACGATGACTGAAGAGAATCGTTCAACGTGACAGAAGTGCAACGCTTCCGCAGATTGCTGCAGATTTCAGTGCTGGGTCACCAACAAGCGTCAGCGTGCGAATCATTCAACGAAACATCATCGATATGGGCAATAGGAGCCGAAGGTCCACTTGTGTATCCTAGATGACTGCGCGACACAAAGCCTTACGCCTCGCCAGGGCCCTTCAACAGTGACATTCGACTGTTGACGACTGAAGACATGTTGCCTGGTCGGATGAGTCTCGTTTCAAATTGCATCGAGCGGATGGACGTGAACGGGTATAGAGAAACCTCATGAATCCATGGACCCTGCGTATCAGCAGGGGACTGTTCAGGCTGGGGGGGGGGGGGGGGGGCTCTGTAATGGTGTGAGGCGTGGGCAGTCGGAGTGATATGGAACTCCTGATAGTCTAATACCGCTTTCAAAGTGGACATGTACGTAAGCATCCTGTCTAGTCACCTGCATCCATTCATGTCCATTGTGCATTCCGGCGGACTTGGGTAATTTCAGCAGGACAATGCGACATCCCACAAGTTCATAATGGTTACAGAGTGGCTCCAAAAACACTCTTCTGAGTTTCTGTTTCGTACACACAGGTCATCATGCTCCACAAGAGCAGCTAAAAACCACCCTACAGCTTCCTAAATCTGTCCAGTTTAGTTTCAGACAACGCAGATAAAAGAGCGGGCCAGTAGAGTTTTGTGCCCCAAAAACTACTCACACTAAAAATCAAGCTGTTGGTGAAGGAGGAACGCAGGAAACATTTAATTGGCAAGGCTGGCCTACAAACTCACCAGACATGAACATTATTGAGCATATCTGGGATGACTTGCAACGAAGAGATCTTCACTCCCTCGTACTCTTATGGATTTATAGAGAGCCTTGCGGGATTCATAGTGTCAATTCCCTCGAGCACTACTTCAGACATTAGCCGAATTCATGCCACGTCGTGTGGCGGCACTTCTGCGTGCTCGTGGGAGCCTTACACGGTATTTAGTAGGTGTATCAGTTTCTTTGGCGCTTCAGTGTATAAGCCGACAGTTATATTGTAATGCATGGCTTGCTCTGTGTGACGCCTGCTTACCCAGCGTTCTGTTCTCGATACCTGCCAAATCATCCGACCTTGCTAATAAAATTTTTGCTGCGTTCAGTTACAGCTTGATTTTTAGTGTGATTAGTTTTTGGGGCACAAAACACTGCGAGCCCACTGAATCCTGGACCGCTCTTTCATGTGCGTTGTCTGAAACTGAACTGTACAGAATCTGAAAACATGATGACCTGTGTGTACAAATAGAAACACTTATTTAACGGGAGTATTATTCTACCCGCAACGATGAGTTGGCGGAATAGAAGGTAAATATCATTATTGACTAGATGTAGCATTACACTCAACTCCTCAAAATAAACAGTTCGGTGCTAAGGATCTATAAACCTGTCATATTCATCTGTATATACAAATATTTCTTTATTTAGCCCGTAAACATACAAGGAATGTACGAATATGACTTAAAATAGTTGTCAGAAGTTACTGGGATACTTTGTTCTCTAGCCCAGTTTGACAATACCTAGAACAGGATTTTAGTCATATGTGAGTTACGTATTTTGCAGCTGCCGATGCAGTTAGTGACGATGCCCAATTTTTTGGTTTGGTTCTCCTGGAACATTGTAAAACCTCCACTGTTTCTCGGTATAGAAGAGCATAATAAACAGCAGATGGAAACGAAGGAGACCAGGCCAATCTACGCATCAGCTAGCTCCATTTTCTCCACTGGCGATCACGGCAATCAGTCGTCACTGAATAATAAATAACATTCAAAGCATACCGCCTATGGTCCGTCAACATGCAAAGTGATGTTTTCTAACGAACAGGTGGTCGCCTAGTGACAAGCTCCGGCGGCCGTAACTTTGACGCACTGTAGTGTTCGATGACGTTTGCAGGAACGAGTTCCCATCTGGCATTTGTTCTTCGCAACACCTTCTACAATCCCTCAGAGGCTGTAGCTACCGTTTTCTAGTACTTACTTTTGTACACGTGTTAAATACATCGCATGAAACCTTCGATACTACTAGTGATTTCTGAGTGAAATTGGATAAGAGCTTTTGGATCCTCCGTTGTTCATTCCTTCAGATGATGTCATGTTCGGCATGTCAGAACATACGCCATTATGTATCAGAAATCCCCGTCAGTACTTCAACGAGCCATTACATAATCTCAAGACTCTGTCGGTGCTCGATCTTTGGTTTCTGCATTGTAACACGTATCTTCCACCAAATTATAATTGTACCGAGGCAGCATTTAATCCATATGTGATTCAGCTCACTGAAAATGGAAGACTCTGTGGATGTTATCAGCAAGACGGAGCTGCTGCATAGACTGCCTTCACAACCTTATCAGTCATTCGGAAGGTGGGACAATCACCAGCGGCAGTGGAATCTCCTGGTAATCAGCTTCCTTCCTGGTAAATTGTAGGGTCAGGTGTGCTCAAATAATCCTCAAAAAGTGGAAGAGCTACAACGGAACCTCAAAATGTTATTGCTGTTATCCCTCACGCTTAGCTGCTACGCGTGTCTCACGGTTTCATAAATTAACATCAACGGTGGTCGTTTCCACCATCTTATGTGTCGTTCGTTAACAGGTGCCAATCCGGCGTCAGTCGTATTGTAAACATTTTCCTGATTAGTTTTGTTTGGCCCAACTGCCGAACTTCATCCACGGTTGCACTGTCCTTAACGGATACCTTTGCAAATATTAACCATTTCTTCGACAAATCAAACTTTACAACCGAGATTGAGACGTGTAAAATGAGGTATTCCGATGATCTGCAGTGAGGCACACTGGTTGGAGAAGTGGCTCTGCACAGCGAGCATCACTCTCGGGCTGGGAGAGTTAGATCCTTTGTGGCTGCCCACTGAGGATTTACTGCACTTGTAGTGAGTCGCAGCAAGAGCAGTGGGTCGATAAGCGTGGCTAACGTAATGAGCTGTCACATTAATGTGAGCACCTTCAGAAACCTCAATATCGACCTTATGTAGAGCGGGTCACAGCAAGGCCTGAAGGAAGAGAGTCACTGATATTCTGGCTTGATAGCTGGACCAGATTTCTCGGTTGGGGACCCATGTCGCGAAAAGTCCGAGAGAAGCGGTCCTACAGATTCTCGATCAGATTTCATCCGTGAAGTTTTTGGCCCATGGAGTATGGTAAACTCATCCTGATGTTCTTCAAATTACGCACACACACTGCTGCCTGTGTGACATGGCACAGTGTCCTGCCGGTAGATGTCGAGGAAAAACTAACTGCACACATGTATACTTGGGCTGATCCAGTGTGCCTTCTAGAATGACGAGTGACGAGATCATTCAGGGAATGCTGCTGTGGCCGCCCACTTCGTACATCGCTGCGCCTACTGCATCGGCATCCCACTTCATGTACAACCAACAGGGGATGCCTGCACCACAGGGCGTATATTCACCAACAAAACCTACGTCGTCTGTGTTCACAAAATAAATACTTACCGGCGGCCACAATAATAGACAACACGACACCAGATCTCCAACAACGGCCGCCGGGGACCGCTACACGTTCGCGGAGCCTGCAGAACAGCTACGCCTGAGGTCGCAGCTAGCCCAGTAACTACTTCTGTTACCTCAGGCATGTGATCGCAAATAATTCCGGCAGATACCTCTGGCAATGGGCTTTATAAGGCGGCGCTCTGCCGGCAAAAGGCAGTTGGACTCACCGCTTGGAAGGATATAGAGCTGCCTCCCCGGCAGCGACGGCCAGACGCCTCTTCTAGCTGACCGATCTCTTGTAGATGGACTTGATATAGTCGACGAACCTCTTGACATTGTAGAATTGTTTATTGCGTGCACTCCCAGTGAAAAAAATGGCTCTGAGCACTATGGGACTCAACTGCTGAGTTCATTAGTCCCCTAGAACTTAGAACTAGTTAAACCTAACTAACCTAAGAACATCACAAACATCCATGCCCGAGGCAGGATTCGAACCTGCGACCGTAGCGGTCTTTCGGTTCCAGACTGCAGCGCCTTTAACCGCACGGCCACTTCGGCCGGCCCCAGTGAAGAGTCGGGTCTTTTCTACTACTATTATTTCATATTTGTGTCGATCCGCAGTAGGGATCGAGTCTGTTGTTCTTCTGGAGATTGTATTATTGTTTCGTTTCGGTGAGTCCAATAAATTGTTTTCGGACTTGTGTTTTCCGCATTCCTATTCTGCTAGCGCAGGTACTTCAAATGCCACGAAAACAATCCCCAGACCATAACTATCCCTCATTTGGCCTGAACCCGTTAGACTATTGTTACCAGGGTGTTAACTTTCAGACATAAACGACCTTCTTAAAATGCCAGCCCAGATGCGGTATTGATGTGCAAATTCGAGCCTTCGTCGCCGACTAACAGCATCGACCATGCTCTATGAGCCTGTTGAGGAGGCTCATATGCAGCAACCTTTGCTGAACAGTCGTAGAGGAGGCACTGTTAGTAGCCCCTCGTGTCATCTTGGAGGTCAGTTGCACAACAGTCCATTCACCCGTACACATCTCCGTAGCCATCGGTCACCCGTGTCGTCAATGACACATGACACACTATAGTTGCTTCGGCATCGGTTTTGGATAGCACCGTTTTGCCAGACACGGTGGCTCGCAGGAATAGTCTAAGGAAACTCTCTTTCATAATATGTCTAATTTTTGCAGTTTCTTCAGTTTTGCGCTGCAAATCACAACGAATAAATCATTAATCGGAGCCCACATCTGTCCCGGAAAGTGTTTTCAGTTTAAACTCTGGTTCCAGAATTTTTGTCTAACAGTTATGTAACAAATACTGTATTACAAAAAAAGTGAAGGAGGAAATGAAAGGAAACTTCATGGGATAAGAAGGTACATGATAATACTTTAGTGCGTACTGTATCGAGTCAAATTTACAATAAACTTGGGCGAAGTTATTAGTATTACGTTGCATCCCCTGGATGCCGGCACAGTTTCGGTTGGGTAGAATGTCATACCCCCATGAACCATGGACCTTGGCATTGGTGGGGATGCTTGCGTACCTGAGCGATACACATGACCGTACCGTAGGTGCAACCACAACAGAGGGGTATCTGTTGAGAGGCCAGAAAAACGTGTGGTTCCTGAAGAGGGGCAGCAGCCTTTTCAGAAGTTGCAGGGGCGACAGTCTGGTGATTGACTGATCTGGCGTTGTAACACTAACCAAAATGGCCTTGCTGTGCTGGTACTGCGAACGGCTGAAAGCAAGGCGAAACTACGGCCGTAATTTTTCAAAGAGCATGCAGCTTTACTGTATGGTTAAATGATGATGGCGCCCTCTTGGATAAAATATATTCTGGAGGTAAAATTGTCCCCCCTTCGGACCTTCGGGCGAGGACTATTCAACAGGACGTCATTATCAGGAGAAAGAAAATTGGCGTTCTACAGATTGGAGCGTGGAATGTCAGATCCCTTAATTGGGCAGGTAAGCTAGAAAATTTAAAATGGGAAATGGATAGGTTAAAGTTAGCTATAGTGGGAATTAGTGAAGTTCGGTAGCAGGAGGAACAAGACATTTGGTCAGGTGAATAGAGGGTTATAAATACAAAATCAAGTAGGGGTAATGCAGGAGTAGGTTTAATAATGAATACAAAAGTAGGAGTGCGGGTAAGCTACTACAAACAGCATAGTTAACGCATTATTGTGGCCAAGATAGACACGAAGCCCACGCCTACTACAGTAGTACAAATTTATATGCCAACTAGCTCTGCAGATGATGATGAAATTAATCAAAATATCCACGGGTGTACTGCCGGTCTACAGTGTCCAACGGGCACAATATTTTGGCGATCATACGCCGCGGGCGGAAGGTATTTAAATCGGTCGCCGCCGCAACCGAACCCAGTTCCCTCTGAGCAGCCATAGCGTACGGATCTCCGTGCCGGCACATTCACAGGAGCTCAGTCCGTCAGTTCACCTGATGATGGCGACATGTATGATCGCCGAAATATTGTGCCCGTTGGACACTGTAGACCGGCAGTACACCCATGGATATTTTGATTATCAAATACGCCGGTAGGAACTCCAGAATCAGATGAAGAAATTGATGAAATGTATGATGAGATAAAAGAATTTATCCAAGTAATGAAGGGAGACGAAAATTTAATAGTCAAGGGTGACTGGAATTCGAGAGTAAGAAAAGGGAGAGAAGGAAACATAGTAGGTGAATATGGATTGGGTGTAAGAAATGAAAGAGGAAGCCGTCTGGTAGAATTTTCCACAGAGCATACCTTAATAATAGCTAACACTTAATTCAAGAATCATAAAAGAAGGTTGTATACATGGAAGAATCCTGGAGATACTAGAAGGTATTAGATACATTATATAATGGTAATGCAGAGATTCAGGAACCAGGTTTTAAACTGTAAGACATTTCCAGGGCAGATGTGGACCGTGACCACAATTTATTGGTTATGAACTCTACATTAAAACTGAAGAAACTGCAAAAAGATGGGAATTCAAGGAGATGGGACCTGGATAAACTGACTAAACCAGAGGTTGTACAGAGTTTCAGGGAGAGCATAAGGGAACAACTGACAGAAATGGGGGAAAGAAATACAGTTGAAGAAGAATGGGTGGCTTTGAGGGATGAAGTAGTGAAGGCAGCAGAGGATCAAGTAAGTAAAAAGACGAGGGATAAAAGAAATCCTTGGGTAACAGAAGAAATTTTGAAATTAATTGATGAAAGGGGAAATTATAAAAATACAGTAAATGAAGCAGGCTAAAAGGAATACAAACGTCTCAAAAATGAGATCGACAGGAACTGCAAAATGGCTAAGCAGGGATGGCTAGAGGACAAATGTATGGATGTAGAGACTTATCTCACTAGGGGTAAGATAGATACTGCCTACAGGAAAATTAAAGAGACCTTAGGAAAAAAGGGAGCGACTTGTATGAATATCAATAGCTCAGATGTAAAACCAGTTCTAAGCAAAGAGGGGAAAGCAGAAAGGTGGAAGGAGTATATAGAGGGTCTATGCAAGGGCGACGTTCTTGAGGACAATATTATGGAAATGGAAGAGGATGCAGATAAAGATAAAATGGAAGATACGATACTGCGTGAAGAGTTTGCAGAGCTCAGAAGACCTGAGTGGAAACAAGGCCTAGGGAGTAGACAACATTCCATCATAACTACTGACAGCCTCGGGAGAGCCAGTCCTGACAAAACTCTACCATCTGGTGAGCAAAAATGTGTGAGACAGGCGAATACCCTCAGACTTCTAGAAGAGTATAATAATTCCAATCCCAAAGAAAGCAGACTTTGACAGATGTGAAAATTACCGAACTATCAGTTTCATAAGTCACAGCTGCAAAATACTAACGCGAATTCTTTACAGACGAATGGAAAAACTGGTATAAGACGACCTCGGGGAAGATCAGCTTGGATTCCGCAGAAATGTTGGAACACGTGAGGCAATATCGTAACTTATCACAGGGGAAAGATTAAGGACAGGCAAACCTACGTTTCTAGCATCTGTAGACTTAGAGAAAGCTTTTGACAATGTTGACTGGAATACTCTCTTTCAAATTCTAAAGGTGGCACGGGTAAAATACAGTGAGCGAAAGGCTGTTTACAATTTGAACAGAAACCAGATGGCAGTTATAAGAGTTGAGGGGCACGAAAGCGAAGCAGTGGTTGGGAAGAGAGTGAGACAGGGTTGTAGCCTCTCCCCGATGTTATTCAATCTGTATATTGAGCAAGCAGTAAAGGAAACAAAAGAAAATTTCGGAGTAGGTAATAAAATCCATGGAGAAGAAATAAAAACTTCGAGGTTCGCCGATGACATTGTAATTCTGTTAGAGACAGCAAAGGACTTGGAAGAGCAGCTGAACGGAATGGACAATGTCTTGAAACGAGGATATAAGATGAACATCAACAAAAGCAGAACGAGGATAATGGAATGTAGTCGAATTAAGCAGGGTGATGCTGAGGGAATTACATTAGGAAATGAGACACTTAAAGTAGTAAAGGAGTTTTGCTATTTGGGGAGCAAAATAACTGATGATGGTCGAAGTAGAGAGGACATAAAATGTAGACTGGAAATGGCAAGGAAAGAGTTTCTGATGAAGAGAAGTTTGTTAACGTCGAGTATAGATTTAAGTGTCAGGAAGACGTTTCTGAAAGTATATGTATGGAGTGTAGCCATGTACGAATGTGAAACGTGGACGATGAATAGTTTAAACAAGAAGTGAATAGAAGCTTTCGAAATGTGGTGCTACAGAAGAATGCTGAAGATTAGATGGGTAGATCGCATAACTAATGAGGAGGTATTGAATAGAATTGGGGAGAAGAGGAGTTTGTGTCACAACTTGACAATAAGAAGGGACCTGTTGGTAGGACATGTTCTGAGGCATCAAGGGATCACAAATTTAGCACTGCAGGGCAGCGGGGAGGGTAAAAATCGTAGAGGGAGACGAAGAGATGAATACACTAAGCAGATTCAGAAGGATGTAGGTTGCAGTAAATACTGGGAGATGAAGAAGCTTGCACGGGATAG
Source organism: Schistocerca serialis cubense (assembly GCF_023864345.2). NCBI lineage: Eukaryota > Metazoa > Arthropoda > Insecta > Orthoptera > Acrididae > Schistocerca > Schistocerca serialis. Next base: position 337,857,526 of record NC_064641.1, on the reverse strand, counting down.
AGTAGCATGGAGAGCTGCTTCAAACCAGTCTCAGGACTGAAGAACACAACAACAACAACAGAGTGTCATAAAACTGTTGTAGCCTGTCCTGAGGCAAGCTTGCCCGTAACTGTTGTAACTATTCTTTGATGTCCTAGATACTGACACTGAGACGAAGTTGACATGCAAGTTGGACTCATAATTTTTTCCTCCAAGTGAGATCTGGGAATCTCACCAGCCACAGGAGTAAGTTATTAAGTACGTCATGATTAGGGAAACGGTTCATAGAGGCATGTGCCATAAGTGGACGAGCATTGTCCTGTTGGAAAATGGCACCACGATACCGTCGTACAGGGGTAACACACGAGGACGCAAAAATGTCTGTGACGTACTACTGTGCTGTCACAGTTCCTCCATTGATCACCAGCTGTCCCACTGATCCCTCACATCATGACGCCAGATGTAACAATCCAGTGATTCTCCAAAACATTTAAAAACTTAACTTTCCCCAGTTTGCCTCAGTTCTCACCGATGTTGGTCATCCTGAGTACATTACAACCTCTACCCACCTTGAACTCATTGCGACACCATTCATCAACAGTCTAAGCTCCCTTGCCACGGTACCATTCAAAACGCAGCCGTTTGTGTTGTGGAGTTAACGGCAGACTACGCACGAAACGTTAATTCTCTAGCCGCCGACCCAGTGCTGCCGGATATTGCAAAATGTTACAGGTAGTCGGTTACTTGTTCTCTGACGGCAGGTACACAATACGATGATTCTTCCCCGCTGTGATCGGATGTGTTCGACTGGAGCCTTGACGACGAGTATAGGTGTCTCCACCTCCCACGCAGGCCAATGTTCTGCCACTGTCACATTCGAATACCCCAAAAGTCTCGACATTACACTGTTTGACCAGCAGGCCAAATGGAGACCTAGAATGAGATACATTTGAACCTCAATCAGATGTTGACAACGGTGTATCACACGGGTCTGCAGCTTCTCCTTGTCCTTTTCAGTGATAACTCAACATCTGATGTTGTTCACCCATATTACATGCCCTACTAGGCCTGGTATCAACGCTGAACACGAACATCATCAGTTCTCTCTGGGGGCTGTTCTGCCTCTCAGAAAATCTTATTTTTCTTCTTTCTGCTGGTTTTATAAATCTATCTGTTACGGCCACTTGGTTGAAATTATTGACTTTTACACATCTCTTAGGTTTTCCTAAAGACCTTCTGCCCATGGGTCAGTAATTCAGTGTTAATTTTGCTATTCGGTCGTCTTCTATTCTTGTGACATGCTACTTCCGGTTGTTCCTGTACTCCTTAATCTCTCCCTTTGGGCTTGTCACTCAGTCTTCTCTGATGTATGCAATCCTCCTCCTGCCAAATAGTATGTATCCAGGTACTTTTCTTAGGAACGGCATCTCCAATTCTTGTGCCGCGCGCAGTGGCCGCTCCGTTTGAGGCGCTATGTCACGGACTGTGCGGCCCATCTCGCCGCAGGTTCGAATCCTCTCTCGGGCATGGGTGTGTGTGTTGTTCTTAACATAAGTAATTTTAAGTTAGTTTACTTAGTGTGTAAGTCCAGGAACCGATGACCTCAGCAGTTTGGTCCTTAGGAATTCACACACACATCATCCGATTCCTGTATCGTTCATCACTTTCTCTTTAGAATTCGCGAGACACTTCCATATGCCACGCTTTGTATCAACGTCGTGAGAAAGAACTTAGTTAACTTTCCTCTTTTAAGTTAGTTCTGAGGATTATGTATATTGTGCCATTAATGTGATTAAATCTATTTTCATTTGTATGTTCATATCTGTCACGAACGGCGATAGCATTTCCTAAGAAGTTTAACGTGTTTACTCTTTCTATTTTCTGTTTATTTTTATTAATTTGCTGGGGATTGGTTCCTGTCCCTGAAATCCATAAAATCTGATGACTTCGAAGATAGTAATAGACCTTATTACTTAGCTTTCGCCGGTCGGGCTGGCCGAGCGGTTCTAGGCGCTACAGTCTGGAACCGTGCTACCGCTACGGCCGCAATTTCGAATCCTGCCTCGGGCATAGATGTGTGTGATGTCCTTAGGTTAGTTAGGTTTAAGTAGTTGTAAGTTCTAGGGGACTGATGACCTCAGAAGTTAAGTCCCATAGTGCTCAGAGCCAATTGAATTTGAACTTAGCTCTCGTGGATAAAATACGAAGAGCTATTTGGAGGTTGCTCTTGCTGTCAGCACTCACAATTTGATCGTCGGCAAAGAGTAATCTGATAACTGAAGAAAACTTCACAATGCAGGATCAGTAAAAAAGACTTTTGTTGCATGACCAGTTTGGACAGAGCTATTGGATCTTATGATTCAAAACTTTTACAAAATGTTGTCCATCAGTATTGCTTCACATTGTACTTCCCATCACCATATTAAGTGTATCGCCCCACAAATTTATTTTGTTAAAGTCATAAATACAAAAAATTACTTACCCATTACCTCAGTCCGTCGTCAGTACAGTTATAAAAGAATCTGTCTTATTCTGCAACGCTAATTTCTGATCTTTGGTATATGTTTTCTGTTACATTTATTATATGCAAAGATATTCCTTTCTTGTTCACTATCTTCCATACTTCCGTCTATTCGCTTTGCCGAAAGCTTTCGCATAGTTTACGAATAATAGATGTGTCCCTCTACGGAATTATACGTGTTTCTCAACGATTTGTTTAAGAGCGACCTTATTGTCTATGCACGATCTACTATTGCTATAGCCCATTTGCTTTTCTAGCAGAATGTTTTCAACGATTACTCCTAGCCCCTGTGTTATTATCTCAAAATATATTTTATATTCCGTGTTTAGCAGAGAGACGGCCCTATAGTTTTCTCAACGCTTTGGCTGCTTCTGTCTCCTTTCTTGCAAATAGGATTCGTTGTTACTAATTTCAAGTCCTCTGGTATCTTCTTATCTCTCCAGTGGCTGAGAATATAGTTGAGGAAACTAGATTTCGCTAGAGAGATGCATATTTGATCAGCTTTGTGTTACTTACAGCTCTGCCTGCTGTCTTCCTATTTTTCTTTTTGCATGTTGCAACTTCTAATTTCTATCTACTGTTATTCCTTCCTCTTCTTTCTCCGTATCATTTCTGGCAGATTTGTATCTACATCCCGTCCCGTCATCCAAAGTTTATATGGTTCTCCCGTTGTTGCGCCTTTTTTATCAATTCTATTCATGAATCATATTTTATACTGTTTTTCAAGAGCTTCATAGTTTCGCAAGCAAATTCTTTTCTACCATGGATGCCGTTTACCACGTACCAAATGAATTCATTCCAAGAATTTTGATCAATTTACAATATAATTTTCAGATTCTTCAGTTAGTGTTTTACATTCCTATTTTCAGTTGTCCTGTTCTGTAGTCATTTCCGATATGCCTCCTTTTACCTCTTCATCAGTCTTTCTTTATCATTGTTCCCACAGTTCAGACCTTTATTGTTCTTTCTGTGACATCTATGTCCTAAAGCCTCTGTAGGTGCCCGCTCTTGTACAGTTTTAATACTTTTACATTTCTTTTCTAGATCTTGGCTTTCATCTCTTTTATCAAACAGTGTATTATATTCCCCATCAAGATATTTTATGGAATTTTCGTTTAAAAACTTGTTCTCCATTTTTTATTCTCATGGTATTCAGGAGCCTGGTCCACCGTGCATTATGCTGTATTGCTGCCATTGAGAAATAATGGTCTGTGCCGAATTCTGCTGTCCTCTATACTCTCACAGCTGTAGATGTTGAAGCAGTTTTTTAATTTGCCAAAAATAAAATATTAACGACTGCTGTCCTCTTTCTGCCCAGGTTATTTTGTATACCTTCTTACGCCAGACAAATGTTTTCACTGAAACTTCTTGGCAGATTAAAACTGTGTGCCAGATCCAGACTCGAAGTCGGGACCTTGTCTTTCGCGGGCAAGTGCTCTGCCATCTGAGCTACCCAAGCACGACTCACTACCCGTCCCCACAGCTTTAATTCCGCCAGTACCTCGTCTCCTACCTTCCAAACTTCACAGAAGCTCTCCTGCAAGTTTCGTAGGATATTTTATAAGCTATACTTCTTATATTCCATGTCACTAATCTTTGACGATTGCTGATTTCTTGTCCTTATCTGCCCGGTCGTCGTCGTTGTCGGCAGTAGTTTCATCGGCGACTTTTCTCTGAGGGTTGCCTGTAAGAACCTGCTCCTCGACTGCGTTACAAACGCTGTTCAGGATAAATCACGTGATGGGTTCGACACCTGTAAGTATCGCGGCCTACCTGATTTTCCATCGAGGTTGACTCTCTCAGCCGGAAAGCCTCAGTTTGGAGGTGCCAGGGACTCGTCTTTCATCCCGTGCTCTCTGCTGGATCCCATGGCGTGCTTCGCCCAGGTCTACGCACGTTTCACCCTCTGGTTGTTGTAGTTGTATTTGCTGCAGAACTGCTACGAGATCACAGAGGCATTTCTCAAACGATTAGTGTCCTGAGTTATGCAGCTTGGATCAAGGTCCTTGAGAATATAGCACTCCCCTGTAGCACCCCCCCCCCCCCCACCCCCAACCCGCCCAATGGTCAGAGAATTTACATATCCGCCTATCCGCCTATGGTGTGTTCGTGTGCGATCCGACCATGTTACGGAATCTTTTGAAGGTATTTACCTGGACTGTAGGTTTCCACGGAAGTGAAACATGGCGATAAGCTGTTGAGATACGGAGAGAGAAAAGTTTTGGGGAAGTGGTGTTGTAAAACAATGCTTACGTTAGATGCGTAGATTCCCTAATTAATGAGGAGGTACTGAACTGAACTGGGAAGCAAAGAAATATATGGCACAGCTTGACTAAAACAGTGGATCAGTTGTTAAGACAAATTTGAGCTATGAAGGAAATATCAGCCTGATACTGGAGAAGCGTGTGGGGAGAAAAAATTGTAGATCGAGTCCAAGGCGTGTATATTGCGCCTGTTATGCAGAATATCAAGAGGCTAGCAGAGAGTAGGCCAGCATGCAGAGCTGCATCAAAACAGTCTTCGGGCGAAGACCACAGCAACAGCAACAAAAACGACAGCAAATGCAATATTCCGTCCTGTATTAGATACACAAATAACAACCTGTGCCTTATAGATGAACCAAACAGTTAAATTTACCATTTACATACAGACATATGCTCTGTTAAAGATAAGACAAATTCTCCAATAGAAAAAGAGCAAAAGAGATAGTTAAATGAGCAGACCAACTTGGAAAACAACACACTTTTAACATTAATTGTATAACCCCCTCAAAAACACCCTTCCAGCACCCCCTCCCCCCCCTCCCCCCGTCACCCTCACACAAGAAGACGAATTACTACTCTCACAGTCTTTGTTGAACGCTTGACAACACTAGCAATCTCCACACAAAACAAATGACTAAATATAAACACTGTGCCACGTGTGTAACACGTGAAGCCACAGTACTATTTCTCTTGAGAATGGTTCCAAAAATGAGGTGAAATGGAAATAATACCAATCAGTGCTACAGGAAGTGGGTTCACAAAAGGCAAAAAATGGCCAGTAGTACAACTCATAGCCCACAAACATCGAAGGAAAAGCAATGATATGTAGAATATGTAAACAAGAGTAAAAAATACAGCATGCCCCATTTTTAAGGAAATATGATTTGAATGTATTTATATACCAAACTGTAGAATATTTTTTTGAGTCATGAGTATTCTGATTGTTTCGGTGCTTCCCGCCATGAATTTCACTCGTATGCCAACCTTTTCATTTCAGAGTAGCATTTGCAACCTACTCCTTAGGTATTTGCTGGATGTATTCCAATCTCTGTTTTCCTCGACAGCTTTTACCCTATACAGCCTCCTCTAATACCACCGAAGTTATTCCCTGGTGGCTTAAAAGATGTCATCTCATCCTGAGACGTATTACATTTCAATTTCTCCAGTATGTGATCAGAACATACTTAATAAGTGAAACCGGATCGCATCTGCTGAAAAATAGTCTTTAACTGCAACAAGCAACAAACGGAAAGAAAACGTTAATAATTGATTATAACAGCTGCTACTGAAGACAGTCATAGAGACAAACATAACCATACTTGAGTAACCCAGTACTCACCTGACCAGAAGTCCTCCTCTTCTAGCAACTCTACTTCAGTAATTGGCACTATACCTAACTTCAGTATATCAATCTCTCTTTTTAAATTTTCTAGCCTACATATCCGATAAAGGATTATATTATTCCACGGCCTAACCTGAAGAATGCCACTTTTGTTTTTCCTGATGATGATGTCCTTATGAGCAGATCCGAATGGTGGATTATTTTACCTGCGAAATATTTTACCTAAGAAATTGTCGTTATCATTTAACCACGTAGTAAAGCGGTTTGCCCTCGGGAAGAATTACTGTAGTAATTTCCCCTTTCTTTCAGTCGTTAACTGTATCAGCAAAGCAAGAGTATTCCGGCTAGTGCTGCCCAGATTAATTATCGAGACCTTGGCTCCCTCAACTACTGAGGAAGTTGCTGGCTCTCTTCAGGGCCCTTAGATTAATCTCGTCTCTCCACAGAAACATCTGTCTTGTTGAGGCATCCAGTCCACGGCAAGTCGGCAGTATCCTGGGGTCCTTGGAGGCTGTGTACCTGTTAACAACAAACGTCTTTACGGCTATTACAATGATACGTGGCCTACCTCTATTGAGGATGTAGCAGCCGAGGCGGGCAACTTAGAATACATGAAGAATGTTTTCAAATATCGCAGTGCGATTTTTACTGAGTTACAGCGAACTTCGTAGCGAGTTTTCTGATGTACTATTTTATATCATCAAAACAGAACTATTTACTTTGTGTCTTTGGCATTTGAACGAACGTAAATCTGAAACTTGATCAAGTAGTAACAGGATAACACAGCTGCAAATCAGTGTCTGTCAGGAGAAGTCGCTCAAACGTCTGCCGAACTAAATGAAAAATGTAAGCAAACACGTAGCAGCGGCTCAGTTCGTGTGTTTACCAGCATGTGCTCTTCTGTTGTAGCGAACAGACAACTTGCTCGTCAGGCTATTCGGACTTTCACAATGTAAGCTACGCTCTAAAAAGTAGACACATTCTTGGTTCATGGCGAATATCGACAGGCTGTTGGAACAGTAGCGTATGCTGAAACGTATCTGTTTCTGGTAATGCATTCACGTTGTCACTTTCCAAGCCTTATAAAAATATTTCAGTGAACAGGAAATAAGAATAATAAAATTCGCCGATGAATAAGAAAAGTAGAGAATTATAATATCGACCATTACATAATATAAACATTCGATGACATATACACATGACTGTGAACTCTTCTTCAGAAGAGAAAGTCAGTCTCTATCTTGCCCATCACGTCATAGAAAGAAGTCTTGCGTAACATGCACACAAAGACAGAGTTGCTGCAAGTAATACCGTGTAATAGGTATCAGTGGTGGCTCGTGACCAAAGAAGATAGTGGTTCACATTGCTCACGAAGGAAAACATCAAAAAAAGAGAGAAAATCAGTACACTGCTCATGTTTTTGTAATGCCTGATATAAACAGACCGCTCGCTCGTGACACTCCTGCATCTACTCATAATAAAATCAAAAGGCGTACACAGAAAAAAGTATTACCTTTGCAGAATAAAAGGAATTAACTGCAGCTCTATGAACTCAAAAAGTAGTAGGCATGATTTACTAACCTTTTTCAGCATGATTGATGTTAATGCCGTTCGATTTTATCTCTGAATTTGGATGTGGTGATGATCACTTGTACAGGAACTCTATCCACCTTTCCTTCATATTTGCAAATCTTTCAATCACTCTTTGATTGAAGTCTCCAATTCGTAAAACGAGGTCTCGTTCAATAGAGAGTGCTGATAGTCTTTCTTGGTCCGCAGCGTTCTGCTTCTGATTTGGTCATTGGAATTGTAATTATCGCATTCAGGAGCTTCACAGATTCGCTCAGTGTATCACAAAGATTATTGTCTGTTATGTAATCCAGAAAGCTCAAAGCTCCACACATGCTTTTGAACTCATCTCCTCCATAAATAACAGAGAGTTCCGTTAAAAGTCTCTTTGCTTCCAAAAAAGATTAGCATTCAATAGCAGCTCTGAAAGAAGTTTCTGGAAAACTGGAAGAGTAAGTAGCGAATTTTTAGGGTAGAAAGAGAGAGGCTGCAACTACGTGTCCAGTGAACTTGAATCTTTCTTTTGCATCGTAGCTTACGACATAACCTACTTCTTCATCCTCCCGCAGTAGATTACACATCGCTGGGCCATCTTCAGTTCTCCCTCTTTTATGGTACTCGTGTAAACCTGTTGAATTTTCACTCACTCCTTCCCTAATGTTCGCTATTTCAAGCTCAAAAGTTGTCAGCTGATTTTGTGCGCAAATTGGGTCAATATCTCTTTTTTGTAGCTGGTTATACAAAATATCCACATGGATCATGATTTTACGAAAAAATGAAAGCCAAAGAATGAACTTTTCATTCTTCATAATCGTTATTAAGTCACAGGCTTGCAGGATCGTGTTCTCATTACACAGTTTTTCTCCCTGGCTCATATTATTCAAGCACGTTATAATATTTTCCCTATATTCGAAAACGGTATTGACGCTCCTTGACTGAAAATTCCGCCGAGTAGGAACTGTACGTGGCAGTCGTCTTCGTACTATTTCGTCGAGAACTGTTCTTTGAGGAGATGCTGAAAAGAAGCTGCAAAGTCCCTGAAGTTTGGTGAAGAATATTCGCTCATTTTTACTAACTCACCAGATTCAGCTGGTGAGCATAACTATCAATGTATGAAGCACTGTAAAACTTTTCCTTAACAAGAGCCTGCACCCCACGTGACGAACCACTCGTGACTGCTGCACCATCATATGTTTCCGCTATTAGCTTATGTGGACAATTCCCCAAATGATTATTTATCTGTTCGATGAGGGACGTTACCAAAGACTGGGCATCATGCTTTTCTCGTGTTATGAAGTCCCAAAATCTTTCAACTGGTTTTCCGTTAATGATGTACCTATATACTATAACCATCTGGAAAACACGGGCTACGTCTCTGCTTTCGTCAGCTATTATGGCCAAAAACTCAGCACCCTTAATTTTCTTTCTAATATCCTCTTGGGGGACTTGAAGCATGCACTGGAGGAGTTCATTCTGGATGGGTTTTGAGGTTCCTTTGAAAACTGTAGCTTTCTTTAAATGCGATTTTAATATAGAGTCTAATTCAATCAAGGAACGAAAAATACCAGGATTGGAAGATGATCTAGTCTCATCCTGTCCTCTATGGGCAAGTTCCAACACACCACAGAAACGAATATAGTTAATAATTAGATTAAATATGTACCTATTATCGGTAACGTTCTGGTTGTGTAATGCCACGGACCCTCAGTACCCACTGTCTAATTGGGTAACTATATTAACATTGCCTAAACTTGCCACGTTCAAAACGTTACTTATATGGACTGAAGAAGGTTCATGTTTTCTAATTTTTACATGGAGGTGTTGAATGTCACAGACTCCTTGTTAGACCATGAAAGACCTCCTCCAAATAATAAACAAGGAAAACAAAATAAGGCATTTTTCATGTCACAACCACACAGCCATTCATGATTGTTGTACAATTCAGAGTTAAATTTCCTATTGAATTGGCGACTTTTCGTTGTAACGGTCTACAAAATTGTTAAAGCAGGAGTCGGCCTACCTAGCCTCTTGATTTCTAATTTCTCTTTAAACGTCTGTGAACTGAAGGGTTCAGAGAGAAGTGAAATTGCCAGATTCATTATTTCACGTATTCACTTGTCACTTGAGCCTCAAAATTCACTATTTCCCACTCTAAAATAACTAACACAACGCACAGGAAATAGTTCGCTCGCAGTTACACCTGAACTGGTGAGGTGGAGCGAGAAACCCATTTTGTTCGAAGATCCCATAGTTTCGATTCCCTTCAGAAGAGTTCCGGCCCTCTTCGTGCAGCTGGTAGGGTGGCCCGAGTGAGGAGTTTGTACACACAAGGCCCGCATACGAGTACAGTGATGCCAGGAGTTGCCCCCGCACCCCGCACCCCCTCTGAGACACCAAAGTCCACGTTTGCATCCACAGTGCGACCCGCGGTCGCCGTCGGCACATTCCGTCCAACTCCGGCGTTTGGAGCCCCGCATTTCAAAAGAATTAAACGACGCGCTACTTCTCCACTATTATAGAACGCTCAGAAGGCAAACACAGTTGAACAAAATTGTTCCTTGGGGATAGCGCAAACCTGCAAACCTATAGAGGAGCCGTCCCCGACAGACATGGTAAGAAAACTGTTGGCAACTATAGCAGCAACAAATGCTAAAGAATTATTGAACTCGAGTGCTTCTGTCGTATTTGACAACAGAATGGGCTGTTTATGTAAACTACTTGATACACTTTTTTTTTTTTTGCACGAGATCTACTTGATACACTTTTTTTTTTTTTTTTTTTTTTTGCACGAAATCTTACATCTTACATTTGAAAATTAATAAGCGTCAATATTACAAATGTGATGATTGAAAGTAACTAACATAAAAGGTGAAAGTGTTGACCTTCAAAATGTTACAAGTGACAGATAAAAGGAAAAGTCGTCAGTGTTCTGCATTAACGACATGACAGTAATTTATTACATCTCTGTCCACAGTAATAACTTGGATTAGAAAATTTGGTCCAAATCTTTATGTGATTTTGACTCGATGACTTATGATTAATAACTGCCTGAAATTAGATCACTGTGAAAAGCTTCCAGAAATTTCTAAAAGAAACTCATATATGACGGTAGTATCTGTTCCCGTAAGAACAGTTACCGTGGATGACCATGCAGCTTTGCTAGAAATGAAATGATAATTAAATGGACACCCTAGCTGCAAACAGGCGTTGATGTACTTCATTGGGGACATATTGAAAATGTGTGCCCCGACCGGGATTCGAACCCGGGATCTCCTGCTTACATGGCAGACGCTCTACCTATTTTTTTTTTTTTTTAAAAAAAAAAAAATTTGCTAGGTCAAGACGCGAAACACTGCCCCAACAACCCCAACAAACAAACACTTCGTGGGCAGAAACGCCACTCATTACACTTTTTTTTTCTTTTTTTTTTTTAAATAAAGAAAATTTTACACACCGCACAAGGTTTGAACTCATAATCTCTTTTTTTTTTTAATAAAAATAAAAACGCGGTTCCTCCGCTTTATGGTCCAACAACGCGACCACTTTTTTTTTTTTTTTTTTTTTTTTTTTTTGGGAACAGGAAGTCAGGGTAAACAAACAATCTTTATTCGTACAATTGTGCTGTCCTAGGGATAAGTAAAGTATCGAGACAGCAAAAACAATTTGAAAACCATAAAGTCAACGCAAAGGCCGCCCTCTTTTTTTTTTTAATTTTTTTTTTGTTTTTTTTTGTTTTTTTTTTTGTAACAGGAATAAAGTAAATGACAATCCTAGTCACGGGCGGGAGTGAAAATGAAGTTATCATCTGCATCACAATCCCTGCAGCACGCGGTGTCGCGTCATAAACCTGGCAGAAAGCCATATAATCTTGACCATTTCTGCCAGTGTCTCTAGTCGTTGTGCTGCAGGAGTCTTCTCAGTTCTGGGACACCCCAGCTGTCGGGCGGATTGTGAAAAACACTTCCTAAAAAATTGGAAAAGTAAGTCCTGTATTTCGTATGACTCCGTATGAGCTCGTGTTGTTCTTGTAAATACAACCAATAATCCATCACGGACTTAATATCGTACGAATACAAATATTTCGCCGCATGTCCAGCGATCCAATTGACCGCATACGTCTTTTGATTCGGAAAAAAGGTCTTGTCCGGTAGAAAAAGTACATCCGATGTGATTTCTGTGTAGTTAGTGCGCCGAAGGAAGGCCAATATTCGACGCGTCAGCATCCAGACGTCCCTCGCTGCGCCACACACTAAACCATGTTCTTCCGTGGCTAACAGTCCACAGTTGGTGCAAAGAGGAGAATCGACCATATGAATTGTATGTAATCGACTCCTGGTAACAAGTTTACGGTTTATAAGAATATACCACATCGATCTCGCTGCTGTTGACAGTAATGGAGTATGCACTGCACACCAAATGTGGTTCCACGTTCTCGACGGGTATTTGAATTCCATTATGTTGCGGCCATGGTGATCCATCAAGCATCTATAGATCTCCCGAGTCGTGGGTATTCTCGTTGAAGGTACTTTCAGACGAACATAACTGTAATCAACAAGAAATGAGGCAATGTGTGCAAGAGAAGGCGAAATATTGCCCACCGCAATAGGGGGTTCGTACGAAGGCGGAACAAGTGCTTTTATCAGAGCTGACGTTATGGTATGCTTTCTTTGTTGCCAATTTCGTATCATTGCTCGCATGTAAAGCGCCAGAGCTTTGTTTCGCACGTTTGTGAGGTTGAGGCCACCGTTCCGGAACTGTAGCGTTAACGTATCATATTTGATCTTAAATAACATCCCAGTACTAACATAGTAACCAAAGGCAGCCATGAGGCGGTCGGCGATACCCTTCGGTATTGGTAGGATCTGCGCTAAATGGGGCATTCGTGACGCTATGTGAACGTTGGTGTATGCCACACGTTGGATCATGTCAAAGGCTCTCAGTGAGTTGTTGCGTATCGTCAGACGAACATTCTGCAGAAGCCGCCGAGAACTCGCCGCCGCTGACCGCCGTAGTGAACGGGTAAATGTAATCCCCAGACATCTCAGCGATTCCACCGTCTGGAACGGTCCCGGTACGTCTACCAGACCCCGTCCAATGTGCATAATTTTGGATTTCGTCATGTTAACGACACTGCCTGCCGCCGTCCCGTAAGAGTCTAGATGTTCAACAGCCTGACGAACTTCATGTCCTGATCTGACAAGAAGGATCAGGTCGTCCGCATATTCGCGACAAATGAAAGAGTTCTCATTAAGCGCTATCCCAGTAAGTGAGCGCCTCATAACACACATCAGCGGCTCAAGCGCTATCGTAAACAGCATCATGGAGAGTGGGCACCCTTGTCGGACTGAGCTGTTAATAAGAATCGAGCCCGCTTCCCGACCGTTTACAATCACCTTCGATGTAGCCCCTCGTATTAGCCTCATAACGATGGAGATGAAAACCGGAGGAATCACCATTCGACTCATGACTGACACCAAGAAGTCATGGTTTATCCTGTCGAACGCACGATCGAAGTCCACAGATATCATCGCTGCTCGCATTTTACACGTTTCCGCAAGGGCGATAACGTCACGGTATTCACTTAACGCCGAGGAGATGTTGCTTCGCACCCCTAGGCAAGCCTGATCAGGGGATATTGTCCTGGAAATCGCCAGCTTGAGACGAGACGCTAGTAGTCGTGCAAAGATTTTATAGTCGGTGTTTAGCATAGTGAGAGGCCGATATTGATTAACACTACGACTCCCCTCCATCTTCGGGATAGGAAGAAGAAAGCCCGTCATAAAATCCGACGGTAGGCGCATGTCCGGACGCATCGCCTCATTGTACATCGACACCAACTGTGGCATCATCATGTCCACGAATTCTCGATAAAACTCTAGCGTAATCCCATCTGGTCCTGGTGATTTATGGGCCGCTCCTTTTGTGAGTGCCACCTTTATATCGTCTTCTGTGAGTGGCTCCATAAGCGCTGCCTTATCCGTCTCTGTCAGTGTCGTTTGCAGGTGTTGCAGTATCTCTTCCCCCACCAGACGGTCCGTCGGTGTACCGGCATAGAGGTGGCGGAAATGCTCTAAAAATTCATTTGCAATGTCCTGTTGTGTTGTCAGTTGACGGCCATCTAAACCGTGGAGCACTGTTACCAATGCCCAGCGGTAACGTTTATGTTCCCGCGACACATGGTGCATCGAGGTACGTTCCCCAGTGATGGTGTCAAGACATCTTGCCCGTATTGGGATGCCACCCAGTCGTCGTCGCGTGATCGATAGGATTTGTGCCTTGACACGATGAACTTCCGCATGATGTTCTGCAGACGGCACCTGGAAGGACAGCTCACGAAGCATGGTGTAATAATAATCAAGAGTGCCTCGTTGCCATCTCGTCTTATCCCGACCATACTGTATGAGAGCTCTTCTTAATGCCGGCTTAGTACACTCGAGGAATCTTTCAACTGGTTTTCCGTTAATGATGTACCTATATACTATAACCATCTGGAAAACACGGGCTACGTCTCTGCTTTCGTCAGCTGTTGTGGCCAAAAGCTCAGCACCCTTAATTTCCTTTCTAATATCCTCTTGGGAGACTTGAAGCATGCACTGGAGTAGTTCATTCTGGATGGGTTTTGAAGTTCCTTTGAAAACTGTAGCTTTCTTTAAATGCGATTTTAATACAGAGTCTAATTCAATCAAGGAACGAAAAATACCAGGATTGGAAGATGATTTAGTCTCATCCTGTCCTCTATGGCCAAGTTCCAACACACCACAGAAACGAATACAGTTAATAATTAGATTAAATATGTACCTATTATCGGTAACGTTCTGGTTGTGTAATGCCACGGACCCTCAGTACCCACTGTCTAATTGGGTAACTATATTAACATTGCCTAAACTTGCCACGTTCAAAACGTTACTTATATGGACTGAAGAAGGTTCATGTTTTCTAATTTTTACATGGAGGTGTTGAATGTCACAGACTCCTTGTTAGACCATGAAAGACCTCCTCCAAATAATAAACAAGGAAAACAAAATAAGGCATTTTTCATGTCACAACCACACAGCCATTCATGATTGTTGTACAATTCAGAGTTAAATTTCCTATTGAATTGGCGACTTTTCGTTGTAACGGTCTACAAAATTGTTAAAGCAGGAGTCGGCCTACCTAGCCTCTTGATTTCTAATTTCTCTTTAAACGTCTGTGAACTGAAGGGTTCAGAGAGAAGTGAAATTGCCAGATTCATTATTTCACGTATTCACTTGTCACTTGAGCCTCAAAATTCACTATTTCCCACTCTAAAATAACTAACACAACGCACAGGAAATAGTTCGCTCGCAGTTACACCTGAACTGGTGAGGTGGAGCGAGAAACCCATTTTGTTCGAAGATCCGATAGTTTCGATTCCCTTCAGAAGAGTTCCGGCCCACTTCGTGCAGCTGGCAGGGTGGCCCGAGTGAGGAGTTTGTACACACAAGGCCCGCATACGAGTACAGTGATGCCAGGAGTTGCCCCCGCACCCCGCACCCCCTCTGAGACACCAAAGTCCACGTTTGCATCCACAGTGCGACCCGCGGTCGCCGTCGGTACATTCCGTCCAACTCCGGCGTTTGGAGCCCCGCATTTCAAAAGAAATAAACGACGCGCTACTTCTCCACTATTATAGAACGCTCAGAAGGCAAACACAGTTGAACAAAATTGTTCCTTGGGGATAGCGCAAACCTGCAAACCTATAGAGGAGCCGTCCCCGACAGACATGGTAAGAAAACTGTTGGCAACTATAGCAGCAACAAATGCTAAAGAATTATTGAACTCGAGTGCTTCTGTCGTATTTGACAACAGAATGGGCTGTTTATGTAAACTACTTGATACACTTTTTTTTTTTTTTTGCACGAGATCTACTTGATACACTTTTCTTTTTTTTTTTTTTTTTTTTTTGCACGAAATCTTACATCTTACATTTGAAAATTAATAAGCGTCAATATTACAAATGTGATGATTGAAAGTAACTAACATAAAAGGTGAAAGTGTTGACCTTCTAAATGTTACAAGTGACAGATAAAAGGAAAAGTCGTCAGTGTTCTGCATTAACGACATGACAGTAATTTATTACATCTCTGTCCACAGTAATAGCGTAGATTAGAAAATTTGGTCCAAATCTTTATGTGATTTTGACTCGATGACTTATGATTAATAACTGCCTGAATTTAGATCACTGTGAAAAGCTTCCAGAAATTTCTAAAAGAAACTCATATATGACGGTAGTATCTGTTCCCGTAAGAACAGTTACCGTGGATGACCATGCAGCTTTGCTAGAAATGAAATGATAATTAAATGGACACCCTAGCTGCAAACAGGCGTTGATGTACTTCATTGGGGACATATTGAAAATGTGTGCCCCGACCGGGATTCGAACCCGGGATCTCCTGCTTACATGGCAGACGCTCTACCTATTTGAGCCACCGCGGGCACAGAGGATAGTGCGTCTGCAGGACTTATCCCTTGCACGCTCCCCGTGAGATCCACATTCCCCACATGTCCACACCACTACATTCATATTTACCTAATGATGCAGGATTGTGAATATTCATGTAAAATGAACTGGTAATTCTAATGCTACTATCTAAAGTGCCTACACAAACGTATGTACGGAAGTGATGACTTGCTCTTTTGGAGGCTTACATTGTAAACATATCGTCTAACTAGCTAACTCGGAAAAATTATTGGTGGAGGACAAATAATCACCATCTGGAATCAATATCATGACATTCGTTCTTCGTACTTAAAAATGCCATTACAAATTTCAGTGCAATATATTTTGTAGCTTGCCTCTTCAAGGTTAATATCGGTGGCCTATTATTAACAATAAATGTCATCAATAGGTCACTAATGTTTATAGACAAACTGTAGCCACTATATCTTTGAATTAGAGCTACGGAATGAAGTAAGAGAAGGCTGACGACTGCTCACTAGATGGGGCAAAAATGGGAAGAACAACAATATGGTGTGTGCGGTGGGCAGGCAAAATGATGTTTCTAGCAACATATGAAAAAAGAGTTACAGGTTTTTTTTTTAATCAGCCTTCTGGCGGGTTTGATGCAGCCTGCCACGAATTCCTCTCCTCTGCCAAACTTTTCATTTCAGAGTAGCAATTGCAATCCACATGCACAGTTATTTGCTGGATTTGTTCCAATCTCTGTCTTGCTCTACAGTTTTTACCCTTTAGATCTCCCTCTAATAACGTGGAAGTTATTCCTTGAAGTACTAACAGACGTCCTAGCATCCTCTGCGTTCTTCTTTTCAGTGTTTTCAACATCTTCTGTTCCTCGCCGATTCTGTGGAGAACCGCTTCATTCCTTACCTCATCAGTCCACCTAATTTTCAACACTTTTCTGATGCACTGCATCTCAAAGGCTTCGATTCTCTTATGTTCCGGGTTTCCCACCGTAGTAGATAATGCTGATGTTACGGGAAATATGTATGGAATGAAAATCAGTACAAAGAAAATAAAAGTTGTGGGGCAAGAAGAACAAAAAAGTTAAAGATAATACTGGCTGGAGAAACATTAACACGTGTACAAAACCTTAAATATTTAGGAAGCAGGACAGACCCGACTGGAAGACCAGCATAGAAATGAAAAACAAGCTAGCAACAGCGAAAGAGGCAGTTTGTAAGAAGAAGAGAATTTTTTACTGTAATATGGTCAAAAATTTCAGGAAAATAGCGAATTTTGTACGAAGTGTTCTCTTTTATTATGCTGAGAAGTGGATCTTAAGTAAGAAAGAGCAAGGCATTAGATTTTCGAGATGTGGACCTAACGGAGGATAGAGAGAATAAATTGGAAAGATAAATCACAGCTAGTTGGACTATTTGCACTCTAATAATTAGTACGTATGCGAAGTCAGCATGCAATATCACGTATGGGCACCTCTTTCAGCTTTTCACTAACCAAGTATGAGGTATGTGAGTTTTCAGCTGAAAGGAAGAGAACCTTCTGGGATAACTGGCGACCCTGGTGGTGACTGCCGCGACTCAAACATATGCGACGTGCACCGGATGTTTGAATCCAATGACAAAGGGCCACTCTCTCACTTCGTCTGATTTAGACTCACGCCCACAATTTTTAGCTGAGAATCAAGCACTGTGTGTATATAGAAGCCAAGCAGTGGGTACGTGGAAATTTACATGAGAGGCATTCTTCTGCCACCATAACTGTGTGTAAGACAAATAACGTTACTGTACATAAATTTCATATAGCTTTCGTACATATAAATCTTTTATCTATTATTGTTTCCGATAACAGCTAGTCCTTTAATTGTATCCCGATGATTTAGAAGTATATGCAAACCACTAAATCGAATGAACACGTACCTTTGTTTTCTTAGTTCAGTGAAGGCAAAGGTAAATGGTAATATCAGTTGCCTCACATCCGTTACTGCTATTCCTCTTTTAACTCTGTTTCTGTAATGTGACATGCAAGTCTGCAATCCTCCGAAGCCGTGTTAACAGTAAACGAGACTAACGCAAGCCAGTATGCTGCATTACCGCTTATACACGCTGAACATTCATACAGACCTTTAGTTGGTTACCTATGGAAACCAAAGTTACTGGGGACGCTGTAATAAAATAGGTATGAAAATAATGATGCGAAGCCTAGACCTGTATGGCACATTTCCATCACTTGCTTCAGGACCGGAAATTACACTGGTAATCGTGTAACACTTTGCTTTCTCTTCTTCTGACAGCGGTCTTACTACATGTGAGCTGCTGGAACTGCCCGAATTGGAATCGGATTACCCTCCTCGTACCACTGAACGTCCACCCTCTTCCATTTTACAGCAGAAGTCACTGATCAGATGTTCCATAGATTGCTGGAATAACGCAGACAATGCACGTTTGACTAACTCCGACAGTTCCGGAGTTTCCTGGCTCTTGAAGACGTCGTTATATTTCGGTAGTCGAGCTACCATTTGCCTTATAACTTTTATTGTTCCAATACATAAATTCCAGCGATTTCAGAATTCTATTCTAGTTAGAGTAAAACCCAGCCAGTGTCTCTTCGGTCTGATGAAAGCTCGCCTAGGAATTCATGTTTGAAGTATTGAATTCAAATCGTACAACGTCAAGAGTTCAACAAATTCCGATTTTAGTATTCCACGGAAGAAATTTATTTCGAGTTTACTACAGTTACAGAGAGACGAGTAACAACCCTGTAGGCAAGTCACTTCATGTGACGAGGTTACTATAAACGGATCCTCATTGCACGTACGGGAGTAAATTTCCTAAACGAATTACCATGTTTAGGAGGTCTAAAGGCTGTATATTTCATCTAGTTCCAAAAATGCTACGTTTCGAGATAAATGTTCCGAGTTAACATACGTCCAAGTGAAACAAGGTATTGTATACCCGTTTTATGTTACGTAAAGACAATAAAATGAAAACAATTGAATCTGCCTGTTTAAGTAAATCCTACAAGCGCTTTCAATTAAATTATTCGCAAGGCAGTGGTTTGAAGCTGCTCCCATATACAACAGAAATATGATCTTGTAAGTTCAGAATGATACTTAAAGCAAAGTCAAAACATTAAGTCTATGAACAAGATGAGTAGATGTCAATGACAAACGAGACAGAGAATTTTTCTTTTATGGGCGACATGGATAGACAAACTGTTTACCATGGAACCGTAACAGGATATTGTATAACATTGAGAACGTGCTAACACAATGAGCACACTGCCATTTTTCACGTTACAGTGGTAAATGGGAATCATATTTTGTATCTATGTATGGCGGTAAAGTTTCTGGATGTAAAAATCATATAAAGACATTAGACGTAGATATGAAATACTATGTATTTAGCGTTTACTGGTTATCCATAGCGAATAGGCCACGAATGGTAAGGCCTATGATGTAGCATATGTCTAATCATCGCGATTTTTTCTACACCGTCACCTATCATTGTAATTACTGTGTCTATTACATGAAAAAGAGTGGGTGCCCTCACAATAACTAAAATTTAACGAAAATGAGTATTACCCTTAACTTGAAAGTGTTTTCTGCTTAACACTTTGTTACTGAATACATTATTCTATTTATTAAAACAGGAAAGCGAATTACCTAGTCTCGAATAAATTAATTAGGTTTTTCATATTTAAATTACATTTTCAGATATTTGCAAAGTAATTGTCAACAAATCTTAAGTTTTCAATCAAATACTTGCAAACGGCTTAAATTTAACTGCAGAGTAATATGTTCAGCGCAATTATTTGCTTTGCACATGGGCACCAATAAAAATAGCAAATCATTGACTAAAATAGATTTAGGCCTACTTTGTTACTTCTGTTTATGGTATTTGACCTGTATTTTGAACGCCATCACGTCTGAAAACGTTATAAAACAAGTGCCTTCAGTATTTAATGGTACGAACGTGAGTGATACCCGACATTCTTATTGACTGCGCTGTTCAGCATAGTGACTCACTGCAGTCCTCATGTATGAGTAGTTGACAGCTTCACCACCAGCCTCCTCACATTTACCGTCAGCTGTCACATTCCATGTCATGTCCCACCGGAGTTGCACTCAGGCACGGATTATAGTGAAATAGGCACTATCATCCGCAAGAATCACACGTTATGGGGCGCCAAGGGATTAGGATTCATTGTCATACAGGTGATGAACCACTCTATCTTCACCATGACTTCTGCCGTTGTCTTTCATCTTCGCAGTGATAGCACCATTCCCATCAGAAGAAACCTTGTTGCGATGCTCTAAACGGCGCACCAAACGGCGTGTATACGAACACTATGAAATGTAGAAGGAAAGTAGTAGCTTTTAACAAAAATTTACTTCTTTGTAGATATTTTTGGTCCAATAAGAAAATGCTAGTATATTGGTACAAAGACATCTTATCACTGAAGTAGGAGCAATATACACTATGTGATCAAAAGTATCCGGACACCTGGCTGAAAATGACTTCAAAGTTCGTCGCGCCCTCCATCGGTGATGCTGAAATTCAGTACGCTGTTGGCCCACACTTAGCCTTGATGACAGCTTCCACTCTCTCAGGCATACGTTCAATCAGGTGCTGGAAGGTTTCTTGGGGAATGGCAGTCCATTCTTCACTGCTGCACTGAGGAGAGGTATCGATGTCGGTTGCTGAAACCTGGCAGGAAGTCGGCGTTTCAAAACATCCCAAAGGTGTTCTATAGGATTCAGGTCAGGACTTTGTGCAGGCCAATCCATTACAGGGACGTTATTACCTTGTAACTACTCCGTCAGAGACAGTGCCACGCATAACAACAAGCAGTTCAAGCCCCGTCCATGAGAAACACGACCACACCATAACACCACCGCCTCCGTATTTCATTATTGGTACTAGACATGCTGGCAGATGACGTTCACCTGGCATTCGCCATACGCGCACCCCGCCATCGGATCGCTACATTGTGTACCGTGATTCTTCACTCCACACAACGCTTATCCACTATCTAATCGTCCAATGTTTACGCTCATTACACCAAGAGAGGCGTTGTTTGGCTTTTACCGGTGTGATGTGTGGCTTATGAGCAGCCGCTCGACCATGAAATCCAAGTTTTCTCACCTCTCACCTAAGTCTTATAGTACATGCAGTGGATCCTGATGCAGTTTGGAATTCCTGTGCGATGGTGTGGATAGATGCCTGCGTATTACACATTATGGCCCTCTTCAACTGTCGGCGGTCTCGGTCAGTCGACAGACGAGGTCTGCCTGTAAGTGTCCCTTCTCGTTTCCAGCTCACTATCACATCAGAAACAGTGGACCTAGGGATTTTTAGAGTGTGAAAATTCGCGTACAAACGTATAACACAAGTGACAACAAATCACCTGACCTCGTTCGAAGGCAGTGAGTTTCGCGGAGCGTCCCATTCTGCTCTCTCACGTCTCTGACTACTGAGATCGCTGATATGGAGTACGTCGCAGTAGGTGGCAGCACAATGCACCTAACATGAAAAACGAATGTCTTTGGGGTTGTCCGGATACTTATGATCACATAGTGTATGCTCTTCCTTCTCTGTGTTGCTGGTTTATTTGTCACGATATGAAATCTACATGTCCTGTATTTATGGCTGACTAATCGCAAAGCGACTGTCCTGAGTACTTAAATAGTTACGGTACTTACTTATTCGTCTCCAGTATGCTGTGTAGTTCAAGAGAGTAGAAGGATAATTAGATTTTATTCGAAGCCAATGGAACTAATGTAAGGTGGATGGGAAGAAATGACTCCCAGTGTTCCCATTTCGTACTTGAGTTACCGCGGACGACGCTATTTCACTAACCGTTTGCTTGATAATGCAGTCTCTACCAAAGTTACTATAAATTCCTTTGCCAGGAGATTCGGTTCGTACCCTCAAGTGACCCCTCATCCAAATACTTGTATACTAAGAGACTTCCGTATAAACCTAAAAGTGCTAAGTGAAATTGAAAAACATGGTATCTATTTGTGTAACGTGTCATTTCTCAAAAGTCAAATAGTCAGCTGCTGGACTGTATGGTATCACTCTTCATTAAGGGTGTTGTAAAGCTTGACTTTTTCCCGGTGTACAAAATGTGCAGGTAACTTACGGGAACGCAACTGGGTAACGTCTTCGACAACCGCCGATGTCTGGACGTCTTCAAGCCACCTCCATCCAAGATTAGAGCCGTTGTAGGATCTGAAAGGATGATCTGGATTTGGGTAAGTCTTGTGTATATCTTTTTCCTTATAGCTGTGCCATGGCACTTCTTGGTCAGGTCATCAGGACTGTGGAGGACCGGTGGATCGAGCATAAGCGTCACACACGCTTAGTCGTTTGTCTCTTGATCTGTTTGTGAGAGGAACAGGAAAGAATATAATTAGCAGTGGTACAGGGTACCCACCGCCACCCATCGTACGGTGGCTTGCACCGTGTCTGTATGTAGGTTAGCCGGAGCAAATCAGTTAACGTAGAAAATTACCTTTAGACCGGGCATCCTGGGAAATAAAAGGTGCGGTAAAACTCCCCCTAATTTATAGTTGAGATAAGAAACTGATGGATCAGAGTAAGAGAACTGTATTAACACGAATGATATCCATGGAGTGGAACGGTTTGTTTACAAGTGGTGACAGGTTTAAAGGAAGTGGACACGCACAGCTCGAACTCCAGGAAACGTTAATGCTTTAACGCATTAATTTCAGCCTTCTCAAAGAAGTGCTAGGAAACACGCTATAGCTCATCAGGTATCTGATCGGAGTTTGCTCCGAATTTTGCAACGGGACCTTTGATTTCATCAGAACAACATGATAATTGATAAATAAATGCCTGAAAGCGATTATGGCAGTCGTGTGAGGTCAAAAGCAACAGCTTTCAAAATGAGCCTGAAGATGCTGCGGGCCTTTGCAGCAAATTTCCTCTTATCAGGATCAAAATTTCCGATATTGGAGTGGACAGAAGGCTCGCGAAATTCATGAGAAGAAACTGCATACTGACCGTGTTAGAGTATCCTGCACGGTACAGGGAGTAGGGATAATTGGTCCGTACTTTTTTTAAGTGGATAATGTTGCCGACACTCACATGATGATCACTTCTTTTGCACCAAGAAACTATGCGGCGAAAATTAACAAGCAATGGTCTCAGCTCAGGTTTCTTTTCAAATGCTGAGACAGATGTTTCTGGGACACTCAATTTCTTCACGTGGGGCCATCCTCTGGTCAGCACATTCACGGGAATTTACAGCTTGTGATTTTATTCGATGGGGGCGTCATAACGCTGCGGTGTTCAACATCGTCTGAGAAATTTTTCAGAACTAAAACCTACCATACAGGAAGAAATTGGTCTCATTCCTCAATAAATGCCCGTTAGTGTGGTACAGAATTTATGAAGTCGCATTCAACAATGCAGCGTTACTTGAGAAAATTACTTGAATGACACATTCTTTAGAAAATGAAAAATACCCACTGTACACATGCCATTCGTGGCATATTTTATATTTTGCACGCACTTCCAGATATTGGATCAGTGATATTGGAGGAATAGTAGACTACTCATTTTCTTAGAAAAATCAGCATTGGCGGCCAAAGACTTCCGGCTTAAGAAGTCACTCTCATTCTGCCACCGACCTTCTCAAAGAGGGCGGCAGAGCGGACAGAGGTTCAGGGCTTTCTTTTGCCCTTGCTGTGAGAAACTGCCACTAAAGACGGAAGAGTCAGCAATCAACGGCATGAGGGAGCAGAACGCAATGGAAACCAAAAAAAAAAAAAAAATGGTTCAAATGGTTCTGAGCACTATGGGACTTAACATCTGTGGTCATCAGTCCCCTAGAACTTAGAACTACTTAATCCTAACTAACCTAAGGACATCACACACATCCATGCCCGAGGCAGGATTCGAACCTGCGACCGTAGCAGTCGCGCGGTTCCGGACCGCGCGCCTAGAACTGCTAGACCACCGCGGCCGGCTAGATGGAAACCCCTGCGTTAAAGACAAATAATGAATATCCACAGGACATGTGGATTGTAAATGAAAAAGTGTCATGATGATCTCTTCATTAGCAAAGTGCCCAATTCTGATATGCTGGAGAGATCTGTCAAGTGAGGTGGCCATGAGAAAAAGGTTGAATAACCAACGAAAGGATGTTGTGTACATAGTTCCGCGTAGTCAGCGCGTACACAACTTTCCCACTAGAGCGCGCACCGCTAAGCAGAACAGCGCAGGCGCAGCGCTCGTCCGTCTCTGCACTACGAGATGGCACTGTCTTAGAGACGGACCAAATTCTGCTTCCGCCGATCCGCGTATTAATATGTAATGCAGCCAATGAGATTGCCGCTAACGTAGAACCTTTCCTCCATGCGGATCACACTCGCGCAGTGATACCTGAACGCGCAAGATATTATAACGAGTGTACAGACCTCCAATTAGTCAGTGTGCATTAGTCTGTACCAGTCTATAGTCAAGTTTCAGTATGCTACTAATAAGATTATCATATTCCTGTACATAGCCATGTAGATAAATGTATAGACAGTTCGTCAGGTACCAGAGATATGTGAGAATAAGATTAACGTACCAAGACCAAAGGAACTTCAGATTGTCAACTGTAAACATCATCCAGAATCAAGTTACATAATGTCTATCCTTTTGATTATTTTAATAAATGTGTGTGAAAATTAATCAAGTTCTGTTTAAAGTTGGTCACCGTCAATCTGCTACTCTAAGCGTGCAAGTGGCATTTATATCGTCTGACCTAACGGCAGAAGATAAACCCGCCACAATAAGACCACGAGACATATTGCTGACACTCGCCTACTTCGTTAGAGCTACAAGTCGAATAATCTGTGTGTACCGAAGGTCATACAGTACGCACACCACAAAGGATAAAGTTCTGCGAGTCAGGGTGAAGAATGCCAGAATCTCAACGTGGTAAGGAAATCAGAAAATCAGAAAACGGAAATGCAAAGTTTCAAGCTAGATATAGTGGGGGTCAGTGATGTGAAATGGAAGACAATGATTTCTGGTCAGATGAATATAGGGTAATATCAACAGCATCAGAAAATGTTATAACGGGAGTAGATTAATTATAAATGGGAAGGTAGGCAGGGAGCACCTAACTGTGAACAGTCCTGTGATATTATCAGAATCGACAGCAAACCACCACTGACAACGATAGTTTAGGTATACTTTCCGACGTCGCAAGCTGAAGATAAAGTGAGGGTAATAATGAACGGGGAATACAGTGTGTAAAGGAAGATGAAAATCAAATAGTCATGGAAGGACAGGAATGCAGTTGTAGGGAAGAGAACGTTACGGGAAATATTGACTTGGTACTACGAGTGAGGGAGGAGAATGACTAACTGAGTTCTGCAACAAATTTCAGCAAGTAATAGCAAATACTCTGATCAAGAATCACAAAAGTAGGAGGTATCCTTGACAAAGGCTGGGATATACGGAAATAATTCATGTGGTTTACATCATTTTCAGGCAGAGATTCCGAAATCAGATACTAGACTGTAGTTGTACTCAGGAGTAGGCTGAAGTTTAGGAAATTAGTCAGAAAGACTCAGTACGCAAATAACAGGGATGCAGAAGTACTAAGGAATGAAGAGATATATTTTAAGTTCGCTAAGGCTATAGATATTGCAATAAGGAATAGCTCAGTAGGCAGTAAAATTGAAGAGGAATGGACATCTCCAAAAAGGACAGTCACAAAAGTTGAAAAGAACAACGTAGGTACAAAGAAAGTAACTGAGAAGAAACCATGGGCAGTAGAAGAAATACTTCAGTTAATGGACGAAAGGAAAAATTACAAAAATATTCACGGAAGTCCTGAAATCCAGAAATACAAGCCGCTCAGTAACGAAATAAACAGGAAGTGCTGGGAAGCCAATACAAAATGCCTTTATGAAAATTGTGAAGAAACCGAAAAATAAATGATTGTTGAACGGATTGACTCACCATGTAGGTAAATGAAAACAAACTCCGATGAACTTAAAAGCATGAGAGGTAACGTTATGAGTGCAACAGGAATTCCACTGTTGGATGCAAAGGAGAGTGTGGATAGGTGGAAAGAGTACACTGAATGCCTCTATGAGGGGAATATTTGTCTGATGTAATAGAAGAAGAAAAAAAAGAGTCGAATTAGAAGAGATAGGGATTCCAGTATTAGAATCAGAATATAAAAGAGCTTTTGAAGACTTACGATCATGTGAGGCACATAACATTCCATCAGAATTTCTGAAACCATTGGGGGAAGTAGAAAAAAAGGACTATTCACGTTTTTGTGTAGAATATGTGGCTCTGGCGATCTATCATCTGAAGTTTGGAAAACTATCATCTACAAGAAAAATAAATCCACAAAATTACGAAGACTGCAAGTGCTGACAAGTGCGAGAATTATCGTACAATCAGCTTAACAGCTCATGCATCCAGTTCGCTAACAAGATGGAGAATGTGGTAGATGACGGCAGTTTTCTTTAGGAAAGGTGAAGGCGCAAGGAGGAAATTCTCATGTCCCGGTCGATAATGGAAGCGAGATTAAAGAAAAATCAAGACACGTTCGTAGGATTTGTCGACCTGGAAAAAGCATTCTACAATTTCAAATCCTACAAGATGTTCGAAATTCTGAGAAAAACGGGGATAAGCTATAAGAAGAGACGTGTAAAAGAGCCTAGAGAGAATAATAAGGGCGGAAGACCATGAACGAAGTGCTCGGATTAAAAGTCTGTTAGATAGAGATGCAGTCCTTCACCCTACTGTTCAGCCTGTACATGGAAGAAGCAATGATGGAAATAAAAGAATGGTTCACAAATGGAACTAAAATTCATTGTGATAAGATATCAATGACCCTATCTGGTAATGACATTGCTGTCCTCAGTGAAAGTGAAGAAGCATTACACGATGTGCTGAATGGAATAAGCTGTCTAATGAGTAGAGAATAGGGACTGACAGTAAATCGAAGAAAGACGAAAGTAATGAGAAGTA
Organism: Schistocerca serialis cubense; assembly: GCF_023864345.2. NCBI lineage: Eukaryota > Metazoa > Arthropoda > Insecta > Orthoptera > Acrididae > Schistocerca > Schistocerca serialis. The sequence continues at coordinate 337,830,396 of NC_064641.1, read as the reverse complement.
GCAGAAATGAGAACAGAAAGAAACTAAATATCAGGACTGATAGTCAAGAAGTAGATGAAGTTAAGGAATTCTACCACCCAGGCAGCAAAATAGCCAATGACGGATGGAGCGAGGAGGACATCGAAAGCAGATTAGCACTAGCAAAAAACGCATTCCTGGCCAACAGAAGTCTACAAGTACGAAACACAGGCCTTATTTTGCGGAAGAAATTTATGAGAATGGACGTTTGGAGCACAGCATTGTATGGTAGCAAAACATGGACTATGGGAATACCGGGACAGAAGAGAATCGAAGCCTTTTAGATGTGATGCAGCAGTCAAACGTTGAAAATGAGAAGGAATGATAAGGAATGAGGAGGTACTGCGCAGAGTCATCAAAGAAACGCAAATATAGAAAACACTGACAAGAAGAAGGGACAGGATGGTTGAACACCTGTATAGACATCAGGGAATAACTCCCATTGTACTAGAGGTAGCTGTAGACCCTAAAAACTGTAGCGGAAGACGGAGACTGGAATACAGTATTAATTAATAAAGCATTTAAATATGAATGACGTTATAGATATTCCTGATCCGTCGGGGTCACATAGAGTAGCGATTTCCCGAAGAGTTGTAAATACAAAACGCGGCGTGACATGATACGCGGAGTTAGATGTTTAGTTAGTGTTTTTGTCTTCTACTCATTGAGTTGTATCACGTCGCGATTTAAAACAGAAGTAGTATTTTAAATCTGCAGTGCCCGTTTGTTCCAGTGAGTTAAAAAGGGTCCCTGCGTGGTTAGGCATATGTTCTACTTACCGAGGTTTTAAATATGCTTTATCACTGCTCTGTCTCTACATTTGTGCCTTGATAATTACTTGGTGTGCACCTGTAGATATACTGGCTTTTGTTCGTTCTTCTAGTCGCCATTTTCCATGTATTTATTTTTCTTTCCGACTCAGCACGTAATTCTCAGCACTCCTCTGTAACATCGGGTATAAAATACCTCACTTCTTTACTTTTCCAGCTGACAATAGTCTGCGGTTCAGCTCAGTGTTGTCGTCGACACCTACGTTCACAGAAATCTCTTCCTCAGTTTTACCCCTACATTTGTTACTAGTGGAACTGGTTGGTGATATTAAAAATAAATGTCAGGAAAATGTATACCAACGAGCTTACGTATTTTTGATACCAGAAAATTCTTGTGTCATCCCATAAATACTTCACGCTTTTCCTGCTTGTTATAGAACGTAACGTTTTTATAAGTGGGGAAATGCCCGAAATCGGCTGATTATGAATTATAGAACAGACGACACTGGTATAACATTCTACAATAATTATTATTTCTTACAAACTTATTTTCGGCTCCTACGCCATCTTCAGGTACAAATATAAATAAACTCAATGATGGCGTAAGAACTGAAAATACGTTTGGAAAAAAATATTGTAGAACATTGCGCCAGTGTTGTACGGTTTTTCATTCTACCAAAAACCGACGGAACCGTCAGGCTGTGCGAAATCAGTTCCTTTCTAACTTCCATTTGTCTGTTGCCCCAAGTCCACAGAATCGCTGGTAATACGATCAATGCTCATCTTTTCATTATACCTGCAGCTTCTCGAACACATTTTACAACTTATTTGAATTCGATTTGCGTTTTCTATGTATTAAAGGTTTCCCACTTTCTCAATTTTTTCTTCGACTACTTCATAAGTTTTAGAGCTCAGATAAATACAGCGTAAAGCTCTGATTACATCATTTCATAATTTTCTCATGTTCACAAATAATGTCACTTGGCATAAACGAAGAAAAGTGCGTGCCTATCCTTGAATTTATTGACGTCTCCTGTGTACATTGTGGTTCTCTCAACATCAGTGGTAGTCAGTTCCTATTGCACACGCGTGGTCGTTAAATTTCATAGTGGGCAGCAGGTGTTACAGATTTTAAAAACATCTTCATTATGTTTTCAAAAGATTTTGCCAAAGTATTTCGTAAGTAATTATTATTAAATGCTTTAATTTGCTGTAAGTTTGCCTTATAAATTGTATAGTGCATAATTACTTCCCAACTTTATACATCTCATTTACTATGGAAATGATGGGCAGTTACAAAATTTTACTACTGACAGAAATATGAACATGGGCGGTAGTTAAAAAAGGTCACCTACCCCTGGTCTGTATTAAAGTTTCTAAGGAAACTGTGAAGAGGGACCTATGCAGTTATACGTTCCGTACGTGACAGTTCACTGTGAAAACGAATCATCCGTCTGACCTGCATCGTTTTATAATCATGAATCAGTTTTCGATAACATACACAACATTGTCGTTCTCCGAGTTTCCGCCTTGATATAGTACTGTCGCAGGAAACGAAGTGCTGCCTTTTTTTTTCTTTTTTTTTTTTTTTTTTTTGCTCTGTGAACTAGTGATATAGAAATAGACAGCGTGCCGTTGGCATATCAATGCCGACAGAAGTTTCATGACAGCTATCCGATCACTTTCAATCGTATGTCACATTCGACTCTCTTACTTCGAGCGATTAGCCACAAAATGAGGAAAGCTTTACGCTGGCTGTATTTTTTACTTCAACGTAAAACAATATTCCCTAATTTCTTCTGAACTCACATTTAGATGTGCAACGAATGACATTTGATAGTAAGTAATAAATCAAGTAAGATTTTTATTAATGTGATTTTTACTCAAGCTCAATAACATATTTTACTAAATCACTTTGCTAATATGGGTATATTAGTATTTTGTTTTTTGTGTCTTAACGCTTGTCTGTGGCGACTATTGCAAAAATAAAAAAATTATAGAGGTGATAGGAAAGAAACAAAAAGGAGATACTTAATGACCAGAAGTGTTTAGATATGTTGGACGATTGAAATTGATTTACACTCACCATGAAAAAGGTCCAGTGGACCTAACAACGCTTTTTCCCTTACTTCTGTATGCCGAATGGCAGTAACATCCTTTAGACAGCTAGTTATGCCATCGGTGTTATAGAGAAAAAAATGCTGAGAAAAACATCATAGTTGTTACCTCCTCTATTAGAGTACGTAACAAGTACTAAGTACTTACTCTCTTTTACTCTCTGGATATCTAATGCACAAAATTATTTCCACTGTGAAGCTGGTTTTTATTTAGTTGTATACCCTGACATGAGTTTGAGAGTTTTAATACTTTTTGTAGTAACGACCTCCTTTACAGTATAGGGGAATGATATAAATAATACAGTCGTCAGTTTCCCCAGGCAAGGTTGGTTTTCATAGCTGCAGGACAGCTCATTGGTCCTGGTGTGACAGCTAGTGGTAAAGTAGGCGACTTGTGCTCTGCTGCCTCATCATTATGAAAATTCTTTTCACTGTAGTAGGTTTCCAAACTAGATCTGAAAGCTGATAACAATAATGGAGATGGCGTTTTTAAACTATGTACGTTACGTCTTCACTTCAAGGAATGTCGGTCAGAATTTAGCGTGGGATGGTTTCCAAATAACTTTCGGACTTGCATTCAAAAATAATATCTGAAAAAATCATTTCTTTATTCAATAAAAGCTTGTAGTATCTACGTAAAAATGCATTACTGTTAGTTTATTTATATTCGTACATGTTGTTTATACGAGCGTATCGAGAAATGCTGGACAATTTCCATTTTAAACAAAAACATAATTCATAGCAAGGCAGGAGAAATCGGTGATCTTATTTCGTTCATTTAACTCTCACTCATATTTCTGTCTGTGTAACAGATCTTTATTCAGCATATATCTATCCATATATTCAGTCAGTAAACGAGTCTACATCTACATATTTGGCAGTATGTGGCACTAGACGTACATTACCAACGCAAATAAATGTGAGCATTCATTCTTTTAATGTGTATAGAGTTGTATGTACGTCGTCATTACCACTCGTTACTTATTTGGCGCTGGTATTTATTCATAACAGCAAATTTATTGAAATTTATAGTACACCCAGTGGACTGTACCTGAGAATTAAAGGCGACTGTTGTTATTTGGGCACAGACATCACAGCACATTGTAGCTGACAGGATGTTACACGGCCTAGGTTCTGTCAACAAATACATTTCTTTTACATAACTGTAAAGTACAGAAACAGGCTGCTCGGAAATGAAAATCTGTGTGGTTCTAGCAGAAGATAGGGATTAAAAAATCCGTGCATCGAACAACAGACCGTCCATGTGATAATGCAAAAAGTCTTCGTGGCAACAGATACTTATTTATAAAGGACTATCTTCTTATCCTTCCCAGTAGTGTTTACTCAGTCTTAGGTACGGGGGCTCCGTCGTACTTAGTCTTTGGGGGTTTTATTATTAATTAACTTTATGGAATTTATTAAACAGCTTACAGCAGAACGTATGGTAATGACAGAACCATTTAAATACACTTAAGACGTGATCTAATCTCAGCAGATGCATGTCCAAGAAATAGAGTACGTGTTCCATCTTTCGAAAATATGTAGATGGTTCTAGGAAACAGATTTCTGCTGAGACGCACTCGCCTTGCTAAAGCGTATCTGCGCGGTGGCACGCAACTGCAGGTATCTGGTTCAGGCGCGTATAGTGGAAGAAATTTCCCTGACAGTATTTCACCGGCATGGGGAGTAGAGGTGGTAGCGTGAAGATCCTAGTAGCTGACTTAGTGACTTTCTCTTGGACTAGATTCCAAACCTTTCCAGAGTGAATCACGGTGTGGCGGCATGTGACTCTGTAAACTGTGAAACGTCCGTCGGATTAGAACTTTAAGATGGGTGAGTCACTTGGTCATATTTAATAGCAGTAGGCCATGTGGCTGCACTGGCTGACACCACTGTCTTTCACCCCTTTTCATAGCCGCGCGGGATTAGCCGAGCGGTCTAAAGGCGTTGCAGACATGGACTTTGCGGCTGGTCCCGGCGCAGGTTCGAGTCATCCCTCGGGCATGGGTGTGTGTGTGTGTGTGTTTGTCCTTAGGATAATTTAGGTTAAGGAGTGTGTAAACTTAGGGACTGATGACGTTAGCAGTTAAGTCCCATAAGATTTCACACAGATTTGAACATTTTGAACCCCTCTTCATAATCATACAATAGTAGTATGATGCCACACTACACCCACTGCCTGTACAGCCGCCTACACTCAACATATATACTTAACAATCAACTCTCAGGCACCAGGAGGATCGTGTCCATTGTGAGCGGAGGAAGAAAGCTATTTGCGACTAAGCAGGTGAACCTACTCTCCCAGGATCCCTAACCAATTCTTCCTATTCTTTCCTTCTTACAGTTCGTTGTAGACATGTGTGTGTGTCAAATTCACGTAAGTGCAAATGAAAAGGTGCACGCAATCCGTAAGGTTCAAACAAGCCTCAGCAGCAGGGAAACTAAACCACAGTCCAAACAAAAACTCCAAAATTGTATTGTGACATAAAAAGTAAGTCGGAAATTGCAGAATGCTGAAAGAAGAGCCATCGTTTGCGTAAATATTAGCCTAATAAATCATAGCGTAGCATAAAATAATTAATATATCATAAAGAAAATTGTTTAGTTATACATGTACATGCATAAGATTAGTAACATATTCCAAAAACATAAAATAAATGTACCCTTGAAGAAAAATAGCATACTACAATATAAACTGAGAATAATGACAGAATGGAAAATAAATAAAACAGCTGACGATTATCCGTATTGACATGTAGTAATTCTAAGTATACTGGCATGACTGCAACAAATTTTGTACCTGGTACAAAGAACGTACCTGAGCATACAAAGAACAGGGGTGAACGCTCCAATTCGCCATAAGCAGAACATCTACTGAATTTAAAACATTTCATACAGAAAGTCATAAACAAACATAAAATTACGCTACATAACAAAAACATAGGACATGGGCAATTTTGTAGCTCATAGCATACCATAAACATCCCACACTGCCGAGACCCTCTACAGCTCCTATGCAGTCATATTTTTAAATGTGGCATATAAATCATAACACGTGGAAAGTACATGAAATGAATGCAAGTGTATAAAAACACAGCAATATATTTGTAGGTACATGATATAAGTCAGCTAGCTAGAACTACTACAGCATTATAGATCTCCTAACAAAATATGTAGAGTTAAATTATTTTCTTTTTACATTCCAAGAAACAAAAAAGGAGGCACCACTAAGTAATTATCCAAATGGAACGGACGTTGATAGATACGATGTACATGTGCAGGCAAATAAATGGTTACAATTTCAGAAAAGCTGGATGATTTAGTCAAGAGAAGAGCTTAACAAATTTAACAAGTCAATAGCGCATCGGTAGAACCCTGGTCTTTATGCAGGGAGCTTTTGCCTTGACATCAATTGAAAGAGTTGTTGTTATGTCCTCCTGAAGGATTTTGTGCCACTTTCTATTCAACTCAGGTGCTAAATCCTCAAAACCCCGAACTGGTTTAAGGGGCCTGCCCATAATGCTCCAAACGTTCTCAATTGGAAATACATCTGGTGACCATGCAGGCCAAGGTACGGTTTTGCAAGCACGGAGACAAGCAGTGGCGCTGAGCGCAGGCTGGAAGTATCTGGCTGAAATGCAAGGCCAGGACGGCTTGCCACGAAGGACAACAGAAGGAGGCATATAATATCGCCGACTTACTGCTATGCTGTAGGGGGTGCCGCGGATGGTAACCGGAGGGATCCTGCTATGATAAGAAATGGCACCCCCGACCATGACCCCTGGTTGTCGGGCCGTATGGCGCGCGACACTCAGGTTGGTGTCCCTCATCTGTTCGGGGCGTTAAAAGAACACCGCATGTCATCGGGGTCGGTTCAAAGCGGGACAACCCCAGTCAATTATATTGCAGGCCAAACGTGTCCCACACCATTGCAAACGGTCTTGTTGGCGTAAGGAGGTCACGGTAGTTGGCGCAATCGGCGCTGTTAGCTCAGCCCCCCTTGAGGCGAGTATTAATTGTCCTTGTGGTCTCTGAAGCACCAACTGCATGACAGATCGATGGCAATGATGAACCCTGGGCTCTGAGTGCCTTTGTGACTATTGGTAGGTCTTCACGTTCTCTCGCTTCTCTGGGTCGACGTTCTTGGTGCTGTGTGTTGCCATTGCTCGGTCATATATGAAGACGGTATCTGTTCTTTCAGACATGTCAGAAAGAACAGATACCACCGGTGACCGCGCAGCTCTCTAGAATGAAATGATAATTAAATCAACACCCTAAGCTGCCGACAGGCTTTGATATACATCAACGGGGACAGTTGAAAATGTGTGTCCCGACCGGGACTCGAACCCGGGATCTCCCGCTTACATGGCAGTCGCTCTATCCATCTGAGCCACCGAGGGCACAGTGGATAGTGCGACTGCAGGGATTTATCCGTAGTACTCTCCCCGTGAGACCCACATTCCCAACTTAATGTCCACACACTACATTCGTAGTGCCCCTGCCCATTACACTCATTATTCGCGGCAGACTATGTTCTACATCTACATCTACATCTATATGTACATGATTACTCTGCAATTCACATTTAAGTGCTTGGCAGAGGGTTCATCGAATCACAATCATACTATCTCTCTACCACTCCACTCCCGAACAGCGCGCGGGAAAAACGAACACCTAAACCTTTCTGTTCGAGCTCTGAGTTCTCTTATTTTATTTTGATGATCATTCCTACCTATGTAGGTTGGGCTCAGCAAAATATTTTCGCATTCGTAAGAGAAAGTTGGTGATTGAAATTTCGTAAATAGATCTCGCCGCGACGAAAAATGTCCTTACTCTTACCGAGTCCCGTAAGAGTTTGGGCAATGCGTGTGTAGCCTTACTGTATGAAGATGGTATCTGTTCTTTCGAACTACGAATGTAGTGTGTGGACATTCATTTGGGAATGTGGGTCTCACGAGGAGCGTGCAAGGGATACAAGCATGCAGTCGCACTATCCTCTGTGCCCTCAGTGGATGAGATAGATAGAGCGTCTGCCATGTAAGCAGGAGATCCCGGGTGCGAGTCCCGGTCGGGGCATGTATTTTCAGCTGTACCCGTTGATATATATCAACGCCTGTCGGCAGCTTAGGATCTTGATTTAACTATCATTTCATTGCTCATTCATTCCTGCCTGCATCATCGAATAGAGGCATCGCTCATATTCAAACGCTGAGAGATTTGCCGATTACTTAACCGGTTTTTTAAGCCCAACTGCACGTCCTTTCTCAAATCCTGACGTACGTGTAGAATGTTCGCGCGCCTGTCTGGTAGATATAGTTAATGACCAGCTGTGTACAAGGAATGAAATTCGCAAAGACTTTATGCGCTGATATTGACATGTTTCCTTTTGCTATCATTGCCAGCAATACGGTGAAACTGCACTGCAGCATCACGCATTCATCCAATGGCTGCCAAATTGTACATCTTCACAGTTTGTGTCGTTACCTGTATGAACATCAATTTGCTGCCAATATTCAATTTACATAACTCCGTATTATTTGGCTTCTTCATTTTTCTGTCTTAGAATGCATTTTTCTTGTGGAGGATATGATGCATTTATCTTCTGACGCCCTACAATGGTGCTTGCGTAGATTAAGCATTACTGAAGAACCTCTAGAACAATAGATGCTCATAGTTCCATCTTTGTACGATAAACAGCATTACTTGAAAGTACCCTGAAAGCAAAATACCTATAGCTTTAAGTATTTTTATAAATGTTACGGAGAATTTAGACATGTAATATCATTGTGGCCATTAATTTGAGAGTTCACAGTGACGTAACAGGAGTTTAGTGCAAGTTACACACGAATTGCACTCTCCCCGTAGCTGAAAATTGTAAAACCTTAATTGAGACTGCTTATTCGACTGCGTGCGTGCCTACTTAGTATAGTATTTTTTCCAACTAGTGTTTTGTACAATTAAAGGCTTGGTTAGATTTGTAATGTTACATAACCTTTCTTAGGCCTTGAAATGAACTATCAGCTGGCTACTTGTATTTTGAAGCCAAATGTGTTTTGTAATTCTACAGATTGTACTTTGATAAATATTACAACTTAATTTGAGAGTTCAAACTCCTGTATTAGTCCTAAAGTGTAGATTACACATTATTGGCATTCTTCTAGTTGCTGTCAGTTTTAGAACAGTAATGCCGAGTGACTATTTGTAAGTTAATCTGCCTGCATAGCATTTCATTTTAGCCAACATGTGTTTTGTATTGATACAGGCTCAGTCAGACTTGTTTAGGAGTATAACATTATTTAGACCTAAATATAATGTTTAAACTGCCACTTGTATTTCGCAATGTCGTAGAACAATTAAGAAATTTAAGTAGCATTTGGGATTTAATTTGAAAGTCCACAGTCATGTACATGCCATTTTGGACGAACAGATATGGAATCGGGACACTTCACGCTTTTGTGTGTGTGTGTGTGTGTGTGTGTGTGTGTGTGTGTGTGTGTGTTTGTGTGTGTGTGTGTGTGTGTCAGCGCACATACTTTGAGGATCCGTTATGTTTTACATCAAATGTGTGATACACTAATGGAACTAAGATTGTTGACAAGTGCTGATTGACTTGTAAATTGAATCAGTAGTGACAAGTTACCCAGAAATTATTAAAATCTTTGAGTATTTTTGATGAATTTTGAATACTTTGGAACATGGCGCAGATTGAGTTCATTTGGGTGTTTTTGAAAATGGCACAAGCATCAGAATGTTTGAATGCTTCTGAAAATTTTGCCGAATTATGCCAAGTTTAGTTGTGTTACGTATGTTTGAAAATTGGTCAAGAAATCTATATCTTTCGGATACTTTTGAAGATGGTGCCATAAAGCCCACTAGTGCCCGTGGGATAGTTCCATCGTTGTTTTTTATTGTTTTGCATTTTTTTAAATTTCTCTTTAGCACATCTGAGTTAGTTCCACCATCTTGTGTTTTGTAAATTACCTGTCACTGGCACCTTCCATTTTTTTTTACATTTCCTGTCATCATCATCTCGGATTCTGCTACCTGAAATTCTGAAGTCAGAGAGGGTGTGACTTTTGTCGCCACTTGTCGCAAGGGAAATACACTAAAAAGTGCTTTCCTCTATGCTCGACAGTCCGTGTAAACCCATGAAAATCAGGGTTAAAATGGGATGACAGCAGATATTAACAAAAAATTATATTAAATTATGATAATCAACGTGAAAATACTAAAGGTTTAATTTGTGAACAATCTTTACCCAAAATGTATGATTATATAAGGAATGAGTTACGTCATGTCAGTTGTCGCCATATCAGAGTCTTTGGAATAGCTTTTGCCTAGCGGTTCATTACCGAATCGGCACAATAATTTTTATATTTTATTGTATTTCTACACAGTTCATTTGCGTTGTAATCAGTACCATAGCGGTAATTTACATCAGTATTTAGGTTTTTATCATGATATGTGATACTACTTCCATAAAGCAACCTTTTATCTCTGGTAAACTATTTTCATGCTTACCCCTATAGCTACTTAATTGCATAGTTCCTATGAAGTGTTGTTTTTTGTCAGTATCCTATATGAATGTAAGATCTGGAAGTAGCATTGGGGCATTTAATTTGAGTCCACTGTCATAATTTAGACGTAAGTTTGTACCGATAGACACTGGACACCATTTAGTGTGTGTGTGTGTGTGTGTGTGTGTGTGCACGGTGCACGCACGTAATTTTTCATGTTTTTTAATTTGAGGGTCCTTCATGCTTCACACCAAATGTGTGGTACGTTAACGGAACTAAGCTTGTTCGCCAGTGCTGCTTAACCTGTAAGTTAAATCTGTAGCGCCAAGTTATACTTCTGTCAGCCATATCACATTTCGAGCCAAAATCACGAAATCAGTTGTTGCCTGTTCTGACTCAATGGCTGAGCTTTGGCTCACGCGAAGTTCATTACGGGGCGCACAGACTGTAGGGCAGCGCAATGCAAACTGTTTTGTTTTGCAGATCAGCTCTTTGGGCGCGGTAATTACGTCAGAGGTGACAATGGCGAAGTAATCCCACACGTCAACATTAGGCCTGTCAGATTAGGGCTTTGCCTGTCCGTTATTGAGAGGGGACGAGTATGCGTGATGATTCATTTGGGCACTGGGCGTGCGCCTGTCGGCACGCGGGAGTAACAGGTTGATGAGGGAGCGCACAGTAGTTATGAAGATAGCTCCGGTCTTACAGGCGAGTTACACACATCAAAGCGGCTTTCGCCCTTTGAAATTCTACATTCGTACTCATACTACAAGTTGCTAGCTCAGGCTGTGTATTTCAGTATCATGGTTTGCATCAATTCAGCTCCCTAAAACGTGAGCATTTTATAACTTTCATATCCTGGTCCACTTACCTTACCCATCCAACAGCAGTGTATGCAGTCTGCGATTATCTTATATTTCCACCGTTTTACAACAGCTCCATTATGTCGCTTTCTTGTCTGTCCGTATATTCAGTACATATCTTGCAACTGACTTTAAACCAACTTCCCTAAGAGCTACGGACACGAAATTTTAAACATAGCTCCGAACTTGATAACTATGCAATATTAAATCAGTTTCTTGTCTGGAGTAGGGCCGAAGGCACTTTGTGGACCACTGGCATTTCCCTTTTTACCCTTTCAAGTGGCGAACTGTCAGCAAAGGTAAATATTGCTAGAAAGCCTCTTTGTGAGGTCGACTCTGCAATTTTTACCTTGGCGGTCTTCCTAAAAAGTATACGCAAGAAGAATCAAGTGAAAGGAGACTGAAATAAGTCTGCAATCAACATATGTATGTGATGTAATTCATCAAAATACTAGAAACTAGTTGGCAAACTTCACACATAAAGCTGAAATCAATTATTTAAATAGAAATATTTCCATTACACTAAGTCTTCAAATCAAACTAAAAGATATAAAATAATTTCTCCTACTTCATACAGATTCCTGATCGTGAATTTTTATTGATTATTGAAATACTTGTAAGATTTAAAACGAAAAACTTGGTGCACGTGAATAGATCGCCTTCTCACTGTTAACTGCTTACTAACTAATGCATGAATAGCTGACCTCCTTAATATTATCTGTATCATGCGCCTCACGTACTTCGTTTCAAATTTTACATTATCTTCATAGACAAGAAATACTCAAAATCATAAATTTTCAGAAATATCTGCATGGTATTACAAATCTGTTTGGCGCTAGGAGAAATATTTTATCCCTGTAGTCTAATTAAAATACTTGTTATTTAAAAAGTCATTATTTTTCAAAATAATTATTAGAGTTTATTTCGTGAATCAATGAGCAGAACGTCGGCGAAACAAAAATTCGAGTCATACATTCCTAGTAGATTCAGAGAATCAGTAAATTTAGTCCTACACTTTCCTCTAGTTGTAGAGGGAATCAAGTCATTGGACATTCAGCTTCGGAGCTAGAAAGGAACTTTATGTCATGCAGATACTCAAAGAATCAGTGCTGTTATTAAAAGATATCTGCTTACTTCCGGAAAAACTTTGCACCTACCACGATAGAGACTCTCTGTGATTGCTGTTATTGGTCGGATGCCGATGGTATTTAACTGACTGCTGCAAGCAGTTGGACGATATCGGAATGTGTATGCTGGGCACAATTCTAGGCTTACAGACACGCCAAAGTTGCCTTACGTAGCAATATCCTGCCATGGGGGTATTGCCTCCCTTCCAGGTAACACTGCTCATCGGCTTGGCTACGTGTATCGTGTCAGTGGTACACCTGTAGATGCTGTAGAGCGGAGGCTTGGACCAGGCAAGGCTCCCCGTCCTCCACACATACCCCTCGCAATCAAGTCGTAAGTGTTGTCTGCTAGTGAAACCGAACTAAGACATCCAGTAACCACACACTCATTGACAAGCCTTCTGTGTTGTTGGTCAGAGGGAAGCAAGCGCTACGGGGTAAGGTCTGTCACTAGCTGGTAGTTCAGGCGTAAAGCGAATAACGGTTATCCTCGCTCTCCTTCGAGCGGGATGCGTGTAACAAACTATGCTAGGCCAGGGCCTCTCAGATTGAAACCCGACAGTCCTTTCCATTAGGCGGCTCTCGAACCACTACTGATAATAACAACTATAGGAGAAGTAGAACACCTAAGGGAAGGCTACCATTGATAGATGAGCCTGTTAGAAACCGAGTGATCTAGTGCCAAAGCATTTGCAGCAAAGTGAGTGTTTGAAACACTCTTTAAAAGAAAGCAACTCACTAAATACTGTAAACATAAAGCTGTTGTAGCTGAGAACTTAGAGTATCAAGTTTTAAGGGATACATTTTTGAGTCGAATGAATAGGAAAATGGAACAGAGGGCTCCTGTGCTCTTCGCAATGGATACAAAACTCATACCTATTGGGACAGTTTTACTGAAACTGCGTGTAAGATCGTTTGGGCAAGCCCGTACGAAGAATAGGAAAAACATGATTCCTTATGCCGATCACCAAGTTAACCCTCAGATGTAGCCCATAATGTTTGGAGGTAACCACCCCTTGCTGGTGTACTTGTTTCCCAATTGTAATTTAATCACTGGAGTACTTCTTAATCATCGGACAATCGGTTGAGATAAATATAGTTTTGTACGTGTTACATGTGACAATATATAATGCGAAAGCTTTCTCCTACTCCCACATGGATTTCTAACACCATTCTGATATTTCTGAACATCTACGATTTTGAAGAGTTTTGTCTATGAAGATACTCGTAAATTTGTAAAACGAAATTCGTCGGGCGCATTCTGCAGACAATATTAAGGAGGTCAACTATTCACATATTAATTAGTAAGTAGTGTAACAGTTACATGACGATCTATTCACGTGCCTAATCATTTTTGTTTTAAATCTGACAAGTATTTTCATAGATAATAAAAATTCACAATCAGGAACCTGAATGAGATAGGAAAAGTTATTTCAAATCTTTCTACATCTACATCTACATCCATACTCCGTAAGCAACATGACGGTGTGTGGCGGAGGGTACCTTGAGTACCTCTATCGGTTCTCCCTTCTATTCCAGTCTCGTATTGTTCGTGGAAACAAGGATTGTCGGTATGCCTCTGTGTGGGCTCTAATCTCTCTGATTTTATCCTCATGGTCTCTTTGCGAGATATACGTAGGAGGGAGCAATATACTGCTTGACTCCTCGGTGAAGGTATGTTCTCGAAACTTCAACAAAAGCCCGTACCGAGCTACTGAGCGTCTCTCTTGCAGAGTCTTCCACTGGAGTTTCTCTGTTATCTCTTTCGCGATTACTAAATGATCCTGTAACGAAGCGCGCTGCTCTCCGTTTGATCTTCTCTATCTCCTCTATCAACCCCATCTGGTATGGACTGCTGAGCAGTATTCAAGCAGCGGGCGAACAAGCGTACTGTAACCTACTTCATTTGTTTTCGGATTGCTTTTCTTTAGGATTCTTCCAATGAATCTCAGTCTGGCATCTACTTTACCGACGATCAACTTTATATGATCGTTCCATTTTAAATCACTCCTAATGCGTACTCCCAGATAATTTATGGAATTAACTGCTTCCAGTTGCTGAACTGCTATATTGTAGCTAAACGATAAGGGATCTTTCTTTCTATGTATTCGCAGCACATTACACTTGTCTTCATTGTGATTCAATTGCCACTCCCTGCACCATGCGTCAATTCGCTCCAGATCCTCTTGCATTTCGGTACAATTTTCCATTGTTACAACCTCTCGATATACCACAGCATCATCCGTAAAAAGCCTCAGTGAACTTCCGATGTCATCCACATAGTCATTTATGTATATTGCGAATAGCAACGGTCCTAGGACACTCCCCTGCGGGGCACCTGAAATCACTCTGAGTGTCGTGGACGAATAGCGCGAGCTGTGTTTCACACGATCGTCTTTTTCCAAACCCATTCTGATTCCTTCAGAGTAGATTTCTAGTCTCCAGAAAAGTCATTATACTCGAACATAATACGTGTTCCAAAATTCTGCAACTGATAGACGTTAGAGATATAGTTCTGCACATCTGTTCGACGCTCCTTCTTGAAAACAGGGATGACCTGTGCCCTTTTCCAATCCTTTGGAACGCTACGCTCTTCTAGAGACCTACGGTACACCGCTGCAAGAAGGGAGGCAAGTTCCTTCGCGTACTCTGTGTAAAATCGAACTGGTATCCCATCAGGTTCAGTGGCCTTTCCTCTTTTGAGCGATTTTAATTGTTTCTCTATCCATCTGTCGTCTATTTCGATATCTGCCATTTTGTCATCCGTGCGAAAATCTACAGAAGGAACTACAGTGCAGTCTTCCTCTGTGAAACAGCTTTGGAAAAAGACATTTAGTATTTCAGCCTTTAGTCTGTCATCCTCTGTTTCAGTAACAGTTTGGTCACAGAGTGTCTGGACATTTTGTTTTGATCCACCTACCGCTTTGACATAAGACCAAAATTTCTTAGGATTTTCTGCCAAGTCTGTACACAGAACTTTACTTTCGAATTTATTGAACGCCTCTCGCATAGCCCTCCTCACACTACATTTCGCTTCGCTTAATTTTTTTTTGTCCGAAAGGCTTTGGCTATGTTTATGTTTGCTGTGAAGTTCTCTTTGCTTCCGCAGCAGTTTATTAACTCGGTTGTTGTACCACCGTGGCTCTTTTCCATCCCTTACGATCTTGCTTGGCACATACTCATCTAACACATATTGTACGATGGTTTTGAACTTTGTCCACTGATCCTCAACACTATCTGTACTTGTGACAAAACTCTGTGTTGAGCCATCAGGTACTCAGAAATCTGCTTTTTGTCACTTTTGCTAAACGGAAAAATCTTCCTACCTTTTTTAATATTTCTATTTACAGCTGAAATCATCGATGCAGTAAACGCTTTATGATCGCTGATTCCATGTTCTGCGCTAACTGTTTCAAATACACTCCTGGAAATGGAAAAAAGAACACATTGACACCGGTGTGTCAGACCCACCATACTTGCTCCGGACACTGCGAGAGGGCTGTACAAGCAATGATCACACGCACGGCACAGCGGACACACCAGGAACCGCGGTGTTGGCCGTCGAATGGCGCTAGCTGCGCAGCATTTGTGCACCGCCGCCGTCAGTGTCAGCCAGTTTGCCGTGGCATACGGAGCTCCATCGCAGTCTTTAACACTGGTAGCATGCCGCGACAGCGTGGACGTGAACCGTATGTGCAGTTGACGGACTTTGAGCGAGGGCGTATAGTGGGCATGCGGGAGGCCGGGTGGACGTACCGCCGAATTGCTCAACACGTGGGGCGTGAGGTCTCCACAGTACATCGATGTTGTCGCCAGTGGTCAGCGGAAGGTGCACGTGCCCGTCGACCTGGGACCGGACCGCAGCGACGCACGGATGCACGCCAAGACCGTAGGATCCTACGCAGTGCCGTAGGGGACTGCACCGCCACTTCCCAGGAAATTAGGGACACTGTTGCTCCTGGGGTATCGGCGAGGACCATTCGCAACCGTCTCCATGAAGCTGGGCTACGGTCCCGCACACCGTTAGGCCGTCTTCCGCTCACGCCCCAACATTGTGCAGCCCGCCTCCAGTGGTGTCGCGACAGGCGTGAATGGAGGGACGAATGGAGACGTGTCGTCTTCAGCGATGAGAGTCGCTTCTGCCTTGGTGCCAATGATGGTCGTATGCGTGTTTGGCGCCGTGCAGGTGAGCGCGACAATCAGGACTGCATACGACCGAGGCACACAGGGCCAACACCCGGCATCATGGTGTGGGGAGCGATCTCCTACACTGGCCATACACCACTGGTGATCGTCGAGGGGACACTGAATAGTGCACGGTACATCCAAACCGTCATCGAACCCATCGTTCTACCATTCCTAGACCGGCAAGGGAACTTGCTGTTCCAACAGGACAATGCACGTCCGCATGTATCCCGTGCCACCCAACGTGCTCTAGAAGGTGTAAGTCAACTACCCTGGCCAGCAAGATCTTCGGATCTGTCCCCCATTGAGCATGTTTGGGACTGGATGAAGCGTCGTCTCACGCAGTCTGCACGTCCAGCACGAACGCTGGTCCAACTGAGGCGCCAGGTGGAAATGGCATGGCAAGCCGTTCCACAGGACTACATCCAGCATCTCTACGATCGTCTCCATGGGAGAATAGCAGCCTGCATTGCTGCGAAAGGTGGATATACACTGTACTGGTGCCGACATTGTGCATGCTCTGTTGCCTGTGTCTATGTGCCTGTGGTTCTGTCAGTGCGATCATGTGATGTATCTGACCCCAGGAATGTGTCAATAAAGTTTCCCCTTCCTGGGACAATGAATTCACAGTGTTCTTATTTCAATTTCCAGGAGTGTAGTTCGGGTCTTTTTGTCACCAGAAGGTCTAATATGTTATCGCCACGAGTCGATTCTCTGTTTAACTGCTCAAGGTAGTTTTCAGATAAAGCACTTTAAAAAATTTCACTGGATTCTTTGTCCCTGCCACCCGTTATGAACGTTTGAGTCTACCAGTCTATATCCGGCAAATTAAAATCTCCACACAGAACTATAACATGTTGGGGAAATCTACTCGAAATATTTTCCAAATTACCCTTGAGGTGCTCAGCCACAACAGCTGCTGAGCCAGGGGCCATGTACAGACATCCAATTACCATGTCTGAGCCTGCTTTAACCGTGATCTTCACCCAAATTATTTCACATTTCGGATCTCCGTCAATTTGCTTCGATACTATTGCCCTTCTTATCGCTATAAACACGCCTCCCCCTTCACTGTCCAGCCTGTCTCTGCGGTATACATTCCAATCTGCGTTTAGAATTTCATTACTGTTTACATCTCGTTTCAACCAACTTTCTGTCCCTAGTGCAATGTGGGCATTGTGACCGTTTATTAATGAGAGCAGTTCTGGGACCTTTCTATAGACGCTCCTGCAGTTTACTATTAGCGGATTAATATTGTTATACCCCGTTTCATTTTGCCTACTCCTACCTAGCCGCGTCTCAGGAAGCGTCTTGTCGGGGCTAGGGAGGGAATTATCAAACCTAAAAAAACTCACATGTGCACTCCACACGTACTCCGCTACCCTTGTAGCCGCTTCCTGCTTGTAATGCACCCCTGACCTATTCAGGGGGACCCTACATTTCTCCACCCGATAGCAGAGGTCGAGAAATTTGCACCCCAGATGATCTGAAAAAGTGGTATATTAAAAATCATTTCCATTTAAATGACTGAACAGTACTGAAATTGCCGGCCGGTGTGGCCGAGCGGTTCTAGGCGCTTCAGTCTGGAACCGCGTGACCGCTACGGTGCAAGGTTCGAACCCTGCTTCGGGCATGGATGTGTGTGATGTCCTTAGGTTAGTTAGGTTTCAGTAGTTCTAAGTTCTAGGGGACTGATGACCCCAGATGTTAAGTCCCATAGTGCTCAGAGCCATTTGAACCACGTGCTGAAATTCTATTATGACAGAGACATAATTGCAACGAACAGACTTGGGCTCTTAGGACATGTCAACAGGAAATTTACAGGGTGATTCAAAAAGAATACCACAACTTTAGGAATTTAAAACTCTGCAACGACAAAAGGCAGAGCTAAGCACTATCTGTCGGCGAATTAAGGGAGCTATGAAGTTTCATTTAGTTGTACATTTGTTCGCTTGAGGCGCTGTTGACTAGGCGTCAGCGTCAGTTGATGCTAAGATGGCGACCGCTCAACAGAAAGCTTTTTGTGTTATTGAGTATGGCAGAAGTGAATCGACGACAGTTGTTCAGCGTGCATTTCGAACGAAGTATGGTGTTAAACCTCCTGATAGGTGGTGTATTAAACATTGGTATAAACAGCTTACAGAGAATGGGTGTTTGTGCAAATGGAAAAGTTCTGGACGGCCGAGAACGAGTGATGAAAATGTAGCACGCATCCAGCAAGCATTTGTTCGCAGCCCAGGAAAATCGACTCGCAGAGCTAGTAGAGAGCTCCAAATTCCACAATCAACTGTGTGGAGAGTCCTACGAAAAAGGTTATCGTCTGAACGTCAACTACCAGAGGCGATGGATCGGCCGCCAGGCAGCCTGTGACAGAGCGCTTCATCACTGGCCTCCAAGAAGCCCTGATCTTACCCCCTGCGATTTTTTCTTATGGGGGTATGTTAAGGGTATGGTGTTTCGGCCACCTCTCCCAGCCACCATTGATGATTTGAAACGAGAAATAACAGCAGCTATCCAAACTGTTACGCCTGATATGCTACAGAGAGTGTGGAACGAGTTGGAGTATCGGGTTGATATTGCTCGAGTGTCTGGAGGGGGCCATATTGAACATCTCTGAACTTGTTTTTGAGTGAAAAAAAACTTTTTAAATACTCTTTGTAATTATGTATAACAGAAGGTTATATTCTGTTTCTTTCTTTAAATACACATTTTTAAAGTTGTGGTATTCTTTTTGAATCACTCTGTAGTATGTGACCACGACGAAGTTTTAATAACAGTGATCAATAAAATATAAAGTGTCACAAGCACAAATTTTCTGCGGACGATGCATTTGTCTGTAATTATGTATACGCTGAAAAAAGCTGCACAGCTGTTCAGTGACACATCGATAAGATTGGCCACATGCTTTACGTGTTTCGAATTCAAAACTGTGATATTAACAAATCGCAAAAATGTTGTCTCCTGTGCGTACCCAATAGATTAATTTGAGTTGGAATCATCAACTCATACAAATGCCGATCTGTAAAATTTCGTGGAAATATTAAATGAAGTTACCACATCAGAAGTATCGCAGACGAAGTAGGTTGCAATATACGGGGAAAAATTCAGTCAGTCTGCTAAGTAGGCTGCTCATTAAATGTTCATGTGACAGAAACTACAATAAAGCATGAGGGACCCGTTACAAATAGGACTAGCGGGAAAAGGACAGAACGAATCTGCATCTACATATTGAGCTCGATTAGCTGTTGAACTGTGCATGGGGCAGTACACTTCATTCCACTCCGATTTGCAACATTTTCCATTTGCGCGGAATTTCTATCAGCATCAGACAAGATCAGTATACAGATGAAGCGACAAGCATACTGCGAATCTGTTAGATGACGGTTAGTTTGGCTTAAGAGAATATAAAGACACCAGAGAGGCAGGTAGGACAATGCATTTCTTAATGAGGGTAAACCTTAAAAAAATAAAGATACGTTTATTGTATTGCGCCGACCTGCAAAAAGCTTTCGACAGTTTAAATTTGTGCAAGATGTTCGAAATTCTGAAGAAGTTGGTAGGAAACTGTAGGGAAAGGCGGGGGAACCATGAGACTGGTAGACCAAAAAGAAAGTGTTCGGATGTAAGACAGGTATGCAAACTTTCATTCGTACTATTCCATCCAAACAGTGAACAAGTAATGACGGAAATTAAAGACAGGTTCTTGAGTGGGATTAAAATTCATCATGAAAGTATATCAATGATACGTTAACAGGACTAGGTATTAGGAAACTGACGAAGTTAAGAAATTCTGTTGCCCTGGAAGCAAGCAACACTGAAAAAGCGCACTAGAAAAGGAAAAAAATGAATATTCGTCGGCAAGAGAAGTCTACTTGTATTACACTTTTGATTTAATTTGCTGAATATATTTATATGGTTTACGTTTGGTACACAGCATTGTGTGGTAGGTAATATGGACTCTGCGGAAACTAGAACAGAAGAGTGTGAAAAATGCTACAGAAGAATGTTGAAAACTAAGTGGACTGTTAAGGTAAGAAACGATGAAGTTCTCTGCAGAATCGGCGAGGAAAGCAATACAGGGAAAACGCCGACAAGAAGAATAGACAGGACGATAGATTATGTGTTAAGACATCAGGGAATAACTTCCGTGGGACTAAAGGGAGCTATGGAGAGTAAAAACTGTAGAAGAAGACAGAGGCTGGAATACATTTAGCAAATAACTGACGACGTAGGTTGCAAGTGCTACTCTGAGATGGAGATATCAGTACAGGAAGTGAATCTGTGGAGGACCGCATCAAACCAGTCAGAAGACTGTTGACTCAAAAATAAATAAGTAAATAAACAAAAATAAATAAAGCTTCATCCAGAGAGCTTGCCTAAACAATAAGCTCCGATAAATCTTTTTCAAAACCAATTTGAAACGATAGGCAGTCGTGTATTTTGCGAAAACAAGTAAACTCCTTTCAATTAGTAAAATACAAAATTTAACAGGCGGAGCATTAATGACTGGCAATGAGGACCGTCACACTCAAAATTCAATGCATCAGTGCATAAGATTCTCAAAATTCTTGGGTGTAAGGTGATAATTTGAAGGGAAAAAGAAGATCGAGGTGCACTGGCAGGTACAAAATAGAATCTTAAGAACCAGATCTTAAGTACTAAAAAGTTGTAGTAATAATTACTAAGTAGCATACAGTGTTGTTAAAATGTCAGTCCAAATACTTCATTAATGAAACAAATAACTATACTTGACAACTGTGAAAGCATCTTGAGCTCTAATTATAAATGCCTACTATCGTGAAGTCATTTCCAGTAATTCAATGTTACTTACAAATTTCGTTATGGAACAACATACTTCGCCCCTGAAGCCCAGCTTACAGTAACACTAACCAATCGGAAATGAAAAAAATTCACTAACCAAAAAACTTCACCAACATTTAAGGCATGTTCAGGATAACAGAAACAATGGCTTGCGGCCAAGTAAAGATGTTTTACCATGGGCAAAGGTCGTTTCCTATTTACACGAAGGTTGGTTAAGTAATTATTTTTAGCGGTCTAAAGCATACCTCCAAACACGCTTTCATGTGCAGGCTATCAGGCTCATAAACACATTGAGCCTTACGACGCAGTTGCGTATCGATAATGCCAGGTATATGGTGTCAAGTTCGTAAGACATTCACGGCAAAATCCCTGGAACATGCAGATTGTCCCAAACGACACAACCAACCTACACTGACATCCGCCTCTACACGCTATTACCCAGATGTACTTAAGAGGGATTTAGCAGGAAACAGATGTAATGCATCATATGTGAAATTAATTATAAATATAGTAGCCCTCTGGCCGGTAGCATATATAATTGAAATATAGAACGCCAAAATAGAGCAAACACTTAATCTTTTGTAATACAGGACAGGAAATTACAGCTGTAGTCGATCAAATATACGACCCGCCAGGGTACCTGGGAGCGCTAACGTGCTGCTTCCTGGACTCAGGCAGGAGCGCCGGCCCCGGATCGAATCCGTCTGGCGTATTAACGACGAGGGACAATGTGCAGGCCAGCCTGGATGTGGTTTTTAGGCGGTTTTCCACATCCTGCTAGATGAATACCGGGCTCGTCCCCATGTCCCGCCTCAGTCATACGGCTCGCAGTCATCCGAACACATTCGCACTGTTCCATGGATTACACTAAACGCAGACAGTTGGGGTACACTAATTCCGTCACCGGGGGTACAGGGTGGCAGCAGGAAGGGCATCCGGCCATCCCTTAAACATTAACATGCCAAATCCGATTACCGATGGCTGACCATGCGTAACAGTGGGGCAAGGCTGAAGCGAGAGAATAGTCGATCAAATATATGTAAAGAATTCACTGAGACCCCTAAACCACCTGCGCACCCGGTAAAACGAGTGTGCATGGCCGTCAGTTGTTGAATTTTTTCTCCTGCATGTCAGGAGTATTTTGAGTAGTGAAATTGTGCTCAGTTTGCATTGGTCGGTGTTTCCGTGAGCTGGTATTTTGGGACGAGACACCTTGTTACTTAATGATATTTGTACATAAAATCTAATTACCTGATAGGCATATATAGTTGTCTGCAGTTGCTAGGTGGTGTTGTTTGTTTCATCAAAAGTTCTTAGCCTGAAATCGTCTGTCAACGAATAATCCTGTATGTGAATTAACATTTCTTAGTATGTCAATAATTTTGATAAGAAAAGGAAGGAGATTTATTTTAAATCTACCGTGCATCGAACTTTGCTTTTTCTTTGGGTTTAATTTTCTTAACTGCTCCTCGTTTTGCTACGTCTATTAAATTTTGTATTTTGCTAAATGTAAAAGTGTTTAGTTCGTTCTGACAATTAACTACACCTTACCGCTCTCCAAACAGTTTCCTTACGCTTCAAACTGATTTTTTAAGACCTTCGCCAGATCTTATTGTTTAGGCAAGCTCCATGGACGAAGTCATACATCGAGAGTAATGCATAAGATTGCAGGAGTGCAAGAAACAAATTAGAGGAAAAAATCTTCAATTTCATGAGCAACGCCGTATTCGGCAAAATGATACAAAACATGGAGAAGATCCTGGACGTTACATCTGCAAAATGATGGGAGGATAAATTTGGGACTGCTGCATTAGCTGCTAAACCTTAGTTTGAAAGATGAGTCATACTTAACGAAAATCTTGTCGCCAATGAATTTTGCTGACTAAATGTCGTCTTCCACAAACCAGTTGTAATTTCGAAAACACTCCTTTTAGATCTCCATTATAGATATGTATTATGCTATACGAACACTAATAGCCTGACGTATCACGTCACGATTACCAATACTATGAGGGTATTGGAGCAATGTGCATACAGGATTCGATATTTCAGTATGTCCACCAAGCAAAAAGAAGAATTTTTCTCTGGTGATTAATACTTACTATGTTAAGACGAACTGAATGGTAAGTCTGTCGAAGAATTTGCGAGCTTTCGCGCACAAATTTATGCCCTTAAAGCTCAAAATACGTGTAACAGAAAATGTAAAAGAATCGTCTTCAAAAAGGCTCACCCTTAACGATTGCAAGCAGTGGATCCTGCATTTGAATGTGAAAAGAACTCAGCAGTTTGTCATTCACTCGAGCAGCATTTTGTTTCCACTATTAAATTTCTTAAACTCTCTTTAGGTATGCAGGATAACAAACTATACGTACTTCCCAATTAGGTAAATACAATGGCTTGAGGACATTATCACACCATAAATGAAGATTGTGAGTAATTAATTTGTTTTATTGGAAGAAAGAGATACTTGAGAAAATAATATTGCATACCTTGTGAAATATCTCAGTGTTTCATTGTGATAATGTAAATACTTAAAAATGTATAATTAAAGTAAATATTTGAAAAAATTATGACTGTGTACAAAATATGCACCTGATTGGCTTTTATTGTAAAAGAGTTGGTACTAAAAGATATAACGGCAATGTTATGAAAGTGTAAATAATATAGACACATGAGAAATATCGTATGGAACAACACTTTGCTTTGCGCAGAAAGCTCCTCCCCCCCCCCCCCCCCCTCTCTCTCTCTCTCTCTCTCTGCAATGTATCTCACTCATTGCCTTGAAGCACACGTGCAGTTACACTGCGTATTACACATATGTGTTCTGTATTCATGTCTGCGAATTAATGACGAAGAAAGCGAAAGATTCCGGTATTTGTACTTTTACTTAAAACGTTATGTGCGATGACATTGAATAACGAGACACAGGTGCAAAAATACCTATGTGAGTTGAGAATTAATAACGAAGTGACGAGACAGTGAAGAGGTTAATTTCGTGGGAAATTTATTGCAATTTCTGGGGAAATAGAGAAGAATTGGTTACATATCACATGTATTTTTAAGGACTGTAGTATATATGATGTATGAAATTCAGAGGAGTTTGTGTGAGTGTGTATGTGTATGTGTGTGTGTGTGTGTGTGTGTGTGTGTGTGTGTGTGGAGGAGACAAAGTGAGAGAGAGAGAATGAGTGCTTTGCATGAGAGGGATCAGAGGCGTGCACAGTATTTTTCACGAATGAAATGCGAAGGAAAAAGCTTACTTTGATTGAGAATGAGATTTGAGAAGTATAGTAATTGACGTAAGACATACAGAGAGATTAATGTTTCCAGGAACATAGGCTTTCACATATGAAGACGACACTGTTTTTTTTTACGCATATAGGGCATAACTTTGACCTGGAAGTAATTATTAATATTGCGAAAGAGCTATGCACGTATACACAATTATCTTTGACTTTCACTGAAAAATATTGTATTATTATTAAGCATCATAATCATATTACTCCAGATGTATGTAAATACCTTTCGGAAGTAATGAATATCTTTCAAGGCAAATAATGAATATCTCTGACTTTCAAACGGTCGTTAGCTAACCTTTTCACTGTATATGGCACGCTTCAAACTACGCCCTGACGTTCTCAGATATAATGTTATTGAACACAAGTTTTCCAATACGTTCTGACTGATTGGACATGAGGAGTAGGCAACGTGGGTGGAAAGAACACTCAGTTTCCGTTACGTTGCATTTTTATACTGCGCTATAAGATTGGTTGGAAAACAAAGGACAGGGATTATGAAGCACACAGTGGGTCTGTACGGAAATAATGTAAGTTCACACCATTCTTCAAATACGCTCTGATTGGTAGGAAAGGGGCAAGAGTTTGTCGGGAACAGTGTAAGTTTACATCATTTTTGGACTACAAACTGTGTAGTTAGGGAGGAGGGAGGGCATGAGGTACACAGGATAACTGGTTTGTTTCGATCATCTTGGATGTTTAACACTGCGCTATGACTGATCGGAGAGGCAGAGGAGGGCATGGTTTTCAATTTTCCAAACAGTTTTCTAACTTTACACTGATTGGTTGGAAAAAAAGAAAACCACGCAGCTGTATTGTGTCCACCATTGTGCAGTGTTATGATTTGCTGGAGATAAGGGAAAGTGGGGCCGTCACTTGATGTGTCCGATGAAATACGGTAATTTGAAACCATTCCTTACACTACGACCTCATTGGTTGGAGCTACAGCGGAGGGGGCGCGGGGCTTAAAGCACACAACCTGGCTCTTTACACTGTCTTGCATTTCTAATAAATGCTGTCATAGGTCGGATATAAGGAGTATTGTGCTGTGATTGGTTGAATAAATGGGATGGGAGGGTTTATCAATATTTTCCACTCATGCAATTGGACTATTTATGTCACATTTGATTTTTTAAAGTATTGAGTTGTGATTGATTGGAGATACATGGATGAGGAGGGGTGAAGCATGTGGCCTAGCTTCACGATGATAAAGATGACGACGTCAGTGATAAGGATGATGGCTTCACTGGTAAGGGTGATGACGTCACTGACCAAGCACCTGCAAGTAGGCGACCCCAATGCAAACGTCAAAGTGGACCAAAATCGCCATAGCATTACTATTCACAGCCTGTGCTACAAGTTGAGACTTTTAAAGTGTGCCTAATAATAATTTCGTGTGGCTCAATGGCCGAGTGTGTGTCTGTTTATTGGACGCCACATCAGTAGTTTGCGTGCTCCTAATGACATGAAGTCGACAAAGTAGAGAATGTAGAAAAACTGGAATGTACTACGTCAAATAACAACAGCTATAAACATCTTGGTCACGGCGCCTTGTGCAATTATATAAGTTTCGATTGAATAATTTCTGTCCCAGTGCTTCAGTATAATACTACAAAGCTATTACGAATATTAGTAGAATATTTCGGCTACGGGAAAATGCAATGCATTTGTGAAGACCGGTGGGGTCAGGGATTTTCTCTGCCTCGTGATGACTGGGTGTTGTGTGACGTCCTTAGGTTAGTTAGGTTTAAGTAGTTCTAAGTTCTAGGGGACTGATAACCCTAGATGTTAAGTCCCATAGTGCTCAGAGCCATTTGAACCATTTGTGAAGAACGATGTATACAAGACGTTAGTACGACAAATACTACTTCCCAGCGTTTGAAGATCTTATCAAGTAGTCATTGGAGTAGCTGTCGAACGAATCAGGAGGCGAGCTTCTAGGATATAACATATAAAGATGTGACACCCATGGAAGTTATTTGTTCGATGTATCCCAGCCTGTCTTCCCCTACAGCTTTTGTCATCTACAGCTTCCTCTAGTTTCATGTGGGTTATGCTATGATGTCTTAACACATGTCTTGTCATGACGTCCCTTCCTTTTGTCGGTATTTTTCAAATGTTCCCTTCTTTGTCAATTCTCCTTAGCACCTCTTCATTCCTTGTTTTGTCAGCCCACCTGTTTTTAACACTCTTGCAGTGTCACATCTCAGACTCTTCGAATCTATTCTGTTCCAGTTTTCAAAAGCATATGACTCACTACCATACAATGCTGCGCTCCAAACGTTAATTCCAAGAAATTTCTTCTTCACATAGGGGCGTTTATTTGATACCAACAGCTTTCCCTTGGCCAGGAATAGCTTCTTTGGCTGTGCTAGTCTGACTCTTGCAGTGTCACATCTCAAACTCTTCGAATCTATTCTGTTCCAGTTTTCAAAAGCATATGATTCACTACCATACAATGTTGCGCTCCAAACGTTAATTCTAAGAAATTTCTTCTTCACATAGGGGCGTTTATTTGATACCAACAGCTTTCCCTTGGCCAGGAATAGCTTCTTTGGCTGTGCTAGTCTGCTTCTTATTTCCTTCTTATAGAGTCCCACATGGTTAATTTTGCTGCCTAGGAAGCAGAATTCCTTTACTCCGTTTGCTATATGATCAGCAATTGTGACGACAAGTTTCTCGCAGTTCTTGTTTCTGCTACTTTTCCTAACTTCTGTCTTTCTTCCCTAAATCCTCAATCCATATTCTATGATCATTAGACTAGTCAGTCCATTCAATAGATCCCGTAATTCTTCTTCACTTTCACTGACGATAGCAAGATCATTAGCGAATCTTAATGCTAATGTTCTTTCACACTGCATTTTAATCCCAGTCTTCATCCTTATTTATATTTCCGTCATTGCCTCTCCGATGTATAGATTGAATACTATGAGTGGAAGACTGTATCCCTGTCTTACACGTTTCTAATCTGATCAGTTACTTCTTGTTCTTCCAGTCTTATTTATCCCTATTGATTCTTATAGATCTTGCATATTATGCGTATTTCCCGCAGCTTATTCCAGTTTACATTGTCGAACATTTTGCAGGTCGACATATCAACTGAACTTGTCTTGATTTTTCTTTAGTGTTGCTTCCAATATCAAGTACAAAATCAGAACTGCTTGTCCTGTGCCCTTATCTTCCTTAGAGTAGTTATGTCATATTAGTTGATACAGTGATATACTTCGTTATATGAAACAAGTTCCAGCGTCCACTGCTAACACTGGGAAGAGAATATTTTTTGAGCGATCATTTCTTCCTGACTAAAATCTGTGCTGATCGTTCTGAGTCATTACTAATCATAAATGCTATATGGTAAGATTTATGTAGTAAAATTATGCTGAACAAGATGTGATCAAATTTTTCTGATTTTTTTTTTTTTTTTTTTTTTTGAGATGTGTTTTACTCATGAGTTAAATGGGCAAAAGCTTGAAGGTGCAATTGTCACATTTGACGAAATTATTTGGTATAACGTAGCAAATAAGAGTGGAAGATTATTTAATACAAAGGGATTACTGAGAAAATTGTTTCATGCAGCACGAACAATTTAAAAACCTTAATCGTAACACCGCAATTAACGGAGAGATGGTACTACTCACGTTGTTACATTCAAGATACTGATGACTAAATAGTGAATAATTAGCTCCTATCCAAAATATTTCAAATAAAATATTTAGGCTTTCGGAACTTTTTGTATTCCTTATTGTCTATATGATGTATTGTCAAACAGAATAATGTGCTGAATAAATAATTAGCTTGTAGTTTATAATTAACTCCCATATTTCCAAAATAACAAGAAGACGACGCGCTCGGTATTAATCTAAAAGAAAACTTCTGTTGTTTAAAATACGTATTGTGTTGGACTGTACGGAACTGGGGACCTAGAAATGACGGAGAAGCTTCGTCCCCGCCGTAGCCCTCAGTGGTTCACAACCCTGCAACAGTGCACACACCGCAGCGCCGCCCCCAAACAGAACCCAGGGATATTTATTTCGGCCCCAGTGGATGTTTGCGCAGCAATCGCCGACATAGTGTAACTGAGGCGGAATAAGGGGCCAGCCTGCATTCGCCGAGGCAGACGGAAAACCGCGTTAAAAATCACCCACAGACTGGCCGGCACACCGGACCTCGACACTAATCAGCCGGGTGGATTCGTGCTGGGGACCGGCACGCCTTCCCGCACGGCTAGCCGGGCGGGCTTACAATAAGGACTGAAAGAAATAACTACTTATGTGTGATCACCTGTAGGGAAATTTCAACCTGTAGACCACTCTATTCCGCAAGTCGCGTTAGCGATGGTTGCCTTACCCATCTCTACTTCCTCCATTCTCCTGCCCCCTCCCCCCCCCCCCCCCCCCCCGCGACACATATATACACATCACACACACACACGCACCTTTCCAGTGCACTGTCAGTGAGAGTCTCTGACACGCTAAATTTTCCAGACAGACGAATAGTACCCGAGACTAGGATGAACGACGTTATACACCTTTTCGTGCATACATTACACTTGCTCTTTCAGTAAACATGAATCTGGCATTTGATTTTCCCGTTGAAGGTTGTGACTGATTCCCGTCACTGCAGTGACTGACCTCATATCGCATTGTGAAGCGACAATCATTTTATTTCTAGTAATTGTTTCAGTGCCCGCAGAAGTGTTCGATGTAACTGACAGTGCAACAGTTTGTGTCGTAACGGACGCTGGATTTGTTGTACTAGTGAACTGAGTCTTGTCTTGGTTGATTGCAAAAGGGCACTGCGAAAGTTCATGATGATGTAATATATTCGTCTGTTGACAAGGCGACATCGAGACCATATTTTGTGAGTATTAATAGGACATGAGGTACCTTGTCATTGTCGACAAGAGAGATGTGATGTACTGACATTACAGATACGTCTTATTTACATAGTTTTCAGAATATGCTGAAGTAGGCGACATTACGTCTGCCAAGGCGTGATTCCTCAGCACCTTCTGCAGTTCTTTATCATTAGTATTGCATGTAGCTGTACTTTCGGATGGAACCAGTTACGTATCTCTCCGAACAGTACACCTAAATTAGTCAAGGGCATAAAACTCAACTTCTACGGTAATGCCGAAGCCATCGTCATTTCCATTCTTCCAGAAATGCTACACTCAGAACACCCAGAAGGAGCGTACCAGGTACGGAGAGAATGTCTCTGGTTAATTGTTTAAGACGTATCTGAAGTACAACATGCCCAAATAAACCAATCGACAGAAGAAGATACCTACCAGGTTTCGAATTCCAGTTCCATAAACAGATTATAATTGTCAAGTAAAGCTGATACCGAGAATGATCCGCTGACAATAGATGACTCACACCTCCATAATGATGATGATGTTTGGTTTGCGGGCCCTCAACTGCGCGTCATCAGCGCCCGTACAAAGTCCCAATTTTTACACAGTCCGGTTTGTTTTACACAGTCCAGTCTAGCCACTGTCACTAATGATAATGATGCTGATGATGATGAAACGATGAGGACAAGACAAACACCCAGTCCCGGGACAGAGAAATTTCTCAACCAGGCCGGGAATCGAACCCGGGGCTCCATAATCCAGAGGCAGCAACGCTAGCTACTAGACGACGAGCTTCGGACACACTTCCGTAATGCAGACTTTCTCTTGACACATCATTCGTTCGTCGAGAATATAAATTTTATACTGCAGGAAACGCAACAACCCGAATTGCAAGAACACATATTAGAAGTATCTTAAATACTCTAACCATTTCAACCTCACTGGGTACTATTCAGGAAGACACAGAAAAAATAGATAATTCAGAGCACAGAAGCTTACAGTTGGTTATATTAGTATATATATTCGACACTAAATCGGCCAAACTGCACTCTTATTGACATTACTGGACTTACAGTGCTACACGTGATCAAAAAAACATCCTAGAAGTTATTATACCTTTCGCATCAGTAATCAGAAATCACCTGATTAGAATAAATCCCATGGGATATGCATCTTTTATGGTGATATTTAATTGTAGATGGACCTGCACTGTTTCGCTACAGTTTCAACACTGTGTGCCTTCTCCCCACCGCTAGCACCATAGAGTTCCAGACGGTACAACGATGGTATCTACCGTATCCCCAATTGTGACGTACATTGTAACGGGTGTTTTTCACAACAGCACATTAGGAAGAAATACTTCCTTAAGAGAACTGTTTCTAAAGTTATATTCACATTTTTGATTTGGTGTCGTTGCCGTTGAAATACTCTTAGCTTTGATACGCATGCAAGAATTTTTCTGCGGAATTAGAGACGTGGAGGAAATATTCGTATCTGTTGTTCTCCATAAAACAAAAACTTTTCATAGTCATTATGTTAAAAGAATGCCTACCAAAAGGGCTCCTTCCACAGCGAGCAAGGTTCAAGCAGTCTCTCTTGCAACAGTGATTCCATAAAATAATGTTAGGTGCTACTTTCCGGCAATGCGAACACCATAAATCCAAACTATAAGAAACTGGTACTAAGGAAGTAAGTTGTAAGGGCTAACTAGCTGTAAATAATAGACGTTTCTAAAGGATCAACATAACTGGACCATATGTCTGATATACACCTCTTGAGTCTGAAATACGTTTGTGTATCTGTTAGCTAAAGAGCAGCTGTGATAACCTGAATCGGTATATAATACAATACGAGATGTTTTATCACTTCTATGCACATTTCCAAAAATAGCGAAATTTTGCGAATCCAGATTAACTGATAAAGGTCTAGGGGAACCTACGATACTAACTGATCTGTAACAGTAACAATGAGAAGATATTTATCTGTCTTATCGGGACTTCAACTCACAAAACACTTTCGTTTCACCAGCTTTTTTCGTGCAAATGAGACAAAGGAGGAACTGAGCAAATAATGACACATTCGTTGCTATTCAGGTCTAAAGAGGTTCTTTCATTTACTGTCACAATTAAGAGCGCAGACTAAAGTCGACGGTTAAACGCAGTAATAGAGCGGATAAGTGCAAAGGCTACTATCAAGACCTCTACGAAGTGGAGGAACTGTCTGTTGACTCAAAGAAGAACAAGCACTAGAGAAATACTAGATGTATTCCATCAGGAATACATATTCGATCTTTTATTAGAGTCACTGTTTACAGAGCAATGGAAGACATATGAACATAAGATGCTGAAGGGATAGGTAACATCCCTTTAAAATCTTTTGAAATCATTAGGAAAAATGCTCCCCAGAGGATCTTCATGTTAGTGTGTAAATGCTATGAAATTGAGATACAGCACCGACATTTAATGAGGTATCATAGACACAATTCTCAAGATAACAAGAAAGTATAAATGCGATGACTAGCGTACTGTCAACTTGAAAGTTATGAATGGCTGACAACGTCAGTACACAGTAGCAAGAAAAAGAAAACTGAGTATCTGTTTGGTGCCTATGAATTTGGCCTTATTAAAGATTAAACCACCAGAGAGGCTGTTCTTGAGTTTTGCTACGTAATGGAAGCATGAATCACAAAACATCAAGCTAGTAGCATAGGATTGGTCGAGTAACAAATAGTATTCCATTACGTGAAATGGTGTGGGATGTGGAAATTCTGGGAAATTGGGTAAATTATGGAGAAATTATATAATAGGAACCAATAGGTAGTAATTAGAATGGATGTCAAAGAAAGAAGTGTCTTCATTAAAAAGTGTGTCAGTCAGGAATGCAGACTTCTCCATTGATCAACTTGGGCATAGAAGAATCAATGACGAAAGTAAAAGAAATGCTTAGGAATGTGATTGAAATTCGTGGTTATTTTTAGCAATGACAGTACTCTCAGAAGATACTTATATTCTCTGTGAGAGTGAGGAAGTATTACTTGACGTGTTGAATGGAATTAACAGTTTTCTGAGCACAGAACACGGACTGAGTAAAACTATAAGAAGACGAAAGTAATGAGGAGCATAATAAATGAGATTATCGATGAATTTAACATAAAATGTCGAGACACGAAGTAGAAGAATTAAAGGAATTGTATTAACTCAGATGCAAAATATCGTTTAACGGACGAAAGAAGTAGTATATAAAGAGGCAGACTAATATAGGCAAAGAAAGAATTTGGTGGTGAAAGAAATCTGATAGTACCAAATATAGTTTTCGTTTTACAAATAAATTTCTAAGAATGAACTTCTGAAGTACCATGTAGCTTTATGTACTGTAGAGGAGAATTATGAATTGTGGGAAAACTGGAGATCAGAATCCAAGAGTCTCAGATACAGTCTTACAGAAGGATGCTAAAACTGTGGAAAATAATGTAGCAACAAATAAGATTGTATGCGGAATATCTGAAGAGCACTGAAGATAAGATGAGACGGGTTGATGGGATAACAGAGCATCTACTACTTGAAAGCGTCACAGAGGGCAATTACTATAGGAGAAAGCAAATACTGCAATACAACTAAGGTCAATGTTATTGCGTGGTACTCTGGGATACCAAGGGTGGCATAGGAGATAAAATGAATGCTATTAACGCCTCTAAGAGAACATGACATTCATGTGTTTCAATGAGGCGATCACAGATGATCTCTGGAAGAAGAGCAGCGACTGTTAACAGACCGGGTTTGAAACAGTGCTTTTGCTAATCTCAAGCTATTCACGGTCATTTACATACTTGGTCCCCAAGTGGGTCTGAATTATTTTCAGTCCACCCTACTTTAAACACAGGTTACGTACAGAGAATCCCAGTCGTCATCTAGTCGCACTCAACTGCACAATCATTAACTATTAAGCAAAATTATCATGTCTTACGAGTTAATGGCAACTTTATATAATGCACTTATCAGAATAAAGTTTTGCACGTGGGCAGAGAAAACAAATTCAGGAGAATGAGGTTCTTGGCAGGTCAGAAACTGTTGGCTAATACCTAATATATTTGCATAGTGAAATATTCTAATAGTATTAATGACGAACCCCCTAATCATTTTGATGTAATAATCCTTCTTTGAATGCGACATAGAGGAATGTCACGGCACCACGGTGCTTTCCTATTCCCGCCACACTGCAGGGGCCCGTGGATCTAAGCCGAAAGAGGTCACAGCTGGAGCGTGCTGATTGGCCAATAAATTATTCACGTTCTGAAACCGTTTATGATGGGCAATTGCTACGATATCCAGTAGTAACAACAGCCGCTGCTACATAACGAGATCAGAGATACAATTTCGGATAATCCAATGCAGTCTCATTATAGAGAGGGCCGGTGCTGATCTTTTAAACTCTGGCAAACAGCAATACTTTGAAATGGAGAAAGTAACACGAGTACCCTAATACTGTCGATGAAAATGTGCCACCTGTGTGATTAACGTAACTGCTCCACTGACGTCAATACATCAATATTTATTCGTAGTAACAGTATCCTCGTACTCTATATAACGTTTCAATATCACATTTCCCTTGATAATCCCAGTATGAGATGTAGCAGATATCGTACATCAGAGCAGTCATCGGGTTCTCTTATGAACGGATGGCTCCTGTCACGAACATGATTTACGATGTATAGTGAGTATGTGCTAAAAATTGTTATGAATAAAGGCTAAAACTATTTAATTTCAAAGCTGCTTATCAACATCTATATCCACGTAAAACACAGGGGTGTACTTCTAATAGACATTCTGTATCATGGGTTTCCACTGTAGCTGTGTCTCGGGTAGGGCAAACGAAAGCTTCATTATTTTAGAAGCATTTTGTCTACTGAATATTGGGTAGTGCACATTGACGGGACAGTTCTCCATCTTAGATACCTCAATTCGATATTGTAGTCTTGCAAAAGCTGCTTAATGAGAAACTAAATTTCAGATCTAGCAATGCCCATTCTTCAGAAGTTATTATGGTATCTCACTAACAGCGGAAGCTGTTAGTTAAAACCTCTTACTTCGTCCTGATTCTCTTATGCCCTCAGTTCGTTGGATTTCCTCTGGACGACTGAAAAAAGACGTTAAATCGAGCGGTTTCTGCACACTCGAAGGCGTCATGTATCTTATAATAAAGTGAACGTTCGCTTACTCCAGTATCGTTTCAGCACAAACAGTCTTTGGGATGGTACACAGCAGACAAAAAAAGGGCTGGTGTTTAGTTTCACTGCAGAGCACATGTATTGCCATAATCCCACACATGGCAGGATTAACATCTACCCGGACAGCCCCATTCACTGGGCTGTAGGGTTATGTGAATGGATTCATATTATCCTTTTACACGATTTTTAAAGGTACTGAAGTAATTCTCATTACCATTACCATTAATAGCACAATATTCATGGTGAGGAGTCCTGTCGAGTATGTTTTATTAGCTATACAGTTTCTTTTTCATCCATCCCTCCAAAAACGAATCGCCTATTAATTGTTAATTACACGAGTGGAATGTATAGTCATGTTTTAAATTATTGTTTAATTCATTTTGCTAACACGGGATTTCCGTCCCCAAATTCTGTTCATAGTATGAGTACCACACTAAAAAAACCTGAAGGTGTGGGCTCTGAAGGCACGTTCCTTAGCCGTGGTTCTTGGACAATAGTGATTAACAGCCTGCTTCAGTTTAACAAAGAATCTTTACGATCTCACTTACGTTATCGACGCAAGGTAAAGAGATCAGGGAAATCTGATTATGCCGAAGATCATCAAGCTTTCTGGGGCTGTGAAGAAATTAATTTGGCAGTATATTCCTCCAGCGGGGAACTATTGTATCCTGAAGCACTTTTCAGACAGTCTGTTCTAGCCAGCTCTGTAACACGAGTTTAATGTATGCTCTTACTCCACTTTGAAGTGACAGCGTCAACTTTTGTTTGTGCTGCAGTCTTCTCCTGAAATTACGAAAATTAATGCAGAAATGTAAGGTTTTTACAAATATGAGAATACGTTACAACGTACAACATGAGTCTATGCCTAGAAACCAACATCTTATACAAATTTGATAGCGCTGAATCAAGAAAATCTCTATCTGATATTGTGTTTATTAGTCTGTCTCTTATATTATTTCTTTACTACACACGAATAATCGGTAAGTGAAATCAAAGTAGGTAGAAGCATAGCCAGCTGAAAAGTTATTCTGTCGGAGGACAAAACAGACGAATACGTCTCTCTTTTAGATGCTCTATTTTTCATTACCAGTTGCATCAATCTTCATTCCTCCTATCTCTCCAAAAATTTGGGCTCACGAACTTTTCCGCGCTCTTTTGACACATAACTTTCTAAATCCTTTTCCCCAGTCTCTCTTTCTAGTGACGCCTTCACACTCAACATTCCCCTGTCGTTGCCACTGTCTGTATACGTCTCCTCCCACTTTCTCCTTTTTCTCCCCTTGATTTACAGTATGTCACACTGGTGCTGTCTCCTCTCTCAGACGTACTTCTTTTGTCTTCCCTGGCCGCTGACAGTGTCTCCACCATACCTCGGCAGCTCAAAGATTCTGGGGTGGAGCCAAACTTATTTTTTTCCCCTACACCCACGTGGTTAAATTTTAGGTCCTAAATTCGAACTCCTTTGTACCTACGTATTAAAGTTCGTCTGTCTGGGAGGGTTCAGAACCCCAAACCTGTGCGTGGTCTCCATCTTGCTCCATTATTCATTACCACTGTCTCCTCTCTCATTTGCTCCCATAGCTTCTGTCTCCATCAACCTCTCCTATCACCTTTACTACCACTATCTCTCACTAACCATCCATACCGGCTCTTACTTTGGCTCCCTCTGCTACTGCCTTCAGCAATCTTTCACTGCCACTTCCTCTCTCCAACCATCATTGTCTCCCCTTCTTTCTCTTAGACTGGCACTGTCTCTTCCCTATTTCTTCATCAATGTCTCTCTCTTACTCTCTTTCGGCATAAAAAAGCGCGAATATGATCGAATGCCAAAATTTTTGTTGGAGAAGACGGAATGATGATTGAGGCTGCTGGTTCCCCGCTTTTCTGTTATAATCTCTTAAAGAATAACATATTAGTTTTTTTGCGGCATGACGAGAAGTTTTCGGCTGGTTCCGTTCTCTTCACACCTACAGCAAGGTGTTCTGCTTATATATGATGAATTCTATAGGATAGTAAGGCTTTGACAGTTTATTTGTATACTTCGATTCATTTACATAGTTTGACGCATGTGAAAAGAAAGTGCAGATAATGTAAGTTTAATAAAAAATTATTAGTTTTACATTTTTTGGATCGCAGTTTAACAACGAAGTCCAGCTAATGATACGTATATTAAAAGAATAAAAACATTTTACAAATATTCTGCGTAATTAGCAATCTTTTCAGTTTCTTACAATTTTATCAGTCATTTAAGTTCCTACAGTTATGGTAGACCCTTCTTAGCCTATTTTTTGTCACTGCAGTACCACTTGGGGCATACTTTCATTGGCGCGAAGTTCTCTTTATACGGAGACAGCACGTCATGAAATTTAATTGTTGAAAGAAATGGCTACTAGAAACATAATTTGGTAACCTCAGATCCCTTGAGATGGCCCTAGAACCCTTGCCATGTACTCACTATGGGATATCAGACCGGATATTACGTGCATATTTTGGGTTCATAAGTGCGGTAACTTTGAACCTCTGGATTTCGGTAACGGATTATTGTATCGGAATAGTTCGAAGTTCCCAGAGAATATCGTTTTAAGAATATATTGTAAAAATTTCAACTATCTGGCACGAACAGAAATTACAGAAGTGGCGATCCCCATAACTGTTTCTTTTGGTACCCAAAACATATAGTTTTTAGGGATTTTCTGAGTGACTGTCCAGGGACAAATGATGTTTTTATAAGCCACCAAAGATCCAGCCTAGACTACACTTAAAACAAAAGAACCAACCGCTTTACTGAATTCATCTGGGCAGGAGAATATCAGATATGACAGCTTGAAAGCTTGAAGAATCGCTTATTCGTATGCGTCATTTTGGGACGTGTTGGTACCCTGCACTATCCAGTATGGACCTACTGTAAAGCAGTTACAGATTAACTAGAAGCAGTTGACAACAGAACGTAAATTTCGATTTTCCAAACAGCTAAAATTTTTAAGACGTTAAAGAAACTCAGTTCATTTTTAAATATCACATATTCCACATTAGAAGACCTCTTTTCATTTGACGGTAAAAGTAGGTGCATGACCGACAAAGTATCGTTTAACTGTTGATTTACATTACATAACTAGTTAAAGAATGCATAGAAATTTTCTCTGTATAAAATTATTGAACTGCAGAATTAATAATACTTTCCTAGTAGCTTAAATATCTTGCACATTATTTAAATGTGTTGAAGTAAAAGCATTAGCAAATTCTGGACAAAACATAATCTCGCCTCTTACAACAAGGTAAAGAGTGAAAAATGCCGGAATCTGCTCACTGCTGTTTCTAGTGCGTAATCCTTCATGTGATGCTAAAGCCGATCACTAGACAGAACTACCAGCTATGAAACATCATGTTTACCTAGGTACACTATTCTGAAGGCACGACACCCTCTCCTAACAACCCCACACAAGGCATTCGCGCTGAAGCTAGATCGCTGCATTTTTTGTAGTGATGGCAGCTCGCATAGCGGCAGGTGCCAAGATTCCCTGTCATTCCTGAGCCAAAGCATACCAAACAGTTACCAGTTCTTCTATTGAATCAATTTTTAAATAATATGCGTTTTATAATACAATATTATCTTAGTTCCATGGCAAACAAGATATAGGAACGTTTGTTGTTCTGAAAATACCAACGGCAGCCCATTGTTCCTGACGGCTATCACCTTAGTTGGTGAAGAGACCCAAATTATTCTATACTGATTGTGGCACAGGAATGAATGCTCTTTTGGATGTGTATGTAACTCGATCTTCAATGAGCCTTACGTCTACAAGGCCTGGTAATATTTACAGAAGGATTTATGCTGGAGTTGAATCACAGCTATGCGGTCTTCCATCAGTGAGTTCTCAAGAAAAATGAACTTACATTACGTGATTTAGATTTACTTCTTGTCTTAATAGGTATGAAGCTTCTCCGACTCACTTTGCCCCTAAACTTATACACCGTACGGATCTCGAACATCGACAACATCTTCCTCAGTCGACAGTTCTTGGGAAAGAAGAGTGATTTTGCTGGGTTCGTGTACTCATGGGAAGTAAGGTTAAAAAATTACGTATATGACAGCCATGGACAGGTGTGATAAAAAATAACTATGACTGAATACCACGCCGGCCTGAGTGGCCGAGCGGTTCTAGGCGCTACAGTCTGGAACTGCGCGACCGCTACGATCGCAGTTTCGAATCCTGCCTCGGGCATGGATGTGTGTGGTGTCCTTAGGTCAGTTAGGTTTAAGTAGTTCTGAGTTCTAGGGGACTGATGTCCTTAGAAGTTAAGTTCCATGGTGCTCAGAGCCATTTGAATTGCACCGCCTCGTTTCATGCCATATATTCGTTGTTTAGATGCAGCTTCATGCTTCACTCTTCGAGCGGCTGCAAGTGACAGGCAATAGCTGCGACCGATGAAGGGTTGCGGCCTTCATTCTGGATGAAATAATTTCCTCTAGTTTATATACTGTGTGTCTCTCCGAAGAGTTGTCCGGCGCATTTTCTCTCGTGTTAGGATAGATATCTCCAGTGTCGTTTACGCATTATGTAGCTGAAGTCAGCCCAAATATTAATGCTTATGACGTCTTACACGCGACGCCCAGTGTCAACAGAAAGATTCAGTTTGTTTCCCGTTACACACTAAATTATTTTTAAATACGAGTTTTAGAATCCCATTCACAAATTAGCCCAGCCCGATATTCGACTATTCGACACGTATTAATAAGGATAGTAAAACACGAAGAAGAAACAGTGAGGCTGAAATAACAATAAAGGGAAAAAAGGAAAGAGCGACTCAGTGGCGGTGCTAGTTTGGGGCAACAGTCAGCGCGGGCCAGGTCTCTGTCGTCGCTGCTGGAGTACCGGTCATTCTAAGCGTTTTTAATGTCTCTGTTTATACATTACGATAAGAGAAATATCGCTCTGGACTACTCTAGGACCACTCTATTCGATGGACACGTAACATTTCGCTTTAAAAAATTTTGTTTGTAACAGGAGACCGACACTATTGACGTGGGTACGTAAAATTCCGCTTTAAAAACCATTTTGCATATAATGGGCAACGTTTTTCTTCCACACTCGATATCGCTCTATTTGGGCTGACTCCAGCTACAGAATGCAAAAACAAAGTTGCAAATATCCCTAAAATAGTTTTAAATTACTTTATTTTATACTCTGATTAGAGGACAGAGACTGATTTATCCTCAGATTTGTCTGCAGTTTAGAACGCAGGAAGGCGTATCTAGCGCGACTTTAAATTATTTTAGAGGTTCTCCATCTTATCCTTAAATTGTTAGGGAAGAATTTTATCGTGTTGGCTGACTCAGCAAAATGTGTTAGTGACTTTCAGTGACATTGTTAAGAAGTTTTTAAATATTTTTTGAACGTTCAGTGTCCGTTCCTTGAAAGAATCCTACGCAGATCCAGCATCCTTGAAACACTATCTGTAAGGTGAAAGGGGAATACTGCTGTCATCTGCAGCGAGACATCAAGCGTAATCAGTGGCGATGAACGAAAATGTGCACTGGACCACGATTCGAACCCGGGATCTCCTGCACATTAGACAGGTGCGGTAACCACTGCACCATCCGGGACAAAGCATAATTGCGACTACAAAGACTTCCTCGGTACGTCTCACGGCAGATGTACACTCCCATCAAGCGTCACGTGTCCGCAGTCACAGTCCATTATATTCCTGTTCGCTACTTAGGTTACCGCATCTGCCGAGTAAGCGGGAGATCCCGCGATCGAATCCCGATCCGGTACACATTTTCGCTCGTCGCCACAGATTCCGCTTAATGTCCCGCTGCAGCTGATAGCAGTATTCACCCTTCAATTTAATATAGTATTAGGAATGAGTTTTTACTATTTAATCGTAATGCCTAACTCATACAAATCTTTTAGTGATCTGGCAACGAACTGCACTTTCAACGTATTTATCTTAGCCCATAATGTCTTACTATAATCAAGTATAAAGTTGGTATTATCAAAATTTATGCAGTGTTATTGATGGGTTGATTCTGTTTGTGAGTATAGAAGGCAACTTTGCAGTCTGAGTGAGATTTTCGTTCAATCTATATTTTATGCTTTTATATTTGAGTATATGGATTCTGAAGAACCTGGACTTACACGACCACAGAGAAACTCGGAGTTCTCTGGCAGACTTCCACACAAAACATGCACATTTCTTGGGAACATCAACATAAATACACTAATCCAAGCAGAAAAACTGTAAAAACTAACATTAGAGCTCAACAAACAGAAGATAATGATACTTGCGCTGCAGGAAACCCGAATGACGACGAAGAGGTTAGAGGGACCCCCCCTTGGGCGAAACGATAAAATACCTGACGGCTTACCAGAGAGGACATTATCATCGTTGATAAAGAATGTCCGTCCTCAGAGACCAAAAACAGGAAAAGTTAACGTAATATTGGTAAACTGCAGGAGTATCCAGGGCAAGGTTCCTGAATTAGTATCTCTTATTGAAGGAAATAGTGCGCATATAGTATTAGGAACGGAAAGTTGGTTAAAACCGGAAGTGAACAGTAACGAAATCCTAGACACAGAATGGAATATATACCGCAAGGATAGGATAAACGCCAATGGTGGAGGAGTATTTATAGCAGTAAAGAATTCAATAATATCCAGTGAAGTTATTAGCGAATGCGAATGTGAAATAATCTGGGTTAAGTTAAGTATCAAAGGTGGGTCAGATATGATAGTCGGATGCTTCTATAGACCACCTGCATCAGCAACCGTAGTAGTTGAGCGCCTCAGAGAGAACCTGCAGAACGTCGTGAAGAAGTTTCGTGATCATACTATTGTAATAGGGGGAGACTTCAATCTACCAGGTATAGAATGGGATAGTCACACAATCAGAACTGGAGCCAGGGACAGAGACTCTTGTGAAATTATCCTGACTGCCTTGGCCGAGAATTACTTCGAGCAGATAGTTAGAGAACCAACTCGTGAAGCTAACGTTTTAGACCTCATAGCAACAAATAGACCGGAACTTTTCGACTCCGTGAATGTAGAAGAGGGTATCAGTGATCATAAGTCAGTGGTTGCATCAATGACTACAAGTGTAATAAGAAATGCCAAGAAAGGAAGGAAAATATATTTGCTTAACAAGAGTGATAGGGCACAAATCGCAGAATATCTGAGTGACCACCATCAAACGTTCATTTCTGAGGAAGAGGATGTGGAACAAAAATGGAAAAAATTCAGAAACATCGTCCAGTACGCCTTAGATAAGTTCGTACCGACTAAGGTCCAAAGCGAGGGGAAAGATCCACCGTGGTATAACAATCATGTACGAAAGGTACTACGGAAACAAAGAAAGCTTCATCATAGGTTTAAGAGTAGTCGAATCATAGCTGATAAGGAAAAGCTGAACGAAGCGAAAAAGAGCGTAAAGAGAGCAATGAGAGAAGCATTCAACGAATTCGAACATAAAACATTGGCAAACAATCTAAACAAGAACCCTAAAAAGTTTTGGTCATATGTAAAATCGGTAAGCGGATCTAAATCCCCTATTCAGTCACTCGTTGACCACGATGGAACCGAAACAGAGGACGACCGAAGAAAGGCAGAAATACTGAATTCAGTGTTCCGAAACTGTTTCACTGCGGAAAATCGTAACACGGTCCCTGACTTCAGCCGTCGCACGGACGCCAAAATGGAAAATATTGAAATAAACGATATCGGAATTGAAAAACAACTGCTATCACTTAGTAGCGGAAAAGCATCCGGACCAGACGAGATACCCTTAAGATTCTACAGTGATTATGCTAAAGAACTTGCCCCCTTTCTATCAGCAATTTATCGTAGATCGCTGGAAGAACGTAAAG
Source organism: Schistocerca serialis cubense (assembly GCF_023864345.2). Taxonomy (NCBI): domain Eukaryota; kingdom Metazoa; phylum Arthropoda; class Insecta; order Orthoptera; family Acrididae; genus Schistocerca; species Schistocerca serialis. The sequence goes on along the minus strand of NC_064641.1, from coordinate 337,787,739 downwards.
TACCTAGCGACTGGAAGAAAGCGCAGGTCGTTCCCATTTTCAAGAAGGGTCATAAATCAGATGCGAATAATTATAGGCCTATTTCGCTTACGTCAATCTGTTGTAGAATAATGGAACATGTTTTGTGTTCTCGTATTATGACGTTCTTAGATAATACAAATCTCCTTCATCATAACCAACATGGATTCCGCAAACAGAGATCATGTGAAACTCAGCTCGCCCTATTTGCCCAAGAAATTCACAGTGCCGTAGACACTGGCGAGCAGATTGATGCCGTATTCCTGGACTTCAGGAAGGCAATTGATACGGTTCCGCACTTACGTTTAGTGAAAAAAATACGAGCTTACGGAATATCGGACCAGGTTTGTGATTGGATTCAGGATTTCCTAGAAGAAAGAACACAACATGTCACTCTTAACGGTTCAAAATCTGCAGATGTAGAGGTAATTTCGGGAGTACCGCAGGGAAGCGTGATAGGACCTTTATTGTTTACAATATACATAAATGACTTAGTTGACAACATCGGTAGCTCCGTGAGGCTATTTGCAGATGACACGGTTGTCTACAAGAAAGTAGCAACATCAGAAGACTCGTACGTACTCCAGGAGGACCTGCAGAGGATTAATGCATGGTGCGACAGCTGGCAGCTTTCCCTAAACGTAGATAAATGTAATATAATGCGCATACATAGGGGCAGAAATCCATTCCAGTACGATTATGCCATAGGTGGTAAACCATTGGAAGCGGTAACGACCGTAAAATACTTAGGAGTTACTATCCGGAGCGATCTGAAGTGGAATGATCACATAAAACAAATAGTGGGAAAAGCAGGCGCCAGGTTGAGATTCATAGGAAGAATTCTAAGAAAATGTGACTCATCGACGAAAGAAGTAGCTTACAAAACGCTTGTTCGTCCGATTCTTGAGTATTGCTCATCAGTATGGGACCCTTACCAGGTTGGATTAATAGAAGAGATAGACATGATCCAGCGAAAAGCAGCGCGATTCGTCATGGGGACATTTAGTCAGCGCGAGAGCGTTACGGAGATGCTGAACAAGCTCCAGTGGCGGACACTTCAAGAAAGGCGTTACGCAATACGGAGAGGTTTATTATCGAAATTACGAGAGAGCACATTCCGGGAAGAGATGGGCAACATATTACTACCGCCCACATATATCTCGCGTAATGATCACAACGAAAAGATCCGAGAAATTAGAGCAAATACGGAGACTTACAAGCAGTCGTTCTTTCCACGCACAATTCGTGAATGGAACAGGGAAGGGGGGATCAGATAGTGGTACAATAAGTACCCTCCGCCACACACCGTAAGGTGGCTCGCGGAGTATAGATGTAGATGTAGATGTAGAAGACACAATGGATTATGGAGACTCCCGTATGTTCAATAGCAAGACAGACAGTATAAATGTAGAATGTAGATGTAGAAATAGTTGCAAACGATGCTCCGTTTCTTGGGAAGGGCCTTCATGGTACATAATATGATAATCAATTCATTTAGAGAAGTCAATCCAATTAACAACAGGTTAATGACAATGCGCTTACAGTGTGCAAACAAGAAATACACCATGAGCAATGTACCTGCCCCCACAAACGGGGATGACGAAAAAAGACCCTATATCAACAGATATATTCTGGACAACACTAGAGACTGAGAAGGCCAAGATCCACAAAGTCCATATAAAAATTTTATTACATAATTTCAACGCACAAATCGGTAGAGGAAAACATCATCAAAGAACTGTGGGAAAGTATCAGGCACACAAATATACAAACAGAAATGGCATGAGACTCATCGAAATATACCAGCAGAATAAGATAAAGATTATGTTGACATCCCTTAGGAAATCCCCACGAAAACAGAAAACATGTAGTTCACCTATACAATAGATGCGAGAATTCCAAATAGACCATGTTTCGATTTCCTACCCGGTCCAGAAGCAGAACCACGATGTTCAAGTACGCAGAGGTGCCAATATTGATTCAGGCCACTATCTAACTCGAATCAAGATAAAATTTACACCGAAGAAAGTTCATGAGTAACAACGCACATAGAAGAGTTTAACACAAAATAGATCATGGAATCCAACGCAAAACAACCAGCAAACACATGGGAAGAACACCATAGAAAAATCATACATAAATCAAAAGAACTAATACCACGGAGAAAAACAACAATAAACACCCTTGGTGTGAAAAGTCACAAGAAATACTCAAACAAGCTTTTCAGGACTACAATAGTAAAAGATCTGCAGAAAACCTATGTTGTTTCCAAGAATCAAGCAAAGAGGCGGCAAAACGTACTAGGCAAACGAAGCAAAAGTACACGAAAGAGCAACTGGATAGAGGTAAACTTCCGCAACCACAACACGACAGATTTCTACAGGACCTGCTCAAGGAAGATCAACGGCTGCATACCTCAAAATTTGTGCTTCAGGAAACCAGATGGAAAACTAGCATTAACTAACCGAGAGAATTGTCAAGAAGTACCACGTTATTTCTCCAATTTACTTAACTGCCCCGAACCTGTAACAAGATTTCCAGTACTCCATCCAACCAGAGTCACTCCCACCAACATGTGAAGAGATCAACAAACATACTTAAACTAAAAAACAACAGGACAACTGGTGAAGACGGAATCATTGCAGAATTACTAAAGAACCTTGGACCAAAGTCACTACAATTGCTTACGCAAATATTCTATACCATCTGCCAAATAGAAAACTTCCTGACGTCTTGGAATTTGCACTTATCCATCCACTGCACAAGAAAGGAGATAGGACGAATGTGAACAGCTACAGAGGAATGTCCCTGCTACAAGTTACCTAGAAAATTTTCTTAGCATGCTTACTCCAGAGAACACGAGAACAGTTTGAACACAAAATTGGTGAATACCAGGCAGGCTTTCGACCCGGTCGTTCATGATTGGGGAAAACGACTCACCATGATAATTCTAACACACATTCAAGGGGTGAAATCAACAATGCCATGGATCACACAAGTCAAACTGGACCTGGAAGCAGTAAACATCGATCCAATAGAAATTGAAGACAGAAATGTATACAGGGACAAGAAACACAAGTGGAATATGAGGTCAGAGAATGAAGTCTCAAAGAAACCAGGGACGAAGTGGGCTGAAGATAGAAAGAAACTCCATGGAGAAAAAATGAGAGAAACGTGGAAGATCAGAAAGAACGCTCAAACGAGGCAGAATGCTTTGCGTGATCCTACAAGGTCTCGACGCATATATACATCAAGTGAATCGATTTTAATAATGTTTTCTGTAATATACAAGGTGATTCACGATGACGTTTTGTGTATGTAATTTATTAACGCTACGCCAGACAAGTCGTTCGGCCTTAGATGCTTAACGCTATCTGGGCGAGATTGGGGAAGACGATTGATTGAAAGACAGTATGAACAGAAACTTCACAGTGCGGAAAGCCTCCCCATAGTTAGAATGTCATAGTCATTCGCAAGTTCAATTCCGTTACATGCCTTCTTACCATCTGAGTGAGATTAAACAGAAGTATATGATTTTCTGAAAATTTCGCAATACTTTGGTCGGCAAAAACTTAAAATCAGCGAAGATACTCTCAGTTAATTCACAGTTTTGCCATAAACTGGTGATGTGTTATATTCGCATTGTAACATCGGATGAAGTTTACAGCTGGTGTAACGTACTGGTGTCAATTTATGTATTTCGTAAGTTTGCAGCTTCGACAACTTATGAAAGTTACACCAGATGGCTAACCAGTGGGGCAAAGCGCCATATGTGGCAGTTAGCGAGCGCCTATTCCCCTCCTCCAAAGAAGTTCACTTAGAGCAATATGTTCGGGGAAATGCGAGCGTGTGGCCATCTTGAAGGCTGGGAACTTGTGAACTTGAGGCTGAAGCGGCAGCAAGTTAGTAACGAGCATCTGGCCCGGTCAGCTGTGCCGCCCGTGCGCCGTCCTAAACGATCATCGCCACCACTGTCGTGCGAGAACGAGCTCCACCAGCTGCAGTTCAGAGCACGCGGATAGCTGATCGAGAAACTCGTTAAATGTCACGCCCCTCACTTTCTCGCACAACAAAGGACCAGACCCGATGATATTTACCTCTACCGCTCTGTATATTTTAGAAACAAAAATACAGGCGTTGTACACAAATTGTCACCTCACTGTCTGCAATTTTCATGTTCTAAAAGTCTGTATAATAGTATAACGCAGTGGCTTTCTCTGTGCACGGTATTTTTACACTATCCGTATGCTTTTTTTTTAAACTTTTGTCTCTTGTTTAATATAAATTGATAAAAGATATTATGCACTGGTAAAACGACTACTCTCCGTCTGGTAAATAGAATGACCGTGTGGCATCGTTGGCCGGGAGGCCCCATTCGGGGAAGTTCGGCCGCCAAGTGCAAGTCTTATTTCAGTCGACGCCACATTGAGTGTCTTGTGCGCCGGTGATAGAGAATGAAATGATGAGGAGGACAGCACAACATCCAGTCCCCGAGCGGAGTAAATCTCCAACCCGACCGGGAATCGAACCCAGGCCCGCTTGCATGGGAGGCGAGCCCTTTACCACCCAGCAAAACAGGCAGACTCCATCTGGTGTTCTACATTATGACTGGCCCCTTGCATGTAGAATCTACAGTTCGTCTCAAGATGGACACAAATTACCATCCGACCGATGCACTCGACTGGAGTTAAACTGAGACCATGTTTAGTACAGAACTTGGAACTCCTACTTCAGCCATGTACTCACAGCAGAGAATATCACAAATGGGACAACGATGTCAGAGTTTACCGCTTACAGTTAAGAAGAGTGATGGCTTCTATGGAAAATTGCTTTGTTGTATAGATTACTATAATCACACTAACAATTAAACAACCATTATGTAATATAATCGTTGTTTACTAAGTAAACGACGGATAATGTAAGATAATCATTGCTAGTACTATTTCTCGAATTTCACTCTGTTAACCAAAGAATACCCAAGCTATTGTATCGCGTTGGTGCCTCATATGTGTCTGCGACACTCATAAGTATATTTTCTTCATAATCTTGTTTTTTCACAAAGACATAAATGAAAATGTGAAAAAATGCTACATCAGCAAGGTTTTATTAACATCAGTATCAATATGTGATGAGGCTAAAAACCATAATTGTTATTTATTTTCCGAATACGTACTTCAGATGTTTGGTTTCGGAATCGATGTGGTCCTCATAAGAAACAATTTTTCTCTGTGTACCAATGCATTTAGAACTGCTCTCTTCCGGACTGAATGATTCAAACTCTAGGCACTAAGAAATAAATCACTGTGAGTAGGCTTGCGGTACAATGAGTAGCCGAGATGTCCATCCACATTATGCTTATTGGGATTCTCTGCAATTAAAGAGATTCTAGACATACCGGTTATAGTATTAGCTGTACATGCGAGCGAGCTCTCGATGCAGAGAAGAAGCAGAGATATCCGTCGCAATGTTTAAGCTAATACGGGAACGGTGGCGCCACCAGTGCAAACATTGACACCACCTGCTACAATAGTATGTAGTTAACGACCGATCAGAAGTCGTCAGTGGACTATATAAGGCCGCCACAGCAGCAGTTTTGAGTCAGTTTCTCCTGACGAAGATGATGGAGATAATCGTCGCAAGTTCGAAATCTTACCCTGAATCGACAGGCAAGAAGTCAGAGAATGTTTTATACAGCAGGGACGTTGCGAAAGACCTCGTTCTCAATGAACAGATAGTTCCATTCCGTGGGCGGTGTACATTTACGCAGTGCATTAACTCGTAACCTGGGAAGTATGAAGTAAGAGTTATCTGGAAATGTGAGTCTAAAAATTTTTATCCACTGAAAGGGCTAACATATCTCGGAACAAAGGAAATGAAAGAGGTACTCGTACAAATATTGATTTCAATGTTGTCACAACCACTTCGGTAGTTGCCGAAATATCACTGTGGATAACACAATTGACAATTTCTTCACATCCATGGATCTGGCAGATTTTCTATTACAGCATGGGTTAGCATTCTTAGGGACGATTCCAAAGAAAAGTCGAATTATTGATGCCGGTGTTGGCTTGATGTTGCTTCTGATGACTGCAACCTTATCACTGACTTGTTCACAGTAACTCACTTTTAGTCCTACCTTCCTATACATAAACGATCCTACTGCCGTAACACAGTTTTCTGCTGTTGTAGATAGCACCTTGTGCGTGTCTGACCAAAAATCTTTATCTTCCTTCCATTTGACTTCATTGATCTCCACTATATCAACCTTCTTTCTTTAGGTTCTTTAGCTTCCCTATCAAATTAAAACTTAAGACATTCCACGCCCCGATTCGTAGAACGTTACTGTTTCGTTCGTTGTGCACACAAATATTTTGCACTGAAATTGGAAGACTGCTTTAGTACTGATTATCAGATGCTATACGTTGGAAGAGGCTGTAAAATAAGTATGTTGTTACATTTAGAAAGGTATTATACGACTGAAAGTAGCGAAAGAGATAATGGTGAGGAAACAGAAGTGACAGTGGAACTTGATAGAGCGTTACCTAACTACTCTTTGCACTAGCGCCTCCGCATGTAACTGCAGATTGCGGTCCGGTGATTCATCTTACGATCACGTAAATTATGGAGGCAATTTATTCTTCGCGAACGGTAAACAGCATGCGCCATATCTGAGATTCTCATTATTCTTTCACCGCGAGTCTTATGAGTACCTAACCCTCACCATATGACGTCCAACATGCAGACCAGTGAGGTATACACTGTCTACCCGACGTGTGCTCAACACGTTTGCAGCTCCAGAAATGTCAGAAAAGTGAATCTGAGTGATCCTATTGTGTCCCGTACTCTGACCACATCTGGTGAACAGTGTAACCATCCCATCCGCATAATTTATTTATTACTGTCAAAGCTACAGTATACGGATAGGTACTATGCCATTATGAAGTCCAACCTTGTTCTCACGCACGTCTTTCATCATACTACTCAATAACATTATGCAGTGAAGAAGATGTTCTGCAATGTAACATTAAGCAAATACAATCAGACACGTGGTTGATTTAAACTTCTTCGAGGCAACCCACTAATGTTGTTGCTGTTACTTTTTTGGCTGGAAGTACGCGTAGTGGTTTTACGTGTTTTTCGGAGTAATAAATTAATATACAAAATTTGGTAGAAAACTTTACTTGAAGAATCCATTTACTGACCAAGTGGTCTCGGATTTCCAGCTAGGTGGCAGTGTCAAAATATAGCAACGCCTCCAATGGTGCCGTACTCATATTCTGGCGAAATATCGAGATTTAACTAAGTCTTTAATTTTCACTTTTGTATTAAATCTGCAATCGTCAATTCCTATCGCCTGCTCACACGGACGTATTTCATGGATATGTTGAAAATAAGACAGTCATGGTTACAAATTTATTTTTATTGAAAAATAACGCGTTTCGCCTTGGTCAGGCGTTTTCAGATTATGTGAAAAGAAAGAGGGAGTTAATCAAATAACTATCCCATAAACATTGTAAGTCATGCTTCTAAGATGCACCACTAATTTAATTAACCGCAAGCAACATTCACGTAAAACTGTCAAATGAAGTTCAGCGTGCCGGATACCAAAGCTCTGTATCAACCACGTGCACGTAAAACTGCCTGCATGAAAATCCGATAGAATAACTAAAATTAGCTGTGGGAACTTAGACAAAAACACTTCCGAAATAAACCCACGCCACAACGAAAACGAGGTCTAACATACCGATAAGGAAACCAACGACGAATTACGAATATCTTTTTTAAAGTGTTATGGCAGCAAATAGAGCACAGCGTAGAGCAACGCGTACATCTTGTTGGCCTGGACGCCCAACAGCCAAGCGGTCTAAGCAGCGGTACTAGAGCTACTAAACTGCGGATGGCCGCATATGGCTGAGGTAATATAACGACAGAATAACAGACGGAGCTAGTCACAGATAAGACTATTGTCGAACTGATTAACCTATATTTGATAAGAAGGACTGAATTAGATTAAAACTAAATTGTAATGAAAATGAAAATTAGTGAACAGGTAATATGGGCCATCCAATCACGCACAATATCATGACGTTACTTTACATAATAGGTAAACAGTACTCTGATAATCGATGGTAAAATTAAACGTAAGCCGACAAGCACGACATAGATAAAGCATACACAAGTAGCGTCCATGTACAATGACGTAAATAAAATAAATGTAAAATTGCAATAAAACTTTTTCAAATTCTAAATACTTTGAAAGAAGTTATGTCTTAAAGACGTTAAATAAATGTTTGAGGGGCAGAACTCTGTGACACAGCACTATTAAATACACGCCCTAAACCCACACATATTTAAGTGTTTCAGAATCAAAACAGTCATAGTTGGGAAATTATTTCATATCAGTAGCGTGTTTCACTCTTTTGGGGCATCATCAGACTGTATAAAAGTAGCTAGATATAAAAATCACCCGTCATAAAGCCATAAAAGCGCAAAATGGACGCAACTGTAATAGGATATCCAATCCATCCGTCATAAAAATATATAAAATGCAAGGTGGGTCGGGACCATACCAGATGACCGCGCCGTGGTAGTAAAAAAATGGGTCACGCTTACAAAAAACAGGTGGTATGAGCCGCAAGCAGCACAATATCCCACTGTACAATAGTATTTTTGTGCACGCGAAAGGAACACTGTGCTACGTGCAGCTGATAACGCCTTTCCTTTGTAAGTGTGGCCCTGTTTTGTACTACTATGGCGTGGTCAGTTGATGTGTTACATTTTGTATGTTTTATGGGGGATGGATTACATATCCAGTTACCGTACGTCCATTTTCCATTTTACATGGCTTTACGATGGATGGGTTTTATATCCAGCTACTTTTAGAATATCTGTTGATGCCTTAATAGAGTGAAATGCATCATTGACATTAATTGATTTCACAACAATCATGTTTTTATTCTGCAATAATTCGATGCTGGTTGCTGTATCAACCTTCCACAATGGAATGAAATATCTTTTACAGTTATGTTAAATGTTAATACAGGGCAATAAAAAACCTACAATTTAAGTGCCTACATAGAGGTAATGGGATTAAAACTCATTTTACATCATACAAAAGTATAGTTAATAGAAGGTCCTGAACAAGTGGCACACTGAATAGATCGTAGGATTTTTTTCTTTTACTTCTCTTTCAGTCCTCTGACTAGTTTGATATGGCCCGTCACGAATTCCTCTCCTGTGCCAACCTCTTCATCTCAGAGCACCACTTGCAAACTACTTCTCAATTATCTGATGGATGTATTCCAATCTCCGTCTTCCTTTTCACTTTTTACCCTCTACAGCTCCGTCTAGTACCATAAAAGTTAATCCCTGACGACTTAACAGATGTCGTCCCATCCCGCCCCGTCTTCTTCTCAGTGATTCAATATATTCCTTTCCTTGCCAGTTCTGAACCTCCTCATTGCTTACATTATAAGTAAACCAAATTTTCATCGTGAAAATTAACTTCAGCTAATTCGTGATCACCAGTTATGATACGTTTCTCGCTGTTCTCAATTCCCCTTGCAATTACTTCCGTCTTTCTGCGATTTGCTCTCAATCCATATTCTGTACTCATTAGACTCTTCATTCTAATCAGCATATCCTGCAGTTCTTCCCCACATTCACTGAGGATAGCAATGTCATCAGAGAATCATCCTATCAGTGACGTCCTTTCATCTTGAACGTTAATTCCTCTGCTGAACATTTCTTTTATTACTGTCTTAGCTTCTACGATATATATGTTGAACAGTAAGGGCAAAAGACTACGTCCATACCTTACAACCCTTTTAACTCGAGCACTTCGTTCTTGGTCTTCCTCTCATAGTTTTCCCTCTTGGCTTTTGTACATATTGTATGTTGCCCGTTTCTTCCTTTAGCTTTCCCATTTTTTTCTCATAATTGAGAACATTTAGCACCATATGACACTGTCGAATGCTTTTTCTACGTCGTCAAATACTATTAACGTGTCTTGATTTTTCTTCAGTCTTTGCTCGGTTTTCAACAGCAAGGATACAACTGCCTCGCTTGTGCTCTTTCCTTTCCTAAACTCCACCTAATCGGGGTGTAACACATCGTCAGTTTTATTTTCCATTCGTCTTTATTTTAGTCTTGTCAGAAACTTGGATGCATGTATTGTTAAGCTGATTGTCGGCTCCCGCTATCTTGCGAAGTGTGGGGATGATGCTTCTCCGAAAGTCGGAAGGTAAACCGCCCTACCGCCCGTATAATATATTCCACACTTCAACGTAATACATTATGTGTCTTCAATGCAGTGGTTTCCCTTGCCTTGTGCATCCTCATCCAGTTGATAATTGCTGATTCTTCCACCTTTAGGGACTTTTCCGACCCCAAGTGCAGCAGAGTGCCCTGAACTTCTGTCTGCTCTTGCGGCTTTTTTGACAAGACCGGTTGCTGAATGACGGTGACTTCTTATGCCGGAAGTCTTCGGCTGCCAATACTGACGATTTTTATTCGCAGTTTAAAAAGAGGTTGGGTTGGGACCCAGGTCTGAAACTTTTGACTACTAATCAAAGACGCAACTCCTAGACCATTCATACCCACTCATATTTAGGTCAGAGTATTACAATACAACGTTAAAACAAATTATTGGACTAATAGTGCCAAGTCATTAGAGGAACCTTACGATAGGTAACATTAAATCATAAAAATGTCTGATTCCTGCTAAAAAAAACTGATCATTAAGAAGAGTTCCACTGTACTCACTCGATTTTATAGCAACTTCTACCTCTTCAAATACGTTCAGCTTTCATAGCGGTTGCTGTATCAGTCAACCGACGATAGAGTGGAATGAAAACTACAATATTTCATATGTGGTAGTTGATCTGCAACATATATTATTCTATTTTGTGTTACTTAAGGCGTTACCTGTTTCATACCCTTTGATTCAACGATCGTGCAATAACGTATTATCTACTAGCTTGAATTTCAAATGTGTATCTTCATTTTCCATTTTATGCGCTGAAGAAAATTTGAGCCACATTTTCCTTAATTAATCTCTTTATGAAAAAAATTTGAGCCAATAAGCTCGTTATAAAACATCAGTAGAATTGGTAGTATATCACCCGTAACTCTCTTTCATATCAGTTTAATCAATTGAATGAAAAATTCATAATGTGAGTGCTTTAAAGAGGCTATAGAAAGAAAACTGTGTCCCTGCTGCATGTTTGCTGACGTCACGCCTACCGGTTGGTCGGCAGTTTATTATTCGCAGAAGCGCCTGCGCACCATTAGCCTTGTTTACTGGAATTACGCCAGCGATGAGCTGACGGACTGCCGCGACGGCAGCAACGTTTACGTTCTCTGGAAAACGACATCGTTGCAATCTTCAGGCGTTCACAACCGATCCTGCTGCTTACACGAGAGCTATTTTTCTATTAACTAGCTAGTTGTGTGATTGATGTGTCGCTAGTCAAACATACCTACAATTTCTGGCAACTTATTAATACCGAACAAGGCCAAAAGATTTCAATAACAATGATTGAATATCACATTAGTGTTCCCCACTACGTTCAGGTCACAGTGCAACAAAACAAAAGTAGTCAATAGACTACAATGTACGAGAGGAAAGAAATTTTTCCCAAAACCCAGCCAAGGGAAGTTTAGTACCGGATGTAGTCTGCCTAGCGGGTTTCAATTTTTTCGAACTGAATATATCCTCTAAATAGTCGGTAACGCGATACCTAAGTTTTTTATAGCTTTCGTCACAAATTTCGATAATCACATATAGAAAGTAGAATAAATGTTGACTCCAGTGACGCTAAGAACTTTGCTTGTTTTTGACGAACAAGACGGTCACAAGGCAATCGATTTTTTTAATTTTTTATCTCTATGATATGTAAAACTCTGAACTCAAATGTCAGTCCCTAAAGTAGTTCGATACAGTCTCAAAAATTCTCGAGAAAATCGACTCTGAAGTCTTCCGAGTGTTTTTCATTCCCTACATCAAGTTCGGTAATTCGACGGGCTATGTGGTTCCTGTGGCCGAATGCTCGCCTATCACGTAAGCGGCATGCTGTCGATTCCCAGTCGATACATATTCTCAAACGAAGTTGCATGTTCTACGAGCTGATCCGTAAAGCGTAAAAAATATAGCGACGCAAAAAAATTGTCTATAGCACTCCACACTGGTAATCGCTGGCTCGAACCTCGTTTCCGTTATTAATTTTTTTTTTCGCTTTGTGTTGCATTCATTGCGAATACCTTGGTCACTTAAACAAAAACTTTCTCAAACATATGCTAATTATGCTGTCGTTTTCATGAAAAATGCATGTGATTTTATCTTATATAACATAAAAAAATTCCAGATGTGTAGGGTATTTCATCTGCCCCTACCTATGGGCTTTATGCCACCCAAACGCCTTCAGACACCACACTCAAGATTTTCATATTCTCTCCCTCACTACAGGCAAACTATCAGTCCTACAGAAAAAATGAATAGAACCCTTTTTTAGAAGACTGTCCATCATTAAATTTGTACTGAGATACGTTTCCGCTAGAGACCGTACTTCTCGAATTATTGAAGAGAAACGTACAGAAGTTACCGTCAACCGCGTTTTCCTTGAATAACTCGGAAACCATAGCCAGCAGTGGAACCATAAGCAGCTCGAAAATTTAATCACATTAAATTTACTACAAGAAGGTCCTGTTCATTTGTTGTGTTAAAACATTAGTTTGCACATCGCGAGGGAGAGAATATGAAAATACCTGGTTTCTGAAGGCGTTCCAGGTCACTCAAAACAAATAGGTAGAGGCAGATGAATCACCCTGTATATTCTTAATTAGCGATATTTTATAAAAAAATATTAATAACAAGTGTTTAAATGAAAAAAATGTTACAAATGAACTCTTTTTCATCTATATGTATTTTAAGCTTCTCAGAAATCTTCGTGGAAAATGTCCATTTGTTTAAAAATTTCCATTCGCCAGGATTTGACCTCATGCCACTCACGTGGCAGGCTAGCACTCTAGCACAAGGGCACACAGCCCATCAAATATAATCGATCTTGATGTAGGGAATGAAAGGCGCCCTGAAAAATTTGGTCAATTTTCCCGAAAATTTTTCAGAATCGCATCATTCTGTTTGTGGAGACCGATACCTGAATTCTGAACGATATGTACCATAAATATGAGAAATGGCAATAATCTATCTGCCTGGTGGTCTCCTTGAAAGTTAAGGAAAAGTTAAAATACGTTTCAGGTGACATACTTAACATGTCAACGTCGGGTTTCTAACGAAGCATGTTAAGTACAAAAATGGTTCAAATGGCTCTGAGTACTATGCGACTTAACTTCTGAGGTCATCAGTCGCCTAGAACTTAGAACTGATTAAACCTAACTAACCTATGGACATCACACACATCCATGCCCGAGGCAGGATTCGAACCTGCGACCGTTGCGTGTTAAGTACAACAGCTGGTTATGAGCTAGGTTTAACTAACTGATATCATTTTATTTACGCCTTCCCTTAATTACATATTCTGTTTAAAAATAGATGGAGGTCCTTGTTTTATGCCATAGAAACTGAAAACAGTTCCAGTACAGCAATGAAATTATCTACAAAGTTGCTGGAAGACAGCAACATGTCGGACAGAAGTCTGCCTGCATATGTAAAATGTTCATCGTTTGCTACAAATCAATATACTTCACACAATTCATACAGCGTATTGTTAAATAATTATAAAAATAATCTCTGTTTCATGCCATTCAGTTTTTGCATATTAATATTGTTCACAGACCAGCAGCATCGTGCAGCCGCGAAAAAATTTAGGGAGCACTCATTTTTTTATACAATCTCTGTGCTCCCTAATTTCGCCTCCGGTGCTCAATGCGGCTGGCTGCCAAGCTGGTGGCCCGGGTTGGGTTCACTATACTGTCGTTTTCCTTCGGGAGGGGGGGGGGAGACGGGAGGGGGAGGCGGAGGCCTGGTATGGGGTTCTTTCAGCCTAGTGAGGCCGACTGAGGAACTACTCGATCAATTAGTAGCTCTTTCAAGGTCAAGAAACCCGAAATCGTCTGGGAGAGTGGTGTGCAGATCACTTACCGTTCTATACCGCATCCAATGACGCCATTGCCAGAAGATGACTCGGCGGTCGGCCGGACCCGATTGTCCAGTCACGCCCAGAAGGTGGAACTTCAGGTGTACTTTTGAGCTCCTTTCGTCCGTGGCACACCGTTTGTTTTCACCCACCTTCTTTGATGCATGCATGTAATCACAGGACCTGCGACGCCCCTATCATGGTACCTATCTTGGTCTGACGATCTTCGTGAGAAGCATCACTAGCGCCAAATCGTGCCTCAGAAGGGCTTTCACCTGCTACCTCCTACTTTCTGTGAACGTCGTATCTGTGCTTTGAGATGTACTCCCCTAAGCACCGCCAGTCAGTATCAGCTAGCTACATTTCTTCTGCGGAAGGCTTAGCTGTAAAATGTAACCTTTCAAAGGTGCAAATGTCAGACTTATTAAAATACACCTGAGTATTATGCCTTAGTAGGATGTGTTTCTTGTCGAATAATATCGTACCCCGGCAAGGAAAATGACACAGATCAAAACACGGCAATTGTTAGTATATGTCACTGCCAAATACGTCAGAGGCGTCCCAACATGCCCGAAAAATGTCACATCTCTATATCGCAATTTGTCCACTTCAGAGCAAATGTATCAGTTTTGTTGTAGAGTACTTCCTGTGTCGCCACTTCAGAAACAGTGTCCCTTCAACTATGTTACTGGCGGGCATGCTTAGGTCATTCAAGAGGAGAGGCTAATTCCGAGTTGTGACAAATTTCATGAAAAGATTTCAATGTAAATTGTAACATTTTTGATTATTACAGTGTTTGTGTTTATACAATGTGTCTTACGTTACAATGTCCTTAGACAAGAATGTATGTCAGAAAGATCTGACACAGTTTTGTCGATTACAGCTATCATTAATATTACGAAACTTCGTGTGTTGCAGCGAGCAGCAAAAAATTGGAAATTTCTACCATAAAGGAAGTTCATATTGAACATCTTTCCTCGGCGAAAAGTATCGCTGCGTTATATAAATCCTTTTATCATTTTGTGCTTTCAAATCATGTTTCTTGCATTAAATCTAATTGATGTTTCTTCTAAATTGGTTTAATTTTCATAAATTATAATTTTGCATTTTATTTTTTCCTTATAAACTAATTTCTAATTGTTTATTAATTTTTTATTCTAACTTTAATACTAACACAATATTTAGGGTGGAAAAGTGGCAAAAGTATTACTGTAGCGGTCATAACAAAAACAAAAAAAGTTTTCAGAAAAGTAAGAAAAGTGACACAATTCAGAGAACTAGTTAATAATTACCTGATAACATCTCACATTCTACGAGAACAGGGCTACATCTCCATATTACTGCTGTATAGATTATAGAGGAATTAACTATCATAAATACTTACTTGAAATTTAAGGAAGGCTTATACTATTTCAGCGTAGATTTTATAGAATTATGTACATCGATTTTTCTCAAGTACTACATTTTTGAGTTGGGTCAATGTTCTTGCCATGTAGTGATATGATTTACTGTTCTACTAAAGCAGTCTGTAACATCTATTCTGGACGCTATCTTCCTTATGGATTGGAATACAATTCACATTGCCCTCTGCTCTGGTTTTACGGTCAGTAGTACGATGAGGCTGTCACGCTTGCGTAGAGAACTAAGTAGCCACTGATATGAGCAGCAGCATTCCCCTAAGTTAACGGTACAGAGACACGTTCTGGAAGAATAACTAGCTGTGACTCCTCGATGAGATAATATGACCGGGACACTGTACCTGGCTTTCCGTTCCACATTAAGTCAGATTACTTCTGAGATAATTTACATCACTGTTCCATTTCCTTGTACAACACACGATCCTGCTCACACATATTATGACGATGTGTCCTGCCATTTGGCAGTTGAATACTAATCAATCTATTTTTTTCGATTTGAAGATGGCTTGTAGACAACCAGCAATCAAGTAAAATTAAACTTGCGATCTTGACTATCCGGGTTGCTATGAAACCACAACTGCAATAAAACAGACCATATATCTCCATTTTGACCATGTCAAACAGTAAGAATATTAAAAGCAGTTCACATATACCAATATACATCAGTAGCGCACAATGTACACACACGCCAGAAAAGTAATACCAACACTAACACAAAACTGCACACCATGACATAACACAACCAACTCACACACAGTATTAGTAACAACTTCAACAAAATATAAAATTAATATATCCTTCCAGTAAGATAGCAAAACACTTGAGAAGTTTAACACTATGACACAAGAGAAAGATAAATACATTTCAGGAATATAGTAATTAACATGCAATAGCTGCAACTATAAATACATTGGGATGACTGCAAGGAACTTTAATATCAGGAACAAATAACACGTATGGGCACTGAAGAATGAATGTACCCACTCAAAGTATGCAAAACATCTAATAAAAGGAAACCACCACCATCACCACACTGGGATAGAAACCGAGATGCCAGTCTTTCTTCACAACAACAAAAGAAAGAGAATGTTCACTATACAGGAAGAATTTTGCACACCAAATACTATAAGTTAAAATGAAAATATTCCCTCTGATCAAAAGAGCAATAATGGAAGAAAAATATTCAAACTAATTCATAGTTTGCCATAAATAAAAAATAAATAAATTAAACAATCACACACACACACACACATATGCACACACAGACACACAGTACCACACCACCCACTCTCCCTCCAGTCCTCTCCTAGGACCCCAAACTACTCTCACCCTACATGATCCTTCAGCCAATCCTAAATTATGTGAGCAAGAACATTAGCAGTATGCGACAGTATGGGTTATGTGCAACGATATATATAAAAGCGACTTATTAATTGGGGGAAACCTGTAGTGTAGTACAGTATAGGCATCCAGTATATACGGAAGATGATATGGATAGATAAAAATGACATAAAAATGAAAATAAGTGAAAAAACATAATCATATAGTTGTAAGTAGTTAGATACTTAAATCGGCTGCGAGGAATCATTACAAATATTTTGTCAAAGTACATAGAATTAAATTTTTTTTTCTATATTATAGGCCACTAAAGACAACTAGAGTGAAATGGCGAAACAATTTAGGAGTCACAAATGAAACTTTCACTGGCAAAAGATGTAATTTTTTCTTGTCTATACGATAAGCATAAATGAAATAGCAACTAGGGAGAAACGGCTGCAAAAAATAAGAATGCAGTTAACAACCACATTACCTTAGCACCATACTGAGAAGTCAGCGTTTGTGGGTTAGTTCCTCACGCCCCACATGAAGTCCGTAAATTTGCGTTGATGTTACGAGTTAACAGAATTTGGAGCGGGAAGCTGTGTCGTAAAAACGTCCTGTGAAATTCATCACTGTTACTCCTATGCATTAGCATGCTCTCAGACTTGCTAGTTCATGTTTTATGCAGCTGTAAACGACGGAAGCGAAGCATACACACGTACGGTACTGTAATAAATATCTCTTAAATGTTCTCTGTCTGATATAACGACCCATTCTTCTCTTAGATAGGCTGCGCGAGGGACGAAACGTATTACACGCATTCGCATCACGTACCGGTAATAGCAACTAATGTACAAAACTAGAGAGCCCTCCACTGCCTTTGTCTAGGAGTCTTAATCATTTCCATTTCCAGCAGTTACAATAATTATTCTTTCTGCAACATACTACTTTACTGAAACTTCCTGGCAGATTAGAGCTTCTGTGAAGTTTGGGAGGTAGGAGACGAGTAATTGGAGGAAGTAAAGAAGTAAAGCTGTGAGGAGGACTTTTGAGTTGTGCTTAGATAGTTCAGCTGGACAGTCTGCTTTCGGCAGGGCAGCGGTGCGGACCGCGCTCAGCCGTCCACGCCGCTGCGCGCTGTTTACCTCCCCGTCACTGCGCTTCTCAGTCGAACAAACTATAATGGCCAACTCTTACACGAAGAATACTCTTAAGATCACCTTCTAAAATGAGAACGCATGACCCAAAGCCCTGGCCTTCGACGATTTCATCGGTGTACACCTATCGACCATTAGCAGCGTCGTTTATGTTAAGATGACTTCCGATGTTGCCTGCAGCGAGATTATTCAAAGGACGCGACATGGACTAAAATTTCTACACTCCGACGGCAACGTCGGGCCGGTGGATGTAGATAATGCAGGACTTGGCCTTCGAACTATCCGTGTATTAGCACTGCCTTTAGAGGTGAATGAAGATGAAGTCATCGCGGCGCTAAGCCTGTACGGAAAAGTCACGTAGCCGAGACATGAGCACAGTTTACGACGTATCCGGTGCTTAATGGCGTGAGAAAAGTCCGAATAGATCTCAAACGCCACGTTCCATCGTACATTTCTATCGGGGGCTGCCGTGCGGTTGTCATTTACTACGGACAACGTCGAACATGCTCCGGTTGTGCCAAAGAAGACCACGTCCGTAATGAATGCCTGCAACTCCGAATAACACAATTACAGCACTGCGATACAAACACCGACCGATCCACAACCGCCCTTCCAATGACCTATGCGGCGTCACTGCACGTCCAGCCGTCACAAGACGCAGTTCATGAGCGTCTCTCTGGACCGATACAGCCGGAGGCGTCCCAGCACCTTGCCACCGGCAGTGCCGCCCGCGAACATGACTTACAGCCGGACACACCCACGCTAAAAGATCACAAGTATACCAGCGATTTGTGGAGACTGCAGACCGCATCATAGCACCCGCGGCTTTTGTACCGGAACAACGCGAATCTCTTCCTTCCTCAGACACCAAAACACAGTGCCGGAAGCAAAAGTCGCCCAATCGAGGAACGAAACGCCGCAACACATCAGAATCGACAAGTGAGCCCCCTCCGCAGGACGAAGAGATGGAAAATAACTCTGACGGAGTACAAGGTAACTCTTTCTCCTCTGCCACAGAGACGCGTCATCCACAAGACGGTGAACCGTCCAACAGAGATCGTGAGCAAGCCCCATGCCCAGAGCCATGGAACACAGCACGCCCGTTGTCACTGACACAAATGAGCGACTAGGCCAGCGCTGCCACTTCTCACCGATGCTGAACCTGACGGATACTTTTCATGGGTGGATGACACTGATTTCCCACCTCCACCCGATGAGGAAATGAGATCTGTTCCTCCGTTACACCATTACTAAAATGGGGGATGTCTCTACGATGACTCCTGTGACTTCTATGGACTTCCAGAATCCACCACGACAATCTTCACCAGCTACGGACCTATCGACAGCACGGATCCCCCATCAGGCTTACGGCATAGCTACCATCAACATTAATGATATCTGCTCCCACGTTAAACTTCAACTGGTCCGTAACACGCTAAGAGCGGCAGACATCTACATCGCCCTGTTACAAGAACTGACGACAGCAACTTAGTCCGGGCGTTATGGATACGAGACGTACGCCACCCCGGCAGCTATGGAAAATACAGGCACAGCCATCCTCCTCCGAAAAGTGATTACAGTTTCCGATGTCTCACATCTCCCAACTGCGTGAGGGGTGGCCATAACAGCAGAAGGAATCAAAATCGTAAATCTCTACGTCCCGCCGGGCACTGATAAACGGAGGAATCGCTCCCAGTTCAACGCAGAAGATATCACGCCTTTATTCCTCGGCAGATACGATCATTTCATCGTAGTTGGAGATTTCATCTATGTTCTCGAGCGTGCAGACCTATACCCTCATTCCACCACATGTCCAGAACTTCGCTTCCTCGTCCGCCGCCTTCGTTTCCTTGACACTTGGAGAGTGGTACACGGCGACCGCCCGGGGCATACACACGTCACGAGCCACTCTACCAGCCGACTCGATAGAATATACATCTCTGGCGCTCTAAAATCAGCTCTGCTCTACGCGGAACGTTGGCCGTCTGCCTTTTCGGATCATGACATCTACATCTGTACCATGAACCTACGTAGGCAACCCGTATGGCGCAGAGCAGAACCTTGGAAACACAACGTCACGCTACTGCGGGACCCTGAATATCGACAACATGTCACCGACACGTGGAACACTTGTGTTCAATGCATCATGCGTTACGAGGCCACACTGCAATGGTCGTTACTGTGCGCCAAACCGGCCATCCGACTGACCAATGACACACTATGGCAGAGCCAAAGCCAGGTGGAATCACCACACAACAGATTTCTACTATAGCGCTCTAAGCGAGCTCATGGATTATCCTCCATCCCCGGATCGTCTAAAGGAAGCTCAACGCATCAAGGCAATGATTTTAACCTTGACCAGGTGCCCTCTAGAGGGAGCCATTGTACGAGAACGCAGTCAGTATAGGATAACGGTGAAGAACCGTCTATGAAAAATATTGTTCGTCGACGCCGACAGGCTTTAGTGACAACTTTAGACCTACCTGATGGACGACGGCTAGCTTCGCAAGCTACCATTGCGGATGCCCTCACAATGCACTATAGACTTTTCTATCAAGAAATACCTGCCGGTGCAGAGGCCATTTTTGAGGTTGCCCAAGGGATACTTTGTACACTCAACGCCGCAGCTGCAGCCCTCCTGACTGCGAAAGTGACCACCGATCAAGTCCATGGCGCTGTGGCCAGAGGATCACTGAATCGGTCTCCCGGCCCGGATGGTTTGCCTCTCGAATTTTACAGAACATTCCAAGATTTGATGTTGCCACGATGGAGAGACATGTACTAGGAACTTTTGTCGGCGCGGCACACCCGCCACCAGCGTTCATGGAAGGCTTACTCGTACCAGTCCCGAAACCTGCAGGAGGAACATGACTCGGTGGTTATCGGCCGATCACGTTACAGAATTCCGTCTTCAAGATTTTCACAGGCCTTTCAGCTGTGACACTCAAACAAGTATTACGAGACATTGTTTCCCACGAAATAACATCCTTAGGCAGCGGTCGTAATATACAGTCAGCCCTGAGTGGATATCGTGATGTGATCACTGTGGCAACACACTCGCGACTGCCAAGCGCTTTAATCTCCATCGACTTCAAACAGGCTCTTGACCACGTCAATCATCCATTCCTCAACGCAGCGATGGACCGGATGGTGATTCCCCGACGTTCACGCAAGTGATTATGCGGCTCCTTCGTGGGGCAACGTCGAGGCTTCTCGTCAACGGCTGACTTACTGAACCTACAGAGATTGAACGCTAAGTACGGCTGGGTTGCCCGGGGTCGATGGTGCTTTATGCCATTGTGATGTAACCACTCACTTGCTGGTTACGGCGACGTTTAACAGGTATTCCACTCCGGGATCATATGTTCCGCTGCCGAGCCTACGCGGACGACTTAGCCCTCGTCGTACGTCCAGAGGCCGACGTACAAGCTGCGATGGAGTTGATTACCCCTTATAGTGCAGGGGCAGGGAGCGCTATGGACAGTGCAAAAATCATGTATCGTAAACATCGGCCGCGGCCTTCCCGCAGACAGCGTACTAGCCTTTCAACTGATGGACACCCTTCGCTGTCTCGGGTTGGTGTAAACGCTAGACATTCGTCGCACCTCGGCTATCAATTTTCAGACGCTACTGCAACTGCTTCTGAATATGTACTGGCAGCTCGGATACCCCACATCGAGCAGATTCTGCCCATCACTGCGACAATGGCAGCCAGACTACATGCGGCTTTCGGGTATTTTATATTTTCTGGACACATCTTCAAAGTCCAGTATGAAGCTCTCACCTGACCGAAGCGGAACGGTATCCTCGATATGATTAACGTGAAAGCCAGGTTATGGAAAAGCCAAAATGATAGTTTTACTGGAATGTTGACCACCGAGCTCGCACCAGTTTCGAGACGTCCAACGACGTCTTTGGCACACATCTCACCTCCGGTGTCGCACATGGGCTGTTTCTTTTTGGAATACACCTACATATGCACCGAGCTCCCCAGGACCAGGAAGATGAACACCTGCGACATCTACCGTCTTCTCCGAAAGTACCCACCCCGAAACCTCATCGGAGCACCTCACCCCAGCTTTCATTGCCTACAGTTTGGAAAACGATCCACCAACCATACCACACCACTGACACCACCGCGACGTGGTACTTTCTTGTCGGCCGGCCGTTGTAGCCGAGCGGTTCTATACACTTCAGTCCGGAAGCACGCGGCTACTACTGTCACAGGTTCGACTCCTGCCTCGGGCATGGATGTGTGTGATGTCCTTAGGTTAGTTAGGTTTAAGTAGCTCTAAGTCTAGGGGACTGATGACCTCAGGTGTTAAGTCTCATAGTGCTTAGAGCCATTTGAACCATTTGAACCTTCTCCTCAACGGCAAATATACTACAAGACAGAAACAGCATTGCATCGCACTGCTGGACTCACCCCTGTGCCTAAAGTGCAATGTCGAAGATACAGATTTACTTCGTTTTCAGTATGGGCCATCAGCGACTGTATGGACGCTCGTACAGAAGATTGTGGCAAAAAATGGTTCAAATGGCTCTGAGCACTATGGGACTTAACATCTACGGTCATCAGTCCCCTAGAACTTAGAACTACTTAAACCTAACTAACCTAAGGGCAGCACACAACACCCAGCCATCACGAGGCAGAGAAAATCCCTGACCCCGCCGGGAATCGAACCCGGGAACCCGGGCGTGGGAAGCGAGAACGCTACCGCACGACCACGAGATGCGAGCAAGATTGTGGCTTTCTACCTCCAAGTGTCCCCACATCACGTTTCTCCTACAACGATGATACATCCTGACACAACCTGCTTTCGATCGTCTAAGTGGCACGCCGTAGCATGGATCAGTGCCATGGCTATCAACTACCTCTTCTCGGACGACATCGTCGATCCGGTGGACTTCTGGATACGCCTCCATGTACATCACCTCACCCTTCGCCGATATCGACACTATCGGGCCACTTTCGCGAACTACTTACAGAGTATTTTCGCCAACCCGTCTCGGAGCAGGTATCTCAACGAAACGTGGCAGCCAAGACTGGACGATCCCTCGTTCCCCTTCTAATGGTCAATGACAGAATGGAATTTGTTCTGATGGCGCGCCAAAGTGGAGCATGGCACAGAAAGTATTCCTAATTTCTTTCACTTCTCTTTTCTCCTCATCTTCTAAGGTTTTTTTTTTCTTAGACGTGTTTATCCTTTCATGCATAGCTTTCTATCTGCAGCTTATTGGTTTTCTTTCTCCTGCGCTCCCCTATAAAAATAAAAGGAAAAGTAGGGTTGCTGCTAATGGTGAGACTGTACACTCATTTACGTTTACAAAAATATATATATATATATATATATATATATATATATATATATATATATATATATATATATATATAAAATGTAAAAACATGTTGGTATAGCACTAGCCTGCGAAAGCCAAAGGTATCGAGTTCGAGTCTCGGGCGGCACAAAGTTTTAATCTGCCAGGAAATTTCATATCAGCTTAAAAATGGTTCAAATGGCTGTGAGCACTATAGAACTTAACAGCTGACGTCATCAGTCCCCTATAACTTAGAACTACTTAAACCTAACTAACACACACATCCACGCCCGAGGCAGGATTCGAACCTCCGACCGTAGCGGCCGCGCAGTTCCAGACTGAAGAGCCTAGAACCACTCGGCCACAGCGGCCGGCTTCATATCAGTGCTCACTCCGCTGCAGAGTAGAAATTTCATTCTGTATACTACTTTACTTTCAATATTTGCGATGGAACATATTAATATTCAAGGCTAAAAAACCTCACAAAGTTAGCTGTATGCTATCATCGACGGCATCGACAGGAAAAAGAATGCGAAATATTTTCAACTGCCGGCCGCGGTGGTCTCGCGGTTCTAGGCGCGCAGTCTGGAACCGCGCGACTGCTAAGGTCGCAGGTTCGAATCCTGCCTCGGGCATGGATGTGTGTGATGTCCTTAGGTTGGTTAGGTTTAAGTAGTTCTAAGTTCCAGAGGCCTGATGACCTCAGAAGTTAAGTCCCATAGTGCTCAGAGCCATTTTGTTTTCAACTAGCGTAACTTACATCGGTAATATCCCATGGCCGGCATTGTTCTAACGTATTACCTAGGTCGGCAGTACTTCCACCGTCTGCAGTTTACCAGATTGCTGCCAGAAAGAGGTTTACCTCTTTACCTTACGAGTGGCGGTTGTTGGGTTGTGGAGGGGGGGGGGGGGGGGGGGACAGTACGGCAGTACGGAGCGAGAGGAAGAAGCGGACAGTTGTGATGGCTTTCCTCGTAAACAGACGTCCGTAGCTGGTCTCGCGTGTGCCCTTAAGTTTGCCTAAGAGATTGTATATCGAATGTCTCTATCTTGCTGGGCCTTTACGATGGAAGAGTGTGCATCTGTGGTGTGTGTGTGTGTGTGTGTGTGTGTGTGTGTGTGTGTATCTAGCGAGTCTGTGCGGCGCTTGCTATTCGTGTTTAAAGGTACTATCATATTTGCCGAATTCCGTCTTGGTTCCTCTATTAAAGCACACAATTTTGCTTCCTATTTTCTTACTTTGAGTTTCTCGCACGTGATAAACTGTAAGTTACTGTGATGTGTAATGATATTTATGCAGGCTAGAAGTTGTAAAGAAAGGAAGAAGTGTTGCACTATCTTGATATTTGGAACAGTAATTTCTGGCTATTTATTATAGTCGTTTGCGGGTTCCATTACCTTCATGTTAGTTACTTGAAAGAATCGATGAGGTAAATGCGTGCCACATGTGGGAAGGTGTGTGACGCCGATGCAGCACGCAGTGAACAAGGCTAGCTAACGTTATTTACGTCTTATGCTATCATCAGTGTACCGTATCTCTTATAATAGTTTTTTCTGACGTTAGTTGGACTCTATGATAGATTTCCTTGTGATTGCTGATTGCAGTAAGTGACTCCAAGCGGTTTCTTTCCCTACATTGGCGAAATAATATGCGGAAGAGAACCATGTGAGCGACAGTTTCCTTTGATAGTAGCGGCTGTATGTGTGTATTGCCTGGTTTTCATCTGATACAGTTCACCGCACTTGCCGGCCTGTCTTAACTATAGTTTCCTCGACGACACTGTGGTTTATGTGGAAAAGTTAGATATTACTTGTCAGTTTGTTAGTAACTAAAACATTAATTTTTTATTCACACAAGAATTTTGACTTTTGCATTACGTGCCAACCTTTATTCTTTTTAGTAATGTTTTCTGACTTCACTGTTACTATCAGATCTGATTAAGTAACTGAAAGACATTTTGGCTAAAGCTGTCTTCAAGAGAGGTTATTTGCTGAACTGTTTTGTTAAGTGGTTCATTCACGTGATGGATTAAGTCTTTCGCGTCATTTTTTCTTGTTCATAAACGTACGTTTGTTTGAGCCCTTAGTCCATGTAATTTGGATTTGGCTTGCCGAAGCGGGTTAATGTTAAAATAATAAAAGCTTCAATAAATGTTTTATGAAAAATGTATGAACGAAGCTCAATCAACTGCTCCACTCTTTTAATCCTGATAGTCCAGTACTTTGTGGTGTTTACGCCCGGAACCAACTAGGTATGGCCTTTCATTGTACAGGTGTAAGAGGATACCGACGTCCGGTACACAGTCTTTCAAAGCATGAACTCAGTGGCACACGCCAGACCAGTTGAGAACGTCTGTTTACTAGGAGGCCGTCACAATTCTCCGCTTTCTCGTCTCGCTCCGTACTGTCAACATCCTCTTCTTCCTTTTTGGTCCATAGTTAAACAATCTTTGTGACAGCGATCTCGTGAGCTGCAGATGGAAGAGGTATTCCAACTTAGATCATACGTTGTAACAGTGCCAAACATGGCACAGAATCTACAGTAAAATCTACAACCCACTGAACACTGAAGGGGCTTGGAGAAAAGGGTAGGATAAGCCTTACCTATATTATTGACATTCTGTTCCACTCCATAATCATACTGAGAGAAATGCTGTTTTATATGCTAGTGTACACGCTTTGATGCCTCTTACCTGATTCGCACGATGTCTCCACGATATACGGGATTGTGGCTGACGAATCGCCACACAATATTAACAGCAATTAGGTTACCTAAATTAACCCAACAGGGTTTCGCAAAAACTATATCGTCTTCCGTTCTAGGATTTCTATTTATGTGCAGTGAGAACTTCTTTGACACTTTCATATATGTGCAATACCACCATTTTTTGGCCTTCCAGTCGGTCTCTAATTTCGTTCTTTGTGTGCTTTCACGCGAATTTGAAAGGACTTGTTAATGAATTAATGATTTACTGCTGGATAAGCACCACATCTAAAACCGTACATACATGGAGGATTACAGCGATAGGCATTCATTCTTCTCTATTCTGTTCACGAATGTGTCTATTGTAGAAAGCGTCCCTTGGCAGAAACTAACGGAGAGACAACAGGTTTCGCCGTACGCCTGTCCTGAAAGGCAACAGGACCCGCGAGAAAACTGGAATGAGGCAGCGAATGTCACACGTTGTGTCTGCATCGTGCTAGAACAAGGACTTTCGTGAATAATCTGACAAGTTTTGCAGCGAAGAAGAAAAGCAAAGAGAAATTCCGTGCAGCTTGTATTATGCAAGGGAGCTGAAATATAACAGAGAGCATACAACAATACAATTAATTGGAGAAAACGATAACTGATTCCCGCATTTCTAATATCTCGAGTTGAAAACAAGAGAATATGCGTTGGACGAAGAATGCCAAATCTTAAAACAGCTCTTTTTAATAAGCTTCGCTGTTATTGGTGTTTTAGCCGCCTTAAGGAATCTTAGTCGAGCAGCTGTCTGAACTAATTTGCCTCCTGCCGTAACGCAGAACGTCACAAGCAGTTCTGATGCCTTGCGGATCAGTCAGTCACTCTGCAGCCAGTGAGCAGATACGCCACCTCCAGCAGCTGGTCCTCGACGCGGGCCCACAGGTTCCCCGAAGGTGTCAGCAGGCGTTTATCACCACACTGCAGTGCTGGAGGCGCGCCATCTTACCTGCTGTCAGCTGAACAGCTCGGATGCGGTGAGGGACGCTGCTATCCTCCATTACTACCCCGTAAAACATATCAAACCAAGGTGAGGAAAGTTTATGTCACTAGAAACAACATATGAAGTACTCTGACATGGACGACAAACGTCCCATCTCGTAGTTTGTCCAGTCGAGGGCAGTTAGGCCTGTTTTGTTGCAGACTACTTCATGACTCGCCACGAAAAGAACAGTGTCGCTTCAGCGTTGCTGCGAGCGGGTGTGCGTGGGGCATTATAGAAGAGCAGCACAGATAATGTTATCACACATTACAGAAATAAAGTAAGTTGAATGTAATATTTAGTATCATCGATTATTACAACGTCTATTTTAGTGTCTGTACAGTACCTTACACTACACAGTCAATGTAATGATCTATGGTATAGTGATGATATGGTGTAGTTGCCTCGATGATCTAAAATAAATAATAAACAAATGTTTATCTCCACTCGCGCTTGAATCAGAAGTCCGACGTTATCTGACATGGACACGTGACATAAAAGTATTCAAATCACAGA
This sequence comes from Schistocerca serialis cubense, assembly GCF_023864345.2. Lineage (NCBI taxonomy): Eukaryota > Metazoa > Arthropoda > Insecta > Orthoptera > Acrididae > Schistocerca > Schistocerca serialis. The sequence goes on along the minus strand of NC_064641.1, from coordinate 337,760,170 downwards.
CGAGTGACCCAGGCATTCTTTATTGAAATCACAAACGAGCAAAAAGAATACTTGCACATCATCGTCAGCAATACCACGAGAAAAGGGGAGTTAAAACGGAATTTTTTTTCACATTTTTGGATTTTTATTTCATTATGAAATTTGCAATTTTCCTCTATATATATATTGAATATGATCTACACCGGTTAAAAATGTTAAAAAATTTTACGTGCATTACTTCAAGATCCTATAAATTCGGTATTTTTTATATTGAAGGCTGTAAATTGCTGTATTATAAAGGTCATGTCCACAAGAGGGCGGGCACCATGTTGAGGAAGTTGAAACAAAGTTTGAGAGACAATAAACTCTCTGATGTAAAGCCATAGGAGGCAGGCTGACAGACAAAATGATTGATGAACCACAGCAGTATTATGGGATGGTCATTAGAAACAATACTGAGCTATTGTTGAAAATGAAGCAGGCGGTGTGGCCTACCTTCTTCCGCGGACTGTCAGCTGATGAAAAACCAGTACACCACCTTTGCCCTCCTGGACCTGATTCATGGTTCAATTACCGCAATGTCCAGTACTCAAACGGTTCATACAGCCATAAACTTTCCATCCCAGCTGCAGTCATGGACATCATAAAACCTATTTACAGAGACCTGGCAAATCCTGAATTACTGAAGAAGTGTCTGCAGGGTCAGACTCAAAACCCCAATCAGTCGTTCAATAATCTTATATGGACTCGCTTACCCAAAAATGTTTTTGTTGGAATGAGAACACTAAAATGGGGGTCAGTGATGCTGTTATTGCCTTAATTATGACAACATTGATAGGGTAAAAGTACTACAGCATATGAGAATTAATGCTGGAGCAGACTGCATCAGAGGACTTGAATGGATGGACAAGGTTCGCATTGATAAAGCAGACTATGCAGCACAGTAGGCCACTAAGGAGTCAATAAAGAAGAAAAGAAGAAAAATCTTGCGAAAGAACAAGAGGATGATATACAGTACGGTGCAGGGTGCTTCTGAGTGAGTAAAAATCAAAAAATTAAGCATTAACTTTAGAAGCTGTTCCTGAAAATTTAAGTTTCCTGTTGCATTTTTCCTTAAATCTCAGAAACCACTTAGAGTAGAGTATTCAAATTTTCAAGGAGTAATGACATACATATCCTGAGTCTACTGAACTAAAAGAACATAATGTTATGTATAGGTAAAATTATTTAGGATAACGTACAAAAAAGTACACGAAATTTTAACTGCATAATTAAAATATTTTATTTCCGAAAGCAGTGGCTGAAATGAAATTATTGCAGTTCAGTAGGCTCAGAACATTCAGATTAATGTCCTGTAAAAGTTTCACGTTAATGGCTACAGTGGTTCCTGAAATACAGGGAAGCCAAGTCACTACATTTGACAATTGTTGGGATAGGGCGTTTCAACTCCCCTTAAGCACCTCTTATGACTAATGGAGACTCGAACTTTGTATAATATTACAGTAAGTAAAAGGTATATATTATCTGGGGTGGAAACTAGGCAAAAGTCTTAAATGAGGGTCATAAAAAAAACAATTTTTTTACAAAAACAAGGAAAGTGTTGCAACTCAAAGAACTATTTGATAATTTCCTGCTAACATCTCACATTCGACTGCAACAGAACTACAGGTCCATATAACTAGAATTTTTTACGAAATTGCTTTTATTTTCGTTCAAGAATAATTATTAATTCTTATTGCTTTTAGTTACTTAATTTGCCTTTCTTTAACTTTCTTCTGTAAGTACGAACTTTGTTGTAGAACCTCTCTCTTATTTACGTGTGGTAATAAAAAAATTCACTTTCAAAAGAATTACGTACATTTAAAAATTATGGGAACTCATATTGACTGATTAAGAATATTCAGTTGAGAATTAAGTCCTTTACATCATTCGGCATTGGCACACATTTTCTAAATGCAGTGGATTTTTTGTTAAATATTTACTGAATTCTATCCCGGCGTTAACTATGGAACACAAGATTATCTCTATTAGCAGAAAATGGTTAATTATTGCCAAGCCGACATTTAATTATCACTGATCAAACCTACTTCGCTATACATTTAAGTTATTTGAAAGAACCATAATTGTTAAATTTCAATGTTAACTAACATTAACTATCCGCCTACGAATGCACAAACGTATAATTAGTTTAAAATCAGGATCACTGTAAAAGAAGAACATTTTCTTAAATCACTACTAATTTTTATCTGTTCCTGATTTACGGGTTTGGTTAATTTTTCTTTAGCGGAACAATTTTTTAAATGTGCCGCCGCTGCAAATCGATCGGTCACGGCACAGCCCAGCAACACCGCTAAAAATGCTGAAAATCCTTTAAAGAAATTTTATAGATGACATGGGCAAGCTAATTTACATTAATAATACACACTTTTGATAAATTCTGATATATTTAGATCAAACAATAATTCAACTCACATTAATTTGTAACTTCTGCTCTAATGGCGGCTAAACCAAGACAGAGACAAAAGAAGTCTACGCATTCATAAATCGCTTCAACACAGCTTCCTCTCGCATTCAGCTTTACACAGAGAAGACAAAAGAATACGCTGTATACGGTTCTTTTATACTACTGCTGACTATTAACATTTCTTTGTAATTTGACAATATTATTCTCCTCTGGCTAATTTTTACATCTCTGTAGTCGCAGATACTGACACATTTCACAATCACATAATAAATATAGAAAAATTACTATCCTAAATACAGAGAGAATATTACTACAAAAATATTACGATAATAACAAATGTCTTTTACACAAAATAGAATAATATTTTTTGTTCAATAATTACGGTATATACAACTTGCTCAGAGGGGCTTATATGGTATAAATAAACTCTTGTGCATTAATTAGCGTGAGTTTGCCAGGGAACGTTACATTGCCCCCTGGCAGCATTTGGCAAAGAGTTTCTATTCTTTGACACAATGGTGCCAGTAACGTTCTTTACAATTCTGTGTTTTTTATGGAATGGCTTTTTTAATTAGTCCCAGGGTTATGTATGTTGATGGCTCCCCCATTTGGGCGAAGGCAGACAGGAAACCTGGGCAAAACTGTGCCGGAGCCCAGCCATCCCAGTTGGTTCATGATTAATATTGTCTCTTTAACAGTCATTCATTTGAATTAATTTAGCAGTTTGTCACCAACGGTTACATAATATCACAGTCACATACAGTTCAACGAAAGTTTGTTACAAATTCATCTCTTGCACTTGTTAGTGTTCATTTTCTCTTCTCAGTTTACGGACATACATAATAAATGTTCAATGTTTATCAAAATGGAGTGATTGACATGTTATGTAGTTTATGTAAATATTTTGGAAAAAGTCAATAATGCTGAGGTTGGTGAGCGGTGCGGAGTGATTGTTGAGCGGCGCTCGGCGCGGCGCGTCGGCTCCGTGTAGGTCACCGCCCCCGGTGTTGACAGCTACGGCGCGGAGAGGCGTGTGGCTGTCTGGTCTGCTACGGGCTGCTGCGGCCGCTGCATGGCTGATGTAGCCGGATGCGCGATGTATATCAGCTCGCCCGAGCCCGTGTGACGTCTTCTTGCAGTGCTCCAGCAAACATGCAACAAGTTCACAAACAGTGTACTATCCTTATGGGCATTTTTCCTGCTGTGGGAAAAAACGCACACAGTTATTGGCAGTTATTATTCAGTAGGCCTTCACTAGTCTGGTTTGCACAATGTTTCGTTGTCACAGTAACACGTTTTATGGGCACACAATATTTTTCACCATGTCATGACCTGTCATTAGTCACACGCAAGTTTTCACCTTAGGACAAAATGTATCTCTGTAGTCAATGCGCTTTCCTAGCGTCCCTTGACACATAAGAATTAAAGTTTGACACTAACTTGGTCCACCGTCCGTTATCAGCTCACTGTTCGTGTCGTGCTAGTTCCTTGTCCACTTGCACACACGGCGATGATACAGTTTTTTATTACTTATACACAACAACTTCGTGACGTATTGCTGCAGGTTTAACAGTCACTGTCTGTCTCTGCCACACAATACTGCACTTTTGTTTAAGTTCCTTTATTTTTATTTACAATGTCCGTTATTCAATTTTTGTAACAGCACATTCGTAACTCGTTACCAAGGTGTGTGATGTTTGCATACATGGTAACAAATATTAAAATTTCGTATTAGTTTGCCCAAAAATCACCTATATTCGTGTTCGAGTAGATTTTATTTGTGCATTCCAGCCGGATTCAGGCATATTGTTCAATAACTCCTTTGAAATTATGTTTTACTTCACTTGCAAGGTCCTACTTAACTACAGTGTAGTCTCTGTAGGCTAAAATTGACTTGGACCGTATCAGGCTAGCTCCTTTTTTACTGATTGAATCTGCACATGCTTCAATTGAAGCTTCCTTGTGCGTCACTTTGTGCTACTTAAATTTGCAATAAGTTTGCCTCCCATGGTGCCCTCGGGTCACTACTGGTTGCATTATTCTCTCTGATAACATTGGTTAGATAATAAAGTTCTCAGGGCCTCATATTATTGATATTATTCTGGGTTCGAATCTGTCAATCTGACAGCTACACATATATACATATATACACATATAATAGAAAAGGTTGTACAAGAAATATTTCAAGTTTGACACACATATAGAATATTATGCAGTACACAAACTAATCATTACTAAAATGTTCCTCCTGACTGATCACTGTCACAATTTAACACTATAAATAATTGCACTAATGAGGTTATCTGTGCAGACATTTAGAGCATGTTTAAGCTAACATTAATTAAAGGAAGACATAACACAAATATTCATAAACCAAAGAGAAAGTCAATCATATTCTTATAACTAAATACTTCTACACTAGTACATTATGTCTACAGACCACACATCATTAATGCTCATTCATTTACAAAAGGATGGTGTCCACATAGGACTATTAGTCTTTTACTGTAGGAATATTTTTACATCCTTACGCGGATACAATCCCCGTACTCTCCCTGAGTGGGGATCTGCTAAGAGATAGCTACACTCATGTGGCACACTTACTACTCTAAAAGGTCCATTGTACACCAATTGCCACTTGATATTCTGTTTCAAGGATGCCGAGGACTTAGGATGATTGCGTAAGAGTACCAAGTCCCCAACACTAAATTTTTGATTATTCGTCACATGTCGATTATATTTTTCTTTCCTTTTCTGAGCGCACCTGGTAAGGTTGCACCCTGCTTTTCTTATCTTCTCTTCCTTAGGCTCAGGAATGACTGGGACCTTAGGCAAAGGTGCCAGCCACTCATTCAGAACTCTATTATTATTCATTATAATCTCGTTTGGTGGATACCCCGTAGAAGCATGCGGGGTTGCGTTGTGAATTTCCAAAAACTTAGGTATCAGATCTGGCCATCTTGTGTGCTTACATGCAATGTATAACCTGAAAAATTTATTTAACTCTCCAAATGTTCTCTCTACTAAACTTGCTTGTGGGTGAAAACGGGATATTAGTATGTGCTTTATATCTTGTTCATGTAAATAGTTTTTCCAGATATGGCCTGTAAAATAGGAAGCATTATCCGATATTATCGCTTCAGGCTTACCCACTTGTGTAAAATATTCTTTCCCTAACCATTTAACTATTCCACGAGCAGTGGCTGATTTAAGGCGGTATATTTTTAAGTATTTAGAGAAAAGGTCATACACCGCTAAAATGTACTTTAATCCACCCCTGGCTCGTGGGTAGGGTCCTGCTATGTCTATAGATACTAACTGAAGTGGCCGATGAGGCACTATAGGATGCAGCTCAAACCTTGTGGACTTATTTTGAAACTTAGCTTTTTGGCACAGAGGACAAGTCCTGATAATGGTGCGAGTCTGCTGGCTTATTCCCTTAAAGTAACAGAATCTGGATAAAATCCTTATTGTTTTGCCTATCCCAGCGTGACCCCATGCTAAATGCGTGTGCCACACTACAGCTGGGATAGCCTGTTGCGGTATACACACGACTCCATGGTCATTTGACACACCCGTTTTATAATACAGAATATCATCTATTATTTTGAAATTCTGAACACTTTTAAGATTGGTTCCTTCTTTAATTTTGCTAATGATATCTCGCCAAATCGGATCAGTTTCCTGCAATATAGACATATTCTTACACATATGTAAAAAGTCCCTCCTATGTACCTTATCTTGTACTAAGAGTATTCGTTATTCCTCCGATTGTTCCAAAATCTTTGACATTGAGGATTGCCCTAGTGGACGCCTCGACAAGGCGTCAGCTACAACATTATCTTGTCCTTTTAGGTACATAATCTTAATTTTATATTCCTGCAATGCTAACCTCCATCTTAGCAAGCGGGTATGGTATAATTTGCAAGACATTAAATAGCTCAGAGCCTGGTGGTCACTGAATACTTTGACTTCTTCACCATAGATGTAATAATTGAATTTCTTTACCGCCCAAACCACTGCAAGAGCCTCTAATTCGATAGCGGAATATGCTCTCTCGCAGCTGTTCAGTGTGCGGCTGGCAAATCCGATTACATTGATTGTTGTGGGGTCGTTGCTCCTGTCCCACTGAAATAAACAAGCGCCTGGACCGTATGAACACGAATCTGTCGCTATGCAAAAATCTTTTGTCATGTCTGGGTGTCGCAGTATGTTTGCATTCACCAAGGCGTTTTTGATAGCGTCAAAGGCGCGTTGACATTCTTCTCTCCACACCCAGTGCGCATTTTTACGCAACAGGCTCAATAAAGATTCGTTATTCATTAATTGGTTTGGAACAAACCTTCTAAAAAAGGATGCAAGACCTATAAACGCTTTGAGTTGTCTCTTAGTTCTCGGACTAGGAAACCCACGAATTGCGTCAACTTTTTGTTGTCAGGTTTGATGCCTTGTGGTGTTATTATGTGACCTAGAAATTTAATCCGATTACGTCCAAATTTGGATTTCTCAAGATTCGCTGTTACTCCCGCTTGCTTAAACCTTTCTAAGACTCTACTCAGTAGTTCTACGTGCTCCTCCCAGGTGGCAGTAGCAATCACCAGATCGTCTACATACACTGTTACCCTTTGCAGCAAATCCGGACCTAAAACCGCGTCGAGGGCTGTTATGAAAACTCCTGCACTTACATTTAAGCCGAAAGGTAGTACCCTAAATTGGTAGCTCCTTCCCCCAAATATAAATGCAGTATATTTCCTCGACTCGGGTGTGAGCAGGATTTGCCAGAATGAACTTTTCATATCAATAGATGTCAAATATTGTACTCCATGGAATTTTTGAATTTACTCATCTAAGTTTTCCGGATGAGTCCTGGCAGGTACAATAATTTCGTTTATGTCTCTCGCATCTAATACTAACCGTACCTGTCCGACTGCTTTTGCTACCGCCACCAAAGGACTACTATAAGGGGACAAAGACGGTTCTATTATTCCCCACTCGATCAGTTTTCTTATTTCTTTAGCTACTACTTCCTTTTTGGACCAAGGAATGGAGTATGAGGCTCGACAGTAGGTTTTGTGAGGTTTCACCTCGATATTGTACTGATATCCCTTAACAATTCCTGGTCGTTCTGGAAATACATCTGCATAATTAGATAATAACTGTACCAAATCCTGCTGTTGCATTGAATTCAAATTTTCGGACTGTGATACTTTGTTCACAAGTGCGTCGACATTTGCTTTTAATTGATCACTTTGTACGTTTGGATAATAGAGATTTTGTCCTATAGAATGATTGTCTAAATGTAGTATCCACTGATTCCTACATTTTATGTTAATAGTATTACAATTAGGCACAGGTACCTCTTCAGATCTGAGCATGGACAATTCTATCCTCCTACCAGCATTCATCAAACTTAATTTTCCCCGAGAAAGATCGATTACTGCGTTCCTTTCTCTCAAAAAATCTACCCCCAAAATGCAGGCTACCTTTAAACCCTTTACTACCAGGAATGAGCACGCTATGGCTTCTTCCCCTATATACATCTCTACCCGCACTTGGAGTTTAATTATTTGTCGCTGTGCACTTATGGCTCCAGTGACTTTACAATTATTCACAGGAAAAGTCAGCATACGCTTTTTTTTCCCCAGTACTCTGAATAAGTCCATACTCATGACACTGACAGTAGCACCTGTATCTACGATTGCTTGCACATCAATATTGTTAATTTTGATCTCTATTATCGCTTGTACTTTGTCTTTGTGCTCCTTTATGCACGTGGATGGTTCAATTATTAATTCATGTCCCATCTGTACCCCGTCATTATACCTAAGGATACAGATTCCCGATGTTTTGTTCTGTGTCGGGCTGCTCTCACTCCAAATCTCAGCCGACGATGGAGAGCGTATCTCGGCTGAATCTAGTTTGATGGATTATTGCTGGTGGATGGGTGTGGCTGCTCTGTGTCACTGACCTCCACTATGTGTAAGTTGTGTTGCGTCGGCCGCCACGGTTGCGCAATTGGCGCATTTTGTGGTGGCGGTCGGTTATTGTCATATCTTTCACTGTTTTGCCGGTCCGGACTGGGCCTCTGTTTCTGTGGCCAAGTTCGGTTTGCATCATTATAAGTATTAGTGTTCCACGGCCCCCTGGCATTTTTCCATCTACTATTGTGTGGTGGGCCTGTTTCATATCGGTCATCGTACCTCCTTTTCCGGTCATTATTCACCGGCGGACTATTGCCGTTCCGGTCTCTACCTCTATTCCCGTTTTGTACATAATCTTGTCTCCTATTGTTACCTCCGCCGTTTCCATTACTTGGTGGAGGCGTGTTATTTCGACCATTTCTGTAACCGTTTCCGTTACTTCTAGCCGGTTCAGAGGCTGCCTTAACATCCTCCTGAATCAGGTCAATTGAGTCCAGAACAGACAAGAGATGTTCCATATCGTTTTCGGGCACGTGTATAAGTTTTTCCTTTACGTGTATTGGCAAGTGTGATTTCAAAAGTCTGATCAAATCCCGGGATGAAATCTGCTCGTCCCAATAACGGGTCTTATTAATGTACTTCTCAAAATATTTTCGCAAATTGCCTAATCGTGGAGAATACGGCTCTGGATTATATACATCCTTCCGTAATCTCTCCTGAATACATGTTGACCAATATTTGGTCAAGAATGCCTTTTCAAATTGCTCATATGTATCGCAACGGTCAGCTGCTTCGGTTGCCCATAATGCAGCATCTCCTTGTATGTAAGACATAACGAACTGTATTTTCTGTGCATGACTCCAAACGCTAGGCAAAATGTTTCTAAATCCCTTGATAAACACTACAGGGTCAACAGATTTCTTCTCCGTTGTAAAGATCTGAAACTGTCGGTTTCTAATCAGGCTTTCTTCAATCACTACTTTGGAATGGCATTTATTTGTTTCGCTTACATTGGTTGCCTGTTCTGTCTCGCAGTCGCAATTTTTTACTGCTGTATTTATATGCCTATCATTGTTGGACCTGGCTGGCGTGACATACAGCTGTGAATCGTCATGCCGCAAGCTGATTTCTAGCTCGGCAAGACGACGGTTGACATCCCGTTGCCATAGCGGAATGTCAGTGTGCACCAGCTTTTTCAGGCTCTGCACTTCCGCATTTGAGCCCACATCTTTGGCTTCAATCGCGGCGTGCACTTTCTCGTCTATTTCTTTTATAACTTCGTTTTCTATTTTGTGCACTTGTTCGGACACTTTGTGCTCAATTACTTGATTTGTGTCAATCTCTAATTGTTCCACCCTGTTGGTCAGTACACTGAATTCCTCTACGATACTGGTGTTGCCACTTGGATACTATCTACTCTTTCGCTTAGTTCTTGCACCGTTTTGGGTATGGTTTCATAGTTTTGTTTCAAACTAACTATCTCACTTTGCATAGCTTCCAAAGATTGCATTAACTGCAAGTCTCTCTCATGCAGGCGTCGGTCACGCTCTGTTTGTTTAGTATCACGTTCTCTTTCACGTTCTGCTTGCATACGGGCAAATTCAGCTACCAATCTCTGGTCACGCTCTGCTTGTTTACATGCAAATTCAGCTACCAATCTCTGGTCACGCTCTGCTTGTTCAGCATCACGTTCTTTTTCGCGCTCTGCTTGCATACGTACAAATTCAGCTTGGAAATTGAGCATGCGCTCGAACATAACTCTTAATGATTGCACTTCTGACACCTCACCACTCTCTGGTCCGTGTCCAGTGCTTGCGGGTGGCATAGTATTTCCGCTATCAACTGAATCACTGCGTTGCAGTGGCAACATTTCTTGCCCTTCTGCCCCCAGATTCTCACATTGTACTTCCTGAACTACGTCACTAACATTACTTTGTGTCCCACTTTCAAACTCGGTATCACTACTTACTAACTGTTGTTCATTATCCATGTTGATATCCTTCTGACTACGCAATCTAACCATAGTAAACAAAAGAAATAAAATCTGAACTAAATATCCTAACACTCAGGTTTCACTGACACAATCACACAAGAAATGGTCATTTGTTAAAACACACTTATTATATACTACAATGACTAACTACTCAAATGTCCTTTTATTTTAAAACAAAGCACTAACAACAAGCACACCACTAATGATCCGAGAACACTGCACTGAGGCTACTTTACTACCCACAGGACAACTACACTGTAGCTTTACCTTTTGGTGATCTATCTTGGCTGCAGCTGCCCCCTGATGTTGTGGTAGGTAATTAATTTTTCGAAATAATGAGCTCTTTTCTTCAGCTTGCCTCTGGGTATATAGTGTTCTCATGCAAAAAATCATATACAGGTATTACCACACAATATTGGTTATGCAATACATACAATACATGGAAAAATTATTAAATGTTCTCCAACAAAGTTCGACTATAATAATTCCCTAGTTATCTCATGGGTATTTAGTGGCCACAGCATATTCGAGCCCCACGTTGGCGCCAATTTAACGAAATTGCTTTTATTTTCGTTAAAGAATAATTATTAATTGTTATTGCTTTTAGTTACTTAATTTGCCTTTCTTTAACTTTCTTCTGTAAGTACGAACTTTGTTGTAGAACCTCTCTTTTATTTACGTGTGGTAATAAAAAAATTCACTTTCAAAAGAATTACGTACATTTAAAAATTATGGGAACTCATATTGACTGATTAAGAATATTCAGTTGAGAATTAAGTCCTTTACATCATTCGGCATTGGCACACATTTTCTAAATGCAGTGGATTTTTTGTTAAATATTTACTGGATTCTATCCCGGCATTAACTATGGAACACAAGATTATCTCTATTAGCAGAAAATGGTTAATTATTGCCAAGCCGACATTTAATTATCACTGATCAAACCTACTTCGCTATACATTTAAGTTATTTGAAAGAACCATAATTGTTAAATTTCAATGTTAACTAACATTAACTATCCGCCTACGAATGCACAAACGTATAATTAGTTTAAAATCAGGATCACTGTAAAAGAAGAACATTTTCTTAAATCACTACTAATTTTTATCTGTTCCTGATTTACGGGTTTGGTTAATTTTTCTTTAGCGGAACAATTTTTTAAATGTGCCGCCGCTGCAAATCGATCGGTCGCGGCACAGCCCAGCAACACCGCTAAAAATGCTGAAAATTCTTTAAAGAAATTTTATAGATGACATGGGCAAGCTAATTTACATTAATAATACACACATTTGATAAATTCTGATATATTTAGATCAAACAATAATTCAACTCACATTAATTTGTAACTTCTGCTCTAATGGCGGCTAAACCAAGACAGAGACAAAAGAAGTCTACGCATTCATAAATCGCTTCAACACAGCTTCCTCTCGCACTCAGCTTTACACAGAGAAGACCAAAGAATACTCTGTACACGGTTCTTTTATACTACTGCTGACTATTAACATTTCTTTGTAATTTGACAATATTATTCTCCTCTGGCTAATTTTTACATCTCTGTAGTCGCAGATACTGACACATTTCACAATCACATAATAAATATAGAAAAATTACTATCCTAAATACAGAGAGAATATAACTACAAAAATATTATGATAATAACAAATGTCTTTTACATAAAATACAATAATATTTTTTGTTCAATAATTACGGTATATACAACTTGCTCAGAGCGGCGTATATCGTACAAATAAATTCTTGTGCATTAATTAGCGTGAGTTTGCAAGGGAACGTTACAAATTTATTGCCAAAAATACTTACTTGAAGTTTATACTATTTCAGAGTAAGATTTATAAAATTCTTTAACTCGATTTTTGTCAAGTTTTGCATTTTCGAGTTGTGTTCGCATTCTTGCTGGCGTGCTGTATGTAGCAGATTCGTTGCACGAACACAACAGTGAGATATCAGCATCTAACGAGAAACGGATCAAACCACTTCAATAACAAACACAACCACATTACTTAGCATTCTGATTAAGCGTCTGCTAGGCAGACGTCCCAGCATCGATAATATTTTGTTTTTCTATAAAATTCAAATTTCATATATAGTGTTTAATTTATTTATTTTATTTATTTATGCATTTATTTTACCTGGCAAGATTAGGGCCTTCAGGCCCTCTCTTACACCTAACCAGGCATACTCAGATTCAACAAAGTTCAGTGTCTACAGAAAATTAGGACATATAACATGTTATACAGTATTAATGTTAAAGAAAAAAAATAGAGATTATAAAAGTAGTACAATGATAATTATAACAATCAAAAAATAATTATAACAATCAAGAATAATAAAAATAATAATAATAATAATAATAATAATAATAATATGTTCTGCCAGTCGTAAAAGGCGACGAAAAGAACAAACCACTAATAGGGCTAACCCCCCTTTTAGTGTGATTAGTTGGTTCAGGACAGAACTAACGAAGCCTCGGACAAGCGCCGTCATGGTCGGGGACGACGCTTGAACCTTATGCCCGCCCACAATGGTAACGACACTGCTAGCCAACTGGAAAATGATTTAAATCCAAATAGAGGTGTTTTGCAGAATATGCTTCCTGCAACCACCCTAGAAGGAAAACAAAGACAGAGGATGAGATGGTCAGATGAAGTTAATCGACACCTCATGTTCTGTTATTACCAAGCAACAAACCTAGGAACCAACACAACTGGATACAGATCACAAGTATACACAACATTTATTACCAGATACCCAGAATTAAAATTTTTAACAGAACAACGACTAGCTGATCAGATCCGTGTAATAATAAAAAATAACAGGATACCCCAGTCAGAATTAGAAAGCATCAAACAACAAGTACAACAAATACTGGAACAAAATAATGTGCAATCAGAAGAAGAAGAAAATACAGTAATGGACTCAAACATCCCAGAGCAAACAAACAAAGAACAACACACACCAATTAAACAATCAGAGGAAAACGAAATCTTAAGGCAGCCACCAGAACAAGCACAAATAGAACACAAAGTGACACAGATATTAGATATAGAAGAAAAATTTCAGCTAACATATATAGAATACAAAGACACAAATACAGACATTAGACCATTCTTGCATAGACCACCAAATAACCCGCAAGTCGAAACAACAATAAAAACTATCAACACAATCATACACAACAAAATAAATGAAAACACAACTATGGAAGAGTGGCAACTACTGGTATATATAGGAGCACTCACTACACTAAATATACACATTAGGCAGAGATCAGAACCAACCAACACACAGAAGAAACCCACATAACCAGCATGGCAACACAGGCTACAGATCAAAATAGAAAAACTGAGAAAAGACATCGGACAGCTAACACAATTTATAAGAAATGAAATCTCGGAAAAAAAACGAAAAAGGTTAGGTAAAATCTCACAACAAGAAGCGACAGAGCAATTAGACGAAAAGAAGCAGAAATTACAAGCATTCGCCAAACGACTCAGAAGATACAAAAAAAGTGAAAATAGAAGGAAACAAAACCAAACATTCAACAGAAACCAAAAGAAATTTTACCAGGCAATATATAACACACACATTGAAATAAAAAATCCACCAAACATAACAGACATGGAACACTTCTGGAGCAACATATGGTCAAACCCGGTACAACATAACAGGCATGCGCGGTGGATACAAGCAGAAACAGACACATACAAGATGATACCACAAATGCCTGAAGTGATAATTTTGCAACATGAAGTCACCCAAGCAATTAATTCTACTCACAATTGGAAAGCCCCTGGAAATGATAAAATAGGAAATTTCTGGTTAAAGAAGTTCACCTCAACACATTCACATGTAACTAAATTATTTAACAGTTACATTGCAGACCCATACACATTCCCTGATACACTTACACACGGAATAACATATCTGAAACCTAAAGATCAAGCAGACACAGCGAACCCAGCTAAATATCGCCCCATAACATGCCTACCAACAATATACAAAATATTAACTTCAGTCATTAAACAGAAACTAGTGACACATACAACACAGAAGAAAATTATAAATGAAGAACAAAAAGGCTGTTGCAAAGGAGCACGAGGATGTAAAGAGCAACTGATAATAGATGCAGAGGTGACATATCAAGCTAAAACTAAACAAAGGTCGCTACACTACGCATACATCGATTACCAAAAAGCTTTTGATAGTGTACCCCACTCATGGTTACTACAAATATTGGAAATATATAAAGTAGATCCTAAATTGATACAGTTCCTAAACATAGTAATGAAAAACTGGAAAACTACACTTAATATCCAAACAAATTCAAATAATATCACATCACAGCCAATACAGATTAAGCGTGGAATATACCAAGGAGATTCATTAAGTCCTTTCTGGTTCTGCCTTGCTCTGAACCCACTATCCAACATGCTAAATAATACAAATTATGGTTACAATATTACTGGAACATACCCACACAAAATCACACATTTGCTATACATGGATGATCTAAAACTACTGGCAGCAACAAATCAACAACTCAACCAATTACTAAAGATAACAGAAGTATTTAGCAATGATATAAATATGGCTTTTGGAACAGACAAATGTAAGAAGAATAGCATAGTCAAGGGAAAACACACTAAACAAGAAGATTACATATTGGATAACCACAGCGACTGCATAGAAGCGATGGAAAAAACAGATGCCTATAAATATCTAGGATACAGACAAAAAATAGGAATAGATGATAGAAATATTAAGGAAGAGCTAAAAGAAAAATATAGACAAAGACTAACAAAAATACTGAAAACAGAATTGACAGCAAGAAACAAGACAAAAGCTATAAATACCTATGCTATACCAGTATTGACCTACTCATTTGGAGTAGTGAAATGGAGTAACACAGACCTAGAAGTACTCAATACACTTACACGATCACAATGCCACAAATATAGAATACATCACATACATTCAGCAACAGAAAGATTCACATTAAGCAGAAAGGAAGGAGGAAGGGGATTTATCGACATAAAAAACCTACATTATGGACATGTAGACAATTTAAGAAAATTCTTTCTAGAACGAGCAGAAACTAGCAAAATACACAAAACAATCACCCACATAACTACATCGGCTACACCACTACAATTTCATAACCACCTCTACAACCCTTTAGATCACATAACATCAACAGATACAAAGAAAGTAAATTGGAAAAAGAAAACACTACATGGCAAGCACCTGTATCATCTAACACAGCCACACATCGATCTAGACGCATCCAACACATGGCTAAGAAGAGGCAATATATACAGTGAGACAGAAGGATTATTGATTGCAATACAGGATCAAACAATAAACACCAGATATTACAGCAAGCATATTATTAAAGATCCCAATACCACAACAGATAAATGCAGACTTTGCAAACAACAAATAGAAACAGTAGATCACATCACAAGCGGATGTACAATACTAGCAAATACAGAATACCCCAGAAGACATGACAACGTCGCAAAAATAATACATCAACAGCTTGCCTTACAACATAAACTTTTAAAACAACACGTTCCTACATACAAGTATACACCACAAAATGTGCTGGAGAATGATGAATACAAATTATACTGGAACAGAACCATTATAACAGATAAAACAACGCCACATAACAAACCTGACATCATACTCACCAATAAAAAGAAGAAATTAACACAACTAATTGAAATATCCATACCCAATACAGCAAATATACAGAAGAAAACAGGAGAAAAAATTGAAAAATACATCCAACTGGCTGAGGAAGTCAAGGACATGTGGCATCAGGATAAAGTTGACATTATACCAATTATACTTTCAACTACAGGAGTCATACCACGCAATATCCACCAGTACATCAATGCAATACAACTACATCCAAACTTATATATACAACTTCAGAAATCCGTAATTATTGATACATGTTCAATTACCCGAAAGTTCCTAAACGCAATGTAGCATATACCGTACAGTTAAAAGGAAGTGACGCTTGATCAAGGTCCGCGTCACTTTCATTCTGAACCAGACCTAAGGTCTGAGAAAGGAAAGATAATAATAATAATGATTATGTATGTGAAAGTAAACATATTTTTCTTTTATGAGTGTCAGTCCTATTGCTAGTTGGGAATTTTCGCGTTATATTCTTGCAGCTTGTGAGTTATTCTCATCAAGCAGAGACATAAGACGATGGAATGGGGTGAAAGAGATATGGAAGAGGTAGATAGGTTAGAGGAAGAGAAATAGAATGGTAAAATTCGAAGCTATGATGGAGAGGAGAAAGAAAAAGATGAGGCGGGGCACAACAATGGTGGCTATACCGTCCCTAATATGTAAGTCTTAAGTTCCCTCTTGAATGTTGAGTGGTTTTGGATAAGACGCAGATCACAGGGGAGCGCGTTCCATAGTCGTATGGCTGAGATGGAGAATGACACGGAGAAAGTTTTTGTGTTATGTAAAGGTACAGCCAAGATGCTAGACGTATCCGATCTGGTATTGCGGTTGTGGAATGATGATAGGTGTTTAATGTGAGAAGATAAGTATTGGGGGCACCAGTGGCTAAGAAATCGATGAAGTAAGCACATCGTGTGGAGATCGCGTGCCTTATGTGGGCGTATCCAACCTAGCTGGGAGTATGAAGGACTGATATGATCATACAACAGTATGTTGCATACGTATCTAACCACAAGCATTCATCGCTAGCTCGAGGCATCTCGAATTTTCATTATTTGTGCCATGTTGAACTACATCACAGTAGTAAAGATTAGGCAAGACTAGTGTTTGGACTAATTTTTGTTTAACATGGGTTGGAAATATTTATCTAAATTTTTGAATTGCATGTAGGCAGGAGAGCGATTTCCGGCAAGCTGTGACTGTTTGTTCTTCCCAGTTTAGGTGTTCATCCAAGATTATTCCAAGGTCATTTACTGTTTTTTGGTATGGTAGTTGGGTACCATTGAGGAGTATTTGAGGGACTGTTTCGCGAAAGTACCGACTGATTAACTTTGGATGAGATATAAGTATGACCTGGGATTTCTTGGGGTTTAGTTTCAGACCTAGGTTCTGTGCCCATCGAGAAACAGAGCAAAGATCTGCGTTCATACTCGCTACTGCGTCAGCAATGTCTTGGGGCTTGCACTTATGTACAGCTGGATGTCGTCGGCATATAGATGGTAGTTGCAGGAGTGAATCACTGAAGAAATATCATTAATGTACAGTGAGAAGAGTAATGGACCAAGGACGGAGCCTTGGGGAACTCCAGAGCGCACGTTTTTCCATGATGACTTTTCCGACCCACAAATGACTTGTTGACTTCTGTTTTTGAGGTAGCTGTCGAACCAGTGTATTGCGCTGTTTGAGAAATTCAGCTGCTTCATTTTAATTAGTAATATATCAAAGTCAACTGTATCAAAAGCCTTGCTAAAGTCAAGCAGTGTTAGGATGGTAGCTTCACGTCTGTCCATAGCATGTTTAACGTCATCAGTTACTTTGATTAATGCAGTTGCTGTACTATGGTGCTTTCGAAAGCCTGACTGATATTTGTCGTGGATGTTATGAGTTTTGAGGTAATCCGTCAGCTGTTCATGGACGATGTGTTCTAGGGCTTTAGATATTGCAGGAAGTAAGCTGATCGGCCTGTAGTCACCTGGCGACTTAGGGTTGTCAGTCTTGGGTATAGGCTGAATTAAGCTTTGCTTCCACTCAGTAGGATATGTACTACTGACAAGAGACAGGTTGAAGATGTCTGTGATAACTGGAGTAATAGTGTTTACGACGTTCTTAATCATGCCAATGCTCACTCCATCATTTCCCATTGCCTCGGAAGAGATTCTCATAATTGCCTTGTGTACTGTGCCGGTAGTGACATGTCTTAGGAAAAACTTGTCTCTCGAGAGATTGATATCTTGGGGCTGGTAATTTGTCGCTGCGTAGCAGTTTACGGCTGTTGAGAAGAAATCGTTTAATTCTTCTGCAGACGCTTGATAAACAGCGTCAGATCTTCGCTTCCCTATACCGAAACGGCGCAGCTTTTTCCACAGTGCAGCAGGTTTTGATATGCCGCATACGACAGAGCGGGCATGTCTGATTTTGGCATTCCTCACGATTTGCTTGGTTCTATTTCGGAGTTTCCTATAAGCTTCGTACGCCTCGGGAGTTGGGTTACGCTTGAAGGCCCTATGTGCAGCATCACGTTCATTCATTAACTGGCGTAATGCAGTGGTGAGCCACGGAGCGGGAGCTCTCTTTACCTTGACAGTGCGTTGACGAGCATGTTTATCATATAGTGCAATAATTTTGCGACATAATTCCCGAATTTTTCCGTCTAAAGTCGGTTCATTGCTTATATCATGCCAAGGGATGTCTGAGCAATCCTTTTGAAGAGCGTCATGGTTAACATTTTTTAGGTTTCTGTAGGTTACCAGGTGACATTTTTCTTTGGTAGTATGTACTGAGTAATTTAAGAAAATCGTATTAATGCAATTATTAAGGGAAAATAATTTTTAAAATGTCTGGGCTGGGATTACTGTAAACTAGGGTAGCTACCTCAGTCTAGCAGTGAGTTACAACTGTAAAACAATACCACAAAACATGACAGTCTCCTCTTTTTTTCTGTTGCGTATTGCCCTATTTCCATATATGGTTGTTTTTCCGAGACTTACCTTCAAAACTATTTCCTAGCCCAGACAGCACACGCTTGAAAATTGAGTTCATAAAGATAAGTAGTTAATTCTATAAAAACTATGAAGTAATTTAATATTGCACCCCAAGGAAGTTAATTATAGCCTCTATCTTATTATCTATTGAAGGCTTCACTCGTTTCGAAGTATTTCTCGAACAAAAAAAGGAAAAAAATAAGAAAAAAATAACCTATGGGTCGGTTGGCGCCTACGCTAGACGTAGGTTTACATAAAAATTTAAGACGTCTGCGTAAGTATGAAGTGAAAAATTTATGTTATTTTCATTATACGCATATTTAATAGCGCCGTATCTTCTCAGGAAGTTAAAGGTTTTAAGTTCAGTCTTTTATTCCTTTTAAAGCGCTTGAAGTCCCTATGGTCCATATCCCGCACACGCTATCTAAGGCCTAATACCGATACAAGCAGCAACCCAACAACATTTAAATCTAGAATTTGCTTGCTCTGCTGGGAGCGTGTAGCTGTATTGGCCAGATTTAGTCAATTTGGCAGCTTGAAGGACAGATTTGACATTGTATACTAGATATTCAAAAGAAGGACAACGAACAGAAATTCTGCACACGTGTGAATACCGTTTGAAAAGCACCATTTAGCAATGACAACGAAGTAA
Source organism: Schistocerca serialis cubense (assembly GCF_023864345.2). Classification (NCBI taxonomy): domain Eukaryota; kingdom Metazoa; phylum Arthropoda; class Insecta; order Orthoptera; family Acrididae; genus Schistocerca; species Schistocerca serialis. Next base: position 337,740,453 of record NC_064641.1, on the reverse strand, counting down.
GGGGCACGTCGGCTGGTAAACCGTCAAAAATTACCCCAGCAGATACAAAGATAAGCCCATAAAGTTACTGGAATTTCAGGACTTAAGACGCGGGCTATCAAAAGACAAAACTACACTACAGATAAAATTGTTCACGATACCTTAATGTTTCGGGCAAGTGTGTCCACACAGTAGAACCTCTAACAGAACAAAACGAAACGTTCGTAATTATAAATAACTACAGGAAACTACGCAAAAATGGAAACTGAAGGGGATTGCGAAGACCTACATAACCAAAACACTGCAAAGAGAAGAATTATTAATAATCTCAAGTTAACGTAAGGAAAACTAATACGTTCGTCCATAGTACCAGAGCATCACTTCTACGCGTCTGCTATACTTACAGAGACCACTAGAAGAATGCTGGAAAGTTCTCTTCTTTGAAACGTCCATTTCGGATTCAGTGGTGGGGAAAATTACCGTCAGAGCAGAGGTGGAATGCACAACGATGTAAATGTGGTATACTTAGCTGACTTTGCCACTGTCGCTTACCGAATCTCTTTGGCCCCTGCGCTTGTCATCTAGGAAGTTAGCTCCTACGAACTCTGGAGGCAACTTCAAAATACTCTCTTCCTCGCGTCCACTGACTCACACAGACTTTCAGGGTAGAGTGGGAATCAAACAGGCTGTTCGGAGGAAAACAAACATAGGAAACCGCTCTTCCCTTTCCGAGAAACTATGTGTAGCTGCAACAGAGGGAATGACGAATGAACTAAACATTGCTAGCGTGTTAGGGTACCAGATGCGCTCTACGTTAATGAAATACGTTCTATTGATATGTATGTGGTGCCCGTTCTTTCGGACGTGTCCGAAATAAGAGACACCATTTTTGATCCTGCAGCCATATGCGATTATGAACCAAAGAAAATAAGCACATTACCTGTTATTGGGCACTGAAATACATCAATGGGGAATCGAAAATTTGTGCTAAACCAGGACATGAATCAGAATATTCACAGTCGCCTTGACCGCCTCGACCATCCGGGCATGATATCTGACTGGCTCAACCTTCCAATTTATGAGTATTCACTCACTACTGACGTCGCACCTCTGCCCATTATTCTCACTACTCGCAGCGATTCGCTGATTCCTGTAAGAGTTCGAAAGTATTTGTGCATCTGCACTGAAAGGGTAATTGTGTCTTTCCGCCCTAGTTATATATGGGGTTCCTGTTCTTTCAGACATTCTTGGCACTCGGAGGAAATAAACCACCGGCTTGTCTTCAGCAATTAGAAATATTTCTATTACTATGTATGGGGGTGTGCTAAGCAATAAAAGAAATAATTTTCTAATTCTGTATTTTAAAATTTGTTTGTGTAAAGAGAGTTGGGATAGTGTGGTTTATTGTACACCAAGCTTTGGACTTGTAACTGAATGCTGCATTTTAGTGATATTGTGTTAGTATTTTGTAGTCTGTGGCACTTGGTGCAACTCCCTCCAGTAAAAATAGATAGAGAATGTAGCAAGCTTTTACCTTTGTTATTAATGTTTTTAAATGTACTTAATATAATTCTTACCAAGTAGAGTGTTAACATTTGCATCAAGATGATTTACTATCCTGTAAAAATAGATGAAGAAATTAGCAAGGTTTTTGCTTTGTTATTACTCTTGTTAAATGTACTTAATCCAGTTCCTACCGAAGTCGTGTGTTAACTTCCTCAAAATACAACTATTTTGTAAAGTATTTTATTGCTTTTATCACACATTTTACAGTTTGGTATTGGTTCTACTATAAAGAGTCAAGATTAATACTTGCCAGAAAACGTAAGCACCTACACATTCACAGGGGCACCTGTAAACCTTTGAAAGATCAGTACTGATTAAATTCGGCCCGTAAGTACTCGTTAACTACACTGAGTCTAGCACTGTAAACTATTTAAAGAATTTTTTTAATTCACTAAAGTTCATTCCATTATTGTATTGTAATCATTCTATACAATTCTGACTATCAGATTCATTAAGAATATTATATCAGTGCACAAAATTTTATTACCTAATATTTTACTATTTACTTTTCTCATGAAATGTGATAAGCTTACCTTCATCTAAATGTAGTCAAGCCCCTCCAACTTGCTCCAAATGAAAGATTCTAACAGATTACACTCTCAGCATGAAGGCCCTTACTAGGGCAATCTCTCTTTCTGCGAATGCATGACTTTCTGCAATAAACGATGTGAGCCCCCACTTCTCGCGAGCGATGTACAAGATGGCAATCAGTCAAAACAATATTTCAGGGAATTGGTTTAAAAATTTTATTTCTACGGCTCCAGTGTAGTCCTTGCAAGTTTTCTCCGAGAGTAACTTCGGCTGTGAGCACGTGACACAAGCTGCCTGCCTTTCAGAACTGATGCATTTCTCTTCGGTTGAGGCTGCTGACAAAGACTCGTTCAGCCCTCCGCTGAAGTTGCTAGCGATTTCACGCCATCGGCTTAACCAAACGCTTGCGTTTGTGGTAGGTCACGTGTGTGGGCGCTGGAGGGTTCTGGAGAGCAGAACTCAGTCGCTTGCCTCTCTTGCGATCGAGACCCTGAGTAGAAAAGTCGTCGTTATGGGAAGGCAGAGCTTCGGTCTCTTCTCCCCAAGACCGGCCAACAACTGGTTGCCCAGTTTCTTTAGTTTGTTCGTCCTCCTTGATTACCTGCCCTACACGTGCCCCTTGAACCCTGTATATTTAAATGTATACTTTTGATTTTAGCTAATTTTGGTTCTCTCATTTAACATCCGCCCTGGACGCCCACTCACAAGTCCTGATCGCTCTACCACCTGAACAATATACAGTAACAGTTCACAGCTGCCTAAAATCCTGTAATCAAAGTTAAAGTTTGTGAAGTCACACGAAATAATTTACTGGAAGCACAGTCAAATTATGCAAGTGAAATAAAAAGTTAAGATACGAGCTCGTATATAGCTCACAAGCCTGCTCGTCCGCTCACGTCCCACGACAAACTTACCAATGACCGTTGTCCAGAAACAAAAGACCACACGTGCCCTACAGCTCGCTCTTAAATACTTTAAGTAATATCAGACACTACTGAATCCACGTTAGGCGTTAAAATAATTATCACGTCTCATACATACAGGTAATTAATAGTACTTGTAAGTCACTAGCTTGCAGTTAAATTTGTGGCAGTAACTTTGATACTTTTCAAAATAGCAAGGTGGAATTAAACAAGTAATCAACAACAATCGCAACACATGCCTACACCTGTTTCACAGCGTGACAAATATTAAGTAAATTACAGATACCAACGACCAGTCTGAAGAAGGAATGTCCTCCCGCTCTTTAGTCCGAATGACTTTTATTATGCTCCTCCATGGCAGTTGTATAAAGTTTTATAACTGATTAATCAAAGTACATAAAATAGTAAGCTTCTGATGCCCGTCATCTAGAGCATTATATACGGATCTGAGAAATTCATGCTGCCTTCATACTACGAGTAACTAAAAGATTCGTAGCATGAGTACATTTGCATATGAGCTTTTCAATAACTCGTCTGTAATTTTTTACGCACATGCATGATTTCAAAACTAGATTATGGGGGTGTTCACTGACAGCATAAGATTTTATTCCACACTTCATATGATAACATCACTCCAGTGGCTTAATTTTTATTAATTTTATCGTCTATCATAAGTGAAGCTAGTTATCTTTTGTAACCTACCCGTACAAATAACAAAAATATAAAATTGTTATGTGCAACCTTCCCGACCAGAAAATAAAAAATAAAAATAATTAAATTTGGATAATTAAATTCTGACGTATGAAAACTGATAAGTCTTAATTCATGAAAAACTGATAGATTTTGACGTAAGCAGCGCTACGCCATGGTCCTGTTAAATCAATCTGAATCGGCCCTTGAGAAACAAACTGAAAATTCTTATCTCGTGATGGTGTCGCAGGATAACGCTGCCTGTATATTTGCTCGTAAATCGCACAGCTTAGTGCAATTCTGGCCTATCTACTACTACTGGATAACATTTGTCTGAGATCTGAATTACGAGAAAAACTGACTTTACTTACTGACACATTCGCACAGCTGGTCGTCTGATTACTAAAGAACACATGACTATGATCCGACAAAAATTCTGGAATATTTTAATTTAGATAAATGACGGGATCGGGACTACAATGACTTAAGGGGAATTTATACTTTTATAGTTGACTGGTAAAAACAACTATATTCTGAAAATTTTTTACGCTATTTATAGGGATCTGCAATCCATTGCACAGAAAAATTGAATATATTACAAACCTGGGTCAACTCGTGTAGAATAATCATTAAAAAAAAGATTGAAACAAATTCATATTAACATCTCAGACAAGTGACTTAACTACGCTCATGGCAACAAAAATAATAGAATTTACCTTAGAATAGATAGTTGACTTAATTACACTGTTGATTTTTCCTTATATTATCAGTTATTCATTTGTTCATCATCATCTCATCGATGGTTTCATTTAGCTCTGAGGCTGATCACAATTATTATTCAGTTCCATATGATAAAATTTTACAATTTGTTCTGGAAATGAACTATTTCTTGAGAGAAGGCGTAAGTTAAAGGTGATTCAGTGATTTTAACAGTGAACAGCAAGTTTACAACTAAATACGACGCTTTCTGTACGTTCTCTGAAGAGTATTTTATCTCTGGAATTACGTCGTATTAGTTGTTGAATTAACGCCGTAGCGACGCCTTGACGACGCTATATTAATTAATAAATCAACATCATCGCAAAACTATGATGTGATGGCTTGAGTGATGGACTTCACAATTGAAGATATCCTGTTAACACTCATTGACAAACCGGGCAGAAGAACTACAGTTATCAAGTTCGCATAAGCTTATCAGCCTGTCGCGAACACGCGAAGCATATTTGGTTAATTGTTTCAGACCAAGGGAGTTGTTGCGGTACAGAGTGGTGCAGTCACTGTGGGTTCGAAGAAAGAAGACCGACAGACTTCGAACACCAGTGCTTTAATTTTAAACAAGATTCTGGCGTGCTGCTACATCGATACGCTGATATCAGTCTAATGGAGATAGTGTCTGAAACTAATCAACCAAGCGAAGAGTTTGTTTTTAACAGTTACAGATCGGAGTCGTCGCGATCGACGGACGCTGTTCCATGTCAACCAGACTGGGACAACAATCACCATCGAGTCGACACAAATAAAACGCCACATTTTCCGTCTGAGATATTAATATTCATGTAGTTACATCTCTTTAACTTTAATTATTATTACTGATAATTCAAATGGTTCCAATGGCTCTGAGCACTATGGGACTTAACATCTGAGGTCATCAGTCCCCTAGAACTTAGAACTACTTAAACATAGCTAATCTAAGAACATCACACACATCCATGCCCGAGGCAGAATTCGAACCTGCGACCGCAGCGGTCGCGCAGTTCCAGACTGAAGCGCCAAGAACCGCTCGCCCACAGCGGCCGCCATTAATAATTATTAATATTCATATAGTTACATCTCTTTAATTTTTGTGTGGGCGCTATCCGTCTTTTCCCAATTGAAATATGATTCTGAATCCTAAATTTTGTCCTCTAGCTATTCCTGCATGGCCATTTTGCACTTCGCGTGAATCTCATTATTTAGACGTTTGTGTCCCCTTTCGCCCGCTTCGTTTGCTGCATTTTTACATGCTGATGGAAAAGAAATCAAAGAAGGAGTGTGACGTAAACGAACGTTGGTAGGCGTATTTCTACATCTGAAAGATGATGTTTGTTCAGATTTTGCGTCAGTCATATGGTAGTGAGACTAGTAGCGCCATTATGAGGATGCGAATCCGGTTTGCTTTAATTGCGTGCTGCAACGGCTTTGAGCATTAGTTACCTTTGGGATTAGACATGTTCATTAAATTTCTATTACGAACGCTTTTAAGGCGACAAAGACGGTTTTATCATCACCTCACTGAGTTTGAAGAACGTCGCGTAATAGGGCTACGAGAAGCTGTCTGTTCCTTCTGCGATATTCCAGAAAGACTTGCTTGGAATGTAGCTGCTGTACATCATTGGGCGCAGCGGTCTTCACTAGAATGTACGGTCACGAGTAGACCGAACGCCAGACGGCCACGTGGCACTACCGGGAGGGAAGACCATCGTGTTCGGCGCATGGGTCTTAAAACATCGTACGCGTCTGCAGCAGCAATTTGAGCAGCAGGAACACAACGAACTACTACAAATCGTTTACTTCAAGAACAGCTCAAAGCCAGACGTCCTGCAGTGTGCATTTCACTGACACCAAATCACCGCCATTTGCGAAGCCAGGGTTGTTAAATGAGAGCTTGTTGGAGAGCAGTGTGGAGGTCTGTAGTGTTTCCTGATGAAAACTCTTTCTGCTTCGGTGCCAGTGGTGAGCACGTGAAGGTTAGGAGGCCAGTTGATGGCCTGGGTCTCCATCCAACCTGTATGCTTGCTAGATACGCAGGACCTACACCTAGTCCGGGGTGGCATTTCGTATGACAGCAGGAGTACTCTCGTGGTTTTCCCACGCACCCTGACCGCAAATTTCTGCGTCAGTCTGGTGATACGACTTGTTGTGCTGCCATTCATGAACAGCGATCCAGTGAGTGTTTTCCAACAGGATAACTCTCGCTCTTAGATCGCTGTCGTAACCCATCATGCTGTACAGAGTGATCAAGTTTTGCCTTGACCTGCTCGATAACCAGATCTGTTTCCAATCTAGCATGTATGGGAAATCATTGGACGAGAACTCCAGCTTCATCCACAGCCAGCATTAACCATCCGTCGATGCCGACGAAGTGAAACAAGAATGGAACTCCATCCCACAAACTGACTCAGGTATGTGCAAAACATAATGCATGCATGTTTGCATGCTTGCATTCAACGTCCTGGCCGTTACACGGATTATTCATATTTCACATTTGCAATGGCTTACCTCGTGCTTACATTAACCTGTGTTATTGCAGCGTTAATCACTTAAATGCATAGACAAATGTATTACCGAAATTCCATTAATCTACATTAATTACTTTTTGCGGTTGCGGTTTCTTTCCGTCGACGTATCTCCACCTTTCATCAACTGAATTCAATATCTCGTGTGTTATTTAAGGATTTCTACCATTCGTTGTCTTTTTACCTATCTGATCCTCTACTGCCCTCATTATTCCTTCTTCAAAGGTACCCATTGGTCTACTACTGTACTCATTTCCGTGTTCCAGTGAATCGTAGCCTAAAGTCCCCATGAAACTCTCAACTATATCTCCTTCTTTCAAGTTATCCATGTCCCATCTCCATAATTTCCTATCTTTTTGGAATTTCTTTAATTTTACTCTACATTTCATAACCAATTAATTGCGTTCAGAGTCCACAACTGCCACCGGAAATGGCTTACAATTTACCGTCTGATTCTGAAATCTCTGTTTTACCATGAAGTGATAAATCTGAAACATTCTTGTGCTTCCAGGCCTCTTTCACGTATACAAGCTTATTTCATGATTCTTATACCAATTGTCAGTGATGATGAAATTGCACTCCGTGCCAACTTCTACAAGGCGGCTTCCTCTTTCAATCTTTTCCCGCTAGTCCATATTCACCTATTATTTTTCCACCTCTTCTTTTTCCTAGTATCGAATTCGAGTTCCCAATCACAATTAAATTTTCGTCTCCCTTAACTAGGTGAATAATTTATTTTGCCTCGTATGTTGGAGTATACCTATAATTGAGAAAGCTGGTAGTGCTACTACGAAATAAAGAATTAGGCGTAGATAAAGAAGCTTACTTTGGTATTACACACACAGGACTCACTGTGGTTAAGGCACAAGACACGCTTTCTGGAGGTGCAAGACAAATTCCACCAGGCTATCCAGATGCAATTTTCCGTTGTTTTTTCTAATTTACGTGATCCCATTGCAGAGACCAAATATCTAAACAGAATGCCACCATTTCTTGCCTATTCTTACTTAATCCCTATCGAAACTTTTACTCCGCCTCTAGTGACGTTGATGGAGTCCGCCTAAAATGGTTCAAATTTCTCTGAGCACTATGGGACTTAACTTCTGTGATCATCAGTCCCCTGGAACTTAGAACCACTTAAACCTAAGGACATCACACACACCCATGCCCGAGGCAGGATTCGAACCTGCGACCGTAGCGGCCGCGCGGTTCCAGACTGTAGCGCCTAGAACCGCTCGGCCACCCCAGCCGGCTGATGGTGCCCGGTCCGGTACGCCATAATCTGTATACTTTCCTAGGAAGTGGACAACAACTGTCCTTTGGTTCAGGTACATTAGTAGCAAATTTGTTTTTACAAGTGTCGGTTTCAGACGGAGAAAGTGGGGGTGACGGGAGAGAGCAGAGTGGTTAGTTGCGACGACGTATCAAGTCTTTAACTACTTCAGACAAAGATTTTATATACTATTGTTTGCAACCCCATTACTCCAAAATGAGCATGTTTGAGGTCTTTGGCATATACTGTTTCGTACTCTTATCTTCCTGATATTATAAATTTATAGGCATTTCAGGTTAAGACAGAATCAGAATCGAATATATTACGATATACATTGTAGTTCCATTACCTATTTTTCATGTCGTAGTAATGAACTTTTCAGTGAGCAATGAACGAGGAAATGATACCGAATTAAAGTTCTATAAACCCTCCGCAAATTGTATACTGATGTTAACGATATTCTCCGAGCAGGAGGGCATTCCACTGAAGTTTTGTTCTATTGCCACTCCTTAATATCGTTCCATCGACAAAATACATACCTTTATTTCTTTTACTTTAATTTCTGAGAGCAGCTAGTGCGATTTCCTTACAAGGAGTCCTACTTAGTTGTTAGATTGGAGCACTAAACATAGAGGCTGGTTGTTATTTATTGATCTCTAGATTCACAGTGTCATTAATTGGTACTGCGAGACGTACTCAACACACATTAAGGAGTCCTATTTATTTGTTAGATTGCTTCGCTAAACCTAGAGGCTGATTGTTACTTGTGCAGCTTCAGATTCATAGCGTCATCCATTTGTACCACAAGACATACTCAATACACATTATGTATCTTCGCAATGATGATATTAGCAGCAACGAGGTTATCAAAAATTTCTTATGACACTTACAGTCAACTGTTTTGGCTCATAAGTAAATGTTACCTCCTGAGTGTTAAACATGCAATACGCCGTATGTCTTTGAGGAACTGTCACGAATAGCGACAGGAAAATAAACAGTCTGAGATTTTAGAAGTGAAATAAATTTTCGTTGCTCCCCATACAGCAAGCGCCATCCTTAACGGGTTCCTCTCTCCGAACGGAACATCGATTTCCTGTCTGGGCAGCGGATATGTACGCGTCTGCTGCTGTTATTCATTGCTTCTCATTCCTCCTGTGCTTCTTCCGAGTCAGTGACTTTTCTCGCCAGGCTATTTTTGGTAGGTAGACGAGCACGGCCATCCCCGGCACAAACGAGTACACGTATTTTGTTTTCAGCTTGGTGTATTGAAGCTCACTGATTCAGGGAAATGGGAATAAGACTAAAGTGACAGCAGTGCTCTCGGAATGTCTTAGAATGTGTGTGACGTGCTAGTTTCACAGATGGACTTATAGAGGGAACGAAAATGTATCGATAATTTCTTTCTTGCGGTAGGAGGCGTATTAGTGAGAAGTTCACCAACATAGATGCTTCTGCCACACACCGTTTGCAATATTTTGATCAACTGTTATCCGTGTGCGAGCGACAGTTCTATCGCAGTGTTTATTTTCGGCTGCTTCATTGGTTCAGATCTTTTTGATTTCCGAACATGTCAGAACATTATGCTAATATTAGGACTTTGTTAGAAATCATTACAGGCGGAGCAATGCGTTATTGTGGCTGTGACATATAATTAAGTCCAATGGAAGACTACTCAGTAAGCACGACGAAAGAAATCCAAACTGGCGATAACCACCGTGACACGTATAGAACACTGAAAAGCGGAATATTTGTGTAGAAATACTAAAAACTCTTTTCGATGCGGAAACTTTCGTTTGTCCCTGAAAAAGAACTGCTTAGCTTGATCTTCATTTTCATTTCAGTTTGAGAACATTCGATATCATTCGATAACATCCAAATTTACTACCACACGCGGCACATATCTGCTGTTTCATTTCTGAGATCTTGGAAACACACAACTGACACACCTGACCCATTTTTCGAATGACAATACGTTTATTGTAATCGTCAGTGGGATTTTAACTGTGTGCTTCAAATGCCTTGGTTCAAGTACTAGCGATCATTGTCTTTCTTCTCAAACTTCACTCATTGTAACTCTTCTGTAGAGTACATTGTCTCTCCTGTGCGCATATCGTGAAGTGGGAGATTTGAAACCCATCTGACCTTCAAACTTATTTTACAACAAAACCGTAAATTTACAGACATGAATTCCTCTACAAAACTTAATCTGCCAATTCTCCTCTCGATCCCCTAGAGATATGTAGTAGGAACTGTTAAACATTCCGTCTGGAACATTCTCGTCTGGAACATATCTCCACCACAACAGAATAATGGAATATTGGAGAACATCCTCAAACACGCTGGAATGTCATAGAACCTTCTCGATATTCTGGGAACTTCTAGAATATTTTGGAACATTCTGTAACATTCCAGACCATTCTCGAAGCTTAAGGAAAATTCTGTAATATTTCAGAACATTCTAGAATCTTCTGTAAGATTCCATAATATTCTTAAGCATTCTGTCACATTCTCCAGCATTCTTGAACTTTCTAGATGAAACAGTCTGTCCAGTCGCAGCCACTATAGCACTCGTTCCCAGCTGCTTCTTCTATTCCCCTTAAAAAGTGCGATGCCTCCTTTTGACACCTTATCTTGGAACCCAACCCTCACTGTTCCAAACTGAATGCTTCTTCGTGGTTGGGTGACAGCGGGCTTCAATATTACGTGCTGTGCGGGATACCTGAAAAATTGAAATAGCTGGCACGGAAAAACCATCCTTACATTTATTACTAGCTTAGCGCCTCCTGCTTCGCTCGCGTAGTCTGTAAGAATGTAGATATGTTTTTTATTATTTTGTTTCTCTTTAATCAAATTTTTATATTGTTCACAAATTTCAACACCTTCTAAATCTTTCAAACTATTTAAGGCCATACCATCATGGTCTTTTCCGAATGTACTTCTGACCAAAGAGCTATTCTGGTAGCTGGAATCCAAGGTTTTCGTTAATCCTTGCGTTCTTGTAGTGATACTTCCATCGGAAATTTCATCGTGTAACACATATCTCTATAATGTAAACGAGAAGTCAAATACAAACGGTCATTGCTTTAGCGTTAAAAAATTTTTATATAACGAACTATTTTCATCCCTATTTAATACTCACCCCCCCCCCCCCCCCCATGAACCATGGACCTTGCCGTTGGTGGGGAGGCTTGCGTGCCTCAGCGATACAGATGGCCGTACCGTAGGTGCAACCACAACGGAGGGGTAGCTGTTGAGAGGCCAGACGAACATGTCGTTCCTGAAGATGGGCAGCAGCCTTTTCAGTAGTTGCAAGGGCAACAGTCTGGATGATTGACTGATCTGGCCTTGTAACATTAACCAAAACGGCCTTGCTGTGCTGGTACTGCGAACGGCTGAAAGCAAGGGGAAACTACAGCCGTAATTTTTCCCGAGGACATGCAGCTTTACTGTATGATTAAATGATGATGGCGTCCTCTTGGGTAAAATATTCCGGAGGTAAAATAGTCCCCCATTCGGATCTCCGGGCGGGGACTACTCAAGAGGACATCGTTGTCAGGAGAAAGAAATCTGGCGTTCTACGGATCGGAGCGTGGAATGTCAGATCCCTTAATCGGGCAGGTAGATTAGAAAATTTAAAAAGGGAAATGGACAGTTTGAAGTTAGATATAGTGGGAATTAGTGAAGTTCGGTGGCAGGAGGAACAAGACTTTTGGTCAGGTGATTACAGGGTTATAAATACAAAATCAAATAGAGGTAATGCAGGAGTAGGTTTAATAATGAATAAAAAAATAGGAGTGCGGGTTAGCTACTACAAACAGTATAGTGAACGCATTATTGTGGCCAAGAGAGACACAAAGCCCATGCCTACTACAGTAGTACAAGTTTATATGCCAACTAGCTCTGCATATGATGAAGAAATTGATGAAATGTATGACGTGATAAAATAAATTATTCAGGTAGTGAAGGGAGACGAAAATTTAATAGTCATGGGTGACTGGAATTCGTCAGCAGGAAAAGGGAGGGAAGGAAATATAGTAGGTGAATTTGGATTGGGGGGCAGAAATGAAAGAGGAAGCCGCATTGTAGAATTTTGCACAGAGCATAACTTAATCATAGCTAACACTTGGTTCAAGAATCATAAAGGAAGGTTGTATACCTGGAAGAATCCTGGAGATACTAAAAGGTATCAGATAGGTTATATAATGGTAAGACAGAGATTTAGGAACCAGGTTTTAAATTGTAAGACATTTCCAGGTTCAGATATGGATTCTGACCACAATCTCTTGGTTATGAACTGCAGATTGAAACTGAAGAAACTGCAAAAAGGTGGGAATTTAAGGAGATGGGACCTGGATAAACTGAAAGAACGAGAGGTTGTAGAGAGTTTCAGGGAGAGCATAAGGGAACAATTGACAGGAATGGGGGAAAGAAATACAGTAGAAGAAGAATGGGTAGCTCTGAGGGATGAAGTAGTGAAAGCAGCAGACGATCAAGTAGGTAAAAAGACGAGGGCTAATAGAAATCCTTGGGTAACAGAAGAAATATTGAATTTAATTGATGAAAGGAGAAAATATAAAAATGCAGTAAATGAAGCAGGCAAAAAGGAATACAAACGTCTCAGAAATGAGATCGACAGGAAGTGCAAAATGGCTAAGCAGGCATGGCTAGAGGACAAATGTAAGGATGTAGAGGCTTGTCTCACTAGGGGTAAGATAGATATTGCCTACAGGAAAATTAAAGAGACCTTTGGAGAGAAGAGAACCACTTGTATGAGTATCAAGAGCTAAGATGGCCACCCATTTCTAAACAAAGAAGGGAAGGCAGAAAGGTGGAAGGAGTATATAGAGGGTTTATACAAGAGCGATGTACTTGAGGACAATATTATGGAAATGGAAGAGGATGTAGATGAAGATGAAATGGGAGATACGATACTGCGTGAAGAGTTTGACAGAGCACTGAAAGACCTGAGTCGAAACAAGGCCCCGGGAGTAGACAACATTCCATTAGAACTACTGACGGCCTTGGGAGAGCCAGTCCTGACAAGACTCTACCATCTGGTGAGCAAGATGTATGAGACAGGTGAAATACCCTCAGACTTCAAGAAGAATATAATAATTCCAATCCCAAAGAAAGCAGGTGTTGACAGATGTGAAAATTACCGAAGTATCAGTTTAATAAGTCACAGCTGCAAAATACTAACGCGAATTCTTTACAGACGAATGGAAAAACTGGTAGAAGCCGACCTCGGGGAAGATCAGTTTAGATTCCGTAGAAATGTTGGAACACGTGAGGCAATACTAACCTTACGACTTATCTTAGAAGAAAGAATAAGAAAAGGCAAACCTACGTTTCTAGCATTTGTAGACTTATGGAAAGCTTTTGACAATGTTGACTGGAATACTCTCTTTCACATTCTAAAGGTGGCAGGAGTAAAATACAGGGAGCGAAAGGCTATTTACAATTTTTACAGAAACCAGATGGCAGTTATAAGAGTCGAGGGGCATGAAAGGGAAACAGTGGTTGGGAAAGGAGTGAGACAGGGTTGTAGCCTCTACCCGATGTTATTCAATCTGTATATTGAGCAAGCAGTAAAGGAAACAAAAGAAAAATTCGGAGTAGGTATTAAAATTCATGGAGAAGAAGTAAAATCTTTGAGGTCCGCCGATGACATTGTAATTCTGTCAGAGACAGCAAAGGACTTAGAAGAGCAGTTTAACGGAATGGACAGTGTCTTGAAAGGAGGATATAAGATGAACATCAACAAAAGCAAAACGAGGATAATGGAATGTAGTCAAATTAAATCGGGTGATGCTGAGGGGATTAGATTAGGAAATGAGACACTTAAAGTAGTAAAGGAGTTTTGCTATTTGGGGAGCAAAATAACTGATGATGGTCGAAGTAGAGAGGATATGAAATGTAGACTGGCAATGGCAAGGAAATCGTTTCTGAAGAAGAGAAATTTGTTAACATCAAGTATAGATTTAAGTGTCAGGAAGTCGTTCTCAAATTATTTGTATGTAGTGTAGCCATGTATGGAAGTGAAACATGGACGATAACTAGTACGGTCAAGAAGAGAATAGAAGCTTTCGAAATGTGGTGCTACAGAAGAGTGCTGAAGATAAGGTGGGTAGATCACGTAACTAAGAGGAGGTATTGAATAGGATTGGGGAGAAGAGAAGTTTGTGGCACAACTTGACTAGAAGAAGGGATCGGTTGGTAGGACATGTTTTGAGGCATCAAGGGATCACAAATTTAGCATTGGAGGGCAGCGTGGAGGGTAAAAATCGTAGAGGGAGACCAAGAGATGAATACACTAAGCAGATTCAGAAGGATGTAGGTTGCAGTAGGTACTGGGAGATGAAGAAGCTTGCATAGGATAGAGTAGCATGGAGAGCTGCATCAAACCAGTCTCAAGACTGAAGGCCACAACAACAACAACATTTAATACTCCAAGGTACTGAATTTCCAAAAACAGTGAAACACGTATTTTGTATTTTTAATCAAGAAACCAAATACCAAATCTCTTAGATGCAGATTTAAAAATACTTCAGTAGTTCATCAATAATAATTTATTCTCAAGAATACTTCCAGCAACTGTTTCATACCCATACGGATTAATTTTCTCAAAATGCTAGAACAGTTTTTGTTTATTTATGTCCTAGAAATCAAATACTGATTTCGTACGTCCGGCTTCAAAATTACCTCAATGGCGACATATGTTTGATGAGACATTTCATCGCCTTTTTCAAACCCCTATGGTTGGAATTTCGGAATCACCCTCCTCAGACTACGCCGAAAATGTAAGTTCAATATCATCTCCTAATTTGAAGTTTTAATCTTTAGCGGTTTGGGCTGGGGGATGATGAGTCAATGAGTTAGCCACTTGGGACACTGACTTTTTTAAGTGGAGATAGATTGTGATACTGGCTATCCAGTTCCAAACCATTGCAGGCCTACGATCAGATGTTGTGCACATGCAGGAACTTCATATTTTGTACAAAGTTCAGCTTCTCGTAGGAAGCATGTTGAAGGTAAATGTAGTTAAATTTATGAGGATTCTATCCAGTTACGTACACCAGCACCCCCCACCTACAATATTCACCTCCAACTCCTCCGTCATCTGAAGAGGGGATTGCTCTGACTGCATATCTGGTTAGATGAAAGTAAGTGTTTTAGAATGTTCTAAAACCACCGCGCGCAGTTTCCATACACATCATTCACTTTTATCATCATAGTCACAGTGTTCACCATCCGCAACAACTATAATTCTGAGGTGATGATGATACTCAACAGTTTCTTCACCGTACCATAGTTACCACTTACAAGCGCTAAAACAGTCTCATGCACTGCGTAAAACATCGACCAAGATTCGTCAAACGGGGGATTTACTTCTCCAGAACACCTATTGTCCGAATCTTACAAGGTTGACTGTCAGATTGTTTTATGTCAAAAACTGGTGACATCAGTATACGTCATTCACCTTCCCCTCCCATTCGTTCCTAAGCTCCACAAGCAACTGCTTGAATTTGTTTCCTGTACGGACCAAAAGATGGAGCATTTTCAGGACATAGGGGAGTTGAAACAGACATCGCTGGGCAGATTTTACAGCATATTACCTGATAGTCAACTCATTAGAACAATTGTAGAGGAGGAGAATCTGTAGCAAGCGTACTTTCGTTAATAGGAGACGAATTCTGTAAAAAAACTGAGGTAAGTGGTGGTAACGCAGGAACGATCACTTTCTCAATATTTCATGGATCGGCATGTCTTACGTCGCTTTACAGACTTTATTAGCATTTGGCTAGCCATTCGATACTTTATTAATTACGAGTTAGTATTAATGTAATAGACAGCATATCTTAAGAAGACACGGAACGAAACCGTTTTGAAACAAGTTCAAAATTTTTATTTTGCAGGCTACATACATGTGTAATATGTCCTTTTGTAAAATTTTATATTCATTACAGCTGCAGATAATTACAAAATGTATGTACTACTAAGTGAAAACATTACATCGTTTTCTTTCGCCTTTGTTTCTGTGCAGAAAAATATATAATGCATCTGCTTTTTGACAGACATGTGTTTCTCTCTCTCTCTCTCTCTCTCGCTCTCTATCTCTTTCTCTGTGTGTGTGTGTATGTGTTTGTGTGTGTATGTGTGTGTCTTTGACAATTAGCGCCCTTCCACACCCCCCCCCCCCCTCCCCATCAAGAACAGAGGATTTCAAACAACACTTTCCTCACAAAAATTACTTTACGCCTAGTGCAACTTCAGAAACCGTATTACTGTGGACTAGGATTATATCAAACACAAAATATTTAGAAGCTAGAGATAATGTTAACAAAAAGTGAACACTGAATACTTCTCACCGACTAATTCTGTTAAGATATTGGCTAACGAGCTAAAATGTACAAGCTTGTTGTGAAAATAAGTTGCAGAGATGACGTACAAGAGTGACTGATTACTGTGAGTCAGCATTTTTAATATTAAACTTGTCACACGTCAACTATTCTAAGTCATATCCATGACTAAGCAGGTGAACAAGGCGAATACTCTGTTTAATAATCACAAGTGGTGGAAAGCTAATTGGAAAAGAACCGGAACCACTGGATTACATCATGGTCAGGCACAGATGCCGAAATCAACTACTGGTTGTGAAACATACGTAGTAGCAGATATAGACTCACATCACAGTTTAGTAACGATGAATACCGAAGTTTAAAGAATCGCATGGGAGAAGTTTGGCACTGGACAGTAATTCTTGGGGGGGGGGGGGGGGGGCGAAATCAAATCAGTCAGACGACTTATAGCTGAAAATAAAGTAAGGAAATAAACGCAATTAAAAAAATGGAAGACTCGTTGTGGAAGGAATTGGAACACAGAAGTACTCAGGAATAACGAGATACGTTTGAAGTTGTCTAAAGATGTGGATATTGCTAGAGAAATATCAAAGTAGGTAGTTGACGCGAGGAGAAGTGGACGTCTCAAGGAAGTTCAGTCACAGATGATGGCAAGACGATCATAGGTACAGAGAAGGTAACTGCGAAGAAACCTTGGGTAGCAGAAAAATACTTCAGCTGATCGGCGAAGGTATGAAGAATAAAATTCTTCAGGAAATGACAAGACTACAGCAATATAAATCCCATAGAAATAAATAGGCAGTGCGGGAAAGCCAATGCGAAATTCGTGCAGAAAAGATGTGCAGAAAACGAAATAGGAATCAACATAGGTAGGACTGACTCAGCATCTAGAACAGTCAAAACAACCTTCGGTGAAATTAAAAGCAGGGGTAGCAACAGTAAGAGCTCAACAGGAATGCAGAGGAGGGACAAAATATGTGGAAAGACCACGTCGAAAGTCTTTGTGTGGGTGACGAGTTATATGAAAATGTCATAGAAATTTGAGTCGATGTGGAACAGATAGGGCATATCGGGCATCCAGAATTACAGTCAGAATTTAAAGGAGCTGAGGATGACTTGAGATCAAATATGGCAGAAGGGATAGATAATATTCCTTCTGAATTTCTATATTGTTTGGGGAAAGTTGCAACCAAACGACTGTTCACTTTGGTGTGTAGAATCTACTTCACTAGCGACATACCATTAGATTTTCGTAAAAATATCATTGGCACTATTCGAAAGATAGCAAGGTTTAGTAAGTGGTAGACCGATTGCACCGTCAGCTTAACAGCTGCTCCATACTATTCGAGGACAAGAATATTATATAAAAGAACAGATAAGATGACTGACGATCTGTTTGACTTTACGAAAGGTAAAGGCACCAAAGAGGCAGCGCTTGATAACGGAAGAAAGACTGAAAAATAATCAATACACGTTTATACTATTTTGCTACCTGGAAAGAGCATTGGACATTGTAAAATGGTGCACGATTTTCTACATTCTGAGAAAAAAATTAGTAAGCTACACTCCTGGAAATTGAAATAAGAACACCGTGAATTCATTGTCCCAGGAAGGGGAAACTTTATTGACACATTCCTGGGGTCAGATACATCACATGATCACACTGACAGAACCACAGGCACATAGACACAGGCAGCAGAGCATGCACAATGTCGGCACTAGTACAGTGTAGATCCACCTTTCGCAGCAATGCAGGCTGCTATTCTCCCATAGAGACGATCGTAGAGATGCTGGATGTAGTCCTGTGGAACGGCTTGCCATGCCATTTCCACCTGGCGCCTCAGTTGGACCAGCGTTCGTGCTGGACGTGCAGACCGCGTGAGACGACGCTTCACCCAGTCCCAAACATGCTCAATGGGGGACTGATCCGGAGATCTTGCTGGCCAGGGTAGTTGACGCACAATTTCTAGAGCACGTTGGGTGGCACGGGATACATGCGGACGTGCATTGTCCTGTTGGAACAGCAAGTTCCCTTGCCGGTCTAGGAATGGTAGAACGATGGGTTCGATGACGGTTTGGATGTACCGTGCACAATTCAGTGTTCCCTCAACGATCACCAGTGGTGTACGGCCAGTGTAGGAGATCGCTCCCCACACCATGATGCCGGGTGT
The DNA here is from genome assembly GCF_023864345.2 of Schistocerca serialis cubense. Classification (NCBI taxonomy): domain Eukaryota; kingdom Metazoa; phylum Arthropoda; class Insecta; order Orthoptera; family Acrididae; genus Schistocerca; species Schistocerca serialis. The sequence goes on along the minus strand of NC_064641.1, from coordinate 337,721,685 downwards.
TGGCCCTGTGTGCCTCGGTCGTATGCAGTCCTGATTGTGGCGCTCACCTGCACGGCGCCAAACACGCATACGACCATCATTGGCACCAAGGCAGAAGCGACTCTCATCGCTGAAGACGACACGTCTCCATTCGTCCCTCCATTCACGCCTGTCGCGACACCACTGGAGGCGGGCTGCACGATGTTGGGGCGTGAGCGGAAGACGGCCTAACGGTGTGCGGGACCGTAGCCCAGCTTCATGGAGATGGTTGCGAATGGTCCTCGCCGATACCCCAGGAGCAACAGTGTCCCTAATATGCTGGGAAGTGGCGGTGCGGTCCCCTACGGCACTGCGTAGGATCCTACGGTCTTGGCGTGCATCCGTGCGTCGCTGCGGTCCAGTCCCAGGTCGACGGGCACGTGCACCTTCCGCCGACCACTGGCGACAACATCGATGTACTGTGGAGACCTCACGCCCCACGTGTTGAGCAATTCGGCGGTACGTCCACCCGGCCTCCCGCATGCCCACTATACGCCCTCGCTCAAAGTCCGTCAACTGCACATACGGTTCACGTTCACGCTGTCGCGGCATGCTACCAGTGTTAAAGACTGCGATGGAGCTCCGTATGCCACGGCAAACTGGCTGACACTGACGGCGGCGGTGCACAAATGCTGCGCAGCTAGCGCCATTCGACGGCCAACACCGCGGTTCCTGGTGTGTCCGCTGTGCCGTGCGTGTGATCATTGCTTGTAAAGCCCTCTCGCAGTGTCCGGAGCAAGTATGGTGGGTCTGACACACCGGTGTCAATGTGTTCTTTTTTCCATTTCCAGGAGTGTATATGGAATGACGGGTAATCTGTATGAATGCGACAGCATGCGTGCATAATATGTTCCAAAACGCCACGCATAAGAACGGGATTTTCCACTGTTCATAACTATGGTTGTAATGTTGATCAAAAGAAAGGGTCAAGTGTTTTGGTCAGCCCTTGGGCTATGAAGCTTTTGTATATTTAAGAGAGGGATGATCTTAGTGTCACTGACCAACAGTGTAGGGTCGAAATATGAAAATTACACACTTCTTCCTGTTGAGGCAAATGAAGCAAAACGGTTGGTTGGTTTTGGGTTTGATATGGTCTGCAGTGGGCTTGATGGGAATTTTGGAGGCACCATTGATTCATTGTCGGTTCCTTAGAAAACTCCACAAGGAATTTTTTTTACTGTGTTTTCGCCATAGACAGCGGACCAAAATCGAGACGGAGATTTCACAACGGTTATGCACAGCAAAGGGTTGACATTTTTACTACGTATTCCCAAGTTTCCGATCTATAACACCTTGAAAATGTTCTTGATATCTTTATCTTTTTCAAGATACGGAGGTTCAAAGTTAACCTACCTCTGCTTGGAAAATCCAGCATGAGGCGAAATCTAAGTAATGAATAATGGAAGGACATTTCTCAATTTTTAATGGTATATTCTCTGGCATTCGTCTAGAAGAACCATTTCCCGTTTTCAGAACTCTTAATTCGCTATCGAGAAACATCCCTAAAACTTGTTTTTCGGGTACTAAAACACAGCCGCGGATTCCGTGACTGCTGTGGACACCAAATAGCTTTATTTTTGACTGTGTATTCCTAAGATCCCGATCCCGAAAAACCTTAAAATTATATTCATATCCTTATCCCTTTCCAATATACAGGGTGTTACAAACAGCTACGGCCAAACTTTCAGGAAACATTCCTCACGCACGAATAAAGAAAAGATGTTACGTGGACATGTGTCCGGAAAAACTTAATTTCCATGTTAGAGCTCATTTTTCGTTTCGTCAGCATGTACTGTACTTCCTCGATTCACCGTCATGATTTCATACGGGATCCTCTACCTGTGCTGCTAGAGCATGTGCCTTTACAAGTACGACACAACATGTGGTTCATGCACCATGGAGCTCCTGCACATTTCAGTCGAAGTGTTCGTACGCTTCTCAACAACAGATTCGGTGACCGATGGATTGGTAGAGGCGGTCCAATTCCATGGCCTCCACGCTCTCCTGACCTCAACCCTCTTGACTTTCATTTGTGGGGGCATTTGAAAGCTCTTTTATACGCAACCCCGGTACCAAATGTAGAGACTCTTCGTGCTCGTATTGTGGACGGCTGTGATACAATACGCCATTCTCCAGGGCTGCATCAGCGCATCAGGGATTCCATGTGACGGAGGGTGGATGCATGTATCCTCGCTAGCGGAGGACATTTTGATCATTTCCTGTAACAAAGTGTTTGAAGTCACGCTGGTACGTTCTGTTGCTGTGTGTTTCCATTCCGTGATTAATGTAGTTTGAAGAGAAGTAATAAAATGAGCTCTAACATGGAAAGTAAGCGTTTCCGGACACATGTCCACATAACATATTTTCTTTCTTTGTGTGTGAGGAATGTTTCCTGAAAGTTTGGCCGTACCTTTTTGTAACACCCTGTATAGAGGTTCAAAGTTACCGTACATGTACCCGTAAAATACTAACGTAAAATCCTGAGTGAGGTGAAAACGTATAAAGTGACACGGCATGGTGAAACATGCAGAAAAGTGTCTCCTTTGTCATCGAGGAATCCCATGTTTTAGTAATCAAACAATGCAAAAATTGTTTGCTATTAAAATACGGCATGAGGTAAAAATTAGTTTGCCGTTATTTCAATTACACAAAAGTAAAGTGTCTAGCTTTTACTGACCAATACATTTCTTTGCAATTGCTGCAGCAAAGAAAAGAAGGGAAAGAGCGCAAAATGCTTCTATAGGAACACAAAAAATGTGAATGTGTTCCTATTTATTTAAAAGGCCCTGACTGAAAAGTGGAGTACAAACCGCCTCATTCTAGCTTCCTCAGCACCTTTAAGAATGTTACTAATATTTTGGTGTGGTAACATATTTGCACTTTTTTGGGCTTAGACAGAAGAAGACAGTAATAGTGGCAAAGAGACGGAAAGTAGGTAAGTACTGGAAGTTTGTAGAATAAATGTCAACTTCAGTTGCTAGTAACTACATTAATTTATTCCACGACCGGTTTCTAAGCTTAAAGCTTCATTTTCAGGTGTCACCAAACAACTTTGAATACATATATGTGTGGCTGTCGGGTCATTCCGTCACTTGGGATCATAGTCATTTGAAAAGAATAAAAAAGTGGGCTGTAGGACGAGCTAACACAGCGTCCGCCTGGACAACATGACAATGAAATATAGTTGTGATTGAATTATACAAATAGCGAAGGAGAGAATGGCTGTGTGAGACAACGAGAGAGACACAATGGCCGTGGAACATAGCTGACAGTGAAAGAGAAGTGTAGGGAAAGAGTGAAGGAGTCAGCGCCATGGGGGAAGGAATAAAGAGAAACAGAAAGTGGAAGTGGCTGAGTGCCAGTGATAATGAGAGAGAGTGTGGCAATGATAACGAGGAGGTGAGAGATAGTGACAGTTGGAAGAGTCAGCAGTAGTGGGAGGAAGGAATAGATGTTAGCAGAGAGAGCCTAAGACAGTTAGTGACAGCGAGAGGAAACTGTAGTAGTAGGCAGAACGAAGGGGACATTGGTTGTGACACAGGAGACAATGACGGAGAGACACAAGGGGATAATGACCATAAAAAAGATAATGGCTATGAGTTGTGCTGAACGAGTGAGTGAGAAATGTCAACTGAGAGAGGATAGGTACAAGCGACTAAGTTACAGGTTTGGGAGCCCGTGGGAGTTTGAGTTGAGTTGCATGTTAAGAAAAGCCTAAAAATGTTTGCGTGCCAAAAATTTTCTGAAAATTCTTAAAGGTGCTGAGGAAGGTAGAATAAGGCTTTTCAGTCACAGCCTTTGAAAGAAACAAAAACATAATCGGATTTATTGTGCTCCGCTAGGAGCATATTTGCGCTGATATACAATATGTACAAGAACTAAGAGGGACCAATATGATTGGAAGATCAAGAACGAAGTGCTCGGATTAAATACGGTGTAAGATTGGGATGCAGTCTTTTGCCACTGCTGTCGAGTCTGTGTATCGAAAAAAAATGACGGAAATAAAGGAATGGTTCAAGAGTGAGACAAAAATTCAACATGAAGGTATATCAATGATAACTGCCACCCTCAGTGAAAGTGAACAAGGATTACAAGATCTGTGAAACTGGGATTCCAGGCCAAGAGGTCTACAAGTATGAGATGTATGGGCCTTCCTTGAGGAAGAAATCTCTGACAATGTACGTTTGGAAACATGGATTGTGGAATAACCATAAAAGAAGAGAGTCCAAGCATTTGAGATGTGGTGCTAGAAGAGAGTGTTAAAATTAGGTGGACTAATGTGGCAAGGAACCAGGAGGTTCTCCGCAGGTTCGGTGAGGAAAGTAATCTATGGAAAACACTGACAAGAAGAAAGGACTGGATGACAGGAAATGTGTTTGGGCGTCATGAAATAAACTCCGCGACACTGGAGAGAGCTGTAGAGGTTGAAAACAGTAGAGAAAAACAGATACTGGAATATATGAATCAAGCAATTGAAGGAGTAGGGTGTAAGAGTTACTCTGAGATGAAGGAGGATGGCATAGAAGTGTGATTCGTGGAAGGTGTGAGGGGGTGGTGAATCAAAAAAGACATAAGACAAGTGATTAAAAAAATAGAAATAAAAGATTGAGTAGCTAACTAAGGTCAGGGTGCAGGTTGCCGTTCCCGCTCCGAGCGGCGTAATGAAAAGAAGTCTGCTGTTCTCCTGCAGGGAGCTGTGTTGTGTCTGGTCGCGTCCTCCTACAATGAGGCCCACGCATAAGTCTGTCAGACTCGTACTCTACAACATATATTGACATAGAATTAACTATACAGAGAGAAGACATGTTACTAGTTCCATGAGTGCAATCACCGGTATCATATCTTACGTATAGCTGCTACTAATTCAGTTAATCGTTATCTGTAAAATCTATCGACAGTCTGTTGAATATCTGATGTTGGTAATAGGGGTATTACCAGCATCAGACATTCAACAGACGGTCGATAGATTTTACAGATAACGATTAACTGAATCAGTAGCAGCTATACGTAAGGTATGATAGTCCACTATTTGGCACATTTCAAGTGGCAGACAATAAGCTGTTTAGGATAGGAACAGAAGTGATGCTAGTGTAATTACTCAGCCTTGTTAGAAGATCTAATGCACAATGATTTGTATTCGAAGAGCGCATCCCCATTTTTTGGGTGATATCCCCATTACATTAGCTATCACGACAATGCCTATAGCTTTTCTTAATAATTATCATTACTATGTAAGGGGTGATGTGTAAAATATAGGCTTTACTAAACCCCGTTGTGGAAGATACTCTTGTGATTGTAGTCTCGATGGAAGTGTTAAGGAAAACTAAATTATCGTCATCTACGTTAATGATGGTGCAGCGCTCAGAGTACATTTTTGTTTTAATCAGAACCGCCAAGGTAACCCTTTCTTTCCTTCTCAGTCCTTTTTGTCATGTGTTCGTCCTTTTCCACATCTCCGGAGCATGCAGTCCTTAGTAGTTATAACTCTCGCTAGTGCGAACGGACGATGGCATCTCGACAACACTGCAGAAGAAATGGCCGAGTATCTGTCGGATTATTTGTTATCAGTATATCAGCAGGAAAAATTATATTCGTATACATGAACAAGAGCAGTGACAAACAGGAAGTCAGTATCACTGCTGCCAAACGAGAGAGTGGAAAAGTTCCTGGTCCTAACAGTCTGCAGTCGGAATTGCTTGACAATATGAAAGGCCAATACGAATGACGCCTGGTGAATCTGTCGATGAGTATTTATTTCATGAAGAGAGCATAGTGATTATTATTGAACATAATGACTGTGATCCCACAGTCGTTAAACCACGTCGTAATACACAGGAACGAGTATTATGCAATTGATTAATGGCACACGTAGGTACGCTGCACAGCAGGTATTTGCAATGCAAGGTAAAGAACTGTAGCGACTGACGTCACCGCAGTATTTGATAATCCGTGGTGGCCTTCATTCTCCGCGAAGCTTCGACAGCTTAAGTTATCAGAGTGTTTACAGAAGTCCTTAATAGACTACGGTGTGATCGTATGGCATTGATGGCCGAGGGTCCCCACTGGAGAAGTTCGGCCACCGACTTTCAAGTCTTTTCACGTGATGTCATACTGGACAACTTGCGTGTCGGTTGGGATGAAATGATGATGACACCACAACACCCATTCCCCCAGCGGAAAAAATCTCCGACCCGGCCGGAAATCGAACCCGAGTACGCTGCACGACAATCGGACGCTTTGACCACTTTTTGTTTTTTTGAACCGAGACTCAAACTCGGGATCTTTGCCTTTCGTGGGCAATTGCTCTACCAACTTTTTTTATTTTACCGCTTTTTTTTCTTTTTTTGTGATCGGGAAGCTAGAATGCTACCGCGAGACCACACTTTTTCAGAAAATTGTACACTGTCACACAACGCATAAATCATATAAAGTAGTTTTTCTTTTTTTTTTCCAGGAAGGTCAGGGCGTGGTACACGCCGCACTAGCAGTGGGGTCTCTTCACGGCACTGCCAGTGGGTCGAGGCCCAAATCCCTCCCACCCCTTTCTTCATATCCCCTGTTGGGTCATAGCACTAAGTGTGCAGAAAACACAAAACTCCCATTCTCCGATGTAAGAAAGACAAAGAAACCTCTTCTCTGAGTAGAAACTGAACACTGATAAAACTTAACAATTCTTCTTGAATCACACAAATACTTTGGAAATCGAACACGAGTAATTCTGAACAAAATGTTCCGAAAAACTCTTCGTGTAACATAGAAGTTTCGGAAGCAAGGTAATAGTAAATAATAATAAGAACACAAGTGACTTTTAATTTTCATCTGTTCGTTCTCGTTCAAGGTGTTGTAGTGGTTCCACATATTTAACCGACACCCATTCTTTCAAAAATGATCTTCAGCATGTTGCCGTAGTGCTTCTTGTGGTTGCGATACGTGCTGATTTATGCGTATTCACACTTCATGTAAATGCGGAATTCTATCTCGTTGTCCGACCCAAGTTTGTTGATGACATAACTAACATATTTTCCCACTAACCAGCTAATGGCGTTGGTTTTTAATTTCAGAAAGTATGTCATGTCTGGTCTCAGGAGGAGCGATGGCGTTATATATTCCGTCGAGAATCTGGTGACAAAGGCGATTTGTTGTCTGATCCAATTCCAGTTACTCACATTGCCGCCACAGGTGAATCTGTGGATGAGTGTATTCACCAGATTGCATTTTCCACAAAGGTGTGTCTGGTTTAAACCGATCCCATCTAGTCTCTCGTTGGTGTTGATGACATTGTTAACTGTTTTGTACCATGCGGAAATAGCGTCTGTAGATAGGCCGGCATTGTTGATGTTCCGCCATACAGCTTTCCAGTCACAATTAGGGAATTTCTTTTCAATTTTGTTTCTGCCCTCATTTAACTTCCTTTCAAATATGATGTCGTGCGCTATGATACATGTGTTGCTTCTGATTTCGTCACTAAGATAACTTGCTTCGAGGAAAAAGTTCCTCACATACTTATACTTGTCACTGAGGTAATTGCAATGACGTCTCTGTATGCAGATAGACTTTCGAATATCGTTCTGGTTGGAGAACAAGATTGATGATGACTCAGTATTTTGTTGGAAAAGGCAGAAACTCTTTTGTTGATAATACGCGAAATTATTTTGTAATCAGAATTTAGTAGCGAAAGAAGCCGAGAATTGTTTAAGTTGGTTTTGCCTTTACTCTTAGGAATCAGTACTATTTTACTTTCCTTAAACTCTGCAGGGACCGCTTTTCCGTTCAGGACCTCATTCACCATGGAAGTGATCTTGTCCCCAATTATAGACCAGTAGCGGGAGTAAAACTCCACTGGGAGGCCATCAAGTCCCGGAGATTTTTTGAGAGGTGAGTTACGCACTGCCTCATGTACTTCATCTTTAGTAATAGGTGACAGGATGTCAGCGTTTTCTGTTACTGACAATTGTGGACCTAAAATAGTGAGAAAGTCCTCGAGAGCTGCATCGTCCGCTGTGGTAGGGGCATAGAAGTTGTTATAGTACTTGTGGACTACGTCGAGTATTTGTTTCTGGCATGTGAGCCTTGTACCAGTATGCGTCTGGACTTCATCAGTAAAAGTTTGACGTCTGTTTTTAGCATGCCGCACCAAGTGATAGAGAGAAGCTGTTTCATCTGCTACTACTGATGTGGCTTCCGATTTCATTTTTAGTCCCTCCATCTGTTGCCGTTTAATGCATAATAACTTAACTTTAATTTTTTTATATCATTCAGACGAGTTACATCATCATGTGCCTGATGATATAAGTCTCTTAAAACCTTATAATAAAACTCCATTGTATTCCTCAACTCCCTGTGCCTCGCTACACTGTACTGCATGACAACTTTCCGCAGCCTTGGTTTAGCCCTCCTAGTCCACCAGTCAATGACTGCTGTGCGGAGACACATAGTCCACGCTACTCATATTTCCTGTTCCAGTTCTCCGTCAGTTGAAACAGAGATATTCAAATTCCATTGGCCTCTGAATCGATGGGTTGGCTGTACACTTAAATTAAAGCAAGTTAAAAGTGTACTGTGATCGCTAAAATACACGGGAACAGTTTCAACGTTTAATTAAAAATTTTGCAAATTTGGTGACACGTAGATTCTATCTAGTCCGCTGCGGGAGTGGCTGGTTATATACGTGAACTCGACTGACGTCGGATGCTGAAGTTCCCACACATCCGTAAGTTGTAGATCACTTACTAACTTTTTTAACTGTGGCAATTAGTTGAAATTGGGTTGCTGATCTTTCTGGTTTAAAACACAGTTAAAATCTCCACCTAGTATAAGAGAACACGGATTTTTCCTCAATAAATAAATTAGTTCATTTTGAAAAAAAATTCGCGTGATCCAATTCATGGGAATTTCCTGATGGGGCGTAAAGGTTAAGCACGGTCACATCGAAAATTTTTATGCCAATGGCTCTTCCTGAGTCTAGTCGTTCGATTTCAGTCACCGGAATGCCTTCCCTTATAAGAATGGCTGTACCGATATTTGCTTCCGTAGAAACATTAACAATATCAAGAAAGCTTCGGATCCCACATTCCGTTATCGCAACTTTTTGTAACAACGCGATATGTGTCCCAGACTGGTACAAGAACTCTTTTAGTGGGTCCAATTTCAAGGGTGACTGTATTTTATTAATGTTAATATAGGCTAGCATCACAGTCATACCAGACGAAGCTATTTGGGATGAGAATCGGTATGATTATAGCAGCAACGTGCTTCTCTACAAGTCACGATCTTTACAAGCTGTGTGCCCATTACATGTACTAACTTCCTAGAAAACTTTTTACTGCTTTTAAACAAAGTGCTTGAAAAGAAAATTATCCTGAAATCCTGACAATGCATTGCCAGAATTCACTGTGGTCTTTCTCTTTCTCCTCGTCAATGGTGGCCCTGATGACTTCATATTTAAAATTCTTTTTCTTGATGTCTTTCTTCTCTGGTGTGGCTTTCGCTTGATGACGCGTGACAGCAAGACCTGGTTTCGGTCGCAGCTTCCGATGGTGGCCGTCTGGCGCAACGGCGGTGGTTTGCGAGTCGTCAATATTTGGCTCCGGCGTGTTGTCTGTTGTGTTGTCTTGCTGGCGAGGCGGTGATGCTTGTTTATTTCCTCCCTCTGAGTCAGCAGGTTGTTTACTTGATACTTCCTCGTACTGTTCGCACTATATGGGCTGTGCACTTGATGCACTTGATGCTTGTTTATTTCCTCCTTCGGAGTCAGCAGGTTGTTTACTTGGTACTTCCTCGTACTGTTCGCACTGTATGGGCTGTGCACTTGATGCGGTTATTGCAGCTGTGACCTCAGGCTCAGGGTCACATTTCTGTGAAAGGTCACTACCAGCTGCGTCACTATCTGTTCGTGGCAGTATAATTCCTTGTGCGGAAGTGGGAGCCACATCGACTGCATTTCATCTCCTTTTTCCACTTCCAAAAGATCTTCAGGAATTGGTTTCGGGATCCTGGCAACGGGTGTTTCACCGGAAGAGCCATCATCAACATTTTTTTCAGTGTCCTCTAGAGGACGCTTTTTAGTGGGAATCTCGCTGTCACGGGACGGAATTTCAGCAGTTAATGCAGGTTTTAAAGACGGAAATTCATTAAGTGCAACATTTTCAGAGGTAGTAATAGGATCCACGACAGCCGCCGGTTTTGTTGTATTACTGGGTGGCAACAAATCGTTGAATGTTAGTTTCCGACGTTGCGTAAGGTTATTTTTTAGCACAAAAACATGGCGAGAGCAGTCCTGACGGAGGTGACCAGACTCGTTACATACATGTCATGTAGGGGCTTGCCATTGAAACACGTATGTATTCATTACCAGCGATGGCGAGGCATGACAGAATCTCTGACCAGAGAGTTATTTATCGTTGCTAGTCTGCACTTGACCGCGCGGGACGACAGCAGTTGCGCGTAGCGAATCCGGTGGAGTAGTTGCGTGTAGCGAGTTGGCAGGAACAGCAGTAGTCTGCGCGAGTCTGCAGTAGCAGTCAGTCGGATATGGTAGTGAGCGGGCGTCGGCATGCGTCGGCGGCGTGCTCTTTTGCGACTCTGGTCAGGATTGTGGTGGACGATGAGTATTGTTGTAGAAGGTAATGAAGCAGCTTTGCGCGCATCTAGTAATGTATGTTAATTGTAATTAATTTGTTCAAAAAATGCCCTAATAATAATTTTTTTATAAAGTAACTCTTTTAAAGAAAAACATTCATTTCAATTTAAAGAATATTTCCTATGCATTTCCTCCAAGAATCAAAATTAAATGTACGCCAGCATTGCACGAAGCTGTGTCGATAAATAAGGGCAGATATAGATGCAGTTTATTGAGGTACGAATTTTGCTTTTGTTATTCAGAATACAGGGCCGAAGGTCAGCGCTGCTGTCCTTATAAAATTTATCAGGTTTAATTATTTCACAGGGCCGCAGGTCATCGCTGCTGCCCTTATAAAATTTACCAGATATTATTATTTCTGTTGGGATGTTAGATAGGGTTCATGGTTCATTATCTAATTTGTATTATTGTGTGGTTTTTGGTCAATTATCATTTATCAATTTTGTGGCGAGTTTAAGCTTGGTTCAATTTTGCATAATTATTAAACATCATTTTTGTTGGGAGATCACGCATGGTCCAATTTTTTGCATTTTTATTCATTTATATTTCTGTGGGGAGGTTACACTTGGCAACATCCGCACCAGGATCGTATTTCTTTGTGAATCTTCTGAGAAGTAGTCATATATCTGCTCTTATTTACTTAAATATAATTAGGATATGGCGCAACGCATTTACTAATTTTGTCACTTTCTTTCACAGATCATCGGCAATTCGTTGCTCTTTGTTGTATTTGTGTTTCTTGCTATTTGCATTGTGCTTATTTCATTTGTGGTTAATTTGTTTTGAGAAAAATGCCGCGAAAAACTGTTAACAGTACATCGCGATGTGTATTGAGTGAAATAGCCGATTCTAATAATTTGAACGATAATACTTGTGACTCGCAGTGTAATGATGACAATCCTCCGTTTACTGACAATCAGTGCGTACCGACCATTAATAATGATTTTTATCTTAACGTTGAACAAACGAATTCAATTGTGTCCTCTGTTAATTTGACGACAATTGATGACGCGGGGCGTTCTGTTGCAATGAGCGCTGCCCAGCTTGACACAACCGGTTTGCATAATTTATGTAATGAACAGACAAATTTCTCTAATGAAAACGAACAGTGTAATCAGAATGCGTCGGATTTATTTAATTCCGAGGTAGTGACTAACAGTGCGCATCCAATGGGCAAACCTTTTTGTGAATCACAGAATGACCAAATGGTCACACAAAACGTGACAATTGCAAGTACGCAATCACACAGCACGGAGAATAGAGTAGGTAATGTTGCTTTGGATCAAGTTATGGCATTTTTACGACAACTTAATGAAAAACACGACAACCTTAAAGAAGATCTCAAACAACAACTTAATAAAAATTCCATACAACAGAGTGAAAAGCAAGACAACCTTAATGAAACTTTCAAACAGTTTAAAAAGGAACAAGACAACAATCACAAACAAAATAGTGAAAACTTCAAACAACTTAATGAAAATTTCAAACAACTTAATGAAAAACATGATAACTTTAATGAAAAATTAGACAGCAATTCAAGACAGCTTAGTGAACAGATTACAGCCGTTGCCGCACAATGTCATGATACTAATGTACCATTACGTGAGGAAATTGAGGCTTGTGCTAGCAAAAGTAATGAAGAACCTAGATCTGTGGCGCAAGAATTAAGGGATATGCAAACAGCTGCAACAGAATCACTTAGAGACGAAATTAGTGCAGTCGGTAAACAATGCTCTGAAAAAGCAACACAATTACGCGACGAGTTTAAATTAATGCCAGCTGAACTTTCGCGCACAATGGATGCAAGGATAGACGCGAAATTTGAACAGCAGAACAGTCAGATTGACGAGCGTCTTAATCATCACCTACAAAACAGTGATACGCGTTTCCGTACATTTATACGGGAACAAAATAAAGTAAAACGACAAGTCATGGAAAGAATTACTGCACAGAGACAGGAAGACAAACGTAAGTTGTTTGCGAAAGCAAAAATATACATAGACAACAATATTGCTACAGTATCGGACAAAATGAACTATCAGTTTAATAAGCCACAGCTGCAAAATACTAACGCGAATTCTTTACAGACGAATGGAAAAACTGGTAGAAGCGGACCTCGGGGAAGATCAGTTTGGATTCCGTAGAAATGTTGGAACACGTGAGGCAATACTAACCTTACGACTTATCTTAGAAGAAAGATTAAGAAAAGGCAAACCTACGTTTCTAGCATTTGTAGACTTAGAGAAAGCTTTTGACAACGTTAACTGGTATACTCTCTTTCAAATTCTGAAGGTGGTAGGAGTAAAATACAGGGAGCGAAAGGCTATTTACAATTTGTACAGAAACCAGATGGCAGTTATAAGAGTCGAGGGGCATGAGAGGGAAGCAGTGGTTGGGAAAGGAGTGATGTTATTCAATCTGAATACTGAGCAAGCAGTAAAGGAAACAAAAGAAAAATTCGGAGTAGGTATTAAAATTCATGGAGAAGAAGTAAAAACTTTGAGGTTCGCCAATAACATTGTAATTCTGTCAGAGACAGCAAAGGACTTGGAAGAGCAGTTGAACGGAATGGACAGTGTCTTGAAAGGAGGGTATAAGATGAACATCAACAAAAGCAAAACGAGGATAATGGAATGTAGTCAAATTAAATCGGGTGATGCTGAGGGGATTAGATTAGGAAATGAGACACTTAAAGTAGTAAAGAGTTTTGCTATTTAGGGAGTAAAATAACTGATGATGGTCGAAGTCGAGAGGATATAAAATGTAGACTGGCAATGGCAAGGAAATCGTTTCTGAAGAAGAGAAATTTGATAACATCAAGTATAGATTTAAGTGTCAGGAAGTCGTTTCTGAAAGTATTTGTATGGAGTGTAGCCATGTATGGAAGTGAAACATGGACGATAACCAGTTTGGACAAGAAGAGAATAGAAGCTTTCGAAATGTGGTGCTACAGAAGAATGCTAAAGATAAAGTGGGTAGATGACGCAACTAATGAGGAGGTATTGATTAGGATTGGGGAGAAGAGAAGTTTGTGGCACAACTTGACTAGAAGAAGGGATCGGTTGGTAGGATACGTTTTGAGGCATCAAGGGATCACAAATTTAGCATTGGAGGGCAGCGTGGAGGTTAAAAATCGTAGAGGGAGACCAAGAGATGAATACACTAAGCAGATTCAGAAGGATGTAGGTTGCAGTAGGTACTGGGAGATGAAGAAGCTTGCACAGGATAGAGTAGCACGGAGAGCTGCATCAAACCAGTCTCAGGACTGAAGACCACAACAACAACAACATCGGACAAAATTAATACCATCGAACTCTGGATGTGAAAAAGCGCTGGAAGAAAGAAAGAAAGCCTTTCTGAAGTATAACAGTAAAAAATCACCAGAAAATCTAGATCACTTCCACAACACCAGAAGACAAGTGGCAAAAACAATCAGACAAGTCAAGAGGAAGTACCTCAAGGAACAGTGTGAGTCTATTGAAGAAAATTTCCCTAACTATAATGTACAAGACTTCTATAAGACCTTTACTGGGAGAATCAATGGATACGGCTCACGAAATCTATGTTTCAGAAAACCAGATGGAAAACTAGCGCTCACAAATCGGAAAAATTGTGAGGAGCTGGCAAGATACTTTTCCGGACTCCTCAATTGCCCTGAACCTTCTTCAAGATTCCCTCAAGAAACTGCTATCTACACAAATCCAGAATCCCCACCATCTACACTAGAGGAGATCCAAAGACGTATTCATAGACTGAAAAACAACAAGGCATCCGGAGAAGATAATATCACTGCAGAACTACTTACAAATCTTGGACCAAATTCCCTCAAAGAACTCACTCAAATCATCACTGACATTTGGCAGACAGAAAAACTACCAGAAGATTGGAAATGCGCCCTAATTCATCCACTGCATAAAAAGGGAGACATGGCAGATATAAACAACTATCGAGGAATCTCCCTTCTCCAAGTCACTTATAAAATCCTCTCAGCTTGTCTTCTTCAACGAACACAAGAACAACTCGAACACAGTATTGGTGAATACCAAGCTGGCTTTCGCCCTCACCGATCCTGTGCAGAACAAATTTTCAATTTTAAGACAACACTAAAATACAAAGCAGTCAGAAACAGTCCGATCATTTGTTCCTTTGTTGATTTCGCAAAGGCTTATGATTCAATCGATAGGCAATCTCTCTTTATTATCCTTGAGGAGCTAGGACTCGATCCGAAAACCCTAAACCTTATCAAAGAAACGCTCACAAACACAACTTCTAAGATAAAATTCCTGGGTGAAATATCAGAGCCCTTCCTGATCAAAACCGGCGTCAGACAAGGTGACGGCTTGTCTCCACTCCTCTTCAACCTTGTCTTAAACAAAGTCATCCGAGAATGGGAAAATGAACTGAAGAATCAAAATTACTGGAAGCCTATACAACTAGGAAGATCTAAAGATGGTATTAAAATTTCATGCTTGGCATTTGCAGATGACGTGGCCATTCTAGCAGAAAATGAGACCACAGCAATTAAACATATAGACATTCTCAAAGAATGCGCCGAAAAAGCTGGGCTACAAATTTCCTTCCAAAAAACCAAATTCATCTGCTCAAAATTTGAAACTCAAAAACTGACTACAAAATATGGACAAATTGAGAGAGTTCCATTCTTTAAATACTTAGGCGAGGTCCTAGAAACCACGGGGGGAGAGAAAACTGCACAAAAAGTTCGACTGCAAAAACTGAAAAGAGCATACTGGAAAACCCACAACATCTACAATAAAAAGTGTCTCTCCATTCACTAAAAAATACGACACTACAATACAGTAATCAAGCCCGAAGCACTATATGCCAGCGAAACACTCACACTCCATACAAAAGGCGACCTGGAAGGCATCCTGAAAGAGGAACGCAAAATTATCAGAAAGATTCTTGGCCCAAAAAGAACGGAAGATGGATTCAGGTTACAGTCTCGGAAAACTACAGAAAAATTATCTAACGTCGCCACAGACATCCGGAAAGGAAGACTAAAATTTTACGGTCATATCCACAGACTCCCAACACCCAGACTCTCCCACAAAATTTTAATATACATTGAAAAATTGAAAACCATACCCTGGATACAAGAAACCAAAACAGATCTAGTAAATACACAAATAAATTCTTCAGAAGTTATAAACAGAAATGTATACAGGCCAAGAATCGATAGTTGGAAAGTACAACCCGAGAATGAAGTTTGCAAGAGACAGGGGACAAAATGGACAGAGGAAAGAAAGAGAATTCATGGGGAAAGAATGAGAGAAGTTTGGAGAATTAAAAAATTGAATCGGAAAAGCTTTGCGTGATCCATATGGGTACAATCGCACATAATAATAATAATACCATCGAACAGTTGAACACAGAATTACTTGATGAAATATCCGATCTTAAATCAAAAACGGACACACACACAGCAGACTTTCAGACAGTGACAGACAGACTCGAACAATTAGAACTAACACAGGATTCTGATGTCATTAAAGCTGATGGTAAGAAATTAAACGAAACCACACATAAATTACTAAAACAGATTAATGCTTCTGACACTAAAAACGATGATCAAGTAAAAATACTGACTGAAAAATATGATGAATTGGCCAGTCATATTGGCGTTATTGAGAGTAATAGTGACAGCAAATCAGACGACACTTTGCCGATTTCGTTTACCCATACACCTGAATTCCAAAATTTACAGCAGACGATCAGTGGGATAGACACGTCTAATAATACATTACGTAGAAAATTGTCAAGTTTACAGCAAGAAGTAAGAGAGATGAAAAATGTTTCAGCGTTTAACACATCACAGCAGACGCCACTTTGCGAACATTTGTCAGATTCATGCAGCGTGTATAATTTGGGTAATTTACAGAGAGTGCGCGACTTAAAATCCGAAATGACACAGACAAACAAATTCTCACACAAACCTGAACGTGTTCTCAAATTCAGTTACGAGAACGTTGATTATAAGCAATTAGTATCTGTAAAAAAATCTAAGGTATTTAAAAATGACAGAGCACAGGTACACGCATTGAACTGGATACGTCGATTTATTTTTGTTCTTTCACCGCCATTACCTGTAGTGCAGAAACCACAATTAGCATGGACACAGCAATTTATTTTTGTATTTTCACCGGCATTGCCTGTAACGCAAAAGCTAAAATGTATTTGCAGCGCGTAATAGACCTCAGGGGATTCATTATGCTTTAATGAGTATGTGCCGTAGCGTGCACAGGGCCCCGAGCCGTAGTAGTGCTGTTTCATCTTTAGTTTTCTACACTGCTGCCTTCTCTTCTACTATCCTTTGTATCTATCAAAACAGCTCTTTAACTATTGCTCTATCTAGTATTAAGAAATGTGTAAAGAAAACCTGATATGACAAATTTTACCGAAAGAGACAGTTATCATTAGATGCTCCAGAAATGACAACCACAAGAACTTTAATATCAAGGAAAATTTTTATCATCAGTATATGTAAAATTATCAGCAATAGCGAACGCATTTTGGTAACAATATAGGTTTTTCACCGCAATAGCAACAAAACCAGCCGGTTAGCATACCTAACCAACAATGTACTTTACAAGGTCAACCAAGCTTTAATGTTTCGCCGCGTGCACGTATAGTCTCAGCTCCAATAAACAGTAACGCACAGCAACAAGGAAATAACTGTGTACAGAAAACACACTATTTCAATTACTATCGCAATGCGCCGTATGGAAATGACTATCACGACAGACGTAAAAATAAAGCGCACAATTTTCAGCTTACATTTAATAACAGTCTATGTTATCAGCAGCAAGAACATCCGCCACAACAAATAATCATGAATGTACCAGACAGTAGATATCATCCAGAACGTAATACGTCTGGAAGAAATAACAGAATAGTACAAATAGTCGAAATGCCACAGCATCCTCCCGAAAATAATAACACATCAGATAGAATTTGATTAAATGCAGTACTGGTTGTATATTCTAGTAACGCAAGCAATACTTTTGATACGCAGAATCTTATTCACAAGAATGTTATTTGAAACCATGCTTTGTTGAATGCACCACTTTTATCGCACCCAGATTTTACTAGAAAATTTTCTATTACCACCGACACTTGTAACACCGCTTTAGGCGTACATATTTTTCAGGAAATTGAAGAAGATGGTTCTACAGTAATTAAAAACATAACCTTTGCAAGTCGCATTCTGTTACCTGCCGAACGAAATTATTCTGTTACTGAACTGGAAACATTATGTGTTGTATGGGCTTTTACGAGATTTCGGCATTTTCTTTATGGAAGACATACTACCGTTTACGCAGACCACAGAGCGATACAATTTTTGCTTTCGGCTAAATTTACACACGACAGATTAAGCAGATGGAAACTTTACTTGCAGGAATTTAATTTTACAATAGTTCACATTCCCGGCACACAAAATGTTGTAGCAGACGCACTATCTCGTTCTCTTAGCAACAATCAGCAAGACATCGCAACCAACTTCTGCAAAGCAAATTTCAGCGTCATGTACATTCAACAAGTTGCATTTGAAAATTTCATTTCGTCGTAATTACAAGACATAGCACAAGAACAGAGTAAAGACAACGTATGGAAAGAGATTAAACACCTTTGGCAAGTTAGGAATAATGTTACAATTAGAAACCATTACACTGTACACAATGACATTCTGCTTCGCCGCTCTCATCCTGACAGCAACAATTGGTTATTATGCATTCCTGACGAACTTGTTAACAAATTAATCTGGTATACTCATTTAAGTTACGCACATTACGGAGCCAGAAAATGTTTTCTTATACTGAGACCGAACTGTTATTTTACGAACATGGAGAAACGTATTCGACGAGTTTTAGCGTCTTGTAAAATCTGCCAGAAAGCTAAATCAGATACGACTTAACATATTCCTCCATTACATCCCATTGTACCTGTTAAATTGAGACATATGGCCGCTGTAGACATTTTTGGTCGGATTCCCAGAACTAATAGAGCTTTTTGCTACATCTTTGTCGCTGTTAAACTCGCTTCAAAATTTGTTACCTTCACTCCGTTACGCAAAGCTACTGCTAAAACTGTTTCGAAAGCATTTGTAAAACATTTTCTATTTCATGTAGGGCATGTGTTGAAAGTAATTTCCGACAATGGATCACAGTTTCGATCTGCTATATGGAGACGTATGTTACGAGCTAGAAACATTTCCCCGATCTATATATGCAGGTACCATGCTTCTTCGAACCCTTGTGAACGATTAATGAAAGAAATTGGTAAACTGTGTAGAATATACTGCCATAAAAGACATATTGATTGGGACACACACATACTCTCATTCCAGTGTGTAATTAATTCCATATCGAATGAATCCACTGTGCTATCTCCGTCTGTTATACTGAAAAATGTTGAACCACCTAACAAAATTAAAGAATTAGTAAACTTTCCTACATCTCGTCGACTACGACACCATGAAATAATTGACATTGCGCTGAACAACATCAAACGTGCCGCAGAGCGCCGGAGAAGACGCAAAAACAAGTTTGTACACGCCGTGAGTTTCACATTGGACAGAAGATATTAGTACGTACACACTATTTATCCAATAGAGTAAAAGGTAGGTGCAGTAAATTTGAACTTCTATACGCAGGTCCATATCGGATTCGCAGCATTCCTCACCCCGATGTTGTACACGTCGAAACTTTGAGAACCAGAAAAACCAAAGGAAACCACCACATATCGAATATCAAGCCTTTTATTGAATGAAGATACTTTATGATTTAACATGCTGTAATGCCATTTGCTAATTTTTATGACCATTTATGGAATTATATTCACATGATTATCGTATTTTTTCTTGGCAAGTGCCCGGCAAGGTAAAGTTAGCAGGTCGCTCTTCTTGTCGTTACACATCAGACCTTGCACATTTCCAGATGAACTTACACATTCTTGTGATAACTTATGCAATTATATTTATGTGACTACTTACTGATGATTGTCGTATTTTTCTTGGCAAGTGCCCGGCAAGGTAAGGTTAGCAGGTCGCTCTTCTTGTCGTTACGCATCAGACCGTGCATATTTTTCCAGATGAACTTACACATTTTTATGACTACTTATGCAATTATATATATGTGACTACTTACTGATGATTGTCGTATTTTTTCTTGGCAAGTGCCCGGCAAGGTAAGGTTAGCAGGTCACTTTTCTCGTCGTTATACACCCTAGACCGTGCATATTTTCCATTTTTTATGTATGTATGATTATTTTCCTGTTTTGTTTGTATGTACTATGAAATAATTAAGATATAGCAAACACCAGTTGACTTTGACATTTTTACCTTATGATACCTCAACATCGTGACTACTTTACTTCTATTTTTTTTCTTTTTGGTTTGCTGCTACATTGTGATACACTGGGTAAATTTTTGCCTCTGAACACTGTCTATGTTTTTCACATATTACGTTTTCTGTCATGCTATGCTGTATGCTCAAATTATGTTACTATAAACCAGTTTTTATTTAATGAGGATATGATTTAAATGCAAGACATTAATCTTTGTTCATCATTTTCAGAAAGAAATAACGTGTAAAAGAAATAAATTAAACAGAAATGGGAATTTCACCTTCGGAATGAATGAAACAGGATACAATACTTCGTGATGAGGAGTAAATGGATCAGAATTAACAAGCATTAACAAGAATATACTATACACATCGTGGAATAGCAGTCTTAACTGATTTTTTCTTTCAGAATACAAGGCGATTGATGTGGGCTGTCAGACAGAACTACACATCTTAGTTTTAGTGATGAAATATGCTAGAAATAAGGAATCGTTGTATAATGAATAATGAAGTGACTTTTTTTTGCAGATGATAATGAATGGTGATGAATAATAATGAAGAATATGCTACTATGGATAATGAAGTTTTTCTTTACAGGTGATGATAATAATGGAGTTACGGTGATATGGATGAAGAAGTTTTTCTTTGCACATGAAAATAATGATGAAGTTTATACATTTGCTGTTAGTTAAGAGATGCTATGTAATTATTTAAGTATTTGTTGCAGTTCGTTTTGACAGTATGTGTTATATTGCGTAGTATTATGACTGAAGGTTTTGGAAAGGACAGCTAGGGAACACATTTTTTTTATACACATCTCACACCTGTTAATTCGAAGTTCACTACTTTCCAGCAAAAAATGCGTTTCTTCTTTCAGTTTAAGAATCCATTTTTGTATTTCGCAGGAGAAATTATTTATGAAATTAATGTGCTATAAGCAGTTGTTCATTAAACCTATGTCATTTATGAATGTGATTACATATACTCTACTTGTTTCATAATCTTTCTACAGCTGACTCATGACGAATGACGTTACACATCTTCATTTGCAGCAACAACTCAAAAGCAAATATTTTCATTCTTCTTTAAATACCCAACGCAATGCATTTATTACCTCCTGTTTTCAATTATGACCTCTGATGGTTTATAATTAGGCAATGAGTGCCAATGTTCTCTGTAAAACGACTCATGAACATTATTCTGTAATACTATGTCATTTATTAGCTCCTGTTTTCAATGATGACTTGTGATGGTTTATAATTAGGCAATGAGTGACAATGTTCTCTGTAAAACGACTGATGAACATTATTCTGTAATATTATGTCATTTATTAGCTCATATTTTCAATTATGACTTCTGATGGTTTATAATTAGGCAATGAGTGCCAATGTCCTCTGTAAAACGATTTATGTACATTATTCTGTAATACTATGTCATTTATTAGCTCATGTTTCCAATGATGACTTCTGATGGTTTACAATTATGCAATGAGTGCAAATGTTCTCTGTAAAACAACTCATGAACATTATTCTGTAATACTACATACATGGTACAGAAATAACTGGGCAATGAGTGCCACCAACTATTAGTGTAATTCTCAATGAAGACTAATATGTAACTTAATGTAGTTCACCTTCTGACCTAATTACCTGGAATTACTGCAATATCCGTTTGTCCTGTATATCCTCATGATCATGGAGCACTATATTTCGTTTTTGCACTAATTCTACGTTGGTGTACATTGCAAGAGCGTGGTGATGACACGACATGCTGTCCACTACTATGAGCGATGGAGATGGTATTATGGTCCCACTGTTTGGTGTACCTAATGTACCACCAAAAAGATAACATGGAATATTACTACGACATTTCAGTGTCTTGGCTACGCTGATTAATACTTCTGGGAAAAGAACTTCAGATTGTCTCACTTGGTGTTGTACTTCTGTAGAAAGATATGGACTTTCAGTGCAGCTGCGTGAAACCTAAAGTGCAACAACCATGATGCAATCCTTCCCTTTCCTATCCTAATTCTTGTAACATAGTGAAAATCATTTTTGCTAACATGATTTGTATTCATGACCTATACATTTTTTGATTTGCAGATATGTTCTGAACTACAGTGCGTGTGCATTTTTGTAATTTGTTAACATGATTTCTACTAATTGCATATACAATTTGGATTTGCTGATATGTTCTGAACTACAGTACATGTGCACTTATGTCATTTGTTAATTTGTTTTCTATTCATTGTATACATATTTTGTCATTACCTGATATGTTCTGTAATCGGTGCATGTGCACTATATTTACTTCATGTTCTACACCTATATATCTGTATATTCTGTGATTGTAAAGTTAGTTAGTTAACAAAAATTTGTTGCTCATGGCAAGTCCAAATGACTCACCATCGCTGCCAAATTTTTGCTCCCCCCAGTGGAGGGTTATGAAACACGTGTGTATTCATTACCAGCGATGGCGAGGCATGACAGAATCTCTGACCAGAGAGTTATTTATCGTTGCTAGGCTGCGCTTGACCGCGCGGGACGACAGCAGTTGCGCGTAGCGAATCCGGTGGAGTAGTTGCGTGTAGCTAGTCGGCAGTAACAGCAGTAGTCTGCGCGAGTCTGCAGTAGCAGTCAGTCGGATATGGTAGTGAGCGGGCGTCGGCATGCGTCGGCGGCGTGCTCTTTTGCGGCTCTGGTCAGGATTGTGGTGGACGATGAGTATTGTTGTAGAAGGTAATGAAGCAGCATTGCGCGCATGTAGTAATGTACGTTAATTGTAATTAATTTGTTCAAAAAATGCCCCAATAATAATTTTTTTTATAAAGTAACTCTTTTAAAGAAAAACATTCATTTCAATTTGAAGAATATTTCCTATGCATTTCCTCCAAGAATCAAAATTAAATGTACGCCAGCATTGCACGAAGCTGTGTCGATAAATAAGAGCAGATATAGATGCAGTTTATTGAGGTAAGAATTTTGCTTTTGTTATTCAGAAAACAGGGCCGAAGGTCAGCGCTGCTGTCCTTATAAAATTTATCAGGTTTAATTATTTCACAGGGCCGAAGGTCATCGCTGCTGCCCTAATAAAATTTACCAGATATTATTGTTTCTGTTGAGATGTAAGATACGGTTCATGGTTCATTATCTAATTAGTATTATTGTGTGGTTTTTTGGTCAATTGTTATTTATCAATTTTGTGGCGAGTTTAAGCTTGGTTCAATTTTGCATAATTATTAAACATCATTTTTGTTGGGAGATCACGCATGGTCCCATTTTTTGCATTTTTATTCATTTACATTTATGCGGGGAGGTTAAACCTTGACTAAATAAAATGTGCCTTGTGCCCGTCAACAAAGATGTGGGAGGGAATGTTTGCCTTCACTTCCATCTCCACGGAGCGAATGCCGTTATAGCACTGCAGCTTGAAATGTGAAGCCCACCTTTCGCTGACTATTTGCTTGACAACCCTATTCTTTGCAAGGCATCTTTAATTTTCGAGTTGTCTACATCTATGGGAATATTCAAAACCCTAACATTTCTAATTACAGACTCGGAATTCCTGAGTTTTACAGAACTTTTAGTACCATCGCGGTGAATAAATTCCGTTTCATAACCAAATTTTTCCAGAAAGCGGTCTACACTCACTGGATCGTAAAATTTTATAAAAATGCAGTATTTATCAAAGTCTAGCTGCATGGTATGAACATATTCAGAACGAAGGCCAATTACCTCGGTAATCCAGTCGTGTATTTCAAGTGCAGACGGCTGTACTCGACGGGTGTACATGTCGAAGGTGAAATTGACGGTGTTTTTTCTCACGGAGTTTGCCATGGTATTCCGCAGCGAAAAAATTTCGTACAACGCCGAAATCCCAACAGCACTACGTAGAAATACGACACGAACGAAGACCAATAGCTCAATTTATAACAATTCACGTGCAAAACGCCAATAAACAATCACGAAGCACGAAAACACTGGCGTAAACACTGAACGTTCAAAAAATGGTTCAAATGGCTCTGAGCACTATGGGACTTAACTTCTGAGGTCATCAGTCCCCTAGAACTTAGAACTACTTAAACCTAACTAACCTAAGGACATCACACACATCCATGCCCGAGGCAGTATTCGAACCTGCGTCCGTAGCGGTAGCGTAGTTCCAGACTGTCTGAACGTTCACGGGGCAAACTTGAGGAGCGTGCGACCGCGGCGACCGCTAAAGCGAGACGGTCAGCTAAGGGGACAGACCTGTCCTGATCAGGTAGCTAAAGTATACACTCAAATTTGTGTATGTGGTTGTTATATAGGAGTAGTGGTAGAGCCATTGTAAGAGACTGTGGAATGGTCGCTGCCATCATTGCCATCGAGGCCGATATACTCATAAAAGTGAATGTGAATGTAAATTCAAGCCCGATAGAGAAACATAAATTGTAACTGGCTCTGCCTGTATTTCAACAAAGGCTTCACTGCAGGAAATGCTAGCTTCAAAGGTTCAAATGGCTCTGAGCACTATGGGACCTAACATCTGTGGTCATCAGTCCCATAGAACGTAGAACTACTTAAACCTAACTAACCTAAGGACATCACACCCCTCCATGCCCCAGGCAGGATTCGAACCTGCGACCGTAGCGGTCACGCGGTTCCAGACTGAAGCGCCTAGAACCGCACGGCCACATCGGCCGGCCTAGCTTCAAAGCTATAGCCCAGAATAGTCCCTGTTACTACCAAAATTTTATATTACCACTTCATCTCGTACCTCATGTCTACGTCAACTTTGTTGCAAGTGTGTCAGCGCTGATACTTCCGAAGAGAAGCCCTCCAGAGTATGCGGCTCTTAGTAACTATAAGGCTCTCTAGTGTCTATCTGACAACCATAGTAAAACGATACTTAGTGACACTTGGAATATAGTGAACTGACTAAAAGATCATGGGAAGGGACGCCGAGGGTTATTTCATAAAGATTCAAAAATGTAAAGGAAACAACTTACACACTAATTATTGAAACAAAAAACCTCAGCAAATGAAATACTGTCGAATGGCAAGTCATCTGATACCGTAAAGTAAGAAAAATTTTACATTCATTAGGGATCGTTTGAGTTACCAAATACATCCAAAGGGTGCAATTCACATGCTGTGGGCAGTTTCCTAATTGCCTTCACTGATTCAATGCAATTAGGAATGACATAGGCTTTTGTCACTAAACAGGAACATTTGACACCAATCTGCTTCGATGAAAGGCTCACTATGATGAACGCGCAGTCTGTTGAAGAGTTTATAGTTTTTACGACATAGGACAGGGTGAAGAAGCTTTTATAATCAGATTACTAGATACGTATTCCAGAAAGAGCTACACAACTGATTCTGTATTGAAAAGGGTACAAAATATGAAAATTGTTATGACCAACAACACTACATCACCGAGGACACAGTATTGGTGGACAAAGTTCACTGAAGTAAAGCTGATCATCTAGTTCCGTCCGACTGATCTAAGAACTTGGTTCGTACCTAAAGATATTCTCTAGATGTACCATCTGTTTTAATTCCTGAGTTCCTGCGAGCCTGATTGTAAACTTACCCTTAGTTTTGAGCACATAATACTATAGCACATTCGGCAACCATATTGATTTCTATATATCCATTATTTTACCTTCAGTGATAGTTTGAGCTATTTTACGTAAAAACATTTTGCAATTAGTTTGTCCCTAACTATACGCTCTATAATATTTCCTAGTCTCATTTTCTACCTCTCCATTCTCCTTCTTCGTTTCATAGTAAACTATGCGGTCTCGTATCGACCGATTCGCTGCTCTTGACGCCTCGGTAGGTGGCGGTCTTACGGAACCTCGGGTACGATTTAAGCACAAGGGCAGCCCACGCAAGAGGTCAGCTGGGGTTGGCTGTCAGCGAGACAGGCTGCCTGGGCCGTGGCCAGAACCTCCTAGCCGCGCTGGTCCGCTCGCCGTGTATGAGTGGTGGATGTTTACTTTGGGGAGCGTGTCTACGCCTTCTGGCCAGTCGCCGCTACTCTCTGCCTTAGCGGTAGGACACCGTACGTTGGAGTTCGACTTGGGATGTTTCCTGCTGATTTCGTTCGTCGCATGGCGAAATACACCGTACTTCATTCTCCTAGGCTCAACGCAGTAATAACAGTGAGAACCATTTCTTGCGTACATTAAAGTGTCAACTGGGACTTGTGAAAACCCCCGTGCTTTTGCCACTATGTTTCGTTTGGTGTTCATGCCGTAAGCTGGTCTGGCTTATACAAGTGACAGTCATTTAGGCCGACACCCTTAATACGGATTAGCATCCCGCTAACAAGGACGTGCCCAGTTTAATCATTGATTCAACTGTAATGGAACTTGCATTGTACGTTGTTCTGTTTGTGGGTATCTGTCTGATACAGAAAAATTTTATTTTCCCTGTGATAATCGTGCATGTAGTTTTTAGGTTTAGGTAACTTTAAAATTTTTCATTCTCAATTAACTTTGACCTAGAAAAGTTGCTTTTATCTGTACCACTGGTGCATGTACTCTCTGCTTTCAGACATCTTTAATATTTTTCATTGTCAGCTAACTCTAAGCACTTGTGGCTAAAATAGACTCAGTTATTTAGTTTGGGTCCCTTAGTCAGGATTAAAAGGCCCTCGTTAATCTTAAGTACTAGCGGGTTACGGGCTCATTAGTCTGCCCTGATCCTCTCTGCCACAGTTGGAGGCCAGTGTGCTATCTGCCATTTACATCGTACATCAATTTCATACTTTTCTTGCATGTGTGTTTTAGAAAATATACTGATCTAGAAACTGTTTGGGGTGCGGAACAATCCCAAGCCGATTACCGTGCTTCGCTAGTCCACATGTCTCAGCCTCTTTAATTGGTCCGGAGTCTACATCTACATCTACATCTATACTCCGCGAGCCACCTTACGGTGTGTGGCGGAGGGTACTTATTGTACCACTATCTGATCCCCCCTTCCCTGTTCCATTCACGAATTGTGCGTGGGAAGAACGACTGCTTGTAAGTCTCCGTATTTGCTCTAATTTCTCGGATCTTTTCGTTGTGATCATTACGCGAGATATATGTGGGCGGTAGTAATATGTTGCCCATCTCTTCCCGGAATGTGCTCTCTCGTAATTTCGATAATACACCTCTCCGTATTGCGTAACGCCTTTCTTGAAGTGTCCGCCACTGGAGCTTGTTCAGCATCTCCGTAACGCTCTCGCGCTGACTAAATGTCCCCATGACGAATCGCGCTGCTTTTCGCTGGATCATGTCTATCTCTTCTATTAATCCAACCTGGTAAGGGTCCCATACTGATGAGCAATACTCAAGAATCGGACGAACAAGCGTTTTGTAAGCTACTTCTTTCGTCGATGAGTCACATTTTCTTAGAATTCTTCCTATGAATCTCAACCTGGCGCCTGCTTTTCCCACTATTTGTTTTATGTGATCATTCCACTTCAGATCGCTCCGGATAGTAACTCCTAAGTATTTTACGGTCGTTACCGCTTCCAATGATTTACCACCTATG
Source organism: Schistocerca serialis cubense (assembly GCF_023864345.2). Lineage (NCBI taxonomy): Eukaryota > Metazoa > Arthropoda > Insecta > Orthoptera > Acrididae > Schistocerca > Schistocerca serialis. The sequence continues at coordinate 337,694,137 of NC_064641.1, read as the reverse complement.
GCATAATCGTACTGGAATGGATTTCTGCCCCTATGTATGCGCATTATATTACATTTATCTACGTTTAGGGAAAGCTGCCAGCTGTCGCACCATGCATTAATCCTCTGCAGGTCCTCCTGGAGTACGTACGAGTCTTCTGATGTTGCTACTTTCTTGTAGACAACCGTGTCATCTGCAAATAGCCTCACGGAGCTACCGATGTTGTCAACTAAGTCATTTATGTATATTGTAAACAATAAAGGTCCTATCACGCTTCCCTGCGGTACTCCCGAAATTACCTCTACATCTGCAGATTTTGAACCGTTAAGAATGACATGTTGTGTTCTTTCTTCTAGGAAATCCTGAATCCAATCACAAACCTGGTCCGATATTCCGTAAGCTCGTATTTTTTTCACTAAACGTAAGTGCGGAACCGTATCAAATGCCTTCCTGAAGTCCAGGAATACGGCATCAATCTGCTCGCCAGTGTCTACGTCACTGTGAATTTCTTGGGCAAATAGGGCGAGCTGAGTTTCACATGATCTCTGTTTGCGGAATCCATGTTGGTTATGATGAAGGAGATTTGTATTATCTAAGAACGTCATAATACGAGAACACAAAACATGTTCCATTATTCTACAACAGATTGACGTAAGCGAAATAGGCCTATAATTATTCGCATCTGATTTATGACCCTTCTTGAAAATGGGAACGACCTGCGCTTTCTTCCAGTCGCTAGGTACTTTACGTTCTTCCAGCGATCTACGATAAATTGCTGATAGAAAAGGGGCAAGTTCTTTAGCATAATCACTGTAGAATCTTAAGGGTATCTCGTCTGGTCCGGATGCTTTTCCGCTACTAAGTGATAGCAGTTGTTTTTCAATTCCGATATCGTTTATTTCAATATTTTCCATTTTGGCGTCCGTACGACGGCTGAAGTCAGGGACCGTGTTACGATTTTCCGCAGTGAAACAGTTTCGGAACACTGAATTCAGTATTTCTGCCTTTCTTCGGTCGTCCTCTGTTTCGGTGCCATCGTGGTCAACGAGTGACTGAATAGGGGATTTAGATCCGCTTACCGATTTTACATATGACCAAAACTTTTTAGGGTTCTTGTTTAGATTGTTTGCCAATGTTTTATGTTCGAATTCGTTGAATGCTTCTCTCATTGCTCTCTTTACGCTCTTTTTCGCTTCGTTCAGCTTTTCCTTATCAGCTATGATTCGACTACTCTTAAACCTATGATGAAGCCTTCTTTGTTTCCGTAGTACCTTTCGTACATGATTGTTATACCACGGTGGATCTTTCCCCTCGCTTTGGACCTTAGTCGGTACGAACTTATCTAAGGCGTACTGGACGATGTTTCTGAATTTTTTTCATTTTTGTTCCACATCCTCTTCCTCAGAAATGAACGTTTGATGGTGGTCACTCAGATATTCTGCGATTTGTGTCCTATCACTCTTGTTAAGCAAATATATTTTCCTTCCTTTCTTGGCATTTCTTATTACACTTGTAGTCATTGATGCAACCACTGACTTATGATCACTGATACCCTCTTCTACATTCACGGAGTCGAAAAGTTCCGGTCTATTTGTTGCTATGAGGTCTAAAACGTTAGCTTCACGAGTTGGTTCTCTAACTATCTGCTCGAAGTAATTCTCGGACAAGGCAGTCAGGATAATGTGACAAGAGTCTCTGTCCCTGGCTCCAGTTCTGATTGTGTGACTATCCCATTCTATACCTGGTAGATTGAAGTCTCCCCCTATTACAATAGTATGATCACGAAACTTCTTCACGACGTTCTGCAGGTTCTCTCTGAGGCGCTCAACTACTACGGTTGCTGATGCAGGTGGTCTATAGAAGCATCCGACTATCATATCTGACCCACCTTTGATACTTAACTTAGCCCAGATTATTTCACATTCGCATTCGCTAATAACTTCACTGGATATTATTGAATTCTTTACTGCTATAAATACTCCTCCACCATTGGCGTTTATCCTATCCTTGCGGTATATATTCCATTCTGTGTCTAGGATTTCGTTACTGTTCACTTCCGGTTTTAACCAACTTTCCGTTCCTAATACTATATGCGCACTATTTCCTTCAATAAGAGATACTAATTCAGGAACCTTGCCCTGGATACTCCTGCAGTTTACCAATATAACGTTGACTTTTCCTGTTTTTGGTCTCTGAGGACGGACGTTCTTTGTCCTTGGTTGCTCTTGTGAATAATTACTCATGGTTGTTGTTTTGGTAACGCTCCCTTTCCTATTTTAAGTCAGTATTCTACTATTATGAAGATTTTATTTATGTTTGAGGATACGTAATGCCCTCATGGTAATATTGATTTTCAAATAACTAAAATACCTTCCGTAATTGCGAGGGCGACTTTTCTAACGTCAGTCATGCTCAAAGGTTTTACTTTGTAGTTAATTCAAGAATGAATTCTATGAAATATTTAAACGTCAGTAATTTAAAGTTTTGCTAACTTATTGTGATCCTCCTGAGCTTAATTGTACGTTATTCTTAATGCTAAATTTGGCATCTGTGGCAAATAATCATAGTTCGCCTTTGTTTTTGACAAATTTTCCCTCTCTGGGGAATAAATATGTTGAAAATGATTATCTTCTTAAATAGTATCTTACCAGTCTCACATTCAAATTCCCTGCTATTTCATATGCATTACCATATTTTGATATTATTCTTGGTAAAAGTGTAATGTAATTTGGTATTGCATTTTGGGGCTGTATTAGTTATAAAATAAACAAAGGACAGTTTTAACAAATTTCAAACAATAAGTGTAATAGTAAGTGTGAATCTCAGGCTGAGCGTCTTCTACTTTGCGTAAGACATAAGTATTTTATAAATAAATATTTTAAAAACGTACATCTTCATGGGTTCTTCTCCCATCATTCCTCAGTCCTCATTTCACTTTTGCACAACGTTGTGCTCTAGACTCATGCTTTAAGAAACTCCAACGTCAGTGTCCTGTCAGTAGTTGTTACCTAGAAAGTTTTGTTTATCTGTGTCTGATAGTTTCTAGTACCACAAAAGTGGCAATCTTCGTGAAACTTTTAGTAGTTTTGGTAACACAAATTATAAAAATATGTACTGAGACATTTACTTTCCACATATACGGAACCTTGTAAGCTTTATCCCATATTTTTAAAAGCAGTGAAGTATTTTTTGTGCAATAAGTCAAGTAAAAATAGAACATTAATTGTCACAAAGTTACCCCCTCATCTCAGGACAACATTTTGACGTATCCAAGACATGGAAAATAGAGTTAATCTGTCACGAAGATGGTCTCAGCTAGTCTTTACGAGACACCGCTATAACTTTGTCACAAATTTGTTCAGCTTCGTGGGTTTTGCTTTATCAGTATACAGAAAAAATATTTGGTACAAAGATTGCCAATTTGGTTAGATTTATTTTCTAATTTCCTGAAATAAAAGTAGACCTATCCTCATTTAAACAAAATAGGAACGAAAAAACTATACAAATGCATGGTTTTGCGGAGATACCTAGTGATGGAATTCTCTGGAGCTTCCAGCTGCTTCAAGTAGTTAAAAATCCAGGCGCTTTCGGCTGAGCACTCCTCGGCCACTGTCGAGTAGTGACTGTATTTTGGTTGCTGCCACTGTCATTACAAAGGAGCGCTGACTTCTGTGATGTCATTGGTGCTCGCTACATGGTCATGTAAGGTAATGTTTCCGTCGCTCATCCGCCGCGTCCGTTTCAATCAACTGATGGCCGGGTCCCAACCGTGCTTAGCTGCGGGGCACAGTATTTACTGAGGGTGTTGTTAGTCTTTATGTCGATTGCTTCTTTTATTACGCTATTTCACAGACTATTATCCTTGTAATAACAGACATCTCGTCGAATGCAATACGATGACCCTTTTCTAGACCATGCTGTGCTACCGCTAGTTCCTCAGGGTACTGAAGACGAAAGCATCTCACGTGCCCTACACAGCGCTATTCGATAGTATGTACACTCTATGCTACATACAATGAACTGGCAAAAGTCACAGAATTCCTCCAAAAACTGTGTTGGACATCCTATTGCCAGGCGTAGTGCAGCAACTTGACGCGGCATAGACTGAACAAGTCATCCAGGTTCTTTGCAGAAATATGGAGCTACGCTGCCTCTATAGCCGTCCCTAATTGCGAAGGTGTTGGCGGTGCATGATTTTGTGCCAGAACTGACCTCTCGATTATGTGCCTTAAATTGTTTAACTGGATTCATATAGCGCTACATGGGTGACCAAATCATTCGTTCGAATTACCCAAATTGTTGTTCAAACCAATCACGAACATTTGTGGCCCGGTATAATGGTGCATAGTAATCAATAAAAACTCAATCTTGTTTGGAAACATGAATTTCGTGAATGGCTGCAAATGGCCTCCAAATAGCAGAACACACAAAATTGGATGTAGACACAGCCACACCATTGTGGAGCCAATGACAACTTGTATAGTGCCTTGAATGAGATTTTCACTCTGCAGCGGAGTGTGCGCTGATATGAAACTTGCTGGCAGATTAAAACTGTGTGCCCGACCGAGACTCGAACTCGGGACCTTTGCCTTTCGCGGGCAAGTGCTCTACCATCTGAGCTACCGAAGCACGACTCAGATGGTAGAGCACTTGCCCGCGAAAGACAAAGGTCCCGAGTTCGAGTCTCGGTCGGGCACACAGTTTTAATCTGCCAGGAAGTTTTGTATAGTGCCTTGTTGACAACATGGGCGCATGGCGTCGTGGAGTCAGCGCCACACTCAGGCCCGACCGTCAGCTCTTTCAAACTAAAGTCGGGACTCATCTGACCAGGCCACGGTTTCCCAGTCGTCTAGGATGGAACCGATATAGTCACGAGCCCAGGAGATGTTCTGGAGGTCTGCTGCCATAGCCCATTAACGGCAAATGTCGTCTCACTGTAATATCGGGTACGTCCGTTGTACGTCCCATGTTGGTTTCTGCAGTTATTTCACGCAGTGTTGTTTGTCTGTTAGTGCAGTCAACTGGACGCAAACGCAGCTGCTCTCACTCGTTAAGTGAAGGCCTTCGACCACTGCGTCATCCGCGGTGAGAGCTAATACCTGAAATTTGATATTTTCGGCACATTTTTGACACTGAGCAACTCGACATGTTGAATTCTCTGCTTCCGAAACGGAACGTCTCATGCGACTAGTTCCAACCACCAGACGTCTTGTAATTCCTATCTTGCGGCCATGATAACGTGGTGAACCTTCCTACATGTCTGAGTGTAAATGACAGCTCCGCCATTGCACTCTCCTTTTATACCTTGTGTACGTGATACTACCGCCATCTGTGTATGTGCACATCGCTATCCCATGATTTTTGTCACCGTAGTGTACAACGATCTACACCCACCCAGCGTTTTACATACTCTTGGCGTTCAGAGGCCTACATCATCTTTCACAGGCATCATGAATTGCCGAATGTTTGCTGGTGCCCTGAAGACCGAATCGCTTTTATGCCGCTTTAGGAGCCGGATAATGTTCCCTGTAACTGAGCCCTAGAACGGCAGACAAACACAAAGTTCTTAGAATCCTCCTCAGGGTCTGTTTGGTTACGTCTTTTCGGAAAGATGGCTTGCGAAATCTGGTAGTTATTGTACGCGATTTCCTTGAATACTCTCCGTTAGTGACTTCGATTCTTCGGTAGGTTTTCAGCGTCTGAGACAGCTTCCTTTCGATGCACCAAGGTCCTGAGAGCAGAACGCTTAGAGACGGATGGTGATAGCTTCCAGCGTACAGTCCATGTGGGTCGGTTTCCGGTAAACGCTGTGGCTGTAACAGCCGTTTCCTTTACGGTGAACGACGACTTCTAGGAACTGCGAGGCACCAACTTTCTACTTCCATCTCAACTTGCTGTTGTCATGGATGTGATACTAAAATTCACCCAGCTTTTCACGTCCATGAGGGCAGACAAAGATCGTGTAATGATAACATCAAGTTGGCTTTGCAGGAGTCGTGTCCAGGGCAATGTCCTGAAAATATTTCATAAACAGGTTGGCTGTAATTAGAAATAATAGGCTCCCCATCGCGACTTCGTCCGTCTGGTTAAAACATTCCCTGTTAAAAATACGAATGACGTCAGTCCCTTTTTAAATAAACCCTCAACACTGTTGCCAAATACTGGGAGAGGCAGCTGCAGAATACTTGACGGTAACGCGCGTCAATAATGACCCCACATCGAAGCTGACCGTGACGTCTCCTTTTCCAGGGTTCAAGCGTTCAGTTCGACTGATCAAGTTTATCGTTTTCTTGATGTGGTGCACAGTGTGACCAAGGTCAGGGTAAGGCTGGTCACATGTTTCACTACTCTGGCACTGTCAGGGATCCAATGCGACGTAGAAGCGTGTTCTTCTTGTCAACGTTTGCAAGCCGTGTAGGTGGTCGAGATGCGCGAGGGAAGAGATTTTCAATGACATCCGCTACCAGCGAAGACATGTTGAGTCTTGTCAACCTTTGCAAGCCGTGTAGGTGGTCGAGGTGCGCGAGGGAAGAGATTTTTAATGACATCCGCTACCAGCGAAGACATGTTGAGAAGTCTAACTGGTTCCCCATTATTCTAAATGTAGTTTTCCTTGATAATTTAAGATATGTCTCACTCTCCTGCATCAACCGAATCTTCGCGTTCCATAATGACGGCTGCATTCCACGTTTTGCCTGCGTGAGATACCACATCAACATTGGTGTGGCCAAGAGAATATTTTTTCATGCCACCTTACCAAAAATCAATGGTATACAAACGGCCGCCAACTAATGGGCGTCCATCTGCGGCAGACGGATTCACTCTCAGCTTTGAATTCGGAATGGATCGATGCACTAACAGTAGCACCACAAACGTCGACAAACAAGATGTTCCAAATTTCGTTAATGAGGCTTGTTTCCTACAGTTACAGTTGTCACAGTTGTTCGTGCAGATATGTGAGCTGTCACAAAGTTACCGTTGTAATCTACAGTACTAAGAACGTTGGTAAGATTTAACTCTTTTTCAGAACATTCTGCACATATAGCTTATTTTAATCCAATACGTTCAGTTTGTCCGCTTTTCAGAGCTATAGGCAGTAGAAGAAAGTTTCCCAAAAATCCAAAACCACGTTTTTTCCCTTTACAAAAAAAATAGCTCTTTGACCAACTTTGGCATAATGCATGCATTTTTAACTTCCACCAACAACGGCAGCACTGTGCTAGAAAATACTGCCACAGATCTGTCTGTTTCATGGTAACCCAGGTTACAATATTTTAGAATAAAAACATAGAGTGCGCGCTAGTCACAAAGTTGCCCACTTTTATAGGGTATCTTACGTACACCAACCGTGTAATCTAGCTTAACCGTGTAATCTAGCTTCTACTTTGCGCCTTCCTCTATTTCTGTATCAAAAAAGTAACTACACTGTTTTTTTCAATGTTTCATCATTTTCTTGTTATCTTTGTGTATATTTATCCGATATTTTGTGCTAAGCGTATTATCTAATTCTCACCGCGTGTCTTCCAATTTTCCTTACTTTCGTGCAGAGAACATCTTGGTATTATTTTGCTTTGCCACGTTAACGATTCTTCGAATTTCTCGCTGACTTTGTTCATTACATGAACTATGTACAATTTATACATTATTCGGGATTTGGTGTAATTCTGCCTTACTGCTTTTTAAAGCGAAATTGCCCTTCATTATTTTTCTCTTCGGACTAACTTCATTTTGGTTTCTACTCGAATTGTAGAATACTCTTCTGTCCACATCTTATCTTTGGCCAAAGAGGGATATCGACCTTCTTTTTCTTCAGTAATGATCGAAGCTGATTACAGTTTGTGCCTTTACGCATTTTACGCACTGGCTGTCACGACAGTCAAGTTGAAGCTAAGGTCTTCCGAAGGCTGATTTGTTGCCAAAAGTCACAAACGTGTTTCAACGATTCCAAAGACCCGGAAGGTTCCAACGATTCGCCTTCGTTCAAAGTTCCTGAAATTGGTCGCTGAGCATCCTTGGGCAAATCTGCCACTTTCGGTTTTGTTATGATGATTTGAGAAAGGGTCTCGACACGAAACTAGTCACCGAATGAATAGAGAGTAAAAATTTGCAACTTGGACAGGTTTTTCGGTCTACTGATTAACAGAAGTTGCTGACCCAAGCTACTCCAGCATCCTGCAAGTTCGTAATATGAATTCCTTTTTGAAGGTGGTAGATACTAAAACTGAAACCGAAGTCAGTGTCTATTCAGGATCCCCAGTTTAGTCTGGCAGTTGGTATAGCATTCCTTTCCTCAACAAACCATTCAAAGGCTCAAAAACTTCAGTAAAATTCTCTACAAATATTCGATTATAATTACAAAGGCGAAGAAAAGATTGCCACAGTTTTGCTCTCGGCAGTGGCAAGAAATGAAGGTTCCCTAACACTTACTGCGGATCGATTTTTACATCATCCTGGCTGACAACAAGGCCAAGATAGTTTACTTCTTTAACTGCAATGTGACGTTTATAAATACTCGGTGTGAGCCATGCTTTTCTCAACCATCTCGTCCAGACAAAGTTTATGTTCCTTGTTGTTCTTCAAACACACTATGGTGTTGTCCAGGTATAACATGGATAATTTCGCCTTTAAGCCTCTTTGTGCCCCATTCAACAATCTTTGGAAAGTATCTGGTGCATTCATTACTGCGAACAGCGTTCAACAATGCTGGTAATGGACACATGGGACGGTGAAACTCATCTTAGTTAACGATATCCTCTCTTCAAATCAAATATCAAAAATTTTTTGTACTGACATAAGTTGTGCTGAGTCTCTGTTATGTTCGGTTACGTAAATGCATCGCTGATAGTCCTTGCGTGAAGGTACCGGTAATCACCACACAATCCTTATTTCTTAGCGCCATCGAATGATCTTTTTGGGTCCAGGACGACGAGTACATCACAAGGGCTGTCACTACTTTAAATAATCCCATCAGCCAGTTGCAGGTCAATAAATTCTTCTGTCAGTGGCTGCTTGTGTCTCGGGACCCTCTAAGGTTTACTAAATACCTGTGCATTGTTTCTTATCGGTATCCCGTGCTGAGTGACTGCCATTGCTTGTAATGGGCCATTTGGGTTCAATTAATCAGTAAACAGCAGTAACAACTCTACCAAGGCCTCTTATTGTTTCCTCGTAACTGCTTTAGTATCTCACATAATGTTGACAAGCTGACAGTTTGCTTTCGGCAAGGCTCCTCACCTGAGCAGTTATCATCCCCCTCTAGGACATCTAAACTAGCAATCAGCCCTTTGGGAGACTCACTTCGTCCATCCCAAAATTACAAAAACTAACCAGGACCATAAAATATCCGTTCGTTTCACTGATATGTATCAAGAAAATCAAGCTCTAGGATCGCACAGTAACCCTCAAAAACATGTGGCAATATTTCCATATGTTCTTGTAAACTCTTAGTCTGAACGCTGAAGTTGAACGGTGTTGTCCCCAGTGATGTCAGGTCACAGTCACCTACCACACATAACCTGTAACATGCAGACCTCAGTCTCTTTCTGCCTAGGAGACCCAGACTGATGACCAACACATGAACACCTGCTCCATCAAAAATTTATATCCCCTACAGTTTACTGTGGCTCATAAGCAGCATTCCGCCTCTGTATACGTTTCTGCAGTACTGAATTCCACTGGGAATGCCAACCGATGGGTGACACACCCCCGTTCCGGTTTAACGAACGCTTATTTCTGCACCTACATCTACATCTACATGGATACTCTGCAAATCACACTTAGGTGCCTGGCACCAACTACACAATAATTCTCTGTTATTCCAATCTAGAGCAGCGCGCGGAGAAAACGAACGCGTATATCTTTCCGTCCGAGCTCTGATATCCCCCTACTTTGTTATGATGATCGGATCTCCCTATACGTATTGGCGGCAACAAATTGTTTTCGCATTCGGAGAAGGAAGTCGGTGATTAAAATATCGTGAGAAGATTCCGCCGCAACGAAAAACTCCTTTGTTTTAATGATATCCACCCAAAATCCTGTATCTTGACTCCCACTTTAAGACAATACAAAACGTGCTGCGCTCCTCTGAACTTTCTTGGTGTACTCCGGTAACCCAAACTGGTAAGGACACTAATACAGTTGTTCGCGCCGGCAGTTACTCACCATACGTCCCACCTCTTCACGGTTACAACAATCCGTCTGGCTGCATTCCTTTCAGATGCGTTCTCTATTATTTGGGTTCTCCTTCTTGACTTTTCCTGACTTGTCAACAGAAATATCCTTGACAAACATATCTAAAGTCTAATTCTCTACCTCACACAAGATGAGTCTCTGCATTCTTTGTTGGCTCATAAGTTTTTGTGTTGATCTCCCTAATTCTGTCGAACGTGGACTCCACCTATTCACTGTGTTTCTGCAACAACCCACTGTTTACGAGAGTGTTGGACAAGTTCGTTAGCCAGCTCGACAATTGTCTGTACCATACTCGGGGTCTCATGGAATGGAAAGTACGTCTTTGCGTCACCTACTAACTGTAACTTCGCCGTATGTATATGGTATCTGATGACTTTGTCAATTTACAGGTATACTTCACATCACTAATAAATACAGACACATCCTTTGTTGTCCTCCCCGAAAAATGAGATAACAGGTTAGCTGCTATGGGATCAACGAACGAACAGGTATATTCAACAAGGTTTTCGTTTCCCCTGGATCAGATTGCACTCGCCCTCCATCGCCTTATAATGCTGCTACTTTCTTTAGTAATGTACCATTCAGTTCTATCTGTTCAGCTATAGTTAACAACAACATGGCTACCTGCCCTTTTAAAGGCTTTTACGATATCCTATAAAGTCGCCACACTTTTGGCAATTGCGTAACCTCCATCTGACGATATACAGAGCAAAAAATGAGGGATTTGTACCCACAACACACAAACAAGGAACAGACTACATATTTGCACCAAACCAGACTCTGCGTGCTGCCGTGGTTCCTGCAAATAACTCAAGTCATTGGCGCTGCCTTAGTATGTAGCAACACATGCCCAGGCAAATTTTAGAGCTGACACTTGGCCGCAGGTAGACTTCCCTACGATACCATACTCTGCAAGATTTGCATGCTCATAGAATTTAACATTAGTAACCTCCAAAGTGCACCATGTCCTTTCGACAAATAAAGAAACGCAAAAAGAGATACCAGCAAAGTACACACACCTCACCATATAGAGGGTAAGCGCAATCTGTAGCAGTCAGAATAGACGACGTCGGTTTCTGATGCTGTAGACGTATGGCTGTGATATCAGACGTAGACGTTTCGATCTCTAGCAGCCACCTGCGGCACCACATGTTAGAGGGCCCTGAATGTGGCCTCCACAGTCGTGGTGGCAGGAAGTCAGTGCTATTTGTAGCCCGAACCGCCTGCAACAGCACTTTAGACCTCGTTTGGCATCTTCATAACAGTGGTAATCTTCAACGATCTTGGTATTAAATTGTTCCTAGTCCAAGCCTGCAATAATAGTTCGTTGAATAACGACATTTGGCATATGTAATGATTTTTAAGTGTAGGCTCGCTTATGTCATAGAGAGATCCGCAAATTAGCTCTCGATATCACTCTCCGTGCTTCACTTCACTTCACTTCACAAGTTGAGATATATTTCTACTGCCCGAGTAAAATGTTAGCTCATTATAGAGCTGTCTGTGTTTCCAAGAGAAAAAAGAAACTGTGATATTTCACGCAAAAAGGTCATCTGTCTGACGAACTGCGAAATACAAAGCTTGTAACGTTACAAAAGATTTTCCTCTGTAAATTTAGCGCTTCTTCAAATATTATTCAGTGCCAGAAGTGTGGTATCATACGTTGGAGTTATTCTCACTTGTGGTTTGGCTGTCAGTAGATAGTCACGTTTAAAACATAGCTAGAAATGGCACAGTCGAACTAAGGTAGTCACCTAATTAAAGATGACAGATCTCACTCTTTTCCGTTTTTGCTTGAATTAACAAAGTGAAAGAACAGTTATGAGGCAGTTTAATTGGTAATGAAACATTTTCAAGCAGATAATCATTCAGATCTTCTGTTTCTTCTCGTTTTGTTCCAGACACATTACTACAGTTATTTTCATATTCCGCAGTGATTTTCTTGTCGGTTCATAGCGCTGCCGCGTTAAATACTGTTGAATCCAGGAGATCTTTGGCAACTATAAATCCATATTTGAAAACATCAGCACGCACCGGTGTAACGTTTTCTTGTTAGTAATGCAGCTTGTTGTGTTCCTTCACTTGCCTTACTTTCAACTTTTCGGTACTTCATTACGTCACTCTCGTCATGTCCATATAAGCAAGATATATCTGTATTTACTGATAAGATTAGTAAAGATGAAATTGGCTGTAAATTTAATACACTGTTGTCCGAAATTAAAGCAACAAAACCGAAATTTTGCAAGGTTGGGTTTATTTTGTCACAAAAAAGTATAATTAGCTGATAGTAAAATGGACAATATGAAGAAAACAGAACGTAAACAACTGCAACATGCATAACGGTGGATAAAAATTTCCTTCGTTTCTCCCAACTTAACGGATTTACACATTTCGAGAACTGATTAATGCGCTCAGTATATGGTGTTACCACCTCTGGCACCAATACAGGCCTGACAAACAAAGGGGCGTGCTGTGAATAATATCATCTATCTCATATTGAAGCAATAACGCCCGTTCTTCCTGCAGTGCTGCTCGCTAGTCTTGGAGAGTGGTTGGTGGATGCTGACGTGATGCAGCCCGTCTCCCTAGGGCATCCCAGACGTGCTCAACGGGATTCAAATCGGGAGGGCGAGCAGGGCACGCCATGGTTACAGTATACTTCGTTCCCAAGAAAACTTAAACCGCGCAGGCCGTCTGAGGTCGCGCACTATCGTCCATCAGTACGAAGTCTGAGTACACAGTGCGTCGCAACAGCCTCATATGAGGGCTCAAGATCTCGTCATGATGCCTTGCCGATGTAACCGTACACTTTCATAAAGAGGTGTTCGAGTGGTCTACATAATGCCTGCCCACACCATTAGGGATCGTCCTCGATATCAATGTCTTTCCACAATGACTGCGTCCGGAAATCGTGTTCCACGTTCCCTCTAGATGCGAATCCGTCGAGAACCACTGTGTAAATCAAATTGGGACTCCTCTGTAAAAAGAACATTGGTCCACCTTCAGTGAAAACGCGTCAGATGTACACATACAGCAGGTCTCCGACAGTAACGGCCACTCTGCCGAAGCCCTGTCTACACCGTTTGCTCGCTACAACACGTCCATTGGATGCTGCGAGGTCAGATTCCAGTTGCCGTGCAGTACGAAGGCGGTACCGTCGTGCCCTTACAGCCATATAGCGGCTCTCTCTTTCTGATGTTACATGTGGTCGGTCCCACCCTGGTCTTCGGAATACAGTTTCAATCCCTATATACTGTCGGCACATCCGAGAAAAAACAGAAACATTCACACTAAGCCATCGGGCCACATTATTTTGCACAGTCCTGCTTCCATTCTTCCGTGGCCCTCCACTTTAGAGAGCCCAGTCGGCGTCTTCTCTGTGCCATACTGCACCATCTGTGACTGTGTACACAGCGATTGTGGATATGGGACTACCGGAAAACACTATATTGAGTGTGTACAGAGTGACTGTGGTCGTGCGACCACGCGGCAAACACTACCCCGTTTGGTAGGTGCTCTAACATCATCGGCGACGTAGTTGTCCGTTTACCAGAATGTCACCTTCCATGCAGGATGCGATCGTACGGGTACCAGTTGAATGTTTGATTATTTCGTGAATTACACGCAGGACGTGGAAATAGTGGTTTATTGCTTTAATTTTGGACACCAGTGTAGTTAGTTTTGATAGTTGACAGTACAAAGACTGCCTTTATTTTGAAGCTCTTCCCTATCGTTTACGGAACGGCCATCTAAACACGCATGTCACTCAAGTGACTATGTTACTTTAATTTCACTTAGTATTAGCACAAGCTTCATGATTTTCTTTATTACACGACATCGAATTATGAATCCGACTGAGGATTAAAAATGTATTACACAGGCATGTACGACAGAAACATTATCAGTCTGAGGCTCTATTTTCACATTCTCATTAATACTGCCTTTGAGTGGAATTGATAGTTGATGCAGTATATGTCTCTAAAAGACTCTGTCTGGAGATGTTTTAATTAAGCTTGATTAGTCTTCGGGTAGCTGGAGGCAGGACATTCTTGTCCCGGATATACACTGTTGCTCAGTTTGCCATATTTACGATAGTGATATACGCTGATGTGTTTTAGTATTTTAAATACTATCAGGCGGTTTTCTAACAATTTTTTCACATGAAACATTTTAGAATTGCATACCTTATAATCTTCCACTGTTTCACTGTGGATATCTGCGCCCATTGTCACATTCAGTGCAATACTTCTGGGGATGTGACAAGTTTTTTTTATTGTTTACGAAACTAATGGTCCAGCTACTGTCGAGGGCGAGGTACTCATTACCAGGTGTGACGTAACGGGCGAATTGCGGCGCCCTGGAAATATTCAAAGTTCAGAGTTGGCGGCCACAGCTCGGGCCGCGCGGCAGCCGTGGCCCGAGCTCGTTAGTATCCACGGGGTGCCTCACAACGACCGGAGCACGTGGCTGAGAAATCCTTGGTGACGTTATGCGCCGGGAGCGCCAAAGATGGCGGACTTTGTGAAACCTGAATGGCAGGTATTTCACATTTCGTATAGAAATTAATAATAGCCAGATGAATCATAATACCTCAAAAAGAAACATGTACGTTACCATTATTTGCACGACGATTCTGATGGGGTAGTCAGATTTCAATATCCTTATTAGTTTAAAGGTTAGTATCTGACTGTAAATTAGACAAGTAACACAATGTAACCGATTTCCAAAATGTAAACGCTTCATCTGATTTCGTCGATCGACGTGTCTTTAGAAAGCTATTAGTGTAAACCTAAATTGGTATAAATAACAGCCATGTAACTTGAATAGTACATGAGTTGTTGGAGGTCAAAGTGGCCGATTACTATCGATCACCTCACGCCATAAGTACTCTACAGATACACGAAAAAAAACGGTAGCAGCATGCTTATAAATATATTTATTCATGTGTGTCTTTGTTTATATCCGATATATACTATTCATGAAGAAATGGGTTAAATGTTTACTGTGTTTTAGAAAGCACAGAGACATTAGGTTACTGGCCTACTTGTCGTTCTATTTCTTTTGACATGTGTTTATTTAATTGTTTATGTATTTAATAATGTGTGTTATAGCGTGTTTATGGTCCAGCCATAGGAATATTTATTTAATTTCAAGTATTTAAATGTAAATCCAGTATTTCGTATATGCTTTATTATATTTGTGTGGGTGTTTTGGCTTGAAGACATGGCGCGAGCGCTCTAGCCAATCACAGCGCTCGTTACTAAGAGAGATATATGGAGGTTGGAGAGGAACATGGTTTCTGGAGAGGACACGAGGAGGTCTGGGAGTGCGGCAGTGCTGGACAGTACGGGAGAGGACACGGGAAGTGCTGGACGTGACGACCAATCAGACGCTCGGTCGCGTCACAGACTTTGAGAGTGTGGAGCGGTTTGCGCGTGTTGCGAGAGATAGAAATACTTCGGAGTGCGGACTTGTGAACTTGTGAGACTTCCGAGGTTTCTACAGTGAAGATGTAGTGTGCGTTTAGAAGTGAATATCCCGCGAGCTGTGTTGTTCGTAGCTAATAATGAGCCGGCCGCAATGGACCAGCGGTTGTAGGCGTTTCAGTCCGGAACTGCTAGGGTCGCAGGTTCGACCCCTGCCTCGGGCATGGACGCGTGTGATGTCCTTAGGATAGCTAGGTTTAAGTTGTTCTAAGCTACAGGGGACTGTCGACCTTAGATGTTAAGTCCAAAATTGCTTGGAACCATTTGAATTTTGAACTAATTACGTGCTGTAGGAATCTGTTGTTTCCCTGTTATTCAACTTATATTTTATTTAATTGCTGGACCATCGAATCAGTGTTTTGCAGAAATGTACCACATTCTCAAAAGTATTTCTACTATCGTACTCGTCATTTAAAGTCGTTAAGATAGTACCTGCGGATTTTATTTAATTACAATCTTTCATTTATAAATTTATATGTTGCATTCATAATTCGCAATTGCCGAGTGATATAAACCTTTGACCATTCGATTCATGTGTGTATTCTTATCGTATACTGTAGACTTAGCAGTATTTGGCCTGTAATGAGATAACTACGTATCCCAGCTCCTAGACAACGAAACCAGCCAAAACTTTTAATATTGCAACTTTGAGTCGGACTGTACGTAGTTGAGGGCAACACAACAACGTTTATTATTATTGCTTGAAAGCCCGCCTAGGCCAATATCGCGTTCATGAACATCATTTAATGCAATTTTGACCGGATGATAAGATTGTGGAGGCAATTTTGCAGCACTAATTGTAATGTTCAACCACTACAGACATTTTTTGTTAACCAATACTTATGCGCTGCTTGTTTTTCCTTAGCTGTGGCTAATAGAACGCTCTATCACACCTTAATGAACTGTTGCCCACTCTGAGCTGACCGCGTTGAGTTTATGTGTACACTTGTTGATAGTATCCTTCAAAGACGCCAGCTTCCTCTTGTTCCATTGTCATGGTCATTGGCTCTGAAATGGGGTCGCAGTTTCTGCAGCACCTCCTTCTAATGTCTTACTTCAGTGATTCTATATGGTCTCTTTGCATGTGCTGCGAGGAATTCCTCTGTTTTGGTCGATAATGGGATGTGACGAGTTCGTATCTGTCAGTGCTAGTAGTTCTTCTGTACACTCATTTTCTGTGTGAGACATCAGCTTTTCTGTATACTTCCACATCGAGAAATAGAAGCAGACAGCTCTTTCCAGTTTTCACTGTGAATCAGATCTGTGCTTGTTGCTGAAAGTAAACCCGTCAACAGCCTACAAGCGTGTGTGCATTACGTTTCACCCCAACCCTGTACCACAGAAACACACTGTTCTCTCCTGGTGACGATGAGAATCTACCTCGCCTGCAATAAGAAATTTAGCTCCTGGCCCTGACTGACATCATGACACTACCTCGCTGTTCAGCCAAAAATTGGTGTGTAGTTGGAATAACAAGTGACAGTGTGTGTGGCAGTATGTTCCGACAACACAACAGCGTGTAGTCTCGAAGAAGAGAGCCACAATACAAGGGTTCATACAGCCGGTACAAGGACACGCGCAATTCTAATGCTTGTCAACTTATTCTCTCATTAAATCATGTTTGGCCTACCTCCAATTTAAGGTTATGATGATTCGAGTAGTATTGTGCAAATTAATTTTCTGTCTTTCCACCATATATTCAACGTTTTCCGGTTCTTTTCTCAACACTGACAAAATAATGTAACACACGAGTCCCATTTTGTGTGTGTGTGTGTGTGTGTGTGTGTGTGTGTGTGTGTGTGTGTGTGTGTGTGTGTGTGTGTGTTGAATTGCCCCCTCTGTTTATTGATTGTATAGCCACTGAATTGCTATTTAGTTATTTAATGGGATAATAATAATTATTAAACGGTGGCAATTTTATTTAAGCACTTCTTTTCTCTTTCGATTGTTGCGAGTCAGCGATAGTGCAATGATGCTCGCTTTGGAGAATACACATTTTATAAGAATTATTTGGTCCAGGAAACACTCTTGCGATCACGCTTGCGATTTAGACGGTATTCGCGTAATCGTACTGATTAAAAGTTATCGTTTACGAAAGACACAGGTTCGATTAAAGCTGTGTGCACTTTTGCGCGTATAATGAAAATATTCATGACATGTCGCGTAACAAAAAGAAACATGCGAATCACAACCGTGGTCAAACGAAGAAAATATATGATAACATAAATGTTCTTCGCTGTTATTCAGGACAGGCTCAGATTAGACCTTGCAATTTTTAGTTATAGGAAATCACAAGACGCTACACTTAGGGGACATTTGTTTTGAATAAATTGTATTTACCTTCTCTCTCTCTCTCTCTCTCCTTTTTACAATCTTTATACCTTCACATCGATTAAGGAACTTTTCCTTCTCTACCGACCAGTACGAGAACAAAATTCAGACTCAGCAAAAGTCTTACATCGAATTATTACATGCTTAACCCTTAACAATCATATATAGTTTCGTAGTACAAACAATGCTAATTATTCCGTGCACTAGAAAGACTTTGATACACTGAGCACAAAAATGAAAATAATAGAATTATAATTACAGTTTTAATATCATGAATACTTCTTTAAATCATGGAAATAAGGTTTGACATCGTAATATTAATTTTCATCGTTGTAGCACTACATTGCCCCCTTTGGATGTACAGTCACACTTGTTTGGCTGGACATCCAAGCAGGCTTATTTTCCTTGTCTGTTCTGTTTAATGTTCACTGTGTTCTTTCACTTGGAAGCATGTGCTTTGTTTACTTTCAAGTCCCAGGGATTTTGAGTTGCGCTCCCCCATTCGGGCAAAGGCCAATGGGAAAAATCCCGAAAAAAACCACGGCGGAGCGAGCGCATCTTCCATACCCTCTTTTTTAATTTTCAACATTTGAATATTCACTTCGTATGACATTTAATAATGGTACAATTTCGTGATATTGCTGCTGGTGACGACGGCTGGCGACTTGGTGTACTGCAACACCGATGTCTCGCCCCATCAGGTAAGTCTGTGATGGACTGCGATGACGTGGCAGGGTGCGGCAAGGGATGACGGATGATGTCGCTGCAGTATGCTGCCCTCACCGGCACGTGTGCTCAGCATCCCAGCATACAGTCACATGAAGTTCCAACAGCAGTATCAGTTCCTTAAATTAACATCTAAATTACATTATATTTCACGCACTCTTTCACTCAACAAGAAGAATGTAGTTTTTTTTTTTTTTTTGTGAGGTGTTCGACTGTTTGTGAGTTTCTTTATCATGATGCAAGTCCATTCCTCCTTCCGACGTAACTGACTATCTGTAATTAAAGGTTCATGTAATTACGTTCCAACATTGATACAGTTCTGCAACGGGTTTAATGATATAGTCAGTAGCAGTTCCCAACACTGTTACGACTCACCACTGTTGCTGACTGATCGATAAAAACACTTGCTTTTTAGTTTTAGTTTGCCTGGAATGTTACGTCCACGCATGTGGTCCCAATAACAGTCTGAATACTTGGCATTGCTAAACACTCGTAGCACAAAATTTGAAAACGAAATCATGGTAACACAACGCACTCATTGAGCGTCCACTTTTGTGTTAAATTCCACTCTTTCGCCAGTGAAATAAAGTTCGTACGCGTAGAGGATAATGTTCACGGGAAGTCTTTGTTCATAGGTCATCTGTGACATGTTCACTCCACCACGTAGTCACTTGATCACAGTTATCAAGTCTGACAAGGTAAATTCCTTGTGCTACCCATAAGAATGTCTTTACACAGTCTGGTTATATAATGATAAATAACTGAATGATTGTACATATAAAATTAAATACATAATTGTAGTCATTTATAATATAAAAGGTGCTCCTGGACTTCCAAAGAATTGTGCAGTGATAAACACAAGTCTGTATATGTTTGTCTGTGTAATGATCTGTTCAGTCATTGACAACATCTTGTTCGACCTGGTTTATAGCTCATGCAAGTCCGAGCACTAACTTACGGTGGAAAATTTGTTAAACCTATACGTAACTCCCGTAAACTTTACATGTTGTAAGTATATCCTGTACACAGTCTGGAAGAAAAAAAAAAGAACATAACCTGCTCACCCTATTGAGTTCAAAATAGTTAACAATCAACAAATTGAAACGTTTATTTTCTAGAGTCACTATATCCGACTGTTGTGTGAAATATGCAGTTCTGTTCATTGTTCGTAGTTTCACACGCATAAGTTCCTGAAAGTTGACTAAATCTCAACAAGTTGGTATTATGTTTGATTAAGTGTCTTAGGGTGGAATCATCTTGAAGCAATTCTTCTTCTCCTTGCTGCAGCTCGGCGTCCTCTTCTCCGTTGAACTGGAGCTGAAATTTTCTTACAACTAATTGGTATTCTGAGAGTCTTGTTACTGCCTCCCTTTTCGCGCTGGGTATTGAGTACGTTTGATGACAGTAAATTTCATGGGGAAACACTTGCATGTCGTACACGTAACCTTTAATTAGTCCAGGTTTTTTCAAAAATACTTTACGATAATTAGTAAGTGTGTCTAATAATCGCTTTTGTTGCAGACAGTCGAGACCAGAGGATTGTTGTACTTTTTATACTATTACAGAGAGGTGGATATTCTCCTCGTCCTTCACATCTTCCATGACCGGGAATGTACTGCAATTGAAACTATCTTGATGCCGCCATAAATGTGCGCGAATCGATTATATCTTTAAAATTTGACAATATTTGCCATGCAATTCTTTGGTCTTTACCAAGTCTAACCTGACTCTCATGTCACCGAAACACATGCTGCATTCACCCTTTGCGAGATCGAGTATAGTTTCCGTCTCTCGCAAAATATCTAATCCGAGGAGACAGTTCACGGCTAAATTCTTTACAATAAGAAAGGGGCACTCTTTGGCTCCCATTCCAAATTAATATAAATCCATGTCTGTTCCCGAACTAGTTGGGCTTTCTGACTAATGGCTCCTGTAACTCGACAATTATTGATTGGAAAAATCGGAATCTTTCTAATCTTCTTTAAATGAAGAAAGAACGATTCATTCAGCACAGAAACAGATGCTCCAGTATCTAAAATCACCGTAGTTTGAATACCATAAATATTACAAACTATAGCTGCTTGTACAACTTCCGTTCAAACAAATTACATTTCTTCCGAAAATCTTGACATAATTCCTCTCGTATATCGACTCCGTCATTATATCTTAACATCTGCATAGTTGAACTACGCTGCTGAGCAACATCAACAGAATTATTCCTACACACTGCATTTTTCGCGTCGTTCGACCAGATCGCTGCTGATTCTATGCGACCCACATTCTCATTGTTACTACAGCTGGTCGTCTGTACGCTTGGTTGCTCGTTATTACTAACATCATTCATGCAAGTGCCCCCTAGACACCCTGCGACTGACACACCGGAGCAGAATGTCGTCGCATCTAGTTTGACTGACTGGTACTGGTTGATGGTTGCGGTTCACTTACCTCAATGATCTTGATATTTTGATTCGGTGGTTACCATTGCTGCGCATTCATATGCTGCTACATGTTATTTGACATATTTGTATTGTACGGGGGTGGAACATGATTGTTGTTGTGATATTGTGATGGCCTAGGCTGCTGCCATTGCTGTTGTACATAATTCTGTGTTGACCAGTTATGTGGAGGTTGCATGTTCTGCTGATTATGTGAAAAATTACCGTTATTGTAATTGGCGTTAGCTCTAAAATCTAGTTTCCGTTTCTTTGAAACGTTTCCGTTATTGTTTTGTCGGCTATTGTTCTGTGGATGATAATTGTGATTCGGTGCATTACCGTACTGTCCATTTGTGTTCATATTGTGGTTCTGACATCCTGAATAACTCGAACTATTCCAATGATTTTGATTCCCATTGTAGGTGTTTTTATTACTATTGTTCTTGTGGTTTTGCCCGTTGCCATTACCATTACCATTATTCGACGAATTATTCCCAAAATGTTGTCTGTCCTCTTCGATAACCAAATCTAAAGAGTCCAGTATAGATAGAAAATGTTCCACGTTGTCTTCAGGAATGTGAAACAATTTCTCCTTTAGATCACGCGGTGACTTCTCCTTTAATACCTTTAAAACATCACACTCAGGAATTGGCGTGGATTAATATTTCACTTTGTCCAGATACTTTTCGAAATATTTCCGCAAAGTACCGCCTTTTCTATTAAATGGCTCAGGACAATAAACTTCTTTTCTTAATCGTTCTTGTACCCCAGGCGACCAATACTTGTTTAGAAAAGCTTGTTCAAATTCATCGAAGGAGCTGCACTGTTCAGCTTTCTGTGTCGCGAACAACGCTGTTTCATCTTGAATATGGGTAATGGTAAAGACAATTTTCTCCCTTTCGTTCCAACTTTTTGGCATTATTCCCCGGATCCCTTTGATAAACACAATTGGATGGGGTCCGTTCTTAACATTGGTAAACTTCTGAAACTGGGAATTCTTCACTAAAGCATCCTGAGTCACCAATGATTGTGTATGGTCCTGATAAACGGATGTTACTCCACGTGTTGGATTGAAATTATTGCCCGTCTGCCCCCTACTTTCAGTTAAAGGCGTTTCATAATGATCATGGTGTGTTTCTGTGATACTAACACACTCCGGTGAACTGTTATGAGATGTTTTCATACGTGTTTCATTAAGCACTTTCTGCACGTTTTGTAATTCAGTCTGAAGTTCATGAATCTTTGTGTTGTTTTCATGCATCAGTTGTGATCCTGTTCGTTGTAACATCACAGGTAGTTCCTTCTGTTTAACAGTACTAATTTGTTTGTCTTTGTCATTTAGCCATGTGTTGAATGTGGTCACAACGCGTTCTTCTTGTTCTTTGCATTTTTGTTCTATTACGTTTTGATTATCAACCGTAAGGTTTTATATACGTGTACTTATGTTGCGTATTTCTGCTTCCAAAGAAGTGTGTGTTTGTTGTAATTTGTCCACATCCTGGGTTACTTGCTTGACATTGCGTGGTAAGTCATGGTACGTTTGTTGCATACTTGAAATGTTGTCCTGTATAGCAGACAACTGGGCATCTATTTGCTGTCGCAGCTGGCGATCGTGTTCTCTTAACCGGTTTTCAAGCTTTTGATCTATCTCTTTTGAGAACTGTGAAAAGCTTAACTGCGTACGCTCGTCTAATTGACTGATGCGTTCATCCAAGGTCCTAATCCGTTCCTCTACTCTGCTAATACGTTTATCTAACTTATTATTAATCTCAGTTGCAAGCTGTTTAGCAGTTTCTTATTCTCACTTTATCTGTGATTTTTCCTGTATTTTAAACATTTGTTCCTGCGATTGTTCCTGTATTTTAAACATTTGTTCCATTTTCATCATTAAGAGAGAAAATGGATCCATTACTGTTTGTGTTGGCTGAGAAAATGGATCCATTACTGTTTGTGTTGGCTCTACCGGTGGTAAATCGTTGTGGTTCTGCTTCAGTATGCACTTGAACTACCGTATGTATTCTGCCTGAGTGTTCTACAGCAGATGGATCACTGACTTTAATATTAGTGTCCTGTTTTATATCCTCTGTCTGATCTGAAAAAATATTATCAATTTCTACATCACTAGTTATTTCTACCTCCTCTGAATGTTCTACAGTTACTTCCTGCTGTGAAGCTTTTCTTACACGTCGCACTGTTCTTACGATGTTTGCAAATGTTTGGGTGCAAGTGCAATCGGGAATACATCACACGCAACACATGAATTATGCCGTCACACAAAACATAAAATAATTACTACACTGCTCCACGTTGGAATCAGTACTATAAAGTAATTTGATTAAAATTCAGCTTCAATCTCGTTCAGTTAACCTCTACTGAAAACACTTGATGCTGTATTTTACTGATTCTTCTCGCAGTTATTTAAACATAATTGACTCTTACTGCTTCCTAAGAGGACACCCTCACAAAATGTAATTTTTTTTGTTTCGTTAGTAAGATACAGCACCAGGTTGAAGAAGATGTTGTGCATACCTTACGCAGTGCTTCGTTCTGCTGCCGCTGGGATGGAATGGTACAGCAAAAATATCGTGCTTAGGGTCGTCGTAGATTTCCGCTCATTACAGCATGAAACAAATAGAAAAAACACACATTAGCACACACATGTAAGCTAGTCCTGTCAATAGGTTGCCACTGAATTGCCCCCTCTGTTTATTGATTGTATAGCTACTGAATTGCTATTTATTTATTTAATGGGATAATAATAATTATTAAAAGGTGGCAATTTTATTTAAGCACCGCTTTTTTACTCTTTCAATTGTTGCGAGTCAGCGATAGTGCAATGCTGCTCGCTTTGGAGAATACACATTTTATAAGAATTATTTGGTCCAAAAAACACTTTTGCGATCACGGTTGCGATTTAGACGGTATTCGCGTAATCGTACTGATTAAAAGTTATCGTTTCCGAAAGACGCAGGTTCGATTGAAGCTGTGTCCACTTTTGCCCGTATAATGAAAATATTCATAACACGTCGCGTAACAAAAAGAAACAGGCGAATCACAACCGTGGTCAAACAAAGAAAATATACGATAACATAAATGTTCTTCGCTGTTATTCAGGACAGGCTCAGATTAGACCTTGAAATTTTTAGTTATAGGAAATGACAAGACGCTACACTTGGGGGATATTTGTTTTGAATAAATTGTATTTACCTTCTCTCTCTCTCTCCTTTTTACAACCTTTATACCTTCACATCGATTAAGGAACTTTTCCTTCTCTACCGACCAGTACGAGAACAAAATTCAGACTCAACAAAATGTCTTACATCGAATTATTACATGCTTAACCCTTAACAATCTTATATAGTTTCGTAGTACAAACAATGCTAATTATTCCGTGCACTAGAAAGACTTCGATACACTGAGCACAAAAATGAAAATAATAAAATTATTATTACATTTTTAATATCATGAATACTTCTTTAAATCATGAAAATAAGGTTTGACATCGTCGTAATATTAATTTTCATCGTTGTAGCACTACAGTGTGTATGTGTGTGTGTGTGTGTGTGTGTGTGTGTGTGTGTGTGTGTGTGTGTGTGAATGATTGGGCCGTCCTATGGCATTTATTAATTGGTGCACGTGCAATTAGACACCCATTGGAAGCTTTTAACGTGTAT
This sequence comes from Schistocerca serialis cubense, assembly GCF_023864345.2. NCBI lineage: Eukaryota > Metazoa > Arthropoda > Insecta > Orthoptera > Acrididae > Schistocerca > Schistocerca serialis. Next base: position 337,669,315 of record NC_064641.1, on the reverse strand, counting down.
GACGAAGCTGACTGTAGCCTATTGAAGAGAAACGCGTCGTGAACTTTGAACTCACACTCAAAAAAAATTTATATGTGCATTGACAGTTTCGATGTTGAGTTCCCGTTGCGTAAATAATGGAACAATCCTCCACCTATCCTTTTTTTTCCGGATGCAGAACGCACACCCAATAAGAACAAACTTGCAATCATGTTCCTTCCTGAGTACCTTATACAGCATTTCCACGCCAGTTTCGCCGATACAAATATCATAACCTCCCTTTATTCAGTCTACAAGGTTCGAGGAGTTTTTTTGGTGCGCCTAACTGTACCGCTTAACGATTTTGACAAGGGTTGTAAGTTCATATTTTCATTCCAAGAACTAATCATCAGACTTATCGGAGAGAATAGGTTTTATTCTGTTCATCGTGATTCATGCACATAGTGAAAATGTGATATCAGCCTGATTATAATCAGTGCCGCCACCTGCGGCCAGTGAATAGTTGCGTTTGCTCTAGTTTTCTGCCACTAGCTACCCATTAAAGGGAAGACACATAAGCTGTGTATGCTGTCAGTTGTTTATTAAATACCACTGTTAAATTACTCTTTGGAGCTATCTGATGTTTCTCCCAATGGCTATTAACATCACACACGTTATTAATCTTATTTGTAGAATACAGGTTAATTGCTCCGCATAAGGCTGCGATGAGATCTGTCCACTGGCTTACTATTGGTGTAAATGAGAAAAGGAATAACGCGTCCGTACACAATTCATTTCTTGCATAATGTAAGACAGTACTAATATTGGAAATACTTGACAACATGAATTAGAAAAAGCAGGTGTAATATGTAACAGAACTCGTAAGTATGCCATTACTAAATTAATACTGTTTTATAGACTAGTTGATACGAAAGCTATGAAGTTAATTTAATGATGGAAATTAAATGTAGATGTCACCGTTATAGGAAGCGTAACAAATACATAATTTCTTGGAAGCAATATTGTTTACCAGTTTGGTCATCAGCATGACGTCGCCTTATAATCTTTTCACCAGTGTATAACAGGCATTGTGTTTTAGTTATATACCGTTCATATCTACATTCAGTTCTTTTCTGGGCAACAAACTCACAAAATAAGAACATAGTTTACAAACTGCAGAAAAGGCCAATAAGAGCAATAACCAAAGGTAACAGTCGAGCTCAGTGTAAAGATCTGTTGAAAACTTCACCATGTGAGTATATTTAGCAGTCAGCTGTACATATCAAAAGCAACATTGATAATTACTGCGCACACTGCTTTGTCCATTACCTTGGAACAAGAGCGAAGGTTAAACATCCATTCACCACGGAACAATAAACGTAAAACTCAATACAGAATTTCTACGAAGGTATATAATTGTACAATAAACTGCCCAAGGAGATCAAAGAAATTACCAAATAAAACTTATTAAGAAAGGCTGTTAAAAGTGCCTGTTGAGCAACACATTCTATAAAGGAATATATTCTATAAACAGAATGATTACTCAGAGAGCACATAATTTGTAATTAGTAAAAACTGTAATACGTATAAATAATAGTAACGATAGTAAAAAAAATCAGTTCTCATCTCAGTTTCACATAATAATTTCGCCTTCTTTTTTTTATATTTCTGGAAAAACTTCATCCCGAACTATGCTGTTAATAATGTTAACACCTTATCTTCTTTCTGATCTCAACATCTCATTCACTATGGATGGATAATGAGCCAGTTTTTCAGGTTAGAAAATGGGAATGTATGGTACCCAAAATGGAAACAGGCATCGTCGCTAAGATTCGGACTTCAGTGTTGCAGTATGAAAAATATGAGTGTAATGTGTGCAGTAACTGGGAGTGAGAAGTGAATTAACAGTTTAATGCCAGCCTTTTACATTATGAACAACTTTTTTTAAAGACGTTATTATACTCTACTGGTAAAGCGAATAAGGTAGCAACACTTATTTTAAACAGAACGGCCTCACGTTCAGAGGGAGGGTGGAGGCAGCATTCTTCCTCCGGCATTCCTGATTTAGGTTTTTCGTAATTTCCCCACATTAATTCAGGAAAATTCCGGGATGGTTCCCGCTATAAGGCGAAGACCAACTTTCACATTCCTGTCAAATTAGACGTGTAAGAATGGAAATGCCAGTATATAAGAACTAGGTTATTATTGCTGTTCTCAAACTGTAATACCGTGACATATCCGTATCCTTGTAAAAGTAATCTACAGTTGCACAAAAATACATTACTATTACTACTACTACTAGGATGACCTAGAAGTTCTAGTGGCTGGGATATCTCTTCAACGTAGCAAAAGAAGAAAGTGCTTGATGGAGTATTGGATCATTAAATTGGATTAGTGCGAGATATAACGACTAACGGCAAACAAAGCTCGGATTTATAGTTCAAATGGCGTTCGACCGCGACAGAACTAATTAAACTAACAACGTGGACCCCAAAAAAGGGAGTACGTAACTTTTACTTTCACTTACCATTTGCAGAAACTTCACGGTTTCCTTTACTTACTACACGACATCTAACTACGAGCTACAGTGAGGATTAAAAACATATTATTTCTTGACACAGGTCTGCAAGATAGAAATTATCTTGCGTTTTTCCATTACGATAACGTTGTATCTACTGCTTGAATGGTGCCTCTGAATTTTAATGTCTCTCAAAACATCCGAGCTCAACAGAGTAAGTTGTAACTTGTGAACGATGCCTTAACTCTTGTTCCATTAAACTGTTCTGTATTATCAGAAGCTTTTTTGAAGCCGTTACATTTAGTAATTTCCGTATTTTACCTGTGTTAATAACTACTAATGTTCAAGAATGATATTTTCTATCTGGAGCGGACTGTACGCTGATGTGAAACTTCCTGGCAGATTAAAACTGTGTGCAGCACCGAAACTCGAACTCGGCACCTTTCCTTTCGCGGGCAAGTGCTCTATAATCTCAGCTGCCCAAGTTTCCAGAATGAGATTTTCACTCTGTAGCGGAGTGTGCTCTGATATGGAACTTGACTTGAATTCGGTCCGGCCACAGTTTTAAGCTGCTAATGTACTTTCGCATCAGAAGAGACTAAATACGTACAGTCTTTCTAACTACACGAAAAGCTTTCTTACATTACACTGCTGTACATAAAAGATTCTGTATTTTAAACTGACTTGATAATTGGATAATATTTAATAATACACTGCCTCTGTTGGTTAGAGTCTCGGGAAAACAGAACGAGTAGTTGAGGACCACAAAAATTTTCCTTTTATTTTGTCATCATGATTTCTTCGTTTGTGAATATATTTAGACAGGACTCCCTCAGTACAATGATGAAGGAATCTATGTGCAAGTAACTGTCATAGAAATTACTGCACTGCTTTTATACTGAAGTTTCTTCAAGTTAGCTTAAAGCGCAGAAAATTTACTGGTGTGTAATATTCAGCTGCATGCGTGACGGTAGTACATCATGCAGTATATGCAAATGTCTGTCACTTAAGGATAATATACAGAGAGTCTCTCCTAAAAGTGGTCATTAGCATTTTCTCTGGTGTTTAAGATTTCTAAACGTCAGTTTTGCAGTAGGTAGACGTTCCAAAGAGATGCTGCACATCACATCGATTGATTTCTTTTTAAAAACTAAATGTATTTTTAAGAGTAGCATCTTAAGTAATGGAAATGAGCGTTTGGCGTCATTCGCCAGGAGGCCCCTTAGGGTACATGTTCAGCCGCCGTGGTGCAGGTCTTATTACCGTCGACGCCACATTGAGCGACCTGCGCGCAGGACGGGGATGAAATGATGATGAAGACAGCACAACGCCCAGGCCCTGAGCGGAGAAAATCCCCGACCCAGCTGGGAATCGAACCCGGGCCCGTAGGACGGCAATCCGTCACGGTGACCACTTTTTTTTTTTTTTTTTAATCTCATTTTGTTCACTTTTGATCGTTGCATCTGCTCGGGGCGGACGTCGTAAGACATTAAGTTCGTTGTTGATCGATTAACTCAGTTTTTTTATTACAGAGGGCAGCTAACCCTCTGTCCAAACACGCTGAGCTACCGTGCCGGCGACCACTCAGCTATAGGGAAGGACAATTTATGAGTAGGAAATTTGATAGTATGGTCCCAAATTAGTGGTGTGCGATTTTTCGTTTCACCATTCGATCCCTAAGAAATACGTATGCATATTTGTCTTTCTGTGCTAACTCTCCCTTTCTCGACTCACGTTCCGACCTGTGCCGCGCTGCCCGTCTGCTGTCTGCTCCCGCCATGCGGAGGCGTTGCTCGGGTGCCACTGCAGTGACAGCTGATGTTATGTTTTGCTGTCCCTGTTAGGGCATGGTTAAGCCGAACATACCACTACTCTGATTTGGGACGGAATACACAAATAAAATTCTACTTGATACTGAAGGCGTCACCGGTTTCCCTCAATAATATATTTTTACAACATGCTATTAGTGCATATTGGATGCAACTCTAGTGCTTCTAGCGTATCCTTCCAAAGTTAAAAGTGATGGTGGTTACCGTTTCGACGAAGTTAGGTGAGACGAATGTAGTAAAATGTGTCGCAAGTTGGAAAAGTGCTTTATATTTAATTCACATTATACTTTTAACCGATAACAAAAGGGACAAATAAAGTACTATCATCTCCGACTGAATCGGTAAATGAATGTTGCACAATAATTTTGGCAGCAAATGTGAAATCGTGAGCGAAAATATGTGACGCATATTTCCAACAAAACATTTTATATAGTAGAGAAGCAAGATAAATGGATTAATCGAGATAGGAATGGATGTACTGCCAGTCTGGCTGTTCTTTACCAGAAACAAGGCAGACACAGAAGCAGTTTACTCAGTAGTTAATAATCACTATATTTTCGCACCAACCTTTCTCTGTAGGTTGCTAGACATTCAACTGACAGGGAAAAGACATATTAACAAACTAAAACCTAAGTTACATAAGAGAATTAACTTTCTAGTTATCTAGTTAGTTAGTTACATGTTTCACAGAACATTTGAACGATCCTTTCATCGTAATGACGTGGAAAGTGTCAGTTTACAGGATTTGTATACGTAATTAGTGCTAACAATATTGAACGCGTTATCATTTTATTCCTACTCATGCAACCACATTTGAAAGCTTCTTTTTTTAAAATAGAAATTCTTCTTTAATAGAATAGAAAGAGTTGCCCAGGACAAATGATTTTAAATTAGATTTACACCTCGCTTCGCTACCTGTCAGACATGTTATGGTATTGGTCAAGTGATCATAAAAATTTATTGCTGCATATTGATCCCACGGAGCCAATGACTGCTTTAAGAATGGATAATATTGCTTATTTCTCCCTTTAGTGTTGTAGGTATGTATGTCACTGTTCTTACCAACTTGTGGTGGATTGTTTAGGACTAATTTCACTATCGAAAATACACAATGCGGCGGCACAATTAAAATGCCTACCTCCTTCAAGAGGTACCTACAAGCCGTCCTTCGGGGAACAGCCCATGTTTTGTTACTAGTCGGTCTTGTGCAGTCAATAATTTCTTTTTAAGTTATGAGTTACCCCAGAAAATTATTTCGTAAGAAATTACTGACTGGAAATGTACAAAACAGGTCAGTAACCAGACACGTTTGTATCCAAGATTAGTAACAATACAAAGAGCAAAAATAGTTGACCTTAATTGTTTGAGAAGTTCAGTAATACGCTTCTTCTAGTTAAAGATTTCATCAGTACACACGCCCAAAAACTTGGAGCGTTCTACATTGTTTACTGACTACTGCTCATGTGCTACATCAGGTGCTGGTATCACTGTTTGTTGAACAGAACTGAATGTAGTGTGTTTTCTTCTTCTTCAAAATTTAGAGAGTGTCCATTTTCGAGAACCACTTAATAATTCTTTGGAAAGTATCATTTACTATCTCTTACATTGCTTCCTATATACTGGGATTCATTGTACGCAAGTATAATATGCAAAAGTACCAATTTAGCTTTGCTTTGTCTTGCACTGACTAGGGAGACGAGAGTAGGACTCTCTTAAGTCTGTGAAAACAGTTAACTAGGCTTGAGGTGAGTGTTGTATGACTTCAACTGCATGTCACTATTAAAGGTTCTGGACCGTATGCAAACAGCAGCTCTGCATGTTTGTGAAAATGTGGTTTCCATCAAACGATATCTCGTCCCATAATGTAGTGCAAAGTAAGATTGGCTGACGATCTGTTTGACCTCGTCAGAACTTATGACTAATTTTTGGAGGGCGTAATTGCCCCATAACGTAATGCAAATTAAGATTGGCCTATTGCTTCCGATCACGCGAAACCCTCAATCCAAGAAAGACCCGGAAGGCTCAACGGCACCTCCCGACCGTCGCTCCATCCCCAGCCGATAGGCGTCACTGGATGATTCTGTACCTCCTAGTGAACAGCGCTTCTGCACAGTCTGAATGCTACTGCCCGACAACATTCCTTTCGGTGTACTACCGAAAGTTCTTTTATGTCAGAAGTCATTCTCCAATGGGAATCACATCGTGTGTACTGTGGCAGGAAACTCTTCAGTCCAATCACTGTGTTGGTCTGATATTTTATATACTCGTATTTCGTTCATCAGGTCACAGCGCGGAACTGTGTCGAACGCTTTCCGGAGGTCAGGAAACACGGCGCCATCCTGGGCCCCTGCAGCTATTGCTCTATGGATTTCTTGGGCGAACAGAGCGAGCGGATTTTCACTCACTCATTGTTTCCGGAACCCATATTGAAGCCTACATATAAAACTTCGAGTCTTCGCAAATGTCATAATATGCAAGCCTAAAATATGTTCCATAATTCCACAACAAACTTACGTCAGAGATATAGGCCTATAGTTTTGTGCGTCTGTTCGGCGACCCTCCCTGAAAACAGGTATGACCTATGCATTTTTCTTACAAGTAACAACACTACGCTCCTCTACAAACCTACAGTATACTGCTGCTTTAAGATATGAAGATATGCACGTTTTTTCTCATACTGTGTGTCGAATGGAACTGATAGCCAGTCAGGTCCAATCCTTTCCTCAGTTGAGAGCTTTCGGTTGCTTGTCTATCCTTGGGTCACTTATTTCGAAATCTGACGTTTTCTACATCTACATCTTCATCTACATCCATACTCCGGAAGCAACCTGACGGTGTGTGGCGGAGGGTACCCTGAGTACCTCTATCTGTTCTCCCTTCTATTCCAGTCTCGTATTGTTCGTGGATGTCGGTATGCCTCTGTGTGGGCTCTAATCTCTCTGACTTTATCCTCATGGTCTCTTCGCGAGATATGCGTAGAAGGGAGCAATATACTACTCGACACTTCGGTGAAGGTATGTTCTCGAAACTTCAACTAAAAGCCCGTACCGAGCTTCTGAGCGTCTTTCTTGCAGAGTCCTCCACTTGAGTTTATCTATCTTCTCCGTTACGCTCTCGCGATAACCAAGCGCGCTGCTCTCCGTTGCATCTTCTCTATCTCTTCTATCAATCCTATCTGGTACGGTTCCCACACTGATGAGCAATATTCAAGCAATGGGCGAAAAGCTGTACTGTAACCTACTACCTTTGTTTTCGGACTGCAATCCTTAGGATTCTTCCAATGAATCTGCCTTATCACGATTAATTTTATATGGTCATTCTATTTTAAATCACTCCTAATGCCTACTCCCAGATAAGTTATGGAATTAACTGCTTCCAATTGCTGACCTGCTATATTGTAGCTAAATGATAAAGGATCTTTCTTTCTATGTATTCGCCGCACATTACACTTGTCTACAATGAGATTCAATTGCAATTCCCTGCACAATGCGTCAATTCGTTGCAGATCCTCCTGCATATCAGTAAAATTTTCCATTGTTACAACCTCTCGATATACTACAGCATCATCTGGAAAAAGCCTCAGTGAACTTCCGATGTTATCCACAAGGTCATTTATGTATATTGCGAATAGCAACGGTCCTACGACACTCCCCTGCGGCCCACCTGAAATCACTCTTACTTCAGAAGACTTTTCTCCATTGAGAATGACATGCTGCATTCTTTTATCTAGGAACTCTTCAATCCAATGACACAATTGGTCTGCTAGTCCATATGCTCTACTTTGTTCATTAAACGACTGTGGGGAACCGTATCAAACGCCTTCCGGAAATCAAGAGACACGGCATCTACCTGGGATTCCGTGTCTATGGACCTCTGAGTCTCGTGGACGAATAGCGCGAGCTGGGTTTCACACGATCATCTTTTTCGAAACTGATGCTCATTCCTACAGAGTAGATTTCCAGTCTCCAGAAAAGTCATAATACTCGAACATAATACGCGTTCCAAAATTCTACAACTGATCGACGTTATAGATACAGGTGTGTAGTTCTGCACATCTGTTCGACGTCCCTTCTTGAAAACGGGGATGACGTTCCTCATTTCCAATCTTTTGGAACGCCACGATCTTCTAGATACCTACGGTACACCGCTGCAAGAAGGGGGCAAGTTCCTTCGCGTACTCTGTGTAAAATAGAAGTGGTATCCCATCAGGTCCAGCGGCCTTTCCTCTTTTGAGCGATTTTAATTATTTTTCTATCCCTCTGACATCTTTTTCGATATCTACCATTTTCTCATCTGTGCGAGAATCTAGAGAAGGAACTACAGTGCAGTCTTCCTCTGTGAAATAGCTGTGGAAAAAGGCATTTAGTATTTCGGCCTTTAGTCTGTCTGTTTCAGTGCCATTTTTGTCACAGAGTGGCTGGACGTTTTGTTTTGATCCACCTACCGCTTTGACCAAAATTTCTTAGGATTTTCTGCCAAGTCAGTACATAGAACTTTACTTTCGAATTCGTTGAACGCCTCGTTTGTCTGCTAGGCTCTGGCTTTGTTTATGTTTTCTGTGTAGTTCCCTTTGCTTCCGCAGCAGTTTTCTAACTCGGTTGTTGTACCACGGTGGCTCTTTTCCATCTCTTACGATCTTGCTTGGCACATACTCATCTAATGCATATTGTACGATGGTTTTGAACTTTGTCCACTGATTCTCAACACTGTGTGTACTTGAGATAAAACTTTTGTGTTGAGTCGTCAAGTACTCAGAAATCTGCTTTTTGTCACTTTTGCTGAACAGAAAAATCTTCCTACCTTTTTTAATGTTTCAATTTACGACTGAAATCACCGATGCAGTAACCGCTTTATGATCGCTGATTCCCAGTTCTGCGCTAACTGCTTCAAATAGTTCGGGTCTGTTTGTCACCAGATGGTCTAAGATGCTATCGCCACGAGTCGGTTCTCTGTTTACCTGCTCAAGGTAGTTTTCAGATAATGCACTTTAAAAAATTACACTGGATTCTTTGTCCCTGCCACCCATTATAAACGTTTGGTCTCCCAGTCCATATCTGGTAAATTAAAATCCTCTCCCAAAACTATAACATGGTCGGGAAATCTAGTCGAAATATTTTCCAAATTATCCTTGATGTGCTCAACCACAACAGTTGCTGAGCGAGGGGGCATATAGAGACATCCAGTTACCATGTTTAAGCCTGCTTAAACCGTGACCAACCCCCAAATTAGTTCACATTTCGGATCTCCGTCAGTTTCCTTCTATACTATTGCACTTTTTATCGCTATAAACACCCCTCCCCATTCACTGTCCAGCCTTTCTCTGGGGTATACATTCCAATCTGAGTTTAGGATTTCATTACTGTTTACGTCTGGTTTCAGCCAATTTTCCGTCCCTAGTACTATGTGGGCATTGTGACCGTTTATTAATGGGAGCAGTTCTGGGGCCTTTCTATAGACGCTCCAGCAGTTTACTATTACCACATTAATATTGTCATTTCCTGTAGCGTTTTGCCTACTGCTACCTTGTTGCATCTCAGGAGACGTCTTGTCGTGCCTAGGGAGGGATTTCTCTAACCTAAACATCCCACATGTCGTTCGTGCGACGATTTAAAGGAGGAGCCACAGTGTAGAGGTCTGCAAACTGCCCGTTTTCCTCGATGATACTCTCTCGAGCCCATCGCGTACGAGCATGGCTTCGACGACTACGGTATCTCGAAGCGGGCAGGCTGCGGCCGAAGAAGTCGTGGGGCAAACGAGAGGGTAGAGGCCGCCCGACCTGGCAAGCTTGCCGCGCTGTTGTTGTGACCAGTTTAGTACCAGTTGAGTGCGTCTGCAGGCTGGTGTCGCCTCTGACATACTCCCACCAGCTGTGTGCGCTACACTAAGATCAGTGTAGTTAAGCTACAGACGTATATTTCTGGATGTCAGGGTCTAATCGCGGCGTCATTGTGAGCCATAAGAAAACATAGCTTGCATTATGCAATAACGAAAAGTCGGAAACAGACGAGTTTCTCTGTAAAACTATGTGACTACCAACCTTTTTAATGATGGTCAGTCTTATAATGAAAAACGACATTGCTGATTTTTTTTTTTTTTTTTTTTTTGCATCAACTGCTTAAATGATTTAAATCCATAAATGTGAACATGATCAGCTCAGAAATTAGAAATCAAACAGGAACAAAATTGTCTCTAAGCTATTCCCTGTTAGTGTAATTACGATGTATCGATCTCTTTCGGAGAAAATCTGCTCGTCCGTCAGAGATAAGGTTCCATGTCACACAGTTATTTCTTTCTCTAGTCACATTTTACGCTGCGGACAGAAAACTCTCGCCAAATTAGAGAACTTGGGAAAGAGAATATTGTTAGCCTTCCACCTCCCAGAGGATCGTCGTCATTACCACTATAGACGGCCGGGGTGGCCAAGCGGTTAAAGGCGCTTCAGTCTGGAACCGCGCTACCGCTACGGTCGCAGGTTCGAATCCTGCCTCGGGCATAGATGTGTGTGATGTCCTTAGGTTAGTTAGGTTTAACTAGTTCTAAGTTCTACGGGACTGATGACCTTAGAAGTTAAGTCCCATAGTGCTCAGAGCCATTACCACTATACGTTTGAGTTAAACACAAGTCAATTTCATCAGTAGATTGAGTATGACAAGTAAGTGGACTGTACAAGTACACTGAAAACACAGACTCGACTTTTTGCCTGCTGAGCACAGCTGATATTCTGTCAACGGTTCCAAATAAACTCTGTCAGAACCACAAAAGGGGAGTAATGTAACTGCGACGTTATAATTTTGTTCTAGGTTATCAGGAACTGATATTTCGTCACGCGTATGACCCACAGTATTTAACGTCTCATCTTTGCTAGAAACAGACATCATTTCCAATAATTCTAAGGGCGACAGGACAAATATTACAATTCTGGCAACGTCCGAATTTCGACTTACCCCTTTCCGACATGGAAACAGCACCCTTTAAGCGCTCGTGGTATGTACAATTCATAGACGATAATATGACAATTGCAAGCTACAGCCAAAATACCGTTGACACTGAAACTGGCATTTGCTTGACACGCAGCATGTACACACATCAAAGAAGATTTTTGCATCACCCCGGTTCTGAGAGATGCGGAACTCTGTGACGGTACAAACCCCCGTTACTAGACGAATAGGTCTAGCATGCAAGGATTGCTTTGTGGAGAACGAGCGCGCTACATGGTGCGCGATTCGCAAAAGCGCATGGCGCGCCCGCGCGAGATTTGCAACGCTCGGTGGGATGTCTCTGCCGCCGGGCGGCCACGTGACGCGGAGCTTGGGGCATTGTTTGGTTTTTCGCGCATTACGAGAAAACTATGTAACATACGGTAAACAGCGATGCGGCAGTGGATTGTAGCCAGCAATATGCACCTTCTGAAAGGTCGATCTTTATTTCAAGTCACGAGACGCAAAAATTAATGTCACGCATACGGAAAGATTAATAAAAATAGTAAATAACGACTTACAGGGTTGAGCGAGCACTCATTAAAAACTTTTCATCATAGCGGATCGACTGTCATAGTCATATCTTAAGATTCATAAATAATTAAGCCCGTAAAGAGCAATGAACAGAGTTTGATGGAAAATTGTGTATAAAATTCAAAAGAAAATTCATGACGTAAAGAACGGCACTATATAATATTTTCGGTGGCATCACACGTATTTTAAACAAGTTAAGTTGTACTATGCACTTAAGGGCATACGGAACGCCCTATGCTTACAATGTTAAATTGAGCTAAAAGTTAGGAACATTTTCTCATTTGTTATTTGGACGATACTCTTGATTTTTTCACAGAACGCAGAGATATGTTCTGCTTTTATGCTGAATTATTAAGTTAGAAAAAATAATGTATAGTTTTTCAGATATTTTATTTTTTGTAAATGTTAAAAAAAGTTATACATTTTAACAAGTATTTTAAAATTTACATCCACTAATACAAAATAATTCCACATATCTTTAAATTCAGACATATTAGAAGGTCTTAAGGAACAACTACAGAAGATTTCATCTTTCTACTATAAATAGGCCCTGAGAAAATGTAGCTTATACACAAAAAAACTAAAGTTACGGGAAATTAGCTTCAAAGTTTTTACTTCAGTACAAGCCTGCTCCATAGCTTGTATCATCAGAATCGTCCAACAGCTTCCTCTTGATGGCTCTGCTATGCTGTCTAGCCATCTTTGAATATACTTTTATGGCATTATCTGAAGACCTGAGCCGTTCCTTGTCCAAACAAAGCATAGCTGCTGCAGTTCGTAGTCCTACACATAGCCCCAACTTCTGCAGAACTTTGCACTTTGTTATATTGCCCTGATTGAATGATGAAACAGCATAATAAACGCCAAAGTGAAGTGTGTTTATACCCACAAACACAGTTTTAGGGAGTCTATTCCATATCACATGGTTCACACACACATTTGGATTTTGAGTCCGGCCATGAAGACATTTCTTTAGTAGACTAATATCTGCGAGGTCTCGGAATATTGGTCTTATTTCATCCATTATGGCAGGTGGCAGGTGATGAGGGTGATTGTACTGTTTCTTAGTTACCTTGCTTCTGTTGTACATGCACCAACTATCGTCTCCTTTTGGACATAGCCCATGTTGGGGATTCTCATTGTTTGAAGCTGTATGAAAAAACAGAGCCCAGACTGCTCTTCTCATTAATTCTGCATCTGCTGTATTCTGTCTTATTGCTAGACCATAGCACTTCTGAATATGCTCTATTGTAGCATCTGTCAGTCTATTTTTCCCATCTAAAGTTTTTCCATTGCTCAATTTATTGACTTTCATGCTAACCTTGAGCCGTCGAAGTCTTGATCCCATCCTTTCCTGAACATGGCCAACACACTCCAGTTTGGAAATTTTCACATCGTTACCATAGGGTCTCAGTTCCTCAATTTCTTTGAAAGCCTTTGAGTCACCATTTATGTATCTAACGTTGTACCATTTTACTAAGCGTTGATAAATACTTCTTACACCAGCAACTTCCATACCACCACTTGACCCATAGTAATTTGCCATGCACTCCTCTTCATGTTTATTTTTCATTTTCTCCTTGCATCTGCAATGCTTGGAAAGTATTGCCACATCAACTAGCGTACCAGTGTCCACACTTGTAGCTGTTACTACACCATTCAGAGATGTGTGGCCTCTCTTCTGCCAGCTTCAATCAAAAACTATGGACAAGTCTCTGCTATTATTATTTTCAACAGCTGCTTCCTCAACAGCATATTTCTTGTTTTCCTGTGACACATCTTCTACAGCAGAGCCTATTGCAATTATGTGTTTGTTAAATTTTGAAGGTGGAGGAGGGAGGTTCATCACACCACACAACATGGCACCTGCAGCCTTGCCCTTTCCTATACACCGTAATCCATAAACCAGTCTAATGTTTATATCGTATAGTTTACCCGTATCTACAGTAACATGTGAGGAATTGAAGAAAGTAACACTGTGTTTGCAATAACTGCACATCAACTCTAATTCACAAGCAAGTCCTACATGTAAGTTTGTTTTCAATGAAACACCACATTTTCCACATTGTTTGCAGCACACATTGTTCTCCAAAACGTCTGATAATAAAGAGACGTTCATTACCTCATATTTTGTAGTCTCAGCATTTAGTTTCTTGTATTCTTCTTCAATTCCAGCTAGTTTTCTTCTTGAAGCACTTTCCAGTGTAGTGGCAGCAGCATTACTCCATGTATCACTACCAGCGTTGAGGTTAGTCGCTACAGGGACATCAGATACTGATGAAGATGAATCAGACGAATTTTTAGTACACTTTACTTTCTTGCGCCAATGTACACGCTTTCTAAATACCTTCAGACTAGGTCTTGGCATGTTGAAGGAAAGAAGACTCAATGACTTCTCCACATACGACTTTCACAACAATAACATGGATGTACTCACAAAGGAAACAATACAAATGGTGCAGAATCTCTTGTCAACTGTCTAGCAGTGTAGCCAACAGAAAAGCTAACTCTCTTGTGCTCAATTACATCTCTGGCAAGGCTTTATATATCAGGTATATTTCGCGTCTCATATACAAGGTGCAGAACATCGTGTGTCGAAATTATTTTAAAAAATTATTTAAAATAGTTCTATTCACGACATCCAAATATTTTATACATGGTATTAAACGGGAGAGTCTAAATTTTTCGAAAATGCATTTACCCAAAAATCGATTTTTTCATCGAAAAACTCATTCCGTATACCCTTAACTTTCGATAGTTTTCATTGTTGGCAAGTTATTACTAACATTTATCGCCCATAATTAATTAATTATTATACACATGAAGATTTTGAGCAGCGCAATGTGTAGATCGCTATAGATTACGTCTAAAAATGATGCTATATGCAGTTCTATGTTAAAACTTTGCAGCACAGATGTCAACAAACAAATCTGCGCTAAGTGTCGAAATTTTGCAAAAACTAAAACTTGATTTACAGCAGATACAGTAATCCTAGAAATTAATTTAACATGGTAAATAAGATGTACCTTTAGCGTGGTTCCGATGGCGTACTTATTTCAAAATTTGTAACCTTAACTGGTGAGATAACTAGGAGGGTGGACATCCGAGCCGATGTAAGGGAGCGACCATCTTGGCCAGGTCAGCCATTGGTCAGTCGTTCGGCAGTTGAGGAGCCGGTGGGTGACGAGCAAGCCCCACTTTTGAGTGGCCCATGTGGTCGTTTGAGTAAGAATTTTTTTCTGATTTATTTCGACAAAGAGTATTGTTTAATAGTGCAAGTGTGCATGCATATATTTGGTGAACTGGAAGTGCTACGATTATTTGTGTGAGTACGAATTACGAGGTATACATCGGCGTAAGTGAACATGTGGCGATCTGTGATTTCGCGCCAAAACTGCTAGAACAAAGAGGACAGTGGGACTTGTGATTCTGTTCGAACTGAGTGAGTAATTTTCGTTTATAGCAGCCTACATTACTGCCATTGGGGGCTCGGAGTCAAATTATTATTAAAGTAAAACTGTAAACCGTCTCACCAGAGCTAATATCATTGTGTGAAAGAAAAGGACAACGCCAATAAATAGTGATTGAACTGTGTCCTAAAAAACTGATTTTGCTATAATAATCGCCTAGTTTTGTTCCCTAGCATAAACTGTACTCATGAATATTAATTCAAAAACTATAACTAATGCGCGGGTGTTGAACAGTGTACTAATGCACCAACTGTGAAAATCATTCCCTGAGACTTACGTGAGAACCAAAATTTGAGCTAACATTTTTTAGCGAACATTTGTATATGCACTTTCGTGTGAACTCTTCAACCGCACTTTATTTACCGCCCCGTCGCAACCTGTACAGAAAATTTGAATAGAGAACAACACAAACATCATTTCCGCCCTTTTTATTGCTCATGAAAACCGTACGCTGCATGTTGTACCACCATACAGCGAGACCTTCAGGTGTGCTGGTCCCGACTGTTGTACACACTGGTACCTCTGTTACCCAATAGCACGTCCTCTAGCATTGATGCATGCCAGTATTCGTCGTGGCATACTATCCATAAGTTCATCAAGGCACTGTTGGTTTAAATTGTCCCACTCCTCAATGGCGATTCGGTGTAGATCCCTCAGAGTGATTGGTGGATCACGTCGTCCATAAACAGCCCTTTTCAATCTATCCCAAGCATGTTCGGCAGGATTCATGTCTGGAGAACATGCTGGCCACTCTAGTCCAGCTATGTCGTTACCTGAAGGAAGGCATTCACAAGATGTGCACGTTGGGGGCGCGAATCGTCGTCCTTGAAGACGAATGTCCCGCCAATAAGCTGCCGATGTGGTTGCACTATCGTTCGGAGGATGGCATTCACGTATCGTACAGCGTTGCGGCGCCATCTGTGACCACCAGCGTCCAACGTCTGCCACACATAATTTCACCCCAAAACATCAGGGAACCTCCACCTTGCTGCACTCTCTGAGCAGTGTGTCTAAGGTGTTGAGACTGACCGGGTTGCCTCTAAACACGTCTCCGACTCAACATGGTGGCATTGCTGTCAGGGTTCCTCCGAACCATAACCCGTAGGTAGAGGTCATCCACTGCAGTAGTTGCCCTTGGGCGGCCTGAGCGACGTATGTCATGGACGTTTCCTGTATCTCCTCCATGTCCGAACAACATCGCTTTGTTTCACTCAGAGACTCCTGGACAATTCCCTTGTTGAGAGCCCTTCCTGGCACAAAGTAACAATACGGACGCGATCTAACCGCGGTATTGACCGTCTAATAATGGTTGAACTACATACAACACGACTCGTGTACCTCCTTCCTGGTAGAATGACTGGATCTGATCGGCTATCGGGCCCCATCCGTCTAATAGGCGCTGCCCATGCATGGTTATTTACATCTTTGGGCGGGTTTAGTGACATCTCTGAACAGCCAGAGAGACTGTGTCTGCGATAAAATATCCACAGTCAACATCTGTCTTCAGGACTTCTGGGAACTTGGGTGACGCAAAACTTGTTTTAATGTGTGTATAAAACAAGAGAATAAGGTCTATAGTAATTTAAACGTACCTCTGTACCTTTGGATCCGTGTCACAATGATTTTTCAGTATGAGCACCCGTAACAAAACACTTCTATTGCATCTTTGAATGACACTAAAAATTTCACATATTCTTTTTCACTATTCTCGTAACCAATAAGCTCTTCAGAGACATTTCTGCCTAGAAGCACATCGATGATTTTATCGCACTGCCGAACTACAGACTGTGGCATTCTGATCAGGCTGTTCAACCTAGTCTCCGTTTCTTGCTCTAAGGTTGTTTTTATAGAATACCTGCCGCAAATTTTCTTCTTGAAAATCTTTTTCAGCATAAGTGGTGGAATAAACCATTGCAACATCATTTGTCGAGTAATCCTCATAGAAAGTGTGTTCAGGACTTAGTTCAAAATATAGGGTGTACGTTAAGTCCGGGAAAACATTCAATTATTTAGTGCACAAGAACTAAACATTGCACAGATATCATACTTATGTCATTTTGGAGAGAAACTCTGAAAGTTTATTTTTCATGTACACCACCACAGCGTAGTTTGGTAATTTGACGATAGCGCTAGTCGCAAATATGGTGTATTCAGGTGCGGAGCAGGCTTTCTGTGTGTTGCAGCCGGCTGGTGTGGCCGAGTGATTCTAGGCGCTTCCGTCTGGAACCGTGCGACCGCTACGATCGCGGGTTCGAATCCTGCCTCGGGCACAGATGTGTGTATGTGTGTGATGTCCTTAGGTTAGTTAGATTTAAGCAGTTCTAAGTTCTAGGGGACTGATGACCTCCGATGTTAAGTCCCATAGTGCTCAGAGCCATTGCAACCATTTTTTGTATGTGTGTGTTGGAGTTCGACAAAAACAAAGTGTGCTACATCTGTTCAACGGATGTTTGGAACCAACTACGATAAGAAGCCACCAAGAAGGAAGCATCTACACGAATGCATTGAATCTGAGCCTGCTTCCCCAAGGTAATTTTTTTTTCTGCCTTGTCAAGTCGAAAACTGTACGGGCCATTCTTCTTCACCGAGAGCACTGTCATTGGATATTCCTCCTTGGACATATTGCAGCAATGGGTGATGCCTCAAGTACAATCCGACTCTACGTTCATCATTCACAAGGATGGGGCTCCACCCCTTTTCATCTGAAGTTCGTGCGTACCTAAACAGGCAGCTGCCACATAGATGGATCGGCCGTGCTACACAAAGGGACAGCTGTTTCATGATATGGCCTCCCTGGTCACCAGTTCTCACTCCGTGTGACTTTTTTCTGTGGGGACACATTAAAGATCTGGTTTACGTACCGCCTCTACCACGTGATGTAGCAGAAGTCCGGGAGAGAATTCAGGAAGCAACTGCCACAATCGACGATGCCATGCTGGGAGGCGTATGGCATGAATTCGATTACCGTATTGACGTCTGCCAGGCCATTCATGGTTCGCATCTCGAATGTTTGTAAAAATCTTTCAGAGTTTCTCTTCAAAATGCAATATGAAATTTGTACAATGTTTAGTTCTTGTGCAATAAATAATTGAAAGTGTTCACGTACTTTACATACACTCTGTATGTGTAATGCATGAAAGGATTGCAATTCCTTGCATGTATACGCACCTCGTTGAGTGACAAATAAAATATTATAAAAATGGTATGGGTTTACATGTTGCACAATTTTCCTCGGTGTAGTACTTAACAACTTCTCCAGATTTTTTCTTCTCAGAAAAGTGAGTTGGCATCAGTACCATATTTCTCAGCGCCAAATCTCTATAAATCACACAGTTATAGGTAGGTAAGCCCGACCAGCTAGCCGCGCGGTCTAACGCGCTGCTTCCCGAGAGGGAAGGAGTGCCAGTCTACGGCACGAAACAAATGGCTCAAATGGCTCTGAACACTCTGGGACTTAACTGCTGTGGTCATCAGTCCCCTAGAACTTAGAACTACTTAAACCTAACTAACCTAAGGACATCACACACATCCATGCCCGAGGCAGGATTCGAACCTGCGACCGTAGCGGTCGCGCGGTTCCGGACTGTAGAGCCTAGAACCACTCAGCCACTCCAGCCGGCGGCACGAATCCGCCTGGTGGATTAGTGTCGAGGTCCGCTGTGCCGGCGAGTCTGTGGATGGTTTTTAAAGCGGTTTTCCATCTACCCTGGCGAATGCTGCCTGGTTTCCCTTATTCCGCCTCAGTTACACTATGTCGGCGATTGCTGCTCAAACACTGTCTCCACGTGTGCGTACACCGTCATTACTCTACCACGCAAAAATTTGGGGCTACACTCGTCTGGTATGAGACGTTACCTGGAAGGGGGTGTGGGGAAGGAGAGGCTCTGGATCCGAACTGGGCGAGGTGCGATGCGGCAGTGAGGTGGTCGGACAACTGTGGCCTCTTGCAGAATTGTGAACCACTGAGGGCTACGGCTGGACGAAGCCTCTCCATCGTTTCTAGGTCCCCAGTTTAATACACACACACAATACACAACACACAATACACAATTGGTAGGTAACACAGTTTCGTATACGTATCGGCCCATAGATCCCCTGTACTTCCCCATGCATCCCGTCTGTGGCCTGGATAATGCTGGGTACCGTATGCGTCCATATTTTATCAGGTTGTCTTTTCATGTTTTGTGCTACTGTCGTAGGATGATGTAAAATATTGGAAACGTCTACATGTTCCAAGCTCCTGACATAACAAGCGAAATCCTAGCCCCATTATTAATGTAAATGGTCGAAGATCTCTGGCACACATTTCTAAGCACCATCTGAATACCATAGCTTTCTGGGAAATTGGTAATGCTTCATAACTTACACTTTATCGTATTCTGCAGACACGTACCTTCGTATGTAGCGTGTCCGTAAAACAGTACAGGAGAGCATTTGAAACAGTGCCTGTAGCCAATATCTTTATCACTCACTAACGTAATCTTCTCCAAACATTGTTGCGATCGCCGTCTTTCGCACTCGTGATACCTTCTCTCGATCTAGTGTCGCTTTCATACTCTCCTTCATCT
Source organism: Schistocerca serialis cubense (assembly GCF_023864345.2). NCBI lineage: Eukaryota > Metazoa > Arthropoda > Insecta > Orthoptera > Acrididae > Schistocerca > Schistocerca serialis. The sequence goes on along the minus strand of NC_064641.1, from coordinate 337,649,461 downwards.
CACATTTACGCGCCATGGTCCTACAGCGGGAGTCAGCGAGGTAATCATGTAACTAGCATATGGTCGGGTAGTTCCACTCTAGGATGCTCAGTTAAGCGTCAAGGAATTCGATGGTAGTTGCTCCCGCGTATGAATCGGTTGTATTGACATATGACAGTCTTACGCAGAACTACATGCTTCGAGCAAATCGAGCGAGCATAAACATCAGATATAGGCCGCTAATGCACTGCCACGTTCCTTCGTGCAACAGTTTTGAAAAAATACTTTCCTATTTCGACCTTTTCTCTCTCATCCTCTCTCTCAATAACATGGTCATCGATCCGTTTACTGATTTAACACATGACCATAACTTCTTAGGAGCTTTTTCTCAAGTTGGCAGACAGAATTTTACTTTAGAATTCGTTTAACGCTTCATGCATAGCCTTGCTTATGCTAATTTTTTTTTGCTTTGGTTTTTGTTTGTATTTGGCTCTTTGGCCAAATTTAACTTAGCAATGAGGCTCTTTTTGCTTTCGGAGCAGCTTTCTGACACGAATGTCGAGCCACGGTGGGTTTTTCCACCCCTTGCAAGTTTGCTCGGCACTGATGTGTCTAAAGCGTATTGTACAATGTTTTTGCACTTTCGTACGTTGATAGTCAGCGTTGTTAGTGTTGGAAATGAAATTTTTGTGCTGACGACTGAGGTAATCTGAAAACCGTTTCTTATCGCCCTTGCTAAGCAGTAAGGTATTTTTGCGCTTCTTTATATGCTTACTCACAGCCGTATTCAGTTATACTGGGTCGACCTTACGATCACTGATTCGCAGTTTTGCGCTAAATGAGTCGAAAAATGTTATAATTTGCCTTGTCAAATGGGCTAGTCCCAGATATATATATATATATATATATATATATATATATATATATATATATATATATATATATATATGTGTGTGTGTGTGTGTGTGTGTGTGTGTGTGTGTGTGTTCCATTTAGAAGTAGGTCACGTAGTTCGTTCATAATTCATAATTCTGCCTCTTCCGTTTTTAGAACATAGACATGGAACTGAAGCCAACGTAGGTGAAGCCATTATCTGTCGTGCTGACTAGCAGCTGTGCAGGCGTCTACCCTGCTATTTCTACGGATGAATTAAATAGTTCTTGACAAACTGAATAGGGGATATTAGATCTTGAGACAACGGTTTTAGAAACACTTAACACTCTATGCTCTGTTGTGCTGCTAAGCGTCAGCACTGTCGCTTGCATAAGATACTTTCGTTTTCCCTGACCACACAAAATCTCACTGTGTGTTTACCAGTACAACATGTGAAGTATTTTGCATGTGATTTCACAGTCCATAACATCTGCGCAGAGCCACTCAGCTTCGTGAAAGCGAGACTGCACTCCAATAGACTGACCGATCGATGCTTTGACTATTCGCACTGCTGTTTGTGTTGCACGGACTGCAGTAAAATTTGTGGTTTACAGGGCTGCAGAATTTCTGTCAAACGGATATTTTTCATTATGTTTCGTACATCTCATGCACTTCACTTATAATATGAAATACTCAGTACTAGCTATGATAGTCTGGTGTGAAATGGGAACAACTATTTCTATAACTTATGTAGAAATCGTGCACGCGAACGTGTTTAAAGTCCTTATTTTGTAGTTACGTCAGTTTTCATTTTCCCAAACTCACTTGACAACAGGACGGCGAAAGTAATTATTTTAATATCTGTAGGTAGTCTCCCATTCCTTCTCAAAGTGTCTTCTTTTTTACAGCATCTCGTGTGAAAAGTTTACTTCGATGGTCACTTTCGCACGATAGAAAGCCCATAATGATATCAAACAAATTAATGTGGTAATTGATTGCAAACTATGTCTGCGAGAAAGCAACAGTTAGGACCTAATATTTAAGTTTGGGACACACATATTTACTGGAGAGGCTGTTATCCGTGCTTACCAAGTTGATATTCGGCACGGTGTTTAATGCAAGCGACCTGAACTGCATTTCGTTTTTGCGAACTGTTCCTCAGCCACCGCGCCGAGGGACGGTTTGCGCGAATACCGCATTTTCTCCTTACAGTTCATCGTATTTCACCTTGATACAACAAATAAAGGTTTTTGTTGCACATACAGGAAAGTAACCAATCATTTGTCAATGACAGCTGCATTCTAGGAAATTAATAACACAATGCCACTTTAACAACAACATTGTCTTCAGGAAGTATTTCATTAAGACATAATTTACTGAGGGCCTAAGTAGTCTAGAAAAAAATATGTCCCTGCCCTTCGGACAGTGTTGCTTCTATTTCATATCAGTGTAGTACTAGATATTTAATCTAGATCTGCAAACACCCATCAATACTGCTTTTTCCATTGAATGGATTGGCAGTGGGACTCGAAACTCTGCCAACGACTACTTTTTTCTTTGCAGAAATACTTAAATTCCATTTTCAGGGTAACACAACAAGGATAGTCTCTGACGTAGAAATGTAAGTGCTTTACTCCCAGTAGGACGTATAATAGTACGACAGAAAATTCCACTAAGAACACTATACCTTATGAAGGTGTGTTTTCTGTTCTAATATTCGCCATGGTCTTCATCATTGTCCACCGAGCGAGGTGGCGCAGTGGTTAGCACACTGGACTCGCATTCGGGAGGACGACGGTTCAATCCCGCGTCCAGCCATCCTGATTTAGTTTTTCCGTGATTTCCTAGATCACTTCAGGCAAATACCTGGATGGTTCCTTCGAAAGGCCACGGCCGATTTCCTTCCCCATCCTTCCCTAATCCGAGCTTGTGCTCCGTCTCTAATGACCTCGTTGTCGACGGGACGTTAAACACTAATCTCCTCCTCCTCCATTGTCCCAGAGTGGCTAGTTCTACACAGTTTGAAGAAGTGCCACTATTGCGTTTTTCCGCAGCTACGGCGGCAACAATAAGGAAGCGAGAGAGGGGCGGGGGGGGGGGGGGGGGAGCAGGAAAGAGAGAGAGGAAATGAGAGACAGAGAGAGGGAGTTAAGTATGTCTGTCGCGCTGAATCTTAAGAGTGAACTGGTGATTAATGAATGATTCCCAAAAGCCTGAGTAATGGTGAAAACGACAGCACTTTCAATCAGCACTCAGAACTGATCCAATTATTCAAAATAGTTAATCTCAGGCACACTTGGACAATTCTCATTTACTACTCCTAACTAAATCATCACCTACCTCGGCATCTACATCTCCGTTGCTACTCTGCAATTCACACTTAAATCATGATGAAAAACACCGCTCCGTCTGAACGATAAAAATTTATTTATGGTCCAACTAATTTCATGGCATTAGAGCCACATCTTCAGATGTACATCTGTATATGAACGAGAGCAAAACATAAAGATTCTGCTTCGGTTAAAATGTAGCTGAACGGTATACGAAACTACACAGAAAAATTATGTACTCACATTTATTTCACAACTTAGTTCAAGTGGACATAAAAGTTTTCTTGTTATGGTACCGTGTCATAATGTATAAAACTACTGCTGCTGGAGAAAAACCAACGTTTCGGCCACGGTTGCAGCGGCTTTCTTCTGGGTCTGGGTCTGGTTTTTACGAGTAGACCCAGAAGAAGGCCGCTGCAACCGTGGCCAAAACGTTGGTTTTCCTCCAGCAGCAGTAGCTTTATACATTATGACGCGGTACCATACCCAGAAAACATTTATGTCGACAGACTCTGGCCGCAGAAGCCGAAGCAATTATATTAGTGGTAACCAGTAGACTTTCCACTGTTGTCTCTCCAAAAGTAATAAGAACTTTTAACCGTGCAAAATGCCAGTAGTCAAGTTAAAATATGTCAGAATGCAGGGAACCTCATTCCGATGACGGAAGCTTATAATAAGGAACAAACGGTAAGCTACAAGGATGTAAAACTATAAAACAAATAATATGTGTAGATGACGGAAACTTACGTTAGCCTGGTTATTTAAAATAACCCTCAAAAACGGAGCCTGCGTAAATAGGTAACGAATGTGAAGTGCAGATAAAATGCTGTTTACAAAATAGACCATAATCGAGATAAAGGAGGACTGGGGAAAGGGCAAATTTAGACGTACCAGGCGCATAGAGCCGCCATGCCGACCTGATGACATGAGGCGTGCAGCGATAACCAAGACTATTTATTGTCTGCTGAATCGGAGTTGGTGCTGGTATGGGAAACGGGCGCATGTGTACAACAAGAGGTGACGTAGGAACAGGTCGTAATATGTGCAGAGATAGTTGAATAGCATCTTTGTAAGTAATTATGGAAGTTATAGGTAGAAGCACCCGTAGTACAATACTTGTTTCATTATCTTGACATGGAGAGGCAACCACGCCCAGTGAATACACTTCTAAAATGAAATAAATTTAGTAGAAAGCTATATAAACATCTTTAGGAATGTAAAGTACATAAATGGCGATGCATTAACCTCATAATAATTAACAATTCTCGAGGTCTCTCTCGGAAAAGCCAGAATGGAGAAATGTGATTTCAAGGAAGAATGCAGTGTAAAAATTGTTTAAAGTAGGGAATAGAGTACATGTATTAGGCTATGCTATTGAAGCAGTCAAAGTTTGATAAGATGTTGCTATTTGTGATTCTGCTTACTTATCAGGATATTCACTTGGAGACGCTTTTTGCATCTTACTATCTCAATCTCTTCGAGGATTTTGAAATTTTGTCCCTTTCTTTCCCGGTGAAGATTTTTTACGTAATTTTGTAGATTAGTGATGGAGTGCCCCTCCTCACACAGATGGTTACTTAACGCTCACTTTTAGTGAGATATATTCAGTTCTTTTCTGCCTGTTTGTCCAATATATATCATAGTTATCTCATGTAAATGCGGTGTATCTCAGCAGTACTGTATTTTCAACTGGTAAAGTGTTCTTTGTTTCTATATTTCATCCTGACGTTACTTTTACACAATAAAGGAAGATTCCATGTAGTTTTCTAGTAGTTTGACTCAGATTTCTACGAACTCTTAGAGAACTATGGAATAATGTGTAGTAAGAACCGTTTTCCACGCCTACGAGGCTCCACGTTAACCAAAGCGATAATGTAGTTCTTAGTTTGCTGTAGATTAGATCTATTTACTTTTCTCAAAAAGTCCCTTATTAATGTAGTCGAAGAAGTTGGCCTCATAACCATTAGAGACTGCAACGAAATGAATCAGTTTTCCATTCCTAATTTCCTTGGAAACGGGAATATCCATTCAACACAATGATGTTCTAGATGTAGTCTTTTATAAAGCAGGGGATGGTTAGATGAACCATGAATTACCAGATCTGTGCTGGTGAGTTTCCTATTGAAGTCTTAATGAATAGTAGATATTTTGTCGCATAGTAAAATGAATGTTATTTGTCAACTGCTTTTTTATCTGCTACATTGCAACAGTCTTTCCTCGTGCACTTGTACAACAACAATATGTTGTCTACGTATCTGCGTCATATAATGATTACATTGGCTGCTGTTGGAAATTGTGTCACGACATCATTGCCGCTCACAAGTGGAAACATATAATTCCGTGCCTCAAGAAGAAATTAATAAATTTCTTTCGGTAATTGACGCTGTTCTAAAATGCAATTATTTTGTTTTGTACTACAGAATTTTCTTAAAAACATGGGCTTGCAATGGGTTCGCCGCTCTATTACTTCCTGGCAAATATTTTTGGTTCCGTTTTAGAATATGGTGTAGTGACACAGTTATCAATTAAAGCCAAGAGATATAATATATGGTGCAGATACGTAGGCAACACATTGTCGTTGTACAAGGGCACTAAAGAAGACTGTTGCAGTTTTATACGTAAAGACCGTCTGCATATTAATATTCAGTTTACTAAGCAACAAATTGTTGATGGATCTTTGTTCTTTCTCAATCTCACGATTACTATAGAAAGATACACTATCCATTGCGACGTTAACGGGAAATCCACCACCACATATTTGGTAATTCATAGTTCATCTAACTATTCTCTGCATTATAAAACGATCTCATATAGGACATTACTATATACAATGTACAACGATCCCATTTCAAAGAAATATCAGCTGATTCAGTGCATTGCGTTATCTAATGGTTATGACACAAACTTCGTCGACAACATCGGTAAAGGAATTTTGAGTAAGTTCAGTAGATCCAATCTAACGCAGAATCTCGTAAACTGAACAACGCTTCTTATTACAACATCGCACCAGTGCCACCCACGTCATTGCAAGTGGTGTCTGTTCTGACAGGACACAATTCTAGTACGTACAATTTTGTAAGAGCGCGACGATATGTTGGTGTTTGTTTTAGAGTGGATGCACTAATATCGTCCGAACTCCTAAGGGAATCAATAATATTCCGAGTACGGGGTTAATGGACGAGGGACGCTACATTGAAGCTTGCAAGTAGTTGGAAATTTGAGTCGGTCAAGCGACGGTTATCGGGTGGCCGAAGCGGCTCATGAGAAGCCATTAATCGGTGTTACAATCCCGGTCTGGCACAAATTTTCGACTTTCGCCACCGTATTACCAAAACTTCGCCTCCGACTGGTAGTGACGAATTATCAACCACACCTTCCCTTTCTGACCACCTTTCCTGTTTCATGTAATAGTATTCGATAATTTGGAAAGATAAGAACGGAAATTGGGTGACAACATACAACCAGCCCTATTTATGCCACATAACAGCGGGAAGATATACGCAAAAAGAACACTCAAAAAATAGAGAATAGTATACCACTAGGATGTACCGCATTACATGCGACAACAGTCCTATGAAATACAATGGACACACAGGCAGAAGTTTCTGTACCATAATGAAAGACTATCTGAATCTACGTCACTTAAAGTCAGCCTTAAGTAATCATCTGAGTGTTGAGGGGCACTCCATTACAAACTTGCAAACTAATTTAAAGATTCTTCATCGGGAAAGAAGGGACATAATCTCAACATCCTCGAAGAGATCAAGATATTAAGATGCAAAAAAGTCTCCCAATGCACACCGCCAATGAACAAGTAGAGTTGCACCATCGCAATAGTTTAGCAAACGTCGGCTGCTCCCATAGAATAACCTAATACACATATTCCATTTCCTTTTTTACATGAAATTATTTGACATTCTACCCTGAAATCACTTTCCTCTACTGCCATCTCCGTCTATGACCTCTACAGTGGCTAATTATCACGAGTTTCATATATCACCATTTATGTATTTTACATTCCTAAAGATCTTTTAATATTTTTCTGCATAATTAGGTTTGTTTTATAACCATATGCGACAAGGAATGGCTGCCCCTCCTTCTTTAGATACTAAAGCAACTATTATACCTGATGTTCTTCCACAATTCACTTGTCAAATTACTTGTAAAGGTGCTACTCAACTTTCTCTGCCACATTTTATGATTCTGTTCCTATGTCACCTCTCGTAGCATACGTTCTTATGAGCAGTTGCCAGTTTCCCTTATTGGCAGCGACCACACTTCATCTCAGAACAGTTTCGACGTTCTCTATGCGCGTGTTGTAGTCACGACGATGATATTCCGTTGGCATGTCTATATAATATTTTAATTTTCTCTTTATCCAGTCCTTCTTTTATCTCGATGATGGTCTTTATTCGTAAGCAGGATTTTATGTAGACTTTCCCTTCGTTACCTATCTAACAATTACGCAGGCTTTGTTTTTGAGATTTACTTTACCTTTTAAAGATAACATAGGTTTTCATCACCTACACAAATCATTTGTTTCATAGATTTTTTTATTCTAAGCTTCCGTTACCAGAATGCATTCTGCCGTATTTTTATTTGACTACCGACCTCTTGGATAGCTGAGCGTATTTATTATCTTATTATTAAGAATGGTGGGTCGTCTACTGGTTATCGCTTGAACTAATATATGAAATGAAAGTGATTACACAATTTTCTCTATAGTTTCGTTTACAGTCTAACTACATTTTAACCGAAGCAGGATATTTATGTTTTTGTTGTTTGTATACAGAGGTGTTCCTTAACATGTGGCTCTAACGCCATGAAACTAGTTGGATCATAAATAAATATTTACCCGCATCATACAGCTAAAGCGTTCTTTCTCGTCATTACAGAAATCATAATACAAAAATTTTATACAATCACAATTAAGCTCCTGGCAGGGTGTTCATCGCACCATTTCAGACTATTTCTCTAACGTTCTACTCCTGAATAGCACAACGGAAGAACAAACACTTAACTCGTTTCGTGAGACCTCTAATTTCTCTCATTTTCATACGGTGATAATTTCTTTCTATGTAGGTTGGCGTCAACAGAATATTTTCATATACGGAGGAGAAGTTAGAGATTTAAATTTCGTGAAAAAGTTCTGGCCAAAAGGGAAATACCCATTCGTTTGAATGATTGCCACCCCAACACGTATATCATATCTGTGATACTCTCTCCTCTATTTTGCGATAATACAAAGGGAGCTGCCCTTCTTTGAGTACTTTCGATGTCCAGTGTCAATCCTTTCTGACACACGTGCCGTACAACGCAGCTTATTCCAGAAGAGGACGGAGTTATTAGACCTGTTGGATCTTCCTATTGTTTTGACCAAAACTTCGGTTCTCCTTCTGCACAACATTTTCTTTGTGATTATTCAACTTACGTTGTTCGTAATTGTAATTCCTAAGTATTTAAATGAACTGACAGATTTTAGATTCATGTGTTTTATCGTGTAATCGAAATTTAACAGATTCCTTTTAGTACTCATGTACTCATGTCCATAACCTCTGTGGATGACTTCACAATTTTATGTAGACTAATTTGCCACTTTTCCCACCATACAGGTACCTTCTCTAACTCGTTTTGCAATTGGTGATGACTTTACGAGATGGTAAACGACAGTATCATTTGTAAACAAATTAAGATCGCTGCTCACATCGTCTCCCAAATCGTTTATGTAGAGCAAGAACTGCAGAGGGCCTACGAACGCTTCCTTGGGGGAAAATCGGATATTACCTTTGGTTTACTCGAGGAATTTACGTCATTTACTACGGACCGTGGCCTTTCTGACAGGAAATCACGAATCGACTAGCACAACTGAGACGATATTTCACCAGCAAGCAATTTGATTGGAGGTTGCTTCTGAGTAACTCTGTCAAAAAGCCTTCTGGAAATCTAATTCTATGGAATCAATTTGAGATTCCCTGTCCTTAGCACTCATTATTTCGAGCGAATAAGGAGCTAACTGTATTTCGCAGGAAAGATATTTTCTGTATCCCGGCTGACTATGTGTCAATACACCGTTTTCTTCGACATAATTAATTATGTTCGAACCAATACATGTCCCTAAAATCTACTGTAAATCGATGTCAGTATATGCATCTGTAATTCTGCGAATTACTATTTCGTATCTAGAGTATTCTCGTGAACTATGCAACTTTCCAGTCTTTATGTGCGTATTTTCCCCTCAACGAGCGGTTGTATGTTATGGCTAAGTATGGAGGCTATTGTACCAGCCTAATCTGGAAGGAACGTAACTGCTATACTCTGTGCCGGTGGACTGACCCTTATTAAGTAATTTAAGCTACTTCGATATACTGAGAATATCTATTTCTACGTTATTTATGTCGGCAGCAGTACTTCATTCGAATTTTGGAATATTTACTTCGTTTTCTTTGATGAATGACTTACAGGAAACCGTATGTCGTAAGTCCACTTTAGTGGAACTGTTGTTGACAACATTACCACTGCTGTCCCTCAGTGAAGGTATTGACTGTGTGTTGCCGATGATGTACATTACTTTCGATAAAGATTTCTTTGGATTTTCTGCCAGACTTAGTGTCTGGTTGTTGAAACTATTACAAGCATCTCGCCTTGATGTTTGCTCTACGTTTCGAACTTTAATAAGACATCTTGACGATTTTAGGTTCTTTTGAACTTGGTATGCGTTTCTCGTTGCTTCTGGAACAGTTCTCTGACCAGTTTTGTTTATCATAGGGGTGAGTTTCTTACCTTTTTATTGTATTCAATAAAATCATTATAAAATTGCTAATAATGTTGACTGTTTTATAACCTCAGTTAACTTACCATAGCTTATAACATTCCTTCTATAGTTTAAGAAATTGTGCCAAGTACCACTGGTCTCGTAAAAGTCCCGTTTTTTGTATAATGGTGTTTATCGCATTTTTAAATTCAAAAAAGTTATAAAAACTGCTTGTCAAGAAATTGTAAATTGCATTTGTCGAAAACATGTCAAATTAGACATCAATTACTTCAAAGAAAAGGCTTTCGAGAGTGGTACGATATACGTTATTGCAAGCGACCATTACGAAGATATGTAGAAAACAGTTAGTGAACAATCCTCTGTTCACGCTAAAAGCCGAAGGTAGAAAATGAGGGGCTAGAGGTATTGAAAGTTTTATCTTATTTCCTTGTTCTTAGGGGAGTACCCAACTAATGCATCGTTTTAGGTGAAATCGATGACTAAAATTTTCTCGCCACACCGCTAATGTGAAGATGTAACCAAACAACACAAAAAATTGGTTTTAGACTTATGATCCCGTTCAGAGACTAATTTGCGTAATTATCAGTATATTTATGCTATGTGATTCTCATAAAACAGTTTTCTGTTATCATCAGTTGTGAGTTACTGAATGGGGAGAATATTATTTCGGCAATTGCTAAAATATACACATAATCCTAAAATGAAAGTAGTAAAACACATTTTGTGTGCTCATTGTCTTGAAAACATGTCTGTTGCATCTGAAACAATCCCTGTTTAGCATAATTTAGACACCTAGATGGACTTATGGTTGGTACTGCCAAACGTTGGATGTTACATCCTGCATTAGATGAGTGGAATATGGGGTGCACATCGCGTTAATCAGCGAAAGATAGAGATCTAAATTCTAAGTGACTCGAGCGTAGCATTATTAGCTAGGACATCCCAAAGGCGTTCGGCTGATCAGAAAATTTTTATTGATCCCGACAAAGGACTTTATGAAGTCTAAGTTATTAGTTACTCTTTGTTTGATTTATCAAATACCAATATGAGATTTTCCGTGATGGTCAAAAATTCATGTTAAATCATAATGTAAAGCGGCAATAGTATTCAGTTGCTGTGGTGGCATTAATATGCAGCAAAGCGCAGGGTTGGATATCGGAATTTTTTTCAGGGTCCCATTAAATAGGGGGTGATAACAGTGTCAATGGCGATCCATCCGTCTATGGTTTTCGCTAAACTTAGCTACTATCCACCGTGTTTTCAGAGAAAATAGGTTCTTTGCTGCGAGCCGTTTCACTTCGCAATGTCTTCATCAGCACAAAAATGGCCTTACGCTTTGTAGCCACTCTTCACATTTAGCTAGACGAAACGGCAATACTGAAAGCGTAACACTCACGCTTCTTTAGAAAAAGATGTGCAATTCTTGCGAATATTTTAACACTTTGCCAGTACAATCATCTGCGTTCTGTCGATTTCAGATGATCGTAGAACTTCTGTCTTCGAGAAAACTTACGTCTCTAAAGCTTCTGCTACACTACGAATCCAAAGTACTAGAATTAGTCTTAAATGACGTCACTGCAACAGTCATTTATATGTATTTTCTTAAAACCTAACATGCTTATCTAGATTACTTTTTTCCAATTTTATTTACCCGTGAATAGTTAGTTGTTTATTCTTCCATAGAAGCAGGTCATTTTAATTGAAAAAGAAACTGTTTTTAAACAACATTTAGTTTATTTTTGTATAAGAATAATTGAACATTGTTAACTGTGTTGCCCCTCTCGCCAATTCGAAAAAGGTGAATCAACCTTCTCACAATAAATGAGATGTTCAAACTGAAAAACATTTATCTGCCACAATTTACGGTAGAATGACAGTTATTTGTAATTTTCTATGTGTTGCCTAAATAATCCTTCAGCTAACTTTTCAAATGCTTGACTTTTAGTTGTCTCTTTTTTGTGAAGTTTCATACCCTTGTAGAAAATGGTGTTTTGTGTTTATTTGTTTGCTCCTTGTAAATATAACTTTAGTTTGCCTCTTATTTAACGGACACGAATATTGCAGTTTATGAGATAATTGATGATAAACTTCGTGACATGCCATACAAATCTGCAGATTAACTCACTTGGTAGGGATAGAACACCCAGAAAACTCAACAGATCATTACAGAGAGTTTGGTTACTATTTTTAGTTATCTTAATTCTATGCTTAGAAGCTTGTGTCCACGACTTACTTACTGAACCCCTAAAATTCATCTCCACCTAAAGATGGAGAGCATATAAGAATATTGTTGATGCACCAGGAGTCCATGGAGTGTGACGAATTGGTCTTTTGACGCTGAGCGGAACGACGTCATGCAGAGGGCAGTGAGCATCAGCCTAAAGCCCAGACACCGTTTCACAAGTAAGCGTATTCAGAATGCCAGAGCACTTATTCAGGAAGCTGATGAAGCACCCTCCTGCTGGGTGACTATCCCCTGCTGGAATGTCACGTGTTGGAGACTGGGCCCTTTTTGTGAATGTACGATAAGTTAATGATGCCCCCGCCGTCGCTGATCACTGTACAGTGCGGGAACATGTCTTCGCCTTCGAGAGTTCTCAGTGTTACCGATTAAACATGTTATGCCTCGGCATAATCCGTGAGTGCCCTGCGTCGCGTATATGTGACCACGCAAGAGTGGCTCTATTCTTTTTCCGAAAAAAAGTACAGCGGATTTCGTTAGGTAATTATTCTTTCATGTTAGACGCAGTTGTCTATTCTCTATTCGTTACTGTTTTAGTTTACTATTTTTCCATATTTCTTAGTATATCTTTTAATACAAGCATGAATTGGTTATAAATATATTATTCACTATGCTAAATTTTAAAATGCAAAAATTATTGAAAATCTAAGCTTTTAAGTGAGAGAGAGGAAGATATGGTTGATATCTGGAATAGGAACAAACTACTGTGAACAGTTTATGAACGTTCTTAAGGAGGAAATGTTGTGAAGTCGCATTTGAGCAGTGGCTTGCAGAGAAGAATAAGAAGTACTGGACCTGTTTGGGATAAACGTGGTGTTCGGTTTTAGGGTACTGTGGAGTGATAATGACTGATACCATTTCTTTACCTAAAGGAGATGTGTTAGAGATGATTGCTTAACTTCACATATACTGAGGCGTCAAAAGCCTTGGGATATATCCTAATATCGTGTCGTACATCCTTTTGTCCTGTGCACTGCAAAACTAAACTTGGCATGGACTCAAGAAATCATTGCAAGTCTGCTGCAGAAATATTCCTCCATGTTGCCTCTACATCCGTCCATAATTGCGAAAGTGTTGTCGGTGCAGGATTTTGCGCATGAACTGGCCTCTCCATTATGTCTCATAAATGTTCTACGGGATTCATATCAGATGATCAGGCAGGCCACATCATTCGTTCGAAATGCTCACGATACTCTTTAAACCAATCACGAACAAATGTGACCCGCGACATAGTGCAATGTCATCCATAAAAATTCCATCGTTGTTTTGGAATGTGAAGTCCATGAATAGCTCCAAATGGTGTACACATAGCTGAACAAAACCATTCCTAGTCAATCTCAGATTGAGTTCGACAAGAGGAAACAACCCATTCCTTGTAAACACATAGGCCATTATGGAGCCACTAACGGCTTGCACACTGATTTGTTGACAACTTAGGTCCATGGCTTCATGGGGTCTGTGCCACACTCGATCCCGACCCTCATCTTCTGCCAACTGAAACCAGGGCTTATCTGACCAGGCCACAGTTTTCCAGTCGTCTAGCGTCCAACCGGCAACGTCACGAGCCGAGGAGAGGGGCTGCAAGCGATGTCGTACTGTAAGCAAAGCACTTACTTCGGTCCTCTGCTGCCGCAGCCCATTCATGCCAAGTTTTGTCACACTGTCCTGCTCCATACATTCGTCTTACTTACCACAGTGATTTCTGCCTTTATTTCACACAGTGTTGCTTTTCTGTTATTACTGACAACTTTATGCAAACGCCACTGTACTCTGTCGTTAAGTGAGTGCTGACGGCCACTGTGTTGTCCATGGTGAGAGGTAATGCCTGAAGTTTAGTATTCTCGGCACAATCTTGACACTTTGGATCTCGGACTATTGAATTCGCTAACCATTTCCGAAATGGAATGTCCCATTCGTCTAGCTCCAACTATCATTCATTGTTCAAAATCTGTTAATTCCCGGCGGGCTGCCATAATCACTTCGGGACCCTTTGAAACGTCCCCTTTGAACAATTATACAAGACTGTGCTTAAACTGACACACAATATTTTGTTAGCGCAACGCAATCTGACTTTCAAAATTCCCTACAAAAGATTGGCCCTGACTAACATTAAACTATACCTTTCACAAATCACTTACCTCACAAAAATCTTCGCTGCTCAAGCTACTGCAATACAGCGAGCGCCACTACTGCCAGCTAAATAAAAGAATCAAACTATGGAAGGCACTAACTACTGATAGGGATAGTTAGCAAATGAAAGATATTAATAGAGAACAAACAATGTATTTACCTTGATATCATCATATATAAATATAGCAGTTCATGACAAATTTCAAAACTCCGCCATCTCTCTCCCCACATCCACCACTGCTGGCGGCTCACCTCCAACTGCGCAACGCTACGCGCTGTTCACAGCCAGCTGCCTAACACTACAATGGCGAGTATTACAACAATGCAAACCAGCCGCAGACTGCACACAGCACAGCCAGTGATTTTCATGAGGTGGCGTTACCAATAAAAACCCTAAACAGCCTACTTACATAGCCCCCATGCTCCCCACAAAAATTTTTACAAATTGGATTGGGCAGTGGCCAATACAGATTTGAAAAAAATTTTTCATAATTACAATAACAAAGAAATCAAATGCACACACTTATTGATACAATGTTGGTCAAAAGCTCAAATTTTCTCACAGTCCATAAAGACAGTCTTGATCTTTCATTACGATAAAATAGTAGTGTTTTTCTCAAAGTCTGAGCAGTAGGAGAAAATGCACACGGAAGTAGTGGATCTCCATGCAGTCTTGAAGAAGTAGTGTTGTCCTTCCAACGGAAAGACAGTGCTGACTCTCGACATGCAGACAAGTATTGGGTCACAACAGAGCAAACCCACAGCAGAGTCATTCGACGTTTTGAAGAATATTGGTAGGTAGGTCATCACAGAACAGACCCACTGTAGTCCTGGTAGAGATTACGGTATTGGTGGGCCACCAGAGGTGCAGACCCACTGCAGTCCTTGTAGAGAAGGCCAGCAGCCATCTGTTGCGATTGTGCAGGTGCACATTCACCATCGAAGAGTCTTGCGGAGAATATAGCAAGTCCATAAACCACCACTTGTGCACTCACAAAGTTTTTGGAATTGTCCTTAGAACCAGCAATGCTGTTATCCAGTCCCTTGCTGAATTATTAACACACGTGCAAACATTATCAGTCCCTACTTCTCACATATTGTCCATATACTATGACCAACGGAAATGTGTGCAGTGAAATGAATGCTTACAAGTTACTTAGTTTGATAAAGTGGTGTCAATTACAATTTTATAACATGAGAATACAATAACAAATGTACAGAATACATCATTAAAGAACATAACAATACAGATAACATTTGTAGTAAAACAGGCTTTACAAAAGAATAGAAATAAACATATACATCAGTGGAATTATGACATGAGTACATATATAAAGGATCACAATAACTTTTGAAACATCAACTTAACACATGAGCATTGAACAGAACAGAATTAATAATGTCTAACATCTTTACAAAGTAAATAACATATTATTAATGCCAATTAAATTCGAGGATAACAGTATTCCTCATCATAGTGAATGTAGCTTAATATTAAAAGAAGAAAAAATTCTATGAAACTACACAGAGACAGGAAGAAAACAAATACTCAAGGGTACACAAACACATAGTGGGATAACATCAATAGGAAAGGACAGGGTTCGTTTTCAGTGTAACATTTGGTACTGCAGTCCAACCCAAAACTTCATATATCTTTCCTCTTATTTCATCCTTTGTTTCCACCAAAAAAATTCTATCTAAGCATGCTTTCTGTATTTATATGTTCACACATTTCTTATCTCAACATTTATTTCCAAGAAAATCCTACCCAAACCTGTTTTCTGTACCTTTTTTTGTATAACTTTTCAATGCATTTCTTCCAATTCATCTCTACTCATTCTCTTCTATAGTCTACCCCCTCTTAATCTAACTTAAATCTACTGAGCTCAGATGCTAAACTAAGGGACGAGGCAATGCAGCAGCACAAAACAATTAACACAAACATCAATGACAAAAATACAAATGCCAAAGCAATTGCAATATTACAACTAATATAGGGCACTGTGCAGCAAAAAAAAATAATAAATCTGGCTTAGCAGAGTAACACAAATTAAAGTTCAGTAGCACTATGCCTGGCAAACAGCAGCTTATATCGAAACATGACATAGCTCAAGCAGAAAAAATAGTACACTAAAGATAACAATGCAGATAAGGCAAATGTATAATCACATCTTAATGTCTAAGTAATTAAAGTGGTGCACCACAACAACTTATTGTAAAAAAAATATTACCATGTACTTGAAAAGAAAATTATGTGTTACTGTTACTAGTTCCTTCTTATTGTTCTTTCCTTTCCAAGTGCTCCTTTTTTAAAGAATGTGGATCATAAAATAATTATTTAATAGATCTGTTGACAGAAAGTGTTCACATTAGCAAATGCATTTCATTTTATAAAAGCAAAGCTGCAACACAGCTGGAAACCAGATATCAAATGAAATAAGCAATTACGCAAACCAAAGCATAAAAATATCATTCAATAGTCATGTGGCATTTCGTAAGTCAGTAGCTCTCAACTCTCATAGAAAGACACTTGTCATAATCAGGTGTGCAGATGTACGAATATTTCCCATCAATTCATAAGCATTTCAGTAATTAGCACAAAGTGCGAGTAATCATATGTTTTCAAGTAACGAGGGTGTCGCATTAGCGATGAAAGGCACACCCTAATGGCTTGTTCTCCAGGTGTTTGACACAGCTGTGTGCCCACAACGCATTACAAAAATCATATGTTTTCAAGTTCGACCGTGTCGTTTTTGCGATGCTTTCTACAAAGGAATGTCAGAAGCGAGGTTAATGCCGTCCCCTTTTTTTTCTACCTGTGCCGCTGAAAAGGGCTCGCAATAATGGCTTTTTCTCCAGGCGTCTGACACAGCTGGGTGCCCGCGACGCATTACGTGCAGGTGGTCACTTAACTTTCTTACGGAAATATTTACCGCTACAGTGACAGTCTCATATAAAAATATTTCACAGGTCAAGAATTTGCGTTACAAATCTGTAGAAACAAAATGCTATTGATATAACAGTGTCCAAAAAAATTTTCGTCTGCATTGTAATACATTCACGAATATACACACACATTTCATAACTCTTAAAGTACGTTGCTCGGTTTCCAACATCCTTTTCATAAATCAGAGTCCCTAAACACTACTCATTATTCCTTACCTCATTATACATATACATATTCGTCGACACTTCTTCAATATTTCATCATGAGAAATACGTAGCATAATAAACATTCCTCAACAACATAATACACATCGTTGTCGTAATAATAACATCATAACACTTCAGTCAAATCTCAAAATCGTCGTAACTTCCTCCAATAATTTCTAAGCCTAAAAAAATTCTCTGCTCATGTCAAAAGTGTCATCTGCCTCAAACGTACTTTAAAAATCATGATCTCATACCAAATACATCATTCAAAGCTCTCATAGTATCACAATGGTTCCGAAAAAATATGAAGTGTTCACACAGTACAGACAAAATACAATTTCGTAAGTGTGAAGTTATCCAACGGTGTAATTACGTAAACATCTGTCACTGATATAGTAAAATAAATGTTTGTCTCTCTCAGTTACATGATCAGATAGCTGTGTAATTATGTGTTAGAGAAATATGGTACCGATGTGTAAAGTTGTGTAAGCAAATACCATATTAGCTAGGGCTCCTTGTGGTTGCCACACACATGGTACACAAAGTAAGCGTGTACCCCCCTGAGGATTAATGTAATTATACCCTCAGGTGTTACAGATTACACCAATGGAATGAAATATATCACGGAAAACTTTCTTTGTAATTCAAAAATCTTTAAAAATAAATGTTTTAAGTATAAAATTGATCACTGAAATGCGTGTCCTGTAGCGCTAAATGTGCATCTTGTTGTAAGATAATCTCTGTGGAAGTGTCGTAGTTATTTTCCTCCGAAAGCTAAGTTCTGCAGAAGCCAATGTACTTACCTCATGATAAACAAAAGTGAAATGCTTTGCGTATAGATATCGTAGTTATTATGCTTATTGGCGTGATGAAGAAAGTACTGTACAGTAACGTATTGTTGTGCCACGAAAAAGCTCATTGTTGCTATACCACAAAAGTTACTACTAAAACCTGTTTTACTTTCCAGAATAAAACAGAAAAACTGTGCAGATATAAAACAGATACACCGCAAAAGCAACATTGTAAATTGTCACTCATTAGTAGCGTCGTGATAAAAATCGTGTAGCTGTCACATAAACTAACCTCTGTGTCATCTGGTATCTCTCAGAAAGCACTTTAAATACAGAATGTATTTTCAGGTAACCAAAATGTTGCATTAAAATCTCATTAGCAGTACTGGTAAATGTTCTAAGTATGTGAGCCTTATAGTCGTTACGTAATCGTACAACTAACAAGCAAGAATGTACACACACAATAACACTGTGACTTCTGTTCACTATAACAATGCATTCGTCATTTCTGTTTAAATAAGTTCTCTTGGTTCTTGATTGGATATTTAACTTCAAACATTGTTGTATGTTAACAGATTCTAAGTCTGACAAAGCATATTAGTAATGTGAAGCGAAAAATTTTATGACAAAGACTAAGTTAAAAAGCAGATTATCTTTCAATAAACGGTTTTACATGTGAAATGTGGTGTAAACCTTTACTCTTCCTAGTACGCAGACTTTCAACTTCAAAGCAATTATCATGTTGTTTACAACGGTAAAGAATGCTAAATCTTTTCTCAAGGCTAGCGTCTTTGTTATTTTTCCCTGAGCCAGCGGCCGCACGCAGCTGCCTGCTGTGCGAGTCATTGTCTGTCTCTTTGTTGGCGCGCGTCGTTATTGGGATTAGGAGACCTAACTTCTACAAATTCTCTCTGACGAGAAGGCCCTGCTCTGTTCGAATCCCGCCAGTTCTGATGCAATTCAGATCTGTCGTTACGATCATATCGTCTGTCGTCATGTCGGTAGTTCCTGTAGTTTCTTTCTTGTCGGTCATGTGGTGGAGAATTTCTCCCGGAATCGTAACTGCGCGCTGAACTGTTGCGTCTGAAGTTATTTTGTCTCCCTTGATAATAATTGTTTTGGTTTCCATATTGTCTGTTTCTATGGTTATCTCTGTCATATTCATAATTACGGAAGTGCGATCTTTCTCTGTAACTATTACTCTGCCAGTGGTTGTCATATGGGTGGTGTCTGTTTTGGTCACGATTTACGTTGTAAGAATAGCCTTTTCGTGTCCAGTTATTGTTTCTGTCATCACGGAATTGTGACGTATGTGACCTGTAATTGCTGTGTTCCTGGTTTCGCGTTCCGCGATTGTCAGTGTCAATTTCTAATTCTTGTAAGAGTCCCTGAAATGCTTCAATGTCGTCTTTGCAACGTCCTGCCAAAATAATATGTCGTAAATGTTCAGGTAATTTGATTAAGCAAATGCGGATGAGTTCTGAGGGGCTGTATGGGTTTGACAGGTACTGATTCTTGTGCAACATGTCTTCTAAATATTTCACAAGACTGGAGAATTCAGATTGTTCGAAATGTTTCATCATTATGATACCATGTTGAAACGTCCCCTTTGAACAATTATACAAGACTGTGCTTAAACTGACACACAATATTTTGTTAGCGCAACGCAATCTGACTTTCAAAATTCCCTACAAAAGAATGGCCCTGACTAACATTAAACTATACCTTTCACAAATCACTTACCTCACAAAAATCTTCGCTGCTCAAGCTACTGCAATACAGCGAGCGCCACTACTGCCAGCTAAATAAAAGAATCAAACTATGGAAGGCACTAACTACTGATAGGGATAGTTAGCAAATGAAAGATATTAATAGAGAACAAACAATGTATTTACCTTGATATCATCATATATAAATATAGCAGTTCATGACAAATTTCAAAACTCCGCCATCTCTCTCCCCACATCCACCACTGCTGGCGGCTCACCTCCAACTGCGCAATGCTACGCGCTGTTCACAGCCAGCTGCCTAACACTACAATGGCGAGTATTACAACAATGCAAAGCAGCCGCAGACTGCACACAGCACAGCCAGTGATTTTCATGAGGTGGCGTTACCAATAAAAACCCTAAACAGCCTACTTACACCTTTCCCTATGAGTCACCTGCGTGCAAATGACAGCTACGCTTATGCACTGCCCTTCGTACCTTGTGTACGCGATACTACCGCCATCTGTTTATGTGCATATCGGTACCCCATGACGTCATCTCAGTGTAGTAACACCGCAGTATTTAAGAAATGTGTAAATACAAGAGGAATCTAGAGAACTGGACTGAAATTCTGGAGGGGAATATTTGTCCTTAACCGCGCTGTTGTTACGGTCGCAGATTCGAATCCGGCCTCGGGCATGGATGTGTGTGATGTCCTTAGATTAGTTAGGTTTAAGTAGCTCTAAGTCTACGGGACTGATGACCTCAGATGTTAAGTCCCATAGTGCTTAGAGCCATTTTAACGGAGATATTTACAGGTCAATATCCGGGAGCGGATAGTGAAGAACTGAAGGTATCTTGGAAGTGTGTAATGGTGGAGATCGTCAGCGTCAGGTACGAAATACTAATAGAAGCTGAATTACGATGTACAGGTGGAACAGAGACAACCACCGTCAATAATTAGTAACCTTGTTACTGGAAGAGTAAAAGTGCGTATTAACTGTGGCCTGTGAATAAGTGGTGTCGTTGGGTTAAAACGTTACATAATCATGTGTGTTTGAAAACAAAATCATAAATATTAAATAACAGGAAGGCCATAGCATGAATTTTGTGTGAGGTGAAATTGTTAATAAATGTGGACGCCTTGGAACAATTAAATGTAATAGGGCGCCTAGCCTGCTCTTTACTACTAGAGGACACTGTTTTCGGTAGAATCTTTGTTCAGATTCGACCTAGAAGCTATACCCACTGCTATTTAAGGCATCAAAACAACTGGCATCATAACGTATAGAGAAAATGAAGTGACTCCATTTAAGAGCCTTGACTGTTCTCATACAAATACGATTTTATGAAGATGTGAATGCAAGGGGGAATTTAAAGTAGACTGCGGAGGCACTGAGAATTTTGATCGAGAAGGTTGGCGTACCACGGTAATCCCTGAACTTGTATGAACCGCTGTTCCAATGTGGCTTAGTGGCTAAGGCACTTGGTTAGTAATTAGGAGACCCAAGTTCTATTCCCGGCCTTAGCACAACTTTTCCTTCGCCACTTCATTCAGTATACATAAAATCATATAGAGAAAAGACGAGAGACGTTTGTAATCAATTAACGAGTTAAACGGCTCCTTATGAAGTGGTAAACCCTCGAAGAGCTTTTCCTCCATGAAAGGGAGTAATGTATTATTGAGTTAGTACGTTGTAGCGTGACCCTATGTTTGCTAGCCAGCTTGAGAGCGTGCTGTCTGGCAGTTACTTCAGACGTGTAATACGCATAAGCAGCAGATTCCGCTGCCGACATATAGTGCTTTATGTGGGCGAATGCGTTATGCGACTAGCTGTAACAAAATGGCGCACAATTCTTGCATAGTAGTAGTATACTGATACATTTGATCCAAGTATGTATTAACCTTTAGGTTTCTGCACACTGTACTTTTATACTACATCTGTACTTTTATAAGTGTACTTCATTACACGATCCACATTTATCGTACATTTCACATTACACTGTCGTAGCTAGCGGATGCTTTTTTTTGTGCTCTAAGCTCACGAACTCGTTGTTCATAACTTGATGGTGGGTAGTAGTTCGATTTGTTTTCGTAACTTGGATTTATGGGCGTACTAGCACACCACTGAACGGTTTATGAACTGCTATAGAAGGGGATTCGTAGGAAATTAAGTTTTACTTAACGAATTAATTATTTATTTTTTTACAATAAAAAGAGAGACTTAGATGATCGTGCCAGCACCCGTTAGCAGCTTTCTCATCTGCATGTACGCTCCTCAATAGGCCTTAGGGCATTTGGCTGAGGGAACTTCTTTACTACTGCCACTTGCATCTTCTGTCTGCCAGTGGGGAATAACGGTGGTTAGTAAGCCTCCCGTGTGAGTTATAGCCTCCATAATTTTATCTTTGTGGTCCTTTCGCGAGATATAAGCAGGAGGAAGCAGTATGTTGGTCGAGACGACCATAAACGTACCCTCTCAGAGTCGTAATAGTAATCCACACTGATACACAACGGCTCTCTTGTAGTGTTTGCTAATGCAGTTGGATCAGCATCTCCGTGACGCTTTCGCGCTTACTAAATGAACCTGTAAAAACGCGCCGCTATTCTTCGTATCTCATTACCTCTATCAATGTTATCTGGAACAGATACCAGACCGACGGGCGCTATTCAAGCATTGATAGAATGAGTTTGTTGTACGCTACCTCCTTTGTGGGTGGACTGCACTTCCTGAGAATTCTTTCGATGAATTACTTTCATTGTAAATCTCTGCTTATGTATCCTGCAATACCTTTCTTCCAGTGATTGTCCAATGGTGTAATAATAGAAAAATAGGATGCATTTTAGATGTACAGTACGTTTCAGCTATCAATCTCTTCGCAAGAGTAGATCCTCTCCAAGTCTTCCTACATTTCGGTACAATTCTCTGACGTTGCAACATCTCTATAGACAACACCACCCACGAAATGGCTCATAGAAATTCTGACTTTATGAGCCCGATTATTGATATATGTAATATAATTATTCTGTAGCATTCTCTTGGGACACTTTTGAACTTACTTTTACGTCTCAAGATTTCTCTCCATTAAGAATGACATGCTGTGATTTACTGACTAGAAACTCCTCGATGCGAAGATGAGCTGATACATCATATCCGCAAACATTATCTTCTAGATGACAGTGCGGAACGGCATCGAACGTGGGAAAGTCAGGCAACACGACAGAAAGCTGTATGTCGGTATTTTCTATCTTCTCTGTGTTATGAGCAAAAAAAGGCAGCTGTGTTTTACATCATCATTGTTTGCGTAATCCTACAGAGGAGATTTTCGGTCTCCAGAATTGTCATAACGTGCGAACATAAAACGTGTTCCAAAATTCTACAATATGCCGATGTCAGCTCTTCACTCAATCGGAGTAAGGACCTCAAGTATCAGTCCCATTAATAGTGCGTACAATAATATTACAAAAGGGAGAACACTGATTTCTATCGGCAAGGAATAGAGAACAAGAGGTGCACGGAGAGATTGTGCTAGGAGTATGGAATGTCAGGGAATGCTCCATCAAAAGTTCATTTATATTCGAAACACGGTATTGGCTAATGATTAGCAGAAAGTAAAGAATCTCTGTTTAGATCTCATCAACCGTCGTTTTTTAGAATAGTGAAACTTCCAACTAACCCACGTCATATGAGCTGTGCATAAGCACATCAACACTCATACCACACCAGAGTCGAACACTAATGAAATGATTTCAGAGTCCATCTTTTAACAGGCATAAACTAGGAATTATAGCCACTGAGGCATTTGTGACATACAAACAAGCTGCAAGACGCGGCTTACTGAAAATATTTATAATTAAACAGAGTGCTATCCATAGTGATCAGACGAATTTTTCTGAGGAATTAATTTGTAAGATATATGGAGTAGCAGGTCCATGATAAAAATAGGCAGGTTCGTTTAAAAAGAAGTTGTACAAAATGGTGCTGTAGGATGTAAATCTCACCTTAGTTGAGGTCACCGTGTTTGTAATCCAAACAATAGGAGTTTAGGAGAACTTTATGTAACTGGATGCTGAAGTGCTGCGACGGTCTCAAGTACCAAGACGTCAGTAACCAATGCGGTGTTCCCCTTGATGATCAAATCAGGGGATTGTGACCTTTGTAAACGAGAACAACGAACGACCGGACGCATCAGGGAGTCCTGGCGTTCGCTTGACACGTATCTCAAGCTAACGCTGTCACCATGGGCTCTCCTCTCTACCGCCCCTGTTGCTGGCACATACTTATAAGCTCCAGCATGAGCGCAGCAGTTTTATGCAGCTATAGCATCCCAGAGCGAATACTGCAAGTGTACTATGGCTACGGGAGGAAAAGTTATTTTTTGTGTATTGCAAGCTTGAATTAATTCTCGTTGTTGCCAAAAGAGTTTACTGGAGCAGCATACCGAGCAGCGACACGAGACCTGCTTAAAAGTAGAAACAAATGGTTTTCATGTAATCGTAGGCTTCCGCTGCCGATGTCACAGTCAATAAAATTCTTCAGGGTTTGAGGCCGCATTTTCATCTTTAAAATTCCGAAGTTTCAGCGACTGTTGCAAGGCGCCTTCCTCAGGGTGTATTGCTAACTGCTGAATGAGCACTAGTTTGGATACTTACATATTATGGATGAGTGCTGTAGCCGCCCAGAGTGGCCGAGCGGTTCTGGGCGCTTCAGTCTGGATCCGCACGACCACTACGCTCGCAGGTTCGAATCCTGCTTCGGGTATGGATGTGTGTGATGTCTTTATGTTAGCTAGTTTTACGTAGTTCTAAGTTCTAGGGGACTGATGACCTCTGATGTTAAGTCCCATAGAGCTCAGAGCCATTTTAACCATTTTTTGAGGAGTGCTGTCATTGGATGTGAGGGTAAGGAGAAAGGGTATTAGGAGTTCAATTTATTGGTCTTTGCATTGCGTGTTGTCATTGGCGGAAATGGGCGTTTTCCATTGGAGTTTCCTTTACTGCTTGCCATTGGTGGAAATCGGCGAATAGGAGACTGAGCTGCGACAACAGCGTAGCGTTGTTTACCAACTGCCTAGTATCGACTAGGCCGCGTCAGCGCTCTGTGTACCCTCCACCGCTGTGGCCTGCCACGCGCCTGTTGCTCTGCGAGAGCTGTCCTTCCGGAAAGCTGTCACAGCTGGCAGCCAAGACGCTGGAAGTCGGTACCCGTCTTCTCTATTCATACTGTCGGGTAGCTTGGCTATTTCTATGGCCTCTCTAATAGTCCTCCTCAAACTTAAAGGCTGTTTCGCGAGTACGCGGGCCTCTCGAAATTCGATCTTCACCCTGCACTGTTCCTGGTGTTCTGCCACCGCTGACTTGTTGCATTGTTTGAGGCGGATACATCTCTCGTGTACAGTTAAGCTTGTGCTTCTTGGACGCCCAGTCTCACCTACATACACCAGTCCACATTCGCACCCGATTTCGTACACTCCGGCGACATGAAACTTGTCAATTGCATTTTTCGTCGAGCCCAGAATGTCTTTTATTTTGTTGTTGCTAAGAAAATTTCACAGATGACAATGCAGCCTCAAACCCAGAAAAATTTTACTGACTTGGTTTTCATATTTGTATGTGACCTTCAAGTGGAATGTAAAGAATATACCTTTTTAATAACCTGAACATGTGGGGTTTGGTACCTACGCAAGAGAATTTACGGCGAGTATTACTCTTCTATTTCTATCTCAATAAATCTGCTGCGGAAAGTCATCGTTTGCTAGTGGAAGCGTGTAGAGATCCTACCCTGTCGGTAACAAGGTGCAGAAATTTCTTTTGACATTCAAAGACAACGATTTTGATGTGAGTGACATAATGCGTCCCGGTCGATTTCATCACGATCATCCTTTAGTTCGTCGAAGATATTGGTAATATGTTGATAGATACTTTTGATTTTGCAAATTTAGATGTTATCCGTTTTCTCAAATCAGTGAGATACAGAAATGAAATTCTTTGGCTAGCGTCAGTCCATCTCATCCGTTATTAAAAACATATTGGAGTGTAGGATTCCATTAAAATTTCAACAGAAGTATAAATTATTTTCGCCAGACTTCTTATTCCCTTTAATTTTCTTCAGAGAGACGTTATCAGTGGCGAGTGTTGTGTAAGTTCCCTGGTTGTCACATACAAATCCGCTTCTTTCGCCTAAACACAGCAGAACATTCATGTTACTAACATTGTAACAGAGTTGCAATTGCGACAGAATCATAACACAGCACCTGATGGAAAGACAAGTCAATAGCTTACGAAAATGCCCATTCTCAGTATAAAAATAAACTTTAATTTCTTCACACATATCGTTACAAACCCACAGTAATTCTCATTTCACCAGCTATCGACGTCTCTTAAATATTAAAATGAAAAAATTTGTAGTTGCTTGAATATGGCAGTAGATGTGGAACAATGCACTCCTCTTTGTGTACTACGATTTGACAAAATCTTGTTTAAATATCTGAAATCGTTTGTAAGATACAAGGAATTTTGTAAATATTTTATTCTGGTTTTTTCGCTGGGGCACTAATTTTGGACGAAGCACATTATGTATGATCCATTTTCTCGGTGTTGTTAACACATAGCAATATCCACAGAGAAAAATTCAATATGTTAGCTACATTTCATACGTAGAAAAATATGACCTAACATGCGCCAAACGAAAATTGATAGAAACTTCTATTTTTCACCGCAGACTTCCAGAAATTCTGGGAGTTGTTTAATTGATCTTAAAATATCACAGTAAATATGGCCATTAACAACATGATGGAAAGTTCATCATGAAGATGACGAATAAAGCTGTAAGATGTGCAAGAATAATATTTATTACCGAATAATTTCTTTACTATAATTTGGGGAAGATTCCAGATCTGCCAGCCCGCGCGCTCTGCAGTTCAAGGCGAAAAGTCACCCCAGTCAGCTCCGCGACGAATCATACCGTGTGAGAAGTGCAGCTTGCGAGGTAGCCCGCCATCCCCACCTACTAGCAGGCAGTCATGCGCGACATTTAAAAAGCCTGCGGAGAACCTCACTCCATGTGAGACAGGCTTTACTCAATTTAAATAGTGCACTGAAAGTCAAACGACCAGGAGTTATTTTGGTTCATGGCAACGCATGTCATCGTGTTGCGAACCAAGTGTAGGAAACATTCAAGGGAGTTCGATGGGATGTCTTACCCTACCTTGCATACCCACCAGACGTCGTTCCTTCTGATTGCAATTTCTTTGGGTCCATGCAGTTTGGCCATTCTGAACAACATCTCACATCTGTTAACAATCTCAGAATCTGGCTCCAGGAGTGGATCACCTCAAAAGAACCGAAGAGTCCATTTATTTCCCTAAAGGTGTGAAATGATAGTAGCTGCCAAATTACACTACTTCCAGTGAATTATCCTATACCATGCAATAAAAGCAAAAACTGGCCAGCTGCGAATGGGACTAGCGCACTGAGTGTTCTGTACGAACATTATTATGGATATAAACATCTTTTCCATTCCAGGAATTTACGATATTGACAATTCTTTACCTGTTAACGACAATGATACTGGCAATATGTCTGGCCCAGGGATTCAAAGATTTTCGAGAAGGTTTTAGTTTCAGATATGAAGTCGGATTATAAAAGACATAACAAAAATTTTTCCGTGAAATTTAATTACAAAGTACCAACTTCGGCTTTTCCCGTTCACTTGGAATGTGAAACCTCGCTTCTTGCCAAACTTCATAATTCTACGTAAAAAAAAAAAAAAAGAAGAAATAAATAAAATATAAAAAATTAATCAATTTGTATAAAAAATTGTCCAGGTGCGAGTAGGATCCGCGGACTGAGCGCTCTATACAAACTTAATTAACTACGTAGACGGTTCATCCATTCCGGGAATAGAGGATCTCGACCATTTTTCCTCATATCAACATTGATACTGGCAAGATATCGCTCTCAAGAAAGCCTAGATTTTCGAGAATGATTTAATTTCAATAGTTTAAACGTGGCATAAAGTCATGCAGGAGGCAGGCGGCCATTGAGGCTATGGGTTGCAATGGTAAAAGTCAAAAATCGGGCATGGAATGACTTTATTTCTCATAAGACGCGTTTCGGAATTTAACTATCATCATATATCCAGGAGGAAAAGCGTCATATGAGTAATAAAGTCATTCCTTGCCTAATGTCTGACTTTTACCATTGCGACCCAATCAGGCTGAAGGCAGAATTAGTGATTGTACTGATTTGAACTTTGACGTCGGATAGCAAATAACAGACGAAATATTTTTTTCGTGTGATATAACTGCAAATTAACATTTTTAGGATATTTTACGTAAATGGCCATATCTTTTCGTTGTATTAACTTAGAAGCTTACATTTACTACACAGCCTAATGCCTATAGACCTTAGTATTCAACTTGATAGGTCTACCCCTTCCTGAGAAAATAGTCTAACAAACGGGTGGAGAGACAGACAGTCTGATAACAAAAGAAAATAATCGTGTGGTATAGTTACAAATATAGAGTTTTCGAAACTTTTCCCTCTAGTTTCACTGTGAAATCTACCTCTTTTCTCCAAATTCCATGATTCTATGCCCGGAGAAAGTACCCCATAAGTTTTGAGGAGGCGTTTCCAGATGTTAACATCATTTACATGGCTACTTTGCAAATAACACTTTAAATGACTGACAGAGGGTTCATTGAACCACAGTCATAATAATTCTCTCTTATTCCACTTTCGAACAGAGCCCGGAGAAAACGAACGTCTATATCATTCCGTGCGAGCTCTGAATACCTTTTTTTATGATGAAGATCGTTTGTGCGAGCTCTGAATACCTTTTTTTATGATGAAGATCGTTTTTTCCTGTGTAGGTCGGCGTCGACAAAATATTTTCGCATTCGGAGGAAAACTTTCGTGATCCAAATTCCATAAGAAGGTCCCGCCGCAACGAGAAACCCCTTTGTTTTAATTTTGTCCACCCGAAATCCAGTATCATGTTCGTGACACTCAGTTCCTATATCTCAATACTAGAAAATATGCTACCCTTCTTTGAATTTTCTTGATGTACTCCGTTAACCCTGTCTAGTAAAGACCCCATGCCACGCAGCAGTACTCCAAAGCAAGCATGGTGTTGGCAGTCTATTTAGTAAGTCTGTTGCATCTCCCCAAGTGTTCTACCAATAAAACATGCTATTTGGTTCACATTCCACACAACATTTTCCATGTGTATCTTCAATTCAAGCTGTTTGTAATGTAATGCCTAGGTATTTAGTTGAATTTACGGCCTTTAGATTTGATTTGCATATCATGTAACCGAAGATTCCTTTTTGCACTGATGTGGATGACCACACACTTTTCATTATTTAGGGTCGATTGCAAAATTTCGCATCATGCAGATATCTTTTCTAAATCGTTTTGTAATCGGTTTTCATCATCTGATAACTTCACTAGACTATAAACAACAACATCATCCACAAAAAACCTGAGACTGCTGTTCAGATTATCTCATAAATTGTTTATAAACAAGGAACAATAGAGGGACTATAACGTTACCTTGGGAAAACTTCAGAATCACTTCCGCTTTATTCGATAGCTTTCCGTCAATTTATACGAAGTCTGACCTCTCTGACAGGAAATCACGAATCCAGTAGCAAAACTGAGGCTATCTTCCATAATTACGTCATTCCATTACAAGCCGCTTGTGTGGTGCAGTGTCAAAAGTCCTCTGGAAATCTAGAAATACGGAATGAATTAGAAATCCTTTCTCGATAACACTTGGTTTCAGTAAAGAGCTAGCCTGTTTATAAGGACCATGTTTCTTAAATCCCTGTTGCCTTTATGCCAATAAACAGTTCCCTTCGAGGTAGTTCATAATGTTCCAATACAGTCTATGTCCCAAAATCCTGCTGCATATCGATGTTAGTGATATGGGCCTGTTATTTAATGGATTACTCTTGTTGCCTTTCTATAGATCTTCCGTTGAGCGTATGGTTCTATATGACTTTTAAGTATGGAGCTATTGCATCAGCGTAATCTGAAAGAAACGTAATTTGTATAAAATCTGGAGCGCAAGACTTGCTTTTATTAAGTTCGCTTCACTACTTCGGGGATATCTGCTTCTAAGTTACTCATGTTGGCAGCAATTCTTGATTTTAATTCTGGAATATTTACTTCGTCTTCTTTGGTAAAGGAATTTCTGAAGTGTGTGTTTAATAACTCTGCATTAACAGCACTATCGTCAATAGTATTTCCCTTGCTGTCGTGCAGAGAAAGCATTGAATGTGTCTTGCCGCTAGCATACTTTACATACGACCAGAATCTCTTTGGATTTTCTGCCAGGTTTCTACACAAAGATTCGTTGTGGAAACTATTATAACCATTTCGAATAGAATTCCGAGCTAACTTTCAAACTTCTGTAAAGTAATCGTCAAATTTGGGGCTTTTGGCTCGTTTATATACGATAAGCTTTCTTCGTTGTATCTGTAACAATTTTCTGACTGTTTTGGGTAATATGGGGAATCATCTCCGTCATTTGTTAATTTATCTTTATATATATATAATTCTACTGTACGTGTGAATGTCACAGAACTCCTCCTAAACTGCTGGACCGATTTGAATGAATTTTTTTCTATGCGTTTGGGTGTCGCCCTGGATGGTTTGGATTCACAAATCATCCCCGCAGATGGCGCTGCAGTCGGTATCTGGGTTATTTATTTATACTGCAACAAAACGGCTCTATCGATTGGAATAAATTTTTTGACTGCATTCAAGTGGGGGCCTGGATAATGTAGATTCACAAATCAGCCCGGCAGATGGCGCTGAAGTCGGTAGCTAGGTTATTTATCTATACTGCAGGATCGACTTGAATGAATTTTTGTGTGTGCATTCAAGTGGGGGCCAGGAAAATTTACATTCTTAAATCAGCACGGTATGTGGCGTTGCACTTTTGTGTGCAATATTGAGCGTATTAATTCAGATGTAAGTTACGTGCCTAGGATTTCGTCTATTTTTCGACATTTTAATTTGAGTGTATTATATTATGTGTGTTTCGTTATTTTGATATTTTAATTTTTTGTACGGTGTCTTTTGATATTCCAGGTGTCGCATTTCAGTGAATATTAAGTGCCTAATATTCATATGTAAGTTACGTTCATAAAACAATGCCACGTCTTCGTGGGTGAGGAGGAAATATTGTTCGACGGACTCGGAAATCACAATTAGTCCAGAACCGTCGGTTAAATAGATCGTCAGAAGATCAATTGACCGACAGTGAAAATTTAAGAAACCAGGCTGCACTCAGGCGTGCTAATGTAGGTCCAGAGCAACGCAACGAACAGCTTCGAGCTAATGCACTGAGACAAAGACTGGCCCGTCAACGAGCCACCGACACATTCAGAACACGTGAAGAACAGCGTTTGCAAGTGTATCGCCCATTGACACGTGCATCACCTCTTCGCCTTGCGTTTGAATATGAGTCGGACATCGACTATTCGTCACATTCACAAATTGTAATCGGTACTATGAACAAACAATGCGAACACTGTCATGCACTCAAATACAAAGGTGAATCGGCCAGTATCTGCTGCGCGTCTGGAAAAGTTGTATTGCCACCATTGAATTCGCCGCCAGAACCACTGAAAACACTAATGGGAGGAGCTACATCTCAATCTAAATTTTTTTGCGTAAAATTCGCAAATTCAATTCGTGCTTTCAAATGACGTCATTTGGAGCAACAAAAATCGTTCAGAATAAGGATGGCCGCAATTTTTAATCAACGTTTAAGATTCAGGGCCAAGTGCATCATCAAATTGGTTCTTTAATGCCGATACCTGATACCTATTCAAAATATCTGCAAATCTACTTCATGGGGGATGAGGAGCAGCAAATAAACGCACGCTGCCAGTACAACCATATCGAGCAGATGGAGGAGCCAGAAATTGTGGGTATTTTAGAACCGTTTTTACAGAATCACAACCAGTTGGAACGGTTCTTCAATACAGTTTCAAACACACTGCAAAAAGACTACTATACGATCGTCATCAAAGCAGAGAAAGTACCATCTGGGCAGCACGCGGTCCGATATGGTGCGCCGACCATTAATGAAGTTGCAGTTTTTATGGCTGGCGACGCATTTGAACGCCGAGATATACGAATCCAACGCAGAGATAACACAGTGCATAGGATTTAAGATAGTCATCGCTCTTTCGACGCTTTGCAATATCCATTGATATTTTAGGAAGGAGAAGATGGATATTATTTAAATATCAAACAAAGAAATCCAGCAACAGGTACAATCTACACAAGTCGTTACCTAATATTTTTACTTTGCAGGAGCAGAAACCAGCAAGAAAGTGAGCGCGATGTACTTCTACGCATATCGGTTGACGATTCGTGCCAATAAAGACAATAATATTCTCCGATGCCTCCAGCTGTTTCATCAACATATTGTTGATATGGATGCGAAAATTGAAAGCGAGCGATTACGATACGTCAGGTATAATCAAGCGAAACTTCGAGCTGGGGAATACATTCATTTGCGTGATGCTATTGTCGGCAACGTAGATGGAATAACTAATATCAACGACATCGGTACTTCGTATATTCTACCATCATCATATATTGGTAGCCCACGTTATATGCCAGAATATATTCAAGACGTCATGACTTTTGTGCGCGCGTACAGACGACCAGATTTGTTCATTACATTTACGTGTAATCCATAAAGGAATGAAATTAAAATTGCGTTATTGCCAGTGCCAAACTGCAATAGATCGGCACGATATCACTGCATGTGCCTTCAGACAAAAGTTAAAATCGTTGACGAACTTGATTATACATTCCTCTGTATTTAGCAAAACACGTTGCTGGTTGTATTCAGTTAAATGGCAAAAACGAGGTTTGCCACACGCGCCTATTTTGATTTGGTTGGTCTACAAAATACAGTCTAAAGAAATTGATAGAATTATCTCAGCAGAAATTCCGGATCGGAATATCGATCAAGAATTGTATGAGATTATTATCGTTAACATGATCCATGGTTCATGCGATGCTATAAACATGACGGCGCCGTGCGTGGACAATGTAAAATATACGAAACGTTTTCCGAAAAATTATATAAATGATACAATCACTAATGTCGATGGTAATCCATTGTATCGTCATAGAGACACTGACCATGGTGGTCACTCACATCAATCACACATGTCAAACGGGACAACAGTTGACACTGACAATCACTGGGTGGTTCCGTATTCACCATTGCTGTGTAAAATCTACAAAGCACACATAAACATTGAGCTTTGCAGTTCGCTGAAGTCCATAAGATATATATGCAACTATGTCCATAAGGGCAGTGATATGACTGATTTGCTGTTCACAGAGTTGACGAAAACGATGAAACAACACGGTATCAAATGGGCAGATACATCAGCAGCGATGAAGCAGTTTGGCGTATTTTGGGTTTTCCGATAGACGAAAGAGACCCTGCTGTTATACATTTGGCCGTGCACCTTGAAAATGGACACCGTTTTTATTTCACGGAAGAGAGTGCTCGACAACATGCATCAATTGCCCCAAAAACCACATTAACTCAGTTTTTCGAACTATGCAACCGACCACGTATTTCCTGTCAATTCGCAGAGACATTAATGTATACTATTGGATGACGATATTTCACATGGAACAAACAGTCAGAAAAGTGGGAACCACGAAAGCGAGGTGTTCTGGTTGAAGGATACAACGGCATATTTATGGCAAATACATTAGACCGATTATACACAGTCCATCCAAAGCAACGCGAATGTTTCTTCATATTGCGTTAGCAACTGCTTCATTAGGTATTGCAGCCACTTTGCTTGATGGCGGGTGGACTGCATATTCAGCACTCAAGTCGTCGTTGAACATTCACACAAATCCACATGCAGTGTACAACATAAAAAAGCATTCCGGTGTGGCTAAAGTTTTGCAAAATACAAAATTATTATCTGGGATGAATGCACTATGGCCCACAAGCATTCACCTGTAGCTCTCGATAGAATGTTGAATGATCTAAATAATAACACCCGGCTTTTCGATGGTGCCTTACTGCTGCTGTCCGGTGATTTTAGGCAGACATTACAGGTCATTCCACGCGCTACATATGCGGATGAAATTAACGCATGTATAAAGCAATATTATCTATGGCGAAATGTCAGCACATTACGTCTTAACACAAATATGCGTGTTCAACTGCAAAACGGTCCATTGGCACTATCATTCTCCGAGTAATTACTCAACACTGAAAATGGAACAATACCATTGCATGGAGACACACAATGCATCAAATTACGAGACAATCACTGCACCATAGTAAATACGAAAGACGCTTTCATTGAAAGTAAATTTCCAGATTTACAAGCTAATTATATTAATCATGCGTGGCTTCGTGAACGAGCTGTATTAGTTGCAAAAAATGTCGATGGTGACGCTATTAACTTCAAAATACAACAGACATTGCCCGGCAATGAGATATTGTTCAAATCGATCGACATTGTTACCGATCGTGACGAAGCAGTCAACTATCGTGTTGAATTTTTGAATTCGCTGGATTTACCAGAAATGCTACCACATAACTTACGATTAAAAATTGGCTCACCTACCATTTTGCTTCAGAATTTAAATGCACCTAAGCTATGCAACGGTACAAGATTAGTCATTAAAATGATGGGCAATGTTCTTGAAGCTACAATTTTGAACAGTAAATTTGAAGGTGAAGTTGTTCTCCTGACACGAATCCCATTGATCCCTTCAGACTCACCCATTCCATTCAGACGTCTGCAATTTCCAATTCGCTTGGCATTTGCTATGACTATTAATAAGTCACAAGGTCAAACAATGTCGATTTGTGGGTTGGATCTAGAAAATCTGGTCTTTTCACATGGTCAGTTATGTGTGGTATGTTCTCGCGTTGGAAAACCGTCAAGTTTATTCATTTATACTCCTCAGGAATTGACTAAAAATGTTATACATCAATTCGCATTAAGATAAAATCAAATAAACGTTATTGATTATATCGAATTGTTTTTAGAAAAATTGATGTTATTTCAAAATAAAGAACAATGAAATTATTATATAATTTGTCTTTCATTTCATACTTTGTTTAATACCCTAATTGCTTGAAATATCATGCAGGACAACGTCTGTCGGGTCCGCTAGTATGGTATAAATCTTCCACGTGCTGTCGATATCAATTCCTTGAATTCAAACTGCTTCTGGTCTAGACTAACATCTTTAATGTGGAAGGAATGCCGATTGTCTCTCTGGAAGATGTGAATCAAATTTTTATCTGCTTTTTAAATAGATACAATATCTGTTTATTTTTAGTGGTTTTGGGAGTTACGGTGTTCAGACTTGCTAGTATAGCCCGCTGTTCACTAATCCGATTATCCGTTTTCACGCTCGTTCTTAGTCTAGGATTATTTGTTGCTAAGAGTTCAAGTG
Organism: Schistocerca serialis cubense; assembly: GCF_023864345.2. Classification (NCBI taxonomy): domain Eukaryota; kingdom Metazoa; phylum Arthropoda; class Insecta; order Orthoptera; family Acrididae; genus Schistocerca; species Schistocerca serialis. Next base: position 337,614,001 of record NC_064641.1, on the reverse strand, counting down.
TGTTTTCAGAACCGATTACTGTTCGAGTGGGCTCGTAAACTAATAGCTCGAAAAACTAAGCGATATGAGTAGCCGTATCTTTTGATTTCATTGGCACAGAATCTTCAGTTATCTGTACCGTAAAAGGATAATCGGATAGACAGACAGACGGACAACAAAGCGATCATATAAGTGTTCGGTTATTACCGATTGAGGTAAGGGAACCTAAAAACCTATACCCCTATGGAAATCGGGAATATCTCATTTCTTTTCAGTGTAATACATATTCTCTACGTTCTAGATGAAATCATCAAGTTAAATAATAATTCTGAACTTTCTGTCTTAATTGTTCTACCTTTCTAAGCTGCTTCATAAAATCATTTTGAAATAACCCTTTTAAAACATAATGTCAATACTTATTTCCAGGAATTAAATCTTAAGAATTAGAAACTTGAAAATGAAACTTATTATCATATTTCCTTAAATATTTAAAAAAGTTTTGAAATGTTAGTGTAAGGACGTGTGGCAGGTGATCTCTTGATTGGGATCAGTGTGGTGTTTGGTAATATTACTGTAAAGAAGTGTCATGTATTGGTGGAACGATCGTTTAGCTCCACACTGAGGTGACTAAAGTCATGGGATACCTCCTAATATCGTGTTGGACTCACTTTTGCCCGTCAGAGTGCAGCAACGTGACGTGGCGTAGACTCAACACGTCATTGGAAGACCCTCCGTAGGAGTCCGTGCCGGCCGAAGTGGCCGAGCGGTTCTAGGCGCTACAGTCTGGAACCGCGCGACCGCTACGGTCGCAGGTTCGAATCCTGCCTCGGGCATGCATGTGTGTGATGTCCTTAGGTTAATTAGGTTTAAGTAGTTCTAAGTTCTAGGGGACTGATGACCTCAGAAGTTAAGTCCCGTAGTGCTCAGAGCCATTTGAATCATTTTTAGGAGTCCGTAACTGCGAAAGTGTTCCGGCGAAGGATTTTCTTCGAGAATTGACTTCTCGATTATTTCCCATAAATGTTCGACATGTGGCCAAATAATTTGCTCCCTTTTTTTTCATAATGTTCTACAAACCAATCGCGAACAATTGGGGCCCGGCGACGCTGCGCATTGTCATCCATAAAAATTCCATGTTGCTTAGGAACATGAAGTCCACGAAAGGTGCAAATAGTCTCCACGTGTCCGAAAATAACAATTTTCAATCAATTATCCCTTCAGTGGGACTGCAGAACCCAGTCCAGTCCATGTAAACACGGCCCACACCATTATGGAGCCACCACCAGCTTGCACAGTATCTTGTTGACAACTTGGGCCTATGGCTTTGTGGGTTCTGTGCCACACTCGCACCCTACCTTCAGCTCTTACCAACTGAAATCGGAACTCATCGGACTATGCTACAGTTTTCCAGTTTCGTAGCGTCCACCCGATAAGGTTAAGAGCTCACGACAGGCGCTGCAGACGATTTCCCGCTATTATGGTCGCGTCGGTCGGCTCCTTCCGTAGCCCACTAACCCCAAATTTCGCCACTCTTTCCTAACGCATATGTTCGTCGTGCGTCCCATACTGATCTCTCCGGTTATTTCACTCACTGTTGCTTGTGTGTTAACACTGACAAATCTACGCAAACGCCGTTGCTCTCGGTCGTTAAGGCTCTCGGCCACAGCGTTGCCGTGGTGAAAGACAATGCCTCAAATTTTGTATTCTAGGCACAGTATTGACACTGTGGGTCTTGGAATATTGAATTCCGAAACGATTTCCAAAATAGAATGTCCCATGCATCTAGCTCCAACTACCATTCCGCGATCACAGTTAGTTAATTCCTGTCGTGTGGTCATAACCACATCGGAAACCTTTTCACTTGTATGACCTGAGTGCAAATGACAGCTCAGCCATTGCACAGACCTTTTATACCTTGTGTACGCGATACTACAGCAATATGCATACGAGCATATCACTAATCTATTGCTTTCGTCACCTCAGTGCATAAGGATAGGTTCCATGTGAAACGTCACAAAACGTTGGTTGTTTAGTAGGTATACATATAAAGAAACCATGTATACTAATTACTTCAGCAGAAACGTTTTACAACACATAGTACCAACTGCCCCAAAACACAAAGCTACAGAGGAAAAACCGTGACATCTTCAAAAGAATATCCAATAGTGTAGGATCACAGTTCTCATAATCATAGCTGGCAGTTGAAGGAACACAGCAGCATCTCAGTTTTAAGCAGTACGTAATTCACGTACAGGGATAAGTACTGTACGCCTTTCCTTTATCAGCACTACGGCAAGGCTGAAAAAACCAAGGAGAAACTCAGACATTATACCTTCATTTCCCGAAGACAAGTCACTGTTCCATACCGTATAATTGTGGTGGCATATCGGGAACATTCCTGGGATTAAATTTCCCTCATTTCGATCTGAGAAATAAATGGCTTAAGACTGAAATTTAGTTGCACCTAACTCCAGCTTATGAGGAAGGGAATAGTTCCAGATTCGGTGCTACGAAGACGATTGCCTGTGGGACAATGAAGGTGAGTTTAAACGTCGAATTGTTCCAGAATGACGCCATAGATACAGAAATACTTTCAAAGGCATCCTATATTTTTATCTGCCATATGAACAGCAGGCAGTAGTTTTAACATTGACTTGATAAAAACCCAGTACGATAAGTCAATAGTTCATTAACGACGTAACTACAGGATGCGTACAGTCAGCGACTCGATCGTGAAACCGTTTACATTGTGTTGTGCTCTCTTGCTTTCCATTCCGGTCATACGTCTCTGATTCACATTACAGATATTATAATTTCCCTGTATAAATAAGCTATAGCAAAACTATATGAAATTCCCCTTACCGACCGAAATGAGGTTGATGTAAAGACACGTGTTCCTCATAAAGCGCTGATGGCTAGATAACGTCCAGATTTCTTATACAATGCTTAAATTATTTAATTACGATATGGCTGCATGAAATTTGTAGAGTACCAAGTATATGTCATAAAAATGCTAAAGAATGTCGCAGATGGTAGCCTTAAACTCTTCTACGAGTAGACTCCATATAACCAGTAGCGGGAGGTGTTGACAAATATGATTAGACAAACAGAACTTCATGTCACGCCACATTGAAATCATTGGGTACTATAAAACAGACCAGCTGGAGAATGGTGGGTTAACAGAATCTATCTTTCTATGGCTGGGAAAAGTGCAGCGATGAAGGTGAAGTGATGTTGCGAAACAAAAAAGGTGCGGATTAGGAAGATTTAGTGTCCTCTAGAACGAGTTCAGTATGTCAACACTGCACAACCTACACTTGTTTGAGGGGGACATCAAGTTTTCCGTCGTCTGGTCTTTCATACAGAGTACGGCAAGCCGCGCAAAGCATAGTGCAATAGAAGAGACGTGTGTCTCTCTTGGATCGAAAATGTTGCCGAGAAAGCTGGAGCACAAACATACTTCAAACACGGTGGTCAGTGGAAGTTACAAGATAAGGTGGAAAGGTGAGTGGGGATGGGGGCGGGTTGAAAGGGTGTGGGAAGGGGGATGGGGGGAGAAGCATCTTAGACAAAGCCCCGACGGCCGTGCGTTCACTTACGGGAGCTCTGCGGTCTTTTGTGCGAGAGTGTGCAGGACCTTCGAGTGTGTAGAGGCGGTACCACTCTGTTGTGACGATTCTCTGGACTCCACCAACGACAAGCCACCATTACGCTAGGGCGAATTGTGCAGCAGTCTGATGTACGCTGCCACCAGGTACAGATAAACAACATTGCAAATGTAAAGGCTATTTCAAAAACGTGTCCGTTACTCATAGATGATACTCCTGGCCTAAAATAAGAAAGAAAACCTCAAAATACACACTCGAAAACAAATATTTGGCGAAACATGGTCGATTTTACTTACATCGAGAGCAGTCAGTACTAGATTAGCCTGTCTTTCTGTAGTATTTCATTGATCAGATCTTCTATTCTGCGTACATATTCCAGACTACGGTACTGATCTCAGTAACAACAGTTACAAATGTAACTGACGTGAACGTCCCCGAAACGGCAGCACTGAGCGTTGAAGATCCGCTGTACACAGCTTACTTGCAATTTACGGATGACGTTAACTACTACAATGTTGCAGCAGAATGCAACGTCTGTAGAAAGACAATGGATGTGGTTTATGACCATTTCCTATGCATCGTGTGACAGTATCCATCACAAACGACCAATCAATGACAGATTGATGAAGACAAACCAGCAACTTGGTCTCCACCTTCTCTTGACGCCAATCCCTTACACTTCTGTCTGTGGGGACATTTACAGGCTTTGGTGAATTCTGCAACTAACAACAATGTGCAAATGATCATAGCACGTCTGTCACACGCATGTGGGCAATCTGAGGACAGGAAGGTGCTTCTGCACGAATTCGTGATTCTTTAAGTCGTTCTGCGTAATATACATTGCAGAGCGAAAGAAATGGTATATCTAACATCGTGTAGGGCCGCAGAGGGACGCAGAAATCCCGCAGCAAGACGTGGTATAGACTCGACAAATGTCTGAAGTAGCGCTGGAGGGAACTAACACCATGAATCCTGCATGGATGTCCATAAATCTGTAAGAGTACGATGGGGTGTAGACCTCTTCTGAACAGCACGTTGCCAGGCATCCTAAATATGCTCAGTAATGTTCATGTCTTGGGAGTTGATGGCCATTTGAAGTGTTTAAACTCAGAAGACTGTTCCTGGAGCAATTCGTTAGCGATTTTGGACGTGTGAAGTGTTGCATTGTCGTGCTGGAGTTGGCCAAGTTCCTTCGGAATGCATTGGACATGAATGGATGCAGATGAGGATGCTTACGTACGTGTCACCGGTCAGAGTCGTACCTAGACCTATCAAGGGTACCACATCACTCCAACTGCACATAGCCCACACAATTACAGAGACTCCACTAGCTCGAACATTCCCTTACTGACATGCAGGGTCCATGTATTCATGAGGTTGTCTCCATACCCGTACACGTCCATCAACTCGATACAATTTGAAACGAGACTCGTCCGGCCAGGCAACACGTTTCCAGTCATCAACAGTTCAACGTCGGTGTTGACGGGCTTTATGTCGTGCAGTCATCAAGGGTGCACGAGTGGGCCTTCGGTCCGAATGCCCATATCGATGATGTTACGTTGAATGGTTCGCACGATGACACTTGTTGATGGCCCAGCAGTGAAATCTGCAGCGATTTGCGGAAGGGTTGCACTTCTGTACCGTTGAATGATGTTCTTCAGTAGTCGTTGGTCCCATTACTGCAGGGTATCTCTCCGACCGCAGCGTTTTCGGAGATCCGATGTTTTGCCTTATTCCTGATATTCACGGTACACACGTGAAATGGTCGTACGGGATTCTGTGTCCTATCGACCTGTGCGCCGACTATAACACCACGTTCAAAGTCACTTAAATGTTGATAGCCCGGTATTGCAGCAGCAGTTACCGATCTAGCAACTCCGCCAGTCACTTGTTTTATATAGGCGTTGCCGACCGCAGCGTCGTATTCTGCCTGCTTCATACCACTTTATTTGAATACACATGGCTATATCAGTTTCTTTGGCGCTTCAGATAATAAGAATGAGTGGTAAAGAATTTGAGCACATCGTTTAATACAAGATGCTATCATAAGACTGAATGGCCCACATCTCAGTGGGTACTTGGCTTCAGACATGCGTTGCTTAGCCTAAGCATTACGCTCAATGCGAGGAGCGTACCGATAGTCATCGGGAACTTTGGGCAAGGGCGCAAAGTCCGGGTATACGCCTGCCCCCACCACACCCCAATCCAAACGCAACATAACGTGGCTGACACATCGTTTCTCATAGCCAGTCGCCACCGCCCAAATACACACATACACACACACACACACACACACACACACACACATACATAGACACGAACACACGCTACATTACTCTCTTACCGTGACCGCTCTCCTCCAACTTGATCTAAAATGTGAAATGAGTAGGAAAATTAGAAAAAAGAGAACCCCTTTTATTTTATTTCCAATGCCATGGTAAATCGAAATATAAAGTTCACAATTTTTCTATGATTCATCCAAACATGAGACAAATATTCGTGCCTACATCACTGCATATAACAAATACTGCACGCAAATGGAAGTACTTTTAAATAAATAAAAACTGAAATTGGTTCTTATGAGTATTTGTTGTGATTGAAATAATATCTAATATCATATTACCAGTCAAAGAAGGAACGAATAGATAATTTCAAAGAATATAAATGTTAATATCCACTGTAAAATGTGAATGCTTCCTTTATTAATTATTTTCGTTTGTTGTCTGAAATCATATTGGCTTGATTGATTTATTGTAACTTTGCTGTTGTTTAGCTTTGGGTGACTTCGTGCTTTTCCAACTGTGAGAGAAATCAAATACACCTGACTACGAGTACACAACATGAATTTGGCCCTAGTGTATAATCTTTTTACAGAAAAAACAACAACAACAAAGAAAAATGTACAATCTGATGAAATCCTGAAGTTTACTATCAATCTCTTTAATTAAACAAAGTGGTCCCTGTGCGTTAATGATTTATGAAATGGTCCCTGTGCATCGATAATTATTGTGGCAAACTGATTCTGAAATGAAAATATCTTACCTCATAATATAATTGCTTGGGAACGTGGTGCTTGCTGCTTTCTGTGCACCAGCTGAAAATTCCAAACTACAGTTGCTGAGGGCTTGGTGCAGTGCTCCAGACAACAAATAAACTATTTTATACATATCACTGAATGGGACACTCTCCAAGTAAAAATGACCTTTATCGATTATGTGCCCAATTCTCTGAGGTGAAATATTGATTTAACAAACTCTTTTTAAATTATCTGATATATTACTACTTGTATGCAATTCATGTTACAACACTGATTAATAGTGGCAAAGGGCAACATTGATATCAAACTCTTACTCTCACAAACGTTAGAGAAATATATAATAAACATGAAAAATATCTTACAGTGAAATTACTCAATCTTAATGAAAATTTGAAAGTTCCCCGATATCGACAATAGTTCCAAACTACGTGCTATTGCAATGCAAATAAATAAAGAAATATTTTCATTCAATTGGTTTTCTAATCTCCTTACATCTCATTTCATTCTAAATCGCTAATTGAATCTTTCTCCTCTGTTTCACAATATTCAAACACAAATCTTTTACTTAAACCCAGATGCACTTAACTTGACGTCTACATTGCCACGAGTTCCCTGGTCGCCTCTGTCTCACTACTTCTGTGCTCCCGCGCTCCTCGCTGTCAAGCAGCGATGACAAAAACAGCGACGTACCTCCTCTCGCCAAAGATTGCGTTAAAATAATCAGCAAATTCAAAGCTGTCGCCTAGAGTTTGAGACCTCCGCAGTATGTACAGATTCCCAGAAATGCAAATAACAAATTCCCAACAGACCTGTTTCAAATGTACACTTTTAATTTTAGTATATACATATCTAATGATATGAGCATATTTAGTAACCTTAGTGTCTTACCTAACTGAGATTAGCGTCTGTCTTACTTGAACAGAGTGGTTATTTATTTTAGAAAGATTAATATTTCGTGTTCTTTAATTTTCTACATAAGTTATAGGTTTCCATCTATATTCCGCGGGCTCGAATCCTGCCTCGGGCATGGATGTGATGTCCTTGGGTTAGTTAGGTTTAAGTAGCTCTAAGTTGTAGGAGACTGATGAACTTAGATTTTTTTTTTGTTTTTTGTTTTTTAGATTCCGCGAACTGTAAAGAATATGGCAGAGGACACTTTTTTTGCTTCCCCTTTTATTCTTGGATGGTACATGGAAGAATGACTACTTTTACACCTCAGTGCGAGTTGTTATTCATCGATTTTATCTGCAGGGTAGATACGTAGCTGGCTGAAAAAAATTCGTAGCTTCAGCACTTGGAATTTTCCAAGCACGTTCTTGAGAGAGACGTACGCTGTACGAGACTTGCTTCGAGGTCGGCCATTGAAGAGTTCTCTGCATTCCCCATCCATGTTATGTCCGCCTCCGTAGCTAAGTGGTCATTGTAGATGGCTGCCAAACAGGGGACCCAGGTTCGATTCCTGGTACTGCCAAGGATTTTTGTTCGTAGGAGGATTGGTGAGAGGTTGACTCAGCCTCGTGAGGTCAATTGAGGAGCTGCTGCAATGAGAAGAGGTATCTCCAAGGTCTGTAAATTCGGCAAAACAAATGGCAGAGAGGTGTGCTGACCACATACTCTCTCCATACCGCATCCGTATGAAGTCCAATGGCAGAGAATGATGACACGGCAGCCTGTCGATATCCCTTGAGCCTTCACGGCCTGGTCAAAGAGCTCGTTTGTTACAGTCTCACCTCCGAACAGTCTTGTTACCATTACCATTCTCATCGCTCTTCTCCTCTTGATAGTACTCCCAAATCGGATAATCACTCCTGACTCATTGCAGAAGGTAAACAGCGGTATTATTATGTAGCGTGTAAAAAAATTGTCACATATTCGTACATGAGGTCGTACTATTGGTCGGAAGCAGAAGAGAAGTTCACATAACTACACGTACGGAAACCAATACCTCTTGAAATGTCGCCGTTTTTATTCGTGAAGAGTAGTGTGTAGTATTTGGTGGCGTAGGCCGCCTTAGTGATGTAGTTCTCTGCGCAAAGAGTTACCAGCGCTACTGTAACACGCTAGCCTTGCGGAAAGACAATGTTGTTTATCGACTACGAGGCACCACACAATTTACACGTCGTGAGAAAGTAGCTCTCCACAACGTTGTCTGATCGATGGATTGCTCGAGAAGGTCCGTTAACATGGTCACCCTCTTCACTGGACGTGAGTAAAAAGTAAGTGATTTTTGTCAAAAGAGGGCCACACGCAGCTACCTTTAGTGTCTACTTTTACATAATAGGCAAATGGGAGTCAGAGAAACGATTGACCCTTAACTCGTTAGGTATTTGTTTCTGGACAGTTCGTGCATGCGTATATTTTAGCTTGGAAGAAGAACGCTCAGCTTCGGCTACAGGTTTTGGCTGTTTCAGGTATAACAGGATGGCTGTACCTCGTATGTCAGCGTAACAAATGGCTCTGAGCACTATGGGACTTAACATCTGAGGTCATCAGTCCCCTAGAACTTAGAACTACTTAAACCTAACTAACCTAAGGACATCACACACATCCATGCCCGAGGCAGGATTCGAACCTGCGACCGTAGCAGTCGCGCGGTTCCAGACTGAAGCGCCTACAACGGCTCGGCCACACAGGCGGGCTCAGCGTAACACCAGACATTTTATGTACTTATATTTTAAATGAAGTTGTTACCTACATCAGCTACGCTGGAAACAGAGAAGAAATGTCATGAGGAAATTTTACTGAAAAATGTATGTGATTAGTGTTTAATACTTTTGGGCGGTAGGTGTGGAAAAAAATCGTATTGATACCTGTGCGACTATAATATACGTCATTTCGTAACACCAGCTACATAGCTACGAATAAACGAAGAGTTGAGTAAAAACTGTTACTTATTAAGTCTAGTAACTGACTCTATGAATCTCTCGTTCTGGGAATGGAAGTCAAAGTGACTTTCCACTATTTTTATTCATTTATTTGACAATTTGTATTCGATGCGCCATCTCTGATATTCATTGAAACTTTAACCGAGAGTTAGTCGGCTGATCCCATCTGTTCCTGAGAGCAACCAAGGGAAATGTCTGAAATATCGTGATGCACATTTTTACCCGGCCATCCAGAATGAGGTTTTCGAAGATTTCTCCCCGTAGGACTTGGGGCAGGTGTTGGGATGGTCCCTTGACAAATGACACGACCGATCTCCTTACCTAGCCTTCACGTGCCCGAGTTCGAGGTCCGTCAATAATGACATCGTCGTCGACGGGACGGTAAACCCTAATCTTCCTTCCTTTATTCCTCACACGACCGTTGAATCCTACACTTCAATTCGTTGTATTTCTTATTCTTACGAAGTATGTTTGTCATATCTCTAAGGACATCAATGAACCTCTGTCTAAGAGTGTAAATGGTGTCGTATCTGTCATATCGAAGCACTGGATTTCGTTTGATTTCTTCAGCGGTAGCTTGGAAGCACTCACGGAACAACCCTTAAATCCTACCTCCTTAATATACTGTAGGGGAAAAAAAGTTGATGTTCGCAACTTTTTCTAAATGCAGAGCTGCTTGTTGATTAGCGTCCACAGCGACTATAAGGACTCTATTTGAACTGCGCCTTGATTCTTTTTTGTATACCAGTGTATGCGTGACTCATGGTTGATATTCCATCATTGTCCTTGACTGAACGCTTTCTTTCTATAGATTCCATTGATCACATGTGAGTTCTAGTGTAGGCTTACCTGAGTAATATAAATGATTCACATATGTTTACCTTCGTATTATTTCCGAAACAAATTTTAACATATCGAAAACTTTTCTTGATTCTTATATTTTAGATCCTTCTTTTATTTATCCTTTGCATTTTCATTTTTCCTAATTTTTTTATCATGTTTCTTTCGTACGTCAGAGGCACCTTAGTCTCACCCTAGTTATGTTACTGACATTATCGGTGGATACATCCCTCAATTGTGTAGTGATTTTTTTCCACATATCCTCGTTGAACAAAGACGAATCGTGACATGACTCTGGTTTTCAACAATACGTGAATCTCTGCAGCTACCAACGTTGTGGCCTAGCAACAGCATCATACGAGTCGTATAGCGAGCGATGTGAATAATTCTTAAATTCAGCAATATCCAAAGGCAGCTGATGAACCCAGAAAGAGCAACCAGGAGGTAAGCTGTCAACAAACATTTGATTTCTGTCAGTCCATGGCACCCGGAACAATTTCTCAAATATGTTGAACCCCAGTAGTGCCAAGGCATATTACATAATGCGCGTTACTGGGCAAGGGGAAGGTGGGCGGTACTTCACGTTCATCAAAAAAAAAAAAATTAAAATCGTTAATTACAGCTGAATTACATTAACAATATACTTTTTAAAGTGGTATTGATATGTAATTATATTCTGGAATACGAAAAATGTCTCTTAGCAATCTCTTCGCAGTATTAACGCACTTCAGTAGCGAGTACCACCGCCTTTAAGACCATCATAAAAAATTTGACAACTCCAAATTTCGTTCATTGTTGTTGAATTTTACGCTCAACATACGTTTTAAAGGGATATTTATGTGTAAGGTTCTGAATCTGGAAATATTTAATACAACATTCGCTGGGGAAAGTTTAACAGAAAACTTCGGATAGTGAATCCGGTAGATATGTAATTAAAAACAAATATTTTTTTAATTTTAAAATATAAGGTAAGTGACTATATTACAATATTTTCAAATGTCGACATTAAGTACCCCTCTCCCCGCTCATTGGTATTGCGAGAGTTGGTGAATTGGAGATCTTCGGCACAGCTGTTACATTCGTTTGACTTTGCAAACCAATCATCGAGATTGTGTAAACACTAAGTTTCATCCAGCTTGTCTTGAAGAAAAATATATTTTACATATCTTGTAATTATACAAGAAAATTATAATACTGAAAATTATATGTTCGCCTACGAAGTGCCGGCCAGGGTGGCCGAGTGGTTCTAGGCTCTACAGTCTCGAACCGCATGACCGCTACGGTCGCAGGCTCGAATCCTGCCTCAGGCATGGATGTGTGTGATGTCCTTAGGTTAGTTAGGTTTAAGTAGTTCTAAGTTCTAGGGGACTGATGATCTAGGAAGTTTAGTCCCATAGTGCTCAGAGCCATTTGAACCATTTGACCCTACGAAGCTACCTTGCCAAGTGCACTGTGTATTCGCTCATGTAGATAATGTTCGAAAAGTCATGTACAGTATATCACCACGGCCTCTTGAAACATTTTTTCCGTGCGTATACCATTAAAATAATACATTTATAGGAATTTCTAATGTATGTGGGTATTATAAGTACAGGGTTATTACAAATGATTGAAGTGATTTCACAGTTCTACAATAACTTTATTATTTGAGATATTTTCACAATGCTTTGCACACACATACAAAAACTCAAAAAGTTTTTTTAGGCATTCACAAATTTTCGATGTGTGCCCCTTTAGTGATTCGGCAGACATAAAGCCGATAATCAAGTTCCTCCCACACTCGGCGCAGCATGTCCCCATCAATGAGTTCGAAAGCATCGTTGATGCGAGCTCGCAGTTCTGGCTCGTTTCTTGGTAGAGGAGGTTTAAACACTGAATCTTTCACATAACTCCACAGAAAGAAATTGCATGGAGTTAAGTTGGGAGAGCGTGGAGGCCATGACATGAATTGCTGATCATGATCTCCACCACGACCGATCCATCGGCTTTCCAATCTCCTGTTTAAGAAACGCCGAACATCATGATGGAAGTGTGGTGGAGCACCATCCTGTAGAAAGATGAAGTCGGCGCTGTCGGTCTCCAGTTGTGGCATGAGCCAATTTTCCAGCATGTCAGATACACGTGTCCTGTAACGTTTTTTTTCGCAGAAGAAAAAGGGCCCGTAAACTTTAAACCGTGAGATTGCACAAAACACATTAACTTTTGGTGAATTGCGAATTTGCTGCACGAATGCGTGAGGATTCTCTACCGCCCAGATTCACACATTGTGTCTGTTCACTTCACCATTAAGAAAAAATGTTGCTTCATCACTAAAACAAGATTCGCACTAAACGCATCCTCTTCCATGAGCTGTTGCAACCGCGCCGAAAATTCAAAGCGTTTGACTTTGTCATCGGGTGTCAGGGCTTGTAGCAATTGTAAACGGCAAGGCTTCTGCTTTAGCCTTTTCCGTAAGATTTTCCAAACCGTCGGCTGTGGTACGTTTAGCTCCTTGCTTGCTTTATTCGTCGACTTCCGCGGGCTACGCGTGAAACTTGCCCGCACGCGTTCAACCGTTTCTTCGCTCACTGCAGGCCGACCCGTTGATTTCCCCTTACGGAGGCATCCAGAAGCTTTAAACTGCGTATACCATCGCCGAATGGAGTTAGCAGTTGGTGGATCTTTGTTGAACTTCGTCCTGAAGTGTCGTTGCATTGTTATGACTGACTGATGTGAGTGCATTTCAAGCATGACATACGCTTCTCGGCTCCTGTCGCCATTTTGTCTCACTGCGCTCTCGAGCGCTCTGGCGGCAGAAACCTGAAGTGCGGCCTTAGCCGAACAAAACTTTATGAGTTTTTCTACGTATCTGTAGTGTGTCGAGACCATATGTCAATGAATGGAGCTACAGTGAATTTATGAAATCGCATCAATCATTTGTAATAGCCCTGTACTTCTAAATTATTATACACTGTTTTCGTGCATTAAGGTGTGTATTTGTCAAAAAACTAATTTTCCCCTTAATATATCGGTGTGTTATTAACAGAATAAAATGCTGTTTGAGATTGTGGTTCCTGCTTACGTATAATTATACACCCTTTATCTTCTTTGGGCCACTACAGCGCTTGCCCTAAATCACAGTACAGTGGATTCTCATCTGAGAGGAGGTCGCTGATATTCAAGCTACTATTCTGTCAATTCAGCTCGCTGCCAACTTTGGTAATCAAACGATGCTGTGCTCTATAGGCCTATCGCTATAGTCGGCATTGCTTAACGCTGTATTTCATTTCGTTGATGAATAATTTGTAGCACTGAGTGTCACACATCTCTTATGCCCCTTATCTGACAAATGTTATTCCATCTACGACGAAGCAAAAGCGCCTTCAGTCACTCACACACAAGCGATTTCCAAAGCGAGTTTAATCAGTATTTCCAGTTTCAGTATGCCGGGAAGATATGTTATCGAAAATTACTTCCTAAGTTTGGCAAAGTACATGCTATGTCGGTTAGCACTCTGAAGCAGAAGTGCGAAGATATTAAATTTGGGCTGGAATGTTTTAATTGGAATATTGTAATCTGTCGGCCAAGAAGCTATTCAGACTTAAATTTTGCGTTTCTTGCATACTGAATGATCTGCCCACAATTTTCGGCTGTCTTTGATCAGTTAATTACTAGTTCTGAAATTTTCCTCGTTTTCTTGATTCCTTTTTTTCTACCTAACATTTTAGTATGGTACAAATATTTTTCATGTTTGTTATTGAAGTAATTTACCTCTTCTTCGAAATAGTTGCGGCGGTAACAGGTTTCGTGTTCCGGAGGACGGTGGTTAAAATTCCCACGCGACCACCCAGGTTTAGGTTTTCCCCTAATTCTCTACATCTCTAAAAGAGAACGTTGGGATGTTTCCTTTCAAAGGGTACGGCCAATCTTTATCCCTGTCATTCTCCACAGTTTATTCACATTCTCTAATGATCTCTTCGAAGACGTGAAATTAAATCAGTATCTTACTTGCTTCTTTGAAAATACGTACATTTTGATTTTTTGAGGGTTTTACTTACAATTTCGTAATTCAGTCGGTGAAGTGATTTAACCCAGTAAGCATCCAAGTCCACACATGCTTATTCTACATGACACTATGGTTCTGTTCATAGCCTGGGATGTAGGAGTGTCCAGTCGACTTACACAGGTTTGTTTTTACGACAGTTCTTTTCACCGTAGGAAGGCTTTGTCTATGTTAAAGGACATATAATAGTTTCATTCTCGCTAAGTGTGCTGCGGCTATTTTTATGGTCTGTATTTCGCAAATACATCTCAAGTCCTCATTCCACCACAGCCCTGGCTGCAACGTTTGTTCACATCTATTACCTTCTGTTCTATAGTTTTATATAAACTGAGGTGTCCCCCTCGATAACTGAGTGGTGAGCGCGGCAGAAAGCCATGCAGGGGGGCCCGTGTTCGATTCCCGGCTGGGTCGGAGATTTTCTCCGCTCGCGGACTGAGTGTCGTGTTGTCTTCATCATCATGTCATCCTCGTCGACATGCAAGTCGCCGAAGTGCCGCCAACTCAATAAGCTTGCACCAGGCGACCGGTTTACCCGAGGGGAGGCCCTAGCCATATGACATTTCATTTTATTAACTGTCCGAGACGCAATGCACGTCGATCTTTGATCTGCGAAAAGAGGTAAAGGGTTTAAGTGTCTTACATCTGAAGGATATATAAAACCACCTCTGATGATTTTAACACAGATGAATATTTCACTATGTAATATCCCCCCCCCCTTTTTTTCCCCTGAAGCTACAGAAGTATTTCAGCTTAGTTAAGGAGTCCTTAGAACCTTGCGCAAGAGGCGTACGGATGAATGTCTTTGCTTTTACATCCTATATTTACAGAGATTAGGACAACCCGTCCTTGGATTATCTTACTGAGACGTCATATAGGATTTCTTCTAACTTGTTTTGGCGTAAGGCTCTTGTACTTAATGCTCCTCGCAGAAGCCGTAATTATCAGCACCAGGGATTCTCTTGAAAGTGCAATTCTACACCCTATAATTTCTAAGTGATGAAAGGGGGAGCTATATTAGCTGAATTTATGATCTTGGGTGCCCTGATGGTGTGGTTTTTTTTCGTTTTTTTTTACGAAAACGTCAATACCTGACAATAATGAAACACGTCATTAATTTTAACTCAAAAGTAGCTTTTCCTTAGAGAATGGTCTTACGACAGTACTAACATCGGAAGGCGAAGGAGGAGGAGAGGAGGACATTACTGTTTAACGTCCCGTCGACAACGAGGTCATTAGAGACGGAGCACAAGCTCGGATTAGGGAAGGATGGGGAAGGAAATCGGCCGTGCCCTTTCTAAGGAACCATCCCGGCATTTGCCTGAAGCGATTTTAGGGAAATCACGGAAAACCTAAATCAGGATGGCCGGACCCGGGATTGAACCGCCGTCCTCCCGAATGCGAGTCCAGTGTGCTAACCACTGCGCCACCTCGCTCGGTCGGGAGGCGAATGTCGACAATGGCGGGCAATCGAGATCTCTTACTTAAGATCGTGGAACATCGTAACTGTTGGTACAACTTCGTTATTTTAAACATTGTTCATTTGCCTATGGAAACTACTAATTTGTTACATCCTAATATTATTGTAATGAAGTACTAATATCTGTAGTGGGAATAGTGTCTTTTATTAGTAAATATTTATTAAACAAAAGCACCTGCTTTATGCCAGAATGGTTGTGGTTTCCTACGTACAGTGTTCTGGTGTTACTGTCTTTCTCACCCTTAGCCTCAACACCTCACCCCATCATCTACTGGCACTGCTCGATTGTCCAGCGGTTACTTCAGCCAGCGTGGAATCCATAATCTTACTCAATGCTGCCTCAGCTTACTGGATGCTACTGATTTTAGTAGATGCTATATAAAATGTATATCCCGAAAATAAGGAAATAGAATAATATTTCAAAGGAAGGGGTATCTTACACATAAAGAAAATTCTTCACTTAACTAATCGATTTCAATATTTTTTTCCATTTTTGTATCCATTTTAATTTTTCTTTGTGTTCCCGCTTCTTTCTTTCTTTTGGTTACCAGTGTATCTTACCCTTGGGGAGCCCTGGGTTATTTCCCCGGTTTCACCAGCCGGCTTATGCCCCTGACAAATGTCAAAGGTCGGACTGAATGCCGCTGAAGGCGTTGTGGGTCAGTTAGGAAAGTGTATAAGCGGAGCAGAGATCAGTAGTGCTGCCGATGGGCAAATCAACTGACGCAAGCGACTCTGAGAAACGATCAGCTCGTTATGACCTGGCTCCTGGTCACGAGCATCTCAGACACGGTTAAGCTGGTCGGCTGTGAGCATACTGCTATCGAGAGCATCCATGGCAAGTTGTTTAAAAGTGTATTACTGAAAGTCGTAAAATTTATGTCCGCAATTGGTACCAATTCGCAGATTCCGCCAATCTAGTATTATCAATATAGGACATCTTGTACTAATTTTGTACGTGACATAACACTGTTGACCTTATAATTGTAATTAACTGGAGCATCAACTATACATTTTGATGTCCTTTGAATAAAATATGTAGTAGTTCAATTTATCATGGGTTAGTAACAATGTAACGTTTCCTGCCTTTAGTGTTCGAGGTTAACGATACTGAGACCACCGATAAGTGACAAGTTGTCGGATGTCCACGCCACCTGAGGGTCAGAGGTTTTACCACTCCGAAAAGCGGGATAGGAAGCCATCTGTGGCAGCTCTGGCGACAGAGTATAATACTAATATGTGTTTGAGAGCACAATGTTCAGCGAACATTGCCGATCTTTTATCTGTGAAAGAGCCAACCACAACATCTTCCCATGTCGACCCAACGACATTGTTAGTTACGTTTTCAGTGGCATCATCAAGACTTGGCCGTCTGAGAAAGTAAACAAGTTGCCTGGTCGGGCGAATCACGGACACTTGAGGCAGGGATGGTGTTAACGTTACGTGAATCATGCAGACGGGCATCCATGGGACCTGGGATGGCGATCAAAGGCAGCATAACATCTGTGGACTGCGTGAACGTTGCTACAGATCACGTGTGCCCCTTCACACGAGTAGTCTTCCTCGACAGCAGTGGCATCTTTCAGCTGGGCAAATGTTTGTGTTACAAGGCCAGAATTGTGCTTCGGTTGACTGAGGGATATAAAAGCAATATCACGTTGATTTATTGGTCACGAGATTCACCTGTTGAACCAGATGGAACGCACTTGGGACACTCATAGACACCTGCTCAAGGCCCACAGACCATGAGCGCGTAGTTTACGAGCGCTGCATGACCTGTGCGAGGACAGCTGATGCCACACACATCTAAAAACTTACCTACGACTTCCCCCGAGAAATGGTATTGTACTATGTTCCAAAAGTGGAGCAGCACACTAGTAACAGGTGGTAGCCGTGTTTTGGCTCATCAGAGCATGTTTATAGGTGTGTGTCTAGTTTTAACCAGTATAGTCTCCTGTTAAGTTTTTCTGTGACTTCTGAATTATAGTAGGTTAGTTACTGAAATTACTATATTGGGATGAAATGCTCCCATCTCCCATTATACAACCAAAATAATTCTAAACACTACGACATATAGTACTTCCTGAAGGAATACTTCTTTCGACTGCTCGGAGTTATATATGTTATTTGTCCTAAAAGCCAGTGGTGCATTATATCACCAGCTGCATATTCATATCTTAAATATTCAGAATTTTACATATGGAACCATGAAGGAGTTAAACTGAGAAGATATCGTTATACATAAAATAGAAGAAATAATTGAAAATAGATTGTAGCTGCTTAGCCGTAAAACAATATTATTATCTATTCTTTATTAAAAGAATTGGATTTCCATTAGTAGCGACTTGGAAATCAGTCGCGTTTGAATACATGATCATCAGCAACATAGCTGTTACTATGAAATAAAGTAGTGCATTTTACGTAAGTGCTGTAGAATTGACATTCCTATGATAACGTTACGTTTCTAATAAAAATTCCCTTTAGTCTTCCAAAGATACTTACTGGCCACTTTAAAAACACAGTGCCAAGTACCGAAGCAGTTGTTTTGCATGCAGCAAATGCTAGCTCTCTCGTAAAAATTAAGTGCCAAATGGCAACGAGTTTTCAAATGATTTAATGAAATACAAGGTGTTTATAAAATACGCAAAAGTAACCTTTAGTTACGAAAAAAGTAAATAACTTAAAAGACTGTCCGATACGGCACTGAATGGAGTATATCTTCAAGTTTTATTTACAAATATTCAATATGGCTACCTTTTGTAACACGTCAAACGTCCCATCTGTAGTCAATTTCCAGTCAAATTCTATGAAGCATGTCTTGATGTGTGGTGGCAAGTGCCCTTGTTATCTGTTGTCGCATCTCGCCAACATTTCCCAGAAGCGGAAGAAGAAACACTATCTTTAATGTAACGCTGTAAACAGAACTCCATTGGGTGGAGATGGTCGTGGCGGCCTGGATACTGTTCCACCATGTCCAATGCAAGTCGGCATATTACTACTGAGATACAGTATAGCTTCATGATGATAATACGGTGGGATGTCATTTTTCTGCAGAATATATTGTGTGCCCTTTCAATTTGTGATTGAGGCAATAAATAATATTCAAGCATGTCCAGGAACAATATGCCATCTCCAACTGACTCAGTAAAAAAGCAACGGCTGTTGGTCCTGCTACATCTTACAGTGCAAAAAAATTAACAAATAATAACAATTTTTCTCTTAGGTGGTGGCTTGTAATATTTTGCCCTAAATTGTCTCTGACATGTAGTAGCGGATTTGGAATCATGAAACCATAAACAACGATGCGCACGGTCTACATTTTAGATTAACTCAATCGTGCATGCCATCTAGCTGGAAGGTCACCAACTAACAGTGTTAGACGGGAGTAAGACTTGAACAAATACTGCATTCAGCACAGCATTGAACTTCTATGCCAGTTATTTACCTTTTTCGCAATTAAGCGCTACTTTTATGTAACTACTTTACAAACACCCTGTGCTGTAGAGGAAATCTGAGACATGAGGACGTGTGCTGAATTCATACCGAGAATTGAATTAACAGCTAGAGAATTTCCTAAAAGTTATAGCGAATTTAACAGATCGGTCCTGAGTAGAGACATATATGAATGTTAAACCGATTATGGCTCCAGTGACATCGTCCATATTCCTAAATTGGGTACGGCAGCACGTGAGAACCTTTGTATTGGCTTACTTTAGGAAAACGGTAACTTATTACTCAGTCAAACAGTCTCTCCTTATTTTAAAGGACAATTGTAAGCGTTTGTTAAATAGCACCAGTTTGTTACCAACTTTAGCATCGTCAGTCCAATAGCATTGTTATCCCAACAGAACGGGTTGCCACGGTTAACAAAATTACAGGAAAAAAACGTTCCACATGCTGCAAGCACACCCTATTGCGTGCATTCCTGTAGCAACATAATGGCAGATTACGATTTAGTCCCTTCTACATCAGCAACAATGGCGCTCAAGCTCAGTTTCGAGAAAAATGGGATCGGAAATTGGTTGTGTCATTTCCAAGGAAACCACCGCTTTATTTGATGTCAGTAATTTCAAGGAAGCACAGAAAACCAAAATCTGGAAAACGGCATTGAGATATTGACTACTATCATCTCGAACGTTAGTGGAGAGATATAACCACTGCGTCACCTCGCTAAGTCATAACATATGGTTTCCGCCAGAGCAATGTAAAATACTGCAAAAAAAATAGTCCGCCCCGCTAGCCGAGTGGTCAGCGCGACAGAGTGTCAATCTAAAGGGCCCGGGTTCAATTCCCGGCTGGGTCGGAGATTTTCCACAGTCCGCCTTTAGCCGCGGAGCAGCTCGGACTTGTTTACGTCCCGGCTGCGAAAGTTCGCGGAAGAAGCGGTGTTTACACCGTCGTCACTCGCGTGTGTTACTGTTTGAATCGAACGCAATGGCACACAATTTCCGACAAACCACGATACAGTTCACGTTCTGTAACGAGTATGCACGACCGAAGGCATTCGAAATCGAACGTTTCTTGAGGGACGAAGTGCAACTTAATTACACTGAGGTTATTGGAATTCATTTATCGATCGTGAGCAGCACTCTTTACGTAAAGATGATTGACGACGCAGCATGCGATAAGATCATTGAAGCCGCCAAACGAGGATTCCAGTTCCGACATTCCGATGGTCATATTGGCGAAGTATTAGTCGCTCATTCGGGCCTGGGTGTGCGTACGATTCGAGTCTTTGAGCTGCCTTTCGAGGTACCAGAATCCTTGGTCACTGAATCGCTCCAGCCATATGGCAGAGTTATTAGTCATACGGCCGAACGTTGGGCAAGTTTTAGCACGTATCCAGTGCTCAATGGTGTCCGACAGGTGCGCATTGCGCTTACGAAACATGTGCCATCGTACATCAACATCGGCGGCTGTCGAGCAATTGTCATCTATGATGGACAGCCCCGGACATGCTCCGGGTGTGGTGGTGACGGACATCTTAGATCTGCGTGTATGCAGAGGAGACTCGTGCAACTCCCCAGCGGAGACCTCCAGACTCCGACTACACCAACGTCACTGCCGATGACTTACGTGGCGGCGCTTCGCGGGGAGGTGACGCCGAGGTCGGAGCGCACTATCGAACCGACGCCGCAGTTGATTGAGGCGCCTTCGGACCCCACTGAAGAAGGAACGGCTCCCACCAACCCTCAGTGCCAGACATTACAGGTGGTGCAGAAAGAGGATGACAGCATCACAACAGGCATGGAAGCTGAAGTGGAACGGCCCCAGGGCGTTGTAGCGGCGGCGAGAGCGCAGGTGATGCAAGATTCGCCAACACCAGAGGCCGAGGTTAGGGCCCGCAAACAACGCTCGCCAAAGCGACGCAAGAAGCGCCGACTAAACTCTGCGGAGACGCTCCCTTCTCTTCTTGGAAGCCCAGATGAGTCTAACACTATGGAACTGTCTGACTTGGAACCACAAGCTTCGGATGTCGCAGACCATATGAATTCGGACAGTGAAAAGATGTCATGTCGCTCGGAAGACGCATCCGCTCAGGGGCCTGCTTCCCCTTCTGCGGTGGAGTCTAACGCTGCGAAAGAACAACAGATGTCAAACATCAATGCCGCACAGGAAAATTTGGAGCACCCCAATAATATCAGCTGGTATGAACAGGACGACGAAATCACCGATGCGGACCATTCTATTGGTGGGGATTTGCATCCGTCCGCATCTCAAGAAACCTAATGCCGCAGGGACACGTCCGTCGGGCGACCCTCTGCGGATGTGCAAAGGGACTATCAATACGGTGAAACTTTGTCATTTTAACATCTTGTGGAGATGACAGCTACTCGACCCCAGGTATACAGAATAGGGACAGTGAATGTAAATACCATTAGATCGCCCGTGAAACAGCAGTTGTTTAGGGACATGATATACGCGTCGGATGTGGATATACTTATGGTGCAGGAAATTTACATTCCTGAGTTCCAGGAAGTCCATGGATACATCTCCTACACCTCGCCGCACTCGAACAACGACAGTGGAACGGCGATATTGGTACGGGACGGGATTCCGGTTCACGACCTGGCTTATCTACCTTCGGCACGAGGACTGGCGATAACTGTTAATGGAATTCGCATTCTCAACGTTTATGCCCCTTCCGGCACAGACAACAGACGGGCGCGTGCTACATATTATTCGGAAGAGATTGTGCCCTTATTTACCGGCAGATTCGATCATTTCATTATAGGTGGTGACTTCAATTGTGTTTTAGCGCAAAAAGACCAGATTCCACATTATAATACCTGTAGTGAATTGCATGTGCTATGCCGGGATCTGGAGTTAAGCGACACCTGGGACATGATTCATAGGAACCGTGAGGGATACACTTTTTATACCAGTCACTCGGCGAGCAGACTCGATCGAATATATGTTTCGGTTGGCCTACAGGATAAGGTGGTCGACGCGGAACGATGGCCTGCGGCATTTACTGATCATATGGCTTACATTTGTACCATATCGCTCCCTAGGCAAAGTGTGTGGAGAAGCCGCGGGACATGGAAGCTCAATTCGTCACTTTTGGCGGACCCCGAATGTCGTCAGAGAGTCGAGGAGGTATAAGGGCACATGTCAACGCCGTCTACCAACATATACCTCCGTGCTTCAATGGTGGCTCGAGTGTACTAAGCCGGCAATAAGAAGAGCTCTCATACAGTATGGTCGGGATAAGACGAGATGGCAACGAGACACTCTTGATTATTATTACACCATGCTTCGTGAGCTGTCCTTCCAGGTGCCGTCTGCAGAACATCATGCAGAAGTTCATCGTGTCAAGGCACAAATCCTATCGATCACGCGACGACGACTGGGTGGCATCCCAATACGGGCAAGATGTCTCGACACCATCACTGGGGAACGTACCTCGATGCACCATGTGTCGCGGGAACATAAACGTTACCGCCGGGCATTGGTAACAGTGCTCCACGGTTTAGATGGCCGTCAACTGACAACACAACAGGACATTGCAAACGAATTTTTAGAGCATTTCCGCCACCTCTATGCCGGTACACCGACGGACCGTCTGGTGGGGGAAGAGATACTGCAACACCTGCAAACGACACTGACAGAGACGGATAAGGCAGCGCTTTTGGAGCCACTCACAGAAGACGATATAAAGGTGGCACTCACAAAAGGAGCGGCCCATAAATCACCAGGTCCAGATGGGATTACCAGGCTCTCAGTGAGTTGTTGCGTATCGTCAGACGAACATTCTGCAGAAGCCGCCGAGAACTCGCCGCCGCTGACCGCCGTAGTGAACGGGTAAATGTAATCCCCAGACATCTCAGAGATTCCACCGTCTGGAACGGTCCCGGTACGTCTCCCAGACCCCGTCCAATGTGCATAATTTTGGATTTCGTCATGTTAACGACACTGCCTGCCGCCGTCCCATAAGAGTCTAGATGTTCAACAGCCTGACGAACTTCATGGCCAGATCTGACTAGAAGGATCAGGTCGTCCGCATATGCGCGACAAATGAAAGAGTTCTCATGAAGCGCTATCCCAGTAAGTGAGCGCCTCATAACACACATCAGCGGCTCAAGCGCTATCGCAAACAGCATCATGGAGAGTGGGCACCCTTGTCGGACTGAGCTGTTAATAGGAATCGAACCCGCTTCCCGACCGTTTACAATCACCTTCGATGTAGCCCCTCGTATTAGCCTCATAACGATGGAGATGAAAACCGGAGGAATCGCCATTCGGCTCATGACTGACACCAAGAAGTCATGGTTTATCCTGTCGAACGCACGATCGAAGTCCACAGATATCATCGCTGCTCGCATTTTACACGTTTCCGCAAGGGCGATAACGTCACGGTATTCACTTAACGCCGAGTAGATGTTGCTTCGCACCCCTAGGCAAGCCTGATCAGGGGATATTGTCCTGGATATCGCCAGCTTGAGACGAGACGCTAGTAGTCGTGCAAAGATTTTATAGTCGGTGTTTAGCATAGTGAGAGGCCGATATTGATTAACACTACGACTCCCCGCCATCTTCGGTATGGGAAGAAGAAAGCCCGTCACAAAATCCGACGGTAGGCGCATGTCCGGACGCATCGCCTCATTGTACATCGACACCAACTGTGGCATCATCATGTCCACGAATTCTCGATAAAACAAGAGTGTTACAGTGTGTAATAATTGTCTGCCATTCATTTAAAAGTGTTTTTAAATTTTTTAAAATTTTTTTTTTTTTTTTCAAAAGCTGAATCCAGTACGATCCTGGTTTACACACTTCACGTTTCACATTCTCATACATAACTTATTAAATACTTATCAGAATTTAATAAAATAAGTCTCACATGAAAGAAATAATTGTTCTCACGCTATAGCCTCCGGTTAGTGGAGCGTACCTCTTCCGTTCAATGTTTTTTAGCGAAAGTAACTTGCTGGCGCGAATCCCGGCCGCGCGTGGTAGGATCTCTAGACCACGCGCGCGCCAGCGGCAGACACTTGTGCAGCAGCAGTGAAGTCTCTTCATGATATCTGATCATGACAATGAAATAATCAGGCTATAGAGTGAGAACAATTATTTCTTTCATGTGAGACATATTTTATTAAATTCTGATAAGTATTTAATAAGTTATGTATGAGAATGTGAAACGTGAAGTGTGTAAACCAGGATCGTACGGGATTCAGCTTTTGAAAAAAAAAAATTTAAAAAAATTTAAAAACACTTTTAAATGAATGGCAGACAATTATTACACATGGGGTTGCAGGGGTTTTAGCCCCTGGGGAGGTGGGTGGGTGTTATTTCATTGTCATGATCAGATATCATGAAGAGATTTCACTGCTGCTGCACAAGTGTCTGCCGCGGGCGCGCGCGTGGTCTAGAGATCCTACCACGCGCGGCCGGGATTCGCGCCAGCAAGTTACTTTTGCTAAAAAACATTGAACGGAAGAGGTACGCTCCACTAACCGGAGGCTATAGAGTGAGAACAATTATTTCTTTCATGTGAGACTTATTTTATTAAATTCTGATAAGTATTTAATAAGTTATGTATGAGAATGTGAAACGTGAAGTGTGTAAACCAGGATCGTACGGGATTCAGCTTTTGAAAAAAAAAAATTTAAAAAATTTAAAAACACTTTTAAATGAATGGCAGACAATTATTACACACTGTAACACTCTTGTTTTATCGAGAATTCGTGGACATGATGATGCCACAGTTGGTGTCGATGTACAATGAGGCGATGCGTCCGGACATGCGCCTACCGTCGGATTTTGTGACGGGCTTTCTTCTTCCCATACCGAAGATGGCGGGGAGTCGTAGTGTTAATCAATATCGGCCTCTCACTATGCTAAACACCGACTATAAAATCTTTGCACGACTACTAGCGTCTCGTCTCAAGCTGGCGATATCCAGGACAATATCCCCTGATCAGGCTTGCCTAGGGGTGCGAAGCAACATCTACTCGGCGTTAAGTGAATACCGTGACGTTATCGCCCTTGCGGAAACGTGTAAAATGCGAGCAGCGATGATATCTGTGGACTTCGATCGTGCGTTCGACAGGATAAACCATGACTTCTTGGTGTCAGTCATGAGCCGAATGGCGATTCCTCCGGTTTTCATCTCCATCGTTATGAGGCTAATACGAGGGGCTACATCGAAGGTGATTGTAAACGGTCGGGAAGCGGGTTCGATTCCTATTAACAGCTCAGTCCGACAAGGGTGCCCACTCTCCATGATGCTGTTTGCGATAGCGCTTGAGCCGCTGATGTGTGTTATGAGGCGCTCACTTACTGGGATAGCGCTTCATGAGAACTCTTTCATTTGCCGCGCATATGCGGACGACCTGATCCTTCTAGTCAGATCTGGCCATGAAGTTCGTCAGGCTGTTGAACATCTAGACTCTTATGGGACGGCGGCAGGCAGTGTCGTTAACATGACGAAATCCAAAATTATGCACATTGGACGGGGTCTGGGAGACGTACCGGGACCGTTCCAGACGGTGGAATCTCTGAGATGTCTGGGGATTACATTTACCCGTTCACTACGGCGGTCAGCGGCGGCGAGTTCTCGGCGGCTTCTGCAGAATGTTCGTCTGACGATACGCAACAACTCACTGAGAGCTTTTGACATGATCCAACGTGTGGCATACACCAACGTTCACATAGCGTCACGACTGCCCCATTTAGCGCAGATCCTACCAATACCGAAAGGTATCGCCGATCGCCGCATGGCTGCCTTTGGTTACTATGTTAGTACTGGGATGTTATTTAAGATCAAATATGATACGTTAACGCTACAGTTCCGGAACGGTGGCCTCAACCTCACAACCGTGCGAAACAAAGCTCTGGCGCTTTACATGCGAGCGTTGATACGAAATTGGCAACAAAGAAAGCATACCATAACGTCAGCTCTGATAGAAGCACTTGTACCGCCTTCTTACGAACCCCCTATTGCGGTGGGCAATATTTCGCCTTCTCTTGCACACATTGCCTCATTTCTTGTTGATTACAGTTATGTTCGTCTGAAAGTACCTTCGACGAGAATACCCACGACTCGGGAGATCTATAGATGCTTGATGGATCACCATGGCCGCAACATAGTGGAATTCAAATACCCGTCGAGAACGTGGAACCATATTTGGTGTGCAGTGCATACTCCATTACTGTCAACAGCAGCGAGATCGATGTGGTATATTCTTATAAACCGTAAACTTGTGACCAGGAGTCGATTACATACAATTCATATGGTCGATTCTCCTCTTTGCACCAACTGTGGCCTGTTAGCAACGGAAGAGCATGGTTTAGTGTGTGGCGCAGCGAGGGACGTCTGGATGCTGACGCGTCGAATATTGGCCTTCCTTCGGCGCACTAACTACACAGAAATCACATCGGATGTACTTTTTCTACCGGACAAGACCTTTTTTCCGAAACAAAAGACGTATGCGGTCAACTGGATCGCTGGACATGCGACGAAATATTTGTATTCGTACGATATTAAGTCCGTGATGGATTATTGGATGTATTTACAAGAACAACACGAGCTCATACGGATTCATACGAAATACAGGACTTACTTTTCCAATTTTTTAGGAAGTGTTTTTCACAATCCGCCCGACAGCTGGGGTGTCCCAGAACTGGGAAGACTCCTGCAGCAGAACGACTAGAGACAGTACTGTTCGGTTCGATTATATTGGCCTATAGCACACTGAGAAGAAAACTGGCCCCAACCTGTTGGCGCCAGTTATGACTGCATTAGGTTAACGTGAAAAAAAAAAAAAAAAAAAAACACCCACACACACCACGATGGTAAACACCGAAACCGCCTCCGATAATGGTGCTTCGAATGGTCGACGCAGGAGAAATAAATACCGCCCACACTGGCAGAAATGGTCAAGATTATATGGCTTTCTGCCAGGTTTATGATGCGACACCGCGTGCTGCAGGGATTGTGATGCAGATGATAACTTTATTTTCACTCCCGCCCGTGACTAGGATTGTCATTTACTTTATTCCTGTTACAAAAACAAAACAAAAAAAAAGAGGGCGGCCTTTGCGTTGATTTTATGGTTTCCCAATTGTTTTTGCTGTCTCGATACTTTTCTTATCCCTAGGATAGCACAATTGTACGAATAAAGATTGTTTGTTTACCCTGCCTTCCTGTTCCCCCCCCCCCCCCCCCCAAAAAAAGTGGTCGCGTTGTTGGACCATAAAGCGGAGGAACCGCGTTTTTATTTTTAATTTATTTTATCAACAAAAAAAAACAGAAAAAAAGTGGCTAGCGTCACGGTTTCTTAATTTTGCACCCTGTGTTCGAAATCCGGGTACTGCTTTTATTTTTGTTTTTCGTTGATAAATCGATGTTTGTACATGATTACTACACGAATGTTTTGCAGTGTATGTAATTTTTTTTTTTAAAAAAAAAAAAAAAGAAAAAAGAAAGATGGATAGAGCGTCTGCCATGTAAGCAGGAGATCCCGGGTTCGAGTCCCGGTCCGGGCACACATTTTCTCCTGTCCCCGTTGATCTATATCAATGCCCGTGCGCAGTTGGCGGTATTAATATAATTCTGATTTCGTTTAATGAATGGCGTTGCCCTTGCCCTTCTTTGATATTCTCTGAGGGTTTTGTCACGCAGCCAGAGCCTCATTTTTTAAATCTCATTTCTATTAAGCTTGTTGGCGGGACTAGGTTGTGTTAGATACACCTTTTGCCCTGAATGGGAATGAGGAAATTAAATGAAATGAAAGGATCGTATGGCACTTACTGGCCGGAATATCCTCTTCGGGGTTCGACCGCCGTATTGCAAGTCTTTTTAGTTGACGCCACTTCGGTAACTAAAAAAAAAAAAAAAAAAAAGTGGTCAGCGCGACAGAGTGTCAATCTAAAGGGCCCGGGTTCAATTCCCGGCTGGGTCGGTTTCTCCGCTCAGGGACTGGATGTTGTGTTGTCCTAATCATCATCATTTTATCCCCATCGACGCGCAAGTCGCCAAAGTGGCGTCAAATCGAAAGACTTGCACCACGCGAACAGTCTACCGACGGGAGGCCCTCGTCACACGACACTTCATTTCACTGTAAAAATAGTTGATTTCTATTTATTAAAAGTGTAATTGACATTTATCTATTACCGATGATATAAGTGGTGTAAACGTTGAAAGATGCTTTTGAAGCATAAATGACATGGAACCATCGGTTTAATAAGTCATTGTTTGAAGACATTAACACGAATTACTCACAGAAGAATCGAATGACTGGAAGCAACTGAGCTCTGGGAAGACCCCTCCGGACTTCGGAAATTTAGGAAAACGCGAAGCATAACTCACTCTAAGACTTATCTTACAAGAGAAAAATTTATAAGAATTGTAAATTCAAAGGAAGATTTTGATCTTGTTACCTATGAGAAAGTATCTGACAATGGGGTAAAATACGGTGAGCGGTAGCTTATCTACAACCAGCACAAAATGAAGACTGCAGTTATGAGATGAGAGTCCCTGTTCTGCACTCATAGGTAGTACACGTCCAACACGGCGCTCGGGGGCCACAGCACAGAGTTACGACACCTGAAGATGGGCTTATAAGAGCCCGAATCTGAACGTGCGATAATAAAAGAACTTTACTACTCAAGCGGTATTTTCACCTCTGAAGACGTATATTTTAAAAAAAAAAAAAATATTATCGTGTTCTTACGGAGCACGAGCTGTTCCTTGCTAGGGCATTGTTGCACTTTTTGTTTCCTTAACCAGCATTTTGGTCATGTTTCCCACACAGGTCCTTGCAGTCGATAGTGCGAACGTTTCCTTAAATAACAATATTACTTTTACCTGATTTTCTTTCTAATATTTAATACGTTTATAAAACATCAAGTTCAATACTCGTTCATATTGCTTGTGGACGATAAAAGTGTATATCCGCCAAAAATGGGCGAAATTTCATGGATAGTTCTTTCTGCGGCTGCCATTCCGCCTAGTGTAGAAGAGACCCTGTTGGTGTAATACTGTAGCCGAGCGATTGTAGGCTCTTCAGTCCGGAACCGCGCGGCTGCTACGGTCTCTGGTTCGAATCCTGCCTCGGGCATGGATGTGTGTGATGTCCTTAGGTTAGTTAGGTTTAAGTAGTTCTAAGTTTAGGGGACTGATGAACTCAGATTTTAGGTCCCATAGTGCTTAGAGCCATTTGAATCATTTGGTTTATTATTCCATTGACATTCTATCACATATAAAACAATGTGTTGTGGACTGGCAACACAGCCAATCCACAGTGACGGGTAGCCTAAAGTCACGCGTTTTAGCGCACGCAGGCTGGCGTGAGGTCTGGAACAGTTACAGGAGTTATACTAGCAAGAAAAGTACGTAGCTGCTGGAATACTTAACTTTAATCCATAATTGGTGAACATCGGTCTGACGATACATGCATCACAAGATAAATAGCAAATGATAATGGCGCACTGCTAGGTCGTAGCAAATGACGTAGCTGAAGGCTATGCTAACTATCGTCTCGTCAAATGAGAGCGTAATTTGTCAGTGAACCATTGCTAGAATGTCGGCTGGGGCGAGTGCTAGGAAGTCTCTCTAGACCTGCCGCGTGGCGGCGCTCGGTCTGCAATCACTGATAGCGGCGACACGCGGGTCAGACGTATACCACCGGACCGCGGCCGATTTAAAGGCTACCACCTAGCAAGTGTGGTGTCTGGCGGTGACACCACACAATGCTTCCAGTAACTCTAGATAAAAATGGCTCTGAGCACTATGAGACTTAACATCTGAGGTCATCCGTCCCCTAGAACTTAGAACTATTTAAACCTAACTAACGTAAGGACATCACACACATCCATGTCCGAGGCAGGATTCGAACCTGCGACCGTAGTGGTCACGCGGTTCCAGACTGAAGTGCCTTGAACCGCTCGTCCACAGCGGACGGGGCTACCGCCTTCCGACCCTCCATGATTATTATGTTTCCAGTTCTATTTGGTTACTGAATTACTTGATCAATAGCCTCATGTACTGTCTCTGCCTCTTCATCATCTGCTTGTGACATCGGCATGTATACCTCAACTATTGCAGTTGCCATTGGTTTGGTGTCAAGTCACCTGAGAACAAGTCTGGCATTGAACTGTTCACATGAAGTCACTCTCTGGCACTACTTTCCAATTCAAAGCGAATCCTAAACCGGTGATATCATTTTATGCTGCCGTTCAGATTACCCTACATTAAATGGGCCAGAAATTCTTCCATTCCATTTCACTTCACTCACCGCCCCTATACCTCTTTTCAAATTTTCTAGGTTCAAACTTCGGAAATTCATTCCCTGAATCCTGAATCTCGTTCGCTATTTGATCGTTTTCTCATGATTACCACTCGCTTGCAGTCCCCTTCTGGAGATCCGAATGTGAGTCTAATCTCTATATCGTAACCGAATACAGTGTACTCCAAACGAGCCGAACGACTACTTAATATCCCTGGAAAAACGCCTACCGGCATTCCTCAGTGAGCCGTCGTGGACATGACGTAAGAGAAACCTTCGATACCAGACATCAGTTTGCTTATTTTGTAGCTACGCGAAGGTGCCGCGCCCAGCTCACTGCAGCTGCCAGGGATGAATTTACGCAAACTCGACTCTCGGCAAATAACCGCCTGGTATCCACATCCAGCTTCACATACCCGCTATACAAACATCTAGAAGAACGTTCTCACACTGCAATATGAGATATAGAAGTCAGATGGGGTACATAGATTCCGCTGCGGGGGCTGTGGTGGCGTCAGGAACGGCATCCGATCACTAACTGTCGCTAGCGTTTGCCAAAACCTGTATAACAATGGAGAACCCATAGAGAAACAGGAGAAAGGCGCTGAAGGAGAAGGAGAAGCAGAAGAAGAAGAAAAAGTATTTGACGTTAATATCTATGGCTAATGCATTTACTTCCCTCATTATAAAAAGCATAGGAAGCCCTATGTTCTGCAAGCGCAGCAATGAACGTTCTGCAAAAACATGATTTCAAAGTGCAAAAAATTGAATTCAACAACGTCACTGATAAACAGAATTTGCTTGCCTTCATCCAAAGAACACAAATACTACATATTATCATAAGTAACATCGATATTACTCCAGGTTCATCTCCTAGTCATCTGCAACAGATCTAAATAATCTAGAGTGGAGTGGCCGAGCGGTTCAAGGCGCTTCAGTCTGGAACCGCGCGACCGCTACGGTCGCAGGTTCAAATCCTGCCTGGGGCATGAATGTGTGTTATTTCCTTAGGTTAGTTAGGTTTAAGTAGTTCTAAGTTCTAGGGGACTGATGACCTCAGATGTTAAGTCCCATAGTGCTCAGAGCCATTTGAACCATTTGGGAGGCGGTTGAAGGGGAGGAAGTAGAACAAAGGACGGTAATAAGGACTTGTAAGTACGACTGAGAAAGAAGAAATCCTAACTCAGTTCTACAATGTACGAATTTCAGCTTGAGTACTCTGTTCAAGAGGCACAAGAGGAGGAGGTAAACGTGGAGAAGGCCTGGAGACACAGAAAGATTTCAGTGGATTACATTTCGGTCAGGCAGAGGTTCCGATACCAGATTTTAGATTGTAAGGTATGCCCAGAGGCATGTATGGACTCAGATCACAGTTTAGTAAGAGTGAGGAGTAGAATGAAGTTTAAGAGGATCATACGTAAGAATCATTGTGATTGAAGACGGATACTAATATTGAGGAATGCTGAGACGCGTCTGAACTTCTCCAAAGATGCGGATGCAGCAATAAGTAACACCTAAGTGGACAAGTCAGTTGATGAGGAGTGAATCCCTCTAAAAGCAGCAGTCACAGTTATTGGGAAAACAAACGTAAGTATTAGGAAAGTAAGTGCCACGAAATTTGGTGAATACAAGAAATACTTCGATTGATCGACAAAAGAAGGAAGTACACAAACGTTCGTGGAAGAAACAGGAAATATCAATGTAGGTAGCTTTGGAATGAAAAACATAAGAAGTGCATCGGAAGCCAAAGGGAAATTACTGCGGCAAAAATGTGAAAAAATGAAAAAATGGCCGTTGGAAGGACTGATTAAGATTATAGAGAGGTTATAACGACCTTTGGTGAAATTAAAAGCAACGGCGGAACATTAAAAAGTGTAGTGTGAATTATACCGTTAAGAGAAAGAGACAGAGCGGATAGCTGAAAAGAGTACATCGATAGCCTCTATAAGCGAGAGAAATTGTCTGATGATGTGATAGAAGAAAACAGGGATCCAGTATTAGACTCATAATTTAAAAGACCTTCGGAGGACTTGGGATCAAGAAAGTCAGATAGGTAATGTCTCCAGAGACGCAGTCTTGCCGGAGCACTTGACAGTAGAAGCAAGAGAGAAGAAAATTCTAGACACTTTCGTAGTATTTGTCGACTTGGGAAAGCGGATAACGTAAAGTGTGGCATTATATTCGAACTGTGAGAAAAAAATTGGAGTAAGCTATTGGGAACGATGGTTAATACACAGCATGTAGAACCAAGAGGGAACAATTAGACTGGAAGCCTGCGAGCTAACATCCTAGAGATGTTAGGGCTCAAATGCCGTGCCTCTTCGTCGAAATGTCTAGGGGTTGAACCGCACGTGTCGCATTACACGCCCTAAATTAGACACCTGTGACCTTTGGTTAAATTGTCTGGCTGATGGCAAGTTTGCGAAATACAAAGTTAATGTTTTAACAGTAATAATAATATCGGCAACTGAATTAACGACCCATAAATGATGTAGGCCACACAGTTGCGATTTGGTTAGGAAAATGTATATTCAGAAAACAAACTAATAGTGAAAGTGTTCGTATTTAGAATTACTATTACACTCGAGCGCATATCCATTCGACACAGTTCGATTATTCACAAACTTATCGCGAATTACAAGTCCAATTCTCCACCTAGTTAGAGTTCTGACCACGCGCGCTACAGCTCACCGCTCAGAGACTAAGTGCCGCGATACCACACAACGCGAAATTTTCTAAGTCGTTTCACTTCCTAGTCACCTAAAGACCGAGCGTCCGCTTTCGCGTCTCCACCAACACTGTCTCTGCCCGTCCCTGGCGGCTTTCTGCAGCGCCGAACCTCCTCGCTCAACTGACTAGGGGAGTTCCCTTTCCTGAAGCCGTCCATCTGATTGGCTACAGCTTATTCTACATTATTTTATATTTTAACATATTTAAATAATCAAAGCTTGACCACTTTCACGTTCTAAATAACTAACAATAATATCCATTACATAATAAACGTTAAATCCTTTTACTTAAAACCAATACAATTTGCTTCTTAACTTAGAATGTCACAGCCTATAGCCTTGCACCAATGTGCTTACTGATTAATTCAGAAGAAAAGTAACTGTTACGCACTAAACTTTACAACAAATATTCTATTACCTAATGATTCAATAAGGTGTCATGCTGTCATCGTTCATGTGTTTTGTGTGGACGAACTGATGATCTGACGCTTAACTGAAAAGACTGATAATTTACATTTAGTATATCTTAAACAAATAAAGTTATAGATTTGATATTCACAACATTTGTCATTTTAATGATGCGCTTCTATATGAAATATCGATCGTAAAGATCGATCAAAGTATTCAGATTTTAGCATTGAGGTGTTTGTTACAAAACTTGTTAATTTCACTTTTAACAGTAAATCCGAAGCTATTAAAGATATTATCAGTATTCAAAATTTATTGCGATCGCCAAGAAATTTTATGGAGGATGGCAGATTAAAATTACTGTGGCGTCATTCCCAGCACTACTACAGAATTAAATATTTTTCATAAATGTTTCACTTTACGACCGACCTTAGGTCCGCCATATTTAACACTGCTACGTCTCCTTTGCCACAAAAGCCATCTATTGGATTTCCCTATGACGTAGGTTCTCGTCTGTCTCAGTCGCATACTACAGCGCTTAGGCCTCAGTAGACAATAGACACCTGTGAGTTTCCCCATCTCGTGGTGAATCTGCGCCCTTTGTGGCATCCGGTCCTGGACGACAGGGTTCGTTTCACAGTTCCTGAAAGGCG
Source organism: Schistocerca serialis cubense (assembly GCF_023864345.2). Taxonomy (NCBI): domain Eukaryota; kingdom Metazoa; phylum Arthropoda; class Insecta; order Orthoptera; family Acrididae; genus Schistocerca; species Schistocerca serialis. The sequence goes on along the minus strand of NC_064641.1, from coordinate 337,579,608 downwards.
ACTATTTCGGCGATGTACTTAAATGAGAGCGAAATGCTCGTTAATTCACACACCTCCACTTCATAACATGTTGGCGTGCCTTATATGTCATGAAGTAGTACCAAAATTTATAAGGCACTAATTCATAATACAATAACAAATTACCTAAGCACCAGATCAATAGTGTAATTATTTGTAGTGTTTTTGATGCACCAAGCTTTGAATTTAAATAAACTTGTTTGTAACATTAATTATGAATTGCAGCATATTAATTAAATGCCAAGTAAAACTATATATTTATCAAAATCGACTGTCTGTGGAAATGCCGCACAAATGTCTGCGCCACTGCTATCACTTTCACAGAATCTTTTGTCACGACGAAGTCTCCAGCGGCGTTCCACAGGTTCGGAGCCGAGTACCCCACCGAAATTCTGTATGGCTCTCCATTCCATCGCCAACGTTTTTCGGGAACAAATGTGTTGAAATTCGAATCGGGTGTAAAGACCAGAAAACAAATACTTTCCGAAACTACCCGGGATCTGCACTTAACGCTTTCGCCAGTGGAATCGATACAAAGAGATCTAAACTACACAGTAAACAATTGATTTATAGCGTTTGCAAAAAGTTAGTAAATTCTTCAATGATTCTGACACGTTATTCAAGTCCCACTAACTAGAGACATGCATCTCGTGACAGATTCCCAATCGACTTCATCGGCAAATTGTTTTCTTTTAATTTAAATAACTTCCATAATCTCAAAACTAATAACAAATAGGAAAAAATCTCCCCGTCGTTTAATTCCGTGCAGTGAAGCTGCGTACACAAGACGTTGCTTCATACAACAATAAATTAATCCCCCAACATATTCTCAGATAAGTAGATAAACATACATCTGTTATCCTAGGTAAGCATTATTAATTTTCATTTTTCCAAATTTCTCAACCTCCATGCACCCAAATTGGTGTGACCATAACTTATAGTTTGGAAACTAGAACGAACATAAAACCATCCCAAAACTGAAGCCTAACTCATACATACACATAAATAAATCCCTTATATACCCGCAAAAACCTGATTTATGTGCATACTGTGCTCTGGTTCTTGACTTGATACCGTTCACCAAATAATTGAGTTCTCCGACCTCCTCGCACCCAAATCTGCGTCAAAACTATCGTTTTATAATTGCACGTCCTTGTGCCAAAAAAAAAAAAATACCCTTATGCGACGAAACGACAAACAACCTACAATAAATCCTGGAATAAAACATAGTAAATTACCCCTGCAAATAATCTTATAATCTAAACACCAATAACTTATTTCTTAATCTACTTTCCCCTTCTCAGTGTACAGTCTGAATTCTGTCACATTGTTTTAATCCTAGAAGTTTTCCTGAAACGGTGTATTTGAGTCGGTAGGCATTAGGGTACGGAGTTCTGCCACTACAAATGGCCCATAGTACAGCTCAAACAACTTTTTTTATTTCTGCATCCACTTCGCTGGTCTTTTCTTTCGTACGTTCTAGGACTTTGTCTCCAATTCTGTATTTAGCTGGTTTGTATCGCCCATCATGCCGTTTCTTCCTTTCCGCTGCCAACTTCTCCATACGGGATTTTACCACCTGCTCCCTCTCAGCGGCCGACTCAGCCAGGCGCTGCGGGAACCCCGTTGGTAGAAATTTCGGTTTGACTCCCGTCATCACCTCCAAGGGTGAATATCCAGATGCTTTGCTTTTCACGCTGTTTAGAACGTCCTGAAATGAACGTACCTATTCCACCCACTTTGAGTATCTATCACTCGTGTAAGTCCGACACAGTCGTCCAACTTCTCCCAGGGTTACTCGCCGGGTGGTACATGTATATTTTAATGTGTTTTATATCCTGGTCGTTCATAAATTTCTTCCAAACGTTTGATGTAAACTGAGATGCGTTGTCACATAACAGCCTTTCTGGTTTGATTACGTTTTTAAAGAATTCCTTTAATAACTTAGCTATCAGCGTCTTGCTGTTGGCTTCCCGCATCGGATACAGTTTAATAAATTTTGAAAAGAGGTCCACAACAACAAATATGTACTTCATACCGCCACCTTCTTTGGGCAGTGGGCCAAAATTGTCAACCACCAGCAACTCCCCTCCCTTGGCTGGTATTATACTTTGCATTTCCCCTTGTTGGGCTGTAGTGCAATATTTTACTCGCTGACATCGATCACAGGCAGCCAGCTGTGCGGGTACTCGTCTCGCAAGGTTATTAATGTGGATGTATTGCTCTTTAAGTTCTGTGCATTTCTGGGCCCCGTAACGACAGTGACTTCATGGATGTAATGTATAAACTGTTCCACATATTTGTCTAGAAAGCACAGTCTCCAGTGATCCGTTTTCTCGTCTCTTCTGCGAAACTGCACACCCTTGTGGATATTAAAACAGCGGGCTATTTTTCGTAGTTCTTGCTGTCAAAGTTGATTTTGATGTTCTTCAGGTCAGGGTCATCATTTTGCGCTCTCCGCATATCCCTGCAGACCTCACGAATTTCCTTTCCGCCCGGTACTCATTTCATGTACAGCAGCTGAAAGTCGTCCTTTGCCTCCTCCCCCATTCATTGTCTTCCTCTCCAACGGGCAGCCGCGACAGTACATCGGCAATACAATTCTCGGTCCCTTTAATGTAGCGAATCAGGTAACTAAATTCCTGCAGCAACATTGCCCAGCACATCAAACGGTCGTTCAGTATTCTACAGTTTTGCAGAAAGCTAAGGGCCTTATGGTCAGATAGAACTGTTACCTCTCTACCTTCCAAATACATATGGAACTTTTTGAATCCATACACGATTGCAAGCAGTTCCTTCTCTGATATGCTGTATCTACGTTCGTGTTTGTTGAGCATGCGGCTGGTGAAAACCACACTCCGATGTTCTATCTTCCCGTCAATTTGATTTTCTTGGAAAATTTCGCAGCCTATCCCATTATCTGAACTGTCCAACGACATACAGAGCGGAAGTGTCATGTAGAGGTAATAGAACATGTTGCTTGCACACAGTTCTGAAATTCCTGTTCACATTACTCGGTCCATTTACATGATGCGTTTTTCTTTAATAATTTACATAAATTTGGGTTATTCATTCCTTTATCCCCCAAGAATTTTCGATGAAACCCGCATAATCCGAGGTATGATTTTAATTGCTTTTTGTTGGTTGGCTTTTTACAATCCCTGATTGATTTTAGTTTCTCGGTACTCGGTAAATTTCCCTCAGATGTAAGAGTGTGTCCTAGAAACCGAATTTCTGCTGGGATAAATTCGCATTTTGCAATCTTTAACGTCATTCCTTCCCGTCCCATTGCCACAAGCACTTCCTCTAGCAGTTTACATTGTTCGTACTGTAATTCTGTCGCTATTAAAATGTCTTCCACATAGATCACCAACTTCCTCATTAAGCGTTCTCCTAAGCAATTGCTTAGCGCTCTCACAAATACTGCCACTGAAATCGTGAGGCCGCACGGTACTACCTTAAACCGGTAGCTTCGTCCTGCGAATAAGAAAGCTGTGTTACGTCTGCTTTCTTCTGCCAATGGGATTTGCCAAAATCCTGAGGTCAAGTCAACACTAGACATCAATTTTATGTTCCTGAAGTTTTGCAGCAGTTGCTCCATATTACCAGGCTTGTCGATTTCTCTCACAATTACCTTATTTATCTCACGCGCGTCTTCACGATTCTAACCCATTTGTCTTTTTTCTTTATAATTACAATCAGATTACAATAACCGCTCGTACACTGCTCTATAATATCCCATTCTAGCATTTCCTTTAACCTGGTCTTGACGGCTTCCCCATCAGCAATAGGAATTACATAATGCTTCCACTTATTCGGATCGTGCGGTTTCACTTTAATGGCGTATTCGAAGTCTGTTACTTTACGGGGACGATCAGAAAATATGTCCTCATAACGGCACAACAGTTCACATAACTCCTTTTTCTCTACTTCCAATATACCCTCCACTGCTTCTACCATTTCCTTTATCTTGTCACGCATATTGTTTTCTTTATCCCAACCATATGTAATTCAGGTGTGCGGAATCTGGTTGTCCCCCATCAAAAGATTATTAAATGTTACTTTCCTTTTTTCACCCTCAATTTCAAAATCCAAGCACCTTCCCACACAGTGAAGCGAAGGTTTCCCAGCACCACATCTTTTACAAGTCCACTCACTACAAAGCATCCTATACTAAAATGATTCTCTTGTCACTTGAATTCCAAGAGCACTTCTTGCCTTATCAGCTTACTTAAACTTCCAATTGCCATTTTAATTTCTACACTATTTACATGTAGCAATACTAATTTCTTGTTCTTTATCCTATTTAAAAAACCTTCCAACCCTACTGACACATTACTTCCAGAATCGAGCAGCGCATCTAATTTCTCGCCATTTACTTTAATTTCAATGATAGGCTGAACATTAGTCATTTCTTTTCGCTCTAAACACTGTTCCCTCAATAAATGAGTCTCTATTTCTCGTCCATTCTCTGTCATCTCTAGAGTACACATATCCTGTTCAATCCACCACTCAATTTCGTACTCATCCCAAAGTAACACATTAAATGCTTCTTTCGCCCAATTTCATTTTTTCTCCCTTCTAGACCTCTCGCTATCTTATACTTCTGTCGAGTCCACAAATCAGACATTAACGATCGTAATGTTCTACCGTACCATCGCCAATCAGTTACAGTAAAATCACATTCCTCCTCAAGATACCATTCTGTCCACATATCACTTTCACTTTCTATATTAAAATCAAACTAACTGTATTCTCCCTGATAGTTTTCGACATTATTAGCTGCAGCATCATTATCATGAAATAAAGCATTTTTTACTTCCACGTCATTACAAACACCTTCACAAACAGCACTTTCAACAGCCGCTGATACATCATAGAACTCGCTACATAAAACTTAATTTACCTCCATCAACAAATCACCAATATAAGAACCGTTCATACTTTCACCACCCTATGCTGTTACATCACATAACTTATAGCTACAGCGTCGTGCATTTCAGAATCAACAGTACCATTACTTTCTGCTGCGTTATAATTTAAACCTGAGCATAATACCTTTCCTCTCCTACACGCTCCTGCGCCTCATTAATATCAGATCGCGCATGAAATTCAGCTCCACATTCATTCTCAAACAAACATTCAAGATCCACAGACCCATCCAGACTTTCGGGTTCAACCCATCAGTAAAAAGGTACGCACAGATTCCTTCCTCTGAAGTATCAATACCAGCAGCATTAATTTTCGTAACTTTAGCACATAAAACATCATTACTACCTTCCTTCAAAAATAATTCACCAATATCCACCGGTACACAGACAAATTGATCAGCAGCTGACGGGAATAACGCTACGCCGCCGTTATTAACCTCCTGACCAACTTTCGCCATCACAATATCAGCTGAAACATCATCACCTTCATCATTATAATCGTTGCCACTGGTTAGTACCTCTTTAGAATTTTCTCTGCCATCTAACTCCACCAAATTCAGCTCCACCTAAACCTCCTTTTGGCACATAGAATCTTTTATCGTATTAACATTCACACACTCTTTTGTCTCACATTCATAAAACAAATCATATAGCCCCAAATCGTCGTCATCGCCTTTGTCGTTATCTTTCATTATCTTAGGATTACGCCTTTTACGTGCGATCTGATTTGAAAATTTACCTATTTGATTCTCATCTCTGCTAATACCATCTCAATATTCTGACGCCTTACTGCCGATTTATTAACATCTATCACATCTCCATTTACTTGCGTCCTTTTCATCGCTGGTTTAGTTTACCATTTCCGGACCTGAGATGCAGCGAAACTTAGTTTCACGATCTCACATTACGCTGGATCATTTCGCCAAGTGCCGGTCCCTCTAATCTAAGTTCTTGGTGTCGGTCCCTGTCACGATAGTATCCGTTCCCATTACCCCTTAGAAATTTATCATCAGATGTGTTCCTCTTACCATTTCCCTTATCAAAACTGCTGTTTGTGTTCCGTTAATAAATCCCAGGATGTCTTTTATAGTAATTACTCTGACTGTAGTTAAGATTTCCACACTGAAAACTATTTGTCTGCTTACTTTGCAGTTTTAATTTCAACACCTATTTTAATTTCTCTGCAAAGTCCATAAATTCGTCTATTGTGTGGCTAGGACTGCGCACTAGGTCCCACATCAGATTTTCCGGTAACCGCCTTTTCAAAGTCGTAATTTCAGTAAGCATTCCCAATGGACGTTTCACATCCATACATCTCGCAATTTCACGTTTACAAAATTCTCACATCGACTCGTTCCTGTATTTAAATGTTGACCCGTTCAGAAACTCTTTTTTGAGTCACGTTTGCTTCGCTTCACTCCAGAACTTGTTCATGAAACTGCTTTGAAATATTTCGTAGGTAGTGAACGTATCACTGTGCTTATTTGCCCACGGTTGCGGCTTACTTTCCAAATGTCTTTTCACGAATTTTATCTTCGCCTCATCGGACATTCCCCTTATAAAACCATCCCTGCTTGCTGCTAGAAAATTTACTGGGTGATATTTCCCGCCGTCTGCAAAACATTTGACCATCCCCGGTTCATCCATGGAACACGGATCACTGTAGAGGTTTGATGTGGAGCTAAGGAATTCTACTCGCTTTTTATTTCATTGACTTGCGTTTTAACTTCACCATTTTCAGTTTTAAATATAGATTCTACTTGTTGCTTTATTTTATCTATTTCCTTCTCCCCTTTACCTATTCGAACGGATAAGTTGCTAATAGCTTCTGTCGTCTCAGCCATTAGAGCATCTTGCCTACCCATACAATTTTTTTTACGTTGCTTCCCAGATCTGCCTGCTACTTCTCCACCTTATCACTGAAATTTTTCTCCACTTGATATACATTAGAGTCAAATATCCCAACTTCACCAGAAATGTTGCCCATTTCATCACGAATGGTTTTAAAGTTTTCGTCTATCAATTCCTCGATTCCACTAGCCATACTACCTACTTCGTCTTTCACAACCTAAGCTACTTCTGAGAGAACCGAATCAATTTTTAAATTTACGACAACCATATCGGTTGTAACAGTCAATTTTTGAATTTACGTCACCCATATCGGTTCTAACAGAATCAATTTTGTATCTCAATCGTCTTATCATTTGCATTAATTGCGTCATCTTGTCTCCACCCAATTCAGTCCCCTTGCCTGATTTCGGACTATTTGCTCTACTAAATTCACCGCCGATCACGCTCTCTCCCTCTCCGACTTCGGGCTAAGCGGCTCGCTAGTATTTTCGGGTCCAAACAAACTGGCCGGCTGTTTAATATTAACGACATCTATTATTGAAAATTGAACTACAGAACCAAACATAATCGACCTATCAGCACAGGTACTTAGCTTTGTTGTGCTGGATCCTTCTGCCACGTATTGCTGCCGATGTTGCAGTTGAAGCCGACGTTAAAGATCTCGTAGACTCTGCTGTGATACTGCAACCGCCGCTGCGCGATGAATAACCGTTGAAGATGCCGCTGTTGGCTGAAGCCACGTGCTTTGGACGTCGCATTTTCTTCCGCGTTACTTTTTATCACTCCTGACCACTGCTATAATTCGGTGCTAATCACTGTCGCAAAGTCGTAGCCCAAAGCCTCCACGCAATCTGCCTAAACTTCCACAGACTTGGAACCTAGGTCAAATAATGTCGTTAACTATGAGAATTACAATCGTAATATCACAACTATTAAAGAAACCTAATATTCAGTCCTGAACCGATTTCACATTTAACTTTTGCGAGAGGTCCTGCCTATCGAAGTTCAGATAATACTTTTCGAAACACTTTGCAGAATTCAAATCCAGTTCTAACCATTCCAGAGTTCATATTCCACAAATAACACTTTCCAAAATCCAGTCCTGTTCCAACATTTTGCAAGATTCTTATCTCTAAACTAACACTTTACAAATTCCTATCCCGAACGAGCACCCAATCGCGAGCTAACGCCGCAAAGATGTTCGGGCTCACACGCATTTCCTCTTCGTCGAAATGTCTTGGCTGAAACTCGTCTAGGGGCTGAACCGCACGTGTCGCATTACACGCCCTAAATTAGACACTTGTGACCTTTTGGTTAAATTGTCTGGCAAGAGTTCATACCAGGCGCGCGTCTGCTCACCACTCAGAGACTAGTCCCACTATAGCACAAAACGCGAAATTTTTTAAGTCGTTTCACTTCCTAGATACCTAAAGACCGAGCGTCCGCTTTCGCGTCTCCACCAGCACTGTCTCTGCCCGTCCCCGGCAGCGTTTCCCGCGCGCCGAACCTCCTCGCTCAACTGACTAGCGCAGTTCCCTTTCCTCAAGCAGTTCATCTGATTGGCGTCCGCCCTGGTAGCTGAATGGTCAGCGTGACAGACTGTCAATCCTAAGGGCCCGGGTTCGATTCCCGGCTGGGTCGGAGATTTTCTCCGCTCAGGGACTGGGTGTTGTGTTGTCCTAATCATCGTCATTTCATCCCCATCGACGCGCAGGTCGCCGAAGTGACGTCAAATCGAAAGACCTGCACCAGGCGAACGGTCTACCCGACGGGAGGCCTTAGCCACACGACATTTCCATTTTATCTGATTGGCTACAGCTTGTTCTACATTATTTTACATTTTAACATATTTAAATAATCAAAGCTTGACCACTTTCACTTCTAAATAAGTAACAATAGAATCCATTACACAATAAACGTTAAATTCTTTCACATAAAACCAATAAAATTTCCATCTTAATTTTGAATGTCACAGCCTTGCACCAATGTGTTGTCTGTTAAATAAATCCAGAACAAAATTAACTGTTATGCACTAATCTTTTCAACAAATATCCTATTACCTAATGATTCAATAACTTGTCAGGCTGTCATCGTTCAATGTGTTTTGTGTGGAGGAAATGATGAGCTGATGCTTAACTGAAAATTTACTATATCTCTTAAACAAATAAAGTTACAGAGTTCATATCTGCAACGTTTGCCATTTTAATTATGTGCTTCTATATGAAATGTCGATCTTTAAGATCGACCAAAGCGTTCAGATGTTAGCATTCAGATCCTTTGTTACAAAACTTGTTAATTTCACTTTAAGAGTAAATCCTAAACTATTATAGATATGAACAATAATCAAGATTTATTGGGACTACCACGAACATTTATGATGGGTGGTAGATTAAAATTAATGTGGCTTGATTCTTTGTATTACTACAAAATTAAATAGTTTCCATAAATGTTTCGCTTTGTAGCTGCTACGTCTCCTCGGCCACAAATGACTTCTACTTGGTTTCCCTATGATGTAGGTTCTCATCTGTCTCACTCGCACACTGCAGCGCTTAGGCCTGAATAGACAATAGACTGCTGGGAGTTTCCCCATCGCTTGGTGAATCTGTGCCCTTTGTGGCATCCACCCCTGGACGACAGGGTTCGTTTCACAATTCCTGAAATTTCACTCTTCCGTCATATACTTAAATGAGAGCGAAATGGTCGTTAAGTCACAAGTCGAAGAACGACATGTTCGGACTAATAATAGTATAAGACAGGGATGCAGTCTGTGGTCCCTACTGTTCAATTTACATATCGGAGAAGCTATGACAGAAATTATAGAAAGGTTCTGGAATGATATTACAGTTTACAGCGAAAGGCTATCTATGATAAGATTCGTTGGTGACATTTGTGTCCTGAGTGAAGGCGAAGAAGAATTACAGACTATGTTAAATAGAAGAAAGTCTAATAGGTACAGAATATGGATTGAAGATAAATCGAACGAAAACGAAAGTACTGAGAAGTAGCAGAAATGAGAATAGCGAGAAAATTATCATCAAAATTGATTATCACAAAGTAGGCAACTTAAAATAAATGCTGAGACGTTTTATAAAGACAGACGTGAGAGTTAGTTGCTGTGGTGGATAACAACATGGCCTCCTATCTGGGTCCCATGGGCGCTGAGCCTCACGACACAGATCCTGTGCGAGGTGTCCGGTGGGGCCGTTTATCCAGGTGCCTCATTATCTCGGCGCCGCTGGAAAGTTACACCACACCGCTGGAGCGGAAAGTGCTGTGATCGACCTGCTACAGGCTCTGCGGTAACGTTTCGGAGAGAAATGGCAGCAACATATTTTGCAGTGCATAGTCACGACAAGTGAATGCATCAGCACTCACTGTCAGCATTAACGGTCAGCAGACACGAAAAAATTCTTCCATCATCCCGCTTGTGGTCAATACTTGACATAGCTTCAGCATATTTATTTAGTCTGGTGTTCTTCAAGAATGTACCACAAATAAAGCTGGATTACACTATATTTTTAATTTTATATAGAATCTAATAATGGTGGCCTTTAATCCTGCTTTAAATCCCAAATTAATTTTACTGTTTCTGTACAAAAAGTAAACACATATTATGTTTCTCAAGCATTTGTACTCCTCTCTCTGTAAGAGGTGAAGAGAAAAGAAATCACGGAAAATATTTCCATGGTCGTTAACAATACAGTCAAATTCTCTGCGTCTAAAACGCTGCTTTCCTTAACTTCGTCTTCTTTGTGATCTCCAATTCATGTAAAGTTTCTCGATGCTCTCATTTCTGCTACTTCTCATTACTTCAACTTACTGTCACTCCAAATTCTGTCCTCATTAAACTGTTTGTTCCACTCAACAGATTCGTTAATTCTTCTAAATTTTCACTGAGGGTAGCACTGTCATCACCGTATCTTATCATTGATATCCTTTCACCTTGAATTTTAGCGACATTCTTAAACCTTTCTTTAACTTTCATTATTGATTTTTCGATGTATAGACTGAACAGCAGGAGCGAAAGATTACATTCGTTTCCTACACACTTTGTAGTTCGAGAACTTTGTCCTTCGTCTTCCACCCTTATTGTTCTCTCTTGTACATGTTGTATATTACCCGTCTTTCCCTGTACTTTACCCGTATTTTTTTCAGAATTTCGAACATGTTGCACCATTTTACATTGTCGAACACTTTTTCATATCGATAAATTCTATGACCGCGCCGTTATTTTTCTTTACTCTTGCTTATACTATCAGCCCTACGTCAGAACTGCCTCACTGGTGCCTTTACCTTTCCTAAAGCCAAACTAATGGTCCTCTAAAAGATCCTCAGTTTCCTTTACCATTTTTCCGTATGATATTCTTGTCAGCAACTTAGATGCATGAGGTGTTAAACTGATTGTGCGATAGTTCTCGCACTTACCTGTTCTTGCTATCCCTGGAAGTGAATGGATGGTATTTTTCCCCTGATCGTATGTCGTCAGTCTGTTAAATCCTAGACACAAACTTAAATAACCGTCTGGTTGCCACTCCATCAATGATTTCCACCTCACGTTTATTTGAAGCCTTCAAAAGCTCTGTTAAATTCTGATTATAATACTGGATCACCTGTCCCTTCCACATCGACCCCAATATCTTCTTCTATTACGTCAATTCCCCAGCCCCGCCCCCCTCCATGTCATAGAGGCCTTCAATATACCAATACTCTTTCCAACCATTAGTTCTCTCCTCTATGTTTAACAGTTTAATTCCATTCCCAATGATTGGTAAGTTTTCATCCCTATTCACATACTGCTTTACCCGATCATTATCCACATATACTTTCTCTGTCTCTTCATTCTTTGCTAGCAACGACGTCACAGATGTTGTAACTATTGTTATCATATCTTATTATTATTCTCGTGTCAGAAACATACAGGGACATGTACATACATTTTACACAGTTATGATTAAATTACTTTTGACAAAAACTTGGCCACTTCCAGTGCATTTTCTGTTGCTTGTTGAAGGTCATCTTCTGTACAGGAGACCGGACACAATCGAGACTGAAGCATGTGCCGGACTGTCTGTTCTTCTCCACAGTCACACCGAATATCGTTTGGATCAGTGTACCAATATTTTGCCAGGTTAACTTTTGATCTTCCAACTCCGGATCTGTCTATTCAGCGACTTCCAAGTTGTCCATTCCCTGTCATGAACTGGAGGCAAAGATTCAACAACTCTTTTTCAACCAGAGGGAAGGTAGGTCGTATCCCTCCATAGTTGTAACCTTTTCCATCTGTGATTCTAAGCTCCTTTGATGTCCTAAGGAAACTCTTCTTTGACTTCAGTCGTTGCGGATTCATCCCCATCCAGAGGACGAGTTATTTCCTGTTCCACTGCCTTTCTTTAGTTGTTCGTAGCTATCTCTCTTCAAACAGGTGGAGGTGCTACTCCTGCGAGGTGGTAAGGCCATTCGACTGTAGTGGGTTTCAAGCAACTTGTTATATTCTTCAGGTTTCGTTGAGAGCTACATCCACATTTTTGGCATGAGTTGAATTATACCAAATAGGACAGGCATACTCTACCGCTGAATAGCATAGTGCCATTGCACATGTTCGGATTGTTTCAGGTTGACTACTCCATTGCGATCCAGCCAGTTTCCGTAGGAGATTGTTCTTGGTGGTGACTTTCGACTTTAATTTCATGCAGTGCTTTTCGAAAGTGAGAGATCTATCAAGTATCACTTCTAGGTATTTTGGAGTATCGTAGTATTCCAGTTCAATCACCAACCATTCTATTTTCAACTTGCGAGTGGTTTTCTTGTTTCTCAAATGAAAAGCACATACTTAGGACTTTGAAGGTGAAACGTCCCCTTTGAACAATTATACAAGACTGTCCTTAAACTGACACACAATATTTTGTTAGCGCAACGCAATCTGACTTTCAAAATTCCCTACAAAAGAATGGCCCTGACTAACATTCAACTATACCTTTCACAAATCACTTACCTCACAAAAATCTTCGATGCTCAAGCTACTGCAAAACAGCGAGCGCCACTACTGCCAGCTAAATAAAAGATTCAAACTATGGAAGGCACTAACTACAGATAGGGATAGCTAGCAAATGAAAGATATTAATAGAGAACAAACAATGTATTTACCTTGATATCATCATATATAAATATAGCAGTTCATGACAAATTTCAAAACTCTGCCATCTCTCTCCCCACATCCACCACTGCTGGCGGCTCACCTCCAACTGCGCAACGCTATGCGCTGTTCACATCCAGCTGCCTAACACTACAATGGCGAGTATTACAACAATGCAAAGCAGCCACAGACTGCACACAGCACAGCCAGTGATTTTCATACAGAGGTGGCGTTACCAATAAAAAAACCTAAACAGCCTACTTACATAGCCCCCATGCTCCCCACAAAAAATTTTACAAATTGGTTTGGGCAGTGGCCAATACAGATTTGAAAAAATTTTTCATAATTACAATAACAAAGAAATCAAATGCACACACTTATTGATACAATGTTGGTCAAAAGCTCAAATTTTCTCACAGTCCATAAAGACAGTCCTGATCGTTCATCAAGGTAAAATAGTAGTGTTTTCCTCAAAGTCTGAGCAGTAGAAGAAAATGCACACAGAAGTAGTGGATTTCCATGCAGTCTTGAAGAAGTAGCGTTGTCCTTCCAACGGAAAGACAGTGCTGACTCTTGACATGCTGACAGATAATGCGCCACAACAGAGCAAACCCACAGCAGAGTCAGTCGAAGTTTTGAAGAATATTGGTGGGTAGGTCATCACAGAGCAGACCCACTGTAGTCCTGGTAGAGATTACGGTATTGGTGGGCCACCAGAGGTGCAGACCCACTGCAGTCCTTGTAGAGATAGCCAGCAGCCATCTGTTGTGACTGTGCAGGTGCACAATCACCATTCAAGAGTCTTGCGGATAATATAGCAAGTCCATAAACCACCACTTGTCCACTCACAAAAAATTTGTTTGACATGTCCTTAGAACCAGCAATGCTGTTATCCAGTCCCTTGCTGAATTGTTAACACACGTGCAAACACTATCAGTCCCTACATCTCACATTTTGTCCATATACTATGACCAATGGAAACGTGTGCAGTGAAATGATACTTAATTTGATGAACTGGTGTCAATTCAAATTTTATAACATAAGAATACAATAACAAAGGTACAAAATACATCATTAAAGAACATAACAATACAGATAACATTTGTAGTACAGGCTTTACAAAAGAATCGAACTAACATATACATCAGTGTTACAGGAATTATGACATGAGTACATAGATAAAAGATCAGAATAACTTTCGAAACATCAACTTCACACATGAGCATTAACACAAAACAGGATAAATAATGTCTAAACATCTTTACAAAGTAAATAACACATTATTAATGCCAATTATATTCGAGGATAACAGTATTCCTCATCATAGTGAATGTAGCTTAATATTAAAAGAAGAAAAAATTCTATGAAACTACACAGAGACAGGAAGAAAACAAATACACAAGGGTACATAAACACATAGGGGGATAACACAATGGAAAGGACAGGGTTCGTTATCAGTGTAACTTTTGGTACTGCAGTATTTTGCGAACAAAACCTTTTTTGTTCTTGGAGATCTCCCTTCGTTCATCATTATTCCCAAAAAGTCCTATCTGTACCTCTGTTCTGTATTCTAACCATACTTCTTTCAAAAGAAATATGGCTCATTGTACAATACTCATTTAGGCCCAAATCGTTTTCATATAACTTTCAAAGCATTCTTTCCCTATTCTCCATAGTTAGGTTCTTATATAGTCTACCCCCTCTTAAGCTAACTTAAATCTACTGAGCTCAGATATTAAACTAAGGGATGAGGCAATGCAGCAGCACAAAACAATTAACACAAACAGCAATGACAAAAAAAATGGAAATTTGCAAAGCAAGCTACAGTAAATCTAAATTACCAAGCAATGCAACATTACAACTAATATGAGCCGATGTGCAGCAACAAGAAAAATAAATGAGTAGTAAAACTGGCTTAGCAGAGTAACACAAATTCAAATTCAGCAACACTATGCCTGGCAAACAGCAGCAGAAAATGAAATACCTAAACATTACATAGCTCAAGCAGAAAAAATATTACACTAAAAATAACAATGCAGATAAGGGAAATGTATATTCACATCTTAATGTCTATGTAATTAAAGTGGTGCACCACAAATTATTCTACAAAAGAAATTACCAAGTACTTGAAAAGAAATTATAGATGAAGTTACTGTTATTAGTCCCTTCTTATTGTTCTCTCCATTCCAAGAGCTCCTTTTTCGAAGAATGTGGATCAGAATATACTTATTTAATAAATCTGTTGACAGAAAGTGTTCACATTAGCAGATGCATTTAAGTTTATTTTATAAAACCAATGCTGCAACACAGCTGGAAACCAGATATTAAACAAAATGAGCAATGTCTTAACTACAAAGACAATAGATGTAAAATGTTTCTAATCATTTCATTAGGCATTTTAGTAAATATCATAAATTACGAGCTCCACAGTATGCTTGCAACAAGGAAATGTCAATAGCGAGGACAATGGCCTCCCCTTTCTTTTTTTCTACCTGTGCTTCTGATGAGGCACTCACTAATGGCTTGTTCTCCCGGCGTCTGACACAGCTGCGTGCCCACGACGCAATACGTGCAGGTGGTCACTTAACTTTCTTACGGAAATATTTACGACAGCAGTTTCCGCTACTGTGACAGTCTCATATACAAAATTTCACGGGTCGAGAATTTGCGTTGCAAATGTGTAGAAACAAAACCCTATAAATATAAGTGTCCAAATAAAATATTCATCAGCATTGTGATACAGTCACGCATTTACGCACATTTCATAACTCTTAAAGTACGATTCTTGGTTTCCAACATCCTTCTTATTCCTCATATACGGTAGCATCATCTTATTCATCATAAACATATCTCAACAGCATAGTACACATCGTCGTCGTAATAATATCATAACATCTCAGTCAATTCTCAAAATCGTCATAGCTTCCTCCAATAATTTCAAAACCTAAAAAAATTCTCTGCTCATGTCAAAAGTGTCATCTGCCTCAAACACACTTTAAAAATCATGATACCATACCAAATATCTCAAAGCTCTCATAGTATCACAATGATTCCGAAAAAATATGAACATTTCACAAAGTACAGACGAAATACAGTTTCATAAGTGTGAAGTTATCCAACTGTGTAATTGCGTAAACATCTGTCACTGACGTAGTAAAAAGAATGTTTGTTTCTCTGTCAAATAATCAGATAACTGTGTAATTCTGTGTTAGAGAAATATGGTACCGATGTGTAAAGTTGTATAAGCAAATACCATATTAGCTAGGGCTCCTTGTGGTTGCCAAACACATGGTACACAAAGTAGGCGTGTACCCCCCTGAGGATTAATGTAATTATACCCTCAGGTGTTACATATTACAGCAATGGAATGAAATGTATCACGGAAAACATTCTTTGTAATTCAAAAATCTTTAAAAATAAATGTTTTAAGTACAAAATTAATCACTCAAATACGTGTACTGTAGCGCTAAATGTGCGTCTAGTAGCAACATAATCTGTGTGGAAGTGTCGTAGTTATTGTCCTCTGAAAGCTAAGTTCTGCAGAAGTCAATGTACTTACCTCATAATACACAAAAGTGAAATGCTGTGCGTATAAATGTCTTAGTTATTACGCTTATTGCCGTGATGAGGAAAGTACTGTGCTGTAACGTATTGTTGTGCTACGGAAAAGGCAGTCTCATTGTAGCTATACCACAAAAGTTACTACTAAAACATGTTTTAATTTCCAGAATAATAGAGAAAAACTGTGCAGATATAAAACAGAAACACTGCAAAAGCAACATTGTAAATTGTCACTCATTAGTAGCGTCGTGATAAAACCGCGTAGCTGTTACATAAACTAATTACTGTGTCATCTGGTATCTCACATAAAGTACTTTAAATCCAAAATGTATTTTCAAGTAAACCAAAATGTTGCATTAAAATCTCATTAGCAGTACTGGTAAATGTTCTAAGTATGTGAGCCTTATAGTCGTTATGTAATCATGCAACTAACAAGCAAGAATGTACACACACAATAACACTGTGTCGTCTGTTCACAATAACAATGCATTCGTAATTTCTGTTTCAATAAGTTCTCTTGGTTCTTGACTGGATATTTAACTTCAAACATTGTTGCATGTTAACAGATTCTAAGTCTGACAAGCATACTAGTAATGTAAAGTGAAAAGTTTTATGGCAAAGACAAAGTTCAAAAGCAGATTATCTTTCAAAAAACCGTTTTACATGTGAAATGCGGTGTAAACCTTTACTCTTCCTAGTATGCAGAGTTTCAACTTCAACGCAATTATCATGTGGTATACGTCGGATTCTGTAAGGTCGATTGTAAACTAGAAAGAATTTGTGACTCAAGTGTTTCTTCTTATGTGACAATGAATGAGCTTTAATGAGAACTTTCTGACCAATATATAATTTCTTTGCATTTGCTTTACCGTGTAGTTCTCTCCTTTTGTCTGCTGCAGATTTTATATTTTTAAGAGCCAAATCAATTATGTCTTTGTGTCGAAGTTTACGTGTATTCGGGAAAGGTACAAGCTCTCTGATTCTGTTCGGTGGTTCTTCATTCTTCGTACAAGAGTAGGTGGTAAAGCAGTGGAGTCGTGAGGCATTTCATTCAGCACTTTTTGAAATAAGTGTAAATATCTGTCCCAATGCTGATGCTTCCTGTGACAATAAAGTCTGCAAAGCTTATTTATTTCTTTCATAATCCGTTCAGATGGGTTACAATGTGGTGAGTACAATGAAATAAAAACAGGTTCGATTTAATGATTCCAAAGCATGCGTGACCAAACAGCAGATCTGAATTGCGGTCCGTTATCTGAAATGACTTTACTAACGTGTCCAACTTCACGTAAGAAATTTTTAACAAAAGCGTTGGATACAGACCGTCCAGTGGCTTTACGTAACGGTGTGAAAGAAACAAATTTGGAAGTAAGTTCAACAGCTACTAGAACGTACGAAAATCCATTAGATGTTCTGACAAGCGGTCCCAAGAGATCAACAGCAGCAAATTCTTTTAATTTAGAAGGAATGATAGGAAACAGCGGAGCACGATGGGAGATAGTAGATGGTTTCGCCTTTTGACAAAGTTTACAAATAGACAAGACTCTTCGAATTCTCTTTTCCATATTGTTAAAATAACAAGTCGTTCGAAGAATATGATAACATTTTCGTGGGCCAAAATGTGCATAGCTGAAATGAATGTACCAAATGAGCTTATTAACAAAACCGTCAGGAATGCAAAGTACCCATAGCTTGTCATCAACAGTGCAGCGTTTGAACAGTATGTTGTTTCTAACCAGATAATAATGCCGAATCTGAGTGTGTGTCTCTTCATGCCATTTGCTCTTAATGTCTTTCCAAATCGGATCTTTATCTTATTCATGAGCAATGTCCTTTAAAGATGTGGTGATGAAGTTTTCAAAGGCGACTTTCTGAATGTAAAGAATACTGAAATTTTTCTCGAGGTTGCCTTCTGTGGTACTTTTCTCAAGCCCAGCTGGTGCGCATGACAGTGCGTCCGCAACAATGTTCTCCTTGCCGGGAATGTAGACTATAGTGAAGCGGAATTCTTGCAGAAACAATGCCCAACGTTTTAACCTGTCATGATTTAATTTTGAAGACATAAGAAACTGTAATGTACGATGATCACTGTATACTTTTACGTGCTTACCAGAAAGAAAGAAACGGAATTTGTTAAATGCCCAAACGATAGCTAAAGCTTCTAATTCAGTAACGGAATAATTTTTTTCAGATTTTGTTAGCACTCGGCTAGCAAAAGCAATGGTTTTCTGAACAGTAGTGTCATTTTCTGTGGCTTCTTGAAATAAATGGGCACCAAGACCGACTTTAGAAGAATCCGTGCTAAGGCAGAAATCTTGTGACAGATCTGGATGAGCTAGTATTGGCGCGTTAAGTAGCGATTCTTTCAAAGAATTGAATTCCAACTGTGCTTGTTCGTCCCAGTTCCAAATAGTATTTTTTCCAGTGAGAGAACAAAGTTTTGGTGTAACAAGAATTTGCATATTCAGAAAACGACGGTAAAAATTAACGAGACCTAGGAAACTGCGGACCTGTTTTTTTGTGGATGGAACTGGAATGGCTCTGATTGCTTCTAACTTTTCAGGATCCGGCTGAATGCCTTCAGAAGAAATAATATGTCCCAAAAACCTCACCTTTGACCTACCGAATTCAGACTTTTCCAAGTTAACTGTAATTCCAGACTCTGCAAAAATACGTAACAAACTGTTGAGGATGCGATTATTTTGTTCCCATGAAGCTTCTGCTATTAGAATAACGTCCACATATAAGGTGATGTGACGTTTTAAGAACTCAGGTAATATGGAATTTAGCCCGCGAATGAATGCTGCTGAAGAAATGTTCAAACCAAAGGGAAGTTTCCGAAACTGATAACAAACGCCGAAACAAAGGAAAGCTGTGTATTTTCTACATTCTGGATGAAGTTCTATCTGATAAAAGCTGGATCTGAGATCAATGGAAGACAACACTTTTACACCATTAAAATTTTGAAGAAGTTCTTCCAACGTTTGCGGCCTGTCTGTTTCAGGAATAATGATCGTATTGATTTGTCTCGAATCTAAGACAAGCCTGATCGATCCATTTTTCTTCTCAACAACATGTAATGGATTGTTGTATGAGCTTACTGCAGGCTCAATAATGCCCTCGTCAAGCATAGATTGTATTTCTGTTCTAACACGGTCCCTATAATGTGCTGGAATTACATATGGTCTAACACAAAATTTAGTATGCTCACGAACACGAAATTGGTATTGAAATCCCTTGATTGTTCCTGTTTTATGAGTAAAAACTGTGGAATGTTCTTGTAAAATCTCAAAAAGGTCCTGCCTATCAGTGTCATTACAATTCTCAATTGTTTGAATATTATTCTGAATTAACTCATTAATTTCAAATATGCCGTCGATATCATCCCTGTCAGTTCTTGCAGAGTGATTGTTAGTGTCTAGTTCCGTAGAAAATTCCGAACTGTTGTCCAACAGAAGGTAAAGCCGATTGATTTCTTCGTCATGGTTTGAGAGCCAATCTTCAAATTTCAAAGCTATTGACTTACCTTCCTTCTCTAAACTTATTTCAGCATCATGAAAGTTTAAGATTGCTTTGAATTCATTCAAAAAGTCTACTCCCAATATAATTTCCGTCGACAATAATGGAACAATAAGAAAGTTCGTAGAGAAGCTGTGGCTTTGACAAAAGAATTCTAAGTTGGTTTGTTGGCGTACATTTACACTTTTTCCAAAGATTGCACCTTGTAATTTAATCTTACGTAACGGAAGTGTGGGGCAATCGTTCGATTTGTTGCATTTGCTAAAGGCTGTTTCACTAATTACTGAGATGGGACTGCCAGAGTCAAGTACTGCCGTAAATTTTGGGTCATTTACAGTAATGTGAATCACAGGATATGCAATGTTGTTATGTTTTACGTCGTGTTCCTGGAGTAAGATGTCCCTAATGTCTTCCATTTTTACGTAATTACTAGCTACGGCAGCTGCGTCGTCAGTTTCATAAGTATGTTTTGTGGCTGCCAGCGGTGTGAGTCATTGCCTATTGTCTCTTTGTTGGCGCGCGTCGTTATTGGGATTTGGAGACCTTACTTCTACAAATTCACCGTGACAAGAGGGCCCTGCCCTGTTTAAATCCCGCCAGTTCTGATGCAAATCAGGTCTGTCGTTACGATCATATCGTCTGTCGTCATGTCGGTAGATTCCATAGTTTCTTTCTTGTCGGTCACGTGGTGGAGAATTTCTCCCTGAGTCGTAACTGCACGCTGGACCATTGCGTCTAAAGTTATTCTGTCTCCCTTGATAATAATTATTTTGGTTCCCGTATTGTCTGTTTGTCTGATTGTCTCTGTGATAGTCATTACTGTGGAGAGGTGATCTTTCCCTGTAATTATTACTACTCTGCCAACGGTTGTCGTACGGACACGATTTGCGTTGTAAGAATAGACCTGTCGTGTCCAGTTATTGTTTCTGTCGTCACGGAATTGTGACGGATGTGACCTGTAGTGATTGTTGTGTTCCTGTTTCCGCGTTCCCCGATTGTCAGTGTCAATTTCTAATTCTTGTAAGAGTCCCTGAAATGCTTCAATGTCGTCTTTGCAACGTCCTGCCAAAATAATATGTCGTAAATGTTCAGGCAGTTTGATTAAGCAAATGCGGATGAGTTCTGAGGGGCTGTATGGGTTTGAAAGATACTGATTCTTACGCAACATGTCTTCAAAATATTTCATAAGACTGGAAAATTCAGATTGTTCGAAACGTTTCATCATTATGATGCTATGTTTTACTCGGTCTTGTGTGGCTTGAGACCAATATGCTGAGAGGAAGGCCTGGTAAAACTCTCCTTCACTGTGGCAATCGTGAATGACCGATCGCATTCTTACAGCTGGTTCATTCTCTAAGTAGCCACACATAAACTCTAATCTGTGCTCTAATAACCAGTTGGGAGGAAAACAATGAGAGGTTTGATGGAGCCACACTTGTGGATGAATGTCGTTGCCAGAATTCTTAAATGTTTTGAATTTATGTGTAGTAATGAACAGCTTATAGTCAAAGTCATCATGTCGGCGAGTCGCATATCGGTCATTGTTACGTCGTTTCGGCGGTTCCATTTCAAAATTCGGTGCACATTGCCAATTTCTTTCATAATTTCCGAAATGCCCTGTGTTATTATTTTGTGGCTTTTCCGTATTTCTAAGTTCCTCTTCCCGTGTTGGAGCGCGAGTGTCCTCTGAAATATGAAATTGTTGTATTACTTGTGCCAACTGATCTTGCACTTCCCGGATTTCTCTTTTGAACTGTGTATTGATTTGATTTTGATTTTGTTTGAATTTTCTAATTTGTTGATACTCTTCAGTGTCCGTGAAGGCTACAGGCGTTGTGTCATTCAGATCATCATCTACCTTTGTAGATAAGTTATTGAACTGATCCGAAAGTTTGGCTACTTTCTCCAATAGGTCTAGGGCGCTGCAGTCATCGACTGTGCGGCTGGTCCCGGCATAGGTTCGAGTCCTCCTTCGGGCATGGGTGTGTGTGTTTGTCCTTAGGATAATTTAGGTTAAGTAGTGTGTAAGCTTAGGGACTGATGACCTTAGCAGTTAAGTCCCATAACATTTCACACACATTTGAACATTTTTTTTACTTTCCAACATAACAGATTTGCACACACATTCTGACAACTGGTTAATTTACTCAGTACGGGTTGTGTCGACATGTGGCACCAATACAAGCCTGACAACGACGGGACATGCTGCGAATGCTGTCATCAGTCTCATGTTGAGGCAATAGCGCCCATTCTTCCTGCAGAGCTGCTCACAAGTCTTGAAGATGGGATGGTGGATGCTGACGTTATGCAACCAGTGTCTCAAGTGCGTCCCAGACATGCTTTATGGGATTCAAATCGGGAGAGCGAACAATCCACGCCATGCTTGCAGTATTTTTCGTTTACAAAAAAACATCAAGCACCCGTGCTCTATAAGGTGGAGCATTATCGTCCATCAGTACGAAGTCTGGGTCCACAGCACCTGCAACAACCCAGAATGAGATCCCCAGATTTCCTCACCGTACCTGATAACAGTTAAATCTTGCTGATTCATCCGTACAATTTCTCGAAGAGGTGTTAGAGTGGTCAACATAATCCCTGACAACACCATTAGGGATCCTCCGCATAGTGTCTCTTTCCACAATGTCTGGGTTGAGGAACTGTATTCCACAAGCCCACCAGGTGCAAATCGGTCGAGAATCACTCTCCAGACCAAATCTGGAATCATCTATGAAAAGGACATTTGCCCAACTTTCGATTGTCCAGATGGCATGTTGGCGGCGCCACCCTAGACATTCCCTTCTTTGAAGACTCGCCAGAGGTAAACAGGCAGCAGGTCTCCAACAACAAAGGCTACTATGCTAAAGCCTTCTGCACACGTTTACCTCGATACAACACGTCCAGGGGATGCTGAGAGGTCAATGCGAGTTGCAGTGCAGTGCTAAGGCAGTACCGTCGTTCACTTACAGCCAAATAATGGTCCGCTCCTTGTGATGTCACACGTGATCGGCCCTGACTTGATCTCTGGGATACAGTTTCGGTCTCTATGAACTGTTACCTCATCCGAGAAATAATATAACGATTCACATTACGCCATCGGTCCACATCACTTTGTTTGCCATACAGCACCGTCTGTGACTGTGTACACGGAGAATGTGGAAATGGGCTATCCGGCAAACATTACTTCGCTTGATAGATGCCCTGAAGTCATGGCTGGTGTGATTGTCTGTTGATCGAAATGCCATCTACCGTGCAGGACACGATTGTAATGACATCTGTTGACAGCATGAAACATTATACCGTGAATTAGACACATAACGGGGAAATAGCAGTTTGTTGCTTTAATTTTGGATACCAGTGTATATTAAGTCGCTTCAGTTAGAAAGCTGGGGCCCTTGCGTAGAGGCAGTCCATTTGTTCGTTGTCTGCAAGAATGTAGAAACGGACAATTAAGTTTGATACGTTCATCTATGACAGCACTTCGAAAAAAGAACGCTTTCGCCGCTACCGTCGTACCAGACGGTCTCCAGTGGTGAGCCTTAAACGTATTTTACATGCGTTAATTCATCCAGTCTTTAAAAGTCTCATCACATGTATTTCCATGTTCATGGGCAGCAACTTGTTAACTGTCCTTGTTCCTATTACTGTTTTTGTACTGTGAGCGACGTGTAGGTGCTATTCTGTCATTCTGTGCAACAGATTAGTCTGAGACGTACCCTTTACCCTGTGGCTCCTGCAACATGCAATTTCCACCCCCACACTAATACAGAAGTCAGACAGACGCTCCTAACGTTCTAAAGAGAAACGCCTGAAAAGCTTTCAGCAATAAATATCTTCTGGAGTCGTCCGCTGTAAGGAAATGACACAAAAATTCACAAAATTTATTACGTAACTAGTGGGATACTTGGCTACTGGAGTAGTGCTCGTTAGTGTAAGAAAAACATGAAACTAACGAAAATTATAATTTTTTTTTTTGCAAAAATTCTGAGAACTCACAGTGGCACTTTTAGTTATGAACTGAACAAGTTATTTCCGGGTTCTTTTCGGAATGTGAAGTTACATATTAAGGATAGGATTCGCTAATGAATTTTCTATACAAAGTTTAAGATTGTTATAGACTTGGCACAATGGCTGAGAGCCGCACCTACTCAACTTGAATAAATAGCCATTAGAATGTTGCTAGGTACGGTCGAGGCTGTCGCGTGTGAAATGCAGTGAAGTGTACTGTCGTGGAGGAAATATGGGGCTCGCAAGAGCTGTAGCGCACAATACCATAAGCTGTGATGACTGCTGTCTGCGCCGCTCGCTGCCGAAAAATAAGATAACTCTCGTTCTATCTGGATTGACCTTCACCAATCAAACTCTCCCTACACCTTGCTGAAGTCATGGACTCCTATTCGCCCCTAGTCTAACTATTGGCGTGGTACACCGGTCAGATAACCGGTCCACCGCGATGCCACTAAAAAATTCGCTCGCAGGCGTTTAACTATAACTCTTTCCATTCACACCGCACAATAAATGTATTGGCCAACACAGTGAACAACGCTTAATCGCAAGGACTCAATATAGAGTCGCACTCCGATTCGCTCTCGACAGAGGTGCTCTCCCAGTGAAGTACTGAGGAGAGACTTGTTCCTCGCTCTTTGAGTACACGTACGAGCGCACACGCTCTCGTTACATGTTCTTGCTCCAAAAGCGACAACGGAACGCCCCCTCTCAAACGGCCCCTCTCCACGCCAGTCGTGAAGGGGTATATCTTTCAGTTTCTTCCATTACTCCTTCAGCTCAAGGCGTCAGGTATATCATCTACCAATCAGCATTGCTCTGCTAAATTGGGAGAATGACGTTTCGTTTGAGGCGACCAATCCGGAAATCTGTAGCATCGGCGTTTGGCGTTTGCTGTCTCCCTGGGAAAACCTCTGAAACTGCGTGCTATGTTTGTAAAGAATGCGTAGGCTGAGCATTCCCACACAATGTAGCGGAATTTTCTCTTAAGCTGAACATGAGGTCGTTCTCCCTTTCACTCGGCCAAACACTGTCTGCTCTACAGGCGGTCGCCGGCCAATGTAGATGGGTTGACTCATCCTCAGAAGGGACCGGCCTCCTGACATGCGGCTTGCCTCTCCCAAACTAAAAGCTTTTGTGACTGTCGTGTCTTGAATGTGTGTGTGTGCGCCAGCCTAGAGTATTTCAATCTCAGAAGGCATTTGCAATTTACTTGTTATTTGCATATCGTTTACATGAATTCATACAACATTGAATTATCGAGTTTGGGTTCGAATGAAGAGTCTTGATGTGCGGAATATGATTGCGAGGGCGGAATGTGTAAGCAATGAAGGTCAGGAGACCATGACGTCTTACAGTACGTATTACTTTATGCATCCCATAATGCATGCCGTAGGTTTATGAAATTTGTAGTTTCCTCATTGCACTGATGGCCCTCAGTAAAATTTTAATGTAAACATTTAATTTCTATTCCAAATTAACTTTATATTATCATTGAGTTCTTCCATAAAAGTGTTGCTATGTCTGGTACCAAGAGGCATATCGGTGGGAAGCGCTCATTGAAAGGATAGGCCTACATCGAACTAGAGCATGAAACAACATAAGACAAACACCAAAGGATGGTCGTCAGCCTGGTTATAAAATGGTATAAACACTTTTATATTGGTATTGGTCTTACCAGTTCTCGGCCTAGCTGCTTTATGGTAAATGAAATCCACAATTCAGTATTCTGGTAGACGTGTGTATACATGGTGTCCCATTTATATTGACCAACCTAAATAACAATTTGTCCAGATGCCAATTACAAAATGTTTCAAGCAAATGTTCTTTAGCCGTCAGGGGGACATCAATCAGCATGATCGCCTTTGTTGTAGCTTTGTTTTTTACAAAAATATGAACAGTGGTATGACTGTTTTAAATGGCACCCTGTATTTTTTATTCGATACCTCATTTCCTCTCCTAAAGACCTATTCAAAAATCTATCACAGTGTACCATTCACTGGAACACAACGTTATTAATTACATAACACAATGTTGACTCCGACGCTCATAGTGCTTAGTGCAGTTACTCTAGGTAATGGAATACATCCACGTGCTGAGGTTGACAGAGGGCAGATTTAAACATAAGTAGAATGCACAACCGTCATTCCGTCAACCAACGTAAGCTGAAGAGTTGTCTGAGAAGAATGCACACCAACGAAGAGAAGGTATAAATGCTACTCATCTATGGGGAATGTAAGTTAGCAGAATAGTAATTTCAATACTGTTTTTTTATGTACGGCTACATTTAATACAGTATTTTAGCCCTTTTAAATACTGTTGTGTAGAGTAGACATACATTAAAGGCTGTCCTTCCTACAAACTGAATCGACATAACGTTTCTTTTGTTGTTGTTGAAGGTAGGCGAAATTCTACGCAGGCAGCGGAACTGTACAGAGAGCGACATCCTGAGAAGAACCCACCTTCCCGATGGATGCTTTCTCGTCTTGTTGCGACGCTTCAGGAAACGGGAAGATTCAACCCACCACAACGCAATCGTCGTAGCACTCGCACAGACGAAGCTGCCGAAATTTCTGTTCGCGCTGTCGTTCCGATGTTATGAATCCACATGTGAGCACACGATAGCTTGAACACGAAATTGGCATTGCTAAAACCAGTATACATAGTATTCTTACGCGTCCCCGGTTCCAACCTTACCGTGTACACCTAAAATAAGAATTCCATGGGAATGATTTCCAGAATCGTGTATAGTTCTGTCAGTGGGCACAGCAGCAAAACTTCACCAATGCGAACTTCTTATCCAGTGTTCTATTTACCGATGAATGTTCCTTCTCAAAAAATGACAGGTAAATACAAGGGACCTACATTATTGGTCGAGTGACCACCCACGATGGCTTAGATAGGTAGAACATCAGCGTCAATGGAGAGTTAACGTTTGATGTGGGATGTTTGGTACGACAATTATTGGCCCTCATTTCATCAACGGTAGTCTAAACGTCAAGGCGTATGCCAACTTCCTCAGATGAATTCTTCCTCCTTTTCTGGATGAAGTGCCGCTAAGAAGCAGAATGCTTTTATGGTATCAATACGATGGATGTCCAGTACATAATGCCTTGCGTGCACGTTGTGTTCTGAACCTAAGGTATCCTGCCAGATGTACTGGTCGAGGAGGAACAGTTACTTGGCCTGCTGGGTCTCCTGATTTAAATCGTCTGGACTTTTTTGTTTGGGGATGCATTAAACAAGTTGTCAATAGCGATATTCCAGCAACTCCAGAGGACATGCAAGAACGTATCGCGCTTGCTTGTAATTGTCTTCAGCGGGCAAAGCTGGAAGCAGTAAATAATTCTTTCATTCAACGAGTGCACCAGTGTATCGGTGTCCAGGGTCACCATTTTAGGCAACTTTGAATGTTCTAGCAATGGGAAATGTTATGGGAGAGTGTAAGCCAATTTTGTGTTATGATTTTACTAGGTTTTCATTTGTTTCCTGACAACTCCAGCAAGTGGACGAGTTTGTGATTCCGGGCTCAAAGTCAATGGTATGTAATTAATAACGTTGTGTTTCAGTGAAAGGTACACTGTGATACATTTTTGAATAGGTCTTTATGAGAGGTAATGAATTACCGAATAAAAAATACTGGGCGCCATTTAAAAAAGTCATTCTGCTTTTCATATCTTTGTAAAAAACGAAGCTCCAACGAAGGCAATCATGCTGATTGATATCCCCCTGACGGCTACAGAACTTTCGCTTGAAACATTTTGTAAGTGGCAGCTGGACAAACAGTTATTTAGGGTGGTCAAGATAAATGGGACACCCTCTATATCTAAAGATGACTCACAGTTTCGGAATGCATCGGGAAATCCAGATTTATATTTATTTTGCTGACACTTTTCCTTGTGGAATGTGGAAAAGTGGCACCAACGTCCAACAACCCGCATTCGTCTATTTTGCGGCAGTACTGAGAGCTATGGAAACACTGTCGCCCAGAAATGCATTCCCACAAACATTGCCGGGTAACTGTGGGCTGCGATTAGAGAGGCCGGCGTGATGCCGGACAACATTACCCGTCTACATTGTGGGCATTGTGCAGTTTCTCCTGCCATGTAAATGAACCTGAAGGAGGAGGAGGGGGATATTAGCGTTTTACGTCCCGTCGACAACGAGGTCATTAGAGACGGAGCGCAAGCTCGGTGAGGGAAGGATGGGGAAGTAAATCGGCCGTGCCCTTTCAAAGGAAACATCCCGGCATTTGCCTGAAGGGATTTAGGGAAATCACGGAAAACCTAAATCAGGATGGCAGGAGACGGCATTGAACCGTCGTCCTCCCGAATGCGAGTCCAGTGTGCTATCCACTGCGCCACCTCGCTCGGTGAACCTGAAGGAAGAGCGGGAATGTTAATAGCTATAGATTTGTGCGCACTGTTCGGGAGTAAAAATGTACCAAGGAAATAATTTATTATCTTAACGTAAAATATTACGTACTTTGTTTATTTTTCATTTTCGTATTAATTCTACTTTTCGAACTGGAAGCTAAATTCCAACTGCTACGCTGGACTATACTTGAAGTGAATTTTACTAATTTTTTCATAACTTCAGGATTGGCAAACTATTGGTGCTAGGTTGCTGTTTGAGCAAGGAAGATGGATGAAAAGTTTTTTGTTTAGCCGAAACAGTTGCCATTGACATAGCCATTCGAATTGGATTTTACATAACTTCAAGACAGAGAAACTCTTGGAGCGACGGATCGGAGCTGGCGTCCAGGCCAATTGTGCGAATCGATTAATTTCGTTTGCAAAATATATTGACTGGGCTGAAATTGATGCTTAACTAATGGCAACATTTTTATGTGCACCGTTCGGATTTTGCATGTAAATATGTCCAAAAAGAAAGACGTTTTTCTGGGAGGCATTTGAAACGCTTCTTCTATGCTCTACACTTTTACGAATCGGTTAAAACTTAGCACTACGGTAGGTAAATGGATAAAGTAAAAATAGTTTTTCTAATGAATTAATTTTTATCCTATTGTCGAGATACGACGCTTAAAAGTTGAGCTCAATATAGCCCATGAGATTCATTCTTATGTGAACTGAAATTCGCAGAAACGGTTTAAAGTGTTTCAGATACGTAATAAATGGCGGTGAACTGAAAACTCTCTTTGAAAACGCAGCTTTATTCGGATTTTAGGTGCAGGAAACCTGTTTTACGTGATAACCTTTTTGTCTCCTTACGCCACTTGTGAAATGTTTCCCACAACATATTTCAGGACTTTTTCATTCCGTTCTCCAGTACTTAATACTTCTGTGCCATTAGACACAGTTAAAACCGAACATCCAGCGGCAGACATGTGTTGCAAAACATAAAACTTTTGCTGAGACATCCCATGTTCTGCATAATACTCCCACAAAGCACAGTCTACAACAATTCATGTTCGCACAATTTCACACGTTTCACGTCCTCTGTGCTGACTGATGCGCGTATGAAAAAACTATTGATATATGGACAGGACTGCATTCGATTACTATCTGAATGTAAAAAGGCAGTCAGATACTATCAAAAACAGTACCTTCTACGCATAGTGTATTGTGCGAGACTAGTTTTCATTACTATGTCGGAAGCGCTCTGTTCATGTTCCTCTTGATATTGTCTCATTCATAGTGGTTATGGAATCCATTGCCAATTTGCGAGTGGCAAATGAGCGGACTTTGAATAAAACAGTACAATTCGCTTTACATAAATCATTAGATATTTAAAGAAGTAGTGAGCAGAAAATATGTAATTGCTATTGCGACACGAAATTCGTTTTCGTATTTGTGCTGCTCTAAAAATTATCGCGTTCGTATAGCACACAAAGTACTTAATTACAGTGAGAACAATGATCAGTGCAACGAATGCGAAGGAGCTCTGTTAGATGCTGCTTGTGCCACTCCATTACGATGATCACTAGCCTGTTTCACAAGATATGGGGGTACGACATAAATCCCTCGAAAGCATCGAAACCTAAACTTTCTGATATAAAAATATACAATCAGACCTTAAGGATATAAAGCATACTTTCCCTAAATTCTGGTATGTTCTAGTGGGCTGACACAACCATGTGAAAAGAATACTGTTGCGGAATACGTCGCTACGTGTGTGCCTTTCCCTTTCATATTTAATATGTAGATCGATATACGTATGTATATCATTCTCCCATCATCGGCCCTAGTCAATAAAACAGATACTGTTTCCGTAGAAACAATCAGAAACCAATCTCTAGATGTCCTTTCTTCACAGTTCTACCAATTATTGATTACGGTTAATACCGTAGAAATATCGTTTATAGCGAATGTAGTACTTGTCACATTTAAAAAATAACATTACCGTACACTTAGACTGAGAAAAGATAAAAATAATGTTCGTAATAAATAATTAATCATCCACTGACATTACGCAGAAGCGGAGTTTACTGAAATTGTTAAGTTCTCCCAGTTCCTGCCGTACAGCTATGTGATATTTAGAGAGAGATCTTGTATGACAAATACAGATTCCATCATTTTAAGGAGCTGTAAGTGTCCAACTGCATGTCAGCACAACCGTCTTTATCAAAGACACTTTGAAAAAAGAGTATACTCATATATTAGCATAATATCTGTTACTTTGCTCAGTTTAACCGCACACTCGTAGCACAACAGTACACATAAATAAATATTCACGAGAAGAGAATGATGTACAGCTGGACTCGGTTTTTCGAGTTATGGCCATCCACCCCTACAAATGTTAAATCTCAACATTCTACTTTGTAAGATGTAAAAAGATGCAGACTGCAAAAGGTAAAAGGAAAAGACTTTATCGCAGATTATTTTTTTAAAAAAGGACAAAGTAAGTTACTTTTTTCAATATGTTTAAGAGCTTGAGGCACCCATCAACTGGCAAGCAGTGTGAGGTAATAACAGCAGAATAGACTGGAAAAATAGTCAGAAGCAGTGTGAAACGGGCTGTTAACCCTGGAAAGAGGTCCGGACACTTCTCTCCGGGGACTCGCTTCATTTCAAGGGGCTCTGGTTTCTTTACTCGGAGGGAACCACGGTAATTTAATACGGGCAGAGGCGAAGCTAATATGAAGCAGTATTTGGACTGCAAATACGTTTTGACAGCCACTGTAGCGTACTTATCTGTCCTAAATAATTCAGTAGCACACCTGACAACCACTCACAAACCATTAACGTCAGTTCTGATGTCGCAGGTGTAGCCGTGGTCGATTCGTACTTATTAAGCATATTACAGAAAGTGTGTCATGTATTTCCCAGTTGGCACTGGTGAGACGAGAACGTGCTGAAAAGCACTTTGATTTTTTTTTCTGTGTGTGAAAACTCTTAAAACTTTTCCAATTAAAGAAACGTTACTAACACTGTATTTTTATTCTTCATGTCTACACATCTACTTCTCAACATAGTCACCCTGAAGAAAGTCATTTCTTCCAATAAAAGACAAGTTTGTTGATTCCATCACAGAAATTGTTTACCTTTCTTGACGGCGTCACAACCTCACCACTGTTTGCTCTGCTTCATCACTATCAATTTTAAGTCCTCGAAGGCGATCTTTAAGTTTTGGAAACAGATAAAAATCGGATGGGGCCAATTTATTTTGCCCGTACTCCGATTAAATTATGTTTTATATATTCTTTGAAAATTTTTATCTATTTATTTACACATGAAGCCCCGTAGGACCAAATTGAGGAGCTAATCTCCAAGGTCATGGAACGTGCCAGTACATGAAATTACAACATAAAAGTAATAAAAGACAAAAATAAATGTTTAGGAACCCAAAAATTCAGCCCATAAGTTTAAGCAAGCGCAATCAACAATACAATAAGAATCATCTTAATTTTTCAAGGAACTCCTCGACTGAATAGGAGTGACCGATACGGAAACTCTTCAGGTTCTATTTGAAAGCGCGTGGATTACTGCTAAGATTTTTTTATTCGACTGGTAGCTTATTGAAAGTGGATGCAGCAGTATACTGTGTTAATATTTTAGATTACTACTACTATGGTAATTAACCCCCCCATGTACCATGGACCTTGCCGTTGGTGGGGAGGCTTGCGTGCCTCAGCGACACAGATAGCCGTACCGTAGGTGCAACGACAACGGAGGGGTATCTGTTGAGAGGCCAGACAAACGTGTGGTTCCTGAAGAGGGGCAGCAGCCTTTTCAGTAGTTGCAAGGGCAACAATCTGGATGATTGACTGATCTGGCCTTGTAACAATAACCAAAACGGCCTTGCTGTGCTGGTACTGCGAACGGCTGAAAGCAAGGGGAAACTACAGCCGTAATTTTTCCCGAGGGCATGCAGCTTTACTGTATGATTACATGATGATGGCGTCCTCTTGGGTAAAATATCCCGGAGGTAAAATAGTCCCCCATTCGGATCTCCGGGCGGGGACTACTCAAGAGGATGTCGTTATCAGGAGAAAGAAAACTGGCGTTCTACGGATCGGAACGTGGAATGTCAGATCCCTTAATCGGGCAGGTACGTTAGAAAATTTAAAAAGGGAAATGGATAGGTTGAAGTTAGATATAGTGGGAATTAGTGAAGTTCGGTGGCAGGAGGAACAAGACTTCTGGTCAGGTGACTACAGGGTTATAAACACAAAATCAAATAGGGGTAATGCAGGAGTAGGTTTAATAATGAATAGGAAAATAGGAATGCGGGTAAGCTACTACAAACAGCATAGTGAACGCATTATTGTGGCCAAGATAGATACGAAGTCCACGCCTACTACAGTAGTACAAGTTTATATGCCAACTAGCTCTGCAGATGACGAAGAAATTGAAGAAATGTATGATGAAATAAAAGAAATTATTCAGATTGTGAAGGGAGACGAAAATTTAATAGTCATGGGTGACTGGAATTCGAGTGTAGGAAAAGGGAGAGAAGGAAACATAGTAGGTGAATATGGATTGGGGGACAGAAATGAAAGAGGAAGCCGCCTGGTCGAATTTTGCACAGAGCACAACATAATCATAACTGACACTTGGTTTAAGAATCATGAAAGAAGATTGTATACATGGAAGAACCCTGGAGATACTAAAACGTATCAAATACACTCCTGGAAATGGAAAAAAGAACACATTGACACCGGTGTGTCAGACCCACCGTACTTGCTCCGGACACTGCGAGAGGGCTGTACAAGCAATGATCACACGCACGGCACAGCGGACACACCAGGAACCGCGGTGTCGGCCGTCGAATGGCGCTAGCTGCGGAGCATTTGTGCACCGCCGCCGTCAGTGTCAGCCAGTTTGCCGTGGCATACGGAGCTCCATCGCAGTCTTTAACACTGGTAGCATGCTGCGACAGCGTGGACGTGAACCGTATGTGCAGTTGACGGACTTTGAGCGAGGGCGTATAGTGGGCATGCGGGAGGCCGGGTGGACGTACCGCCGAATTGCTCAACACGTGGGGCGTGAGGTCTCCACAGTACATCGATGTTGTCGCCAGTGGTCGGCGGAAGGTGCACGTGCCCGTCGACCTGGGACCAGACCGCAGCGACGCACGGATGCACGCCAAGACCGTAGGATCCTACGCAGTGCCGTAGGGGACCGCACCGCCACTTCCAAGCAAATTAGGGACACTGTTGCTCCTGGGGTATCGACGAGGACCATTCGCAACCGTCTCCATGAAGCTGGGCTACGGTCCCGCACACCGTTAGGCCGTATTCCGCTCACGCCCCAACATCGTGCAGCCCGCCTCCAGTGGTGTCGAGACAGGCGTGAATGGAGGGACGAATGGAGACGTGTCGTCTTCAGCGATGAGAGTCGCTTCTGCCTTGGTGCCAATGATGGTCGTATGCGTGTTTGGCGCCGTGCAGGTGAGCGCCACAATCAGGACTGCATACGACCGAGGCACACAGGGCCAACACCCGGCATCATGGTGTGGGGAGCGATCTCCTACACTGGCCGTACACCACTGGTGATCGTCGAGGGGACACTGAATAGTGCACGGTACATCCAAACCGTCATCGAACCCATCGTTCTACCATTCCTAGACCGGCAAGGGAACTTGCTGTTCCAACAGGACAATGCACGTCCGCATGTATCCCGTGCCACCCAACGTGCTCTAGAAGGTGTAAGTCAACTACCCTGGCCAGCAAGATCTCCGGATCTGTCCCCCATTGAGCATGCTTGGGACTGAATGAAGCGTCGTCTCACGCGGTCTGCACGTCCAGCACGAACGCTGGTCCAACTGAGGCGCCAGGTGGAAATGGCATGGCAAGCCGTTCCACAGGACTACATCCAGCATCTCTACGATCGTCTCCATGGGAGAATAGCAGCCTGCATTGCTGCGAAAGGTGGATATACACTGTACTAGTGCCGACATTGTGCATGCTCTGTTGCCTGTGTCTATGTGCCTGTGGTTCTGTCAGTGTGATCATGTGATGTATCTGACCCCAGGAATGTGTCAATAAAGTTTCCCCTTCCTGGGACAATGAATTCACGGTGTTCTTATTTCAATTTCCAGGAGTGTAGATTATATAATGGTAAGACAGAGATTTAGGAACTAGGTTTTAAATTGTAAGACATTTCCAGGGGCAGATGTGGACTCTGACCACAATCTATTGGTTATGACTTGTAGATTAAAACTGAAGAAACTGCAAAAATTTGGGAATTTAAGGAGATGGGACCTGGATAAACTAAAAGAACCAGAGGTTGTACAGAGATTCAGGGAGAGCATAAGGGAGCAATTGACAGGAATGGGGGAAATAAATACAGTAGAAGAAGAATGGGTAGCTTTCAGGGATGAAGTAGTGAAGGCAGCAGAGGATCAAGAAGGTAAAAAGACGAGGGCTAGTAGAAATCCTTGGGTAACAGAAGAAGTATTGAATTTAATTGATGAAATAAAAATATAAATATAAATATAAATATAAAAATGCAGTAAGTGAAACAGGCAAAAAGGAATACAAACGTCTCAAAAATGAGATCGACAGGAAGTGCAAAATGGCTAAGCAGGGATGGCTAGAGGACAAATGTAAGGATGTAGAGGCCGATCTCACTAGGGGTAAGATAGATACCGCCTACAGGAAAATTAAAGAGACCTTTGGAGATAAGAGAACGACTTGTATGAATATCAAGAGCTCAGATGGAAACCCAGTTCTAAGCAAAGAAGGGAAAGCAGAAAGGTGGAAGGAGTATATAGAGGGTCTATACAAGGGCGATGTACTTGAGGACAATATTATGGAAATGGAAGAGGATGTAGATGAAGATGAAATGGAAGATATGTTACTGCGTGAAGAGTTTGACAGAGCACTGAAAGACCTGAGTAGAAACAAGGCCCCCGGAGTAGACAATATTCCATTGGAACTACTGACGGCCGTGGGAGAGCCAGTCCTGACAAAACTCTACCATCTGGTGAGCAAGATGTATGAAACAGGCGAAATACCCTCAGACTTCAAGAAGAATATAATAATTCCAATCCCAAAGAAAGCAGGTGTTGACAGATGTGAAAATTACCGAACTATCAGCTTAATAAGTCACAGCTGCAAAATACTAACACGAATTCTTTACAGACGAATGGAAAAACTAGTAGAAGCCAACCTCGGGGAAGATCAGTTTGGATTCCGTAGAAACACTGGAACAGGTGAGGCAATCCTGACCTTACGACTTATCTTAGAAGAAAGATTAAGGAAAGGCAAACCTACGTTTCTAGCATTTGTAGACTTAGAGAAAGCTTTTGACAATGTTGACTGGAATACTCTCTTTCAAATTCTACAGGTGGCAGGGGTAAAATACAGGGAGCGAAAGGCTATTTACAATTTGTACAGAAACCAGATGGCAGTTATAAGAGTCGAGGGACATGAAAGGGAAGCAGTGGTTGGGAAGGGAGTAAGACAGGGTTGTAGCCTCTCCCTGATGTTGTTCAATCTGTATATTGAGCAAGCAGTAAAGGAAACGAAAGAAAAATTCGGAGTAGGTATTAAAATTCATGGAGAAGAAATAAAAACTTTGAGGTTCGCCGATGACATTGTAATTCTGTCGGAGATAGCAAAGGACTTGCAAAACAAGTTGAATGGAATGGACAGTGTCTTGAAAGGAGGATATAAGATGAACATCAACAAAAGCAAAACAAGTATAATGGAATGTAGTCTAATTAAGTCGGGTGATGCTGAGGGAATTAGATTAGGAAATGAGGCACTTAAAGTAGTAAAGGAGTTTTGCTGTTTGGGGAGCAAAATAACTGATGTTGGTCGAAGTAGAGAGGATATAAAATGTAGGCTGGCAATGGCAAGGAAAGCGTTTCTGAAGAAGAGAAATTTGTTAACATCCAGTATTGATTTAAGTGTCAGGAAGTCATTTCTGAAAGTATTCGTATAGAGTGTAGCCGTGTATGGAAGTGAAACATGGACGATAAATAGTTTGGACAAGAAGAGAATAGAAGCTTTCGAAATGTGGTGCTACAGAAGAATGCTGAAGATTAGATGGGTAGATCACATAACTAATGAGGAAGTATTGAATAGGATTGGGGAGAAGAGAAGTTTGTGGCACAACTTGACCAGAAGAAGGGATCGGTTGGTAGGACATGTTCTGAGGCATCAAGGGATCACCAATTTAGTATTGGAGGGCAGCGTGGAGGGTAAAAATCGTAGAGGGAGACCAAGAGATGAATACGCTAAGCAGATTCAGAAGGATGTAGGTTGCAGTAGGTACTGGGAGATGAAGAAGCTTGCACAGGATAGAGTAGCATGGAGAGCTGCATCAAACCAGTCTCAGGACTGAAGACCACAACAACACATGGTAATTAAAGAATGCAACTATTATTGGAGTGAAATTGTCCATATGTGGCATAATACGGCTACATATGATAGAACAATAAAAACATTTTAGTAACGCTATGTTGACTCTGAGCCACTTGCAGTCGATATCTTACGAACACATTAAAACATAACCAAATGAACGTTGGTAATTTTTCGTGAAAACAGATACACTTCTCGCTGTCACTTCTCTTTTCAGTGTGCTAGGTCAAATACAATGTTCATTTTTTGTAATGAAAGTCGTCCTCCTAGAGGCGTAGTACAGGCCAGGGCCTAGTTAGACACAATACCTTTAAATGACGGGCAAATTTGTCACCTGCCTGTTCGAGGTTTCTAACCTTGCTAGAAAAAAATTATTAACCTGATTTGGCAGTAACATGCCTGTAAAACAATGAAGTAAATTTTAAATGTGGCGCGTAATGGCGGCGGGCTGCAGCGTTCCTAAGACGCTGTTTTCTCTCTGCTGCTGCAGACAATGTTAGAATTCAGACAAATGCCTTTATTTGACATAGGTTTAACACTTCTACAAGTAAAACTCATCTCGCACATTAACTTATTATCTGTTAGACATCATCTAGGTAAATTACATTACATTACAACCTTTAGAAGAACTATATGAAATAACGCTTCGGAAGACAACCTTACACATCCACCCCCCCCCCCCCTCCACACACACTCACACACACACACACACACACACACACACACACACACACACAAAGATAGATAGAGAGAGAGAGAGAGAGAGAGAGAGAGAGAGAGAGAGAGAGAGCCTTTACTTATCTAAATCGAAATCGATTGAAGACAGCACATGAGCACCACCGTCTTAATACGTTTCATAGTTCCACGAGCTCTTCTCATAGTTTTTCTACGTCTTATTTCACTTGCGAAAAATATTATTATTACATATTGATACAGGGACTCTGAACCAAGTAGGGAGTGTATGTAGGGTGTCGATGACAGTGAACCCAAGGTATCGGATCGTTGCAGATGTTGCAGAGCTCGTATGTGGCATTAGATTGTCATGCTGAAAGGGGGCTGCTTCGTGCGCGTTCGAATTATCCGAATTTGGAATTCGACTACACACCGCCACATTACACGCTACAGTTGGAGCCCTCTGGTGCCAGAGAGTTGCAAATATATATACCTGAACAATAAAGATATAGAATTTTAATCCTATTTCCTTTATTTAATAAGCTTTAGCAGTCTCCAGGTAGAAAATTCGGAGGCACTACTTTCAAACATGCTCTCTTATCAAATGAAAGTCATGCGGCAATTCTCTGAAAATTTTTAATCTCTAGTAGTTGCAAAATTGTCTCCAACAGTTAACAGTAACCCACAGAGTATGCATATTATTTTATTTCTTTTTTTAAACTGTGAGCAAGGCTGTGAATAATATGACTTCCAATTTATAGACTTATGTTGTAGCTAGATTTTTGTTATTACTTGTACAAATTATTATTAGGTTTGTTAGAAGAAAGAGAAAAATTAGTTATCTGAACTAGACTGGGACTTTTCTTTCATGATTCTGTTGGTCCCCATCTCTGATAAACGTAGAATAATGATGCACTGTGTATCACGCTGTTGGTACTATTGAAAAGGGACTCCCATTCCAGCAATTTAACGCTGCTAAACGGTTTCCAGGGTTTGGTTTCAACAGACGTGTTGCTGCTTTGCAGTGGTCGTGCTCGCAGCTTCAGGCAACTAATGGGAAAAAAGACGTTATGTGCCGAGTACATAAGGTAGGAGTTCTATCTTTACTCATTTCACTGAAACACACATTTAGGCGTTCTTCACTTGTCTCTTAATCAACACCACGCTGATACTAAACTTTCAAGCTGTTTTCTAGCACCATCAATTTCGTAATGTGAGTTAACGAGCTTCGCACTCTCATTTAAATATAGAGTCAGCCTACAGGAATTGTGGAACGAACCCTGTCGTCATGGACCGCGTACCATAAAGGGCGCAGATTCACCACGAGATGGGGAAACTCACAGGCGTCTATTGTCTATAGAGGCCTAAGCGCTGTAGTGTGCGAATGAGACAGACGAGAACCTTCGTCATAGGGAAACCCAGTAGAAGCCATTTAAGGCCGAGGAGACATAATGTTAATATGGCGGACCTAAGATCGGCTACAAAGCGGAACATTTATGGTAACTATTTAATTCTGTAGTAATACAGGGAATGAAGCCACAGTAATTTTAATCTTCCATCCTTCATAAATGTTCGTGGTAATGCCAGTTAAACTTGAATATTGTTCGTATCTACAATAGTTAAGGATTTACTGTTAAAGTGAAATTAACAAGTTTTGTATCAAAGACCTCAATGCTAAAATCTGATCGCTTTGGTAGATCTTTACGATCGATATTTCATATAGAAGCGCATCATTAAAATGGCAAGCGTTGTATATATCAACTCTGTAACTTTATTTGTTTAGGAGATACAGCAAATTTAAATTATCAGTATTTTCAGTTAAGCATCAGATCATCATTTCCTCTACACAAAACACATTGAATGATGACACCATGACACCTTATTGAATCATTAGGTAATGGACTATTTGTTGTGAAGTTTATTGCGCAATGGTTACTTTTGTTCTGTATTTATTTATCAGAAAGCAAATTGGTGCAAGGCTACTGGTCGTGGCATTCAATGCTAAGAAGGAAATTGTATTGGTTTTGTGTAAAAGAATTTAACATTTATTATGTAATGGCTATTGTTGTTACTTTATTTAGAACTTGAAAGTGGTCAAGCTTTGATTGTTTAAATATGTTAGAATGTAATGTAGAATAAGTTGTAACCAATCAGATGGGCGGCTTCAGGTCAGGGAGCTGTACTTGTCAGTTGCGCGAAGATGTTCGACGTGCGGGAAACGCGGTCGGAGACGGGCAGAGGGCAGTTCTGGTCGAGACACCAAAGGGGACTGTTCGGATGGAGACTTGAAAAGAGACAGTTCAGCTGGAGACACCAAAGTGAACAGTTCGGATTGAGACGCGAAAGCGGACAGTCGGCCTTTAGGCAGCTAGCAAATGAAACGACTTACAAAATTTCGCGTTGTGCGGTATCGCGGGTCTGAGCGGTGAGCAGCCGCGCGCCTGCTGTGAACTCTAACTTTTCGCATAGTTAACGAGGAGGAATATCGAACTTGTAATTCGAGACGAGATTGTGAATGATCGAACTGTGTGAAATGGATATGCGCTCGAGTGTAATAGTAATTCTAAAAACAACCACTTTCGCTATTAGTTAGCTTTTTGTATAAACATTATCCTAACCAAATTGCAACTGTGCTGCTTACATCATCTATGGGTCGTTAATTTAGCTACAGATATTATTATTACTGTTAATATATGTTATATTAACATTGTATGGTTCATACAATCTCGCAAACTTGCCATTCAGCCAGGCAATTTAACCAAAGAGTCACAACTGTTTAATTTAGGGCATGTAATGCGACACGTGCGGTTCAACCCCTAAACGAGTTTAAGCCAAGACATTTCGACGAAGAGGAACCGCATGTGAGCCCGAAGGTCTTTGGGATGTTAGCTTGCAGTATCAATTATTTACACGCCAAATCCACGTAGACCGTCACGGCGTAACTGAACGCTTTATAAGGATTCCTTCTGCCCTTTTATGTAATGTGTTCGAATCAAATTTATATTATGTCAATCTCTTGCACTTGACATTACTCCAGGAATATTTCCTACTTGCCACAATAATCTTCAGATGCCTCAAGGATACTGTAGTTCTGATAATATTGTGGGATATCCGGCCGCGGTGGTCTAGCGGTTCTAGGCGCTCAGTCAGGAACCGCGCGGCTGCTGTGGTCACAGGTTCGAATCCTGCCTCGGGCGTGGATGTGTGTGATATCCTTAGGTTAGTTAGGTTTAAGTAGTTCTAAGTTCTAGGGGACTTATGATCAGAGATGTTGAGTCCCATAGTGCTCAGAGCCAATATTGTGGGATAAATTTCCCGCATAATTCAAATACAAAGCTAACTTCGTGTTTATTATGTGACAGCATGTGGTTCCCTAACTAGTATCGCATTTCATTTGTCATCGGTTTGGATGTGCGTCAAGTGACAGCTTGTTTCCTTTTCTTGCACAGTGGTACGCCTACAACCGTTTGCTCAGCTCGCCACTCTCGCTTTCTCTTTCGATTTGTAACTCAGAAAATACTTTATTTTACATATGAATTAAGCATACAGTTATTATGTACTTATGATTGAGTTCGACATGCGGTAACATGGTAATAGGCACCTTAATTATTTTATCCATTATGGCTGGACAGCTCTGGGATTGTTTAACATTATGAGGATGAGGTTATGTCCGAAATCAGTAAGTTGTACCCAGTGGATGAATATGGTATTAGTTTTCACTTAAGCCTTATACAGATAACATTTTTATTTGGGAACTCGCCAATGTTTTTCGTACGAAGGAAGCTTTCCGTTTAGAAAATATTCAGGTGTGTTGACGACACTCTTTGAACAAATACACTCGTGGCCAAAACTTCAGGACGAAGGTGTGTTTATCATGAAATTGCCATGGACAAGACTGCTGCAAAACAGCCCGTCTCATGGACGGCGCCCCACTGCTCAGCACCGGGCTTCAGCAGCCGCCGACAAAACGAGCTCGTGACGTTACCGCTCGGGCCGGCTGCTCCGCACAGTACGGAATGGAGTGCGCACTGCACACCTCTGAAATTATTTTGAAGCCGTTTACAATAAAGTATAAAATATATATATGTATATATTAACTAAGGGTTTCTTCAACATATGTGAACTCTTGTTACCTTTAACAATAACACTGTCCAAGTTCTACTATCAAATCATTAGCCAAATTTTCTTTGTTTCACATTCCACGCGATATTTCATCTGTTCCACATTTCATTATGTATTAACACTTCTTACGTGATGAGTTCTACCATTTTCTGTTTTGACATAATGCACAAGGCATTGGAGAAATGATTGTTATTTAAAGTCTTATGTAAACATGGAACCAAACCGCCAACTCTCGCGAAAAGAAGAAAATATTTGCGAGTTCGCAACGACACGCGCTAGGAATGGGACGATAAAGTACTTTATTTCTTTTTACAATTCAAATACACATAGGATAGGCCCCACTCTTTCTTACAACTGACCTCTTCGTTTACAGATTTAGGCACTACAGAAACTATACATAAGCTCAGAAACCTTGTTTTGCAAAAATTAATAAACAATCTAGTAGATAACTATAACAAAAATTTGAATTGAGCCCTACGACGTGGCAGAGGAATGTAGAAGTTGTAGTTATAACACTGAGCCGCGTGTGTTGACTGAAACGTACTTATCAACATAACTGCAAGTATACTACGAGAGGCCACGCCCTTTTATCCCCACAATTGTAAACACATAATTCATTATCTCGGTAATTTGTATGCCCCTATTCCATAAATGAAGTTTTACTCTAACGTTTTAATCAAAACTACTCGCCATGGGCGTGGCCTCTCGTAGTATACTTGCAGATATGTTGATAAGTACGTTTCAGTCAACACATGCGGCTCAGTGTTATAACTACAACTTCTACATTCCTCTGCCACGTCGTAGGGCTCAATTCAAATTTTTGTTATAGTTATCTACTAGATTGTTTATTAATTTTTGCAAAACAAGGTTTCTGAGCTTATGTATAGTTTCTGTAGTACCTAAATCTGTAAATAATGAGGTCAGTTGTAAGAAAGAGTCTGTCTTATGCGTATTTGGATTGTAAAAAGAAATAAAGTATTTTATCTTCCCATTCCTAGTGCGTGTCGTTGCGAACTCGCAAATATTTTCTTCTTTTCGCGAGAGTTGGCGGTTTGGTTCCATGTTCACATAAGACTTTAAATAACAATCATTTCTCCAATGCTTTGTGCATTATGTCAAAACAGAAAATGGTAGAACTCATTACGTAAGAAGTGTTAATACATAATGAAATGTGGAACAGATGAAATATCGCGTGGAATGTGAAACAAAGAAAATTTGGCTAATGATTTGATAGTAAAACTTGGACAGTGTTATTGTTAAAGGTAACAAGAGTTCATATATGTTGAAGAAACCCTTAGTTAATATATATATAGCGCGGCAAATGCGTTAGGTTAAGGAAATACGACGAGGATATTATTTCGGCTTAATTTGCTAACTGAGGGAGTCTCCGTGAGATCTCTAACGGTATTTATCAGAGGAAATTATTTTTACTAACGATTGTGCGTCGAAACATCGACAAACATATTTTGGTACGTATCTACTTGTGCTCCTTCAGATTAGATTTATTTTTAATTTCATGAGATGCATCTACAGCAGTCATTCAGTTATAAAAAAATTACTTTCATTCCTTCCACGTACTTCGTTATATTTTTCTAAGGCTTACGTTCTCCCTTACATATATTCATACTGTTGCAGAAGAAGATGAGTAGCACAGTCACCAATGTGTAGTGGTTATGGTAATAAACTGTTGCATGGATGGTCGTAAGTTCAAAGCGCACCTGCACTGTAAAATTTTAATTTCTATATTCGGTTCGAGTACATTCTAGAAGTATCCACAAATATCAAGAATCATTGTACTGGAATGTTCTGTAACTGTGTATATACCGTATGTGTTCTGGTCGGATACAGTTCGCTCCGCACTCTTCTA
The DNA here is from genome assembly GCF_023864345.2 of Schistocerca serialis cubense. Classification (NCBI taxonomy): domain Eukaryota; kingdom Metazoa; phylum Arthropoda; class Insecta; order Orthoptera; family Acrididae; genus Schistocerca; species Schistocerca serialis. Next base: position 337,536,160 of record NC_064641.1, on the reverse strand, counting down.
CGTGCAAGTGCTGAATAAACCTTCGTCACGTGAAGTGAGTGTTCGTTGTTCATCTAATTACACCTTCTTCTACGTGACATTATTCTGGTAGAGACGCTGAGTATTGGAACTTGTGATAACGCACATTATCGACGACACAGTGGCTCCCATCACGCCACGACACAGCCGCCGTTTACGTGTCGAGAAAACCGAGTTCGAGCCATATTCAACAGATAGCAATCTATCGGAGACAGAAGAAGAAAAGGACGTTACGATGACAGCAAATTTGTGTGCCACCATATGAGACATCCTTCCAGGTTCTCCGAGACCCAGGCGAAGTTACGTTCTTACAATGCCACATGAGGAACCTTTTTGGACACCAAGGAAGACTGACATCTGCAGGACCCAGGATAACCAACCAGTATGTTTCCACTGCGGACGACCAGGACATGGGGTGCGCTATTGTCGAGAAAGGCGGCGGATATTTGATGACTCTCGCGCCATAAGGCAGCAGACCGATCTTAGCCGACGCCAACTCCGGGCCGACGAAGACGAACAAGAAGATGTGGATGCAGGACGACGTAGGTCACCATAGCCGCAAGCTAGTCGCTGGAGAGGACGCTCCCCAACACGCCGATCAAGGTCTCCATCGCCGTTTAGAAGCTCCAGCCAATCACCTAGCCGCCGCAACCTCGAAAACTAAAGGGTGCGACCTACATTGGAGGTGAGGCCGCCAAAGAGAAAAATCCTCCGCCGTCGATGACTACAAAAGTGACAGGAAACTACGTCGATATCCTCATGGATTGCCGACCGGTCCAAGCTCTTGAGGACTCTGGATCATATTCAGTCATTTCGGAGACGTACCGTCCCCAGTTGGAGAAAACAGCATTCTTCGACTGCAAAACATATCTGCTGAAAGTATCTAATGGGAAATATGTAAAACCTACAGGAAGACGTGTCATTCGTGTGGGTATATATGGCCATAGCCAGCCCGTAGAATTCATCGTCTTACAAGAGTGTAGTCATTCTCGGATGGGACTTTTAGAAAATCTCTTCGGCAATTACAGATTATGCTAGACGAGATGAGATACTGTGGAGAGGAAGATGTGCATCCTAGTGTGTGGAGACTATGTGTGCTGGATGAAGTGATCATTCCTGCAGTCAGCGCTAGAAAGGTAATTGTCACTTGTCATTCCATGCATTAACCCATGGGTCTTGTAATGGAATGTAAGAGAAGCATACCACTGAAGAATAACATGATCATCCCAGCCGCTGTTGTGTCGTTTAAGAACGGATTCGGTGAATTGAAGAACATCTGAGCGTCGTAGAAACCTCCCATGCCGAGTCTGTGGGCGAAATGAGCGCTACCACTACGAGAGGAGATCTTCTAGCTCAACTGTCACCAGATCTCACTAAGGAAAAACAGAAGAAGCTACATGCCATTCTTCGAGACTTCTCTGAATGCTTCAATCCACAGGTGAAGTGCAAATTAGACAAATCGACGGTGAAGCACCGGATTAGCACTGGAGACCATCAACCAATAAGCCAGAGAGCATACCGTGTGTCTGCAACGGAACGTCGAATAATTAGCGACGAGGTAAAGACAATGATGAAGGATGACATCATTCAGCCTTCGCAGAGCTCATGGTCGTCACCAGTGGTTTTCGTCAGGAAGAAGGTTGGCAGTTGGCGCTTTTGTGTTGATAACAGGAAGCTTTTGAACAACTTTTGAACGGATGTTGGATAATCTTCTAAGTCATCTGAAGTGGACGATGTATCTTTGTTATTTAGATGACATTCTAGTGTTCTCAGAGACATTTGATGAACACATTAAAAGACTGAGGGCTGTTCTTAAGTTCCTCCAACAAAGTGGACTGAAACTTCATCCTTCCTTTTTCTAAAAGTATTAGAGATGTGGAAAGCTTCCTCGGATTATGTTCTTATTAGCGTCGTTTTATCAAAGATTTTTGTATCAAAGCCAGGTTACTCCAAGAGTTGTTAAAAGCCGATGCTAAATTTATCTGGGGTCGTGCTCAAAGAGATTCTTTCGATGTGCTGCGAAAAGCTCTGACGACTGACCCTGTATTTGGTCTGTATGATGAGACAGCACCTACAGGTGCCAGTAGTTATGGGATCGGTGCTGTTCTGGTGCAAATTTCGGATGGAAAAGAGGTAATATCCTATGCTTTTATGATACTTACAAAAGCCGAGAGAAACTACTCAACTAGAGAAAGAGAATATCTTGCTGTGATCTGGGCCAAGTGCAAATTTCGACAGTATCTCTATGGAAGGCCATTCACAATTGTTACAGACCATCATTCACTTTGTTGGTGGACAGGTCTTAAGGATCCAAGAGGACGACTCGCCAGGGGGGCACTAAATCTTCAAGAGTATGACATTAACATAGTGTAGAAAAGTGGAAGAAAACACCAAGATGCCAACTGTCTCTCAAGCAACCCTAAGCAAGACATCAAGACATTGATGAAGATAGTGACTGTCTCGCTGCACTCCAGGATCTCTCTGCTGAGCAGATGAAGGACGCAAAGATATCTCAAATTATGCTTTCCTTAAATCGGTCAGAGGATTTGAAAGGACAATTTAAGATAGTTAATGGATTACATTTAAAGAAAAACTTTGATTCGTTTGGAAAGAGGTGTCTACCAGTGATTCCTAAACACATGCGCTTAGATGTTCTACAGAAATTCCATGACACCCCTGAGGCCGGACATTTAAGATTTATTAAGACATACGATAGAACCCGCAAGAGATTTTCCTGGCCAGGTTTATTTAGGAGCGTCCGTCACTATGTGTCGGACTGTCGAGAGTGCCAGAGGAGAAAGGCAGTTCCTCAGAGACCACCTGGCCGACTCATACCAATTCCAATAGCCGAAACGCCTTTCCAGCGTGTTGGGATTGACCTCCTCGGACGATTTCCAACGTCTGCTATTGGCAATAGATGGATTATTGTGTGCACTGATTATCTGACACGCTATGCCATTACAAAAGCCGTGAAAAACAGCCGAAACATTAGAGGTAGCCAAATTCATTGTGGAAGACATCATTGTATTAAAACACGAGGTCGTTAATTACGGGTCTAGGGAAAGTTATTCAATCGAATCTTGTGACAGAGGTAAACCGTCGGTGCAACATTACTCGCCGTATGACGACTGCCTACCATCCGCAAACAACGGGCTAACTGAACGCCTTAATAAGACCTTGGTCGACATGAGAGCAATGTTCGCCAATGTTGAGCAGGGCAAATGGGATGAGGTGCTACCTTTCGTGAAGTTTGGCTACAACACCGCCCAACAAAACACCACACGATTTACGCCAGTTTTACTGGTGCATGAGCGTGAGGCGACTACGACAGTGCACACTGGTGTTCCCGTTACATCCTGATGAAGTGGACGACGAATACATCGGCCAGGTGTTAATCAGAGCTGAGGACGCTCGGCAGTTAGCTCGACTCCGCATGCTGCAGGCTCAACAAAACGATCACCGAAGGTATGACGCGAGCTACCACCCAGTTGTCTATCAACGTGGTGACCTCGTCAGGATCTTCACTCCTGTTCGGAAGGTTGGTCTCTCTGAGAAGCTCCTCAGGCGCTATTTTGGATCTTATAAGGTTGTAAGACAAATGTCTGATGTTACTTATGAAGTTGAAGATTTCGACCCCGACACGAGACGACGAAAGATCAGAGATACGGGCCACGTCCTTCGAATGAAGCCCTATAAGGATCCTGCAGCCCAGGGCAAATTCGAAGCTCCAGCGACAGGCAACAAGCGGAAAGGTGTCGAAGAGCGTGCCTGCAAAGGAAGTTCTAAGATGATCACCACCAGGGTGGACATCAGTCATCGGGAGACGGAGTACGCAGGACCGATGACTCGTTCCCCTACTAGGACGACGTAACACCGAGACGCTGTTCTCTTAAGGTGGGAGCAGTGTCGCAGAAGAAGCTGACAAGCGAACCTCCCCATCACACCCCTCTCAGATTTAGTTATAAGTTGGCACAGTGGATAGGCCTTGAAAAACTGAACACAGATCAATCGAGAAAACAGGAAGAAGTTGTGTGGAACTATGAAAAAATAAATAAAATATACTAACTGACTAGTCCATGCGCAAGATAGGCAATACGAAGGACAGTGTGAAATCAAGAGCACCGTGGTCCCGTGGTTAGCGTGAGCAGCTGCGAAACGAGAGGTCTTTATGTCAAATCTTCCTTCGACTGAAAATTTTACTTTCTTTATTTTCGCAAAGTTATGATCTGTCCGTTCGTTCATTGACGTCTCCGTTCACTGTAATAAGTTTAGTGTCTGTGCTTTGCGACCGCACCGCAAAACCGTGCGATTAGTTGACGAAAGGACGTGCATCTCCAATGGGAACCGAAAACATTTGATCACAAGGTCATAGGTCAACCGATTCCTCCACAGGAAAACACGTCTGATATATTCCATACGAGACTGGTGACAGCATGTGCGTCACATGACAGGAATATGTTGTCGACCCACCTTACTAGTGGGTAAAAAGATTCTTCTACCTTGCCCGATTTAGGTTTTCTTGTGGATGTGATAATCACTCCCAAAAAAGTGATGAAAACATAAGATTTTGTCACATAAACTGTAAATAAAAGTTAAACTTTTCACTTGAAGGAAGACTTGAACCAAGGACTTCTTGTTCCGCAGCTGGTCACGCTAACCATGGAACCACGGCGCTCCTGAGCTCACATTTTCCTTAATATTGCCTATCTTACGCATGGACTACTCAGCTTTATATTTTGCTTAATTTTTCATAGTTCCATACTACTTTTTTCTGTTTTCTCGATCGATCTGTGTTCAGTTTCTCAAGGCCTATCCACTGTGCCAACTTATAACTAAATCAGAGGGGGGTGCGATGGGGAGGTTCCCTTGTGAGTAGCACAGTCACCGTGGTGTAGTGATGATACTAGACAGTTGCATGGAGGGCCGTGAGTTAAAATCTCACCTGGAGTGTAAAATTTTAATTTCTATATTTGGTTCGAGTACATTCTAGAAGTATCCACAAATGTCAAGAATCATTATACTGGAATGTTCTGTAATTTGTGTTCTGGCCGGAGGCAGTTCGCTCCGTGCTCTTGTATGTGCAAGTGCTGAATAAATCTTCGTTACGTGAAGTGAGTGTTCGTGATTCATCTAATTACACCTTCTCCTACGTGACAATACTATTTCACGTGCAGTCTATACCCGCTCAGACTTCAATTCTCTAAATATTGCAATCTTTGTGTTTTTCCCCACAAACAAACGTATTACGCCTGACACCTATTCTTACTTTAAATCAAAAGGAGTGTACGGATTTTTTTTTATTAATCTTTGCTGAAGCACTCTTCAAAAAACTGTCATTCTATTCTTTGCTTCCTATTTCATTGCCGTCTTTCCTCACATCGGTTACTTCTTCGCTCTCCCTAAAGGTGCCATCACCTCTGCCATGTTCATGTACTCTGTTTACGCTTATTCAATTTTTGTAACCAGGCTGGCGGTAGTTGTCGAACATTGTAACGTTTTCCTACATCTAAAGTAGTTGCTTCGAAGTACATTTGCTCCAACACAATTCGGAGCAATCGTCTTGGGATGGATGCAAACAAATGAGGCGTAAACCATTAATAAATTATAGAGAAGCGTTTATAAAACATGGAATTTAATATTTCGCAAAGATACGTTGTCTTATTATTCGTTAATTGGAATTGGTGGTATAATAATGACCTTACATTTACGGAGTTTCATGGTTTTGTTACTATAGGAGGTGAGTGCGGAAACAGGGAATTAAAAAAAAATGGCTGGTGAGTACAGAACCACAGAGCCCGACCCAAATCTCAGAACTTCAGTTCAATCAGTGTTTAAGCCTATAGTACGTAGATGGTGATGACAAACAGTGTTAACTATGTTTGTTGTTTGCAGTGCAATGAACTTTACGTGCATATGAAAGAGCCATCTGGCAATTCGGAAGGTTTCACGCCATTCGCGTATGTCTAACAAACAAGTTGCTTGTGTCTTTTAACCAAAGACGCCTTTCCGTATCTGCTCAGGACAAGATTACTGATAAATGCATGGGAAATTGTGCACAAGACTTGAGATCATTTGAAGCTGTTGTAGGGAAAGGACTTTTGGATATGTCTCAATCAATAGTTGACACCGTAGCCACTTATGGAAAAGTACCCGCAAAAGCTATTATGCCTCACCGTACAATTACCTCACTACAGGTAACCGAACTGCAAAAACTCTTAGAAAAGCAGTTATGCCTGAGGTAACTTAGTACGTGGATGTACACGAATTTCGGCGACCAAAGGTACAGATATGTACATGTAGCGCAAGGAGAAATCATTACCTGACACATACAGTTCTTTTATTTTGTTAACTGGCACCGCAGATCACGTGTCTTTTTTGCGACCGTGTTTCCAGACGAACCTGAAACAGGCGAAAATATTAGAAAAGAATTGTTGAGATGATTTATCTTCTTTGGTATTCACGAGGTCTCAAAGATGCATCTTTTACGACTGATCAAGGTACCAAAATTATCGCTGCTCTTCATGGCCATTCTGGACTAAATTCTTCCTGTCATGTGGTGAACGCAATGCTAAGACATGCATTTAATGTTTAGTAGATGTTATATGTACTTTTTATGAGTGCGGTGACATAACCTGTGATATTTGTAAATCAAAGCGGCCTCGTTCATAGCCATGAGAGGACACTGGAGTGATTGACCAAGCTTGAATTGATCAACAGGCAGTACTCGGCACTGTGTGGAAAGCTCTCTGGGAAAGGAAAAATAGAAAGAATGTAACGAATTGATGTCACATAGATGAAGCAACTGATTTTTCTCCTGACGGTATGTATGCTGAAGTGTTTTTATATTGGCCGGCCGCAGTGGACGTGCTTTTCTAGGCGCTACAGTCTGGAACCGAACGACCGCTACGGTCGCAGGTTCGAATCCTGCCTCGGGCATGGATGTGTGATGTCCTTAGGTTAGTTAGGTTTAATTAGTTCTAAGTTCTAGGCGACTGATGACCTCAGAAGTTAAGTCGTATAGTGCTCAGAGCCATTTTTGTTTTTATATTAAACTGTTTTACTTTAAAACGAAAATTTCAGAAATTTTAAAGCAGAGATTTCTTACAGTCCTTCAAGAACGCCTAAAAGAGCTAGAAACGGTGAATTCACCTACACTACACCTCCTGTTTCCATGGACGATGACGTTTCTGAAACATTTATGTAAAGAAGTCACGACGGAGAACCCTCTGAAATGTACTTTTGCTAATCCGCATGGAAAATGATGCAGAGGAAAATTAATAATTCAGGGGCACCACGACCTAGCTACTTTCCTGTGGGCAACTTTTTGCTACATTAAAATGCTGTCTGACTCTTAGAAGCGTGACATCATGGGAGAGATAAGGCACACAAGCCACAAACTACTTACTACATAAATAATTTCGAGTAGCCATTCACAAAAGAACACTCTCTCTCCAAGCACCGTCTACCAAACAAAACAAAACTTGACCGCAGTAAAGATGGTCACCTCTGGTATATTCTCACCAAAAGAATAGCCAGATATTTGTGAACTGTTTGTCACACTGTTCAGGCAGAACAAGAGATCGACTGTTTATCACATTGTTGAGGTAGAATGAGAGATCGTCTTTGGTGAAGTTCTGAAATTCTCGAAAATAATTGAAATATTTTTGAGAACGGAACAGTAGTACTTTTACGTTCTGCTAATTTGCCATATGGTTCATTTATAGGCTTTGGTTTAGTTCCTAGCAGGTGAACAGCGATACTGTGAAAGAGGCAAACGCAGAAACCGAAGAAACAATGGACTGAGCAGGCTCTCATCGAATAGCACCGCCAACCGAAGTACAGAAGTTCGCTTTGTGGCCAGATATTGACGACAATTCGTCTGTCACAAACGAGTTAGATAGATACATAAACCAGAGTTGTACATTCGTCGAAAATGTGGCTTCTTATTGGAAATGAAAACGAGAAATCTTTTTCCAACTCTGCAGAAAGTTACCAGAAAAATTTCATGCGTATAGTGATCTAGCTCTGCATCAGAGAGATTTTAGGTCTGAAAGTATCATTCTGAGTGCACGGCGGTCACGTTTGCATCTGGGCAGCGTTGATGCTCTTCTCTTTCTTCACAGCAATAGCATTATCAGAGAAAATGAATGAAGGAATACGAGGTGAATATCTTTTCACACCACGTTTTGTTTAATTTTGTCTCTAAATCGGTTGTCGAGTATTGATTTTGTTTGTCTACTCGGCTTCATTTATCCAAATATTTATGCAGTATTAATATTAAGCTGCTTTCAGAATAAATGTGTTGCATTACTTATTGATTGCCCTCGCATAAAAAGGGCGGTGGGGAGGCGGTTGGGTAGAGGCAGGGGTGGAATGGAGGGTGGTGGTAATGTTTGCCAAAGGGTTCTGTTCTGGGTTGTCAGTACACCAGTATAGTCGTGAAAGAACTGGAAAGTAATAGAATTTTGTTGCTAATAGGGTTATCAGTAACATTAACGCATGGCTTTCAGCAATGAGATTAACGACTAACTGCAGCAACATGCAAAGTATACTGCTTCTGACACGAAACTCCTGTAAAAACTAGAACTTTTTGGTCCAAAGTGTACAGTAAGTGAGTTCAGTTCTCATTTTCATTTCTTACTAGAAGGAGTTGATGGAAGTTCTTTCTCTTGGGTGCGCTGATACGAAACTTCCTGGCAGATTTAAACTGTGTTCTGGACCGTGACTCACAATATCTTTTCTTCCAGGAGAGCTAGTTCTGCAATGTTCGCAGGAGAGCTTCTGCGAAGTTTGGAAGGTAGGAGACGAGATACAGGCAGAAGTGAAGCAGCGAGGAGCGGGTCTGTGTTGTGCTTGGGTAGCTCATATAGTAGTGCACTTGCCCGCGAAAGACAAAGGTCCCGAGTTCGAGCCTAGGTCCAGCAGACAGTTTTCATGTGCCAGGAAGTTTCATATAAGCGCACACTCCGCTGCAGAGTGAAAATCGTATTCTGGAAACCTACAGTCTGTTAAGTAAGATCGGTATCAAACATCTGTGATAAATTTCTAACGTCTTCTGTGCATTTAAATTGTCCGTAAACACTTGCATATCTCAGTAAACTAATGCTTTATGAATACTGCATGAAGGACAAAGGTTCCCTCTAGTGCGCTGTGAAAGAACCAAGGCGATATATTTTACCATCTGTGTGTGTTGCCGACCACGCTGATACTTAACAGATTGTATTCGACATATTTTGGTATTCGCCTTGTGGGCCAAGGTAAGCCTGGGTCTTCCAACAAGGTTTGTAAATCGTATGTGATGGGTCTTCGAAAGTGGACAAAAAGAAGAAAGAGAAATTTAAACTTTGAAGTGCCAGTTGTATGGAGAGAAGCAGGAAACCACCATTACGCCTGTTATATATGTGTCGTGAGAATAAAACGCTTCATAAATGTAACAACGGAATGAGAATATTCTGGTTTGAAGTCAGCAAGGTGATATGTGCCATGTAGCAAAGACATTTCAGTGCTGGCATTTACCACATGTACTGAACTTCCATTGTCAGATAATGAACAACTGCAGTTCGTGAAAAGCAGCAGGGACCACAGTTCACCCTGGATCAAGTAAGTGATCCGATTCTATACGTTAGTCTGTCTAAGCAATCTTCTGAACACTTGACACCCAGATTCAAAGAAATGAACTGCCTCAAAATAAAAACAAATATTACAGCTCACCGCATAGATAAAAGGGGTTTGTCCCTTATTTCAGTGAAAATGATGACACTGTTGACTTCAATGACATCCCGGGAGTATTACTTGCGAGGTGGCTGAGTGATTATCGACCACAAGTTTGGCGAATTTTTATCGACAAACCCATAGAAAACTTGAAATGCGTTCTGTTAAGCAATGGAAATCGCTGCGCACCTATTCCACTTGCCCACTGCACAAAACTTCGTGAAAAATATAACAACATGAAAATGGTTTTGTAAAAACATTGTTATCATCAGCACATGTGGATTATTTGCGTTGATTTGAAGATGGTCAACATCTGGCAGCAAAGTGGCTACACAATGTACCCATGTTTGTCAGTTGCCAGAAGCATAAAGGTGACATTTTCGATGGTCCTCAAATAAGGAAGCTCATCAGTGATTCAGGTTTCAGTAAAGTGTTGACTTACCCTGAGGCAACTGCCTTCTACAGTTTTGTCTGTGTTGTAAGGAACTTATTAGGCAACCATAAAGGAAAGAACTACCAACAATAGGTCCACAGCACACTCACGAACTTCCATAAATTGGGAGCTCACATGAACATAAATGTGCACTTCCCCATTCCATTTAAACATATTTCCAGTCAGTTTTGGTGATTCCAGTGAGGAAAAGGAGAGAGGTTCCATCGAGACATCCAGTCATGGATTAATGATGTCTAGGGAGATTCGACAATTACATAGTGGCAAACCACAGCTGGAATCTCCACCGTGACTGTCCACATCAGTTACATAGGAGACAAACACGCAAATGAAGTTTTCCCAGGCAAAATTGAGAGTGACTAGGTTTTTTTCTATTAAGTAGCAACTGCAGTGTCACTGTGTATTTCGTGTGTTTATAAGGATTTATTTTGTTTCCGTGCTGTTTATGAGCACTTAATAATTTTCACTCTCATGTTCATGTTTTGCAAGATTTTTGTTTGGATGAAGACAGTAACTCAAAAACTAGTCAGTCTACAGAAACAGATACCATATCTGTGTTTAGTGCGGTAAGGTGACCCTATAACCGTTCTTACACTGTTGGTACCCAAATGTGTGTTGACAAGTGTAATAAATGTATAACTGTGCGTGTGTGCAGGCGATTTTCCTATAATAACATAAGTTATTGTGCAAGGGCAAATTTTCATTCACACGGTTTCGTTATCCTTTTATAGTTGGTTACTTATAAAATATTTTCTTTTCTCTACTAAACAAGAACTCAAACATATGATACATTAGTAGCAATACGTGAACGCAAGTTAACAACGAATAAGTAGACGATATTTCGTACTTTACCTTGCTCAATTATCTTCTTGAAGAAAGTCAAAATTAAAACAATGACGCGCCTCTGAGACGGTACCTTAAGCACTGTTTTTTTTTTTTTTTTAATCTGTAAGTGCACCTATTTGTGCAAATATTGGAGCAGTGAAACTGTGCGTCACACACTTAGGAATACTCATACCAAATAAGATTAATATTCGATGTGAAAAGTCTCTCACCGGAACACGCAGACGCTATGCCGTGGATAGCGTTAGCGGTATAACATGTAAAGTATTAGCTATGGATCGTCTACGAGTAATTAATGAGAAAAATATGCATGCAGTCACTTTAAAAAATAAATATGGTAATGGAAACTACACTGGCCCTAATGACGGTGTAAATGGTACAAAGTATTATAAATTGGCTCATTAAATACCTCATTCCATATTTTTATCATAAAAACAAGTCTGTCAGTTTTTGAATATTCATAGCAATGTTGACAAGAACAGCAGATACTTTTTATGAGTTCTTTACAGTTTTGACGTTACCAGAGAATTAGAAAAGCCAAGTCAAATTCACACTTAATAGTCATGCTCACTTCACATAATTAGTTCTGGAGTCTTTACACATTAAACGAAGAATGATGTGGTAAGTGCTTTTACTTATTGCATACATACCTGAATAACTAAGTGACCAGAATATACATTGAAATTCATCGATTCACTGCATGCTTCTACCATGCGCATATATGTAACGGGGAAATTTGGTTGACATCGTATTTATACATAAGAATCTCATTCAGTTTCGATCTGTGTGCTAAGTCACCGTAACATCATTCACATTTCCTTTCCATTTCCCATCGCGTTTCTTTCCATTTATTTCTCCCCAATTCTTTAAGTTAACGTTGTGTGCCGGACCAGGACTAGAGATTGGATGGCTGCCTTTCGCGGACAGTCCACTCTTTATCAAGCAACTCAGTATCGGCTTTTCACTTGTATCCCTCTATTGTTTCCAAGTTCCGCAAAGACCGCTCCTTCTAGACAGTTGCACCAGTACCTCCGAGAGACGGACACAGCGGGAGATATCGACTCAGCCGGATATTCTGGAGCTTGTAATGTGATATTCTTGCTGTCCTTTCGGGCTGCCTTTTTCATGGTTTAAAAATATCTTTAACCCTTAAGTAGTCGGGTGATATTTTGATACGAAAACACTCTCATAGGCTTTATTTGACCCATAAGCTAAAACACAATGAAGCACCCAACATTTCATCATACCATGAGATAATTATTTAAAATATACTTTCATATCTCCTTTTATACGAATAATACCGATTTCAGAGATATTTTGATCAGCCTTTATTTTCAGATAACTGACCTTCGAACATGAAGTTTCAGTAACAATTTAGACATATGTATGATAATTTACAATATATGAAATGAGCTGTTCATTTCTTGCCACTTTTACTCTCCATGTAAATGCCTTTAGTGTACTTTAGACATACATGTTCAGAACTAATCACATATACTGCGGAACGCTTACTGTTATTGGACTTGGACACATGAGAGATCTCTTCTCTGGTTAAGCAGTGGGACACATGTGAGATCTTCTCTGGTTAAGCAATGGTAGCTGGTGTTGTTCAAATCCTTGCGTGCTGGCACTAATTCTTCTCCTTCCTAAATAAAGCTTTACTTTTTTGATGTACATTACGATATTTATAAGAACAGTTCATCCTTTGGACAATGTAGTCGATTAATAAGTCCTTAGCCACATTCTACAGCAACTCACGTCAGATATCTTTATTAACAGAACTTAATTTGTACATGATGTTTGACGTCAGACACGTTTATCAAATGTAAAAACACTGCTGATGACAATCTCCTCGTTCTTTGCGGCCGCTGTCATTACTACATAACTAATCACAAGTGTCTACACCACCTTTAGTTTGGTTCTAAAAGGTTACGGCTTCCGGCATTTTCGGAGGGTATCTTCATTGATGATTCGTTCATTCAATCATTATGTATCGTGGAGATGAGTGAAACAGATTTCGATTTGGCAGGAACATAAGACATCATCTTTTGTAAAACCAGTGGCTTGAAGCTATAATTCTGCGATCATTGGGCAAAAATTGTGATGGAATATCTGTTGTTTTTTTTCGTAATGTTCCTACTAATGTCAACTTTTTTCCATAGAACTCTTACAAGAGGCAAGCTACTGTACCAGTTGTCAGTAGTTATGTTCCTACCAGTAGCTTCTAAAAGAATAACTGTAAGTAGGCTGTTTATGTTTTCTTATTGGCAACGTTACGTAGCGCCCTGTATGAAAATGACTGGCTGTGCTGTGTGCAGTCTGTGGCTAGTTTACATTGTTGTCTGCCATTGTAGTGTTGGGCAGCGGCAGCTGGATGTGAACAGCGCGTAGCGTTGCGCAGTTGGAGGTGAGCCGCCAGCAGTGGTGGATGTGGGGAGAGAGATGGCGGAGTTTTGAAATTTGTAAGACTGGATATCATGGACTGATATATCTATATTATGACTTTTGAACACTATTAAGGTAAATACATTGTTTGTTCTCTATAAAAAATCTTTCATTTGCTAACTATGCCTATCAGTAGTTAGTGCCTTCCGTAGTTCGAATCTTTTATTTAGCTGGCAGTAGTGGCGCTCGCTGTATTGCAGTAGTTCAAGTAACGAAGATTTTTGTGAGGTAAGTGATTTGTGAAACGTATGGTTAATGTTAGTCAGGGCCATTCTTTTGTAGGGATTTTTGAAAGTCAGATTGCGTTGCGCTAAAAATATTGAGTGTCAGTTTAAGCACAGTCTTGTATAATTGTTCAAAGGGGGCGTTTCATATAACAAAATGTTGCACTACTCCTGAAGGACTGTTTGGTTCCTTGAAAGGACCATCTGGCTGTGTGCCTAGATATATTTCAAAGTTCATAAGACAAAATGTGCTGGCGTCGACCAAAGCAAAAACCTTTATGGTGCATTTCTTTGACTTTTTTTCAGACGTTATCGGAAAGACGAAATAGATTTAGTTGCTCTTCAGTTGTCACATATTCTCTAGGATGATATAACTTCAAATACTTATCTTGCAACGATGTGATAAATGCACACGCAGCAATTAACTTATGTGTTTTTTCCCTCTCATTAGTAGTGCCTTTGTTTCTTGAAGCGAATGCAAGGAAGTAAAAACAGGCGTCTTCTATAGTAACTGCAATTGCATCAAGCCCACCTACGTTCTACATGTGTTTCAAGTATAGATAGGTAGCCTTGTAAACTCCTGTTTATAGCAGGAGAGACAGGCACTCATCTCCACACGGTCCGTATCTTGTGCGTCACGAGATCTGTCAAACTATCCATGAACGTTCATTATGTGCATATTGGTGTACATGACAATGTCATCCATCAATCTATTGCTAAAATAAAAAGAAAAGATTTCCGTTGGAGTCTTCTCTGTTATGGCCAGCACTAAAGCTTCTGGTTTATGACAAATGATGTTATTGCTTTTGGGTCTCCACCTATATATGATTAGTTTGATATGCCATCTAGTCGGCCCATCTTTACTCATATAGCGATCACTACTGACAATTGAATTCGAAGATTCGAAACTTGAAACGGCTACTGCATCTGAGTCGGTATCGTGCTCACTTGTTTCAGTGTTGTCCTCTACATCTTCTGAATTATCTTCAGAGAGAGGCTGTTAGACATTAGTTCTTAGCGGTACTGACATCGTTTCCTCATTTGTGGGAATCTTGGATATTTTCTGAAACGACGTGAGAAACAACGTTGAAATCTTGTACGTATTCAGTGAACGTTCGTAAAAGATGTAACCGGTTAGAAAACTGATAGCAAATTGACCTACGAGCTCATGGCACATGAAAGACTATAATGGTGCTCGCTCGTAAACATTCGCGTCGGATCGCTTCACTGAAATACTGAATAGCGCAAGTAGTCGCGTCGGGTCACTTTGCTGAAAAGCGGAGTAACACCGGTTGTCGCGTCGAGTCAAAACATGAGTAACAACGAAAAAATGAGGGCGACAGTAGTATTATGCAGTGCTCAAGAGACAATCGCACAACAGAAGCGTTTACATGGGATGATGTCAAACATCAAGTACAGCAGAAAACAGATCAGGTCATATTGCCCGAACCAAAGCACTTAAGGATTCACTTTAATGATAGCTTTTTGGTTAAAAGACATTATTTAAGAGCAATTTTGTAGTTTTCCACGACAGTACATTTGGATAATAGTTTCTTAATGATCACACATATACAAAAAAGTAATGGTCTATTCATGTAGAGTAGTTGTAGGGGATGTGTTCTACAACTAAACACGAAACTAAACACAGACTCCGTGTAGCAGATCAACACCAGTCTGGTGGACCGGGGGCGCAGGAAAATGATGAATAACTGTGTTCAGAATCAAGTAGAAAGAGTTTTCAAATTTCTTACACGAAGATGAAAGCAAGCAACTTGGTTTTTAGTAAGAACGTCTAAACCAAATGTATAAGGCATATATAATTAAACCCATCTCTTGCTAAAACAGGAAAAAATTTAAAAACATATTTTTTTTCCTCACTTAAATACTATATGTAACTTCTAAGTTCACTGTGTAGACAAGAATTTATTTTCGCTCATTAAGAGTTGCTTACTTAACAGTGCCAGAAAAGTTGTTTAATGGTACCATCGAACTGGTGCAAAATGGCAGTGTGAGCTTCACCAAGCAATTCATCCTTATTTCTTTGCCTACTGCTTTTATGCCCGGCTTAGTCTAGGACGTAGAGATTCAAAGAATCATAGTTGGTACGGTGTGAACGGAACAGCTTGGATAATTATCACAGCACTATCTTTGTAACCTCCGACTGATTGAAATTAATGTGTCCTACTTGCGAATTAACTTAAAAACGACTTTACTACAGCGTACTTCGAAGCATTTCTTCGACAGGTGCTAAAACACCGTGACAATCACACTATCTCTATTAAAGGTACTTTACACGGTGAATAAAGTTAATAGTCCGTAAATGTAACCACGTTGTCGCAGATAACTAACTCTATCAATTACCCGAAGACTAGTTAGTTATTCTTTATAATTCTAGAGGAAACAAACTGGTTTATAGGTGGGCAGTTCGAAATACACCTATAAAGATGAAATCAGTACACGAAAATTAGATTAAATATATTTTGCAATAACATGCATCTGTTCGATGCTACTGATTGCTGAAGGGCCATAAACAGTATGTGAAAATGTCATTGTGGCTTGTAACAAGCGGCTAATTACAAAGCTGTAGCGCTATAATGAAACGCATCGCGGAGGATATTTGAAATTGCGTTTCCATAATGTTCGGGTAAAGACGTATGGATCAAATTAAAGCAGTCATCCACTACTAATCGACGTTTAGTAAATGTACATCGACATAACAGTGTACGTCATCTGCAAGGGTCTCTGTTGTCTGATTGGACTGCGCTTCACGATATAATTTGAGTACAAAGTTCAGTTAGTAGTGGTAGCATTACTTAGCCATAGTTTCGAAAAAACGACCGGATTCATGTATTTCAGAGACGTGATCAGGCGTCTGCTTGAACAATGGTTACAGCATGGTACAATTTTACTCTCATGTTATCATTTCTTACACGTGATTTAGTACATGTTCCATAGCGTGATTATCGTCGCTAATTAGACAAATTTCTGTGGCACGATTTACTCGCTGGCTGTCAGAGCAGACAGCACGGAAGGTCAGTAAGAAATAATTGAATTGGGATGGCCATAATTGTTATGATTCGCAAACGGGGAGAGTACAAGAAATGTGTTTCATTAATATTGTTTTTGAACTTTCTTAAATAAAGAAATGGACGCTTTCTGGTTAGTCTGATATCTGTCACTTTTATATGGACAATTTTAAGTCATACTACCATTTGTAAGGTTTACATATGTTTTCTACCACTGTAAATGTTACATCTTTACTGCTCTTGGACAAAAATGCATGAGCGAGCTGCACGAGTAGTGGATAAGATCCTTGACGCTATGTTTAATGTAATCTGTTGTGCACTTGTTTGCCAGTCACTTGTGCAGCGCCAGAGCATTCTTATTAGAGGCATAGTAGCGAGCAGATGAGTTCTAGAGAAGGAGATTTGATATTTGTGAACCTCGGAAAACTTATCTGGAATACTTTCTTATGGAGATGAGAACTTGTTTCTGAAGATGCTTCCCTGATTATGCGAATGGATAACATTTTTTAGGGAATATTTCAACGTAACTTATGCACGCACAAGGATGAAATGTTTGTTTAGTCAGAATTGTTATTTGAAGGAAATATTCGTGCCTTAGATACTAATAATATTAATGATTAGTGATAACTGGATCTCCTTCTTTTCACTACCTTACAAATAATGCAACTGGTTTAAATGTCTGCAATGTTTGTAACGAGTAAATTTCGTAATTGTTAGTCTTCTTATGTTGTATAGAGTTTTCTAACAATAATCGGAGTTGAACTTTTCAAGAACGCTTTTCTTGAAAATAAAACCCTCCATCATTCGTAGAAAAGTTTTAAATATTTTGTCGTTTATGCGTTGCACCTTATGCCACACGCAGCCATGTATTCTTTCTTACAAACACAGAAAAGTTTAGTAGTGAACAGACTATTATTCTTTAGGTGCTGAATTTGCTAACTACAATATGCTTTCGAGATCTCAGTACATCAGACACAAAATAGGACGTTGAGCTAGATGTAAGTTACTTTTCTTACAAGGCAGATCTCACTTTGCATTCTTGTGAGCAAACAGTACACAGAATTTTCAGGTGCTGTACTAAGTGAGCAAATTAACTTAAAGTGAACAGCGTAGGTAATCTTAAACAGTTACTTTTCTTCCTAGTAGAGCAGTGTTTTATGTTGTGGTTCTTTTGAGTCAGACTTTGCAGTTCGTGTTACGTAACTTTCATGACGTACTTCAGTATTGAGTTTCAGTTTAATTGTTTTCACTGAATATACAATTAGTTTCTCTCGTATTTAATCAGGCTCATTTTCATTATTTCAAATTCAGCATTTCACTAAGATTAACATTTTGTTTCACGACGCTGTTGACAAGCGCAATACAAGTCCAATCAGTCGTCAGTACTGCTCTTCAGTTGAATAATTCATTATTGGAATAATCTGCAGTTACAGACGTTTCACAGTCTTTTACATACTCAGCTGAAATTATATGTTCTGATATTATATAGTTCATTAAATAATTTTATATACTTTTTTAGATCATTACAAAAAAGTCCCTCTGCGTCGTCGATGGGAGCAGGTTTATATGGCTTCGCTCAGCTAGAAGTATTTATAGAAGGTAAAGCTGGAACTAAGCACGCTTAATAGATGCTAGGTTTTTGCCAAGCTAAATGTTTACGTTGTTAGGAAAGCCTACCATGCGCTTTCACGGTCACAATCCACCGACGGCCGTAAACAAACGTATAAGTACAAAGTCCACAAACATACATAACCAATGATAAAACTTCATATACGTCTACTGGGTCTGCTGTCCGATAATCCGCAGAAAAAAATAAGAAATTGGAAGTGCGATGTAGTGAAAACGTATATAACATTTATTTTAACCCACATTGTATGTCCTTCTGTTGAGATACCTTTCCACGAATGAGATGAAAACGCGTTTAATTTCAGATTCGATAGCTTTTTTGAGTAAGAGGCTGACGTCCACACAACCAAGTTACAGAAATGGTTTATGATATACTCAGCGCATACAACATCACAAATCAAACGTTCATCCGAGACTGCAGTGTGTCCTCACGTCTGTAGCGGCCCATGTGGTCGCGTCGTTTCTGTAGTTTTTTGTGAAGTGACAGAGGAGTGGTGAGATCACACCATCGTCGATGTTAACAAGCCTGAATGAGTCGGAGGTGTTTCATCGAGAGTGTACGGCACAAACCAATATGTGTACGTAGTCTACCCGGAGAGAAAAAATGCGATAGGCAGGAAAGGGTTCGCCCGTAGAAGTGCTCGCACATTATACTGGCACAGAAAGCTGCTACTGCTGTCCATACCGTAATTCGGAGATATTAACCCTATTATGCAACTACTCGTAATAGGCGTAGTGCCTACATTTGACAATGACAGCTTTGAAACTTCCTGGCAGATTAAAACTGTGTGCCCGAACGAGACTTGAACTCGTGACCTTTGTCTTTCGCGGGCAAGTGGTAGAGCACGTGCCCGCGAAAGGCAAAGGTCCCGAGTTCGGTCGGGCACACAGTTTTAATCTGCCAGGAAGTTTCATATCTGCGCACACTCCGCTGCAGAGTTAAAATCTCATTCTGGAATGACAGCTTTGCAATGTGACACATGTTAGTTTAAATCTGATAATTGAAATGAGCTTTCTGGGTAAATGTTTAAGAACTATAGGTAGGGAAGTAGGTCAGTGTATAAGATTGGTGCACTAAGTGAGCGTTCTCGGCAAACGTTACTGATGACCTGTGCACAGGAGCGTTTTTTATATGATCTTGTCTTCGGCACTCTCAATTTATTTCTCCTTATTAGTACGCTCTGCAGAAAACTATTGTAGATTCCTTCAATCCTTTCATTTCGACAACCAAAATGACGACTGTGGAGACCTTAAGAGAAGTCTGTGGTCTGTGACTGCATAATTTCTAGAAGTTCACTTGGCAGCAATGTTTTCTAAACGCTAGTGACTGAGGCAGTCTGCGGTACCATCGTCAGTATCATATTCGGATATGAGACCAAGCGCTCGGCTTCGATAACCTTCGTATTTTCTTTTATTTTGTTGTGTGATCTCGATTAATATTATGATCTCCTTGAGAAACAAGTAAAATATTAATTTATCTGAAAATGTATCATGACAATGACAACAGAACTTAAAAAGTTGAGTGCAAAAGGTAATTTTCTTGCAATCTGACATAAAATGTCCATTTGGAACAAAGTCAGATACTTCTATAATCGAACTAGTAACTCTGTTGCTGGTTTTGTAACATTTCGTATCAGCGTGATCACCCCTGAGTAATTGCAGACAATCGTTCTAAACACGTTATCACTATAATTAATTCGTTTAACTATTTATTGAACAGTAGGCCCAATTAGGAAGTCTCCAAAGAAAATTTTATGCTGAAAAATTAGAATATGAACTGTTAGCCGTGCTCCGAGAAATGCTGTCGACGTTGCGTGCCAAGTGGTACGGGAGGTGTTTGCAGTGCCCTGGTCGCAACGCCGTACTGTAGTTGCGTTTCCACACACCTCGTGCTATCTGACGTCACAGAAGTGCAGTAACGTGGAAAACACTACTTGACGTTCGGCTGCCCTGCCGTATAATTTATTCCATGAATAAGAATCTTACGTCCAACAAGGGGTGCTGAAAGAATGGGATGATATGAAAATGAGTAAATTGTAAGCGAGAAATGGCCTGTAACCACTACACAGTAGAGTTAATTACTTTTAAGAGTTACGGAGTAGCGAGAAAAAGTTCGCGGCATGGATTCGCACATTGGTTAAACACAAAGTATCAGCGCACATTGATTAATCGAAGCAATTAATCTTAGCAACTATGTACAGATAACAAGACCACATTCAGTACATGATCACCAGGTAACTAATTGATCGACTGGATATGAAAGTTAACAATAACTTTAGGAACCTGAAAATGCCACACAATCAGTTTGAGCTGAAAATAACTACCGTATGTGGAAAATCTACATCTACATGACTTCTCGGAATTCGAAATCACGTGCCTGGCACAGGGTTCATCGAACCACCTTCAAGCTATTTCTCCACCTTTCCACTCTCGAACAGCGCGCCGCAAAACGGAAAACTTAATTCTTTCCATGCAGCATTCATCTTCCGCCATACGCGATTGTTCCCGACACTACGAAGCCAAGAGTAACACTGCCGAGCCCCTCCAAAATACTGGAAGATTGGATCCTCTTTCAAGGTCGCCGCCATACCCGTCGACAATCGTCATCCGATGTAGTGCAAAAGCACAATTCACCGATAAATACAATGCGATGCAGTTCATCGCAGTCTATTCCTTTCTGTCACTGTACAACTCCGAACGCAGCCGTTTGTGCTTGCTGTGCTACCGGCAGCCTACCCATTGCACGGTGTTTCCCTAGTCTGGCTGCTGCTAAATCTGACCAATGGCGTGGAATATCAATGAATATTTGTGGGATTCCATTACTGATTCTCGTACGGCAGGTCAGACATGATACCTTACAAAGTACCTGGTTCACAATACGGCGATGATCTCTTGCGGTCGACCGGCACCATGGCTACGAATAAGCACGTCATGCGGTCCCATTCAGTCCAACATCGGTCTACTCTTATACACCTGTATACCTGAAGAATGTGGATAGTACACGGTTCGACCAGCCGGCCAAATGGACACCCGCAATGTGGCCTGTGATTTCTCTCCATTTATTATAATGGTCATTTCTCCCTATATAGTTTGGCATCAAAAAATATATTCGCAACCGGTGGAGGAAGCTGATGACTGAAATTTCGTGAAAAGCTCCTGCCGCAACAAAAAGCGCTTTTGTTGCAATGATACCCACCACAGCTCGCTTATCATATCTGTGGCACTCTCTCTCTTATTTGGCGATAATACAAAATGAGCTGCCCTTCTTTGTACTCTTTCGATGTCCCCGTCAGTCCTGCCTGATGCCGACCCGCAGTGCGCAGCGATACTCCAGAAGGCGACGGACAGGCATAGTGTAAGCAGTCCCTGTAATGGACTTGCTGCCTCTTCTAAGCGTTTTGCCTATACACGGAAGACTATGCTTCGTTTCCCCGACGACATAATCAGTATCATCTATTTGATCATTCCAATTTAAAGATGAGGATGATGATGTTGGTTTGTGGGCGCTCAACATCGAGGTCATCAGCGCCAGTACATTCTAATTTAAGTTATTCCTAATTGCCATTCCTAAGTATATAGTTGATTTCACAATCCTTAGAATAGTGTGATTTAGGGTGTAACCTGAAGTTAACAGATTCCTTTTAGTACTCACGTGGATGGCTTCACACTTTTCAGTACTTATTCAATTGCCACTCCTCGCACTTTGAAGATATCTTGACTAAGCCTTTTACAGTTGGTTTTCATAATCGCATGCCTTTGGAAACAATGTAAGAGAGCTGCTCAGATTGTCTCCCACATCTCCGTGTTTACACTGTGCACAGGAATTGTATAGAACGGTATACGGCATTCAGTATGTGCAAGCTGCCTTAAGATAACCCAGAGATCAAGCAACGGGAATGGCGGTTTAACATATATGTTGTGTACTATTCTACAAGTTTATCAACGGTAGCGAAAATCTAAACAGCAGTTAAGGACCAACGACAATACTGAGGGACTGAGACTGCAAACACCTTTTCTGCATACTGCTTCACTACAAGGCAGAAATTTTCACTGTCATCCACCCTGCTGGAAACCCAAGAGCTTTTGATTAGCAATATATGCTCCGAAAATCTACAAATACAATTTTATTACCTGTAAGAAACGATACGCCAGCTTGGAAGTGAGCTAAATACAATAATTGCAGTAAAGCACCGATTTTCCTACGACTAATAAGTTGAGGTACAAGTGGTTAGTATATTTTTATGGGAAATTCTTGTACTCCGTGTATTTACGGCTATTAATAAGAGAAAATTTTTCAATCACTTTCAAAGATGACGTAGCAACAGCCGTGACTGTTACTGATGTTATCTGACAACTCTGTGTACTGGAATACTGTGGCTCTAAGATTCGTCACTTTAATTTTTCTTTTCTTCCCCTGATACTTAACGGCCAGTGTTTGCTCATGTCTGCCTCTATCTGTAGAGTCTTCCACTCTGCAGCGCAGGGTGCCTTGTTTTGAAATATCCTGACAAAGCAAAAGCGTGTACCGGATCAGAACCCGAGCCTGGAAACTTGACTATCACGGCCAATTATCTTATGTAGTGCGCTATATTCATTTTTGGCGTCATAGTTCTCACTCTTGACTAGATGAGAACTTTCCTTAAGTAAATACACTGTCACTTAAGTAAATACACTGTCTGAGAAAAAAGTTAATAAATAAATGAAATGAAGCAGAAGGTTATGAGGAAGTGAAATGGAACTACACTGGTTGAAATGATACTTGATGTTACTGCAGTGATTACCAAATCTAGTCGTACTTACAAAAAAACTTCGTAGTGTGAGCGCTCTTGTTCGTAAGGACCTTTCGGGTCTGGAAGGATGCACTGATTCTGTAGTAAAGAGAGACATAAAACCGTTGTACCATCTGTTGAGCCAAACTGGCCGACAACTGTTGTAAGTGGTCTTTTATATCGTGGATACTGACTGGCACTGGGCATCGCGGCGTCTTCCTGACCACGGTAGTACCTCAACATCACGCAGGTTCACAGACACAGGTACTGAGTGTGGACGAGCAGTGTTCTGTTTAAAAATGGCACCACGATATTAGTGCAAGACAGGTTACATATGAAGAGGCAGGATGTCCGTGATGTCCTACTGTGCCTTCAGTCACAACCAGCCGTGACCTGACTCATATCCGACTGTTTATTACGACGACAAGAGTAACATCGCTATGGTCCTCCGAAAAATGAGAAGACTATAGCCTCTCCCGAGGTCGCCGCCATACCCACCGACGATGGTCGTCGGGTATAGTACAAAAACACGATTCATTGATAAACTCAGTGTGATGAAATTCATCTCAGTCCATGCTTCTTGGCCACGGTACAACTCCATACGCAACCGTCTGCGTCGTGTTATGGGCAGCCTAAGCATGACACGGAAATTTCCTAATACGGCTGCAACCAGACTCTGACCAACGGTGCGGGATGACACGGAATATTCCAAGGAGACGAATACCGATTGTGGGATGGGAGGCGCAGATGTGAAGGCTTTACGGTGTACCTGGTTCACAGTCCGGTGATCCCCTCTTGTACTGGTCAGATGTGGTCGACCAAGACCTTGATTACGAATACGCCTGCCCTGCGTTCCCATACAGACCAACGTCGGGACACTGTGACACTTGTGTGCAGCAAAAATACGGATATTACACTTTTCGACCAGCCGGCCAAGCAGAGACCCACAGTGAGGCCTCGTTCACTCTGCAGGTGCTGGTAACGCTGTTTCACACAAGTATGCAGCATCTCCATGCCTTTTTACTGTGATCAGTTAACACCTGACGCCGTTCATGCCCCTTACATACCCTACCAGTCCTGGTAACAATAATAAACACGGACAACGATAATGCACTCTGGTGGTTGTTCTACTGTCACAGTGAACTGTAACTCTAACCATCTGCGAAGTTAATAGACATATGACCATATATGTTGGGTGCTTCACTTTTTCTGCCTCTTTATTCCTTTGCTATGTGGTCTCACATGAGAACGAAACACTTAATGTAGGCGGAAAAATAAATAAAATAAGTCTCGAAAACGATGAGGCACTTTTTTAGAATCAACTTGTGAATCCTTTGCCTATTATTGGTAACATATTGGTGCGTTTTAACGGTACACTGAAGAATTATAAATGGTCATATAACATAGCGAACAAAAATTCAAGATGAGAATAAAAGAAAAGCGAAGTGTAAAGTACATAGACCAAATTATGACGTCGGTAAGTTGAGTGGTTTAGTAATTCAGATACATTCGAATACTTTGGAAGAAAAATATAGAAAAGATAAAGTGATTGGTAGAACATAAACCATACGCCTCTTTGTTACTTGTAAATAGCTGCAGTCTAGCCTCTGGAAAAAAAATCAAGTCTCTCTTCTCCGTCGGCATACGTAGGATGAAAGCCAGTTTCTTCCAAAACCATTTGCGAACAATTCTCTGACTGTGGCATACGGATGTGTGGGCCCTTGTACAATCACGTGACATGTGTAGCAGTTTCTGATGGCTGCAAGATGCAAACGAGGCAAATTTCTATGTTAAGGAGACCGTGTTCACCACAACGTCGTAAGAGTTTGCGAAAAATTTGTACCATATTATCGGCTCATTGTAGTCCACAGGGTGTAAAATTTCAGAAAGCTTCGGGGCCTATACAGGGAAGACGCATGACCCGTCCGCACATCTTCAGTTCTGCCACTACTGCTCTCCTACTTTCTAAAATGCATTTACAGTTCATTTACAGTGTTTTCTGGGGCGATGCTACCTGTTCACTATCAACACCAACTTTTGGAAAGGCCACTGTGCAGTGACGTCAATCTAAAAATGAATTAATAGAAACTGTTTCATTCAGGTCTTAAGTAATTACTCTTCCTGTCTTGGGCTAATCTAATAGTATTAGTAGCAGTAGTAGTAGTGGTAGTAGTAGTAGTAGTAGTAGTGGTGGTGGTGGTGGTGGCGGTAGTAGCAGTAGTCATAATAACAACAGGAGAGGTAGTAGTAGTAGTAGTAGTAGTAGTAGTTGCGGTAGCAGTAGCGGTAATAGTAGTTTAGTTAATTTATGGCTCAATTTTACAAACATGTTGGACACTTCATGGTATTTCAGTTTCAGAACAAAAAGTTAGCTTGATTCTTGTATACAGGGAGTTGCATACTTGTAAGTGTAATTTGACAACCATTAAGAAGATAGTCAGCAGTGACCTTATAGAAGGTACCTACTCTGCATTATCATTTAGGAATTTAATCAGGACCACCAGTTGGTGAGCTGGCCGGAGAGGCCGAGCGGTTCTAGGCGCTACAGTCAGGGACAGCGTGACCGCTACGGTCACAGGTTCGAATCCTGCCTCGGGCATGGACGTGTGTGATGTCCTTAGGTTGGTTAGGTTTAAGTACTTCTAAGTTCTAGGGGACTGATGACTTCAGAAGTTAAGTCCCATAGTGATCAGAGCCATTTTTTTGAACCAGTTGGTGATTGAAGCGTTCAAACTCTTGAAAATAAGGGTAATAAAAAAAAACTATCACATTCCAATTTTCCCCAGTGTACAACAGTGTTCTGCAAAGAAATCAGTTAATAAGGCATAAACATAATGCAATGCTATGACAATGATGGAAGATGTAGAAAGGAATTAAAATTTTTGCCATGCTTAGGAACTGGAAACCATGTCTCCTTGCTTACTAGGCAGAAATGCTGATCATTACAGCAGTTCTTCAGCTTGCATCATTGTGGTAGATAAAGATGAGATTTAAATGTCTCGGGCGAAATTTAATTATAGGAGCTGTAATGCTGTACTGCTCAATAATTCCTCAATACGTATCACCTGACATATAATATACAATGCATCCACTATACTAAAGTTATTCGTGTTATGTAATTACTACGCACAAGAGACTCTGCAACGTGTTTTGGGTATTCCAATATCTGTCTCCTCCTACTCAATTCCGCCTCTGGAGCTCTTTCTGACGCCAAGTTAACTGTTTCTGGATGACTAGCAAGTCTTCAATAAACTCTCTCTTCACCGATCTAGAGTCTTCTGTACATTAGTTCAGTCAGTTATTCCTTTTGGTACTTGTTCATTTCGTACTTCACCTCTTTACTTAATTTTTGTTATTATCAATAGCACTATGTTTCAAATGTTTGAATTAGAACCTTCTCAGGATCTCTGATTGCCTGCACTTCACTTCCATACAATGCTTTAATCTACTCCTACATTCTCAGGAAACTCTTCCTCTTTTCCTCACCAATATTTGACAATAGTAGAGATTTTTTACTAAAGAACGCTTTATTCGCTTGTGTCAACCGACTTGTCATGTCCACCTTTCTTCATTCACTTTATGTACTCCTGATTTCCTGACAGGATTTTCTTTTATTTTGTCACACCTTCCACTGACACGTCATTCCCAAATGTTGCAGCCAACTAAGTCATTAATATCCTTTCTACTACTCTGCATCGTCTTCCCGTTTGCCTTTGTCCTTGAACCACACGTTCTGTGTGCCGTTCATTCCTGTAAGGCAGGTCTTCTTAGTCATCGTTATTCCAAGGCAGAAGCTTCAGTTCGCCTGAGATTTTGGCGTTAGTTATGATGATCCTTTTGTTTGACGAAAGTATTACGATCAATTGCCAGTTTGGTATTGCAAAGGATAACATTACATGGAGAGACCGGATATGATTACGCTTGAAGCTTTAATGCCGTAGCTCAGCTTCTATATGACTTCAATATGAATAAGGAACATCATTTGGGTCGCTCACCACATTTAGTACGGGTTCGATCTGATGTATATATCAGTTTCTGGTCAAATGCTAGTGTTAAAAAATGCAGTTTCCTCAAAAGAATGAAGATGCCACGGCATGCGTAAAGGTGATTTTGTTGTTTAATTCCTTCTTTTTCGGACAAACCGCTATTGCTTAATTTGATATGGATCTAAAGTGATCTGTGAATCAAACTGAAACCTACAACCATAATAATCTAGTATATGGAAGCCCTGCAATGTGTTTAATTGAGTAATTCAACGAGGTTTTGATTTCCCTAAGGCGTCATGTATTTAATTATTAAATAAGCTCTATACGAATACATCAGAGAACTATGGTTAACCAAACACAACGAAAGGTGTACACTTCACTTCCTTTGTAACGAGTCGAGGCTATAAAAGCATCTCAGAGAGCGACGGTGCTGTTTAATTTTGTAGCTCAAAATGAAGCACCCTTCCCTTTATACCCTTGGATTCCCTCAAAATTCTTTTACACACTCAATCTTTCAAGTCAGCGGGGCGCAGGTTTAATCTCACACAATATCAGAGAAAGAGAGAGAGAGAGAGAGAGAGACCCCCGCATCACTGTAATTAGTTTTAGCTGGCACTGCCGTAGTAAATCCACAGGTTACTGAGCATTGCTTTGTAAGGAAGGATTAACATCTCATTACAGTCTGCCGATGAGTTTCTATCCACTGGTACGGATTTCGTTTGTTGTAACAGTTAGTGCATTTCGAAATCGGCAATCTACAACTACACGTAACATAAGACGAAAAGAAACATCACATTTCGAATTACCTTAGCGTTTACTTTTTTAATAAAAATCACGATGTATGTACGTATGTTCAAATAACAGTTTGCCTACTGCGGTGACGAAACAGTACTATCAGTGAAGTCCCTAAGTCCCTTAAAGAGCTACGCTGTAATGCAAAATACTTCTTCCAGTGGTCATATGCGACCAAACCGATTATTTTGATAGAAATTTTATATGTGCAGTAACTGACTACGGATAAATTATTCTGTATGCTTCAAACCTCTAAGAAGACAACAAGCGGCGACCATATTTCTCTATGTTTTACGCTGTCTATGTGATGAAAAACTATGGTCTTCAGCTAACGTGTCTAGCGCACTTACTGCGTTACAGTAATAACAAGTACAGTGATGCCATCTTCCAGGTATTTTTATCCTCAAATCCCTATTGCTCTTGATAATAATATGCGTGAAATCTTCAGTGTTTGTCTATAGTGATTCCTCCAACCGCTCCTTTCGGAGCCAATTTAAGCATATTGACTAAATTATATAGGGAACCTCCTCCAAAGATGCTCCTCAGCATTACAACAATAAACACGTTTGCCACAAACTGAATTATAATGGCGCCTGTAAACGAGGAACTCTGCCCCAAATACCATCAAGTACCAAAACAACGTTGTAGATATTTTCGGACTGGTGTATATAATTATGAGGAAACCAATATCACTGGGAACCAAAAAAGATGACCTACAAATCCCCTACTTAGCCTACGCAGACGATCTTGCAATAATGGCAGATTCTAGTGAAATGGCAGTCAAACAGATAGAAACCTTAAAAGAGTGTGCAGGAAAAGTTGGCCTACAAATATCTTTTGAGAAAACGGTGTTTGCAACAACAAATCTAGAAATTTCTAAGTTACAAACCAAATATGGAGAAATTAAGAGGGTACCATACTTTAAATATTTAGGAGAGATAATTTCTGAAAAATACTCACAACAAGAAAGAATATTAAAAGCTCGTAGGGGTCTAGGGCTGGTCCAAAACATTTACAATAAAAAATGTCTATCTATAAATACAAAAATTAAACGTTATAAGTCGGTAATTAAACCAATAATGCTATATGCCAGCGAAACCTTGACACTTAAAAGGAAAACAGATATGGAAAACCTGAAGAAAGAGCAAAGGAAAATCATTAGGAAAATTCTGGGACCAAGATGGACCAAAGAGGGGTATAGATTACAGAAAAATTCTAAAATTGAAGAATATTCTAACGTAGAGAAAGACATGAGGAAGAGGCGTCTAAAATTCTATGGCCACATAATGAGACTTCCCGATCACAGACTTACAAAAAAAATAGTAAGATACGTAGCATCCCTTGTTAATGGAGGAGAATGGATCAAAAATGTAAAGAAAGATCTGGAATTAGCGAACATGACTACTGAAGACATGAACAAAAGAAACAATTTCAAACTTAAAGTTGACAAATGGGAGGTCAAACCAGAGACAAAAGCGCCGAGAACTGGAACAAAATGGAGCGAAGAAAGAAAAGCTGAATTCTCGCAAAGAATGAAGACCTGGTGGGCAAACAAGAAGAATAAGAAGCCCCAGAAGTGAACCATCCTTACTTAGCGTTTTCCATGTTGGGAGCTTTACGACT
The DNA here is from genome assembly GCF_023864345.2 of Schistocerca serialis cubense. Classification (NCBI taxonomy): domain Eukaryota; kingdom Metazoa; phylum Arthropoda; class Insecta; order Orthoptera; family Acrididae; genus Schistocerca; species Schistocerca serialis. Next base: position 337,506,646 of record NC_064641.1, on the reverse strand, counting down.
AATAATAATAATAATAATTATGAGCGTCCTGTCGTCTCCTCGGTAGCGTCTCCTGAAACTTTTACAAAATAATTTACAGTTAATGATGTTGACACTTGAGTGATCCTGATGGGTGACATGTACTCGAACGACGAAATTTATAATTTGTTCTAAGTTTATAAGTGCCTCACTATGCATGCAGCTCTAAGACTCAAAAGACAAACGAATGCAGACCATACAAGACTCCTTTCTACGCTTACGTATTGAAGAGGTAGGAGGAATTTTTCTTCTGATTTTCTACCTGCTAGAAGCAGGCCATTAGTATTTAGTAATCCTGTCGCTTATATAGCTTGACAGTACATCGTGAAACAAATTTCCAGTTTTTAAACCGCCAATATAATATATTCATTGAGAAATGGTATGATGAGAGGACGTCACACTCTAGGAATGCGATATCTTTAGCCGCATTTTTTACCGCATAAAGATTTGATACAAGTACTTTGGAGCTTTCTTCCAACTATATTCTCCCTTAATCGTCTACTGAAAAGAGCTTCCTTGTCGAAACATTTAAATATTATTTCTCTTACTGCAGTTACCTGTTGGCTTCCCAAATTCAAGTCCTAGTGTGGTTTCTAAATTGTAAAATTCAAATATTTTTTTACACTTCATACTTTTTTGCATAACAATGTTTAAGCTGATTGCGAATATCTGATAAACATATGTGTAATCATGAACTTGATGTATAAATCAAATTCAAACCATGTGATTTTGCAAGTACGTTTCGCACTGTAACAATCAATGCAGTCTGAAAGGTTAAAAAGTGGTATCAGTGTACTTTATTTATTTTTCTCTCGCAGTTCCTTAGGTCGCAAAGTCGTGGAGCGCCACAATAACAACGTTAGTATTCGAGCGAAAAAGATGTAACTGAACAATGGGTAGATTTCTGGTTGCAAGATAGAAATGAGAAATGCATTTACGTTAATTTATCTTAATTTAAATAACCTGATAAATCCAGTCATAGAACATTGCGCGAATGACTGCATCTCTGAGCGACGTACGCGATTCTGATATCCATATGTTGTGGATATAATACATAATAGGCGGTCAGAATTATGTCATGCTCACACCAGCGCTGATACTAGAAAGAGTGATAGGCAAGGAATGCACGCTAGAGGGAGTGATAGGCAAGGGATGCACGCAAGGACGCTCATACGGGGGTAGCAAGAGCTTGGGGTATGAAGTGTTTTTAATATTTTGGAAGGCTAATGGTGACTTGTAAGTAGTCACAAAAATGATCTAATTCAGACCCCTTTAAAAACCTGAGTAATATCGATTTTTAAATCATTTCTTTGCAAGAAAAACATCTGACCACAAATTATATTTTTCCTTCCCTGCTATCTAAGGAGCGGGTGGGGGAGGGGTGAGAGATGGATAGGGGGGTTGGCGCAGGTATCTTGTCGCCACAGACGCTAACATGATTTTCTTGTTACAAAATACTTTCCACTTTTATGTATTTTTTCTTCGCCTTATCTTTTGAGATTTTGATTTGCATTTGTAAAAAGGTCTTTCCATCTTATGTTGCTCAAATTGGTAGCGATTCCGTTTCTTTTTTTTTTTTTTTAAAGCAGTATCTGTCTTGTTTAACTGTTTCTTCTTCGCTGCTCCCAGTAAACGAAGTAGCCAAAATGATGGTTTCCTCCGCCAGGATCGTCATGCAGTTACGTGAATCGCTATCGCCGCTGGCATCCCCTTCAGGTTTCCACGTGGTATGCCAGCCACACGTGGCGTCCTGAAGCGGCGCCAGTGCTCACTCGCCCGCTATTCGGCAGTGAGCCTGCGGCTGCCTGGAAGGTAGCGACACGCAGGCACGCTCGCACCTCAGGCGAAGCCAGAGCTGCTCTCGAGCAGAGCAGGAGTTGCCGGGCACATGCGCCGCCACATGTTTCCACAGGACCAGCGTAAACATCACGTGGAATCTGAGCGTTCTCAACGTGAGTACCGTGTAACTTTAACAAGAACACGAGTGTTTCAGGGAACCCGGTGGTCGATAACAGAATTATATTTACTTTAATCCTCACCGTAGCTGATTTTCTTTGCTAAACGACTATCAGATATATCTGCATATCACCTCTGCCTGTAATTGAATGTTTTTGCCCTTAGAAGCATGTAACAAATGGTTTCCGTGACACCTACCTATTTTTCAGAAAGGTAACACATAAACGTCGTTTTCAAATAGGTTATAAAGAAACGCTAAGCAATATATTTACTGTCTCGAAAGACGCTGTGACCATTTAATAGCTTGATTAACAAACGGGAAATAGCTGTGGCACTGGCGCGGGATATCATGTATAGTGATAATGAGGCAGAAATTTCTGTTAGCCGTGTTGTTTTCTTTTTACTGTTACTCAAAAAAATCGCTGGTTATGTCATTTAGAAACTCATCTTACCACCACACTTATTTACGAATAGTAGTGCTACCGCGTCACTAAACGGTTAGTTTTGAGGCGTACGATATCTGTGTCTACTCTTTTAGCACATTATTCCTTTACTCTCACAAATATGTTGCCCCTTACTAACCACAAATTACTGGCAAAACCTAGCTACCGATTTGTAAATATAATTATTAAAATTGGTGATCATGAAGTAGACGAAGTTTGGAAGCAAAATAATCACGATGGACGAAACAAGGACAACAAAAAAAAAGAAGACTCGCATAGGCAAATCGGGCACTCCTGGCCAAGAGACGTCCACTGGTATAAAACGCAGGCTTTAAATTGAGGAAGAAATTACGGGTAATGCACGTTTGGAGCACAGCATTGTATGGTAGTGAAACATGAACGGAAGAGGATCGAAGCATTTGCGAAATTATTCCTACATAAGAACGTTGAAAATCAGGTGGACCGGTAAGACTAGGAATGAGTAGGTTCTCTGGAGAATCGATGAGGAAAGTAAGATATGGAAAACACTGACAACAAGAATGGGCAGCATGATAGGACATGTAATAAGGCATCGGGAACTTTTGTCCGTAGTACTAGTGCGAGGTGTAGAGAGCGAAAGCTGCAGGGGAAGACATGGACTGCAATAAATTCAACAAATAAATAAGGACGTAGGGTCAAGTGCTAACCTGACCACAGAAGTTGGCACAGGGGAGAAATTCGTGGCCGGCCGCATCAAACCAGTCCTAAGCTGATCTTATTGTGAACCGAATGTGACACTACACAATCAGGCGAGGTGCTGACAGATATAACGATGGCGAATCCAGTCCGTCAATGTTCTTTCTCCTCGGACGATGCGTCCCAAGTGATGTTAGGTGCCAAACCAGGAATAGTGCGCTGGTGGTGAGTTCCCATGGGACCAAACTGCTGAGTTCATCGGTCCCTAGGCTTACACAGTCCTTAATCATACTTAAACTAACTTACGCTAAGGAGAGTACAGACACCCATGCCCAACGGAGGAATCGAATCTCCGACGTGGTGAGTCGCGCGGACCGTGGCCAAGCGCATCAGACTGCGTGGCAAGAATCGTGTGCAGTGACGACGTTGATCTACTCCTCCGCCTGGTGAGGCAGCGTCAAGGGAAATAGTAACAGTGCATCCTGTCCGAACAATACGTCTTGCTCCAGACTTGTTCGCACTGCCTGTGTGGATATTTTTATTGCTGTAAATATTTTCCAACTGAATGTAGCCGGCCTGTGTGGCCGAGCGGTTCTAGGCACTTCAGTCTGGAACCGCGCGACCGCTACGGTCGCAGGCTCGAATGCTGCCTCGGGCATGGATGTGTGTGATGTCCTTAGGTTACTTAGATTTAAGTAGTTCTAAGTTCTAGGGGACTGATGACCTCAAATGTTAAGCCCCATAGTGCTCAGAGCCATTTGAACCTTTTGACTGAATATAACTGACACACCTGAACGATTCAGCACGTCCCATCGAACAATATGATTGTCCTCTCATGGGGTACCTGTGTGGGGCCGTCAACCCCCAATAGGGCGTTGAGTATGGCCTACCTGAACACACCAAGGCCGGCCGGTGTGGCCGAGCGGTTCTAGGCGCTACAGTCTGGAACCGTGCCACAGCTATGGTCGCCGGTTCTAATCCTTCCTCGGGCATTGATGTGTGTGATGTCCTTAGATTAGTTAGATTCAAGTAGTTCTAAGTTCTAGGGGACTGATGACCTCAGATGTTAAGTCCCATAGTGCTCAGAGCCATTTGAACCACTTTTGAACACACCAACTCCATACTCACGTAACTATTCTGGGACCTCGGCCAACGTGAGTAACGATGTCGCGGTAACATAAACCTCAGTCCCCATTACCAACGATCTCGGAACGGTCAAATTTCGACAACGCTGTTAGATGCTTCTAGTCCATACACAGTCATCTAATAAAAAACAATATTCAGATATGATTTCTAAACAAGGTACACGCTGCGTAATTTTCTCTTGCGTGCAGAATGTTGATGGCTTCACTCATCTTACTATTGACGGTTGTGCTTAAATGTTAGTAGTTCGGGTATCGAAGGATGCAGCACACTTCTCGCAAATTCCTTGTTTGTGCGTGCCAGTTTAATGGCCAGCAGTGTAGTTATCATCATCAGTGTCATCGTTTGAAAAAAATGTGTTTCTTCAATACGGTTACTTGATTTTGTAATAACTTGTCGGAAACAGAATAGATTTACAATGTAGTAAATCTGATCATATATTTAATGGTGAAGCGTCTACTTGACACCGAACTCGTGGAATCGGCGCTAATGAATGTTAAGATCATGACGGACTGTGTGTGTCATCAGTTGATTGAGAACATTGGCGGCTTGACAATGCAAAGTTTTTAACGTTGTTTCCACATTTGCTGAGTGGAAGCTCTTATCTGAGATGCTTGAGGTATTTCATCAGAAGACGCTAAAGCTTTCGTCTTTATTTATTTGTACTGTGTCAAATTGATAATAACATAACCAATTACATATTCTGTGTATGACATATAACAAGATGCACATACAAAATCATATTGGTGGGATAAGCTTTTTGATTCTTCGAACCACTTCACGTAAGATGAAACCGGCAGTTTGCACACTAGTTAAATTTGAGCCTGACAACTATATGTGAGTTTGCGCATTGTAAGATTTTGTCTGCAAATCAAAAACAACAGACAGTTGCAGCATATGTAATCACCAAGAGGCTATGAATTTCGAAAGAAATTTTCTTAAATGATTATGGGACGGCACAACGTGGCACAATAACAAACTTGGTGATATATGGCTCTTTATTTGCTGCACAGTAAGAAACCTCGTAAATAAACAACCCATATCTGCTCTGCTTCGCTGAAGACAGCGAAATGTATTGGTTGCTGTAGCGGTTAGCGCCTCTGTCTGTTGTTATTATCGGTTTTGTTGCTGCTGGAATAGTTGTAAAATCTGTTAATGTTCCGGGTTTGTTGCTGCTGGAATACTTATAACACTTGTTAATGTTCTTCCTACTGTTCTCTCTGCTACTGTTGTTGTTGATATATCTGTTGCACCTGTTGCTGATTTTGCTGATACTGTTTTGCTGATGTTTTCACATTGCGAGAAATTTTGATTACATCGTAACAAACACTGTAGAGCGATAGCGTTGCATGTCGTCAATTATATTTCGGTCACGATAGAATTTCGGCCAGGGACCTGTACTGAGTAGTGAAGCTGCGGAAGTCACAAGCCGAAGCGGCGAAACTATGATAGCACAAAATGCAGCAGCTGGAGGCATTCCATCAAGCAAACGGAATCCAACCAGACCTGCATAACAACTTAAAGCCATAAAAAAGGCAAATTCGTAATTTGCTAAGTCCATAGTACCTAGAATATATTCCAAATTTGTAGTCTTAGATAGTAATATTTTGTTGTTTTACTAGTCCTGTTATGGTACCTGATCAGTAGCTTAATTGACGCACAGTAAGTGAAGGCTTGGAATAACGCACAGCACTTTATCCCGAGGTGACGAAAGTCATGGAAAATCTCTAAATCGCGCTGTACCGCCTTCTGACAGGGGTAGTACAGTATCTCGACGTGTCGTAGAGTAATAAGTAGTTGCAGGTCCCCCGCAGAGATGCTGAGCCATGGGGCCTCTACAGTCATCCATAATTGCGAAAGTGTTGCCGATGCAGGACTTCGTGCACGAACTAACCTCTCGATTATGTCCCATAAAGGTTCGATAGGATTCATGTCAGCAATCTGGGTGGCCAAATCATTCACTCGAATTTTCCAGAATATTCTTCAAACCAGTCGTGAACAACTGTGGCACGGTGACATGGCGCATTGTCATCCATAAGAGCTGCGTCGTTGTTTAGGAACAAGAAGTCGTGAATGGTTGCAAATGGTCTCCAAGTAGCCAAACATAACGCAGGACCCAGTCCATTCCAAGTAAAAATAGCCCACCCAATCATGGATTCACTACCAGCTTGGCCAGTGCTATGTTGACTACTTGGTTCCATTGCTTCGTGAGGTCTGCGCCACCGTACCAAGTGAAATCGGGAGTCATCTGATGAAGCCACGATTCGGCAGTCGTCTAGGGTCCACCTGATATGATCGCGAGCCCAGGAGAGGTGCTGCAGGTGAAGTTCTGTCAGCAAAGACATTCGTGTACCTCGTCTGCTGCCACAGCTCATTAACGTCAAATTTGTCCGCACTGTCCTAGCGGATACGATCGTCTTACGACCAACGTTGCTTTCTGCGGTTATTTCACGCAGTGTTGCTTCTCTGTGGTCAGAGACGATGCCTGAAATTGCTATTCTCGGCACGGTCTTGACTCTGTGAATTTCGGAATGGTGACTTCCTTAAGGATTTATGATGTGGAATGTCCCATGCGTCTAGCTCCAATTACCACTCTGCCTTCAAAGTCTTTTTATTCCCGTTGTGTAGCCATACTCACCTGAGTAAAAATGTCAGCTCAGTTCGTGCACAGCCCTCATACCTTGTGTACGCGATACCACCGCCATCTTTATATGCGCATATCACTATACAATGACTTCTGTCACCTCAGTGAACAGCTGCAAGTTCGTACACTGCTAGCCGCAGCTCGCTAGAGGGCGTGTTCAATATATTCACCGCTGACGCATCACATGGATGTGACATAGAGGCGTGAACTCGCATTCGATATCGGGATAGGGGCTTTCGAGGTCGGCTGCCCCTTTTTCTTCGTGAATTTATGGCAGAGCGCACATTTAAATTGCGGGTGAACACTACTCTCTCCCGTACCTTCTCCCAAGAAAACTGGGTACACCAGGGCTCCGTGCTAAGTGTTGTACTGTTTGCCATTGCCATCAATCCAATTATGGATTGTGTCCTTCCTGATGTCTCCGGCTCTCTCTCTGTGGACGATTTTGCGATCTACTACAGCCCTCAACGGACTAGCCTTCTTGAACGACGTCTTCAAGGATGTCTCGATCGCCTCCACTCTTGGAGCATCGAAACCGGCTTCCGCTTTTCTCCCAGTAAGACCGTTTGTGTTAATTTTTGGTGTAGTATGGAGTTTCTTCCGCCTTCCTTACATCTAGGCCCTGTCAACCTTCCGTTCGCGGACGTCGCTAAATTCTTGGGTCTTATGTTTGACAGAAAGCTGTGCTGGTCCTCCCACGTTTCCTATCTTTCGGCTCGCTGTCTGCGATCCCTCAACACTCTCCGTGTCCTGAATGGCACCTCCTGGGGAGCGGACCGAGTGGTCCTTCTCCGCCTCTATCGCGCCTTAGTGCGCTCGAAATTGGATTATGGAAGCATAGTTTGTTCCTCTGCTCGACCGTCTATTCTTCGGCGTCTCGACTCTATCCACCACCGTGGTTTACGTTTAGTGTCTGGAGCTTTTTACACCAGCCATGTGGAAAGCCTATATGCTGAGACTGCTGAACCTCCGCTGTCCAATCGGCAAGCTTTCCTTCTGAGTCGTTATGCTAGCCATCTGTCTTTCATGCCTGCAAGTCCGCCCCATGACATTTCTTTCGACGCCTCCTTGGATTTAGGGTATGCTGGGCGCCCTTCCTCCCTATTACCACCGGGAGTCCGCTTCCGTCAACTGCTCCATTATCTTTCCTTCCACTTTCCTGAACCTTCTTGACAACTTGGGGTAAAGCACCACCTTGGCTCCGGACCCGGACCTGCCTGCTCCGTGACTTTTGTCAGTTTCCCAAGGATGGTTCCCCTTCTCTTGTTTATCGTCGGGCATTTGCTGCTCTATGAGCACAAATGAAGGATGCCACATTTATTTACACTGATGGCTCAAAAACATCGTTAGGTGTTGGGAGTGCCTATATTGTTGGCGACACCCCAAATTGATTTCGGCTTCCCGACCAGTGTTCGGTTTATACTGCGGAGCTTTACGCTGTTCTCCAGGCTGTCCAATACATCCGTCGCCATCAGCGGATACAGTATGTTATCTGCTCAGACTCTCTCGGCTCTCTCCTCAGTCTCCAAGCTCTCTAGCCTGTCCACCCTCTGGTCCACCGGATTCAGGACTGCCTCCACTTGCTCCACTTGAGAGGCGTCTCTGTGGCGTTGCTCTGGATTCCAGGACATGTTGGTATCTGTGGAAATGAGGCGGCCGATATAGCGGCCAAGGCTGCAGTCTCTCTTCTTCGGCCAGCTATTCGCATGATTCCTTCGCCGATCTACGGAGTGTTTTATGTCGTCGTGTTGCTCTTTTATGGCATGCACATTGGTCGACACTTCCCAGTCATAAAATGCGGGACGTGAAAGCTCTTCCCTGTGCTTGGACATCTTCCTCCCGAACTCGTCGTCGGGAGGAGGTAATTTTAACTGGACTCCGGATAGGGCACTGTCTTTTTAGCCATCGACATCTTTTAAGCGGCGATCCTCCCCCACTCTGTCCTCACTGCTCTCAACTGTGGACGGTGAGACACCTTTCACTTGAGTGCCCCTATTTTACTCCGTTACGCGCCCGTCTACAGCTGTCGCCTGATATATCTTCCATTTTAGCTGATGACACGCGATCAGCCGATCGCGTTCTCGAGTTCATTAGTGCCAGTGAGATGACGTCAATAATTTGAAGCTCTTTTTGGGGACAAACAACCCCCCTTCTATAGTGGTTTTTTAAGCTATCCTTCTGTTTTTGGTTTCCCCACTTTTTTGAGTTTTGCTCCCATTGCTGCTGCTTTCCGGTTTCGGTTTTTAGCTTTTCCTATGTCACAGACCGGGCGCTAATGACCGTAGCAGTTTTGCGCCCTAAAACCATAACAAAAAAAAGATATCGTGATAGTAGGACGCTATGGAATCAGTTTATACATCTCAACTGATCTTTTTTCACTTGAATTACATCATCCTTTCGAAAAGTAATTATTAAAACAATTCCTAAAACCTGTAATTGTTTCCATGATATATACAATGACGAACTATGAATTTACTTCCACTGGTTACCGTAGCACTGAATCCTGGCTGGTGGCGCTGTTGACACGTAATGCGAAAGAGAAGATGTGTAATATGAGAAAGACGAATGCGGAATAATTTTAGCGATGATACGGGCCGCAAAAGTGGGAATCCACTATGATAAGCGACACTGAACGTGAGGTGATGGCTACGGCCTGGAAACTGAGAATGAGCACCTCGGAAGTTACGAAGCGGGACGGCATTTTGCCTGTTATAGTCGTGAGCGTTCATGGTTGGAGGGCGACAAAATCATGAGTAGTTGTAGACGAGGTCAAATAACAGAGCTTCGAGGTTGAAGGCTTGCCGACTCTGTTAAGTTGGGTAGATGGCAGATGACGAAAGACTACTATTCTGGTGCAGGCATAAGTGTTTGGAGCCACACCACTCGATGCATATTGTCGAACACGAGATTCTGCAGTAGACGATCCGTACGTGGTCTCATGTTGTTACAATGTCATTCTCAATTACGATAACAACTGGCATGAGACCATCGAGACTCGATTGTGGATCAATTGACACGTGTCTCCTGATTGTGTTATGTCTCTGTTTTTCTCAAAGCCATAATTAATTTCCAATAAGTCAATAAATAAAGTCAGCTTAAATTAGCTCCAAGCTATAAATAAGAGCACAAGCATGATTAAAGTTAATGTCAGTCATGGACATGGCTGACTACTATGCTTAGATATTTAAATTCTTCTTCTGGGGGACTGTTTGAATGTAGCTGGGAGTGTTAGTGGGTACAGTTTGAGAAGGCGCCATCTGGGCAGAGGAGATAGGCAACATACAGCCATTAAGAAGGAGCACAGGTCTTTTCAAAGACAAATATCACCAGGGGGAGAAGAAGAAGAGGGAGCCAGTATATTGTGTGTGGGCTAAACTCCACCAAAGAGGCGCCATCTGCTTTGTGTTCTAAACGACGGAAAATCGTTGTATTGTCTTTTTAATGTGAGCAGTCGCATAGCATCAAGGGGACCCACCATTAGAGAACAATGAGCGCAATGTCGAACTGCCCTGCCATCTACAGGAAACCAATAGTCTGGGAAATGCTAGAATGAAGCAGTGCAAAGATAAAATCTCTGAGGCGCTGTGTGACGGGAAGCCATCTGGGTCTTTTGTGTTTAAGAACACGAGACACGCAGCAGTAAATTTGGCGCCAAGTTAACTGCCTTGTTGTTGACTCTGCTAACAAACAGTAAGGCCAACTACCATTAGATAACAACACTAAAGTCTAGAGTGGGAGTAAATAAATCGCTGTGTGTAGATGTGGATGGTCTGGTTGGCTGAACATGAACTAGGACTAATGTTCAGAGTTAGGAGTTGCTTCTTATTGAACTCAAGCACTAAAACGTCACATGACTCGTTAATTATGTTCAGACTGAGTTTTAAAAAGAGAGTGTTGCCTTGCTAGATGAGACCTAATTGGTTGTCACTTGGACTAATCAGTTTCATTGGTGCTCAAAATCATACATAAGCGTCAGACGCAAAAAGATGGAGTAAAAATTTCATTTCTTGCTGGGAGCGCTCTGTGGAACTTACTTCCATACAAGACTCGCTAGGGGTCCTTCAACCAAGAGAGAGACATCGACTGAAGGGTCTGAGAGAGAAACTGGCTCTGAGCACTATGGGACTTAACATCTATGGTCATCAGTCCCCTAGAACTTAGAACTACTTAAACCTAACTAACCTAAGGACATCACACAACACCCAGCCATCACGAGGCAGAGAAAATCCCTGACCGCGCCGGGAATCGGAATCGAAGGGTCTGAGAGAGAGCAGCCTTCTGTGCAGGCCAGCTTACTTCGGATTTTCAGCCACCACAGCCGCTTTTCGCAGGCACTGCTAATGCCACGTTTGGTCAGCAACAGCCGCGTTCTCAAACCATGTGATAGGATGAACACTGGGTTTTCAGATTGACGTTAGAGATTTTCCGTTTTCAATTCAATTACGTTTATCAGTGATCTCGAACTCAGTATGTGCTCAGTCAAATAGATCCATGCGTCATTTTTCCTGTAGATATTTCTTTCCGCTTTGATTAACAGCCGGCCACGGCGCTACAGTCCGGAACCGCGCTGTTGCTACGGTCGCAGGTTCGAATCCTGCCTCGGGCATGGATGTGTGTGATGTTCTTAGGTTAGTTAGGTTTAAGTCGTTCTAAGTTCTAGGGGACTGATGACCTAAGATGTTGAGTCCCATAGTGCTCAGAGCCATTTTGATTAACATTCGACAATCACTGTGCGATATCTGTAAACTTAATCATTCGGCAAACGTAATGCTGACTTACGTATTGACCTCAAACTCATTGTGTCACATTTGCTGAGATGCTGTAATTTTAATTCGGTTGTAAACTTGTTTTAATAATAAGTGAATGTAATGATTTTTGGTCCTTGTTGTTTATGTTTAGCCAAAAGTCCAAAGCAAATTGTAATAAACAAGGTTTTCAAAGTGACCGTCGTGTCATCAGTAGCTTGATGAAATTCTGTATTTTATCATCTTGTGAGTCACAACATACATTTTTCACATATACTGTGCTTACCCCTGTTTCTTAAGTCATCCGTTGCGTGACACCACAGAACAGCCCTTTCTTACGTCCACAGAGGTACTTCGAAGGTTCAGCTGTAACCTCACAATTAGACCCATCACACTTCACAGAGGTACGTCGAAGGTTCAGCCGCAAACTCACAATTAACGCATCACATTTCTTGGTGCACCAGGTCTGTGGTCGTGTCCTGATGCGCCGTTCGAAGGCTGCTCGAAACATGCAACGCAGCACTCTCGCAGCCAATTTAGAACATTATTATACTATTGGGGACATTCACCTGGGCTTCCATTGGACTTTTTGTAGTACTCGAAAGCACTATACGAGCTGCGGAGTACCTGAACATCATTGTAGTCCATTTATAGCCCGTAGTGCTCAGTGTCTTCCCCAACAGCAATGGCATCTTCCAGCAGGTTAACTGTGTGTCTCACATACCAGAATCGTGCAACAGTGGTTTTTGGAAAATTATAGTGATCTCATGGTCTTGTTTTGGTCACCAAAGTCGTCTGATCTGAACGCTATGGACCACATTTCGGAGCCTATGACGTGTCAGCTCCGCGCCCACAAACCACCGGCCTGTAATTTACAGAAAAAGTGACTTGCGTGTAGACATCTCGTGCCTCATACCTCACACGTCTGCGGCGTTGGAACCTCTAAATCTCACCTGCCTTACCTGTTCTGCCAGGTGAAATAAGTTGACACTGAGCAGAAGCGCACCAACTCACAGATATCAGGCGGAATTCGTTCCTACATGATGCTGATAGTTAGTTCAATAGGACAGATTACATTGGTGAAGAGAGAATTTATGTCAAGACGGACCAACAAAGTGAGGTAACTCCTTTATATACGATTCTGTGTGTCTCACAAGGGGATATGGTTTTATAGCCGGATACTTCGCCAGACTGTGGGTAGGTGAGGCTACCCCATTAATAACAGGCCTTACTTTGCAAACTTCGTTACGAGACTTAAATACTCCATAAATCTTGATGTTAGCAGGACTGTGGTTGTATCATGGACAGTTCGGGAGCTTTGGATTAAAGCTCACTTCTCATTAATAATCTACGGTATGTCCGCCGTCAGTTACTGGGTAGTCAGCGCGACAGAATATCAATCCTAAGGTCCCGGGTTCGATTCCCGGCTGGGTCGTTGATTTTCTCCGCTCAGTGTCTGGGTGTTGTGTTGTCCTAATCATCCTCATTTCATCCCCATCGACGCGCCAGTCGCCGGAGTGGCGTCAAATCGAAAGACTCGCACCCGGCGAACAGTCTACCCGATGGATGGCCCTACACACACGACATTTACATCCACGCTATCACTTGTAAGTGCATTGCAGACGAGATCATTCAACAAATCAGACATATTTGATAGTGCCCGTTACAACCAAGGCGTTTCTCTTGCTCATCTGGAGAACGACAATGTCTTCATTTCTCCTACGTTCTTCTATAGCGGATTTTTCTTCCCGAGAGATTTTACATTTGGGTGATTTCACTCTTGGTAAGTTTCTGATTGTTTCTTGTCTTATCTTGGAACAGTATTTATGTGGCCGCCTCGCTGCCGAACGGTGCTCTGTGTGTGGGGAAGCAAGCGCTTTCTGTAGCTAGCAACAGTTGCGGCTTAAAACAAACAGCGATAGAGAGCGACTTCCCCTCCCTTCTGATCAGCACCATCGCCAAGCCTGTAGCACGACCCCTCTTGGTCATGCAGAGGCAGTAGTGTTATGCAGCTTTTTACAAAAATAATTGATGTTTTTATTATTATTTAATTGATTAATTGAAACGTAAAAGGAATGAATATAGAATCTGAACATCATCAGATAAATAACCACCACAATAATCAATGTTTTACGATGCTCTTGTCCACCTAAATTAAAGGTACCGAGTTGAAATTTTGATGATACGCGTATTTTGGTATTGGAAGGGAGATGGAAAATTATAAAAAAGAAAAAAACTTTATATACAAATACGCACAAAATTTACTGCCAAAATCATTTTTTTTTTTTTCAATTAAAAGTTTAGATTGACAAGAATATCCCCTATATCTCCCCTACTTTGATCTGGTAATAATTCGTATTGAACTTGTCGCCCTCTTAAATAAATTTCCCAACACTCTGACTAAATACTGACAAAAAAAAGAAAAAAAATGATGTCGCTGAGCTATAGCAAGAAAAGTAACCAACTCACAAATAAATTTGACAGCTTTTGAATACAGCACATCTCAACACATTTACTGAATACAGACACTATATTCTGCCCAGTTCCGGTATCACTATATCCAAAACGACGTTGAAAGCGACTGCTCCTGACTGATTGCAGTTCCCACACCGTCGATTGACGCTCGCTGCAGCTCTAATACATGCATACTCACTTGGAATAACATTGCCCTAAGACTCATCTCAGTTAACTACTCTGGTATCGTATCGTCTGCGAGTGAGATCAGCCCCCATGGCCACATAAAGACAGAGTTTCACCACAAACACGCGAGAATAAAGACCGCTTCAAATGTCCGACTGCTCTTAGAACATCTTATTTACCCCCATTCTGCTTACAGTGACGAATACACAGCTCACAGAGAAGCGCTGGTGCATGTACTCGACAATCAATCGGAGAGTAAGAGCCTCTCTATTGTTCACAACATAACACACACAGAGACACGTTCTCTCCGTTCCCGAAGACTCAGACCCGACTGGTTTTTTCACAAAGCTCACAAATCCGCTATTGCAAAAGAATAGCTGAAGGACCGCACTTTCCTGTCCAATCTCAGGGCTCCTCTCTACTTCGAGTCATACAATCTCCCGCCATTCCGTGCTAGTTCACGTCGCAGTTTAGTGGAAATTTCCTAAAACTGGCACTCCTGCCTAGTTTTCCAGAAGAGCCAATGACTGTGGTTTACTGATTGATTTATTTATTTTCTAAATTTAAGCTGTGAACGGTGGACTGCGGTTGGACTGGAGTCGTTTTGCCGCTGCAGGCTTGGTTTCGCTTCGCGCTCTTACGGCCTGAGTCAGCATAAGCGCGTAGTGCTAAGAGGTGGCTTTCAGCTGGCCGGCCTGCGCCCCCTGCTGTGCCACTGACTCTGGAACGCAAAAACGCTGTGCCGTCCCTCCCACGCACCGCGGAGTGGCGCACGAATTCACAATACCTGTCTTCATTTCCAGGAAAAACATACCGACGATTAGTAACGTCATCCACATTGCCAGCATATCTCAATCTTCTATACAACTTGTACTCGATTTCTTACCGCAATTAAAATACAAGTGCTGTTCTAATCACTTCACGTAAGACGTGCATAAAATCCGACTCCTTACAGTATAAATCATTATACAGAACTCTTACGTAACTTTACCTTCAATAATATTTTCGTTTTTAAAGGAAATGTAAATTTTGTACTAGAATTCAGAAAAAAGTAAGATTGTATCGCATCCACGATTTATGTATAATTAGAACACTGAAGCTGTAACACGATTGTCGAATAGAGAATGATACCGATGTTCAAAATTTAAAAAGGATTTATGTTATTCAAAAGGATATAGTGGTGACAGAATGGATAGTTTAAAGGGTAAAGAGCGATTAACGTTCCATTTTAAAAATCGAACCAACCACTTATATTATGATGCAGAAACGAGATTTAAATGAAATGTTCGATAAACATGGATATACGGTTGGACAAATTAAGGGGACAATGCAGTCCGAATTGGGAAAGGTATCAGAGGTTTAGTGTTCCAAGAGGATGTGTTTTAGAGCAAATTGGCATGTGCGCTTGCTGTTTAGAAGTGGTCACTTCATTTTGCGGTCCGCGTCAGATTGACCCAAAGCGAGATAGGCAGCCACGGAACGGTATTGTGTACATTGCAGTCAGTCGGCAAGTCAGTGTCAGAGCTTCATAATGGATTACGCTCTGCAGTTAATAGCAGCTGTCGACGTGAGCCTTGAATGACTGTGTGCGGACAAACTTTGCAAAGCAAGTTTAAGTACGCATTTCACTGCATCAGTTTAAAAGTGAACTTTCATGTGAACTGTAGTTAATCAACTACCTCGCACGTTTCTTTGCATCGCCGTATCTTAAATCCGCCTGTCGAGTGGATCATTAATACTTTCCATTTTCAAATGAGCTAAATTTCCATTTGAATTGTGTGTATAATGTGTCGCGGAAAAGAAATTTATAAGCAATTGAGCTTTGAGGAGTTTTAGATTTTGAACTGCGCCAAGTAACAAGTAGGTTATCAAGGAAACATACGATACATGCGTGTGAAATAAATATTTTAAATACATTATAAACAGCGAATGTTTAATTTACTTCATTCCTCCCTCTGTCCTCTAAAGTAGAAGAGCTTAGCTTCTGGTTATGGAGAGCTGAAATGTGAAAAAGAGGATTGCAAATTGCGAGTAACTCGGTTAAGGATAGTTTCAGGTTGTTTATGTCAATAATTTACAGGCGCTTGTGGCGTGGATTAACTTCCCTGGTGGACACACACTAAGAAAGTCAGTTTTATGGCGTTTAGAGATCCATTCTGTCCTGCTGAAGTGTTTTTCTTGTTCATTTAGGGTTTTATGTAACTGCTGGCTCGCTTCTTGTAGTTGAAGCTGGGTCAGGACACTTCATGAGATCGGTCACCCGACGTAATATGACGTATTTCCTTTCTCTTCCTTTTCCTAAAAAAATCTGGCCGCGGTAGTTGATTTTCTTGAACTAGAGTACCTCTTAAGTACCGAGTGTAGCCGAAGAGAGGCCTGAGTTCTTCACATTCTGCATCTTTTAATGAATCAAAAGAAAATAACTTCTACTCAAATCACGAAAAAGAATGTCCACTACGATCCTTTTATAAAGATACATTTCCCTGAATGGGTGTACAGATCATTAGAGTGACTCGCAAATTAGAGCAAAACACAACGTATCATATGACGCACAGTGGAGAATTTGTACCGCAATGCGGCCAAAATTATGTTTCACGGTTTTAATCGTTTAAATCAGTCTCATTCATTTTAAAGCTAATTATAACAACAACTAACCCTAAATTACTTCATTTCCAACCTCATAGAGGCTCCTGTGTGGGCCGCTGCAATCCACAATTGCTGATCATCGAGCGTCATTATTTCAACCTGGGCTTATGAGATACCGTTAATTTACTGTGTAGCTTTAAGTGTCGATGCAACGACACGACTACATCAATTAGAGTAGCACAATGCCACCTTAGGCTCAAGAATATTTTATAAGGTGTTGATTCGCCTTAACTTCTCGGAGCAAATTTTAAAAAATTCTCAAACTAATAATACTAGCTATAAGAGTATTTTATTTTGTATTTACGTAAACATGTATTGAGCATAATATATTAGTGCGTGTGTGGGCTTCTGGTAAAGCTGTTTCTTGGTCAGTTCCTGATATTGTTTAGAAATACGGTCGTGATATTTTAGCAGAGAGCATATGGAGATTCCTTTTAGGTATCTGTGTAACAGTATAGTACCCATAAGCTGAGAGTAGCTTCCACAATTTTGTAAAGCTAACATGCATTTACAATTCTGCGTACGGCTCCTGATTTGTAGATTAATTAGTATGAACAGGATATTATGAACTAATTTTCCATAAAGATTTGTAAAGTACTAAATTATTTGCTGGTAACTGTTTCAAATTCAGAAAGAAAATATTGGTTGTTTCTTTGAAAGAGTTTAAAAAGTTTACAAAACCATAGAAATGGATAAAACTTTATTCAATTGATGAAATCAGTAAACATTTTAATACATTTAGATTTCAAGTCAGTAGCTTCAGTCTGATTCTTCACAACTCAGCTCTTTCCATTCATCTTCAAATTCACCCTCCTGGCCACTTTCGTCTTGGATTTTTTCAGAGAAACCAATAACTGACGTCTCTGGAAGAAGAAGTTCCAATGTATCACTGCTGTAAGGCATACTCCTTTTTATTTTTATTTTCCTTGAGTTGCTGATATAAGAGTCGCTGCTAAGAAGAAGCCTGCACAAGACATCTCTGTTGCAAATCTCTCTGTTGGCCTTTCTGGAAAAATTTCTGCGATAAAGTCAAATATGTTTGTTCCTGGTCTCAGCTGCTTCTTCTGAAATTTGACAAATTGATAATATAGTTTCTTTATTTACAGCCACCCCATGTTTCAAAACTTTATGCATTGTTGGAGTCATGGGGTGACAACTGTAAAGTTACATATATTGTCTTGATGTTTCATAAGCATATGGTTGAAACTTTTCTAAGTCAGTATGATGCCCAATACAACTTTCAACCTTTTAATCAACCATATGTCAACTCCTGTTATCTCTGAAGGAGTTTCAGGATCAGAAAAAAAGCGTCTGGCCGTGTGTTCATCATTTGTATTTCCCAATCCCGGCTTTGGAACGTCACCAAGTAGTCTCATTTCTTCCCTGAACATTCTTCGAATTTTTTTCTTTGTATCAACTACAATTCGTTTCTCTTCTTCACACCTTGCCTGCCATTTCCGAATTAGGATTTTGTATGAAAGGAATAGTACTGGCTGAAAGAATCGAATGCGTAGGTGCAGAACTGACAGTCCAAACTTCAGCGTGTCAGGGTTTTTAGGAACGCTTTTTTTCTAATTTATTGAAATGTTTTGACAAAAGACCACAGATATAACACCTCAATGTTGATGCTATGCTTGTAGCAGCAAAGCAACATTATGTGCCCAATTCTTAAAACTCCTCCAACAGTTGGCACTTCTGTTTCGTTCAACACGTTGATTATCTCCTCAATGTACTGAATCTTTTCCTTTGCAACGCTACATGTTTCATGTACGAAACGGATGCTTAATGGGTGACAAAATCTTGTGGAGGATGGGGTTGGGTTTTGCCCTATGGTTCTCGTAGCTTCATTAATGTTAGCAATTAGTTTAATAGGTACACATGAACTTTGAAAAAAATTTTGCACCACAGTCACTGATGTTCTGAAAGCTTTGCTTAAATTTTGATTGCTGAGAGCCATCACAACCCCATTTCAATATTAGATCGTTGCTGTGATTTGCTTCTAAATCTAAGCCTTGTATGACTTCTTCTAAATAGTTCAACAACCTCAATACAATCTAATAATCCTTACAATTGAATTTCTCCAAAATTTTCAGTGACATTAACTGAGTCTTCTGTTGGATGACATTGTCTTTTCGCTTTTTGACCAACGGGTAGGAAGGATCCATACCTTTGTTTGCACTCTGCATTATTTCATACTGCTTCCTGGTTAGTTATGCATTAATAAAAATAGCCAGTGCTTCTTCATTGGTAAGTTTGGTTATCTTCTTTCCTTCACACATTGAAATTTTTTTCTTCAGTTTTGTCACCCTTGTTCGAGTCACTGTAATTTTTTTAAACATGTTAGCCACGTCGGTGTTTCCAGCAGCTCTCTGATTCATAGTGGCAGCAAATGTCAACTCTTCATGACAAGAAGATTGTCTCAGATCCACAGTTTTCCTCCGCTTGCTCCTTTCAGTTGACTGGCTGAAATCTTTCTGTGGCCGTACTGAGAACGTGCAAAAATATGCCGGTACCTTCACGCTCACTGCTAATCAATCAGGACTTTTCTCCAAGAATCTCTTTTTTCGTTCCTTGTTAAGATCCATCTTCTCTTAAATTCAGATTTGAAATTACTCAGCGAACGTTTTAACGATCTTCTCTCAGAATTTAGGCATCTTGTTACTTCAGCGACACTATTTTCCATTTTCTTCAACTTCTCATCAGTTGATCTAGCAGACGATACCTTAATCATTTCATAAGAAGCTCCTCCAGTAAATTATTTTTCCATTTTATGTAGTTGAAATCTGAAACGAAGGTGACCGGTAGTTAGGCAGTATAATTAAACATATTTCATCAAAGTGTACATAGTGTCTGAAAATTAAAGCATTTTAATAATAGTACTGTAAATTTCAAAACTAAAAGAGCTACTATTTGTTTTCCTGTTAGAGATCAGTATTGAAACACATTTTTATCCTTTTGTATCCCATTACTAAAATGAACGGCCCGTGAAACGAAACTCAAAATCATATTACCAAAAATAAAACTTATAATTGTCATTCCACAGCATGAAAAGAATGCAGACAACACAATACAATATAAGTACTAAGAAAACTGCAACTTACCGAAGTTCACATTCACAAATAACAGATAAACCATTCACAACAAAATTGCTAGTCCGTGATAGGCACAACAGCGCAGACAACAATCGCATAATGGTGGCTGAGAATGAAACGTTTAGGCTTGCATCCGTCAGATGGCAGCATGGAGGACTGTAAATATGGACACTGCAATTTTGTACACCAGCAGTTTTATTATATCGCTTATCTTAGTGTTTTTGTAATTTCTTTCATGTTTATTGCTCTATGGTGTAGTGAAATACTTCATTTTCTATTTCATTCCTTAAATAATTGATAATTAGCGATTAAAAAGTTTAGTAAATGTGTATCATTGATGTTTTTCAGGCTAATCTGTGCCATTAAAACTACATATTTAGTTCTAAGGACGTTTCGATTTGTAAAGCACTTAAATGTCAAGAATTTCTCGAGAACGCCGTATAAACACTATATTATTTAAAAAATCGTATAGATTCGTAGGGGAAATTTGGGGAATTTCAAGACTGTACCAATCACGACTACACTTTTTAATCGGATAGGCAGTGCTGGACACAGGTCCAAAATTGCTACAGAAAATAACAGACAGAATAAAAAATATATTAGTGAAACTTTAATTGCTGTTATTATAAAACAAATTTTAGTAACTGGAGTAACCCATATTTTAAATACAAGCTAGTACAATTACTTAACATTTAGTACTGTTTCAGTTTCAATCAGTTGTTTAGAGTGGTCTCCAAAAATTAGATTCAAGCTAATCCCATAATGGATAAACGCGCCACCCGCCGAAAAAGCATTACTACAACTGAAGCTAGGACCTTCCAGAAACTTTTCAGGACCCTGAAAAATTTGTTTTTAGCCAACCAGTTAATCAGCTAACAAAAAACATAGTTGTTATAATTGTTGGCAAGTATTTCCGGTCTAATACTCCACTGTGCGACGTACGCCTCGAAGCCTCAACATGACATCCTATATTACAATATAATTTACTTCTCACAGTACTATCTTCTTTTTCATTCTTTGAGAGTGTGGTTGCTCCTTGCGGTCAAGTCATCGCCAAGCCGCGATGCCAAAACGTTAAAGGCCCCGCGCACAGCGGGTGAAGCGGTTTACTTGTCACAGTTTGCCGTTTTCTCGTATTCCACACCTGCCGTTTAATCTCTGCACATATGGAAAGCAACACCCGTGCAAACTATATGTTCCGCGTTTTACTCCTGGCTTAATATTATTTTGTCACGATCTTCTTTCCTTGTGCTACATAAGGAGCGTGAAATATCGTTTGCCACTGTCCACGTACCACGTGCCTTCCTTGTCAGGTCCTACAGTTTCTTCTGACTGCTCCAGAGCAATTCTTTTTCCGTGCCGGATAGCTCGTATGTAATTTAATCGATTTAATTTTGCCGCGTACACAGCTGTGCTGAGCAGCACAGAACTGCGCACTATGAATGGCGGTTATTGCTCAAACAACTGGTTTTCGATTATATCGATTTTCTTCAACGATAATCTAACCAGTCAGTTAAAACCTCTCGGAATAATCGGTTTCTGAAATAATCGATTTTCGGTTTTTATTCCTATTGTTTCCTGTAATGCACATAGAAATCGAACATAGCCTGAAAAATTTTGACTTCTTCACTTTCAAGGTACATAGAATCAAAATATTACATTAGAAAGGCAAATTAAAGACGACTTAGACTGTCGACCATTTGCTGTTTTCCTGGAAAAGTGGTGAGTGGTCGACTACTACAAAAAAAAGGCAGTATTCCCCTACTGAGTCTAATTTTTTTAATCTCTGTTAAAAATGATCTTGTAATCGGGAATCATCCCACTATTTAGACATTTCAAAAAGTGAATGCTACGGGGTAAAAAACTGAAGTTGAGGAACTCTGTGTTTGGTATTAATTTGTCCGTTTTCAAGGGCTACAAGCAAATAAAGACAGGTTATGTAGGCAGCAGCTGATCTGCTTTCTACTTGTATCGTAACTATCAATTGTTAACAACCAAGTTTTCCCCTTATATTATGTCACAAGTTTGTTGTGGCTTCTCCCGTTTTTAATCTTTTAAAGCAAATGGAGCATTGTAATTCATTCATACCGCAATTCGTAAAATACTTCCATACAATGGTTTGTGCCATTCTGAAATATAACTGATGTCCGACGACGACAGTGAAAATCTACAGTATGGAACAGATGGAATGAGTTTTGCTGACTGCTTACACGCAGGTACCATATAATAGGTCGCACCACGTGGTAACAGGTGCGTTATTGTCTCTACAATGCTGTCCCTGTTGTTATGCCATATATTTGTTGCTCGTTTCTGGCAGCATTGTTATTAAAGTAGCACTGATCGCTTTTCTCATTTTCTATATTGACGCAATATTTCAAAGCAGTGCAGATTTTACAAATAATAATTACTCATTCTTTGTAAAAGGTTTATTTAGAAGCGAAAAAACTTAAGACTGCTCCTACACCTGCTATTTCGTTTTTATGCCCTGTTATTGGTAAAAAATAAAAACACCTGTTACAACTGACAGCAAACAAATACCGAACTACCGGTTGCACAGAACAAAAATATTGGTATCATTTGAGGCCCGGCGGTTTTCCCCGTCCCTATTGCGCAGTATGAAGCAGAGTGTTCGTAGGTGCTCTGCAATGTTCTGATATGCATGCGCGCGCTTCAGCTATAGTGGAAAATGAGATACGCCGTCCGAACAAAGCCTCGTACGAACGAATCGTTTCCTGTGATGTACCGACACAGCGCGGAACTGGATCGTTGTAGCTCAGGGCGGTGCGGTTCGACGTGCACACCGGTAGCGCCGTGCTGATCCCTCCCCTTGGTACCACACTTCACAGGGGGCGCAGTCGGTGTGGAGTCGGCTTTGACGGTGTTAAAGGAACCATTCGTGAAAGGTTAGAGGCAGAGTACTCTTACGGTACTTTCTTCGCCAACTTGTGGAATTTCTCCCCTTAGAGCGCAAACATTTCAGAACTTGACGAAACACATACATCCCTTCTGCAAAAACTGATTAAAAACTTAATTTTGCTGGGTAATGTACATATTAGTAGTAGCGTTCGTCAAACGCCATAATACTAGTTACAGTCGTAAAAAAAGGGTCGACACAACGACGCTGTCAATTACGATTTGAGTAGGCACGAGATCATCGAGATTGGGTCATGGATCAATGGAAATGAGTCGCGTGGACGGAAGATTTATGTCGTATCAACGTTCGATTCCACACTTGCTAGGGGTTGCAGTTGTCGGCCACGGTCCATATTAGTATCGTTGGACCCGCAAGTCGAGACCAGCGTCGCTCCGCGGCTTGTACCAAGTTTCTAGCGAGCTCTCGTCCACTCTAGCCTCGGACGTCAAATAGTAAAGTAGCATAGTCTTCAGCTCTAACACGGAAATTAAGTGTTTCCGGACACATGTACACATAACATATTTTCTTTATTTGTGTGTGAGGAATGTTTTCTGAAAGTTTGGCCGTACCTTTTTGTAACACCCTGTATATTACCAGCGACTCCTAATTATTTTAGTCGTTGCAGATCCAGACCATACAGCCAGCAACTTATCGACGTTACTGACAAACCTGCTGTGATTTATATGTTTCTGTTTAGCATTGACCACCAGTCAACAATGGCGACGACTCGTTCGTCGTCATCATAACAATTTATGTTTCTTGTTATATCAGCTCGATGGTCGTGCCCAAATACCCCGGCATCCAGCCGAATGCCTGCTCGAAACATGCACAGCACCACGGATGCTGTTTATGAGGGCAAACTCCTCTGGGCTTCCAACTGGACGTGCGATAGTCGTTGAAAGTACTATAACAGCTGTTGGCTACGTCAATATTCTGTGCTCCTTCTGCCACCCTTCATATACCTGACGACTATGTATCTTCCAACAGTGGTATGAGGAACATAACGGTAAACGCACGTACATGTCTTGGCCGCCTAATTTGGCTGGTGTGACATCTGAGACTCTATTTGGCACCAGCTGCTCACCCGGAAATCAGTACTTTGCAATTTACTGTAATTGCTTGGCATGTTCGAAGATATCTTGTGCAACACACCCTCACAAAGTACGGACCACTTGACTGATCTACGCCATGCAAGAAATAGCTGCTGACTTGTGCTGCAAGGATGGAGCAATAAGCTCTTACCCAAGTACTTGTAATATTTCGTCTCGTTAAGTATGAATGTGGATAATGATTGTTTTAAAATTCTCGTACTCATTCCAACCAAAAGAGAAAAAAACTCCTCTGTCGTCGGACAAGTGGTTCATAGTAAAATACGAGTCATCTGAACATTATGTTCAAGTATGTGCTGCGTCAGCTCCATTACGTTCTATTACATTTATTTGAATATTCCGGATAAAATTTAAAACTCTGTTATAAACATGACGACCTCTACAAAAATTTCTGCTTCATTTTTGGTTGCTATTAAGATATTTCATTGCTCGCACGGTGTTTGTAATCAACCAACATACTAGGAGGAATTTTTGTACACATCTGTGAAACGGAATTCTACAGTATCTGATCTAAGAGGTCAATTGTTGTCAATGATTCAAATTTCTCGCAGCTCACTCATTATTCTGAAGGACGAAAGTCTATGAAGAGGGTTCGCAATTACTTCATTAAACGTTCGGTAAATATTTACAATTCATCAGAGGAAACGAAATGCGGTGTAGCGTTAGCTTGTTAGTGCTATTAACTAGAAGACAAACTGCAAACTAACTCGCTTCGGGCGAATTAATTACCGCGAAGAATTTGTGGAAAGTGGTCTGTAACTACTTCAAATTGTTCAGCGTGGACTGAAGGCCCAAATAAAAGGAATGTAAGCTCCACAGCGTTACACAAGAGATTTTTTGTCTCTCCTAGAAGTCCATTTATCGTATTTTCATTCATGATGTGAATGTTTACAATAGTTTTTCTTTACTACCCACTGATGGCAAACAAACATTTTATTTCTTTCAAACACGAATTAATTTTTACAAGGGCTGCCATAAACTTACATTAATAGAACGTTTCGACAACAGACTGGCTAGAAAAAACGCTGTTTAGTAATTCATTACACCTGCTATGGTGCAACACATTCTTTATTATATAGGACGAACGGATCCACAGGAATCACTTGGTATTTCACAATTTCAGTCCTCGCCAGGTTGTTATACAGTGCAGAGGACATCGAGAGAACTATCCCGATAGCCCAGTATCAGGCAGTTCCATCAGTAATCTGCAGCACAGCCTTTCAAAACGTTGTCCAGGTAAACTATACTAAACAGCCCTGCCACGAAATTAACAGCGTAAGCGCAGCACAATAAGAAGTGTCTCACAGCAGCCTGACACCCAGGTTTTTATCTCCGGCGTGACGTCAGCGGCCAGGCCCGCGCGACCGCTTGCTGGCACTTCTTGTTACACTGTATTACACACGCTGTCTGATGACAGAGCTATAGCAGAACTAACGTGACGCTACAGAAATATGCATAATATCCTTTGTAAGTATAGGATTCTGAAACACTTAAAAATGTATATCTCTGACGTTTCGAGAATCTCAGTAAAGCTTAGGTGTCAGATGTAAAGCTGTTATTAATAATGTAACCTAACACCCAAAATGCATTTATTGAGACAAATATTTGTCGAGGAACCAACGCACTTACAAGTTCAGGTATTTTTTCATGCGCTCTAAGGTTTAGCTGGACACGTATACTATGAACTATTACATTCCACAGTAATGTCCAGTAATGAAGGAATTTATTAGAAACACGAAAAATGAAGCGCTGAGGTCACGTGTGTACTAAACCTCCCTGCCAACGTAATGACTCTTGGCAATGGTACAAAGTGCTCTGTAAAATTTTCTAAGGACTTTGGGTGGTACTATTTGTGTGAAATATCCCTCCAGCGACATGGTACGGCTTGTGATGCCCCATCCGGCACTTATCAGTAATGGATAAGTGACTAATGGAAATCATCTGTTGTGCGTGATGATAAGGTTACCATTATTAGGCGTACAGTGATCCATGCATATCCAGTCGTTTTTACGATATGATCCAGGAAGTGAAGTATCGAATGTACACGCGAGAGATGTAAATATCGTTGGTAATCATTGACAAGGTCTCCTGCATGAGAATGGCCATTATTATCGAAAGGATGAAATCTAGAACCACATGCATTACCAGAAAGGCATACTGTTGAACAAGTTATTCATATTGTCTGTTGCCGTCGAATACAACATTCAGACAATCCCTCCTTATTTTCTTCAAAGTATTGCAATATTCGATGTAATAATGTGATTCAAAGAGAAAACGTAAATTTCAATGTAATGCGTAAAGAAATATTTTTCGATTTTTTAAAATTATCAGTACATTTATTCTTTGCTTTGGCAGTTGACTAATACACGAGTGACAACATACAAATATAACGTTTCTCTTAAACTGCAATAATCTCACCTATCGGTAAATGTTATTATTGAACCAGCTACATACATATTGTCCTTCATTTGTAATATATTTGTACAGAGCAGAATGGACAAAATATTTCAACACCAGTCACTGCTCTGCTTCATGCATCAGATTATAAACAATTATTTTATTTCGTTTCTTTAAAACCAGTATGACAGTAAATGAGAAACCTCTCTAGCTAAAACACATCCCTCTTAGCCTTGTAGACAGGTTTGTCGTCGCAATTATATAACAGACGCGAAGAATTGCTTTTTGCTAGGAGCGTGTGCAAGCACAGATCTTTTTCTAATATGTTTGAATCCTGTTGAACAAATTATCGATTTTTTGACAGCTATCGCAGCATATGACGATACTATTTCACAAAATTTATCTGTACCAAATGTAGCGACCGTATAGCAGTCGTCATTTCGTGGGAGTGCCATCCATGATGAACAGCTCTCTGTAACCTCCAGATTTAATGAGTAGTCTGTCAAGGAATATTGATATGTATCGAGAAGAATATGATGAGCTTTACGAACCTAACAGTTTCGAAGATAACAACCTCCAACAGCCAGTATTATTGTTATACAGCCTTTATACAGCCAGATCTTCTGCCCTACATTTCATTGATACGATAGAGTATAAGATGCATTTAGTCAATAATCGTGAAATGTAGTGCAGAAGATCTGATGATGGCGATGTAGTTTGCTGAAAGCGGTCATCACAACAGAAGCTGTACACTAGCGATCTTGGCCGTTAAAGTTGTACTTGTGTTTCGCCCTTTATCGTATGATTACACAACTGCAGAACTATCACTGGAAGGTAACTTAGAAAACATTCGTTCAACCAATACTTGAGTACTCCTCGGTAGTATAGAATGCGCATCAAGTAGAATTGATAGAGAAGTTCCAAAGAAGAGTGTAAGTATCGTTTCAGATTCATTTAATACGAGCGGAAGCCACAGGGAAATGCTCAACCAACTCCAGTGGCAAACGCTGCTGAAGAGTTCTGCGACACGGTATGGTCTACTGTTAAACTTCCGAGAGCGTACGTTCGTAGAACAGTGAACCAAAATATTTCTTCCTGCTACATAAATTTCGCGAAAAGACCGTGGAGATAAAACGAGAGAGACTCGAGCACACACGGAGACTTACCAGCAATCGTTCTCCCCGCGAACCACACGCGACTGGAACAAGACAGCGGAGAAGTCGCAGTTGTACACAAAGTGCCTTCTGCCACATCCCGTAAGGTGACTTGCGGAGTATAGATGTATATGTAGACGCTTCATCGTTTATCTTCGAAATTTCATTCCTAGATTACAACTTCTCATCGGGAATTACTGGCAACAGACCATAAGCATGTCGCTAAATCTTAGACTGCAGATGCAAAGCACTGTAACAGATACGTCTGAAAAGGCGGCGCACGCGCAGAATCACGGGAAAGCTGGCATGGGGTAGTCTTGGTGCTCGGTTCGCATTTGAGCTAGGAACCAGTCACCCTCCTTCGGATTTTACGTACAGAAACAGTCCCCCCTTAAGTAATTCCGAAAGATGGTGATGGTTCAAATTTGGCCCACCGGTATTTCGGACGAGTGGTTATCTGTACAGAAATTCGAACATCTGTCTTACTGTAGATATGTTACAGTTTACTAAGCAAGGTTTAAACGAAGAACCGGAGCTGGCGTCCAGCCCAACTGTTCAAATTCATTTTGCAAAAGATTCTAATTCGGCTGAAACTAATGTTCAGTTAACGGCAGCTTTAGTACGTGCACCGTTCGGATTTGACGTGTACGAACAGTTACCCTCTTTCCGATTTTACGTGCAGAAACAGCCCTCCTTAAGTAATTCCGAGCGAGGGTAATGGTTCAAATTTCGCCCACCAGAATTTCGGACCTTGGACTAAGAAAAGTTTTTCCGTCTGGCAAAATCTTGCTGGGATTTGGATTTGGATTTTACGTGTAAAAAACGTTTGTCTTGGAATTTTTTTAACCGCGCAACTTCCATACTTTAAACCTCTACGAATCGGCTCACCCACGAAATTGGATTAATGGATAAAGTCAAAATGAAATTTGGCGATCTAAAATTCCTTACCCACTGAAATGCGATGTTTTATCGTTTTTCTGGAAGTGATTTGAAGCGCACTAGTTCTATACTTTAAACTTGTACAATTTCGGTTCAAACTTTGCACGAAGGTAGATATATAGATAAAGCCAAACGATAGTTTTCATTAAATTGTGTTTATCCGTTCTCGAGATACAGTGGGTTGAACTGGAGCTAAATTCACAAGTAAAATTCGTTCTTCTTCCGTAACTAAGCCCAGGCCATGTTTGACTTATTTTGTGCTAACATTGGATAATTTTTTAAGTTCTGGTTATTTTATGAATAACAGCTGCATGGGCGAGTGTAGGTTGCCATTCGTTCTTCCGGATGAACCTCGAGCTTTCATGGCACGAGATGGTACAAGCACTTATTTCTATCATCCGTATCATTTATCTAACTTTTTCATTCGATGACTTATTTTTATTCGTTTATTCGCTTGTTCCAGAGCGATAACTATCATTACGTCACATCTTATATGTAATTATCCATTGAATATCTGACGCTCAAGTGGAAGAAGTTTATGTCAGGAAGAATGAAAACAAGAATAAAGTCATACGTCGTCAGAGACAGTCAAATGAACAATCTAAGCCTTCCACTTAGGAGATTTAGAGACATAGTGGAAAATGAAAACAATAATGATCAAACAGAAATTTTAGCCTCTCTTCGCGATGCCTTTATCTCACCTGTAGACCACTTACGTCTGTTTAAAACCAGGCAGTCACTTCTTTTCCACTAATGTTCATCAAGACTGCTTCGCGTAGCATTCTTAGTGCTGTGGCTGTTTGATTCAACTTCACGCTTCTGTCCCGGAGCTTAGAACTGTAGCACCGACAGCGCTCACTTTCTTCCTGAAGGCGCCCTTTAAATGTCAAACTGGTGGCATCCACGCTAACTGGTCGAGCGGTGGTGTGTTTGGGCGGGGGGGGGGGGGGGGGGGGGGGGTTACAGGTGTGAGGAAGCAACATTGAAGCGTTGAATTCTGCAGCATTTTCCAATTTCTTAGACTTTCGTTCCTCAGTCAGCGACATGTCTTGAGGTGTTTCTCCCTTGTAAGTAACCTTTGTCACGCAACAATTTCGCTTTCAACAGTTTTTCGTACGGACGAACATCAGCTTCATTTGGCGGAAGTCTCCGACTTCCATAGGAATACGGTTCTTTATGACCATTTGTACTGAACTTCTCTAGTTTGCCTGTATTTACAGTTCTCAATACGTCGACGGTCTTACCTACATTTTGATATGAATAATAATGTCTGAATAATAAAGAGTCAAAATGTTGATCACATAAAGAACTGACTACGGAATTTTTAATGGGTTGCTAGTGTAAGTTTCTCTTGATGGTATTGGGAAACTGTTTTTCGAAACCCTCGTCAGGAGACAGAATATTATCAGCCCCCGATAACATCGAGATAAAATATTACTGGGAAACGAGGAAAAAATCAGTGCTGTGCGTTGAAAATAAAATCTCAGACCTACACGATTAAATATATTACAAGCTGTTTTGTATCAACTGCAGACCACTTGAGACCAGTAACACCTACACTGTTGACTGAATCATAACAGAGATCTAACGATACGCAGCTTTTGTGGAATGTACAGAATTTATTCATTCGAATATGACATCTAACATTGATTCTGAGACCGGAAATTCATGGATTTCTTCTTTAAATAAGAAACAGGTAATCGAAAGATGTCATTTAACGTAAATGATTTGAAATTATTATACAACTTTGGAAGCTTAGGGCCCTATGTTCTCCCGATGGAATTTTCTCACTCCTTGTAAGTCTGCTCCCAGCCCCTCTCCCCTCTCCGCACGTCGAAGATGATCGTTAATTTACCACAGAGCAATATGGTGTAGTAAGAATCTTGGCTATTACTGGATAAACATACAGCCTATGCCTGTTTGATCTTCTGTCTGCAGTTTTGCAGTGGCGTCACTGCTATTTTTTAATTTAAAATTACATATCTGATTGGTAAAGCTACTGCCTAAGAGAACTCCTTGTATTAATAGGGTCAAACAGTATATGTCTTGGGTAAGTCACTGTTTCATATGAGAAGTTTAGTAATTTCTTAATTGCGACTGTATTAATGGTTTCGTTTCACCTTCCTTAAGCGACAAAAATGTATTTTCTGCCAATACATTGTGAAATCAAGTTGTGTCTGTCTCCGCAAGTTAGAAGGTTATTTTATACTTACTCGTATGGAGGACGAAAAATTTCTTTGGCCTTCTTAACAATGAGAGGCTTTCTTGGGTTATAATTGCGTCACGGCCATAAAGTTCCTTTGTGGGGATGAGTAGTGGAACTGGAGGTGCCATCAGTTATAGCACAATCAATACTGAGACCTCGCGATACATGTGAATGGTACCTATTTTTAAATTTCAAGAAGATCTAAATAAGTAATCGTGATCTCGTTAAAAGAATGGGAGGTAAAATTATTCCAACAACTTGTCCTTTTTTATAAGGTCGCTAATCACTTCTACATACACGATATATAGATTTTCGTGAAAAGCAGATACCTTCTTATGGTCAACTATCTTTTCGAAGCTCTAGGTCTGACTTGAGGCAGGGCTCAGGGTGACAACTTGACTACCATTTTTGTAAAACATCGCACGCTTTCTGTCAGTCCCACTGGAGCTAGTGTCATGCATTTATTTTACGTACAACAAAATCGTAATGAATTACACAGTGGTAACTGATTAATTATTTAGTCTTACGCTGAAAAAAAACTTATACTTCGAGCTTTGCATATAGTCCACAAAGATCGGTGTTCGAGCATTAGCCGAAAGCTTTCGTGAAAAATTACGATAACTTTTGCAAAACAGTACTTTCCATATTAACGAACGTGTTGAAGTAATCCATTACCGCAATGGTAACCAGTCGGCCAGAGGCCGTGTGAACGGACTTCTTCGGATGATCTACAAAAATATGTTGCTCAATGTCCAATTTTCTCAGTTACTTATTGTGCTTTGGTCATCTAACCGCAAAGCCACGAACAGGATGCATAAAATTTTCCAAGTAAGAACTGGGCAAATAATGCGATTAACATTTTAGCAAACAGTGAAGAAACCGTAAAGGTCTTACAGTCCTGACAGTCCTAACCTATTTTAGAGTTTCAAGTGATCTTAGGATTGTGAGATGCACAGTAAAATTAGCTACAATTCTACTAGAAACAGACTCATTGGGCAGCCAATCAGAAACGTAGGTTACGGAAACCCATTTGCCAATACTGACGTGTACCAGAAATGACAATTCCACAGACAGAAATGAGGAGTGGTAATTATTTTCTAAAACTATTTACGGAAACAGCAAAAGAAGTAGCAGACGTGATGCTTTATTTCTTGCATACCATTTATTCATACAGTAGATCATCAACCATTCTGGTCGGCAAATCTGGCGTGGCTGATAAGGCATCACATTTTCCTTTCCATTTGCTGACCGATACTGATGCTTACGTAGTCGTTACTCCTTGTCAATGACCTACTCATTTAAAGTACTGTAATTGTGTCTACTGATCTATTGATCATCTTCTGCATAACTTAAGAAGGGTAATGTATTGTATTAAACCAGGGACGTAGAAACGACGAAGAGGGTTCGACCCGCCATAGTCCTCAGTAGTTCACAACCCTACAACAGGGCACAGCAGTCCACCCACCCCACCGCCGCCCCACCGCCGCCCGACACTGAACCCAGTCTTCTTGTGCGCTTCAGCCCCAAGTGCCCTCCCCCCCCCCCCCCCCCCCCCCCGCCCCCTCGGTAACGTCTCACACCAGAGACGAGTGTAACCCCAAATGTTTGCATGGTAAAGTAATTATGGTGTACGAGTAGGTAGAGACGGGTTTGCGCAGCCATCGCCGACATAGTGTGGCTGAGGAGGAATAAAAGGGAACCAGCCCGCATTCGCCTAGGCAGATGGAACACCGCTTTAAAAATTGTCCACAGGCTGGCCAGCACACCGGACCTCGACACTAATGTATCAGGCGGGTTCGCGCCGGGGACCGGCACGCGTTCCCTCTCGGGAAGCAGAGCGGTAGTCCACGCGGCCAGCCGGGCGGGCTTAAGAAGAGTACTTTTCTAACAGTTCCTTTTTTCGCCGTCAACTCTATCGTTCCATTTCTAAAACAGTTGTCAACTTCTTCCCCACATTTATGAAGGAATGGTCCAGTTAAAGCTTCAACAAGCTGGTGTTTCTTTGATTTAAACTACTACAATTTAAATGTCATACTGAGATGGATTTTATTTCTGGAAGTTGAAACTGGTAAATATAGCGCTGAATTAACACCCTTCAGTTAGCAATCACTCTACTGATAATATTCATGAGTAATCTCAAACAAGTCGTCCTTATGCTTCAACGCAAATAAGTAATTTAGCGAAAAATTTTACAGATTGCACAACAGCCTCAAATATGCGACGCATAGAACAGACAAGATGTAACGGTTTTAGATCCATGAAGAATATTTTGTCCAGCATTGGGACAAGCATCCAAACCTTCTACATGTACAACGAAGTTGAACTATGTGTTGAGTTTGTAGTGGGAAATTGTAATGTGTTACACTATTTTAGACAAAATAGTACCACTCTGCGGAGATAAACGACAAGAAATGGAAGTAATATGCTTCATTTTTAAAAATAAAGCTGATTTCGGTCTTATTGCACCCAGTCAATGATAACTAATAGTCATGAAAAATGAAGTTCCTGAGATTTATGCGAGCTGCAGAGAACCATCAGTATACATCATTTAAAAAACCACTGTGGTGGAATGACTTAATTCTGTTGAGGAACTGAGAAATATTACATGCTCAGCATTTGTATTTATTCTGAATCGTCTTGAAGCCCAAAAAGATTTCTTAAGTTTGATGGTACTAAAACATGATATTTGAAGAAATACTTCATAGCTAAGATCATATTTAAATATTTATTTTGAACTGATGGCCGGTTTCAACAGCATTTGGGTGTCATCTTCGGATCCAAACTTTTCAAAAATTATGCCATAAAGATGAGATTCAAAGATGACAGCAAAGTACTGTTGAAACCGATCTTCAGTTCAGAGTAAATACTTAAATGCGATCTTGGCTCCGAAGTATTTCTTCACTAATTACATTCTGCAGATGACCACCTGATCAGAATGTCTATAAATTAAAAGGTATTGAAAGAAATGTGCTTCGAACGAATCTCCCAGGAATCTCACTGAAGACAGTTGCAGATGATTTCCATAGTCGAGTTCTAATGCTTACTGTACTAATGATTCTGGGGTTGATGCAATTCCGCTAACAGATAAAATTATACGACCAGTCGGAAAGCTGGAAGGCAAATGGTCAAGCAGTATCTAAAGATGCAATTTTCATCCAGATAAATCTTGTAAATCTGTTGCAGCATTAAATTGTCAATTTTTTGTTAAAGAACCACTTCAGGAACAAGTTTAAGGACGGTGTCCTATACTGTGGTGTAGCACTCTCTGCTGACGATATGCCTGAGATACAGAAAAATTGGAGTCGCTCATAATGTCAAACGACACCTTGCACCGTTATGTGTCATGATTGCGTACAGTACTGCGTTCGCAGAATTCCATCACAGACATAAAGTTACTCCTTGGAGCTTCACTTTTTCTCATGTATTCGCCTATCATGGAAATTAACGTTGAAGCGAGGCGTATCGAAAAAATAATTTGCTGCCTATTGACGCGTCACTGTTCAAACTGACACGCACCATTTCAGTCTAATGTGTATTTAATTGCCCAGCGAGGTGGCGCAGTGGTTAGCACACTTGACTCGCTTTCGGCAGGACGACAGTTTAAACACACGTCCGGCCATCCTGATTTAAGTTTCCGTGATTTCCTTAAATCGCTTAAGACAAACACCGGCATGATTCCTTAAAAAACGAACTGCCGCTTTCCTTCTCCAGCTTTCCCTAATCCGAGATTGTGCTCCGATTCTAATGGCCTCGTTGCCGACGGAACGTTAAACACTAATGTCCTCCTCCTCCGTCTTTTATTTGCCTTTACGGAATCGTGCCTGAGGGTGTTAGGTGCCGCTCTCTGCTTCAGTCACCGTCAACGTGTGAGCTGACACACTCGTGCTGCTCACGCCACGTAGCACCGTATATCGACAAAGCCAGGCGGTCGTGTTCACGTTCAAAGATCGTCTAACAGCGGGGCGTTGAGGGTCTCTGGTGTCATCTTCACTTAGCTTTGCGATATGAACGAATTTTGCTTGAAATAGTCGGAAAATAGCTTAGAACTTATGTGTACAAATGGATGCTGTTAACTACAAGAAAGAGTTAGTTGTTAGAAAGGAACACGGATATTACCTTGTTGTAAGCTCGAAATAGCGGAAATGTGAAGTGCCTGATGTTTTTCTGGAAAGGGATGTTAGAATTACGTAAACCCTCGCAGAAACTCTAACAGATTAAATTTGTATTACATCGTCGACAAAGAGAGGTACTATAGTAACACATCATTGTAAATGGAACTTAAAGAAATTACGAACTATTTTAAATACAGTGGTGGATTTGTCGTGTTATATTTCTTTTAATATTTTCCATCACTACCTTTTCGAGGTGTTTTCTATGAGAGTTTGTGGTAAAACCGTCTGAACACGATCGGCACCACGTTCACTGTCAGTCGTGGGATCCTCATTTTTAGTGATAAAAGATACTCTCACTTACCATGCTAGTCATCGATATCAAGCCACACCTTATCACAGTCTTACGAAAGAATGTAAAAGTCAATGATTTACGAACAATTCTAGGTTTAGCAAATCCAAGGGTTTACTTTCAGTCAAATCAGTTAATAAATAAAAACTAATAATCATTTTCTTATCGGCTGTATCAGATCCTTTATATACAGGCTGTCCCACGTCTCTCTGCCACCTTACATATTTCCGAAATGAAAGAAATTGTAAAAAATTCAATTGGCTACAGGTGCACCTCTATCAGGGCCTCTGGACAACGGGCATAGTTCATAAAGGTTAATCAACACCACTTTCAACACAAAGTTAGGTTTTCAAATGGCGCTTGTATGTTTTACATACATAAATGAAAATTGTACATACAAGTAGCGACGGCAATTTGGTTTCACTGTTCTAATCCTCATACATTCTGAAATATTAGACTTCAAACGGTGACAGCGACGCCTTGGCTTCTACCGCAATGCGCTGCACAAGAGTTGTCTGCAGTGTCCTGCAGCCTTCTGTAAACAGACCACCATCAGTAAGCACGATCTGTTCATTCTAGAGTCCCCTACTCGGGCCAGCTGCATTGCTGTCGGTAACAAACAGGAAAAGACACTGTGACGCATTTCACGTACGTTTCATACAGTGTTTTCCTTGTTTCGGTGTGGCTTGTGACATTTGCAATTAACTAGTGGACACGATGGTCTTCAGTAATGATGAAAACTAAATATGATGTTAATTTGCAGCTACTGTCACAGAAACGCAACCATAACTGTAGAAGCGTACGCTGAACATTATCCAGGTCGACGGCAT
The DNA here is from genome assembly GCF_023864345.2 of Schistocerca serialis cubense. Taxonomy (NCBI): domain Eukaryota; kingdom Metazoa; phylum Arthropoda; class Insecta; order Orthoptera; family Acrididae; genus Schistocerca; species Schistocerca serialis. The sequence continues at coordinate 337,470,634 of NC_064641.1, read as the reverse complement.
GCTTCACATCGTACCATTTAAAACATCTGCACAAGTCTGAGGGAAACGGTGAGCCGGGTGCCCAGAAAGCGCCAGCGTACAAACATAACATCTAACAATGATAACGAAATTGCTGGTATGGCTGCTTGGCGTACGGTCCTGAATTGCGTGTACGACAAATTGCACGAGGTTCTGCAGTAAGCCGTAGTAGTTTGTAGATAATTTTGCATAGGCGTGTGTTTCATCCATATCATATCTCACTAAGTAGTGGATGGGAATGACTTTCAGTCCGCTCTGAATTCTGTCATTTTGCCCTTTAGCGGTTGTAAAGCCATCCTGAATTCCTACAGGACACACTATTTATGGACGAACCTTCGCTCATCAGCGACATGGGGGTGTCGATGTTTGGTGCGGCATCATCGGTAAATGTACCGTAGGTCCCTATTATTATCAGGGAACATTAATCGGAAGTTGATATGCGTCATTTCTACAAGGTACTCCGCCAGTTGTTATTGAGGACGTGAGAGTGGAAAGACGTCTATCAGTGTTGCTACAGTATGATGGATGCGCCGCATACTGCGTACGTGTTTTGAGGGAAGTCGGGGATACAACGTTTCCAATAACTGGATATGGCGTGGACGTACTGCGAGCCGGCCAGCCCGGTCCACCGACGTCGCACCGTTGGATTTTTTTCTCCGGGCGCAGTGAAATAATGTGTGTAACACGAACCTCCAACGACATCAAAGGACGTGCAACAAAGTATTAACGCTGGATGAATGGCAATATCCGCGGGAACACTAAAGGCTGTGCAATGCTCACTTGTTCAACATTTCCGTAAGTGTACTGTTCCAAAAGATGTGGGTTGTTGTTGTGTTTTTTTTGGTTTTCAGCCCTGAGACTGGTTTGATGCAGCTCTCCATGCTACTCTATCCTGTGCAAGCTTCTTCATCTCCCAGTACCTACTGCAACCTACATCCTTCTGAATCTGCTTAGTGTATTGATCTCTTGGTCTCCCTCTACGATTTTTACCCTCCACGCTGCCCTCCAATGCTAAATTTGTGATCCCTTGATGCCTCAAAACATGTCCTACCAACCGATCCCTTCTTCTAGTCAAGTTGTGCCACAAATTTCTCTTCTCCCCAATCCTATTCAATACCTCCTCATTAGTTACGTGATCTACCCACCTTATCTTCAGCATTCTTCTGTAGCACCACATGTCGAATGCTTCTATTCTCTTCTTGTCCAAACTGGTTATCGTCCATGTCTCACTTCCATACATGGCTACACTCCATACAAATACTTTCAGAAACGACTTCCTGACACTTAAATCTATACTCGATGTTAACAAATTTCTCTTCTTCTGAAACGATTTCCTTGCCATTGCCAGTCTACATTTTATATCCTCTCTACTGCGACCATCATCAGTTATTTTACTCCCTAAATAGCAAAACTCCTTTACTACTTTAAGTGTCTCATTTCCTAATCTAATCCCCTCAGCATCACCCGATTTAATTTGACTACATTCCATTATCCTCGTTTTGCTTTTGTTGATGTTCATCTTATATCCTCCTTTCAGAGACACTGTCCATTCCGTTCAACTGCTCTTCCAAGTCCTTTGCTGTCTCTGACAGAATTACAATGTCATCGGCGAACCTCAAAGTTTTTACTTCTTCTCCATGAATTTTAATACCTACTCCGAATTTTTCTTTTGTTTCCTTTACTGCTTGCTCAATATACAGATTGAATAACATCGGGGAGAGGCTACAACCCTGTCTCACTCCTTTCCCAACCACTGCTTCCATTTCATGACCCTCGACTCTTATAACTGCCATCTGGTTTCTGTAAAAATTGTAAATAGCCTTTCGCTCCCTGTATTTTACCCCTGCCACCTTCAGAATTTGAAAGAGAGTAATCCAGTCAACGTTGTCAAAAACTTTCTCTTAGTCTACAAATGCTAGAAACGTAGGTTTGCCTTTTCTTAATCTTTCTTCTAAGATAAGTCGTAAGGTTAATTTTGCCTCACGTGTTCCAACATTTCGACGGAATCCAAACTGATCTTCCCCGAGGTCCGCTTCTACCAGTTTTTCCATTCGTCTGTAAAGAATTCGCGTTAGTATTTTGCAGCTGTAACTTATTAAACTGATAGTTCGGTAATTTTCACATCTGTCAACACCTGCTTTCTTTGGGATTGGAATTATTATATTCTTCTTGATGTTTGTGGGTATTTCGGCTGTCTCATACATCTTGCTCACCAGATGGTAGAGTTTTGTCATGACTGGCTCTCCCAAGGCCATCAGTAGTTCTAATGGAATGTTGTCTACTCCCCGGGCCTTGTTTCGACTCAGGTCTTTCAGTGCTCTGTCAAACTCTTCACGCAGTATCTTATCTCCCATTTCATCTTCATCTACATCCTCTGCCATTTCCATAATATTGTCCTCAAGTACATCGCCCTTGTATAAACCCTCTAGATACTCCTTCCACCTTTCTGCCTTCCCTTCTTTGCTTAGAACTGGTTTCCATCTGAGCTCTTGATATTCATACAAGTGGTTCTCTTTAATTTTCCTGTAGGCAGTATCTATCTTACCCCTAGTGAGACAAGCCTCTACATCCTTACATTTGTCCTCTAGCCATTTTGCACTTCCTGTCGATCTCATTTTTGAGAGGTTTGTATTCCTTTTTGCCTGCTTCATTTACTGCATTTTTATATTTTCTCCTTTCATCAATTAAATTCAATATTTCTTCTCTTACCCAAGGATTTCTATTAGCCCTCGTCTTTTTACCTACTTGAACCTCTGCTGCCTTCACTACTTCATCCCTCAGAGCTACCCATTCTTCTTCTACTGTATTTCTTTCCCCCATTCCTGTCAATTGTTCCCTTACGCTCTCCCTGAAACTCTCTACAGCCTCTGGTTCTTTCAGTTTATCCTGCTGGTAAATGTGGGTACTTCGAAGATTTGTTGAGCTGGCACAGGTTTATCGAACGTGATGTTACCGGTTATTTGTGAGTACATCTTCGGTGCTGCATGTCACACCCGCACTTAAAATTGCTGTGGCTATATGCCACTAATGGTGGGTGTAGGACTCTGGAATCACGTCTCATCACTAAATTGTACCTCCAGGTTTCATTTATGTATAAAAACCATATATCTGTCGTTTAAATAAACGAAACTTTGTATTGAAATTGATGTTTCTTCACTTTTAAGGATTGTGCATTTCTGCCCATTGAGTGAGCCCCTGACAGCAGGCTGCAAGATAGTGCAAGCAACCTTTGGTCTGCTCATTACGGTAGAAACCGCGGCGTCGTTGCCATCCTCTGAAGTCTAATATTTCACATGTATGATGTTTAGAACAGTAAAACCATACTGCCATCACTATTTGTGCCTCTAGTTTTCATTTCTATAGAAAACACATGACTGTGCCACTTAACAAAATAAAATAAAAACTTTATATTGAAAGTGATGTTCGTTGACCATTACGGATTGTGCATTCCGGCCAACTGCGGTGAGCCCCTGATAGTGGTGCATCCCTTACCAATTTTTCACAGTTTGTTTCTTTTAGCAAATATTTGAGGTGGCGACATTTCAAATTGCAAAATACATACGTGTATGTTCAGCACAGGCAAGAGGATAAACCAAATGACCCGAAGATATGAGTAACATATACAACAGATTGCACCAAAATCACGAGTACTGATGACAAATTTGATCATCACCGCAACATTCATCATGAGAGGTAAGGCAACGCATAACACTGCACGTTATTTCAAAAAGCAGTGGTTATTTGAAGAGGGAAATATTTACAACGTATTACTAGCATTTTAAATGAGAAGCTACTGTTTTTATTTCCATTGAAAAATCTTCAAGTTTCAACTTGATTTCGACACTCGTGGCATGCAAACGTTCAATCGCTTTTATTCTCCAATGGAGCTACGATCCCGTTGCTGCACGTCTTTGTTAGCACGAGAAAACGGGAGGCACAGACCTTGTGTCCCTGTGGGTGGACAGCTAAAAGCATTTGATCTCACCTTGTGTGCCAGCGCGCAGCGTTCCCAAGTGCGTACCAGGCCGCCTCTCAGTCTCTGGCCGCTTGTTATGAGCTCCGTCGGTCTGATATGTACCTCTCGGACAGTATAAACCAACAAAATCTGTAATAATTACAGTAGATAAATTACCCAAATAATTGTCTCATTTGCGAGCTGCATACTGAGTTCAGCATACAGAGCCTCCACCATCTTGAACAGTCCCCCTGCTGATATGCAGAGTCCATAGATTCATAAGGTTGTCTCCATACCCGTAAAATCAGAATTTTGTGGTTTTTTAACTTGTTACTCAATAATGTAAGTCAAGTTTCAACGTGATGTGTGGAATAAATCTGTTCATGCGAGTTATTAAATTGGCGCTACGTTTATTTTTTTCAAACAGATAAACTGGAACATGGTGCGCACGTAAGTTAACACTGACAAAGCGCACAGTAAGGTGTTGATGAACAGCTAGTGAAGACGTGTGAACTAAATTAGAATAAATGTAAATGAGTTCATACATAAGAATAAAGAACAGACTGTAATAATCTTTGTGCACTGTGAGTGACGCAATGGGAGTTCTGAATAAAAGTAAATGACGGAACGAATTTCTTAATGATGTTTGAATAGTTGTAAAATACTCCACCAAATTCATTGTAGTGATCTGTTGATGTGTATCTGACGTGGGTCTTCAACTTCACGGCAGAAATCTACTTGAAATCAAAGCAGTTCGTCGAATACAATCATAATCGACAAGAAATTCGGTAGATATTACTCAGATCTCGTGGACTGACTGAATGGAAATAGGATACCGTGATGTCAAAATCAAGAAATCATCTATCACAAGAAAACAGATACGCTCACAAATATGTTCCTGGAGACAAATAATTGATGAACGTGAAGGGCGACCTTTTGGAAGATCTTTTGTCATATTTGGGACTTATAACCGCCTTTCTCATGTTTAAAGAAATTTATAGCTAGAAAACGCTTTGTCTTATAACCGAATATTTAATTTGTAGATAGCGTAACCTTCAAATAAATAAATAAACTTTATAGTAACGATAAGGGGCGATAAAAAGTTCTCGTTTGAAGGCATTACTGCTGAGTACATGCAGTGTAGTGCGACTCCAGTGCGGGAATATAAACACCAACATGTAGGACAGCGATTAATGTGACATTCATGCCTTTCCAACGTGCGTGCGGTATATGCTGAAACGTGAACGTTATTACCAAATACTACAAATGTGTTGTTTTCCTTACTTATTTGCCGAAGGACAAACACTGGTAGATATCCATCGGAGTATGCAGAATTTGTATGGGGCAGCATATCTGTCGAAAACCACCGTTGTGGAATGTTGCCTCAACTTCCGTGCTCGTAGTGGTTCAATACGAGACTCTGGTCGATCTGAGAGGCAAGCCCTATCCATTAGAGGCAAGCGGGAGACACTAGAGCACCATCCCATAGTCCTCATCTCACTCCTGATGACCGAGCGAGGTGGCGCAGTGGTTAGACACTGGACTCGCATTCGGGAGGACGACGGTTCAATCCCGCGTCCGGCCATCCTGATTTAGGTTTTCCGTGACTTCCCTAAATCGCTCCAGGCAAATGCCGGGATGGTTCCTTTCAAAGGGCACGGCCGACTTTCTTCTCCGTCCTTCCCTAATCCGATGAGACCGATGACCTCGCTGTCTGGTCTCCTTCCCCAAACCAACCAACCAACCAATCACTCCTGATGATTACTTCGCGTTCCGCCCCTTAGAAAAGGCGTTGAAGTGTCGACGGTTCCTGCTGGACGAGGATGTTCAACTGGCAGTTGAGGACTTCTGCACGTAGCAGGGCACGGTACGGCGGGGGATGCCTGCCTGAGTGCTCACGGAAATTTTGCCTGATTGGCGTACCATTTCTGGACTGTACGATCTTCGAACGGAAACTTACTGATCGCCCTTAAACTGTACACCTAATGCACTTGAGCTGTGTTTAGCTGTTGCCATCATCCAAGTTACAGTGGCCAATCGTCATGGTAATGTGAAGAGCGACAACGAATCGTCCGATATCGATGTTGCGTGATCTTGGATGTCTATCTTCCTCTTTACTGCATTTCATGCATGCTACGTAGCTTTAAAGCGATTTCGAGTTAATGCTGAAAGGCGGAAAGTCCTAAGTCCTGAGATTTTGGGTCTTTCAATATGAATACGTGCATGCACATTTAATGCACTTTAATAAAGTGGGTTGACGGTGACTGCGTACAGCTTGCTTCCGTATCTAGTTGCTCTGGGTAGTTAGAAGAGGCGATCTTCGTTTCTGTTGGATAAAATCTAGTGAATTTGTGTTGGCTGTTTGGGAAGATACGTGTTACTCAGAGAGTTATTTCCGAGAAGGTGGAGGCAGCAGGCTGCAGGTATAATGCCAGGGATCGTGCGGAGCTCGGTCACTGCTTTCAGGTCAAAGGATCAGGGGACCAGGGAGTCGTCCAGCTACGAACAGTGCCCTTCTGTTAACGCATTAATGTGTGCTAGCCCCGGGGCTAACTTTCAGACCTTGTTGCATGATGGGCGAGCGCCTTGGAAATAGTTCCCTGTGGAGAGAGAAACTCCTTCGGAATCTGCTGATACTGGTGAACATGCTTTCAGAGAACCTTCTTTGAGAGTCTCCTCAATGCTGAGATTTTCCTCAGAGTCTGTTAGGTTCCCGACAGTTTGTCGCCAGTACAGCCAGTGCATTTTTTGATATGTTAGGTCCCACGCCGAGCGATTTCCCACCCGCGCTGAAAATAAACGGGATGACAGGGAATCAGACACTGACGTCAGAAGGTGTTCTGTGGGCGTCAGTGATTTTTGGCGGCAAGCCACTCAATTAGGTGGTGATTCTTGCCCGTCTCATGGATGGAGACTGTGCGAAGAGAGATGATTACGCGATTGGAGTGGAGAAATCCTGCTGCATGTCAATCAGCAGTTAGAATTTTCGAGGTTAATCCACGTGGATCGTTTTTTTGTGGAATGAATATCAGGATAAAATTTTAGGGAGTTCGTAATTGGGACGGCGTAGTATGAAGGTCGAAGAGATCGTCTGGGACACCGTAGAATCAAGATCGAAGTGTTCCCCCTGAGGCCATGATCGAGCAGAGTCCAGCCTTAGTGCCTGTGCAGGACCACGCTGGCGAAGCAGTTGCAGATTTGGAGTGCCAAGCACGGGGTATATTCACGGAGGGCAGTTGTGTGTGTTGAGCATCTTTGCAGCTCTGGCAATTTAGGAATTTTCCTAGGTGCTTTATCACACTCCGCGACGTGTTCTTTCGACCTGAATCAGTTCTTCAATTAATGCATGTGGCACAGTCTTGAAGTTTAGTGGTTCACAGGAACTGTCGCGTAAGACAGAATCACTCTGCTAACGTATATGGTGATACTCAAAGAAGAACGTATATTGTAAGGAATTCCAGCTCTTCCCGCCTAATTTGCCAACCGTTCGTTAGTACTTCGACGATTTAGAAATGTTTTAATTGTATGTCTGTTCTTTATTATTGTGACTGAATGTCATCCATTGTTTTCTGCAATAAATCCATCTTCAAAATGAATAACCTTCTCATTTCAGTACCTGGCATATCTTAGACACTTAATTGTTTTGGTCTTGTTCTGTGGAAATTTCATGTTACGTTTCGTTATATTACGAATTTGCCAACTTACGATTCACTACCCATTGTTAAAAAGCGTTTAGAAAGATGTAACATCACATTACAATGTTACAATTCTGTATGTCACTTTGGTTCTATTTCGATTACATTTCTGCTTCACAATCTCAAACGAGTTTCGCATTCCTGGCCTTTCATTCCACGTGTTTAGTAAATATTCTATACAAACGTTTAATAGACAAATAGCTTTTGCATGTTCAAGACCCCAGGAAAGTACAAAAATCTGGACACGTATTAGTGGACATTAACATGGAGTGACCCATCCTTAGACGATGTGAGGCTTCAATTGCTCTAGGGACACTTTCAGTGACATTTCTGAATGTCTGTGGAGGAATGGAAACCCGTTCTTCTTCAAGAGCTGAAAGCAGAAATGGTATTGATATTTGAGATTGGGTGAAGGACGAAGCCGACGTTTTCACTCATCCCAAATATGCTCCACTTGGTTCAGGTGAGGAGTATGGGGAGGTCAGTTCGTTTCAGGAACTTTGCTGAACAAGGACATTATCTCATAGATGCTACTTTTTGATAGATTACATTGTCATGCTGACACAATCATCATCTCCGAACTGTTCGTCTATCGTAGGCAGATAAAAAATATTGTAAAATGTGTTCTTATCGTTAGGCATTCAGCATTTTCTTAAATACAATAAGCGAGCATAACCCTACCCAAGAAAAACACCCTCACACCCTATGGTCAGCTCCTCTCTTCTCCACTGTTGGCACTTTGCATGATAGCACGTTCTTTTTTACAGGCATTGTTGAAACCCAAACGCTTCCATCGGATTGCCGGAAGGTATAGCGTGAAGGATTCTGCGTCGTCTCGGTTACGTAAGGTCGTTCCTTCGTGTTTAGACTTCACAGTCACATCACGAACGGTCGACTTGGGCAGCTTTAGAAGGGCTGAAATTTCCCTGAAAGAATCACTAGTAAGATGATGTTCAATGACCTCCGTCAATACAGCCGTGCGCCGCTTCCAGGATTCGGGGAGGCGAGCCTACCCCAATCGAATCCACATTGCGTGTTACTGACGAATGCAGGTGAGGCGGCCAGCCTGGATGTGGTTTATAGGCTGTTTCATATATTCTACTTGGTGCATAACGGGTTGGTATCCATGTACGGCCTAAGATAGAAGTTACGCAAATGTTTAGATCACGTTCTCACATTTGTTCATAGAATTAACTCTAGACATGCATTTCATCCTGCACTCAGCGGCGGATGCAGCAGGAAGGTGAATACGAAGCCTTAGTTGTTTAGTATCTTTAAACCAGCAGCAGCAGCAGGAGACGTGCAAAGAGTAGTCTACGTCCGAAGACACTAAGATGCCCTGATCCACCCATTCTACTGTCGTATCTTCTCTGTTGATATCGCAATAACCCCGTCTTCTTTTATACCGACTGGTCCACCTCTCATGACTTCTAGTGGTCAGTCCTGCATTACATATCAATGTGTATCGGAATCCGCTGTCTGTAGAAAAATACTGCCATATCGATAGTATATTTCCATGTCATAGCACACAACTTCTGCTTCATTAGCAGCCGACCCATCACATACCATCACTCCAGCCTGCACACACACACATACACACACACAAACACACACACACACACACACACACACACAAATTAAAATAGATATATATCTGTCTAATTGAAAGTCATATCTATTCACGACGGTGAACACAGATTATATGCTACTTATAGTGCAATGACTAATGAGTTTTTAACGTGGTTCATTAGCGTAGAATAGCTTTTTTTCCTATTAGCCGTCATGGAGGAAGCATAACACTGATATAATACCGACGAAACGAAATTTATGAATTCATACTAAAGCACTCTGCGAACAGTTATTTATTTGTTTCCAAAATAAATAAAAAAAAGATTTACATTTATGGCTTTCGACAGATCCTCGTTATTTCACTGTTTCCGCTTCCGACAGTACATTTTTCAATTCTTTCAAATGTTTTCTGCTGCCAGAGATCGCCAAAATCCTATGTCGACCCGGTATTCATTCTTTATTTCCGTTATATTTTTCTTACAGTAGCAACTTATTGGCTTTCGATTTCTATCTATATACTCGTACTGGCAAAACTCCCTCCATATGTGAGTTCCTCTCTTTCTTTTATTCCATTAAGGATCAAAAGCTGCGAGCTGAGGGAAACATTCCGTCCGCGATACGACGGCCTTTTGTTTTCCTGTTCTCGAGAAAGATCCCTCTTTCGTGCCTGTGCAGATCTTCTCAATGGTACTGATATCGTTTGGATTTCGTAAAGTAGATGGCTCACTTTTAGCTCCATGATGCCAGAGTGAATGCTGTTCCGTCTTTCACAATGCTCCGATATACAATAGCTGCCACTAATTTGACCTTTGAGTTTGTATTCTCAGTTCACAAAGCTTTGCAGAAAATTGTTACAGGCACACAAATAAGTCATCAGTTTGACGCTTCACCTATATTAATGTCACATGTAGAGGTCAGGGCGGATAAGAAAAATGCTACTCCTCCATCCACGTCTATAAATATTTTATCAGTGTCCATATCACCGGATATTCCACTTTTGTAAACCATTTAAACTAATTCGTTAGTAATGGTATGTGCCTGCGTATGTTATTCTGATACTACGAAAGCCGACGTATTTCTGTTTCTAGTTCGCAGAAAATTATTTATTCACTTCTGGTATTTTTACATAGTAAATTGTATGCCGTCGCAAAATTTTACGCTGAAAGTAATTAATATAAAGTAACAATGAAATAATTGTACCATTCAAGCATTTACCAACCTTAAGCTCTATCCCAGTTTCTGTAGATTTTTTCGATCATACACGTTTCTGTAGTATGTATGCGTGTAAACTGAAGTGTAATAGTGTTATGTACACCTAACATGATTCTTTCATTCTATCCATATTCACTGACGTTACTTGGTAGCTATTGTCCTGGCTATAGACCAGCGGCAACGATCTATAAGATATGTTTGGAAATGTTACGAAAAGCACAAACAGAGTATTCAGGACATCACAAGTAAAGTAGTGCACGATATCAAAGGTTAACATAATAAAAAACTAGGCGGTAATGTCTTCATACTGCCATGCATCGAATAAACCGCTAAGGAAACTTTCTACGGTAATTTACTTCTATGCTGAAATAATCTCTCCAGTGAAGTTTTCTTAACCGGATGGTATGAATACTTGTATATGTAACTAACGATCTGCTCACAATTAAACAATTTTAAATTTCCTACAAGATGATATAATGTTACCTGAGTGAACCCCAAACTCCTGAGGATATTGAAATCTTCTCTTACAAACTTGATTCAATGAGGAAATGTGAACGGTACAATGTGTATTTGTGGCTAACGTATCTTCGTGTAATACGGTTATACAGTGGTATCCAAAACTGAAGACCAAAAGTAGCTTTCACATTATGTTTCACTGCCAACTGACATAGGTCGGTGAAGCTTGGACGATACATAAAGAACTGCTCCAATATAGTACACAAGGTAACTGAAAGGAATACGGAATGAGATTATAACCTTCTGCGTGGTGTCTATTTGTTCTAAGTCGTGTCTCCCTACAACTTACCTCTTGCTTCGCACGCCCTGGTTCCCGGGTTCGATTCCCGGGGGGGGGGGGGGGGGGGGTCAGGGATTTTCTCTGCCTCGTGATGACTGGGTGTTGTGTGCTGTCCTTAGGTTAGTTAGGTATAAGTAGTTCTAAGTTCTAGGGGACTGATGACCATAGATGTTAAGTCCCATAGTGCTCAGAGCCATTTGAACCATTTTGTACCTACTACTTACGCGCAACGACGCTCTGAGCGTGTTTTAGGGAATTTACTAGTTTGAACCTGGGACCTGTTTCTGGTAAGGAGACGCCAGACCACACATGACATGTAGAGTTCAGAAGAGTAGAGTGAGACTAGCGATGATATAATCAAATACTTAATGATTTCAACGTCACCTCCACTGCACTCCCTGTAAAAGAATCTTAATACTGTACTAAATTTAGTGGAAGGGGGTCAAGGCTTTGCTATATTTAGTTAGCTGGTAAAATAACGTCGAAAAAGCAGTTAAGTTTACCATTGGAATTTTTATTCTACTCACAAGACATTGTTTATAAATTGCACTATTGATAAAAGGAAATAAATTGCACTATTGATAAAAGGAAATATTTTAATACAGGATGATAAAAACCAACTGCGTTCAACAAAAATTTGAACGAACATTCCTTGAATGGGTTTTCAAGTTCTATAATGGATCGAAGGATGACCTATCCCATATCACATCTATAATCTAGGTTTAAGTTAAGTTTCATAAAAGAGAAAACTATCAAAATTGTCTACAGAGACCCTCAATTATCTTTAATTACTTATTTAACTTGTCGTAAATTGCAGTGGCTGATGTGGCTTCTCAATAATTATATAACAGAAAAATCATCGCGTTTCAGATTTTAACGTCTAGTAGCAAATGTGAATACCACGAAGTTTAATTGACGATCGACACTAGTATTACGTACAGAGGGGATGTAACAGATGAGACTTCTGCAATTCAGAGTGAAGCCTTATGCGCTCTTATGCGGCACCGCGTGCGTTCATTACCTTGTCGGTGGTTAGTCAGCGTCAGGGAGCGGCGGGCGGCGGGTGGCGGCCGGCGCAGCTCCACACACCTCGCAGGCTCGGTAGCAACTCCCTCTAACTTCTCTTTACTACAATTTACTGAAGTGGCTGTGTTTTCAACTGACCAATCAGGGTCTCAACGTTAACCTTAAGCTCCGCCTACGAAAATTCTGTCTATCCAATGAGATACGTTATACTTTTCGTGGTGGGGCAATGTTTTGCTACATAACAGAGACGAGTATAGTTTCACGCTAAAACTTGCAGCTGGTGTGGCCCTTTTAGTGTTATCGTAAAATCTATACTGTTCTTCTGGAGGCCTCTATCTGGAGGCTGCTCTTGGCGATCGGCCGGCGATGTGGGTGTCCGTCCCTATCGTAGGGCCTTCTAGCTTACACAGCTCTGCTCTCGGCTTCTCCATTCTCCCCTCGGAACTGCATCTGTTTCACGGTGGGAGGGTATGACATGCATTTAGGCGTTCTTGTGTTAGTCTGTGGTATTCCATTTGCTCACTCGTTGATCATGTTACTTTGGTTAATTTAATGTTAGGATTTATTCGGAGCTATGTGACATACTGCCGGATTTGCTATCATGTCAGGGTTTTCATGGAAGGTGTTGGATTTGCCTGACTCCTTACAAGATGAGCAGAAACGACACTTTTATTATAATTGCAGAGCAGTCATGGCGATTTATGATGGTCCCTTGGACATTACAAAAGGTGGGACACGGTTCTTAATAAGTTGAGTGATCACCATGAGCGGCACTGTATGCTCTGCAAGGTACTACGTTGCTGCTCACAAGACTGGTAAAGAGTTATTGTTGTACTCCATTTCATTGCTCCACCTGAACAGCTGACAACTGCTGGCTGGTCTATGGTGTGTACGGATATGCTGCAGTAAGTCTCCCAACGTTTCACACACGTGTTCTATTGACTTTAAGTCTGAGGGACTGTAGGCCATTCCATTTGCGGAATACACTCTCATTCTAAGAGCTTCTCCAAGTGCGCTGTTCTATGTTTCCAAGCACTGTAATGATGTCAGAGCCGAAGAGCACATGGGGAAAGAGTAACGTGGGTCAGTAGTGTTGACCGATGCAACATTATGCCGCCACACACCACAACGTTTGGATCACGAAAACGATCATGATCGACGATATTACTGAGTGCATTAGCTACCCTCACACGGCGAGAGGGGATAACAAGTAATCCACCCAAACATGATTTCATGGTATTATGGCGTGCGGAGGCGTAACGACCCCAAAAACTTGGAACATGGTACACTCACCGTTCACTTTACTTCGACACTATGCGAATGCGTGTGTTGTGTCACAGAATGCGCGCATGGAACGAAGATCACAGAGACACAAGAAGCAGGACACGCAGTATCACTACGACCCACGTCAGCGCAGCTTCTAGTTGCGCTTCGGGGACAGAGACGAGGAGATGCGCAAGAGAGGAGCATAGCATATGAAGTGTAACAGTCCCAATGTTCTTATTAGACTGTTTTCAAACACATGCACACAAAAAATAACTATAGAAGTAACATGAGTACTAAAATGTTATTACTTCGATAGATATAGAATGGTAACGTGCTCTTCAAAAATGGTTCAAATGGCTCTGAGCACTATGCGACTTAACTTCTGAGGTCATCAGTCGCCTAGAACTTAGAACTGCGGTCGCTCGGCTCCAGACTGTACCGCCTAGAACCGCATGGCCACTCCGGCCGGTGGTAACGTGCTCTGTGCCATTCCAGGAAATATTGACGTTTCTATATAAAAGTGCGAATATAGGTATTGATACAGAATATTTACCAAGTAAAATAGCCAAACAGCTGTACGTTTTTATGAAGTCATTTTATTTAGAGAACCAGTTTCGGTATCTCAATAATGCCATATTCAGGCCCCATATGCATTTCACGTATAAACAATCAGGTGTGTCGCTACTGGCAGACTGGAGCCATCATTATCCGGATACCTCTAATTCGTTATTCGAGTGTTTCCTTTGACGACTCGTTGTAGATGAAAAGTTAATATTAGTAAAGGGGACATCTGTTCGTGCTACAGCTGGCCACCTCCTAACCACTCCTCCTGCGTGGGCGTCGTCAACTTCATATTTTCAATTGGGAACCCAATTTTTTATTACATATTCGGATTCTACGCCAAAAAATTTATGATGTAAATGAAGTTTCACTAACGTTGAGTATTTCAAATGTGACTGTACAGTACAATATCGTTATCCGTGACAAGGTCTTAGCGTGACCCAGGAACAATGACGGGAATGCAGTAATTCTCTCTTCCCACCGGCACACTTGATATCGGTCAGACCCCTTGATCTCACCATTGGGTGCTTCATTTCGGTGAGCGTGTGAGTATTCACACGATATGTGTGTATCCACGTCAGCTGCACTTGTCACTATCACTTCAAGGACGTTTTACATTCTTAAAATAATTGTGGTTTGCATTCCGCCGGCAGCCGGAAAGCGGCCAGTGCGATAGTTACAGCTGTTGAATGAAAACATACTGAAGTCGGTCATCCTCATGGCGGGCACCGAAGTCAAGCGTGCCGCTGGGTTGCCGACTCACCACAATGAACCAGTAGGGAATAGAAAACTGCGTTACCGTACAAGTAGCTCATTTGCAAGGTTTGTCAATATCTAAGCATATTATTTGTGTCGTAAAATCATATTTAAAACACTCAAGTAATGTTTGAATGTCAGTATCAACTGTTCGAACACGAATGAAATTTAGAATCAAATGCGTCGTTTCTCGAATGCAAAAAGAGCATACGCAAAATTTGTCGATTACAGCCCATGGTTTGAGTAAACCATATGTATTTTTCGACAAGGATCCGAATATGCTGTAAAATTGGGTTTCCTATTGGAAAAAACGAAGTTGACTCAGCCCACGCTGGTGCAATGATTAGAAAGCAGCCAGATGTAGCATTAAAGTTATCCCCATTTTACAGTTATAATCGTTTCAACTAGATTTTTTTTCATACGGCGCTTCGTTTTCGAGGTACTGAACTGTCGTATTAGCTTGTGAACGGTTAAGACGTTCGAACTGCATCGTTGGCCTCAGAGCATGATGGGAATTAGTATGCACACGCGCCTTGTTGTTGTCAGCCACTTTCATTGATTCAAACGGCTTTCAGCACTACTTGACTTAACATCTGAGGTCATCAGTCCGCCAGACTTAGAACTACTTAAACCTAACTAACCTAAGGACATCACACACATCCATGCCCGAGGTAGGATTCGAACCTGCGACCGTAGCATCAGCCCGGTTCCGGACTAAAGCGCCTAGAACCGTTCGGTCACAGTGGCCGGCTCCACTTTCATATGGGTTCATCAGTAAGGAAAATTGGCGCATTTGGGGGACTGAGAGTCCGCATTTCGCGATCGAGAAGTTTCTTCACCCTCAGCGTGTGGCTGTGTGTTGTGTAATGTTCAGTCATGGAATAATCGGTGCGATATTCCTTAATGACACGGTGACTACCGATCGTACGCTAAGGTTTCGTAAAATGAATTCATCCCCATTATCTAGCTTGACCCTGATTTCGATCCCATCTAGGCAGGAGAGTGTTTCATGTCCTTAGGGATCACTTCGTGGACAGCATTCTGGCTCTGCGGCATCCAGATGTCACTGGCATGGGCCTCGATCGGACGCCATATTCTCCAGATCCGAATACATACGACTCCTTTTTATGGGGCTATATTAAAGACAATGTGTACAGCAATAACCCCAAAACCACAGCTGAGCTGAAAACACTCAGGAGTTCATAGACAGCATCCATGTTCCGACACTTCAGCGGGTCATGCAGAAGTTAGTCATTGGTCTGCGCCACATCATCGCCATGGATGGCAGGCATATCGAACATGTCATAATATAAATCTGAAAATCTGTAACGACGTTTACATATTGAATCAGGTGTGTGCACGCCGTAGCTTGTAACTAATTTACGTTTATTCGGACACATCAGTAATTGTCACCCTGTACATGCGTGGGTTGTTCCAAGTAAAGTGCATGCATCCGAAACCTGTAAACTAACAGGTGACACGAATATTTATTGAGAAGGGTCCACATAATGATAGACGTTATGCGGATCACGAACATAGTTCATTTTATTTTCCGTAGATTTACAGCAACAAGACACAATTTTCTAAATGGAACACTGTTGTGTACATAGTTCCGCGTAGTCAGCGCGTACACAACTTTCCCACTAGAGCGCACCCTGCTAAGCACAACAGCGCAGGCGCAGCGCTCGTCCGTCTCCACACTATGAGATGGCGCTGCTATGGAGACGGAGCAAATTCTACTTCCGCCGATACGCGTATTAATATGTAACGCAGCCAATGTGATTGCTGCTAACGTAGAACCTTTTCTCCTCGCAGATCACACTCGCGCAGTGATACATGAACGCGCGAGGTATTATAACGAGTGTACAGACCTCCGATTAGTCAGTCTGCATTAGTCTGTACCAGCCTGTACGAGTTCTACATTTGTCTGTACCAGTCTATAGTAAAGTTTCAGTCTGCGCCTAATAAGATTACCATATTCCTATACATAGCCATGAAGATAAATATATAGACACTTTTGTCAAGTATCAGAGATATTTATGAGAATAAGATTAACGTACCAATACCAAAGGAACTTCAGATAGTCAATTTTAAATAGCATCCAGAACCAGGTTAAGTAGTTTTTGTGCTTGTTATTATTTTAATAAATGTGTGTGAAAATTAATCAAGTTCTGTTTAAAGTTGGTCACCGTCAATCTGCTACTCTAAGCATGCAAGTGGCATTTCTATCGTCTGACCTAACGGGAGAAGATAAACACGCCACCATAAGACCACGACACATATTGCTGACACTCGCCTACTTCGTTAGAGCGACAAGTCCAAGTCAAATAATCTGATGGTATGTGTACCGAAGGTCTTACAGTACGTACACCACAAACACTAGTTTCTTTCTATCACGTCGGTCATATATTTAAACTGGCTGTGTACAAATCAGTTTAAATGACATTTCTATCACGTTTAGCTTGGGAGTTGAAACCTTCAGACTGTTAGGCGTTAATGCAACATGCTGTGCGTGATACATGGATGTGTAGAGATGGATGTTTTCGTGACTAAATGTTGAATTAAGTGTTCCGTTCAAACGAGTCCCCATTTTTGTGGATGCACAACGCAGTGCGCCTTCTAAACGAACTGTGTATCGGATGTAACGCCGCAGGTGTCACAGAGCGTCAAGCTTTCTCGATGTCGTTGTTAGATGTCACGTTCGATTAGAGTGCCAACCGTCGCCTTACATCGCCGTATATACGACACGTTGGACAGCTCAAGCAAACGGGGTTTGGTGTGTCGCGGATACTGACGCCGAATAAAGAGTACATTAAGATGTTTCTGATGCTTGGCGAATGCCAACACTACGCCAGTGAGGCAGCCATGGCGTATAGCGTGAACTATCCTGGTCGGAGAGTTGTGGTGGTCATTACTTTCTTATGTCCTCACCAACTACTTGAAGGACAAGTATTTGATGAGGTGCGGCAGTAAACGAAGACCAGCAAGAAGTGAGGAGATGGAGGTGTTTCTTTTAGTGGCAATATAACGTAATGCTCATATCAGCTTTCGAGACGTTGCTGTGTCATTAAATCAGCGTTACATTTGTGTGGTGTATAGTACAGCGTCACAAGTTTCCCCCGTACTACCTGTCACTGACAGAGAAATGGCATGGGAACGATTTCAATTGTAGAGTTACTTTCTGCGATTGGGCCGGGTGGAATTTCACTCTGAAAGGCTTACAAAGTATTATGTCCTCCGATGAATCAACGGTAACAAATTAAGGTACAATGAACCGTCATAATGTCCATTACTGCGGCACAGGAAAACCTAAGTAGGTATTTTTTGTCAATGGTCAGCGGAGACGGTCATTAATGTGTGACGTGGAATCATTTGGAGTGATATCACCAGTCCATAGTACATCGTAGATACACTGACATGTGAGATGTAACGAGATTTTAGCGTCGATAGTTCAGGTAGTCTCCATAAGAATTTCCCTCTAGACGTTAGGGGCTGTATGTGCACACAGAACAAAAGTCGCCCAGCCTGCTCTGCGCATGATGTTGTGCAAGGTGTAACACCAGTAGATTTTTTTTGTCGGATTATCTAAAGAATCGTGTTCATGTCATTGAACCAACAACCTTGGATGAGAAAGCTTGTCAGTCCGTGATATCGGTGACGTTACATGTTGTATGGAGGTCGTTGCATTGTGCTTTCAGGAACATGGGCACAAATTTAAACACCTAACTTAAATCGACATTCTGCCACCAGAACAACCATCTGCACAAAGACAAGTATTGTGTACGGCATTTTATATCTACACCTAACACTTTCAAGATTACTAATTCTCAAACTAACGTGATAGAAGTGTGATTTGAACTTACCTGTACACAGCTGGTTTCAATACGTCAGCTAAATGATAGAAAAACTAATGTCATTTTTAAAAAACTGAATCTCGCTGCTGCACCTCTCTGGAAAATAACTCAATGAACTGTGAAGTTCGAAGCACACAAATTACGTGAAACACTACACAAACACACACACACACACACACACACACACACACACACACACACACACAAACACACTCACACATCTATATACTATTATCGTCAATTTCATTAATTTTTGTTATAATATCATTATACTTTATTATGAATATCATTATTCCTGTTTTTGAGCTGAGACATAACTTCGTATCAATGAACACATATAACAACTTTTAAAAAAATGTAAAGCACTACCTGTTATACGAAAAAGACGGGAGAGTAGGTCTCAAGGAAGCAATATATAAATAAATGTACTCCTTCCCAACATACGTCTTTTCAGGTGTGCATTTGGCTCTGAATGACAACGCATGACCACATCCAGCAGCGAGGGAGGAGGAGCATTTGGAAGGAGAGATATTCGCCGAATGGACTAACCTGCCCTTTACCCCGAAGTGAACCCTATGGAGCACGTGTAGATTGTCTGGGAGTCGTATTGTTGCACGTCCACATGCACCGACGACCATCCAGCAGTTGTCAGCCGCGTTGGTGCACGAATGGAATGGAGTACCACGAGAGCACCGAACCAACCTTGCGACGAGCATAGGAGCCCGGTGGATAGACTGCACTGTCGCTCGTGGTGATCTATGGCCTGCCTTTTGTAATGTCCAGGGGACCATTAGAAATCGTCGTGATTTCAGTGCAGTTATTGTCTTAGAATTGTAGCGTCATTTCTGTTTGTCTCATTGCGTAGTTCTTCACATACCCTTATGTGTCTATTTTATTCGGTACCAGTTCTTTTTGTGTATGGTCCAAATTTCACTGCACTACGTTACTTGGCAGCGACACGTGGTGCGGAAGTTACCTTCGTCATTAAGTTTTACACACCAGTTTATTTCCATAAAAATATAAAGTCATATACACCAATGAGCCAAAAAAACTGGCATACCCGCCTAATATCGTGTAGGGCCCCCACGACCACACAGAAGTGCTGCAACACCACGTGGCATGGACTCGACTAATATTTGAAGTAGTGCTGGAGGTAATCGACACCATTAATCCTGCAGGGATGCCCATAAATCCGGAAGAGTACGATGGGGTGGAGATCTCTTCTGAGCAGCACGTTGCAAGGCATCCCAGATATACTCAATATGTTCATGTCTGCGAAATTTGGTGGCCAGCGGAAATCTCTAACTCAGAAGAGTTTCCTGGAGCCACTCTGTAGCAATTCTGGAAGTGCAGGCTGTGGCATTGTCCTTCTGGTAATTGCCGAAATTCGTCGGAATGCACAATCGACATGAATAGATGTCACCTGTCAGAGTCGTATCTAGATGTAACAGGGGCCCCATATCACTCCTATTACACACGTCCCACACCATTATACAGCCTCCACCAGCTTGAACAGTCCCCTGCTGACATGCCGAGTCCATGAATTCATGAGGTTGTCTCCATACGTGTACACGTCCATCCGCTCGATACAATTTGAAACGAGACTCGTCCGACCAGGCAACACGTTTCCAGTCATCAACAGTTCAATGTCGATGTTGACGGGTTCAGGCGAGGCATAAAGCTTTATTTCGTGCTAGCGTCAAGGCTACACGAGTGGGCCTTCGGCTCCGAAAGCCCATATCGATGACGTTTCATTGAGTGGTTTTCACACTGACACTTCTTGGTGGGCCAGCATTGAAATCTGCAGCAATATGAGGAAGGGTTGGCCCATCTGACACGTTGATCGATTCTCTTCTGTTGTCGTTGGTCCCGTTCTGCAGGACCTATTTGCGGCCGCAGCGACTTCGGAGATTTTAAGTTTTACCGGATGCCTGATATTCCCGGTACACTCGTCAATTGGTCGTACGGGAAAATTCTCACTTCATCACTACGTCGGAGGTGCAGAGTCCCTTCGCTGGTGCGCGGCCTATAACACCACGTTCAACCTCACTTAAATCTTGAAAACCTGCCATTGTAGCAGCAGTAACTGACCTAACAAAACTGCTCCTGATATTTGTTGTCTTATATAGGCGTTGCCGACCGCAGTGCCGGATTCTTCTTGTTTACATATCTCTGTATTCGAATACACATTCCCATACTAGTTTCTTTGGCGCTTCAATGTATGATGCTTTTTATTTGTTTCTTTAATTAAGGCATTCAGCGTTGCAGCATGTCTTGTTGAAGCAACGTCTTTCGAATAATAGTACGGATGGCAAAGGAATTACTTACAGTTCTGCAGCTCTCGGCAACCTCAGTACGATATAAATTTTGAATAAATGATCGTATGCATTTTACGTGGTGCTGTAGACCCAAGTTAACAGTAATTCAGCCAGTAAATGTGCACCATCTTCATCATACTCACACTGCTCGTCGGCAAGTAGTGGGTAATTGGCACCTCTGCAGGACGACGGTACACATTAAATTGGTCATCCATTTACCTGGGTCTGTGCTCTTGTTCACCCTCTTACTCCGCCAAAAAAATATGTGAGCAGCCAAAAACGAGCCTCCGTCTTATAGTCGGATACACGTCGTTTGAAGAAGCATTTGCAGATTTAGGATGACTCAGTAACGAAGCCGGAATGAAATGAACATGACCTTCATACCTTGCTTATACACCACTGGCCATTAAAATTGCTACACCAAGAAGAAATGCAGATGATAAACGGGTATTCATTGGACAAATATATTATACTAGAAATGACATGTGAGTCCATTTTCACGCAATTGGGGGGCATAGATCCTGAGAAATCAGTACCCAGAACCACCTCTGGCCGTAATAACGGCCTTGATACGTACGGGCATTGAGTCAAACAGAGCTTGGATGGCGTGTACAGGTACAGCTGCCCATGCAGCTTCAACACGGTATCACAGTTCATCAAGAGTAGTAACTGGCGTATTGTGACGAGCCAGTTGCTCGGCCACCATTATCCAGACGTTTTCAGTTGGTGAGAGATCTGGAGAATGTTCTAGCCAGGGCAGCAGTCGAACATTTACTGTATCCTGAAAGGCCCGTACAGGACCTGGAACATGTGATCGTGCATTATTCTGCTGAAATGTAGGGTCTATTGGGATCGATTGAAGGGTAGAGCCACGGGTCTTAACACATCTGAAATGTAACGTCCACTGTTCAAAGCGCCGTCAATGCGAACAAGAGGTGACTGAGACGTGTAACCAATGGCACCCCATACCATCACGCCGGGTGATACGCCAGTATGGCGCTGACGAATACACGCATTGGATCTCGATCAACGTGAGCAGCAATGTCGCGATACGATGAACCGCAATCGCGATAGGCTACAATCCGACCTTTATCAAAGTCGGAAACGTGATAGTACGCATTTCTCCTCCTTGCACGAGGCATCACCACAACGTTTCACCAGGCAAAGCCGGTCAAACTACTGTTTGTGTATGAGAAATCGGTTGGAAACTTTCCTCATGTCAGCACGCTATAGGTGTCGCCACCGGCGCCACCTTGTGTGAATGCTCTGAAAAGCTAATCATTTACATATCACAGCATCTTTTCCGGTTGGTTAAATTTCGCGTCTGTAGCACGTCATCTTCGTGGTGTAGCAATTTTAATGGCCAGTACTGTATAAAACGTAAGTCGCATTATTGCCCATAAAACAATCCAGGAATTAATCCGTCATTTACACTTGGCACCATCAAAATGGAGGGTATTGAAAATTGGTCCACATTCGTATGAGGGAATGAGACCTAACAACCTCAAACGAAAGATATTACTACAGAGGATTTGAAATGTGCTCCCGTTAAGGAAATCACGATAGAGAGCTCGAAGGGCTACTTCAAACACTATCGCTATTCTTATCTGTGTCAGTCTCATTAACATTCGTCAGAATTTATTGGCACGATAAATTATAAAGTACTTAAAATAACCGAAACAACCAGCCGAAAATTAATTTAGTTTTGTGCTTGAGATTACCGCGAAGAGGAAAGACAGGGGAAGGGAAGGAGGAGAAGCACTGCTTCTAAGTTCATTTGCTCATAGTATTTGTAACAGTGAAAGTCGGCTGTTGAAGTTTTTATGTTGGTAACGCAACGTAGCGCTCTCTATTAAAATCGCTGACTGCGTTGTGTGCAGTCTGTGGCTGGTTGGACTCGTTGTTGGAAGTTATTCGCCAGTGTAGTGTTGGGCATTTGGGTGTGAACAGCCGGTAGCGTTGGGCAGTTGGGGGGAAGCCGCCAGCAGTGATGGATGAGGGGAGAGAGATGCCAGAGTTCTGAGATATTAATATGAGTGGATGATCTGGACCTGTGTCCATCAGAAAAAGGAAATTTGTTAAACTGCATGTCATCAACATATATATATATATATATATATATATATATATATATATATATATATATATAAAATGACCTTTGAACATTATTAAGGTAAATACATTGTTTGTTCTCTACCAAAATCTTTCATTTGCTAACTATATGCTTATCAGAACATAGCGCTTTCAGTATTTTGAATCTTTTATTTAGTTGGCAGTATTGGCGCTCGCTGTATTGCAGTAGTTCGAGTATCGAAGACTTTTATGAGCTAAGTGTTTCGTGAAGGGTATAGGTTAATGTTAGTCAGGGCTATTCTGTTGTAGGGATTATTAAAAGTCAGATTGCATTGCGATAAAGTTCAGTTCAGAAATGATCAGAATAAGTAAAGAGAAAACAATCTCAGTATGTTCAGTTTCACTCAGGAGTTTGAAAATCAAGTAATGTAGAAGTTTTGCCAACAGAGTAATTATTTACATTCAAAGGGGAAGTTCCATATGGCGACCTTGACAGGATACCTCACAGGAATCTTCTGATTTTTTTCTTGTAGTTTGAGTAATTAAGTTAGTTATTGTTTATTGATACAGTGTAATTGTAGAGAGAATTTCATTTGTAGTTGTAGTTTTTCATTGTTGAATTGTAAAACAGTTGTGGAATGCATATATAGTTGCACCAAGTATTACGCAGCTGTGCTTACAATTAAATAGATATTGTTATCAGCGCTATTTTAATGTGTGTTCTTATTTTTCCTCTTCAAGTTGTGCTTTTCTGTGTTATCTTGTGAAATATATGAAAATTATGGAGTGTGAAAAACGTAACACTCGGCCCCAAAGTAAACTGAGAAATGATAGTGATGATGAACATAGTTTATCAGCACAATCATGAGTTCACAGATATTCAAAGTAGTAACTTGGTAACTGTGCATAGGGAAATGGACCAGGCAATAAATAATGGTGTAGACAATGAAATAATTAGTGAACAGGGAAGTATTGTCGGTCGATTGGTCGGCAATAGCTTGCCTCAGGAATCCGAAATGACAGGATAAAATCTTGCAAATACTTAGATTCAGGTTTTGCGTTTTTACCATTTTCTCAGTTAAGTCGAGACTCAATCTCTGTTTTTCAAAATGCGAATGTTGCCGGTACAAATGCACTGCAGAAAAGCACAGAGGAGCATGTATGAGACACCAGTGCATTTTTATTAAAATTAATGCAACAAAGGGGACAAAGGCTTCAAAATTAGACACAACGCTTGCACAAAGTCAAAAACAATAACAGCAACAGCTTAAAAAGATAGACGCAATGGAACAAAATCATAGACAAACACAGCAAAAGATTCAATAGTTAGACACAGTGGAAAAAAGTCAGAGACAAACACAGCAGCACTTTCAAAAGTTAGACACAGAGGAACAAAATCAGAGACGAACACAGGAAAAGCTTCAAAAGTTAGACTCAATGGAACAAACGCTTGAACAAACATGTGAAGATTTAACTGCTGAGTTACTTAAAATTGAATCTAAATGTCTACAAGTCTGTAATGACGAAAAAACACAAATTTGTGAGCATTTTCAACCTATTTTTCACGTCATTAAAATGCATTACACTTCCAGAAAGCATCCATAAAAGAATTGCAAACTATTGTTCATCGATATCACGACACCTTGCAAGCTAAAATTGACTCAGTTTCATCTACCGATTCGGTTACCCAAATTGCAAAAACTCAGGAAAACGTAAAGGACACAGTAGGTACACTTTAGACACAAATGGACACTCTGAAGCTTGGTTCAGAACAGCACACGGAGGAAATCAGTTCATTATCAGAGAAAGTAGCCGAAGTTTCGGATCATATCATTAACTTATCTACGAAGATAGATTATGAACTGAATGACACAAGACCAGTAGCCTTTACTGACACAGAAGAGTACGAGCAAACTAGGAAATTCAGACAAAATCAGAATCAAATCAATACGCAACACAAATCACAAAAGAGAAATCAGGGAAGTACAAAATCAGTTGCCACAGGTAATAAAGAATCAAATATTTCAGGGAGACTCGTGCCCCGACACGTGAAGAAGGATTTACAAATACGGAAAAGCCACAAAGTAATAACAGGGCATTTCGGAAATTATGAAGGAAATTGACAAGGTGCACCGAATTTTGAGATGGAACCGCCGACACGACGTAACAATGACCGATTTGCGTCCCGCCGACACGATGATATTGACTATAAGCTGTTCATTACTACACATAAATTCAAAACATTTAAGAATTCTGGTAACGACATTCATCCGCACGCGTGGCTTCAAAAGTTCCCTCTTTGTTTTCCTCTGAACTGGTCATTAGAGCACAGATTAGAATTTATGTGTGGCTACTTACGGAATGAACCAGCTGTAAGAATGCGATCGGACATTCGCGATTGTTACAGTGAAGGAGAATTTGATCATGCCTTCCTCTCAGCATATTGGTCTCAAGCTACTCAAGATCAAGTAAAACATAGCATCATAGTGATGAAGCATTTTGAACAGTCCTAATTTTACAGTCCAGTAAAATATTTTTAAGACACGTTGCACAAAAATCAGTATTTGACAAATCGATGCAGCTCCTCAGAATTCATCCAGATTTACTTAGTTAAATTGCCTAAAATTGTTTTGGCAAGACGTTGCAAAGACATCAGAGTTTTTCAGGGACTGTTGAAAGAATTGGAAATAGACACTGACAGTCGCAGAATGCGAAAACATGAACACAACAAGTAAACTTCATATCCATCACAATTTCATGACAACAGAAATAACTGGACACGACAAGACTACTTTCATGACGCAAATCGGGGCCAAAATATACACCACCCATAAGACAACCACTGGCAGAGTAACAATAGTTACAGGGAAAGATAACCTCTCTGTGCAAATGATTATGTGAGACATAATAATAGAAACAGACAATATGGGAAACAAAATAATTATTATCAAGGAAGACAATAACTTCAGACGCAATAGTCCACCGCGCAGTTAAAATTCTGGGAGAAATTCTCCACCACGCGACCGACAAGAAAGAAACTGTGGAAACTACTGACAAGACGACAGACGATATAATCTTGATAATAGACCAGAATTTTACGAAAATTTGCGTGATTCAAACAGAGCAGGGCCCTCTTGACAAGTCGAAAATGTAGAAGTTAGATCTCCATATCCTAGTAACGATGCATGAGAACAAAGAGATAATAGACAATGACTCCCACTACAGGCAGCCACGTGCGCCAGCTGGCCATGAGAAAAATAACATAGAAGCTAACGTTGACTAAATATTCAGTATTATTTACCGACATATACTGCATGATAATTGCTTTGAAGTTGAAACTCTGCATACTAGGAAAAGTAAAGGATTACATCACATTTCACATGTAAAACCATTTAGTGAGAGATAATTTGCTTTCTAACTTAGTCTTTGTTATAAAATTTTTTACTTCACATTACTAGTACACTTTGTCACACTCAGAGACTGTTAACATGCAACAATGTTTTGAAGTGAACTACCCAGTCAAGAACCTAGGTAAATTATTTAGACAGTAATTACGAATGCATTTCTATAGTGAACACACGATGCAGTGTTATTGTGTGTACATTCTTGCTTGATTGTTGCAGGATTATATAACGACTACAATGCTTACATACTCGGAACATTTACTGTTAATGAGATTTTAATGCAATATTTCGGTTTACTTGAAAAGACATATTTTATTTAAAGTACTTTCTGAGAGATTACAGCTGACACAGGATTTGGTTTATTTGATACCTACACGATTATATCATGACAATATTAATGAGTGACAGAATTTGTATTATGAGTTTGGCACTGTATCTGTTTTATGTCTGCGCAATTTTTCTACATTCTTCTGGAGAGTAAAATATTTTTTAATAGTAACCTGTGTTGCATAGCTACAATGGGACAGTCTTTTTCGCAATACAATAATACATTACAGTACTTTCTTGGTCATGGTAATGAGTGTAATAACGACTACTTCTATTTGCATAGCACTTTACTTTCATAGATGATAGGGTAAGAACACATCGGCAGAACTTTGCTTATGAACGACAACCACGACACTTGGCAGATTTTTACCTTTAAGTAATGACAGAAATTATCTTATGGCAAGACGCACAGCTTAGTGCGACAGGACCCGCATTTCAGTGATTAATGTTTGTACTTGGAACATTTTTAGAATGATTCTTGATTTACAGTGATACAGTGAAGGTTTTTAGTGATATATTTCATCATCCGTGAACATTGCATTAACCCTCAGGGGGGTATATGCCTAGTTTGTGTACCATGCGTGTGGCAAATGCAAGGGGCCCTAGCCAATATGGTATTTACTTTACCCATCAGTACCATATTTCTCTAATGCAGAATTACACAGGTATCTGATTGTTTAACAGTGTCACAAACTTTTTTTTTTACTGCATCAGTGACACATTCACGTAATTACACAGTTGGATAACTTCACACTTATGAAATTGCATTTTGGGAACTGTTAATATTCACTTGAGAAACTACCATGTTATTAAGAGAGCATATTTATAGAAACTTTGAAATTATTGAAAAAAGTAATGACATTTTTGAGATTTGATTAAGGTGTTATGATGTTATTATTGCAATGACGATTTGTATTGTGACATCAAGGTGTGGTTGTGATCATTATGAAGGATGAGTCCGTGGGTGAATATGAGTATCACAATGCCGATGGAAAATTTTTTGTACACTGTTATATATGAGATTTTATTTCTACACACTTATAACGTAAATTTTCAACCTGTGAAATTTTTTTCTTTATATGAGACTGTCACTGTAGCGGAAACTGCTGTCATAAATGTTTCAGTAAGGAAGGTTGGTGACCTTGATGTGGTGCATTGTGGGCGCCCAACTGCGCGACAGTCGCCTTAAAAAAATAGTCAGTGTGTGCCTTTCACAGGCACAGGCGTAAAAAAAGGAGGTCTTTAACCTCGCTGTTGACATTTCTTTATAGATAGCATCGCAAACACAACATGCTCACACTTGAATACATATGATTACACTTTGGAGCTTGTACATTTTTATATTTACTGAAATGTTTATGAAACGATGAGAAATATTTTACTTCTATACACCTGATTATGGCTACTGTTTTTCTAGTTGAGAGATTCTTTTTAGTGCCTTATGAAATGACAAATGGCTAGTGGATGACATCTTCATGCTTTGCCTTGTGTATATTTGCCTATTTTGTTTGATTTATAGTTTGTAGCAGCACTGCAGAATTGGTTAAAATAAAATTTAATAAATTTACTAATGTAAATATTTTCTGTCTGCAGATCCATTACATAACAATTTTATGATCTACTTTCTTAAAAAAGGGAGCACTAGAAAACGAAAGAAGTAGACGAAGGAGAACTGATATCGATGTTAGGATCTAAATAGACATTTCCCTTCATAGGAATTGCATACAAAATTTTTTTTCAACCACTTGGAAACTTGTTTGGTATATTAAGTTATTGTGATGCATCACTCTAGTGTTAAGATTTGACATAGACATTAAGGTGTAAATAGACATTTCCTTTATCAGTGTTGCTACCTTTACTGTAATATTTTTTATGCTTGAGCTTTGTCATATTTAGGTATAGTTAATTGCTATTGCTATTGGTGCTGTTTGTCAGGGGGACCCCCCATGAACCATGGACCTTGCCGTTGGTGGGGAGGCTTGCGTGCCTCAGCGATACAGATAGCCGTACCGTAGGTGCAACCACAACGGAGGGGTATCTGTTGAGAGGCCAGACAAACGTGTGGTTCCTGAAGAGGGGCAGCAGCCTTTTCAGTAGTTGCAAGGGCAACAGTCTGGATGATTGACTGATCTGGCCTTGTAACAATATCCAAAACGGCCTTGCTGTGCTGGTACTGCGAACGGCTGAAAGCAAGGGGAAACTACAGCCGTAATTTTTCCCGAGGGCATGCAGCTTTACTGTATGATTACATGATGATGGCGTCCTCTTGGGTAAAATATTCCGGAGGTAAAATAGTCCCCCATTCGGATCTCCGGGCGGGGACTGCTCAAGAGGATGTCGTTATCAGGAGAAAGAAAACTGGCGTTCTACGGATCGGAGCGTGGAATGTCAGATCCCTTAATCGGGCAGGTAGGTTAGAAAATTTAAAAAGGGAAATGGATAGGTTGAAGTTAGATATAGTGGGAATTAGTGAAGTTCGGTGGCAGGAGGAACAAGACTTCTGGTCAGGTGACTACAGGGTTATAAACACAAAATCAAATAGGGGTAATGCAGGAGTAGGTTTAATAATGAATAGGAAAATAGGAATGCGGGTAAGCTACTACAAACAGCATAGTGAACGCATTATTGTGGCCAAGATAGATACGAAGCCCACGCCTACTACAGTAGTACAAGTTTATATGCCAACTAGCTCTGCAGATGACGAAGAAATTGAAGAAATGTATGATGAAATAAAAGAAATTATTCAGATTGTGAAGGGAGACGAAAATTTAATAGTCATGGGTGACTGGAATTCGAGTGTAGGAAAAGGGAGAGAAGGAAACATAGTAGGTGAATATGGATTGGGGGACAGAAATGAAAGAGGAAGCCGCCTGGTCGAATTTTGCACAGAGCACAACATAATCATAACTAACACTTGGTTTAAGAATCATGAAAGAAGGTTGTATACATGGAAGAACCCTGGAGATACTAAAAGGTATCAGATAGATTATATAATGGTAAGACAGAGATTTAGGAACCAGGTTTTAAATTGTAAGACATTTCCAGGGGCAGATGTGGACTCTGACCACAATCTATTGGTTATGACCTGTAGATTAAAACTGAAGAAATTGCAAAAAGGTGGGAATTTAAGGAGATGGGACCTCGATAAACTAAAAGAACCAGAGGTTGTACAGAGATTCAGGGAGAGCATAAGGGAGCAATTGACAGGAATGGGGGAAATAAATACAGTAGAAGAAGAATGGGTAGCTTTGAGGGATGAAGTAGTGAAGGCAGCAGAGGATCAAGTAGGTAAAAAGACAAGGGCTAGTAGAAATCCTTGGGTAACAGAAGAAATATTGAATTTAATTGATGAAAGGAGAAAATATAAAAATGCAGTAAGTGAAACAGGCAAAAAGGAATACAAACGTCTCAAAAATGAGATCGACAGGAAGTGCAAAATGGCTAAGCAGGGATGGCTAGAGGACAAATGTAAGGATGTAGAGGCCTATCTCACTAGGGGTAAGATAGATACCGCCTACAGGAAAATTAAAGAGACCTTTGGAGATAAGAGAATGGCTTGTATGAATATCAAGAGCTCAGATGGAAACCCAGTTCTAAGCAAAGAAGGGAAAGCAGAAAGGTGGAAGGAGTATATAGAGGGTCTATACAAGGGCGATGTACTTGAGGACAATATTATGGAAATGGAAGATGATGTAGATGAAGATGAAATGGGAGATATGATACTGCGTGAAGAGTTTGACAGAGCACTGAAAGACCTGAGTCGAAACAAGGCCCCCGGAGTAGACAATATTCCATTGGAACTACTGGCGGCTGTGGGAGAGCCAGTCCTGACAAAACTCTACCATCTGGTGAGCAAGATGTATGAAACAGGCGAAATACCCTCAGACTTCAAGAAGAATATAATAATTCCAATCCCAAAGAAAGCAGGTGTTGACAGATGTGAAAATTACCGAACTATCAGCTTAATAAGTCACAGCTGCAAAATACTAACACGAATTCTTTACAGACGAATGGAAAAACTAGTAGAAGCCAACCTCGGGGAAGATCAGTTTGGATTCCGTAGAAACACTGGAACACGTGAGGCAATACTGACCTTACGACTTATCTTAGAAGAAAGATTAAGGAAAGGCAAACCTACGTTTCTAGCATTTGTAGACTTAGAGAAAGCTTTTGACAATGTTGACTGGAATACTCTCTTTCAAATTCTAAAGGTGGCAGGGGTAAAATACAGGGAGCGAAAGGCTATTTACAATTTGTACAGAAACCAGATGGCAGTTATAAGAGTCGAGGGACATGAAAGGGAAGCAGTGGTTGGGAAGGGAGTAAGACAGGGTTGTAGCCTCTCCCCGATGTTGTTCAATCTGTATATTGAGCAAGCAGTAAAGGAAACAAAAGAAAAATTCGGAGTAGGTATTAAAATTCATGGAGAAGAAATAAAAACTTTGAGGTTTGCCGATGACATTGTAATTCTGTCAGAGACAGCAAAGGACTTGGAAGAGCAGTTGAATGGAATGGACAGTGTCTTGAAAGGAGGATATAAGATGAACATCAACAAAAACAAAACAAGGATAATGGAATGTAGTCTAATTAAGTCGGGTGATGCTGAGGGAATTAGATTAGGAAATGAGACGCTTGAAGTAGTAAAGGAGTTTTGCTATTTGGGGAGCAAAATAACTGATGATGGTCGAAGTAGAGAGGATATAAAATGTAGGCTGGCAATGGCAAGGAAAGCGTTTCTGAAGAAGAGAAATTTGTTAACATCCAGTATAGGTTTAAGTGTCAGGATGTCATTTCTGAAAGTATTCGTATGGAGTGTAGCCATGTATGGAAGTGAAACATGGACGATAAATAGTTTGGACAAGAAGAGAATAGAAGCTTTCGAAATGTGGTGCTACAGAAGAATGCTGAAGATTAGATGGGTAGATCACATAACTAATGAGGAAGTATTGAATAGGATTGGGGAGAAGAGAAGTTTGTGGCACAACTTGACCAGAAGAAGGGATCGGTTGGTAGGACATGTTCTGAGGCATCAAGGGATCACCAATTTAGTATTGGAGGGCAGCGTGGAGGGTAAAAATCGTAGAGGGAGACCAAGAGATGAATACACTAAGCAGATTCAGAAGGATGTAGGTTGCAGTAGGTACTGGGAGATGAAAAAGCTTGCACAGGATAGAGTAGCATGGAGAGCTGCATCCAACCAGTCTCAGGACTGAAGACCACAACAACAACAAACAAGAAGGGGGACACTAAATAAGAAAGTAACTATGAAGAATAGGGAAAGAATGGATTGAGAAGTTATATGAAAAAGATCTGGGCCAAAATAAGTATTGTACAATGAGAAATAGTT
Organism: Schistocerca serialis cubense; assembly: GCF_023864345.2. Lineage (NCBI taxonomy): Eukaryota > Metazoa > Arthropoda > Insecta > Orthoptera > Acrididae > Schistocerca > Schistocerca serialis. The sequence goes on along the minus strand of NC_064641.1, from coordinate 337,438,457 downwards.
ATTTTGAAGGAGGATATGAATAGACAAGTAGGGCATAGGGTCAAGAGGGTTCGGTAGGATATTCTTGAAAACGAATAAGGAGGTAAGGGATATGTAAAAGCACTAATACAGAAAGCATGTGTAGATAGGACCTTTTAGAAATAATGATGAATCAAGGGAAATCTCCATGAAGTAAAGAAAGTTTTGTTTAAAAATGAAATATGATAAATACTGCAGTACCAAAGGTTATGCTGAAAACAAACCCCGTCCTTTGCTTTTGTGTCATTCCACTAAGTGTTTTTGTGTACCCTTGTGTGTCTACATTCTTCCTGTCTTTATGTGTTTATCTGACAAGAGTTATGTTGTAGAATTTTTCTAAAACTAAGCTGCATTTACTATGATGAGGAGTACAGTTATCCTCAAATATAGCTCGTTCTTCACATTGGAAAAGTGTTTAGATATTACTTATTCTGTTATGTTTTCTTTTTATGCTCATGTATCAATTTGATGTTCTAATTAATATTCTCTTTTGTTAATTCATTTACTTATGTCAGAATTCCTATAGTACTTATATATATACTTATTTCTATTCATCTGTAATGCCTGGATTACTACTAATGTTATCATTATCTCTTTAATTATGTTTCTTTGTACCTTCGTAATTGTATTATTATGTCATAAAATCGTAATTGACACCAGTTCTCCAAATTAAGTAAACAGCAGGGATTCAGTTCACTGCACACATTTCTGCTGGTCATAGTATATGCACTGTATGTAAGAGGTTAAAAAAACTGTTATTGCTTGCACCTGTTTCCAGCAAAGGACTGGTTAATGGCATTGCTGGTTATAAGGACATTTAAAAAAGTGTTGTGAGTGCACAAGTGGTGGTTTGCTGACTTGCTATATTATCCGCAAGACTTCGATAATGATTGTGCATCTGCACTGTCGGAACAGATGGCTGCTGACCATCTCTATAAGGACTAGAGTGGATCTACACTTTTGATGGCCCCCACTACAGTGGGCCTGCATCTATGGTGGCCCACTAATACTATTATCTCTACAAGAAATACTGTGGGTCTGCTCTGTGATGACCTACCTACCACTGTTCTCCAAAATTTCGATTGACTCTGTTGTGGGTTTGCTCTGTTGTGGCCCATTATCTGTCTGCATGTCAAGAGTAAGCACAGTGTTTCCGTTGGAAGGACAACACAACTTCTTCAAGGCTGAACGGAAATCCACTACTTCCGTGTGCATTTTGTTTTACTGTTCAGACTTTGTGCATAAAACTATCATTATTGCTGTGATGAATGCTCGAGACTGTCTTTAAGAACTGTGAGGACCATTTTTGCTTTTGGCCAACAGTGTATCAATAAGTGTATGCATTTGATCTATTTGTTATTGTTATTGTGAAATCAGTATTGGCCACTGCCCAAAACAACTTGGAAAATTTTTTGTATGTAAGTAGGCTATTCAGGTTTTTATGTTGTAAACGCCACGTAGAACTCTCTATTAAAATCGTTGACTGCGCTGTGTGCGGTCTGTGGCTGGTTGGACTCGTTGTTGGAAGTCATTCGCCAGTGTAATGTTGGGCAATGGGATGTAAACAGCCCGTAGCGCTGGCCAGTTGGAGGTAAGCCGCCAGCAGTGGTGGATGTGGGGAGAGAGATGCCACAGTTCTGAGATGTTAATATCAGCGAACGATCTGGACGTGTGTCCGTCAGAAAAAGGAAATTTGTTAAACTGGGTGTCATATATATATATATATATATATATATATATATATATATGTGTGTGTGTGTGTGTGTGTGTGTGTGTGTGTGTGTGTGATGACCTTTGAACAAATACATTGTTTGTTCTCTACCAAAATCTTTCATATGCAAACTATACACCTATCAGTAGTTATTGCCTTCAGTAATTAGAATATTTTATTTAACTGGCCATATTGGCGCTCTCTGTATTGCAGTAGCTCGAGTAACGAAGAGTTTTGTGAGGTAAGTGATTCCCGAAAGGTAAAGGTTATTGTTAGCCCGGGTTATTTTTTGTATTGATTATTAAAAGTCAGATTGCGTTACGCTAAAATATTGTGTGTCAGTTTAGAAATGATCAGAATAAGTAAAGAGAAAACAGTCTCAGTACATTCAGTTTCACTATAGATTATAAAATCAAGAAAAGTAGAAGTTTTACCAGCACAGTAATTCTTTACATTCAAAGGGGAAGTTTCAACAGATAAAATTTTTTGATGACGAACTTAACCGTACCATCTCTTATAGAGTAGGCATTAATCATTTGCATTTCTATCTTTCACGAGATACAATGTCAAGGCTGACTACAATATCCGAGGGATGTATATGATGCTCTTGCACAGGAGGAAAGCGTTAGTCAAATGTTTACAGAATTAAAAAAAATTGTAAATTTGCGGTAAGGTCTTATGGGACCAAACCGCTGACGTCATCTGTCCCTAAGCTTACACACTACTTAATTTAACTTTAACTAAGGGCAACACACACACCCATACCCGAGAGAGGATTCCAACATCCGCGGGGCGAGCCGCGCGAACCGTGACAGAATGCCATGACCGCGCTGCTACACCGCGCGGCTAATGTTTACAGACATTTGTTTGTGTCACACTGATAGAAGTAATTTTATGGCCAGTTATTCTCGCAGATTTTATATATTTGAGTTGTTCCATTAACTAAAACGCTCAGGAATCAGTCTATTGTGGATTATTCGTGGTTCTAGACCTTTGCTAGTCTGATCGTTTGTTTAACTTCATCAGCACTAGAGTTTTTAAAGAGAAATGCATCTGCTCAAGTCTTTTCGACATCAAATCGTTCCTTAGTTCTGTGTAAGTTGAATCACACAGCAAACAGTTGCATTAGGATTTATATTGTGCAGGCAGCTGAAACAGAAGGAATTTTTAAGTCGCCATTTTTATCTTCCTTTTCTCGCTCTTCCCCTGCAGCTTTTGTCTTCTACAGCTTCCATTAGTACCGTGGAGGTTATGCACTGATGTCTTAACTTGTGTACTATCATCCTGCTCCTTCTTGTTATGTTTTCCATATCTTCCTTTCTTCTACGATTCTATGGAGAATCTCCTCATTCCAACCGTACCAATCAACCAAATTATTAGCAATATTCTATAGCACTACATCTCAAACGCTTCGTTACTCGTCTATTATGGTTCACCCACCTTCAATTGTTCACTACCACGCAGTGCTGTACTCCAAACGTACATTCTCAGAAACATCTTCCTCAAATTGATGTTCGATACCAACAGACTTATCTTGGCCCAGAATGTCCTCTTTGTCTTTGCTAGTGTGCTTTTTATGTCCTCGTCACTTCGTCTGTCATTGGTGATTTCGTCTCCAAGGTAGCAGGATTCTTTAACTTCGTCGCCACTAGTTTCGATATTAAGTTTCTCGCTACAGCTCGTTTCTACTGTCTTTCTTCAGTTTACTCTCAATCCATATACTGTACTCATTAGATTAATCATTCCATTCAACAGATCCTGTAATACTTCCTCACTTTCGTTGAATATAGTAGTATAACCAGTTAATCTTATCACTGACATCCTTCCACCCGGAATTTTAACCTCATTATTGAAACTTTGTTTTATTTCAGCCATTGCTTCTTCGACGTGTAGCTTGAGCAGTATGGCCGAAAGGTTGCATTCTTGTCATACATCCTGTTTTATCAGAGCCTATCGTTCTTAGTCTTCCAGTCTTCTTGTTCCGTCTTGGTCCTTGCTTACATTGCATATTCGTATATAACTCTTGTTTCCCTACAGCTAACACTTATTTTCTTCACAATTTCGAACATCTTTCACCAATTTACGTTGTCGTACATTTTTTATAGGTCGACAACTCCGAAGAGCGTCTCTTGACTTTTATTCATCATTAGTTCCATAATCAAGCCCAACTTGAAAATAGCTTCTCTTGTGCCTTTATCTTTCCTACAGCCAAACTGATCGTCATCTAATAAATCTTCAATTTTTTTCCATTTTTATGCACATTATTCTTCTCGGCAGCTTGGATACAAGAACCATTAAGGTGATTGTGCATGAGTTCTCTTATTTATCTGCTCTTACGATTTTCAAAATTGTGTAGTTGAAATTCCCTACAGGTCTAATAATAATGACAATTTATGCTGTAGGAAAATGGAATGTAGTCGAATTAAGTCGGGCGATGCTGAAGAATTAGATTAGGAAATGAGACACTTAAAGTAGTAAAGGAGTTTTGCTATTTGGGGAGCAAAATAACTGATGATGGTCGAAGTAGAGAAGATATAAAATGTAGACTGGCAATGGCAAGGAAAGCGTTCCTGAAGAAGAGAAATTTGTTAACATCGAGTATAGATTTAAGTGTCAGGAAGTCGTTTCTGAAAGTATTTGTATGGAGTGTAGCCATGTATGGAAGTGAAACATGGACGATAAATAGTCTGGACAAGAAGAGAATAGAAGCTTTCGAAATGTGGTGCTACAGAAGAACGCTGAAGATTAGATGGGTAGATCACATAACTAATGAGGAGGTATTGAATAGAATTGGGGAGAAGAGGAGTTTGTGGCACAACTTGACTAGAAGAAGGGACCGGTTGGTAGGACATGTTCTGAGGCATCAAGGAATCACAAATTTAGCATTGGAGGGCAGCGTGGAGGGTAAAAATCTTAGAGGGAGACCAAGAGATGAATACACTAAGCAGATTCAGAAGGATGTAGGTTGCAGTATGTACTGGGAGATGAAAAAACTAGCACAGGGTAGGGTAGCATGGAGAGCTGCATCAAACCAGTCTCAGGACTGAAGACCACAACAACAATGCTGTAGGATACGTAACACGTGATGCTAGTATCACCAAATCTTTGCGTTTCGGGATAATAAGTCATCTAAAGGCAGAAAAATAAAGCTTTCTAGTTTATAAACACTTAAGCGCCAAACAAACAGGTATAGGTATGTGTATTCAAATACAGAGATCTGTAAACAAGCAGAATCCGGCACTGCGATTGGCAACGCCTACACAAGACAACAAGTGTCTGGCGCAGTTGTTAGATCGGTTACTGCTGCTACAATGGCAGGCTACCGAGCATTAAGCGAGTTTGAACGGTGTGATATTGTCGGCGTACGAGCGATGGGGTGCAGCATCTCCGAGGTAGTGGTGCAGTGGGGATTTTCCAGTACGAACATTTCACTAGTGAATATCAAGAATCCGGTAAGACATCAAATCTACGACATTGCTGCGGCCGGAAAAATATCCTCCAAAAACGGGACTAACGACGACTGAAGAGAATTTTTCAACGTGGCAGAAGTGCAACCCTTTTGCAAATTGCTGCAGATTTTAATGCTGGGCCACCATTAAGTCTCAGCGTGTGAGCCATTCAATGAAGCTTCATCGATATGGAGTTTCGGAGCCGAAGGCCCACTCATTTACACTTGATGACTGCACGAAACGCCTCGCAGGGGCACTCAACACCGATATTTGATTGTTGATGACTGTAAATGCGTTGCCTGGTCGGACGAGTCCCGTTTCAAATTGTATCGAGTGGATGGACGTGTACACGTATGGAGTCAGCCTCATGAATCCACGGACCCTGCATGTCAGCAGGGGACTGTTCAAGCTGGTGGAGGCTCCATAATGGTGTGTGGGTGTGTGTAAATGGTGTGATATGTGACCCCTGATACGTCTACATACGACTCTGACAAGTGACAACTACGTAAGCATCCTGTCTGATCACCTGAATCCATTCATGTCGGTTTTGCATTCTGACGGACTTGGGCAATTTCAGGGGGACAATGCGACACTCCACACGTCCAGAATTGCTACATAATGGTTGCAGGAACATTCTTCTGAGTTTAAACACTTCCGGTGGCCACCAAACTCCCAGACATGCACATTATTGACCATATCTGGGATGCCTTGCAACGTGCTGTCTAGAAGAGATCCCCACCCCCTCGACTCTTACACATTTATGGACAGCCCTGTGGGGTTCATGGTATCAGTTCCCTCCAGAACTACTTCACACATTAGTCGAGTCTGTGCCTCGTCGTGTTGCAGCACTTCTCTGTGCTCGCGGGGCCCCTACACGATATTAGGCAGGTATACCAGTTTCTTTGGCTCTACAGTGTATTTCACTAGAATATTCAGATGGTAGTCTAAAGTAACAAAACTTTTGGCCACTCCATTTGGCTAAATATCACCAAAAATACCGTTTCAGCACTGTATTCATTAGTGCGTGCTTACGTTCTCGAAGCTTCTGCGGGAAGAAAAATTTCCCAGTATGATACAAATTGTGTCAGACAATCAAATAATTCAAATTCATTTAATGTGAAAGCGGAAATGACGAGCTGTGCATTAACTATATCTAACAAAGTTATCGTAATTTACAGAATACTTGTACTCTCATGTGGTAACATATCACAAGGTGGACAATACTGTTGCAAGATTCACTTTTATTCGCAACATAAGATTGTTAGAGGTGGCAAATTCCTCCAACTGCTCCTATTACACTGCCTCCACACTATCGTAGGAGAAATGAAGTTTACCGTCGTTCAGCTCCATTGCATGCTAACACGTTGCTCAGTTAGTAGATTTTTCTTGAACATGGAGTTAAAGACCCTCGAAACTCAACAAAAGGCAGGCTAATTAATGAAATCTGGACGCCTCCAATTCGTTTCCGATGCTGTTTGCGGCCGAGAGGGTTCATCAGCAAGACGGCATTGTGAAAATTAGGGAACTTGGTTTCGAAACTTCCGTAACTGGAGAGCTGTTCCTGTTATCTTTTGTTAAGTGTCGGTGTTATTCCCGTATCTAAAACTCCACTGCTCTTGTTTCGCGGGTACTCCGGTGATTGTGAGCCTCACAGCGAAATTAACGAAATTGATGTTCCTTACTTAAATAAATATTATAAAGCAATTAGACTATGTTACATACGACATGGATCTACTGGTAAGAAAAGGGATAAATGTAATGGTGTGTGATCGAATCCTATGGGATTGGTGAACAAAAGTCGTTATTCAATTAAGAATCGCTTGTAACATCCCAACAGTCTACATGGTGACATAGCAGTGTCCACATCCACACTGATTTCCGTAGTTAATCGTATTTTCCTGGATTAGTCGTGTGACTTCACCTTCTAATAAGTTTCTGATTGTTTGCGATTTCCCATGCAAGGTGAACTGGTGGGAAAACATTCATTCTTCTTACATTACCTTCAGAAATTTAGTGCTGGTTTTCTACTTTATGTGTTGGTTTATTATTAATTTAGGAGTCATTCGGGGTTTTTCCGTTGATTGTTAACCTCACAGAGGAATTCACGAAATGTTACATACATGGGTAGATAAATTTATGTGAATCTGAAAAACAACGTAACTATGTATGAAAATTTAAGTCTCTGAAATGGTGCAAGATCGCTCTGATAGTCGTAAATATCATGTCTATCATGCCAACGTTTAAGTCTTGTGGTAGACAAAATAAAGGAAACAATGATAAACATTAGTACAGTGCAACTGGCCGTCGCCAAAACAATACTTTTATATAAACTGTCCATCACGCTAGGTGCATTGATGACTTTACAGATTGATTATTTTAATTTTAAATTTTTTTCAGCATCCCCGAACTTCCCTTAGAACGGTTGAAAATACATAAAAAAAACACTGTACCAAGAGGTAAATTACGTGTTAATATTCGATCTATCAGTTCAATTCAATTTCTTTTATTGTTATCATCTTGGCGTTTCATAAAACGGACAGTGATTTGCGAATGAAAGCTCTTTAAATGTTATTATGTGTCCTTTTACTATCGTAACTTTCTTGTGCTACTGTCATACACTCATTGTCTGTCCGTTTTCTTGCGCTATCATGCATTAAATGATTGTTGATCTTTCCTTCAGTTGTTAGTGCCCTGTAAGAATGATTACTGTATATACTTCTCATTGTAACAGAGGTTATGCTTTGGTGGAAACAGATCGGTCAGTAAGTACAGTTGCAGTAATGGCACGAATTACTCCTGCTTTATCATCACGGAGTCGCTTTTGATGTACAGTCATGCTCAAAAGTATCCGAACGACCTGAATTGCATTTCGCCGGATTCGCATGCAACCCGCATAACGCAGCTGTCTAGCAGTTCCTCTAATCGCTCCTCGGTACATTCGTTTGACTATTGAAAATGGTTCCAACAAGTTACCACTAGAAAACATTGCTCTATATCGCAATAACTCAAAATGTAAAGTAATACCACGATACTAAAAATATCACGGGACACCTTATCACAGATAAGACTGTCCTTAAGGCTTGTAAGGTCACATTTATTACAATAAATGACATACCTGAAATGTTACCACTGTCATTATTACGTCAGGCAGGTAATGCACGTAATAAGTTCGTCGTATTCAGGACTTCCTCTTCAATGTAACGTACTGTACTTATTTTTTAACAAAAAATGACATTAAAAATTTAAGTTATTCACGAGCACCTAGTTAGAATATGTATGAACTTCAAATGACACGTCGAACCATCTCGTTCTGCATATGGATTCGAAACCTCTCATGCAGGCTAAGCAAAGATTTCGTGACTGAAAGAAACTAACAGTCATTCCTTCTTATGCATACAGATAGTGATATACCTCGATTTTAGACAGTTTCAGTTGGCGAACATCAACTATTAATTACATAACATTAACGTTTTTAACGTAAGGGAATTCCTACCCATCATCTATTGTCGCTGTTAAGAAACTACGAGAGATGTTAAATAACGCAGCTTCACAAGTAACTTACTTGAAATGCCATGAGGTAATGCTTTGTGTTGGACAGGGATTCGAACTCAGTACCTAATCAGATTGTTATCGAAGCACAATCAACAGTGCATATTGGATTTTCTCGGCAGAAGAAAAGAACTGAAATGACGAGACGAAACGTTAATTTTTTCCTTCCCTGGACTCCTACCCGACACCTATCGCTGTTATATTATAGAGAAAACGAACGTTAAATGTGGGTTTGTTACACCAGCAGCGATATGTGAACATGTTTGAACTAGAAATAATATGACGAAGAGTGCATTGTTGACTGGGAATCGAACCCCACATATATCGATGTTGACTACACACAAAGAGACGTCAAATACCGAATTTTGCTCCACCAGCATCCTTTGACTTACAGTTACCTCGCAAATAGTTTTGTCTCTCACGGGTAGTCAAAAACGTCAGATATTGTTAGTGTTGACAACGAATGAAAATACATTTAAAATCTAATTTGTTATCCACCAGCAGATAGGTGTTCTCATGCCAGAGCTTGATAATACATAATGAAAACTTTAATGCTGGGCCAGGATTCGAGCCCATTCATGCGCAATACGTGGAGATGTTGAAGAATCTGCAGTTTTGAACAAGCAACAAATTGTAGTGGAGCTGTATTATGATGAAGGGATCAAGTTCCGTGTTAAGGGCGATCTGAGTTGCATTCCCAGTTCATAACCATTTTTATCGACGTACACAAGCTCAGATAAAAGATGGAATAAGTGTCCTGTGACCCTATATAGCAATTGTTTCGTCACTAGAAATAAATAATTAGTATAATGAAGGTTACTGGTGATAAAGTCTACATGTCGCCACTCCTGACTTTATTGTGGTTCAACCTTAAGTCTACTTGGTAGAGAAGGAATATGACGATTAATGTCAATTTCAGACCACAATGCCATTATACCTTTTTCACTTGGCATAGATGGAAGACAATAGAATCTGTCTCTCCCAATGAAAAATCATCGGCAGAAGTTGGAATCGAAACCAGATCATAACTGTATCAATCTTGTATCAATCCAACAGACCACTGAATCCTCTGCTCATAACTATATCAATCTAGTATCGATCCAACAGACCACTGAATCCTCTGCTCGTAACGCCATTGCGCCACACTGGATCAGAATTCTGACACACAGGCTCCCTGTAGTGGTTACAGCATGTTCAGTACATTCATTTACTAGGTTGACCGAATCACCATGAACTAGCTGCCACAGCTGCCCAGTGCATACTTTCGACTCTATTTTGTAAACACCGAAATAAAATCACGTAACTGCCACCTACACAGAACTGCCAACAGTGTAGGATGCACAAAATTTAAATAGGAAGTGTTCCTTTCCACTAGAGCTACTCTATTGCGCTATCTGTTTGTTGAAAATGTCGTGCGGTGCAACAAAACGCTGCAACTGTCAGTCTCTCAGTAGTCTTGATCCGGCCATATGCATTATCTCACAGCACTGTGGAGTGCGGAAGTCCTGGAAAGAAATGTTACTGGCTTCTGAATGTGCCAGAGCTCCGTGTCAGCTACTAGCGTAACGGTAAGCATCGTGCATCGTAGATGTCGCGAGTTCGAGTACATTTATTGCTACATTTTTTAAAACGCAATTCTGCTGTCTGTTGAAGTTATAGATCTGTTGGAACTTTGGTCATAACTTCCTTCACTTCTCCACCAAAAATGGTCGCACACGGAAAAAGGGCTAACTTCTGCCACATTTTGTTCTTTTCAGGCTTAATAGACGGTCAGGCAGCAGATGCATCTCGAAACTTTTGTATTATATATGGGGAGAGCGCATCGTGCCAGAATAAGTCATTAAAGTATTTTCAACATTAGCTGTAGTGTGGTAGTCGCATTTTATTCTTCTTCAGACCTTTTTTGACAGCGTTAACTCAGAACAAGTTTTCTACATGCATGTAATCAATAAACTGTGAGTGCATTGTCAAATGGTTTAAATGGCTCTGAGCACTAAGGGACTTAACTTCTGAGGTCATCAGTCCCATAGAACTTAGAACTACTTAAACCTAACTATCCTAAGGACATCACACACATCCATACCAAAGGCAGGATTCTAACCTGCGACTGTAGCGGTCTCTCGGTTCCAGACTGTAGCGCCCAGAACCGCACCGCCACTCCCGCTGGCGTGCATTGTCAGACTGTACAAAGAACATAATAGAATTCACATATATCGTTGATCATTAATTTCTCTCTCATGTTTACTATTGTTTCAGCAACACTAAAAGAAACTTTAAGAAAATTGTGTACTTTATTACAGGGTGTTTCAAAAATGACCGGTATATTTGAAACGGCAATAAAAACTAAACGAGCAGTGATAGAAATACATCGTTTGTTGCAATATGCTTGGGAAAACAGTACATTTTCAGGCGGACAAACTTTCGAAATTACAGTAGTTACAATTTTCAACAACAGATGGCGCTGCAAGTGATGTGAAAGATATAGAAGACAACGCAGTCTGTGGGTGCGCCATTCTGTACGTCGTCTTTCTGCTGTAAGCGTGTGCTGTTCACAACGTGCAAGTCTGCTGTAGACAACATGGTTTATTCCTTAGAACAGAGGATTTTTCTGGTGTTGGAATTCCACCGCCTAGAACACAGTGTTGTTGCAACAAGACGAAGTTTTCAACGGAGGTTTAATGTAACCAAAGGACCGAAAAGCGATACAATAAAGGATCTGTTTGAAAAATTTCAACGGACTGGGAACGTGACGGATGAACGTGCTGGAAAGGTAGGGCGACCGCTTACGGCAACCACAAAGGGCAACGCGCAGCTAGTGCAGCAGGTGATCCAACAGCGGCCTCGGGTTTCCGTTCGCCGTGTTGCAGCTGCGGTCCAAATGACGCCAACGTCCACGTATCGTCTCATGCGCCAGAGTTTACACCTCTATCCATACAAAATTCAAACGCGGCAACCCCTCAGCGCCGCTACCATTGCTGCACGAGAGACATTCGCTAACGATATAGTGCACAGGATTGATGACGGCAATATGCATGTGGGCAGCATTTGGTTTACTGACGAAGCTTATTTTTACGTGGACGGCTTCGTCAATAAACAGAACTGGCGCATATGGGGAACCGAAAAGCCCCATGTTGCAGTCCCATCGTCCCTGCATCCTCAAAAAGTACTGGTCTGGGCCGCCATTTCTTCCAAAGGAATCATTGGCCCATTTTTCAGATCCGAAACGATTACTGCATCACGCTATCTGGACATTCTTCGTGAATTTGTGGCGGTACAAACTGCCTTAGACGACACTGCGAACACCTCGTGGTTTATGCAAGATGGTGCCCGGCCACATCGCACGGCCGACGTCTTTAATATCCTGAATGAATATTTCGATGATCGTGTGATTGCTGTGGGCTATCCGAAACATACAGGAGGCGGCGTGGATTGGCCTCCCTATTCGCCAGACATGAACCCCTGTGACTTCTTTCTGTGGGGACACTTGAAAGACCAGGTGTACCGCCAGAATCCAGAAACAATTGAACAGCTGAAGCAGTACATCTCATCTGCATGTGAAGCCATTCCGCCAGACACGTTGTCAAAGGTTTCGGGTAATTTCATTCAGAGACTACGCCATTTTATTGCTACGCATGTTGGATATGTGGAAAATATCGTACTATAGAGTTTCCCAGACCGCAGCGCCATCTGTTGTTGAAAATTGTAACTACTGTGATTTCGAAAGTTTGTCTGCCTGAAAATGTACTGTTGTCCCAAGCATATTGCAACAAACGGTGTATTTCTATCGCTGCTCGTTTAGTTTTTATTGCCGTTTCAAATATACCGGTCATTTTTGAAACACCCTGTATAAGGAATGAAATAAAACTGCCCACGATAACCTTACGACGAAAGTCTGTTTTAATAAAACTGAGTATCTGTACAAAAATGTGCCTCTATCGGCACGAATTAGTATAATACTATTGACTTCGATTTCGACTGGGACTGTGTTTAATTAGTATGCTGTATCATAGTCAAGAGGTATGTAAATGTGGGATTTCATACATAAAGTTATGTATTCCTAGAAACCCAATATTTGCTTGTCAGCAGCGGAAAGAAGCGTTACCTGTAGTACAGCATTGTTTTTCACCATTGCTCTATGAGCCGAAAGTATTTTCCTGCGATTTCCTTATCGATGCTTGATCTGACTACTTGTAGCTCCTTCACAGAAGGTATGAAAACGTTATTGTCAGCAGGACTGCAACCGCGAAAACTTAACATGCGCTTTTTCACAAGTCAGCACCTTACCAAAGAGCCAGCGAAGCGGTGCGTGTTTTCGCTTCCTCTTACGAGGCCAATACTGCGTAGAACTCGTAAACAGCTATTTAAAAAACGAGATTAGTTGCGATTTCCACTTGCAAAGACTTTCCTGGGCTGAAAACATTAAATTTACAATCTTTTGTTACATCTCAAGCGATAATAACTCAGATTATTCAATGGAAATGACAGGAAAAATCAGGTGAAATTTGAGGCCTAATTCCGTGCACACCAGGAAGTAACTCGTAGATCACAGAGTTGTCAAACATACTTCGCCTTGTTGCCAAATCTCAGTTACAGTACCAGCAGGAAGAAGACAAAGCGATGTGAGCCTAGAGCTGGCTGGAAAGTGACTATAGCTGGCGTCTCAATGTCACAGCTGCTATGGCATGGAATACATAATGCGCCTGAATCATATTTCTGTAACTAGGCATAGGGACTGGAGATTAATTACTAATAATACTCAGAACCGACTGCTAAAAAAATGTCTCAAATGGCTCTGAGCACTATGCGACTTAAATTCTGAGGTAATCAGTCACCTCGAACTTAGAACTAATTAAACCTAACTAACCTAAGGACACCACACACATCCTTTTCTAAGGCAGGATTCGAACCTGCGACCATAGCGGTCGCAACAGACCGCTAACTAAGCATCATAAATCAGTAAGTGTCATGGTTGTTTTTATATTTTTTTTCGTAAGTGTACTCAAAACTAAGAAACTCATTCACGGACGTTTTCGTGCCTCACCAATAGTCGAGCACAACAAAGTAATAAAAATAAAAAAACTAATGTTTATGTATGTGTATGAGAGTGTGTGAGAGAGAGAGAGAATAGGGAGAGACAAAAAATAAAAAAGAATGAGAGAGAGAGAGTAAAAAATTGTTGTAAAGAAATTGAATTATGTAAAGGGATCTTTCATTAAAATGTCACGCTCCACATTATTACGAAATATCGTATGCATTATCTATGGAACAAGTATTAATCTAATCTAATATAACTTAATCATATCATATTGCTGACAAGACATGAAGAGGCATGAATTACCAAAATTTTCGACAATATCTGTAACCAAATCTAAACTTGAAAATAAAAGACGACTGTTTTTGTAATAAACTGGGATTCCAATCAAAATCCTTCCGTCTCTGTTAACTAACCACGAAAGACGTCTGATATACCTCCATTCAGAAGTAACAAAGTGTGCATGCATTTAAAGATGAAGTGTATGATGTGAAGTTCTGTGACAGAGATATGAACCCAACACGCAATCGAATTGTTAACTAAGTAAAATCAGATGTTACTTACCGGTTTTTCTTACAAGCTCGTAGGTGCTTTAATGTAAGATATGGATACAAATATTTGTGCCTGAGCGACAATCGAACCACACACCTACCGTCCTTCTTTATCATCCACTAATATAGCTTAAGTATCAATTGCTTACTCACCAACAGTAAGATGGGTGCGTGTATGACCAGAAGTAACGACACCTATTGCGATTGTTGGCAACACATGAACAGACATGAAAAATGCACGTTAATTTTCACTAGCAGGCCGGTGTGCACGTGATAGGGCTTGAAATGAAATTATGAATATTTTTGTACTGGTTCAGGATTCGGACCGACATATTTCCCTTTTGAGGAGACGTAGAGAAGATTGCAGTCTTGGGAAAAGGAAAGAAGTGACTAAACTATACTGTTTCGAGAGATTGAGATCCTAGGAAGAGGAGATACGAATTCGAATCACAGTCCAGCTCCATATTTTTCAACCACTCTAGACCCGACAAGTACAAGTAAAATAAGGGCTCTGTTCCTTTAAAGGCTACCGGTTCATCAAATAAAATAAAATTTTATAATGTAAGTAAGTTCACTGGCGACAGTATTTCTGTTTACCATGACTTTCGCCTATGTCATTTCCCTACGTAAAACTGCTCTGCCCAGTTGGTAATAAAGGAAAATGTTGTTTAATGCGGATTCTGGATTATAACGTCTTTCTCTCGAGGTTTCCTGAGCTAACGTAAATATGTTTGTGGCTCTTAAAAGTAAATGTCTGAACCGACTCATTGCATCTGTGATAGTTCATTCCACCAGACCATTGTGGCCACATTGCCCAGCACCAGAAGTGTGCCGTAACGGATGATGTGCTTAGCTTAGAATATGAGTCACGGTCAAAAAAATGCGAGTCTATTAAATGGTTAAGTAGAAGCAAGCTTCTGACGTGGAGATTATGCTATTCTTATGTCAGCAGGATGGAAAGACTCTTCTAGGCATCATAGCCTTGATGTGAAGCCATTTTGAAATTTTCACTGATTCAACAAATTTCTTATTTCGGGAAAATCAACTGTGAAGTGCGAAGTCACCAAATAATTCGATTAGTACCGTCATTATTATTATAGTTTTCTTCATACCGCTGCTGGAGCACTTGTGCTTGAAGATCATTTAATGTCTTTTGGTCATTACAGAAGTAGTTGCCCAAGAAGAGGTTCTTGCCCTGTCTACGGAATCCTGTTCATGTTAATATCAAATATCAGCAATTACTCGTAGATTACATTAAAACTAAAGTAATTGATGAAGACGTTATTTGATAACAAAAACGCACTGCCTTCCTTCATTTACTTGCGACTAGAAATGGGCGTCGAATACTGCCAAACCAAAAGCCAATGGATCTTACTGCCTTCCGATATATGTCGCTGTCAGTTCTTCCATATGATTTGGTCGACGTGACCTGTTCAAGTAGTGTATGACAGAGAATGTTTTAAAAAATCAGTTGTTTACCTTTGCAATAAACAGCAATATTTTCATTGTAAGCCTTCCAAGTTCAAAATTTTCGCAATATTTTTTGAAATTTAATATACGTTTCTATAACGACGAAAGTATTTCACAGTTGCAAAACTCGCATCCGACACATTGACCTTAAACTTAGTGGCTGACCATAAATTCTAGATCAGTGTGACACCAGTTTAAGTAACCTAATGTGGCGAAGACTGTCTATCAGTGCTCTTTCTCACTCATTGGGCTCCATAAGTACACTCTAACAGTAATTTCTGTGTGTATGCAATGCATACGTATTGTAGAATTTAGTGGTGCTCTCTCTTCCACTTCTGTATACAATATCCCTGACCTAGATGGACCCTTTACCATTACAGGCCCTGGGTAGTGCAACATCATACTGACAAGAGTAATGTGCTTATGCTGACAACCTCACGTTCGTTTTACCTGAATTTGTAATCATTTAAATAAAACAACATGACCTTCCAGTGGGAGACATTTCGTCCCACTTTTCCTTCTGAGAAATTTGTCAGTAAGCTTTTTTGCCTTCCAGCCACCGAAATTCGGCAGAGTACGGCCGGAAAATGATCCATAAACCACGATTCAGTGCTGTTAAGACAATTTCTTTAAACATTGTCGTAGCTGAAGGAATTTAGTTTCTTCTTAAATCCGCCGTGGCTAATATTGTAAGATAAGCACATCATCCATTACGGCACACTCCTGGAGCTGGGAAATGTGGCCACTATGTTCTGGTGGAACGAGCTATTACAGGTGCAATGCGTAGGCTCAGTCATTTACTTTTAAGAGGAACAAACAGATTTACTATACCTCTGGTAACCTCAAGAGTAAGACGTTATAATCCAGAATCCGCATTAAACATCACGTTCCTTCATTACCTACTGGGTAGAGCCGGTGTACTCTGGTCAATGACATAGGCGGAAGTCATGGTAAACAGAATTACTGTCGCCAGTAAACTTAGTTACATTAGAAAATTTTATTTTATTTGATGAACTGATAGCCATTTAAAGGAACAGAGGTCTTATTTTACCTGTACTTGATTGAACTGGAGACGAAAAATTTGGTGCTGGACTGTGATTCGAATTCGTATCTCTCCTTTCAAGGATCTCAATCTCTTGGAACAGAATAGTTCAATCACTTCTTTCCCTTTCCCAAGACTGCAATCTCCTCTATGTCTCCTCCAAAGGTAAGTATGTGGGTCAGAATCCTGATTCAGTACAAAAATATTCATAATTTCAATTCAAGCCCTATCACGTGCACACCGGCCTTCTAGTGAAAATTAACGCGCATTTTTAATGTCTGTTCATGTGTTGCCAACAATCGCAATAGGTGTCGTTATTACTGGTCAAACACGCACACATCTTACTGTTGGTGAGTAAGCAATTGATACTTAAGTTATAATAGTGGATGATAAAGAAGGACGGTAGGTGTGTGGTTCGATTGTCGCTCAGGCACAAATATTTGTATTCATATTTTAGATTAAAGCACCTAGAAGCTGGTAAGAAAAACCGGTAAGTAACATTTGATTTTACTTAGTTAACAATTCGATTGCGTGTTGGGTTCATATCTCTGTCACAGAACTTCACATCATACGCTTTTGCTTTAAATGCATGCACACTTTGTTACTTCTGAATGGAGATATATCATACATCTTACGTGGTTAGTTAACAGGGACGAAAGGGGTCTTGATACGAGTCCTAGTTTACTACAAAAACTATAGTCTTTTATTTTCAAGTTTAGATTTGGTTACTGTTATCGGCGAAATTGCTAGTTAGCAATATGATACGATTACATTTGTTTAGATTAATACTTGTTCCATAGATCATGTATATGACATTTTTTAATGTTATTGACAGCGTCATTTTAATGAGAGATTTCTTTGCAAAACATGATTCAATTTCTTTACAATAGTTTTCTACTCACTCTCTCATTCTTTTTTATTTCTCTCTCTCTCTCTCTCTCTCTCTCTCTCTCTTCTGTCTCTCTATCTCTCTCTCTCACACACACACAGACACATTTTTTTATTTGTTTCTTGTGCTCGACTATTGGTGAGGCACGAAAACGTCCGTGAATGAGTTTCTTAGTTTTGAGTACACTTACGAAAGGAATATAAAAACAACCATGAGAGTTACTGATTTATGATGCTTAGTTTGCAGTCTGTTCTGTGCATTATTAGTAACTAATCTCCAGTCCCTAAAGTTAGTTACAAAAATGCAAATCTTACGCATTACGTATTCCAGGCCATCGCAGCTACGTCTCTGAGACGACAGCTATGGTCACTTTCCAGCCAGCTCTAGGCTCACATCGCTTTGTCTTCTTCCTGCTGGTACTGTAACTGAGATTTGGCAACAAGGCGAAGTATGTTTGGCAACTCTGTGATCGACGAGTTACTTCCTGGTGTGCACGGAATTAGACCTCAAAGTTCACCTGATTTTTCCTGTCATTTCCACTGAATAATCTGAGTTATTATCGCTTGAGGTGTAACAAAAGATTGTAAATTTACGGTTTTCAGCCCAGGAAAGTCTTTGCACGTGGAAATCGCAACTAATGCCACATTCACATACCTCTTGAGTATGATACAGCATACTAATTAAACACAATCCCAATCGAAATCTAAGTCAATGGTATTATACCGATAGAGGCACATTTTTGTACAGATACTCAGTTTTATGAAAACTGACTTTCGTCGTAAGGTTATCGTGGGCAGTTTTATTTCATTCCTTATAATACAGTGCACAAATTTCGTAAGGTTTCTTTTAGTGTTGCTAAAACAATAGTAAACATGAGAGAGAAATTAATGATCAACGATATATGCGAAATCTCCGATGTTCTTTATAACAGTCTGACAGTGCACATGCAGTTTATTGATTACATGCATGTAGAAAACCTGTTGTGAGTTAAAGCTGTCAAACAAGGTTTGAAGTAGAATATAATGCCACTACTACACAACAGCTAATGCAGAAAATACTTTTATGACGTACGTTGGCACTATGCGCTCTCCCGATTCATAATACAAAAGAGTCCAGATGCATCTGCTACCTGGCCGTCTATTAACCCTGAAAAGAGCAAGATGTCGCAGTACTTTTCCCTTCTTCCACATGCAACAATTTTGGGTTGAGAAGTGAAGGGAATAATGTTCAAAGTTCCATTAGATTGATAACTTCAGCAGACAGCCGAATTGCGTTTTAAAAAATGTAGCAGTGAATGAATTTGAACTCGCTTCGTTTTGTCTATGGTGCACTCCACTTACCGATACACTACTAACACACTGTTGGCAGTTCTGTGTAGGTGGAAGTTACGTGATCTTATTTCGGTGATTACAAAACAGAGTCGAATGTATGCACTGGGTAGCCGAGACAGCTAGTTAATGGTGATTCAGTCAACCAAGTAAATGAACGAACTGAACATGCTGCAACAACTACAGGGTGCCGGTGTATCAGAATTATCATCCAGTGTGGCGCAACCGCCTTACAACAGAAAAATGTGCCACAGAGAAGAGGATTTGGTGGTCTGTTGGATTGCTGATAGATTCATATACTCGTGGTTTGGGTTCAATTCAAACTTCTACCAAAGTTTTTTGATAGGGAGAGACAGATTCTATACTCGTTTGGCTACGCCAAGTGAGGAAGGTATAATGGCATTGTGTCTGAAATTCACATTAAACATGATATTCCTTCTCTACCAAATATACATTAGGTTGAACCACAATAAAGTCAGGAGTGGCGACATGTAGAAACTCTCTCACCAGTAACCTTTCGTATACTAGTTATTTATTTCTTGCGACGAAACAATCGCTATGTAGGGTCACAGGACACTTGTTCCATCTATTATTTGAGCTTGTGTATGTCGATAAAAATGGTTCTGAACTGGGAATACAACTCAGACCGCCCTTAACACGGAACTTGATCCATTCAACACAATACAGCTCCACTACAATTTGTTATTTGTTCAAAACTGCCGATTCCTCAACATCTCTACGTATTGCGCACGTATGGGTTCGAATCCTGGCCCGGCACTAAAGTTTTCATTATGTATTATCAAGCTGTAGCATGAGAACACCTATCTGCTGGTGGATAATAATTTTGATTTTAATATATTTTCATTCGCCGTCGACACTAACGATATCTGACGTTTTCGACTCCCAGCGAGACACAGAACTATTTGCTGGATCACTGTACGAGGTGCATTCAAGTTCTAAGGCCTCCAATTTTTTTTCTAATTAACTACTCACCAGAAATCGACGAAACTGCCGTTACTTTTCGACGTAATCGCCCTGCAGACGTACACATTTTTCACAACGCTGACGCCATGATTCCATGGCAGCGGCGAAGGCTTCTTTAGGAGTCTGTTTTGACCACTGGAAAATCGCTGAGGCAATAGCAGCACGGTTGGTGAATGTGCGGCGACGGAGAGTGTCTTTCATTGTTGGAAAGCGCCAAAAGTCACTAGGAGCCAGGTCAGGTGAGTAGGGAGCATGAGGAATCACTTTAAAGTTGTTATCACGAAGAAACTGTTGCGTAACGTTAGCTCGATGTGCGGGTGCGTTGTCTTGGCGAAACAGCACACGCGCAGCCCTTCCCGGACGTTTTTGTTGCAGTGCAGGAAGGAATTTGGCCTTCAAAACATTTCCGTAGGATGCACCTGTTACCGTAGTGCCCTTTGGAACGCAATGGGTAAAAATGATGCCCTCGCTGTCACAGAACATGGACACCATCATTTTTTCGGCACTGGCGGTTACCCGAAACATTGCGATACAGAGCAGTGTTTTCTAGTGGTGATTTGTTGGAACCATTTTCAATAGTCAAACGGCTGTACCACAGAGCGATTAGGGGACCTGATAGACAGCTGCGTTATGAGGGTTGTATGCGCATCGGGCGAAATGCAATTCAGGTAGTTCGGATTCTTTTGAGCACGACTGTACACCATGAGGAATTTTGGAACTCCAGCGTCGGCTGGGTTACGAGTTCATATCGTCGAATAAAGGCAGCTATGTATAATCATCCACTCAATGAACCATGGACTTTGCCGTTGGTGGGGAGGTTTCCGTGCCTAAGCGATACAGATAGCCGTACCGTAGGTGCAACCACAACGGAGGGGTATCTGTTGAGAGGCCAAACAAACGTGTGGTTGCTGAAGAGGGGCAGTAGCCTTTTCAGTAGTCGCTGGGGCAACAGTCTGGATGATTGTCTGATCTGGCCTTTTAACACTAACCAAAACGGCCTTGCTGTGCTGGTACTGCGAACGGCTGAAAGCAAGAGGAAACTACAGCCGTAATTTTTCCTGAGGGCATGCAGCTTTACTGTATCGTTAAATGATGGCGGCGTCCTTTTGGGTAAAATATTCCGGAGGTAAAATAGTCCCCCATTCGGATCTCCGGGCGGGGACTACTCAAGAGGACGTCGTTATCAAGAGAAAGAAAACTGACGTTCTATGATTCGGAGCGTGGAATGTCAGATCCCTTAATCGGGCAGGTAGGTTATAAAATTTAAAAAGGAAATGGATAGGTTAAAGTCAGATGTAGTGCGAATCAGTGAAGTTAGGTGGCAGGAGGAACAAGACTTTTGGTCAGGTGAGTACAGGGCTATAAATACAAAATAAAATAGGGATTGCAGGAGTAGGTTTAATAATGAATAGGAAAATAGGAATGTGGGTAAGCTACTACAAACAGTATGGTGAACGCATAATTGTGGCCAAGATAGATACGAAGCCCACGCCTACCACAGTAGTACAAGTTTATATGCCAACTAGCTCCGCAGATGACGAAGAGATTGATGAAATGTATGATGAGATAAAAGAAATTATTCATATAGTGAAGGGAGACGAAAATTTAATAGTCATGGGTGACTGGAACTCGATAGTAAGAAAAGGAAGAGAAGGAAACGTAGTAGGTGAATATGGAATGAGACTAAGGAATGAAAGAGGAGGCTGCCTGGTAGAATTTTGCACAGAGAATAACTTATTCATAGCTAACACTTGGTTCAAGAATCATAAAAGAAGGTTGTATACAAGGAAGAAGCCTGGAGATACTAGAAGGTTTCAGATAGATTATATAATGGTAATACAGAGATTCAGGAACCAGGTTTTAAATTGCAAGACATTTCCAGGGGCAGATGTGGACTCCGAACACAATCTATTGGTAATGAACTGTAGATTAAATCTGAAAAAACTGCAAAAACGTGGGAATTTGAGGAGATGGGACCTGGATAAACTAAAAGAACCAGAGGTTGTAGAGAGTTTCAGGGCGAGCATTAGGGAACGATTGACAAGAATGGGGGAAGTAAATACAGTAGAAGAATGGGTAGCTTTGAGAGATGAAATACTGAAGCAGCAGAGGATCACGTAAGTAAAAAGACGAGGGCTAATAGAAATCCTTGGGTAACAGAAGAGATATTCAATTTAATTGATGAAAGGAGAAGATATAAAAATGCAGTAAATGAAGCAGGCAAAAAGAAATACAAACGTCCCAAAAATGAGATCGACAGGAAGTGCAAAATGGCTAAGCAGGGATGGCTAGAGGACAAATGTAAGGATGTAGAGGCTTGTCTCACTAGGGGTAAGATAGATACTGCCCACAGGAAAATTAAAGAGAACCACTTGTATGAATATCAAGAGCTCAGGTGGAAACCCAGTTCTAAGCAAAGAAGGGAAAGCAGAAAGGTGGAAATAGTACATAGAGGACAATATTATAGAAATGGAAGAGAATGTAGATCAAGATGAAATGGAAGGTATGATACTGCGTGAAAAGTTTGACAGAGCACTGAAAGACCTAAGTCGAAACAAGACCCTGGGAAAAGACAACATTCCGTTAGAACTACTGACAAAAAAATTGTTCAAATGGCTCGGAGCACTATGGGACTTAACTGCTGAGGTCATCAGTCCCCTAGAACGTAGAACTACCTAAACCTAACTAACCTAAGTACGTCACACACATCCATGCCCGAGGCAGGATTCGAACCTGCGACCGTAGCGGTCGCGCGGGTCAAGACTGTAGCGCCTAGAACCGCTCGGCCACCAGGCCGGCAGAACTACTGACAGCCTTGGGAGAGCCAGGCATAACAAAACTCTACCATCTACTGAGCAAGATTTATAAGACAGGCGAAATACCCTCAAACTTCAATAAGAATATAATAATTCCAATCCAAAAAAAGCGGGTGTAGACAGATGTGAAAGTTACTGAACTATCAGTTTAATAAGCCATGGTTGCAAAATACGAACGCGAATTCTTTACAGACGAATGGAAAACCTGGTAGAAGATCAGTTTGGATTCCGTAGAAATGTTGGAACACGTGAAGCAATACTAACCCTACCACTTATCATAGAAAATAGATTAAGGAAAGGTAAACCTACGTTTCTAGCATTTGTAGACTTAGAGAAAGCTTTTGACAATGTTGACTGGAATACTCTCTTTCAAATGCTGAAGATGGCAGGAGTAAATTACAGGGCCGAAGGGTATTTACAATTTGTACAGAAACCAAGAGTCGAGGGGCATGAACGGGAAGCAGTGGTTGGGAAGGGAGTGAGACAGGGTTGTAGCCTGTCCCCGATGTTATCCAATCTATGTATTGAGCAAGCAGTAAAGGAAACAAAAGAAAAATTCGGAGTAGGAATTAAAATCCATGGAGAAGAAATAAAAACTTTGAGGTTCGCCGGTGACATTGTAATTCCGTCAGAGACAGCAAAGGACCTGGAAGAGCAGCTGAACGGAATGGATAGTATCTTGAAAGGAGGATATAAGATGAACATCAACAAAAGCAAAACGAGGATAATGGAATGTAGTCGAATTAAATTGGGTGATACTGCAGGAATTATATTAGGAAATGAGACGCTTAAAGTAGTAAATGAGTTTTGCTATTTGGGGAGCAAAATAAGTGATGATGGTGGAAGTAGAGAGGATATAAAATGTAGACTGACAATGGCAAGGAAAGAGTTTCTGAAGAAGAGAAATTTGTTAGCATCGAGTATAGATTTAAGTGTCAGGGAGTCGTTTCTGAAAGTATTTGTATGGAGTGTAGCCACGTATGGAAGTCAAACGTGGACGATAAATAGTTAGGACAAGAAGAGAATAGAAGCTTTCGAAATGTGGTGCTATAGAAGAATAGATTAGATGGGTAGATCAGATAACTAATGAATAGGTATAGAATAGAACTGGAGAGAAGAGAAATGTGTGGCACAACTTGACTAAAAGAAGGAATCGCTTGGTAGGGCATATTCTGAGGCATCAAGGGATCACCAGTTTAGTATTGGAGGGCATCGTGGAGGTTAAAACTTGTAGAGGAAGACGAAAAGATGACTACACTAAACAGATTTAGAAGGATGTAGGTTGCAGTAGGTACTGGGAGATGAAGAAACTTGCACAGGATAGAGTAGCATGGAGAGCTGTATCAAACCAGTCTCTGGACTGAAGACGACAACATGAACAACATGTATCATTATAAAAGTAGTATTAATAGTATTTCAGAATAAAGGCTTCCATCAAGAACAGGCTGCAACAGCCAGCTGAATTACTGGCATCGACTAAGAATTATCTTAACCGTTTAGTCGGTAAGATTCCATTTTGTATTTGTGTAATGCTCCATCAGCAGACGCTAACGACACACACGTCTGAAGTGCTCATTAACGCAATGCGTACCTCAAACGTCCTCCCAAGGCAACTTCTTAACCGTCGAGCGCGGCTACAACCGAACGCTGCTTAACCAGTATCCGAGGCTCGAGCCCCAGCGCGTGCCGCTATCGGATTCGCTCTCCCCTGTTTTGCTTTCCCCGCAGTGGCTGAGCTGGACATGAAACATCCCGTATTTACTAGAGAGAGCGCGGTCACACATGGGGAAATTTATTACACCGCCTATTTAAAAAACTTATGAAACTTTACTCCTCCATTAATAAAGTAGACATGTGTCTACATCTACATACAGAGTGCTTCCGTGAGAGATACTATTCAAACCCCTATGTAGTACACAGGAGAGCCTAGATAGCATTTTACTTATTAGGGCCTTTTCTCGTTCCAACAGCGTATTGAGGGCGCAATAATTAGCCTAATTTTCTCTTCGCAGTCTCTACAGACGTGGTACTGAGACGTAGTATATAACTAGATTCTTGGTTATGGTTCTCGAAACTTTGGCGGAATAATTTGAGTCTGCCTGAAACATCCAATTTAGCTTTTTCAGCATTTATGATACGCTGTGCTATGACTCAAACAGACCTGTGACCATACTTTTGCGTTTCTTTCTACACTGCCGCCTCACATTAATGTGACGACAAGTCGAAAACCTGAATAACTACGTTTTTCAGGGCGAATCGCTGGCAGGAAGAGATTTCAAGGAAAGTCTGGAAGGGATTGACAGAGGTATGGAACCATGTTGACTGCGGTGCCGTTGTCAGCTGCTCTAAGTTTATCGGTTTAGGATCCACGGCGCGAACAGCTCGATCGAGGTGGTCCGACAGATTCTCGTTTGGCTTTCAATCCGGGGAGTTTGGTGGCCACAGGAGTGTGGTGAATTCATTCTGTTGGTCATAGAATCACGCATGAACTCTCCGAGCTCTGCGACACCTTGCTTTGTTCTCTTGGTAGATGTCATCGTGCCGATGTAAAACAAACTGCATGTAGGGGTGGACACGGTCGCACGGATTGAGACGTACTTATGCTGATCCACTATGCCTTCCGGAATAACGAGATCACCCAGGGAATGAAGTGAAAACATTCCCCACACCATAACGCTGCAGCCTGAGGAAGGTCTCTTTCGGCGATTGTTGCAATGAGTGTGCCTTCAGACGTTTCATCCCATACACGCCAACGCCATCTGTCATCGCAAAAGGCCGGCTGTCGCCACTCAGCGGACGTCCAGTTCATAAACTGGCCTGCAAATTCCAGCCTTCGTCACCGATCAACAGCAGTCAGCGTGGATGCATGAAGCCGGAGCCTGCTGCAGAGGCCCGGGCGCGGCAACGTTCACTGATACACGCTCCTTCGCTTGTGCTGCCACCTGTCATCTGCTTGTGGTTATTGCACGTTGACGTCGAGTGTAAGTAGTAATGGGACTGGATTGTATATACGTTAAATATCACTTGTTTGGTATCTGTGTCATACTCTTGAACAGTAATCTAGGACGGGTCGTGCGAATATTTTGTAAGGAATATCCTTTGTGGACTATTTGTATTTGCGAGTATCTTGCCAATGAACCAACGTCTGCTACATGCATTACATACAAATGAGCGTAGTACATATTCCACTACATATTCCCACAACAACATCGACACCCTGTTCATAGGATAGTACGTTCTCCTACGTAAGGAAAGCCCTTGACTTGGCTATTGCCTGACTGCGGATAGGATGCTGCTTTTCTTCACTGCGTAACGAGAAGGGACAGCTTGGTAGGGCCCATCGCCCCAGACGTCTTTTATACGAGGGAAAGATACCTGGTACTCTTTGATAGGAGGCTAAATGAATGTTGGGCCATCATACGGAGATTGGCACAAGGAGAAACCTCGGCCTCTTTCCGGGATCGTACCAGCAACCTCTCGGATAGAGTCTAGTGCTCCATTGGCCAGACCACCATCGCCACACTTTAATATATTACAAAAATAAAATAAAAAGAAAACAGACAATGACCAGCAGTTGTACCGAGCTGTTATGTGAAATTTTATACATAAATATAGCTTACACCACTAAAGATGGGACATGTTCACATCTTCGAGACAACTCACAATGGTCTGCTCTGGAAACCGTTATACTCATCCACGTTTGTCTAAAACCTATACAAAATGCCTCCCTAAATTATACGCGATCATCGAAGCTATGGTTTATTATAAGTAATGAGAGATACATTGTAGGTGCTGCCCTTCACCGTCCGCACTATTTACGTTTGCATCTGCAGCTGTTTAAACTGTGCTAGTGAGTCCCGCTATGTATCTTCGTTTAAAGGAAATGAGTTTAAAGTAAATGAATTACTGATGTCTTATTAGAGATGCACTCTTGTCAAGACTTAGTTCGTACCGTGTCTGAATGGCGTTCTTAGCGAATATATACCAACATAATAGCGACCCTATAGTTATCTTATGCCGAAGTACCTCCACATTCTTCTACAATGATAACAAACTCGTTTCTCGCTATACGGGACAAGTAGTCGAACACCATAATTATAGAAGGCGGTATGATGTTGATTGTAGCCTCATTCTATTTGTTACCATTCTGTACGTAGGAGCTACTATGTTGCACTAACTGGTCGCGGAAGATAACAGTACGCAACCGGATACTTAGTACTTTCTCTCTCATGCAGAGTACCACCTATAAATGCTAGGTGCGGTTGCCTTCGGTTTTGATGAATGTCAACGTAAACACTCCTGAATCATAACGTTGCAGAAATACTTCGCGTGATGGACGTGCAGCCACTTGTGTGCACCAGCTGCTTCCACTTCTCGGACAGAAATATCATCGCACTGCTCGTAGGATGCTTTCCAGAGCAGCTGCAATACACGCAGTACACACTGTCAAGTTGAATGCTGTGACACTACATTACTCTCCCTGTCTCACCGTACTGAAAAGTTCTTCAGTAACATAAATTACGATTACTATTTCATGCTCTACGTCTTTTGGAAGCAAGCACTGTTGAAATCTGTGTAATAATGTTGGTTCCACTGAGACCAGTAGTGAGGTTAAACGTTACTATTCAGGTGCATCATTGCTTTTTTTGAAGTCATATGGTAAGTACCATCTGTCCACTGCCACGACGGATGCACAAAACACTGTACGTGCTTTGCAGAACAATTAATTGAGCAGTCATGAACACTTTACAATCAGTATGAATTACTCCATTTAGTCCGTTTATTTTTTATACGAATATTCAGTACCCAAAAGCACATTATGGATTTCCTGAGATGTGGTTGGTCCAGACTACCTCGTCATGGAAAACAACAACCGTTCGCATACAGCTGATACGCAGGTGAAGATATGGTCGCACCGTATGGAACACCTGGACTGATTTGAGAATACATATCACGTACTCTAAGCCACCACGACATACTCACCGCAGTCTTTGGAAAGTGATAAGATCGGGTACTCCCGGACGACCTCAAAGTTGGTCACGTCGCCAATTAAAATACGTGACATCTAGGGATAACCATTCCCCACAACTGACTGTTTCGTTTTTGTTGGAAATATTTCCGCCTTTCTGAACTTTTTTCTTCGAACGGTTTGTATTATATTTCAGAATAAATTATGTGTCTAGCACCCAATGGTTATCACATTTTCTGTGATTAGGCTTTATATTTGTGAGATCCTTTTCGGAAGATATGGCCTCGTTTCATAATTAATCTCACAATTCAAACGTCACTGTACATGAAGCATAGTGAGTACTCTTGTCCATTCTCAGAGCTCCATTTCAGCGATCGCTAGAAGGCGTAACTCTCATACCATGTGTTCCCTTCCACTCATCTTTTCTAATATAAGATGTTAAACACTCTCTTTTGTGATTTTTTTTATATTGTCCGTAAGATGCTACGTGAGAATCACGCTTCAATTAATTTATTTTTTTAAAAATTATGGACTCTTTACGACGAATAATTCGAGCTCCGAATACTCGTCTGGGACAGCAATTGCGACTAGTGCTTTTCCTAAATCTCTTTGCGTGAATGACAGGACAGTTCCCTGTGCAGTTTGAGCTGCTTACCTGCGAGCTACACACAACGTGAAAACAAAAACGAATAGCTTGTTGTGAAAGTACTTAGCTGTGTTTCATAGTTTAAAAATGTAGGTTGCGGTTCGTTTATTGTGCTTATGCTCAGATGTCACTAGCTTGTCATGAAAAAAGTCTGATTTTGGAGTAGGTCGATTTGTACTTGGGATTTTGCGTATATTTAGAAATGAGTTCCATGAGAACCGTCCAACGGCATCAGTTGAAATAATAGTAGAAGCGAAATGAGAGCGAGATTAATGGCAGTTATGAAGTTGTTCAGCTGTAGTCGTGAGTGCAATCGCCGAGCGCGTCCACATAGTAGGTGAAAAACTGCCGAGTGCGGTTACGAGCAGTGCGCGCAGAGCAGCAACATAACGGCGCCACACAGTATTTGTCTCTGAGGCGGTCATAACTATATTGAAATAGCGCTCCGTTGGTTCAGCTGTTCGCTCAGTCGTGTAGTTAATCGTCACGTATCGACCGTCTGTGACGATTTGGGTGAAAAATGATGTCGCATTTACCATCTGTGAAAGAGTAACACTGACCATTCAATGTAATTTGCCTTGTTACACTCCAAAATTAATTTTTGTCCAATTTCGACAATTATGTTTATCATGCATAACATGGCATTGTCAGGGAAGAAACTACGCAGTCTCATTGCGGCAGCCTCTGTTCGTGATTCATTTAACGATCGACTGGGTTTCCTTTATCTCCACAAAAAAAATGAGTTGTTTAGGATATATTCTGATAGAATTTTTGTTTGATCATCCTCTATACGCAAGTAGGATTACGAAAATATTGATCACATGTGTCGTTAGCGAAATTTTTTTCCTTCCCTTCAGTTACATGCAATATTTGTTTAATGACTCCAACATTCGTCGGTTGCGCACATTACCACAATATTTTCTAAGGTGACCTAGGGAGTAGCTCTGGATGCTAATTACTAAGATCTAAATATTAATAATAACACTAATTAGAAGTAGAAAGAATGATGACGAAGAACGAACAAATGGTCCATGATGGTTTTTGAATGAGGAAAGAGCGGAAAAAGCAAATGTTTATACGTCCGTGTGTATATGTTTTTAGAATCATAGATTCCATTATCTTGCAGCAACAGAGAGGTATACGTGTTGGCCAACGGTTGAAATTCAAATGGAGTAACACGAATGAAAAAATTTTTCATACCTCCAACAAATAGTAACTCTGGCCGTGATAAATATGCAAATAAATCCCCTTCATTTACATTTCATCCGTAAATTCGGAAGACTTTAGTTCCAGCACGCTCGGCTTACTGCAGATCACTCCGACAAGCAAGGCACAGCTTGTGAGCACCCGAAGGTACCGCATCACAAGCGTCTGGCGCACGCGGAAGTGCGAGCGAGCACTGAACGACACACACGCAAACTTCAAAGTGTTTCTGGTGTGTCAGCTTATGCTGCAGCGTTTAATTTTAGAAAACAAACAGTTTGAACACCTGGAAATGATTTCTCAGAAAATAAGTGATAAACCAGAAAAGAAAGAAATTATCCTCGTTCGAAAATGAATTACAGTGACTTTATTGAACACGAATACCTGAGAATTTAATACTTATGCTCTACAGGCTGAATGAAGACATTATGGTAAACCATAAAGAATAACTGAATTTAAATAGGCGCGATACTAGTCTGTTTCAAAGCAAAAAAATTGCCGATCGGTAGTTTTCTATTTTTTCTAGAGTTCTGAAATGAAACACTATATCAGACTGAATATTTTAATAGATTACGAAAATTTCTTGACAATTATCTACAACTTTACCAAACTCTCGGACATGTCAATTTCTTTCAACACATTGGGTTATCGTAACGTTTGTATCGCATGGAAATGCCCTCTGGAGAGACGGCTTGAATGTTTAAAGCATAGGTAACATCAATACAAGGTTAATAAGAAAAATGAAACTTTGTGACTGCAAGACGTCTAGCCTTGCGGCGCTTACAAAGTCGGAACACAAGTGAAAGTAAACATGACGAAATAAATAAACAGAATGATATATTGCTATATTGTTCGCTAGGTGAATTTAGATACAGGAGTGGAAGACGTTTTAGGAGTACGATTGCATCATACTTATTTAGTGTGTTCTGGTGTGAGTTTTTCATGGTACGGAAATTGAGAAGATGAACTGGTTGCGCTAATTTCTGAGGACGGCTGTTAAGTATTATGTCGAGACTTTCTGCAGTCATAACATAGTCAACAATTTAATTAATGAAAAAGGTGCTTGCTCACAGATGCAAATAACTTCAGGTTAAAAAGTGAAATTTTCTTTTTGTGTGTAGGGGGTAAAGAATATTTGGCTTCGAAAGCAATGACAGCTGCACCTGACAAGAACTAACGCTCCTTCGAAATTTCTATAGCTACCTTTGAAGATAAAATTTAAATTTAGCTTACCGAAGCAGTTAGGAACTAAATCAGTTGCACCATCCACTACAAAAAAGGTAAGTGTCAATTACCTTTCTCAAACGCACCATCAGTTAAAAAGAAAATATTTATTCATCTATTATTTAATGTCCCTTTATACTCGCATTAGAGTAGGCGTTTAAAATAAACAATACATCTGAGTTTCCATAAAGTTTCATACTGTCACTTTTTGTCGGTATTCATCATCCTTTGGACTTGTACAAGCCGTTAAAATAGATCGTCATGTTACGTGGGCATAGGTTTTCAACGGTTTGCTTATAATTTTACCTCAAGCAATACAGTGATACACAGGTATAGCTGAAATATTCTGTAAGTAGCAGTAATTGGATCGTAATCTGAATTAACTTGAGCAATAGTAATACATTTTACTATTAATACAATCCCGCTCTCTTCTTATTGAATGTAGCACCAACCAAAACAATTAGATGGAAATTACTAGAATGGAAATGTTCAGAGAAGGTGCAACTTCATGACTTGCATGTAACAGGAAGCGGTAAATATTTTTAAATAGACATTGTTATTCGTTTGTAATGGTACCTGAAATTCCGTACATTACATTCTGTACACTGCCATTTCAACCAAATGTAAAAGTATACCACTCCAAAAAGTTTTAGCAAATGAAGTAGCTTCCTTCAATTCAGTTTAAACCTCTGCCAGCCTTCCTCATTCAGGTTCTGTGCTATGAATACTCTCGTTGTAAGTTGAGTGTCTCCAAACAGCGATTTCGTGAAGCAATACTAAGGATAGATGTGAGGAATAAACTAGTTATTGTGGAATTCTTTGAGATGTACAGAATTGAATGTATTGAGTACTAGTAATTTCTGTTAATAACCCATTAGCCTTGAATCATACTCTGACGTTTTGAAACATTTAGTTAACTGGCTTTTCATTGATATGTTTGTTTTCTTTGCGAAAAGGTTTAAATATGTATGTAATTACAACGCAAATGGAACATCATATCTGTATATTAGAAGCAGAAGAGAATTTAGTAAGACGTACCTGACTGCTTCAAATCCTGAACTCTAATTGAACAGTATTCACAGCAAGTTTAGGGTTATTAACGTTATCATAACGATATAGAGTTTCACACATTCGAAAATCTTAGACAGCCACAAAATATTATCGATTGTAAAAATTTCCAATTGAATTATTGCGGAACATCATTTGTCAACTTAAATGTAGTCTGTACATTGGTTGAGTCTTACGCAGAAGATTACAGCCACCAGACACATTTTACAATGCTATTTATTTATTTCAACATCGCAATTACCGGTTTCGAACCGACAGGTTCATCTTCAGACGCCTAGTTCACACTTTACAATAGTTTTCGCCTCTTCTTTCCCCAACTGACGAAATTTCCTTGGGGTGGTGGTGCCCTACAACCAAAACAAGATGAGAGACAACCTTTGTTTAACTGTAATTGTCCATCATAACGAATTTAAGTGATATAAACAGCCTGTTAAAGGGAAGATTTTTCGGTTGCTTAGGCTAAACAATATGCGCCATTATGTTCCAGCGCCGAATGGTGCGGGTTCTTCATCGTAAGTAGCCGAAACATCTTCCCATTAATAATTTGTTTACATCACTTAAGATCGTTGTGAGGTACAGTTACAGTTAAAAGAGACATCGTCTCACATCTCGTTTTGGTTGTAGGGCACCACCACCCGAAGGAAATTTCGTCAATTGGGGAACAATAGGTGAAAGTTAATGTAAAACGTGAACTAGCCATCTGAAATGAACCTGTTGGTTCGAAACCGGTAACGGCTGTTTCAATAAAGAAATAGCATTGTAAAATGTGGCTAGTTGCTGTAATCTTTTATGTAAGAGTCAACTATATTTTGTACACAGCCACGGGCTCTAAATGTCAGTTTCTGACGATATAGCTTTAAATGTGTTGTGTCCACGTGACTATCATTTATTAATTAAGACTGTTTTCTACTGTGTATCGATTTCTATTTTAAATATTTACAAATAACTTAATATCCTAGAAATTTTTTCAAAATATTGCCAGTATTCTGTGCTAATCATTATTCTTCTCTGTTACGTGCCACGAAACGGAAAATTTATGTCGGTCTTCAAAAATACTGCTATGTAAAGTATAGTAAGTATTCATTACGCATGTAACTTAACAATGTTCAGCGGAAAAATATTTGTTACTGATTTAATCATAACCTTCTATGACCCACACCTAATTATTTTCGGTAAGTGGTACCTGTTAGGGAAGGGAGCAAAAACAAATCTGGTAAGTATTTGGCCTAATATACGACTCGGAATTATGGTAGGTTGTATATTTCATCATAGGACCGTGTTGCATTCTCTCACATGGGTTTCACAAATGATACGCAGTAAGAACAATCTTAAGACAGGTAAGTGTGGGAATTTAAATGACGACTGAATGACTGTAATCGACAAGGAATGTAAGGTACCAAATTATTACGAGTGGTCGTCTTGCACTGAAAGCGTAGCTGGCCGTGTACCTAGGAGGAGAGCAGATTTTGGTTCTTATGTTCGCACAGCTGACGCTGGCTGCTGGGCCGAGCGAGCGGTGTTCAAAAAAATGGTTCAAATTTCTCTGAGCACTATGGAACTCAACTTCTAAGGTTATTAGTCCCCTAGAACTAAGAACTAGTTAAACCTAACTAACCTAAGGACATCACACACATCCATGCCCGAGGCAGGATTCGAACCTGCGACCGTAGCGGTCTCGCGGTTCCAGACTGCAGCGCCTAGAACCGCACGGCCACAACGGCCGGCAGCGAGCGGTGTGCTTCACTAATTCTGCGTGCAATATGTTACACATTCTCGCTATGAATCTAAAGAAGTACTATTAAATATTAATCGATCTTTTTCATACTTAATGTGCCAAATTCCAGGGATAAGACAACCACGCTGCTAAAATTTCAAATCAATAACTTCAATACTTTCGGAGAAATAACTTTTAGCTAAAACACATAACAACTGTGCTGGCATTGTGAAGCGTAGCCATGAATTGTAATATATTCGTTTGTAGTATCAACTCAAACTACAACCAAGAGGATAGGTTAATATAATCTAATTTTCTGGAATTTTCTTTTGTTTCATTAGCGCAGATGTCTGACGTGATTAAAAGTACATTGAAAAATTATTATTTCATTGTGTTTTGGAGAGACTGAGGGAGTGAATGGAGGACATACGTGAAGTGAGAATGTGACATTATATTAAAATTATGTAAATGTATGCGTCAGAGAGTTGTTGTCCAAGTAGGGAAATCAGTACCTTATATACGAGTGAGCTTGAATTTGTAAAGGGCAGCCAGAAGGGGCGTTGAGTAATAAATTTACTTTGTGGATAGGGATAGTATTTTGTTTTCATTAAATTTCATTTAGTTTCGGAATTCGGAGATTTCTGATCTAAATTACGTGTGTTAATCTGATTGGCTGGCATTAGAAATACAGGGAATAAAGAAGTTCTCAAGATGATCTCATTGGCTGCCTAACATACTAGCCAATAGGAATTCAGCATTTCCCGCGCGTTTGAGTAGGTCTTTGTGCCTCAGCTCTGTGAGTCGATGGAGGCGCTCGGGAGCCGCCTTCTGGTAAACACCTGTGATAAATTGCGCTGATCATATTTGTACCCAAAATGAAGAAATTCGCGCGTTCGCGCGGTCCTCGTGCCGTTGACGAAAAGCGACTACAGTATTGAGAATTTTGTGGAAGTCTGAGCATCGTGAATGGCAGTGACGGCTCGTCCGTGTACGTAGTATACATTAAGGTGTTCACAAATTTTTACATTCCGATAAATTTGGGTGTGTGAAATTAGTAGCATCTGCTGTATAACTGTTATGCTTACAATAAGTTTATACAACTACAGCCGCCGTCAATAACAGTGACAACCGTAATACCAATAATAATAATAAGATGCATAACTTATCTGACAAAATAAAGATTTGTTTTTGTTCAATTTTATTATTTTGTTTTTAATTAGGTACAGTTTATGGCAGTAACGAAATAATGAGTTAAGTTTTCACTTTCGCAACTCTCCGTTTCGCATTTTTGTGTAAGTGGGAGTTTTCGTGCTTTTCTATTTTTTCGGACAAATTTACAGGGCCCCTAACAGATATATCAGTTCACGAATTTACTTCCGGTCTGAAAATAAGTTATTCTTATGTTCCACCCACATAGCAACTCGTACCAACTGTGCACCTCCCTTGTTAAATATTCGCTTGTAGTCACGCTTATTTGATTTCTTCCCTTACTCAATCAAAGGATCTGTTCTCGGAGGCTCTACTTTCTTTGCTGTTAACTTTTGCTCATAATTTACTTTTATGTTCCCAGAATGAGATTTTCTCTCTGCAGCGGAGTGGGCGCTGACATGAAACTTATTGGCAGATTGAAGCTATTTGCCGGACCCAGACTCGAACTCGGAAACTTTGCCTTTCGCTGGCAAGTGCTCTGCCGACTGAGCTACCCACGCATGACTCACGAGATATCCTCACAGCTTTGCTTTTCTGTTAGCATTCAAAATATATTCAACACAGTTCATGTTTACACTACACACAAAAGCAAGCTGCCGGCCGATGTGGCCGAGCGGTTCTATGCGCTACAGTCTGGAACCACGCGACCGCTTCGGTCGCAGATTCGAATCCTGCCTTGGGCATGGATGTGTGTGATGTCCTTAGGTTAGTTAGGTTTAAGTAGTTCTAAGTTCTAGCAGTTAAGTCCCATTGTGCTCAGAGCCATTTGAACCATTTTGAACAAAAGCTAGCTCCCGCACAGTAAACAACCAATTCCAAACACAAACTGCTGTTTGTCGAAATGATTAAACTCAAGTAGTAATGTCCGCCAAACAGGTCACTTGACTAGAATACAAATGAGACGCTGAGTTCCATAAGAGCCTAAAGCACACCGGCGTCCATCCACATTCAAGTAAATAACAGAGAGACCAGTGTACAGCTTTTCGTGAATTTTCAAATGTACAATGTGGGCCTACAGTACAGATAAACCTGACTCATCATAGGATCAGCAGATTTCAGAAGCATGAACAAATGCTACAATCGACAGTGATGTCCTTCAGGTCCTTAGATTCGCACCACCTCAAATGGTTTACGGTACGTAAGATAAAAATGGTTCAAATGGCTCTGAGCACTATGGGACTTATCATCTATGGTCATCAGTCCCCTAGAACTACTTAAACCTAACCAACCTAAGGACATCACACAACACCCAGTCATCACGAGGCAGAGAAAATCCCTGACCCCGCCGGGAATCGAACCCGGGAACCCTGGCGCTAGAAGTGAGAACGCTACCGCACGACCACGAGCTGCGGACACGTAAGACAAAATTCGTAATTTAATATTTCATAATTCATTCAGGAACCCAGAAAGTAGGTTTACAGTCAGTACAACTTTAACATACACTGACAACCGATCTAAGCTTACTGTATAGTGAGTGAACTAGCGTGCTATCATCCAGCAGAATTTATGCCGAGCAAATGGGGATAAAAGTCGGCTGCAGTGTGCCACCACCTAGTGGCTCTGACGTAAAGTTCTATTTGAGTGGCAACTGCTAGCTGTGCACATCGTGAACCGTACACGTTGTTTATCAAATCTGTATGTATTTGGCCTGTAAGTCAATTACCTCACGCGAATTGCGCATGCGCAAAAGCTCCTTAGAACGTGAACAACTAAGGTGTGCTCGCGACCCTGATGCCAGATCTGGAGGAGCAGTACCACGATAGATTTAAGTTAAGTATCTTTCAGATGGCCACATCTGCGTTACATTTAACAGCAGTCGAAGAAGATACCCAATAAATCCGCAATGTGTGGAAAGTTGGGGTGTTCACGTGCTCTTCTGCTCTTACACAGCAGCCGCCACTGATGAGTGGTTTATTTTATGAAATATTCGCGTTTGAACCTTTCATGTCGTTTATAAACTCCACATGGTATTCTTCCTATAGATTACGAAGTATTATGCCGAGCTCTTCTATACAAGAAGCCTACTGAACGACTGAATGTGTTAACTCGCAAGTAGTCGTGCGTCAGTGACTGTTTAGGACGTTTAAAATATCGGGTCGGACTAAATACCTTCTCGCTGTTTTGAGTGTCAGCTTGTTACAGAGACAGTCAATAATGTTGCATATAGATGTCGGAATATTAAATATGGACTTGACAGCTATTTTCCTTGTTTTAAATACAATAAACAGACTAAAAAGGAATTTTTGTCATTTTTTCGAACGGGTCTTGCAAAAATCCCGAGCGCTCGATAGTTTAACTAACTTGCAGTTACTACCCATGGACCGGAGTTGTATGGCCCTTAATTGGTAGATACTTAGTCGAATATTCGTCAGCGCTGCTTTGTTAACTAAACCAGTACCTACCATCGCAGAATGAAGGGGCAGACAACCAGAAGTTAAAAATGGTTGAAATGGCTCTGAGCACTGTGGGTTGGCAAATGGTTCAAATGACTCAGAGCACTATGGGACTTAACTTCTGAGGTCATCAGTCCCCTAGAACTTAGAACTACTTAAACCTAACTAACCTAAGGACATCACACACATCGATGCCCGAGGCAGGATTCGAACCTGCGACCATAGCGGTCGCGCGGTTCCAGACTGTAGCGCCTAGAACCGCTCGGCCACTCCGGCCGGCAGCACTGTGGGACTTAACATCCGACGTCATCAGTCCCCTAGAACGTAGAACTACTTAAACCTAACTAACCTAAGGACATCACACACATCCATGCCCGAGGCAGGATTCGAACCTGCGACCGTAGTAGTCGCGCGGTTCCGGACTGAAGCGCCTAGAACCGCTTGGCCACCCCGGTCGGCAACCAGAAGTCTTTCCAGGTAGCTGGACATACTGTTTAATGGATACGGAGAGCATAACCTGCCCCGACGCAGGACCAGTAATGATAGAAAATACCAAGATGTACAGAAAACTTAACATTTATTTTCCGTTCACAGTAAAGAAACTCAGTAATGATAACCTTACAACGAAACAAAGTCTTTGTATAAATGGAACTTCCAATTGAACATATGACTCAAGAACAATGCACTTAAAGCTTACTAAGATGCGAACACTTGCTAGAAGATTCACTTAAGCGACTATTTGTTACAGTGGTTTGTAAAAGCACACTCTCGAAACGGCTCAGCTTCGCTAACGCGCAACAGTTAGTCCACAAACCAGAAGTTAATGTTTCACAGTACTGACCTAAATCAACATGCGAATTGTTAACGACCTAAAACCTCTCCTGAGAGTGGCACCAAAACCTGCAGCTCAGGTTAACGCTTGCAGATATATTTAAGTATCAGCTGACGACCCAATCCTATCACCGACACACTTCAATCTAGTCTCCAGCTGGATTATAATTGAAGTATGATACCAACGCAACCAGTTTGCTGCCAAAAAACAGTCACTGTACAGAAACCGATGCACAGTCCAGTGGATTAGAGAACAGTAGCAACTTTTCGTGAGTGTGTTTATTCAGTTACGAAAATGTTCCAACACTTAATGTTACAACAAATTTTAGCCCAGAATTAACCTTTTGAAAGGACAAAAGGAGTTAACCTTTCTGCTCATTTTCCAACCTCACAAGCCGTTCTGCGTCCACCGTAAAATTTTAAAGAGCAGAAATACGTACGTACATCACACGGGCTTCATCATCAGTGAAAATAAAAAAAAAAAAAACTAAATACATAGGAACACAACTTGCTAAACTTGAGCGTCATTATATGTTCTTTCCAATGGTCCACACGCAATATACGTACACTGCAACTTGTTAAAATGACATTTACATGAATTATTGGACAAAGTAATGATTATCTGGATAAATAATTATTAATGCTATAAATGAGGAAGTTATTTTCTTTTTCTTTTTACCTTTCCATGAGTAAACTGCTGAAACAATTTTGATGAAATTTGGTATGGAGATGGCTTGAACGCCGAGGAAGAACGAGGGTTGCTTTAGAAAGAGTGTAGTACAAGACATTTATTAATCTGAACAATATAGCACGAATTAGAGAAACATATTTATTGTTTGAGAAACCTATTTGGTCTAAAGTGTAGACAGAAATGGGCTGCCAACTATAATAATCATATGTTGCGACCGAGGCTGTTTTATTGTATTTTAGTATTTTGCTCTGATCATTGCTAAATCTCCAGTGAAAGAATGCTTTCCAAAATTTCATTTACTCTTCGCCTCTTCAACACTCGCTTATTCATGCTAAAAGTTTTATTGTTCGATACGTTCTACACAATACAGTTCTACGTAATGATGACAGTGCTTATACAGTTCTCAAAATGTTTAATCCGTACCTCCATTCTAATATTACTAAATGCGCAAACAAGTCCGTGTATTATATTGTCAGGACTAAACTACTAAGTCGCGAGGGGTAGCCGCGCGTTCTGGGGCGCATTGCCACGGTTCGCGTGGCTCCCCCAGTCGGAGGTTCGAGTCCTCCCTCGGGTACGAGTGTGCGTGTTGTCCTTAGCGTAAGTTAGTTTAAGTTAGATTAAGTAATGTGTAAGCCTAGGAACCGATGATTTCAGAAGTTTGGTCCCATAGGAACTTACCACCTACCTATCTAAACCACTGCGCCGATCTCGGTTAAATTTGGTATGGAGACTGTATGAGCCACGAGGAAGAATATAGGCTTCTGTAGAAAGTTTAAAAAAACATTTTTATAGCTTTTTCTGTATCAGTGAAAGTATGGTACACCTTGGTAACATCGTGGCATTGCTTATTTCGTGATACTTTGTTGATTCCTCTTCACGGATTTATCAACCACGCTAGAAATGCAGTCGCTGACCCACAAATAGCAGCACATGTCCCCTACCTGCAGCGGCATTTTACGCCGCGCTACCAGTGGCCTTGGCAGCACAGTGAGTTGTTTTTTTCCGTTGGGGGTTGTTGGAATTCGCTTTCGCGCTGCAGAATCCCACGATTTTTTTCAAAGTGCTGATTACTCCTCATATTAACAAGGGAACTTTTTTTGATTTTGCTCAGTTGTTTGTGTGATATAAATAAATTTTTGTCATTAAGGTTTTTGTTTTTGCGTTCGTTAGTTTAGACGTAATAGCCTTAGCTGCGCTACTAAAAAGCTTAGCACATTAACTGTCATCTTGCGCCACCCTAGACAGTCTTCACAATTGCTGACTAATAAACGTATTTAAAAGCGGATATTTAATTATTTGTAGTAGCATGCCCGTGGTATAGATAGAGCACTTCATTTTAAACCAGATAAGATGCCGGCCGAAATGGCCGTGCGGTTCTAGGCGCTGCAGTCTGGAACCGCGAGACCGCTATGGTCGCAGGTTCGAATCCTGCCTCGGACATGGATGTGTGTGATGTCCTTAGGTTAGTTAGGTTTAACTAGTTCTAAGTCCTAGGGGACTAATGACCTCCGAAGTTGAGTCCCATAGTTCTCAGAGCCAGCCAGATAATATATTAAATTTATATATCACGAATTAACCAAGCTATCACGGACTTAACCAGTTTTTTTCTTCTGCATGTTAGAAGCCTCCAAAAAATTGCAAATATGCCAACCAAAATAATATTACAGCAGCAAGGTTGGTAAAAGAAGAGAAGTACTCAATTTACAAGGCATCAAAGCAATGTGAAGTGCCGTGGTCTGCCCTGAAAGACTTTCTTAGCAGGACTGAAGGTGAATTTGTAGGCCTACCTAAAAATGGAACAAAGAATATGCAATTACATACTTTCGAAACAGGAATTACAATCCGGATTGACTGTTATTCTGTTTCGAAAACTGGCATATAAGCTAGCTACAGCAACTGGTAGAAAAGATCCCTTTAATGAAGAAGAACAAGCTGCAGTACCCTGTTATGGGCTTACCTTAAGAGTGCCCGAAAATATAGCTGCTTATAGGTCTTCAATGGGAAATAGGTCAATAATTACTGACTTTTATCAAAAATTAGAAACATTAGTAACAGAACTAGGAGTTCAAGATCGTCCAGATCTAGTATGGAATTGCGATGAGACAGGGCTCTCATATGTGGTGAAAGCATCCAAGATCGTTACAGCAATGGGGAAAAAGTATGTATATAGCAGAACATTTGCTGATCGAGGTGAAAATCTCACATTGCTTGCCTGTGTCAATGCTAGTGATCACTGTATACCACCTATGTTGATATTTAAGGGTGTTCGAATGTCAGAAGATCTTCTGAAAGATGTAATTCCTGGCACCATTGTGAAAGAATCACCAAAATGGTGGATACATGGGTCAATCATTTCAGAAAATGTATACCTCCTGCAAGACCTATAATTTTTAGTAATGGATTCCCATGGATCCCATATTTCGTAGGAGGTCATTGATCTGGCCAAGAAGAACCAAATCTTTGTTCTGACATTTCCTTCTCACACTACTCAATTCTGCAACCATTGGATGTAGGGGTATTTAGGCAACTTAAAAGATCATGGGGAAAATCTTTAAATAGCTACATGGTCAAGAATGCAGGTCTCAGACCCAACAGATCTGATTTCCACAAATTGTTGAAACCTGCTTACTACAGTGCTTTCAGTCCTGAGACCATTATATCAGCTTTTAGGAAGACTGGGATATATCCATTTAATCCTGCCGCTGTGACTGATGAGGCAATAGCAACATCAAAGCTGACATCAAACCTGCAGAAGACAACCTGGAACCAGAATTAGATGATTCAGAAAAACATTCAGAGGTGAATGAACTTCTTGCACTGCCTGTCTTAACAGATGATGGGAACACATGCAAGCGGAGGAGAAAGACAGATAGCAAGGCAAAATGTCTGACGCCAATTCAAGAAGCAGCTAACAAAAGAACCAGAGGTAGGTCTATGCATTTTCTAAAATATTATCTCACGTGCTTCATTAACAGAGTTGACAGTTGGTCCTTTCAGTTATTGTTTATTTTTTTAATGAAATTTATTGATTTATAGGTAGGCCACGAAAGGAGGGTACATTAAATCCGCAACCCAGCACCTCTGGAGTGATAAAGAAGAAGACGAAGGATGACAATAAATGTGGATGCTGTGGCCACAGTTATTTAAAAGACGCGAGGAAAAAATCAGGTGCTCAGGACGTTTTTATGTGCAACAGGTGTCAAAACCTTTCTGATGAAGACTAAAATGAGGCTTTCATTTAATCAGTTAATTCAGTCAGTGTTTTTGCTCATTAATTCGTCAGTACTTCATCATTATTATCATAAATAAGCCTCAATGTCGTATAATGTCAAAATAAAATCTTTTATAGAAATACAATGCTTTCATTATTTAATTAATGGATTATCAAGAAATTACCCAAGTAATGTCACGAACTTACCAAGGGTATCATGAAATAACCTACAAAATTCTTAGTTGATGATATCGTAAGGGAGAGATTGTATAATCAACAAATCATAAAATTGACCATATTGAGTAATGCATTTAAGGACATGCTTACGTAATTCAGTAGGCTTTCAAAATATTTTTCGTGTACTTAATACAGAAATCCTCACGAAATTACGAAGGTTTACCCTATACGAAGTTAAAAAATTGATAATTAATTGCATAACGTACACGTCGCATGATGTATAGCAATGGCACGATGCACAGATATGCACTCTGTCCACGCCCCTCCGCATGCGCCGCTTCTGCAGTCGACGCCGCATAGTGCGTTGTGGTTGTGGGCGGGGGAGGGGAGGGGGAGGATGAATGTCCGCACATCAAGAGCTATGCTTACCCAAACAAACACACACGTGGGGGCAGCAGTAGCTTACTTACTCTCCATCACTCATCATAACAAAACTACTGATATGCGAGCGCAGCTGGTGGTAACAGCTTTTGCTAAATACACATTCAATCTATACATCTGATAGATTGGTAGAAAGGAAACGGGCGGGCGCCCAAAACGTTACACTTATGAGTTCGTGTGGAAGATTCACACATGATTAAAATAAGCTGTAGCATTGGTTGAGATCATAACAGGAAACGACCTGTGCTACTGGATGAATCTTTCGGGTATCATCTGACACCTTGTTTACGATTATGGCTAAATTTTTAATTGCTGCCATACTTGCTTTCTTCACACTTGCTTAAGCGGAACGACAGATGGATTCGCGAATTAATTCAATGATTTATTAAATCTCAAACACCACACTGCAGTTACATCTGAAGAAATTTGGTTTGAAAACCATTATAAGCCCACATAATCAAAAAGAAATGTTACAAAGCACTTGACCTGACTCCCGAACAGTTTCAGATACGTCTGGCAGCATTGACGCATCACACCTACAGGTCTTGCCTCTACGGTACCGTATTACCAACTGATCATGGGTAACACGACCATGCCCTAAAGTAGCATTTCTGTCGTCGTTGGTAAATTCAAACAATGCTCTTCTGCGTATATTCGTTCTAAAACTATACATCTAAAAATAGTAGACGTATCAAGCAGATGATGGTTTTGACTTTTCGCAATATGCTAATTTCACAGATTTTTATAGATGTTTCTTATCGCCTCTCGTCTGTTACGAGCTGACTTTCCAATAAATGAACACTATAGTAGACGTACTTTCTCTTTATTTCTTTTTACACGTCAAGTTCTGTAAGACCAAATTAAGGAGCAAATTTCCAAGGTCATGGAACGTGTCAGTACGTGCAATTACAACATAAAAGTAATAACAGAATACAAAATAAAATGTTTAGAAACCCGAAAAAAGTCAGTCCATAATTTTAAGTAAACGCAATCAACAATACAACAAAAATCTCCTTAATTTTTCAAAGACCTCATCGACAGAATAGAAGGAGTGACCCACGAGAAAACTCTTCAGTTTCAATTTGAAAGCGCGTGGATTACTGCTAAGATTTTTGAATGCGAGTGGTAGCTCATTGAAAATGGATGCAGCAGTGTACTGCACACCTTTCTGCAGAAGAGTTAAAAGGAAGTCCGATCCCAATGCAGGTTTGATTTCTGCCGAGTATTAACTGAGTGAAAGCTGCTTATTCTTAGGAATAAGCTAACATTGCTAACAAGAAATGACAGTAAGGAATACATATATTGAGAAGCCAATGTCAAAATACCCAGACTCGTTTAACGGGGTCGACAACTGGTTCGTGAACTCACACCACTTATTGCCTGAACCACCTGTTTCTGAGCCAAAAATATCCACTTCGAATGGGAAGAGTTACCCAAAAATATAATACCATACGACATAAACGAATGAAAATAAGTGAAGTAGACTAATTTTCTTCTCGGAAGATCACTCACTTCAGGTACTGTTCGAATAGTAAAAACGTCAGTATTAAGTCTTTGAGCAAGATCCTGAACGTGGGCTTTCCACGTCAGTTTACTATCTATCTGAATACCTAGATATTTGAACTGTTCGGTTTCACTAATCATATGCCCATTCCGTGAAATTAAAACGTCAGGTTTTGATGATTAGTGTGTTAGAAACTATAAAAACTGAGTCTTACTATGTTTCAGCATTAGCTCACTTTCTACAAGCCATGAACTTAGGTCATGAACTGCATCATCTGAAACCAGGCCAATTTTGTACACAACATCTTTACTACCAAACTAGTGTCAACAGCAAAATGAAATATTTTACAATTACTCGTAATACTAGAGTGCATATCATTTATATAAATAAGGAACAAGAGTGGCCTGAACACTGATCCCTGGTGC
Organism: Schistocerca serialis cubense; assembly: GCF_023864345.2. Classification (NCBI taxonomy): domain Eukaryota; kingdom Metazoa; phylum Arthropoda; class Insecta; order Orthoptera; family Acrididae; genus Schistocerca; species Schistocerca serialis. The sequence continues at coordinate 337,393,909 of NC_064641.1, read as the reverse complement.
ACCCCCTCTTCCCCTCCCCCCTTGGCTGTACCCCACTCAGACCCTACATCACAGCCCTTCTCAGCACTGTGAATTCTGACCTTTTGCTGCCTGCTGCTAAAGTAAGAGGTGAACCAGTTGTGAGCTCCTCCTATATTCTGTAATGGTCCAACATCTGGAGCAATATTTTGTGATCAACATAATCAAAAACCTTAATTAAATAAAAAAAATATGCCTAGCACTCGAAACCTTTTGTTTAACCCAATCAGTACCTCCCAGAGAAAAGAGAATATGAAATTTTCAGTTGTTACACATCTTCTAAAGCCTAATTGTACATCTGATAGCAAATTGTGTAATATACATTGATCAAGTATCCTTACGTACAAAGCCTATACAATAACTATAGCAAACATGGCATAGAAATAGGTCTAAAATTATCTACACTATCTTTTTCTCCCTTTTTATAAAGCGGATTTACTACTGTGTACTTTAATCGTTCAGGTAACTTACCATTCCTAAAGGAAAAGCTACAAATATGCCTAAACACAAGACTAACATGTGCAGCATAGTACTTTAATATTCTGATAGGCATCCATCATAACCATTAGAGTCCTTAGTCATCAGTGATTTAATTATTGGCCCAGTCTCTCACCTTGCCTGTATCACAGAGGAGTATTTCATACATCAATCTTGGAGAGGCATTTGCCAAGAAAGTTGAATGATTCCATATAGAAACTAAATATTTATTGAACTCACACGAAATGCTCAGAAAATGATTGTTAAATACTGTACATATATCTAATTTATCAGTAACAGGAATATTTTTACTACGAACTGACTTAATATAGTCGACCTTGTGTTGCTGACCAGACACTTCCTTCACAACTGACCATGTGGTTTTAATTTTATCCTGAGAAGTAGCTATTCTATTTGCTTACCACTTACTCTTTGTCTTCTTAATAACAATTTAAGGACCTTACAGTACTGTTTGTAGTGGGCTACTGTAGATTGATTGTGACTACTTCTAACATTTTGATATAATTCCTGCTTTGCTCTAGATGACACCCCTATCCCACTAGTCAGCTACCCTGACTGCCTATTACTGCTATTACCCCGTTTAGAGAGTTCTAATGATAAGCAACTCTCAAAGAACAGGAGAAATGTGTTACAGAAAGCATTATATTTGTCATCTATGGTACTGGCACTATAAACGTAGTGCCATTCTTGTTCCTTGACAAGGTTTAAAAGAACTCTCTATTGCTGTTGGATTAACATAATTTGTAATGATATGTGACATTTGTTTGAGTAAAAAAGCATTTCAGTGTTAAAATTTGTGCATCATGGTCTGAAAGGCCATTCACCCTTTTACTAACAGAATGTCCATCTAGTAATGAAGAACGAATAAAAATATTGTCTCTGGCTGTGCTACTGTTTCGTGCACCCTAGTTGCAAAAAACACAGTTTGCATCAGCTCATATGAATTAGATCTACCAACATCCTTTTTCTTGCACCATCATATACAAAATTTATATTGAAGTCCCCACATATAACTAGTTTCTGATACTTCCTACACAGTGAATCAAGAACTCTCTAGGTTGAGCAGAAATGCTCTGAAGTAAGCGTTAGGGGACCTATAAACAACAATTAGAAGTTTAGTTTCACTAAATTCAATTGCCCTTGCACAACATTCAAATATGTTCAGTGCAATGCCATGATACGTTTATGGACTCACATGGACTACTGTTTTTCGCGTACATAACCACTCCCCCAACCCGCAAGGAACTCCTAGAAAAACAGCCAGCTAATCTGTATCCTGGTAAAGGAAGCCTCTGAATTGTCAAATTATTTAAGTGGTGCTCCGATATACCAGTAATTTCGGAGTCAACGTCTATAACCGGTTCACTAACTTTAACTCTAATACCTCTTATATTTTGATGAAATACGCTAATTCCTTCTCTACTTGGAAACATGACGTCATCTGAAGGTGAACCTTTAGTCAGAGGGACTTCCCTTAAGCAGTTATACCTATCAGCTGACTTCAATCTAAAAAAAAAGCTCTAACACCAATTACTACAGGAATTTTTCCATGTGTGATTACACCGCCACCCACTATACTGTCACCTGTAAGCTTTGCCAGCCACCTCTTCCCATACCTGTTCAGGTGCAGGCCGTGCCTGGTGAAAACTGATTTACTGATAGATCCAACTGGCATCAATGAAATGTGGCCCATGCCCTCTGCCATCAGCGCCCTCACCAGACCCATGTTTTCGCGCATAACAGCTGCATTAAGGTGAGGTCGATCACGACGCTGAAACAGTTGCACGAAATGCGCATTAGTGCCACCAGTTTGAGGAGCTATCTTTACCAGGTCACCACCTACATCATATTCTCCGTCCCTATCAAGACTCTTCCCTGCTCCACCCACTGTCATTACCTGATCCTCCATTGTAAAATTCCTACATAACTCCCCTATGCTGTTAATCACCTGAGCCAACCCTGCACTAGGCTTCACAATGCTGGGGACCTGTTACTCACTTCCCAACACTTCCTGCAGCTGCTGGCCCACACCTCTACCGTGCGAACTACCTAGCAGCAGATCTTTCTTCTTTCTGTTAGACTTTGAAAATGACTTAGGCTTCCTAACTGCTGAGGACTACTACATGTTCCCTATACCTACAGCTACAAGAGGCTCCCCTCCACTCAGCTCTGCCAGTTGGTCAAATCTATTACATGTACGCAAAGTATAACTGTCTGAATGCCTCCTCCTCCTGGCTGCCTTTTTGCCAACTGCCAGTCCCCATTCCCCACCATCCTTCACTCTCCTTAACCTATCTAGTTCCTCTATTGCGCATTGTAACCGCACCTGAAGGGCACAGATCTTGCGCTCCTGCTCTTCTATCAACTTATTTCTACTACAGATACTGTGTTTCCACAAGAGGATCTCGCTGGAATGCCCACTGGCTTCCCCAATGCATTACTCCCAATGAAAATACTTTGAACAAATCTCACACCGTAACCCACTACTCACAAACCTACGACAGAGCCCGCACGTCTCACTAATGTCAAAATTTTACAGTTACTGAAAAACGCTGTACGTGTACGTTACCTGAGTTCAGTCACACCAGCAGAACTATTTATACAACTAACAATAGCGATCTCGAAATTCTCTGTCTACTAATAAGGCAACTAATTGTATTAATACAAGTACGCCACAGCTAATATTTCTGTTACTGATAAACAAGTTATATGTACACTATTTAACAATCACTTTCTGAGCACTGTTGGTGACTTAAATAAAAATTCAGTTTCTACAGGGAATCATTTAACTTTCTTGGCAAATGCCTCGCCGAGATTGATGTCTGAAATACTCCTCTGTGATACAGGCAAGGGGGAGATGGAGTCAATAATTAAATCACTGAAGACTAAGGACTCTCATGGATATGATGGAGCGCTCATCAGAATATTAAAGTACTGTGCTGCATGTGTTAGCCTTGTATTTAGACATATTTGTAATTTTTCCTTTAGGATTGGTAAGTTACCTGAACGATTAAAGTGCACAGTAGTAAATCCCCTTTGTAAAAACGGAGAAAAGGATAGTGTAGATAATTTTAGACCTATTTCTATGCCATTATTGCTAGACTTACACACTACTTAAAATAACTTACGCTAAGAACAACACACACACACACACACACATGCCCGAGGGAGGACTCTAACCTCCGACGGGAGGGGCTGCACAGTGAGTGACACCGTGTCAAGCCGCGCGGCCTCTCCGCACGTTTTTCTGTTTAATTTTTTTTTATTCACAAAATTACTAGCTAAAAATCAAAAATTCAAGCGGCCACTGTAGGAGTCAACGACGTTAAAACACTGAATGAATATTTTACTGAAATATTTCACTACAAACAATAAGGAACGTCAGCTGAAAACTAAAGCACGAAGTTTACTAAACGACTTCAACGCACAGAAAACTCTAAAAAAACCCAGCGAGTAAACACTTCCTAAAGTTTATTAAATCGTTATTTCGCCACAAACAGCACAAAACATCGCTGACGACTATTAAATTATTCGTTACAAAGGCTTCTCATTCGTTAATACTAAACTGTCAACACTTTTTGCGTCGTGACTTTTTCTGTGTTATTAATTTTGTGATCTATATACACTCTGTTATTGCAGTTATTCACCATTAGCTATATAAACCTAATAATGTTTACACATGTATATGTGCAATTCGCATTTATTATGTCATATTGCCACTAAACTTAGTGTTTGCCAAATTGCTAATTTTTAAAACATCTCACCTGACTTGTGATGGTGATGTTCTGTAGACATTGCGTTTGTTTCTAGTACTTAGGACTTTGTAAACTAATCGATATTTAAAGATAAATGATATATCTGCAGCTTCCAACGTCTTTGGCCAAGGAACTATCGAACCTTAAGCGTGCTACATATCTGACAGCCCCCAAACAATACCTTCTCAAGGCTTCTAGCTGTGCGCGCTATCCGCGCCTGTCTGCCATCACACTCATTTTCTGTGTATGGAGAGAGTCTCATTCTTTCGGCAGCTATGACAGGGAAAGGTCGGAACATGAAATTCTTAAACTGCAACATTTCACTGTGTGAGGAACGCCACAGCCCAGTGTATTCCAACACCAAAGAGAACTGTGGAGTAAAATGACTTATCTTCACTGTAGGAAATGTAATACTGGTCAGTCAGGGAGACACGTAGCAACTAAACTGACTGAACATAAACGTTGCAATGGGTTACAGAACCACGTCTTCACATCTACTGAGCATGTACTGAATAACGGCCACAACTACCTGCCACAGTACCACTGATTTATTTCGAATCCGCAGGAAGAAAGTTTTATGAGTTGAAATAATCAAACTCACCTAAATACTGCACCTCTTCTGAACTTTACCGTAGCGGTCGCGCGGTTCCAGACCTTAGCGCCTAGAACCACTAGGCCACCCCGTCCGGCTTTCTTCAAGGCTCTCCATCCATATTACGATGTATTTATTTTATTGAGACTGTCAATGCACTGCTAATAGCTACTGTGCTCTTCACATGAACGCCTTCTTTGCATTGAAATGCAATTTTTGTATATATGATTAAGCTTCCACATTTCCAACTATTTTGCACTTCCCAACGATAATTTTTAGTATAGTGTTGCATCATATATAATACCTTTTCAAAGTTGATATCCAGTAATGTAGTGCTCATGTGTTGTCGTTATCTTAATGTTGTTGCCTTTGTATCTTAAATCTCCACGTATTCTGTGGTTTGATAAGAACTGTATCTAGGCAGTTCTTACTCACATAAACCTACCATTTATGTCGTACTCGTAACTGTTACATGCTTCTCTTTACGCATGGCATGATATCTTCTTGTTTACATTACTACTCGCCCTGTTTCTTCCACTTTCCATCCACCTTTCCACTTTCTAGCACACAGTTTTTTAATTACTTAGTATTCATTTTTTGAGTGTGTTCCCCTCAAATTTTGGTACTGTTTTGGTTACATATTTTCAACTACACTACATTTTTACTATCAAAGATGAAATTTACCATCCTTTTGCATCAGCTTTCTACGCATGATATATTTTTAATCATTTGTAACTACTACCCTTCTTTGATGTTAATAGTCAATTATTATCTCGAGGTGAGTTTATAACAAAAACCCGGTGCACAATGTAATTTAATACAATATAATATCAACGCTTGGTGATTCTCATTTACTCTTATACACATTAAGGAATTCTAATAAGCAAGGAAAGAAGAATCCTTCAGTATACACGAGAAAAAAAGTTAAGAAACAGAAAGAAGCAGAGAGAGAGAGAAAATTATTACTGTTCGGAATGATCACTACCTGAATTATCATCAAACAGCACTGTGTATTTTTGGAATGTAGACTCTCGCCAGTTCTCCTCTATGTAGTCGTTATTTCTCATTCAGATAAACGACGGAAATATCCAGTGGGCAGGAACCAAAATTAACTAGACGTGCCTTAGCTTGTCTCGTTCTGTAGACTAGAGTTAGGTATAACAGGTATACGCTTACGCTTCGCTGTCTGTCTGTAAAGTTCACAATAGAATTGATGCGACCATAGGTTAGACATTGTGTATCCTCCTACAGTGTGCACAGAAAGCGAGTATGTGACATACAAACAGTAATGATTTCGTGGATTATCTTCGTTACCTTCCGCGTCTCGTAACTTACATTGGCATTGAAATAGCTTCGCTCTTCCACGTAAATCTGAATTGTAAAATCTATACTATTCGCTATTTATGACGGGTATCTGAACTAATGGTGTAGAGTTTGTAACGAAAGAGATACCAATACAACAATAAACAACATCTTTATTAACAGAATGACTAAATTTCGATAAGGTAAACTGTTCATCTTTATACATCACATCTTTGAAAAGTAACTGCTGGCAGCGCTCGGGCAGTGTTTCACTGGCATTGAAAGAGACGCTGTAAAAAATATGCATAATGTTGACGCTCATGTCAAGTAGCGGTTGCAATGACGTAAAAACCTATGGATTATGAATCACCGTAACGTGCTGGCACCTCATAGCTGAAATAACAAACGACGTATGTTACACATTTGCTAAATGTTAAACATTTACTTTTTCATACCTTGTCCAAAATATTTTTGCAATATTAAGGTTAAACCACCACAGTAGATAAGTGTCTACGATGCTTATCGGGATACTCATTAAAAGTTTGTTACGTTAATTTTAATGAAAAGGGCTGCTCTATGTAGAGCAATTACATATGTGTGAATATAGGCACATTAATATTAAGCAATCCTGCTCCATGGTGAACTAACGTCCTGTGCGATCGTCACCTCAGGGGCTCTTACTATTAAAAATACTAGTTCTCTCTACTATTATTTGCTGCCAAAATCTATTTACTATCATTTAAACTAATTCATGTGGTCGATTGCAATCTCTCACAGACAAAAGAGAGTGATCAGCCAACACATAGCTGAACATCTACTGAATGCGACTGTCTCTTGTAATTTACGAGTCCGATTGCCACACATGGTTAATAAAGCAGTTATTACGTCCTAATTAGGATAAAATAAATTAAACCGATCGGGGACATCGCTAGTTCTACCGATGGCAAATTCTCCTTCTGGAGTACCGTATGTATGTACAAAGTCGTAGGTGTTGCAATTTGCAATATATGTGGTCATCTTGTAACACAATGGTCTTTTAAATTTTATCCTTCTAATTTAACTTTTCGATATACTTTTTCTGTAATTCAAAGTTTGTGAATAATTGTACTAATGCTTGTATAATGAAGTGGAATGTTTTCTCACAGCAAAGTTACATAAATGTTACTTGTAAGCTAGTTGTAAGTAGGCACGTTGGCTTAGTCACGACTATGCTATACTGCCAGAGTGTATTGAAGTGGCAGTTGCTTTATGGCCGGGCACGTAAATGAGCCAGTAGTCGAGTTCAGTGCACAGAAGTTTGTAGGAGCCTGCTAAGAGAGACAGTCCTGACGAATCCCAATGTAACTGCTGCGATGAGAAATGGTCGCATTGCAGTGGCACTAAAGTATTTAATGGTTCGCCGAATATTTGGTGTGGATGAGTGAAATACACGGTATTAAGTGGGCACGGCATAATTCCCACAAGCGGATGCAAATTAACATGAAGAGTATTACGGGCCCACACACTGTCAACGAACAAAGTCTTCACACCGCACCGACGACATCTCAGCCTGATGTAAGATCCTACTAATTACTTGGTCCGACTTTTATACAGCTAGCCAGCGTCCATTTTTGTATTTGAATAATACAGACCTATTCCAAGTATTGACTATCAGTTCTACCTGGCCATTACTAATGATCGGACAAAGCCCTGGTGATTGAGAAACTATTCCAGAGATTCATGAAAGAAATAAATGTAAGCTGTAGTTATATCATATGCAGGCCCATGTAACGTTCTTTTTTTAAAAAAAATCATATAACAAACTTTACGATTACGTAGAATGAATGTCTGAACCGTGGATTGGGTACTGAACTCGAATTATCGTGTAGTGTATTGTAAGTGAGAGTGGTCTGCTTACTCTGTGTTATCGTTAGCAAAACTTTATACGAATTGTTTGGGCAATGCAACTCCCGATACTAATAAAGAAATATAGTCACTGCAGAATACATTCAGCCCCATAGGCACTGAATCATCTGGCCCTGTTCAAAACTGATGTCCCTGATATCCTTGGTTCTTACCCACATAACAATAAATTAAATTGTCGTATCCCTAGAGCAGCAACGGAGGAACGCGATATATTCTGGTCTCCCATGAAAAACAAAAATAAGCTAGCTACAGACTCAGCAGTGTGCAATGCTGGCCATAAAACTTGAAATGCACATGAAATTCCTTTGGCTGATAAACGAGAACATTTAACGAAATCCAACTTCTTTGAAAAATATATGACCTGGACAAGGCAGCGGTACTGATTATGGTGAATTACTAACAATGAGTTATTTTCAGCAAAAATTATACTGCAAGTTAAGTTTGGCTTTTCAAAAAAACATCTGACAATTGAAGTTACATTACTAACAACTGATTCACAACCAATGATATTTAAACAACAAGTATTATCTAACTTCATTAATCCAATATAAATGCAAATCATCGAATTAAACATAGCTCTGTTAACAAATGTTAGAAGCATTACAAAGTGCAATATCTAAATACCCTTTTTATCAAAACGGTTTATGTACATTCTGGGGTTACTCAACAATTATAAATTATCAGCCAACTCATCTATAATAACGCGCTGGAAGAAACAGAAAACATAATTGTTTAATATCTTTACTTTGCTTACGTGAAGACTTCTGCTTCCAAGTTCAACAATACTAACATACCTAAATTAATCTAACACTTGGTAGCTTCACATAACACACCACAAGTAACTGTCTACTCCATGGTCTCTCCCTCGCAGACAGCTACCTACAACTGTGCGCCAAGCGATCTCTTACTCCAACACTAGCCGTATCTCTAGATCTGCGATGTAAAGTCTATCAAAGACATGCATCGTTTAAAAAATCATGTTCGGATGCCACATACAAATGTGTCCCAGTATACTCCTTTCACAATCCTCTAGCGGGGTTTACCAAATTTGACACATATTTGGAAGTACCTTTATAACGCGAGCCGCAGTTTCCTTGCAAGTGAACCTTAAGTTCTGATACGTAAAAGCCACGTATAACACTACATAGCAAGCTAGCGTTACCCTCTGGGAGGATTTTAGAAATGTTTTGACCGTGTGTTATCTTATGGGGAGAGGGGATCTAACAGTAATTTAGAATCTATGGCAATTAATAGGAAACTGAAGGACTTTATTTTGGAAGCAATGAAAGTGGTGAAGTTCACGTGAATGAAGCAACAAACGCTCGCCAGCCTAATTAGGCATAATAGTTTGAAAAATTAAGTTTAAAGGAAAATGATACTGACTTTCTAAAGTGACTTTCATTAATATTCCATGTAAATAGTTCAATGAATGCACACGACTATCGGACGAACTTAGCAGTGGGTAGCAGTAGTTACTACCTCCACAAATTAGCAATCATAGGAAGTTAAATGATATTTCACTCATAACAATAATTATTACTGTCTCAATCATTAACGAATTCAGCACTAAGATGTAGCTCAAGACATTACGAGACTAAAATTGGGCATGAGAAGAGCCCTGGTTTAACTAACGTACAAACACCACAAATGAAGTTAAATAACACTAATAAACCATTTTTATACTCTCACTATTATGGAAATGTGTCAGATTTCTTTAGCAAGCGCAATCTCCGTTTATCTTTCTTATAATAGAAAAGAATTTAGTGGGGACGCATAAACTGAAACTGACTTTTACAGGCAAATCCTGTGACTATTTCAGAAACAAATAGCAATTTGCCAATACTGGTTTCTAACCCCACTTCAAACAATTTATATGTTGTGACTTTTCATGCTTTCCCGACGGATCTGTTGCAAATACGCTTCTCGGGTTTGCCGCCGGATCGTATTGTGTAAATCGTACAATATTTCCTCGATGCAACTGCTCGACATCATCAGGTGGTGGTAGCTGCTGCTGTCACTGCTGCAAGGCGCGACTGATGATAATCGCGCGGCGGCGTCGGAATTTATCATGACGGGAGCAGGCAATACGCGTGCGCGAGAAGACGCTCATAGTTGGAGAAAGCGGCGCTCCTGGTGCCCCCTACTGGGAGCTGCAGAAAGGCCGTCCACACGTGCGCTTTGGGCAATAACTGTGCTGCCGGACGCTCCTGCGGATAAAGTTTGAACTAAATCTCCGCTACGCGTTGAGTCACTTGGGGAAACGGAAGTTCTTGCTTTCCCTGTTTTTGATTTAATGGCAGTCAGTGCTGGATTCCAGGCGGCGCTCAGTTGAAAACCTGCATCCCTGTTGATTAGATTGTCCGCCGTGCGAATATGTATGGCCTCCTTAATAACACAGTCCCAGAAAGATGACGCTGGGGATAGAATTTCCGTCTGTCAGACGGAAATTCTATCCCCAGCGTCATCTTTCTGGGACTGTGTTATTAAGGAGGCCATACATATTCGCACGGCGGACAATCTAATCAACAGGGATGCAGGTTTTCAACTGAGCGCCGCCTGGAATCCAGCACTGACTGCCATTAAATCAAAAACAGGGAAAGCAAGAACTTCCGTTTCCCCAAGTGACTCAACGCGTAGCGGAGATTTAGTTCAAACTTTATCCGCAGGAGCGTCCGGCAGCACAGTTATTGCCCAAAGCGCACGCGTGGGTAGCCTTTCTGCAGCTCCTAGTAGGGGGCACCAGGAGCGCCGCTTTCTCCAACTATGAGCGTCTTCTCGCGCACGCGTATTGCCTGCTCCCGTCATGATAAATTCCGACGCCGCCGCGCGATTATCATCAGTCGCGCCTTGCAGCAGTGACAGCAGCAGCTACCACCACCTGATGATGTCGAGCAGTTGCATCGAGGAAATATTGTACGATTTACACAATACGATCCGGCGGCAAACCCGAGAAGCGTATTTGCAATTTATATGTTCATACTTTAAGTCAAGTAATTCAAATATTAAGTTCAATGAACTTCAGAAAATAGTTCATAGTAGTAATCAAAGCAAAATTACTTTCGTATAAGTTCAACATTTATACACTTTGGCACTTAACTTTGGCACATTTTATGCAGACACGAGTCAATAGTTATTCTGAAACAGGATACTTGGTTCTCTGCACGTTTAGGATGAGACCCTACATTGGTTTCATGTTCAGGACAATTTTAAGGTTCATACACATACTTATATCACTAGAATTGTTATTGAAAACCACTATGATACATATCTGAGTTTCTGAAGCAGGCAGAGCAGTGGCGCAATAGTGGTGGCAAGCACGTGGCGGCTATCTGGTCTCACACTCTTGCTGTTGAATGCTCTTTATAAATTCTACTTGGTGATGTATTATCCTCGTTTTAGAGTCATTCCATAATAACAAGAGCACCACACGACAGCCGAAAGGACATGCGAGGCAATATCAATATAAATTGGCTTTCAAATGCCTAACTTGGCACCCTCGAAGTTAACTGTACAACAACTAGCCACTGACTGCGTAGTGCGCTCCCCAGTAGCCACCCAGACCGACCACGAAATCCACCTTTTAGCGCATATCTGCCACTTCCGTAGCGGAGGGGGTTCCCTACACCTTTTTTACTATACAATACAAGATCCCCAAGCATGAACCAGTTTTTTACATACAACATTTCTCTTTATTAAGATTCATATTTTATAAAGTTTCATTACTTTTAAACATTATTAAGTTTTTTACAGTAAGTACATTACAAACTACAACTTCCCTCTGACAATTCAAAGATCTTAACTAGTAAAGAACAACCACTTCATACTTACATACACATAATTGCACTATATAAACTACTTACAATCGATATTGGTGTTACACCTTGTACAACAAATGTGTGGTAATAACTAGCCTTTTTATCGAAACGGCTTATGTACATTATCAGGTTATTCAATAATTACAAATTATGAGCTAACTCACCTATACATAAGCGCTGGCAAAATTGGAAATCATAATTATTTAACATATTTTCATTGATTACATGAAGGTTCTGCTTCCAAGTTCAACAATACCTAAATTAATCCAACACTTGGTGGCTTCACACAGCACACCACAAAAAACCTGCCTATTCCATCGTCTTTCCTTCACAGACAACTACCTACAACTCTGCGCCTAACGCTCCCCTACTCCAAAACTAGCAGCATCTCTGGGTCTGCGATATGAAGCCTATGGAAGACATACATCGTTAAAAAAATCATATTCGGGTGCCACATACAATTGTGCCCCATATACTCCTTTCAACTATAATTAACATTACTGTCTAGTATCAATTATTTCAAAAACAATGCTTAACAAAGTAAAATTCAGCGAAAGATTTTTTGTGTATATTTTCGTGGATAAATAAGGTTTCATTTTACGCAATTGCAACCAGTCGGAAATGTGTGTTAACGTCTTGAGCCAATAGTCGTATTAACTGCAAAAAGTGAGTACCAGTAATTGTTAATGAACAGTAATAAAAGTTTAAGTTATAACATACAATTAAGAAAGTAAAAGCATATCACGAGCATTGTCATTCCTTTACAGTCGAAATTTTGACTTTGCAAATTGCGCAAATGTAACTCACAGAGAAGTAATTATTAAATGGTGCCATACCATTACGATAGTTTGCAAGCAAAATGACAGTATTCAGTAATGAACAATCACAAGTAAACTCTTGAGTAAAACTAAAGACGGTAGGATAAGTAGTCAGTGATGTCATTTTTGCATTTACGTAACTATCTATTACTGATGATATTTTGTTGTTCTTTGATTATTACGTGTTGATTTCCTGGATATGCTACCTAACTGAAAAGTATTTGTCCGCTGAGACACATTCATTTCCAGTCACAGTAGAGCCATATTTACCAGGATTGTGCAGTTTTCCCCTTGCAACGGAATCAAGCATTCTTGTTTCACCATTAACAGACAGTAGTTACAATGAAAGTAATTTTGCTCAGGTAGTGAGCTGGCGATCGTCAATTTTCATTAACTCAGTCACTAAATTCGTAGAATTTTCCAAATTCAACTAACTACTGTAATTGCAATTAGCCTTCTTCATATTCATTTAACCTTAATGGTGTTTTATTTCTTGTCGTCATTGCAACAAGTACAGAGCATTGGCGATTCGGTTATAGCTGCACCTACGTTTCTAGGGTTTCATTTATTCTTTCCCACACAACAAGGAACTTTAGGTACACCGTCCATTTATGTCCTAATTAGCAGGAAGTGTAGTGGGTGGTTGTTATAAATTGCCCTGTGCCTCTCGAGCAAATCTTTAGTCTCCACTTTCAGCGTTTCTGTCCAAGACTCGTGGTTCTACGTAGCAAATAATTTCTTAGTAATAGTCGATGGCTAGTCTTCAGTGTTGACCATATTACGGCGACGAAGTCTCGCAACTCTCGAGCTGACACTTTTGTAATCCTGCACACTTCCTCGAATGGCTAAAGCTAGTGGCGTATGTCAAGTTACATTCCTCTCCCGTAGTAAAAATTCTTCGGCAGTAACGAGATTCAAACCTGAATCCCGGGCCTGAGAACCGGATGTACAGACTCCTGTGCTGCCAAAGTGTGCCGTTTTCACTACTAGACAGGTATAAAGAAATTACCCTTACTGTTACTGCCGAACTCCTCATATAATTTCGAATCCAACACGGCTCTCTGCCATAGGGAATATTTATTTCTTTCTCACTTCTGAATGAAGTAGCGTTTGCAGTCTCTATTTCCTCTAATAATATCATCACACGCTTTTTTCCGACACTACCTTATTTTGGTCTCGATGCACCTGTCTTTTCTGTTTCGTTCTTTTCTGCATTATTCTACATCATTTTTTCTGCAGCTGGTATTTTCAAATGCGAAACCTCCCGAGAAATGCATGCGTTAATAGAACAAGAGATCTAAGAATTTCTCATAGTCGAGATAGCGCTTACACGGCCTACACAAAGTAACATGTGGATATGAAAGACCCACCAGCGGCAGGAAGCACCAAAGCAACAAACGACTTCCTCGGACAGCGGAGAGAAGGCTCTCTGAGCACTAATAGAAAGAGCTGCCGCCCGCGTGCTTTTAGCTCTAGACATGTGCCGAGCCCTCGCTGCTATTTACACGACAGCGCCGCCTGTGTGCTGACGGCTGTCTGATGGGTTTGTTTGGCTGCCTGCTTCCAAGTGGGACAAAATTGAGGTCTCGCTGCGCTGCTTCTATACCATCCCTTACCTGAATACAGTTCACTTCAGCAGCGCAACACGAAATCTAATCTCTTTTGCCATAATCCAGTTGCTAATTCAGCCAAGTGACCAGTCGCTCTGCCCCCCCCCCCCCTCTGTTCCTCTGTTGCAATACAGTGATACTGCGCTCCGTTGACCATAAAAGGACATAGGAGAGAAACAATCTGCTGAAAGATCGTCAGATCTTTTATCTGCAAGAAAACTGGAGTGATATACCTTACAGTCCATCTGAATTTGACATTTTCCCACTAAGATGATGTTCCAATTCATGCATACTAGAAAAGAACAAATAATGAAAACAAGCATACCGACTGTCAGCGTGCTAACATTCATGTTACTTCAAATTGATGCTTCTTTGCACTCAGTATCTCCTATGTGAGAGCCGTTCGTATTGTTGTGATCTGTTCCTGCATTAATAAGGATGTTTTTGTATCTTCACACCAGGTTTCGTCCTACAAAATCTTTAGTATCTTACCTTTCTGTGAAACATTTCGGAAAAATGTGTTGACTTATGATGTAAGTTAACTTTGTCCACTCTGAAGATCGAACAGCAGAGATTCTAGACCTAACCAAAATTTACTAACAAGCTTTTCGTGCCAACTGGCGCACTTTGAATTTCTTCGTGCTTATAGAATTGGTCTAAATTGCCTAACGAGTTACGATGAAACTCGGATAAAAATGAAATTAGAAAGATTCACCTCTGAAGAGTAGGAGATTTTCTAGCGCTGTAATGTAAAATCATTGACGTATGTAACTGAAACTGTCGGTAGTGGAGACGTCAGCGTGTTTGTGAATATCAAATAAACCTCCGATTCTGTAAGGAATGGAACTCCCTTGTATACAATAGCCTCACACGACTTACTACATTACTAATGAATTAATGTGTTAAATGTTTGAAGTTAAAAGTGTAGGCCAGAAAAAGTTTGGAAAAAGCTAGAAACTGTGTTTAAAGTTACTGGAAGTCTGTAAGTGCTCTCATCATCAGACATTGGACGAGTATATTATTAGCGTTTATGCTCAATTTTGCGCAAACGCTACTTCATATTACATCTGAACTTTATGACACTACATCTCGTGATCTATCTGTCGTACAGTGATATAGTTTTCCAGGTCCATTCAGTGATGTAGTTGGATACTGTCTCCAACGTCTGTTAAAAGTAACTGTAGTAGTCAGAAAACAATAATTTAAAACGTCATTTATTGGATGAACACAGGAAATGTTGTAAGCGATAAACTTATTTCTTTCATCATTTTGTGGGGAGATAAGGCGAGAAAAAGTTTCACAAAGGTTTTATTTGGGTTTAAAGTTACGCTGCCTGAACAAATATATACAGATTCTGCCTGCCATCCTTGTTTGTCGCTCAGCACTACCCCGTCCTATTTAGAGCGCTATATTCGTCTTCTAATTAAAGTGGCACGAATCACTTGAGTCTCTTTGTGTACAACTAAGTATTCTCTTCAGTATTTTGAGTGCATCTACTTGTACGTGATATCGAACGAGGTAACGCAGTGGATAGCATATTGGACTTGCGTTCGGTAGGACTACGGATCAAATGCGGATCCGACCATCCTCATTTAGACTTTCGGTGATTTCCCAAAAGCGCTATACGAAAGTGTCACGATGGTTGGTTTCGAAATGGCAGGGCCGATTTCCTTTCCCATGCTTACTGCAATCCGAGCATGTGCTCTGGCTCCAATGGCCTTGTTGTCGATAGGTCATTAAGCCCTAATCTTCTTCTTTCCTTCGCTTTTTACGTGAGTTGTTTCAAGTACTATCAGGGTGTTACAGCATTTTTAATGTTCATATTATTTCATGAGTAACAAATGAGAGTGAGTTCTGAAAGAGCCTTACTACAAATGTTGACAAAATGAGTTAAGAAGGATACCAGAGCCTGTGTATTTAGATACATCTTTCTACATGAAAATGGCTTTACTCCAGACACTGTAAACGTGTTTTTGCGACTTCCTTACATAGAGGTCGTATTTCAAAGGGGTTTACTCTTGGAACAATGTCGTTTCAATGGTGATCTTCGCACCTATTGAATACCTAATGCACTACGTGTTAAGGTTCCGCTTTCGTTGTTCAACTGTTGCTGTTTCCGAGAGAATGTTGTTATGAGATGTAAAATGGCGTCAAGTGTTGATCTGGAATGTAGTGAAGTACTAAGAATGATTTATTTCGAGGAGTATCAGTTGTTTTTAATCTTGAAAAGGCCTACACTGCAACAGTGGCTGTCAACAAGAGCAAATTTTGAGAAATACCACGTTTACTTAGTTATATTACGAATGAGTACAGGTATTTGCACGATGATTTGATAAACAGCCTACACATAACAGTGCTGCTGTTGCTGCTGCTGATGATGATGATCAGAGAAACAATCTTTTATGTACTTCTGTTACAGTTATAATACTGTGATAATATATGAGTAAGAAAAGAAAGAACTTAAAAAGCACTAAAAACGAACTTGAACATGCGAGTGAATTAGTTCCTCAAGAAAAGGACCTTATTTCAAGATTCTGGACTTCTTTTTTTCAAAGAGCTTGTAAATCTTAAATTCTGCAGTAATGGCAAAATATCTACTCATTCTGTTCATTAAACATTGGAGAGCCCATCCTGCTACATTCCATATACTTACTCGTAGAATTTTTTCTTTAGTCTCTGAAAACTTAAGATTTTCGAGAAAGGTTCCTTCAAAAATAACTTTATGAAATGTTATTCAGATGAGTAAAAAACAGGAAGGGCGGGGGCGGGGGGGGGGGGGGGGAGGAGCGATGAAGGGGGACGTGAAACAGATGTTATCATATTCGACGTATACCTTATTTATATTAAACAGGTTCATCAAAAAAAGAAGGGAAAGGCTGGTGTATTTGTACACATAATGAATCCTTTACAAACGACAGTTTTCCTTTTGACCTGCTCTTCACATCATTTCTGGCAATATACTAACATACTGCGAAATATATGATTTAAAATGTGTGTGACATCTTATGGGACTTAACTGCTAAGGTCATCAGTCGCTATATATCATTTATTGGAATCACGACCATTGTGGCGAAATAAATAAAAAACATTTTATATTTTAAATTCCACGTCATTGTTGATTTAATCAGAGTTCTCACCTTAGACGTAGAATTAGTCCTTCTGCCACAATATTAATTCATTAGTCGCCATCGATGTTCTTCTCTTTGTTGACCGTGTGTACCATCCTGAGTCGGCATCGGTTCACTTCACGAAGACGGTGGAAACCAAGGAATACTATGCTACGTCGCTATAAATAATTTTCGTAACACTTCGATACTTTTCACTATTTTTTTTATTCACAACACAATAAGACTTGCTGTGCTCATCGCACAAACCATAATTACCAACCACATGGCTGCCTTTCCGCACAGTCCAAAATCACGTCCATCCTCCACAAGGCAACAATCGAAAGTGTCTCTTAGCTCCTTGGAGTATCAAACAAAAGAGAATCCAATGTGAACTTTACAAAGATTATAATATACATGCCTCTCAATTTATCTTTGGCGCAGCTTTTAAGATTGTGTATGTCTCTGCATAGGAATGTGTCATTACAACTGCCCCCCTACTGTATACTGTCACTAGAAAATTTTATTTGATTGACAGGATACAGTAGTCGACCTTGCAATTGATAGGTTTGGGGGTCTTTTATTTACACACTTCATTTTTATTGCCTCATTTTCATGGCACTGTGAATTCTTGGGTATTTCTGAGTGTGTGTCAGTTTTTTGGTATACTTATGCTAATATTTACAAACCTTAATCCTAATATACAAAGTTCTGGTTAATACTGAGAAAATGACATCATGTAGTAAAGTTTGTACAATAAAATATACACTGACTACAACGTTACATACAAATGTTTCCTTCCTCATCAGAGGTGAAAATTAAGTCCTTGTATTGCCTTCTGTATTTATTCTGGGGCGACGAGCTTTGTTCGCTAGCCCGTGTTGAATATGGGCGGGTGATACGCGCGCCTGATTGTTTGGTCGTCCGTTAGCGGGCGACGTTGGTTGAATGCGCGCGCCAGTGCACTGAATATTCACCGACGTGCGGGTACCGTCAAGACTTCCGAACCTCAGTATGCGTGTGCTTTTTGTAGTTCCTTCCAGTACTTAGACTGGATACGACGAGGTACATTGGAATATGTGCCCCGTAGAACACATCACACTATGTGCGAGGCGGAGGACGATCCCGTCGATTCAGCTCCTGGTAAGAAGCGTACCATGTCAAACTTGTTTGGCATTGTCCTTTCCTACTGTGACGCCATGGGTCGTTTGACGATACAAGCTTCAATTTTCGATGTCACTTGTTTAGGCTCGCTGACACTTGCAACGTAGCACTACTTTGCACAATTTTAATTTCTACACACACACCACTTTAACCGCGAGTATTGCGATCGAAACTTCCTTTTCACTACACTTTTTTTTTCTTTGCATTAACCCCTTTTACCTATTGTACTGAGATTCATTCCCCTCAATACTTCTGGTCATTGCACATAATTTGTAAGTCACGGGACTTGGCATGAAATACAAAATACATCACATACAATGGAATAACATATAATACATACAATACATTGTTTACATTAACTACAGGAAAAAACTATCGACTAAAATTGAAACTTGGATTTTACTGACACACACACTCGCCTTTTTCCATTAATCTGTTAGAAGGAACAAGTCCTTTGTTTTCCTTCTTGAACTCGAGTATAAGTTAAGGTTTACCTCCGTTACGTATTCTTCATACGCAACGACATGCATCAGCATGCAGAGAATACAGCTGTAGCCGCTCCACTGAAGCTTGGGAAGGGAATTTTCTACCTTCTATTTAGGGTAGTGGCAACGACTACGTGTATGCTACGGTTTTTTGCGTATAAAATCTGAAAATGCACGAAATAATCATTTGTATGCAGCATAACCCTAATATGTACAGTGTTTTGTGCTTAAGCACGTTCTGGTGTGCTTATAAATCGTTAACCCTAATAAAATTTCCTACATTAACATAGACATATAAACACACAATCTTGAAGTTCAGGGTCTAGCTACTATTAATATGTACAGTGTTTCACAATAGCGGCACGCCCTTGTGTGCGTGTATCATTTTCAATTAAAGTGCGCTTATAGGCGTCTTGTGTTATCATGGGAGAAAAAATACAGACATTTTAATGCATCGATTGTCATAAAAATCTATGTACACGAACAATCAGACTTTCATAGCTTCAGTGCAGCATGAAATTCTTTATGACGTTTTGTTCATAATTCATTTTATAGGCGATTCCTTTGCTTACAGGTCGTCGATCACACTACTTACCTGTTTCTCGTATAGCGGCGATGTCATTTTCATTCTTCGTGACCGTAAATCGTTATATGTGTGAAAGATATAATTTTAACATGATTTATCCTTTCATGTTTCAAGTGGGTAAAGTAATTCATACCTTCCTTTTGCATACATGAGTGAAGCATCGCTAATGTTGTACTTTGTATCAGGTTTTTCGCATTTTCTCGTAAACTCGTAGAGTCTTACGGTTTTAATTAAGTTGTTTCTTGATGTTAGGTATACGTGTTTATAAGAGGTTGTCTTTGAGTTTAATTTTCCTTATACACTTTTACGTTGTTTAAGTTCCGTACATGTACAGGGCTTCTTTCGCCTTTCACACATTCATACATACGTTTATACACAAAAAATATCTACCACTATAATATACACTTTGCTGGTGGGGCCCTTTTTCGGTACCCTGCACCATTCCTTCAATATTCCAAAATAATTCAGGGTGTGCTGAGCATCGTCCCTTATACTAATAATACTTACAACTAAATATTTCTTCTTACATACATAACTGCCTTACAGTCCATTAATGCGCAACATTCCCTATTTTCCTCCTTTACACTTTAGCTTTCGTACATGTACCCTCGTGTATAGCTTATATATTCTACAAAGTTGTTTGCTGAGTGCTTCAGGTGTTTCCTAACGTTAATGTGTCTCTCTCTCTCTCTATAAACCCTAGGTATTTGTTTTGAGAGCGATTCATTTCATTACTCACGCTGCATAGGTCTGTTTATTATTATCCTATTTTAAAGCTTGTATCACTCTTTTCCTTAGTCACAAAAATTCCCGCGTTTACCTTGTTGTTCATTCTGAAAATCGCCCGCTACTGTGTAATGTAAATGCATGCGTTACCTCTTTTCTTTCCTCTTTGCTGCTTTTTCCCTATATGTAATTGTGTGCTGTTCTCGTGTACATAGCCTTTCTTCCGGTTATATATCTGCATTATTTATCTATTTATTTTTTTTTCTATTTTCTTTCTCCTTCCGTACAAGCTAAGATTTTACTCAGTATAATATTACAATATTACAATACCGTCCATGACCAGTATGTACTTGTATGTTCACTTTTATTACGTAATACCAGCTTATAATTAAATTTTCTAAGTTACTGTTTACAAGACCTGTGTACCCTTTCCTTTCTTGTTTTTGAATGACTTTCGTCTCTGTGTCTCATAGTAAGAGTGGTCTCAAAACTTTTAAACTTTCCGCGCATGCGCGCTTACGTACCACGACTGGACTGTAGGTGCGGGGAAAACTCTGCCTTGTTGGTGAACATTATTCGTGATAGCCACCATCGTGTAATAGTCACGTGACACCTGGACTCGACCGCGCATGCGCCTTTGCGCTTTGTATACGCTCAGCTGATCGGACATGGAAGGGGGGAAGATTTCTCCCCGGCTCGCTGCCTACAGCGCGGCCAATGACCTCGTCTTGACATGCAGCTATCCCGTGCTCATGAGCTGAGCGTTGGATTGCAACTTCGACGTGTGGTTTGTTGCTCGTCTCAAGCGAACAAACTCTGACCTTCGCGCTAATTTGTCTTTGTTCCCCTCTCTTAAATAACTGAGTTAGACTACAAAAGTACCGTATGATTTATTTTATAATGTTAAGACTCACAGTAACACATGTTTCATTAGGTTTGGTTAAATATGCGTTTTTAAGCTGGCATATGCCCCCAGTTGTTCGCAAGTTTCTTAGGTTAATGACAGCAATTTTACTATGTGATCCAAGGTTGTACAATTTCAATTTTACTAAAATAACATATAAACTTTAATGAAAAAATTCCTTGATGTCCTTGTGGGGGTATAACCCTTTCACCTTGCCCATTCGTGTGTTACCTAACAGATAACATCCTGGGTGAGGTTTGTCTATTATAATGAAAGGGCCATCATACAACAACTGCCACTTTTTGTTTAATGCCTTAATTTTAGAGGATTTTGGGTGGGTACGTAATAGTACTTCCTGTCCAATGTTAAATTCTGTAACCTTTCTTATCTTTTTGTTGTTATTACAGCCTGCACGAGGTCACTTACCTTGTCCGGTGCTTTCATCTCTTCTTAACATAGATCATCTTCTACGGTCGCATCCTGGTCATATCTTAAAAATAATTGTCTAAGATGTAATGTGTGCTTGTTTGTGCCCCCTGTTGTCAAATCGGTCGGCCGGTGGGGGCTCATTACGACCGATTGTTGTTTACCGGGGGAGACAAAGGTGTTGCTTCAGTACTGTCCGTTACCTCTACAAAGTGTACTGAGTGGTTATTCTGTCGCCAATTAGTTTCCGGACCGCTGCGTGCAACATTTTCTTGCGACCGGCCGTCGCTATTCCTCCTTGGTCTATCATTCCTATTACTGCGACTATTGTAATTTTCATTTGTGTGCCGCCTTTCATCACGCGGGCCTGACCAATCATTCACGTGATTTCTATCATTTCCATACCGGCGTGGACCGTAATCTGTACTATACCTTCGGTCTTCACGTCTCTGTGGCGCCGAATTCCTCCGATTCCCGTAATTCCAGGTTCCATTATTTGGCCTTGTCGCATACGGATGCCAACTGTGTGGGTTTTGTCCACTGCCATTAAAATAATATCCGTTACCGTTGTTTTGATTGGTTCCGGAATATTCATTCCGATTACTTGTGCTCGGCTCTTCGTATATTAGATCAATAGAGTCAAGCACGCAAAGAAAGTAGTCAAGGTCGTTTTCCGGTATGGTTACCAATTTTTCGCGTAAATTCGCGGGTAGTCTGTTTTTCAGAATTTTGAGAACGTCTACGTGCGGTATTGGATTGTTCCAATAGCGCGTCTTATTCAAGTACTTTTCGAAATACTTTCTCAACCCGCCGTTTTTGAGGTTGAACGGTTGTGGGTTGAATACTTCACGGCGCAGTCTTTCTTGGACCCCAGCAGACCAATATTTCTCCAAGAAAGCCCGTTCAAATTGTTCGTAGGTGACGCACTGTTCAGCCATGTCTGTGGCCCACAAAAGTGCGTCGCCTTGTGTGAAGCCTACTACATATCTAATCTTCTGTGCCTCAGTCCAGTTTCTTGGTAAGACATTTTTAAATGCTCTTACAAATACGACTGGATGAGTTTTTCTGGATTCTGTGGAGAAAACTGGAAACTGTCTATGTTTCAACAGGCTCTCATCGACTAGAATCGTCGAGATGCAAGGCGACACGCCTACTGCCTGTTGCAGCACCGCGTTTGGCGAATAGCCATTGTTTGCCTGTGCCGGTGCGTGCACATACGCCGGACAGGGCGCGTGATGTTCTGCGTTATTGAGATCGTAATCTGGCACGGGCGAATAAGTGTCGCGCTGCTTGTTGCTTGACGTAGGCAAGTCATTTGAAACGTTTAGTCTACCAGCAATTTCCTTACGTATTCTGTCCTCGGCTACTTTGATTTCATTACCTAATTTTTCAAAAAGTTTTGTTTCCCGGTCAGTTATTGATTCATTTACATTACCGTTTTCTAAAGTTTCATTTATTTTGATAATGTCCGCGTTGATACGTCAAGTCTCCTGTTTCAGAAAACCGACTTCTTCGTTAACTTTATTAACTTGGTCAGGTATTTCTTCACATGCGGACTGTACTCTTGTTAAATTTAATTGAATAGCCTGTACGTTTTCATGTATTTCTTTTTGTACGGTGTTTCTACTATTTCTGACAGTTCCTGTTCCTGTTTGGTTGTAAGATCTGACAATTTCTTTTCTAAGTCATTTGCCAATACATTGTATACACTATTGACGGTTTTGATGACTTTGTCTGCGATCTTTTGATCGATTTCATTGGTGAGTTTATTTAAGCGTTGATCGAAATGTCTGTGTATGTTTTCAAATTGCGTGTTTACACTTGAAAACTGCTGTTGGAACCCAATTTCCATGTTTGACAATTTTGTGTTTGTCATTATTTCTAGATTCGCCAGTTTCTCGCTCACATTTGACATCAGACTATATAATGCCTCAAGCGTAACTGACGAAGCTTGTGTGTTTGTATTTATGCCATTATTTGTTGCCATTGTTTCTCTGCCACGGTCTGATTGAATCGAAACCGGGCTAGGTTCACTGACTTCACGCGAAATATTTTCATCTGATCTGGTAATCGATGCTTCATCGACTGTGCACAAGGTTTCATTTTAAAGTGGTTCGTTATTGTTAATCCCTGTGGAGTGCAATTGAATTGTATTTACTTCTACATTATGTTGTGCTGAAAAACTAATTGCGTCATCATTTACGTCACTATTGTCAGAATCGGTGATGTGTCCATGAACATTTGTCAAATTAAAGTTCTTCGATTCCATTGTGAAGATATTATTTTTATCTGTACTTTACTGTTAATCTAAATCTTTAAATTCTCTCGCAGTTGAATCAATAAAAATATCTCGCGATTGTTATTTGTTGCGCGTCGGAAATTTACAAGATGGCGCACTACGTCTTCTAATTCTGCGATTGTTGAACATAAAAAAGTAATTATCAAAGTGTAATTGTGTGTTGCCACAAACACTACCAGGATTTTAATATGGACAGGAAAAGGTTCTGCTTTAAGTGGAGCTAAGCCAAGGTGCAGCCACTGCATGCGTTTGCGCTTTCCTACCTTAATTCCGACTGAACTGCATCACTCACGATTACGTTAGTTTTGTAAATCCTTGTTCTTGTTCCTTCTGGTTATTGTGCCATCCGTTTATACAGTTAATACTGTTTCACTTTATTCGTCATTTTCCATGTGCGTCATGTAACAGAGAAACAGTAATTAGTACAAGTACATTTGTAGCACAACAATGAAGTACTTACTCTTTGTTCCACCAGCACTGTCCTGTCACGGTCGCCAGTGTGGCGAAATAAATAAAAAACATTTTATATTTTAAATTCCACGTCATTGTTGATTTAATCAGAGTTCTCACCTTAGACGTAGAATTAGTCCTTCTGCCACAATATTAATTCATTAGTCGCCATCGATGTTCTTCTCTTTGTTGACCGTGTGTACCATCCTGAGTCGGCATCGGTTCACTTCACGAAGACGGTGGAAACCAAGGAATACTATGCTACGTCGCTATAAATAATTTTCGTAACACTTCGATACTTTTCACTATTTTTTTTATTCACAACACAATAAGACTTGCTGTGCTCATCGCACAAACCATAATTACCAACCACATGGCTGCCTTTCCGCACAGTCCAAAATCACGTCCATCCTCCACAAGGCAACAATCGAAAGTGTCTCTTAGCTCCTTGGAGTATCAAACAAAAGAGAATCCAATGTGAACTTTACAAAGATTATAATATACATGCCTCTCAATTTATCTTTGGCGCAGCTTTTAAGATTGTGTATGTCTCTGCATAGGAATGTGTCATTACACCATGCTTCGTTTGTTGCAGTAAAAAGTAATCTTGAATTCTTTGAGCCTTCTTCATTAACTTTTTTGCTCGTGACGTGTCTACTTACTCTTTTGTCGCATTGTTTTTGTTGAAAGGTATTATTCATTCTTCAGTCCATCGATTTCATGTTTAACACTTTAATTACCGTTCACAGTAGTCTGTGCACATGGTTGCAAGATATTAACTGATCACCATTATGAAAATCTCTTTTGTCTCATGGAAGACTGTGTTTGAGGTTCCAGACTCCACTTTCCTTCAATTAACTGTCGTCGGCTCTTGCACATCATCTATGCAAAATTTTGTACCAACAAATGGAACTCATTGTTTTCAACCTCCTAAATTTTGTTCTTTCTTACAGTTTATCGCTTTTTAATATTATGCAGCTAATTGCGGCCAGTTATGTTAATAAGGTTTCGGAATTTAAATGTGTTTAAATTTTAAGTCAAGTGGACGTATGTTGTCAGCCAGAACACTATGACCACCGACCTGCCATCGATATAAGCCGATCCAGGCGACAGAAGCGTCATCTGGCGAGGAATAACTGTTACTCGGACACTCGCATGGTACGTGTAGCATCAGTGTGCTGTCCATGTGTGGAATAGGGGAGGTGCGCAATCTATCTGCGATTGACTGAGGGCAGATTGTAATGGCGCGGAGGCTCGCCACGAGCGTTTTGGAAACTGAATGACCTGTCGGGTGCTCGAGGAGTGCTGTGATGAGTGCCTCCAACACGCGGCGGAACCAAGGTGAAAACATGTCCAGACGTTGTTAGGTTGGATGTAATTGAAACTGGCGTCAGAGTTAATCGTCCTCCTCTCCGGAATTTACGTTTAAGTAAGTGATTTGTGTGTGCAGCTGTGGCACCAGCTCCCTCTAGCGACATACCAACGCTTCATTTTTTCCGTGTCACGGCGCGTCGTTGCTGTTATCCATGCCAAATCTTTACATACCGCCTATTAGGTAGGTGGTCATGATGTTCTAGCTGATCACTGTGTACACTAGTGCGTTTTGGGCGTACCATACAAAATGTAAGTGTAACCTGTGAATAGCAGGGTTAACGACATTTATGTAGGTGTCGATACGAATATTGTGTCTCAAAGGCAGTGTTAACTTTCTTTTATGTTTGAAAATAGGTGTAAGCAGATGAAACAACTTGTTTCGTTGTTCTGCCTTACTATTGTATTATACTATTGTACTATATACTATTATACTATTTATGACGAATACATTCACATTCTGTATTGTCACTAATTGTAACAGCAGTTGTGGTGGTGGTGGTGACTTTGGTATTATTAGTAGAGCTATTAATCCGTTAGAGGCGTAGATATATGGAAATCTGATTTCAAAACTTCGTCACTTCCATTGCTACCATTATTATTCCTTTTTCATAACAATAATTGATTGAAATGTGACGCAAAGTAATTTCTCTGTTTAAAACATCTGATTATGTTAAGTAAATATATTGGATAAATATTTTTCGCATTATTCTTTCACTTTTAAAAATACTGAAGTAATGAAGTGTTTAGTATTATGAAGAAAACATTGGTCAGTTAGAGAGGATTACGACCAAAGTAAAGTTCCAACCTGTCCTCTCAAGTGCTGCAATATAGTAAGTTAATACTATGTTCCTTGCATACACCCATGCACTCGCCTCACTGTACGGTACAGCTTTAGATAAACAGACCACTTAAAATCAGTAACACAATAAAAAATAATCTTAAAGTATATTTTAACGATAAATAGAACTTTTCATATTGTCTAAAAACATACTTTTTTTCCCTGGTTATCACTATTGTAACAGTTCTTTGTATGAATTGCTATTGTTGAGCATCACTTAGTTTTCGTGTTCTCTGTGCCTGTGTGTCCAAACTGTAGGCAAAACTTCATCCTACCAGTCCATGCTGGTGACATTTTTGTACTATCCAGTAGCCCTATCGAATCATGTAGTTTAGGTTTCGTTTTGGTTAATGTCACGGTAGTAAAACCGAGGCCTCAGCCACACATTACTGTTAACGGGAATGGTAAATCACTCAAAATTTCTCTCCGGTTAGCCGTTGTTTCAGGGCAACATTTCTTAATGCGGTAGCGAGCATTTAATCCGAGTGTGAGCAGGCAAACTTTCACCATAAACACTGTTTCTTACTAGCAGGTTCATTCCTACGCGCTGCCAAACCTAATTTTGTAAATAACAGCTGCGGATCTCAGATAAAACTTATGCACTTTAGCAGCGCACGTCGGGAAAATGTTTAATATTTTTCTTTCTACCGTAGTTGGAGAGCGAGAGACTTCTCAGGCAGCTTCTGTACAAGATCTCCCACGGATCTCATTCAAGAGCGAGCAGGTGGAGTTACTGCGTTCGAGGTAAAGTAATTCAGTCCCAAGAGGACTTGGAATTTGCAATTTAAGGCTACGGTATTTTCGTCTGATTTCTCGGGGGAGCTGCTAACAAAGTCACGAGAGAAGAATTAAGTGTGTGGACAGGAACGTGGCAGGTCTGTGGTAGTGTTTCAAAGCAGACTCCGTCAACCGTTGTGGTGCAAAATGTCCGGAAAACGTCATGGCTGCAGGACCTCTGAAAGGAGCCCACATTTCTGCAAGCAGTACGTTTCCGAGTTACAGGTAACAACAGCTGCTTTAGCGTCACGTGTGATAACGGATTACTCATCAAATAAGGTAGGAAATAAATTCGTAATTTTCCATTCAGAAGCAAACCGAGTATACAGCGTGACTTCCAAGGAATTAGTTTCCTAAAGCGAGTCACATCACCCAACACTTACGCTATTGTTAAGTTTTTTAATTCTCTCCACGTCTCAGCTGTGTGATATTTTCAATTACGACGTAATGGCGTTTCCCTTCTTTACGATATTCAGTCTTAAGTCGTAACATTTCCTAATATTCGTCAACTATGCTGTGGTGGACAGAAGACGTTTCATTATAAACAAAACTTGTAATTATTACGTAGACTTTTGACGAACCTAGAAAATTTACTTTGCATAAGATCCTCTTCCGCGATGGAGAACGAAGAGAGTCAATTAGTATCTAATGAACTAAAGGATCATGCACACTTCTGGAGAGAGCACGTCATCATAAAATTCTTGATGTAGTAACACTGTTTTTGTACGAAAAACTAAGTGGAGAGTAGAATTTATGTCTCGTTCCTGAATATGCGTAATATTATAATGCGGCATTGCAGTTCTACTCTGCCGGTTGCACGGTTGCCGGTTGTTACCTGTCAGGAGGAAAAGATAGAATATACAATTTAAAAGTTATAGAAAGTTATGATCACATAATTTTGTCGGCATCTAATTCCAAATATGGAAGCTGCAATATTATTTATACAGATATTGCAGGTGAATAAATTCGTGGAAATACTACAGCGGTAGAAGCGATGGACTATCCAATGAACTAAAAAATTTCTTGGTTTCCGGTATCGTCAACGTGCAAAAATCCCTGGGCTTTCTTACCTCAAAGTCATTGGAAATAGAAGTATGAATACTTTTTACTGTGTGAAGTAGTTGGACCACAACAGTGAGAGACGATTCAGTTATCAGACAAAACGTTAAATTCTTCCTACTCCGTGGCACATCTGGTACAGTAAACGAGAGTAGTATTTCAACAGAAAGGCCGTCTTGGTTTCAGAAGAAACAATGCAGATGTTGACGCGTTGTACCATTTCTTTGCGCATAAATAAGAGTATTGTTTCTCTTCCAAACGTCACTGTTTTTGTTTCGAAATTTTAAAAAAAGCATTCTTCGTTTATCTTTGAATTCAGTAATGTGTCCGAATCAACGAAATGATACAGGAGCTCCTCGAAAACTTTACATCGATGCTTACCTGCTGCCATTAGGTTGGCTTAAGTTCGCAGCGTTTCTCCATAAGCTTATAAACGTAACCGACACTTTAGTCATGAATAATGTAGTCTCCTTCACTATTTACAACAGGTTGCCAACGCTCGGGAAACTTTTCGATTCCGCGACTGAAGAAATCATGTGATTTTGAAGGGAAGAACTCGTAGTGCCACGTTTAGAGCGCATTTTCATCCGGAAGGGAAGTTTCGTGACGGGTTTTCGATAGAGAGTGGGAAAGGTGAAAATCTGAGGACGTAAGATCACGTGATAAAGGTGGATGTGGAAAGACTTCCCAAACCAGCACCTATATTGTGTTGTTTTCACATAGTCTGCATGGTCGTTGTTCTTGGATTGCGACTGCAAGAAGTCTCAATTGTTGACAATAAATGTCAGCACAGATGGTAACACTTCGGGGACGCAATTCGTAGTACAACACACCGTCGCTGTTCCACCAAATGGATTCCGTTATCTTTTGTGGATGGGTGGCGATCTTTGTATGAGGAGTTGCTGCCTAGTTTCGCCTCAAGCATTGCTTTCTTTTCCTTATGTTAGCATAAAGACACAATTTCTCGTCACCAGTAAGATACAGGATAGGAATGGTCGGCGTTTTTCACGAACATTTGACCACAAGCCGATTTTTGTGATTTTTGGCTTAGAGCATGCAGTCCCCATTCACCAGATATTTTAAGCTTCTCCGCTGCAGGTAAATGTCGCAAGATGCTGGAATTATCACAGTTCATCACATTTATCAGTTCTCGAGTACAGTGACGCGGATCATTGTGGATGAAAGCATTTAAACAATCTTTATCGAACCCCAAAACCCTTCGTGAAAGGGGGAGAGTCACTAATGTCAAAAGATCCTCCTTGAAACCGGTAAGTTCTTTTCTTGGATGCTCTGTCCAATGGCGTCATTCCCAATACACGGGGGAAATGTTTCTGACTGTCTCCGCTGCTGTTATCCTTCCACTGAATTAAAAACTTTAAAATATGTCAGAAACGTTCCGATATCTCCACATGGCACTCCGTTTTCTAGCGTCCACAGCTCCACTCTCTATCACCAAATGACCAAATAACTATCGTATATTTAAACTCAAATAGCATAATTTTCGTACAAATAAAAAATAACAATAGATAAATAAAAGCGTAGCAATCGGAATACCACCATGCAAAACCAAAACGCTACGAACTTAAGATCAAACCTAATGGTTACTGATTCATAAGATACGTAACTCGCTCATGACTGGAGATAATCCCAGAACTACATCTACATACGGTACACTGATGAGCAAAAGCATCGCGACTAACTGTTTAAGAGGACGCAGGTCCATCTTTGCAACGCAGTACAGCAGCGATTGTGCGTGGTACGTATTCGACAAGTCTTTGGTAGATTTTCAATGTACAAGGTGTTTTGACGATTTCAGTTTAGACTAACAAGCGCTAAAAACGAGATACGGCGACGTTGGTGCCATCTATTAGTAGCGAGGAGTGTCACGTTTCATCCTATATACATGACAGTAATCATGTAGTACTGGTCGAAGCAACATCGTGCGTTCGCGCTATTTTCGGTACTGCAAATCTGTCGCTCACGTACAATGTGCCTTTCATAAGCATTTACAGATTCAGCCGCGATATCAAATTCCTCCTCATGGTTCCGTATTGAATTGGGTAAGAACATCTGTGCAACTGCTAGTGCGTCGAATCGAAAGTAAGCCGGCCCTCAAAACACCATACTAACTTCCTAGAACATCGGACGTGTGCGTAGCACTTTACAGGCAAGCCCTCGTCATTCATTACGAATACGTGGCCGAAAGCTGAACATTGCACCAACGTCCACTCGTACCATAATCCGGTGTGATCTGCATTATCATGCGTACAAATTAGCTGTGACACCAAAGTTAGACCCTGGGGATTATGCAAAAGAAAAAATACTCACCTAATGGTGATAATTTGTCCGATGCAGTATTTCATAAGTAAATTTGAATAAACGTTGTATTTCGTGTAAAATGTTCAACTTTGTTTCGCTGTTAGTTTGTGTGTTATTCAAAATTGAAATCGTCAAAACATTGTGAAACACTCTGTATGTGGCACCAGATGTCTGCGCCCAGGTCACGCACGGTGGTGTGTGGGCGTGGATTTGCCGCCAGATACCACCGTGGATATGATCCATCGGGTTCAGAGCAGTGAATTTAGCGTCCAAGGTATCAACGTGAGTAGACTATTGTGCTCCTAAAGGCACTGTAATTCGATTATTCCCGTGTGACCCAGACAGTTATTGTGTTGGAAGACGCAATCAATCGACGTCAGGGTAGACAAGAAGAATGAAGAGTGGGGGTGGTAAGTTCGTATAGGAGCAATGGGTGCGGTGATCGGTCCTTAGGCTTACACACTACGTAATCTAACCTGAACTAACTGTCGCTAAGGACAACCCATACCCGAGGGAGGACTCGAACCTCCGACGAAGGGAGCCGCCCGAACGTGACAAGGCGCCTAAGACCGCGCAGCTACCCCGCGCAGCTAGAATGAAGAGATGTAGATGGTCCGCTATAATGTTCACATATCCAGCATCGGTATGGTGCTTTGGATTATTGCTAACAGTTCCCACTGAACCCAAGGTATGTTCTCCATAGCATCTCCATAGCATCGGCCTGCGTCCGTGGTGTTTCGAGAGGTCATATGCGTGGAAGAAGCTGCATCTGGATACGACTATTGGTCAGGTGTAACAAGAGACGAGCTTCTTCCGACCAGGCGACACTGTTTCACTGATCGTGGCCTAATCTTGATGATCCTGTGGTCACTGCTTTCGTAGCTCATGAGTGTGTAGTGAGTCATCATGAGAACACGTGGTGTCGCAGCCCCATTTTCAACTATGTGAGCTGAACGGTCTCCTCCCAAACACTTGTGGCTGCACCGCTATTGTAATCTAATCATCAGATCTGCCACATATCGTCACCTACCCCTCCTTGCAGAGCAGGCTGCATCGTGATTGTCTAGCACCTTAAGGTCTGTTCGTCGTTTCACCGTCCTTCAGCCACTTCCCATAAATGCTCAATACAGTAGCACATGAATAGCCAACCAGCTTCACCGTTTACGAGAAGTTCGTTCAAAGACTCAGGGCCATAACAATCTGTCACATGAAGAAGTCGCTTTTTTTGGTGTATTTCCCCATTAGCGGCCCGTATCGTCACTGGAATAATTCGTCATTAGCCTTAAAATACTTTTCTTTTATATCCACTATTCCACGATGTTGGCAGTCAGAAGATAGTCTCATGGTTGGCAGTGTTCATAACGCTTTGTCACATCAGTGCAAATACTGTTACTTACAAAAAATGCACACCAGGAAAGAACTATCCGAATGGGATGGAAATCATTAGACGCGATGTACATACACAAACAAAAAATGATTACTATTTCATAGAAACAGGATTATTTATTAAAGAAAAAGAGCTTCACAAATTGAGCAAATCAGTAACGTGTCGGTCCATCTTTGATCCTTATGCAAGCAGTTATTCAGCTTAGCACTGATTGACAAATTTCGTGGATGTTCTCCTGTCGGATATCGTGCCAAATTCTGTCCAATTGGCGCGTTTGATGGTCAAAATTTCGAGCTGGTTGGTAAGCTCTGCCCATAATGCTCCAAAATTTTTAAGTTGGGCATATCCGGTGGCCTTTCCGGGCAAGGCATGGATCAGTAAGCACTAAGACAAGCAGTAGAAAATGTTACCGCTTACGTGCGGGCATTATTTTGCGGAGGTTTAAACCCAGGATTGCTTGGCATGAAAGACAACAAAAAAGGGCGGAGGGCGGAGGATACCGTCGACGTACCGCTGTGCTGTAAGGGTGCCCCAGATGACAACCAGAGAGGTCCTACTATGAAATTAAATGTCAGCACCGACCATCAGTGCTGGTTGTCGGGCAGTATAGCGGGCGGCAGTCAGGTTAGTATCCTAAGGCAGTGCCGGGCGTCTGCCGTCACGTCCTCGCTCGTGCGGTAGCGTTCTCGCTTCCCACGCCCGGGTTCCCGGGTTCGATTCCCGGTGGGGTCAGGGATTTTCTCTGCCTCATGATGACTGGGTGTTGTGTGATGTCCTTAGGTTAGTTAGGTTTAAGTAGGTCAAAGTTCTAGGGGACTGATAACCATAGATTTTAAGTCCCATAGTGCTCAGAACCATTTGAACCATTTTTTTAAAGTCCTCGCTGGTCATCGGGGCTCAGTTCGAAGCAGTACTCATCACTGAAGGCAGCTCTACCCCAGTCAAGGAAAGTCCGGATCGAAGACATGTCGTGGAAAAAGTTACTGGCTATCTGAGTTGGTACACACCCTAATCTCTCTATCTCTTTGTCTTTATCACTATCATAGGTATACTACAGAAGTAGCAGAATTGTCACAAAGTTTTCTTTAAATACGGTTTCTCCCAATATTTCTCGGGAACAACGTCGACTTTCTTCCAATAATTTGTATTTAAATGTCGAAAATACCCTGTTGCCCGTCCATATGAGCTATGTTTTAAGGTCCGAATAGCGCTTCTCCGAATTATCTCGATGTCTGCTATCACGTGTAAGGACACCGATCTCTTGGAAGACGTTTTTTTCTCGTATACGGTGAAAAGTCCCAGGACCCTTCTCTTAAATTTACATCTTTCATTTACCATCTGTGCCACTAACTTTACCTTTTAGTTCCGTTTCATATCCGTTCGTAGTACAACATCCAATTATTAAAATAATTTAAGCATTCCAAAAGTTTACCACTCATCTTTTAACCACATACAATTGGATGCTAACTCTTCTTTAATGGCACTGTCTTGTATTTACCCACTATTCATTACAGCAGGTGGTAATTTTACTCAATTATTTCTCCATTTTGTTACGGACTTCTAACGAAGATACTATCCTTTATACAAGGACATTGTTTTTGTTCAACCAGTACCGATTCCTTCAGGGAGACTCTTTTCTCTTTAGGGACTCTCTGAGCGTAAAGTATGTTGCACGACCCTGGAACAGACTGTCGTAAGAGGTATTGGTTTCTAAACTGTAGATCTGTTCGTTTAGAGTCATGGGACGGCAACTGGCAGACCGCAGGCCGGGTCCGGCCCGCGATTGATTTCATTCCGGCCCACGGAAGAAATTCGTGGGAGAGAGTGCGTGAATGTATTAGAGCACTGAATCTATTTAAATTTAAAGCAATTTATAATGAATTATTTGCAACAAGTTGGTTTTAATGGCATCTGTATTTCCACGAAGACATCTCAATATACACTCCTGGAAATGGAAAAAAGAACACATTGACACCGGTGTGTCAGACCCACCATACTTGCTCCGGACACTACGAGAGGGCTGTACAAGCAATGATCACACGCACGGCACAGCGGATACACCAGGAACCGCGGTGTTGGCCGTCGAATGGGGCTAGCTGCGCAGCATTTGTGCACCGCCTCCGTCAGTGTCAGCCAGTTTGCCGTGGCATACGGAGCTCCATCGCAGTCTTTAACACTGGTAGCATGCCGCGACAGCGTGGACGTGAACCGTATGTGCAGTTGACGGACTTTGAGCGAGGGCGTATAGTGGGCATGCGGGAGGCCGGGTGGACGTACCGCCGAATTGCTCAACACGTGGGGCGTGAGGTCTCCACAGTACATCGATGTTGTCGCCAGTGGTCGGCGGAAGGTGCACGTGCCCGTCGACCTTGGACCGGACCGCAGCGACGCACGGATGCACGCCAAGACCGTAGGATCCTACGCAGTGCCGTAGGGGACCGCACCGCCACTTCCCAGCAAATTAGGGACACTGTTGCTCCTGGGGTATCGGCGAGGACCATTCGCAACCGTCTCCATGAAGCTGGGCTACGGTCCCGCACACCGTTAGGCCGTCTTCCGCTCACGCCCCAACATCGTGCAGCCCGCCTCCAGTGGTGTCGTGACAGGCGTGATTGGAGGGACGAATGGAGACGTGTCGTCTTCAGCGATGAGAGTCGCTTCTGCCTTGGTGCCAATGATGGTCGTATGCGTGTTTGACGCCGTGCAGGTGAGCGCCACAATCAGGACTGCATACGACCAAGGCACACAGGGCCAACACCCGGCATCATGGTGTGGGGAGCGATCTCCTACACTGGCCGTACACCACTGGTGATCGTCGAGGGGACACTGAATAGTGCACGGTACATCCAAACCGTCATCGAACCCATCGTTCTACCATTCCTAGACCGGCAAGGGAACTTGCTGTTCCAACAGGACAATGCACGTCCGCATGTATCCCGTGCCACCCAATGTGCTCTAGAAGGTGTAAGTCAACTACCCTGGCCAGCAAGATCTCCGGATCTGTCCCCCATTGAGCATGTTTGGGACTGGATGAAGCGTCGTCTCACGCGGTCTGCACGTCCAGCACGAACGCTGGTCCAACTGAGGCGCCAGGTGGAAATGGCATGGCAAGCCGTTCCACCGGACTACATCCAGCATCTCTACGATCGTCTCCATGGGAGAATAGCAGCCTGCATTGCTGCGAAAGGTGGATATACACTGTACTAGTGCCGACATTGTGCATGCTCTGTTGCCTGTGTCTATGTGCCTGTGGTTCTGTCAGTGTGATCATGTGATGTATCTGACCCCAGGAATGTGTCAATAAAGTTTCCCCTTCCTGGGACAATGAATTCACGGTGTTCTTATTTCAATTTCCAGGAGTGTACCTGACATCCCATTTCAGTTGGTTACAATTATTTACATGTCGTGAACATTCTTTCTTCACTAACAGCGTTGCAAACTTTTGCAAAGGAAGTTCTTAAAACAGCCACTGTAACGCCGCAAGTAAATAAATAGCGTTCACTATGCGTAATTAAATTTAAACCTCTGAAAATGGTGTGAACACGAATGCACTCTCTAAAACGTCTGTTTTCAGGTACAACTTGCTGGCATGTCTTGTTGGTGAAGGGGTGCCATTCATATTGCTGTGTTACCACAAATACCGCTAACGTCACGGGCGCTATAGTTTTGACTTAGGCACCAGGAGAGTTGTTTCCGTATCACTTGACGAGGCGGCCCCCGAGTTTGAGGAAGAATGTCAATTAGACCTGTGGGTCACCGAAGTTTTCCCATGTCTAGTTTAGACTTTCTGGAAGCAGAATTCACTTGCGCTCTTTTC
Source organism: Schistocerca serialis cubense (assembly GCF_023864345.2). Taxonomy (NCBI): domain Eukaryota; kingdom Metazoa; phylum Arthropoda; class Insecta; order Orthoptera; family Acrididae; genus Schistocerca; species Schistocerca serialis. Next base: position 337,357,881 of record NC_064641.1, on the reverse strand, counting down.
CGGCCATACGAAATTATGCGCTAGGCGCTGGTGGAGCTAATTACGCAGCGTATTAAATGTGATATCTAAATGGACATCCGTGATAGTTGGATCATTAATCGCTTTGAGTAGCTGCCGAAGGTGCTTATCTCAATGCTTCTGATTTTGGAATTTCTGAAATTCTCATAGGCTGATTTTATATTATCCTCACACAAGGAGAGATCACTAAATATAGCGTTTAACATTTCATCATTCTGTGGGTTGACTTTAGCTTCACCACTAGTCTAATCGTTGAGAAACTCGACGGAATGTTTAGATCCCTTCAGCACCTTTACACCTGACAATACTTCCTGTTATTTTGCGAGGAATCTTTCACAATCTGAGAGGTGGAATTACTGTAGGTTCCACACATTGGACTTACGGTGGCTGCACAACTTGTTGCAGCAAAGTTGGTCTATCATATTTCTTGACACTAATATGTGGTGAAGTGATGGCACTCCTTATATTCGCAACATCGTTAAAAATATACCAATATACGATGGTGCCTATTCTAGTTAAAAAAATATTTCAGGTGCTACTGGGTCTTCAATGTTTAATTCGTGTGCGGCACGTCTTTATTGACTGGATATTTAATCACAAACAGTTTCCTGCTCCATCAGAGATGATGGTGCTATAGTGAAAAGCAGCACATAATCGCCTATGACGTATCTCCCGTAGAGTTTACCACTGTTCAATCTACAAGACTTATCTTCGAAGATGGAGCACTACTCGTTATATTCAATTACAGATTACCATGCAATGAATTGTGCAGCAGGATATTATAATGTTCTGTAAACCCAATGAATGTGCTGGAAAGTCTTTGGTAACTGACGTCTTCCTAAATGGAAACAATAGCTGTTCACAGAAAATTACGAGAGTCTGGGAAGTTCAAGACACAGGGAGCTCACTAAACGATTTTTAAGCTATTAAATAGATGGCGTAGGAAAGTGGGGGAAATGTTTCATTGAGAAGCTGTCAATAAGAAGCTGTCGGCTTGCCCGCCAAGTTTAGAGCGCTTATGGTACATAGTGGCCGTTTGAGAAATTGTGCCGGCCGCGGTGGCCGTGCGGTTCTGGGCGTTACAGTCCGGACCCGCGGGACCGCTACGGTCGCAGGTTCGAATCCTGCCTCGGGCATGGATGTGTGTGATGTCTTTAGGTTAGTTAGCTTTAAGTAGTTTTAAGTTCTAGGGGACTGATGACCTAAGATGTTAAGTCCCATAGTGCTCAGAGCCATTTGAGAAATTGCAACATTATGCTGAAAAGTTTTCATAACAACACATTTCCAGTTTTCAGTAGAAATAACGTATCTGCTTATATCTGCTTTAATAAAATGTTTACATCAAATAGAGGGTGACGAATGCAGTTGTTGATGAAATGTGACTCGAATGATTTCTTCTGGATAATACAAATTTTTCTAAACATTCCACCGCTGAATTCAGCGCAAGTCCCAAACTTCTTCATATTTCGTAATTGCAGCTCTGTAGAGGACGAGTTGATGTTCTCCTACGAGATATCAGTGTTCACTTTTCAACAGACCACTTTGTCTAATGTATTTCCTTAGACTCTCTAGGTATCCCTTTCCAGTGCTCGCTAATCTCTAAAATGGCATGGAGCAGGGATAAATGGTAAGAAATTCTTATGAGGTTGTCAACCGATTAACTGTCATTGCTGTCTACATGAACAGCAATATATCAGAGTAGGGCAATACTCCGTCACACTAACATCGTAAAAGATAGTAATCCAGCAAGGTAGTGCTGCTTCGACACCTCGTTTAGGTTTTTGGCCGACAATCGGTGAAATTTTGATGAGTTTGTTTTCCTCGGTCGAGTCGACTGAAGTTCTCTTCAAAATGGTTCAAATGGCTCTAAGCACTATGGGACTTAACGTCTGAGGTCATCAGTCACCTAGACTTAGAACTACTTAAATCTAACTAACCTAAGGACATCGCCGGTCGGACTGGCCGTGCGGTTCTAAGCGCTACAGTCAGGAACCGAGCGACCGCTACGGTCGCAGTTTCGAATCCTGCCTCGGGCATGGATATGTGTGATATCGTTAGTTAGGTTTAAGTAGTTCTTAGTTCTAGGGGACTTATAACCAAAGCAGTTAAGTCCCATAGTGCTCAGAGCCATTTCAACCTAAGGACATCACACACATCCACGCCTGAGGCAAGATTCGAACCTGCGACCGTAGCAGCAGCGCGTTTCCGGACTGAAGAGCGTAGAACCGATCGACCACGGCGGCTGGCTGAAGTTCTCTCACACGAACTATGGACTGTGAGAAACTGACAATTTTAGTCTATGAAAGAATGATTTTTTGGCATAAAATGGATGAAACATATCATAATCGCGATATACCACGGCATCTATGGAGAGAAATAGTAAATTTATCGGGAAATTTACGCGTAAATTACAGCTAAGAAAAACTATTTGTTCAAGTGAGACTAGGTGGCGTATAATATGCTTAAAGTTACTGTTGTGAGTCTCTTTTGGCTTGTGTTATGTGTGGATTAACTGTCTACCAATTAAATATTAATGCTTTCGGGTGTTTTTATGCGATTGAGGTTGTGGTTTGCGAATGGGTTGTATGTGTTTTCTCTTTTAGGTGCTATAGGTGTTCACAGTATCTTTTTTTTTAATTTTTCCTTTGCCCCTTGCACGTATGCAGAATGACGGTCATTGAACGTTAACTGAGAAACCATATGTGTTTGTTTTGCGGAATTTGTTTAAAGATCTGCAAAGCGTATTTTTGGTTTCCAGTGTCACCTTTGAAACGTACCCTTGGAAAAATTAGTGAATTACTGTGCTGGCAAACCCCTTACGTTATTTGATTTTCAAACAGCTGAGAAGAACTGAACGTACTCAGACATTTCTCTCTTTACTTCTTCTGATCATCACTAAACTAACACACAATATTTGTTAGCGCAACGTAATCTGACTTTTAATAATCCCTACAAAAGAATGGCCCTGACTAACAATAAGCTATACCTTTCATGAATCACTTACCTCACAAAAATCTTCATTACTCGAACTACTGGAATACAGAGGGCGCCAATACTGCCAGCTAAATAAAAGATTCTAACTACTGAAGTCACTAACTACTGATAGGCATAGTTGGCAAATGAAAGATTTTGATAAAGAACAAACAATGATTTACCTTATTAGTGTTCAAAAGTCATAATATATATATATTAGTTCATGACATCCAGTCTTACAAATTTACTGTCTCTGATGGACACACGTCCAGATCATCCGCTCTCAAAACTCCGCCATCTCTCTCCCTACATCCACCACTGCTGGCGGCTCACCTCCAACTGCGCAATGCAATGCGCTGTTAACAGCCAACTGCCCAAAACTACAATAGCGACTATTTCAATAATGCCCATCAGCCACAGACTGCACACAGCACAGCCAGTGATTTTCATACAGAGTGCTAGGTGACATTACCAACATTACCAACCTAAACAGCTTACTTACATAGCCCCCATGCTCCCCACAAAAAATTTTACAAATTGTTTTGCACTGTGGCCAATACATATTTCAAAATTGTTTTCATAATTACAATAACAAAGAAATCAAATGCACACACTTATTGATGCACTGTTGGTCAAAAGCAAAGATTTTCTCACAGTCCATAAAGACAGTCCTGATCGTTCATCACAGTAAAATTGCAGTGTTTTTCTCAAAGTCTGAGCAGTAAAGGAAAATGCGCACGGAAGTAGTGGATTTCCATGCAGTCTTGAAGAAGTAGTCTTGTCCTTCCAACGGAAAGACAGTGCTGACTCTTGACATGCAGACAGGTAATGGGCCACAACAGAGCAACTCTACCGCAGAGTCAGTCGACGTTTTGAAGAATATTGGTATGTAAGTCATCACAGAGCAGACCCACTGTAGTCCTGGTAGAGATTATGGTATTGGTGGATCATCAAAGGTGCAGACCCACTTCAGTCCTTGTAGAGACGGCCAGCAGCCATCTGTTGCGACTGTGCGGGTGCACAATTACCATCGAAGAGTCTTGTACAATCTAACACGTCCATAAACCACCACTTGTGCACTCACAAACTATTTGGTATGTCCTTAGAAGTCTTGCAGACAATATAGCAAGTCCATAAACCACTACTTGAGCACTCACAAACTTTTTGGTGCGTCCTTAGAACCAGCAATGCTGTTAACCAGTCACTTGCTGAATTATCAACACATGTGCGAGCACTAACTGTCCCTTTTTTTCATATGTTGTGCATATACTATGACCAATAGAAATGTGTGCACTGAAATGAATGCTTACAAGTTACTTAATTTGATGAACTGGTGTCAAATTACAATTTTAAATTTACGACATGAGAATACAATTACAAAGGTACAAAATACATCATTAAAGAACATAACAATACAGATAACATTTGTGGTAATACGGGCTTTACAAAAGAATCGAAATAACATATACATCAGTCCTACAGGAATTATGACATAAGTAAATAAATAAAATAATGGCTCTGAGCACTACGGGACTCAACTGCTGAGGTCATTAGTCCCCTAGAACTTAGAACTAGTTAAACCTAACTAACCTAAGGACATCACAAACATCCATGCCCGAGGTAGGATTCGAACCTGCGACCGTAGCGGTCTTGCGGTTCCAGGCTGCAGCGCTTTTAACCGCACGGCCACTTCGGCCGGCAAATAAAGTAATGATAATAGTTTTCGAAACATTAATTTCACACATGAGCATTAAAACAGAACAGCATAAATAATGTCTGAACACCTTTACAAAGTAAATAACATATCATTAGAAAAATTCTACAACATAACTCTTATCAGATAAACACATAAAGACAGGAAGAACAGAATTACACAAGGGTACACAAACACGTAGTGAAATAACACAAAAGGAATGGACAGGGTTTGTTTTACTGCAGTATATTGCAAACAAAATCTTCTTTACTTCTTGGCGATCTTCCTTCGTTCACCATTATTCCCGAAAAGTCCTATCTATAACTGATTTCTGTACTTTTTTCGTATAACTTCTCAATGCATTTCATCCAATTCATCGTAGCTCATTCTCTTATATAGCGTACCCCCTCTTAAGCTAACTTAAGTCTGCTGAGCTCAGATGCATAAACTAAGGGACGAGGCAATGCAGCAACACACAACAAATTAATACAAACAGCTATGACAAAAAAATGCAAACTGACAAAGCAAGCAGCAGTTATGTAAGTAGGCTGTTTACGTTTTTATGTTGGTAACGTCACCTAGCGCTCTGTATGAAAATCGCTGCCTGTGATGTGTGCAGTCTGTGGCTGGTGGGCATTGTTGAAGTAGTTGCTATTGTAGTGTTGGGCAGTTGGCTGTTAACAGCACGTAGCATTGCGCAGTTGGAGGTGAGCCGCCAGCAGTGGTGGATGTTGGGAGAGAGATGGCGGAGTATTGAGAGCGGATGATCTGGACGTGTGTCCATCAGAGACAGTAAATTTGTAAGACTGGATGTCATGAACTGATGATATATATATTATGACATTTGAACACTATTAAGGTAAATACATTGTTTGTTCTTTATCAAAATCTTTCATTTGCTAACTATGCCTATCAGTAGTTAGTGATTTCAGTAGTTAGAATCTTTTATTTAGCTGGCAGCATTGGCACTCGCTGTATTCCAGTAGTTCGAGTAATGAAGTAAATTTGTAAGACTAAATTTGTAAGACTGGATGTCATGAACTGATATATATATTATGACTTTTGAACACTGTTAAGGTAAATACATTGTCTGTTCTTTATCAAATCTGTCATTTGATAACTATGCCTATCAATAGTTAGTGACTTCAGTAGTTAGAATCTTTTATTTATGTGGCAGTATGGCGCTCGCTGTATTCCAGTAGTTCGAGTAATGAAGATTTTTGTGAGGTAAGTGATTCATGAAAGGTATAGCTTATTGTTCTACATCTACATCTACATTGATACTCCGCAAGCCACCCAACGGTGTGTGGCGGAGGGCACTTTACGTGCCACTGTCTTTACCTCCCTTTCCTGTTCCAGTCGCGTATGGTTCGCGGGAAGAACGACTGTCTGAAAGCCTCCGTGCGCGCTCTAATCTCTCTAATTTTACATTCGTGATCTCCTCGGGATGTATAAGTAGGGGGAAGCAATATATTCGATACCTCATCCAGAAACGCACCCTCTCGAAACCTGGCGAGCAAGCTACACCGCGATGCAGAGCGCCTCTCTTGCAGAGTCTGCCACTTGAGTTTATTAAACATCTCCGTAACGCTATCACGGTTACCAAATAACCCGGTGACGAAACGCGCCGCTCTTCTTTGGATCTTCTCTATCTTGTTAGTCAGGGTCATTCTTTTGTAGGGAGTCAGATTGCGCTGCGCTAAAAATATTGTGTGTCAGTTTAGTGATGATCAGAATAAGTAAAGAGAGAAATGTCTGAGTACGTGCAGTTTTGATCAACTGTTTGAAAATAAAATAACGTAAGGGGTTCACCAGCACAGTAATTCACTAATTTTTCTAAGGGGGCGTTTCATATGTCGACCCTGCCAGGATACCTCACTGGAATCTTCTGATTTTTTCTTGTAGTTTGTGTAATTAGTGTAGCTATTTTTATTGCTAGTTCGTAATTATAGAGAGAATTTCCTTTGTAGTTGTAGTTTTTCATTCCGTAGGTATCGGTAATCCACTGAAGTAGTAGCCCTTGGGCGGCCTGAGCGAGGCACGTCCTCGACAGTTCCTGTCTCTCTGTATCTCCTCCAAGTCCGAACAACATCGCTTTGGTTCACTCTGAGACGCCTGGACGCTTCCCTGGTTGAGAGCCTTTTTTGGCACATAGTAACAGTGGGGAAGCGAATGAACCGCGGTATTGACCGTCTAGGCGTGGTTTAAATACAGACAACACGAGCCGTGTACCTCCTTCCTGGTGGAATGACTGGAACTGATCGGCTGTCGGACTCCGTCCGTCTAATACGTGCTGCTCATGCATAGTTGTTTACATCTTTGGGAGGGTTTAGTGACGTCTCTGAACAGTGAAAGGGACTGTGTCTGTGATACAATATCCACAGTCTACGTCTATTTTCAAGAGTTATGGGATGCAAAACTTTTTTTGATGTGTGTACAATGGACACACGCACTAACAACATTTTAGTAACACGTTTTTCCAGCACACGAACAAAACACAGTCTGTAAGAGACTGTAACTACGCTTAAATGAAACATGCTCCGCTCCCCCCTTCCTCTCCTTCTTCCGCTTGTTGCTACGAGCCCAGGTTGAAAATAGCGAGAAAATACGTATAGTTATTGTTGCCTGAAACGTAACAATTCTGGCTAACATCAGCGCGATATCGAAGTCTGTATATTAAGGGAGCGACAACGGATTCTAATAAAGTATAATTATAATTAAATGCACCCCCCTTTAATTTGTAAGTGAGAGCTAGTTGGAGTTTGATTGTCGTTTTCGTTATCCTTGGGGTTGATGTAGGTAAGGAGCATTTATTTCATCCAAGTCACACTTCCATTTTTGGCTAATGTTGTCGAGCATTCCAAACTGTATATTAACTTATATATCTGTTTTTTGTTTTAAGTTAAGATTACAAGAAAAAAATATGTGTGCCTGAAAATGACATTTTGTGTGCGAAACTAGTCACGTAGATGTAAAAAATTTGTATCTTCAATTCTCCATAGAAAGGAGCAAGATCCGGCCGTTGTAGCCAGGCGGTTCTAGGCGTTTCAGTCTGGAACCGAGCGACCGCTACGGTCGCAGGTTCAAATCCTGCCTCGGAGATGGATGTGTGTTGCCCTCTAGTTAGGTTTAAGTAGTTCTAAGTCTAGGGGACTGATGACCTCAGCTGTTAAGTCCCATAGTGCTCAGAGCCATTTGAACGATTTTCTTGAAAGGAGCAAGAATGTTTTAGCAATGTATTATTCTTTCACGGGACGAGAGAAGGCTAATGAACTGAATCGAGCCGGAGGATTCTTGTGGTCTCACAAATGCAATACTAATGTCAAGGGTCACGATCCTAATATCTATCACATTTAGCGTATCCGTTTGGCCAACAAAACGTATGGCCTGAAAGAGTACAATTGCATAACCTCATTCGGAACAGAAAACGTGAAATATTTGGTGTAACATGATTTAACAAGTCGGCATAAAAGTTTTCTGGATACGGTACCGCGTCGTAATGCATAAGACTTCTGCTGCTGGAGAAAAACCAACGTTTAGGCCACAGTTGCAGCGGCCTTCTTCTGGGGCTAATGGTGCGTTCTAGCTATGCAGTGTCCTTTATATTTTGTTGTTACTGTTCACTGCGCATGCCATTACGTCATAATTTTAAAATGGTAGTTAGTTTCATTGGTCACTTAAGGAAGAAGGAGAGAGAACTTTATTTTAATAGGTTATTGCGGTGGAGGGAGAACGTAACCTCTGTTGTCTATTGGCTCTTGAGTTATGTGCCATGATTAGTGTTCACCGTCGAATGAGATGTTAGCTGCTGTTCACCAACTGCTGGACGTCGGCCGCCCGGTGGCAGTTACTCGCCAGTAGTGCTCGTGCCTCGTGTTGGTTCAAATGGCTCGGAGCACTATGCGACTTAACTTCTGAGGTCATCAGTCGCCTAGAACTTAGAACTAATTAAACTTAACTAACCTAAGGACATCACACACATCCATGCCCGAGGCAGGATTCGAACCTGCGACCGCAGCGGTCACGCGGTTCCAACATCGTGTTGACAGTGCGGTCTGTTGGGCTCTGATTGCTGGCAGCCAAGATGGGGCAAGCCTGAGTCCCTCCTCCCTGTTCATGTTATTAGGGTGTTTAAGTATTTCTATGGCGTCTCTGATTTTTCGTTTCGTCATAACCGGCTGCTTGGCCAACACATAGGCCTCGCAGAATTTTATTTCTTTTCCGCAATCTTGCTGATGTTCTGCCACTGCTGATTTGTTGTGTTGCCCTAGACGAACATAGCGCTCGTGTTCCCGAATGCGCGTTGCTACTGGCCGACCAGTCTCGCCGATGTATGCCTCTCCACATTAGCATTCCACCTTGTAAACGCCTGCAGTGTGTAATGCATCCACCTTGTCCTTAGTGGAGCCTAGCACGTCCTGCATCCTACGTCCACTAACGTTTTATTCGCGGTGCAGTGGGTACTGGGAGATATAGTCCCGGAATGGAGGAGACTTCCGCTGCTGGTGTCGTTTCTGGTAGCAGAATGGAGAATGCAGGCCACTGCCTACTGTGAGAAGCTGTGTGATCCGGAATGCGAATCACGATCCTGTGATTTTAAACTGGTAGGAAGCGTCGACCCATGAATCGTGCGTAACGACGTGCGCAGCATCTCGCTCCCTGAGATAGAAGGAACACGTGCCTTCTACTAAGCAGCGGCTCTTCTGCCAGGAAGTTGTTTGTAACGCGAACTCCATTTCAAATCACTTAGCTTATCTCTGAAATTACAATGTGAATAGTCTCAAAGATCAAAGGATCCTGTTTTAATGTAATCCAATTTTTGCTCAATAGAACACGTATTTAATACATTTTTGACTAAGGGACGTAATAATAATAATAATAATAATAATAATAATAATGAGACATTGTTTGCTTTTGAGTAATTTCACAAAATGAAACGGACCATTTAATTCCTTTGTTCTAATTGTCTTCGTCTCCTTGAATATTAATCATTAATTTTCAAACTGTAAAATTTTATCATTTGCATTTTGACTACCTTTCTCTGATCCTTTGCCTAAGACCTCAGAGAAATGAGGATCGGTTTCTCCGCCTCGCCTACTGTAGACACAGTGCACTAACTCACATACATAAATGTAGAAAAGGAATTCAGCATGTGGTTCACTGGAAAAAAAAAATCTCAAAATTATTAGGAGAAGCGAGAAAACACAGCTCCGCTCGTAGAAAGTTTTTTACTGAAACCACGACCTATTTCACTCCAATTTCTCCAGTTTAGGCCTTTTCTGCCGTTATTTAAACAGGGATTAGAGAGGAAGTATTTTACAATGTTTTCACTGGCTTAGTAAATATTGTGGAGTGGAGTAGCAAAGTCCGGTGCTTTAGGTACTTAAATAAACGGTGTCTACAACATTATTTTACGCTATCGTAAACCTCTCCCCGTCCTTCACGTCACTGATAAATTAAAACCCGCTAGAATCGTCTGTGTACATAATAGAAGTGGGGGTGTTCCTGAAACAAAATGAAAATAGTATTTGTTGCGAGGGTAATAAAATAACCCCATAAAGCGTTAGCAAATGCATATGAGCACTAATAAAAACACACGGTGATGTCAGCTGGAGGTAATGCGTGCACGGCGATAAGAAACATTGAAGTGGGTAGAGCCCTTTCCAAGCAGCCATAAGAAAACTGCGTTGGATCCGAAAATCCAGCGAGGTGGTGCTAGAGGAAGCGGCGCTAGTACAACGAACGGCGAAGCGTGAAAGAAGGGGAGGTGCTCTAAATAAAAATAAATTATAACAAATCAGCAAGCAAGTAAGTATGATACGAGGATAGAAAACCAACACGGTAAATCTCGTTTGATGCAGATTACTAGTGTCTGTAATGCACTATATTCCACGAAATCTGGAAACCATTGGAGAATTTATAAACAGTAATAGTTTTTACATGCAGCAAAATACGTCGTCGAAAATTAAGAACATTGGTCTATCTAGTTAGGTAGTAAAATGTTCCTGAAGTATTCTTATGTCTCATTTCGGATACCAAGGACAGCATGCATAAAATTCTTTAAACCACTATTAATCCCTGATATATTTTCTTCAAAATGCCACACACAGCGATCTTATGGTTGTGTGCAGAGCAGGAAACACCACCGACAACGGTCGGCAGACGCTATCGCTAGAGGCCACCCGATAACATCACCCAACAGCTTACTCACAATGCATCTCATCTCCTTCGTCAGTTTTTGGCGGTATCGAGGACGTCAGATTAGGTTAGGTTGTAATCTATTTTACCAAGTGACTTAGAATGTATTTTAACCTCCTAAGGGAAGGATGGATGTCACGATGACACTGTGATGTAAGACCAGTGCTGCATTGCGACTTTTGCTAATATACACTCTTTCCACAATTACTGGAATACGCAAACGATTTGTACGAATATATGAACCCAAGAGAGAAACAGAGAGAAACCGTCCTTCACATACTCCAGATGATTCAAGGTGTAAGTAGGCTGTTTAGGTTTTTATGTTGGTAACGTCATCTAGCGCTCTGTATGAAAATCACTGCCTGTGCTGTGTGCAGTCTGTGGCTGGTGGGCATTGTTGAAATAGTCGCTATTGTAGTGTTGGGCAGTTGGCTGTTAACAGCGCGTAGCGTTGTGCAGTTGGATGTGAGCCGCCAGCAGTGGTGGATGTGGCTCGGAGGAACCCTGACAGCAACGCCAACATGTTGAATAATGCTTTTCATGCAGCCACAGGACGCCATATTACGCCTCAAATTGTGCGCAATAGGCTGCATGATGCGCAACTTCATTCCCGACGTCCATGGCGAGGTCCATCTTATAACCACGACACCATGCAGCACAGCATCAATGGGCCCAACAACGTGCCGAATGGACCGCTCAGGATTGGCATCACGTTCTCTTCACCGATGAGTGGCGCATATGCCTTCAACCACACAATTGTCGGAGACCTGTTTGGAGACAACCCGGTCAGGATGAACACCTTAGACACACTGTCCAGCGAGTGCAGCAATGTGGAGGTTCCCTACTGCTTTGCAGTGGCATTATGTGCAGCCAACGTACACCGCTGGTGGTCATGGAAGGCGCTGTAATGGCTGTACGATACGTGAATGCCGTCCTCCGACTGATAGTGCAACCATATCGGCAGCATATTGGCCAGGTATTCATCTTTATGAATGACAAAAAATGGCTCTGAGCACTATGGGACTTAACTCCTGAGGTCATCAGTCCCCTGGAACTTAGAACTACTTAAACCTAACTAACCTAAGGACATCACACACATCCATGCCCGAGGCAGGATTCTAACCCGCGACCGTAGCGGAAGCGTGGTTCTAGGCTGTTGCGCCAAGAACCACTCGGCCACCACGCCGGCTATGGACGACAATTCGCTCCTCTATCGTGTACATCCTTGTGAATAACTTCCTTCAGGTTAATAACATCGGTCCACTAGAGTGGCCAGAATATTCTCGAGACATGAACCCTATGGAACATGACTGGGCTAGATTGGAAAGGGCTGTTTATGGACGACGTGACGCACCAATCACTCTGAGGGATCTACGCCGAATCGCCATTGAGGAGTGGGACAATCTGGAACAACAGTGCCTTGATGAACTTGTGGATAGTATGAAACAACGAATACAGGCATGCATCAATGAAAGAGGACGTGCTACTGGGTATTAGAGATACCGATCTATACAGCAATCTGCACCACCCCCATTGAAGGTCTCGCTGTATGGTGGTACAACGTGCAGTGTGTGGTTTTCATGAGGAATAAAAAGGTTGGAGATAATGCTTATCATGATTTGTATTCCACTTTTCTGTATAGGTTCCGGAATTCGCGGAACCGAGGTAATGCAAAACCTTTTTTTGATGTGTATTTCCTGTGATTAAGTATGCCTCGCAAATGTGTAAACAATGCTGACACTTTTTGATTCTTTTGCGGGTAGGCTACACTGAAATTACAGAGGAGACCAATAATGCCATGTATTAAGAAGTCGTACAGACTGTACTTTGGCTGTGAAATTGTATGTTGCACATCTAACGTCTCGAGTCTTAATCCGTAGTTGAATTTTGAAAGATCGTCCATGGGCTTTGCTATACCATCTGACGAGAGGCATCAAACCATGTAAATAATTGTTAATTTTGTATGTCAACTCCATAAGGATATGGTATTTCCAAGAAGAAAGTCTTCCTTGACACATCCTAATATAGCGTCGATCACGTGACCAGTGTCCCGCGGAGATCGATAGTGAAACTAGTGCTGCACCACAACCTTCAAAATCGAGTTCAACGATAGATCTTGATTTTACGTGCAGCAATTAGTATACCAATGAATATACAGAGATTCACAAAATAACACAGTGCGAACATAAGGACTTAGTGAGAGATCAGGAACTACACAAGGGAAAGCTGAACTGTTGGCATCAACACTACAAAAGTGAAATTGTCTTGGTAAGACGGCAAATGTGACTGCGTTCCGTAGCCTCCATATGCCATTCCTTCCTCGAAAGTGAAAAGAACTTGGTATTTTAGTGATGTACTGGGACCAATGGCAGTTATGGGCGCTGTCTGTAAAATGATCAGTGGAAGATGTTCGACTCCTCCAAAGTAAATCTCAGGTGTGTTCTAGTTCATAGGTGGCAACATATTACCATCGATTCCGATTGGGTGCGCATATTGCTTGAAAGAAACGTATGATAACATGAGACAGTTGTTATTGCGACTGAACTATGACAAGTTTAAATGGTATTAAATGGTAGATTTCCGGGTACCTGAATGCCACAGGCATGTTACTTGGGCTACAACACGTCTACACCAAATTCTGTTCCTCCCTGTGCCTCTGGAATAGCCACGCCAAAGCACTTCATTATAAAAAGAAAGATTGGCCTAAGCAGCAAACATTTGAACCAGGATCTCACGATGTTATTTACGAATCACTTGTCGAATCCAAGAACGTATTTCGGTCTACTCTTTATATTAGATTGGGCCTAATGAGAAACTTCGTAAAGGCCATGAACAAAACTGGGTAAGCATTTCTCAATTAGCGCGAGAAGTTCCCCCGTCTTCGTAAGGCCAAAATAAAATAGGGGATTTTAGTGGGCCGCGAGATACGCTAACTGTGCAAAGATGAGCAATTCAACACCATCCTGACTGGCGATGAAAATTAGTTTGAAATGCATTTTTTCAAGTGTCGACAACTTTGAGAGGGCAGAAAACTATAAGGATCTTGTGGCAAATCTTTTGCAGTACAACAATAGACTGGTTGCAACATGTTCTTAAAGTAGCATTTCCTACATGCCCAACTAGACTTCTTTCCTGGCAACTGTGGTGCCTTTACCGACGGACATGGACAACACTTCCACCAGAAAGTTTCGGACATGGAAATGAGATTCCAGGGAAAGCGGTGTGTATCAGTGTTAGCTGATAGCTATTGGACACTAAACAGGATATTACTAGCAGGAAACTACAAACGTCAGGCGGAATTGTTGCGCCTTTCGTTACCTTCCACCCAGGAGTAACACCAAAGTAAGGATTATATGGGCATAAGCTTACATAGGCAATAAAGTAATTATCATAACTTCAAAACGAGAGCTAATCTTGGATTTTCATTAGCATTTTTGCCATCAGCACATGCGAATACATCGAGATTAGCTCTTTTCGTAGCAGTTAGAGGGAAAAGAATTAAAATTTTACTGTCGAGTGCAAACGGCAGGTAACAGACAGAGGAGGAGGAATGCAAGTATCTGAAGGAGTTGTTCAGTGAGATATGAAAATAGGCTTAAAGGAAGTTTACGGAAGAGACATGTAAACAAAGAAATGGACCGGGGAACAGATTTCAGTGAATGAACTAATTGCGAGTCTAAAGAAACTTAAATGCAAGCGGACAGCACGTACTTCCAGGCAAATGTATGACTCTTCGTTGGGCTCCTTGACATACGAAAAGAATGGGACGATGATCTAATGTACTCTGAAGGCCCATGGAGGCGTACAGTGCAAAACCAGAACGCATGTAAAGGTGCAGAGGCCTTTGTACAAAATGTATGGTTATGGTTAAGTGGTTTCTTAATCTAAGACTGAATACAACTGTGTAAGCTGTAAAGAAATTGTTTAATATCGCAATTTTGTCACGGAAATACACGCTTTTACACAGTTTACAATGTGACAATGTTAAGACACTTCTCAAAATAGTGCATCTTGTCCTCTGAAGGTGAACTAATTCTAAACACAACGGTATTAAATTGAAACTCTCCGAAAGTTAAATAATCCTAAACACAACAATATTAAATTTGAAGTAGAAGTTTAATTACAAAATTGTTCTTACTATTACGTTATGATGTTAGCCAGTACTACGATAAATCATCCGACTCCGTTTCAAAGATCGGTACTATTTTTAGGATGAAAATCAAGTCTACTGAGGATCGTTCGTTTTGTGACAAGTCGAGCAAAAGATTACCCAAGGTTCTCGAGTATACAGCGGACACACGTTGGTCAACCAAAAAGTTTACGCCTCTGCATGCGGTATTTACCTTAGCCGCGATGTGTTGTCGTCTGCATGGCTGCTCTCGTCCACTGAAATCCCTATAAAATCAAACTACGCCTTTGCTGAATTTTCCAGGAGAAACTCTCCCTATGTTTCTCGATATGCGAGAAAACATGAACTCATCCCTAGTCTCAGACTACGGCAATATACATGCGCATGACTGGAGCAGTGCCCTCTCAGTTCCCGCAAGAACAATTAACTAACTGGCTGGTTCGTTTCTCCACAGTTGAAGCTCAACGACGTTACAGTTGATTTCTAGCTGGAGGTCAGCCGCTGTGATTGCAGTGTTCACACAAATTTCTCCTCTGCATCATACAGAGCATTATGCGCTCCATTCTACACTTGACACCAGTTAAGAGAAGAGTCCCCCAAAATTTCTCTGTCTTTCTCATAGCCGAACTCTCTCCCTACCTGGATTCTTTCATTCTCCATATCACGGCTTTTTTCGACCAATAGGAGAGTTTCTCTTATTTTGTGGAAACTGTCTGTACCAATCACAAGGGTCCTACCATTAAACTGCATCGAAATTGCGCACTTTACTCCTTCCCGGTGCGTTTCCGCCAGTCGAACGTTCTGTGCCTGTTCCAGATGCCTAAAAAGTTACATGTGTCTATCACGTGTGTACCACTTGCAGTTCACATGATTGAGTGCGTTACTGGTTTCGTTCGTATCCATCTGGAATTCTGAAACGCAGTTTTCTAAAGCTTCTTTCTGCCCTACTTCTGGCAGTCCGTTACTCGCCCTGCAGTATGCGTAACCTGTCCGGTCACTGACCCACCGCCTGATGCAACCGCTTAAGAGCTTTCTGTAGTGCCTCCCAGGGTGCGGCCTCTGTGTCTGCCTGTGCTCGCTTCCACACAAAACGTTTCCTCCAGCTGCTTGTTTCACCTTCTGCTCACTGGCACGCATTATATAGGAGTGGTGTGTTAATACCTTTTACATTACACACTTATAGGCAAATCTGCTCATTACCTCCGAAGTAAGTTAGGTGTCATATTCACCTACCCATTAAGATGTATGAACTCTTATGTAAGGTGAGAAATTGACGTTCATTTATTCTTCCACCTTACAAACAATTAATGCAATATGGGTTCGGACATCCAGAAATATATAACTTTAAAATTCTGAACACTGAAGTGAAATAACGTCGCAGTGGAACACTTGTCAGATGACATTGATAAGAGTCAAGCGCCACCAGTAATTCACAACTAATTGTAGAATTCGATACGGATAAAGTTAAATCTGAAGTATTAAAATAGTGCTGTAGTAAATAATACCTGGAGAAATCACGTCTTCACTCCTTCTGAGCTTAGGCCATTGTCAGGAAGGACTTTAGAAATTTATCCATCAGTCAGAGCAAATAGCTCCACGTTCACAAAATAAAATAACTGTCCATTCTGTAGCTGTATCCAGAATGACTGATTGTTGACCTAATTTTAGCCTGCAGCGCTTCGAGGATCGATAGAGACATAAATAAATTCCCGAATTAAATGTTGCGGAAGGAAGATTTTACTACTTACACGAATAAAACCTGCCGTTCCACCATAGGTGTGGTTTTTAACAGTTTGTTGTTTTAATAGTATCCAAGAATAATTCATAAGTATCTACTTCAAAAGCCACTCATAAGCCGTCACCTAAAAGGCTTTGATATCAAAGACACTATATTAGGTGACCTGTACACGGATGAGAGTAGGGTAAATAACGTGAAATTAAACCTGCTTTAATCTAAAGATAACGAAATTTTCTTTTTTCGATTTTACGTTAGCCGGTCATAGTACCTACTAAATATTCCGTGTTTCTTATGCTAATTTCATTACCTTTTAAAATTTTCATTTCCTTTACAAATTTGTATGTCCAGTTAAAGGTGCAAAATGTACGAAACTGGCTCTAAAATTACACCAGTATGTAACAGTGCATTTTGTGTGGCAATCAAAACAAGAAGTTTAAAACAAAATCACTTTGAACAATTAGTTCATGAGCCCACTCGAAGCGTAAATGGTTGCGAAAGTATACTTGACCTCTTAGCAATAAATAATCCTGGACAACTAGTGAGTATCGTGACGAATACAGGGACTAGCGATCACAAGGCAGTTGTTGCAATGATGAATGCCGTAACACCTACAACCATAAAAAAGAAACGCAAAGTATATCTATTTAAAAAAAGCTGATAAAAATGCCCTTAACGCCTTTTTTAAAAGACAGTCTGCACTCCTTCCGATCTGATTATGTAAGCGTAGAAAAGTTGTGGAATGATTTTAAAGAGATAGTATCGACAGCAATTGAGAGATATATACCACATAAATTAATAAGTGATGATACTGATCCCCCATGGTACAAAAAACGGGTCTGATCGCTGTTACAGAAGCATCGAAAAAGCGTGCCAATTCTAAAAGAACGGAAAATCCGAACAGTGGCAAATTCTGCAGAAGTTCGAAATATAACGCGTACTTCAATGCGAGATGCCTTTAATAATTTCCACAACGAATGTCTGTCTCGAAATATGGCAGAAAACCCAAAGAGATTCTGGTTATACATAAAGCACACCAGTACAAGACTCAATCAATACCTTTACTGCGCGACAACAGCGGTGAAGTCAATGATGACAGTACCACCAATGCAGAGTTATTAAACACGGGTTTCCGAAAAACCTTCACTAAAGAAGACGAAGTAAATATTCCTGAATTCCAGTCAACAACAACTGACAACATGAGAAACATAGAAGTAGATATCCTCGGTGTAACAAAGAAGCTTAAATCACTTAATAAAGCCAAGGCCTCAGTTCCAGGTTGTATACCATTCAGGTTTCTCTCAGAGTATGCTGATACAACAGCTCCCTATTTATCAATTACATACAATCGCTCGCTCACAGAAATATCCGTACCTAAAAACAGGAAACTTGCTCAAGTCACACCAATACCCAAAAAGGGAAGTAGGAGTAATCCGCTGAATTACAGGCCCATATCACTAAAGTCGATTTACCGTACTGTTTTGGAACACATACTGTATTCGAACATTATGAAGTACCTCGAAGAAAACGATGTAGTGACACATAGTCAGCACAGATTCAGAAAATATCGTTCTTGCGAAACACAACTAGCTCTTTATACTGATGAAGTAATGAGTGCTATTGACGGGGGATGTCAAATTGAGTCCATATTTTTAGATTTCCAGAAGGCTTTCGACACCGTTCCTCACAAGCGTCTTCTCACCAAACTGCTTTCCTATACAATATAGCGGCAATTGTGCTACTGGATTCGTGGTTTCCTGTCACAAACGTAACAGTTCGCAGTAATAGACGGTATGTCATCGCATAAAACAGGAGTAATATCCGGCGTTAAACAAGGAAGTGTCATAGACCCTCTATTGTTCTTGATCTATATTAACGACGTAGGAGACAAATGGCTCTGAGCACTATGGGACTCAACATCTTAGGTCATAAGTCCCCTAGAACTTAGAACTAGTTAAACCTAACTAACCTAAGGACATCACACACACCCATGCCCGAGGCAGGATTCGAACCTGCGACCGTAGCAGCCTCGCGGTTCCGGACTGCAGCGCCAGAACCGCACGGCCACCGCGGCCGGCGGAGACAATCTGAGTAGCCGTCTTAGATTGTCTGCAGATGATGCTGTCATTTACCGTCTTGTAAAGTCATCAGATGACCAAAACGAATTGCAGGATGATTTAGATAAGATATCTGTATGGTGCGAGATGTGGTAATTGACCCTGAATAAAGAAAAGTGTGAAGTTGTTCACATGAGTACTAAAAGAATCCTCTAAATTTCTATTACGCGATAAGTCACACAAATCGGAAGGCTGTAAATTCCTTTAAATACTTATTATGGATCACAATTACAAATAACCTAAATTGGAACGATCACATAGATAACGTTGTTGGTAGAGCTAATCAAAGACTAAGATTCATTGGCAGAACACTCAGAAGGTGCAACAGGTCTACTAAAGAGACTGTTTGGACCACGCTTGTCCGGTCTAGTCTGGAGCACTGCTGTGCCATGTTGGATCCGCATCAGGTGGGACTGATGGATGATATCGGAAAAGTACAAAGAAGGGTAGCTCTTTTTGTATTATCGTGAAATAGGGGAGATAGTGCCACAGACATGATACGTGAATTTGAGTGGCAATCATTAAAACAAAGGCGTTTTTCGTTGTGATAGGATCCTCTCATGAAATTTGTCACCAGTTTTCTCCTCCGATTGTGAAAACATTCTTTTGCCACACACCTACATAGGGAGAAATTATCATCACGATAAAATAAGAGAAATCAAGTCTCGTACTGAAACATTTAAGTGCTCGTTTTTCCCGCACGCCGTTCGAGAGTGGAATGGTAGAGAGACAGCTTGAAGATGGTTCATTGAACGCTCTGCCAGGCACTTTATTGTAAATAGCAAAGTAATCAAGTAGATGTAATGGGAGAAATTGTCACCGACATATTACAGGATGTGTGTGTGTAGGGGGGGGGGGGGGGGCAACAGTAAGAGAATGGCGTTTCTCGTTGCAGCGGGATTTTATCACAAAAATTCAGTCATCAACTTCTCCTTCCGAATGCGACAATGTTTTGTTGACATCGATCGACGTAGAGAGAAACGATTATCCTAATTAAATCGGAGAAATCAGAGCTTGCACAGAAAGGTATAGGTATTCGCTTTTTCCCGTGTGCTGTTCGAGTGTGGATTAATGGAGATTTATTGTGAAGGTGGTTTGAGGAATCGTCTGCCAAGCACTTGAGTGTGATTTGAAGAGTATCCATGTAGATGCAGATGTATAATAACCAATAACAGAAAACGGATAGGTTAAACTTCCTCCGAATTTCAAGCGGCAGTTAAGGAGAACAGCATAAAATTTATCACAAATATTTTTAAAATAGTGAAAAGAAAAGAATGGAGGAATTTAATTCGAAAATACGTTATAATCTTATAAACATACAGCCAAAATCGGTTACAACGACGTCCAAGGGCCCAACGGTTTACGATAGTTACATCCGATAGTCGTAGGAAGGTTTTTTTTTAGCTTTTTCTTAAATTTCTTGTATGTAAATTTTAGGCTGCCATAGAGATAACACTTCAAAAGGAGGAGAAATAAAGTAAACCTATAATATTCACAATACGGTATTTGTGGAGAAGGATAGAAGATGAGTTTTTCTTATGGTTAAGAATTATGTGAGGGAATAAAATGGGAGCAAAATGTATATAACCCGTAATAAGTGAAAAAAGAAAATAGCAACAACGTAAATTGTTTAATATATCGAATGTAGTCTCAGATAATCAATGAGATAAAACGATGAGCATGTCTGAAACGTAGTGCAAAAGCTGTATAGTACAATAGCTTTGAATGACACCACTTCGTTCCACTAACTGTATTACAAAATTAATTAATAGTATCAAGTTGAATAGTATCCTAACATAAATTACATGAAGGCCTCAGTAAAATGGGGTACAAATGTGATGTCCTGTAGCTACCGTATTGAGAATATCAAACACCCACAAACACAAAGAATCAATAACTAATACACTATTATTATATTTCTGTACTTTGGGAAAATAATGCATACTGAAATTTAATTTTCTACTTTTCTACAGTCACAGCAAAGACAGTATTGTGTATAGTGTTTCAACCAGTTGCTTTACGTTTAAAATACAAAACTGTATAGCAGTATAGAGTCCTACTTAAGGTAATCAGTTATCTGCAGTTTATCCATTTAAGCTGCTTATACGTTTTTTCCATTTGACGATGCATTCGTTTTAAAGCCTGTTTTGAAAACAATAATCTGCAGAAAACAACATTTTTAAAATTAATGTTACATTGTTTTTACTAATCGCTAAACACGTAAGAAACAAAAATGGACATTGGACACTATAGCCGATACGTTTCTCCGAAAATGTAATAAAAATACGTCGTTTTGTACGGCAAGTGGAAATAAGTGATGTACTAAGCGGTTTTTTAAATGCAGCGTTTACATAAGATTTAGAAGCGACCTTTAGATGTTACTGCTATAGCCAACACTTCGTTAAAATGGACGTCGCTGTAAACGGTATTGAGTGTAGGTAGAATAGTAATTTATCCAAATGTTTCATAATGGAGACGATTTTGAATGTAATTGATTTTTACTCTTCTGTGTGCAGCATCTGTATTCCAGATAAACTAAATATATATAATATCTCTTTCGACAGTAAATATGAAAATACGACATATAAGTTTGTAAAACTATCATATAATAGTATTTTTTCTGTGGTATGCTTATCACCTGAAACATACTTTCATCTGAACAACTAAATCTACAACAACATCTATATCCTGGAAATGACTGTGCCGTGAATGACAGAGAACTCTTCCAATTTCACTTCGTATTAAGATTTTTCCTGTACCATTCGAGTGGAAGAATAATACTTACTAAATGCCTCTGTGTCCGTTTTGCTTACTGAAATATTCTCCTCGCGGGTTTTTGCGGGAACGGTTTGTAAAAGACTATAGTAAATTCCTAGGCTCCTTACCTGATACTGTTCCATGAAACATTGTAAATGGGCTTTCATGGAATAATTGGCGTCTGTTTTTAAACATCTTCCAGTTCAAGATTTTCAGACTCTTAGTCACGCTCTTCTTTAGCTCGAGCTACGTTGGGTCATGCGATGTAATCTCTTTTGCAGCTTCACTGTATTTTTCCAGTAACCTACGATGGAACCGAAGTCTGGATCACGAAAAGTTGATACGGAGGTCTCCAAGTCATATGAGGTGACCAAAATAATGCTAACCATTTCAAAGCGAGTAATAAGATCAATCATGATGATGCCACATAAGCAGTGACGAAAAAAAATCGCAATAGCAACGAGTTGTGCGGGGTAAAGGAAAGTTATGAAGCGTGTTTCTACCTCTTAAAGATGCCGTCTATTCAAATTTCGATCCAGTGGCATAAGAGTGGTGCTAGTTGCGTCACTGTGAGGATATAAATCAGGTTTTCTTTGAATGAAATGTTAGTGCGGGTTAGTTACCTTTGAGACTGGACGTGTTGAGTCGATGATAGTCAAAAATGCCTTTCTGGTGAAAAGACGCTGTTATCAACACCTCATTGAGTTTGAACGAGGTAAAGGGCTCCGTTTAGCTGGGTGTTTCTTCTGCGATACTGCAGGAAACATGTAGCCACTGTGCGTGACTGCTGGCATCGGTAGTCGAGAGAATTTACAGCCTCAAGAAGACCGTTCTTCAGTCGGCTACTAGCACTACCGAGAGCGAAGATCATCGTATCGTTTTGGCGCATCGTACTGCATTGTAGCAGCAATCTGAGCAGCAGTTGGCACGACAGCCACGCAGCAAACTGTTACAAATGTGTTACTTCGAGGACAGCTCCAAGGCAGATGTTCTGTAGCGTGCATTCTACTGACCCCAAACCATCGTCATTTGATACTTCCGTGGTTTCAATCCAGAGCTCATTGGAGGGCAGGCTGAAGGTCTGTTGTATTTTCTGATGATAGCCGGTTCTGTCTTGGTGACAGAGATGGCCGTGTGTTGTTGGCAGGCCAGATAAGAACATGTAACGAACTTCTCTGTGTGCTAGACACATTGTACCTACACAGTTACATATGGCCTGGGGTGCGATGTCCTATGGCAGCAGGGCACTCTCGTGGTTATCCCTCGTACCCTGAGTGGAAGTTTGTGCATCAGTACCGTGACTGGACCTTTCTGGTGCCGTTCATGAATTGCATTCCACGTGGTGCTCTCCAACTGGATAACGCTCTTCCTCCACATACTCTATAGAGCGTCGACATTTTGCCTTGGCCCGCTCGATCACCGTATCCCTCTCCAGTCGAGCACATGTAGAACATCATCGGCCGACAACTCCAGCGTAATTCACAAACAGCATTAACCGTCTCTCTACTGACCGACAAAGTACAAAACGAAAGTGAATCCATCCCAAAAGCTGT
Organism: Schistocerca serialis cubense; assembly: GCF_023864345.2. Taxonomy (NCBI): domain Eukaryota; kingdom Metazoa; phylum Arthropoda; class Insecta; order Orthoptera; family Acrididae; genus Schistocerca; species Schistocerca serialis. The sequence continues at coordinate 337,334,708 of NC_064641.1, read as the reverse complement.
CATCCGTCTGTGAAACACAATGCACGCCCCTTTGCATGCTTGCATTCAACAGTACGGCGGCTAAATCGGTTTTTAATGTGCCAGTATTTCAGATTTGCAATGGCGTATCTCTCGCTTACATTAATCCTTATAACTTAAATATGTTACCTAGACAAATGTGTTCCCGAAATTTCACTACCCTAAATTATTTACTTTTTGGTGTAGAGACTTTTTCCGTCAGTAAATTTCCGTATTTTAAGAGCCATTACCACTACGAGAACCACAGCACTTCACTACGAAATTGTATTCATGTATGTGTGTGTGTTTTGATTACTCATTAACGTTTTGTTAATGAAGGAAGCCAGAGCTACGTGGTCGGCAATAATCTCACTTCTAACGTGGACACACCTTTTCTTAACCTGCTTCAGATAGTACGGATTCTCTGCAGCGCAATAGTAATCAATTCTTACATGCGCAGTTGCATGATTTCAAAACGGTGCTTCATCGGTAAACCGAATACTTCGATGAAAAAGACATAGCGGCCTGATAACGTATATCAGAAGCGAATGCCTGACTACAATTCCATGTTTTTGTACCATCACAACCACCACTACTACAATCACCACCACGACTCAAGGATTAGGCCTTCAGCCAGTCCTGACTGGCCTACTGCTGCCTAAAAGCCTGTTGGAGGAGCCATTTGTGATCGTGGGACATTTTCGCAGCATGCTGGCAGTTCCTACATCCGACATTGGCAGTAGATGACTTGTGATGATGCAGCTGCTTTTGTAATTCACTTGCTCTAACTCCTGGAGATGAAGTAATTGATATGGTTGGACACTATTTGCACTAAATATGAGAATGTCACTGAAATTACATACTCCAGAGGCAGTCGTAACTTCTATGGAGCTAAATGTGGATTCTGGTCAAAACTGAAAAGAACACCTCTATCAATGGTTCTGCTAGTTGCAAGTATGTTCCTTATCTTGTGTGTTTCATCTGGTCCCTCCCAATTAAACTCCGAATATTTGCAAAACTGTCATGATCAATACACATTTCTATACTCTGCAAGCCATAGTGAGGTACTGACAAAGGGTACAGCACGATGAATCAGGGTTTCTTCCTGTGGCATTCGCGGATGGAGCTTAGGAACAATTATTCATTGCCTCTGTTTTGCGGAGTAACTAGTCTGATATTGCATTTACAGTCCTTCAAGAAGCTGTACATAGATAATATCATCATCTACAAATCATCTCAGTTTCTACACGGTCATTAATATCCATGAACAGCAAGTGTCCCAGTACATTTCCTTTGGATACGCCTAAAATTACTTCTGTATATGTCAATGATTTCCATCAATGGTAATGTGCTGCGTACTCCCTGTCAAGATCTCCTCAAGTCTTTAAAAACAACCTGTACAAAACTCAAAATGATCGTACTGTAATCCACAGATGTTTCGTGGACGGACACCACATATGGTGTAACCGCCGATACTACCACTGTTAGTACCAGAAAACAAAGGGAGAGAATGAAATAAAGTTAATTCAGAAAATCCAATCACAGATTCATGTTGCTGAAAAAATAACGATTATATTGGTACGAAGCACGGATCTAGCTACTGCGTAATTGAAAATCTCCCTAATTAAAACAGTAAATGTGAGTATAAAAACTAATTTTCTCCGGCGAATAAATACCACCGATGTCATGCCTGCCTGGAGCACTATCCGGAGGAGTAAGATAAACGTTTTCCCCACTCAACGTTCAATTAAAATTAATATTGCTCAAGATGGCGAGTTTTATTAAAGTTGGCTCCGTCACTTCCAAACTTCAACGGATACCGGCCTCTAGGGACACCTGTTATCTGTTCGTTCAAAAAATTAACAGCCACACATGCTCCGTAACCTAAACTTCAAACGGCCAAGACATACCACCGGACTAAGGCCACAAGAATCGTTAGAGCTTCATCCCTCGATTGTGTTGGCTTCTGGCTTTTATTCACCTCACACAGAAACATATGTATGGTGGCCTCTGTGGTAACGGAAGCACCGAGAACCGATCTCCAGGTTTCAGATGCATGCAGTCGCTTGAAGGTGTTAGACGTGTCAGTTCATGAGTAGTCACAACATGGAAGTTACCGCCATGGCTGCCTCTTCATCATCATTGAAGCAGCAACGTTTACGGAGCAGATGGCAGTCGAGTAACGTGATAGGCGACCGGAAACTTACAGCTACTACGGTATCGTAAAGCCTCACAGAATGCTCGTTTGCGTTCAGCACCGCGAGTCCCAGTATTACAGGAAGTTTCAACTGGCTGCCCTTTACCTGCTAATGAACCTTGTTTCCTGTAGTTTGCAGTTCGCATTTCCATGATTGAACTCTCGCCAGTAGCTCTCTCTCTCTCTCTCTCTCTCTCTCTCTCTCTGTCTCTCTCTTTCTCTCTATCTCTCTCGGTTGTTCCCCTTTAGGAGAGCGATTGAACTTGAATTCATAATTTCATCTTCGGATCTTTTTCTTCTTTGCTTCCCAAATCCTCCTCATCCTCTCAGAATGCTCCTTCTTCCGTTCCTCTGTCCATTTTTTACCAGGCTGACGCGATGTTCTTTCCCCAAACTTCACACTTGTGATTTTATGCCGGCACTCGGTGCGTTCTTCGAGATTTTTTATGTTGATCTGCTGTAGATCCCTCTGGACTTCTTTCAGCCATTCTGTGCCACATTTACTCCTTGTTATAATATTGAATAATTTCTTTGCTGTTCTGGAGTCTTCCATCCTGTAGATGTGTGTATAAAATTTGGCTCGGCGCTTTCTGATTTCATCTGTTACTATGTTGATGTTTCCATAGAGTTCGTTTTGTGGTCTCTTCATCCAAAAGCCATTTTTGTTGATTGGACCGTAAATCTTCCTGAGAATTTTTCTTTCCTACTTTTCTATTTCCTTAATTTTTGAATGACCATCAATCACCATTGTTTCAGCTGCATGGATTGCTTCTGGAAGAATCACTGTTGTATAGTGCCTTAATTTTGCGTCTGTCGAAATGCACTTCTTGTTGTAATGCGTCCATGTTAGCTTGTAGGCCTTCTGGAGCTTGGTGATTCTTTGTTCATTGACAATTCGGTTTAATCCTGAGGACTGCATAGTTTCACCGAGGTATTTAAAATGGCAGACTTGTGCAATTTTACCATATTTTGTTATTAAAGGGGATTTATTTTCTGGCTGCCTTTCCATATATTGGGATTTTTCATAAGATATCTGTAGTCCGTTTTTTTGTGAAATTTAATGTAGTTTTTCCACTGCGTGAATCGCTCCTGTTCTGTTATTGGCGATAATTGCAATATCGTCAGCGAAAGCAAGGCACTTGACTTTAATTCGGTTCTCTTTCTTGATACCAATTTGGATACCCTTTACGTGAGGTTCCCATTCCCTGATTATCTTTCCTAGAACAATATTGAAAATGATTGGGGATAGTCCGTCCCCCTGTCGGACTCCAGATTTGATTTCGAAAGGTTCCGATACTTCGCCCATGAATTTCACTTTGGCCGTTGTTCCTGTAAGTGTCTGTTCTGTGATTTTTCGTGTCTTTCGGTCGATCCCAAATACTTCCATGATTTTAAACAGGGTTCCACGGTCCACTGAATCATATGCTTTCCTGAAGTCGATGAATGTAACTACTGTGTTTCTGCATTTCCTCATTTGTAATATTGTCTTTAAGCACCAGATCTGTTCCGCACATGAGCGTCCTTTTCTGAATCCGGCCTGGTATTCACCAATTAGTGTATCTGCTTGGGATTCTATACTGTTTAAAAGCGCTTTGGAAAGGATTTTGTAAGCGACTGGGAGCAGGGAAATTCCTCTGTAATTGTTCATGTCTGTCTTGTCGCCATTTTTGTGTAGCGGGTGAATTAGAGCACATTTCCAGTCCTCTGGAATCTGCTCCGTTATCCATATGTCTGACATTATATGGTGTAATTTCTGCATAAGTATAGGATGGTTTAGTTTCCAGAACTCAGCAATGATCCCATCTTCTCCCGGTGCTTTGTTATTTTTCAACTGCTTGACTATCTCCATAATTTCTTCAAGATCCGGGGCATGTGAGTCAGGGTATGTTAATACTGGAGAAGAGAAGACAAGTTTTTCTTGGGGTGGTTCGCAGTTGAGGAGGGAACTGAAATATTGGGCTAAGATTTTGCAGTTATTTTTCGTGTTGGTTTCCAATGAGCCATCAGGTTTCTTGAAGCACAAGCTAGGCGCTTGGTATCCCTGTAAGTTTTCTCTGAAAGTCTTATAAAAATTTCTTGTATTATTTTTGATGAAATCCTGCTGGATTTCAGAGAGTCTGTTGTCATATCCCCGTTTTTCTTTTCTAATTATTTTTGAGGTCTGTTTTTTGATTTTAAGAAAGTTCTCCCAGTTTTCTTCAGTTTTGTGACTGCTAAATTTTTTCCATGCAGTTATTCGGTTGTCGACTGCCTCATCACAGGTTGCATTCCACCAGCGATGTTTCCTGTGCGAGGGGGTTGTCCTAATTTGAGGGCTTCCTGAATTTTCTCTGTTAGTTTCTTCCAGTCTGTTGATTTTTCCTGATTAATTTGCATGATGATTTTTTCTTTGTTGAGTTGCAGATATTCCGGATCTGGTTTGGTACTTTTGGGTGGCCTTTTTAGCATTCTGTTGGGTTGGAATTTTGTTTTTATTTGGAGAAGATGATGATCTGATTCAAAGACACCTTTGCGGGTTCTGATGTTTTGAATTTCTTTTATGTTTTCTTTGGAAATTGCGGCATGGTCTATGTGGTATTCACCCTGTCTAAGACTGGGTGATCTCGATGTGGTTAATTTATGTGCAGGTTTTTGAAACTGGGTACTCATTATTTTAAGTCCAAAGTTTCTGCAGAAGTCGATTAGTTTTTCACCATTCTTGTTGGTACGTTTGTGTTTGGTGTGGGGTCCAGTGGTATCTCTGAATTTTTTTTGCTTCCCTAATTGTGCGTTAAAATCGCCTACTAAGGTTTTCACATGGTGCCTAGGTACTTTATTTGTTGTTTCTTCTCGTGTTTCCCAGAAATTGTCCACTGTTTCAGGGTAGATTTTATTGTGGTGATTTGTGGGGGCGTGCACATTGATCAGAGTGTATGCTTTATTAGCTGATTTTACTGATAACAGGGAGACTTTTTCATTGGGAGACGTGAAGTCAATAACTGAGTCGAGTACGGAAGTGTGTACGGCGAATCCTGTTCCGAAAAGTGGTAGTTTGTCTCTTACTTTTAGGCAGGTTTGCCCTTGTAGATCCTGTAATTCTCTGTGTTAAAGTGTCCATCTGTGAATCTTGTCTCTTGCAGTGCAGTGATTTTCAGGTTAAATTTTCCCATTGCGTTGGTAAGTTGCTTTAATTTGCCTGTTTTGGTGAGGGTGTTCACATTAATTGTACCAATAAAATTTTTACGTTTCGTTTTGAGAGTGTGAGGAGTTTTTGAGAAGCTCCGATTCTTCTCCGCATGGTGTCCCTGATCCCCCAGAATCCGATGATCAGGTGAATCCAGTCTATCGACTGGTGCCTGGGGTAGTGACTCTGTGGTCGTCTTTTCCATCATGCGTTCAAGTTGAATTTTAGGTTTTGTGGAGATCTCTGTTGAGACCACAGGTATACGACTCGATTTTTGAGTTAGAGAAGATTTTGTGCAGCCGCCTCAACTTGAGGAACAGACGCTGGCCACTGGCCGCCAGATGCTGAACAGACACCGCTGGGTTTATTGGTTTTTGGTCCGCCCTGGGTATTTCATTACCCCAGTACCACCTATATCTAGGAAGCTTTCCCCTATCCGCCGCCCGGGGAGGCGTCCGGTGGGGGTACCAACAACCCCACACAGGATATATATATATATATATATATATATATATATATATATATATATATATATATATCCCTCGTTACTGTTTTTCGATTTCACTGTCGTTATTGAATTTCTTGATATGGTTGTAATGTATAATACCTGCAATACAGCAAGAAAGCAGCTCGCCAAATCATTTATAATTGTGTGTAGACAAATGCAGTTATGTGACGGAGATGACTCAATATATATTCCTTTTGGTTTGTAATATACCTTCATGTTTAACTTCACTGAAGGCCTTTCATTTACTTGACGGCAAACCCTGCAGGTAGGTGAAGAAGACAGACGCCTTCATGGTCCACGGGTGGATGATCAGCAAGTGAATGACATTCTCCGTACCTGGATGGAAAAGGTGTTATGTCATCTTTCTTCTCTTTTGAGTCATTTGCCACGAATGTTAAGATAATCGCAACAGAATGAGAACGTAGACACCGTGACAGATCTTTCTTGTTGTCTGGATTTCTTACTGTATAAGCTACTAAGCTGTCCTCTTCACGAAGTGTCGGCTGCATATACCGGACGTCAAGTTTGTTGTTAGCGTATTTGGCCAAGACAATAGCACTGACGAAAAAAATATGATTTACCCGCAAGCTGCACAGTAGGTGGTGACTGTATTTTTTCTCACCAAATCAAGTTTCTTTTAGAGTTTTGTTTCCTTTGTTTACCGTCCGCAAACATGCAGACGTGAGGGAAATGTTATGAACCAGGCTAGGTTCGCACAGCATGTCTTTCCAACCTACGGCGTCCAAGGAAGTCAGATGTGTCGAAGAGGCTAGTAGTGTCAGCTGTAAAATGTTAATGGCCGGTACAGACAAGCGGACGAGCATCGCTCTGGTCCTAGCCCGATCGCTGACTGGCGACACCATGCGGCACCACCCTGGACCGAGCGCCGGTGCGGTCGTCGACAGTTCCACCCCGACAGCTTAAGACGCCAGCGATGGCGGCGACACAGCCAGCCGGGTCGCATCACAGGACTGAGGAACCAGAAGCAGTTAGTGCCTCCTCCCAGTATTTTGGCTACAGGCACCTTCTTCCCTCTCGCAGAAGCAATCTGCAGTGTGGTGCACGAGGCAAAAGAAACATAGAGAACCATTCTCCAGCTTTGAAATGTATGCCATCTCTTGAAGAAGTTAGATGTTTCACTTCGTGAGTAGCCAAAACATTGAATCTACCGCCATGACTGGCTCTGTCACCTTGGAAGTAGCAACGAGTACGCAGCAGTAATATGTTAGGCAGTCGGGAACTTGCTACAACGACAGTAGCTGCCATCGTGCAGTCACACCAAACGTATTGCTCGCATTCATCACCAAGAACCCGCCAGCAGTACTGTAGTAAGCTTCGATGTGCCACTCCTAATTCTGGTGAGGTACCTCGATTACTGCTGCCTGCTGAGGTTCAACTCTCGCGATTAGCTCTAGCTCTCTCTCTAAGTACTGACTTACGATTTTACACTAAGGTGACAACTGTCATAGGATTCCTCGTAAGATCGTGTCGGACCTGGAACAAAGGTCCTAGTCCATTCCATGTAAACACAGCCCATACCATTATGGAGCTACCACCAGCTTGCACAGTTCCATGTTAACAATTTGGGTCCATGCCTTCGGGAGATCTGCGCCACACTGAAACTCTACCATCGGCTCTTACTAATTGAAATCTGAACTCATCTGACCACGTCACTGTGTTCCAGTTGTCTAAGATGCAACCAATATTGTCATGGTCCCAGGAGAGGTGCTGCAGGCGATTTCATGCTGCTAGCGAAAGGTCTTGAGTCGGTCGTCTGCTGCCATAATTCATCAACGTCAAATTTCGCCGGACTCTCCTAACGTATAGGTTCTCGTACGTCCCACATTGGTTTCTGCGGCTATTTCACGCAGTGTTGCATGCCTGTTGTCACTGACAAATCTACGGAATCGCAACTGTTCTCGGTCGTTAAGTGAAGGCCGTCGGACACTTCACTGTCCATGGTGAGAGAAAATGCCCGAAATTTGGTATTCACGGCACGTTCTTGACTCTGTGGATTTCGGAATTCCGATTTCCCCAACGATTTCCGAAACTGAATGCCCCTTGCGTCTAGGTCCAACTACTATTCCTCATTCACAGCCTGCTATTCCCGTCGTGCGGACATAATCACGTCGGAAACCTTTTCATATTTACCTCCTGAGTGCAAAAGTCACCTCCGCCAATGCATTACCCTTGTGTACGCGATCCTACCGCAATGTGTATATTTACATATCGCTATCCCATGACTTTTGTCACCTCAGCCTTTTTTGACCTTCTACATGTGTGTTTCATGCGTAATACCTGGCCAAGCAGGAAGACAGCTCATCAAATCATTTGTAATTGTGAGTAGACTAATGTAACTAACTGTCTAACGGGTCTATCTCAGTTTATATTACTTTTAGTTTACAATATAGTTTACAGTTTAACTTCACTGAAGGCCTTTCGCTTATTGTGTCGCTTTGTTATTAGCTACGAGTGGCAAGATAGCCCTGTAAGCTGGCGAAAAAACTTGCGTACGTGGTCCAGGGACAGTACATCAGCAGGTGAATGAGACTCTAGCTGTCTGATTGGAAAAAGGTATTAGGCGATTCTTTTAATTTCAGTCGTTAATGACTTGACGACAGCCAAGGTCACTCTAACACATCATTACTATCAACTTGCAAAATCTCCAGTCGCTACAGTACTCTCGTTATAAACGGAATGTTGCGGCAGTGAGCACAATACATTTCCTATATCAAGAAGCGCTGTATTTATGGATTTTAGGATGTTATGTGAGGTAATTCCGTGATTGGTTTCGTATGACCGTTGTTTTCTGGATCCATGCTGATTAGCCAGGAGTAGGTGATCCTGTCCCAGATATTTCATTATCTTTGAGTCCAAAATAAGTTCCTAGATTGTGCAACAGGTGGATGACAAAGATATAGGACTACAGATCTGTGGTTCATTACTGCTACACATCTCGTAGACGTGTGCGACCTGAACATAGCTCTGTATTCGTGGGAACCCCGGTCTTTTATTATTAAAAGCGGTGCCTGCACAGCAGCAAATTCTGAATTTAATATACACTCCTGGAAATGGAAAAAAGAACACATTGACACCGGTGTGTCAGACCCACCATACTTGCTCCGGACACTGCGAGAGGGCTGTACAAGCAATGATCACACGCACGGCACAGCGGACACACCAGGAACCGCGGTGTTGGCCGTCGAATGGCGCTAACTGCGCAGCATTTGTGCACCGTCGCCGTCTGTGTCAGCCAGTTTGCCGTGGCATACGGAGCTCCATCGCAGTCTTTAACACTGGTAGCATGCTGCGACAGCGTGGACGTGAACCATATGTGCAGTTGACGGACTTTGAGCGAGGGCGTATAGTGGGCATGCGGGAGGCCGGGTGGACGTACCGCCGAATGGCTCAACACGTGGGGCGTGAGGTCTCCACAGTACATCGATGTTGTCGCCAGTGATCGGAGGAAGGTGCACGTGCCCGTCGACCTGGGACCGGACCGCAGCGACGCACGGATGCACGCCAAGACCGTAGGATCCTACGCAGTGCCGTAGGGGACCGCACCGCCACTTCCCAGCAAATTAGGGACACTGTTGCTCCTGGGGTATCGGCGAGGACCATTCGCAACCATCTCCATGAAGCTGGGCTACGGTCCCGCACACCGTTAGGCCGTCTTCCGCTCACGCCCCAACATCGTGCAGCCCGCCTCCAGTGGTGTCGCGACAGGCGTGAATGGAGGGACGAATGGAGACGTGTCGTCTTCAGCGACGAGAGTCGCTTCTGCTTTGGTGCCAATTATGGTCGTATGCGTGTTTGGCGCCGTGCAGGTGAGCGCCACAATCAGGACTGCATATGACCGAGGCACACAGGGCCAACACCCAGCATCATGGTGTAGGGAGCGATCTCCTACACTGGCCGTACACCACTGGTGATCGTCGAGGGGACACTGAATAGTGCACGGTACATCCAAACCGTCATCGAACCCATCGTTCTACCATTCCTAGACCGGCAAGGGAACTTGCTGTTCCAACAGGACAATGCATGTCCGCATGTATCCCGTGCCACCCAACATGCTCTAGAAGGTGTAAGTCAACTACCCTGGCCAGCAAGATCTCCGGATCTGTCCCCCATTGAGCATGTTTGGGACTGGATGAAGCGTCGTCTCACGCGGTCTGCACGTCCAGCACGAACGCTGGTCCAACTGAGGCGCCAGGTGGAAATGGCATGGCAAGCCGTTCCACAGGACTACATCCAGCATCTCTACGATCGTCTCCATGGGAGAATAGCAGCCTGCATTGCTGCGAAAGGTGGATATACACTGTACTAGTGCCGACATTGTGCATGCTCTGTTGCCTGTGTCTATGTGCCTGTGGGTCTGTCAGTGTGATCATGTGATGTATCTGACCCCAGGAATGTGTCAATAAAGTTTCCCCTTCCTGGGACAATGAATTCACGGTGTTCTTATTTCAATTTCCAGGAGTGTATCTTAGTCTCGACGCATTTTTCAAATTTTGGGATTGCAGCTGTTTCCCAACACCGGTGACACCATTATCTTCATCACTCAGCGTTGGCGGGAGAATGAAAATACAGAGGCACTCCTGGATTTTAGTTCGAAAGTAATTTTCGAAGTTGGAGATCAGGTTTAATGCTTTTGCTTTGTTATCTTAAATTTCAATTCCTGTCATCCCAGTGTTTCTGACATTAAATTTGGTGTCACCGACAGCCTTTATAAATCATTCTTTGAGTCTTGTGACAGTGCTTGCTATAATATTCTTCTAGGTAGTTACTGAAAGCTTCGTGAATTAACCTTTTGTGCAGCCAAACGCTTTTCATTTAGCATCTACGTAGAGTCCCATGCTTTCCTTTACACCTTTTCTGCAATAGTCAACATTTCATTGGAAGATTATTTACAGAGTTTATATATCACAGAGATCCCCCTCTGATTATTAGCTGTAATGTAAGGTACGAGCAGCGTTCAGTAAATAATGCACACATTTTTTTCTCAGCGAATTTCGGTAAGAAAAAATGAGGTATTTGTTGTGGGACGTCGTGGAATATTCCCCTTCATTGGGCCAAACAGATTGATGCACTTCACGAGACGGAGTACGTGGATGACGGAGAGGTTATTGATGAGGTAAGATGTTGGCTCCAACGTCGACCAGTTGACTAGCACAATGCTGGCATACAGACCTTCCAATAAAGATAGCGTAAGGTCGTCAAACTGAACGGAAATTATGTCGAAAAATATGGTTTTGTAGCCAAAAGAGAGGGGAATGATATGGTTTACTGATATCCTGAATAAAAATATTTGCTTCCAGAAAAAATGTGTTGCAATAGTTACTGAACGCGCCTCGTACATATTGATCCACTAGATAATTGAACTTGAGCCTTAGTTACTTTACATTCTGGTGCCCAAGGATCAAATTTTTCATGCTGCTTCTTGGGTAATTACACTATTGCCGCTTTATCTAGTTTACTGAATATTCAAATCTTACTACTTGTTGTAGTTGCTGATTTTACTCTGCCAATCATTGTTGTTACCACTTTCTCACCGTATCCGATATCTTTTACAGTGTGCGAAACCTTCATTCCCGTCCGTTGCCTCGTCGGAGCGTCCCTCCCGTCACCACGGTCTGACTTTAGAACTCATCGTGCACTGCGGATCGCGATAAAAATCGCTCGTCATATTGCTCCGAAGCCTTCCTCGGAAGCGCTTGTTGGTGGATCTCGAAAACACCTACTCACTGCTATATACTGTCAAGCTAAATAGGTGTCGCTAACTTCGCTTTGACCCACAAGACAGGGTTAAAATAGTCACTTTCTCAGTTACACTAATCATCTGACTTCTGTCAAGAGACTTCCAATCCTACCACTGGACCGGATAGTAAACGCCAACCAGCTTCTACCACCGCCTATGCAAATAACACACGAACAACGTCTAAGGTCAAAGAGGATAAGTTCCTTAACAAAAACTCCAGACTTCAGGTTTTCACTAGGGCAAACTGGGATTTGTTGTAATAACCCTCTCTAAGTCCGCTTCCTACGTTAGACAACACATCTAGGTAGCTGCTTGCTCGGTGCTCTTTTATGTCCCTTCTTCCTAAACAGATGCTACTTCTACCCTCGGTAATAGGCAACAGCCTACTCGATAATAGGCATCTAGGACAGTAGGCTTGTATCCAAATCGGAAATAATTACTAAAGAAGGTTTTATTGTTTTAATGGTTTCATTTGTGACCCAGTATGTCTGTCCCATTCCGTCTCTCCCTCCCTTCCCCGGCGGAATTGTACTTACATAGTGTGGGTAAAAATATACCACAGGAGGGGTTATTTTTGCGGTTTTACAGTTATATCTCGTAAGGAATTCATAAAACTGAAAACTTGGCCCCATTAAAAGTTGTCGGGTATTAAATTCTACTTTGAATGAGGACAGATGCATACTTTTTGGGACACCCATTCCCTTACTAATGCTCATCAAAGTGGGACAAATTTTACATGTTTATGAAAACTTTTCGTTTTAGGTTCTACTTTTTCATAAATCATCTAAAGTAACCCATCTATCAATAAAAATGTTATAGAGGCATACGTTCTGCGTCCAGTGAGAGAAAAAAGGTAAATTTTTTGGACCACCCGCATCCGTACAGCTCCACCAAGAAGTTGGGGCATATTACATTCACTGTGCAGCATTTTTTTGCTGTAGCCTGTTTCGTAGTGAATTTAGATATAGGGTAAAACGTAGTACTATGCCAGTACTGTGCTAGTGTAGTACCTAGTAGATGTAGTGATGTATTATTTAACTAAAATTTGCGCTTAATGGGTGGTTTACTATCGGATGGTGTGATAGGGTTTGGAGTGGATTATGGTCTGAGATGACAACTGAGCAGAACCTAACGCGCTGGTTGAAACGTATGGGGTGCTCACTCATGTTAGCGACATTTCACACTGTCCCTTGAGTAGATGGATTCTGACCATTCCAACTGTTACTACCCTGGCCCAGCAGGCTGAAGAATTTTGTGGGGAATCACTCACTACCTTGCTGCAACATGTTGGTACGACGGATGCTAGAGTACGGCGTGAAAGTGCAGAGTTTCAGAAGTGTATTGAGTGGTTTCAGTCCCATGATTCTTTACCTGTGACTTATATTGTTACAATCACCAGCACAAGAGTCGTCGGAGATGACTCATCAATTGCCACAGAGTGTTTGAAATTAACAATTCCTCAATGATCATCCTTCTTTATAAAACCCTTGATAACATCACGTTTGTCCGAAAAAAAGACCTAAGGTGATTACTGATGGGGAGGATGTACCAGTGAACCCTGAAACCATATTCCACAGGATAGAACTCATCAAGAAATCTGAAGATCAGCTTAAAGAATTCTTCCACTATGAGCTGGCACCCTAAGCAGGTCGACAGCTGTTGGAATGAGGAAGACTCCCAAGTCTGTGCTGTACGACTTGTTCACACCACTGAATGTGGCAAACCTGGAAGGAACAGCTTCTGTCATCGATGATGGGTTTCTTATCCGTAGTGCTGTGTGGAAGAATGATTAAGCATTCACATTAATCCTAACCAAATACGTTGAATACCTAAAAAGGCACTACAACCGAAGTGCGACAAGTTTGGTGTTTGATGGCTACCCAGCCGACCTGCTCACCAAGAGCATCAATTATGCTCAGCGCCTCTGCCGAAGCAGAAGAAACTCTACTCTTGAGGTCATCTTCACCGGCTTAATGGTGGTTACCATGTCTCAGGAGCAATTCCGTTTCAACGACAGAAATAAAGCGCTTCATATTTGCCTGTTTACTGAGGGGCTTGAAGATGAAGACTTCTCAGCAAAACAAGCTAAATAAGATTGTTGCCACGGCCCTTGAGGTATCACAGGAGCATGAGAGGGTTCTGATATTTTATGTGGATAAAGACCCTCTTATCATGCTGAATGACCTAGCTACACCGTCAGCAAATATGTAGTTCTCAACTCTTGGAAGAGAAACGACCCCATAAAAGTATTTCGTCCCAACAGCTTGAGAATGGCAGACGGCATGACCCAACTAAAGCACTCTTCATCCAGGGCAAGAATTAGGTGGACCAACTGTTGGTCGAAAGTAAATGTCGTCTAGGAGAAATAAAACCATTCTTAGAGCATGACATTAAAACTGAAGCTATTGCCGAAGCTGGCTTATGATTTTTAACAGCCTTTACGGAGTTAGAGCACGAGGAATTATAGATAATCTGCGATTCGACGTTTACAGGTTAGGTAAAAGCCCTGAGGAAGCCACATGCAATAGTGGCCGAAACGTTAGACAATTGTATTTATTAGAAATGCGGTCAACAGCGTAGAAGAATTTTATTGATCGCGATTTGACCTGTTTTCCAAATTCAAATTCAGCCTGGCATCTCTACCACAAACACACAAAGCAACCCACTAACAGTGCTTCAGAACCTGGCTACAAGTACAAATGTGGCTATGGTACCAGATTGGTCTGTTTCTCTGGGGACAACAGGTTTCAAAGTTTGGTGTTGACCCCGCTCCTCCTTGCAAGAAACAGTCTCTCTTCTCCACAATGTTCTACAAATGCTACAAGGATGTGCAAGTGGTTCTGGGTGTTGTGAGTCTGAGATTAAGTTCTCACTGACTTGTGCCAACTGCAAGTGAAACTCCTACGCCAACTCCCACCAACCAGATGAAACTGATGGACCAGATGTTGATGAAGACCTGGACTGCATACGTGGGTCGATGAAAACTCCGAATTTTGAGGAGCCGAGCGATAGCGCGATGGACTATGAATCGGAAATGACAGACTTTGAGCAACAGAGTGGCTAAATGACAATGAAACGTATACGTCGGTGAAATTTGTGTGCCTGCCTATTTTTCTCCCCTTTTCATCTTCATACCTCTAACTAAATTTATTGTTATTATGAAGCATAAACATCACTAACTAATTTCAAGAACTGTGTTTCTAATCCTGTCTCCATCTTCATATCAGCTGAATGGATCTTATCATATTGTATATGACACAATATTTCATTCTTAACTTTGTATACATGCTGCAGTTTCAATATTTTATTTTATTGCTGTATTTTCTATGTATAAGATTAGTACAGTGGAGTACTATGTACACTTGTTGAAGAACTGCAGTTCAAGGAATCTTCATTGATCATGAGAAATGCTCCGCCTTTAAGGTCGAGCTGTAAAGGATGGTTGGTTCAAAATAATTCACTTTTGGTCTCATCAAACGCAGATATTGTTCTTCTATAACCTATAACTTTTTTGTGGACCACTTCATTGATACATAGGTTAGTTTAGAAGATGTTAACAAAAATCAGAACATAAAACGAATATTTTTCGTACATATGAAAAATTTTCCCCACTTCGATGAGCACAAGTACGAGAACAGGTGGTTCAAAAATATGCGTCTGGTCTCATTTAATGCAGAGTTTAATGCACTACGGCTTTTAATGGGGACATGTTTCCGATACTGTTTGCTCTTTACGGGATATAAACTTAAAACCGCCAAATAATACATTTGGGGGTACATTTCTACCCAACCCCCCACCCCCACCACCATCACAACTACCACTTAAGTACAACTCCGCTGGGAAGGAAAACCTAAGACAGATACACTGAACCACAAATGAAGCCATTAAAACAATAAATTCTTTTTTAGCATTTATTTCAGATTAGTCTACTTTTTTTGGTTTTACAGTATTGGCCGAAACCAAGTAAGACGTACGTACGCCCGAACACGGGAACGCACTTTCTATTACTTTCTGAACTTCCCACACAGAGAATAGAGTTTTATCGACCTGTAACTACAGAATCTCGGATCACACACCGCTACACCACCTCCATCCCAGATGGCTTCAAATTCACTTCTTGCATCCGACCAGGGCTCCCATCCGACACTTAGATTTCGCGAGCGGCTACCAGCACAACGAAATTATTATCACACAAAGACCTTTGGGAACAACCAACAACCAGAGCAATAATTAGGCACTGAGATAGGCTTTTTTATATTAACTACTTTCTACTGTAAAGTGCGGTTGCCTGGCGACACTTTTCGGAGTTCGTTTCCCAAATGGTATTAGGAAATGACAGCCGTTCTATGGAAAACATTCGCCTCTAAAAACCCACCTGGTAAGGTCACCCCACCACCCGTTCACCGGATCAAACAAAGACTAGGCCATTAGCTCCAGACGTATAGACAGTTCCCTTTTCCCGGACGCTGGGAAACCGACACCTTCGCTCACAATATCGAACAGCAGTCGCCGATCGAATCTGCCTGTAAATGGTGTGCTACATTTCGACATTCTCAAGGAGTTCACATCTGTTTGTTGCCATTAAATACAATACACTCTCCTTCATGAATGGTTTTCCAAACTGTCTGTCCTAAGCAGTATTCAGAGAAGGCGCTTAATATTCTAATGCCAGATAACTTTTCACGTCCACGACCTAGAAAACTGTAAATATCCAAATGGAGGTATGTTTGGAGAACACTTATATTAGCGTAGAAAGGTTTTCTCTACAGCTTTCATAAAGTTTTCAGTTACATCCAGCACGCTTCTGGCTGTCGACGGAAGGATTCAATTATAAGTTTATGCCCACCATTAATACAGAACTTTGCTCAAACAACCTCGTATTCAGCTTTGGTTTCTATCGCAGTCGATCTTAGTTTCTTGTCGACTGCTACGAATACACTACCTTCATTTGCCACAAGACAGTCTTTTCGATTTGCCCCAAGAATCGCACTGCTAACAGCTTTGGGTTTTAGTCACTTTGTGACGGAACACCTTTACGGGTTCAATTCAGTCGTTCTCTTTCTGTTTCTTCTGTATTCCGGTAAAGGATGAATATAACTTCTTTTTCGCTGTGGGAGACTTTTTCTTTCACTTACCAGCTTTTAAAACCTATGAAATAAACATAAAGAAGACAACTCTTTCTGTCCTTTTTGATCCTTTGTATACAACTATTGCGGTGGTTCTATATTGTATTTCTCCATATCCGACATGGCGTATTTCCTTGTTTTGGCATTTTATCATGAACTTCCCCAAAACAGCACCACTATTTTCATTTTCGAAACAAATTTTTTCGAAGTTGTGGATCTATCTTAAATAGTTCGGTGAATATCAAGCATAGTAACGCCTTGAATTCGTCCCTTTTAAATTTAAGATGTAGCACCACGAATTCCTAAAGTTGCTTTGACACAAACGAATACTGCACCAAGTTAACACAGCCCCAAAATGCATAACAGGATGAACACAATCAATCTTACAGCAAGACATCAACAGGAAGTAGCTAAAGCTGTCCTCAACGGGAAGTCTGACATGAAGATGGCAATGGTTGCAAGTCATTACGCTACAGGCGGTATGCAGCTCTCCCTATAAACTTGTTACTGAATCCGCAGTTAGTCATTAGGGAACCTACAGTTTAATGTAGACTCTGAATAACGCTGCAGATTGAAATATTTCATGTAAAACAGTCACACACTACTACGCTGGAGGTGGTAGTCTCTCATTAAAATACTTGCAGTTTAATTTATTTTGTTAAAAAGTATTACTAAATTAACCACGTGTAACATTACTTTTGAAAGAGGTGGTGCTCCAAATTGCTGTACACACCGGTACATATAATATCCAGTAGCACGTCCTCTTGCATTTAAGCATGTCTATATTCGTCGTGGCATACTAGCCACAAGTTCATCAAGGCACTGTTGCTCCAGATTTTCCCACTCCTCAGCGGCGATTCGGCGTAGATCCCCCAGAGTGGTTGATGGGTCACGTCGTCCATAACAGTCCTTTTCAATCTATCCCAGGCCATGTTTCGATAGGGGCCATGTCTGGAGCACATACTGGCCACTCTAGTCGAGCGATATCGTTATCCTGATGGAAGTCAGTCACAAGATGTACACGATAGGGGCGCGAATTGTCGTCCATGAAGATGAATGTCTCGATAATACGCTGTCGATATGGTTGCATTATCGGTCGGAGAATGGCGCCTTCCAAGGCCACAAACGGCGTACGTCAGGCCCATATAAAGCCACTCCAAAACATCAGGGAACCTTCACTTTGCTGCACTCGCCGGACAGTGTGTCTAAGGCGTTCAGCCTGACTGGGTTGCCTCCAAACACGTCTCCGACGATTGTGTGGTTGAAGCCACATGCGATATTCATCGGTAAAGAGAACGTGATGCCAATCCTGAGCGGTCCATTCTACATGCTATTGGTCCCGTCTGTACCGCACTGCATGGTGTCGTGGTTGCAAAGATGGACCTCGCCATGGACGTCGGGAGTGAAGTTGCACATCAGGCACCCTATTACGCACAGTTTGAGTCGTAACACGACGTTCTGTGGCTGCACGAAAAGCTTTATTCAACATGGTGGTTTTCCTGTCAGGTTTCCTCTGAACCATAATGCGTAGGTAGTGGTCATCCACTGCAGTAGCAGCCATTGCGCAGCATGAGTGAGGTATGTCGTCGACAGTTCCTGTCTCTCTGTATCTCCTCCATGTCCGAATAATTTCGCTTTGGTTCACTCCGAGACGCCTGGACACTTCCATTGTTGAGAGCCTTTCCTGACACAAAGTAACAATGCGGACGCGATCGAATCGCGGTATTGACCGTCTAGGCATGGTTGAACTACAGACGACACGAGCCGTTTACCCCCTTTCTGGTGGAACGACTGGAACTGGTCGGTTGTCTGACCCCCTCCGTCTAATAAGCGCTGCTCATGCGTGGTTGTTTACATCTTTGGGCGGGGTGCCATCTGTGACCAGTCAAAGGAACTGTGGGAGATGCAAAACGTTTTTTTGATGTGTGTATTTTAGCTATCGTTATAATGGTCAAATGCTGATGACTAAAAAAAAGAAAAAGATCAAGATGACGCACTTTTCAGTTTTTGTGTTGTCTAGACAAGACAGCCTAGACACAATGAGAGGAAGCCGAAAGGCACGCGCTAAGCTAAAGCAGGATGGCGGGAGGTCTGAAACAGGATACGTAATGAATGCTATAAAGAAAAGTACGTAGCTTCTGGAATACTTAACTTTAATCCATCCTTTTGGTACATCTGGAGATTGTGGCGATACCAGTGAGACTCTTTAGATACATGCAATGTTACTAATGGCGCCTTGCTAGGTCGTAGCCATGGACTTAGCTGAAGGTTATTCTAACTATCTGCTCCGCAAAGGAGCGAGGCTTCGTCCGTGTAGTCGCTAGCTAAGTCGTCCGTACAACTGGGGCGAGTGCTAGTCCGTATCTCGAGACCTGCCTTGTGGTGGCGCTCGGTCTGCGATCCCTGACAGTGGTGACACGCGGGTCCGACATGTACTAATGGACCGCGGCCGATTTAAAGCTACCACCTAGCAAGTGTGGTGTCTGGCGGTGACACCACATTTTGATTGGCAATAACCACTACATTTCGACTGTTTGTTTAATGTTTGGTTTTAAAACAGGATTTTTAAAAACGAAGCAATATTTTATTTAAATAAAGAGACTACATGTACCTTGCACATTAGCTGAACAACTAGTGCGATTCTCCATATGTGTGAAGCTTTCGCACAGAACAGACAGTTGGAGCCAGTGTAAGAAAACGGTGGTTTTGATCCCGGCACGGAGGTACATTAAAACGTTTGTGATAGAGAGCCGCAGTGTTCAAAGGCCCACCTGAGGTTTGACTGGTGCTTTTTTTCGTTGAAACTGTGATTTATGATACATTGCCTACTGATCTCTAACGGAAGCGTAGACTCTGTACGAAACATCACTGAAATTAATCTTACTTTCCACAGCTGTGTAATATGTCCATATTTCACGTTTCCGCGGCACATGACGGCTAAAATAGTCCGATGTCAGTGAACATTTTTCTTGGGTGAACTTATATCATCTACGAATTCGTTCTCTAGACAAGTACGTCTCGAACGAAGAAGAGCTCTCAGAACATATGCACGAGTGCTCAGTGAATTTTACTCACAAATGCGAAACTGCAGTACCTAACTTTGAAACTGGTTTAAAATATAGATTTTCTTTTCTTAGATTGTAGTTTTAAAGCGTAATGTCCGAAAAATCTTTCCCTGCAACCCAAAGTTTCCGTTTTGTTTCCGCAGGCACAGCACTGTATCTTGTGGTTTCACATCTTTTCCCAAAACAGCTACCAACTTTGCAGGGGCATATGTACCACAGAGTAGTTTACGTATCTCGTTTAATTAAAGCAACCTGAATGTTGCAAGCCAATACAGAGTCGGAGCGGGAGCTAAGTAAGTAAGTACAGGGTGCTTCAGATACGTGTTTTCCTCAGTAACTTACAAAATAAGTGAAAGCAATATATATTTAGGTTGGTGAACGTAGCCTTACTCTCCATGCAGAGTTATGAACATATTTTACTTATTTATTTTTCCGATGCTGCAGCAACGAGTGGCAGTTTTTAAACTAGAATATTCTTTCAGTGTAGTTGATGTATTTAAACCAACTGTTTACAAAAAAAAAAAAAAAATGGTTCAAATGGCTCTGAGCACTACGGGACTTAACATCTGTGGTCATCAGTCCCCTAGAACTTAGAACTACTTAAACCTAACTAACCTAAGGACATCACACACATCCATGCCCGAGGCAGGATTCGAACCTGCGACCGTAGCGGTCACACGGTTCCTGACTGAAGTGCCTAGAACCGCACGGCCACACCGGCCGGCTCAACTGTTTACAAACGTATTTAAATCAACTGACTATCAATTTTAATTAGGCACCTTTTCTAGTTTTTTAGTGGTGGATGCAACAGGATATACGTAATATGCTGTCTTCAGATAGATATGCCGGTGGCGAAATTTTCTTTTAAGTTATGTGTTGAAACGAGCTCCTACTTTCCTAAGCGTAAAACTCGATATGTCTTCTTAATGTCTTGCAGCCGACATGTAACACTGCTCGTGTCACAGTGCGACAATCTTCCTGGATGAGCTGTTTGAAGCCATGTTCGGTTAGAATATGCGATGTCACATGTCACATTACTCTGCCGTATACAACGCAGACTGGATTGCACATAGCAATGGGAGTAGGTCTGCCACGGATACTGATGTGGAATAAACTTAGCGTTCAGCAGAAAACACCTTCCCTCGAACACACCATACATCGGCTGACACTTTTGTATCTGGGATGGCTAACATCATAGTCCAATGAAAATTTCGGTTTAAGTTTCCAGGCTATGTATGTTTTTGACGTTGAGTACTACTTTCAGAAACTCGGTTCCTTATATTATAGTAAAAAATTGATGTATGTACGTATGTTCAAAATCGCCTCCTAAACTACTGGATAGATTTCCACCAACATTAGTACACATATGTCTGCCTGCTTAGTTGAGTGGTTACGTGTTTCCCTCCCATGCAGAGCGCCCGGAGTCGATTCCCGGCCGGGTTGGAGATTTTCTTTGTTCGTGGACTGGGTTTTGTGCTGTCCTCATCATGATTTCATCCCCATCACCGGCACGCAAGTCACCTAATGTAGCGTCGATTGAAGTAAGACTTGCACTCGGCGGCCGAACTTCCCCGGCCAACAAAAGCCACACGCTCATTTCCATTCAGTACGCATATTACTTGCCGTTTGGAATTAATACTTCTTTACAACCGCCTCTGTTCCTAATACATTACACAGTGTTCACATACACCATTGAATGCACCTGCAAAACTGTATCATTGACGTCGTACATATAGAGATACTTGAGGAACTTCCGCATGAGGCATGGAATTTTAGTTTAGTACTTCAATAGAACTAATCCTATTTGCAACGCATTTTGCAGACAGTTACCACTTATACCACTGAATGTGCTCGCAAAACGACATATAGTTCAGGAGAGGTGACGTCGTGAACATTGAGCTTCGTGAAAAAGTAGCTTTTCTCAAATTGGAGTGCAAACAACCCAAACTATACGCATCCTGTGATTGATAATGAGAGTACTTAGCGACTTCCAGTACACTATAAACGCAACTTCAAAACATTTCTAAACTTTCTCTCGCTGACGTGCTTAACGCGAAACAACACATTAACTCATTTGTAAAGTTATCAGAAGTCTGAAGCTGTTTTATACCGGGAAGTTCGATTCTTTACAGACTTGGGCTTTTACTGGTTAGTTACTATCTATAAAGAAATACTAAGCGGTTAAGAACCACCAACATCCCACTGGGGAGTTGGGGGTGAAGAAAGAATGACAATGAAGCATAACTCAAGAACACCTGGAACAATTCTTTACATACATGTCTTACTTTGTTTGTTTAAAAGTACTATGGGAAATGAGATTCTCTACTACCACTAAGGCTGAGGGTACGGAACAGAAGGGGTGACATACTTTTAAAAGTATTAAGTGTTACTTGTTTCCGCCTTTGTGCTGTTAATTGTGACAGCCAGGTCACAAGAAGGACCGCTGCAGGGAGCCTTTTAATTTCATCAAAGTGTCTTGGGCCTAAACACCGAAGGTAAATCTAACATGCGTGTGGTGCAAAACAGCAGTGAATCAGACATATATGTCTCCAATATATGTCACATACGCATATGTTCAACATCTTATCCCAAGTCCCTGAATCTATTTCACGAAACTTGGTACGCATATTACTTATGGTCTGGAATCAAATATGGTGGCAATAGAAGCCATCATCCTACCATTGTGGTAGGAGTGGGGATTTGATAACGAAGTGATGAATAGGTGTGAGGAGGAGATGGGAAGAGAGAGGGGGAATGAGAGGTGGAGAGATGGAGAGGAGAGGAGGATACGGACTGGAAGAGGACATGGTCAGAGACTATAATGACACATAGTGAGAGGGGAAGGGGGTGGTGGAGATAGAGAAGGGAAGAGGAAGTGTATTGGAAGAGAGGGAAGGAGGAAGTGGAGAGAGAGAGAGAGTTAAGAGGAAGAGATAGAGATGGAGGTGATAGAGAGGTGAGTTGATAGAGGGGAGGGAGGAGGATATGGTCTAATAGAAGGGGGGAATAAATAAGTACCAGGTCAAAACCGGGTTTCTCAGCAAGTTCAGTTATAAAAGCAGTGTCAAATATAACACTGCTCTATCTCTCCTAGAATGTCAAAAACCCGAGTTTCTTTGGGGACCACAATTTTCTTGAAGGAGCAATGCTTACCCTAATGTCATCGTGATATCAATGGCAGTATTTATATTAGATCGAACAAATATTCAGTAAAAACATTACTGAAAACAAGAATTGCAGTTACAGCTCAAATCGGGCAGTAGGTAAATATGTATCACCTAAAGAAAAACGAGGTCGCAAGGACGCACCATTGTTTAATAATAAGTCTCTGACACTGCTACGCTGTTCCCACTAAAGAGAATGAGAGAAAACGGTATGGAAAACGTTGCATTTTCTCAATCTGTAAGAATGGTTAGCCCTGAAATCTACAGTAATTTCTACACAACGTTTCTTGTAAAATATCATAAAATCGTACGAAACATTCGTGATAGGTTAAGCTAATGAACGGAATTAAATCATCGCTCCAATCATTCGCGAATCAGTGAACTGCTGAAAGTGAAGAAAATATACAGGATGTTAAATTCTGTACCTAAAAGTTCGATGTTTTTTCACCGCACAGACGCAAAAATTTAAAAAATCTGAACTGGAAAATAGCTCAAAGCAAACAAGGCATCTGGTCTTGTCAGAATTCCTGTTAGAATTTATACCGAATACACAGTGGACTTAATCCCTTTCTTTCCTCTTCTTATGGAGGATTTATTACACAGAAAATATGCCAATGTTGGCGGAGTAGAAGCATTTCTCTCTTCGTTACAAAAAGGGCGAAAGAACGTACGGAAAGACATGCTGACCAAACATCGCTAACTTGTGTCTATTGCAGGACGTTACTGTTTAACATCTTACCTACGACTGCATCATTAGATATGTAATACAAACTCGGATTAGGAAAAGGTGGGGAAGGGTAGGCCTACTGGCTGCGTCCTCTTCAGAGGGATGTTTTGTAAACTGTCTCCGGCGCAATTTTCGGCGAGATCTAGGAATGGTTGACCAGTCCTGCATGAACTCCGTAACTTGCCCAACATGCAGAAGACTGGTGAAGACTGGAAATGCTCCAATGAAAACTGTCATGCCAAAATGTTTACAATCGAAAGCTATCATAATTTACTTTTCTCGGTCGCAATCATAAAATATTTTGCTTATGATTGGAATTTCATACACTTTAGTATAAAAAAATATAGAAAACAAATTAGAATCACGGAATTTAAAGATCGTATGACTTTTTAAATAAATACACGTATAAACTAAAATACAGCAGTTTATGAGTATATGGTACGTAAGATACGCTGTTATAGTAATTAAAAGGCTAGGACTATGCACGTTTATAGAAGAATTAACACACATAGCTCCTCTTCTCACTCCTAGCATTAGATGTGCGCGTCTTCTGTATTTGATTTCAGAACATGAAAACTGTTGCCTTTGTAATCATAAGTCTGTATATCACTTTCATTCTTGCTAACTGAAAGACATATGAAAATTAGGAAATTGCATATTAAAGTGCACTTAAAAATAAATAAAACAACTTACGTACAAAAACACAAATTATTTAATGCATAACACAGCTTTTAAAATCGGGACATAGTAGGCATGATAAAAGGATAAGAAGGTTTGACATGTTAAAATAACTAAAACCAATGCCACATTCATATGTAAGAGGGTATTTTACAGATCATTACGTCACCATTGGTGCCCCACCTCTTACGGTAGTAGGATATTTACGTTCCTGGTCATATACCTGACGCCGTCGATGAGGCTTGGATGTAGCACACCAGAACTTCCACCAAGGAATCGGTAGGGAATCAGAAAAAATCACTTGCTGCCATTTAATGTGTATGGTAGCCATGTCGTTCTGTCTAAAGAAAATACCATACACAATGTCGAAGCATGCATCCAGGAACGTAGAGAGCAATGCTACAATTCACTGCTGCACGTTCCCTGAAGCGTTCAAACACACTCCTGAATGGAGAACGCACTTATTTACTAATAATATCAAATATTCCAGACCATATCTGTATCAAATTAATAAAAAATCTCCAGAATCTTATGGAACACATGAAGGTGAACACAAATATTTTGCGGAAAGAATGAAACGAAACAATTATCTTTCTCGCCACATATAGCCTACACTATTCAAAATTTTTCTTTGTTTCTAACTTAAATAATTTATTATGCTGAAATACAATGAATTACAAATTTGTACATATAACTAAACAACAGTTGACTGATTCTACTGAGTTTTATGCATTTGATATTGGAGAGTACCAAATGCTTACCCGTCCATATGTCATTACTTGATATTTAACTATAGCATTCTCCAACAAAAAGACACGATGTTGCTAGGTCTTCAATGCATCAGCCTTCGCAGCATGCAATTTATAATGCAAAGTTTTTTAACAATCATTATGTCATTTCCCGACAATTTATTTTTATACATCGTGCCAAAAAGAACTTTTTGAGCTAACTTGTGCTGGTGCTCGGAAACAGCATATATTCATAGCACTTAAGTTATAAAATAAAAAAAAACAAAATTATAGAATTGAACTGTAAAGGAAACGGTCCAATATAACCTCACGTCTTCTAGTGACGTTAAAGCGCTTTTTCATTTCACTGACCACTTTTCTCTCCACGCTGCAACAAATTGGTGTGTCTGATTGTGCCTTTTACATTTAGCAGTGCTCCGCAATATTCAACTGCACTTTGTGACGCTACAAACCTCATCCGCTCCACGTTCATATCCGCTTCCACTTCACGTATGAGGACGTCTTCAGCGATATGTGGTGTGCGAGAGAAATGACGTGACATGCTGTTCCCCAGTTCTAATCGAAAACATTTATTCTTTAGACCCGGATTACACCTCCCAAATACAGATGGAAAACAGCGAAAATTAGAAGGTCGTCTCAAACCCTAAAACATCTTGTTTTCTTTAAAATAAGTCATAATGAGCCGGAGTTCTTAAATTTCTATCATAAATACAAAAAGTTAAAGTTTGCTGAAAAAAATAAAAAAATAATATGCTATACAGAGAATAAGAGCAAAGCAGTCTAGTACCTTATTAAAAATATAAAAGTTTGAGACAAACACAAAATAACGCACTGATAAGGGCGGGGGAGGGGGGGGGTAGGGAATAAAGTAACAAATAACCCACACCACCCAGCAAACTACGTGAA
Organism: Schistocerca serialis cubense; assembly: GCF_023864345.2. Lineage (NCBI taxonomy): Eukaryota > Metazoa > Arthropoda > Insecta > Orthoptera > Acrididae > Schistocerca > Schistocerca serialis. The sequence goes on along the minus strand of NC_064641.1, from coordinate 337,308,670 downwards.
AGGATTTTTCATGTATTGCAGGGAAATTACAATAAAATATCACAAAAACAAACATGATGTCTATAGAAATTGTACAGTTAGTACAACAATAGTACGACAAATCACAGAATATGAAGTAAGTAGAATTACAAAATCTAAAAAGGAACTAATCACTGTGATTAGAGGAATGTGTGCACTGAAAGAATGCCTAGAGAGTAAACAAGCTCCTTTACAAAATAGTAGATGAGTCATTCGCATCAGGGAAATTTCCAAAGTATTAAAACAGATACGAATTGTACCTCTGGTAGAGGAAAGTGACTACAGATCCATTGCCCTGCTGTCATCATTCTGAAAAATAATTGAATCAATTTGAAAGACAGATTAATGAATTACCTGAATAAATACGAGCACCTAAGTGAATCACAGTGTGATTTCCGAAGTGCTAGACATACAGAATCGGCCGCAGCAGAATCCACCGAATTGGAGAAGTGGCACTTGACGATCATGACAAATACAAGTGTATTTGTAATTTTTTTTGTTTCCAAGGCTTTCCCGTGGTCTAGGGTAACGTCCTTGAATCATAATGAAAACGACTTCGGTCCCGGGTTAGAATGCCGCTGCCACCTAAATTTTGATTAGTAATGAGCATTGGCGGCAGAAGACTTCCAGCATAAGAAGTCACCCTCATCCTGCAAATGGCCTTGTCAAAGATGGCGGAGGTTCAGACAGAGGTTCAGGGCACTCTCTTGCACTATGGGTGGGAAACTGCTGCTAAAGGCGGATGAATCAGCAATTATCAACGGCATGAGGATGCAGAAGGCAATATAAACTACTGCATTAAAGACACGTAACGTGTATCCACAGGACATATGACCTGTAGCTGAAGAGGTGTCATGATGATCTCTCTATTGGCAAAAGATTCCAGAATAGTCTCCCAATCGGATCTCCGGGAGGGAACTGCCAAGGGAGAGTTTACCACGAGAAAAAGATTGAATAATCAACGGAAGGATATCGTTCTATGAGTCGGGGTGTGGAATCTCACAGGATTGAACGTGATAGAGAAACTATAATATCTGAAGAAGATATGCAAAGGCTCAGTGTAGATATTGTAGGGGTTAGTGAAGTGAAAACGAAAGAAGGCAAGGATTTCTGGTCAGATGAGTATAGGGTAATATCAACAGCAGCTGAAAATGGTATAACAGGAGTACGTTTCGTTATGAATAGGAAGGTAGGGCAGAGAGAGTGTTTCTGTGAACAGTTCAGTGATAGGGTTGTTTTTATCAGAAGCAAACCCACACCGACAAGGACAGTTCAGGTACAGATACCGACGATGCAAGCTGAAGATGCAGAGATAGAGAAAGTATAGGAGGATATAGTCATGAGAGACTGGAATGCAGTTGTAGGGGAAAGAGTAGAAGAAAAGGTTACAGGAGAATTCGGGCTTTGGACAAGGAATGAGGGAGGAGAAAGACTAATTTTGTTCTTTAACAAGTTTCAGCCAGTAATAGCGAATACTCTGTTCAAGAATCTCAAGAGGAGAAGGTATATTTGAAAAAGGCCGGGTGACACGGGAAGATTTCAGTTAGATTACATAATGGTCAGACAGGGATTCCTAAATCATATACTGGGTTGTAAGACGTACCCAGTAGCAGATATAGACTCACAATATAGTAGTGATGTAGAGTAGGCTGAAGCTTAAGACATTGGTCAGGAAGAATCAATACACAAAGAAGTGCGATACAGAAATATTAAGGAATGACGAGATACGCTTGAAGTTCTCTAAGGTTGTAGACACAGCAATAAGGAATAGCTCAGTAGGCAGTGCAGTTGAAGAGGAATGGACATCTCTAGAGAGGCCCATCACAGAAGTTGGGAAGGGAAACATAGGTACAAAGAAAGTGGTAGGGTTACTGAACTTAACTTAGGTTCCACTTAGCAACTAATACGAAACCCTCCGTTGCCAAATTTACCTTTATTGTAATTTTAATTAACGTGGAAGCCATAAAAACACCAAACATGGAGGCAAAATGTACGCATCTAAAAGCTACATAAAAAAGGAATAAAATCACTTAATTTTGTTTCCACAAGAGGAGAATACAACGTCCCAATGCGGACCTCGCTAACACTTACATTTTACTAACATTAAAAATAACAAGATAAATAATCATACATGTGACAAGAACAAATGAATAATACTATCAATCTTTACTGGTGAGAATACGACTATATCCACGAAGGTTCGCGCCCTGACAAGAGAGATACTTAACTTCAGCATATAAGGTGATTACAGCAAGCCCTAATTCCATTTGACGAACTTAGTGACGGCATAAGCGAGACAAATGTACTGAAGGAGGATAGCTGGATGTGCCGTAGTAAAAAGGGCCACTGTCAACCCCGTCAGGACGTGACCCCCGTGAACACGTCAGTTTCAGCTACCTGCAACATACACAGTCATTTGTAGCTTCTTATAAACAATTAAGATGAAAAAGCACACCGCGTAACACACTAATAAAATATAAACGACTACTTCCCAGAACTAGCTCCTCTTTAGACAAAGCAAACAGCAGAATATTAATAACACGTAAAATACTTCCAACCTATAACAAACTAAGGTACCACGTAATAGAATATCGTCTTGAGCTCATAGAATACTCAGTTTGACTTGCCTGTTTATGGGTCTTACAACTCATATTAACAGTGTCAGCTTAAGCAAATCCACGAATACAAAACTCCAAATATGGCAGGAATAATGACTGAAGCCACTGACAATACTAGGCTGCCACACAGAGGAGATAATTGTAATTTACAGCGTTGCACAACCGACCTTACATCTCCAATTTAGTATAATCAGAATAAACAATTCCGTGTAAAATAATTACTTACAGTATCATTACAACCTCCGAATAACACTTATTACCCAAGGTAGGTGCTGGTATCGAAATGCACCTTTAGTAATACAGATTTCGAGTGTATTCTCTTATTGGAAGGGTTTCATCTTTACATCCCTTTCCACATAGCTCTCTGTTCACACACTTCTATAACTTCTGCAACTAAAGAAGGGCATATAAATGCACATATAACTGACACAGATTTAAGCAGAATTAAACAGTACCTTAGTATGGCGCAAAAGGCTTCATTTACTTTACATCTACATCTACATGTATACTCCGCAAGCCACCCAACGGTGTGTGGCGGAGGGCACTTTACGTGCCACTGTCATTACCTCCCTTTCCTGTTCCAGTCGCGTATGGTTCGCGGGAAGAACGACTGTCTGAAAGCCTCCGTGCGCGCTCTAATCTCTCTAATTTTACATTCGTGATCTCCTCGGGAGGTATAAGTAGGGGGAAGCAATATATTCGATACCTCATCCAGAAACGCACCCTCTCGAAACCTGGCGAGCAAGCTACACCGCGATGCAGAGCGCCTCTCTTGCAGAGTCTGCCACTTGAGTTTATTAAACATCTCCGTAACGCTATCACGGTTACCAAATAACCCTGTGACGAAACGCGCCGCTCTTCTTCGGATCTTCTCTATCTCCTCCGTCAGACCGATCTGGTACGGATCCCACACTGATGAGCAATACTCAAGTATAGGTCGAACGAGTGTTTTGTAAGCCACCTCCTTTGTTGATGGACTACATTTTCTAAGCACTCTCCCAATGAATCTCAACCTGATACCCGCCTTACCAACAATTAATTTTATATGATCATTCCACTTCAAATCGTTCCGCACGCATACTCCCAGATATTTTACAGAAGTAACTGCTACCAGTGTTTGTTCCGCTATCATATAATCATACAATAAAGGATCCTTCTTTCTATGTATTCGCAATACATTACATTTGTCTATGTTAAGGGTCAGTTGCCACTCCCTGCACCAAGTGCCTATCCGCTGCAGATCTTCCTGCATTTCGCTACAATTTTCTAATGCTGCAACTTCTCTCTATACTACAGCATCATCCGCGAAAAGCCGCATGGAACTTCCGACACTATCTACTACGTCATTTATATATATTGTGAAAAGCAATGGTCCCATAACACTCCCCTGTGGCACGCCAGAGGTTACTTTAACGTCTGTAGACGTCTCTCCATTGATAACAACATGCTGTGTTCTGTTTGCTAAAAACTCTTCAATCCAGCCACACAGCTGGTCTGATATTCCGTAGGCTCTTACTTTGTTTATCAGGCAACATTGCGGAACTGAATCGAACGCCTTCCGGAAGTCAAGAAAAATAGCATCTACCTGGGAGCCTGTATCTAATATTTTCTGGGTCTCATGAACAAATAAAGCGAGTTGGGTCTCACACGATCGCTGTTTCCGGAATCCATGTTGATTCCTACATAGTAGATTCTGGGTTTCCAAAAACGAGATGATACTCGAGCAAAAAACATGTTCTAAAATTCTACAACAGATCGACGTCAGAGATATACGTCTATAGTTTTGCGCATCTGCTCGACGACCCTTCTTGAAGACTGGGACTATATGTGCCCTTTTCCAATCATTTGGAACCCTCCGTTCCTCTAGAGACTTGCGGTACACGGCTGTTAGAAGGGGGGCAAGTTCTTTCTCGTACTGTGTGTAGAATCGAATTGGTATCCCGTCAGGTCCAGTGGACTTTCCTCTATTGAGTGATTCCAGTTGCTTTTCTATTCCTTGGACACTTATTTCGATGTCAGACATTTTTTCTTTTGTGCGAGGATTTAGTGAAGGAACTGCAGTGCGGTCTTCCTCTGTGAAACAGCTTTGGAAAAAGGTGTTTAGTATTTCAGCTTTACGCGTGTCATCCTCTGTTTCAATGCAGTCATCATCCCGTAGTGTCTGGATATGCTGTTTCGAGCCACTTACTGATTTAACGTAAGACCAGAACTTCCTAGGATTTTCTGTCAAGTCGGTACATAGAATTTTACTTTCGAATTCACTGAACGCTTCACGCATAGCCCTCCTTACGCTAACTTTGACATCGTTTAGCTTCTGTTTGTCTGAGAGGTTTTGGCTGCGTTTAAACGTGGAGTGGAGCTCTCTTTGCTTTCGCAGTAGTTTCCTAACTTTGTTGTTGTACCACGGTGGGTTTTTCCCGTCCCTCACAGTTTTACTTGGCACGTACCTGTCCAAAACGCATTTTACGATTGCCTTGAACTTTTTCCATGAACACTCAACATTGTCAGTGTCGGAACAGAAATTTTCCTTTTGATCTGTTAGGTAGTCTGAAATCTGCCTTCTATTACTCTTGCTAAACAGATAAACCTTCATCCCTTTTTTTATATTCCTATTAACTTCCATATTCAGGGATGCTGCAACGGCCTTATGATCACTGATTCCCTGTTCTGTACATACAGAGTCGAAAAGTTCGGGTCTGTTTGTTATCAGTAGGTCGAAGATGTTATCTCCACGAGTCGGTTATCTGTTTAATTGCTCGAGGTAATTTTCGGATAGTGCACTCAGTATAATGTCACTCGATGCTCTGTCCCTACCACCCGTCCTAAACATCTGAGTGTCCCAGTCTATATCTGCTAAATTGAAATCTCCACCTAAGACTATAACATGCTGAGAAAATTTATGTGATTCCACGTGGGATATCTTCACCACTCAGTAATTCCGAAATATATTCAACAACGCGTGAGAGCAAGTCGTCGCGGTGGTATCAGCTGTTTACTTCACATAATTTCCTGCACAGTCACAAGGCAGACGAAGCGTTTTCACATGCAACAGCGGCGAGCATCACACATTTCCTCCGTCATACCATAGACACATCTCAATTTCAATGGCCAGTAACAAGAACCTATACATGCCCTCGCAGCAGAAAATCCCCAAAACACAACAGTGCAGCACCGCGATACCAAACCCGAGGTCCCATCAAGTCACTGCCGGGATCTCTCGCTGACCCTGCCAATAGCGTACAGGCGTCGTACCACAGGCGTCACGGTAAACGTCAACACCCACCTCCGACCCTGCGAACATCGCTTCGCTGTCCCTTTTCTCTCTCCGTTAAACACCCGACCACCGACCTGAATCGCGGAAGGCAAAGATCGTAGTCTTATAATCGAAAGCAGTGATGCCATTCTAAGAGCGAGTACACTGGCGCCAGCCACGCCACGGCTCAGAAGGTAACTGCGAAGAAACGATTGGTAATAGAAGAAATACTTCAATTGATCGATGAGAGGAGGAAGTACAAAAAAACTCAGGAATATAGAAGTACAAGTCGCAGAGGAATTAAATAAAGAGAAAGTGCAGGGAAGCTAAGACGAAATGGCTGCAGGAAAAATTTGAAGAGATCGAAAATGATTCTCGGAAGGACAGACTCAGCATACAGGAGAGTCAAATCGACCTTCGGTGACATTAAAAGCAAGGGTGATAACATTAAGAGTGAAACTGGAAAACCACTGTTAAATGCAGAGGAGAGAGCGGATAGGTGAAAAGAATACACTGAAAGCCACTATGAGGGGGGAATATTTGTCTGATGTGATAGAAGAAGAATCAGGAGTCGATTTAGAAGAGATAGGGGATCAGTACTGGAATCAGGTTTTAAAAGAGCTTTCAAGGACTTAATATCAAATAAGGCAGAAGGGATAGATAACATTCCATCGGAATTTCTAAAATCGTTAGGGGAAATGCAATAAAACGACTATTTACGTTGGTGTGTAGAATCTATGAGTGACGAAATACCATCTGACTTTCGGTAAAGCATTATCCAAACAATTCCGAAGGCGGCAAGAGCTGACAAGTACGACATTTAGCGCACAATCAGCTTAACAGCTTATACATGCAAGTTGCTTACAAGAATAATACACAGAAGAATGCAAAAGAAAATTGAGGATGCACTAGATGACGATCAGTTTGGCTTTAGGAAAGGCAAAGCCACAAGAGAGGCAATTCTGACATTGCGGTTAGTAATGCAAGCAAGACTAAAGGAAAGTCAATACACATGCAAAGGATTTGTTGAGCTGGAAAAAGGGTTCGACAATGCAAAATGGTGGAAGATGTTCTAAATTCTGAAAAATGTATGGGTAAGCTATAGGGAGAGACGGGTCATATACAATATGTACAATAGGCAAGAGGTAATAATAAGAGTAGACGCCCAAGTACGACATGATCTGCTGAAGGGAATGAAGGATATAATGAGTACAGAGTATGGATTGAGAGTAAATCGAAGAAAGACGAAGGTAATGAGAAGTAGTAGAAATGAGAACAGCAAGAAACTTAACATCAGGAGAGATGGTCACGAAGTAGATGAAGCTAAGGATTTCGGATACCTAGACAGTAATATAATAAATGACGGACGGAACAAGGAGGACATCAAAAGCAGACTAGCAATGTCAAAAAGGGCAATCCTGGCCAAGAGAAGTCTACTAATATCAAATTTCGGACTTAATTTGAGGAAGAAATTTCTTAGAATGTACGTCTGGAGTACAGCATTGTATGGTAGTGAAACATGGACTGTGGGAAAACCGGAACAGAAGAGAATCGAAGCATTTGAGATGTGGTGCTACAGACGAATGTTGAAAATTAGGTGGATTGATAGGGTGAGGAATGCGGAGGTTCTGCGCAGAATCGAAGAGGAACGGAATACGTGGAAAACACTGATAAAGAGAAGGGTCAGGATGACGGAACATCTGTTAAGACACGAGGGAATGACTTCCATGGTACTATAGGTTGCTGTAGAGGGCAAAACTGTAAAGGATGACAGAGATTGGAATACATGTAGCAAATAACTGAGGACGTAGGTTGCAAGTGCGAATCTGAGATGAAGAGCTTAGCACAGGAGAGGAATTCGTGGCGGGTCGCATCAAACCAGTCAGGAGACTGATGAAAAAAAAAACTTTCAATACCATCGACCCTAAGATTCTGATAAATAAGCTAAAAGCATTAGGAATAGAATGTGTAGATAATTGGTGCTGATAATACTCAGAAGATAGAGTAGAAAGATCAAAGATAACACATGCCTCAAATAAGTCTAAACTTCTAGCAAAACACTTACCAGAACCAAAATACGTTAATGTAGGAGTTCTTCAGGTTAGATATTTCAGCCAGTGTTGTCCCTGATATACACCAATGGCTTTCCCAGTGGTGTTAGCAGTGGGTAAAAAATTCTCTTGGATATGACAGTAGTATTATAGTCACTGAGAAAACAAGAGAATTCCTTGCAGAGACCGCACATGAAATCCTCAAGGAAGTTTACATTATATTTGTTCTAATAAAATTACTGTGGAGGCAATGAAAACAAATACCGTACAGTTCAGTTTGAGGAGGGAAAATGACACTGTTAAATTAAATGTAGATGGCACCTCTAGACACTGTTACAAACATACACTCCTGGAAATTGAAATAAGAACACCGTGAATTCATTGTCCCAGGAAGGGGAAACTTTATTGACACATTCCTGGGGTCAGATACATCACATGATCACACTGACAGAACCACAGGCACATAGACACAGACAACAGAGCATGTACAATGTCGGCACTAGTACAGTGTATATCCACCTTTCGCAGCAATGCAGGCTGCTATTCTCTCATGGAGACGATCGTAGAGATGCTGGATGTAGTCCTGTGGAACGGCTTGCCATGCCATTTCCACCTGGCGCCTCAGTTGGACCAGCGTTCGTGCTGGACGTGCAGACCGCGTGACACGACGCTTCATCCAGTCCCAAACATGCTCAATGGGGGACAGGTCCGGAGATCTTGCTGGCCAGGGTAGTTGACTTACACCTTCTAGAGCACGTTGGGTGGCACGGGATACATGCGGACGTGCATTGTCCTGTTGGAACAGCAAGTTCCCTTGCCGGTCTAGGAATGGTAGAACGATGGGTTCGATGACGGTTTGGATGTACCGTGCACTATTCAGTGTCCCCTCGACGATCACCAGTGGTGTACGGCCAGTGTAGGAGATCGCTCCCCACACCATGATGCCGGGTGTTGGCCCTGTGTGCCTCGGTCGTATGCAGTCCTGATTGTGGCGCTCACCTGCACGGCGCCAAACACGCATACGACCATCATTGGCACCAAGGCAGAAGCGACTCTCATCGCTGAAGACGATACGTCTCCATTCGTCCCTCCATTCACGCCTGTCGCGACACCACTGGAGGCGGGCTGCACGATGTTGGGGCGTGAGCGGAAGACGGCCTAACAGTGTGCGGGACCGTAGCCCAGCTTCATGGAGACGGTTGCGAATGGTCCTCGCCGATACCCCAGGAGCAACAGTGTCCCTAATTTGCTGGGAAGTGGCGGTGCGGTCCCCTACGGCACTGCGTAGGATCCTACGGTCTTGGCGTGCATCCGTGCGTCGCTGCGGTCCGGTCCCAGGTCGACGGGCACGTGCACCTTCCGCCGACCACTGGCGACAACATCGATGTACTGTGGAGACCTCACGCCCCACGTGTTGAGCAATTCGGCGGTACGTCCACCCGGCCTCCCGCATGCCCACTATACGCCCTCGCTCAAAGTCCGTCAACTGCACATACGGTTCACGTCCACGCTGTCGCGGCATGCTACCAGTGTTAAAGACTGCGATGGAGCTCCGTATGCCACTGCAAACTGGCTGACACTGACGGCGGCGGTGCACAAATGCTGCGCAGCTAGCGCCATTCGACGGCCAACGCAGCGGTTCCTGGTGTGTCCGCTGTGCCGTGCGTGTGATCATTGCTTGTACAGCCCTCTCGCAGTGATCGGAGCAAGTATGGGGGGTCTGACACACCGGTGTCAATGTGTTCTTTTTTCCATTTCCAGGAGTGTATAATTTCTAGGAATCAAAGTTGATTCTTAGTTGAAGTGGTGTGAACACACAAAGATACAAGGAGAATGTCATCACCACGATACGGCCTTAGAGTCCCATCATTGGTGTACAACAGTCTGTGTCTATTACTACATACAGTTCGTATGTATGCTTAGTTTGGAATTCTTTCGGGGCTACAAATGCACAAAATATGAACAAAGTTCTCCATTTACAGAAATGGGCTTACGGATATTAACAAAAACTAGTAATCGAGTTTTGTTCGAAACACTGGAGAATTTACATACACCATATAAGTACATTTACCAACCAGTTGCACACATCAAAAATAACATTCATAGTTTCTGCAGAAGCAGCTCTGTCCATTACCATGTAGCAAGAGCTACCCATAAATAATAAACATAAACGTGAAAACAGCATTTTCTGCCAAGGAATAAAACAACACTATAAACTGCCCAAGAAGAACAAAGATATTACTGAAACAAAACTTATTTATAAGGGCAGTAAAAGGTTCCCAATAAGAGATGCATATTATACAGTGAAGAATTACTTGGAAAACACAAACTACAGAATTGGCAAAAATGTGCCACAAATAATAAGCCAATAATAAAGCATCTCTCATATCACATCACACTTGCAAACTGTTGTTTACTTCTTCTCTATAAAAACTTACTCCCATAACAATGCGATGTATAATACTAAGACATTTCCTCTTTCCGTGCTCAGTATCTCATTCATTACAAAGGAATGCAGACTCAATTTTTCTGGCTATCAAACGGAAAATTGCGGCACGCATAATGGGAAACAAATATCATTGTTTTTGTTCTACTGTGCGTTAATAGGATCTGTAATGTTAAGTTATGAAATAATGGATGCATACTACATGTAGAATGCGGAGGGATTGGGAATGAGAAATAAATGAAAAATATAGCACTAGCCTATGTTATTAAGTAAGTTTTTTGCAAAACAGTATTCTACGCTAGGAATAAGACGAGTTAGGTAGCACTGTTCCAAACAGACTGCTCTTGTATTCGAGAAGATTGACGCTCTAGTGTTCATTCGGTGAACCTAACATAAGTTTTCTATAGTTAGGGGATTTGCCTGTTTGCCTGTTTTTTTTGCGTACCATCCGGTTGGGGAAGTACTGCTAGGCGGTTTCAGGCCGAAAGGTCTGAATGAACGACGCTATACAATGCAAAAACCATGAAGGACAAACAAAAATGAATTGCGTTGTGAAGCAAAAATTGTCAACACTGGGGAAACAAAACGTGAACAGCGAACCGAGAAAACTAACTGAGAACAAATGTGTCACTGTGTGCAAATAGTAACGTCGACGACCGGAAAGCTTCGGATACCTCGACGCTCAGGCACTTTCCTAGTTTCCTGAGCTTCCAGAGAGTCATGCCAACTGACATGTTGTCCATGCTGCCGATTGTGGGGTCATGAAACAACTCTGGATGGTCATCTCGATATCGATATTTGAATCCGGTTACGACGCTAAATCCCTCCTCCCTCGAATAGGCATGCAATGACCAGACCTGTTTCCCCCATTGGGGCAAGTGGGAGCGTGGTCTGGGTAGCGTTGCCAGTGGCTCCAACGGCATTTCAAGTTCCGGAGTTTCTTTCCCCTCAGCGTCTTGATCGGTCGCAGCCTGGTCCAAATGAATCAGCGACTGCTGCTGATGCATTGAGACTGTCTGCGTTCGCAGTGCTGAAGATAGTGAATCAGTCTCCATTGGTTGCCAGTCCTGCTGTGGTTGGGTCGCCAGCTGCTGCCGCTACTGACACTGATGGCGGGGATGCACGTCGTAACGGTTCTGTAACAATGTCCAGCGTGGGAACCTAGAAGTGCCGTCAGTCTCTGGGGAGTCAAGAAAGCGTAGTCGATGAGAGTGGTGCTGCTGGAACCCCATATGCTTTCTCGATGAATGCGGATAGCTCATGCGTGGCGAATACACTCCTGTTTAAAATACTCTGACTGAAAAGTGGCATACCAGCTGCCTTATTATACATTCCTCAACCTCTTTAAATATTTTCCCAAAACTTTTCACATGTGAACATATTCTCGCCTTTTTGTTGAGAGAGGAGACAGTGGCTGTGGGAAAGGGACGGAAATGTAATAAATACTGGTAGATGGTACACGGTGGTTGCAGTAAAGAAAACGTGAAGGAGACAATGGCAGTGTGAGAGAAACAGTGGAACACAGTGCCATTGGAGCGTAGTTGACAGTGACAGAACAGTGGGAGCGGAATGAAGAGAACCAGAAAGTGGAAGTCGCTGAGGCCCAGTGATAACGAGAAACTTAGTCTATGACAATGATAACGAGGAATAGAGAGAGAGTGACAGTGAGAAGGGACACCAGCAGTGAGAAGGAATGAATGAGATAGGAGCAGTAAGAGCAAGAAGGAAACAGACAGTGAGAGGAGACAGTAACAGTGGGACAGAACGAAGGAGACTGTGGCTGTGAGACAGGAGACAGTGATAGTTGGAGAGACACGAAGAGACAATGAGAATGAGTTGTTCTGAACGAATGAGTGAGAATGTGCAAGAGGGAGTGGATGGATACGAGCGACGTCTAGTGCTGGACTAGTAAGTGTGAGCGATTTACATTTAGGGGAGCTTGCGGCAGTGAGAGGTGAACTGTATTTTTAAACGAGCGTGAGTAAGTTCGTATGCGAAAATTTTTATTTAAATTTTCGCCACCCGGGCGACGAGCATGCTGCATAGGATTGCGCATTCTCTTTGTGGAAACAATGAGGCAACTGACCAACTATTAGACTGTGCACTTAAAAATATGCTTTCATGTAATTGTAATTAGCATTACAACACAGAACTTTCCGTTTTGCGATATTTTTTTTAAATCATTCCGGCTGGACTGACTTCATCTTCATTTCACAATTTTTTTGTTTTACGAATGAACCACTATTATCAACAATCATCTTCAAAATCACTGTCACTCTCGTTTACACTTAGATACTCCTCCAAAAGCTCTAAAATCACTTTCTCAGACGGAACTCTGCGTGGAGAACAAGTCATTTCGCACATACTAACTTGAACGGAATAATTACAATCTTTCACTCAACACGACTGCTATAGTTCGAAACCCATTCAATATAGGCTCCCTTATATAGCAGTACTATGCAGCACTGATGCCTAGTATATTCCGATTCGATAACAGAGCGTATGTTAGCTACGAAATATCATATCGATTGAGGCTCGATATCGGAGTAGAAAACAAAATTCGCAATGTCGAGCGCCACTCTCCAATGGAGGTGAGAGGCTTAAAGTGCCATCTTTTTAGAAGCTGATATGAGATTAGAAGCGCATCGCTGAAAGAGCTAAGAGCTATGCCAAAGATCAGGGTCTGGTAGAATCGCCGGTATAAGTGTACTACATCTACTTGGGGATTACTTTGGAAGAGATAGCATCAATACAAAAAATTAAATAAAGTTATTTCAAAAAGCTGGAAGTTCTCGATACATTTTGAACACAACTCGTATTTGCCAACTATCTGAAAAAGTATTTTGAGTCGCTGCCGACACCTCAAACATTTTGTCGATCGTGCATTACTCGGGGTAAAACTATTCTAAAGCTTTAATTTTGACCTGCTGGTCTGTTGCTAATCTGATACTACGTTTCTGATTGGGGAAACAGCATATGAGACATCACAGCTCGTACATTAAAACTTGCATTTACGAGAGAGGCCTTGCAAACTGCTATGCAGGATGCATAAGACTGCTCACTACGCTTCCCGTGTTGGTTAAATTCTAATTACGCTGCGGCATTATGAATTTGATGGCCGAAATGCTCACTCAGCACACTGTGCTGTTCAGTAAATTCTATATCTTCGGGATCCGTGAGTGGACACAGCTTTTGAATCATGTAATATAGGCTGCTACAGAACTATTACTAAGTAAGAGACTGCACTGGAAAATGGATTGTGACAAGTTCCTTGTCTTGCACTACCGTCAGATCTAACCAGTTACTTTTCCCTTCTCTCTACAGAGTCGTGGTGTGCCTGAAGACTGCCTCACAGGTGCTACACGTTCTGCTTCGTCAGATCCTCCATCAGTTCGTGCTGTCGTTATTGAAAGGACATCTGCTTCTCCTGTTGCTCTTGTAATGTTATTTGACGTTGCTAAATCTCTAGAAACTTTTTTCTGTTGCTATGAGAGTCAGCCACGTTACAACTTTTGTAACGCATTACCCAGGTCTGGGAGTGTCACTGGGTGGTTTCAAAGAATAACATCTTGTGGCATAGAAGACAGAGTAGATGTCAGATAACCGTTCACAAATCAGGAAAGACAGTCCGAGAGAAATTCAGTCGGAAAGCCAAGAATCGTCAGTACCACAAACCGAGAGAAATAAGCAAGAACAGGGGTGTCACTGTATTTGTACAGTAACGTCGGGGGCGACTGGAAAGTTTTGAATATGAGCCAGTCCGCAGTCGACCCCAAGGATTTGCTTCCACCTTGTGGATGCATGGTATCGCTGCCCGCTACGAGGCGGGGAACCGGGCCATCGATAGTTTGAAGTTGGTTAGCTTGCTGGTTAGATTCTGACGTGGCGCTCTGCCTTGTGCCTTCACTGAAGCGTGAGCCGGTCTTCGATGCTACCATTTCGAGATTGAGTTCATCAAGTCGTACCTGGCCCTTTGTGGTGAACGGCCTGTACTGGAGCAGAGTGCGCTGTATATCCGTTGCCGCATTGGACTTTAGATACGGTCGGCCGATATAGCCGTGGTGTGCGGCGGCGTTCACGGTCCAGAGTGAAAGGGTTTGACGGATCCAGTTTCGATAAAAGGGGGCAGTCTGCTAAACCCTGTCTTTGCGGCTGTCGAGGACTCGCAGTGGACGTATAACTGACTCATGGAACAAATTTCTGGAGGCTGCAGCGCGGAATTTCGAAAACGGTGAGCATCGACCAGTTTTCTTGCCTTCTGCGTGAGATAATTGGTTGAATGTGGTGCTCTCCCTTAACGACATCAGTGTTACGCTTTAATTGTATCCAGCTGTTAGTAACTTGCTTTCGTGTAATGTTGTGGCACCTTGTTGTGCTGCTTCTGCAGCATTACTGGGTTTGAAACATCCTATTTTTCCTTTGGAAATCGTAAACTAGTAGTGCCATGCGGCATGCAGCTATATTTGTATGTTGTGAATTTTAAGCATATTTTGTCTCATTTGATTCGCAAATACCCTTCTCGTAGTCTGTTTGACAACGGAACGGCTAACAGAGTAGTTATCTAAAATTTTAGAACTGAGCGGTTAATTTTAATTGATGTATTCGCAGGCTTGATTTAAAGTTAGACTTGTTTTATAGATAATTATTTTAAGCACGTTCAAATCTTTGCACGTTTGGGCTATCAAATTTGAATGAGATCAATTATTTATCCATTTGTTGGTGAAACATTGCATATTATCCTGAGGTCTGGTGTGTTTTCTTTTAAAGGATGTTTTTTATTAAACCACTGGTTTATGAAATACTCCGTGTGTGGTAATTGTTTTATTTTATGTGTGTTTGGGAATTCCTCTCCATACTGTTATAAACTGTTGCCTAACAAATGCATCAGTTTCTTAAACCTAAAAATAAGCAGTTACAACAACCAACATCAAATTGAAATTTGCAAGAAACCTACTACTACAGACATTGTCATCAATAAAAATCTATGCCACCCCAGGCCACAATATTACATTTACTTTAAATCTATGGAAAACAGAACTATAAATTTAGAGTTAGAAGAACAAGCAATAAAAATGAAATTACAGCACTGCAATACGTAGCATTAAAAAATAATTTCGAGCCATTACTCTAAATCTACAAACTCCATACCAAAATTAAAGCAGACAACATACATAAAGACATAACACTGAAAGGAGATGACAAAACCAAAGCCGTACATACATATTATGTTCCAGCATCATGTATACCAACATATCACACAAGATAAACAAATTGTTAAGTCTACGGAAAAACAAAAGCATTCCACACTACCACTGCTATACTAACAAAGTTGGGATCAGGAAAAAGCGACGTCCCTATCTTTTCTAATCCAAGTATATACAAAATTTCCTGTGACGACAGCAATAGTTCTTATATCGGAGAAATAGAAAAAAATATTAGTATCAGATTTAATGTACTAACGAGCGATTGCGAAAGCTACCAATCAAGTTTTTACCCACACGAAAAAAATAAAAATCATAGGGCATATAGAATAGTACACCTTTTGAAAATGCTACGTATGATACCAAAAAGGCAAACCATGGACATTTTGGAACAACTAGAAATTTGTGCACACACAAATACGTATCGGAATGACATCCTAAAGAAACAGACGGACTTCAAACGTAAAAATTATCTAGAAAAATAGACAACATTAGCATCTAAATAATGCACAATATCGCAGGCAAAACTATCTGCGACTATCTAAGATATAATTTACTTGTAAACATAAAGCATCATTGGAACGATCTGTCATTTTACAAGTGTCAAAAAAGACACGCAGTTTCTACAGAAAGTAAGTACGTGACCTATTTTAACAACATAGTACGTAAAAGAACATGTTTTATCTCCATATGGCCATAAGTATGACATAAGATAAAATCTCATAGTACTATGACATGTATAGAATAAAATTTAATATAAATAGGAATAGATGATAGTGGCGAGCGAAAATCTGTACCAAGGCCGGCAATCGAAGCTGGGTCTCCTGCCTACTAGGCAGGTGCTTTAGCCACTAAGCCACCTTGGCACACCAGTTCATACACCTCAACAGATTACCCTGGTATGCCTCCCTCCTCGATCCAAATCCTCACTACCGTTCTCGTCTTCTTTAAGTTCTCCTTACACACGAACAGAATTTCCGAGGCTCTCCATGCTACCGAACGGGGGATCCAACGTGAAACCTTGGTGCAGGTTTTTATAGAAATGAAATGACAAAATCAGAGACTTTACAGGTCTCATACATACGTGATTTTATGCTTACAGACTGAATCGGCGAGCGAGAATTTATACCAAGACCGGGAATCGAGGATTATGAGAAGACCAAACTGTCATCTCCAGGTCGAACAAAAGCCTCTTTCCCCCAAATACCGGAAAATGGCGCTCGTGCTCACATTAGCGAACAGACCGACCACGCGGGTGCAGCCGTGATAGATACATTACTATCTATGCGCGTCCTTTTGTTTCTGCGTCTGAGGCACAAATTTATCTCGTGTGTAGTGAAAAGCTCTTTATTCTGGTTGGTATTCCATGAAAGCACAGTGCCATCCTCGTGAAGTATGGATGATAAAATTATTGTCGTCGTAATTCCGTGGATGTATTTTCATATGCCATGCTAAAGTACAGGAAAACCATACGTTGACGTCCTTTGTGTTTATCACAGGAGAATGCACTGCGCTATATATAAACGAATACACATACGTGTGGATTGACTCCACAGCCGCGCTCCGTAAGACATACTATAAATTTGGAGGTATCTAACTGGAATTCAGCGGAATGGAGAAACATTTACTACCTAATTTGGCAATTAATTCAGGAAAAGTATGGCGCTCGGTTTCCGATCATTTATCTGAGTGCCAGTAATAAACGAAATAGGATTAAAACGGGAAAGTTTCCATAGAGCTTGAAATGGGACCTAGGTGCACTTCTGAGCTAAAACAGCTGTTATGCTTGGTGTCTATAGTGCAATTTTTTTCGGGTAGGTATACTACGTGTCGGTGCTGCATTCCGTGAGTCACTTCTCTCCATTCTCATAAAAGTATCACTGGAAGAGCGGTTTTATTCATAAGTGTATCACTTGTACTAGGGTAATGGACCTGTTATGTCATTGCAGTTTCTGAACAGAATGAAATATGATCCATAACACAGGTATTTACACACTTGTACATCTAGCTTGACCACGTCGGTGCAGGTAGTTTCCATTGGCTTCATTCTATGGAATATCTTGGAATAATTTACGGAAAACACGGAAAACTAAAATCGCAATGAGAGGTTTTTCATGCTTAATGACACAAAATCAGTACCACACAGCATAGTTTCAGTCTGCATCTCTATACAGTCACTCACATCACACATTATTCACAGGTCGGAACAAGGACATAGGAAATTACATCCTTAACGACCAGAAAGTTCCAAATTTTCAATTTCTGCAAGAGGATAATACATATTGCCTTGGAAAAGTGCTTCCGTAGGCATGTACTTCAAAGTGACGGTTAGTCCTTAAGTGGTCCTGTCTGGACTTGCTGAAAGTCACTATATGGCGAAAGAAACTATCCAGGGCGCTTAGAACATTAAATTAAAGAAACAAAATATTTTTGTACATGAATTACTTATGAGAGACTGATAGTTTTCTGGACAGGTCTGATGAATGACATGTAAATCGCATGTCGAGACTGCATGTCCTACGTAGAGGCAATGCAGCAGTGCGCAACCAAATGTTACCAGGAACAAAACAAAACGGCAGCTGGTCAAAGCCATATTTTATCTCTCAGTGCTATGTAATATAATTTTCCACTAACTGTTTAATAAGCTGAGGGACCTGGAGAACAATTGTGTAGCTGCACATAGTATAAAGCTTCAAAGGGTGTTCTATTACAGCATGCAGAAAGTGACAAATGAAAGCCTCATCATCTAAATTAGGGCAAATAGACTTCATGCAATTAAGTGGAAATTGGCTGGCAAATCAGTATGGACAACTCAACAAAAGTAATATACGATGTTGTACTTTGGCCGGAAATTACACGATATTAGAAAATTACAAGTACTGTTTGCAAGTGCATAACATGTTATCATAGAGTGCAGTCAAACACATCGAAATTATAAGTTCTCTCGTATAATAATCGTTCATTAATTCATTTCCGAGCAGTAAACGGTTTGCCTGAACGTATTTATTGTTGAGAAATAGTACAATATGCCTGGCCTTGCTAACCCCTATTATTACTCTTGGCTCAACGAGTCGAAAATTGTGTGTGTTAATTCCTGAGGGACCAAACTGCTGAGGTCATCGGTCCCTAGACAACCTCCGGCGGGAGGGGCCGTGCAATCCGTTAGATGGCGCCTCAAACCGCGCGGCCTCTCCGCTCGGCTCAACGACACGAACTAATGCCCTGCGAACACGATTAAATTCTGGAACTTAAATGAAAATTATTTCTGTCGAATCAAACGAGGAACTGTTAACGCTATGAATTCATTGGTTGTGTGTGAAAGGACTTAAGATATCACGACGTGCCCAAAGATTCGAATATTGAAGGTGAAATACTCAAGACGAGTTTATCGAAAATTAACATAACAGGTCAGCTCGAAGAAGTTACTGTTATTTTCTCAGCCATATCTAAAAATTTCTATCATTTAGTGGGATTTAGTTGTACTGCAGAAACTATACTACTTAGTGCTTCGCAAGGAAGAGTAGCATCGCTAGGTCGATTCAAGAAAACATTGCAGAACATTTTGTGGATTAGGTATACAACATTGCCGGGTAGCAGTGGATAATTATCCCCATTTTTCTGCTAAATTCACTTTTCTTTTAGCGACAGTATACATGGACCGAAAGAAATTGCAATACCAAGGAGTTGTGCGACATAAACAACAGCTCGTAGGAGCGTTCCTACATCTGAAAGATCTCCATTTACCTCTACGCAGCTAGTCCGCAAGCCACCGTACGGTTTGCGACGGAGGGTACCCTGTATCACTACTTGTCATTTCCTTTCTAGTTCCACTCACAAACAGAGCGAGAGAAAAACGACTGAAAATATGCCTCCTTACGAGCCCCAATTTCTCGTATCTTATCTTCGTGGTACCTACGCGCAGTGTATGTTGGCGGCCGTAGAAACCTTCGGCAGTCAATTTCAAATGCATGTTCAATAAATTTTCTCAATTCTGTTTCTCGAAAAGAACGTCGCCTTCCCTCCGCAGATTCCCACTTGATTTCCGGAAGCATCTCCGTAACACTTGCGTGTTGTTCGAACCTACCGGTAACAAATTTAGCAGCCAGCCTCTGAATTGCTTCGATGCCTTCCTTCAAGCCGGCCTGGTACGGATCCCAAACACTCGAGCAGTACTCAAGAATAGGTCGCACTAGCGTCTTATATGCAGTCTCCTTTACGGGTGAACCACTCTTTCCTAAAATTCTTCCAATTAACCGAAGTCGACCATTCACCTTCGCTACCACAGTTCTCACATGCTCGTTCCACCTCATACTGCATTGCAACGTCACGCCCAGTTATTTAAACGACACGACTGTGTCAAGCAGGACACTAGTAATACTGTATCCGAACATTACAGGTTTGATCTTCCTACTAATCCGCATTCACTTAAGGTAAAGGCGGGACATACGCCGCACATTTTTTGAAATTAATTTTTATCAATATATAAACAATTAAATCGCAATAAAATTAGGCAAGATTGATGGTTCGAACATTGCTTTTGATTATAGATACCATCGCATTACAAGAAACTTTATAACAAAGGGATATTCTTATGATGTACAAAGGTTTGTAAATTTCAATTAATTAGTAAGTGGCGGGCAAGATGCCGCAGAAGGTAGGGACAGATGGCCAATGGCAAAATACATTGAAAATGACATTCACTTTGATTTAAATTTTTCAAGTTTATTTTTAAGTCGTCCACACAAACGACACACTTTCTCATAGAGAGTACATGATTCATAAAGCTACCTAGAACATCCTACACATTGAATCCAGTCAGAGGTAGACGTTGTTTCTTGATAAAGTTCAAGGCACATACACATTCGTTTTCTTCAAAATTTAATTCATCGGAGGAACTACCGTGTGAGGAAATATCATGATCATCTTCTTCTGCAACTGAGTCTTCAAACAGACGCCTCTTTGGCGGGTTTTTCCCTCTGGTTTGGGGGATTTGATTTCTTTTAGCTGCTACATTTTAGTAGACAAATCTTTTCCTTTCTTGTTTCTTACGATTATTTTCTTTGTTTTCGTTGCTATAAAATCGTTGGATGTTATATTTGTTGCTGATTGTTTTCTTTTGGACTGATTTCTCTGAGGCAGTATAGGAACAGGTGAAATATTTTCCAGCAACTTTGATAGTGTCTCTCCATGAGGAGTCACTGAGTTGTCATTTACACAGCAGCTGCCTTGATCAGTTGGTAGATGAGTAGCCGAATTTGTGCAAAGTTTGCAGGTAGGAGGGTGTTCTCTTAACACATTTGTTTCAGCCCTTGTTTTAGATGGCTCATCTGGAGTCAGATCATTAGAGACATCTGCAGTACTTGGGAGTTCCGTATTATTAATGTCTGAAACAAAGGCATGGTTTGGAATAACTGCTCTGTCAAGCGGGATAATTCCAATAGCTCTACATCCGCATACACCAATCTGAACAGTGGCAGCACGAGTCCATGCTTTGAAGAGCAACTCTCCAAATTGCTGCCTTGTCTTCTGTCTTTGCTTGCATTACTTACAATTCATGAGTGACAAGCCTCTTTAAAGTAGGATTTCAGCGGCTTGAAAAATGATCGGGCTAGTGGCTGTAAAACGTGTGTCTTGTAGCTAAGCAAACAAATTATCGAAAGCTCGAGCATTTTATTCGAATTGACGCGGCTGGAAAACCGAGAACGTTTTATTCAAATTATCGACACTTCATTTTCAACAGCTCTTTCCAAAAGGGTGACACAATTCATACGAGAGGCCTGACCATCTAACAGAAGCAGAGCAAGGTCAGGCGCCTTTCTAGCAAGGATATGGTTTTTGAACCAGTCCATGAAAATATAACTGTTGACATAAGCGGATTCACTCCTCATAACAACTGATCCTGTAGCCATATTGTCTTCAGAGTCTTGTTGTTTATTCACTCCTTTGTAAATGCAGTAAGGTGGTAAGAAATTTCCCTCGACATTAAGGCATGCGATAACTGTTATTGTCTCTCCTCTTTCAGCAGAAGTTATAACATGGGCATCTCTTCTTTTTGCTGCAACAACCTTCCCATGCTCATTGTTTAACGGTAGACCAGTTTCGTCTACGTTGTAGACATTACCTGCTTTATCCAAAAGCCCATTTTCGGTCAACGTTTGTGCTAACAGACTAAAGTAAGAATTGACTTCGTCTCTGTTCATTCCAGTCTCTCTGACTACAGAAAGCCCTTGCGCTTTTCTCATGCTTAAGTCCTCATTCCGTTCTAAAAATGAGAGAAACCAATCTTTCCCTGCAAGTTTATTTTCCTTGTTGAATTCGTTTTCAGTCCCATCTGATCAGCTAAATTGAACGGTTTGGAATCAAAGCCACATGATTACCATTTCTTTATATGGGCAACCAATTTCCTTTCTACATCTTTACCCAATTGTGCGTAGCAAGTCTTCTCCTTAATCTTCGTTTTGGTATATTTTTCATTCGAGCTGCTCTCCTTTTAGTATACTCATCCTCTTCGACTAGTGTCACTGCCTCTAATAGATCTTTTGTTGTCCATTTTCCCCTGTCTGTTGTCCTAATGCGTTTTCTCGGCATTTTTCTGTAAAACAAAAACGTATGGACTCCTGTTAACATTGCAAGCATTGCGGCATCTGTCCCACAGTAATAGTGCGTCATCTGTCCGTTTCGTAGGGACAGATGCCGCACCCCCATTTTCACCAAAGATGTTATCGGAAGAAGCCATTACTCGACCAATATAACATACAATATTTTTACTGCAGAATCTACACTCATGCTCATAAATTAAGGATCATGCTGATACATGATGAAACAACGCTCTGGTGGTCGGTTTGCGGTTTAGATCATCTCTGGGTATGACCATGCGGTGCATTTGACCTGCAGTCGTCGCATGGTGGCGCTGGCAGCAGTCCACATACGCAGAGGTGTGTTGGTGCATGTCAGAGTACGGTGCAGCGAGTAAGTGTGCAGATGTTTTCAGACGTGCTAATGCTGACTGTGTGTTGAAAATGGCTTAAAGAACACATATTGATGACGTTATGAGGGGTATAATACTAGAGCTACTGGAGGCTGGTCAAACACAGCAGGTCGTAGCACGGGCTCTCCATGTGCCACAAAGTGTAATCTCAAGATTATGGTAACGATTTCAGCAGACAGGAAATGTGTACAGGCGCTATAGTACAGGCGTCCACAGTGTACAACACCATAAGAAGACCGATATCTCACCATCAGCGCCCGCAGACGGTCACGGGTACTGCAGGTAGCCTCGCTCGGGACCTTACCGCAGCCACTGGAACAGTTGTCTCCAGACACACAGTCTACAGACGACTTAACAGACATAGTTTATTCGCCCGGAGACCTGCAAGGTGCTTCCACTGACCCCTGGTCACAGGATAGCCCGTAAAGCCTGGTGTCAAGAACACATTACATGGATGGTGTGAACAGTGATTATCGCCGGGTTTTCATCTGGCATGAACCAGGAACCAGGTACCAACCCCTTAAGGTCCTTGAAAGGGACCTGAATGGAGATTGTGGTTTGATGGTGTGTGATGGGATTATGATTGGTGCACGCACACCCCTGCATGTCTTTGGCAGAGGAACTGTAACAGGTCAGGTGTATCGGGACGTCATTTTGCATCAGTATGTCCGCCTTTTCAGGGGTGCAGTGGGTCCCACCTTCCTCCTGATGGATGATAATGCACGGCTCCACCGAGCTGCCATAATGGAGGAGTACATTGAAACAGAAGATATCAGGTGAATGGGGTGGCCTGCCTGTTCTCCAGACCTAAACCCCATCAAGCACGTCTTCGATGCTCTCAGTCGACGTATCGCTGCACGTCTCCAAACCCCTAGGACACATCAAGAGCTCCGACAGGCACTGGTGCAAGAATGGGAGGCTATACCCCAGCAGCTGCTCGACCACCTGCTCCAGAGTATGCCAACCCGTTGTGCGGCCTGTGTACATGTGCATGGTGATCGTATCCCATATTGATGTCGGGGTACATGCGCAGGAAACAGTGGCACTTTGTAGCACATGTGTTTCGGGACGGTTTTCTCAATTTATCACCAATACTGTGGACTTAACAGATTTGTGTCGTGTGTGTTCCCTATGTGCCTATGCTATTAGCGCCAGTTTTGTGTAGTGCCACGTTGTGCGGTACCACATTCTGCAGTTATCCTTAATTTATGAGCGTGAGTGTAAATACAAGTTATAAGCTACTAGGCACGTATCTACTAGTACATACTATTAAAAATGAATCTTGAAAAATTGCCTTGACTTACCTTGGTCTCGAAATGCTATTTTCTTAGTTTTCTCCTCTATTTTCCGCTCCTGAAGTACAAAAACTTGGGGGTAAACTGATCTAACCAGCGGTTATAACAACAATGAGCGTCGTGCGTACAACAATGTCTGATGAATTTTTGGGAAGTTTGGTGTCTGTCCTCCCGCGTCATCTGTTCCGCTTTTACGTTATATTTTTCCACATTTAGGTTTAGCTGCCATTCATTACACCAACTGGAAATTTGTCTAAGTCGTCTTGTATCTTCCTACAGTTACTGAACTTCGACACCTTACAGTACACCACGACATCATCAGCAAACAACAGTAGATTGCTGCCCACTCTCTATGCCAAATCATTTACATATAAAGAGAGAACAACAACGACCCTATCACGCTTCTCTGAGGCACCCCTGACGATGCCCTTGTTTCTGATCAACACTCGCCGACAAGGACAACATACTGGGTTCTATTTTTTAAAAAGTCTTTGAGCCACTGACATATCTGTGAACTTATTCCATATGCTCATACCTTCATTAACAGTCTGCAATGGGGCACCGTGTGAAAGACCTATGGTGTCTATTCATATGCCGCGCCAGTCGCGTAAGAGTGGCGGTCATAGCCCCACTACGATGATGCAAATGAGGTTTTCTTTAATACGCGCTTTACCGGTCTTGAGCGCTAGTCTCTCAGATTGGACGTGGTGAGTTGATGTTAATCAAGAATGTCATTAGGACGACAAAGACGCCACTATCAACATCTCACTGAATTTGAACGATTTCGTGTAATATGGCTAAAAGAAGCTGGTCTTCCTTCCACGATATTCCAGAACGGCTTGACAGGAATGTAGCCACTGTATATCATTGCTGGCAATGGTGGTCACAGAATGTATGGTCGCAATAAGACCGGGCCACGTGGCACTACCAAGAGCAAAGACCATAATGTTCGGCGCATGTCTCTCGCGCATTCGTGCTGCGTCTGCAACAACAATTTAAGCAGGGGTGGCACCACAGTGGCACAACGAACTGTTACAAATCGTCTTCTTCAAGAACAGCTCGGAGCCAGTCGCCTTGTTGCGCGCATTCGACTGAATTACTGCCATTTGCGACTTCAATAGTGTCAAGTGAAAGCTCTTTGAAGGACAGGATGGAGGTCTGTTGCAGTGTTTGATGAATGCCTGTTTCTTCCTCAGTGCCTGTGATGGCCGTGTATTGGTCAGAAGGAGGCAAGTTAATTGTCTCCGTGCTGGACACACTGGAGCTCCATCTACAATTACGGTCAGGGGTGGGATTTCCTATGACAACAAGAGCACTCTCGTGGTTATCCCACTCACCCTGACTGCCAATTTATACGTCAATCTTGTGATTTGATCTGCTGTTCTGACAATCATGAACAGGCTTCCAGAGCTATTGTCGAACTGGATAAAGTTCGTCCACGTAACGATTTCGTCACCCAACGTGCTCTACAGTTGGTTGACATGTTGCCTTGGCCTGTTCGATCATCAGATTTATCTCCAATCGAGCGCGTGTGGGATATCATCGGACGGCAACTCCAGGGTCATCCACAAACAGTATTAACAGTTCCTTTTTTGACGAACCAAGTGCTACACGCACGGCATTAAATGTCACAAACCGACATCCAGCACACGATATATGCATGTTTGCATGCCTGCATTCATCATTCTGGTGATTACGTCGGTTATTAATGAACCAGCATTTCACATTTGCAGTGACTTACCTCACACTTGTAATGTTAATATCTTAAATACGTTACCTAGAGAAATGTTTTCCCGAAATTTCATTAGTCTGGATTAATTACTTACTTGTGTTGCGATTCTTTTTTCGTCAGTATATTTTTAACACCAAATTCTTTTCAATATTTATGCTTCGTACACAGTTCTCTCTATCTGACTTTCACCATCTTCATGAAGTATTTCATGCTAATAATCCGTGGAATATAAATTAGAACGTATGAATCAAATAAACGGCATATCTACATGCTAGTATTTTGGTGTTAACATTTCTATTCAAACGATTTTTCAAAGTCCTCCGATCGCTTTTTCGAGGAATCAGGTGGATATCTAGATGGTGTGGAAGTCCACATTGCATAAATGTGCTAGGCCTTAGTCTCTCACAAAACAATAGTGAAGTGAAAACACACGATTCGGAAGTACAATGAAAATCAGTTTCGTGTGGCATAATAGTAAACATGTTACGTAAATTACCCATCATTTCTTTATATGATGCTTGCCCTTCTGTGATCGAACCTCTTACAATTCGGATACATCACTTATCATCGTCACATACTTGGATAGAACAAGAGGGCATTAAATCGTTATCTCTAATAAGAAAATGGTCTAGGAGCATGAAGGCTGGCCACTGGCGAACGAATACAATGCAGCGAGCTACAAATAGTAAATGCGAGTCTGCAGTTGAGCTCCAGACTCAGAGCAGAGAGGAGTTCAGAAGCAGTAGCAGCTTGTCGTTTGTACACAGATTATACACGTTGTTTAGTTTAGTGCTACTCTTAGGTGCTTCTGAGTAGAACTGAACAGTAGGTGTTTCCAGCACTACTCTTTATTTTGCTGTTAGGGCGTATTTTTCGATTGTTTGTGTTGAGTGAGATCAGGTTCTTGGGTTAATGTTAAATTACCTGCGGTTCAGGCAATAATTGATGAAATATCGATAGCGACTGCGGCTGTTTTGTACAGATACAGGGGAAATGGACGCTGTCTATAACAGCTGGGAGCTGTGCTGATTACATTCAGCAGGCTTCAAGGTGCTGCCGTACGCTGTGGTGACGTCGGGGCGCCAGAGATAATGTTGTTTTGTCACCTATGGAGCCTAAAGCATCGCCTGGGATCCCTGATGCAGCTGCGTCTTCAAATTCGCACACTCCGGTCGGCCGGCTCTTAGCCTGACGGTGTTTGGCAAATAGTGGCGCAATCTCGGTCTCTGAACGGAAACCGAAGGTTTGAAAAATTGCCTACAGCTGAAAATACAGCTGAACCAGCACGAGGCGCTTAGCCTGCTGGGACTATTGAATATCTTGCCGAGATAACAAATGACATCCTGAGACCGGAGCAATTCGGCTTCAGGAATCACCACTCCACAACACAACAACTCCTACGGGTTGTGGAACATATAACACATGGCTTCAACATAAACAAAGCTACAGGGGCAGTGTTCCTGGACATCGAAAAGGCTTTCGACCGTCTATGGCACAACGGCCTCATCCGCAAACTCAGCGACGCGGGATTCCCTGACGGGCTGCTGCGTCTAATACACTCATACCTCACAGACAGGAGTTTCAACACTGACGTGCAGGGAAAACAATCAACACAACACGGTATACATGCGGGAGTGCCCCAGGGAAGCATCCTAGGGCCCCTGCTGTTTAACCTCTACATAAACGATCTCCCAACCACACACAACACAATGATGGCAATCTACGCGGATGACACAGCCATCCTTGCGCAAGATTGGAAACCATCAAACATTACGTCACGCCTACAGACTGCACTCAGAGTGGCCGAGCCTTGGTTGGAGAAATGGCGTGTTAGAGTAAACGTCGACAAGTGCGAAGCCGTTCTGTTCACTAGAAGACCGAAGCAACTGCGCAAACACCGCTACTGCAGACCAATAACTCTACATGCACGCCCAATACGTTTCCGTGAGAAAGTCAAATACCTCGGTGTCTGGCTGGACCGGAAATTACTCTGGGGGGACCACATACAACACATGACCAACCGAGCTAGCGCGAGGCTCAAACAGCTCTATCCTATGCTCAACAGGCGTAGCACACTGAACAGAAGGGTGTCGAGGTCCATGTACATGACACTTATCCGACCCCTGATGACGTACGCAGCTCCTGTCTGGGGATACGCTGCGCCTACACGTCTGCGCCGTCTGCAGCTCATACAAAACAAAGTACTCAAAATCATAAGCAATGCTCCACGATACACACGCATCGCGGACCTTCACCGGGAATACCGACTTGAGACTCTCACGGAGGTAATCCACAAACTCACCACAAGACTATACAGAAACTCCAGACATTCGCAGAACCCGTTTATTCTGAATCTGGGGAACTACGACCACAACCATAGATGGAAACATAAAAGACCAAAAGACATACTTGTAAGGACATAACATCTATGGCCAAGCATACGCAAACATAACGGCACAGGCGAGCCCCTGTTAATCAGACCCATTACTGGATATCCAGCTGGATTGGAGTACACTGCCGAATAACTGGCACCACACAGGGAAGCCGTACCGTACACTGCATGCAAACAAGCTCCACACATCCCCCACACAGTGAGATGATCTATGGCCGATCTCCCACTACTGTATAACGATCTTGATTGTTCCAGGAATGCAGCAGCAGCAACAACTGGGACACATCGCCATCGCTTGTCATGGTAATGATTCATGATACCTATACTAACAAATCCAACCTTGCATGAACTATCGCAGCTAGTAAGCCACTACTGCTCTTACTACCCATCCCACTGTCGCAGAGGTTTTTTTCCCACGGCACGAGCCATGGCACTTTTTTTCCTCTGCTCTTCAAATCGCTACCCTCACTCGCGTTTCGTCCACTATCTATCACCTGATGGACCGTGTTAATGCGTAGCCTTACCCAGACGCACGGACAACATCACAGCCCAGCATCCTGTGATCTACATACTAGACAACTAACATGCTTACGGAGGTGACAGTAGAACTTTTGATTTGGTCACCACGTTGGTGCGGGCGTGGAGGGGCCCCATCTCTATTTTAGGTCCGAACAACGACAAAGACCAGGACTGTTTATCAATTGGAGTTCCAATGTTGGTGGGTGGTGGAGCCCCTCACAGAAATAGCAAGCAGGGCCAGAATGACGGCCAGTGTTCACTCTGATTGCCTGCCTATGAGATCTCGTCCAAGTTGTGGATGAGGGTCTGCGGGCAGTGATGGAGTACACTGCGTGTACTCAGTTGCAAATCGTGGCTTAGGCTGTTGCCCGGGCTCAGAAGCCATATTCGATTCCTACACGCAGCTGGCTGACTTGGTGAAGACAGCTAGCCTCGCCAACGCGATAGAAGCAAAGCTATCATCATGCAGAACCGTTCCCCGAACCGTTAGTGACCCTCTGGATGGATCCGAGAGGGAGGCATAATCAAGAGACTAAGAAGATTCTGTGACGATTAGTATACCTCGATATTCTCTATCTGGTGGAGGATAATGGTAGAAGCCTCGTCTCTTTAATAGGTCGGGCAGGGGCTACTAGGGTAGCAGAGTATGTGTGACGTGCACATATGGTTTTATTGAATAGAGACCTTCCAAAAACCCGGTAAAATGTGATCTGATTCCAAAAAGGGCAGCATACATAATAGCATTCCGGAGAAGGGAAATATTAATATAGTGGTAGTTAACTTCAGAAACGTTATATATATATACATATACATATACATATATATATATATATATATATATATATATATATATATATATATATATCCTGGAACTAGTCAGGCGTATAATGCCATTATAGTGTATTAATAACAGAAATCTGACTGGAACCAGATGTCAACAGCAATGGAATTCTAAGTTACTATTGTAATGTATATCACAAACATAGGTTGGACTCTGATGGTGAAGGCGTGTTTTTAGTCATAATAATACGGTAGAATCTAGTGAGATGACTACGGATTCCGAATATGGGTGAAATCAAGCGTTAAGGTGAACCAAACAAGGTCGTCGAATGATTGCATAGCCCCCTGCCTGAGGAGCAGTAGTGGCGGAACATTTCATGGGAATCTTAGAGAATATTTCACGTACCTTTCCTGGTCATGTTGTAAAATTGGGAATACATTTCAAACTACCAGCCATAGACTGGGACACTCATATGATGAAGTCGGTTAGCAGTGTGTAAAATTGTTTTAAATACCTTATCCGAAAATTACCTCGAGCAGGTAATCCGAGAATCAACTCGCGAAAGCAACATTTTAGATCTGCTGGTGACAAACATAATCAAATTTCCAGACTCACTTAGCGTAGAAGAGGAAGTCAGTCATCACAATGCCGTTACAGCCTCAGTGAAACCGACTCTAAACACGAAAACAAGGTAAGGTAGGAATGTATTTCTGCTTAACAAGTGCGACAGGAAGCAGATTTCAGATTACATAAGCGGTCAGCATGATAATTTCATCTCCTACACTAACAACGTTGAATATCAGTGGACTAAATTCAAGAGCATTCTACATTACGCTTTAGTCAGTTAAGTGCCGAGCAAAGTTATGAGGTATGGAAAAGAGCTGCCGTGGCTAGACAGCTTCACTGCAAATTTAAAAGTAGCAAAAGCCTCACAGATAATTATAGAGTAAACGAAGGCAAAATTAGCGTAAACACAGCCATACGAGAAGAATCAAATTCGAAAGTAAAATTCTGTCCACTGACTTGACAGAAAATCCTACGAAGTTTTAGTAGTAAACAAATCGTAGCGTTCTGCCCAGACCTTTTATGACTATAATAACACTGGAAAGGAAGACGTTACAGGAAATGTCAAAATACTAAACGTCTGTTTCCGAAATTCTTTCACAGAGAAAAAGCGCACTGTTGTACCTGATTTAAATCGTCTCACGCACGACAGAGTGTCTAATATCGCAATAAATGACCAGGGGATAAAAAGCAACCGAAATTGTTCAGCAGAGGTTAGGCCACTGGACCTGACTGAATACTGGTACGATTCTAAATAGAGTAAGCGAAAGAACTTGCCCCTCCTCTAACGGCAGTGTACCGTAGATCTCTGGAGATGTAAAGTGCTCCTGAGGACTCAAAAAAGCACAGATCATTTCCCTTTCCAAGCGATAGGCCTATACATCTGAAGTCGGACAGCTGTAGAATTTTGGAACATTTTTTTTAAGCTCGCTTGCAATAGCGTGTCTGGAGACGGAAAAACTCTTGTGTATGAATTGACGTGGGTTCCGGAAGCAACGATCGTCTGAAACCCAGTTCGCTCTGTTCATCCTGAAGACCCATAGAGCAATAGATACAGGCGCCGGTCGATACCTTATTACTTGAGTTCCGGAATGCTTACCCTAGAATTCCGCACTGTCATCCAATGAACAAAATACTAACGTCCGGAATATCAAACCAACTGAGTGATTACCTTCAACAATTTCTGGAAAACAGTGCACAGCATCTCATTCTCAATGAATAAAAGTCTTCAAGCACAAAATTAATTTGGGACATATGCCAAGGAAATGTTATAGGTCCATCATTTTTCAAAATATACAGAGTATACCAGCGAAGTCTGCCACCTCATATACTTCCAAAACGAAACAAAATGCGAAAAATGCAGTTGACTTGGGATTCACCTATGTCAAGGGATCACACAACAGGCAATAATGCACAAGTCATAAAAGCAGATAAACACCAATTTGAGCACAAAGTTATATTTTTTAAATGGCACGCAAATGTTGTTTTTCTACGGAAATAAGAAACAGAAAATTAAGATAAAATTAATTATTGCAGACCTATTTTCATTCTTCTAAAGCTTATACCTTCTGTAGCACGTAGACTTTAAAGAGTGGCGACGACGCCGAAGTTTCTGCAGTAAAGCTCAAAGCAGGAGTTGCCTACAATAGGCTTCGGCGTGGTGCAGGCAACCCGCAATACGGCATAGCAGCATTACGGAAGAGAATGTCGGCAGCGTTTGCATTATTTAATGTGTAAGTATTGCAGAAGGTATAACGTTTCTAGCAGAGAAACCAAATCTGCCATAATTAATTGTACCTCTACCTTTCATTCCTGTAGCAAAAATATACATGTGTGATTTAAAGAACCGGAACTTCGTGCTGAATGTGATGCTTGTTTCCTTGCAAATATTGTGCTTTCCTATCCATTGTGTGAGCCCCTGACGTTGGTCCATCCATACCCAACTACATTTTTCATATTTTCTTTCATTTCCATTTCGGAAATATATGAGGTGGCAAAGTTAGATGGGACACCCTGTATCTAAACGATATACAAGACGAAATTGAAGTTCCGTCAGGCTTTCGGTGAATGACGCTGTTGTACGTAGAGAATTCGCAATGCTATAAATTTGTAGCGAAATGCTGGAAAACTTGTAGAGAATCAAAGCTTTTTGCAGGGAGTAGACACTGATCCTCAACGTAATCAAATGTAACGGATCGCACATAAATAAAATCAAAGATCCACAACTGTATGATTACAAGATTTCAGAACATCTCTGTAAGCAGTTACTTCCATAAAATATCTATAAATATGAGTACGGAGCGATTTTAAGTGGAACGACCACAAAAAATTAATCGCAGAATGACAGATGTCAGACTGAAATTCAATGGAAGAACTCTCAGAAAAGTTAGTCTGTCAAGAAAGGAGGTACTTACAGAACCCTTGTTCGATCAATCCTTGAATACTGTTCGTCAGTATGGGATCTGTACCAGACAATACTGTAGAGGAAACAGAGGAGATCAAAAGAACAACAGCGTGTTTCGTTACAGGTTCGTTTAGTAAGCACGAAAACGTTACAGAAATGATAAACGAACTCCATGTGCTGACGCTGAAAGAGAGGCGTTCTTTATCGAATGTGACTTACCGTTAAAATTCCCAGAGCTTACAATCCTAGAGAAGTCAACAAATGCGATAAAAGCTTTGGATCGGTCCTCGTTTTCGAAATTCGTGCCACAGAAAACAAAAATTGCCTGTGAGGCATGTTAATATATCCACTTTCAAAGTTCTCAGATGATCAACTCAGGAAACAAACATTTGTGTAACGATACAATCGTGTGTTTTGATCATAGTACTCCAGAGCAACGTTAGTACACGGAGAAAATTCTCCCTGCTCGGATACAGGCTTGACAAATCGTAAAATACCAACAACAAGATCATCCAGGTAGCCCTGGACCCAATTTTCCCATTCTTCAATGGCGAGACTGCGTAAGTTGCACAAAGTACACAGTCGTTGTCGACGTCCAAAACAGCTCGTTTCAGTCGATCGCACACACTCGACTGGCTTCATGAACGGGTAGGCCAGTTCATTTTGGTGATTCTAAAATGCAGGAGGAACATATTCACCACAAAGGCTCGATGAGCACGCTAGAAGCTATCATCCATCGCGATGAAATTCTCATCAAAATTTTGCCGGTACGTCGCACTATTTATCGCACAGTCTCATCGCTGTAGTATAGGGTAGTGAGGTTTCCCTCAGCAACCAAGACAGATATACAGTGGCCCTATGTAATTCCAGCCAGAACATCATTCCTCCACCAGCTTGTTGCACATGTGGAACACATTGTTGGAGGCACTCGAAATTATTAGGTAAGGTTTCGGGTTTCGTTCTAAACAACACCCGACGCCAATCCTCATGTATTTTTTGAATGGCTTGACGACCCGCTATGAATTCTTCTCCTGTGCCAAATTTTCATCCCAGAGTAGATATTGCAACCTACGTCATCAATTATGGGCTATATGTATCCCAACGCTGTCTTCCCTTTCACCCTCAACAGCTCCCTTCAGTCCCATGCAAGCTATTCCCTGAAGCCTTGAAGATGGCTTATTAACCTGTCCTTTCTTTTTATCAGTATTTTCCATCTATTCCCTTCCTCACCGATTCTGCGGAGAACTTCGTCATTTCTTACCTTACCACTATTCGTAATAATTAACGTTAGTCTGTAGCACGGCATCTCAGATTCTTCGAGTCGCTTCTGTTCCTGTTTCCCCACAATCCACATTTCACTACCACACTAGTACTCCAAACGTACACTCTCAAAACTCTCTTCCTAAAATTGACATGTATGACACAAGTAGTCTTCTCTTGGCAGGTATGTCCTTTCCTCCAGTGCTATTCTGCTTTTTATGTACTCCTTGCTGCATCCAGCATGGGTTATTTTGCTGACTAATATCAGAATTCATTTACTTCTTCTACTTTGCGATCCCCAACTCTGATGTTAGGCTTTTCCGTGACCTCATTTCTGCTACCTCTCATTACTTTCGTCTTTCTTGTATTTGCTTTCAATCCATATTTTGTATTAATTAAACTGTTCATTCCATCCAACAGATTCTGTAATTCTTTCACTTTCACTACGGATAGCAATTTCATCAGCGAATCTTATCGTCGAAGTCTTTCACCTTGACTTCTAGTCCCAGTCTTGAAGCTTTCTTTTGTTTCCTTCAATGTTTCTTCGACGTATAGATTGAAAAGTAGATTCAAAAGACTACAACACTCTGTTACACCTTTTTACTCCTACCATTTCGTCTTTGACTTTTCAGTCTTATTGTTATCTATTGTTTCTTGTAGATACTATACGCTACCCATCTTTCCCAATAGACTACCACTATTTTTCTCAAAATTTGGAATATCTTGCACGACTTTACATTTTCGAACGCTTCTTTCAGGTCGACAAATCCTGTGAACCTGTCTTCATTTTCTTTCAGTCATTCTACCAATATCAACCGCAACACTGTAACTGCCTCTCTGGAGTATTTACGTTTTCAAAAGATACACTGATCGCCCGTTAACCAATCCGAAGTTTCTTTTCCATTTTTGTATATACTATTCGTATCAGAAACTTGGATGCAGGAGCTGATAAGCTGAATTTGCTATAGGTATCGCACTTATTTGGCGATGCTGTCTTTGTAGTTCTGTTGATGATATTTTTTTCGAAAGACTGGTGCTGTATCGCCATTCTCATACGTTCTATACGCCAACTCGAATACTCGTTTTCTTGCCACTTCCCATAATTATTATAGAAATTCCCGTGTAATATTATCTACTCGTTCTGCCCCAATTAATACAAGTTCTACAGAGCTCTTTTAAATTCTGACTCTAATATTAAATATTCTGGTCTTTCAGATCGACTTCCATTTATTCTGCCACGTCATCAGGTCATCCTCCTCCTCATACAGGCCTTCAGTAAGCTCTATTTGAAGCTTCAGAAATCTCGAACACTTCTGCAATAAACACACTAGCATGTAGCTAGTGCTCTATATGTAACAACGTAATGAATTCAACACGAACGATGTTCGTTGACCGTCTACGTAACAAGTAAGCAACTTCGGAACTCTTTCCTGATAGGGAAATAAGTTCATTACTAAACTAAAGTTTTGGAACAACGAAAGGAAGGCTTTCACATCCAGAGTTCGTTCCTCACTACTTGACTATCAAATGTTAGTCCTCGTTCTCCTTGAATGGAGCACATTGGAACAGATTAATACTTAAGTTACTAAGGGAAATTCTGGCAAATTCTGGCAGAAGGAGGGTAGAGGAAAATGGGGGACCCTGGGAAAGGGGGGGGGTGGAGGGGGGGGGGGACGAGGCCAGGCTACAGTTGGTAGGAAGGGTAGATCTCATAGTGAATTTCAACATCTGGGAAGGGGAGGTGCTGGAAATTGCCCTGACGAAGTAGATGAAGGGTGTGGAGGAGGAGAGAGGGAGGGGTACAGCGATAGTGTCTGGGCAATGGGCAGCGGTTAGAGAGGAAAGAGGAATCAGGGGGTGGGGAGATCAAGCCTGTGGACAGTGTAAAGGATGCAGAGATGTTTAAGGGAAAGGAGGAGGTGGGGGAAGGGGATGTCATACAGGAATCCTGTGGAGGAAGGAAGGCAGATACTGAAGGCAAGGCAGAGCATATGGCGTTCTAGGATTTTGGGAGCCTTATAGAATTGTGGGGAGTGGGCAGAGATCTACGCAGTGCTGGAATAAGAGGCGATAGGATGGATGAGGGTTTTGTAGGTGTGGAGGACGGTGGAAGGATGCAAGCCCCATGTCTGGCCATACAGGAGTTTCAGGAGGTAGAGGTGGAAATGGGCTTTCTGCTGGACGGTCAGAAGGGGTGCAGGTGAGGTGAGGTCAAAGGTGAGGCCAAGGTATATCAGGGTGGGGGTGACCTGGATGGGACAACCATAAATGGTTAGGTAGAAATCATGGAGAGAGAATTAGCAGGTGGTGTGCCCTATGATGAGTGCCTGGGTTTTGGAGAGGTTCATACAAAGGAACCACCGGTTACACCAGTGGTGAACTGGTCAAGGTGGGTTTGGAGGGTACATTGGGTTCTGTTGAAGGCTAGGATAGAGAGCCAAGAGGGCAATGTCATTAGCCTATTGGAGGAGGTTGACAGGTGGGACTGGTCTGGGCATTTCTGCAGTGTATAGGAGATGGAGGACAGGGGAGATGACAGAGCCCTTGGGGACGCCAGCAGTGGGATAGAAGATACGGAATTTGGTATTGTGGAGGGTGACACAGGAAGAATGGCGTGAGAGGAAGGAAGCAACCAGACAGACCAAGTTGATAGCCAGGCAGTAGATTTGGAGTTTAAAGAGGAGACTAGGATGCCATATGCGATCGTAGGCATTTTGGAGGTTGAGGGAAACAAAAATGGCAGAGCGACAGGAGTTAGATTGGAGGGAGAGAGGGTGGATTAGGTGAAGGAGTTGGTCTTCAGCGGAGAAGAAGTTTTAGAAGCCACACTGGATAAGAGGGAGGACGTGGTGTTCACGAAGGTGGTGATGGATATGGCGGGAGAGAATGGATTCAAAGATCTTACTGATGATGGAGGTGAGGCAGATGGGATGATAGGAAAAGGCGACGGAGGGGTGTTTGTTGGGTTTGAGGAATAAGAGGATGCGGAAAGTCTTCCATAGGTCGGGGTGGAAGCTGGTAGAGAGGATGATGTTGTAGAAATTGGCAAGGACCGTCAGGAAGGAGAATGGGCATTCCCTGAGGTGTCGGCAGGTGACACAGTCGTAACCAGGGGCTGTGTTGCGTTTTGACCAGAGGATAAGTTTACTGTCTTGTGCTGTGATTGGAGTGTTTATATTGGAGGATGGCAACTGCCCTCATGTACTGGAGACTGGGAACAAGTGGAGCGACTGAGGTATCGGCGTGATCCATGACAGTGGGGAATAGGGAATAATCAAAGTGGGGATCATCAGGAACAGAGAAGACCTTGGAGAGGTAGGAAGCGAAGTGGTTGGCCCTACTGAGGTTGTTGGGAAGGGGGCGGTCGTTATGTAGAAGGGGCTAATGTGGTGCAGAATGGGAACCAATAAGGCAGTGGAAAGCTGACTTGGAGGAGTTTGCAGGTAGGGTAGCAGTGAGTCGTGTACACGTCTGGCGCCAGACCTTTCGTTTCTTTGCTGTAATGAGTTTCTGTACGTGTCGCTGTATTTGTTGGTGGCTGTGGAGACCATGATGGTCGCGGACGCAATCTAAAATACCTGCACTGTGTAGGTTCATGTCTTTCTTGGCTTCCCATTACGTTGGCAGATGCAACAAAATGTTCATGGTATGAGTAACCTCTCCTGCTGACTTACACCCCCTCTGTACTGTGGTCCATTCTGTATGAATGCCCTCTGCATGTAGAGCTGCAAATGACAGCTGACGGCGGTGTGGTGCCGTGTGGCATCGGCGCTTGGCAAAGACAGGTGTTGGAGTCCTCGACAAGACCACTGGTGTCCCTCTGGCTTGGTTGGTGAGGTGAAGGTGGTGTAGGATCGACGGCTATCGAAGTATCAGGCTGCAACATTGGACGCCTCCCATGGCATTGAGGAGAAGCGTCAAGGTTGGCATGTCAATGTAGCCCACTGTCATTCTAGGCTATTGGAAGAGAACATTGGGATGAAGTTTCAGGCAGTGGAAGGAGCTACACCACAGTCGGACTTGACTGATGTATTTGTGACAGTGGGAGCCATCTTGGAGTGTAGCTTCCAACATTACATGGCTAAGGATGTGGAACATTGTAGCAGGAGCCAGTACTGTCCTGCTGGAGTGGGGTGGGCAGCCCTGCTGTTCTTGGTGGTGACCATGTAAGTATTTCATTGAGGAGGTACCCTTCTGCAGAGTGGCCCTTAAACACGTCAAAAAAGAACGAGCGCGTCATCCAAGGAGTGATGACGACACAGTTTTGCCATTTGAGTCTTAAATGTGCACAAAAGCTAATCGGCGATACCTCTGGATGCCAGCTGGAAGGGCGCCATATGAATGAGAGAGACGCCATTCATAGAACAAAAGGAAGACTGTTTGGTGGAGGTGAACTGAGATCAATTATCTGTGACAATGGTTTCAGAGAGACCCTCTAACTAAAAATGTGTGTGATGACTTCGATCGTCTATATGGCAGAGGTAAAGGTCATCGTAATTACAAAGGGAAATCGCCGTCAAGCATCACTGGTGGTGAGCGAGGATATACAAAAAAAGGAAACCACAAAATCGAGAAGGATGCAGGACCAGGGTGTGGTCGCAGTGGGCTACGAGAATTATCATGGAGTTGCGACAGCTTGCCTTCTCTGGCACTCGGAGAAGCAGGCGGCCATGTTTGTTATTGCAGTATCCATGCCCTTCCAGTAGACGTGTTGCCGCGCCAGCGCCCTGGTGAGGGGCACTCCGCAGTGTCTCTCATGGAAAAGGTCGAGCACGCGCTTGTGGAGTACACGCAGAGCAACCACCGAGTCTCGTCGTTGTTTCCCTGGATCAGAATGATGCCTTGCAGTTAAGACCGTTCTTGCTAGCGTTCCCAGGACACCTGGAGGTCGGGATGTGGCAGCGTCTTACGGCTGGAAGGCCAGACGTGGTGG
The DNA here is from genome assembly GCF_023864345.2 of Schistocerca serialis cubense. Classification (NCBI taxonomy): domain Eukaryota; kingdom Metazoa; phylum Arthropoda; class Insecta; order Orthoptera; family Acrididae; genus Schistocerca; species Schistocerca serialis. Next base: position 337,270,215 of record NC_064641.1, on the reverse strand, counting down.
ATGTAGCGGAGAACCTCTCACCGGATAATTTCTCTAACTGCCTGTAGGAACTGACAATAGCCTCATAACCGAAGCGTCTTTGGTGCCGACATGAACAAAAGGTTGCAGATGCGATGAATATTGCTCCTTCGACAGTCACAGGCATGGTCTACTCCAAGTCTCAGGTAGGACAGCCGTGAAAATATACCGAGCACGCTTTGGACTTCTTCCAGGCCCGGGTGTTATTTCCCTAGGTCGCCTAACATTGGAGCTCCCGATATTAAGCAAACCTGTTTCCCCGTTAGCCTTCTCGGTTCCTTCTCAAGTAGTGGCCACTTGCTCACGTAGAGTGAATATGCGAGGCCACAGATCCAATCTTATACTTACCCTCCACCTCCATTAGAAGCAGTTGTCCTCTCTCCCCCTTGGCCGATGCTGACAGTATTATTATTCAAACTCATTGCCTTGGAAGTCCTTGGTGTAAAGAGTGAATAGATGCTCGTCCACTGCACTAGTGATTTTCAGTCTCCTCGCTGCCTAGGAAAAGCGGTCGGTGAATATTGCCCATCCAACCACTGCTTCCTGCCATGGCCACCTCAGCCGTATTTAAAACGTAGTCAGAGTTTACCTTCTTTATGAACCCAGCTATGTATCAAACTTTACATAATTAATAACTGTAAACTTAAGTTTCCTGATGTCCAAGGCATTGAAGCTTATTTAAATTTTTGGAAGTTTTTATTTAAGCTATACCATATGTTTCATAATACTCTTCATATTTTGGTATAATTTGATATTTTTCGCTTCAAGTGCCTTTTTATTAATTTTTCTCGACACTGTATTGTCACTCAAAGGAAATGATTTCATCCCATCAAATACATCATGCCCAGCATGATACTGAGAACCTACTTTATCTGCCAGTGATAAAGTGTTTCTTCTACAGTCTGTGCTTGCTCATCATCTCAAATTGATAAGCTAGTATTATACAAACCAAGGAAGCCTTACACAACAATGAGAGTAGATCGGTTGAATAACTCTACTCCTGAGTTTGCTTCTCAAACTTTGGTTTTCAAACTTGAAAAAACTAAATACGCTCACCCACTATGTCGGAACACAATTTCCACGGTGGCCACTTAGTCTGGGAGACTTTACAGCTTCATTTCAAATACATTTTCAAAAATTCCATTTGTAGAAGAAGGGACTAATAGATATTTCATACATTCACTCGGACGCTGGCAGCACCTCTTCGCCTCAGCCATTCTGATAAAAAACGGCTCCGCAGTACAATGCATATGTGATTGAGAGATCCCTCATATTTCCACAGTGCTCCACTGAACTTCGGTACAATGTGCCGCTACATACACGCAGCTTCAGCAGCCAGAGTACTGGCGCTTCGCAGTAGCTAAAGGCGTTGACAGCGCCGGGTCAGGTCGAGGAATTCCTTTGTCGGAGCTTTGCCCCTGTATGCGCTTGTCCGTACGCACGTGCTGGTTCTACACATCGCGGCTGCTGGCACTACAGCGGCTTCTGTAAGTTAAAATAAACTATTACGAAACTTCATTTATAAGCATTTTATTATTTATATATGTCTTTTTTTAAGTTGTCTGGTCTTTTTTTTAACTAACTGGTGACCAAATTTCTTCTTAATCAGTGGTATTGGTTTCAGGTATCATGCGCTGACGGACCAATATTTAGGAAATCAATTTCACGCCCACTTTCGTCTGTGACTAGCTAAAAGAAGAACGTAGCTGTTCCAGAGTGATCGCTCCCACTAACCCCAGCGCCAAGTTTACAAGATCCACTGTTGCCCCACTCTGTAATTGAAATACCCTCCGCTCAGCCCCATCACCGCCACCGATGGACGATAACGATCAACCTGAAAAACACTGCACTAGACAATGCACTACAGCAGGTAAAACGTCTGGATATTTAGACTGTCAGCTTGGTGGGCAGATACAGGAGAGAACAGCATCTGTACCTGACAAGTCACTGTCCCTTTCTGTCATGAAATGAATTCAATTTTGATTCTTGGTACTGTTAAGAGCTTTCTTCGAGAACAGAGTTGCTTTTTACTGTTTAAAAACAACTGAATGCATATTTGAGAGAGAAGTAGCGTTTCCAGTCTGTAAACGCAGCTTTAATTATGGGAGAAGTGATACATTGTCTCATGGCAGACGTTGACACCAGCAGCACAGCAGAACGTCGTCAACTAAGGGAAGGAAGATTAATGTACTGCGTCCTATCGACAATGAGATTACTTCAGGCCAAGTGGTCCACGAGGTCTGATGGCTGAGCAGTTGATCTCAGACCTGAGTAAAATTACTCAGCACGCTGTTCTTATTCATTAACAAACCCCCGTCCTTCCACAATGAGCACATGTTTTTGTTTTCTTGTTTTTAGGTTCACATACATATGCGAGTTCCCACGAATAAATTAGGTTTAACGAAACACTAACTTTAGAGTTCAGTCCAGCAAAACTTAAAGTCCCTTACTGACTATTATGGTTGGGTAAAGAAAAAGAAATGTTTACTATGAATCATTATCATAATGCTCTCGAATAGTTGTTGTCTTTAGACTGAGAAGAACCAAGCCTGTTATTAAAAACAACAGCCAGCAACAACGCTTATGAATCATCCACGGTTGACAAATTGTGTGAAAAAAATACAAAAGCAATCAAACATGAACAACTCAGTTTTCAATAACAGAAAGACGACGTTTTTCGGTAGCATCTCATATCAAATTGCAGGCAAAACTGTTTAAAATAAATTTGCAAACAAGCAACAAAATACAAAACTAATTCATAACACTAAAACAGCCAGCCTAATATTTCACAAAACTGATATTTAAAATAAAGCTGTGACAGCTGTTCCGACTTCTACATAGGGGAGACAGGAAGATACTTTGTAATCAGATACAAAGAACACGCAGACGCACTCTGTTAAAAAAATTTAATCGATCAAGTTTTGCAACCCACCTAGCACATAACAGTCATTCAATTACAGACATAAAAAAACCTACATATTCTCACACCTTTCATCATTGGCACACCTAATCATCACTCTCGCTCATCCTCAAGTACACGCACACACACACACACACACACACACACACGCACACACGCACACACACACACACACACACACACACACACACAAACACACACACACACAGAACTTCATGCAGAGCTCTAATGTTTATTTCAAAAGTAACGATCATTGTTAACATAAAGATATTTGACAAACGTAATTTTAGCACTAAAATGGCAGATGAAATATCGTCCAAACTCATTGTTTAATAGATTCTGCAGATAGCAATTGTCATGTTTGTAACGTAAATACATGTTACTTGTGCAATACTGAATATAATTTATATATACATGTACTTAGTTTCGCCAATGGGCCACGAAGTGCTGACCAAAGAAACTCTGAGCTCCAACACAAACTTATAGAATATAAGTTTAATCATGCTCCTTGGCTTATTTAGGTTTTGTAAGGCACGTGGAAGTTATTACCTGTGGCTAGGTTTGTGAGGTAGTGTAAAATTGTCAATGAAAAATATACATTATGTTTTTCAAAACACAGTGTGCAACAAGAAAAAACTAACACATTCTAATAACTGTGAGTAATGCAATTAAATCGATATCACAATGTGAATTATTTTCGCCATATTCACTGCTTACATGTTTCGTTTATACTTTTTACCACAGCAACAAGGCCACCACAATGCTGAAAACTTGCCATAAATATGTACCATCTGTTGATGAATCGCTAGACGAATCGAAACTAGTAATGGAATATAAAAATTGAATAAAACAAAAGGTGATTGGTTGCAGTAATTTGTGCAAACATTTAATCCCATTATTACTGTTTATATTTCGGAAATAATTTCGAAAGGAATTCTACATCCGTCTAGGCACACGGAAGGCACTTACAAGGCCGCTCTTTTATCTAGGTCCAGTCTAAATAGAATCAAAAGCATTCTTTGAAATATTGGAGATGATACATTGCTTATTTGAGAAAGTTAGGGCTCAGGGCTACAGAAGATACCTGAAGGAAGGACGGCGTTACCAACAAGTTAGGGCACTTCAAATTTTCGTACAGAAAAATATTCCTAGAAATATCGAAAGTTGTGCTGTTGAAGTATAGATTACAGACGACGACATGTAAGTTTTAAAACAAGACATGTAATACAATGCAGACGAATTCTACCGTATGTTATCGACTATTGGGAAACATACTCAGTTATACGAGAATATTTACATTGGTATTAAACAAATAAATGAATGAAAATTAGAGTAAGGAAATATTGGAATATGTGAAGAGTATCGAAGTAATTGAATGGAGTAATTGTTATGTTAATGTGAGTTTTCGGACAGCATGATTATTTGACTAAACTGACATTGCAGGAGCTACCGTCCGTTTAAATAACTTCAAAACTCCAATGAAGATGTTTCATTGTGGACTTCTAGCGATGACTGTTTCATGGTTATACGTACACAACCTGGAAAATGAAACTAAACGGTACTATTAATAACGTAGGTTTCTTTATAATTTACTTCTACAAACTATTTTAGTGTAACTTTCATCAGTGTTCGAACTCTTCCTCTGACTGTTTGAAGCCGGCCGCGGTGTCCGAGTGGTTCTAGGCGCTTCAGTCCGGAACCGCGCGACTGCTACGTTCGCAGGTGCGAATCATGCCTCGAGCATGGATGTGTGTGATGTCCTTAGGTTAGTTAGGTTTAAATAGTTCTAAGTTCTAGGGGACTGATGACCTCAGATGTTAAGTCCCATAGTGCTCAGAGCCATTTGAACCATTTGACTGTTTAAGAAAGAACTTTTATTCATGAACGTGTCTAATTACTGGCGTCACGATCGTTAGTTTTATTTACATATGAAGTACTTGACTTTTTCGTTTCGAACAATTGAAGAATCGTTTTAACAGACTACATCTGTTTGATTTTAGACGCCAGAATTTCATTTACCAGGCAAAGTAACGTTTTTTTTTAATTTTTTTTTATTTTTTTACTAACATTGCGGTTTTCTTCTCAGAGTTACAAACCGATTCTTTTTACTGGGGATCTTGGTTTTACGTTGACGTCAACAAGACATTCGAATTTACTCATCTGCTTTGTTGTCCGCCCCGATAGCTGAATGGTTAGCGTGACGTAGTACTGCCTTACGGGCCCGGGTTCGATTCCCGGCTGGGTCGGTGATTTTTTCCGCTCAGGGACTGGGTGTTGTGCTGTCTTCATCATCATTTCATCCCCATCCGGCGCGCAGGTCCCCCAGTGTGGCGTCGAATGTAATAAGCTCTGCACCAAGGCAGCCGGACCTGCACCGCAAGGGGCCTGCAGGCCAATGATGCCAAACGCTCATTTCATTTCCATCTTGCTTTCTTGTGGTCGCTCCTATCAAGTTACTGGTTCTGTAAGGCCCTCTTCGAAACTATAACTATTCTTCAGATTTCATGCATTTAATTGAATAACTGTTATTCATAACGATGAATGCAGGTCACAGGAATATATTAGCCGTTAAATACGCCGCACTGTATGTTAAATAGTCCCTCATTGTGCACAAAGTCAGCCATGTTAGGTATCTTGGATATGTACTCGTATCCTGTAATATGAGACCAGAAATACGTTCTTCTTTTCTACGATAACATGTCACTGACATGTCATTTCCATCATTTCAATATGCACAGATATGATATCATGAATGTGTAAAATAAATGGACAATCAACAATCACATTGCGGAAATGTCTTTCAAAAAATTCTATATGACCGTGGTCACCACACGAAGGAACGATCGTTAACAGCTTCGTCTTGGTGGAAAAGATGTTTACGAGATGCCGACTCCCTTACAAGAAACTTCACTTCTCGCGTTTGACTTTCGATTAAAATCACATTTATGATCAGTTTATTTATGACGTTCTGTCCTCTACCGAGAGTAGAGTAATTAAGGTACAAGCAGTCAGGAAATTGATTGAATAGGTCTAATACGTTAGTCGTCAGATACATAAGCGATATATGTTTCACCAACCAAGCATTACGCGTAGTTTCACGTGAAGTAAGAACCTCCAACCGCTGGGAAGCGACGAATTATCGACGATTGCCCCTATAGCCCTTCAAATACTCATAGCTTCATTTAAAAACAGTTTCTTTACCAAAAGCATGTTTACTTTCATCATATTCAACAAAAACTGACACAAATACAAGTAGGCGTGTGTGTGGTTACGAGCCACCGGCTATTCCAGTGCGAAATATTGTCCTAGTTCGTACACAGGTGTTTGAACTGCAAACTTTTGGATTAAGTCTTCGTCTCATTGGGATCTGATTACTATCGTGGGTAACGGTTGGGCAATACCGTAGTTGTATGATCAGACACCGAGACATATAGCTACTGATGTGTGACATCCGATGTGTCAGTATGATTCAAGGTGGGTAGCCTTTACCTTCGCGTACATCACCTGATACCAGTACTCTCAAATTTCCTGTCCACATTACACTCAGCAATACCACTGACTGACTGAAGAACTTGAGGAGTGAATTGTCCATACAGACGAGTGCACTATCGTATCAAAATGTGACTGCGTCTGTAGGAACAGCTCCTTTAAATTGTGACGTATAACATGACGATGCAGCATTGTGTTTTTTATTAATATAGGCGAAGGGTGAAATTTGAGGCCAGTTGGATGCAGACTCAGTCCAGAAGTTTATATGTCAGATATGTACTAACTTGAACAATATTCGATGCCGGAGACAATGGCGGCTCTTAGCTAGATACAACTGCCTCGCAGGCGGCTCGTTTGCGAACTCATGATTCCTGGAACTTTGTTTTATTAACTCAAGAACATCGCGTTTCGCCCGCATAGGGCATCATCGAGTTATGTTGAAAAAATCAGAAATTTTCTGTCAAAAATCATCGGTCAATAAGGCATGATGTCGAATAAAACGTATAAAAGCAACCTCATGGAGGCGGCAACAGGCATAGCAGTGCAGAACAGATCTCGTAATTCATATGTATGCACTATGTGAATACGGATGGGCCTCTGGGGCTGTTGTATTGTACGGCTGTTATAGTTCGCGCACTAGTTCCTGTTCTGCGCTGCTATGCCTGCCGTCGAATCCATTAGGTTGGCTGTTGTATGTTATATTCGGTATCATGCCTTCTTGATGGATGCTTTCTGGCAGGAAATTTCTGGTTTTTATCATAAAATGATGGAACCCTATCCGGGTGAAACGCACCGTTCCTAATTTAATAAAGAATATCGTGCAACTGTTTTTCAAATAGTAGACCTAGTCCTGAAATTTTTGCTTCTATTTTCATAAATTTTCACCCGTGTTTATTTTCATTATTAGACATGACTGATCCTGTAAAAAATTACCAACCTGAAAAAAATTAATCCATGAAATTATATAACGGCTTTGGGACTGATTCCAGGAATTCATCAATGCGATGATACTGTTAGAAACGATCGTACAGACGTTTCTTTTCTCCTCAAATAAACATATGGGTCGTGTTTACATTTTCGTTTCCTGGGTAGCACATTGCGTTTACAACAAAATCTCCCGGCACTTAAAGAGCTAAGCGCAGAAATAAAACGACCCGCAGGATTCGGGTTTACTGCCGGCTTCTGCGGGGCACATATCCAAACAGCTGTAGCAGCCGCAGCAGCGTCAACTGTACCGGCAGCGGTTCTCGGAAATGGTTGTGCTCATGAAGGACGTCGGGCAATGCATTGCGCTGGAACAATACGAGCGACAGACGGGAAGGCGATTAAGGAGGTAACTGTTTACTCCAATTGCGGTATTCAATCCCATTAACAGCAATTTCATTTGAATGTGCAGTGATTTCCATTGATTCTCCATGCAAATGAGAATGCAGAAAGAGTATTGGACTTAGTTAAAAGGAAACAGACTACGAAAAACTTTCAGGATATCCAGTTTAGAAATATCCGGTAGGCAACTCACTTCTTTCTTTCTTCAAATGCTTTTGCGTTTCATTGAGATCGGTTGAGCCTAGGAACATTACCCTGAGATAGTTATGATATACGAGGAAATGGAACGACCCTTCTTGTTCTGCATTTCAAACTGAATATACAGTGTGAAGCACTTATAAAACTGCCACTGATAATATTTACTAAAGGTTAAACTGCAGTTTCTCTACTGCTTTCTCAGAAAATATATACGCAGAGGGTTCCACACCGCAAACCTATACACTGATGGAAAGGGGTTCATAAGCCCTGGTGCATATTTCTTATATACTTACGTGGACTGCAAAATGGATAATGGAAATGGTACAATAGCAGCAAAGATTTTGTTGAAGTGCTGCACAGCGAATGACTGATGAAATATCTTCATTGTCCTCTGACACAACTGTTCAGCTCATTAGAAGCTTGTTTAAAAACAGTAGCCACAAACGAGTATGCTGTTTTACAGGATATACAGTTCTAAATCGGATGCATTAATTTGGCAACGTTTGGTACACAATCCTTAAAAGGCTGCCCTAATCCGCCGATTCGTGTCAAATAGCGTGTTCGGTATGTCCTTCTAAACTACATGGCTAAACTTTCAAATAGAAAAACAACTGTAATATCGGAAGAACAGCTTAATGTTACTCTTCGCACAGTTGAGAGCGGGAAATATTTTGGTGGACTAATGCTGATATTAAATGTTCATCATAGTTACTGTGTTACTTATAGGACTGTTCCAACACGCTGTTTTAAGAAAATAACACATTTTCTGGCATTCAGAGGCCATTAAACAGAAGTTGTGAGGATTTCCCACAACATACCGACTGGAGTGAGTTTCACTCCAACAAACAATAGCATTCTGTACAACCAGTCCCAGATTTACGATATTTCCGAACCGGGGCAAAAACTTGATAGTGACGCCCCACTCCCCCTCGAGAGTTTGAATAGGACGTAAAAAATTAAAAAAAAAGATTTTTCAAATATATTTTCATTTTGTAGAGCACATCTTTCTGAAGAGTTTGATACATAAAACATATAAGTTCAAGGAAATGTAAGCGATGTTATTTGATCTTAAGTGTGACAAAGTGCAATGCCATGCCTCTTCAAACAGCATTCTTCTAATGCACGTCACTATATTTCGCTCTATGGAATTCGAACGTGTATATATTGTAATGGAAGCCATCAAACCATATTCAGGACAGTGGAAATTAAAATGTGCTGTGATGCCTCTCCTGCTCCCAGTCGGCCGGTTTGACACGTATCCCAATTAGAAGAAACGTACAATTAATACTAGGTTGGATTATTTGTGCCGGGAGAATAATAACTCTTCAGAAAATTTGCACTCTTTATTGCCTATTACCTAATAATGTTCCCTTTTGTGTGACATAAAATTTAATATATGAAACATAAAAGCAGTAAAGAGAAAAGATAAGCAAGTCAGTGGACATTACTTCAGTCCTTAGATCCAAACATTTTTTTTTTCTCTCTAATCTTGCTGCAGCCTTAAACGGTGTGTTTTCTTTCTGCGAAAGAATCTTATACCTCATCCAAGCTCGTCAAACGTTTTACCACAAGGAAAATCAAAATGTCGTTGTCTAATACTGAAACAGCTGTTACACGAATAGTAACCAAGATTGGAAACATTTCTCTATTTAATTAAGTCTATTTCGTCACCGTCTGTTACATAAAACGAAACTGGCCTTTCTAATATTGCAGCAGTTGTAACACACACCAAATGAGCGACACTGCTTTTGTATAAATGGTCATTTTTATCTACCTTATTTACATAAATAACACAACTTACGAAGTATCAGCGTCAAATGCCTATGAGGCCTACTATAAGCAAAAAGTTTAATTCTGTATCATTTCCTATAGATTGTCAAAAATTATTCGCTGGTTAACTCCACTGACGCTGCCAGAATCACAGGTTCAATTGTTCTGCGGTTATTCTCTTGTTAGGCACCATTACGTGTTCGTACAACGCATTTTCCTCGTTATTCCGAGAATAGAACCTATCTAGTTGCTAACCGGGGACTGTACAATTGGCCCTTAGTTGTGTAGCAATCTGGCATAATTTATTTTGTCAAAATTTCGTTTTCTTCGATACACCGAGAAGATAACATGTAATCTTTCTTGCCTGTTAGTCGTTTATTTCTACTCTGGTAGTATGAATCTATGGCTTTCTCTAGTAATTATAACAACGCTTACCATTCGCACAGTGAGTCAACCATATAAACAAACAGCGATTGGCATTCACCCGTTCGGGTTTATTCAGCTTATCTCGTATAGCCACGTCGCCTTTTGTCTGCGGAAAACGTTTTTATTTCTATATGCGATGGGGATTCCCTTGGCAGAGGTATCATGTACACTCGCATTCAAAAATCAACTTATGATTAGTTCAGAAATCAACTTAGAATGTGTTCAAAAATGTTCAAAAACCAACAGCGATGCATTTCAGAACCAAAGAACAATCAATAGACCAACGAGCGGTGGATGCTAGGCGCTTTGTGAAACAAGGTTTTTTTCTTCAAGAATATGAATTTGGCGACCCCTGAATTCGCCGCACGGTGTGGATACCCCGGTTTCGCTCCCACTCTCACTCCCTAGGTCCAGACCGGTGTACAAGGAATTGATACCGTAATGGTAATGATTGAAAGAAATGCATCCAGGTCAGAGGGGATGTGACGTCATACTGGTTAATGCGCTCATATTGCAGCGTTCTTTGTAAATATGACTCGATTTTGTAAACATCGGAATGATATCCTATATCCTGTCAACCAGTGAAGTTTCATTTCGTTTCCTACTCCTCTTCTGGGTGCATCATTCTATTTAATTACAGACAGAAAAGATTGCATCGATGCAGAGATGAGTGTGATATTCACTTAATATTTGTCCGCCTGTAGGTCTCTAATTTTGTAACCCCACGTTTTTATAAACATTCAACTTGAGAAGTCCTTAAAGATCTAAGCTCATCTGTGTAATGAAATTTTCTAATGGCAGTTGTACTAGTTCCGACAGAATCCTAAGGCCTTATCTCTTGCAGACGATGCTACTACCAGCTGATCTGTTTGGTCCTGTCTCACGGTCCAAATCATACCTTCAGTCTACCGTTACTTTGTAAACTGCACAGAAGATCGCTGGTCACCTTGATGGGCCAGTTCTCATGTGACAAAGATATGGCACGGAAGTCGCATCTGAAGGCGTGCAGCGTAGTATGCGTTTTATTTTACTTCCATATCTACGTATTCACTCGTTAGGCAACGGAACTGGGGATTTAGAAACGTTAGGGTGATTACGCGACACGAGATGCTTGTCTTGAAGTACCTACTACTGGAGTCCGTTCAGCATTTCCTTGATGGTCTCGCCCTGACTAAAAAGAAGCCAGAGACGAAATAGGCGATTCTACGTTATATCATCTCTATCTCTCTGATTAAGAGACAGGACGCAATATAAACGAGAATAACGAAAAACTGAGATTGGAGCCTAATGTTCACGAGGCAATGAGCTCGTATGAGGGTGTCACGTAAATCTATTCGACTCGCCGAACTTTTCATTAATCTGGCATGGTTCTTGACTGGTCGATCTGTTCTAAATTGATTCCCTTACACGAAAACTCCTTTGGTCGTCATAACTTAAAATCTGTGTAATGAAAATTGCTTCTTATGTAAAAACATATATTTTTGACCATTATACAAATTGCTTGAAACTATGCATTGCTTTTCACATATATCTTTATTTACACTTCCTTCATCAGCTTTCTTCGTTTGATTAAGGTTTTCGTGCTTGGTTTCAATTTTAGAAATAATCCCCAGGCGAGCTAACGTGTATTGGAAGTCAGTATTACCTTTTATACGCAGTGACATGATGTTGTTGTTGTTGTGGTCTTCAGTCCTAAGACTGGTTTGATGCAGCTCTCCATGCTACCCTATCCTGTGCAAGCTTCTTCATCTCCCAGTACTTACTGCAACCTACATCCTTATGAATCTGTTTAGTGCATTCATATCTTGGTCTCCCTCTACGATTTTTATCCTTCACGCTGCCCTCCAATGCTAAATTTGTGATCCCTTGATGCCTCGTTGTGCCACAAAATCCTCTTCTCCCCAATTCTATTCAATACCTCTTCGTTAGTTATGTGATCTACCCATCTAATCTTCAGCATTCTTCTGTAACACCACATTTCAAAAGCTTCTATTCTCTTCTTGTCCAAACTATTTATCGTCCATGTTTCACTTCCATACATGGCTACACTCCATACAAACTTTCAGAAATGACTTCCTGACACTCAAATCTATACTCAACGTTAACAAATTTCTCTTCTTCAGAAACGCTTTCCTTGCCATTGCCAGTCTATATTTTATATCTTCTCTACTTCGACCATCATCAGTTATATTGCTCCCCAAATAGCGAAACTTCTTTACTACTTTAAGTGTCTCATTTCCTAATCTAACTCCCTCACCATCACCGGACTTAATTCAACTACATTCCATTATCCTCATTTTTCTTTTCTTGATGTTCATCTTATATCCTCCTTTCAAGACATTGTCCATTCCGTTCAACTGCTCTTCCAAGTCCTTTGCTTTCTCTGATAGACGCAGTGACATAACAGGTTTTATGGGGAATAGCTTCCATCAACTACTAATCCTGCAAAACCCAACATGCGAACACAGCTCATATTGTTTTTAACCATCGTTTAGAAAATCCTTTTGGTATAATTGATGTACTTCAATCGAAATTAGACTCTCGAAATCTGAGGTTAAAGTATCTCGCTTACGAAAACTAGTTTCCCTTAACATACGATGTTTTAACTATTATTAATTCATTAAAACATCGATAAATATGTGCGAATAATTTTTGTAATGCTTTGCCTACACAATACCCAGTCCCATTTCAGTAATCCCCTGATCAAACAAAATCGCTTGACATACGTTATCTGATCGAAGTATAGGGATTAGTGATAGTGGACACTAAAATATGTTGTGACCACCCTTCGCCTTTATGAGGGTTTGTGGGAGACACTGTAAATGAGGTGTTTCAATGTCTTTGGAGGAACAGCAGCCCAGTCTGCCTCAATAGCTGAAACCCGAGAAGATTGTTGTGTTCGATGCGAAGTCGGCATGCTAACTCATTCCAAAGGTGCTGCATTGGGTTCAGATCGGTACTCCAGGAAGCCAGCCCATTTCACGAATGTTACTGTCCACTAACCACTGCCTTATACCTGCCGCTTTATGACAGGGTTGATTGTCATATCGACATAATCGTCTCCGAAATATTTGTCTACGAGGTAAGCAGTACACAGCGCTGCGACATGTGTTCATATCCTTCTACATTTAACGTTTTCTTAAGTGCAAGAAGGGGACCACTAACCACTAAAAACACACCTTTAGCGTAGCAGCAGCTTCTCGGTACTTCAAATCTGGCTCTACAAATGATGGAAGGTAATGTTCTTCAGCTTTTCGCCAAACCCAAACCCTTCCATCGGATAGCCACAGGGTACCGAGCGATTCCCAACTCCATCCAGTGATACGCCATCCAGGAGCGGCGCTCTTTACTCCAAAGAAGCGTCTCTTTGCAATGGGGGTTTTTTAGGTTAGAGAATCCCCTCCCTAGGCCCAACAAGACGCCTCCTGAGACGCAGCAAGGTAGGAGTAGGCGAAATGGAACAGGGAATAACAATATTAATGTGCTAATAGTAAACTGCAGGAGCGTCTACAGAAAGGTCCCAGAACTGCTCTCATTAATAAACGGTCACAACGCCCATATAGTACTAGGGACAGAAAGTTGGCTGAAACCAGATGTAAATAGTAATGAAATCCTAAACTCAGATTGGAATGTATACCGCAGAGACAGGCTGGGCAGTGAAGGGGGAGGCGTGTTTATAGCGATAAGAAGTGCAATAGTATCGAAGGAAATTGACGGAGATACGAAATGTGAAATGATTTGGGTGAAGGTCACGGTTAAAGCAGGCTCAGACATGGTAATTGGATGTCTCTATAGGCCCCCTGGCTCAGCAGCTGTTGTGGCTGAGCACCTGAAGGATAATTTGGAAAATATTTCGAGTAGATTTCCCCACCATGTCATAGTTCTGGGTGGAGATTTTAATTTGCCGGATATAGACTGGGAGACTCAGACGTTCATAACGGGTGGCAGGGACAAAGAATCCAGTGAAATTTTTTTAAGTGCTTTATCTGAAAACTACCTTGAGCAGTTAAACAGAGAACCGACTCGTGGCGATAACATATTAGACCTTCTGGTGACAAACAGACCCGAACTATTTGAAAAAGTTAACGCAGAACAGGGAATCAGCGATCATAAAGCGGTTACGGCATCGATGATTTCAGCCGTAAATAGGAATATTAAAAAGGGTAGGAAGATTTTTCTGTTTAGAAAAAGTGACAAAAAGCAGATTTCAGAGTACCTGTTGGCTCAACACAAAAGTTTTGTCTCAAGTACAGATAGTGTTGAGGATCAGTGGACAAAGTTCAAAACCGTCGTACATAATGCGTTAGATGAGTATGTGCCAAGCAAGATCGTAAGAGATGGAAAAGAGCCACCGTGGTACAACAACCGAGTTAGAAAACTGCTGCGGAAGCAAAGGGAACTTCACAGCAAACATAAACATAGCCAAAGCCTTGCAGACAAACAAAAATTACGCGAAGCGAAATGTAGTGTGAGGAGGGCTATGCGAGAGGCGTTCAATGAATTCGAAAGTAAAGTTCTATGTACTGACTTGGCAGAAAATCCTAAGAAATTTTGGTCTTATGTCAAAGCGGTAGGTGGATCAAAACAAAATGTCCAGACACTCTGTGACCAAAATGGTACTGAAACAGAGGATGACAGACTAAAGGCCGAAATACTAAATGTCTTTTTCCAAAGTTGTTTCACAGAGGAAGATTGCACTGTAGTTCCTTCTCTAGATTGTCGCACAGATGACAAAATGGTAGATATCGAAATAGACGACAGAGGGATAGAGAAACAATTAAAATCGCTCAAAAGAGGAAAGGCCTCTGGACCTGATGGGATACCAGTTCAATTTTACACAGAGTACGCGAAGGAACTTGCCCCCCTTCTTGCAGCGGTGTACCGTAGGTCTCTAGAAGAGCCTAGCTTTCCAAAGGATTGGAAAAGGGCACAGGTCATCCCCGTTTTCAAGAAGGGACGTCGAGCAGATGTGCAGAACTATAGACCTATATCTCTAACGTCGATCAGTTGTAGAATTTTGGAACACGTATTGTGTTCGAGTATAATGACTTTTCTGGAGACTAGAGATCTACTCTGTAGGAATCAGCATGGGTTTCAAAAAAGACGGTCATGTGAAACCCAGCTCGCGCTATTCGTCCACGAGACTCAGAGGGCCATAGATACGGGTTCACAGGTAGATGCCGTGTTTCTTGACTTCCGCAAGGCGTTCGATACAGTTCCCCACAGTCGTTTAATGAACAAAATAAGAGCATATGGACTATCAGACCAATTGTGTGATTGGATTGAGGAGTTCCTAGATAACAGGACGCAGCATGTCATTCTCAATGGAGAGAAGTCTTCCGAAGTAAGAGTGATTTCAGGTGTGCCGCAGGGGAGTGTCATAGGACCGTTGCTATTCACAATATACATAAATGACCTGGTGGATGACATCGGAAGTTCACTGAGGCTTTTTGCGGATGATGCTGTGGTGTATCGAGAGGTTGTAACAATGGAAAATTGTACTAAAATGCAGGAGGATCTGCAGGGAATTGACGCATGGTGCAGGGAATGGCAATTGAATCTCAATGTAGACAAGTGTAATGTGCTGCGAATACACAGAAAGATAGATCCTTTATCATTTAGCTACAAAATAGCAGGTCAGCAACTGGAAGCAGTTAATACCATAAATTATCTGGGAGTACGCATTAGGAGTGATTTAAAATGGAATGATCATATAATGTTGATCGTCGGTAAAGCAGATGCCAGACTGAGATTCATTGGAAGAATCCTAAGGAAATGCAATCCGAAAACAAAGGAAGTAGGTTACAGTACGCTTGTTCGCCCACTGCTTGAATACTGCTCAGCAGTGTGGAATCCGTACCAGATGGGGTTGATAGAAGATATAGAGAAGATCCAACGGAGAGCAGCACGCTTCGTTACAGGATCATTTAGTAATCGCGAAAGCGTTACGTAGATGATAGATAAACTCCAGTGGAAGTCTCTGCAGGGGAGACGCTCAGTAGCTCGGTACGGGCTTTTGTCAAAGTTTCGAGAACATACCTTCACCGAAGAGTCAAGTAGTATATTGCTCCCTCCTACGTATATCTCGCGAAGAGACCATGAGGATAAAATCAGAGAGATTAGAGCCCACACAGAGGAATACCGACAATCCTTCTTTCCACGAACAATACGAGAATGGAATAGAAGGGAGAACCGATAGAGGTACTCAAGGTACCGTCCGCCACACACCGTCAGGTGGCTTGCGGAGTATGGATGTAGATGTAGATGTAGATGTATACTACAGAATTTTGTGCCTTACGAGGAGCTCCTCGCTCATTGAACTCCACTTTTTTACGTACTTACACACAGTCGTAATGCTAGATGGTCTGCTCTTAGCACTTTGGAACTCAGAATAATTGCATACACTGATTTCATGCACTTTTTACAATCATCCTCCGAATGGCTTCACGCTCCCTCTCCATCGGCAGATGAGATCTGACTGGTCTAGGTTCAGCTATGGTTTTCCCTTTGCGATTCCACTAAACAATCATATTACCAACAGTCGAAACTGACATCTTTAGAAGAAATGTTGAAATACCCCCGATGTAGTTATTATGTGAAATCCAATGGCTTGTCTATGGTCGAAGTCATTGAACTCTCTGAACGACGCATTCTGCTGACGACACAGTAATCTCCGACTTCTGTTTCACTGTCAGGTGCACCTCTTGTAACATCTACTGGTCAACTTCTTATTTCATAGGGGAGTCCAGATACTTTTGGTCAGATTGCGCGCGTCCGAATGGTGTACTATTTCATTCTTATTTTCATTCTGGCTGAAATTAATTTGTACGGCTGTCCGTTTATTCAACACTTTTAATTATTCCTATGATACCTTCTTTCAAGTGGTTTGCGATACTTACAGTTGCGACACAAGGTGGTTACAATTAAACTTTGGCTACTTGAGAGGGCCGCCATGAAAACGAATCATCGTAGGGCTATGAAACATTGTGGAAACAATTGATAATTGCCATGAAAACGAATGATCGTAGGGCTATGAAACATTGTGGAAACAATTGATAATTAGTTGAAACTGTCAGCTGGCGACAGGTATTGTTGATATACCTCGACGGGGATAGTTGAAAATATGTGCCCCGACCGGGACAGCCTGCTTACAGGACAGACGCTCTATCCAGCTGAGCCACCGAGGACACAGATAAAAAATGCGACTGTAGGGACTTATCCCTTGCACGCTTCCAGTGAGACTCACATTCCCAGCTGTCCACAATCTAAATACGTAATGTACCCAATAGATATTTGCCCATCCACTCATTACTCGCGCACACTAAGGTGACGATTCCCGGAAGAGTTCGTGCAGCCTGTGCGCATTCGCACAGACGAAGGTCAATGGCCGGGTACCCTTTAACTATATGGAGGGAGATATAGTGCAGATTGATTTTGTTGTTCAACCCTACATCGCCAAGTGCCGTCGCATAATGGCAAATCATGTTACTAACACTACCAACAACGCAAATCATGCAGCTTACGTTCTGAACATCTTTCCTATTAACTTTGGTACCCATAGTTTTCCGTATACACTGGCTTAAGCAGGGGATGTTTAATAATAACCACCCTGTGCTTTACGTGAATCTGGTATAATGTTTCGATTAACCGATGCATAACAAAACAAATACTTTAGTCGATAGATGAAAGTACAAAGTACAAAAATGTTCAGGAAATTCAGGAATACAAAATTACAAATCACTTAGAAATCAAATAAATAGGTATTGCAGTGGAGCTAGGACAAAATTGCTACACGTAAAACATGACGATATTTAAAAAGATTTTATCGGAAGGACTGTTACAGCATATAGAAAAATCAAAATAGCCTAAGGTGAAACTAAAATAAGGGGCGGTAACATTAAGACTGCAATGCGAACTACACTGTTAACTGCAGAGCAAAGAACAGATTCATTGAAAGAGTACACTGAAGGCCTCTATGGGAGGGAGGAGTTGTCTGATGACGTTATACAGGGTGTTACAAAAAGGTACGGCCAAACTTTCAGGAAACATTCCTCGCACACAAATAAAGAAAAGATGTTAAATGGACATGTGTCCGGAAAAGATTAATTTCCATGTTAGAGCTCATTTTAGTATCGTCCACCTACGCTCATAGGAGCGCGTTATCATGATTTCATACGGGATACTCTACCTGTGCTGCTAGAACATGTGCCTTTACGACACAACATGTGGTTCATGCACGATGGAGCTCCTGCACATTTCAGTCTAAGTGTTCGTACGCTTCTCAGCAACAGATTCGGTGACCGATGGATTGGTAGAGGCGGACCAGTTCCATTGCCTCCAAGCTCTCCTGGCCTCAACTCTCTTGACTTTCATTTATTGGGGCATTTGAAAACTCTCGTCTACGCAACCCTGGTACCAAATGTAGAGACTCTTCGTGCTCGTATTGTGGACGGCTGTGATACAATACGCCATTCTCCTGGGCTGCATCAGCGCATCAGGGATTCCATGCGACGGAGGGTGGATGCATGTATCCTCGCTAACGGAGGACATTTTGAACATTTCCTGTAACAAAGTGTGTGAAGTCATGCTGGTACGTTCTGTTGCTGTGTGTTTCCATTCCATGATTAATGTGATTTGAAGAGAAGTAGTAAAATGAGCTCTAACATGGAAAGTAAGCGTTTCCGGACACATGTCCACATAACATATTTTCTTTCTTTGTGTGTGAGGAATGTTTCCTGAAAGTTTGGCCGTACCTTTTTGTAACACCCTGTAGAAGAAGAAACGGGAGTCGACAGGAAACGGATAAGAAATCCTTTATTAGAATCAGAATACTGAAGTCCTTTGGAAGACATATGAGCACATAAAGCAGAAGGAATCACATAACATTCCATCGGAATTTGTATAACCATTGATGGAAGTGGCAACATAACGACTGTTCACGCTGTTGTATAGGAAGTTTGAGACTGAAGATACATCTTTAGAGTTTCGGAAAAAAATCATCCGCACACTTCAGAAGATAGCAAAGCCAAATAAGTGCGACAGCCATCGCACATCCAAGAGCCGACAAGTGCGAAAGTGCGAGTACTGTCGCACAATCAGCTTAACAGCTCATGCATTCAAGTTGATGACAAGAATAATATACCAAAGAATGGAAAAAAATGAGAGTCTTTTAGATGACGATCAGCTTGACTTCAGGAAAGACAAAGACACCAAAAGGCAGATTTGACGTTGATGACGGAAGCAAGACTGAAGAAAAATAGAGTGACATGTATAGGATTTTTCGGTCTAGAAGAAGCATTCAACAGTGTGAAATGGTCCAACACGTTCAAAATTCTAAGAAAAATATGGTTAGCTATAGTGATAGACGGGTAACATACAACAACATACGCAAGAGCAAAGAGACAACGACAAGAATAGAAGACCAAGAACGAAGTGTATAGATTGGAAAAATGGTGATTTAATAAGTCGCTCGAGCATTTCAATCTATATATCGAAGAAGCAATGACGGAATCAAATTCAGGGTGAAAGGATATTACTAGTAAGATTCGCCGATGACATTGCTATTCTCGGTGAAGTGGAAGAAAGGTTACAGGTTCTGTTGAATGAAATAAACAGTCTAATGAGTGCAGAATATTGGATTGAGAGTAAATCGATGGAGCTGAATATTATGAGAAGTAGCAGAAATGAGATCAGCATGGAGCATAACGTTAGATTTGGGGACTACAAAGTAGACGAAGTCAAGGAATTCTCCTACCTAGGCGGGAAAGTAACCCATGACGGACGGAGCCAGGAGGACATAAAAGCAGACTAAGACTGGCAATAAGGGCATTCCTGGCCAAGAGAATTCTGCTAGTATCAGACATAGTCCTTAATTTGAGGAAGAAATTACTGAAAATGTACTTTTGGAGCGCAGTACTGTATGGTAGTGAAACATGGACTGTTGTTGTTGTTGTTGTGGTCTTCAGTCCTGAGACTGGTTTGATGCAGCTCTCCATGCTACTCTATCCTGTGCAAGCTTTTTCATCTCCCAGTACTTACTGCAACCTACATCCTTCTGAATCTGCTTAATGTATTCATCTCTTGGTCTCCCTCTACGATTTTTACCCTCCACGCTGCCCTCCAATACTAAATTGGTGATCCCTTGATGCCTCAGAACATGTCCTACCAACCGATCCCTTCTTCTGGTCAAGTTGTGCCACAAACTTCTCTTCTCCCCAATCCTATTCAATACTTCCTCATTAGTTATGTGATCTACCCATCTAATCTTCAGCATTCTTCTGTAGCACCACATTTCGAAAGCTTCTATTCTCTTCTTGTCCAAACTATTTATCGTCCATGTTTCACTTCCATACATGGCTACACTCCATACGAATACTTTCAGAAATGACTTCCTGACACTTAAATCAATACTGGATGTTAACAAATTTCTCTTCTTCAGAAACGCTTTCCTTGCCATTGCCAGCCTACATTTTTTATCCTCTCTACTTCGACCATCATCAGTTATTTTGCTCCCCAAATAGCAAAACTCCTTTACTACTTTAAGTGCCTCATTTCCTAATCTAATTCCCTCAGCATCACCCGACTTAATTAGACTACATTCCATTATCCTTGTTTTTCTTTTGTTGATGTTCATCTTATATCCTCCTTTCAAGACACTGTCCATTCCATTCAACTGCTCTTCCAAGTCCTTTGCTGTCTCTGACACAATTACAATGTCATCGGCGAACCTCAAAGTTTTTATTTCTTCTCCATGAATTTTAATACCTACTCCGAATTTTTCTTTTGTTTCCTTTACTGCTTGCTCAATATACAGATTGAACAACATCGGGGAGAGGCTACAACCCTGTCTTACTCCCTTCCCAACCACTGCTTCCCTTTCATGTCCCTCGACTCTTATAACTGCCATCTGGTTTCTGTACAAATTGTAAATAGCCTTTCGCTCCCTGTATTTTACCCTTGCCACCTTTAGAATTTGAAAGAGAGTATTCCAGTCAACATTGTCAAAAGCTTTCTCTAAGTCTACAAATGCTAGAAACGTAGGTTTGCCTTTCCTTAATCTTTCTTCTAAGATAAGTCGTAAGGTCAGTATTGCCTCACGTGTTCCAGTGTTTCTACGGAATCCAAACTGATCTTCCCCAAGGTTGGCTTCTACTAGTTTTTCCATTCGTCTGTAAAGAATTCGTGTTAGTATTTTGCAGCTGTGACTTATTAAGCTGATAGTTCGGTAATTTTCACATCTGTCAACACCTGCTTTCTTTGGGATTGGAATTATTATATTCTTCTTGAAGTCTGAGGGTATTTCGCCTGTCTCATACATCTTCCTCACCAGATGGTAGAGTTTTGTCAGGAATGGCTCTCCCACGGCCGTCAGTAGTTCCAATGGAATATTGTCTACTCCAGGGGCTTTGTTTCGACTCAGGTCTTTCAGTGCTCTGTCAAACTCTTCACGCAGTATCATATCTCCCATTTCATCTTCATCTACATCCTCTTCCATTTCCATAATATTGTCCTCAAGTACATCGCCCTTGTATAGACCCTCTATATACTCCTTCCACCTTTCTGCTTTCCCTTCTTTGCTTAGAACTGGGTTTCCATCTGAGCTCTTGATATTCATACAAGTCGTTCTCTTATCTCCAAAGGTCTCTTTAATTTTCCTGTAGGCAGTATCCATCTTACCCCTAGTGAGATAGGCCTCTACAACCTTACATTTGTCCTCTAGCCATCCCTGCTTAGCCATTTTGCACTTCCTGTCGATCTCATTTTTGAGACGTTTGTATTCCTTTTTGCCTGTTTCACTTACTGCATTTTTATATTTTCTCCTTTCATCAATTAAATTCAATATTTCTTCTGTTACCCAAGGATTTATACTAGCCCTCGTCTTTTTACCGACTTGATCCTCTGCTGCCTTCACTACTTCATCCCTCAAAGCTACCCATTCATCTTCTACTGTATTTATTTCCCCCATTCCTGTCAATTGCTCCCTTATGCTCTCCCTGAATCTCTGTACAACCTCTGGTTCTTTTAGTTTATCCAGGTCCCATCTCCTTAAATTCCCACCTTTTTGCAGTTTCTTCAGTTTTAATTTACAGGTCATAACCAATAGATTGTGGTCAGAGTCCACATCTGCCCCTGGAAATGTCTTACAATTTAAAACCTGGTTCCTAAATCTCTGTCTTACCATTATATAATCTATCTGATACCTTTTAGTATCTCCAGGGTTCTTCCACGTATACAACCTTCTTTCATGATTCTTAAACCAAGTGTTAGTTATGATTATGTTGTGCTCTGTGGACTGTGGGAACAGCTTAAAAGAAGAGAATCACAGAGTATGAGACGTGATGATACAGAAGAATATTGGAAATCGGGTGGGGTGATAAAGTAAGGAATTAGGAGAATGGGGAGACAAATCGCAGTGTTGGCGAGGAAAGGAGTATATGGAAAACACTGGCGAGAATTAGTTAGTTGATTAATTAGAAGACAGAGATTGGAATATATCCAGCAAATAATTAAAAACGCAGGTTGGAGTTGTTGCTATAAGATGAAAAGTTTGGCACAGGAAAGGAATTCGTGGCGGTCTGCATCAATCCAGTCAGGAGAAAGACGACCACAAAAAATTTATCAACCAGTTACGGCTTCGCACTGGTAGCTCTAACAAGGGAACCTCCCCATCACACCCCCCTCAGATTTAGTTATAAGTTGGCACAGTGGATAGGCCTTGAAAAACTAAACACAGATCAATCGAGAAAACAGGAAGAAGTTGTGTGAAACTATGAAAAAATTTGTAAAATATACAAACTGAGTAGTCCATGCGAAGATATGCAACATCAAGGCGAACGAACGTCTAGGAGCGCCGTGGTCCCGTGGTTAGCGAGAGCAGCTACGGAACAAAAGATCCTAGGTTCAAGTCTTCCCTCGAGTGAAAAATTTAGTTCTTATTTTCAGTTTGTGTGATAAACTCTTATGTTTTCATCACTTTTTTGGGAGTGATTATCACATCCACAAGAAAACCTAAATCGGGCAAGGTGGAAGAATCTTTTTACCCATTCGCTAAGTGTACAAGTTAGGTGGGTCGACAACATATTCCTGTGATGTGACGCACATGCCGTTACCAGTGTCGTATAGAATATATCAGACGTGTTTTCCTGTGGAGGAATCGGTTGACCTATGACCTTGCGATCAAATGTTTTCGGTTCCCACTGGAGAGGCACGTCCTTTCGTCTACTAATCGCACGGTTTTGCGGTGTGGTTGCAAAACACTGGCACTAAACTTATTACAGTGAACGGAGACGTCAATGAACGAACGGACAGATCATAACTTTGCGAAAATAAAGAAAGTAAAATTTTCAGTCGAGGGAAGACTAGAACCAAGGACCTCTCGTATCGCAGTGACTCACGCTAACCACGGGACCACGGCGCTCCTGAGCATACGTTTTCCTTTATGTTGCATATCTTGCGCATGGACTACTCAGTTTGTATATTTTACTAATTTTTTTCATAGTTCCACACAACTTCTTCCTATTTTCTCGATTGATCTGTGTTCAGTTTTTCAAGGCCTATCCACTGTACCAACTTATAACTAAATCTGAGGGGGGTGCGATGGGGAGGTTCCCTTGTAAGTATTTACGGCTGAAGGAGTTGTCTTTCGTACCTGTAATTAATTACACTCCTGGAAATTGAAATAAGAACACCGTGAATTCATTGTCCCAGGAAGGGGAAACTTGATTGACACATTCCTGGGGTCAGATACATCACATGATCACACTGACAGAACCACAGGCACATAGACACAGGCAACAGAGCATGCACAATGTCGGCACTAGTACAGTGTATATCCACCTTTCGCAGCAATGCAGGGTGCTATTCTCCCATGGAGACGATCGTAGAGATGCTGGATGTAGTCCTGTGGAACGGCTTGCCATGCCATTTCCACCTGGCGCCTCAGTTGGACCAGCGTTCGTGCTGGACGTGCAGACCGCGTGAGACGACGCTTCATCCAGTCCCAAACATGCTCAATGGGGGACAGATCCGGAGATCTTGCTGGCCAGGGTAGTTGACTTACACCTTTTAGAGCACGTTGGGTGGCACGGGATACATGCGGACGTGCATTGTCCTGTTGGAACAGCAAGTTCCCTTGCCGGTCTAGGAATGGTAGAACGATGGGTTCGATGACGGTTTGGATGTACCGTGCACTATTCAGTGTCCCCTCGACGATCACCAGTGGTGTACGGCCAGTGTAGGAGATCGCTCCCCACACCATGATGCCGGGTGTTGGCCCTGTGTGCCTCGGTCGTATGCAGTCCTGATTGTGGCGCTCACCTGCACGGCGCCAAACACGCATACGACCATCATTGGCACCAAGGCAGAAGCGACTCTCATCGCTGAAGACGACACGTCTCCATTCGTCCCTCCATTCACGCCTGTCGCGACACCACTGGAGGCGGGCTGCACGATGTTGGGGCGTGAGCGGATGACGGCCTAACGGTGTGCGGGACCGTAGCCCAGCTTCATGGAGACGGTTGCGAATGGTCCTCGCCGATACCCCAGGAGCAACAGTGTCCCTAATTTGCTGGGAAGTGGCGGTGCGGTCCCCTACGGCACTGCGTAGGATCCTACGGTCTTGGCGTGCATCCATGCGTCGCTGCGGTCCGGTCCCTGGTCGACGGGCACGTGCACCTTCCGCCGACCACTGGCGACAACATCGATGTACTGTGGAGACCTCACGCCCCACGTGTTGAGCAATTCGGCGGTACGTCCACCCGGCCTTCCGCATGCCCACTATACGCCCTCGCTCAAAGTCCGTCAACTGCACATACGGTTCACGTCCACGCTGTCGTAGCATGCTACCAGTGTTAAAGACTGCGATGGAGCTCCGTATGCCACGGCAAACTGGCTGACACTGACGGCGGCGGTGCACAAATGCTGCGCAGCTAGCGCCATTCGACGGCCAACACCGCGGTTCCTGGTGTGTCCGCTGTGCCGTGCGTGTGATCATTGCTTGTACAGCCCTCTCGCAGTGTCCGGAGCAAGTATGGTGGGTCTGACACACCGGTGTCAATGTGTTCTTTTTTCCATTTCCAGGAGTGTATTTAGGCAGAGAAGTGAGGATCTACAGACATGGTGCACAATGTGATATACACAGCATAGGCAATAGAAATTACATCAATTCCAGGTAAACTTCATTGTGAAAAAAAAGGATGGAACGATCGTATGACGCCGTTTGCCGGGAGGCCCCGTCTGGGGAAGTTCGGCCGCTGGCTTGCAGGTCTTATTGCATATGACGCCACATGAGGCGACTTGCGCGTCGATCATGATGAGATGATGGTAAGCACAACACAACACCCAGTCCACGGGCGGAGATAATCTCCAACCTGGTCGGGAATCGAACCCTGGCCTTTTGCATGGTAGGCAAGTACGTTACCACTCACCTAAGCATGCGTGTAAATTCATCGTACACTGTACATTCACACACTCAATCCAGTCCATATATCTTACGTTGGAGCCTTTGTGTCTGACTTATAACATGATATCCGCTTCTTGTAAAAACCGGGCAATACTGATATAGTACTTTGTGGTCAGTTGTCGGAACACATCCGTCACAGCTGTAGGTTACGGCATTCCTGCTCTGATCGAGGCCTTAAGAAACTTCCAGTGTTGTCTGCCACAGCGTGAACACCTTAGTATCACATGGTTGAGGCCTGCAGTCTCATCTGGGTGAACTTCGCAGGTTGGAGATGACTGAACTTCCATCGTATAAACATGTGAAGGATGACAGCCGTGACCCAGCTGGAGGCGCTTTCTACTAATGGTATGACGTCTAGACAGCTGGTTTTCGGAGAACCACGTTTTTCGCGAAATACTCGGCTGTATAATGTCTTCCTTTCCACTGTTGTGAGATCTCCCACGTATGTGTCCATACTTGATGGATCTTTTTCTTTACGCCAGCAACAAAATCTGTACGTGGAAGGCAAGTGTAGTAAGGTTGGCTATCAATTACACTTTGTTTCGTTAGGTGGTCCACCATCTCGTTATCATGAGATACCTGAGGGCCCCTTCATCCATAATAACTGGACATGTATATCTTGACTTTGGCACTGATTAACTTAATTACATCGAGTACATGACGGTTGGCGTTGGAGGCTCATTACTGCTCTCCAAGGTTTTCCAGTGCACTCCTCGAATCCGTGAGGATGTTGTCGAACTGATTTGCCGCGTATTGTAGACCTTCCTTAATTCCAGTGAATTTGATACCTTCCATCGGTAGCTTAAACATAGCCCAAGATTGTGGATCTCCGCATAAATAAGAAAAAGCCGACGTCATTTCATGTTTTGGAGTCGTCGGTGAATATTTTGACCGATGAGAGGCACGTTGATGCAGTCAAATGGAAACGTCAGTAGAAGTAGTGAAAGCTCGATCCGACCTCCTGGGCTGATAGAAAATGTGGCATAATTTCTGTTGAATGCCGCACAGCTCCTAGAGTGCGTGAACCGCGGCCAACAGTGGGTCAAATGATTCAAATGGCTGTGAGCACTATGGGACTTAACTTCTGAGGTCATCAGTCCCCTAGAACTTAGAATTACTTAAACCTAACAAACCTAAGGACATCACACACACCCATGACCGAGGCAGGATTCGAACCTGCTACCGTAGCGGTAGCGCGGTTCCAGACCGTACCGCCTATAGCCGCTCGGCCACCCTGGCCGGTCAACAGTGGGTCAGACTTAGCCCAATTATACGGAATCGCCGAGGAAATACCAGAAGAACCATGTCACTTAGATTCACATTTCACAGGACCGAGGTACAATTCGCCGTTCAGCCGCCCACACTGAGGTCTTCCATGATTTAGAAGTCTTTATCATCACGAAGAAAACCTTTGATTTCCCACTTAGTTCTTCCATTTTTTCTACTGCCAAAAAAGAGCCTTTCTCCCTCTCATAGCGGCTTTCATACACCCTATGCGTCTCTTGTTTGCGTTCAACAGTTAAATTATCCTCTGCACTCTTCACAATGAAGTTTATATTTGAAATTGTCGAATGATATTTTGAGCTAGTTCTTTTTTTTTCTTTTAACCACGGCATCAAGATTTTATAACATCAAAGGTTTTCTCAGCAGCACCAGAGCAAGTTTCTGGATTCCTTAGCTAAGATAAAATGAAAGGAATATTCTTTAACTGACCATAACTAAACCATTCTACGAGTTTTGACGTGGAATTTCAAAAACTTTAACGTATGGAAGCTAGAAAATCTGGAAAAGAGAATTGCAGTGTTTTGATCTAGATGGAGTAGGTATTAGTGAAATAAAAGAAGGTAAGAATTTCTGTTCAGACGATTGTAGTGGCCTCCCATTAGGAGTATAAAATGATGTAACGAGAGCAGGATTTGCTATGAATGGGAATTATAGAGAAGGGAGTCAGTTACTACGAACAACATAGTGATAGAGTTGTTCTTACTAGAATCGACAGTAAACCAGCGCCAACATCAGCAGTTCAAATATATATTAAGACCTCACAAGCAGAAGATGAAGAGATAGGGAAAGTACGTGTTTGAGGTTACGGAAATGGTAATTCAGTATATAAAACGGAGATGAAGATCTAGTAATCATCGGTGACTGGCACTCTGTAGTAGAGAAAGGAAAGTAAGACAGTCACGGGACTACGAAATCAGTACCAGGAATGATTGAGTTTTCTCGTTTTAGGTAGTACTTGCGCCCTCTCGTACATTTTAGTTAGTAATAGCGAATATATTGCTCAAACATCACAAGAAGAGAAGGCGTGATTGTAGAAGACCTGAAGACACGGGAAGAGTCAAGCTGGATTACATCATGGTCAGACAGAGGTTGCGCAAGAAAATGTTGGACGGTTAAGAACCAGATATATAGACGGATCACTATTTGGTAATTATGAAGATGAAATTGGCAAATTACGCCCTAAGGAATTTGCAGGGAAAAAGCTCACATGGAAGGACATCACCATACCGTTGTTCAACAGCATTCACCGTTTAATTTCAAACACAGATATATATGTATCACAACCATTCAGATAAAGAAAAAGTTTTATTAAACAATTAATCGATTAAAAGGAGATTACTTTAAACTATCAATTAATACAGCATTTGCTGTACCGATCTCAGGAACATGTAATGTGACTCTAGTTAACAACATCAAAATCAATTTTCACAGGTTGGCTGAGAATAAAACTGTGCAATAAAATTGTCCTTAAAAGAAATTCAAAAAATCATTTACCGCGGGAAACCAGCCTGTTAAGAACAAATATTTGAATAAATAATTGCATCCTTTAAGAAAACTGAATGAATCGAAATTATAAGAACAATTAACATTTTGTAAGTAATATTGCCTTAGTGAAATACGATAAAATATAACCTATAATTATGGGAATACTAGGCCCGTAAAAATATTAATCAACAGAATAAAATACCAGATGCAACAACACCAAACACTACAGTAATCAACTACTTGGAACGTGAATAACAAGTACGTTTCAGTTATTATACTTAATATAAAAGGTCCAAGGCCAGTTTCCAACCACAGTAAACGAGAGTTTAACTTTACCTGTTAGTTGTGTGCAGTAGTTGCAACAGACGAAGTGTCTCTTGAATGATTACACATAACAAGGTGTGTCGCCCGGTGCCCAGGAGTCGCTTCCGGGTTCCACGTGTGCGGACTGGCCAGCCTGACTCTCCCAGCGACCCACGTGTGGACAGTTAATGCAAGCAAGGTATCCCCCCGTAGGCAAGTACATTAACAAGTAGGAGTAACGCAGAGCTAGAACATACAAACTTAAAAGCCGAACTTTACACAAGGTAGGCCAAATGAGAACTGCACTACGGATATAAAATTTTCTTTTGCGAAACCTTGCATCAGGCTCCTACGCTCGGGACTGACACAAATTGAAGCAGTCTCCCAAGATACCTGGGTGCTGTTACCTTGAAATCTAACAACATGAACATGCTTACAAACACGATTAAATGCAATTAATCTGCTGGCTAGATAGCACAAGAAATTTTCAGAAATCAAAAACATACACCATTCAATAAAATATTATCTAGGTTACAAATTTACATCACCAAACCTGAAATGCTACGTAGGATGCTACACTTAAAAATCCACAACTTAAAGCAAATTCAGCTTCAATAGTTTATAGTTAATCACAGCTCAAGCAGTGAGTCCACGAGTAAATAAGAGGTCAGCGGAACAACCGCCCAGTGAGTAACCATAGATTTAGACTTAGCAGCCCACGTGGCCAGTACTAAAACATCTAGAACACTAGAAAGATTTCCAGCAATTTTCATTCAAATAAATGCATGAATTTAAAACAAGTCGCTCACATGCAGACTTACACAGTGTTGTAGTAGAGATAGCTGCAGCCAAAGCAGGTAAAGACAGTCATTTACAACACCATCTCAAACCAGCTCTAAACGACGCTTTCAATGCAAATGCAGAAGGAAACAATTACAGTAAATGGATCCATGGATCGGAACAGTAATATCTTCATTTCCAGAACAATAGCTTCGTTCTCAGCAAATATAGATTTAATGGACAAACGGAAGGCACCAAAAATTAGTTCTGCCCATCGCCCAACTTGTAACCGAAATACGTCGCGACCTGCAGGGTAGTGACTACCACAGAATGCCGCCAGACCCCACAGCTGGCGGTGCTACCTCCGGCGTCCAGCAGGCCCAGTAGAGCACACTTCCTCGTAAGCGGTCCTCCCATTCTCACAAGGGAACCTCCCCATCGCACCCCCCTCAGATTTAGTTATAAGTTGGCACAGTGGATAGGCCTTGAAAAACTGAACACAGATCAATCGAGAAAACAGGAAGAAGTTGTATGGAACTATGAAAAAAAAAAAGCAAAATACACAAACTGAGTAGTCCATGTGCAAGATAAGCAACATCAAGGATAATGTGAGCGCAGGAGCGCTGTGGTCCCGTGGTTAGCGTGACCAGCTGCGGAACGAGAGGTCCTTGGTTCACGTCTTCCCTCGAGTCAAAAGGTTACTTTCTTTATTTTCGCAATGTTATGATCTGTCCGTTCGTTCATTGACGTCTCTCTTCACTGTAATAAGTTTAGTGACTGTGTTTTGCGACCGCACCACAAAACCGTGCAAGTAGTAGACGAAAGGACGTGCCTCTCCAATGAGAACCGAAAACATTTGATCGCAAGGTCATAGGTCAACCGATTCTTCGACAGGAAAACACGTCTGATATATTCAATACGACACTGGTGACGTCATGTGCGTCACGTGACAGGAATATGTTGTCGATGCACCTAACTTGTACACTTGGCGAATGGGTAAAAAGATTCTTCTACCTTGCACGTTTTAGGATTTCTTTTGGATGTGATAATCACTCCCAAAAAAGTGATGAAAACATAAGAGTTTGTCACATGAATTGCAACAAATGAATGCAACAGTTTCACAGTCGCACAATTTTCCCTGTGCTCTGTCAAAACATATGTTTATAACGTTTTCAAATTTTTCCGTGTGTAGACCATCAAATCCTGCATATGTCCAAGCAAATCTGAACATGTCCTGGAATTTTGGAGAGCGAAGTTGATTATGTGTGAGTGCCTCAACTTTGATAATTGACAGACGATCACGTAAACAATACTGCTCTGTGTACCTGTGCAGGTTCGCAAAATCATAGAATCTTTTCACGAAGTATTTCACTTGCCGAAAACCAAACACATATAACGGTTGCACAAGAGGTGTAAAACCTGGAGTTATGGTAATCACGTCTACTCCCACACTAAAATTGTCTGAAAATAAAAAAATTAAACTTTTCAATCGTGGGAAGACTTGAACCAAGGACCTGTACTTCTGCAGCTGCTCACGCCAACCACGGGACCACAGCGTTCCTGAGCTCGCACTATCCTTGATGTTGCCTGTCTTGGGCATGGACAACTCAGTTTGTATATTTTGCTAATTTTTTTCATAGTTCCACACAACTTCTTCCCGTTTTCTCGATTGATCTGTGTTCAGTTTTTCAAGGCCTATCCACTGTGCCAATCTGAGGGGGGTGCGATGAGGAGGTTCCCTCGTCAGTACACTCTCGTCGCTTCCGTTTGCCGCGCGGCCTCAAGCGTCTTGCCACGGTTCGCGCGGCTGCCCCTGTCGGAGGTTCGAGTTCTCCCTCGGGCATTGGTCAGTGTGTTGTCCTTATCGTAAGTTAATGTAAGTTACTTTAAGTAGTGTGTAAGACTAGTGACCGGTGACCACAGCAGTTTGGTCTTATAGGAACTTACCACAAATTTCCAAAATTTCCGCTCCCGCTTCGCCAACACTCCCTCGCTTAGCTTAACTCACGGCCCGGGACTGCCACCTAGTGACACCGCGCGGCAGCGAAGCAAAGATACGTAAGCAGCGACGGACTGACTCGAAACGATCCTCCACAGTCTAGAGAGTTGTCTTACGTTTGCGAGTATCGTCCGGAAGAATTAGTGTGCGAAGAAGAGGGATATTGAAGGACTTCGTAACGCTGATATGAGTTTGAAGTTTCTCAAGCTGTGGATACTGCAGTTATGAATACCACTGTAGGGAGTTCAGTTAAAGAGGAACGGATATCTTAAAAAGGACAAACTTTTGTACAACAGGGAAACATAGTTACAAGGAAGGTAACTCAGAAGTAGTGTTAGTTAACAGAAGAAATACTTCAACTGATCGACTAGAGAAAAAAGTACAAAAATGTTCAGGGCAGCACGGAAATACATCAGCATAAGTCGCTTAAGAATGAAGTAAATAATACGTCAATCCATAATGGTTACGAGGAGAATGTCAAAAATTTTAAAACAAAAGGTCGTCAAATGGACTGATCCAGCATATGTAAAAGTTAAAGTAGCATTTTGTGAATTAAAAGCAAACGCGTCAGCTTTGAGAGTGCATTGGGGATTTCAGTGTTAAACACGTAGCAGGCAGGAAATAGCTGGAAACAGTACATGGAAAACATCTACGAATGGAGGCCATGTCTGATGAGTTAATAGAAAAAATGGAAGTCGATCTGAAAGACGTGCAGGAGTCAAACATAGCTGTGGAACTAAAATCATGGAGGGCAATGTTAACCAAACAGCTGTTCACATTTGTGTGTATAATCTACGAGACAACCGAGACACAATCGGGCTTCGAGAAAAATATATTTGGCAGTTCCGAAGACAACAAGGGCCGATATGTGCAAGAACTATAGTACAATCAGCTTAGCAGCTCATGCATCAATGTTCTTGAGCAGAATAATACGTAGAGGAACAGAAAAGAAAACAAAGGCTCTATTAGCTGTCGATCAGTTGAGCTTTTGAAAAAGTAAAGTCACTAGGGACGCAGTTCTGACGTTGCGACTGATAAGACAAGAGAGAATGAAGAAAAATCAAGACGCTGTCATATAGTCCTAAAAACGTTTTCGACAGCATAAAATAATGCAAGTTCTCTAAATTGTCAGAAAAATATGAGTAAGCTGTAAGGAAAGATGGGCGTTATGTAATCATAAAAGAACCAATCGGGGATCAAGAACGAATTGCCCGGATTAACAAGTATCTAAGGCAGGGTTGCATTCTCTTACTCCTGTTGATCAATCTATACATCAAAGAAGCAATAACAGTAATAAAACAAAGGTTCCACAAATGGGATTAAAATTCAGAATGAAAGGATATTAATGGTATGTTTTGCTGACGACATTACTATCCTCAGTGAAAGTGAAATAGAATTACAGGAGGTGTTAAATGCACTGAAAACTAATGAGTACAGGATGTTGATTGAAAATAAACCGAAGGTTGCATCAAACTAACGAGTGGTAGCAGAAATGAGATCAGCAATCAACTTAAAATCAGCACTGGGTATCACGAAGCAGGTGAAGTAAAGGAAATAAAAAAGGAAATAAGCACAGGCAAAGGAGGAATTCCAGGCCAAGAAGAAGTCTGCTAGTATCAAACACAGGTCCTAATTTGGGGAAAAATTTCTGACAATGTGCGTCTGAAATACAGCGTTATTATGTAGTGAATCATGCACTGCGCAAAAGCGGAAAAAAAGAGAATCGAAGCGTTTGAGATGAGGTGCCGTTAGGGGGTGTAGAAAATTAGGCGGACTGATGCAGGCTGACGACGTTCAAAATTATAGGAGAGAGGATCAGATGGGAAACACTGACACGAAGATGGCAGAGTGTGATAGGACATGTTTTAAACATATCAGGAAATTCCGTGTGGCTATGGCTTCCCGTTGGGTAGACCATTAGCCTGGTGCAAGTCTTTGGAGTTGACGCCACTGCGGAAACTTGTGTGTCGATGGGGACGAAATGATGATTAATGATGATAATAAGGACAACACCCAGGCTACATCTACATCTACGTCAATACTCCGCAAGCCACCTGGCGGTGTGTGGCGGAGGGCACTTTACGTGCCACGGTCATTACCTCTCTTTTCTGTTCCAGTCGCGTATGGTTCGCGGGAAGAACGACTGTCTGAAAGCCTCCGTACGCGCTCTAATCTCTCTAATTTTACATTCGTGATCTCTTCGGGAGGTGTAAGTAGGGGGAAGCAATATATTCGATACCTCATCCAGCAACGCACCCTCTCGAAACCTGGCGAGCAAGCTATACCGCGATGCTGAGCGCCTCTCTTGCATAGTCTGCCACTTGAGTTTGCTAAACATCTCCGTAACGCTATCACGGGTACCAAATAACCCTGTAACGAAACGCGGAGAAAATCTGTGACCCAGCCGGGAATCGAACCAGGGCTGTTAGATATGCCATTCCGTCGCGCTGACCACTCAGCTACCAGGTCCGGACGTATCAGGAATAATTTCACGGTATTAGAGGGTGCTACAGAGGATAAACGCATTAGGAAAAGCCTGAGACTGGAATACATCCAACTAACTGAGGGGTTCAGATGGAAGTCCTTGTCTGATGTGAAGAGGTTGAAACAACAGAGGAATGCGTGGTGCGCTGCATCAAACGAGTCAGAAGACCAACAAATGAAGAAAGAAAAAGAAAAGTGGACCATCTAATATTTTCCTGTTGACGTACTACTTACCCATTTTGCACAAATAATTACAAAGGTAATGTAATAGAGCAACTTTCAACTGAGCCTGAAAATCATTTTTAAAGGGAAGAAAGTAGTGTAATAGCGACCTATGAATAAATATACATACAATACTAGTAATTAAATGATAGAACTAGTTTATAGTTTTTGTTGTTTCGGGTAGTTGACTGTGACTGGATGAGCATGAAATGAAATGCACGGAAGAGTAAAACGTGCCTAGACATCATTCATAAAATTTAATGGATTTTACAGAAAGAAGACGTTTATATAACTCGCGAGGAAGGTATGTGATTTGTATGTATTACTAGTTTTCCGAAAAGCAGCATCGTTTTTCAAACCGAAAAACACTGGAATACTAAGATTTCAAAAATGATTCAAATTGCTCTGAGCACTATGGGACTTAACTTCTGAGGTCATCAGTCCCCAAGAACTTAGAACTACTTAAACCTAACCAACCTAAGGACATCACACACATCCATGCCCGAGGCAGGATTCGAACCTGCGACCGTAGCGTTCGTGCGGTTCCAGACTGTTGCGCCTAGAACCACTCGGCCACCCCGGCGGGCCACTAAGATTTACTCAGTGGGCAGTTTCTTGAACATTAGTATTTACTAAAATTAATGTTCAGTCACTGATCACATATCAAATTTTTTATAACTGTACTTTTGACAACAATCTCGTTCAGAACAATTTTCTCCACTGCTCAAGGTTAAAGTATCCTGTCATTCCTTTTCCTGTACGTTTTATGCAAGTACTAATTTTAAAAACCCTAATGACTGAAAATAATAGTGAAAATAATTGTGGCTATAGTTCCACTGTGGTCGTGGTTTCTCAGTGAAATGCAATGTCCACATTTGATAAAGAATGTGGAATTATTAGTCAAATGGATCACAGAGCGAACTGAAATGGAAGACTTCATAATGACTGCAACAGAAGAAAAAAACTGGTCGTAGATTTTCTACGTAGCCAGTAGAATTAAGAACATATGGACTGCCGATGGAATGAAAGTTAAGGAAAGCCGTTGAAAGATGCGCTGGAGAAAAACAGATTCGGATAGCGGAATACCGTCTCCAGGAGTCGTCTGTCCAGCATTGAATATCAAATGGTTTACCATTATGATAATGATGTTGATGGAAAGCTTTACCCTACATTTGACAGTATTACTAAAGTTGCTAGTAGCCGAAGAAACGAAAGGTTTCATACTTACTTTCGTTTAATACTACCCCCTCTCAATGGATTCTTACTTCGGCGTAAACAGTAATTATCCTTCAGAACATAGAATCCCAGAGCTTGGTGTTAGAGTGCTTTGTGCTTATAGTATCATCTCTGCAATCTGTGAATGTTCCGGAAATACAGTAAACAACAAGTGAAAGTTGTTTCACAGCGGAGTCATACGCTAAAGAAATCAGAGAAATCCAGAAGTTCACTGTATGTTTAAACAAAAATACACCTATTACTTTGTTCTTCTAAAATTCTTTATATATTCAATGCCAACTTCACAAATTTCAATTAAGAAAGTGTTATAACCCCCCGTAGATAGCAAAATGTGGCGTGCTTGCATTGCAGTGATGGTCTTTCGGCAGCCGACTGAAGCTCTAGTGATGAAATTATGCTTCTAAACGTATTTCGGCGAAGTAAAGCCGCTATCGAAAAGGGAGTAGGCAGACTGCATTTTTCTTACTACGTGTTCATTATTCTATAAACATAAATGTAATCAGCGTTATTGATGAAGTTCATTTACATGTTCCGCTTAAAGCATTTTAATTCACGAGCAGTGACCACTATCAGAGTCGTCTAACAACTAATGAATTCGGACCTTGTTCCGTCGGTGTAATCGAAGAAAACAATTTTAGGGTGACTGTTACCGTGAACGAGAAACAAACGTTGCTAAGCGGTACGTTTCACAGACCTCTGTCATTAAAACCGAAAACCCAATCGTTTAGAAAGAAAATCAGATGCGTTACAGCAAGCGCAGCGGATGGGACGGCTATCTTTCAGTGACCAACTTTGCCACATTTACATGCTTCGTTAACGTTTCATTGCATGGTTCATTAAACGGTACTGCTGCGGAAATAAATAATATCGGCCACTTGTTCCGCCAAATGGTTCATCTGTATGCATGGAGAGTACGTGCCTCATTTCCACTGTGATGTGCCTCGTTGCTGACATTCACCGAGCTGTGGAAAAATGAAACTCCCGCCTCGTCACTCTTTCAAACTTTCTGCGTGCGCATAATTGGGGTGCTGCAATAGAGTGTATTGTATCATATTCATGAAGAGAGTAATTGCGACAAATATGTTACTGAACAGCATTTCGTAATCGTTTGAGAGCACGAGCATGTCTGTAAAGGTGAACAATGATGCAGTTAACCTATATAATGTACAGATGTCAACAACACAGAACATTTTATTGGGAGAGCTTGGATATTATTCTTCGACTCTGTAATACGGTGTCTCCGTTGATGCATTATACGCGAGTAGTACTTTTATTCACCCCCGTAGCCATCCACGAATAAAAATGGTTCAAATGGCTCTGAGCACTATGGGACTTAAGATCTGAGGTCATCAATCCCCTAGAACTTAGAACTACTTAAACCTAACTAACCTAAGGGCATCACACACATCCATGCTCGAGGCAGGATTCGAACCTGCGA
Organism: Schistocerca serialis cubense; assembly: GCF_023864345.2. Taxonomy (NCBI): domain Eukaryota; kingdom Metazoa; phylum Arthropoda; class Insecta; order Orthoptera; family Acrididae; genus Schistocerca; species Schistocerca serialis. Next base: position 337,233,377 of record NC_064641.1, on the reverse strand, counting down.
CCGTAGCGGTCACGCAGTTCCAGACTGAAGCGCCTAGAACCGATCGACTTCACCGGCCGGCTCCACGGAATAAACTGGATATCTTCTTCCAGCAGCCAACGTTTCCTTGGTAGCCTAGGGTCGCATCTGTGATGGTTCGATATCTCCAACGTTTTACAAGAAACGATTCTATGACACATAAGATAGATTTTCAGTCCTATTCTTCTTGGATTCATTAATTTATCTGTTATTTGATTCCGTAGTTATGTTGTCGATCCTTATCAGCCTGAAACTGCGCTATTAAATCTTCTCTTTTCAAAGCTGTGAAAGTTTCGCTCCCGTGTAGCATAGCTGTTGCAGCCATAGTTGTGTATAGATTTATCCACATTCCCTTCCAATTTTTTCCGCTGAAAGCAGCGTACCCTTACAGAAATATGATTGAAGCTATTTGTATTCATGATGAGACAAAAGGTCGGTAAGGCTTCAAGGGTTGTTAGTCGAACTGACAAAACATTGAGAAATGCTCTTGCACTCACCGCTCTGCTTGCAGGCCCTCGTTCAACGCGCCCAACGACTGAAGAAGGATTTTCCCAAGACACACTATTCCTTTAGGACTCTAGCATAAGGACGAAGAGTTTCTCCAGTATTAAAAACCCAATTCTCATTGTCAGTGAGAAGACCCTGACAGGAAACAGGAAGTCCTCCGAAGAAACAGTATATAATCGTAAGGTAAATAAAAATTGCAGCTATTCACAGAAACAAAACTGGATGAAAATGATACATTAATATATTTTGAAACGAGGCTGATATTTTATATGACGAGACTTTTCCAGACTTTTGTCTTTTTAATCTTCTTTCTATAGATCCTAAATCTGATAAGGAAAAGTGCTACATTCTAAATAAGCAGTGCTCATTTCGCCCACACTGAGAAAAGTGTTACATCGACTGAGAGAACATCAAAGAAAGCGAATCTGACCAGGTGCGATTGACGTATTACATGCCACTGGCGGTCATGGTGGACATTTTTGTCTGGTCGAAAGAAGGACCACCTGGTTAATGTTGAAGCCGTTCGAGTCTAAACCCATACTGACGTCGGATGGGAATACAAAGCGCGTTTCTCCCTTTACCTTTCCCTGCGGTGGGAAGTGACCCAGGTGGTGTCTAGAGAAATTATGGTATGAACAAGACTGCACCGTATACCTCGTCTCTCCAACAAGCTGTAGACGAGCGAGGACCAATGCGACTGACGCCTTCCTTCGCTGATCTCATTGATACTGCTTTCTGCATTGTGGTATTTATTGACTTAACGAGCAGCCTTATCTGTGCACCGGAAGATTGGTGATGTGCTCAAGCCTTTTCCTGCAGCAGAAGTTGCAGCAAGCTACAGGCAACTACCTGTAAACTGTTGTTTGAGTGTGTGGTATTGGAGCATCATCCATGGCAAACATCTTTGTCAAAGGCTATAACTATGAATATCGTGTGGTGCCTACTATGTGGCCAAAGCATGGCTACCTGCACAACGTGTCCTGAATCCTGTATCACATTGCCCTCATAAAGTGATCCATGTAGTCCATATGCACTTCTTGCAGTAGAACCACGGAATGTACTGATGTGGAAACTGCACAAACCTGTGGTCGCAGGCGGTGAAGCAGAGGACTGTGTGGTCTGTACATCAGCGTCTACACCTGATCAGTAGACGATGTTATGTGGCCAAGATCTCCAGTCAGAGCAGGCAGAAAAATGTCTGCTGATGTAGGGCATATGGAATAAGCAATGTGCGTTCCAAACCTTGTTTTTGGAGCAGGGTAGTACCGTGGGTAATATTTACAGGTAGGCTAAACGAAAAATATGCGGACTGTCCTGTGGTGTGCCTAATGGTAAGCAGTCTTGTCACCGACACATTTTTCACAGCAACAGGTTTTTCTAACTGGTTTATGCTACTTTGTATAGCCCAATAGGAAAATGATTAGTTACTAACAAAATAGTGCAAAACAAAGGAGGCGCTAGAACGGTGTTCTTCTGAGATCTTTGAATATCGGCAAAAAATAGTGATCCTGAGTTACTTCTGCGGTCCAGTTACTTTACGGATCATTTCTTAAGAATATTAACCATACTGTAACAGGTTAAGTTCCTTTTCATAAGATAATTAGTAATGTTACGTTCATGGAACTGCAATGCATTGCCAGACAAAGAATGTGAAGAACTCAGAAAGGGAGAAGGAAACGAAATAAGGGTATGTAATGTTATTTCAGTGATTACAATATTGAGACACATTTACGAAGCACTCAGCGCTACGAGCCCATGTATCAAAAAGACGTCGTGCCCCGTATGACCAGTATATATGAACTGATTTGGTTGAAAGGGTGTCACAAAACCGTTGCATGACCTCCTGAGTCACAACTGCTATAACTGGTCTTTGATGACCTGGAATCTGCCACTAGGCGGAGTTAACGTTCGAAGTAATCCCTCACATGTTCTGTTACGGACAGATATGCGGTTTGGTGCTGGGTGGCCACCACAACATTGATGCATTTTGAGAAGGATTTCATGTCGTTGTGTTGCATATTAAAACTGTACTTTAGTCAGCACTAATAGTTTCGTGCATGGCCTATTTTCAAGTGGATCTATAAGCATAACAATATGGCTTAATGAAAAGAAAGTTACAGCGTGAGAGCCACACAGCTATACTACATGTAGTGTTTCCGCAATTACGATAATTGCCTCTTCTCGTCATGCAAAAATGGCGTGACATTAGGAATTATGCATACCACGGTCCACTGGATCAAAAACATAAAGTGCACAGAACTATAGTGGTTGCGAGAACTATAGCATTAAAACGGTTTTAAACGCCACATATGACCAGCAAGAAGAAGAAGAAAAACATTTTGATGCGTAACTGCAACATACACCTTCAAACAACTATTTACAGTTTTCTAAAATGTGTAACAGTGTGCGCAGTAAAATTGTAACGTTCAGTCAAAGAGTGCTGTGAATACACAACTATGTAGCGACATAAGCACGGAGCTTAATCGCTGGGTCGCAGACGGGTGTAGGACCCATAAATTTCGGAGGTAAATCAAATCAGTATAAGAACTCAAGTTTGCTGTAAACGAGTCCGCCTCAAATATAAACAAAGCAACAACCAATTCAGCAGCACAATAGTTATTATGTTACGTCAGCGACAACATAGGCGGCAAGTAAATAGAGCCCTCCGTGCAGTATTGTCCAGCTTTACTGGGAGAAACTTGCCGTTCGCAGTTCGTATGCTTTGTCACTGGCTACCTATGCGAACTGCTGGAGGGCGAGCTTATTTCAGCATTCGATGAGGATATATTTTGTAAATGCATGCCACATCGAGCCAAGAAAACAATGACTGAGGTGTTTATTACACCAGCAAATTTTTATTCCGATAGGTCATTTATGGACTATATTTAATTGATTTGTAATTTCACAAACCGTATTGAGCTGTTTCCTATAAAAACTGCCCGAAGAATTTTTTCCACCACACTCCTTATTGCGCAATTTGTGTCTTACTAACTCGAAATCACTTTCTCAATTCTCTTTTGACCACAATAAAATCATTATGTACAGCCGCCAATATAAAGGAGGTAAAAGTAAACTGCTTTCACGGTGTAGGTTATCTGCAAAGTATGTATCCAGTCTATCAACATACCTGTAAAGTTCATTTCAAGCTTTGCCACATTAAAGCATAAAGTCCCGTCAGTAGGGGAAGTTCACCAAATTTGTATACGTAGCAGCGACGTTTTTTGATCATTCAATCACTCTAGTGTAAACACCTACACTGCTGTGGTCGCTCGTGTTCGGAAACAACAGCTGGTGATTGCTGTCAACTCTTGTGAGGAAGAGGTTTTTGTTACAATAATAGTGTTTTATAAGCTGAAATAGCAGCATAACAGACAAAACGCCAAATCAATTAGCTGGTGGGCATGGCCGACATGTCGAACAGTTCGGCTAACATAAGACGTTCATAAATGCTCCAGGTGTTAAGCCAACAACGGTGAAAACCAACGAGACCGTCCGCATGTGGTTCACGGTCTTAACAGGTCTTCCGCTTGATACGCCGCTGCTGACGTAGGACTGCCAGGAGTGGTGGACTACTGTTTGGAGTCGCCGTGGAGTAGAGGAGGCGCCGCCTGGTGACCAGTCCCAGCTACGGAGCCGTACAGTATTCACACCGGCATGTTGCGTCTCGACTAGCAGATGCCTCGACCACAATGCAACACGACTACGCGCTAGTTGTTTTTTTTTTTCGGTCAGCATGGCTATCCGTATTGAACCAGACAGTACGCAACCGTTTGCGTTCGATTAATTCTGCTTCTAGGATTCAGTTATGCCCGGTGATGCGCGAAGCACTTGGCCTAGGGAACACGAAGAATGGAATCTGTGTCAGTGGCATCACGTTCTTTTCACCGATGAGTGCAGAATTTGTCTAATTTGAAGAATGTCCAAGGATACTGTGCGGACGGCCAGGTACCAATGCGTGTCTCAAGAAAAAGTCTCATCGTTTCACCAGTTAAGAGGGTGAGTCATGTCGCATTCGTATCCCGGATGCCTCTGACCATAATCGACGGTATTTTGAGGGATGTGCAGATAGAAGACAAAATCCTCGCACCCACTCTCCATCTCCACAGTCAGCTTTTCAGCCATGGGTTCGTCTTTAAAGACGACAGTGTACGAGATCATTGTTCACCATAGCATAATATTTATTTGAAGTTTGTTGTAAAGCAGCATAATAGACAATCCTTTGCTTGGAGTTGTCCACTCCTTTCCATACCACTCAGTTCATTTATACCTAGTCTGTCAGCTCTCATGGTGAGATTCTCGTTTCCGCGTTTGATTCCTCTTTCAGAAATTATAGGTTACTTTATTAACATTTATTGAAAGTCAGACCAAGAAATATTTGCTGTGAATATTATTTTTTGTACAGTTTAGCTTCCATGAACTACTCCCACTAAGTATAATACTAGACGAATGATCAGCTTATTTCCTGACGTCTGTTAAGCCATTTGACACAATTCTTTAACACATTTTGCCATCGTGTGTCTTGAAACTCCCTGGCAGATTAAAACTGTGTTCCAGACCGAGACCCGAACTCGGGACCTCTGCCTTTTGTGGGCAAGTGCTCTACGAACTGAGCACGATTCATTAGCCGTCGAACGGCTTTAAATCCGCCAATAGCTCATTGCATACCTTCTAAATCACGAAATTTCTCCCGTGAAACTAGCAGAACTAACACTCCTGTAAGAAAGAATAGCGTGGAGACATGGCTTAGTGACATCCGGCACACAGTTTCATATAAGCTCACACTTCGCAGTAGACTGAAAATTCATTGTGGAAACGTCCCCCAGGCTGTGGTTATGCCATATCTCACCAATATCCTTTCTTCCAGGAATGTTTGTCCCACAAGTTCTGTGATGTTAGGAAGGTAGATCATGTACTGAAGGAAATAAATGTGTGAGGACAGGTCGTCAGTCGGCTTGAGTAGCAAAGTTGGATGATCACTTGCCCGCGAAAGGCGAAGGTCCCGGTTTTGAGTCCCGGTCCAGAACACTTTTAATTTGCCAGGAAGTTGCATACCAGTACACTTTCCGCTACGGAGTTCAAAAATGGTTCAAATAACTCTGAGCACTATGGGACTTAACTTCTGAGGTCATGTGTCCCCTAGAACTTGAAACTTCCTGAACCTGACTAACCTCAGGACATCACGCACATCCATGCTCGAGGCAGGATTCGAACCTGCGACCTAGCGGTCGCGCGATTCCAGACTGTAGCGCCTAGAACCGCTCGGCCACCCCGGCCGGCCGCTATGGAGTGAATATTCATTCTGGAGTGGCTAATCTGACAGGGACAGGGGACGACAAGATTAATTCTGTGATGGAAGTTTACTTTCGTCGTAAATAACGATGACGCGCCAACTCTGATAGCACCTCTGTTGGTTGGTTTGAGGAATGTGTGTTTGTTTCTGCTGGTTATTAACATAAGAAAATAATATTCGGAAAGATTTCTTTGTCATTCAAACCGCAGTATTACGACAGAAGACAAATCACGCTTTTGGCCTGCAACTGTAGACAAAACGATGCCAACGAAGTCAAATACATCCACTGGGATCATGATTTCGTCTTGTTGTAACAGAGACTAGATTAATTACTCGAAACTAACATAGGTAGTCCTCGCCCTTCCTCTATGAGGCAGAAATCAACCTAATGGAAAAGCTTGATATCTGCTGGCATGAAACAGACTGAGATAACTTGGGAAAAGATAAAAACAGCAGTGGACCGTCGCAGTCGCTGGACAACCTCTGTACGTTAGCCGGAGAGTATAACTGGCCTTAGTTGCTACAGAATTTCATTTTACAGACATGCAAAGATGCCGGCCGTGGTGTCCGAGCGGTTCCAGGCGCCTCAGTCCGGAACCGTGCGACTGCTACGGTCGCAGGTTCGAATCCTGCCTCGAGCATGGATGTGTGTGATGTCATAAGGTTAGTCAGGTTCAAGTAGTTCTAAGTTCTAGGGGACACACGACCTCAGATGTTGAGTCCCATAGTGCTCAGAGCCATTTGAACCATTTCAACATGCAAAGATGAGTCCTTTCAAACAGACTGTCATTTTTTTAACAACAACTTTGTCAGAACATATCCCAAGAGACCAAACGGTGCCGACTGATCACCATGTCATCCTGAGCCGATAGGCGTCAATGGATGCGGCTACGGAGTGGAGTGTGGTCAGCGCACCGCTCTACCGCTCTCCCGCCCGTTGTCAATTTTCGTGAGCGCAGCCACTACTTCTCCATCAAGTAACTCCTCAACTGACCTCACAAGGGCTGAGTGAACTGCCCTTGAAAACAGAGGTCGGAATACTCGGATGGTCACCCATCCAAGTGTAGCCAAGCCCGACAGCGCTTAACCTCGATGATATGACGTGAACCTGTATTGCCGCGCGGGATTAGCCGAGCGGTCTTGGGCGCTGCAGTCGTGGACTGTGCGGCTGGTCCCGGCGAAGGTTCGAGTCCTCCCTCGGGGATGAGTATGTGTGTTTGTCCTTAGGATAATTTAGGTTCAGTAGTGTGTAAGCTTAGGGACTGATAACCTTAGCAGTTAAGTCCCATAAAATTTCACACACATTTGAACATTTTTGAACCGGTATTATCACTGCAGAAGGCTGCTGACGTCATTAATTTAAGGTATTTCTTTATTTCCGACTCAATTACTTCTTTATGATAGCGTCATAACCGGTTTTGGCCTTCAAAGACTATACTGTTGACAACGGATGAACACTTGTTCATCAAATGCCCCCCCCCCCTCCCCATAGCATCTGAATATGGCCTTTGAAGGAAGAAACCGGCTATGATTGCATCATAAACATTAATTGAGTCTAAAATTTAAAAAAAATAAAAGTAATACTCTACAGTAACGGAATTTCTTTTTTTATGTTTTCTTCATTTTGGTTTTTCTTTTATTTCTCACAGGAATTATTTATCTTATTTCATAACTCTCACTGTTTCATTTCCTTTCTCCTCCTCACAGTAATCCCACATGTTTTCGCATATCATCAGGAGGTGCAAAACCATTTTCACCATTTTATTTCACTACTTGTCCGGACATGATGTCAGTTCATGGCAGGGCTTCCGTTATTCATTGCATGTAACCAGGACATAGGAATCGCATAATATGAAGCACTGTTCGATGTAAAGTAGGTAGCTTTATGCTTGGCATAGTGTGTCGGAAGCATTTACTTCCAAGAAAATAAAAGAAATAAAAATCTGCAATGAAATGCCAATCTTGTCAACATTCCCCTCAATCTCTTAATACCAACTCTTGGCTATAACCGTACCTTCACATGTCTACTGCATCAACATACACTATATGTATTCGGACACCCCCCAAAACATACCTTTTTCACATTAGGTACATTGGCTGGCACTTACTGCCAGATAATCCGTATCAGCGACTTCAGTAGTCATTAGACATAGTGAGAGAGCAGAATGGGGCGCTCCGCGGAACTCACGGACTTCGAACGTGATCAGGTGTTTGGGTGCCACTTGTGTCACACGTCTGTACGCGATATTTCCACACTCCTAAACATAACTACGTCCATTGTTTCTGATGTGATAAAGAAGTGGAAACGTGAAGGGACACGTACAGCACAAAAGCGTACAGGCCGACCTCATCTGTTGACTAACAGAGACCGCCGACAGTTGATGAGGGTCGTAATGTGAGTAGACAGATATCTACCGAGACCATCACACAGGAAGAGCCCACCCGGCTAGCCTTGCAGTACAACGCACTGCTTCCCGAGTGGGAAGGCGTGCCGGTCCCCGGCACAAATCCGCCTGGCGGATTAGTGCCGAGGTTCGGTGCGCCGGCCAGCCTGGCGATGGTTTTTCAGACGGTTTTCCATATGCCACGGCGAATACGGGCTGGTTCCCCTTATTCCTCCTCAGTTACACTATGTCAGCGATTGCTGCGCAAACACTGTCTCCATGTATTTGTACACCATCATTACTCTACCACGCAACCATTGGGGTTACACTCGTCTCGAATGACACGTTACCGGAGGGGTCCACTGGGGGATGAACCGCACAATAACCCTGTGTTCGGTGTGGAGCGGGGGTGGGGTGAGTGGACTGCTGTAGCCTGTTGTGGGGTTGTGTACCACTAAGGCTACGGCGTGGACGAAGCTTCACCGTCGTTTATAGCTCCAAAGTTCAATAAATATATACATACGTCACAGATGAATTCCAGGTTGCATCAGGATCCGCTGCAAGTACTATGACAGTTAGGCGGGAGGTGAGAACACTTAGATTTCATGGCCGAACGGCTGCTCATAAGCCGCACACACGCCGATAAATGCCAAACGACGCCTCGCTTGGTGTAAGGAGCGTAAACATTGGCAACTGAGCAGTGGAAAAACTTTGTGTGGAGTGACGAATCACGGTACATAATGTGGCGATCCTATGTCAGGGTGTGGGTATGGTGAATGCGCAGTTACCTTCATCTGCCAGCGTGTGTAGCGCCAAGAGTGCAATTAGGAAGTTGTGTTTTTGCCTGGCACTATCACAGCACAGGCCTACTTTAATGTTTTAAGGACCTTCATACTTCCCATTGTTGAAGAGCAATTCAGGGTGGCGCTTGCATCTTTCAACACGATCGAGCACCTGTTCATTATGCACGGCCTATGGCGGAGTGATTACACGACAACATCCCTGTAATGGACTGGCCTGCACAGAGTCCTCACCTGAATCCTACAGAACACCTTTGGGATTTTTTGGAATGCCGACTTCGTGCCAGGCCTTACTGACCAACATCGACACCTCTCCTCAGTGCGGCATTGCGTAAAGAATGGACTGCCATTCCCAAAGAAACCATCCAGCATGTGATTAAACGAATGCCTGCGAGAGTAGAAGGTATGAACAAGGCTAAGGGTAGGCCAATACCACACTGAATTCCTGCATTACCGATGGAGGGCGCCACAAAATTGTAAGTCATTTTCAGCCAGGGGTCCGGATACTTTTGATCACATAGTGTATATGTAGTCGATATCGTTTATTACTGTCTTTGTTTGCCGCTACAGGTTTTCGTTGGATTGTTAAATTCATTATTTCTACGTCCTCTTTCAGATGTCCCACCAACTTATCGTTATACGGTCATTTTTCCTACCTCGTGTTTCTAGTGCCTCGTCATTTCCTATTTAACTTTATTCTAAAATTTTAACGTGGTCTTGTTGTAAGAAGTTTTAACTGCTTCCACTTTCTTCTTATACGGATGTTCCAAGTAGTCTAACTTCAGAAGAATAGTAGGCCCCAGAGTATCCATTTAATGAAGTACATTTGAATCTTCTAGCCTGATATTAACATTAACGATTTAGGTTTTCCTATTTAAAGGAAAAACATTTATTGATACACAACGAAGTGTGTTACGATGTAACACTTATTTTTGCTGTGGTGAGAGACAATTAGGCCATTTATATATTACTAACCACCTAAAAGCTACCCCCGGTCTGAAAGATACATGTGTTGAGTTCTGCAAAATTTTATTGTAAAATTTCCAGACAAATGAGTCGACAGAAGTATCTTTACTGCAGCAAATGATGCTCCACTATTGTCGACTGTTACTGGACGATATAACGAATAAAGAAAAAATTAATCTGTAGATGAATGATTTACAATGGCATGCAGTTTTAATGAAACAATATATCAGTTGAAAAACAAATTCTGTAAATGGAAAAATATTTGGAGACAGCAGTCCATGTTGACATTGTACAACTTGTTCTAAACTGTATCTCCGTCCACAGACCCTTGCAGGGCCATCGATACCGACCACCAGCAGTATCTCACCTTGCCAATAGCGTCATTGGATGCGGTATAGAGGGGCGTGTAGTCAGCACACCGCTCACATAGCCGTTGTCAATTTTCGTGATCTGAATATAAACTGTACTACGGGTTGTTGGGAATTTTACGCTACAAAGAATGTTTCAGAAGATAAACTGCAGTCTCTCTTTAAGTAGTATGGATACCAGAAGATAAAAAAACATTATTTCTCTACACTGCAAATATTTTATTTATGTAAAATTAGCCATGTCTACCTTTATAGTTTCTGTACTGTGGTGTGCTGTAATATTATGATATTGTGTTTGTAAAAGTAACTAAAAAGATATCTTCTACAATGGTAATGCATTAACAAAGTTAAGTAATTGTTTCAATTAAGTAAAAAGTTATGCCTGCATTTTTAATAAATGGGATAGCATATTCTTCTACCTGGTGGATGAAATTTAAAAAAAAATGTGTCAAAGGCTCGATAATTAAAATCAAAAGAAATATTTTTACATACGTAAGCAAGTATATAGGAGAACTTCTGGCGCAGTTCCGAAACTACCTTAAAATTATTTGTACAATTAATTATTAATTCTAACCCATATTTCAATATTTTGTATATTCTTATATAGAAAGCAAAATAATTGTTGGCAACATTAAGAAAGATAAACAATCTCGATGTTCCGCAAATATGGGAACTCAAAAAGTGTTTCAGCTAATATTTTTTTCATGTTCCATCAAGAACTGATGGAGGGCTCGGATGTTAGTTAATCGTAAGTCTTTAATAGAAAATAACGTCGATAAATTAGAAAAACTGCTTGCCCTTCATCTGAATTTCCTAGTGCTGGTATTTTTTTCGATCCAAAGTTTTGACACAGGTCTGATTTGGGTTTCTTTTTACGAATTAATGAAGTAAAATTGACAGTGAAAAGATAAACGTGTGTTTTTAACAACAACCTTTAATCTGCAGTTATTTGGTCACTGGTGAAAGAAATTGTAATGGTAAACTAAATTAGCTGAATTTTGTGAACAATCATCGAAACACAAAAATTTGGCAACTTCTCTGCAATTTTAACTTGAGCTTTCTTTGTCGTTTAGGTACATAAAAATTATTGAAACTAGCTTTATTCATTTCTTGATAAGTAAACAATTTTTATGATCCGTAAATGTACTACACTGAAATATGAAGTTATGCTATAAGATTAGTTAGTCTGTCTTCATCCACAAGGTTAGATTGACTACCACAGTGCTTTACTCCTGTTGGAGGTGGTACGGTGTTGCTTTCCTCCGACCTTTGAACTTAATTACCCAGGTACTTATAGGGAGTCACACTGTTTAATGTTGATTCCGAACCGCAGTATAACTCGGCATTTTTCACATTAAAGTTTATTACTGTCGACAAGTACGTAAGAAAATACCGCAATAATGTAGAATTCACAACTTTAAAAAATTTTTTGCTCGGTATTTATTTACTTCTAGTTAAATTTGTGTCACTGTAATGAGGACGCTGCAACGCCAAATAATCTAGTTTGGTATTGCATCTCTATTGAAATACCTTTTCTTTTAAGGGACGCTCTTATTTGTGTATGACATTTTGTTCGTCATTTTATCTTGTCTCTTTCGACCACTTCCATAACCTATTTTACCTTACATTACTCGAGCTTTGCTAGAAATTATTTCCTTTTCAAAAGTCAGTTTACGAGCTAGATAGCGACTCCTCAACTTTCCACTTATCAGGATCTGATACCCTCTAGCAACATCTTCTAATGAACTGAATTTCGTTAAAACGAACTTTTGTTCTCAAGTGACCTGGGACTCTATGTGCAAACATCTGTTTTCCTCGGTGAGAGAAGACCGTAAGTTTCCTCCAGCCGAAAAAAGCCAGCGAACGAAAATTTGGCTCACGAAGATTGCATCAAGGGAAGCCGTGCAAAGGGATGGATTCACGCTTGGCTGCTTCCGCCTTCTAGGCGAGACTGCGTTGCTTTCGCAGCCGTTTGTGGACTCGGTGCTGGACTTCCGTGTCACACGCAGAAGGCGGGGCTGTCCTTCGTGGTCGATGAATTTTTCATAGGGCGCGACTGCCGCCCGGAGAAGCGGGTTGCAGCGGCACCGCCCATATTGCAGAGGAGCGCTCAGTTCTGGGTCGGCGAGATACCGAACAGAGGACTTTGAACCAGTAGTGTCGGCCCTGTCCCACGTGTCAGACGTAAACAGCTACAGTTCTTTCCCAGTTCACGAAAGAATTGCTGTAGGGATAAAATCGGAAGCCTGACCACCACGCGGAAGATTTCACAGGATGAATAGAAAAAATTACATTATCATGAAAATTATCTTCGCCAAGATCGCTTGTCAATCTTTTTGTTGATTACTGGTTTCTACCGATCTTTGCTGTCATCATTGGATTTTGTAACATGTTAATAGAAGCTCATGAACTTACAAATTTGAAAGTCACATAGTCATTTTACAATAAAAGGTAGCAAGGAACATCGGCATGTCAAATATAAAATACCAAAAATATAAAACACATCCCACTTTGTACTGATGTCCTAGCGCATTCGTTCACTTAACACCATTGTTTTGGAGAATAACATAACAATTCAGATCACCCACAACAGTTGACACAATATCAATCATACAGAAGAGCTTGCATTATATCCTAATGAAGTAGTGACCTTCAGAAATGTATTTCAGTCTGATTGTCCAGCGTGTACATTCTGAAAACTAGGTGCCACATAATAATGTAGCCAGTCTGCTTACAAAGTCAACTTTTTTTGGTTTTCTACTGACAGCTGTAGAAAATGTGATGAAGCAGGGTGACGTCACTGGTAATTTTTTAGTGATACAGCAAGGAGAAAAATCGAAATCAAGAACGGCGAGTTTCCTATAAAAACAGATTTATCTCGTCAAGAATCTTAATTAGTCTGTCTGAGATTCATAAATGACATGAAACAGAGTTTCAAATAACAGATACATGGGCAAAGTGACGAGTACTCTCACTAGGGTTAAAAACCCGTCAGGCCGCCTCCGTAACCGAATGGCAGCCAGTTCCAGACGCTAGTTTTGTACGGAGCACCATTAGAGCTTTCTTCCTTTACACCGAGGCAAGCGTGAAATCGCCAGCTGCAGACACGTGCTCACCATAAAGGAACCGTGGTCTTCTCTGACCACTGGTTGCCACTGCAGTGGGGCACTCACAAAAAAAGAGGGACGATACTGCAAAAATTGCATTTGACAGGTCATCAGCATATGAAATTAATGAACGGCTCTTTTAAAAATTTAAAATAATAGAAGATGAAATGTATGGGATTCAGCTAGATGCACTGCAGAATAATATTTCTGTGGAAACGAGTTGCTTGAAGTACCGTGAATAAATAATCAAAAGTAGCAATGTAAAAATAAATTTCAACCGTAATGTTACTAGAGAAAAAATCTTAACAGATTCATATGTGGGAAGTAGGAACGTCCGAGTTTCGAAGCTCGAATCAAATCAATCGAAACATCTCTGAAATCATTAGGTATAGTAACTGAACTAACACGTGAAAACAGGAAAAATGTGGTTTGAATACCACCAAAAATAGAAACAACAGTACGTACAGCTGAATATCTGTTGTGGATAACGGATATCACTAAGCGCATACGTCACCCCTAACTGTGTCCGCGTATAAATACGAGGGACGTTCCGAACGTAAGTTTCGTTATTGTTTTTGATTGAGAAGATGTCACACCAGGCAATACAAGCAAATACCGTGTGAATCCACACCGTTGCTGGTTCAACGACAGAAGGGGAGTCAGTGAGGGAGGAATAACGCGCGCGCAGAGCGCCGAAGGAAAAGCACCAGCGTGACCAAGGTTATTCGAGGGTACATCACGACGGCAGACTGGCGTGTACTGACTACAGCGTCGCCAGCGGAAGTGGGTCATGTTATCCTGTATGACTGGGCACGTGGGTCCGTCATCCTTGAATGGCTACAGACAGCGTATCGTGAAGACGCCTTGTCCCGTGAAATGACCGGTCGCTGCTAGTACATGTTCAGAGAAAGGAGGTAGGGTGCGGCGCATGAAGGTCGAATGAGCATCCCTGCACATCCACGAATGAAAGCAACATTGGTAGAGCACAGCACCTGGTGTTAGTGGACAAGCGCATAACAGTGTCAAATGTGGCGTGTACACTGCATATTGGCCATTCTAAAGCCTATTTCCACGAATGTTGGATTACCGAAAAGTGACTGCAAGATGGGTGCTAATAAATCCGACCCCGGATCATAAGAGTGCAAGTTTACTTGAAGTAGTACTCACGAGAGAGATGTGAGTCTCTGTTCTAAATCATCACAGGTAATGGAATATGGGTGCTCCACTTGCCCCAGAGCAATTGCCGCCCCACAAACATGGAAGCATCTCAGTTCACATGTGAGGAAAAAGTTCGAAGTGTCACCCTCCGCAGGAAAGGTTAGCCACAGTGCTCTGGGAGATGAAAGGTGTGATTCTCCTTGATTTCCTCCTGCAAGGGGCCATCAACACGGAATGCTACTGCGACAACCTCACCAAACTCCTGTCTGCCATCTGACGAAGGAGACCTGAGCTCTTGAGTGAAGGTATCGTGTTATTGGACGACAACGCAAAACCACACACAGCAAGGCTCACACAATATCAGATTCGTCACATTGGATGGGAGGAACTGGATCACCCAGCTTACAGTGCTGATCTTTCACCATCGGACGCTCACCTGATCCATGCATTGAAAACCACACTGTCGGAGATGTCACTTCCAAACCAATGCTGAGATGGAGCGCGCTGTGCAACAATTCCTTTCATCGCAGGACTCCGAGTTTTACCAGAACGGTTTCGTCAGACAGATTACTTCCTCCGATACCTGCCGCGATTTTGGTTGCGACTATGTCGTAAAATAGAGTAAGGTATACGCTACGTGGGGCTGTGTAGTAATTGTTTTTGACAATAAATTTTCCGTGCGAAAAGCATTCATGGAAAGTATTTTGGGGACAGACTTTGTACTTAATAATATATGACGAGCAGTCGAGCACTTGCTTACACCGAGCGAGGTGGCGCAGTGGTTAGCACACTGGACTCGCATTCGTGAGGACGACGGTTCAATCCCGTCTCCAGCCATCCTGATTTAGGTTTTCCGTGATTTCCTTAAATTGTTTCAGGCAAATGCCGGGATGGTTCCTTTGAAAGGGCACGGCCGATTTCCTTGCCAATCCTTCCCTAACCCGAGCTTGCGCTCCGTCTCTAATGACCTCGTTGTCGACTGGACGTTAAACACTAACCACCACCACCACCACCACCACCACCACTTGCTTACATTGTGCCACTGTCGATCATGTAAGAGCGAACTATTATCATAGACGAACTGTGATAGTGCCGCTATCCCACCCGGATAGCGAATTCAGTAGACACCAAGAGAAAGAGGTCACGAAACAGCAAAATGATAATAAAAACTTCGAAATAAAGCACGCCCGTCAGAACCATTTCACTTTGGTTGAAACACACCGAGTAGAAGAAAGCAATGATACAACAGTACGAGATGTAAACGATAATGGTGTGGATATGGGAATTGAAGGAAACGAAAATAGATTGTGAAGCGTCGAGGAAGCCACAATCCGTGCGACTGCTACGGACGCAGGTTCGAATCCTGCCTCGGGCATGGATGTGTGTGATGTCCTTAGGTTAGTTAGGTTTAAGTAGTTCTAAGTTCTAGGGGACTGATAACCACAGCAGTTGAGTCCCATAGTGCTCAGAGCCATTTGAACCAACCAAGCCACAATCAGTCATACAACACAGTTCGTCAGAACAATCCATGGTAAAAGAAAGCATGAACAACACAAACAGCAACGAGAACGATGCTTGAGCACAAAACAAAAACATATAAGAATGCCAATAATGGAGTAACAGGAAGGAAAGTACCAAGGAAAAAGCGTGCGTATGAAAAATGCAATAAAATAAGATACAAACACGGAATCCACAGCCAAACTCGATTCCTAGATTGAAGAAAAAGATGAGCCAGCACTGCCGAAATATCAGAGACGCCGCACAAAAAGTGAAGTAGAAAACCCTGCAGAGAACATGAAGGAGAACTTGTTGAATATGAAAGAAAAGAAAATTATTAACCCTCTCAGATCTACTGAGCAGGAAAGCAACCCTCGAATAGGGAAGAAAACGGGACAATGTGCCAAGACTGTATGGCACTGACAATAATGTGATTTCGGGTTCACAGGCCGTATGTGATTGAGCCGTCGTTCATCCCTGTCATACGTGTCCTGTAGTACCCCACATTTGTCTTGGCGCCAGTTTTAGATAGCGCTATTTTGGCATCCACGGTATTCTTTAACCACAGCACTACGCGCACATTTTACAAACAACCGTTTCGGAAATGCTTCCATCCTTGGCCCGAAAGCTGGTTATCATGCACTTTTGGGTGTCAGATAAATCACTCCGTTTCCGAATTATAAAGAACTGCCTTGTTATCCATGTCCACGGACACACTTTATATACTCTCCGCTGCTTGCGTTGCCACATGCCGTTTGGTTATTGCACGTGGATGTCGCACATAGGCAGTGGTGACATTCCATGACAAGACTGTGTATATACCAATGGTCCGAAATGCTTTTTTTTACGTTCCTTACTGCAGACAATCTAATTTACTTCTATTAACATTATAACAAAATTTCCTCTGATAAGGGATGAACACTATTTCTGTTTTTCTAAGCAGCTATGCTTGAGATATCAGAGATCAAGAGAGCAACGGTATCAAATTTGCTGATGTTCGTTGAGGCACACAGCTTCAGAACTGGTTTTATATTCAGCTGGTATTCGTAGCACATGAAATTATTATTTTGACACCGTCTGATATAAATGATGGTATGTGTATCTCACAGAACATTTCCTGCATTGCACAATACAAAACCAATACGGGGGGCGTATGCAACCATATTTTCGACGAGATTTCATCTGAGCCGTACATGGATACATACACTTAAGCGCCAAAGAAACTGCTATAGGCGTGCGTATCCAACTACAGAGCTATGTAAACAGGCAGAATATGGCACTGCGGTCGGCAACGCCTATATAAGACAAGTGTGTGGCGCAGTTGTTAGATTGGTTACTGCTTCTACAATGGCAGGTTATCAAGATTTAAGTGAGTTTGAACGTGGTGCTGTAGTCGGCGATCGAGCGATGAGGCACAGCACCTCCTAGGCAGCGGTGAAGTGGGGATTTTCCCGTACGACCATTTGACGAGTGTACCGTGAATATCAAGAATACGGTAAAAATTCAAATATGGAGATTTAAGTGAGTTTGAACGTGGTGCTGTAGTCGGCGATCGAGCGATGAGGCACAGCACCTCCTAGGCAGCGGTGAAGTGGGGATTTTCCCGTACGACCATTTGACGAGTGTACCGTGAATATCAAGAATACGGTAAAAATTCAAATATCCGACATCGCTGCGACCGCAAAGAGGTTCTACAAGAATTGGACCAACAACGAGAATCGTTCAAGGTGACAGAAGTGCAACGCTTCCGCAAATTGCTGCAGTTTTCAATGCTGGGCCATCAACAAGTGTTATCGTGCGAACCATTCAACGAAACATCATCGATATAGGCTTTCATAGACGAAGACCCAAGTGAGTGCCCTTGATGACTGCACGACACAAAACTTTACGCATTGGATTGCCGGACGGAGTGGCCGTGCGGTTCTAGGCGCTACAGTCTGGAACCGAGCGACCGCTAAGGTCCCAGGTTCGAATCCTGCCTCGGGCATGGATGTGTGTGATGTCCTTAGGTTAGTTAGGTTTAATTAGTTCTAAGTTCTAGGCGACTGATGACCTCAGAAGTTAAGTCGCATAGTGCTCAGAGCCATTTGAACCATTTTACGCATTGCCTGGGCCCGTCAACACCGACATTGTACTGTTGATGACTGGAAACATGTTGCCTGGTCGGACGAGTCTCGTTTCAAATTGTATCGAGTAGATGGACGTGTACGGGTGTCGAGAACTCCTCATGAATCCATGGACCCTGCATATCAGCAGCGGACTGTTCAAGTTGGTGGAGACTCTGCAATGATGTGAGGCTTGTGCAATTGGAGTGATCTGGGACCCCTGATACGTCTAGATATGACACAAACAGATGACACTTAACGTAAGCACCCTGCCTGACCACCTGCATCTGTTCGAGTGAATTGTGCGTTCCGACGGACTTGAGGCAATTCCAGCAGTATAATGCGGCACCCCACACGTTGGTAATTGCTATGGAGTGGCTCCAGGAACACTATTCTGCGTTTAAACATTTCCGCTACGCACCAAACTCCAGAGATATTATTGAGCATATCTGGGATGCCTTGCAACTTTCTGTTCACAAGAGATCTCCACTCCCTCGCACTTTTACGGATTTATGGACAGCCCTGCAGGATTCATGGCGTCAGTTCCCTCCAGCACTACTTCAGACATTAGCCGAGTCCATGCCACGTAGTTTTGTGCCACTTCTGCATGCTCACGGGGGCCTCACACGATATAAAGTAGGTGTACCAATTTCCGTGGTTCTTCAGTGTATATTGTCGTGAATTAAGTTCCTTGCTACAGCCAATTGTACTGATTGTCTGCTGTGAAATCGCTGCCTCTAATTAAGATTGAATTTTGCAAATAATATTGTTTCACAAATTATCGCGAAACCTTTAGCCGGTGAGATTACATAAATTATTTCCGTTGACAATGCACATGTTGGATGGGTATTGAAAACATGTAACATAATCAAACTAATTTATGTACACATTCAAATGTAATGGAAACACTATTTACTCACTTTTGATTGGTGTTTATATTTAGAGGTTTCATACTGTCATTCCAGATTTTTTTTTTTTTTTTTAGATCTATAAGATCCTCATTGAGGAGGTGTACATCCATGTCAGATGAAGTTCTCGAAAATCGTATGATGAACTGCTGGGAAGAGGTTACAGAACAGCACGCAGAAGATTCAGAATCTGTAGGGGACTCTGATCGAGGCGATGTATCTACAGTCTGTTCTTTGAAACACTCCTACAGCAACTGGTGGTGGGTAGGGCAATTCAGTGTCAATTGATCTAGAGAGTAAAATGTTTAGAGTCGATTCAGGACGTAGTGGAGATTGTTTGCTGTGCTCGAGAAAGCATTTTATGCAAGTCTTGCAACTGACTCTGATACTGAAGTATCTGCAGATGTAGGTTTATACAAGGTGTTACAAAAAGGTACGGCCAAACTTTCAGGAAACATTCCCCACACACGATTAAAGAAATGATGTTTTGTGGACATGTGTCCGGAAACGCTTAATTTCCATGTTAGAGCTCATTTTAGTTTCGTCAGTATATACTGTACTTCCTCGATTCACCGCCAGTTGGCCCAATTGAAGGAAGGTAATGTTGACTTCGGTGCTTGTGTTGACATGCGACTCAATTCTGTGAACGTTTGGGCAGGCAATGTTGGTGATGTCTTGATTGGGCCCCATGTTCTTCCACCTACGCTCAATGGAGCACGTTATCATGATTTCATACTGGATACTCTACCTGTGCTGCTAGAACATGTGCCTTTACAAGTACGACACAACACGTGGTTCATGCACGATGGAGCTCCTGCACATTTCAGTCGAAGTGCTCGTACGCTTCTCAACAACAGATTCGGTGACCGATGGATTGGTAGAGGCGGACCAATTCCATGGCCTCCACGCTCTCCTGACCTCAACCCTCTTGACTTTCATTTATGGGGGCATTTGAAAGCTCTTGTCTACGCAACCGCGGTACCATATGTAGAGACTCTTCATGCTCGTATTGTGGACGGCTGTGATACAATACGCCATTCTCCAGGGCTGCATCAGCGCATCAGGGATTCCATGCGACGGAGGGTGGATGCATGTATCCTCGCTAACGGAAGACAGTTTGAACATTTACTGTAACAAAGTGTTTGAAATCACGCTGGTACGTTCTGTTGCTGTGTGTTTCCATTCCATGATTAATGTGATTTGAAGAGAAGTAATAAAATGAGCTCTAACATGGAAAGTAAGCGTTTCCGGACACATATCCACACAACATATTTTCTTTCTTTGTGTGTGCGGAATGTTTACTGAAAGTTTGGCCGTACCTTTTTGTAACACCCTGTATACATGGTCAATTGTTTGTTGTGAACCCCTTTTCTTTTATATACGTCGTTCTCTTGAGAGCATATGCATACTTAGAGAAGCTGGCATTGATAATTTTCTGCAGATGTTTTCAAACTTATCTGTGAAATCCCTATGTATAATTTTCGGCTCATTAACCATTGGTATCGATGGTTGACAACTTATAACTCATAATAGACTTGGAAATACACAGTGAATTCAGCAGTATTACTAATTACTATCCCCAAAGAGTACGTACGGGCATGTATGCCATTGTTCTGCTGGCTAGGCCATTTTGACACTTAAATAGTTAAATGGAAGTCCCATTTGGGAACATACAACAACACCTTCCAACCAGACATTCTACTTGATGTTGAAAACATAGGGCATTCAAAGTGAACTGAGAACAAGATGTTTTAAGGAATATTTGTCCGCAGTGTCGGTCGCCGTTGTCTTGCTACAGGATATGTCCCCAGAAAGATTAAATGAGGGACAGGGACACGAAGTAATATAAACCCAGCAGTAGTGTCACTGCCTTTTGACAAAGTTTGGAATCGAAGTAAGAACGACAGAAGTGCTACGAAACTTTGCCAGAATGGATTGTGAGATAGACGGAATTCAGGTGATTATTATATCTGCCCAATCACGGAATAAAAGCAGTAAAAATGAAAGACATTCTACAGAACCGACTTAGTCTGTATGTTAGAATATCAAACCTCAAATTTCAATAAATGTAAAGAATTTCATTATCTGAAGCGGAAACTAAGTCTAGACGACTCACGGAATGTAATTATTGACACCAGGCCAGCATACACATTTATAACGGACACGTCAGCTATCAGAATAGACAGGATATACGTAGCCAATAAATTAATGGACCAGCTGATGAGAGCGGAGACATGATCCATATGCTTCTCGGGTCATAACGCTTACCACATTTGACAAAGTACGGAATCAAAATAACAACGACAGAATTGCTAGGAAACGGTGGCGGAATGGTCTGTGGGATGGACGGAATTCATGTCATTAATATACATGCCCCATCAGGGAATAAAGTGGAAGTGGCAATGGAAGTATCTCCCACTATGAACTTAAGTGAAAGTCAAGTGGAAGAGTGTGTTAATACCACACAAAAATGATTAGAGTGCGTAAAGCAGAAAGAAAACGTAAAACATTGATGTCAATATCAATATTGGCAAAACAGAAACAAGGCGTTCTTATTCAAATTCCTAACAGATCTTTTCAACGAACAAAATGTACTCTTGTATGCTAACCAAACAAATAAAATAAAAGTCAAAATATTACATCTGACGTGGCAGCAAACCGAATGTTTTGAAGTGAGAGTGAAAGCGGATTTAATGTCCAAAGATATGAAGACCCCCACCTTCCATACAGTCAAAACAATTATAAGTGCAAAGAAGAAATTCGTGACCGTACTAAAATCATTGAACTGGAGCACCCTCCAAGAACAGAGGCAGATACTGAGGGCCATTACAAATGACTTACCTACCTTATACACAGAATAAGAGACTGATGAACAGGAAGACGAGAAATTGCTTATGCATATATGCAAAAAGGTATACGAAGAAGATAACCCACTCTGACGTAACCACTAAGAGACTGTAAATACTGTCCAGAAAAGTCCCAAAACAATATCTCCCGGCTCTGACTGACCACCAGTAGAATACTCTGTAACGTACTGATAGACATTCAAACAGTCGCTGTTAGATAAGTACGACAGGATATTATATATAATCTCAGTCCCACCAAAAGTGCAACAGTGAATATTGGTAATGGTAAGTTGCAATCCACTCTATATCGGCAAATTAATGAAAAAATTTGTACGTTACCACTCAAATACTCTTATGAAATAAAAATCATTTCTTGGACAAAATATTGTAGTAGATGTAGATGTTTCAATGAATCAATTTCAAATTGAGTCTTGAGTAAAAATAATTTCTAAATTCAAATATAAAATTTACGACACTACAGATGTGGCCTCCATAGGCTTCTTCTGGTCACTGCCTTCCTCCGTGTAAGCACATTATGATCATTACATTATTAATTGTATTCATGGAAGCAAACCTCTCATTATGCATGTAATTAACTATATTAACCACTTCGACTTCCGTGTACACTTTGGGTACTACTGGTGTCTTTCCCTACGCTACAGCTTAATGTCAATTTACCTTGCGTTCCTTGACACTAAAATTGTTTTAATTTATATTCGTATTTAATATTCTTCTTAAATGTTAATGATTTTCTGTTATTTTTCAGTCTTGACGTTATACGTGTTTATATAGGGTTACTCTGTAAGGAAATATACTTTGACTTATAATGTTAGATGGTGGCACCTAGCATACATCATCTGCTGCGCTTGTACACTTCAACACTATGACCGAACTCATTTTTTACGTTTGATACCATTTCTGTTCTTCTTATTTTGCAGTACTAATTTCTTTAATTTTTAATGAACAAGATTCTTAAAGACAATAAGGTACTTGATTAAGGCAATAAATTCTGTCCTCCCTTACGTTTGAAGTTCATATTCTATTATTCTGTACAGTTATCCTCTTTTTCAGTATTCATTTTTAAGCAGGTTCGCAAAGTGACTGCGATATTTACTAAGCAGCTCCACAAAAGCGCCAGTGGGGAGTTTCAGTTCAAGTTTACTCTCTGACTGTGCTATGAGTTTTAGATATTCCCTCTGCTGCGTGCGGCCTGCGATAAAAAAAGAACAGCTCAAGCTTCTGCTGCAGCAGGTGGAAACCGGTGAATACTAATAACAGCATAATACATAAATGTTTAAATACCTTTCACAATATTCCATTATTTTCTCTTTAGAGTAAATGAAAAAACAGTTCAAGGCTGACTCACCTCAGTTAATGGAATAAAATGTACAAAGTGTAAAAACACTTAGCAGTAACTTGTGAAGGAATAAATTCACTTTCCCAGTCATACTACATGTTACCGTGAGGCATATCGCATAATTGTTCTTTCGTAATGCCCTCCACACAAAAATTACTACCTCCATCCAAATGTAGACACATTATTTCTTTTTTTAGGGGGGTCTTGTGACTGGTTTGATGCGGCACACCACGAATTCCCGTCCTGTGATAATCTATTCAACCCAAAGTAGCACTTGAAGCTACGTCCTCAGTTATTTGCTGGATGTATTCCCATAACTGTCTTCCTTTACAGTTATTGCTTCTGCAGCTCTCTCTAGTACAATGGAAGTCATTCCCTGATGAATTAAAAGACGTCTCATCATCCTGTCGCTTCTCCTTATCAGTGTTTTCCACATATTCCTTTCCTCTCCGATTCTGTGCAGAACCATCTCATTCCTTTCCTTATCAGTCCACCTGATTTTCAACATTCGTCTGTAGCACCACAGCTCAGATACTTCGATTCTCTTCTGTTACGGTTTTCCCACAGACCATGTTTTACTATCAAACAGTGCTATGCTCCAGACGTATATTCTCAGAAATTACTTCCTCAATTTAATTCCTATGTTTGATACTAGCAGACTTCTCTTGCTCTTTAATGCCCTTTTTACCTATGCTAGTCTGCTTTTGATGTTCTCCTTGCTCCGTCCGTCATTGGTTATTTTGCTGCCTAGGTAGCATAAATCCTTAACTTCATCTACTTCGTGACCATCAGTCCTGACGAAAAGTTTCACACTCTTCTCATTTCTCCTGCTTACCATTACTTTCGTCTTCCTTCAGTTTACTCTCAGTCCACATTCTGCGCTCATTATATTGTTCATTCCATTCAGCATATAATGTAATTCTCCTTCGCTTTCACTCACGATAGCAGTGTCATCACCGAATCGTATCACTGATATCCTTTCAACTTGAATTCTAAATCCACTCCTAAGCCTTTCTTTTATTTCCATCATTCCTTCTTCGATGTAATGATTGAACAGCAAGAGGGGGGGGGGGGGGGGGGGAGGGAACTGTACATCTCTGTCTTACACCCTTTTTAATCCGAGCACTTCATTCTTGGTCGTCCACCCTTATTATTCCCTCTTGCATGTTGTACCTATTGTATATTTCCAATCTCTCCCTATAGCTAACTCCCATCTTTCTCCGAATTTCGAACATCTTGCACAATTTTACATCGTTGAACGCTTTTTCCAGGTCAACAAATCCTATGGAAGTGCCTTGAGTTTTCTTAGTCTTGCTTCCATTACCATCCGCAACGTCAGTATTGTCTGTCTGGTCTCTTTACCTTTCCTAAAGTCAAACTGATTGTCATGTAACCCATTCTTAATTTTCTTTTCCACTTTTCTGAATATTATTCTTGTCAGCAACTTGGATGCACGAGCTGTTAAGCTGATAGTGCGATAATTCTCCCACTTGTCAGCTCTTGCAGTCTTCGGAATTGTGTGGATGATATTTCTCCTAAAGTCAAATGGTATTTCGTCAAACTCATACATTCTACACATCAACATAAATAGTCGTTTTGTTGCCACCCCCCCCCCCCCCAATGATTTTAAAAATTCTGATGGAATATTATCTATCAATTCTACCTTATTCGATCTTAAGTCCTCCAGAGCTTTCTTAAATTCTGATTCTAATACTTGATCCCTATCCATTCTACATCGACTCCTGTTTCTTCTGGGTATCACATCAGACAAATTTTCCACCGCTTAGAGACCTCCAATATACTCTTTCCACCTGTCTAATCTCTCCTCTGCATTTAACACTGGAAGTTCCGTTGCACTCTTAACGTTACCACCCTTCCTTTTAACTTTACCGAAGGGTGTTTTGACTTTCCTGTGTGTTGAGTCAGTCCTGCCAGCAGTCATATATTTTTCGATTTCTTCGCATTTTTCATGCAACCATTTCGTCTTACTTTCCCCGCTGTGCCTATTTATTTCATTCCTCAGTGACTTCTGTATTACCGATTTTCCCTAAACATTTTTGTACTTCTCTCTTTCATCGATCAGCTGAAGTATTTCGTTCGTTACCCGTGGTTTCTTCACATTTGCGCCCTAAGTAACTATGTTTTTCTTTCCCACTTCTGTTATGGCCCATTTTAGAGATATCCATTCCTCTTCAACTGTACTGCCCACTGAGCTATTCGTTATTGCTATCCCTTATTGCCTTAGAGAACTTCAGCAGTGACTCATCATCCCTTAGTACTTCCGTATCCCACTTCTTTTCGTATTGTTTCTTCCTGACTAATCTCTTGAACTTCAGCCTACTCTTCATCACTAAAAATGTAAATGTCGGGGGCCGATGTAGCCGGGTGGTTATAGGCGCTTCAGTCTGGAACCGCGCCACCGCTACAGTCGCAGGTTCGAATCCTGCCTCGCGAATGGATGTGTGTGATGAGCTTACGTTAGTTAGGTTTAAGTGGTTCTAGGTTCTAGGTGACTGATGACCTCAGATGTTAAGTCCTAAAGTGCTCAGAGCCATTTGAACCATTTTTTGTAAATGTCGTGTGACTAGGACATCCCGTCGGGTATACTGTTGGTCGGGTGCAAGTCTTTCGATTTGACGCCACTTCGGCGACCTGCGCGTCGGTGGGGATGAAATGAAGATGATTAGGACAACACAACACCCAATCCGAGTGGAGTAAATCTCCGACCCAGCCGGGAATCGAACCCCAGCCCTTAGGACTGACATTATGTCGCTCTGACCAGGCAGCTACCGGGGACGGACTCTTCATCTCTACTACATTGTGATCTGAGTCTATATCTGCTCCTGGAAACGCCTTACAATCGAGTATCTGATTT
Organism: Schistocerca serialis cubense; assembly: GCF_023864345.2. Lineage (NCBI taxonomy): Eukaryota > Metazoa > Arthropoda > Insecta > Orthoptera > Acrididae > Schistocerca > Schistocerca serialis. Next base: position 337,207,191 of record NC_064641.1, on the reverse strand, counting down.
CGGAATCTCTGCCTGACCATGGTGTAATCTAACTGAAATCTTCCTGTGTCACCCGGTCTTTTACAAGTATACCGCCTCCTCTTCTGATTCTCGAACCGAGTATTCGCTATTACTAAAGTTGTAAATTTGTGGTTAGGTCTTATGGGGCCAGACTGCTGAGGTCATCGGTCCCTAAGCTCACTACGTAATCTAACTGAAACTAACCTACGCTAAGGACAACACACTCACCCAAGCCCGAGGGAGGACTAGAACCTCCGACGGGTTGGAAGCCACGAGAACCGTGACAAGGCACCGCAGACCGCTCGGCTATTCGCTATTACTAGCTGAAATTTATTTCAGAACTCGATTAGTCTTTCTCGTCTCTCATTTCTTGTCCGAAGCCGATATTCTCCTGTAAAATTTTCTTCTACTCCTTGCCCTATAACAACGTTGAAGTCCGCCATGACTATCAGATTTTCACCTCCCTTCACGTACCGTATTACCCGCTCAGTAGCCTCATACACTCTGTCTTATCTCGTCATCTTCAGCTTGCATCGTCGGTATGTATACCTGTACTCCCGTTGTAGGTGTTGGATTGCTGTCGATTCTGACAAAAACAACCGTATGACTGAACAGTTAACTGTAACACACCCTTTGACCCACATTCCTATTCGTAACGAATCCTACACTCGTTATACAATTTCCTGCTGCTGTTGTTATTACCCCATAATCTTCTGAGCGGAAATCCTTATCTTACTTCCATTTCACTTACCTCACCCCTACTACATCAAAATAGAGCCTTTGCATTTCTATTTTCAGATTTTACAGCTTCCCTGCCAGATTAAAGCTTTTGATATTCCACACCCCGACTCGCAGAACGTTATCTTTTCGTTGATTATTCAATCCTTTTCTCATTCGTACCTCCCCTTTGGAAGTCCCCTTCCGGAGATCCGAATGGGGGACTATTCTGGAATCTTTTTCCAGTGCAGAGATCATCATGACACTTTTCAATCACAGGCCACATGTCCTGTGGATATACGTTACGTGTCTTTAATGCAGTGGTTTCCATTGCCCTCTGCATCCTCATGCCGATGACCATAGCTGATTCTACAGCCTATAGGCGCAGTTTCCCACCCCAATGACAAGAGAGTGCCCTGAAACTCTGTCCGCTTCTCCGCCCTTTTTGACAAGACCCTTGGCAGAATGAGGGAGACTTCTTACGCCGGCAGTCTTCGGCAACCAATGCTGATTATTAATCAGATTTTAAGCGTTGGAAGGTTTCGTACCCGGGACTGAGGATGTTTTAATTACTAACCTAACACTTTATCCCTAGATCACAGGTGCTAAAACCGAACACAGTATAAACACATGAAGTGTCTCCTTTCCATGTTGCTGTTATGTAACTACACTACAGCTACATATCCAAGTACACCTGTTACACAACGGATATGTACCAAAAACTGTCTCTCTTAAAGGGAACAACAGTAGACATACTAGCCTGAATACTAGACACTTATTCTCAACGATTCATTCAAATGTTCCTTCGGGTTAAGATGTTTGCCGCTATCAGGCTTAAGACCTATATCATTTAATATAACTGCTAATCAAAATTAAGACACTTATTATACTTAGGCAACGGCCTTTCCGCAGTGGATAGACCGGTTCCCGTGAAATCACCGAAGTTAAGCGCTGTTGGGCGTGGCCGGCACTTGGATGGGTGACCATTCAGCCGCCACTCGCCGTTGCCATTTTTCGGGGTGCACTCAGCCTCGTAATGCCAATTGAGGAGCTACTCGACCGAATAGTAGCGGCATCGGTCAAGAATACCATCATAACGACCGGGAGAGCGGTGAGCTGACCTCATGCCCCTCCTATCCGCATCCTCGGCTGACGATGACACGGCGGTCGAATGGTCCAGGTAGGCCACTCGTGGCCTTAAGACGGAGTGCTTTATTTTACTTACCTATTTTTTAAAACTTAAATATTCATTTATGTACTCAATGTTCAAAATTTCCCAACACCAGGCGTGCAATCATAATGCATTTTAGTACACTCGCTAGGACACAGGAACTCAATTTTAAAAGCTACCTGAAATGTATAAAACATTTTGCATTTGCCTTCACACATCAATCTCCGTTTCGTAATATCTCTTAAACAAGAAACAATCACTCTGATTTTCATCACCTAGGACAAACCTTTACGACATATGTTCAAAATGGTTCAAATGGCTCTGAGCACTATGGGACTCAACTGCTGAGGTCATTAGTCCCCTAGAACTTAGAACTAGTTAAACCTAACTAACCTAAGGACATCACAAACATCCATGCCCGAGGCAGGATTCGAACCTGCGACCGTAGCGGTCTTGCGGTTCCAGACTGCAGCGCCTTTAACCGCACGGCCACTTCGGCCGGCTTACGACATATGTCCCAAAATGATTTTACAAATACATTTTGGCATAGAACACGAGCTAACACGAGCTGGTTGATATATGACAAATTTCTGTAACTTCATTTCCTCTTCTTCCATTTTAGTTTCTTTGCTTAAAGTTTTTGCTAACATTTCAGTGGTTATAGCTCTCTTATGAGTGCCTATAACCTTTTCATTTTCAGATCATATTTTTTTACCATTGCAACTCCGTTCCTTGCTTATGCCGAATACATTTTGTAGCATTGTCGCTAATTACCATCTTATCACGTAGTACCCAACTTCAGTTACCTATCATCTTTTACAAGCCTTACACCTATTACTTTCCCATACTTGTTAGGTACATGCCACAGAGCAGTTGCTGTTGTTAATGGTGGAAACCTACTAAACCATAGATTTCTGATAGTGACTGTAAAAGTGTTTCATTCTTACTACTCAATTTAATTACTTGCTTAGGTGCTGCTGCTAAATCTGCAGGTGCCTTCTCAAAATATTAGGTTAGTGCATAGCTTCGTAGAGTTTTAGTTTTGTATGTTGATATTCCGGTTGCGATGGGTTTATTTATAGATTGTCATTTTTCAATTCTAGTCAGTTGTTGCTGCTTGAGTTTTCATACTGTCATTTTGTCTTTTGGAGATAGTGAATGGAGGTATGGACTCCAGAGAATGGAGTGCCAAATGGAGAAATAGGAACATTATCGGCGTACTCTTCTGCCTGAGTTCAGTATAGGGGGACAACAGTGGAGACAGCCAGAAACATTTGCACCGTGTACGGGGACAATGCCGTTGGACAGAGCACGGCAATAAATGGCTTTCTCGTTCCAAGACGCTACGTTTTGACATTACTGACTCTCGGCTTTCAGAAAGACCTTCGGGAGTTGACGAAGATCTTTTAAATGCATTAATACCAAACGATCCATGTCAGCATACTCGAGAACTGGCAGTTGTGCTGAACTGTAATAATTCTACCATCGTGGGACATTTGCATTCTCTAAATCAAAAGCACAAAAATCGGCGGGTGGCCGAATGTGTATCACTCATTCAGTAGGCCTATTAATAACAGATTCCGTTCTTTCTAGCCTGGCGCAATAGGTAACATTGCGTCAGTCTCATAAGAGTACAATGCAATGACTGTCGCACTGCATCTTTCAATTCTCCATCAATCTTCCATGGCTTCCAGACGCTCTTTGCTGGTCGGCCGACTGTCAGACTGCAGTCACCACCGCATGCTGCTTATGGCCAGGTACCTTTCTCCCTGGCGGATTGAGTTACAGCCTGGTGGCTCGTATTTCACTCAACAGTTTTCCGAGAACATTACTACAAAGATTATCTTCCATCTACAGCTTTAATGCTGTCACTCAGCAGATATTTTTCAAACATCCACTTTCAATCAACGGAATAAAAATCAGGCCAACAAAAATAAGTCATTAAAATTCCACGACGAATGACTGGCAATGCCAGTGACGAAAATATTATAGTCACGAAAGACAAGGACAAAGAAAAGGTTCTAAAACTTATTTGTTATTCAAATGACTCAAACGCGAAAGGAAATATCCGAAAATCCTAACTTATGAATGTCGACTCGAGCACAAACCAGCTATACAGGGAAAATACATTGAAGAGAAAAATAAACTGGTACACCTGCCTAATATAATATAGGGCCCCCGTGAGTAGGCAGAAGTGCCGCAACACGAAATGGCATGGACTCGACTAATGTCAGATGCGATGCTGGAGGCAACTGACACCATGAATTAAGCAGTGTGTCCATAAATCCGTAAGAGGACGAGGGGGTGGAGATCTCTTTTGAGAACCAGGTTGTGAGGCATCCCAGGGATGCTCTATAATGTTCATGTCTGGGGGGCTTGGTCGCCAGCGGAAGTGTTTAAACTCAAGAGAGTGTTCCTGGAGCACTGTGTAGGAATTCTGGACGTGTGGGGTGTCGCATTGTCCTGTTGGAAACGTTCAAGTCCTTTGGAATGCACATTGGACGTGAGTGGATCCAGATGATCAGACAGGATCCTTACGTACGTGTCACCTGTTAGAGTCGTATTTAGATGTATCAGGGGTCCCATATCACTCCTACTGCACACGGACCACATCATCACAGACTCTCTACCAGTTTTAAATTGCAGGGGTCCATGGATTCATGTGGTTGTCTCCATATTCGTACACGTCCATCCGCTCGATACAATTTGAAACTAGAATCGTACAACCAGGCTACATGTTTCCAGTTACCAACAGTCCAATGTTGGTATTGACGCCCAGGCGAGGCGTAAAGCTTTGTGTTGTGCAGTCATCAAGGGTAAACGAGTGGACCTTCGGCTCCGAAAGCCCGTATCGCTGATATTTAGTTGAATGGTTCGCACGCTGACACTCGTTGATGGCCCAGCATTGAATTCAGCAGCAATTTGCGGAATGGTTGCATTTCCCTTACGTTGAACGATTCTCTTCAGTCGTTGTCGGTCCCGTTCTTGCAGAATCTTTTTCCGGCTGCAGCGATGTCGGAGATTTAATATTTTACGGGATGCCTTTTATTCACGACACACTCGTGAAATGGTCGTAAGAGAAATTCCCCACTTCATCGCTACCTCGGAGATGCTATGTCCCATCGCTAGTATTTATGTGTGTGAAGTCTTATGGGACTTAACCCCATCGCTAGTGAAATGGCTCTGAGCACTATGGGACTTAACATCTGTGGTCATCAGTCCCCTAGAACTTAGAACTAATTAAACCTAACTAACCTAAGGACATCACACACATCCATGCCCGAGGCAGGATTCGAACCTGCGACCGTAGTAGTCGCGCGGTTCCGGACTGAGCGCCTGAACCGCTAGACCACCGTGGCCGGCCCATCGCTAGTGCGTCGACTATAGCATTACATTGCAACTTATGTAAATTTTGATAAGTTGCTATTGTAGAAGCAGTAACCGATCTGACAACTGCACCAGACACCTGCCTGTTTACATACCTCTGTATTTGAAAACGCATGCCTATACCAGTTTCTCTGGCCCTTCAGTTTATTAGGGAGTGAAGTCAGCAAGAACCTGTACAAAAGAATGGTCACTAAACGAGAATAAAATTAAGATAATGAAGAGGGAGACTGTCAGGCAACGCACAAAGTGTCCAAAGTGTGCTACAGCGAATGCCAGAAAGATTGTATGTGGAACAAATTTTCCAACCGCCAACACAAATCCAATGAAGAACCTGAACGCCTGTAGATGATTCGTAATTACGAATAAATTATGAAATAGGGGGTTCAAAATTCTTAAATACCAGATTTACCTGTATGATAATTTTCTTCGCGATACGTTTCTATATCGAATCTTTAGGAATTCGTCTAACAAAATACGTACCAAACGAAGTGCATAAAGTAGAGGATCCGCAGTTAGCACAGGCCACATTAACACCCAACATCAACACATGCGTTTTTTTTTAAGAGCAGCTACACGAAGAAGCCAACAGAGAGAATCATCACGGGAAGACGAATGCATAGCGAATAACAAAGAAGGCAAGTCTGCAAAATCAAAGTGATCACAAACATGTAAATTTGAGAAAATACGGAGAAACTTGTACAGCCCACTGACTAGCTCAAACGTGAGCTCACTGTGGTATACAGTGCTCCACAGGAAAATCATTATCACTCAACTTTTGTCCTATCTCTACGTGAAAAGGTTATAGGCACTCATAAGAAAGCTATAACCACTGAAATGTTAGCAAAAACTTTAAGCAAAGAAACTAAATTGGAAGAAGAGGAAATGAAGTTACAGAAATTTGTCATATATCAACCAGCTCGTGTTAGCTCGTGTTCTATGCCAAAATGTATTTGTAAAATCATTTTGGGACATATGTCGTAAAGGTTTGTCCTAGGTGATGAAAATCAGAGTGATTGTTTCTTGTTTAAGAGATATTACGAAACGGAGATTAATGTGTGAAGGCAAATGCAAAATGTTTTATACATTTCAGGTAGCTTTTAAAATTGAGTTCCTGTGTCCTAGCGAGTGTACTAAAATGCATTATGATTGCAGGCGTGGTGTTGGGAAATTTTGAACATTGAGTACATAAATGAATATTTATGTTTTAAAAAATAGGTAAGTAAAATAAAGCACTCCGTCTTAAGGCCACGGGTGGCCTACCTGGACTATTCGACCGCCGTGTCATCCTCAGCCGAGGATGCGGATAGGAGGGGCATGAGGTCAGCTCACCGCTCTCCCGGTCGTTATGATGGTATTCTTGACCGATGCCGCTACTATTCGGTCGAGTAGCTCCTCAATTGGCATCACGAGGCTGAGTGCACCCCGAAAAATGGCAACGGCGCGTGGCGGGTGAATGATCACCCATCCAAGTGCCGGCCACGCCCAACAGCGCTTAACTTCGGTGATTTCACGGGAACCGGTCTATCCACTGCGGAAAGGCCGTTGCCTAAGTATAATAGGTGTCTTAATTTTGATTAGCAGTTATATTAAATGATATAGGTCTTAAGCCTGATAGCGGCAAACATCTTAACCCGAAACGCCATGGGACAGGAGTGTAAATAGACTAAGGAAAAGTGGTCTTTGTAACTAAAGCAGTAAACATGTGCACCTGAAATGAGATAATACTACTTGCCAAGAAATTATTTCCAAAAATGAAATGTAATTCGTACCGTTTCAAGTATTACATCGTTATCAGAGGAGGAGAAGTCACACTGGAGAATTATTAGCGGTATTTAATAACAGAGAACAATAATGTGATGCAATTGTTGATGTGTGAAACCTTTACTTTATGCACCTTCCTTAATAGTTACAATGGCATATGAAGAGAAAATATAAAACTTTGACTGAACGCCTGGTATTTCTAGACAATATTTCATGGTATATGGAAATCCCATCTACAAGAACATTAATCACGCTAATCATAAACATAAAAGAAGGGCAGTTATCTACAAACAATTTGCTTCTACATTTACATCTCCATAGATATTTCACAAGTCATCGTATGGTGCTTGGCGGAGTATATCCTGTGACAGTAGTCAAAATTTACTTTCCTGTTCCACTCGCAAATATAGCGAAGGAGAACCAGCTGTCTATATGCCTCCGTACGAGCCCTAACCTCTCTAATCTTTGTGGATATTCCCCGAAATTTATGTTGGCGGCAGTAGGATCGTTCTGCAGTTAGCTTCAAATGCATGTTCTGTGTTCCACTGTTGTAGCGATCAACAAGATGATCCTGAAGCTATTCATTCGTTTATGGCAAATACCTACAAACTGTAAGGAGAGCAGTTAGGTTCTTTGCATAAGAGTGTTCTCATCGTGAAAAGCTTTAAAGGTCTGTGTTTTTAACCGTTATAAAAATATTAAATAACTGGGAAGATGAATAAAATATATCAACGAAAAAGAAGTGCCACTGATGAGAGAAACGCAACGGAAACTTTAACAGGGCTAAAACAATTCATTTGGGACTACAGGACAGCTTTATTGTACGAATTGGTTCAGCTAATGAAGTGTACTATATTCAAAAGCATTTCATCATTTCTGCATCCCGCTCCATCAATAGCTTCATCACAATGATTTTCGGAGTCGGTTAGAGTTCGTGTCTAGGAAAAATGATTTGAAATTCCTTTGCAAGATTTTGTTTATAGTTGAAGTGTCATAAATTCACCTCTGGCGCATTTTTGTTTATCGGTAAAACGTCATAAATACACCATTGGCGCATCCATCCATCTTCCCAGTATGCCCATCTGGTGAACACAAAACTCCGTCTGGCTGAGAGAAATGGTAAACGAAGACCTTGGTCTGTCTACGTGTGGGCTTTTCAAAAATCCCATCATCGGTGCACAAATACTTGCAGTTTTTGACATACGTTGCCGTAGTTATTGGAGGACATAACACTGAACTGTTCTCTGGGGAACAGTAAACACTCGAAAGGTCTACGAGAAAGGACCGATGAGTCCCGAATACGTCTAATGCCGTATAAAACGGGCTTTTGCTGTGATTAGTTCGACGCGCAGCATGAATTACACTGTTACTAACAGTAGAATGCATTAAAATACTCCAATAATCATAGTACACTGCCTGTATTCAGATGTAATGCACTCTGCGTTATACAGAGGAAGAGGGAATCTGACTGCAGCCAGTTTACTAATATTACTTAATTATGTTAATGCGTCCTGCTGTTGATTGTACTGACCCATTTTACTACTGATGTCATTTTAGGTGACAAATTGTGGTATTTACAGGTTCCCAAGCAACAGTAAGAACGATACCATAATTATACAGTCTCACTAAAATAATTTTCATAATTGATGCCATGTCTCAGGAACCCTTGATCTCAGTAGTTATAATTAACGCAAAATTGTACGAAGTACACATTCATCACTACATAACCATACAATTGTTGGTATCGACAGTAACATGGAGATTGGGCAGTGAACAAACAATGCCCGTATCTTGGTGTTCTCGAAGACGTGGAAATTTATACTGCTGAAAGAAAATAACCCGACAAGGTTCTTGACGAACAGAACGAATTTTTTCGCAACGCCCATTTTAATATTTACGATGGCGTTCTCCGGTAAATGAACAGTACCTTATATGCTCCCTCGTTCTCCTAACTTGAACGTGTTTATTCAGTTACTTGAACATAGCTATAAGATGATCATCGCCGATTGCGGCCTGCGACTTGCGTAAACACATCAGTGCATAGGCCTTAAGTAATCCTGATATGGTACGCGGTGAACGCTAATGAAGTCCACCTGAGTAGTTGCGCCGTCAGCGCGGCAGGTTGCTAACTGCAAGAGTCCGCGTTCGTTTCCCGCCCGGTTCGGAGATTTTCTTCGCTCGGGAACTGAATGTTTTGTTGTCCTCCTGTACGTATCTTCATAACTGACTCTCCACTATTGAGATGATTGAATGGGTACGTCCTTAATTTCAATAAACTACAGAAAACAAAAAAACGTTGTGGACACAATATTTCCCCACAATACTGCCATACAACTTCTTTATTAATGTATAGTAACATCGTTTACTGAAAGTCATAGCTGAGTTTGCAACCAGATTCCTTTTCCCTTTTTATCTTAAAGTAAGACTCCTAAGTACTTTATTTATTAAATTAAAGCAACTTCTTAAAGTTGTTTTTCAACAGATTTAAGATTTAAATATTGAAAATTAGATGCGTTTCTTAATTTCATACTGTCTTACGAAATGTATAAACAAGAAGAAAATATATCTACACTTTACTGTGCAGCTGTTTCTACATTTGTTTTTTATCTTGTAACGTATCACCAGAGCCCTAATTTCGTGTTCAGTAAAAACATTAAACATGTATGCATTCATACAGTATCATATCATTTAACATGTACAGTGACGCAGCAAAACAAAAATATGTAATATCAAAGTTCAGATCAATATCAACTTCTATTTTCTTCTAAGACGGTACATGGCAACCAATTTCTCCACATTTTCTTCACTTAGACCCCATGTGTTAAGAAAGGTGTTCATACGTTAGAAGAACGGACACCTGCATACTTAAATGAAGATATTTCAGACAAATTCACATTAATCTGAAAGTCTTTTACATTTTCACCACAAAGTATTATTTTTGTCAACTACATACATTCAAAATCAGGATCTCATCCGATGGTGCTGGTTATCTTAAAAGATGTAAAACCCACCTCTACACAGAATGAGTGCAAATATATTTCAACGTATTCAATAACTATCTGTGATTCCATGAGTTACTCGTGCCTTTCAACTTTGTTATTGCCGCAGGAAAATGCGCTAAATTTGATTTGATGTAAATCAGGTCTTGGCCCAAATCTGTATTCTGGAGTGTCACCTCCGCATCTTTAATTCAAGTATTATTAGTAGCTTCGAAAGTGTCTACGACTAAAATTATCATAATTTAACGGTTATTTACCTTGTTTGTGAAAGACCGCGTATTCAAATTGTCATATTTTAGACGTACTGTTTCAGCTACATGAAGTAGCATATGGGCCAAACATGTAACATGCTTTAAGTTGGGATAAAATATTTTGATTGCGTTTCCAGCGTTCTTCACATACGGAGCAGAATAGCTTAACAAAGGACCCTTTCGTTATTTAAATTTGTTAACACCAACTATATCGTCTATTGAGCCGAAGTAGGCTGCTTGAACTAGCTGCGATATTGATAGAGTGTAACAAAATTCGCAAAATTACTCAAGCTCTGCATTTTGGGCGCAATTCATATGAATACAAAACACTAATAAAAGATGTTATAATGCAAATTATTGCAGTATATGCAATGAGGCAGAAAAAATGATACAAGATGCATTACAAATGCCTACATCCATACAGATTTATCGATGATATCTTCGAAATGCATTTACTCCCCAAATGGCCAAAACATTCAAACCTGCATGCAACATGCATTTACATGGATTTCCGGGCTCCACACGTCATGCATACTTTTAATATATTAGGCTAACGTCCTTTAACTTTTGAAATTTTTTGTTCTATAAGCAGTGGTTCTTGAACAAGACAGTCTTAAAATATTACCAACTGCCTGGGACCCCATGCGCAACATATACAGAATATTTATTTCTCTTAATCATCCCCGAGAAGCTTGTATAACTTATTATGGTTCAAGTGAAATAATGTAAATCGACAAGGAGCATCCCTCCCGATGTTTCCCTAACCGTCATCATCCTCCAGGTAAGAATAGAACATCGTTAACATCGAAACATCAGTCGCGTTTACTCGGAACGCCTACGCATGTGTTCCGTACGCAAATATCACAGAAACAGCATCGAGATGTACTATTAACTTTCGGCACACGCTTGACGTCTTACTGCCTATCTGCTTCTTCATTTTGAAACTTAACATTCTTTTTTGCGCTTATACAATTTTGCTGCAAGCGATTAACTCTTAGTAAAGAAGCTATTTGAATTTTTTTAACCTTCCTCTCGCAGCTGAATCGCGAAAATAGCCGCTTTGGTGCAACATTTTCTGAATCTATCTTAACGAACTTTGACCAAAAAGCAAAAAAGTTCTCAGAATTTCCCCTGAGCACACGCTTCTATCTCGTTCGTCGTAGATTTTAATCAGGAAAGCGCTGAATATCTCTGAAAATTTTCCAGCTTGGCTCATTTCCTCGGTACTCTGCTGTTTATGTTTAGTAGTTACGGCTATAGAACATTTTAAAAACTGTGCTTAGGGAGTTGCTTCGCTGAGGCCAGTTATTACAATAGAGTTTTTGTGATAAAGTGTTTTCTGCAATTAACTTTTATTTCTCGACGGGTAACTTCTTAAAGCTGAGGCCACAAATGGTTTCTGTTCTGCGTTACATACAGTATTCAGTCAAACATTTCGCTTTTTAAGTGTTGCCTGACGTTATCACTTACTTCTCAGAAGTTTCGCCAACCTTATTCTCCAGTAGCGTATTTCAGATTGTCTGGAATTTTCCCAATGAACTGAAGTCATCTAAAAAATAACTCCTGGGAACAGTCTAACAATGTAGGTGAAGCGTCCTCCTAAACAGATACAATGCGTGTCCTTCAGCAACAGATCAGTCTGTAAGAAGACATATTTCTAATAATGATTTATCGATATTTATTAGTATTATGTCACGACAAATTTTAAAATGAGTTTGGCAACGACGATTTCCATCTACATGACTTTCGTTAGTGAAGGATAATGTGTTATTACAGCACAGGTGATTGTTCCTTGCCTGCTTCTAGACATTAGTGTACAGAGTAAAGCTCGTACGACCAATGTTTACAGACTTCATTTATGTTTTAAATCGAACTTCTGAAATAAATTTACGATCTAATGAAAGCTCTTACGAAATTACCGAATGATGACACAATAAAGTTTCAGGTATCGCGGGGAAGTACAGAAGAAGGAAAATGACTTACATGAAACTACACCTCTAACGCTCTGTATAGACATAAAACAACCTAAAATAGTTGCCAAACAGCCGCAAGTAGGTAAATCATCCGGAAGTATCAAGCACGAGTACAGACATCAGTACAAGCGATGATTCACATAAGCAACAAATACTGAAATTGGATTTTATGCACTGCTACAGAAATTTGTACATAAATATACTAACATGTTTGAACTGTGAACGACTTCCATTAATTGAAAAGAAGGGGTTTACTAATTAACCTATGATTAGGTATTGTTTAAATTCAGTTGGCTACTGGTAGCTAATCTGTCCCATCTTCATATGGAAATATTTTTAGATGCTTTGACACGAAATATGATTTTGAGCTGGTATACAGCAAAACTTCCCCCCATGAACCATGGATCTTGCCGTTGGTGGAGAGGCTTGCGTGCCTCAGCGTTACAGATAGCCGTACCGTAGGTGCAACCACAACGGAGGGGAATCTGCTCAGAGGCCAGAGAAACGTGTGGTTCCTGAAGAGGGGCAGCAGCCTTTTCAGTAGCTGCAGGGGCAACAGTCTGGACGATTGACTGATCTGGCCTTGTAACATGAACCAAAACGGCACTGCAGTGCTGGTACTGGGAACGGCTGAATGGAAGGGGAAACTACAGCCGCAATTTTTCTCGAGGGCATGCAGCTTTACTGTATGGTTAAATGATGATGGCGTCCTCTTGGGTAAAATATTCCGGAGGTAAAATAGTCCTCATTCGAATCGCCGGGCGGAGACTACTCCGGAGGACGTCGTTGTCAGGAGAAACAAAACTAGCACTCAATGAATCGCAGCATGGAATGTCAGAGCACGTAATCGGGCAGGTAGGTTAGAAAATTTAAAAAGGGAAATGAATAAGTTAAAGTTAGATATAGCAGAAATTTGTGAAGTTCGGTGGCAGGAGGAACAAGAGGAGGAGGAGGAGATTAGTGTTTAACGTCCCGTCGACATGGAGGTCATTAAAGACGGAGCACAAGCTCAGATTAGGGAAGAATGGGGAAGGAAATCGGCCGTGCCCTTTCGAAGGAACCAACCCAGCATTTGCCTGAAGTGATCTAGGGAAATCACGGAAACCTAAATCAGGGTGGCCGGACGCGTGATTGAACCGTCGTCCTCCCGAATGCGAGTCGAGTGTGCTAACCACTGCGCCACCTCGCTCGGTAGGAGGAACAAGACTTCTAGCCAGGTGAATACAGGTTTATAAATATAAAATCCAATAGGCGTAATGCAGGACTAAGTTTAATAATGAATAAAAATAGGAGCGCGCGTAAGCTACTACGAACAGCATAGTGAACGCATTATTGTAGCCAAGATACACACTAATCCCACGCCTACCACAGTAGTACAAATTTATACGCCAACTAGCTCGGCGGATGATGAAGAGATTGAAGAAATGAATGACGATATAAAAGAAATTATTCAGATAGGGGAGGGAGACTAAAATTTAATAGTCATTGGGGACTGGAATTCGATAGTAAGGAAGAGAAGGAAAAGTATAGGTGAACATGGAATGGCAGTAACGAGAGAAATAAGAAGCCGCCTGGTAGAATTTTGCACAGAGCATAGCTTAATCACAACTAACACTTGGTTTAAGAATCATGAGAGAAGGTTGTATACGTGGAAAAGGCTTGAGTACACTGGAAGGTTTCAGGTACATTATATAATGGCAAGACACAGATTTAGGAACGAGGTTTCAAATCGAAAAACTCGTCCAGGGGCATATATGTACTCTAACCACAATCTATTCGTTATGAACTGTAGATTAAAACTGAAGAAACTGTAAAAAGGCGGGAATTTGAGGATATGTGACCTGGGTAAACTGAAAGAACCAGAGTTTGTAGAGGATTTCAGAGAAAGCATTAGGGAACAATTGATGAAAACAGGGGAAAGAAATACAGTGGAAGAAGAATGGGTAGCTTTGAGAGATGAAATAGTGGAAGCAGTAGACGATCAAGTAGGTAAACAGGCGAGGGCTATCAGAAATCCTTGGGTAACAGAAGAGATACTGAATTTAATTGATGAAAGGAAAAAATATGAAAATGCAGTAAACGAAGGAGGCAAAGAGTGATACAAAGGTCTCAAAAATGAGATTGACTGGAAGTGTAAAATGGCTAAGCAGAGATGGCTAGAGGACAAGTGGAACGATGTAGAGGCATATATCACAAGGGGAAGATAGCTACTGTCTACAGGAAAATTAAAGAGACCATTGGAGAAAAAGGAACCACTTGTATGAATATCAAGAACTCAGATGGAAAACCAGTTCTATGCAGAGAAGGGAAAGCAGAAAGATGGAAGAAGTATATAGAGGGTCTATTCAAGAGCGTTGTACTCAAGGGCAATACTATGGAAATGGAAGAGGACGTAGGTGAAGATAAAATGGGAGATATGATACTGCCTGAAGAATTTGACAGAGCACTGAAAGACCTAAGTCGAAACAAGCCCCAGTAGTAGACAACATTCAATTGCAAATACTGATAGCCAGCCCTGACAAAAATCTACCATCTGGTGAGCAAGATGTATGAGACAGTCGAAAGGCCCTCATACTTCAAGAAGAATATAATAATTCCAATCCCAAAGAAAGCAGGTAATGACGGGTGTGAAAATTACCGAACTATCAGTTCGATAAGTCACGGCTGCAAATACTGACACGAATACTTTACAGGCGAATGGGAAAATTGGTAGAAGCCGACCTTGGAGAAGATCAGTTTGGATTCCGTAGACATATTGGAGGCAGTACTGGCCCTACGACTTATCTTAGAAGATAGATTAAGGAAAGACAAACCTAGGTTTCTAGCATTTGTAGGCTTAGAGAAAGATTTTGACAATTCTGACAGGAATACTCTCTTTCAAATTCTGAAGGTGGCAGAGGCCAAATACAAGGAACAGAAGACTATTTAAAATTTGTACAGAAACCAGATGGCGATTATAAAAGTCGAGGGGCACGAAAGGGAAGCAGTGGTTGAGAAGGGAGTGAGATAGACTTGCAGCCTATCTCTGATGTTTTTTAATTTGTATATTGAGCAAGCAGTAAAGGAAACAAAAGAAAAATTTGGAGTAGGAATTAAAATTCGTTGAGAAGAAATAAAAACTTTGAGGTTTGTCCTTGACATTGTAATTCTGTCAGAGACAGCAAAAGATCTGGAAGAGTAGTTGAACGGGATGGAGAGTGTCTTGAAAGACATCAACAAAAGCAAAACGAGGATAATGGAATGTAGACTAATTAAATCAGGTGATGCTGAGAGAATTAGATTAGTAAATGAGACACTTAAAGCAGTAGATGAGTTTTGCTATTTAGGGACCAAGATAACTGATGACGGTCGAATTAGTGAGGATATAAAATGTACACTGCCAATGGCAAGAAAAGCGTTTGTGTAAAAGAGAAATTTGTTAACATCGAGTATAGATTTAAGTGTCAGGAAGTCTTTTAAGTATTTGTGTGGTGTGTAACCACGTATGGATGTGAAACATGGCCGACATGGACGACAAATAGTTTAGACAACAAGAAAATAGAAGATTTCGAAATGTGGTGCTACAGAAGAATGCTGAAGGCTAGATCGGTAGTCACGTAACTAACGGGGAGGTACTAAATAGAATTGGGGAGAAGAGGAATTTGTGACACTCCTTGACTAGAAGTGATCTGTTGGTAGGACATGTTCTGAGGCATCAATGGATCACAAAGATAGTACTGGAGGGCAGCGTGCGGGATAGAAATCGTAGAAGGAGACCAAGAGATGCATGCATTAAGCAGATACAGAAGGATGTAGGGTGCAGTAGTTACTTGGAGATGAAGAAGCCTGCACAGGATAGAGTAGTATGGAGAGCTGCATCAAATCAATCTCTGGACTGAGACCAAAACAACAACAGAAAATCTTAAGTCCATAGAGCTCGAATCACCAAAGTTTCTAGGAAGAAATCTGGATGAAAACAGTTGGATCTTCGCAATGAAACTGTGATTCCAGTAACCACAAAACAGTTTGAATGCTGTTCGTTCTGATTCTGAACAACAACGAAAAATTCTACCTTTGTATTCACTTGGGAAATTATATTAATCATAAAAATTCAGGTGCTTCACGCTTATTAATCACTGTTTGTTTGCAATCACCGCCACATACGTCTTCTGAAAGATGAAAGATTTCAGTCAACAAAATTTGCCTGATCTTTAGTGCTTATTAAATGAGGTGCTGTAATAAACTCAAGAGGCAAAGGAACTGGTGCACCTCCTTAATATCGTGTATGGCCACCGCGAGCACGCCGAAGTTCGTGGCATGGACTCGACTAATGTCTGAAGTTGTGCTGGAGGGAACTGACACCATGAATCCTGCAGGGTTGTCCATAAATCCAGCCTTGTGAGACCCATACGTCTCCGACTTCTGGAATCATGGTGTTGGGAGCCATTGAATATGCAAATAGGACTGACTTTGTAGTTGTTGCAGGGAGGCTGAATTCTCGACAGTACGTATGTGGTTGAAATGGTAGACATGTTGTCAGTGCTTCATCTCCAGGGTACCAAGTTGTGTATTCCAGCAAGATAACGCAAGTCCTTGCTATGTAGCTCACACTGCAAATTCCTTAAGAAATTACAGATCTTTGAATGCCTTCAATGACCTCCTGATTTGTCACCAACAGATTTTCAAACTATTAAACACTATTTGAATTACTGACTCTGTACGATTATGTAATCAGTTCCACTAACTATATGCGTTGGAAAACATCCTCCTGGTCCGTTCAGTTGCACTTTGACAAATTATGTACCGTAGTTCACTGAATGCAGTACTGAATGTTTATTACTTCAAATTTGTCATAGTAATTTTCTACCCTCCTAATCATTCTTTTTAAAAAGTTTGTTTGATGATTACTGGCTAAGAAGTCGGAACTGGTTGCAACAGCATTTCTGTGACCCGAGACAGTAAACGGCTCTGCCGGCCGGAGTGGCCGAAGGGTTCTAGGCACTACAGTCTGGAACCGCGCGATCGCTACGATCGCAGGTTCGAATCCTGCCTCGGGTATGGCTGTGTGTAATGTCCTTAGGTTAGATAGGTTTAAGTTCTAGGGGACTGATGACCACAGCAGTTAAGTCTCATAGTGCTCAGAGCCATTTGAACAACAGTAAACGGTAATAAAATAAATTCGTTATTGCTTTAGCTTCAACATGTTTTTACTCCGAAGTCTATTTTGCACCAGTGCAGAAAACACTGCCATTAAGAATAAAGGAGATGGGCTGCAATACTGAAGTAAATGTCGGCTCTAAGTAGAATGCATATATATATATATATATATATATATATATATATATATATATATATATATATATATACAGGTATATTTGGAACGGCAATAAAAACTAAACGAGCAGCGATAGAAATACACCGTTTGTTGCAATATGCTTGGGACAACAGTACATTTTCAGGCGGACAAACTTTCGAAATTACAGTAGTTACAATTTTCAACAACAGATGGCGCTGCAAGTGATGTGAAAGGTATAGAAGACAACGCAGTCTGTGGGTGCGCCATTCTGTACGTCGGCTTTCTGCTGTAAGCGTGTGCTGTTCACAACGTGCAAGTGTGCTGTAGACAACATGGTTTATTCCTTAGAACAGAGGATTTTTCTGGTGTTGGAATTCCACCGCCTAGAACACAGTGTTGTTGCAACAAGACGAAGTTTTCAACGGAGGTTTAATGTAACCAACGGACCGAAAAGCGATACAATAAAGGATCTGTTTGAAAAATTTCAACGGACTGGGAACGTGACGGATGAACGTGCTGGAAAGGTAGGGCGACCGCGTACGGCAACCACAGAGGGCAACGCGCAGCTAGTGCAGCAGGTGATCCAACAGCGGCCTCGGGTTTCCGTTCGCCGTGTTGCAGCTGCGGTACAAATGACGCCATCGTCCACTTATCGTCTCATGCGCCAGAGTTTACACCTCTATCCATACAAAATTCAAACGCGGCAAACCCTCAGCGCCGCTACCATTGCTGCACGAGAGACATTCGCTAACGATATAGTGCACAGGATTGATGACGGCGATATGCATGTGGGCAGCATTTGGTTTACTGACGTTGCTTATTTTTACCTGGACGGCTTCGTCAATAAACAGAAGTGGCGCATATGGGGAACCGAAAAGCCCCATGTTGCAGTCCCATCGTCCCTGCACCCTCAAAAAGTACTGGTCTGGGCCGCCATTTCTTCCAAAGGAATCATTGGCCCATTTTTCAGATCCGAAACGATTACTGCATCACGCTATCTGGACATTCTTCGTGAATTTGTGGCGGTACAAACTGCCTTAGACGACACTGCGAACACCTCGTGGTTTATGCAAGATGGTGCCCGGCCACATTGCATGGCCGACGTCTTTAATTTCCTGAATGAATATTTCGATGATCGTGTGATTGCTTTGGGCTATCCGAAACATACAGGAGGCGGCGTGGATTGGCCTCCCTATTCGCCTTACATGAACCCCTGTGACTTCTTTCTGTGGGGACACTTGAAAGACCAGGTGTACCGCCAGAATCCAGAAGCAATTGAACAGCTGAAGCAGTACATCTCATCTGCATGTGAAGCCATTCCGCCAGACACGTTGTCAAAGGTATCGGGTAATTTCATTCAGAGACTATGCCATATTATTGCTACGCATGGTGGATATGTGGAAAATATCGTACTATAGAGTTTCCCAGACCGCAGCGCCATCTGTTGTTGAAAATTGTAACTACTGTAATTTCGAAAGTTTGTCTGCCTGAAAATGTACTATTGTCCCAAGCATATTGCAACAAACGGTGTATTTCTATCGCTGCTCGTTTAGTTTTTATTGCCGTTTCAAATATACCGGTCATTTTTGAAACACCCTGTATATATATGTATATACCGCTGGATATATTTCGTAAACCACATCAAATACTGATAAATCGATTCCACAGACCGAACGTGAAGAGAGGGGCTAGTGTAATTCGTTAATACAAACCATACAAAAATGCACGGAAGTATGATTTTTAACACAAACCTACGTTTTTTAAATGGTACCCCGTTAATTTCGTTAGCACATCTGAACATATAAATAAATACGTAATCAGTGATGTTTGTTGCATTGTAAAATGTTAATTACATCCGGAGATATTGTAACCTAAAGTTGACGCTTGAGTACCACTCCTCCGCTGTTCGATCGTGTGTATCGGAGATCACCGAATTACGTAGGGATCCAAAGGGAACGGTGATGGACTTTAGGTACAGAAGAGACTGGAACAGCACATTACGTCCACATGCTAACACCTTTTTATTGGTCTTTTTCACTGACGCGCATGTACATTACCATGATTGGTGAGGTACACGTACACATGTGGTTTCCGTTTTCCATTACGGAGTGGAATAATGTGTGTCCCGACATGTCAGGCCAATAGATGTTCAGTGTGGTGGCAATCATTTGCTGCACACAATTGCAATCTCTGGCGTAATGAATGTCGTACACGCCGCAGTACATCTGGTGTAATGTTGCCGCAGGCTGCCACAATACGTTGTTTCATATCCCCTGGGGTTGTAGGCACATCACGGTACAAATGGTTGGTTCAAATGGCTCTGAGCACTATGGGACTTAACTGCTGTGGTCAACAGTCCCCCAGAACTTAGAGCTACTTAAACCTAAGGACATCACACACATCCATGCCCGAAGCAGGATTCGAACCTGCGACCGTAGCGGTCGCGCGTTTCCAGACTGTAGCGCCTTTATCCGCTCGGCCACTCCGGCCGGCCATCACGGTACACATTCTCCTTTAACGTACCCCACAAAAATAAGTCCAGATGTGTAAGATCAGGAGAACGGGCTGGCCAGTTTATGCGTCCTCCACGTCCTATGAAACGCCCGTCGAACATCCTGTCAAGGGTCAGCCTAGTGTTAATTGCGGAATGTGCAAGTGCACCATCATGCTGATACCACATACGTCGACGCGTTTCCAGTGGGACATTTTAGAGCAACGTTGGCAGATCATTCTGTAGAAATGCGATGTATGTTGCAGCTGTTTGGGCCCCTGTAATGGACCAATGGGGTGGTCGCCAGTGATTCCTTACCATACATTTACAGTTCACGGTCGCTGTCGCTCTACCTGTCTGAGCTAGCGAGGATTGTCCAAGGACCAGTAATGCATGTTCCGTAGATTCACTGCCCCGTGGTTTGTGAAACCCGCTTCATCGGTAAACAGGCAGAACTGCAACGCATTCTCTGTTAATGCCCATTGACAGAATTGCACTCGATGATTAAAGTCATCACCATGTAACTGCTGATGTAGCGACACATGAAACGGGTGAAAGCGGTGACGATGCAGTATGCGCATGACACTACTTTGACTCAGTCCACCGTCTCTCGCAGTGTCCCGTGTACTCATGTGTGGGTTCATGGCAACAGCAGCTAACACACCAACTGCACCCGCTTCTCCTGTGACGGGCCTATTACGGACCCGTTTGCGTGCTACGACCGTACCTGTTGCATACAGTTGGCGGTAGATGTTTTGCAATGTGCGGCACGTTGGATGCTCTATGTCCGGGTACCGTTCTGCATACACCCTGCAGGCTTCAGCTGCATTTCGTCGACACTCGCCATAGATGAGTATCATCTCCGCCTTTTCAGAGTTCGAATACACCATTGCCACAGTTCCTACAACACTACACTATCACAGACGTCTGGTAACACGGTGTACTACAGTTGGTCTGCGTGCGGAGATGAATGCAGAATAACAATAGCAGCAAGCGCTACATTCGGACACTGCGACAGCTAGACCAAACCACAACAGTGCACTACAGCCACACTCGTAAACACGGTCGTCATCGTAAACATGTCCCTGCAGATGCTGCTCGCCGACCGTGGCCCGTGTTTGTTACAACACGCAACTGAACGTCGGAGGTTTCAAGCGTCAACTTTAGGTTACAATATCTCCGGATGTAATTAACATTTTACAATGCAACAAACGGCACTGATTACGTATTTGTTTATATGTTCAGATGTGCTTACAAAACTAACGGGGTTCCATTTAAAAAAAACGTAGGTATGTGTTAAAAAACATACTTCCGTGCATTTTTGTATGGTTTGTATTAAACAATTACACTATCCCCTCTCCTCACGTTCGCTCTGTGGAATCGGTTCGTCAGTATTTGATGTGGTTTACGAAATATATCCAGCGGTAACGTTAGGTGACTCACCTTATATATATATATATATATATATATATATATATATATATATATATATATATATATTACGAATGTTGTCAGGTTATTATTCTGGACACCATTAGTATACTGGTGTGTTCATTTTCACATGTAGATTGTCGGTTGCTGTGTTATAACTTCAGTTGCTGAATATAAATGGTAATTGTTTATGTTTTCCTTTCTATTAAAGGTAATACATTGTTAAAATCTCTTTGGAATGGATGTATAAAACATCTCAAGGTGATAGATCACGCAATAGCAGAAATTTTTGTTAGAGACCAAATGTTTGCTGGCGCTTGCCGACGACGCGACCTACAGCCTCTACATGTTTAACGCAAAGGCCCGAAGCACCCCGTACAATATAGAATGTCAGTAGTATACACCACTTATAACTCCGCACAGGTACTCCAGATATTGAAGTAATTATTCAAGAATTCAACCCAGTCTCGTTTAACTGTTTCATGCCTAAAGGACTGACTGCCACTACTGATCTAAACGAAAATACTTAGATATTTGTATCGGCTGAAAGCTTTTCATTTTTATGTGTTACTTGTTTCGACGATTGCAATCTGGAAAACTCTGTAAGCGTCCGAAGCAAACAGAGAATAATTACAAATCTCTTGAATAAAGCGGAAGTTGTAATTATTTCCTGGTAGGTTTTCGACAACACTAACGGGACGTGATTTGGAGTAGGGTTAATTTTAGTTACTCCCAAAACTGCCAATTTATTTGAAGTGCCAGTAAGGAATTTATGGGTGCTTTTAGCGGCACCTCAAAGCCATTGATGTAACTGTTGTAAATGTTTCCAAGAACACGTTACGAAGTACTGACTGTGCATCTGAGTGATGTGTTACGTCTACCAATGCAGTCCAGCTTCCACACCAGTGTAGTGGTATGTCTGAGGTTATCTTCAGTTCGACTTTTCGAAGTGTGTACTAGGTTGCAAAGTGCTAGTCCACGTATAAAACCATCAACGAGTCATAAATTATTGTTATTTCGTTTCACTTCACCAGAGATAATAAGAACCTGGAATATCGAAGGTGAGTGATAGTATGATACTTTCAAATAGTGTGGGTTGTTCGATGTACGTTTCGCTTTGAAGCATAGCGTTGCCCTTAATGCTGTGCACACGCTACACTTTATCCCTTAAATAAGATAAATTAGGTTGGGCCATTTCTTTATAATGTAGACTTGGACCATAATTACGTTATCAAAAGCCAGACGATCCCAGAATTGTCTACAACCTACAAATACAGTGTTGTTGTGTGTGAAGTAAATTGGTATTTACGTAAACATGTACATATTTCAGGCCACTGACGATGTGTTTCAAACAATAAAGTGATAAAATTGGTTTTATTCAGTTGCACATGGACTCAGCTTTAAAATTATCAACGTAATATTACGCGAAACTCAGGACGGCTGGACAGCAAAGGTTACAGACTTCACACTGGTGTTCACGAGGCGCACTATACACAAGCAAGCGAATGATCAGTCAGCCAGACCATTCATACACGGAACTTTGACACCGCACTAAACGCTAACTCCTCTTAGCGTTTTACACGAACAGTTCTGCAATTTTTGTCAACGTGGATTTGGTGCTAACTGTTCTTCCTAAGCGGGTAATAAATGTATAAGATATCTTCAACGCGCTTCAACGTTTCGTATCTTCATCGGCTACTAGTACGTACATCACATAACTACGAAATACCCGGTCGCAATACTAAATATCGTAAGTTTTACGACCAAACAATTTAATTTTCCCACACAACTATTCACAATGCTCCGGTAACTCGTTCCATTATTCTATACTTCAGCCTCGCTACCTACTCGGCATTAATTTGTGTGACCTCCAACGCTGGGAACTGACAGACGCAATGTTATCGTTAACAAGTGCTTTGCGGTGGTTATAGTTCAACTGATGGTGCTCCGAGTCCTGCAGTGCAGACTGTGTACTTAGCAGGATGCTCAAGCATTTGTAGGTATGTTCATTGATGGGTCCACTCGTGGAGTATGCTGAAAAAATAATTGGTCCACTTCCTTCCAGTAGCTGAAAGTATGGCATAGCACTGTAAGCGGTGAGAATGTGAAATGTTCTCCATTTTTAGGTCACTATGCTGTTTGTTACCTGGCGTCCTGCGGAGAGAACCCATGTCAATAAATGAGCTGAAGAATATGATCAAGGGATACGAAGAAACAGGTGACCTACATGGTGCAGCAGGGAGAGGGAGGTGGCATATTCCCACGGCAGTTGTTGATGAAGTTGCTGTAGCTGTAGCCGACTGCGCACCGCATGCCTATAATTCAGCAGCCCGTGCTCGAGAATTTCTCTCCCCCATTGGCCAGCACTTCAAAATAGTTTACGCACATTTTTCAGTGGTATACCTGTAAGATTCAATATGTGCACGAAATGAAACCCCAAGACAGGTTACAGGCCCGTGACTTTGTCCATAATTTTCTAGCACACTTGAAAATGGCTGACAAGTGGCTAGGGAATATTCTTTTGACGGACGAGGCACAATTTACTCTGCTTGGTGCCGTGAAGCAGCAAAACTGTTGCATATGGGGTTCCACTCCGCCATATGTTGTGCATGAACATCAATTGCACTCACTTTATTTCACTGTGTGGTGTTGTTTCACAAGCTCCTTCATTCTCGGTCCGTTTTTCTTCGAGAAGATGACGTCTTGCAAGCCTTTTAGGTGTACCGTGACATCTGCTTGTTATAAGAACCTTCTTGCGCAACAACTGATTCCAGCTTTGCGAGAACGGAGCTGTTCTCACAACAGTTTTCATGTAGATGCGGTGGCACCACATGTTGCTTTCCAAGTGAAAGATTTGCCTCGAGAAACCTTCGGTAACGACCGCAGCATCTCTAAGCAATTTCGCCATATATGGCTTTCCAAACCTCGCGACCTGAACCAGTGACTTCTGGCTATGGGGCAATCTGGAAGATTGCGTCTATCAGGGATCCATAAGGGCTCTTCTTGATATGAAGGATAGTACACAATGACATATCGCTCTGATTACACCATATGTTCTGGGAGCAACTGCCGACCATTCCATGTTATAGACACAGCATGTTGCTGATTCGGGACACCATGCTGAACAAATATCCTAATTATATGCTAAGAAAGGTGCCAGAATCACCGTTATCATGTGTACAATCGTTTCTCTCCTTTTTCTTCATCAACACCACATTTTTGCTGCTTACAGTGTCATTTTTTCAGCTGGTTTCAGATTTTGGAACAATTTTTTTTTCGGAATTCTCCGCGAGTGGACTAATTAATAGACATATCTACGATGTTTCACCGTCCTCCGATGTATACAGCCTGCATTACAGCACTCGAACAGAGTCTGTTTAGTTATAACCTCCATCAACTCATTGGTTTTTCTGCTTTACGATTTACCAGTCGCGAGCTCTTCTAACCTACGACATATCAATGTGAACAGAAGCGTCAAGGTTTCTGTAACATTAAAAGAAACTATATAGACAGTGACTTGTTCTGTTGCACTACCTTCGCCGTGTTAAAACCTAAAGAGGATGCAGACAATATCTGATGCTTAACATGTTCTTAGAACGTAATTTATCTTGCCCGACTTAATAACGGGGCGTGGAAATGGAAGTCCAGCCACGCACAAAGTGCTAAGGAGTGGAATGAGAACCGGTGTGAAGGGAACCAGCTCCACCTACCTCCTACAATGCAGCGCCGGCGCTAGTGCATCGTACACAGTGCCTGATCTGACTGACGGAATCGAGCATTCATTTCCGAGAAATCACAGGAAGCGCTCGTGATGCCGAAGGACCTACTTCGTTGTAGATAACCAGCACTCAAAGCTCAGAGGGACTAGTGAATGACCTTGTGCATATCTTCATAATCAGTGAAAAACTCTAAGAGACTGTAGTACCATAGTATACAGTGAATTAGATTTAAATATTTCCAGTGAAGAAGAGTATAAAATGAGGTAATAATAAATTTTTCCATGAAAACACATATTTCTAAAAAAAATCTACTTACAGCTGTTATATTCTAACATAAAAATGCCAGGGACATTTCGGCTTTACGTGCTTAAGTAACCGTCATAATGTATCATCAGATTTTAACAGTAATATTTCTAAAATATTCTTACTTTTACTCGTCAT
Source organism: Schistocerca serialis cubense (assembly GCF_023864345.2). Taxonomy (NCBI): domain Eukaryota; kingdom Metazoa; phylum Arthropoda; class Insecta; order Orthoptera; family Acrididae; genus Schistocerca; species Schistocerca serialis. Next base: position 337,181,575 of record NC_064641.1, on the reverse strand, counting down.
CCTATGTAGGACTTACTGAGGCTGCCTGTACTCTTCAGCGGAGATTCATTACCTTTCCAGCTGCGTTCAACACCTCCGCTTGCTGTGCATGTAGCTTCTAATGCTAGTCTACGACGCTTCGCATTTCCCACATTTCAGTTTAAACCTTTCCGTATGCGGACAACTGAGACCTCTAATCCTCTCTTCTCTTTGCCAAGATCGTTTCCCTTTTGTAATAAATGTCAGTGGCTTTCATCTTTTACTTATGCCAGTCGCACAGCTCTTTTTAGTCAGTGGACATTCCCTTTTCTCATCACATGTATAATCTAATGTTCATACATGTAACATAAAGTAATTTGCTCCAATCATTCGTAGTTTTTATGTTTGGACATTCTTTTATTTCTTCATTCTTAATCATTTACAATCTTCATACGTTATATACTTGTATAAGATACTTTTTAGAGCTATGTTTTCCCACTGTTGAGCAGCCAACACTCCAGAAGTGTTGACACCATGTACAGTTGACTTGTACACTATGTGATCAAAAGTATCCGGACACCTGGCTGAAAATTACTTACAAGTTCGTGGCACCGTCCATCGGTAATGCTGGAATTCAATATGGTGTTGCCCCCCTCCCCCCCTTAGCCGTGATGACAGCTTCCACTCTCGCAGGCATACGTTCAACCAGGTGTTGAAAGGTTTGTTGGGGAATCGCAGCCCATTCTTAACGGAGTGCTGCACTGAAAAGAGGTATCGATGTCGATCGGTGAGGTCTGACATGAAGTAGGCGTTCCAAAACACCCCAAAGGTGTTCTATAGGATTCAGGTCAGCACTCTGTGCAGGCCAGTCCATTACAGGGATGTTTGTTACTGTCGTGTAACCACTCCTACACATTCCGTGCATTATGAACAGCTGCTATATCATGTTGAAAGATACCATCAACATCCCCGAATTGCTCTTCAACAGTGGGAAGCAAGAAGGTGCTTAAGACATCAATGTAGGCTTGTGCTGTGATAGTGCCACGCAAAACAACAAGGGGTGCAAGCCCCCTCTATGAAAAACACGACAACACGGATTTTACTGTTGGCACTACTCACGCTGGCAGACGGCGTTCACCGAACATTCACCATACCCACATCCTGACATCTGATCGCCACATTCTGTACCATGATTCGTCACTCCACACAACGTCTTTCCACCGTTCAGTCGTCCAATGTTTACACTCCTTACACCAATCGAGGCGTTCAAATGGTTCAAATGGCTCTGAGCACTATGGGACTTAACTTCTAAGGTCATCAGTCCCCTAGAACTTAGAACTACTTAAACCTAACTAACCTAAGGACATCACACACATCCACGCCCGAGGCAGGATTCGAACCTGCGACCGTAGCGGTTGCGCGGTTCCAGATTGTAGCGCCTAGAAACGCTCGGCCAGCCCGGACGGCAAGCAAGGCGTCGTTTGGCATTTCCGGCCTGATGTGTGGCTTACGAGCATGTGTGATTGTTTGGCTATATGTCTCCCTATTCCACATTACCACCCTCTTCCACTGTTAGCGGTCTCTGTCAGTCAACAGACGAGGTCGGCCTGTACGCTTTAGTGCTGTACGTATCCCTTCACGTTTCCACTTCACTATCACGTCGCAAACAGTGGACCTAGGGATGTTTAGCTGTGTGGAAATCTTGCGTACAGACGTATGACACAAGTGACACCCAATCATTTGACACTTTTGAAGTCCTTGAGTACCGCGGAGCGCTCCATTCGGCTCTCTCACGATGTCTAATGACTACTGAGATCGCTGATATGGCAGTAGATGGCAGCACAATGCCCCTAATATGAAAAACGTATGTTTTTGTGGGTGTCCGGATACTTTTGATCGCATAGTGTATGTGTTTGAGTTTTGTATTAATTCTTTCTGTGCTAAAGCAATCAGTTGACTTATAATTCGGATTCATTTCTTTCCTTGTGTTAATATATATTTAGCTGGTACCTCCTGCCGGCCGGTGTGGCCGAGCGGTGCTAGGCGCTACAGTCTGGAACCGCGCGACCGCTACGGGCATGGATGTGTGTGATGTCCTTAGGTTAGTTAGATTTAAGTAGTTCTAAGTTCTAGGGGACTGATTACCTCAGATGTTAAGTCCCATAGTGCTCGGAGCCATTTTTATTTGGTACCTCCTATTATTGCAGTCTTCTATTACCAAGATTGGGAAAGGACTTACATTGCATGTATTCTTTACTAGCAATGTTTATTTTAATTTTTCAATTATAGTTCTGAAGTGTTCAAACGATTTCGTGACCCTCCGCTTCTTTTTATTTTTCCAAGCTTATTTTGAATATTCCTGGATTAGTTTTAGCTCTATTGAATGGTTTCTTCTTTAGCAAGGATAACCACCACCACATTATCCATGTATAATAGATTTCTAAGATCATCTTCACGCAAGTGTAAAACAAGATTTATCACAATCATTTTCTTGTTTCACGCATGTGTCAGTTTTGCCTTTTCGGCTATCACCTTCATTCCTAACTTCGCTATCGGAAGACTCATGACAAAAAAATTCCAACTACCGGGGAATACTTCAGTTGTGATTTCATATGGGAGTGCGATAACCGTTTTTCACAGTTGTTTCTTAAGTTTTTTAATGTATTCGATGAATATGAAACTTCTGTTTCTCCCAAAAAACGTATCGATTATTCCGAGACTTAGTTCTTATGTATTTCTGTCTGTCTTGTCACTCTCTGTTTAGTCCAGATTTTTCTGCGTTTCTCTTCAAACGATAATAGCCACTTGCTTTTCCATGCCTATGAAGAAGAACAGTCGCTGAGTTGTACACAGTCGCACGTTGTACCCTTGTTTAGATAGCTCTAACTGTGTTAAGTTTGAAGTGTTGCCTCTAGCAGGAATATCTTGAACACAGCGAGCACTGAAATACGCTGTGATCTATGGATGTTATGCTGCTACGACAATAGAGTTTCCTAGCACGAACTGAAATATTCCTTCATTTCACTGGGTATATTTTTTCAACGATGCATAAGTTGCAACCTATTAACGGGTTTACTTCCAGTGACAATAACGAGTGATCAAATTGTGTACGCCTATTTTCATTCTGTGAAACACTAATAAATGTGTCTCCGTAAGAGGGTATTACTAACTGCACAAAGTATTAACGTTAGTTTCCGTTTCGTTCAAGGATGGAACGAGGGGAAGAACCTTTGCTTGTGCCCCTGTCTACAAGCCCTTGTTTGCCTACTTTTCCAAGCAAGATCCCTACAGATTCGATTCATAGCAGTGACATAGTAACGTGAGGAATAAGCAGTAACCTCATTGCTGTCTAAACCCACTCCCTTAAATCACATTTTGCATAAAATATACTAGTATACACTTTTCTCGAGTGACATGGCGCGTATTAATATTATTATCTGTATAACCGCATTACACAGTACAGAGAGAGAGAGAGGAGATCTGCAGTACACGTTATGTAATATTTTCTCTCAAATGCCTGCAGTTTCTGGACAGAAAATGAGTATAAAATATTGGACAGTTATACCAAAGCGAACTCCACTGTACCTCCATGAGGAGTGAAGGAACATTATTCAGTTAGGATTGTCTTCCACACTGTCGAGTTGGTAGCGGGACGGAAAGTCACGGTCAAGGACTGCTAATAGGATTTATAGTAGAGTTGCCCGCTGTGGGTGAGAAGTGGGCCCGGCGCCCAACTTCTTTACGAGGGCGCCCGAGTGGACAAGGACCCTCGGAGCCCCTAACTCTCTGCCACTAGAGGGGTGGCCACCCTGGCCTCAGAGCCACGCCCTAGCCTAAGCAGTCGTCCACCACTAACTCTGCCGCAGACAGAATGGAACGCTGGATAAAACTTAGTTGCTGTATTTATGCTACAACTATTTTTATATACTGCGTGGTCATAAATGAAGTGCATTTACTCACAGGGGTCCAGTGTCGACTTTAATTATCGTATGGAACCAAAACTTGGTAAATATGCTAATGCGTTAATGCGCTACCGATTTATGCTGATTTGTGCTGGAAACAATTAGTTACAGTTTTCACCACCAGGTCCACGCTGTGAATACAAGAAAGATGTATAGAAATGTTTTCATATGTAATTGATTAGGAACGTGATGAGAGCAGAAGTGGTGAGACAATTGAGACGAACATAATTTTGATTTTACTATCGACCACAGTTTACGCAGTTTCTTCAGTGTGAGCACTGGAGACGTCGAGGAGTTGCTACACTTGTAAATGACGTGACCAGTAATTGCTCGCAGCAGTTCCAGTGCAATCTGAGCAACGATTTTCTATATACTGGCCTTCAGAACAGTTACAGACCGAACGTGTCGCTGATAAACGTGATCTTTTAGGTATCCACAGAACCAAAAGTCACATGTATTCATATCGGGTGATTTTGCAGGCCATGCATCACGGAGATAACATGTTTCTGGAAGGTTGCATTTAGCAGATCTTTCACTGGGCGAACGACATGAGGTGTTGCACCATCGCGCATGAAAATAGTGGTTTCCACACCATTTCCCTCTTTCAGACTAGGAATCACATGCTGTACAAGGAGTTCTCGCAGAATGTGCGGATGTCACTGTACACCTGAGAGGCACACTGGTTGTATTCTCTTCAAAGAAGGACTGACCGAGCTTAGGCGTGCTTCTGAATCCACACCACTCAGTCACATACCGCAAGTACAATGGCTCTTCATACTCAACATGAAAATTCTGTCCATTCACTGCACACTACACCCTGTAGTATAAAATGTGCGTCTTCACTCCATAGAATATTGTTCGGCCACATGTCATCAACTTAGACCCATGCCAGAAACCGAAGAGTAAATTCAGAACGTTTCTGACGTCATGAGGTTTCAGTTGTGGCACTGTCTGAATCTCGTACGGATACCACTGTAAAATAGACCGCAAAATTTTCCGTACAATTCTCGTGACAATGCACAAGCACTAGCACCATGGGGACACGTGCTACATGGTCAGATATAGCAACACCAACCTCTTCAGTAATATTCACTGGGATAGTACGCCTTACTGTTCCATGTGTCACATGAAGCTCTTCTTTAAACAATTTAACAACATTGGGCCTCTCCTCAGAACTTCCAGTAGGCGATACTCTCAATACACCACTGTAATTGCTGCCGTTCACATAAAACAGTTTCGCTAACAGTGCACGGTCTCTCTCTGCTCTCGATAGCCATTGTGTTCACTCACGTTAATGCATTGTGGATTGCATAGCATCATATAAGCAATGTACAGTGCCAGATTTGCACCTGGTGGTCACAACCGAAACTAAACGTTTTTCCAGGATAAATTGGTTCTCCATTAACACATCAGCATGTCTACCGAGTTTCGCTGCCATATGATAACTACAACCAACACTGGACCTCCCTTAATAGCTGCACTTTAATTACAACAACCCAGTACATTGTTGACCACTGAAATTACGAAATCTTAAAGGCAACCCTGCAAGAAATGTCGAATAGCTCTGAAGTATACTACATGTACTGACATATAAAAGCTTTGCATTTCAAATCAACGACACAGTGTAAGTAGTAGTGACGTTATCTACATTCTATGTATAAGCAAAGAATGGACACTGGTCCCGTTTCGTTAATACCATGAGAATGTGGCTTGCTTGTGAGAGGGACGTATAATGTGAGAAGGCAAAACATCTACCAGTATATGTCAGAAATCGACAGTGGGAGGAACGTGGCCTATCGACGCTGCTGTCTATTGTTCAGATATATTGCTGCTTGCATTGGTAGGTAACCAACGACCGTCTTGCGAATATGGAATCTATGAACTCAGGGTGACCTTATTAAGCACCTTTCAGAATCTCAACAGTCCAACACGAATAGCATCTAGGAGGAAAGGAATATTGGTCGATCAGCTGTGAAGGATCGTACAGATATATCACACGTAGTGAGTCTGAAAGTGTAGTCCACTTTTTTTCAGCAAGTCCATATGAACAGTGAGGAAAGGAGCACTACGTACTATCCCACTTCAATGTTTAGCATCGATTTTGACAAACAGACGTGCAGAGGCTCCTAAGGAACAAATGTTACCAGATTACATTTGTCTTCGTCATACTGGGTCCTACACATGACATGACAGCAAGATCACCTCTGATTCAAATAGCCAGTTGTTTCGACAGCCGAAGCTTTATTTCTGATGTGTTAAGACCTGTGGCTGTACCCTATCTTCGAGGTCTGTGTGATGTTATCTTTCAACAAGATAATACTAGATCCCATGTTGCCGTGCTGACATGACCTACCTATATACCTACCTACCTAACTACCTGCCTCGATAGAAGGTGCATTAGGTTGTTGCCTTGGTCAACACGTTTTCCAGATCTCCCATCCACTGAAAATATCTGGTTATGGGTTGACAGGACGGTGGTATTCCACAACCTGCCAGCTGCTATCATTGACGAACTCTCTAATAGCGTTGAAGCAGTATGGACTGATGTGCCAATATCTCCCATCTAAGTTTAGCTCCACAGGATGTGCATCCAGTTTAGGAACATTGTTGTCACCAGAACTTGCAGAGTTTTGTGCTAAATCTCGCACCCTTTCTATTGTCAGTCATGTACAAATTTCATCCATTATACTTCCCAGAAGAGTGTATACACACAATAAGAGATAAAAAGGAACAAATTTTGTGAAGCATACTGCACAAGAATTGACACCAAACAGTACTACTTCCTTTTCCTACGAATCAGTAAGTACAAGTCCTGAGTAACATGTACTGGTATTTGTGAAGCTTGCTATGGTTCATGAAGGTCAATAGAAGGTCGACAACAACTGTCTGCTCTCTTCTCTAAAAACCCCAAAGTGTGAACGTATTAAAGCAGGCGTTATCGTGCAGTAGCGTCCTTCGAAAGAAAGACGTCTTGGAGAAAACCTGCTGCATGGTTTGGACCTCATCGATAAATGCCCACGCAGCCTTCCCATTGAGTAGATACTTCAGTGCTATGGTACGGCCACTAGGACAACACGATGTGGCTCAGTGACAGCTTCGTCTTTGGCATGTGGGAAATATCTATCAGTAAACACGACATTTAGATGTAAATTCAAAGAAAACCAAGTCCTTCTACCAAATAAAACTGTTATAATATTCATCAGTCTCCGAATTTGTAACTGTTATACTGCTGTTTTCCCCTTGACATTTGACTGGTTGAGCAGTCCTCTGATCGCAGCAGCTCTTCCATAAACATTTAGTATACACATTTCCATATTAGTTATTTTAACAAAACGGAGTTTACAACAGGTAAAGGTGCATCTAAAGTGGCTTCTGCAACACTTCACCATTATCCATCGCTGTATCCTTTTTGTTGTGCATCGACCACATTCAGTCCAAATGTACACCAGAGTGGAAGTGAGTTGCAACAGAGCCAGCCGCAGGCAAGCAAGTGTGTTGTGCATTGGGAAGCAAAATACCGCCAACAGATGTTGTGAAGCGGAACCAGTTGGGCGCAATACAGCGACAGGTGACACTGGAATACACTAGCGGTAGGAGGGAAGCCTTTCCTCACTTGCCACCGCGAAATTGCGCAGAGTATGTGCCTTAAACCCTAAGCGAACGTAGTCTGGAGCATATAAGTTCTCAGCCATTTGTGTGATAAATTATTCTTGTCTCAGTTTCACGACTTACAACAAGAGGTGGTGACACCCAGAGCGACATCTTAAAATGCAGTACAGTACCTGCTATTCGACTGTGGGACAGGGCAGCCTGTCCTGAGTCACAAAAGCAGCTGCCACGGCACCAGAAAATTGCCTATTCGCTGGAGGGATGCCACGGCTGTCTTGTGGAACTGTCAGCTGTACTGCAATGCTGTCATGAGCATCACAGCCCGAGACGTTCTCGACTGTGGCAATCGAGAGATACTTGGTCCTGCTCTCTGCTCTGTCAGCAAAGCTGGACGTCTGTTTTTTTTTTCGCGTGAGAGGCAATTGGACTCCTCCACCAACCTGTTCCTGATGTACTACAAATGAGAGCTGAAATAAAGAAATTCATGAACGTCGTCCTAACGCCTCATTACTCTCCCCACAGGCGACAATTCATAGGTCATCTAACATTCTGTTCCTTTATCTCACCTTGTAAATGCACATCAGTTGGTAAGAGGTGATGGCAGTGTTTGGGTGTAATGCAGACCCCACGAGGCCATGGACCCAAATTGTCAACAAGGCAGTGTGCAAGAAGGTGGTGGCTCCATAATGATGTGGGCTGTTTTTACATGGAGTGGACTCAGTCCTCTGGTCCAACGTAAGGCGGAGCTCACCATCTACAGCATCGTCGACATAACCGTCTGTGGTCCTTTGGTGCAGAGCCGAGAGGAGGGTCTGAATCAGACGCTCAGCCGGTTCTGTGGCCCTGTAGGCTGCAAATACACATAGGAAGCGACTACAAGGGTAGCGGGAGCTGGGTGGAAGGGAATGGGCGGCTTTTTAGGTTTGAGGGTCTCAGGAAACAACAGAAAGGGCGTCCGTCTTAAAGGGGCAGGTAAAACGCAGCAAGGTAGCTGTAGAAGTGATCGGTATTGTAGTTGTAAATTGTCGTAGCTGTGCTGGGAAAGAACCAGAGGTCCAACTCCTAATAGAAAGCACAGAAGCTCGAACAGTTATAGGTACGGAAAGCTGACTAAAGGCGGAAATAAGTTCAGCAGAAATTTTTTCAAACGACTTAACGGTGTTCAGACAGGATAGATTAAAGACAGTTGGTGGTGGAGTATTAATTGCTGTCACAAGTAGTTAACCTTGTACTGAAATTGAATTATATAGTTCCTGCGAAATAGTATGGGTAGAGGCTATACTTGACAATCAAACTATTATTGGATCGTTTCACCGATTTCCCCCCCCCCCCCCCCTCCCAGACTCAGAAGATATAGTTGCTGTTACTGAACAGTTCAAAGAAAGTTTGAGTCTCATTTCAAATAGTTACCCAACTAATACAGTTATAGTCGGTGGTGACTTCAATCTATCCTCGATATGCTGGAAAAATTATATCTTTAAAGATGGCGGCAGGCGTAAAACGTCATCCGAAAATAATCTGAATGCTTCCTCAGAAAATTATTTTCACCAATTAGTTCATGAGCCCACTCAAGCGTACATGGTTGAAAAAGCATACTTGAAGTCTTAACAACAAATAATCCTGGACAAGTAGTGAGCACCGTGACCAATACAGGGTTTAGCGACCTCTAGGTAGTTGCTGCTAGGCTGAATACCGAAACACCTACAACCATAAAAAAACGCAAAGCACATATATTTTTTAAAAACGCATAAAATGCTCTTAACGCCTTTTTAAGAGACGGTCTCCACTCCTTCCGATCTGATTGCGTTAGCGTAGAGAACATGTGGAATGATTTCAGAGAGATAGTATCGACGGCAATTGATCCGCCATAGTACACAAAACGAGTCAGATCGCTGTTACAGAAGCAACGAAAAGAGCATGCCAAATATAAAAAAACTCAAAATCCTTAAGATTGGCAAAGTTTTGCAGATATTCGAAATATAGCGCGTGCTATAATGCGAGATGCCTTTAATAATTTCCACAATGAAACTCTGTGTCGGAATCTGGCAGAAGACCCAAAGAGATTCTGGTCATATACTATATAACGTATAAAGCACACCAGTGGCAAGACGCTATCAATACATTCACTGCGTGATAAAAGCGGTGAAGTCACTGATGACACTGCCATTAAAGCAGAGTTATTAAATACGGTTTTCCGAAACTCCTGCATCAAAGAAGACGAAGTAAATATTCCTGAATTCGAATCAAAAACAACTGCTAAGATGGGAAATATAGAAGTAGATATCCTCGGTGAAGCAAAGCAGCTTAAATCACGGTCCAGACTGTCTACCAGTCAGGTTCCTCTCAGAGTATGCTGATACAATAGCTCCACATTTAGCAATTATATACAACCGCTCGCTCACAGAAAGATCAGCACCTAAAGTCTAGAAAATTGCTCAAGTCACACCAATACGCAAAAAGGGAAGTAGGAGTAACCCGATGAATTACAGGCCCATGTCACTAAAGTCGATTTGCAGTAGGGTTTTGGAACATCTGCTGTATTCTAATATTATCAAGTATTTCGAAGAAAACGATTTATTGACACATAGTCAGCACGGCTTCAGAAAATATCGTTCGTGCGAAACACAACTAGCTTTTTATACTCACGACGTAGTGAGTGCTATCGACAGGGGATGTCACATTTATTCCATATTTTTAGATTTACAGAAGACTTTCGACACCGTTCCTCACAAGTGTCTTCTAACATAACTGCGTGCCTATGGAATATCGCCGCAGTTGTGATTTCCTGTCAGAAAGGTCACGGTTCGTAGTAATAGCCTGAAAGTCATCGAGTTAAACGGAAGTAATATCCGGCGTTCCCCAAGAAAGTGTGATAGGCCTTCTATTGATCCTGATCTATATTAACAACATAGGAGACAATCTCAGTAGCCATCTTAGATTGTTTGCAGACGATTCTGTCATTTACCGTTTTGGAAAGCCATCAGATGACCAATTGCAGAATGATTTAGATAAGATATCTGTATGGTGCGAAAAGTGGCAATTGACCCTCAATAGAGAAAAGTGTGAAGTTGTTCACATGAGTACTAAGAGAAATCCACTAAATTTCGATTAGGCGATAAATCACACAAATCCGAAGGCTATAAATTCAACTAAATACTTAGGGATTACAATTACAAATAACCTACATTGGAACGATAACATAGATAATGTTGTGGGTAGAGCAAACCAAAGACTGAGATTCATTGGCAGAACACTTAAAAGGTGCAACAAATCTGCTAAAGAGACTGCTTATTCTACACTTCTCCGTCCTATTCTGGAGTATTTCTGTGCAGTGTGGGATCCACATCAGTTGGGACTGGCGGATGACATCGAGAAAGTTCAAAGAAGGGTGGCTCGTTTTGTATTATCGCGAAATAAGGGAGATAGTGCCACAGACATGATAGGTGAATTGGACTGGTAATCAGTAAAACAAAGGCGTTTTTCGTCGCGACGGGATCTTCTCATGAAATTTCAATCAGTTTTCTCCTCCGATTGCGAAAAATTTCAGTTGGCACACACCAACATCGCGAGAAATTATCATCACGACAAAATAAGAGAAATCAGGGCTCGCACAGAAACATTTAAGTGCTCGTTTTTCCCGCGCGTCGTTCTTGAGTGGAACGGTAGAGAGACAGCTTGAAGGGTGTTTCATTGAACCATTTGCCACGCATTTAATTGTGAACAGTATAGTAATCACGTAGACGTAGACGTAGATGTAGATGTTGTGGGTGTGGAAGCAATTGCATTGGTCAGTCCATCTGAAACATTTCTGGGCGCTGTGCAAACCATTAGCAACATATTAAAAATCGAGAACGGATGATATCTGCAGTTTCTGAGCACAACCTCACAAACAAACACAAAATACTGTTTGACCAGACAAAAGTTTAGTCCCAGGTTCCTACATACTGGCATTCTGTAATTATAGAGGCTGTAGAAATAAGAAAAAAGACTTCGGTCTCATGGTCATACTTTGTAAAATGGGCAACCTTATCTGACAAAATATAATTAATTGTTTCTTAAAGGGCAGAAGCTGACGATAATTAAGAGCGTGGATCATTTACTATCTCTCTGTGAGCCAGTTTGAGATACATTTATGTATGTCACTCTATAACATAGTCGGTAGAATTATGTATTGCACCAACTGATGATACTGACACTTGTTTATAACCTTTTCAGAGCCTCTGTAACTGCCTGGACTGCAGCCTCTTATAGACGTGAAACGTAAACAGCAGCTAGTATACACAAAAGAGACGAGAAGCTTTTGTTGTATTTCTTCAAGTAATCCAGTCCACAGGCATGTCGTTGAACCGCCATCAATATGGAGAAATTAATGCAAACAGAATATGGTGTTTAGATGAGAGGGCATCTCTGTTCACTCACGTCACTCTTGTCTTATTTTGAGTACATACAAGCAGTAAGGATATTGTGTGGCTAGACTATGACGAAATTATACATATCGACTGCAGAACGAGGTGTTGCTAGGAATATTAGTTTAACTTCTAACTTAACGATACCCAGCACCTTCATGAATAGCCTAGCCGCAACTGTGACGGCTACAAGATGTCAACTGATTTTGGAGAAATAATTCTTCATGTTTGGGCAAATACCTAGGAATATAGAATAAACTGGCACTAATTACATCAGCAACTCCACCGACGTTCTTGTTGTAGGCAATGATGAAATGGTTCAAGCTCAAATAGCTCTGTGCACTATGGGACTTAACTTCTGAGGTCATCAGTCCCCTAGAACTTAGAACTACTTAAACTTAACTAACCTAAGGACATCACACACATCCATGCCCGAGGCAGGATTCGAACCTGCGACCGTAGCGGTCGTGCGGTTCCAGACTGTAGCGCCTAGAAGCCTTCGGCCACATCGGCCGGCGGCTAGGATGAGATCCCAGAGAATTTCCCATACTGATTTTATGAAAGGAGAATGGTTTGTTGCATTTAGAGAAGATTTGAAAATATGCAGTTATGTAAGAAACTAGAAACTTACATATAGTATTGTGAGCTCTGCCGAGTGTTAATTGATGTGAACATTTTTATCCAAAACAGTACTTTCATTTCGTTTATTAGCTAATATTTCGTTTTGCTCCAAGTTTTCTAAGCGATAAAGTATAATTCGATGGTTGTATGAGAAGTAAATAATGTTTTGTTTCATTTGTTAGTGCAGTCAGTTGTTATAGGTAAAGTAAAGAACTAAAATCAGTGAAACTGCACAAGCTTAAAGTACAGCTAACACTTATGCCAGAACTAGAACCGTTCCAAATATTGTTTTAACAATAAGGTTTGATGTCGTGTAAACTCATCTAATGACTACGACGATGCTGGCTGAAGGTCACGTGATGCACCACAGAAAATTCATGTTCTGATGAAACTGGTACATTCTTGTAGTTGTTACTTGAGGTTTGACTGCAACAAATTTTATTGTCGTAAGTGAGCTCGATACTGGTCGAAGCCAAAAAGGACAAACTAGAACTTTCTCGTCAAGGCAAAGAGATACGTGTCACTGAGTTTCTAGATTCGGCTGATGACAAGTAACAATGTTCTCTCCTCAAACATAAAGATTTGTCACCTACATATGCTGCTATGGGCAATGGCTTTGCCGCAGTGGATACACCAGTTCCCGTCAGATCACCGAAGATAAGCGCTGTTGGGCTGGGCTGGGTGCACTCAGCCTCGTGATGCCAATTGAGGAGCTACTCGGCCTAACAGTAGCGGCTCTTGTCAAGGAAAACCATCATAACGACAGGGAGAGCGATGTGCTGACCTAAGCCTTATAGCTCAAACCGATCTCAAAACAGGTGTTCAGACAGAAGCACCAATGCCGGTGTTTTCAATGAGCTGACAGAAGTCATGGGGTAATACTTAATATCGTGCCAGACCTCCTTTTGCCCTTCGTAATGCAGTAGTTCGTCGTGGGATGGACTCGACAAGTCGCTGGATATCTCCTGCAGAAATACTGATCAATGATGCCTGTGTAGCTGTCCATAATTGCGAAAGTGTTCTAGAACGGGATTTTGTACAGGAACTGACCTCTCGATTGCGTCCCATAAAAGTGCAATGGGAGTCATGTCTGGCGATGTGGGTGGCCAAATCAATCACTCCAACTGTTTAGAGTGTTCTTCAAACTAGTCCCGAACAACTATGGCCCGCTAATATGACGCTTTGTCTTACACAAAAAGTCCATCGTTGTTTGGGTACATGAAGACCATGAATGACTGCAAAATAGTCTTCAAGCAGCTGAACATAGCCATTTCCCCGCAGTGAACCAGTCCATTCCATGTAAACACAATCCACACCATTATGGAGGCAACGCCAGCTTGCACAGTGCCTTGTTGACAACTTGGGTCGATGGCTTTGTTAGGTCTGCGCCACACTCGAACGCTACTATCAGCTCTTACCAACAAACCCGAACTCATCTGACCAGGTCACGATTTTTCAGTCGACTGGGGTCCAACCGATATGGTCACGATCCCAGGAAAGGCGCTGTAGGTGATGTGCTGTTACCAAAGGCACTCGCTTCGGTAATCTGCTGGCTTTGCCCATTAACGCCAAATTCCGGAGCACTGTCGTAACGGACCGTTCGTCGTACGTCCGACAGGGATTTCTGCGGTTATTTCACACGGTGTTGCTTGTCTGTTACCATTGACAACTCTACGCGAACGTCGCTGTTCTCCGTCATTAAGTGAATGTCGCGGACACTGCGTTGTCAGTGGTGAGAGGTAATGACGGAAATTGGATATACTCGGCACACTTGACGCGGTGGATCTCGGAACCAAATCAGGTCTCTAACGATTTACTCGCCATACTCACGTTGGCATCCTGTTCACACGAATCACGTGAATACAAATGACACCACCGCCAATGCCCTGCCCTTTTATCCTTGTGTACGCAATACTACCGCCATTTGTATGTGTGTGTATCGCTATCCTATGAGTTGAGGCACCTCAGAGTATATTACTAAAGAACACAAAATTTTATCGCAATTTCCGAAAAAGGCTATTACAAAATGTGACAGGCAGCTATAGCCCAACAACTAGTTCATATCATACAGGTGGTCCATAGATCAGCATCTCGAAACCCGTGGGAATATATCCATGTGAGAGAGACCTGGTGTTAACGTTGGCCGTGAGACAGGAACTGCTGTTTCCAGCCAACAAATATGTATTATTCAGGTGCTCATCGGTATTAATGTATAAGTGGACGGGTCGACCATCACGTTGAAACGACACTCTCTTGCGGAAAACAGTACACTTTCATGCAACTATTGCCGCCCATCTAGAATGAACGCAAGGGAACGTGCACTATTGGAACTGATACACAGGATATTTTCAGCCTCATATTAACTGAAATATCCATTACTGTCCACTTATAGCGTGTATTAAAACACTGAATTCTGATATTCCCCACTGTCTGTTTAATTTCGATCTTATAGATTTGAGACATTCAATGTTGGAAAATAGCTACTTCATGAACAACAGATTAAATCCACAAAAACTTAATAGGATCTGCGGTTGATAAAAGACTGGCAGAAGCATTCGAAATATCCCCGTGTATTGGTTTAGGCGTATATAAACGGAAATACCCTTAACTGTTTCATTATAACAGCAGCAGTCAATTACTTGTATCACTTAAAGCAACTTATGGTGTACCTACGAAACAATGTAAGGCTGAATGATAATACAGCACAGGTCATTTGAAAGACGGGTCCTATACTTAGAAAGAGTCGGAAAATCGTAAGAAGAAGGAATTCATCGCTCTTTCTGCCGATGGTTTAGTATTACGCATCAGTTTCTGACCCTTACCAATTAGGATTAAAAAGAAAATGTAGAACAGATTTAAGCAAAAGTCGTGCGTTTCGTCAGTGTTTCGCAGCCGCCAAGTTGACGCTCTGATGAACAGGAAAATATAGTTACAAAAGCTAGAAAAGTATTGTGTATCTCTGTGAGGCTAGCTGTTAAAATACTGAGAGAATCAAATAGCTTATTACTTTATCCACACGTAACTCCTGAAATGACAGCGGTTGTGTTTCTCAGTTGGAATACCGGTTTGATGCAGCCTCCCGCGCTAGTGTATCCTGCACAAACCTTTACGTGTCTGTAGCCCATATGCATTTGACTGTGCTAAGTATAACCAATCATTGTTCTCACTCTTCAATTTTTACTCCCTAAACTTCACAACCAAATTTACGTTTGCTTGCTGTCTCAGGGTGTGTATTATGAACCGATATCTTCTTTAGTTACGTTGTGCACAAATTTCTTCTCTCTCTAGTTCGATTCAGTACCTCCTCATTAGTTATCCAAGCTACGCACACAGTATTTATCATTATACTGCAACAACATGCACTGCCGAAAAACATTCAACACGGTCAAGGACTCTGTTCAGTGGCACCTGGGTATATTTTGTCCATACTGAGGGTTGTATTGTTAGTGATGACACTCAGGGGTCAACTCTGTGCAGCCTCTGTTTTGACTCCGCAGGCAGTAGCTGTACCGATCTTAAAGGAGGGCAGTGTTTGCAACATTCGGTCTTGGGAGCAATCAAGCCCCACCTAAGGCTACACTCTTGATGAACAGGTTCATCCATTTGAACGAGGGTACAGTGGGGGCCAGAAGGAAGCTGGATGGACGTATTGACTGATGCTGCTCATGTTGGCATCAGTGTACCGGTGCCATGTCGCTTCTGTCAGCGACAGTGCCACGCCCGTATACCAAGTTCTAGACGTCCGCGTAGTACAGCCGCACGTCAGGATCGACATATTATACTAGCAGCAGTGACCGACTAAACATCATCCAGGAACGAAATCTGGACGCATGCAGCACCTGTTGGGTCACCAGGCACCATACGGAACCGCGTGATTTCAGCAGGACTAACAACACGCATGTCTCTGGCCAGGCTAGCACTGACTTCACGTCACCAGTCATGACTGCTCTGGTTCGTTAAAGAGTCGACATGGAAGTGAAATGGCGCACCATTGTCATCACTGATGAGAGAAATTGCTGCCTGTATGCTTGTGATGGACCTACACATCTGAAGCACAGACTTGATAAGCTGCCTGGTTTGGAGTGCATTCGCCCACGAGAGACAGGTACCAACCTAGGCTCCACGGTATGGGGTGCCATGAGCTACAATTCTCGGCCACATCTGGAGTATCTGCAGTGTAAAGTAACCAGTGCCACTACGTTTCACATTCTGTTATCCCCGTGCTACTGTCATTTCCCCGACGAGAAGATGGTGTGACTTTCCAACACGACAATGCACAGCCACGTAAGTAAGTTGAGACACGAAGTACTCTTCGTGGTGTAAAACAGCTGGCCTGGCCACCAAGATCACCAGGTCTCTCACCAGTTGAACGCATGGGAGCTTATTTGTTCTCTAGAGCCTGTAAGAACCATTATCGAACTGCTCGACAGCTTGAGACAGTCTATGGCTGGATGCCATTTGACACTCTTACGATCATTTTCATGTGCGTATACAAGCCTGTGTTGGCAACAGAGCAACGCAAACTGTGTCTTGATGTGGCTGTTTGGACATCCTTTAATGTGAGACTGAATTTTTTATCATATACTCCTACAATGATGAACTACCTGTCAATTCATTTGGTAATAAAGAGACCTTGTCTTTGAGGGTGCTGCATTGTTTTCCCGGCAATGTGTTTCGAAAGCTTGCGTTTATTGTCTGTGTTGCCTGTCATCCTCATTTCGTTTCTTACAAAACTACACTAGATCCAAATATTTTCAGAAAAGGCTCCCTAGCACTAAATATATGCTACATATTTTTTTTCCGGGAACGACTTTCAATCTGCCTTTTAACTCCTCTTTGCCTCTGCTATCGATAGTTACTTTGTTGCCAAACATCAAAACTCGTCTACTGCTTTCCTAATCTAATTTTCTCATTAGCGTCTGATTTAATTCGTACACATTTCATTGGCCTTTATTTACTTTTGTTGATATTCATATCAGAAACATCTTTCAAATTCCCACTCCATTCGACTGTTTTTCTAATACCTTTGCCGTGACTGACAGAATTACAGCGTCATCGGCAAAACTTAATTTATTTATTTTTTATTTTATATTCAAGACGCTCAGTTGCTTTTCTAACTTCTAGTTCTTTTCCGTAAT
Organism: Schistocerca serialis cubense; assembly: GCF_023864345.2. Classification (NCBI taxonomy): domain Eukaryota; kingdom Metazoa; phylum Arthropoda; class Insecta; order Orthoptera; family Acrididae; genus Schistocerca; species Schistocerca serialis. The sequence continues at coordinate 337,163,881 of NC_064641.1, read as the reverse complement.
AGCTTTCTGAATGTATATACTGGATAACATCTGGGACTGCCTACGACCATTTTCACTCGGTTCTGAACTACTACTTCCCTTTCGTGTCCTTGAACTATTGTAACTGCAGTTTAATTTTTGTACAAGTACCAATTTCAGACAGTGGATTTCAGTCAAAATTGTAGGAAACTTTCTTTAAACATACAACTGCTATGAATTTGGGTTTGCCTTTCTTCAACTGATTTTCAGAGACAGGGCGTACGATGGTCATTGCATCTCAAGTTCCTATATTCTCTTGAAGCAAAGCCGATGTATCCTGAGGTCAGCTTATCACGTTACTCGCCTATCCATTACTTAAAAACCATTCTTTTTCATTTATTTAGTGGGCCTACCACCACTGACAGAGGCTATTAGTTCCTTTATCACCTCGAGTTCCTGTTGCGTCGTCTCCTCTCGCAGACAGGCAACACTGTGACTGATAACTCAGATCCTGTAAAGACACACTAACGCATACAATCACGAGACTCTTGCTCAATATTTTTATACAGCAGCTCTCCAAGCGGACAGACAGCTACACTTGTGATTTCTATTCCGAATGAGCGCCAGTAATGTCGTTCAAACTGATTTATAATGCAGTATTTACAATAGAGGCCGTATATACTCGTAGTTATGTGGAGCCGTGAAAATCGTTGATATCTACAAAATGACACCACATATATATTTCTTTATTTTCCCAAGGACGATGGGAGGAATGAAACGACAAATTACGGGGCAATATATTTACGATTTTTCCTGTAGCCTTTAGGTATTTAATGAATACTGTTGTTTACTTTTAATCAAAAAATGCCTAGTAATCACTGAAGATTGAACCTATTGCAAAAGACGTTGAATATCTACTCTATAACGTGAAGTTTTTTTCACTACACTTCCAGTCAAGTCTGTGAACGCAGAAGAGGAGAAACTTGTATGGAGCTCAATACCTACATTATTTAACTTACCAAATAAGCCACTACAACTTTAGCTGAAAGGAAAACCATACAAACGTGATAACAGAAAGCCAAAAGCAACAAAACTGTTTCCCAACACAGAAGAAACCAATTTCACAATTGTTACTACATCCAAACAACAAACGGCAAAAATCTTCTACACATCCGATTTCGAAGCAAAACTAAGTTTACAAAAATATTCTTTTATAACAAAGTCGACTTAGTCTAAACGTGTGCGATCATTACACTCCATACGAAATCGTTTCGGGTCGAGGAAAGTGCTCATCGTATAGGAACGTAAATAACAGAAATGCATGCTTCTGATGCATCAAATATGTTTTTATATTCTCTTTCTTTCAGTGGAATAAGCTGCAGTTACACGCATATGCGGAAGTATTTCTTCATGAATATATTGTGGCTTATGTCACTAAAATAGTGAGATACAGCTGCTCTTAGATTCATTTCATGATCATTCACGATCATCTTTTGACGATTTACTGACGCTTGGAACGCAGAAGTACAATATTCATTTCGTTAATTAATTAAGTACAAAAATAATAAAAAACGGCTGGCTTTCTCGCCTCCAGGGGCGCTAGTGTCGCTGCAACAGTCAGACGATGACAAGTTTAACAGCAGTGAGTGTCGTCACTACGTGCGTTAGAATGTGCTCATACAAACTTCGCTCCTGCGTCTCCAACCCACCTTTACGTATTGGATGTGTCTGAATATAGATAGTTTGGTATGTCCCACTATCGCCTTGAGCGAGAATATGTAGTCAACACATTCAAATGAGATTTTAGTTTACTTAACATGTTGCAACTGAAAGAAAAATTTATTTCTATTAAAACGTAAATTGAGATAATACTCTCGTGACCGAATATTGAAGCTACAATACAACATTTTTTGTTTCTTAATTTTTGCTAATAATACTCGTAGAACATCCATGTCTCTAGGAATTCAATACTCCTCGCAGTTTATTACGAAATATCGCTTTACAAGAAATACATTTTTTCCTTAATTACTCATGAAAGTCTTTTACTTCCGGACACACACACACACACACACACACACACACACACAGAGAGAGAGAGAGAGAGAGAGAGAGAGAGAGAGACCCTTTTTCCCTTTTATATATCACTTCTTAGCGTTCTTCATTGTCCCCGTGTAATTCTCTTTAAGGGGTCCATACTTATTGTTTCTGGTTACAGCGCTGCGCTTTGTTAATACCGTCAGAGTTTCCCTACACTCTGTTTTGTTGTTTCATTCGCAGTGCGCATCTTCTTCATAAATATTTCGCCATCCAGATTCCTTGAGATATTAAAAACACGAAATAAACAACTATTTCATCTAGTCACAGGGGACAAATTTCAATATTATAACATTCCAGAATACCAGAAAAATCTGTTCTAACGTAAACCAATCCCTGGAAACTCATATCAGGGCTGTAGCTACACTGAAAACTGTAGGACTTGGATATATTGACACCCAAAATGCAAAAATTAAATTTTATATTTACGCCCAAGTGTTATAATTCATGTGCAGCTGTGCATGTTGTTATTCATGGACGTTTACAGTACCTCCCGAATCACGCTTGAGTACAAGTGATTTCACTGCACTCTCACTGTTACTGCTTCTCAAGAAAGCGACATACAAACAGTGTGAAAACTATTTGTGATCCTGAATTAAAAATCGTGTATTTCAATAAGTTGGGACACAATTTTTGCAACATATATTTTTGTTACTATAACTGCACTGAATCGCACATCAGATGTTTGTCGATACTCATTAAATGTTTTCATGAGAGCTCCATTTCCATTCAGCAATCATACTGCGGAATATTCGTTACCTTCGTCTTATATTAGCATAGTATTATCTTAATAGTTCGTTCCTACTTACAAACTACACTGATATGCTATTGTTTTACGATTAGTTTGTTGAAAAGCGAACCACATTTACTGTCAAAAATTTTCTGTTTCTGTATCATTACAATGTTACCTAGCGAGATGGTGCAATTGTAAGATACTAGATTCACATTCAGGACGACAGTGGCTTAAGTCCTGGAACCTTCTTTTTTGACCGCCAGATAGGGACTCTCCCACGTGGGTCCAGTAAGCCTGTAAAAGTCTCGGAACTCACTTACGCCCACTCGCTGTGGCGCCATGCGCGAAACCTTTGGTGGGTAACAGTCAAAGAGCGTAAACACACATAATATCGATCATAGACAATATGTATCAATCCCTCCCCCCTCCTCAAACTAAAACACCCCTGGGGTGGTATTTACAATTTAAGTATCAGGACCACTCTTAATATGACCTAAATTTACGTAGTACATGTTACTTGTGGACTGGTTCTCAACCAAAAGGCTGATTGGGGAGAGCACTTTTACAGTGTTACATTCTTCCACAAACAGGGTTAACAGCTCATCTGAAATTTTGTAATCAGCTATCCTTTGGGCACTGAAATTCTTAATGAAAGTTACATGTCTGTTATTCAATTTGACAAGGCACCTACCTTGGTTGCATCGTTCCACTTCCCTCCGATGCACATTCTCACCTTCAACTATCCTGACAGCCTTCATGGGTCATCTGACGAAAGATTCGACAAAGGCGATTTGACAGAATAAGGAAACAACAAAGCCACCAGTATCATCTTATGGGCTTCGTGAGTGGCGGCGTTAAATGCTGGGTTCAACCAAGAAATAGAACTGTTGCATTTTCTCTCGATTCCCGGCTGGGTCGGAGATTTTATCCTCTTGTGGACTGGGTATTGTGATGTCCTCATTGTCATTTCATCTTCGACGTCAAGTTGACAAAGTGCTGCCAGACAGCCTCAAAATAGGGTTTCCTGGCCAATAATACCATGCGATAATTTCATATTTTTTGGGCTCAACAATGTGATATTATTAGAACAGAGTTCAAATTACGATTCGCCGTTTCAGTGGAAGAAGGCTGGGGGTAATAAGTAACTGTCGTCACGTAGGATATAATATTCTAAATGCAAGATCTCTTAAATTCTACCGAAACAGTTGCGGTGCATTGTCGCCCACTAAAGGCTCAGGTGAACCAAATATAGAAAAGGTTTTGGTAAGAAACCTAACCGCTAGTCCAGTGTCATAGCTCCACTACGGACTACTGATAAGAAACGTGACAGGGCATAAATGGCGACGAGTGCTTGTCGATTATGTTTCTACATTTAAGACACCAGCCCTACATTATTAATGGACGGCCTTGTCCGTCGATCTCAGCCATGTGGAATAAAGGCGAAATATTGCGTGTGTTGGAATTCGGCTTGGCAAACTTACAAGCTTCACGCTAATTCACCAGCTCCCTGAAGTCTTCGTCCAGGGACAGACAAGTGAGATATTCCTTAACATTCCGAATTATTTTACAGAGGATGGATCACCTAAAACTTGCACCGCAGATATTCCGGAAATGGAAAGTGCTACTGATTTGTGGGTTTCACAGAATCGATTGGTAGTCAGGGGCTCGTATTATTTGCCAATCAACAGGTTGTAATAATAGCTAGAAATTGTAATTTTTGTGGAAACATACACTTCTTTAAATGGAGCCTTGCCTATTGACATTATCAAACTAAAAGTGAGATAAACTAAAACGTCCGTGGCGTTTGTTGTACGAGAGTAGTGCAAGTCGTTTACGTGATCTCGTATTTTTAAAAGTTTCCTCACCGACACTTGTTTTGTGGCAGTCAATCTGCGTAGTTGCTTGTTCTTATGTTTTCTTACAGAGTGCTTGTGTGTTCTTTGAGTGCATAGTACTGATCAGTATAACAATTAAATGTTAGGACGTAACATGTATTCTTACAGAATTAGAACATATCATTAATAAAGCGTGTAGAGGAGCTTATAGGAGAGAATTCCCTTTATACCGTATCAGTTGTGGGCCAACACTGAACACGGGTGCGCCGGCCGCGGTGGCCATGCGGTTCTAGGCGCTTCAGTCCGGAACCGCGTGACTGCTACGGTCGCAGGTTCGAATCCTGCCGCGGGCATGGATGTGTGTGATGTGCTTAGGCTAGTTAGGTTTAAGTAGTTTTAAGTTTTAGGGGACTGATGACCTAAGACGTTAAGTCCCATAGTGCTCAGAGCCATTGAACCCATTTGAACACGGGTGTTGTCCTGTTGTTGCAGGCGGTGTCTGATCTGCTGCTGGGAGTGTTCTGCATGCCTTTCACGCTGGTGGGTCAGTTACTGAGGAACTTCATCTTCGGCAGTGCCATGTGCCGCCTCATACCCTACTTCCAGGGTGAGTATGATGGCTCTGTTTACATATCGTCTAATAGTTAATGTATCACCTCAGTTAATTAACTGTAATTACGATGAAACATGAAATTAGCTCACATTCCATGGCCAATAATATTCATTAATGATCACATAGATTGTGTCGCTAACGGTTGGAAGGAGAACATTTCACCATATTATGATAACAAAACGCAATTATTTGCAAGAAATCGGATTACAGTCCCTAAAAGGCAATATAAGTTTTCTAAATTTTTTTGAAGTGTGGTGAAGCGCGGCGCTAAATCGAATAATTTTATTCTTAAGAGGTATAATCTTACAGAAAGGACAAGGTAACAAGTAAAGGATTATATTTTTACAAGTATATGTTCACGAAAAAGAACCGCAACATCAGAAAATAATTAAAGTAGACTAATGAAATTTCTGGAATACATTTGTCTAGGTAACATACACTCCTGGAAATTGAAATAAGAACACCGTGAATTCATTGTCCCAGGAAGGGGAAACTTTATTGACACATTCCTGGGGTCAGATACATCACATGATCACACTGACAGACCCACAGGCACATAGCCACAGGCAACAGAGCATGCACAATGTCGGCACTAGTACAGTGTATATCCACCTTTCGCAGCAATGCAGGCTGCTATTCTCCCATGGAGACGATCGTAGAGATGCTGGATGTAGTCCTGTGGAACGGCTTGCCATGCCATTTCCACCTGGCGCCTCAGTTGGACCAGCGTTCGTGCTGGACGTGCAGACCGCGTGAGACGACGCTTCATCCAGTCCCAAACATGCTAAATGGGGGACAGATCCGGAGATCTTGCTGGCCAGGGTAGTTGACTTACACCTTCTAGAGCACGTTGGGTGGCACGGGATACATGCGAACGTGCATTGTCCTGTTGGAACAGCAAGTTCCCTTGCCGGTCTAGGAATGGTAGAACGATGGGTTCGATGACGGTTTGGATGTACCGTGCACTATTCAGTGCCCCCTCGACGATCACCAGTGGTGTACGGCCAGTGTAGGAGATCGCTTCCCACACCATGATGCCGGGTGTTGGCCCTGTGTGCCTTGGTCGTATGCAGTCCTGATTGTGGCGCTCACCTGCACGGCGCCAAACACGCATACGACCATCATTGGCACCAAGGCAGAAGCGACTCTCATCGCTGAAGACGACACGTCTCCATTCGTCCCTCCATTCACGCCTGTCGCGACACCACTGGAGGCGGGCTGCACGATGTTGGGGCGTGAGCGGAAGACGGCCTAACGGTGTGCGGGACCGTAGCCCAGCTTCATGGAGATGGTTGCGAATGGTCCTCGCCGGTACCCCAGGAGCAACAGTGTCCCTAATTTGCTGGGAAGTGGCGGTGCGGTCCCCTACGGCACTGCGTAGGATCCTACGGTCTTGGCGTGCATCCGTGCGTCGCTGCAGTCCGGTCCCAGGTCGACGGGCACGTGCACCTTCCGCCGACCACTGGCGACAACATCGATGTACTGTGGAAACCTCACTCCCCACGTGTTGAGCAATTCGGCGGTACGTCCACCCGGCCTCCCGCATGCCCACTATACGCGCTCGCTCAAAGTCCGTCAACTGCACATACGGTTCACGTCCACGCTGTCGTGGCATGCTATCAGTTTTAAAGACTGCGATGGAGCTCCGTATGCCACGGCAAACTGGCTGACACTGACGGCGGCGGTGCACAAATGCTGCGCAGCTAGCGCCATTCGACGGCCAACACCGCGGTTCCTGGTGTGTCCGCTGTGCCGTGCGTGTGATCATTGCTTGTACAGCCCTCTCGCAGTGTCCGGAGCAAGTATGGTGGGTTTGACACACCGGTGTCAATGTGTTCTTTTTTCCATTTCCAGGAGTGTATTTTAAGTGACTGACATTGCTAGATCGCAGATAAATGTAAGTACGACATAACTGATTGGAAACGTGAAATGCTGCTACGTTAATAACCGGTATAATGGCCGGAACGTTCAATACAATCAAGCAAACGTGCATAAATAGTGTTGTACAGGTGCCAGATGTCATCCCACAGATGGAGTTCCATGCCTGTTACACTTGGCCGAACAATACCGATACAATGAACGCTATTTGTGGATGACGATGGAGTTGTCATCCGATGATGTGACATGTGCACGATTGGAGGCACACTTAATGATCGAGCAGGCCAAGGCAATACTTCGACATTCTGTAGAGCATGCTGGGTTAGAAAATCGGTAGGTGGGACAGCGTTTTCCTGTTGGAAAACATTCCCTTGAATGCTCATCATCAATGTCAGCCCAACAGGTCGAATCACAAGATTAACGTACAAATGTGGGTCCATTAGCAATCACGCACAGTGGCTACATTCCTGCTAAGTCTTTCTGCAGTATCACAGAAGTAACATCCAGTTTCTCGTAGCCCTGTTACATGACCTCGTTGAAACTCAGTGTTGATAGTGACGTCTTTGCCGACTTAAAGACATTCTTGACTAACGTCGTTTCACAAAATCCTGTCTCAAAGTTAACTACCACTCAACCGTTACAGCGCGTACTTACAGCGAACCTGATTTGCCACCTCTTATGTGACTGGCGCGAAATTTGAATGCACATCATTTTTCTGCTATAGAAACAACTTTCGTTTATGTAGCCCAGCTCCTTAATTGTTTCCGTGAGCGTATCTTAAACATACATGTAATGTATACTGAGGTGAAAAAAGTCACCGGATACCTCCTAATATCGTGTCGGACCTCCTTTGTCTGAGATAGAGCAGCAGCTTGACGTGGCGTATACGTAACGAGTCGTCGGAGGTCCCCTGGAGAAATAATGAACTATGCTTCCTCTAAAGCAATACATAATTAAGAAAGTCTTACCGGCATACATTAACGTTGTCAAACTTGACTGATTTGGTGGTCCACGTGTATGGCGGGTATGAGGCACAACGTCGCGTGATCGTACTGACCTTCAAATCTTTGAACACGGTATACTCGACGGTCAACGTTAATATGACACTGCACTCATTCCTCACTATCCTCCACTATCAGGAATGTATTAGGTCTTGACTTCATTTTTAGGGATAACAATACAAAAGGTGGAGGAGGGGTTGGAACGAGAGAATATTCAGCAGCTGTATTGGCCTGACCGTTCCCCTTACTTCAGTCACACGAAGCACGTGTGGGATGTGTTGGGGAAACGTATTGTAGCACGTACAATGAACCAACGACCATATAGCGCTTGTAAATCGTGCTAGTGGGACGCGTTACTGTCCATGGTGGTCACAAAACTTATTAAGAACCATTTTCAGAATTTTATAATGTGTAGGGATCATCATAAACTTCGGTGTGTCCAGTATAATTGTTGACCTTGAATAAAATGGCCGTTTCAATTCGTATCATTGCATATTTCGTTCAGCTATCTCCTGTACACACTGCAGCAGGTAGTTCTACGTCTAGTCCAAGTTTCATCAACCTATTTTACGTGGCACTGACTCGTCTTACGAAAATTACTTTCGCGCTTAAGTTTTGCACACCAGTATACTTTGTGCAAATCCGAACTACTCGAAATGTATCACAAAAATTAAGAGTTCGATTTTGAAGCTCTTGAATGAGTTACAACTTCAGAGGAATTTGTGAAACTGTTATTTTGTTTTGGGATTTCTTCTTTGAGCACATCTATCGTTCGTTTATTAAACTAATGAATTACTCAACAGCATAACGTAGGAAAACAACATAATTCTGGGGTTCCCCAAGGAAGTGCTAAGGGCCTTCTGCTGTTCATGTTATATATAATTGATGGAGGAGCCAGTCTGAATAGCCCTCTCAGAATGTTTGAAGACGATTCTGTCGTTTACCGTCTACTAAAGAAAGCAGAATATCAAAACCAATTTCAAAGAGCTTTAGACAAGATACATCATTAGTGCAAAAAGTGGGAAGTGACCCTAAAGAATGAAAAGCCGGAGGTCATCCACATGAGTACTAAAAGGAATCCTTTAAATTTCTTTTACACTATAAATTGCACAACTATCTACGATTAACTATTACAAAGAACTTAAATTGGAATGATCAATAATTTTACTGGTAAGGCTAACGTAAGACTGCGTTTAGTGGGCAGAATACTCAATGGATACAACAGATCCACTAAGGAGACTGTCTGTCCAATGGTTATCTGTACTCTGCTAAGAGCATTGCAGTGGAATTTACACGTCTAGTTCCGCAGGACCAAATTGAGGATCAAATCTCCAAGGTCATGGAACGTGTCAGTACATTAAATTACAACGTAAAAGTACTAACAGATGAAAATAAAATGTTTATGAACCCAAAAACGTCAGGCCACAAGTTTAAGTAAACGCAATCAACAATACAATGAAAACCAGCATAATTTTTCAAGGACTCCTCGACAGAATAGAAGGGGTGACCCATGAGGAAACTTTTCAGTTTCGATTTGAAAGTGCGTGGATTACTGCTAAGATTTTTGAATTCTTGTGGTAGCTTATTGAATATAGATGCAACAGTACACTGCACACATTTCTGCACGAGAGTTAAGTAAGTCCGATCCAAATGCATGTTTGATTTCTGCCGAGTATTAACTGAGGGAAAGCTGCTTATTCTTGAAAATAAGCTGATATTGTTATCAAGAAATGACAGTAAACGATATATGTATTGAGAGGCCAATGCAAAAATACTCTGAGTAGTGAAGAGGGGTCGACAAGGTGTTCATGAAATTACAGCACTTATTGCCCGAACCACCCATTTCTGAGCCAAAATTATCCTTTTAGAATTGAAAGAGTTACCCAAAAATATAACACCATAAAACATAAGCGAATGAAAATAAGCAAAGTAGATTAATTTTCGTCTCAAACAGTCTATTAATTCAGACATCGTTCAAATAGCAAAAATGGCAGCGTGAAGTTTTTGAAGAAGAACCTGAATGTGGGCTTTACACAACCGTTTACTATCTATAAAACACTTAGAAATTTTAACTGCTCAGTTTCACTAATCGTATGCCATTTCTGTGAAATTAAAATGTCGGGCTTTGTTGAATTGTGTGTTAGAAATTCTAAAAACCGCGATTTAGCGTTAATTTTCTACAAGCCATGAACTTACGTCATGAACTGCACTATTCGAAACCGAGCCAATGTTGCACACAACCTCCTTCACTGCCAAGATAGTGTCATTAGCAAACAGAAATATTTTAGAGTTACCTGGAATACTAGATGGCAATCATTTATATAAATAAGGAACATTAGTGGCCCCCAACACTGATCCCTGGGGCACCCCCCATTTGACCATACCCCACACAGATCCCACACCACAGCCATTCTCAAGACTGTGAATAATGGCCTTTTGCTGTCTGTTGCTAAAGTAAGAGGTGAACTAATTGTGAGCTACTCCACGTATTCCATAATGGTCCAACTTCTGGAGAAATATTTTGTGGTCAACACAATCAAACACATTAGTTAAATCAAAAACTATGCCTGGCGCTCGAGACTTTTTGCTTAACTCATGCAGTACCTCAACGAGACAAAAGAATACAGTATTTTCAGTTGTTAAACGACTTCTACAGCCGAATTGTGTGATATAAAATGGTCAATTAATCTTACATTCAGCCTTTCAAATAACCTTAACAATCAATGATGGCGTAGAAATATGTCTAAAACTGTCTAAATTATCCATTTCTCCCTTCTTATAAAGTGTCTTTACTACTAAGTACTTTAATAGTTCAGGAAACTGACCATCCCTAAAGGAAAAATGACAAATACGGCTAAATACGGTTCAAAAATGGCTCTGAGCACTATGGGACTCAACTGCTGAGGTCATTAGTCCCCTAGAACTTAGAACTAGTTAAACCTAACTAACCTAAGGACATCACAAACAGCCATGCCCGAGGCAGGATTCGAACCTGCGACCGTAGCGGTCTTGCGGTTCCAGACTGCAGCGCCTTTAACCGCACGGCCACTTCGGCCGGCGGCTAAATACGGGGCTAACATGTGCAGCGCAGTACTTTAATATTCTGCTAGGCACTCCATCATTTCCATGAGAGTCCTTAGTCTTCAGTGAGTTAATTATTGACTCAATCTACCCCTTGTCTGTATCAAAGAGGTGTGTTTCAGACATCAGTCTCAGAAAGGCATTTGCCAAGAGTTATACGATTCTCTGTAAAGAGTAAATTTATATTTTATTCACCAGCAATGCTCAGAGAATAATTGTTAAATACTGCACATGTATTGGATTTATCAATAACAGAAATACCATTACTATGAAATGACTTTATGTTGTCGACCTTGCGCTGCTGACTGGACACTTCATTCACAACTGACCATATAGCTTTAATTTTATCCTGTGAATTCTATTTATGTACCACATACTATTTGCCTTCCGAATAACATTTTTAAGGACCTTACATTACTGTATGCAATGGGCTAAGGTGGCTTGATTCTGACTACTTCTGATATTTTGATATAATTCCCGCTTTGTTCTACATGGCGTCCTTAACCCACTAGTCAGCCACAAGGTCTGCCTATTACTGCTAGTAACCCGTTTAGAACACTCTAATGGAAAGCAACTCTCAAAGACGATGAGAAATGTGTTAAGGAAAGCATTATATATCTCATCTAAGTTATCAGCACTATAAACAGCCTGCCACTCTTGTTCCTTAACGAGGTTTAAAAAATTCTCTATTGCCATTGGATTAACTTTCCTACATAGTTAATAATTATATGTGACATTTGTTTGAGTTCAAAAGCCTTTTAGTGTTGAAATTTGTGCATCATGGTCTGAAAGGCAGTTCACCCATTTACTAACAGAATCATCATCTAGTAATGAAGAAAGAATAAAAATATTGTCTGAAGCTGTGCTGCTGTTTCCCTGCACCCTAGCTGGAAAAAACACAGTCTGCATGAGATCATTTAAACTTAGGAGATCTACCAACATCCTTTTTCTTTTGCAACACTATATAAAATTAATACTGAATTCACCACATATAATAAATTTATTATGCTTCCTATAAAGTGAATCAAGAACCGTCTGTCGTTTGAGAAGAAATGCTCTGAAGTCAGATATTGGTGACCTATAAACAATATTAGAAGTTTAGTTTCACTTATTTCAACTGCCCCTGCACAACATTCAAATATCTGTTAAGTGCAGTGCCATGAAACGTCTATGGACTCAAATGGAATACTGTTTTTCAAATACATGACTGGTCTCCCATTTCGTAAGGAACTCCTTGAAAAACAGCCAGCTGATCTGTATCCTGGTAAATGAAGCATCTGAATTGTCAAATTATTTAAGTGGTGCTCTGATAGACCAGTATTTTCAGAGTCAACATCTATAAGCAGTTCACTAACTTTATCTCTAATACCTCTTATATTTTGATGATATAAGCTAATTCCTGCTCTACTTTGAAAAATGATGTCCTCTGAAGGTGATTCCTTAGTTAGAGGCACTTTCTTTAAGCAGGTATACCTATCAGCTGACTTCAGTCTGAAAAAGATGCAACTCTAACACCAACTACTATAGGAATTTTTCGACGATTGATGCAACCACCACCCACTACACTGTCACCTTTAAGATTTACCACCATCCCCTTCCCATACCCATTGAGGTGCCGTCCATTCCTAGTGAAATACAATCTACCGATAGAATCTGTAACGTCGCAGCCATTTACATGGCTGCAGAGTTTTGCAGTAAGTTTTATTCCGTTAGGTCAAGCTGTATTGGGGTTTGGCAATGTGCCTCCGGCCCTGGCCCTTGTGTGGTCGGCTGCTGGCGTCATAATGGCATCTGTCGCAGTGTGTGGACCGTGAGAACTGCTCTGTGTGGAGCGTACTAAGGTCACTTATTCATCCCACCTAAGAAACCAAATAACTATGATAAATATGATCCGTTTGTTTTCAAATTTGGTATAGGAACTTTTATAAGAACAGTGTGTAAAATTTTAATGTGGATAACTTTAATAGTTTTGAAAATATAAAAAACCTATTCAAAAGTACTTAACCAACACTTAGTAAAGTAAATTCAGATAGGAATCACGACAGTTTAAGTTTCTTTGTCACTTGAAAGTACTAACAGCACTGTCAGTGCCCACAAGTTATTTTTAAAGAATTTTAATTCCAAACTTTTAATAATTTTGCTTTTGTAAGGAAAATAATAGTTTAACAGTTGATATTTATATTTTTTGTTAGGGTGGGAGTAGATGAGAGTGAATTTGAGTGTGTATGTGGGGACACACGTCAAATTTCAATTTTATAATGTATTACACCATCCAAAACTAGCAAGTGTTGCATAACCAGGATGTCCTGAAAACGGTGAATCCCCCTAACTGGTGGATGACGTATGTCTAGGAGCGTTTGCTATTGTAATAAGGCAGCCAGAAAGATAGTACGAGGATACTTAGTTGTAAAGTATATTTCATGCATACTTTTCTTTTAATTTTCGTTTGGTTTGGTTTTGTGGAACATTTTGTGAGTTTTGGCAATATGAAATGACGTAGATGCACCTGCGAATGCTGATTGTCGTAAAGCATTTTGCGCGCGAAATTGATCATGAAAGGTTAATCTGACTGGATGATCGTTTTGATCAACCAATGAGAGAAGAGTCATTACCGCGTAATTGAATGAGTTATATACTCTGTGGGCGACGGCATTTAGTCATTCGTGGAGTCTCTGTCGGACGACAAGGTCATGTTAAATGTGTCCGAAAAAATTATCTGTAAGATGAAGAAATGACGGTTAAATCGCGCTTGGTTTATATCGCCGTGCTAGCAGATGCAGTTACGGACATTTCGGTGAAGTTTTGAGAGATTTAGGAATGTTGGTTGCAGAATAAACCACGTGTGAAACTATCGGCCTTTGTGAATATTCTGCGTGGCCTGTTCCTTATGCATGTACAGAACATTTTGGCGAGCATCTTCTTTCGAAGAATCTACCTGAAAGGACCGAGTGTGAACTTGTTTTGTAACAGTGTATTGCCTGAATGAATCTCGTAACATTTCGGGTTGGACTTAGCTCATTTCTGGCTGTCTTACGTGTGATATAAGCTGCATGATCTAGTAGTAGATGTACAACCAACGTAAATGTGGGCCTGGTGACACAATAAATGAATCGGACCGTAACGAAACATCAGTATCTACAAACAAACATTTTCGATGAAGTGGGTAAGCACCCACTTTGCCCGTTATTAATAGAGATTTGCAGGTTTATCTTGTTACTTGAGTTACGCGAACTTTGTAATCGTAAGTATGGATGGTGATATTCTTCAACGCTGCTTTTCTCATCGTCTACATAGTACCTATGAATACAGAGCAACGGGTGGTGAAAGGACACTATACTGAGTTAGGTGGACATCAATAATTAACCTTCTGTTGGGCGCGGTGTTTGTCGCAGTGAGATCGGGCGCGGTGTATCAAATTGATCACACCGTTTATTCACGTGATCATTTATTAAATTCTGTTCACAAAACATATTATAAGTGCCAAATACATTTAAAGAAAGACAAAGATGACATACAAGCACAACTGCAGTAGAAATATTCATCATTCAGATTTCTTATCGTCAATGTTGGGCTTTAATAACAAATGATAAAAACGTCGCTTTTTCATTTGCTTCTTTATTATATTTCACTAATAAAACATATTACAAATGACAATTATCTTTACAGAAAGGCTATTATGACACTGGAGCAGAACAACGATGATATTACAACTCATTCATTTGTTTCATCGTTACTTTTTCACTGTGGTAACAAATGCGGAATTTTTCCGCTTTCAGAGCAAAAAGGTTCAATGTGTATCAAACAGGTAGGCTTCTGATCCATTTTGCAACAATATCTTGTTAGTCTTTTTTTTCTGTGCAGGCATTGCACCTTTTCCTCTTGATCCCAGTCCCTTGTTCTTCGTTTCTGCTTGTGTCTTCTGCTTCTTCTTCACACGTTGGCCTATATTGTTGTAGCCGCAGTTGAAGATCTCTGTGGATTCCTGAGGTGTCCAAGCATCTACGAACCAAGTGAGGTAGAACTAACGCATGTGAGAGTTGCTTCAGGAATCCTTTTCTTCGGATAAAATTCTCGTTGTTGCCATAGTAAATTACTTGTGAATTGATTCCACTCATATTGATCATTGCAAAAAATATGACCATGGGCCAACGGCACACATTTCTTGCTACATTGTATGAAGCGGTCAACTTATCTGTAATGTCGATTCCACCTTTGGTGCTATTGTAAAATGTTACAATGGGTGGCTTCTGTTTATCTCCAGTGTCAGCATCTACTGAACTATCTTCATGCAAACTTGATGCCAAGATAACACACTTCCCCTTTTTAGGAACGTAGGAAACTAGAGTACAGCCTTTCTTGAAGCCAAAAAGTGAACTGTGGGCAGCCCTGCCTTTACTGGTAGCAAACTCCAGAGGAATCTCACGCTTGTTTGTCTTCATCGTCCCAACAAAAGAAAGATTTTTCTTCTTAGATCTTCAACAAACCAATACTAGTAAGCCAATTGTCTGCTGTCACATTTCGACCTGACTGATAAATTGATTCACATAGTCGCAGAACAACGTCTGAAGGTTTATTGCTAACGTGGTAGAATCCTTCTGGCTGCAGCCCAGCGTATATTTCCAGATTATAGAGATAAAATAGTTGGGAATCCACAAGAGCATATATCTTAATTCCATATTTGTTTGATTTGCTAGGTATGTATTGGCGAAAACTGCACCTTCCACGGAATCCTTCAAGTTTCTCATCTACTGTAACGTTTTCTCCCGGGGTGTATTATTCCTGGCAATTCTGTACAAATAGAGAAAATATTTCCCGAATCGCTGTTGTCTTGTCCAATTTTCTCCTTTCATCACGAGTCACACGATTGTCAAATCTATGGCACCGCATGATGAATTTGAAACGTTTTATGTTCATAACGAGACGAAATTTCTCAATTACATCCCCATCACTTCCCCACAGATCTTCTAACCTTTGTCTGTTACTTTTGTTAACACCAGCCAAAAACAGAAGACCAATGCATGCTTTTAATTCAATAATATCTATAGGTTTTACGCCTCTCTCTCGCTGAAAAGAAGCTTTGATGCTCTCAGTATACTGATTGGTATACAGAACTATAATCAACAAAGTGTCGTCATCTATGAGGCAATTCCAACATTCCTAAGGCGTTCTCAATTCTTTCGCCGCACCTATAGGACCAGGTAACTTTCGAATAATATTGTGGGCCCTGAAACGTACTCTCTGCGATGGTGGAACTTTGTTCCATTTTGTCTCATTGTCCCTTCTAGTATAATAATGCTGGCTTTCTTCAAGTGCTTCCTCGTCGTTTTCACTGTCGTTTTCCTCTGTTTCTGAATCCTCCTACCGAACTTCAACTGCGTCATCACAATCTGTGCCTACTTCATCTTCATAATCCTCTTGAACTTCATCATTATCCTCTTCGGACCACATTTTTTGTATTTCCGTAACATGATTTGGGTCAAGGAGGTTGAACGTCTTACTGTAGCCTGCCATGATGGTGTCTCACACATAAAATGATAAAATTCCTATAAAATAACACAGTGAGGCGCAGTGTATCAATTTGATACCTGATACTCAAACATTCATAACTGACGATTAAACAGTCAAAAAAGAAAATAAGTGCATTACACATTGTATATTAACATTGTACTACTTACTAAGTTATGTTGATAACCAAAGAAATGAATTGTTGAAATGCAACACGAACGGGCGCAGTGTATGAAACTGATCAATCAGCACATATATCGACAACAAAGCAGTCGTATCGACACTGAAGCACACAGGAATGACAAGCGTTCGGAAAAGGCTAGCTACTAGCGAGTAGACGTCAGTGCTGCCACTCGTTGACAAATAATTTACAGTAAACTTCTAGGTGTATCAATTTGAACTGCCGCGCCCGACGGAAGGTTAAATCGCAATGCAGCCCACCAACCTCGCCCCACTGCAACTCAACTGGCACCACCGCAATGAGGCCCACTCCCACTGCCAATAGTACCCTCTCCAGCCCCATGTTAACGAGCCTAACAGCTGTGTTAAGATGAGGCAGATCATGACGCTGAAACAGTTGCACGAAATGCACATTAGTGCCACCAGTTTGAGTAGCTATCTTCACCAGGTCACCACCTACATCATACTCCCCATCCCCATCAAGAATATTCCCTGCTCCATCCACTATAATCACTTGATCCTCATTCATAAAATTCCTACATTACTCTCCTATGCTATCAGTCACTTTAGCCAACCCCACACTAGGCTTCACAATACTGCTAACCTAATACTCACTCCCCAACACTTCCTGCAACTGCTGGCCCATACCTGTACTGTGCAAACTACCTACGTTCAGAGCCTTCTTCATTCTGTTAGACTTTACAACTAATTTACGCCTCCTAACTGCTGAGGACAGCTGCATGTTTCCTAAACCTAGGGCTACAAGAGGCTCCTCTCCACTCAACTATGAAAGTTGGTCTAATCTGCTGCATACACGCAAAATAAAACTGTCTAAATACCTCCGCCTGCTAGCTGCCTTCTTGCCAACTTCCAGTTCCCATACCCCAGCACCTTTCACCCTCCTCAACCTATCTCTTTCCCCCTTTGCGTATTGTACCTGCGCCTGAAGGGCACAGATCTTACGCTGCTTCTCCTATATTAACTTATTTCTACTATAGATTCTACATTCCCAGGAGAGGATCTCGCTAGAATGCCCACTGGCTTCCCCACTGCATTCCTCCCCTATCAGAATACTTTCAACAATTCCCACATTGTAACCCACTACTCATAAACATAGTACAAAGCCCACACTTCTCACTCATGGCAAAGTTTTACAGTTCCTGAGAAAACTAAATGTATACGTTACCTAAGTTCAATTACACCAGTGGAACTATTTATAGAACTAACAGTAACAGTCTCGAAATTCTCTCTCTACTAAGAAAACAACTACTTTTATTAATACTACTAAACTACAACTAACACCAATAACAACAAAACTTCACAAAATTTATTAAAAAAATAAATTCCTGTCGAACAGCCCATGAAGGCCCAATGGTACCGACCGGCCGCCGTGTCATCCTCGGCCCACAGGCGTCACTGGATGCGGATATGGAGGGGCATGTGGTCAGCACACCGCTGTCCTGGTCATGTGTCATTTTCCGAGACTGGAGCCGCTATTTCTCAATCAAGTAGCACCTTTGTTTACCTCACAAGGGCTGAGTGCACCTTGCTTGCCAACAGCGCTCGGCAGACCGGATGGTCACCAATCCAAGTGCGAGCTCAGCCTGACAGAGCTTAACTTTGTGGTGGGATGGGAACCTGTGTTACCACTGTTGCAAGGTTGTTGGCACAAAGTTGACTAGCTAAAACCAAAAATTTAAGCGGTCACTGGAGAACACAACGAAGTTAAAACAGAATGGAAATTTTACTGAAATATTTCATTAGAAACAATAAGAAACTTCACCTGAAAACTAAAGCAAGAAATTAACTAAATGACTTCAAAGCACAGAAAACTCTAAAAAATGCAGCGAGCGAAGGTTTCCAAAAGTTTATTATATCGTTATTTCGCCACAAACAGCACACTGTAGGATCCTTACCAGACTGAATTTATAGACGATATCGAGAAAGTTCAAATAAGGGCCGCTGGTTTTGTATCCTGTGGCAGAATATGGCAGACCGTATCACTGATATGATACGCGGTTTGTAGTGGCAATCATTAAAACAAAACGGCTTGTCAATGAAGAGGTATAGTTTCACGAAATTTCAGTGGCAGCCTTTCTCATCTGAGTGTGAAGATATTCTGTTGACGTCCACCTGCGTAGGAAGACAAATTTCTTTATTTATTTAGCAGGTAGCTAGTACAGATCCATCAGTGATTGGATATATGTATATACATATACTTATTTACAGAAGAGAAACGTAGTAATGTTTGTGCTTCACAACTAGATATCCCGTCCTTCAATTCGTTGTGCAGCAACTGGAGTTGTTAGCAGACAATTCTCCTCATCACTGTGATAAAATCGAATCTTGCAGTCATTGAAAATGTGATGAGTAGCCTGGTGGGGGGCTCTGCAGTCACAGTCTACATTAGGCACCTTTCTAACTGTGGAGAGCATCTTTCCACTGGCCATAGCCCATTCTAATTCTGTTCAAGGCACTCCAGGTCTTGCGTGGTACGTGAAATCCTCTTGGAAGTCTAGCACCTTTACATATGTTATGCAGGCATAGATCTGTTACTGCTTCCCTCTGACCTTTCCATTTATCAAGATTCACCAAGAGGTTTAAAATCCTTGGGAACCCTGTCACTAGCATCACACATGATCTCCTGGCAGTGACCTACCAACTAAATATCAGAGAAAGTTCTTTTTAGAATTCATTAACGAGAAACATGGGAAAACATGATAATCATAACAAAATAAATCGAAACTCTCATGCAAAGATTCATCTGTTCATCTTTTTCGCGCATGTTGAGAGTAGAATGTTAGAGAAATAATGTGAATGTGGATTGATCAACATATTCAGACAAGTAGTGTAGTAGCTTTAGTAGCTTTAAAGTAGTAGATTAATCACAGGCTGATCGGTATAGTATATTTACATGTCAAAAGTTAAAAACAGACTACTAAAATTGGCGAGCAACACATGTTTTTATAGTCTCTCACTTCCTTTGAGAATTTTGCAAAAAATAAATTTTTAATCACAATAATTTTATAAGTAGCACATTAAATTCATCAATTATACATAATCAGAAATCTAATAATCAGGGTTACAAGAATGTAGTATAGGTTATTCAAATCTTATCCATTTGTTTTATAAATGAATGTTCTAGAATGCAAAATTTATTTATCATCAATAAATCTCAAACAAATTATTTTCGAAAAAAGTCACTTGTGCCTTCAGAAGAGGAGAAATGTAGATTTTAATTAAGATATCTCGATGTGAATACCAATAACGTTCATCTGTGTAGAAAATTTAGGTAATACTTTATAGGTATTGTAATTTTATCATATTTCTTTAAATAAAAAGTTTTAACAAAACTAATTACAGTATTGCAATCAGGAAAATGATAAATAAACAGTAAATAATCATCTCTAACATGTACAATCTTTGATAAAATTCTGATAGTTTTTATAGCATATTGATTTCATATTACATATTTAATAGACAGTGAGAAAGAAACAGGAAGTGTTGCTTGGAGCATTAGTTTCTCCTTTCATTTCGAGGTATTTCCTTTATTTTAAAATGTCATCATTAGTATGCACATTTCAAAAAAGTATATGATTTAACTCTTGGGCTTCTACAGGCAATATAAATAATAGTCAATATATTTCGTAAAATTTAAAATTGTTGAAACTATAAGGGACAAGTGTAAGTAAAGCATTCCAGATGAACTTCGCTACACTGCATTAACCACTTTACAACTATACATTTACAAATAAAAGAAAAAAATTAATTCCATTCATCATATTACATGTTTTGGGAAAGCATGCAACTCTGTCATTCATGATTTAAATAATGAAAACTTCACCAGTCACTTAATTTTTGGTGTTAAGCACAATTACTTTCGAGAATTTGTTCTTATTTTCAAGTGCTTTGTGCGTTGCATTATACGATATGTTTGGTGATTTTCTACCTCTCTTGCATCTTTTTGAGGTTAGATTGCAAATGGAAAATTGGACAAAATGAAATTTAGAGGGTTTTTAAATGCTAATGTTAAAAATGGTATTTTTGTTTGTTTACTTACAGGCATTGCAACTCCTTCATTATACAGAATATCACACACATGCAGATCATCACTTACATTGTTTGTTTACAAAGTAGGCTGCAAAGATATTATGACACTATATAAGGTTTCATATAATTATTAATATTACAGGGTTAATCAATAGAAAGATTAATTAATAACAACATCTGGCTGATGCAAAGTCTGCAAAATACAAAGTTAATATAACATATGACAGTAATAATAATATCAGGAACTAAATTAACGACCTATAAATGATATAGGCCATACAGTTACAATTTGGTTAGAATAATGATTCATCAGAAAGAAACTAATAGCGAAAGTGATCGTAATGGGAGTTACTGTTACACTAGAGTGCATATCCGTTTAACACAGATCGATGATTCACACTCTCATCGTGAATTACAAGTTCGATACTCCACCTCGTTAACTATCCGAAAAGTTAGAGTATACACGAGCTGGGTGGCTGGTCACCACTCAGAGACTAAGTCCCATGATACCACACAACGCAAAATTTTCTAAGGCCTTTCACTTCCTAGCTGCCTAAAGAATGACTATCTGCTTTCACGTGTGCATCGAACTGTACCCTTTGGTGTCTCCCGCCAATCTGTTCGCTTTCACGTCTGCCCATCCCAAGCTGTGGTTTCCCGCAGACCTAACATCTTCACTCAACTGACTAGGGCAAATCCCTATTCTGACGCTGTCCATCTGATTGGCTACAGCTTATTCTATATTATTTTACATTTTAACAAATTTAAATAATCAAAGGTTGACCACTTACATATTCTAAATACAGTAACAATAATACCCATTACAAAAAAGATGTTAAATTCTTTTACATAAAACCAATACAATTTCCTTCTTAAATTTGAATGTCACAGCCAGTAGCCCTGCATCAATGTACTTTCTCACAAATAAATAAAGAACAACAATATCTATTATGAACTAAACATTACAACAAATATTCTATTACCTAATGATTCAATAAGGTGTCATGCTGTCATCGTTCAATGTGTTTTGTGTGGAGGAAATGATGATCTGATGCTTAACTGAAACTACTGATCATTTAAATTCGCTATATCTTTTAAACAACTAAAGTTACAGAGTTGATATTTACAACGTTTATCATTTTAATGATGCGCTTCTATATGAAATGTCGATCGTTAAGACCGACTAAAGAGTTCTGATTTTAGCATTGAAGTGTTTGTTACAAAACTTGTTAATTTCACTTTAACAGTAAATCCTAGACTATTATAATATGATCAATATTCAAGTTTTATATGGATCACCATGAAAATTTATTGACGATGGAAGATTAAAATTACTGGACTTGATTCCCTGCACTACCACAGACTTAAATAGTTTCCATAAATGTTTCCCTTTATGGCCGATCTTAGGTCCGCCATATATAACACTGCGAAGTCTCCTTGGGCACAAAAGCCTTCTACTGGGTTTCCCTATCATGTAGGTTCTCATCTGTCTCACACGCACACTACTGCGCTTAGGCCTCAATAGACAATAGATGCCTGTGTGTTTCCCAATCTCGTGGTGAATCTGCACCCTTTGTGGCACCCGGTCCTGGACAACAGGGTTCGTTTCACAATTCCTGTTGGGTCGACTCTTTCGCCCATATACTTGCTCGTTAACTCACAAACTCAAGGCCATAATCATATTGTGCTACAATAGCTTGATCGTCAGCAAAACTTAATGAAAGTGTCTGTACATCGTTGACAGAGATTCCCATTCTTCTGCAGTTGTTCTTCCAATTTCGGAGAGCCGCATGTACATATAAATTGAACAAAATGAGTGGTATACTGCAACCTTATCGCAAACCTTTAGTGACATTAATAGATTCTTATAACTTTGAACCTCGTTTAATCTGTACCACATTATCTCTGTAAATTTCAATAATAATTTTTAGAAGGTGATCCTCCATAACCATGTTCTCCATAGCTTCCCACGGCTTAGATCTAGGTACTGTATCGTAAGCTTCTGCTAAATCTACAAAGGCAATGTGTAGCTCCTTCCCTAGGTTGTATGTACATGATCTGTTCTGCCTAAGTCGGCTCTGGTCTTCCCTAATATGGTGGCAAACATTTAATATAATTTTTTCAAACATTATCTTGCCAAATAAGTGGCTCATTGTACAGTTGACACTAATGGCCTCTGTAGCAGTTTGTGTCTTTTCTATTCCCTTTCTTCAAAACAGAACCCATATATAACTTTTTTCAATCTGAGGGAATTTCAATCCTTTTACAACAGCTGTTCATCATGCTGGTTATTCGTTTCTTCAGATGTCTTCCTCCAGCCTTCAACAATAATTCATTATGAATGTTTCCTGGAGCAGGTGATAGGCCATTCTTCATTTTAATTAGTGCACACTTCACTTCCTCTACCGTAATGTTTATATTACGATCAGTTACTTCCATCTTCTCTTCATTCCCTTGTGTGTAATGTGGCCTACCTTCAGTTAAAAGTTCTGCATAATGCTTTTTCCATTCCTGTAAGGGAATTAGGTTGTCTACTGCTTTGTTTACTTGTGTTTTCTTCATACTAGTAATTGTCCTCAACACTTCTGTTGTTTCTGATCCACCTACTAGACTCTCAATTTCAATAAATTTATGTTTCCATGTCTTTCTCTTTTCTAATTTAATTCTGTTTCTTAATACGTAATTTGTTGTCTGATAGTTTTGCCTGTCCTGTAGTGGTTTAGTTGATAACCATTTTTTAGAGTTTTACTTTTCCCTAATCAACATCTTCAGGTCATCATGCATCCATGGAGGATCCTGTTTACCTAGACTCTCACTCTCAGTCTCTAGTACCTCCTTAGAAATTCCTGTAAGTGCCTTTTTAGTATTTTTATATTCTAGTTAAACATTGTCATCTTCTGGAGTCTCCTTTAGTTCATTTTCTGATCTACATTGAAATTGATCCTTAATGCTGAACTGCTTCAGCAGGAAGAACTTATACCTTGTGTGCTCTAATTTATCGTGACTGCTGTGGTCAGCCACTTCTCCAGTTGTTGATGGTTTTCTCCTAAATGGGTATGTCAACTTTGCTAAACCTAAGTAGTGGTCAGAAACACAACTGGCTCCCCGAATGACTCTACAGCCTTGTACTACTATTTTTGGCTGTTGCTTGGTAATGATGTAATAAATTATCGATTTCTGCTGTAATGATGGTCTCTCCCATGTATGTCTGTGGATATCTTTACGTAAATAGTGTGTATTCAGAACTTTCAAGCCGTATTGGTTACACAATTCTACAAGATTTTCTCCAGAACTATTTCTCCATATCTTCCTATTATTGCATCATTTACTTGTGAACCAACCCTCAGAGCAAAATCTCTTGCTATTATTACGTCTTGGTCCTTTTTGACCTGGTTGAGTAGACGATCTAATTTCTGGTAAAAATGGTTTTTGGTTTTCTGTGCCACATCGTCGTGTGATGCATACACCCCTATTATAGCTGCCTCAGTGCTATATAAGTTGATGGTAATAGTGACAATTCTTTCATATAAAAATACATAGTCTTTAAGGTAAGAACTCAGAGCTCTGTTAATTAGAATGGAAATGCCGGCTTTTGCTCATTTATGATGATCAACTCCAGACCAAAAATGGATGAAATTTCCCAATTTCTCATTCCCTTGTCCCTTCTTTTTTGTTTCTGAGAAAATAATTATGTCCACCTTCAGTCGACTAATTTCATTCAAATGTTCAAATGTGTGTGAAATCTTATGGGACTTAACTGCTAAGGTAATCAGTCCCTAAACTTACACACTACTTAACCTAAATTATCCTAAGGACGAACACACACAACCATGCCCGATGGAGGACTCGAACCTCCACTGGGACTAGCTGCACAGTCCATGACTGCAGCGCCTTTGACCGCTCAGCTAATCCCGCATGGTGACTAATTTCGTTCTATATTTTGGTGTGTTTATTTGACAGGCTTTGAACGTTCCATGTACCAACTCTCAATGTACTTTTCCTTGCCAATAATTGTCGTAAGGAGTTTCTATCCCATTTCTGAGGCTCTGCTTTAGATTCTCGAGCTTATAGAGGTTTACATACATACTTATATGTAAACATTAATCTTTATTCCATGGATCATGAATACAACATTTCATAATGATGTGGAACACTTCATTTTAACATAAGTTTTTCTTACACAAAATGCTTAATTAATTAACTTCTTTTTAGAGTACCTACTTCATATCTAAGAATTCATCTACTGAGTAGAAGGAGTTCTCACTCAGAAATTCTTTTAATTTGCTTTTAAATGTTAGTTGACTATCTGTCAGACTTTTGATACTATTTGGCAAATGACCAAAGATTTTTTGCCAACATAATTCCCCCCTTTCTGTGCCAGAGTGAGCTTTAATCCAGAATAGTGAATATCTTCCTTCCTTCTAGTGTTGTAGCTAAGCACGTCACTGTTACTTTTGAATTGGTATGTGTTACAAATGACAAATTTCATAAGTTAATATATATATTGTGAAGGTACTGTGAATACCCAAGTTCCTTAAATAAATGTCTGCTTGATGATATTGGGTGATCTCCAGCTATTATTCTGATTACATGCTTTTGTGCCATGAATATTTTCTCTCTTAATGACAAATTGCCCCAAAATATGATGCCATATGAAAGCAGTGAATGAAAATAGACTTAGTAAGCTATTTTAATGATATGTTTATCACCATAATTTGTAATATCCCCAATAGCATAAGTAGCTGAACCTAACTGTTTCAGCAGATCATTGATGTGCTTCTTCCAATTCAGTTTCTCATCAATGCACACACACAGAAATTTTGAGTATTCTGCCTTAGCAATATACTTTCATTCATAGTCTATATTTATCAATGGTGTTATTCCATTCACTGTACAGAATTGTATAACTGTATTTTCTCAAAATTTAGAGTGAGTCCATTTGCAGAGAACCACTTAATAATTTTCTGAGAGACATTATTTGCAATATCCTCAGCTGATTCTTGCTTGATGGGTGTGATTACTACACTTGTATCATTATCAAAAAGAACTAGCTTTGCATCCTCATGACTCTAGAGTGGCAAGTCGTTAATATATATTAAGAACAATAAGAGACCCAAGACTGAACCTTTGGGACACCATTCTTGATACCTCCCAAGTTAGAGGACTCTGCTGGTTTTTACAGACCATCTGCACTGTTAATTTAAAACCTCTGCATTCTTCCATTTAGTTATCAATAAAACCATTAGTGCGCTGCCCCACTCACAACACAATACTTACGCTTATCTAGAAGAATTTCATGATTTCTTGTGTATAATGGGACACTGGCCCATTGAAACCAACCCCCAACTTGGAGGACAAGTACTTGATATCAGGGTTTACTGCCCTAGGAGGATTGGCTTCACCACACCTATAGAGACCCCAATGCCCTAGGTGGGACACATTTCATCTGGCTCCTGAGTTGAGACCTGTCCAGATTGGGTGACCCTGCCAGTAGCTACACTACCACCGGCATTGCCCTCAACTTTGCTGGAGCATGCAAATTCTCTCACCCGGTGCTTATGGTACCTTCGATGAGGCAGTGTCCCTTGGTTGTATATAATAATAAGTATTTTTATCACTACCAACTACTAAATTATCGATTGCATCTTTTCTAATGAGGAAATGTACATATTTACGAAAATTGTGACAGTTATCATGAGCTTACTCAAAGGTGACACGAAAGAGACCAGTAACATCATGAAATTATTTAAAAATGTCCACAAGAAAATAAATGTCACACCTGAATGCCAACAAAACAATAGCATTAATTAACTACACATATGTATAGAGAACAAAAGGACGAGACACAATTTCAAAATAAACAGAAAAAAGACAACCTCCACCAACACAATAGCTGCCTCATCATGTCACCCATATGAACACAAGAAAGCTACATATAAAATGATAATACACAGAGCAGACAAAATCCCAAAGAAGTAAAAGGACAGGGAGAAAGAATTAGACATCACTAAACCAATTGCTGTGCCCCATGACTTCCAATGACTGGGTGTTGTGTGATGTCCTTAGGTTAGTTAGGTTTAAGTAGTTCTAAGTTCTAGGGGACTGATGACAATAGATGTTAAGTCCCATAGTGCTCAGAGCCATTTGAACCATGACTTCCCCAGCTCTATGATATACAGTTATGCAGAGACAAATAAGAAAAAAGAAAGACATTCCTGACTCTTTGAAAGGAGCCAATAATGAAATCAAATATATGGCTAGCATGCCTTATGAAGGTAACATTTCTCAAAAAATAGCAAAGCTACTTAGGTGCCATAAAGTGAAAGTATCTGTCTCTGCAAAAAACAAAATAAAACAGAAACTAGTCCACACTTTAAACAATAGAAAGAATAAATTCTCAGACTCAGGAATACACAAAATCCTATGTAAAAATGGTTCAAGTTACTACATAGGACGAACTGGCAGGAACTTTCAAATTAGATACACAGGACACATCAACTGTTACACAGATAAACAATTTACAAATGAGCAACAGAAACATACAGAAAAAACACTGCACACACACATCTGAAAACATACAAGAAGATCTTAAGATGAAACTTCCCAGCAGATTAAAACTGTGTGCTGGACCGAGATTCGAACTCGGAACCTTTGCCTTTCACAGGTAAGTGCTCTACCAACTGAGCTAACCAAGCACGAGTGGCGGAAGTAAAATTGTTAGGACGGGTGCTGAGTCGTGCTTGGGTATCTCAGTTGGTAGAGCACTTGCCCGCGAAAGGCAAAGGTTCCGAGTTCGAGTCTCGGTCCAGCACACAGTTTTAAAGTTTTAATCTGCCAGGAAGTTTCAAAATCAACGCACCCTCCTCTGCAGAGTGAAAATTTCATTCTAGATCTTAAGATACTCGACCACATCCAAAAATCTCAAACAAAAGATTTAATGGCGAAAGTTGAAATTTTTGTACAACATAAAAAGCAAGTGCAAAACATTCTCAATAGCAAGATAGACAGTTAATCAGTTAATTTCTCCTAATGTTTCTCACGCATGTGATAGCTGTGACAATTTCCATAAATATATACATTTCCTCAATAGAAAAAAATGTAATCGATAATTTAATAGTAAGTAGTGATAAAAATACATTTTATTATATGTAACCTTATATATACACACAATATAATCCAAATCACTGTAACAGCTCTGACTGTGTACAAACTACTTATGAAGATAAAATGTTATAATATGTTTGCAGCATATTTTGTAAACAAACTGTGTAAGTGATGAAACATAGAGCAATCAATATCCCAAAGAACAAAGAGGACAGGAAGAAAGAATTAGGCATCTTTAAATGAACTGCAGTGGCCAATGGCTTCCCCAGCTCGGTGATATATAGTATGCAGAGACAAATAACAAAAAAGAAAGAATCCCTGGCTCTTTATAAGGAACCAATAATGCAATCGTATGTAATATTCTGTAAAATGGAGGATTCACAATAGCTGTAAATAAAGAAAGCGTAAAAGCATTTTAACATTAGCAATATCAAAAACCCTCAAATTTTCATTTTGTCTGATTTTTCGATCGTATTCTAACCCCAAGGAGACGAAAAAGAGCCAGAAAACCACACATGCAAGCATCACCTAATATATTTATATAAACAAATGCACAAATGCGCTTGAAACTGAGAATAAGTTCTCGAAACACACTGTGTTAAGCAGCAAAAAATAAGTAACTAGTGCAGTTTTCATTATTTAAACCACAAAAGAAAAAATATTCTATTATTATCTTTTGATGTACTTAATACAGTCAGACATTGTCGTTACTATGTACATATTGCATAAGAAATTTTTTACACAGAACTTCAGAATTTCTTAACTATAATTTAAATTTGCACTGCTGTAGTAAACAGATATTTCACTTTTTAGTTTTATTTCTTAATCCATGAATTGTGTCAGTGCTATAGAATCATTATATCGTAACACTCTTTTCATTATACAAAGAAGTCAAAATCAGCATTACATGCTTGTCTTTTAAATCATTTCTAAACATTTTAAATGAATATCAGTCACTTGCAGTTCACTTGCTTGATCATGGTAGTGCAACCATTAATTCAAAACATACAATTCCTTAAACACAAATTTATGTATGATTTTTCCTATTGCATTTCTGTTGTAAGATTTATAAAAAATGTTACACTATGGTGGTCCTCAGTGGGAAAAGGGTGAAGCTACTGAATGAGGAGGGACAACATTAATCTTTTTAAACTTTATTAATATCAAATACTACAGAATTTTTACCTCTGGCGACCATAGAGAACAATTCTCATTACAATTATGCAGTAGACAGCGGTCTCCATTTTTTATCTTTATTCTCCTTATTTGCAAACAGATGAAAATATAATTAAGTTCTTAAGAAAAATTAACTGTATCTTGCCACATCGACTCATGAGGCACAAATCAGCTTGAAAAACAAAGATAAAATCTTTAACATTATGAATAATTCCACAATTAATGAGTACTGACGGATAGTCAGGAAATTTGTTCCACAGTTTGCAGAAGAATCAGTGGCAACTAGGTAATATCAGTGTTCACAGAATTAATATTTCTGTATAATTAGAAATAGAACGTAGCTTCCCTTCTAAGAAGGTCTGAACATGTTCCAGCCGCTACTTCATCAAATAATGTGTCCACTGGTATCTTGCACCTGTCTTCCTCAAACTACTGGAATACAAGACAATACTAACTCTTAAGGCTGTAACAGCTACTGGAATACAAGACAATACCAACTCTTAAGGCTGTAACAGCTTGATATTAGAGGCCCAAAGTAACAATGACTTCTAGAACTCAAATAGCTCTGGCATAATGCAATTCCTGTCACTTGAGACTATAGCTATTACAAGCTGTCTGATACCAAAGTTATTAATAAACAACCTGTCCCACATGAGCACCAACTAGTTCCAAAACTTACGCTACATAACTTCGTTTTGACAAACACATATTTAAGCAGTCATCTAATCTCTAAGCGATGAAGTGCACAATCAAAAGAATGCAAACCTTAACCATACGGTTGAGCAGTATGTTATCGGCGCACCATAGAGTAATCTCCAAGGAAAATGATGGTAATATAATACTGAATAGTGACAGTACATGCTGAAAACTCTCCAATCAACACAGTGGCTGCTTTTGTACTTCACATATGTGGCCTGCAGGGACAAGTTCTATGTCCTGCGGGCTGTTTCGAGTCACCATGCCTCTTAAACACTCTAAAGGGGAAGATAAACGCTCTCCACATCGTAGCCTCGACCAAGTCAACGGTAGGTAGCGCTCTTGCGTGTTGCTCCGCTTTCCACAGCAAATTCATTGTTCTACCTGCCTCCGTTCAACGGCGCTCTCTGTCACTCACTGCCCCCAATTGCCTTCTTTTCTCCAAAGTTTGCCTCTCCCCACAGATAAACCAGTTCCTTCTCGGACGATTCTTGCGCCATGGATAGGCAAGTACCGCAAATTTAGGTCCGGCTGGAGCCAACCTAGCCCATAATGCCTTACAATAATCTCAAGGAAAGCTGAGATGGGAAGCATGATGCTTTATATGCATTTCTACATCTACATCTACATCTACATTTATACTCCGCAAGCCACCCAACGGTTTGTGGCGGAGGGCACTTTACGTGCCACTGTCATTACCTCCCTTTCCTGTTCCAGTCGCGTATGGTTCGCGGGAAGAACGACTGTCTGAAAGCCTCCGTGCGCGCTCTAATCTCTCTAATTTTACATTCGTGATCTCCTCGGAGGTATAAGTAGGGGGAAGCAATATATTCGATACCTTATCCAGAAACGCACCCTCTCGAAACCTGGCGAGCAAGCTACACCGCGATGCAGAGCGCCTTTCTTGCAGAGTCTGCCACTTGAGTTTGTTAAACATCTCCGTAACGCTATCACGGTTACCAAATAACCCAGTGACGAAACGCGCCGCTCTTCTTTGGATCTTCTCTATCTCCTCCGTCAACCCGATCTGGTACGGATCCCACACTGATGAGTAATACTCAAGTATAGGTCGAACGAGTGTTTTGTAAGCCACCTCCTTTGTTGATGGACTACATTTTCTAAGCACTCTCCCAATGAATCTCTACCTGGTACCCGCCTTACCAACAATTAATTTTATATGATCATTCCACTTCAAATCGTTCAGCACGCATACTCCCAGATATTTTACAGAAGTAACTGCTACCAGTGTTTGTTCCGCTATCATATAATCATACAATAAAGGATCCTTCTTTCTATGTATTCGCAATACATTAAATTTGTCTATGTTAAGGGTCAGTTGCCACTCCCTGCACCAAGTGCCTATCCGTTGCAGATCTTCCTGCATTTCGCTACAATTTTCTAATGCTGCAACTTCTCTGTATACTACAGCACCATCCGCGAAAAGCCGCATGGGACTTCCGACACTATCTACTAGGTCATTTATATATATTGTGAAAAGCAATGGTCCCATAACACTCCCCTGTGGCACGCCAGAGGTTACTTTAACGTCTGTAGACGTTTCTTCATTGATAACAACATGCTGTGTTCTGTTTGCTAAAAACTCTTCAATCCAGCCACACAGCTGGTCTGATATTCCGTTGGCTCTTACTTTGTTTATCAGGCGACAATGCGGAACTGTATCGAACGCCTTCCGGAAGTCAAGAAATATAGTATCGACCTGGGAGCCTGTGTCTAATATTTTCTGGGTTTCCTGAACAAATAAAGCGAGTTGGGTCTCACACATAGTAGATTCTGGGTTTCCAAAAACGACATGATACTCGAGCAAAAAACATGTTCTAAAATTCTACAACAGATCGACGTCAGAGATATACGTCTATATTTTTGCGCATCTGCTCGACGACCCTTCTTGAAGTCTGGAACTACCTGTGCTCTTTTCCAATCATTTGGAACCTTCCGTTCCTCTAGAGACTTGCGGTACTCGGCTGTTAGAAGGGGGGCAAGTTCTTTCGCGTACTCTGTGTAGAATCGAATTGGTATCCCGTCAGGTCCTGCAGACTTTCCTCTGTTGAGTGATTCCAGTTGCTTTTCTATTCCTTGGACACTTATTTCGATGTCAGCCATTTTTTCGTTTGTGCGAGGATTTAGGGAAGGAACTGCAGTGCGGTCTTCCTCTGTGAAACAGCTTTGGAAAAAGGTGTCTAGTATTTCGGCTTTACGCGTGTCATCCTCTGTTTCAATGCCATCATCATCCCGGAGTGTCTGGATATGCTGTTTCGAGCCACTTACTGATTTAACGTAAGACAAGAACTTCCTAGGATTTTCTGTCAAGTCGGTACATAGAATTTTACTTTCGAATTCACTGAACGCTTCACGCATAGCCCTCCTTACGCTAACTGTGACATCGTTTTGCTTCTGTTTGTCTGAGAGGTTTTGGCTGCGTTTAAACTTGGAGTGGAGCTCTCTTTGCTTTTGCAGTAGTTTCCTAACTTTGTTGTTGTACCACGGTGGGTTTTTCCAGTCCCTCACAGTTTTACTCGGCACGTACCTGTCTAAAAAGCATTTTACGATTGCCTTGAACTTTTTCCATAAACACTCAACATTGTCATTGTCGGAACAGAAATTTTCGTTTTGATCTGTTAGGTAGTCTGAAATCTGCCTTCTATTACTCTTGCTAAACAGACAAACCTTCCTCCCTTTTTTTATATTCCTATTAACTTCCATATTCAGGGATGCTGCAACGGCCTTATGATCACTGATTCCCTGTTCTGTACATACAGAGTCGAAAAGTTCGGGTCTGTTTCTTATCAGTAGGTCCAAGATGTTATCTCCAAGAGTAGGTTCTCTGTTTAATTGCTCGAGGTAATTTTCGGATAGTGCACTCAGTATAATGTCACTCGATGCTCTGTCCCTACCACCCGTCCTAAACATCTGAGTGTCCCAGTCTATATCTGGTAAATTGAAATCTCCACCTAAGACTATAACATGCTGAGAAAATTTATGTGAAATGTATTCCAAATTTTCTCTCAGTTGTTCTGCCACTAATGCTGCTGAGTCGGGAGGTCGGTAAAAGGAGCCAATTATTAACCTAGCTCGGTTGTTGAGTGTAACGTCCACCCATAATCATTCACAGGAACTATCCACTTCTACTTCACTACAGGATAAACTACTACTATCAGCGACGAACACTCCACCACCGGTTGCATGCAATCTATCCTTTCTAAACACCGTCTGTACCTTTGTAAAAATTTCGGCAGAATTTATCCCTGGCTTCAGCCAGCTTTCTGTACCTATAACGATTTCAGCTTCGGTGCTTTCTATCAGCGCTTGAAGTTCCGGTACTTTATGGAAACAAAAATATTTCTTGTGCAGCATGAGACTGTAGAGAGGAATCAATAGGCCTCTTAGTTTCCACACCGGGTTTGGTCATCGAGATCGATGTTGAAACACCAGGGCTGGCCGTCCTGCGTTGTTCGAGCTTGCTGCCGCATCAGGGGCATCAGTTGGCACGATTCTTTAGCAGTGTAAGCTAGAAGGAAAGTGTGTGCGCTGTCTGTGTCCGTTTGTGTTCGTGTTTCCGAAGCTTTCCGATCACCGACGTTATTTTCACACATAGTGCTTGCTTATGGTTTATATCTCAGATTGTTATTTTGCCACTGTTTGTATGCTGCTAACGATTCTTGTCTTTCACGTGCATGGATTACTCTCGGAATGTCCTTTCTGATTTGTGTACTATTTTTGCCATCGACCACATGGTCCATACAGCCATTCGTTGTTTCTCATGCGTTGCGTGAGTCTCCAACACCCGTGTTGTATGTTACTAAAGGGGTAACAGGGCTGACATTCCTATGCATATATGCTTGTAGCGATGGATCAAATGTTCCTGGAGGTCTGAGAGAGTCAACAATGAACAGGTGCGGTTTCGTAAACAACAACAGCGGGAGCTTCTCAGAGAGAATGCGGGGTTCATCCGGGACGTGGGCGTGCAGACGGCGGGATGAGCAACTGCAGGGCAGCCTAGGCTGTGCGTGGTCTGTGTTTACATGGAATGGGTCCTCTGGTGCGATCATTGACTAGAAATGGTTTTTTTCGGATACTTGAAGAACATTTGCAGTCACTCAAAGATTGAATTTTTGTGGATGAAAATGCACAATGCCACCAGGCCACAATCGTTTCCGGTTGCTTTGAAGAATATTCTGAAACTTCCAGCTAACGATTTGACTGTTCAGTTCGACCATCATGAATCCCGTCATACATTTATGGGACACAATCGTAAGGTCACTTCGTACACAAAAACCAACACAGAATTCGAAACCAGAACAGCTGTTAGCATGAGTGACATAAAAGTAGATATCTTAGGTGTTGCGAAACAACTAAAATCACTTAGGAAAGGCAAGTATTCTGGTCCAGATGGTACACCAATCAGGTTCCTTTCAGAATATGCAGACACAATAGCGCCTTTCTTAGCAATCATATACAGCTGCTCACTTGACGAAAGGACTGTTCCTAAAGACTGGAAAGTAGCACAGGTCACACCAATATTCAAGAAAGGAAATAGGAGTAACCCATTGAATTACAGACCCATATCACTGACCTCAATTTGCAGTAGGATTTTGGAGCATATACTGTACTCGAACATTATGAATCACCTTGATGAAAATGAGTTATTGATACATAACCATCACGGATTCAGAAAATATCGCTCTTGTGCAACACAGCTAGCTCTTTATTGCCATGAAGTAATAAGTGCTGTCGACAAGGGATCTCAGATATATTCCATATTCCTAGATTTACAGAATGCTTTTGATACCGTTCCTCACCAGCGACTATTAACCAAATTGCATCATATGGAGTATCGTCTCAGTTGTGTGACTGGATTCGTGATTTCCTCTCAGAGAGGTCACAGTTCGTAGTGATAGACGGTAAATCATCGAGTAGAACAGAAGTGATATCTGCCGTTCCGCAAGATAGTATCATAGGCCCTCTGCTGTTCCTGATTTACATAAATGATCTAGGTGATAATCTGAGCAGCCCCCTTAGATTGTTTTCAGATGACGCTGTAATTTACCGTCTAGTAAAATCATCAGACGATCAATTCCAATTACAAAGTGATCTAGAGAGAATTTCTGTATGGTGCCAAAGGTGGCAATTGGCACTAAACAAAGAAGAGTGCGAGGTCATCCACATTGGTACTAAAAGAAATCCGATAAATTTTGGGTATACTACAAATCGCACAAATCTAAGGGCTGTCAATTCGACTAAATACCTACGAATTACAATTACGTGCAACCTAAATTGGAAAGACTACATAGATAATATTGTGGGGAAGGCGAAACAAAGACTGCACTTTGTTGGCAGAACACTTCGAAGATGCGACAAAACCCACTAAAGAGACAGCCTACATTACACTTGTCCGTCCTCTGCTGGAATATTGCTGCTCGGTGTGGGATCCTTACCAGGTAGGATTGACGGAAGACATCGAAAAAGAGCAGAGAAGGGCAGCCAGTTTCGTGTTATTGTGCAATAGGTGTGAGAGTGTCAGTGGTATGATACGCGAGTTGGGGTGGCAGTCACTGAAACAAAGACGGTCTTCTTTGCGGCGAGATCTACTTACGAAATTTCAATCACCAACTTTCTCTTCCGAATGCGAAAACATTTTATTGACACCCGTCTACGTAGGGAGAAATGATCATCATAATAAAATAAAATAAATGAGAGCTCGAACGGAAAGGCTTAGGTTTTCCTTTTCCCACTTGCCATTCGAGAGTGGGATGGTAGAGAAGTAGTATGAAAATGGTTCGATGAACCCTCTGACAGGCACTTAAGTGTGAATTGCAGAGTAACCATGTAGATGTAGATGTAGCGGCAACACTTTCGCAATCGTTGACGGCCATAGGAGCAGCATTGTTCAATGTTTCTGCATGGGACTTCTAACAACCTGTTGCGTCCATGCCATGTTGAGCTGCTGCACTACGCCGGGAAAAAGGATTTCGACACGATATTAGGACACGACATTTGTCACCTCAGTATGTATTCTAGTTACAGATCACAGACACCTAGTTTCTCTTTTTCGTCCCTTTTCTTACCTTCAATACAAAATTGCCTGGCATTGAAACATTGAGCATAATTCTTCCACTATCATCGTTATCTCATTCATTGTCGTCCCACTCCATAATACGCAAACAAGGACATGTTATCACACTTCTCCAACAGCTCCACCGTTGAGTTTGACCGCCACGAAGCGGTATGCTTTGCATACATTTGTAATCTCTCCTAATCCCACTAAAGAAATGACAGTGGCTACTGTTTAGAACCCCCACCTGCACTGTGTAGTGTTGGTAGTGGAAAGTGGTAGCTCTGAGTGTCTTCCTAAATGATCAGCTTAATGTTCTTGAGGGAGCAGTTTTGTTGTCTACACAGCACGCTGAATGTCATGCCATTGTCCCACCTCCCCTAAGAAGCCACATCTTTTAGTTGCTACATACATCCCACTGGGGCATGTCGAGGGTGAAACCTTTAGCTCAATAGCACATTTATTGGTCAAGGACAGTAAGCACTCACAACCAAGTGTCTGCAAAAAAATGCTTTTCATCATGCCCATAACCTAAGCGCCCTTGGGAGATTTTGCATATCGATATTCCCAGTCCTTTTGCAGGTAGTACGGAGTTGCTGGTGGTGGATGCACACAAGTATTTTCCTTATGTGGTGAGAGTTACTTCTATAACTGCACATACTACTATCAGAGCTCTAGAAACTATTTTTGTCACATAGGTAGCGTCTAACAGGATAGCATCCATCAAAGGCGTCAATTTGTTGTGGCTAATTATGGAGCATTCCACCAATACAATGGAATGCAGCACCTGATTTCTGACCCCTAGCAATCCACATAGAACTCAAAAGAGGAGTGAATACTCAGACCTGTCAAGGTAAATATCTGGAAATGAATGTCACTGAGTCCTGCTGAAGATACCCTGACACTGTTTCTTGCCACCTACCGGTCCGTCCCAGGGAACAGACGAAGCTCTGACGACGTACGGACAGATGCAGTCTGTCCACACTCCAGGACCTACTGCGACCTGCACCGCAAGCCCTGAGCCCATGTTACACACTCTGATACCAGCCACAATGATGGATCGTGCATTTGGCCAAAAGTTGAGTTGGGCAGTAGAGGTCACTCTCGGACATAAGGCGCGCCAGATTGCCTCTATCCGGTCAGGATGGAGCACCTGATCAGTCACCAGACCCAGCTGCAGCTGAAAAAACTCAGGAGCCGTCCCTACTATTTGAATACCCCATAGGAGACCTTCAGCACCACCACTCTGAGTGACAGCACTTTTAGGCATTACCTGCAGACTGCTGGTGCTCCTAGGTTCACAAAGTGGCCACACCCACAGCACTGTTGAAACCTGTGCCCATACTACCACTACCAGCAGTAGCAGCGGCAGCAGCCCACAAAAAAATGGTTCAAATGGCTCTGAGCACTATGGGACTCAGGTCATTAGTCCCCTAGAACTTAGAACAAGTTAAACCTAACTAACCTAAGGACATCACACACATCCATGCCCGAAGCAGGATTCGAACCTGCGACCGTAGCGGGCTCGCGGTTCCAGACTGCAGCGCCTAGAACCGCACGGCCACTTCTGCCGGCAGCAGCCAACAACTGAACTGGTACAGGACTGGCAGTCCGAAGAGGTTGGGACATTTCCTCCAACTCTGCAATCGCCAATAGTCTCAACGCCTCAGTGGCTCTGTCGCAACAGGTGAACCAGTTAGCAAATGAACAGAACGCCACAGGGATGCCGTTGAAGCCACTGGCATGACAGCTAGATGAAGGGGGAAGCGACCTAATGTCCTCACTGGACTTGGACATCGAGGTCGAGGTGCACGCACTTGTGTTGGTCATGGAGAGCTATATCACTTCGCGTTCGCGCTAAGGACGTCAGTTGGAAAGACTCTCTGGCTGCATAAGCTGGGAGTAAAGAGTGTACAGTTTCCTAGTCCAGCTATATTGATATTTCCGAAGCTTCCCCATCGCGTGTGTGCCATGTTCTGCACTATAGTTACGTTGGCTATAGTCTCTGTCGATTCTGGGTGACCTCTTTGACTGACGTGAGACTCTGTCTTTGTCGTCGTAGTAGTTGGTTAGTTGGTTGGTTTGGTAGTGATAAGGTTTTATGGGACCAAACTGCTGAAGTCATCGGTTCCTAAGCCTACACACTACGTAATCTAATTTAAACTGACTTACGCTATGGACAACACACACACACACACATGCCCGAGGGAGGACTCGAACCTCGGAAGGGTCGAGCCACACAGACCGTGACAAGGCGCCCGAGACCGCGCGACTACCCCGCGCAGCTGGTTGATTTTGGTGAGGGAACCAAACAGCGATATCCCATCGGATTAGGGAAGAATGGGGAAGGAAGTCGGCAGTACCCTTCCGAAGGAATCAGCTCGGCATTTGTCTGAAGCGATTTAGGGAAATCACGGAGAACCTAAATCAGAATTGCCGGACGCGGGCTTGAGCCATCGTCCTCCCGAATGCGAGTCCAATATGCTAACCACTGCGCCATCTCCCTCAGTACCGTAGCGGCAGAAAACGAGAGCGACTCGGTGCAGTGACGCTGAGAAAACAACAAGTGCGCTAATCGTACGCAAGGTCAGCACAGATAAGCGTTTACTTGGCTCTCGACAGAAGGCGCCAAACACTGTCTCACTGGATGTCGTCATTGCGTATATTGGTCATGAGTGTACTGGGCTCTGAAGTTTGTAACGAATAAGACGTGTAGAGATTATCGACCTCAATGGTGTTAGAGACTAAGTGCTTTCAGGTATTGTGTAACGATCGTTGTGTCTAGCGTTATGGCTTCTTGCTGTCAAGTACTGTAATTTACTTTGAAGCTATTGCTAGATTT
Organism: Schistocerca serialis cubense; assembly: GCF_023864345.2. Lineage (NCBI taxonomy): Eukaryota > Metazoa > Arthropoda > Insecta > Orthoptera > Acrididae > Schistocerca > Schistocerca serialis. The sequence continues at coordinate 337,125,065 of NC_064641.1, read as the reverse complement.
GGTGCCCCACGTGGAGCTGTGATATACACCATCTTCTCAGAAGCACTCTGTTACTTGCTGTGCCTGAAAAACTCCCGACTGATTTGGATATTATCAGTTACCTAGTTAATAGCCTCATAAATTAGTTAGGCTGATCGTTTCCTAAGGATAAGAGGGGTATGAGCTAATACTGGTGTGGGAGTAGTTTCGTATCAGTGTTTCGGCTGCTGAATAATTAATTAACATGACCAATATCGATATATTGTAATAACAATCACTATGTTGTGCCACTGTAATTATATGTTATAGTCTTGATTTTATGTCAAATGTGAGGAAGTTACTCCCTTCGCCTTTCAATTTAGTGGTGATTATACTCATCACAGGTCACTCTTTGATATTGTAACACGCTATAGCATTAATTAGCACAAACACATCACAGTCCTCGCTCGGGTCCAATTGTATGTGGCTGGTGCGGTTGACGCGAAACGCATAATCACGGTCTGCTGTAGAAACGTAATAAAACACTTCAAAATAAACCCTTGTGAGGGTTTATTTTGAAGGCAGAATAGCCCGCTGGGCAGTACGCGTTTCCGCATACCTGTTCTTGGTCAAGCACATTAAAGGCTTGGGTAACGTAGTGACTGAGGCGTTGAGCCATATGTCTGAGGGGAACACGCCGCCCCGAAGGGTTCTGAGCGCTACTGTTTTAACTGAGATTCTTGGCTTATTTAGAAACCCACCCAAGAAACAGAAGGAGGATGAACCATTGAGGTAAATTAGAAGGCAGCGAAGGGAAGCTGGTCAGTGGGAGATAACCAGCTATATAAAGGTGTTCAGCAGTAGTTATCCTCACATACTTCTACCTATTTATATGTATCACCATTAGTGTTAAATACGCGTATTCATTTCTGAAACGTATGGCATGAAATACTTTACTCGTGAAGATAATATCTGGAACCGCAAGACCGCTACGGTCGCAGGTTCGAATCCTGCCTCGGGCATGGATGTTTGTGATGTCCTTAGGTTAGTTAGGTTTAACTAGTTCTAAGTTCTAGGGGACTAATGACCTCAGCAGTTGAGTCCCATAGTGCTCAGAGCCATTTGAACCATTTTGAAGATAATAAATGCTACCTGTGTAATCATCCGTTATTGTATAGATGAATTGTCTATACTTATTGTCCTATCGAATAAAGAATATACACACTGAGTGAATATTTTTGTAAAACAACTGATAACTGTGCATAAATAATACTAACTAAGCTAAATTTATTCATTTAAAGCGTCTGACGTTATATGTTTTGCGTGTTAAGATGTTTGGGCTTATTTGGGTTGATGAGTCTTTCTCTCTTTAGTCCACAGTGTTGCAACATATTTTGGGAATTGGCGTTTCACACTATTGTAGCTGTGTGGAACAGTCTCTCGGAAATTCGTAGCACACTACCCAGGTGGGGGAGTGTCAGGATATGGCTTCTAAGAAACGACGAATGGCCTTAAGAAATGGGTGATCGACTGCGGAAACAGCACACAAGTCCGAAAGTACAAAACCGAGAGTATTCCAAAAACGTGAAGGGCAAGAGTCATTAAAAGCATACAAATAAATCCACAGGAGAAAAGCAAGAGAAACAACTAAATCACGCGAGTAACAGTCCGAAAGTAGAGTATGTATGCAGAAGCGATGGGACCCACTAGTTAAGCAATGATAGTAGCGACTGATTGAGTGACTGATACACTAAGTAAAACAGATTTATTAAACATTTCACAATTCAGCAAATTAGAATTGTGCGTTCCATGGAACAATTGACTTTCAACATCACACTTCTCATAAGAATCAATTATTCAAATGATAGAGATGTTCCTCAAAGGTCCTACAATAAACAACAACGCCGTCTAAATAATTGTGCACAAATAGAAATTTCAACTCTCCATAAATCAAATCCAATAAACGGAGCAGGACAGCCGCACTGGTCGCTAAACCAAAGGTAACTCAAGTAAATTCACCTATTGGTACAGAAGGCTGTAAGGGCTTGGATCTTTCTGTCAAGGGTACCTGACAGTAAGCCTGATGTAAATCTGATACCATAAAGTGGCGTGCTCCTGTAAACCACAAAAAATAGTTATAAAAATTAGGTAATGAGATTTTTTCCAAAACCACCTTGAGGTTTAATGATCTACGACGGGTCGGTATCCTCTATTTCCTTTCTTAGGGACCAAAAATATACGCTATGTAATCAAAAGCATCCGGACACACCCAAAAACATACGTTTTTCTTATTAGGTGCATTGTGCTGCCTCCTACTGCCAGGTATTCCATATCAGCGACCTCATTAGTCATTAGACATCGAGAGAGAGCAGAACGGGGTGCTCCGGAGAACTCACGGACTTCGAACGTGGTCAGGTGATTGGTGATTGGGTGTCAGTTGTGTCATAGGTCTGTACGCGAGATTTCCCTACGTCCACTGTTTCCGATGTGATAGAGAAGTGGAAACGTGAAGGGACACATACAGCACAAAAGCGTATTGGCCGACCACGTCTGTTGACTGAGAGAGACCGCCGACCGTTGAGAGGGTCGTAATGTGGGATAAGCAGGCATCTACTCAGACCACCACACAGGAATTCCAAACTGCATCAGGATCCACTGCAAGAACTACGGCAGTTAAGCGGGAGTTGAGAGAACTTGGATTTCATGGTTGAGCGGCTGCTCATAAGCCACACATCACGCCGGTAAATGACAAACGACGCCTCTCTTGGTGTAAGGAACATAAACATTGAGCGACTGAACTGTGAGCTGATTATCATAATCTGTGTTAATGGTTACTCCCGGCCATTCAGTGAGCAGATCTAGGAACAGCACTAACAGACTGAAGATGCATCGGGATTTCACGGCTTCCAGACGATCTAATTGAAATTGCTTTACATACTCTTCAATAACGCCGGCCGCGGTGTTCTAGCGGTTCAAAGCCCTCAGTCCGGAACCGCGCGACTGCTACGGTCGCAGGTTCGAATCCGGCCTCGGGCATGGATGTGTGTGATGTCCTTAGGTTAATTAGGTTTAAGTAGTTCTAAGTTCTAGGGGACTGATGACGACAGATGTTAAGTCCCATAGTGCTCAGAGCCATTTTTTTCTTCAATAACGTTAACATCGCGATCTATATCTTGTTCACACAACGTATGCTTGCTTTTAGGCTGAATACTAAAAAGAAAATTCTCCCAGCATAATGCAAAACACATAGAGTCTTAGTTATGAAACCAATACCCAAAATAGCTCTTTAAGCGTTAAGATATCCAATGGCAAGGAAAATTTCTGGTCCTTCACACTAATTCGAATCTTTCTCATCAATGGTAAATTTTCCCCTTTCATGGTCCATTGTCTACGTGTCTGTAAGTCAGGTAATTTATACAGATCTTTATGGCTCTGATACCACTGATAGTCCATCAACGAGCATTTACTCACTGAATCAAGTGAATTGTGAACCCATTCCCAGTTAAAGACTGCACAAACAAAGAGGAGGCCGCGCTTCACACCCTTGATTTTGTTACACATCCTTAACGGTTTATCTCTTTGCCAGCACCATCAGCTGTTCTTGTTATCTAGGCGTTTAACTCTACAATCCCTACTAAAGTGAACTGGTTGGTTGCAACAGAAACAATTTCCAGAATGGAACGCCCTCCGGCTACTGAGAACATGTTTGGAATTTACGGGTCTTACTGGTCCCACTTCACTGGCAACTGTTTTTTCGTGCTTCGGCCGGAAACATTCCTTGGAGGCCACCAGTGAATCAAGTTTTCGGAAGCTGTTAGATTTACCGGAAAAACCTCTCGTTTCGTGACGCTTCCCTAAGATTTCTCGCTTGATGCTCATACTGCAAGATTTCCTTTTTTCCTTTAACTGGAAATACCAATAGGCGCCCATAATGAACATTAAACTGACCTGTAACAAGTATCACACTGATGGTACCAAAAAAATACGATTCTCCTTGTAAGTTTTAGTTCTACTTGAGTAATTAAGGCTAATTTTCTTTATTTTTTCTACTTGCAACCACATCTGGCTCTCAGTAACTTTCTTTTCTCAACTATAACACTTTTATTTCCCAAATCTGTTTCCTATCTTTTCCCAAAAAGGAAATTTGGTACAATGCTAAACGTTGAATTAAGGTAAATCTTCCTTAAGAATACTCATATTACAAAACAAGTGTAGTGACTGCAGTTATTAATCCATTTATCATATACATCAAAATTAAAGATTTCAGTTAAGGTTTCGAAAAATGAAATGACTTAATTAAGAAGAATCTAGCATCTTTATTAGAAACTGGATCCACTAGACTTCAAATATTCAAAATTTATTCTTACATAAAATTTAATTAGCAGGATAAAACTTAGAAACTTAAAAGAAAATTTCTCTAATATGAATGTTAAGGAAACTTACACAACAAATTTCTGATGCATTTAAATATAAAATACATCTTTTCCACACAGTGAAAAATTGACAATATAGAATACATCAACCAAGGTTTCAAATCAACTGGGTTCAATACGAGAGGCTGGAATGGCTTCCCGCTGCTTGCACCTAAACGTTCGTACAGCCGTCAATGGGACTCAGCTTAGTGCAGAGAACGAACCAGGCAAACAATCCACCTACTATAATACACAGAAACCAAAATTACTAAAATGCGAATCACAACACACTACAGACAAGGCGCGATAACTGGAGCACAACAAACAATTATAACTTTACCAGTGTTCTGTACAAATTGACATAAGAAAAAATTACTTCAAGCAGAAGACGAATCCGGATACTGACTTCTCGGAGAACTGCCACGTAACACTCAAAATAGAGGGAATAACTAGTTCTTTAGCAAGCCCTAACGTACTCGATTTTGGTAGCAGACTTGCATCAGATAGTGAATAATGAGAGCACGGCCACTTTCATTACAGGATCACTGTGGTTTGAGCACAACGTTTTTTCTGGGTCAGGTGCTCGCCTGATTCAGTTAACGATATCGCAGATTCACGTGTAATAGCTCAATGCCCCATCTTAGCAACGGTCTTTCACGGACAATAGCGCATTGCTCATCACACTTAGGAGTGACTAGGACCGAAAACTTCCATCCAGTCTCACAATAAATAGTTCGCCCCACATGCAGGACATCCGGTGCCATGCAGCCGTGTGTCGATGTACTCACAACAGCCCTGCTGTAATGGACGCTAAGGAGGGAGTCTCTAAGCGCCCAGGAGCGGTCGGAGCTAAATACTCAGTTCCTGCCAAGTCCCTTCTGGCCGGCCGGGAAAAACATGTGAGTGGCCGTCAAATAAAAACCGGATACACACCACAATGCGTCCATGGAATAGTTCCATTCAAAAAATAGTCACCACAGGCGTGAAGACGTTTATGCCACTGGGAGCCGAGACCATCAACTCCTGTTTCGTAGATCGCGGTCGGCCGCTGACGGGACCACAATTGTACCCACTCTTGCACTTCCTCGTCCGACTGAAACCAATGTTCACACACGTCGTCCTTGGAAAAATTGGAAATTTTTGGTAAGCCCCTATGGAACCAAACTGCCGAGGTCATCGGTCCCTAGGCTTACACACTAGTTAATCTAGCTTACACTAACTTACGCTAAGAACAACACAGCCATGCCCGAGGGAGGACTCGAATCTACGACGGGGAGAGCCGCGCGAACCGTGAAAAGCCGCCTCAGACCACGCGGCTACCCCGCGCGGCCTTGTCGTTCTTCCAACGATGTGAAGATCACACAGTGAACTACAAGGGTTGCACCGAGATTTGGTGCACTGTTTTCAACCAAGACGCAGAAGTGTAGTCTTCGTCCGACTGGCAGTGTGGGAGCGGGCGTTATCGGGCAACTGACTCCAGTGACCCTCTACTCGTCTAGCTCCCTGTACGCGGAACCACAATGTATGCACAGCGCTATGAAGACACTTGCAAACACTGCGACATGCCATGAAGTCAAAACGCACAGGAATGCTATCAGACGAAATCATCTCGTTGCACGACAGCGCCGCCCTACATAATACCAATCGGACGAAGGCTGCGCTTTAGCGATTTGGTTGGGAAACACTCCGTACTGCCGGGACCGCTCACTGAGTGATTATCACATCGTGTCAGCGACCTGAAGGAAAACGTGCGTGGAAGGTCATTTTCACTCGCGCGAGGAAGTGCAACAGTGCGAGCGGTTCTTAATCCGTCAGCGGCCGGCCGCGTTCTACGAAACAAGAACTGACCGTCTCGTCACCGAGTGGGATAAAACTCTTAACGCGTGTGGTGATTGTATTTTAATGTAACCATTACATGGTCCCGTTGTGGCGGATGTTTAGTTTTCATTTGCCTTGCCCTTGTACCTGCAGCGATGATAACAATGACCTTTGATCACCGCCTAAACGAAATCGAGAATTTCCACGGTTTACTAAAGTCCTCATCTTTGGATTTGGTAACAAGACTTTAAGGAGCGGTAAAGTATGTGCGCAATGAGATCTTGAAGATGTGTCGTGGGGTACATCTCGAGCTGATTTCTTATGGATGTTATGGACAGCCAGTCGGTTATTATTCATACTGGTCTTGTACTAAAAGTAGATCGCTGACTTTGGACTATTTACCAGGATTTCGCTCTCTTTCTGAAATTCAAGGAAGGTGTTTCGCCGCCTTTATATCACCTTTAATGTGCAAAACATGGATGAGGGCATCTGCAAACACCGGAACTTCATTTGTAACTCCGCGGAATATAAATCATTTGAAACAATGCTGTAGTTTACCATGAAATGGTTCGTTGGCAGTGGCGTATAGTTAGGTGTCCTCGGAAAGGCATGCAGTTTGTTAGGTTCGATTACATTCGATTCTGGTTCGTAAGCCACAAAAACAGTTTCGCATTATAGCAATAAAGGCTGAAGGAATTTCTACTCTATCACAATTTTATAGAAAATCGAAAGAGAATCCACGTACAGTAACTGGTCGGACGGCCAGGAGATATTTCATTGAAAACATCAGCATGACGGCTGCCTGAGGTATTCCAAGCAAATAAGCTCAAAGCAGAGACATGGTTACGTTAAGGGGCCAATCAAGAGTTTAAAATCCTCACTTACAGCATTCCAACTCTGTATCTCCGTTGTTTGACTATGGATAGCAGGATTCCAGACTGAGTTTAAAGCAACTTCTCCATCTGTTATTAAATCTCAACAGCAACCTTAACAAAACTACCTCAGTAACTGGAACTACATGCCAGAATCTCTGAATTGTTAAATTCTGTAAGATGACTGATGTCAAGGTAGTGATTCATATTCACAGATTTCCTCACTGTGTAAGTAGGCTGTTTAGGTTTTTATATTGGTAACGCCACGTAGCGCTCTGTACGGAAATCACTGGCTGTGCTGTGTGCAGTCAGTGGCTGGGTGGCATTGTTGTCTGCCATTGTAGTGTTGGGCAGGTGGCTGTTAACAGTGCGTAGCGTTGCGCAGTTGGAGGTGACCCGCCAGCAGTGGTGGATGTGGGGAGAGAGATGGCGGAGTTTTGAGAGCGGATGATCTGGACGTGTGTCCATCAGAGACAGTACATTTGTAAGAATGGATGTCATGAACCGCTATATATATTTTGACTTTTGAACACTATTAGGGTAAATACATTGTTTGTTCTCTATCAAAATCTTTCATTTGCTGACTATGCCTATCAGTAGTTAGTGCCATCAGAATCTTTTATTTAGCTGGCAGCAGTGGCGCTTGCTGTATTGCAGTAGTTCGAGTAACGAAGATTTTTGTGAGGTAAGTGATTTGTGAAAGGCATAGGTTAATGTTAGTCAAGGCCATTCTTTTGTAGGGATTATTGAAAGTCAGATTACGTTGCGCTAAAAATATTGTGTGTCAGTTTAAGCACAGTCATTCATAATTTTTCTATGGGACGTTTGAACTGCTGTGAGCTTGTCTGACGCTTATGTTATAACCACTGGTCCTCCATGACTCTTATGGTCAGACTGATGTTTGACATGTCTCAGTCGTAGCATGTAAGATAGATACATGTCTTACGCAAACCATCTTTTACATACACTAAAATGAGCCTAGCCTTACACGGCAGTAGAAAAATGAACTTAACACTGCTCTTCGACAGAATACGACCGAGGCTGTTGGAAATACTATCTGTGTAACATAAAAAACTGCAGATTCATTATTCTCACTACGTCCAGGACTCACGGCTGGTCGATAGAACAACGTGCAACTGCTCTCTCTCCCTCTCACTCTATCCAATATGGAGAACAGAAGCCTCAGTGAAAGCTAATTCAGCAGGTATAGTTTCAGAGTCTGAGATGACATGGACTATAAATCAGAGTAAGAAGTAGCCTTTCACGCTGATTCGGATGGTTAGAACTGTTAGCGTGAAGACAAATCAGTTTGCGTTGACATCCTTCATAGATATGTCCCAACGCATCGTAATCCTATCTCCTGACCAGCACGTCAAGGAAGGAGTTGCAGCCATTTCCTTCCATCTAAATAGCAAAGGGAGTATTATAGTGGACTAAATTTAGATATTCTAAAAATCTCTGCAAATTTTAACTGCCATTTTGGTTAAATTCTGTTTGCTATACTGCTCTCTTCCTTCAGTGAAAAAGGCGACTCAATTAACACTACTTGTTCCCCCATAGTTAGTTAGTATCTCAATTTCGATAAAATTAGACATTGGTCAATTTTGTTTCTATGGTGGAATCATTTCTTTAAGGTGCATGATGTCTCTCTACAGGCGTCATCTTTAGTTTTTCTGGTTGGCAAATCCCGGCCCACCGAGGGTTTAAATTATCATGCAGAGCTCTCTCGTTTAATTGATTTTAACCAGCATGGTAAGGAGGTAACAGGTATTCGTTATTGGTGTTCAGTCAGGAAAAACAGTCAAGACCGCAGAATTATATATAAATATGACGGCCATATTCAGCTTATGAGCACTGTAAAGATATGGAACAGCTTGTTGATTGGGGAAGTCTGCCTTTTCGTAACATATACAAAAGATTAGACATACTGTAGCATGATATTCGGCTGGAATTTTACATAAAGTATATAAAAGATCAGAAATAGCTTGCCGGCCGAAGTGGCGGTGCGGTTAAAAGCGCTGCAGTCTGGAACCGCAAGACCGCTACGGTCGCAGGTTCGAATTCTGCCTCGGGCATTGATGTGTGTGATGTCCTTAGGTTAGTTAGGTTTAAGTAGTTCTAAGTTCTAGGGGACTAATGACCTCAGCAGTTGAGTCCCATAGTGCTCAGAGCCATTTGAACCATTTTTTTAGAAATAGCTTAGCGTGGTGCTTACCCATCTGGCTTGAGCTGGCGCCGTGGTGAACAGCATAGTGTGATCAGAACGGTGGCCTCGCATTCGGGAGGACGACGGTTCAATCCTGTCTCCGGCCATCCTGATTTAGGTTTTCCGTGATTTCCCTAAATCGCTTCAGGCAAATGCCGGGATGGTTCCTTTGAAAGGGCACGGCCGGTTTCCTTCCCCATCCTTCCCTTACCCGAGCTTGCGCTCCGTCTCTAATGACCTCGTTGTCGACGGGACGTTAAACACTAATCTCCTCCTCAGAAAGGTGGCCGCTGCTAGTGGTTGTGCTGCCACGGGGTAAAGAGTGTACGAAGGCACACGCTTGTGTTGCAATACATCAGCGGCAGCCAGCGGGGACTCAGTGTGCGTAAAAAAATTACAACTTGTGAATAAAACGTAAATATAATAGAACAACTGTATGCATAGCATTATAGAAATGTAACTGTTAAACAAATAACGCAAGTCAAGCAACATATGGCATAACGTCAACTTACACTTGCAGCCGCATTTACAGCGCTGCAAGACACTTTCATCGTAGTTGTCACATCGTTCTGTACATGCATCTACAGCGGTTAAGGGCTATTGCATCTACATCATCACAATGTGAACAACGTCTGGTAAATACATCTTTAATCATTAACGACCATCTGAATGACGTCTCCTTGGTAACAGCGTCTTCCACATACTTCCTTGGGCGTCTGTGTCCGTTATGCAGACGTCATTTTGACGTCACATGCGATGTCGACGAACGCATGATCGGCTACTGACTTTCGTTAGCGTTCGATACAGCTCACTCACAAGACTCCGTGCGCGCGTACCGGAGATTTAGAAAAGGACGTAGTTCTTGGAATGTCTGATTATAATTATTTTGTTATAATAAAATGTCACATAATCATTTATCGACGGTTAATGTCTTCATACAACAGTGCTGTCTCAGGAGTGAGTTACTATCCTCAGTAACCTACAAATTAAGCATGAAACACACTTGTTTCTCTAATTTGCAGTACGTCGTTTCAAGATAATGGGACACTGAAAATTTATCACAGACACATCAATTTATCACAGACACATCACCAATATCATTAAATACCACTTAATAATGCATCAACGATCTACACCTTCAAGAGATAATGTGAAAACTAAGACAAGATACAAACATTACATAAATAAATGCTAGAGTAATGGATAGCGTCGTGGTTCCTAGAGTCGAAAGTTGTGGGTTCGCATTCCGTCAGATTTGAGAACGAAGGCTGTAATAAATATTCTGCGAGTTTTGAGTGTGTGGTCAGGAAGAACCTAAGAGGACAGCTTAAACTGCTTTGACTGAAACAAGCAACAATAAAATTTATATTCATCCTCCTCACAAATATTTGGTTCTTTATGTCCAAATATGTGCCGTCTCTCGATTGTGTGGTTAGGCAGGAACCTAAGTGGACAATTTAAATTGCTGCGAATGAAACGAGGAGCAATCAAATCCATATTTTGCCTTCTCATAAGTATTGCCGAATATGTGGCGATTTCTGATTTTCACAAATACTGCCGAACATGTGGAGATTTCTGAATGTGTGGCTAGGCAGAAACCTAAGAGGACAGCTTAAATTGCTGCGAATGAATCGAGGAGCAACAACATTCATATTCTCCCTTGTCACAAAGTCGATAGCCGATCATGCGGTCATCGATACTGAGCGTGGTCATCAGTATTGATGTGGGGAAGTAGTGTGAACCGAGCGTTACCCGTTCGTTATGCGACGTCTCCATGGAAATGCTGTCTTACGGCGTGTCTTTGACTATCAATAGCCATCCTGTCGACATTTCCATGGAAACGGCGTCACAAAAGTATCAAGACGCGTTACCAGTTGGCGTTTCTATTCTAAGGTCTTTCATAAATTTGTAGGAGGATTATTAAAGATTAAATTATTTGTTTGAACAGTTACATGTTTATAATGCTATACATGCAGTTGTACTATTATTTTTACGTTTATTCAAAGTTATGATCCTTTTTACGTAAATTAAGTTCACGTTGCCTGCAGCTAACGTAACGCAACAAATGCGCCCTCCTTCATATTGCCAAATACAAGGAACTCTGCGTTCGTTTGTCATAGATATCGGCTTCTATTTACTGTCTGTGTGTAGTGTGCCTGAAGTGCATTTGAAGTGTACTCAAACTGACTGCCTCTGGGCCGAACTTGAAAATAATTCTTGAGACAAATATAAAATATTTTGATTTTAAAACTTGATGGTAATCGTGTAATGTCAGTGGTTCAATTTTTCTACACCTATCATTCCAGAAACTATATGAGTTTGCCCAGGAGTGAATTCGAGCACTTAGGCCGTAAATTTTGTTTTAGTCTGCGTCGAAAACACGTAACTCACTTCCGTAAATTATTAATCACAATAAACATGCCGTCATATGTAACACATTCGTCACTTTCCACGAGTCATGTTTCTTGAAGTTTCAAAAACCTCATTCGTCACTTTCCACGAGTCATGTTTCTTGAAGTCTCAAAAACCTGTACTACTCCAAGGAAATGGAATTTGGAATTAACTGTGAAATTTTCTATCATAAAAAACACACGGTAAACGTGTGCTCTTGTTTTACGCATAACCGGTCTCTGTAACAAAGCTTAAAACCGCACGCTTGAATGGCAGCTATCAACTTAGAACCGATTCGAAGCCTGATGATGGGAGATATTTACAGCACATGCAAAGTTAGATGATGTTTTTGGTGGGATTCGTCCATCTGTGATCGACAGCGACATTGATCCTACTCAAGATTCGAGAGGTGTACAACGGATTGGTTCTTTTTCCTTCCAAGGCATTTCCTTCATTAAATCACATTTTTCGAAAAATTACATTTTCTTTAACTCAATGCAGCAAACGTCTTATACCATTGACCGCTACCGTCCACTGCTAGCCATCCAGAATAGTGGCTGATAACTATTAACTGTGTATAAATATTTTTCTTGATTGTTTCAAAGAAAATATTTAGTGTTTAATGTTGCAAATTTCTCTAACTCTCCCCGAAGATCGGCATTAAAAAAGAAAGTAGCGCATTTTGTCTGATGTTTCGGCAGATATTTTGCAATTTCGCTTTTTCAATGAGTAGCTAGAGTCAGCCGAAACAAATACGTCTCATTTAGTCTCGAATGCGAAGCCCTGCCTCAATGAAAAGCGTCGGTTTGTTTCCCCTTACAAACAAATTGATCTTTGAAGCGAAATTTTAACTGCCAGTTCGATACAGGTGTCCAAAATTATTCCAATGCGATATTAATTGGTTCAAATGGCTCTGAGCACTATGCGACTTAACTTCTGAGGTCATCAGTCGCCTAGAACTTGGAACTAATTAAACCCAACTAACCTAAGGACATCACACACATCCATGCCCGAGGCAGGATTCGAACCTACGACCGTAGCGGTCGTTCGGCCCTAGACTGTAGCGCCCTGAACCGCACGGACACTTCGGCCGGCCCGATATTAATTCTATAGATATATATTAACAGGGGCAGTTAAACAGGAAGAATATCCGGCACTCCAGCTACGCCTCTCGTGCTGACCTGGCCCTCGGTGACTGCTACAGCCATTCAGCAGCACTACTCAGTCGCTGCTGGAGTACCAGTTATTCTCCTTATTTTACCGTCCCCGGCCGGAGTGGCCGAGCAGTTCTAAGCGCTTCGGTCTGGAACCACGCGACCGCTACGGTCGCAGGTTCGAATCCTGCCTCGGGCATAGATGTGTGTGATGTCCTTAGGTTAGTTAGGTTTAAGTAGTTCTAAGTTCTAGGGGACTGATGACCTCAGATGTTAAGTCCCATAGTGCTCAGAGCCATTTGAACCATTTTTTTACCGTCCCTGACAACGCATATCTATACAACTTATGACACATTAGACTAATCTGGGACAACATTATTGAATGGACACGTAAAATTCCGCTTTAAGAATCAATTTGCTTGAAACGGGAAATAAACCGACGGTTTCCCTTGACACGATGAGTCGCACGGAACATGTGATGAGCGTATTTGTATGGGCCGACTCAGTCTACACATTCCAAAAACGAAACTGCAGATGTCTGCCGAAACACTAGAGACAATGCGCATGACAAGTCTTACGAGAGACAACCGTATATACAAGAATTTAGGACTGGTCAATGTTCAGTGACATGATAGGAACGATCATAGGAAGCAATAACTTCTAGTACATACGATCGCAAAATCGCATACCTTAAGGACTATGAGTCCTTCATCTTTTTCGATAGTGTGAAACAAATCTTCTCTACTAAAAGCTCTATGTTTTCCGTATTTTAAGAGGTGTTAGTGTGGACCACATCAAGAAAAAGGTTTAGCAAACATGGCCTTGAACACGTATAACTTAAGAGGCACCTTTTCATCTTCGCTAGTGGGAAACACATCTCTTCAATTGAACAACTGCCCATTGCTCTTAAAATATACACTTCATAGCGAATGCTTACTAGTCTCTTTTGCTTCGAATCATCATTCCTATTACATCACGTACATTAACTATTCGTACTGCGACAATACATATAAGCAGAACCAGAACTCCACTGACTGAGTGAGGTTCGGAAGTTATTCACCGATACCTTCAGAGCAATTGCATTTCATTTGGAAAACAATGGATTCGTTGTGTTGGTACTACTCCAGAGCCAGCTCCGTAATCAGACATGAGACCACTGGACCTCTTCTTAAGGGAGCGTTTGAAGAGCTTAGTTGACGAGACTCCGGTCAATACTCCCTCGGACCTGATACTAGGATTATCGCAGCCGCGGAGGTAGTACGCCAACGTCCTCGAATTCTTAAGTGTGATGATGCACATACTGTCGTGACCATGGTGTCGAAATTTTGAACAAGACCTGTAAGGGAACAGTTCTGCATTTGTTACGTGCTCTACAGTACACTGACTGAGTAGACTGAATTCACTGTGATAATAGTATATGTGTTTCTTTTGATCTTCTGAGGGTTTTTTCTTTTTTTTTTTTTGATTACTCTGTGTTGTATGTTGTATGTCTTGGTTATTGCATAGTACATTACAGCCTTCTTCACTGTTGTAAATGTATTTTCTCAGAAACAAGGATGATATATAGGTTCTTCTGTAGCACGACGTCTCAGACGCTATAATTCCCTTCCGTTCCGGTTTTCCCACAGTCCATGATCAGCTACCACACAATGCCATGCTCCAAATGCACGTTCTCAGATATTTCTTCCTCAGATTAAAGCCTATATTTGATGCTGGTGGAGTTCCCTTAGCCAGGAATGCTTCTTTCACACGCGCTAGACTGGTTTTTATGCCATGCTTTCTTTATCCACAGTGAGACGCTTTGCTTCCAAGACAGCAGAATTCCCTAACTATGTCTGCTTAGTGGACATCAATTTTGTTTAGTTTCTCTCTATTCTGGTTTCTGCTACTCCTCATTACCTTCGCCCTTCTTAGGTTTTCTCTCAATTCATATTTTGAACTCGTCAGATCCTGTAATTCCCCTTCATCTTCACTAATAGCATCCCTCTCTTACAATTTTTTAATCCGAGCACATCTTTCTTCGACTTCCACTCTTATTGTTACCTCTTCCTGTACATATTGTACATTACCCGTCATTCTCTATAGTTAACCCCTATATTTCTCAAATGTTCTAACACGTTGCAGCATTTTACAGTGTTGAACGGGTTTTCCAGCTCGATAGATCCTACGAACGTATCTTCATTTTTATTCAGTCTTGTTTTGATTACCAAGCACAATGTAATGACTGTCTTCTGCTGCCTTTACCTCTCCGAAAGCCAAATTTATTGTTTCCAAGAGATCTTGAATTTCCTTTTCCAGCCTTCTGTATATTATTTTTGTCATCATCTCGGATGCATGAGCTGTTAAGGTGATTATGTAGTAGATCCTGTACTAATTTGCCCTTGCTATTTTCCAAATAATTGTGACGGTGATTTTTTTCGGAAATTCTGATGGTTTGTCGCTGGTCTCATAGGCTACACACACAAACATGAAGAGTCATTTGGTTGCCGCTTCCTTCAATGGTTTTAGAAATTCCGTTGCTGTGTTATCTATCCCTTCTATCCTAATTGCCTCCAAACCTTTTCAATTCCAACTCTCATACTGGACGTGATATGTCTTCCCTGTCAACCCCAGTTTCTTCTTCTATCATGTCATGAGACAGGTTCTTGCCCTCGCAGAGGCCTTCAGTGTTCTTTCCACGTGTCCACGAACTTCTTTGCATTTAACAGTGCAATTCGCATTGCACTGTAAATGTTAACCCCCAGACTGTTTTGACTTTTCTATATGCAGAGTCAGTCTTCCCGAAGATCGTTTGTTTCTCTATTTCCTCATATTTTTAATGCAGCCATTTCACCTTGGCTTCCCTGCACAAACTATTTATTTAATTCCTAAGTATTTTATATTGCCGTGTTTCTGTCTTTAACAGAATATTTTTGTACGTGCTTCTTTTGTCGGTCAATTGAAGTATTTCTTGTGTCGCCCATGGTTCTTCACAGCTAGCTTCCTTGTATCTATGTTTTTATTTCCAGTTTCCGTGATTGCCCTTTTTTAAGAAATTTCCTTTCCTCTTCAGCCGAATTGTTTACTGAGCTGCTCCTTTTCACAGTATCTGTAGACTCAGAGAACTTTAAGCGTATTTCTCCATTCTTTAATATTTCGGTATCTCACTTCTTTTAACATTGATTTTTTTCTGAGTAGTCTCTTTAAACTTCAGTCTACTCTTCACCGTTACTAAATTGTGATATGGGTCTGTATCTGCTTCTGGCTACGCCTTCCTATCCAATATCTGATTTCGATATCTCTGTTTGACCATGATGTAATCCAGTTCTAACCTTACCATGACTCCAGTCCTTTTCCACATAAACCTCCTGCTCTTGTGACTCCTGAAAAGAGTATTCCCTAATAGTAACTGACATTTTTTACAGACTTCAATTAGTTTTTCTTCTCTTTCATCCTACTGCTAAGCCCATATTCGCCCACATCCTTTTCTTCTACTCCTTCCCCTACAACCGCATGCCAGTCACAAATGATTATTAGATTTTCATCTGCCTTTACGTACTGAGCTTTCCGTTCAGAATCCTCGTATCCTTTCTGTATCTCTTCATCTTCTGCTTGCAACGTCGGAGTGTACTGGAACTGTTGTTGCCAACAGTGGCTTTCTGTCAATTCTGATGAGAGCAACCCTGTCACTGAACAGTTCACGGTGACTGACTCTCTATCCAACTTTAATATTCATAAAGAAACCTATTCCTATAATACCATTCTCTGCTGCTGTTGACATTACCCTATATTCGTCGGACCAGAAATGTTTCCATTTCACTGACACCGGCTATACCTAAAGTGAGCCTTAGCATTTGCCCGCCACATTCAAATTTCTGACATTTCACGCCCCATCTTGCAGAATGTTACCCTTTCGTTCTTCATTGCATTTGTTTCTGGTTGTCCGCCGCCCCCTTGGCAGACTTCATCCAGAGACCTGAATGGGAGACTAATTCGGAATCTCTTTCCAATGGAAAGATCGTGACACTTCCAAGTCTTGTTAATACACCTTACGTGTATTTAACGCTGTGGTACCTAATACCTTCTGTATCCGTATTCCGCTGTTTTTTGCTGTTTCCCTGCCTCTTAGGGGTAGTCTCCCACTCGAAGGGCAAGAGAGTGACCTCAGCCTCTGTCTGTCCGTTCACCCTCATTGATAATTCCGTGGGAATAAAGAGGGTGACTTCTCATGCGGGAAGCTGCCGGCCCCTATAGCTGATGATGTTTACTAAGAATTCAAGCAATGGCTGGGTTCGAGCCCAGGATTCTGGTCGTTCTGACTATTACTCAAAGACGCTATTCCTAGACCAATTATTAGTAGTACGAACGTTAAACATATGCAGCTGCAATGCTGGTTGCGCTAAGTTCTGCTACTTTGAGAACTATCATTCTATTTGAAGCAGTTAGGGTGAATTAAGTGAATATTTTTTCGAAAATATCACGAATAGGACCAGGATTCTGGTCGTTCTGACTATTACTCAAAGACGCTATTCCTAGACCAATTATTAGTAGTACGAACGTTAAACATATGCAGCTGCAATGCTGGTTGCGCTAAGTTCTGATACTTTGAGAACTATCATTCTATTTGAAGCAGTGTCCGCCCCGGTAGCTGAGTGATGCCGGCACGGTAGCTCAGCGTGTTCGGTCAGAGGGTTACGTGCCCTCTGTAACAAAAAAACTGAGTTAATCGATCAACAACGAACATAAACGGATGTCTTACGACGTCCGCCCCGAGCAGATGTAACAAAAACAAAAAAAAAAAAAAAGTGGTCAGCGTGACAGACTGTCAATCCAAAGGGCCCGGGTTCGATTCCCGGCTGGGTCGGAAATTTTCTCCGCTCGGGGACTGGGTGTTGTGTTGTCCTAATCATCATCATTTCATCCCCATCGACGCGCAGGTCGCCGAAGTGGCGTCAAATCGAAAGACCTGCACCAGGCGAACGGTCTACCCGACGGGAGGCCCTAGCCACACGACATTTCCATTTCCATTTGAAGCAGTTAGGGTGAATTAAGTGAATATTTTTTCGAAAATATCACGAATAGTTTCCTGCCCTATCCTCGTACAAACTCAGATTGATCTTCTTCTTTCATATCTCGTCTCGTTTTAAAGCCCCAGGACAGCCATCCTCTTAAATTTGGCATGATTTTCTTAAATTATTTACACTGAATGCCATAACTGCTGCATCAATGCAGCCCAGATCTGAGTCCTCATACTATTAGATGTGTACTGGGAAAGGCAATGTTGACTCTACGCACGAAAAAAGCCGTCTATTAGTTTTCTCATCTGATTGTGTTTTTAATCTATAAGCATATTAACTCCGTTATTTTCAGAGCAGCTTAGAGAAAACATCCCTTTCTTTCGAACTGCTAAAAGAATTCGGAGTCGCAAAAGTAACCAGTACTAGTACTGGAACTATTCAGCATTTAGTTTTGATAATTGCTTTAACTCAGACGTACTGTTTACTTACATGGCGTAATATTTTTTAACTCTCGGCAGAATATACGCTAAGCATTAGTAATCTTGGAATAGTATCAAAGTGCAGGAAGGCGTAATGAACCATGGTCCGTAAGTGAGCGCTACTGTCCGCATTTTTCTGCAGACCGTTGTTCCATTCACTTTGGTTAGGGGCTGGCACACAAACAATGTGCTCTAGTACAACACAGTTTTATTTATTTCTTTAATTCTACAGCAAAAACTTTCCTACTGTTAGAAAATCATTAATGTATTAGTACTTCTCACTAGCAAATAGCGTGAGAAATGAGCTACTTCAGTTCTTAAATCATACAATTAACAGTAACAACCAGACTATTAGTTAGTATTTCAGTCACGAGTGGTTACACAATCAACCTGCATTACCAACTGAAAACAGAGACTTCATCTATCAGTAGAATCACACATAAGGTGCAGCTCTAATTTCCGAAGCAGCTGGTTTCGTTCCTCTGCGTATTTATCTGGGGTGATAGTCAAGTTAATTAGATTTACCGACGGAATAGTGTAGAAACCTTATGATTTCTCCATTGGCAATAACACTTTCACAATCTGAAAGGAAATCACATAATAGTAATTACAGGAATTCAAACACAAAATAACAAATCTAAATGGAAGAGAAACAAACGCTATTTGTCCACTAACTGACTGCGTCATTTGCTCTTTTCTTAAGCTGTTAGCAAATTCCTGTCATAAATAAAATATTAGTCATTAAAAGAGTATGTATGTATTGTCTCATCTTACACTGTGCAGCATCCCACACCAAACATCTGATATTCACGTAATTATGCAGATCCCCTTGTCGCTTAACAAGCATGTTACTCGTTCTCTTCCATTTCCCTCGCAGAAAAGTCTCATAGACCACGATTAATCACAGTCAATACCGAGGAAAGACAAAAAGTATGACATATTTGCACTTTAAAGAGATCTTTTTTTTGGTTGCTCCAATCTCTATAAAGAAAGACCGAGATGGTACAGCTATGTCAGTTATCATCTCACAAGACAACTATTACATTATCAAACCATGCTCTTCATTTTGTGCTTTACCGTTCATTCTCAAACCGTAGTTATTTAAAAGGAATACACTGAAGCGCCAAAGAAACTGGTATAGGCATGCGTTTGCAAATACAGATGTAAACAGGCAGAATAAGGCGCTGCGGTCGGCGACGCCTATATAAGACATGAAATGTCTGGCGCAGTTGTTAAATTGGTTACTACTGCTACAATGGCAGGTTATCAAGATTTAAGTGAGTTTGAACGTGGTGTTACAGTCGGCGCACGAGCGATGGGACGCAGCATCTCAGACGCGGCAATGAAGAAGGGATTTTCCCGTACGACCATTTTACGAGTGTACCGTGAATATCAGGAATCCGGTAGAACATCAAATCGTCGTCATCGCTGCTGCCGGAGAAACATCCTGCAAAAACTATACCAACGACGACTGAAGAGAATCGTTCAAGGTGAAGTGCAACCCTTCCGCAAATTGCTGCAGGTTTCAATGCTGGGCCATCAACAAGCTCAGCGTGCGAACCATTCCACGAAACATCACCGATATGGGCTTTCGGAGCCGAAGGCCCACTCGTGTACCGTTGATGACTGAACGACGCAAGGCGTTACGCCTCGCCTAGGCCCGTCAGCACTGACATTCCATTATCGATGACTGAAAACATATTGCCTGGTCGGACGAGTCTCGTTTGAAATTGTATCGAGCGGATTGACATGTACGGGTAGGGAGACAGTCATGCCCCCTGCCTGTCAGCAGGGGACTGTTCAAGCTGGTGGAGGCTCTGAAATGATGTACGGCATGTGCAGTTAGTGATATGGGACCCTTGATACGTCTACATACTACTGTGACAGGTGACACATACGCAAGCATCCTGTCTGATCATCTACTTCCATTCATGTCCATTGTGCATTCCGACGGACTTCGGCATTTCCAACAGGCCAATGCGACACCTCACACGTCCAGAATTGTACAGAGTGGCTCCAGGAACGTTCTTCAGAGCATAACGCTTTCGCTGGCCACCAATCTCCCCAGACAGGAACATTATTGGGCATATCTGGGATGCCTTGCAACGTGAAGTTCGGAAGAGATCTCCACCACCTCGTACTCTTACTGATTTATGGACAGCCCTGCAAGATTCGTGGTGTCAATTCCATCCAGACATTAGTCAAGTCCAAGCCACGTCGTGTTGCGGCACTTCTGAGTGCTCGCCGGGCCCTACACGATATTAGACAGGTGTACCAGTTCCTTTGTCTCTCCAGTGTACATGTAATGTATTCACAATTGCGAATATGGACTACCATCAGCTGTATAATGCATTGATGACACTGAAAATTAGTGTCGGACTCGGAATGGAACACGGATTTCCCGTCGTAAGATGTCCTATAACGTCCACCTGCTCAATGAGTAGCTGTTGGTGAAAAATATCCACTTCTGGGAATTTTTTTGAGGAACACGTTGCACACCCAATTAAATACGTCCATACCTATGTCACTCACGTCTTTGGCCGATTAACATGTGCACACCTTTGCAGTACGGTTTTTTTATTGACTTTGTTTCTATTTTCGCTCTCTTAAGGCTTACTATATCTCACCAGTCAATAAATTTAACATCAATTGAAAATGTCACACTGTTGATTTATAGCACATAATAAGATCTGTTACATTGCTTACTGTACTGCCTGCGTTTCTGTTATTGTCACAATATGGTGCATAAATGTGGTATATATCGTACACATGAGTTTTTCGTCATTTCATCACGGTACGTCATACCTTTTTCGGATGCCCTTTTAACATGCTGTACTAATTGCATATTTGTATTTGTTTTTCGGGACATAAGAATAACAGTAATTCTTTGGCAGGTTTGTGACTAACATTAGCCCAATGAGGGGGTACTTTTGAAAATAACCCCATCCTTGCTTGATACCAGTTGTTTGAACATATTTTATTTACTACAACTCAGTTACATTCCTTTGTTTTACTTATTAGTTCATTTTTTATACGGAGTTGACTAGCCTCACTTTTCAAAATTTTATGCTGTTTTAGTCCACTTATTTGTATTGTAATCCCGAAGTGGCGGAAATTTATTTTTACGACCTGTACAATTTTATGTTCTGCCCAAAGAGGGCACACCACCTTTTATTGTGCTACTTTCATTCCTTTGTTTTACTTTTTCTTCCCCACTGGCTAGCTGTATAACTTTCGGTATTGTAATTTTTCTGTATTCCTCATGTTTGTACTGTAAACTCAAAGATGGCGCTAATGTATTTTTACGAGTTGTATGAATTTAGTTTATGCATAGGAAGGGCATACCATTTGTTAATATACCATTTTCGTTCATTTATATTATAATTATTTCGTTACACTTCTCGTTGTTGTATGGAACTGTACAAGGACCCACTTCCACTTGGTTTAAAACAGAAGTACACGGCATACTATTCTGTACTTATTGTCAATGAGTGGGCTATACTTTTGGCTCCACACATGTAATTTGCTTTCCATGGTTGAACTATTACTTGTGGTTTCCTTGTTCAGTACATTTTTAATTTTTTAAATCATAAAGTTTCCCTATTATTTAACTGTTCACCGGTACCTCGATAGAGGGCACCACACAGCTGTGACGTCACATTTTCTTCATTTTCAACCGTATAAGCAACGAGTTCAGTTCATGTTAGACTCCTTTGCGCTCTACACCATATCGTTTCCTAAATGACACTTAGGACTAATGTCACCAGTTGTTACCCGGTATATATAAGTGTGTGATGCTTATGTTTGAATGCGTCGTCAACTATCTTATATTTGCTCTTGATTGTCATGTTTCGCAATTTTTAGCACTGAAGATCATTATGTAACAGTAGAAATGTAGATCTGTTGTACTAAAACGACGATAGCTTGCTGCCCTTTTCTCTGTCTATGAACTTTATTTCACTGGCCTGAGTACGTGTTCATCTCGTGTGACACTGTGTGCTGGACAAGGAGTGAGTTTCAAAGATTCACCTATAGCTGCAGTATATCTGTGGCAGCTGTAACCTTTCACAGTGTCCTTCTTCCACTTCTTTTTTGGTAGGAGGAAGTTCCTTGGAAGAACATTACGGTGCCGAATGCCATTCCCAGGGCTTTCACGGAGGACGGATTGAGAGTTCAGAGGGATAATTGAGTAAAGTCAGGCGACAAAGCTCCCACCCACCCCGCTGTATGTTACTGCTGTCTACGATATCCGCTGCCAGCACACGAAGGGAGTCACTAGTTAAAGCTTCGTTAAGCTCAATACACTAGCAACTCCCCGTACCAGAACTGAAAGGCACCATTCCAGCCCAAAGGCGCGTGCAGTGGTTGAAAAGATATCTATTAGTAATATAACAAATTTATGTTTCTTATCATACAGAGGCGAAATAATCCGATGTTACGTAATGTCCCGTATGAAGATGGTAATCTACATTTACATCTACGTTCTTACTCACCACCGGCCGGTGTGGCCGAGTGGTTCTAGGCGCTACAGTCTGGAACCGTCCGACCGCTACGGTCACAGGTTCGAATCCTGCCTCGGGTATGGATGTGTGTGATGTCCTTAGGTTAGTTAGGTTTAAGTAGTTCTAAGTTCTAGGGGACTGAAGACCCCAGATGTTAAGTCCCGTAGTGCTCAGAGTCATTTGAACCATTTGTTTTTTTCTGAATAGTCACAATATCGATGAGTTCCTTTCGTGTTTCATGTTAATTCATGTCTGCAATAACCTTTCAGTATAACATACAAATTGCAACCACATAGAACAACATTTTTGCTACTTTTTAAATATTTTTTCCTTGTTTTACAATTACAGTCTTTAACTAACGATCACAGGGAATCCAAAGATATCAACGGTATCTTCTTGCCGGCGTTTACCATCGGCTATATGTGATGCTCTAACCAGGCGGCAATTGTTATAATTTATAAATTATAACTTGCAAAAATTCGTTGAATATATTTCATAAGCAGGTATTTACCTTATGCCGCTGAGGCAACAAAGCCGCCACCATTATCGGAAATTTCGTTACAGTAGAACCAATAGCCATGCCGCAGTGTTAACACCGGTTTCCGTCAGATCACCGAATTTAAGCGCTGTCGGGCTGAGATACCACTTGGATGGGTTACCATCCGGTCTGCCGAGCGCTGTTGGCAAACGGGGTGTACTCAGCCCTTGTGAGGCAAGCTGAGGAGCTACTTGATTGAGAAGTAGCGGCTCCGGTCTCGTAAATTGACATACGGCTGGGTGAGAGCGATCTTTTTTTTTTCAGCGTCCATGGATGATAAGCTTTTTAACGGATGTTCCATAGGCCAACTGTATTGTTTTCGTATTATTTATTTATATTTAATTTTTTTTAAACGTGTGTGAAATGTTATGGGACATAACTGCTAGGGTCATCAGTCCCTAAGCATTCACACTACTTAACCTAAATTATCCTAAGGACAAACACATGCCCGAGGGAGGACTCGAACCTCCGCGGGACCAGCCGCACAGTCCATGACTGCAGCGCCCTAGACCGCTCGGCTAATCGCACACGGCTACATTTCATTCTTCTCGAATATATCGGAGTCGCAGGCCCTTTCGCAATCACTCGCTATGTACACACTGTACGTCAAAACTGAGACTGTTTATAATAACACATATTTTTAATATTTATGTTATGAACAATATAAGACTAATCCCTGCTAAGTATAAACGTGTATTAGGATACAAATAGCTATGTAACCTGCAAGCAAGCAGCTACAATTTGTCATACGATAAAACAGTGTGATGTCTTAGAAGGCAATGTAACTCCCATGAAAGTTAATAATTATAAAACACGCAATCCACATAAATGAACAATCGGAATTTGTTGTTCAAGGAAGAACTTTTCTCAAAGACATGTAAGTGATACAGTTGTAAAAATAGAAGACTGCATCTCACATCCACGCTTCACAAGTACAAGACAGGATAGCGTAAAAAGATGTTAAGAATTAAATGCTTCAGCGGAATAACAGAACAAACATTGAAGTCCATTAAATTATCATCAATACCGTGTGAACCATTGATGCTGCAGAGTGAAGAAAAAGAGTAGAATACATTGAACTGCATTTGTCGTTATCAGGGATTTATCTTCTATTACAGGTGGCGGTATAAAGTATTCTTTGAGATATTTATAAAAATTTCTGTATTAATGAAGAGACTTACTCTGTATATATTAATTTCATTCAGAATATAGTAGCAAAGAACGATCTGCAAATAAATAAAATACTACGATATAGTTTAGCTGTGGCCCCTTTATTTCCGAAAACATAATCGGACACATTCTGTGCTCATGTATTGCCTCATACTCCACTAATATGTCATTCTTCGTAACTTTCAGGTTACACTACAGAAAATAAAACGATAAATTTTTATAGACGTAGATAAATATTAAAAAATCTTTTAATCTTTTGAACGGATTTGCCACGCTTGTCGCTTGACAAATGCTATATAACGCCTTCAGCAACGACTTGAAAAATTAAAAGGGTTTTACGATGATTTTATGGTGACAATTGTCGGTTTGCGGCACATCGAGATCGAAGGATTTCCTGCTTCCCGCATCAGTCAACTTAACCATTACAACTGCCTCATATATACACTGCCTGACAAAAAAAGAAATGGTCATGTGTCAGTGTAAGTTCGTACACTTACACACCATCAGCGCGTATGTAAAGCACTGGAGGCGCAATTCTCTGTGAAAAGTAGGACGACCACGAGAGCATATTACCGTTGTTGGTGTTTAGTATTATCAGGGCTGTTAGGGTATATAAGCGGCGTGAACAGCGTGAAATATGGAGCGATCACGCGAAGGACAAGGAGATGCATCACTGCTTATGAGACAGCGTTATCAGCACTTGAGGGCGTTTCAAAGCGGCCTCTTTGCGGTTCACCATGTGACCAACTGCTCGAACTGTACAACGTCCAAATCTGTGCAGAATTCGGATAGACGCGTTGTGGGAGGCACACTCGCCACGAGGGATGATGCCCGTGTTGTGCTCGTAGCACATCGTAACCAATTGACATAGACGCCTGCCATTCAAGAACATGTAACGACTCCCTGCAACATTCGGCAACATGCAGCTCCATTGGGCTGGCTGTTGTGGCCGAGCGGTTCTAGACGCTTCAGTCTGGAACCGCGTGACCGCTACAGTCGCAGGTTCGAATACTGCCTCGGGCGTGGATGTGTGTGATGTCCTTAGGTTAGTTAGGTTTAAGTAGTTCTAAGATCTAGGGGACTGATGACCTCAGATGTTAAGTCCCATAGTGCTCAGAGCTATTTGCACGATATGCAGCTCCATTGGTCGGAGACTATCAGCATCCGGACAAGGGAATTGCCGTCCTATGAGTACGCTAAGGATCTGTTAGATGACGATCGGTTTGGCATTAGGAAAAGTAAATGCGCCAGAGATCCAGTTCCGATGTTGCGATTATTATAGAAGCAAGATAGAAGAAAAATGAAGACACTTTCGTAGGATTTGTCTCCTGGAAAAACCCTTCAACAATTCAAAATAGTGCAAGACGTTCGAAATCCTCAGAAAAATAGGGATAAGTTATAGGGAAAGAAGGGTTATGTACAGTATGGACAAGAACTAAGAAGTAATAATAAGAGTGGCAGATCAAGAACGCAGTGCTCTGATTAAATTGGGTGTAAGACAGAGATGCTGTATTTCGCCCATACTGTTCAAGCTATATATCTAAGAAACAATAACTTAAATGAAAGAAGGGTTCAGGACTGGAATCGGAATTTAAGGTGAAAGAATATCAGTGATAAGCGTTGCTAATGACTTTGCAATCAGTGAACGCGAAGAAGTATTACAGGATCTGTTGAATAGAATGAGTCTAATGAGTGCAGAATATAGATTGGGGGTAAATCGAAGAAAGACGAAACTAATAAGAAATAGCAGAAATCAGAACGGCGAGAAGCTTAAAATCAAAACTGGCGATATCGATGTAAATGATGTTAAAGAACTCCGATGCCTTGGTAGCAAAATAAACAATGAAGGACAGAGGAAGGAAGACATAAAACACAGACTAGCACTGGCTAAAGGTGCAAATGTGGCCAAAAGAAGTCTACTAATATCAAACATAATCTGAGGAAGAAATTTATGAGAATGTACATCTGCAGCACAGCAATGTTTGGTACTCAAACATAGACTATGGGAAAACGAACAGAAAAGAACCGAAGCATTTCAGATGTGGTGCTACAAAGCAATGTTGAAAATTAGGTGGACTAATAACACAAGGAAACAGGAAGTTTTCTACAGAATCGGCGAGGAAAGGAACATTTGGAAAACACTGACAAGAAGGAGGGAGAGGATAAGAGGACATCTGTTAAGACCTCAAGGAATAACTTGCATGGTACTGGAAGGACATGTAGATGTTAAAAAGGAAGAAAGAGATTAGATTGTATCTAGTAAATAATTCTGGACATATGCTGCAATTGCTGCTCTGAGACGGAAAGGTTGGCACATGAGAGGAATTATTGATGGGCCACATCTGACCAGTCAGAAGACTGAAACTCATAAAAGAATTTTTATACATAAAAAGACAAAGGACGCTGCCGCTGACGGCTGCTAGGGATTGGGAGAACTTTGACGGCATAATGGCACGTCACGAACATCATGTATCCTCGCATGATCCCTCTCAAGCGGTAGTATCGTGGTGGTATTTTTCAACAGTACAACGATCGTCCACTGATGCCACGTGTCTCTGTGAAACATCTGCGTGATGCTGAGCTATCCCCGTGGCCAACAAAATGCCCAGATGTATCTCGCATGGAACATATTTGGAACCAGATCGGACATCAGTTCCGGCTCGGTGCGAGTATCCAGGATAACAAAGACCAATTACAAAAGCTGTGACCCAGATAACTACAGAGAGGATATAGCGGCTTTATGGCACCCTTCCCAACGGAATCATACAGGCTAGAGTGGGTGCCACGTCATACTGATATTTGGACTCATACTGCCAAGTTATTTGTAAATTTGATTCGATATTGCAATCAGTAAAGTAACATCATGTACCATTTCAACATGTGTAACTTCTTTTCCTTCACTCCTCCCCTTCTCGGAGTTTCATTTTTTTATAAGGCACTGTAAATAAATGAAACGCACAAAATTTAAATGAATGGATTGACAAAAATGAAACCAATGAAGATACAAGTACATGAAATGGTATGAGTGTAGACCGTCCATACAAATGGAAGCATCAGTGCCAACGGAAGTATAAGTCACGCCTCCGGCCCCAGGTAGATTGTTTGCGGAAATAAGGAAACGCAGGATCAAATTACAAACTGGCACATTCAAGACAGCATTACGATTGCACTAACATCATTTCATGTCGTTGCTTCTTTATTAATTTCTTACCCATAGATCAATTCATTTCGTTTCACTACATTTTGTACAATTCAGATTAGAATGAAATACTTTATTTAACTGATTACGCAGTACTGATGTTATATGAAACCTGCCGTAATTATATTGCACAATCTATCTGTAGTGAACACTATAGTCATAACGATTAGAAAGTAGCAAATACGACTGCGGATACACTGAAACAAATCGTGACAAGAATCAGACGAAAGATTCACTTAAAGCAATTCTAAGAGTGGAAATACAAATGACAGCCATATTGTTTTTACAAAATAATTGCTTGTATTACAACTATTAGTGAAACATTTACTGCTTAAATTGGTAATCATGTATTTGTCTGAAAAGGGTTGGTACTGTAATGCATACCATTTTGGTGCAAAATTGCAGCTATGGTCTAACATCACATCCTATTAAAAATTCAAGACACGCAAAACATCACGAAAGAGATCATTATTTTTTCGTACAAACTACGGTACATCTACATCTACATCTACATTGATACTCTGCAAATCATATTTAAGTGCCTGACAGAGGGTTCATCGAACACCTTCACAGTTCTCCATTATTCCAATCTCGTATAGCACGCGGAAAGAATGAACACAATCTTTCGGTACGAGCTCTTACTTCCCTTATTTTATCGTGGTGATCGTTCCTCCCTATGTAGGTCGGTGTCAACAAAATATTTTCGCATTCGGAGGAGAAAGTACGCTGTAAAAATATTAGTAATGATTTGCGTATTGAAAACTGACATAAACAAAATGGCGAAAATACTGGATTCTATCTTTAAGTTCAATTGGTAACTCATAGACTTAAAAAGGATGTATTACAATAGTGAAATGTTTAGTTTTGTATTTCTCTACGCAGGTTATAAGCTATAGCGCATGCAGGTATGTTTAGAGTTTCAATGAGGTGATATCCAAACCAACGTTGTCACTGACGTAAATACAGCTTTACTTTCACAAACGGAAGCTTACTTTTACACTTCATTGTAACTGTATACATGTGACACTATCATCAGAAAAATATTCATATCATTAAGCGACATTCGATAGCCACCAGAAACATTTGTACTGACATTGGCATTTGACGTTGCATTAGCCAATAGAAGCTACACGATTTGTGTAAAGAATATTTTCTATAACACATTATATGCTAAGCAAATTTTACTCATCGAATTCTTGTCTTACTACGATTTCCTCTTACCATAGCAAGATTTTAAAAGTACACCTTTGATTTACGTCATGTATGCACATCTAGTAGTGCTGGTTTGCAGGTGTTCTTAGAATATTGCAATGAGTAAATTAATGGATGGTTCCTTCCGAACGGTAGGAATTCTGGGTTCAGTTCTGCTTGTTATGTGTGAAGTGTTAGGACGATGCGGAACTGGTCCATGGTTTATTGGGTAGTAAGGTGTCAAATTCTTTAGAATAGCAAGAAGATATCGTTATTGTTAGTCCCAAAGACCTAGTCACCACCCAAATGATTAAGAAATGGTTGCATGACAAGAAGGTGCAAAACGTAGTAACGTCAGTTCATGAAAGAAGGAAATACGTAATGTACTTTTTTAAGTGAACGTTACTAAAATGGACTTATATTCTATTTAAATTAGAAGTAATGCATTCTTGGTCCCATAGTACCCGAAGTGAGAAAAAGTTGGACACGCGGAAAGAAAATAAGACGGAGCACTTGTGCTTGGGTTATGTATCAGATCTACGCATACAGAGGAAGATGGTCTTTGAGGACGTAAAGCATATGAAATAAACCTAAATGTACGTCACACAGTGATACAATTGTTGTCACAAACAAATAATGACGTGCTGAAATAACCTCTCCCCCCCCCCCCCCCCCACCCACCCCACCCTCTCTCTCTCTCTCTCTCTCACACACACACATACACTTACACATACACACACACATACACACGCACACACGTCTCGTGAGATGTAACTACAAACATACAGGGTAACAATTGTTGAACTATATTAAACAAAATGTCTGTAGTGACGTTTACATGTTGAATTAAGTTTGTGCATGCTGTAGTTTGTAACGAATTTGCGTTTTTTTCATTAGTTCAGTGATTGTCACACTGTACATGGCGTAGGCTCTGATTTAAAATCTCGCTGCTCAGCTTTTAAGAGGAAAGCTTGTGGAAACCAACGGGTTTCGTTTCTCTTATCCTTTATTACAGGGAAGTAGAGCTCATGACCTAATCCGACAGATGAATTCCTGCTCTCCCTTCCGCAGCCTTGGAAAATAACTACAATGGTGGGTCGTCCTTTTGCAGCTCACAACTAACAAAAAGTCACATTGAAAGTGAATATAGGCTCACCTAGCTGTTACCATTTTTCTCCTCCAACTAGCAACAAATACCGAGTGAAAAAGAAATGGAATCACTCCACCAAAGAAAACATAGCATGACCTCACTGTCAAAAAATAGAGTGGTTTCTCTCGTATTTCATACGTTAATTTGACGAACGAAATAGTGTTTTCGTATTGTGTTTCCAATTGGAAAAATATTTTTGGTGGATGATACACGTCGTGGAGATCTACTACAGGGTACGCTTTTAACATTTCGTTGCATGTTGTCTTATACGAAGTTATCAATGATATTTGCAGTTGTAAGTATTTAAAACCGTATTTCACCAGCATTTGTTTGTGTCATAGATAATTTTACATACACAATCACTGAGGTGAACAGAAACTTTGCTCCCACTAATGACCCAAAGCGAAATGCGTCCGCCATTTATCGCTAACTGAACCACTGCTGCACTTGGATTAGTGTGCGTTTGGTTGAAGTAAATTTATACTATTAGTTTACGCAAGATGACTAACTCACTCTTTTTTAAATTCACTTCATTTTTATTTTGAGTCTTCATCATTCTTCTGACTGGATTGATGCGGCACGCCACGAACTCCTCCCTTGTGCGAACCTCTTCATGTAGAGTAGCAATTGCAACCTACGTTCTCCGTTACCTGTTGGGTATATCCCAACCTATGTCTTTCTTTACAGCTTTAATAATTTACAGTTCCCTCTAGCACCGATGAAATTATTCCCTGATGTCTTAACACAAGTCTTATCATCCTCTCTGTCCTTCTTGTCAGTGTTTCGCATATGTTCCTCTGTTACCCAATTATGAGGAGAACCTCGTCTTTCCTTACCTTATCAGCCCACCTAATTTTTAACATTCTTCTGTAGCACCACATCTCCTTCTGTTCCGGTTTCCCCATTGCTCATGATTCACTAACATGCGACGCCGCGCCAAACGTACATACTCAGAAATTTTTCCCTCATATCAAAACTTCCTTTCACCCTGAATTTTAATCAGACTCTGAACCTTTCTCTTATTTCCGTAATATCTTCTCCCATGTATTGACCGAAAACTAGAGGCCGAAGACTGCATCCATATCTTACGCCTTTTTTAATACGAGAACTTCGTTCTTGGTGTTCCAGTCCCATTACTGTTCTTTGGTACTTGTATATATTGTATATTATCCGCCTTTGCCGGTAGCTTACTACAATTTTTCTCGCAATTCCGGACATCTTGGACCATTTTACATGGCCTAACGTTTCCACAGGTCAACTAATCCAATGAAGGGCTCTTAATTTTTCTTCGTTCTTGCTTCTGTTATCGAGCGCAACGTCAGAGCTGGCTCTGTCGTGCCTTTACCTTCGCTATAACCGACCTGATCGTCATATAACAGATCATCGATTATCTTTTCCATTCTTTTTTATATTACTTTTGTCAGCAACCTGGATGCACATGCGATACTCCTCACACTTACCTACTTTTGCTATTTTCGTAGAGTGGATGGCATTTTTACTAAAGTCGGATGTTATGTTGCCCGTCTCATAGGTTCTTCACCCCAGCTTAAACATTCATCTGGCTGGCACTTTCCCAAACTAATTCAGATATTCAGGTGAAATGTTATCTGCCTCTTCTGCCTTATTTAATCTCAAGTCCTTCGAAGAGACAATCCACTCCTTCTAATCTGAGCGTAGATTAGATGTTGCTTAAATTAAAAGAAGCAGAAATGACGCAAGTTGAGAGATGTACACCAAATAAATTAATAAGAGATGGTACTGATCCGCATGATAAGCGAAACAGGTCAGAAAAATGTTGCAGAAGCAACGAAAATTCCATACCAATTTTAAAAGAGCACAAAATCCCCAAGACTGGTGAAGTTTTATAGATGCTCTAAATTTAGTGCGAATTTCAGTGCGACATGCTTCTAATAGTTTCCACAGCAAAAATCTGTCGCGAAATCTGCCAGAGAATCCAAAGAAATTCTAGTCGTATGTAATGTACACCAACGGCAAAACGCAGTTAATACAATCACTGTGCGATTATAGTCGTGATGTTACTGATGCCAGTGTCACTGAAGCAGGGTTACTAAACACGGTTTTCTTAAATTTCTCTACAAAAGAAGGCGAAGTAAATACTCCAGATCAAGAACAACTGCCAACAAGAGTAACTTAGAAGTGCATATCCTCGAGGTAGCGAAGCACGTTAATTCACTTGATAAAGGCAAGGCCTCCGGGCCAGAGTAAATTCCACTCACTTTCCCTTCAAGAGTGTGCTGATACAATAGCTCCGTACTTAGCAGTCATACACAACCGCCCTCTCTCCGGAAGGTCAGAACCTCAACACTGGAAAGCAGCACAAGTCACACAAATACCCAAGAAGGAAAATATTAGTCATCCCCTGAATTACAGACGCGTATAACTAATGTCGACTTGCAGCAGGATTTGGGAACGTATACTGTGTTCCAACATTATGAATTACCCCGAAGAAAGTGATTTATTGACAAATAACCAACACGGATTCCGAAAATATCGATGTAGTGATAGTTCTGTACTTTGTCGAAGTAATGAACGTTATTCACAAGAGATGCCAAAGCTATTTCATATTTTTAGATTTTCAGAAGGATTTTGACACCGTTCCTCACAATTTATTTCTAATCACTGAGTGGCTCTGGAGTGTAGCTTCAGTTGTGTGACTCATTTAGGGATTTGCTGTCAAAAAGGTCACAGTTTTTAATAACTGACGTAAAGTCATTGAGTAAAGCAGAGGTAACAACTGGCGTTTCCCAAGGAAGTGTTATAGGTCCTCTGACGTTCCCAATGTATATCACTGATTTAGGAGACAACCTAAGCAGTCTTCTTAGAATGTTTGCAGATGATGCTGCCAGTTACCTTCTTGTGAAGTGATCAGATGAACAAAACTATTTGCGAAATTATTTAGAAAATGTATCTGTTTGGTGTGAAAAAAAACAACTAAGTAACATCCACACGAGTACCAAATTTTGGTTACACGATAAATCACAAACATCTGAAGGCCGCAAATTCAACTAAACACTTAGAGATTGGAATTTCGAGTAGCTTGAACTGGAATGAGCACGTAGATAAAGTTGTGGGAAGAGCAAACCAAAGATGGCGATTTATTGGCAGAACACATGGAAAATGCAACAGGTCTAATAAAGAGAATGTTTACAGCACGTTACTCCGCCCTCTTCTGAAGCACTGCTGTGTTGCGTGGGTTCCGCACCAGATCGGATTGACGGAGTATATCGACAACGTTCAAAGAAAGGCAGTTCGTTTTGTATTATCGTGAAACAGGAGAGAGAGTTCAATGAATATGATACACAAATTCAGGTGGCAATCTTTAAAACAAGGGCGCTTTTAGTTGCGGCAGGATCTTCTAATGACATTTGAATCGCCGAATTTGTCCTCAGACGGTAAAAATATTTTGTTGACTTTGACCTACACAGTGAGAAATGAACATTATATTAAAGTAAGAGAAATAAGAGCTCACTTGGAAAGATTTAAGTGTTCGTTTCTGCCGCGCACAGTTTGAGAGTGGAACGGTACAGAAATGGCTTAAAGGTTATTCGATGAACCTTCTACCAGGCACTTAAATGTAAATAGCAAAGTACTCATGTAGCTGTAGGCTCTTTTAAATCCTAACTTTAATCTTGCATCCCCTATTTATTCCATATCGACTCCAATTTCCCCTTCCATCAAGTCATCAGACAATTCCTGCCCCTCATAGAAGCCTTTGGTGTACTCTTTATACCTATCTGCTCTCTCCTCTGCGTTTAACTGTGGAATTTGCATTACGCTCTTAATGTTATTACTTTTACCTATAATTTCAGCGAAGGTCGTGTTTAAGAAGAAAGTTTCTTCACTTTTTTCCTGGTGCTATTTCGCCTTGGCGTCCACGCACCTTATGTTTATTTCATTCCTGAGTGTTTGTATGATTTGTATTGCTGTATTCCTGTCTTTTCTTGAACAGTATTGTACCTCATTCTTTTGTCGATCGGTTGAAGTATTTTGCCCATAACTCAAGCTTTCTTTGCCGTTACCTTCCTATAATACGTGTTTGATTTCCCAACATACGTGCTTTCTCTTTTTAGAGATGTCCACTCCTCTTCAATTGGACTATTTACGTTGATATTCCTTAACACTGGAAGAGTAGTTGAATGGAATGAACAGTATCTTGAAAAAAAATAAAATGAACATCAACAGAAGCAAAACGAGGATAATGGAATGTAGTCGAATTAAGTCGGGTTATGCTAAGGGAATTAGATTAGGAAATGAGACACTTAAAGTAGTATAGGAGTTTTGCTATTTGGGGAGCAAAAAGAAGAGATGATGGTCGAAGCAGAGAAGATATAAAATGTAGACTGCCAATGGCAAGGAAAGCGTTTCTGAAGAAGAGAAATTTATTAACATCGAGTATAGATTTAAGTGTCAGGAGGTCGTTTCTGAAAGTATTTGTTTGGATTGTAGCCATGTATGGAAGTGAAACATGGACGATAAATAGTTTGGACGAGAATAGAAGCTGTCGAAATGTAGTGCTACACAAGAATGCTGAAGATTAGATGGGTAGATCACATAACTAATTATGAAGTATTGAACAGAATTGGGGAGAAGAGGAGTTTGTGGCACAACTTGACAAAAAGAAGGGACCGGTTGGTAGGACATGTTCTGAGGCATCAAGGGATCACAAATTTAGCATTGGAGGGCGGCGTGGGGGTAAAAATCGTAGAGGGAGACCAAGAGATCAATACACTAAGCAGATTCAGAAGGATGTAGGTTGCAGTAGGTACTGGGAGATGATGAAGCTTGCACAGGATAGAGTAGCATGGAGAGTTGCATCAAGCCAGTCTCAGGACTGAAGACCACAACAACAACATTCCTTGAAACACTATTCACATATTTAGCTAACTTTAAAAGCGTCTCATGAATCCTTAGTACTTTAGTATCCAACTTCCTTCCACGCTGACAATTCTCTTATGGTTTAGTCTACTCGTCATCATTACCAAATTGTGAACTGAGTGTATGTCTCCTCTTGGATACGCCCTGCAAACCAGTATCTGATTTCGGAATATTTCAGAATAAAGACAGTCTTGGTTGTGAAATTATTTAATGTCAATGATGGTATCACCCTTTTGGGGCATCATCAGATTGCATAAAAGTAGCTGTATATTAAATCCATCCGTCATTTAGCCTTACAGTTATTGTTACGATATTTTTCCATTCCACAGGGCAATAAGACGAATAATTTTCATCTCCGGATATTTTGATACAGTCTGATGATGCCCCAAAAGGATGAAACGCGTCACTGACATTAAATAATTTTGAAGTAGAGACTGTCTCTGCTATGAAATAATTCGAAATTCGTTGCTGTACAATCCTGCTAAAATGGAATGGAATAATTTTTTGATGTCCGAATCTGTCTGACCACGATGTAGCCGATAATGTACGGAATCCTCATGTGGCCATATACACACGAAACCAGTAAAGTTGAATACGTCAGGTCGAGAAGGTTATCGACTTCACTCTGTAAACACATAAATAGCTTCCCCTGAATATATACTTGGATTTCGGACTTTTTGTTTGAGATGTGCATCCTCCAATGACGTTAAAATTGATTTCTATCCATCGGTACTAACCAAGGCTCTCGGGGAGCTTTTCTTGATTGAAGAGAAACGCTGGATCTGGTCGCCTCGTCCTAGATACTACTTATGAGGACTCACCTTGCCCGACTGGCAGCTCGCCTGGTGTTTGGCTGGAAACTCTCAGGCCATCCTGTCGTATGTTACTCGAGTAGCCAGCTCTTCCTTTAGAGGGATTGAATGAAAATTACCAAAAAAGGGCTATACACGTTTAGGAAGTGCATTTAAGAGTAAATGTAATCCCTTGTCACTCAATTTCTTACCTGATGTCTCCCAAAAATGCATAAAAATAGTTCGTTACGTAATATCTAAGAAGGCGTACTAAAAATTCATACAAATTTCTCACATTTTATCCTCCTATACCTTATTTCCATAATTAATTTAACACTTAAATATATATTTATGTATTTTTAAGAGGAGAGAATATTCTGTAATTATTTGTGCGTAACTCTTAATTATTAAATTAAGGTAGGCTCTTCCTCCCGTTTTCTCAGCGAAAGAAGTTCTGTAAACATCGTAATTTTCCTTTCCTGTTCTATTAAATCTTACTTCATTAGCAACGCTGGAAAGTGGAGTAATATTACGTTACGCAGATTGATGCTATATTCCTCTTTCTGAGGCGAACAACTCCTCCAGCAGACAAATTAAAGGTCAACTAAAATATACCACATATTCATAATTTTCTTTGATATCCACTACTCCGTCACATATTCAAATAATTTTTATTTTTAAGCCATCATCCTCAACACACACTTACTAGTGGTATGAATGAATCCCTTTAATTTCATATTTCATGACAGTGAAATTGAAAGAAAGCTTCCTCTGAATGGTACTGTGCACAAACTCCAATTAGGAAGTTCTTTCTATTTTTGGCGCGTGCACTTCAGATGCCAGAAGCAATATTTCGTCGTAACTAAAGTGCTTTTTCAAAGTACAAAAATTTACTGACTGATTTTTTTTTCTGTTCCACATTTGTCAGACTGATTCCCTCTTAACTGACGCAGTATTCAATGCAAATGGAAGCTTGCAGTGAGTTTCCTTCATTTTTCCGTGAAATTGCACTTGTATTTCAACAGTGAGTTTATGTTCATGGTACCAGGTGGTCCACTGCTATCTAAATTTAGAAAATGTACATACAGACAATTCTTGTGGTAATATTCGAATATCTAAAAATAGATCAGACAAAAAGTTACTCGGAAACTTTATTATTTATTAATTTACTATAGAGTTTTATTGAATGGAATATATTTGGTTTACATAGTACTATGGTCGCTATAACATTAAATTTTGTTTGACTGTCATGGTTAATTTCCTGGAGTCGACTGAATACCGAGTGAGACCAAGAGAAACCCTGTTATTATTCTCGTTGTCCTTTCAACACGATTTTAATCAATTTCGTAAAAATTTTATTTCTTTGAAATGGGTTGGAATTAATTTCCTATTATTTTATTACTTATTATCAAAATGTAGAAGCCTATATCAAGGTTGTTTCCACATATTTAATCATATTGGTAAAGATGTCATTTTAATTTCTATTCCATTTCATTTATGTGTTGTTGGTGCTACGACAATTACAACATTTGTACCGACTGTAGTTTTTCTACTCTGTTAATTGCTGGTTTATATTTACTAACTGAATTTTCCCGGTTAGAGAAGACAAGCATTTATTAGATAGCCAGAAAACAATTTTAAATTTGTCGGAAAACAGTTAAAAGAAAATACAGTTTTACATTTTGGCGAATTTAAAACAAATTACCAAACTTTGAACTGCTTCGAAATCTTATCAAGATATAAATGGATATTTGTGTACCTTTCTGAGAAAGTATTTAACTGTAGGTAACTGTAACATCTATGAAAAGTCTGTGGTTACTATTTATACTGTCTAAAGGCTCATTTTATTTAATAATTCATTCGAAAAACCGTCTTGGAGGCCACGATAAATAAACTTTGTTTTATCTTGTTTGTCTTCATTTTTCGTTGTTCCCAAACTTCCTTTATCCTACGAGAGTGTCCTTCCTTTTCTTCCTGAGTCCACTTTCTCCCGTTTGCAGACCTCTTTCTTCTCTGTAATCCCGGCTTTTATGTTGCTTCTCTAAGGAGTATTATGTTATCTATTATGTCCATTCTAATTTCAGTGTTTTCCATATCTTCGTCAATTTTGGTGAATCATATGGGTTCGTTTTAGTAAGATGCAAGCTTGCTTAGTTGCTCTGTTACTGACAACTCTGTACAAGTGTCCATAAAACAGTAGTATTCTGTTCCTCATTAAATCACTCAGCATTTCCGTTTTCAAATAGAGCTCCTTGTTTGATCTTAATTTGTATCCAACATTGCTGTTACTTCTATGCCCTGCACTTTTCTTTTTTTATTCCTCTTCCGCTTTTTCCAGTTTTCCAAGATCCCCAAATCTGGTTTTTTACATGTCTCTGCTGCGTACAGTGTTTCAGTCCTTACCGCTGATAGTGTTTTAGTTTTATCTACCACGACAAGGTTTTTGTTGCACATGTTTTTGTCATCTGGAATGCCCGTTCCATTTCATGTACTCTATTCTCTGTGACTATTATGACTATCGGTTCTTTGTTTTGATTGTTATCCTTTCTAACATTTGGAGTGGCATCAGTGATATTTTCATGAAGTGTGTATTTTCAAATGATATTTTTAGTCCTATTTTATCTGCTAGTTCTAAAGTTCTATGATTTGTTCTTTGTCACTCTCCAGTAAACCAGTAATTAATTCCATGTCATCTACAAAAGCTAAACAAATTACATCAATTTTGTTTGGGTTTTTTCCTAGTTGAGCACCCTTAGTA
The DNA here is from genome assembly GCF_023864345.2 of Schistocerca serialis cubense. Taxonomy (NCBI): domain Eukaryota; kingdom Metazoa; phylum Arthropoda; class Insecta; order Orthoptera; family Acrididae; genus Schistocerca; species Schistocerca serialis. The sequence goes on along the minus strand of NC_064641.1, from coordinate 337,086,583 downwards.
TTGATTGATTTTCCCCATTCTCTCACTACGTTCTAAAATGCGCAATCGAAAAGCAGAAGTGACAAACCATTTCCCTCTCTTACACATGTTTTTATTTCAAAAAGTTTTGAGAATTGTCCGTTAAATTTATTTTCAAAGTTTTGTTTGGTGAAGTTTCTTTAATTGTCCCTGGTCTTTAATCGTAGAGTTCAAATTCCTTTATAATGTTAATTCGTGAATTCTATTCTTTGAGTCATATGCCTGTTAATAACTCAAAAAAGTTACCACGTATTTCAAGTTTCTGATTTTCCTAATTTCTGTTAAGGGCTTTAGACACAGCGCTTGCTCTGCACGAGAATTTCCTTCAATGTATAGGAACGTTAAGCTCGGTGGCGACTCTGGCGCTAATCGAGAAGAATAGGCTAAATTCCGAAGATGGATTTCTCTCAGTAGCCTCTCTCATCATGATCATCATCATACAAAACAAACTTGGCACCACGGTGTAGGTACGTCCATTGCAGCCGCCGATAATCAGAGACACAAGTCTCACTCCCTGCATGATATGGTCCATAACAGGCGGTGGAGGGAAACCCTTTTGAGTTAGGCGGCTGAATTTACGTCTTCTCCCCCACCCCCTCCCTCCGGCATTCTGATTCTGACTGGTGTGTTCCGTGGCACCGAAGAGAAACGAGCCATCCATGCTGGATAGAATCCAGGAAGCCATACTAACCTCGATACATTGTTACTCAGTATGTGTTCTACAATAGTTGGATGGACGATAGGCTTAGGGATCACTTCCGCTATCATTCTCGTGGCATGACCTGTACTTCTTTTCAACTTGCAGCCATGTACGACGCATTATGGTTCAAAGAGCCCGTAAGTTCTATATGTTATGATCCCAGTGACTTATTTCATACGATCAGCTGATTTGGCGTCATGTTATTTGCTAGTGCTTGATCTTATTCTTGTAATTTTATGAAGTCACCTTTTGTGAGTACATACAGTTACACAGGTGGTAGACAGAACTATAGAAACAACGCGAGAGAAGAAAGCTTGAACATAAATGTGGATGGTAGCCGAGACGGCACGTTACGCTGTTGTATTTTGCAATGAACGGCATCTGTTCAACGTCGTCAGTAGATTGCAAGTGTTAGTCGTGGTCATAACAGGGTTCTATGTCATTGTGGATGCATTGAGTCGAATCTAAGGGTATTCATAGTGTGAAAATTGTTGGTGTTAGTATGGTGGATGCTTCCCTAACTCATGTAGCCAAAGTGTTTGGTGCTTCAGGATTTATACCGCGGAAAAGGGAAGAGGAAAGACGTCATCCGCTAAGTCACAACGCGGACAAAAGTGTGTTGACCGATCGTGACAGACGGTCATTGAAGAGGACGAGAGATGTGACGACAGCTGTAAAAAATATTGCAAAACTGAATGTCTCAATCGTTAACGCTGTCAGCACCAAAACAACACGAAGGGAACTCCATAAGCTGGGAATTTGAGAGAGAGCTGGAATTTCAAACCCGCTGATCAGTGATGCAAATGCCCGTAGCAAGAAAACGTGGTGCCGAAACCGTAAACATCGTCGATGAAGCAATGGAAGACAGTCATTTGGTCAGATGAGTCTTGCTGCATACTATTTCCAGCTTCTGGCCGAGTTCACGTCCCAAAAGTGGAACACAACGGGGTTTTGGAAAACATTTGGGCAGCCATATCGTGGTATTCTTATGGTCCCCTGGTTACTCTGTAAGGTTACATTACTGCCAAGGATTATGTGCCCATTTGTGCTGATCCATTCAGTCCCATATTACAATGTTGTTCTGCAGTGATGATGCTGTGTTCCAAGACGGCATCATCCAGGACTGGTTTTGTGAGCAGGAGGCCGAAGTTTTGCACCACAGTCACCAGATCTCAATAGTATCGAGTCTTTGTGCTCTACTTTGGAGTGAAATATGCCTGATCGCTATCCACCACTACCACCATTACCCGAACTTGTCACTATTTTGCAGGAAGAATGGTATAAAATTCCCTTGAAAACCATACAGGAACTGTATTTATGTTTTTAGAGACGAATGGAAGCTGCTTTGAATGCCAACTGGTTTCCTTAGGCTTGGTAAAGTGTTGTATTTTTCTTGTTTTCATATTTTTGTCAGCTCCCTGTACGTCATTCATTTACATATACAAGTGCTGGCGCAGTAGATTAAAACGAGAACTGAAGGACATACTCGTCAGACATTTGAATAATACTATTGCTGTAGTGACGTAAGTAACCAAATATAAAACTCATTATACAGGGTGATTCAAAAACAATACCACAACTTTAAAAATGTGTATTTAATGAAAGAAACATAATGTAACCTTCTGTTATACATCATTACAAAGAGTATTTAAAAAGGTTTTTTTCACTCAAAAACAAGTTCAGAGATGTTCAATATGGTCCCCTCCAGACACTCGAGCAATATCAACCCGATACTCCAACTCGTTCCACACTCTCTGTAGCATATCAGGCGTAACAGTTTGGATAGCTGCTGTTATTTCTCGTTTCAAATCATCAATGGTGGCTGGGAGAGGTGGCACAAACACCCATTCTCTGTAAACTGTTTATATCAACGTTTAATACACCACCTATCAGGAGGTTTAACACCATACTTCGTTCGAAATGCACGCTGAACAACTGTCGTCGATTCACTTCTGCCGTACTCAATAACACAAAAAGCTTTCTGTTGAGCGGTCGCCATCTTAGCATCAACTGACGCTGACGCCTAGTCAACAGCGCCTCAAGCGAACAAATGTACAACTAAATGAAACTTTATAGCTCCCTTAATTCGCCGACAGATAGTGCTTAGCTCTGCCTTTTGTCGTTGCAGAGTTTTAAATTCCAAAAGTTGTGGTATTCTTTTTGAATCACCCTGTATATTTTGAAAATGAAAACATGGTCCAGGAAAGCCGTGTTCTTTTTATTTTCAATGCGGTTGGCCAATTTCAATCCGTCGTCGTTTTTACGCACGTATCTTAAGCTTGTAGCTTCAAAATGATCAAAGGTTGAAATTCGACAATCGCATAGATATTAAACAGAATACAGCCTACCTTAACCACGTTTTCATTTTCAAAGAAATAATTGAGGCTGTGGACCCCCACAAAAATAGAATTTTATCATGATATGTTGCCTTGAAGATTCCACAGTTCAAGGATATACCGACAAGTTATACGACTGCTCAGCCCATCGATACGTGCGACTTTTCTTCTGCGAGTTTAACACAGCACAGTTATCATAAACACTATGTGATCAGAAGTATCCGGATACACACAGAAACATTCGTTTTTCATATTAAGTGCATTGTGCTGCCACCTACTGACAGGTGCTCCATATCATCGATCCCAGTAATAATTAGACATCGTGAGAGAGCAGAATGCGGCGCTCCGCAGAACTCACGGACCTCCAACGTGATCAAGAAATTGGGTGTAACTTGTGTCATGGGTCTGTACGCGACACTTTCACACTCCTAAACAGCCCTAGGTCCACTGTTTCCTATGTGATAGTGAAGTGGAAATGTGAAGGGACACGTACAGCACAAAAGCGTACATGTTGGTCTCGTCTGTTGACTGACAGAGACCGCCGACAGTTGAGGAGGGTCGTAATGTGTAGTGGGCAGACATCCATCCAGACCATCACACAGCAATTCCAAACTGCATCATGATCCACTGCAAGTGCTATAGCAGTTAGGCGGGAGGTGTGAAAACTTGGATTTCATGGTCGAGCGGCTGCTCATAGGCCACACATCACGGAGGTAAATGCCAAACGACGCCTCGCTTCACGTAAGCAGCGTGAACACTGGACGATTTAACAGTGGAAAAACGTTGTTTGGAATGACGAATCACGGTACACAATGTGCGATCCGATGGCAGTCTATGGGTCTAGCGAATGCCCGATGAACTTCATCTGCCAGCGTGTGTAGTGCCAACATTAAAATTCGGAGGCGGTGGTGTTATGATATGGTCGTGTTTTTCATGGAGGTTGTTTTACGTGGCACTATGACAGCACAGGACCACATTGATGTTTTAAGCACTTTCTTGCTTCCCACTGTTGAAGAGCAATTTGGGGGTGGGGACTGCATCTTTCAACAAGATCGAGCACCTGTTCATAATGTACGGCCTTTGGAGGAGTGGTTACACGACAATAACATCCCTGTAATGGAGTGGTCTGGAGTCCTGACCTGAACGCTACAAAACGCCTTTTGGGATGTTTTGGAAAGCCGACTTCGTGCTAGGCCCGACTGATCGACATCGATACCTCTCCTCAGTGCAGCACTCCGTGAAGAATGGGCTGCCATTCCCCAAGGAACCTTCCACCACCTGATTGAATGTATGCTTGCGAGAGTGGTAGCTGTAATCACCGCTAAGGGTGAGCCAACACCACATTGAATTCCAGCATTAACGATGGAGGGCGCCACGAACTTGTAACTCATATTCAACGAGGTGTCTAGATACTTTTGATGTCTTACTCATAGTGCACATCACAGATATGATCCGGCTTAACGTAGCTGATCTGTGTGGCTAATTCGACCATTTGAATTCCAAACACTAAAACATTTTGGAACATTGAAATTTAAAAACTTTCGAAAGTTTATCAAAGCAGTAAGCTGTAACAGTGTGTGACATATGCTATTGCAAAACATTTTGGCACTTACGTGTTACGCTTATACCGCTGCAGTCGGCCCGAGTGGCGGAGCGGTTCTAGGTGCTACAGTCTGGAACCGCGCGGCCGCTACGGTCGCAGGTTCGAATCCTGGCTCTGGTATGGATGTGTGTGATGTCCTTAGGTTGTCCCATAGTGCTCAGAGCCATTTGAACCATACCGCTGCATTTCATCAAACACGCAGTCGAAATTCTGTGGAAACCGTATATTGCGTAATTCTATCTGTTCTTTCTACATACCGCCGCACTCCCTTTAAACGTTGCCGTGTATTTTCATTTCCTCGATTACTCGCTTATACCTTACTCTTGTGCTGCTATCTGGTATTTCTGAGAGGTTGGTGGCCTCTGAGTTAGTGCGAGTAGTGTCGTTCAAATGTGTTGACACTATGGAATTATTGCTCTCAGTGAGCCTATTGTTCTCCTTAAATGTATTGAAATTACACTTCACCAGTCCAACACTACATCCTCCAAAGTTACTTCTGTAGATCGGAGGCGTTTACAACGTGTTCGTTTTCTTTTTAAGGTGGTGCATCAACCTATTAACTGCATGCTTAGTGCAGAAACTTATATCTAATATGATTGGTCTAAAAGATTGACGAGATTCTGTTCTCGATTTTAGCAATATATGGTACCGAGGCGTATTTAGTTCCACTCTCTGCTTCATGTTCTCTAACCAGAGTAATTTCTGCGTCGTTTGCAGCTATAATTTTCTTTAATTTATTTGTGAACATGCTGACTGTTAAATGTGAAAAACCTTGTTTTGAGCTACCTGCCGCCAAATCCCCAGTTTTTAATCAACCCCATGGCTGTCTAATGCAGTATTACTCACACCATTGCGCACACAGTGATACTATGTGTTTTTAGGCAGGTTTATGTGACGCGACTTATTATGGGTTATCTCACCAGTTGTAGCATCTTGCAGTAGTTCAACATTTATGAAGCTTACACTTCCGTGAATCACGTTTTCCACAGCAAATTTCGTTGAATCACGTAAGCTGGGTAGGCGTGTGTTGTGTTCTATCCAATAGCACTAGCAAATGGACTTCGTATTACCGGTATGATATTATCTTATCGATATCTGCTTTATTAACAAAACTCGCATTGTACGCAGATTCAAAATAAATCCACCATGTTGCCATTAGATAGCTCCACATGGCAACTCTGACTGGTTGGGAATATATTTACTTTCGATATTTGAAGTAATTACATTGAAAGTTCTAAAATTTCCATCAAGTATTATAAATATGAGTGGCTTAATTTGTTTCTTTTGGTTAAAAAATTGTTAGTGTCTTTCATAGACTCTCTAATTTAAGCATTTGTGTAGAGGTTGGACACAGGGAGTGATAAGTTTACCATTAACTGTAATGTGGACGTCTTTAATGTTATAAATTACGCATTGCACACTGTGAACAGCATATTAATCTCGTAAGTGCTAAACTAAGGACTTTATTTTCTTGTTCAATGTATCTGTGTCACCTTCAGCTATCATTATGTATGAGTAAAATTTGTTGAAAGTCACCTAATGTGAGAAAATCTCTCCACATAACACTCATATACTCATGCTCATGTCTCCTGTTCGAATCAGAAACAGGAACCAAGAATTAGTTCAACTGACAATGGTACAGACTGTAAGTTTCGTTGAAATTACGTGAGCCAGTACGATATTTTCAACCTTCTTTGCCATTTACTGGAATGACCTAGGTATGAACTCAGAGCGCTGATGGTAGGAATCGTATGTTCCAACTGCGTCGCAGTCTGCAGCTATTTTCTAATGGGTACTGGGAAAACACTTCACCATGTTCAGTAGCGCTCCCAAGCATACATTTTCCGCGGAGAATGTGGTGATTACTCTTCCTCACCCCTTTAGCTCACACCTCTCCCTGAAGATGCGATTCCATGGCGGCGGCTGTGGCTACACGACCAGAGCGTCCGTAAAGTGGCGCTTCATTAACGTAACTGACTGAATCCCTTTCCAATGGTGCGTCTGTAGAGGAGCAACACCGTGTAGACCAAAGAGGCACGAGACTTGACTTCATGGCAGTATTCCTGGTGTAGCAGGTCGGGGTTTTGTGACATTACTTATTGAACGTCAGGGACAGAGAGGAGCAAAGTTCATTATTTTGTGGGGATGGCGGGAGGGAAAGAGACACTTTGTGGGCGGTAGAATAGGTTCTCTCCTTGGATCAGTGGTATGCATTGTGTTTTAATTCGCTCAATTCCTCATGGCAGTGGTGCCGCGCGGAGCCGTAGCGTGCAGATTCCAGTGACAGCTGATGCGGTAACACCTCGGGTTGCAGTGCAGCACCAGGCGGCGAATTCTTCCATTCAGTACTGTACCCATGACCCACTGCGGTGGCGGCGCAATCTTCTCCTTATGTATTCGCTCGTTGGGTGATTAACAAGCGGCTGCGGCTTGGCACGGAGTGCTCCGTCCCAGAATCGAACCAGCATCCCTCAGTTTGAGCGTCTTCTGGCGGAGTTCATCAGCCTCTAGGTTCAAATGGCTCTGAGCACTATGGGACTTAACATCTGAGGTCATCAGTCCGCTAGAACTTAGAACTACTTAAACTTAACTAACGTAAGGACATCACACACATCCGTTCCCGAGGCAGGATTCGAACCTGCTACCGTAGCAGTCGCGCGGTTCCGGACTGAAGTGCCTAGAACCGCTCGGCCAAATCGGCCGGCATCATCAGCCTCTAGGATCGCAGGTGACTCATTTGGTGAGGCTGCAGTCCCTTCGTCCTCCCCAGCCACCTGGGTATATATCACGTGAACTACTTTCTGGTGACAACTGGGATGGCGTCTTCTGCGTTGACGTATTGGCGTGGTACCGACATTTTATTCAGTTGAGCAGTATAGCGGTTAAGTCGTTGCAGCGAAGTATGCTATCCGCTGACCAACCATCGGTCCGTCCGTCCAGGCCACGTTTCTTCTTCTTTCTCCCCTCATGCCTGTTTGTCAGAGGTATTTATTCGGTGTTTTCGCCAATCTCACGAAGTGTCTAGGGCGCCGACTGACTCTTTAAAAAAAATGGCTCTGAGCACTATGGGACTTAACATCTATGGTCATCAGTCCCCTAGAACTTAGAACTACTTAAACCTAACTAACCTAAGGACATCACACAACACCCAGTCATCACGAGACTGACTAGTCATTGATCTATGGTTCTCACATTGGGCAGAAACGTGACCAATGTCGACACACGTGATGGCTTTCCTTGTTTTACCTCTATGCTGTCATGGTCGGCCATTGCCCTGTCGAGCTCCTCCGCATCGCCAGATACGTCACGCACGTGAATTCAGTACGGTGACATTCCTGGAGCATTGACCGCTGATGTGCAAACTGCGCTGGCCGTTGTTTTCCTTGGAAGCATTCCCCATCTGCCCGGTCATTGATTTGTTGAAGTGCTGACTGCTGCTAAGCGAACTCTACTGGTCATCGGCCTCCTTGTTCGACTGCTGCTTCCAAATATTGCGGCTTAAATGTTCACTTTACCTATAATAACTCTGTACATATCTGTCCGCCGGATTTCTGCTTTGAACAACCGTAATTATTATACGCAATGATAAATAACACTTTATTATTATACATAATTATTATACTCCCTATGCTCCTCCCCTGTCCGGAAAAAATTGGCTTCTAATTTTCTCCTGTATCCTTCTACAAATGACTGACAAACGAGAAACAAAAACAAAATGGCAACCTCAGTCTGTCAGGAAAGTTATATTACAGATTCATTCCGTAATTGCTTTAAATACATAAACATTAAGAAAACTTCCGGAAGTAATGTTAGAAATATGGTGGAATGACGATCAGTAACAATATAATGAAGTAGCAAGCAACAATTATTTCTACATACATTATAGCACTATACATGTGTAATCAATATTTTTGTAGCCATTCAACTGAAATTTGATGTAGTGATACGTATTTTTATGTCTTGGTATTTCGTCCGACAAGCAAGAGAGCAGTACAAAGTTTAATTATGAACAACAATGTTCCAGAAATGCGTGTTCCCAATATCGTAATTCCCGTTTTATGTTCCTCTTCCAACTGTACAATACGCTGCATCATAGCATTGGCATTAATATTGCCTTGTCGGGTGGCGATGAGAACATCAAATGACTGCAGGATGGAGGAATGAAGGGAGTTGTTGAAGTAAAACAATTTCTGACGATCTAGTAGTTCCACAGGTGTGATTTTTCATGCTTTCCCGACGGATCTGTTACAAGGTGCCTTACAGCAGTGGCAGCAGCAACTACCACCAACTTTAGATGTCGAGCAGTTGCATCGATGAAATATCTGCGATTTACACAACACGATCGTGCGGCAAACCCGAGAGGTGTATTTGCAGTTGCGTAGGTGTTTCTGGCCAGTAAATTACAGGGTACAATGAGGCGACAATGGTCGAACTAGTTATGGTTGCGGATAAGTGAAATTTCACGCCTGAGAGAGAACGTAATGTGCCGTTAACTACCAGTCCATTACCGCGGAGTTAAATATGTTCGATTGTATTAGCGGCACCATCGTCGAAACAGTGTGCAAACAACATTGGTCGGTTGGTTAACTGCATGAAGCCAGTGGTGTTCTTGCTCGAAAAAATACGGTGTAGCTGTTAGTATGCCGTGCGGGCAATTTGAGGCTTTGTTTTGAAAAAAAAAAGCGCTGAGATTCACAGTTATCTGTGTTCATTTCAGTGACACTTGTGTATGCAACTACTTAATGCTGCAGCTGTCATTACTGCAGTAGCATTCGACATTTTGGAGATTGGGACTACCTGACTTGTTCGAAATTGTGCAAATTTGTTAAGTTGGCCCCATTTCATTGGAAAGTAGTGCACTGTATAGCAGTCATAGACATCTCCTTTGTCAGTCACCGGAAAGAAAACATGAATTCGTAATTTGCACCATCTGTGTCTACTAGTACCTTAACTAAGTGGTAGTACTGCAGTAAGTGTCTGCCCCTGGTAGCTGAGTGGCCAGTCAGCCTTTGGCGGCGCAGCGGTTCGGACGGTGTTTACGTCCCTGCCGCACGTCTGCGCGAGAGGTGTTTACGTTACGTGTGTAGCGGTGTGTGGCGGTATACATAGAACGAATCATGGCTTTGTCGTTCCGCAAATCGACACTGAAATTTAGTTTTGCTAACGAATATGCTCGACCGAAGGCTTACGAGATCGAACGTTATTTACGGGACGAGGTGAAAATCGAACCTGACGTTCTAGTTGGAATACACTTATCTATAGTCAGCAGCGTGGTCTATGTCAAGCTCATAAATGAAGCGGCATGTGACGAACTACTACTTCGACACCGACAAGGACTTCGTTTCTCTCATTCGGACGGGAATGTTGGAGCGGTAACCGTTGAACACGCCGGCATGGGCCTCCGAACGATCCGCGTATTTGAGGTTCCATTCCAAGTACCAGAAGAATTGGTGACAGACGCCCTGCGTCCTTACGGAACGGTCCTATCCCACGTGGCTGAAAAATGGGCGAGTTTCAAGACGTATCCTGTCCTCAATGGCGTCAGACAAATACGGATCGAACTCCGAAAACACGTCCCGTCATACTTGTACATCGCCGGTTGTCGGCGATTGTCATTTACGACGGACAACCAAGGACGTGCTCTGGATGTGGGAAGGAGGGACACATACGTTCTGAGTGTGCTCAACGAAGGTTATTACAGCTGCCACGGGATGATCCACCCCTCACGCCGCATCCGACTGTGCTCCCCATGACTTACGTCGCCGCATTACGCGTTGACGTGGGCCGCGAGACAGACGCGTACCAGAACACACAGACAGCGACGGATCGTGGCGAGCCACAGAAAGACGACGTTGCGGTGGACCGCCTGCAGCAGTCACAGGACGCCCTCTCTTCGGTTCCGCTTGCGGCCCCTTCAGATAACGCACTTGGAGACGTCGATCATACGACGGCGCATGATTCCGACGTCCCCCACGAACAACTGGAGACCATGCTGACCTCTGATTCCGAGGCCCGGCCACGTAAACAGCGATCACCAAAACGTCGGAAGAAGCGTCGCCTCACGGTGGAGAACGACCACTCTGATCTAGCAGACAATTCTGAGAAGTTTACGGGTACAGAACAGACGACCATGGATACAGAAGAACTGCCTAGCGTGGATGCAACGGTGGCCAGCGGGACGGCGGCACGACCTACCGCTGACGATGCTCCAGACACAGCGAAGGCGCTCGATCGACGGCAACAGGCCACTGAGGAGGCTACGGCGCCTGCACCGCACGACAACGATGGGACACTAGGGGACTGGTCAGAAGACCCACCCCCGTAAGGAACTGATGATGCTAGAGGAACTGCTCCCACGCACTCTCCCGGTGTAAGACCGGAAGGGTGCACGGAATAACGGCAGACCATATGAGGGTACGGCGGGAAACGTTAGTACGACAGCAGCCTATGTACGGAAGAATTAGCGACCGTACGGTGCCCTATCTACGTTGACAGCCATGCAACAAGCTTATCGGATAGGGTCTGTTAACATCAATAGCATTGGGACGCCGGTAAAAATCAAGATGGTCAGTGACATGATAAAGGCTGCGGATTTAGACATAGCACTATTACAAGAAGTTCGGGTACTTCCCCCCTCGGACTTTTACGGTTACGACATTTACTGTTCTCTGTGTGACGAGAGGGGCGTTGGCACAGCTATTCTATTAAAGGAAGGGATACGTGCAGACGAAGTGGAATATTTGCCTTCTGCCCGTGGTACGGCCGTGACCATAGGTGGAATACGTTTGATCAACATATACGCACCGTCAGGCTCGGATAAGAGAAGGGACAGAGCAGATTTTTACGCCCATGAGGTTACACCGTTGTTCCAGGGACGATACGATGGTTGCATACTCGGCGGAGATTTTAATTGTGTGCTCGATAGAAAGGACCAACAACCTCACTATACTACTAGCCAAGAACTTAGGGAGCTGGTCAACGGGATGGAATTAGTCGATACATGGGACCTGAAGTATCGAAACCAACCAGGATATACATTTTTTACTAGCCACTCCGCGGGCCGTTTGGACCGGATCTACGTTTCAAGGGCGTTAGCAACGTCGACGTTGGACGCAGAAATATGGCCGACGGCATTTACAGACCACGAGGCATATATTTGTACGGTTAACCTTAATAGACAGCAAGTGTGGAGACGGAGGGGTAACTGGAAGATGAACGTCTCCCACCTGCGAGATGCAGAATGCCGACGCATGGTGGAGGACGCATGGCATGGCTGCCTCCGTCGACGAAATTCTTTCGGTTCTGTCCTGCAGTGGTGGATCCAGTGCGCGAAGCCAGCTTTACGGAGGACGTTAATAGGTTACGGGAAGGAAGTTTCTCAATGACAGTGCACGACCACTGAGTTTTACTTTACGGCTCTCCGGGAACTGTTAGCACAACCACCTACACCAGAACGCCAGACGGCCGTCCACCGAGTTAAAGCGAAGCTGGTACAACTTGCGAAGCAGAGGATGGCAGGTACGATGATACGCGCGAGGTCGCAGGATTTCCTGCCCAACGAGGTTCCCTCGATGCATTATGTGATAAAGGAAAGACGAAGAAGACGCAGGAATTTAATACATGAGATCGATCTCGGCGATGGCCGTCGTTTTACAACACAGAGGGGCATAGCACAGGCGTTCACGGATCATTTTAGCAGATTCTATGCGAGCAACGGGGAGGGTCAGAGGGAGCTGGGGAACGTCCTGGAAGAGATCACAGACGCGACGAGTGTGAACGGGGAAGCGGACGGGTTATCTAAAATTACGTGTGAAGAGCTGGAGGAAGCGATTACACGAGGTGCTTGCAACAAGTCCCCAGGTCCAGACGGATTCCCGTTGGAATTTTACCGTGCCTTTGTGACCATTATGACACCGATGTGGCTATGTATGTTTAATGAGCTTCTGCAGCAAGAAGTACAGGTTCACATTCAATTCACGGAAGGGCTCATGATACCAATACCGAAGTCCCGTGGTGGCAAACGGCCTTGTGATTATCGCCCCTTGACCCTCCTTAATAGTGACTACAAGATCTTCATGCGCATCCTGGGAAGTCGTATCAAAAAGTCGCTGGAGAATCGAATACATGCCGATCAGACTTGTCTTGGCAGCATCAGTAATATCCACACAGCCTTGGGAGACTATCGTGACGTCGTCACCCTCGCGGCTGCATGCCGCCTCCGAGGGGCGATGGTTGCAGTAGATTTCGATCATGCTTTTGATCGCGTGGATCAAGATTTCGATCATGCTTTTGATCGCGTCGATCATGTGTACCTCGCGGCGGTGATGAATAGGATGGGTGTCTCGCCATTATTGACCAATGCTGTGATGCGTTTGTTGCACGGCGCCAGATCAGCGATGGTGGTCAACGGAGGGAGAACTGAGTATTTTAAGATCTTAAGATCAGTGAGACAGGGTTGCCCCTCGTCGATCCTCCTTTATGCAATCGCCTTAGAACCGTGCCTCGCAGGCCTTCGCCGCCGTCTTAGCGGGATCTCCCTACGGCAATTATCATTCAAATGCAGAGCATACGCGGATGATATTGTGTTCCTCGTACGGAATGAGAGGGAGACTCAAACAGCACTGGATTGGGTGCGGACGTATGGGATGGCAGCTGGAAGTGTGGTCAACTACCGAAAATCACAATTCATGCATGTGGGGCGTGGACTAGAACCAGGAACGGAAGGACCCTTACCTGCGTTGGAAACCCTCCGCTGTTTGGGTATCACCTTTCATAAAGAGACAGCGAGAACGGCTGCGGACAACTACCGAAGATTGTTACTCAGAGTCCGCACGGCAGTACGACTAAACGCCCTACGGTCGATGGATATGCTGCAGCGAGTGTTACTCGTCAACCTTTATCTCGCGCCCATGATGTGCCACCTGACGCACCTTCTTCCCTTGACGCGCACGATGGCTATGAGGATTCAGGCTGCTTTTGGGTACTATGTGTGCCTGGGACAACTCTTTAAGGTACAGTACAACACGCTTACCCTCCCAACGCGAGAGGCGGGCGTTGGTTTAGTGAACGTGCACGAGAAGGCGCGTGCCATGTATATTAATACTATGCTCAAACGGTGGCGCAACAGGAATCACTCGCTTACGGGGACGATCATCGAAGAACTCGTACCCACATCGCATCTTCCTCCAGTCAGTGTCGGCCATATATCACCCCCTTTAACGTATGTGCGCACGTTCCTCGTGGAACACAGTTACGTTCGAGAGCGTTTACCGACGACCCGACAGTCGACATCGAAGGACGTGTACCATCTGCTTCTTCGACAGATCGCCCGGAATAGGGTGGAACGCAAACATCCAGCTGTTAATTGGCACGTGGTGTGGCGCACGGTCCACCACCCCCACCTACCTACATCTGTCAGGTCAACATGGTACATTGTCGTCAACAGAAAATACCCTACAAATGATAAAAAGTACGCAATACATTTGGCGGATTCGCCCTTGTGTCAGCAATGCGGCGTGCTGGATACGGACGACCATCGGCTGGTCTGCGGCGAGGCATTGGCTGTCTGGACTCTCGCAAGAAAGATAATAGCGTTCATGCGGCGCACTATCTATACAGCAGTCTGTTCTGACATAGTATTTTTTCCAGAGGAAACGTCCGCGTCATAAGACGAACGCAGTGGCGTGGATCACAGGTATGACGGTCCATTACATCTATAGAGACACACGTACGAACTTACTGAACGTCCTGGATTACTGGCAATACTTGCAAGATGGACACACGAAACTATTACGGCTACAAAAGTACAAGGATTGGTATGCCAGTTTCCTGGTAACGGTATTTGCGGACCCGCCATATACTTGGGGTGTGCCGGGTGCGCAAAGATGAGCGGCGGTGCTTTCGTTGTGAAACCGACCAAGTAATGTGATCGACTAAGAACACTATGCGAGTATGCGACCTACGAAAAACTCACGCTTGAACAGTTAGCAATTGGATGTACTTCAAATTTTGTTTTCATATCCATAAATACTTTTCTTTAGGGTGCCGGAAGTGGCCCAATTTTGATTTTGTTGTTATTTCATGCTGCATGGTAGAACGGCAGCGAGGTTCCTTCCAGGACAGTTAACATGTGTCAGGACGTACTATGTTTATTTTGTGAATAATAAAGGTTTCTGTTTCTCCTTTCTCTTACCTTCCTTCATAAAAAAAAAAGTGGTCAGCATCACGGAATGTCATACCTAATGGCCCGGGTTCGATTCCCGGCTTTGTCGGACATTTTATCCACTCAGGGACTGGGTGCTGTGTTGTCCTTATCATCATCATTTCATCCCCATCGACACGCAAGTCGCCGAAGTGGCGTCAACTCGAAAGACTTGCACCAGGCGAACGGTCTACCCGACGGGGGGCCCTAACCACACGGCATTTTCATTTACTGCAGTAAGTGTTCCATATCTGGAGGGAAGAATCATTGTGGTGATCCGGTTACTGTTTACTAATCCGAATCAATATGAATACAAAGTTTGTTGGCGGTAGTAAAATTGGTGATGGTACAGCATGGTTGATGGTTTCCTTGAGACCATCTGCTGTTGTTAGATGTGCATCCACTAACCGATTTGTGAGTAATCGAAGTAACCTCGCTATTGAGGTCTTTTTATCCTCTATTTCTGGTCTGGTCTGTATTATCTTTAAATCGATATTCAATGCTGTGATGGTAGCTTGGGATACTTGTTCAATTCGTGCGCAACATTCCTAATTGCCTTGGTGTTGTTGAGTATTGCTTGTTCTAAGTCATGTAACTTAGTTGCATGCCAGGCAATAGTAGCCTTGTTGAGACCTGCTGTAACTGTAACGTCCTGTAATGTATTATTCAACTGCGTGATATCATCGTCGTCTGCTGTGCCGCTGAAAACAGTTTTTAATTATCTACCACCGGCGTTCATCCACCCTCGCTTAAATCGTTTGACTGTATGTGGCAATCATCCTTCTATTTCACGCAACTGGCCTCGTAACTGGTCATATGAATGCTGCAGAGTTTTATATTCGCTTGCTAGCTCATCAAATTTCTCAGCTTTTCTTGCTGCTGGGTTTAAGGTGGTAAATTGTAGCTCTAACCTCCTAAGTTCATTAGGTATCTGCCATAGATTATCTGTAAAGACTATCATCCACTGATGATTATTTGGTACCACCGTATCCTGTCTAACAAAAATGACAGCACTCCTCAACTGGTGCACCTGAAATCCATAGCTCTTGTTATTCATACCTGCAAACAAGAAAAGTAGTGCTGCAATGATGTAGTATCCCAGTGTGGTAGAAGGCGATACCTGTAACATGGAAAATTGTACTGCTAAGCTTATCTTACACAGTTGTGATTTAATGGCAAATGAAATATTATTGTACACTTTTTACCCTTATCGATACTTTCTACTGAACGACTTATATTTATTTAAGCACACGGTCTCTAATCATACGGCAGTACTTCCTTTTATTTAAAATGCAGAATTCCCCTTCCTGTATTTTCTAATTCCCTTTTCTGTATCTGACTCCCTGTTATTACATTATCGCTAGAATCTGTAGTATACAGATAGTATAGTTATTTACATCTGTGTTAGAACGATTGATTTTGTATTGTGGATGCAAAACTGACTACGTGAAGATTATATGGGGCCAAGTGTGTGTTCTGTGATGGTGGATCAGCGGTCTTCCGTTTCGTGGTCCAGCACGCTTCAGAACAGTATTTGCTACTGTTTGTGACATAACATCTCTTACTCCCTTAAAAGTTTTCAACCAGCTTGCATGAACAATAGCTGTTTTGTGGCAACTATGACTTGACGTTAGCGGGTGATGTGATTTCGACAACTTATATGGGGCCAAGTGTGTGTTCTGTGATGGTGGATCAGCGGTCTTCCGTTTCGTGGTCCAGCACGATTCAGAACAGTATTTGCTACTGTTTTCGACATTACATCCCTTACTCCCTTAAAATTTCTCAACCAGCTTGCATGAACAATAGCTGTTTTGAGGGCAGGTGTAACTTGACATTAACTGGTGATGTGATTTCGGCAACTTAGCAAGGACCCCATAAGCCATTAATGATTTGAGCAAATTTCCTAATTTCTTCTCCATTCTTTCCTTTTTTGGGCTTAATTGCATCTGCCTTCCATAAATAACTTCATAAGGTGATGTGCCCTTTCCTTCAGGTGTTTTGGCATTGCAAGCACTTATACAGCACTAAATGACAATATTCCAACTGTTGTGTTGGTGATTGATAAAATGAGAAAGCATCTTCCCGATAGTGTGGTGGACCCTTTCTGTCCATCAATTCGCCTGTGGATGTAATGGGGTGGTGCACAATTTACCGACTTTCAGCAAACATCAAAGTTGTTTCATGAGGTCAGACTTGAAGTTACAACCTTGGTAATTTATAAGTGTTTCTGGTACACCAATTTTAAAATCCCATTATTGACAATAGCCTGTGCAAGGGTGTTTGTCTGTTAATCAAGGAGACTTACCATGTTCATGCTGCACAGAGTGGCCACACGATTTAAGGCGCCAAGTAATGAATTGCACAGCCCCTCCCTCCGGAGGTTCGAGTCCTCCCAATTCTCAGCTGAAGTTTTATTAAACGGACCATAAATGTCCATTACTACTATTTGAAATAGGTGTGACACTTCTGGGAGTCTTTGTACTTGTATACATTGATGGCAATAGTCTGCTCGTTGGCTGCATGGTATGCAATTGCTCGCATATTGTGCTATATCGTGCATACTTGTCTCCCAACCGAAACATTCAGCAATGCATCTTTCAGTAGTTCTTTGACCACCGTGACCTCAAAGAATAGGCATCTTGCATGAATTCCTGTCAAAGCGTTTGGGAACCATTATTCTCAATCTAAGTCTAGTTGTTCGACACAGGACCAGGCAAATCTGCCATTCTGTCAGATATCTTCTGCAATCTGCATCTGAAGCCTGTGCCTTTTGCCATTCATCTGCACTGTGACCTAGTGCTTGTCATACTACAACCTTATTTCCAAGACAATCTACACTGGAATGTTTCTTCCTTGGTTTCAAACTCCATTTCGGAGAGCAGTAGGGACCAATGCATCAAACGCCTTGATGGGTCTTTTATCCCTAAAGTAACCACTTCAGAACAACATGGTCTGTGATTATCTTGAATTTATTCCCATACAGATAGCACGTTAAATATTTTGTACCATAGATGACACTCAATAACTCCTTTTCCGTTGTTGAGTAAATCTTTCCTCTGTATCTAATTGTGTGGATATGTATGCTACTGGATGTTCTGCACTGTTATTACTTTATTGAAAGATGCTCTGATAGCATATCCAAATGCATTGCAGAACAGGATGAATTCCTCGCTGAAAAGTGGATAGATAATACATGACTATGTGTTAATTTGCATTTCAGTGTTTGAAATGCTGTGTTGCATTCTGTTGGCTAGTGAAATTAGTAGCTTTTTTCAATAATTAAGTGAGAGGCAATGCTATTTCTACGTAACCTTTTACAAATTTTCGATAATAATTTGAGAGGCCTTGAAATTTCTATACTTCCACAACAGATTGTGGTGTTGGGAAATCATTAACTGCAGTTATTGCCATGTATTGGTTTTGATTCCATGTGTGCTGATAACATGGCCTAAATATGTTACTTCGTTTTACGTGAAGTGACGCTTCTCCGAATTTAATGTTACTTTAGCGCCCCTGAGACAGTGTAAAGCTTCTTGTTAGCGAATCCCATGCTCCTTGTTGTCTTTTAAAAATGCGATTTTGTCATCAAGGTATATCATGCATTGTCTAGGTCTTAACACACGTAATACACCATCTAGCAATATTTGTAATATTGTGGGGGCATTTTTTAATCAGAAATGCATCGTTAAGAATTTCCAATGACCTGAAGGTGTAGAGAAAGCAGTTTTATGTCTGTCCTCTGGTACAACTTCTATTTGACAGTACCCGCTCTTCAAGTCAGTTGTGCAGAAATATTTACTGTTACTGAGATGGTAAAGGTATCTACGATATTCGCTAATGGATACACGTCCGAAATTGTTTTGCTATTTAAATACCTGTAATCACAACAGAATCTACTACATTTTGTTCTGTCAGCAGATTTCTGTGGCACAATTACGACATTTACACTGTACAGCGAATCTGAATACTCTATTACACCATCCTTTAACTGCTGACCTATAAATTCATTGAGTGGTGATTGTAACTAGTTAGGAACTTAGTATGGTCTCCTGTAAACTGGAGTATTATCTCTTGTTGGAATCCTGTGCTGTGTGATGTTCGTCGCCGTTAGCGGCCTCTGTGAACTAAAGAGATCCTGAAACTCGTCCAACACTGCTTCTATAATATTCCTTTCGTTTCCGTTTAAGTGTGATATCGTCTGGCGCAATGCAGTTTTGTAGGCGGCTGGTCTATCGCTATTTTCTACGTCTGAACAATATAAATCATCTTCCTCTAAATCACTTACGTTAACTATTAACATTTCCTTTTGAAATTCCTTGTCTTCTGTCCCAGAATGATCTATATGCACTGATACCTTCTGTGCTCCATCAAGTTGTGGCACAGACTATACTCCTGTGCACAAAACAATGTTCTGTGTGTAAATCATCATTTTCCTCTAATGGTTCCACTACGCATAGTGTGGGTAAAGCAGCATTAATATCCACCAAAAGTAACTGCCCTGTTCCAAATAGTATTTTATCCCATGTATCTACACACAATGACATTGCTCGCAGTTTAGTTGAGTCCTCTTTCCGGGGAGAGGGATCTTTCAGGAAAGCATCTTTGGCTGCTGTGGCACCTAATAAAAACAATGTCCCTCTAAGCTCCACCGCTTGTTGCCCAAGGCTGATTATGGCGTGATGTTTATTCAGGAAATCAAACAGTAGGATAACATCATATTCTTTGCTTACCTTTGATAGGACTTCCACAACATCCTGGAATCTTACACCCTCAACGTGAAAGGTCAGTGACGTACACATTATTGAACACATGTCTCCTCTGTCTATACCACTTATATCCTGGAATATCATATCTCCTGACCTCAGCGCACTGTTTACTTATGACTGACTTGTGAGCCCCAATGTCGACTAATAGTCTACGTGTTTTACCCTTAATAGTGCCTGATAACCAGCACTCTGCCTTTGCATGCACTCTAATAGTATAGAATGAGAACACATGGCGGCGGTTCCGGGGTTCCCGTTCCTGTTTAACGGACCCCTGTTTGCGAATTTCCCTGTACTGCAACACTCACTATATGTAAGGAGCACCCTTTGACAGTTTGTGCAATGTGGTTGGTGACAGTTTCTCGCTATGCGCTCCTGCCGATCGCATCTGAAACATCGAACCCCTTTGGAAAATATATTTTTTCTTTCCTTGTACCTCGTTGCGGCGTCTGCCAACTCTAATACTGTAGCAGTATTGACTGCATCAGTTAAATTCTTCGGAAATTCTGCCCTAACAGTGAGCAATGTTTCGAATGGCAGTTCTCGCGAAAAAGTATCTAAGGCCCTATTCTCTGCTGGAATATACTTAGTGGCTTCATCACCGACTGACAGTTGGTAAGTGTTACTATTAACTTTTCGTCTTCTATACACAAAGCTTTCCATTGTTTCGTTGTGTCTTTCGAACATGGTGTTAAGCTCTTCCCTGTAGCGTTTTGTGGGTGAGGTATTTGTAAGCAGATGGAATGGGAGTTATAATTCATATCAAAAAAGAACATCGGCTGAATACTGAAAAGTGAATAGGGACGGGATGTGAAGTGGGAGAAGGCGTCTGGGATCACAGATATACACGAAAGGGTGAGTTGGAAGTCTTCATTCGAATAATATATTAGTAGATTATAGTACACAAGATGGGAGGAATACAGGAATGATTTTTTGACCTGAGAGGGGAAGATAATTGAAATTCCCCCTGGCATGTGTGTGGAGGAGTGAGGAAGGTAGAAAATTGTAAGACCGATACGTTGACTTTAACGGCAACCGATTCAATGCGATATTGGATTCAGTTTTGTCGAAGACATAAGACTGGCGGAAGTATTTCAGGTGTTTGAGGAGACGTGGAAACGTTATTAGTAGGAACCGGATGCATAATGGAGACGTTAAGCGGATGTATATAAAGTGAATTCAAGAGATTAAAAGAATTGGACGTAACACTTACATTAAGATCCATGAGGCCTTCGTAGTTGAAACGTCGTGGGGTTTCGTCCCCATGTTTGGTTGGTCAGTTGCTTTATTAGTTTGTCTGTTGTGAACTTTTTTCTACATGGTTATAATGCTGGAGTTTGAAGATAACCTTTCGTCATGAGCTTGCACGAGTTGTTTCAGTGCTTTATTTAAGAGAATTAGATGATAACCTTTTGCAAGGTAGAAATACCAGGAATTTGAAATTTGAATGGTTTTTCGTACAATTATAGCACGGATTTTTGCAGAACTCGCCAGGAGGTAAGAAATTATGACATGAAATTACAGAGAAAGAGTTTAAATGATTGTTCGGGGAATGGAATTTGGTGTGATTTTATTCCAATCCAGTCGCTTGTCAGTAACTGGTTGCTGTGAATTTTGACGGGAGGTCTGCCGTTAAGTTGTGGGCAGGGCGAGATACTTGAACTAACACAGTGGAGGCAAACTCTTGAATATGAATCGGCATTGGGTTTCTGAAAACCCAGCCATTGAGAGAAGAGTGGATGCAGCGTCCGCCCGCCGGGCGAGCGCATTGCGCTGACTACCGTACGCGAACGCCAGAATATTAGCCATAAAACTGACCTATACGTTCCCGCCTGCCTAGATTAAAACGAAGACGAATTCATTGCCACTTTAATTTCGTCCGTAAAACAAAAACTGTGAAAGCTGAAACATGTTTTCTGATTCTTGAAATTACACAAACCACTTAAAACACAGCTGCGTGCAAATGCGTATAGCTGCGAAATACACTCCTGGAAATGGAAAAAAGAACACATTGACACCGGTGTGTCAGACCCACCATACTTGCTCCGGACACTGCGAGAGGGCTGTACAAGCAATGATCACACGCACGGCACAGCGGACACACCAGGAACCGCGGTGTTGGCCGTCGAATGGCGCTAGCTGCGCAGCATTTGTGCGCCGCCGCCGTCAGTGTCAGCCAGTTTGCCGTGGCATACGGAGCTCCATCGCAGTCTTTAACACTGGTAGCATGCCGCGACAGCGTGGACGTGAACCGTATGTGCAGTTGACGGACTTTGAGCAAGGGCGTATAGTGGGCATGCGGGAGGCCGGGTGGACGTACCGCCGAATTGCTCAACACGTGGGGCGTGAGGTCTCCACAGTACATCGATGTTGTCGCCAGTGGTCGGCGGAAGGTGCACGTGCCCGTCGACCTGGGACCGGACCGCAGCGACGCACGGATGCACGCCAAGACCGTAGGATCCTACGCAGTGCCGTAGGGGACCGCACCGCCACTTCCCAGCAAATTAGGGACACTGTTGCTCCTGGGGTATCGGCGAGGACCATTCGCAACCGTCTCCATGAAGCTGGGCTACGGTCCCGCACACCGTTAGGCCGTCTTCCGCTCACGCCCCAACATCGTGCAGCCCGCCTCCAGTGGTGTCGCGACAGGCGTGAATGGAGGGACGAATGGAGACGTGTCGTCTTCAGCGATGAGAGTCGCTTCTGCCTTGGTGCCAATGATGGTCGTACGCGTGTTTGGCGCCGTGCAGGTGAGCGCCACAATCAGCACTGCATAATACCGAGGCACACAGGGCCAACACCCGGCACCATGGTGTGGGGAGCGATCTCCTACACTGGCCGTACACCACTGGTGATCGTCGAGGGGACACTGAATAGTGCACGGTACATCCAAACCGTCATCGAACCCATCGTTCTACCATTCCTAGACCGGCAAGGGAACTTGCTGTTCCAACAGGACAATGCACGTCCGCATGTATCCCGTGCCACCCAACGTGCTCTAGAAGGTGTAAGTCAACTACCCTGGCCAGCAAGATCTCCGGATCTGTCCCCCATTGAGCATGTTTGGGACTGGATGAAGCGTCGTCTCACGCGGTCTGCACGTCCAGCACGAACGCTGGTCCAACTGAGGCGCCAGGTGGAAATGGCATGGCAAGCCGTTCCACAGGACTACATCCAGCATCTCTACGATCGTCTCCATGGGAGAATAGCAGCCTGCATTGCTGCGAAAGGTGGATATACACTGTACTAGTGCCGACATTGTGCATGCTCTGTTGCCTGTGTCTATGTGCCTGTGGTTCTGTCAGTGTGATCATGTGATGTATCTGACCCCAGGAATGTGTCAATAAAGTTTCCCCTTCCTGGGACAATGAATTCACGGTGTTCTTATTTCAATTTCCAGGAGTGTAGATACAAGCGGAAACTGGCAGTATGAAATTGCAACAGTGGCCAGCAACGCCAGCGTTGTCTCATTTCTACTTTCTGCTTTAATGTCATTTTAACTAGCAGAGAATTAATTAATCAAAAACATACACTTAAACACAATAGTCAAGTTATGTTGGGTAACGACTTGCTTAACCTACATCCTCACAAGTTCAAAGAGCAGTTCTAAATTAATATCATTAACGAAATTAATGATGAATTAATTGAGCAACAGTAAAATTGCCTGTTATTTAAATCTTATTTCGCTTGGAATAAATGAGACTTCATGAACGGGTACAACCCAAAGAGGCACAGAATTGGAGATAGCAATGTGTGTCGTAATAATTTTATTGTATTAATTATTTGCGTTTTTGTGTGTTTCGCGATGTCGTGAGATTTACACTTTTTATAAACACTTAACCGCCGCATATTGTATTTACGTCTGAAGAGAGTCATCAGCGTCAAAACAGGCATATCTTCTGAGCGTTAAATTTAAATGGTGCCTCAAACTTATGTATTTGTGAGACGATAGAGAGCATGTGAGGTCTACGAGGGCACATAACTCGTGGTAGGTAGGGGCAGGTGGAAAGTCGTTGGGTCTTCTGCTCCAGCCGGTCATTTCAGTTCAGTCAGTCTGTACAACGCCGTATAGTTACAACTAACGGCAATATATTTGCTATTGTAGACTTTGTCGAATTTACTGTTGATCTCTATGTTATAAAATCTTGCTTGAGTTGTAAACTAACACTGAACTTCTATTAGTTGTTTGGACTGTTCTCAGCAATTCGGATCTTGAACTACTTCATTTTATATGGCTATAGTGCTCACACTATTTAGCAGCATTCCAGACCGTTTGCTTTTCTTGAAATTAAGGCCCAATATGACTTTTTATTTACGAATTTATCATGTGAATCGAGGATAGAGCTCCTATACATGTTTCTAAATGATTATCATTAATACACGTCGATTCAATTCTTGAATTCGTGGCACGATTCTCTTCCATTCTAGTAAATCTATGATTAGCATCATTAATGTCATTTCTGTTGTTTACCTGGATAAACAGTACATATTATCCAATTCCGAAATATCTTCCATTCAATGATTTATTATATTTTTTCTTGTTTTATTGAAATCAGTTCCTAAGTTTTGCATATTTCCTCTTTGAAACTATCTGGTATTAAACAAATTTAGAACTGTTTCGTGTAAGAATGTACAAACATCTCCTGAGACACAGAAAAAAGACCAAGTTGTTCAGGTTGAATAGCTCACTTCCCCCATTACATTGTGCAGTTAATTTCTTGTAAACGATTTCCTTTTAATTAGCCACCCACTAGGCGAGGCTTGCAGTGGGATCGACAGCAAAGGAAACGGAATCATTAGCCTATTGAAATAGGTACACGTAAGGAGATTACTGAAGTATGTCAGCTGGATGCACCACATAAAGGAGGAGCAAGAAGACGAGTCTTTGGTAGCATTCCTGCAGTTGAATGGCATTTTTTATTTAGTAAAGGGTAGGAGGAAAGGGTATAGCTAGGTGGACGTAACTGTAAATGCATTCCAGCAGTGCTTGAAGAGTAAGAAAACCGCCGACGTCTTAAGCTCTTTTCCATGTCGAGACAATGAATGAAAGAACCTCGCAATTCCTCTGTTGACTGTACAAGAAACATTCTAGGCGTTTGACTTGATCACCTCCAGAAAATTAGGAACAGAGGCCACAATTGGTGACTGGGAAAAAAGAGGTGGCGTCTGAGGTATTAGTGGATGCGTTTGGAGAGGGTAGATTCCAAAACCTGCCTGAAGAGTGAGGTTAGACTGAATGGTCGGTAGGAAGATGTTTCAGTAGGGGAGTATTGGAGTTTAGGAAGAGGAGAATTTTTATGCGAATTCTGCCTTAAAAACCGAGTGATTTCATATTTCTGTGCTGTCTCTCGCTTGTCCAGACGTTTCATATCAGCTGCTAAATGAATAACACCGTCGTGTCACAGTAAAAGAACTCACTGCTGTACAACTTATATTTCACGTCTGAATGTAACTCTTTCGACGATGAATGCATTGCATACAATTTTCGTGGAACTCACGTTGGTCAGCAGAGCTACCAAACATCGGTCTCAAACAGTGCTATGCAGGAAGTATCACGTGAGTTTGTAGTTCATACTTTATTGCAAACTTGGTTATTTGTAATTACACATATTTTGTAAATTATAACGTTGCTTTAGCCCTGTCAGTTCGTGGTCACATGCAGGTCAAGTGCGATGCAGTCAGTCTGCCCAGACGAAATCAAAGAAAGTAACTAAATAGTAGATATAGAATTCTTCTCATGCGAATCTTCAGTAGATATTCGAAATAGGACAGAGAAGCGTCCATCCTGAAAATATTCTGGAACGTTTCATGAGCAAAGCCTTATTGTCTGCAGGTTCACTCGTCCATGTAAAGGCGGTAGGCACTGTTCGTTAGCAAGGCAAATGAGGCTGCGTGAGGGCCAGCAGCCAGAGATCAGTGAAATCACACCGGCTGCCCTCAGATTTTGGATAGCTAACGCAAACAGGACAACGTTCACTATAAGATCCCCTCCTCTTATGGATGTTCTGTGTGTTTTGCAGTTGAATGAAATTCCTTCCAAACGCTGTGCTTCCCCTCTGGAATCTATTGTCTATAAATACAGGATGGAGCACTTAATGATCCTTTTTCTGTCTAAGGTTGTAAGCATATTGTAGTATCACTACCCATCGCGGATGCGGTTGTGGATAGTTGGCTTCCTAGCGAGCGCAGAGAGCAGTTGTAGCGCGAAAGTGCAATAGAGTTGACGTAGATACTTTTCGGCTGGATATTATACCGCTAAATCCTGTAAATGCTGTCGCAAAAACAACTGTCAACAGCTCCGGGTCGCTTAGGGGACAAATTATGTATAGTTAACAATAACCATCAGTGTCAACCTTTAAAAGTGAGACAGAGAGACTTATAATAGATACTTTTCGTTCGGATATCTCACTGCTATATCATCAGCCGTGTCGCGATCGATCCCGAGTACGCTCGTGAAAATAACTATTAACGGAAATAGAAAGGATTAATCCTAATTGCATGAACTGGGTCACTCTTATAAATTTGTAATAGCCTGTTTGAACAGTGGACTTGTATGGTTGTGCTCCAAGCATTTGAACTAAGTGACTTATATTTCGACAATAGGCTTCGTTACATTCAACAGGCTACATGGGTGAAATGCTAACGGATGAATATGTCGATCAATTGAAATTTTAGATGTGAATAGTGCAGTCCAAAATATAAAGCGTTTGATTAAATGAATATACTACCATCTCACCAGGTACCATTGAGTGATTGTCTGTCCAACGTGCCACAACTAATTAACAATACAGGACCAAAATCTTCACCTGGCAGTGGGAGAAGCACGCAGACAGCCGGGAAGAAACCAGATTTTCAATGTTTGGGCACGCAGTCGTAAAACACTCACTCCTCGTCAGTGTATTTAACTGAGTTGTGAAGTGTACAAAGTGAGAAAGACCAGTCTGTGTTGGTAACCTTTGTCCCCCAGACGTCTTACAAGATGTGGTGGTTTGCGAATAAAAATAGCTATAATCAGAATAATCGAAGAACAACCCCTAACTTAACTTTGTCTAAGGACGATATCAGAATGATTTAATACGCTGGATTCGCGTAGTGGAACACTGTGGAGAAAATTAGTTAGATTAACTATTCCTGCAACGTTCAGCAAAACGACACACAGAGGGAAGCGCGCGTCACCCTGAAGTCCCGTGACAGTTTCACAAGGAGGTGTATTCAAATGAAAGAACAGCTGGCGAAGCGGAAGAAGCTAGCGAGCACCTCTGAAGCTGAGCAGTACTACAGCTCCAGCGAGGCTTTATCAAGAGAGCCACAACGTAGTCATCACCATCCAATGGCGTCACCCTGCCACAACAGCATATTAGCCTTTCCAGGATGGACGTGCTGCTGTCGGAGAAATTCTAGCCAGCAGCCTTTCATAATCTCCCACCCTCCTAAGCCGATACTCGCTTTCGAATGTTCATAGATGCCCGCCGACGTTCTCTGCACATGACTGAACTGGGATGTGTACATGACGTCGAACACCGCCGTCTGTAACAGCTGTTAACGTTGAATTGCTAACCATTTCAGTTCGAAATAAAGCATCCAGTCATCATCCAAAGACTTTGTCTCCCCTAGCAGCATGAAAACGACATGTCGCCTTTTCACCACTGAATCACTTGCTGGGTGACTATCTTCCGCTTGAGACCATACACCACGTGTGTCCGTGTTCGAATTTGGGCTAGGGGCTGGCTGGTCTATCTGTTCCTGAAACTGGTAGTGGTGGCCTTCATCTTCGCTAATCGCCGCCCAGTGCGGGTGTACGCCCTCGACTTCGACCATGCTGCATATTATGGTTTACATAGCATCACTCCCGTCTGAGGGTTTGGTGACTACGAGTCAGTCAGGCTGTGAGGAACTTCGGCTGATACACTTTGCCAGCATGCTGACGCCATAGTTCGTCGCTGCTAACGCTTGTTGCGTTGTCTCCCAAGCTGTCAGTTGCTGACCTCGACTCCGGACGTTCTGCGGCTACCGACGCTATCGAGGGGCAAAAGCCTCCCACCTGTCGCAATCCTGCCTCTGGATAAAT
The DNA here is from genome assembly GCF_023864345.2 of Schistocerca serialis cubense. Lineage (NCBI taxonomy): Eukaryota > Metazoa > Arthropoda > Insecta > Orthoptera > Acrididae > Schistocerca > Schistocerca serialis. The sequence goes on along the minus strand of NC_064641.1, from coordinate 337,058,894 downwards.
AAACAATGTAACATGTTATTAAGAATATTTCATTAACGGCCTACCAAGCGGTTCCCTTCCACAAAGACCTCTGCAACCCACGGCCAAGTGAAAAAACAGCACCGCCTCGTGAGCCAAGAATGGAACATTTCTCCACTGTCCTGTGAATACGTGTCGACACCAAAAACATATCAAGTGGTGGACATAAATGTTGAAACTTCAGGGGTCTAATAGAGTGGTTACTACCTGTTGCAATCCCGACTCTGTATCAATGAACAATGTAACACGTAATTAAGAATATTTCATTAACGGCTTACCAAGCGGTTCCCTTTCACAACGACCTCTGCAACCCATGACTAGTCGATAAAACAGCACTGCCTTGTGAGCCAAGAACGGCCCCTTTCTCCACTGTCCTGTGGTTACGTGTCGACACCAAAAACGCATCAAGAGGTGGATATAAATGTTGTAAAATTCAGGGGTCTACTATAGTGGTTACTACATCTTGTAATCCCGTCTCTGTATCAATGAACAATGTAACATGTAATTAAGAATATTTCATTAACGGCTTACCAAGCGGTACCCTTCCACAACGACCTCTGCAAACCATGAACAGGCGATAAAACAGCACCGCCTCGTGAACCAAGAACGGCCCCTTTCTCCACTGTCCTGTGGTTACGTGTCGACACCAAAATACATCAAGAGGTGGACATAAATGTTGTAAAATTCAGGGGTCTAATAGAGTGGTTACTACCTGTTGCAACCCCGTCTCTGTATCAATATTCAATGTAACATATAACTAAGAATATTTCATTAACGACTTACCAAGCGGTTCCCTTTCACAACGACCTTTGCAACCCATGACTAGGCGATAATAGATCACCACTTCGTGAGCCAAGAATGGCCCCTTTCTCCACTGTCCTGTGGTTACGTGTCGACACCAAGAATACATCAAAGGGTGGATTTAAATGTTGTAAAATGCAGGAGTCTAATACAGGGGTTACTACCTATTACAATGCCCTCTTCGTGTCAATGAACAATGTAACATATAATTAAGGATATTTCATTAACGGCTTACCAAGCGGTTCCCTTTCACAACGACCTCTGCAACCCACGACCAGGCGATAAAACAGCACCTGCTCGTGAGCCAAGAACGGCCCCTTTCTCCACTGTCGTGTGGTTACGTGTCGACACCAAAAATACATCAAAGGGTGGATTTAAATGATGTAAAATTCAGGATTGTAATAGAGTGGTTACTACCTATTGCAATCCCGTCTTTGTGTCAATGAACAATGTAACATGTAATTAAGAATATTTCATTAACGGCTTACCAAGCGGTTCCCTTTCACAACGACCTCTGCAACCCATGACTAGGCGATAATACATCACCGCCTCTTGAGCCAAGAATGGACCCTCTCTCCACTGTATTGTGGTTACTTGTCGACACCAAAGTACATCAAGAAGTGGACATAAATGTTGTAAAATTCAGGGGTCTAATAGAGTGGTTACTACCTGTTGCAATCCCGTCTCTGTATCAATGAACAATGTAACATATAATTAAGAATATTTCATTAACGGCTTACCAAGCAGTTCCCTTTCACAACGACCTCCGCAACCCATGACCAGGCGATAAAACAGCACCGCCTCGCAGCCAAGAACGGCCCCTTTCTCCACTGTCCTGTGGTTACGTGTCGACACCAAAAATGCATCAAGAGGTGGACCTAAATGTTGTAAAATCAGGAGTCTAATAGAGTGGTTACTACCTGTTGCAATCCCGTCTCTGTATCAATGAACAGTGTAACATGAAATTAAGAATATTTCGTTAACGGCTTACAAAGGGTGTCCCTTTCACAACGACCTCTGCAACCCATGACCAGGCGATAAAACAGCACCGCCTCGTGAGCCCAGAACGGCCCCTTTCTCCACTGTCGTGTGGTTACGTGTCGACACCAAAAATATTTCAAGAGATGGACTTAAATGTTGCAGGATTCAGGGGTCTAATAGAGTGGTTCGTACCTGTTGCAATCCCGTTTCTGTGTTAATGAACAATGTAACATGTTATTAAGAATATTTGATTAACGGCTCACCACCCGATTCCCTTTCACAACGACCTGGCAACCCATGACCAGGCGATAAAACTGCACCGCCTCGTGGGCCAAGAACGGCCCCTTTCTCCACTGCCCTGTGGTTACGTGTCAACACCAAAAATACATCAACGCTTGGACTTAAATGTTGTAAAATTCAGGAGTCTAGTAGAGTGGTTACTACCGGTTGCAATCCCGTCTTTCTGTCAATGAACAATGTAACATGTAATTAAGAATATTTCATTAACGGCTTACCAAGCGGTTCCCTTTCACAACGACCTCTGCAACCCATGACTAGGCGATAATACATCACCTCCTCGTGAGCCAAGAGTGGCCCCTTTCTGCACTGTCCTGTGGTTACGTGTTGACACCAAAAATACATCAAGAGGTAGACGTAAATGTTGTAAAATTCAGGGATCTATTATAGTGGTTACTACCTGTTGCAATCCCGTCTCTGTATAAATGAACAATGTAACATGTAATTAAGAATATTTCATTAACTGGTTACCAAGCGGTTCCCTTTCACTACGACCTCTGCAACCCATGACCAGGCGACAAAACAGCACCGCCTCGTGAGCCAAGAACGGCCCCTTTCTCTACTGTCGTGTGGTTACGTGTCGACATCAAAAATACATCAAGAGGTAGACATAAATGTTGTAAAATTCAGGGATCTAATATAGTGGTTACTACCTGTTGCAATCCTGTCTTTCTGTCAATGAACAATGTAACATGTAATTAAGAATATTTCATTAACGGCTTCCCAAGCGGTTCCCTTTCACAACGACCTCTGCAACCCATGACTAGGCGATAATACATCACCTCCTCGTGAGCCAAGAGTGGCCCCTTTCTGCACTGTCCTGTGGTTACGTGTTGACACCAAAAATACATCAAGAGGTAGACATAAATGTTGTAAAATTCAGGGATCTATTATAGTGGTTACTACCTGTTGCAATCCCGTCTCTGTATCAATGAACAATGTAACATGTAATTAAGAATATTTCATTAACGGATTACCAAGCGGTTCCCTTTCACTACGACCTCTGCAACCCATGACCAGGCGACAAAACAGCACCGCCTCGTGAGCCAAGAACAGCCCCTTTCTCCACTGTCGTGTGGTTACGTGTCGACATCAAAAATACATAAAGAGATGGACTTAAATGTTGTAAAATTCAGGAGTCTAATAGAGTGGTTACTGTCTGTCACAATCCCATCTCTGTATCAATGAACAGTGTAACATGTACTTAAGAATATTTCATTAACGGCTTACCAAGCGGTTCCCTTTCACAACGACTTCTGCAACCTATGTCCAGGCGATAAACCAGCACCGCCTCGTGAGCCAAGAACGGCCCATTTCTCCACTGTCCTGTGGTTACGTGTCGACACCAAAAATTCATCATTAGGTGGACATAAATGTTGTAAATTTCAGGGGTCTAAAGAGTGGTTACTACCTGTTGCAATCCCGTCTCTGTATCAATGAACAGTGTAACATGTAATTAAGAATATTTCATTAACGGCTTACGAAGCGGTTCCCTTTCACAACGACCTCTGCAACCCATGACTAGGCGATAATACATCACTTCCTCGTGAGCCAAGAATGGCCCCTTTCTCCACTGTTCTGTGGTTACGTGTCGACACCAAAAATACATCAAGAGGTGGACTTAAGTGTTGTAAAATTCAGGAGTCTGATTGAGTGGTTATTTCAGTAGGCTGCGGACGTTTCCTTTCATCACTACTTTTACTATTTTAGGAATCGAAATATCATCAGCAAATCTTTTTATTGATATCCTTTCACCATGAGTTTTACTTCCACTCCTGAACCTTTCTTTTATTTGCACCATTGGTTCTTCCATATATAGATTGAACAGTAGTGTTGAAAGACTACATCCCTGCCTTCCATATTTTCTAATCCGAGCACTTCGTTCTTGGTTTTCCTCTCTTATTGATCACTCTTTGTTATTGTATATATTTTACATTACCCGTCTTTCCCTATAACTTCCTCCTATTTCTCTCAGAAATACAAACATATTCCACCATTTTACATTGTCGAATGCTTATTCTTGTATGACAGAACCTGTTATGATGGCTTGACATTTCATACTTTGAACAGTTTTATAATACACAGTTGTTAAAACTATTAAAATGAAACTAAATGAAAAGTCCAGTGATCCGCTATATTCAGGTCAATTACAAACCCATATAATGTGTTTCACAGCTTTTGAGTTGCATCTTCTGGTGCAAATGTCTGTTCAAAATACTTTCAAAATTAATGCAGTTATCTGAGATATCCCAAACTAATGAATTATTAGACTTAAAAACGTAGTATCGATCCCACTCACCTATTATAGTGTGCCTAGGGACCTGTTTTCTCGGATCGCTAGATAACAAAAACATGTGTGTGTGAATACCTAAGGCACCAAACTGCTGAGATCATCGGTCCCTAGACTTACACACTACTTAAACTAACTTATGCTGAGAACAACACACACACCCATGCCCAAGGGAGGACTCGAACCTCTTGCCGTAGGGACCGCGCAGTCCGTGACAGCTAGATAAAAATTCAAGTAAATCGTATTAATGGAGTTTGTTACAGTACGTTAAACTGACATTATTAAGCTCAGCGTATTCACAAATACGTGTTGTAAGCGAATGGCGACAGGCAAATAATCAATGTCCTTCGGTATAGACAATTTCAATGCAAGCAAAATAAAACAGTTCGTAAGTCAATGCTGTAGCGTTTTTATGACAGCTCTTCTTCCTCTCCACCCGCGGTTAGGCGCGCAGCGCTTATATTGTCATCCTATAGAGGCCGCTCCTGTCTTGGGGTCTTCCTAGTCAGCTTACTATTGGCTGACGTCATCTCACAGCCCTCTCTGCTCTTCCATTCTTCACCGTCGTGCCGGAACTTGTCGTTACTCCATAACATTCCTCGACCCCAAGCGACGGAATGCCGTCGTGTAGGGAGCACGACAACGATGGGGGAGGCAGGAAGGCGGACGCTTCGCTCGACCGGAATCTGTGGCTGTAGGGAACGTCAGCTTCCGGTTGGACGCCGCCAAAAAATGGCTCTGAGCACTATGGGACTTAACATCTGAGGTCATCAGTCCCCTAGAACTTAGAACTTAAACCTAACTAACCCAAGTACATCACACACATCCATGCCCGAGGCAGGATTCGAACCTGCGACCGTAGCGGTCCCGCGGTTCCAGACTGAAGCGCCTAGAACCTCTCGGCCACTCCGGCCGGCGGCAGCATACACTTCTCCTCTCTGTCACTGGTGCCCTTCCAATAACAGTTACAATAATTTTCATTACATTTCAATGCATTAAATTTACAATGTTTCATCACTAACTGTATTTTATTCTTCAGTCACTACAGAGCCCAGTACTTCAGCGAATAACAACTACGAGGGGCGTCCTGTCGCTTGACATGGGCCGACAATATCATATTTTAATCGGAAAGTGTACGGTTGGTGACCTAACAAAGGTCAGTCCCGTTTCTGACAGTTGATACACGTCACATGGGGCGGTCCCCGAACATTTTTCGTCTGAGCTGCAGTTCCACTGTTTTTTAATTAAGGATCGGTTCTGATTCCTAAGCCTATTCTTTTGTTTTAGACATTAGATTCATCACTGGCGATGGTATTTTTACCAGTTGATGATGGATTTTTATCAACTGAGAAAGGCTGACAACGGTACCTAGCCACGCCAACCATTACTTGACCTATGACACGGTATTTGTAAGTACCTTTCTTTCGGTATGAAATTACAAGTTGCGTTTATTATGTATATATAAGCTAATTCCTGTGGGGCGTATCTCAAAGAGTTGCTCATTGTGCTCTTCACGCCTATACATTCTCTCATCTGCGTTTAATATTTTAATATTCATTGCACTCTCAATGTCATCACTCTTGATTTTAAATTCACCGAAGTTTGTTTTTACTTTTCTACATGCTGACTCATATGATGATAATTTCGTTTCATTTCTTCCCATCTTTCCTAGAGCCATTTTACCTTGGCTGCCCTGCACTTCCAACTTATTTCATTCCTAGGTGATATATGTTGGTATATCGCCGATGGTTTTTGTACTTCCTTCTTTTGTTTCAATGTACGGATCAAATAATAGTGCGGATAAGCTACAGTCATGACTTAACCTCAACTACCGCTTCTCTCTCATGTCCTTCGACTCTTGTAACTGGGATCTTCTTTCTATAATTTTGAATGACGTTTCTCTCCCTTTATTCCATCCCTGTTCCTATAAGAATTTCAGAATGAGTCAAATGCTTTATCTCAGTCTACGGTTGCTTTACGTGTAGGATTAGTTTACCCTAAATTACCTTTTCATACTCACAATGACTGTTATAATCCATCCCTTCACTACGTTCAAGAGATTTACCAGTCAGAAAGTTTCTTTAAATGTATAAGAACTTTTTGAACTATTAGTTCATGAGCTCACTCTAAGCGTAAATGTTTGCGAAAGCATAAGCACACTCTACGCGTAAATGGTTGCGAAAGCATACTTAACCTCTTAGCAACAAATAATCCTGGACAAATAGGGAGTATCATGACGAATACAGGGATTAGCGACCACAAGGAAGTTCCTGCAAGGCTGAATAGCGTAACACTTACAATTATCAAAAACAAACGCAGAGTACGTCTACTTAAAAAAGCTGGTAAAAATATTCTTAATGTCTTTTCAAGTGACTGTCTCCACTCCTTCCGATCTGATCATGTAAGCGTAGAAAAGATGTGGAATGATTTCAGAGAGATAGTAGTGACGGTGTAACACTACCGCCTTACTCGGACGTAGGTTAGCTATATAAAGCCTGTACTGTAATAAGTTCACGGGCTTCACCTTATGAACAAGGATTTTAGTACAAAAGTTGACCGCGTGTACCTAATAGAAGCAAGATCGGACTTATACTCAGTCAATAACTACAGTGATGCATCAAGCAAATGTACAGTATAATTATTCTTTCGCATGGACAAGAAGTACACACAGTAGATGCTACCTATAACTAACAATTCGGTCGCCAGCCTACTTAGGCAATTAGTGAGTTTTTTCCTTGTACAAGTGGGTGTATGTACAAGCATAGTAACACGTAGTAATGATGCGTTATATGGCAAAGTTTGGGACCCGAAAAATCCACTGAACTAAAGTTTTCTCTTTTTGGTACTAATTTGGACGAGCTACATTTACACAACACCCCACAGTAATGATTACTACGAACTGCATTTTGTATGTTGCGCAGACTGAAATCGGGCATAGATTGCCCTAGCGTCGACAATCTTAAAAGTACACACACAATATCACTATTAATAATGGAAAAACTCTAATTCATTTAGGATTGATATAGAATTTAACTTTACAGGTCAAATCTGATCAGTACACATCAAGGTTTGAACGAATGAACAAGAGCAAAAGGTGGGGACCCTGAAACTATTATAGTCGTTATACTGAAACTGTTAAGTACTGAAGGCAAATTAACACATAAAATTTATCAATCTCTGGATAACTACTCTTTTGTCTTACTTCTGAATAATTTAACTGTCATTATTTCTGTCTCAAATTAATTAAATAACATCGCTAACTCAATCCAACAAAAACTCTTTTGTTCTTTACCAATATTTGCAACAGCACACAGAACAATAGATTCCTTTATGGCATAGATTAATCTGCTGATAATTTTCATTAACACAAATATTAAACTTTCAGTTTAGGATACTCGGATTGCACAATACGAGGTAAGGATCCTGTCCAGGTCAGTGATCAGGATAAGTCATGGCTAAAGCAATTCTGGTGAAAGTCACGTTATTATTGAACCATTAGAAACAGTTTCGACACTGGTCCACACAGATACACTTCTAAAGATGAAATAAATGTTTGACCTGTGCAAGTCGGTGCGGCAGTTGGCGGGCAGCGAGATAGCGGGCAGCACGGCACACAAGCAAGCACGGCTAAGGCTCACACAACATCGGCACTTTCCATCTTCTTAGCGTCGTAATCTTTCCAATTTTGTGCCTCAGAATATAGCCGTGCCAAGTAGTCGTCGGAATCGGTTCATCCGAGGCTCAATGGAATCCACTTTTCCTGGGTAGCCTCCTCGGTACAGTACGTGTACTTCCGACTGTTGCTCGCCTCCGACTGTGTTACTGAGCCCGTTGTGTCGAACCGCGCCAGTGTGCGTTTTCCCGCCTCGCCTGCCTCCACCTTTTCCCGCTCCCCTACAGGTAGGGTATTCACCACATGTTTTCTACTACACATATCCTAATGCATTACCTACGTATGGACCAAGTGTATAAATTACAATTTTCACATCTTACAATAGTTTTAACATTAAATACACTTTCCTTTGATTACCACATTATTTGAAATCTAACATAAATAATATTCGTTTCAAAAGTTACTCACAGTTTCTTTAACATGACACGAAAAGAATCGAAAAAGAAATTCAACACATTGCTATTATTAATTTATCTAAATTCATAAAGAAAAAAATTTTTATACGTATAATTCTCGTTACACATGCCCCTGTTTCCAGAAAATTTTCTTAAGTCCAAATTTTATGGGAACACTAAATCTTACAATTATACAGTGGTTCCGAATCTTTACTTAATTGTCCAAAAAGATTTACACTACATATTTCCTTTTGCTCACTGTATATAGGTTTACACTTTTTTAACACTTCAAGAATACTGACTTGTCATTTACTCAAGTGCCTTTTGCACAGTCCAACTTCCCATCACAACCTCACTAAAATAGCAATTTACTTATTTTTTCTAAATTTCTCAAAGAAATAATTTAAAATTCTGAAATACAAACATATAACTACAAAAACAATTTCATATTTTGTATACAATATAAGATAATTTGTCGCTGCTTGCTTTGAATAGCAGTCCATTTTCTTACTTACTAAACAAAACACACACACATATATTCAAAAAATTAATTACACATATTTGCTGCCTATTATGCGGATTTGGGCAGTCCTTTTCACTTCATATTGTGACATCTCCTGGATCATATTTACAATTTTCCATCGATTATTTATCTGCCCTCATTGGTATTTGTTAGTCCTTCATATTATGGTTCTTACACTGCCCATTTTCATTTTGACAGTCCCATCTTTTATCTGGCTGATAGCATTTATCCTTTCTTTTCAGTCCTTTTCTCCATACATTTTTACAGTTACAGTACAATTGGTAATCTGAAACTCACATAACTACATTAGCACACTTTCAAGGGTATACAGACATTTACCAAGATTAGATACATTTAGAATAACTTGGGTTCAGCATAAGATACAGCACATTTACTCGTTCCTAGGTACATACAGTTTCAGGTCCACAATATTTCTTACGCCTAAAGGTCTTTTGGATTTTGGGTAGATCAGGTAGTAAGCATTGTCGTGTGGAATATTCTGTATTATATATGGTCCATTATAAATATAATTAAATTTAGAAATTTCATGGTTTAGTTCACTAGACTTTTCGTGGCTTTTTAAAAGAACATAATCTCCAATTTTAAATTTTGAAACTTTTAAATTTTTATTGTGTCTTTTAGATCTAGATTCAGCTTTTTGCTTTGCCCTTTTTATCACCAATTCTTTCTTTTGATCCAATCCCAAACTTGTACAAGGTGGAAACTCTAGTTTTTCTTCAATTAAACTTTTACTACTTCTGCCTAACAAAATTTCTTCCGGTGGAAATCCTGTAGTTTCATGATGTAATGTGTTCATGACATTCTCAAAATCCGATATAAACCTGTCCCAGGTTCTAATTCAACAAAACAATAATTCACTTTCAGATAACACTGAGTTACAGTAATAATAAAGTCATGCATAATAATAATAATATATACAAATACAGCACCCTGCCCCCTCCTGTCTTTTCCACAAGATACGTTCCTGACCTGTGAACCATTTATATCTGGCGGCTTTTTCGGTTTCTGGAGTTCAAAGTCTTTACTTACTTGAACTCTTTGCAAAATAAACACTGAGTCGTCCGGTGATTCTTTCTTTCTTTGTTCTGTTTCAACGTCTGGATTTTGTTTTGAAGTTTCTTCATCCTTAGGTACAATGCCGCAATTAACTGCATCCCCTTTATTTTCACTGATTTTCTCATACCCTCTTTCAGTAAAAGTATATTCATTTTCCTTTACACCTGAAAATTTATCTTCACTAGAGTCATCACTACTCTCTTCCTCAACATCAGATTCACTTAAGTACGCTACTTTTGCACAATAGGGAGCGTTAGTACATTCATTTTCGTCTGTATTTGCGTATCTTTCATCATCTGAACTATCGTCGGAATCCGACCATTCCGGATCGCTTTCAGGTTCTAACATAAAAGCTTTTCTGAGACAGGCACTAAGTTCTTCCTCTGTATTGTCGTCAGGCTTGGATTTCAATTCAATCTCCTCTTTTGGCAAAACGGCCTCATCCTCTACTTTATTCACATCCACTGTGACTTCATATTCGGTGTAATTCTCGTGGACTTTAATTACTTTCAGGTAATCATCTGCCCCTTCTCCACGGTGCCTCTCGGTAGCAGCTCGTACTATTGGCGGACTGTTAGCAGGAGTTATTTCTTCGTCAATGCTGAGGATTTCATCCTCCAAATCCTTCCTATCATTAACCTTCCTCCTATCGGCAGCACGCGTACTTTGCGCGGCGCTATTTATTCTCCCCTCTTCAAATTTGGGCCACGTCACTTTATGGACGTCCCTACTATCTCTCTTTCCACCAACTAATCTCTTCGCCTCATACTCCCTTTTAAAATCCTCCCACTCACATTGCTTTAGGCCCTTGTACAGATCATCGATCTGCACACGCCAATCAGTTACTTCTGCTAATTCATCCTCGCCTTTTATCTCATTGCAAACACTGCTAACCGCACCTCTCTGTGTATTCCCAGTCTCATTTATTGTTTCCTTTGCCACGGAATTATCACTCGTAAAATTTTCATTAGCTCTGACTGCTACGTTCGTACCTACTGCTGCCGTATTGCTAGCGGCTTCTTTCCGAACAGATGTTCGGCTAGGCTGGGCCGTTGCCCTCTGATGCTCCACTCGCCTGTTAACATATAGCGCTCTGTGCGGCAGCGATGATTCATTCTGGCTCGCACCTGACGCTTGTTTCGCCACAACACGTCGCGGCGTTCCATGCTCGTCCCTAGCCTGTCTCATTACATTACGGTCGGTCCGGTATCTTTTCTTGAATCGGGGCCGGTATGTATTGTCCGCTTCCGTTTGGCCCACAACGTTCGCGGAAATTAGTTTCCCGCGACGTTATTATTTTGCGCGGTATACCCTCTACCGCGACCTGGATTATTTCCTCTGCCTCTTCCTCTGCCTCTTCCTCTCTGTATTACATTGACGCGAAATCCATCGCCGTCATTTCGTTCGTCATTGTTTCGGTTATTACGGTTACAAAAATTTTGGTAATTGGCACGACTTTCGCGCCAATGGTCTTCATCTTCGACCCTTTCTAGAAATGCTTGGAAGCTACGATGATTGCTTCCTACATACCTCTTGGAATCCTCCGGAAGCTTTTTATATAGCTCCCAGATAATTTCTGAATCTGATCTTCTACCTCTTAAGTGTGTCAATTTTCGGTACCAATGCTCGCAGAAATCTTTCAAAGAATTCCTGCCCCTGTTATCATGCTGTTTGGCCATGATAAACTCGCGCCATAAATGGTCCTGCTTTTGTTCAGACCAATATTCTTCCGTAAATCTTTGCCTAAATTCTTCGAACGTCATTCGTTCGGTATTTAAATTTATCCCCCAGCGCTTAGCGTCACCTGCTAAGGCGCTAATTACAACGTTTATCTTTTCCTGATCAGACAAGTGCTCAGGAAATACTCTCTCGCAATTTTTAATAAAATCTAACGGATGCCACCCGTTATGTTTCTTGGCTGGATCGAAGCGTTCCTCACCTTCTAATAGCTTCGTAATTGGTGTGCCATTACAGACAACACCAGGCCTATCTTTAGTTTTGCTCTCCAGATCAAAAATTCTGCCTTGAATTTTCGTAGTATTTTGTTCACAATTGTGAACACATCCGGTTACTTTTTTACTTAAATCCCTTTCAGTGTCTAAAACTACCTTTTTCAATTGTGATATCCCGTGTTGACATTCGTTCACGATCTCAGTTTTAAGACCGAAAACTTTTTCATCTACCTTAGTTTCAACCAGAGGTTCTACTTTCTCTTGGATGTTGAGAATTTCAACCTCGAATCTACTATTAATGTTTCCAATTTCCTCCTGCATAGTATCCAATTTTTGTTAATGGTATCAATTTCAAGTTTCAGAGTATTTACCACAGAACTTAAATTACCCACTTTTTGTTCTACCTGTTCTATTTGTTTACTAATTTTAATTCCCTGTCCTTCGACCTGTGCTTTAATTTGATCCACCTGTGTTTTGAGTTGCTCGTCAACGTGTGTTTTGAGCTGTTCATTCTGTGTTTTGAGTTGCTCGTCAACGTGTGTTTTGAGCTGCTCATTCTGTCCTGCAATTTGTTTAGTTAATTGTTCAAATAAGTCGTTCATGCTTAAAATTTTTACACTGTTTTGTTCTACGGAATCCGTGTGTTCCGGTTCTACTTCATAAGTTTCTTTCGGTTCTTTCTTTATCTGTGGAGAATCAAACATGTCAGTGGATTCATTCACATACCCACTATCATCTACAAAGTCACCCTCTGCTTCCTGTTTTGTCTCTTGCTGTGTCCGAGGCGATCTCAACCTTTCAATCTGTTCATTGACATGTTCGTGGTATTGTATGTACGCCAACTGTCTTTCGCTAACGCCATCTGTTATCTGGCCGCGTAAACTCCGGCTACTGCCAGCCGCATTTTCCGTTTCACTTGGCGCATCTACCCCGTCTACGTTTCTGTCCATACTAAATGCCAACTATACCACACTATTATACTTGGCTCACACTGCAGTTTCTTTTACTGAACTTTATTGCTATTCGTGCCACTGAACATCCACTGTTCAATCTTTACGTTAATTTGTAACCGACAACAACTGGATGTCCTGTCACCGGGAAGCCACTTGTAACACTACCGGCTTACTCGGACGTAGGTTAGCTACACTCCTGGAAATTGAAATAAGAACACCGTGAATTCATTGTCCCAGGAAGGGGAAACTTTATTGACACATTCCTGGGGTCAGATACATCACATGATCACACTGACAGAACCACAGGCACATAGACACAGGCAACAGAGCATGCACAATGTCGGCACTAGTACAGTGTATATCCACCTTTCGCAGCAATGCAGGCTGCTATTCTCCCATGGAAACGATCGTAGAGATGCTGGATGTAGTCCTGTTGAACGGCTTGCCATGCCATTTCCACCTGGCGCCCCAGTTGGACCAGCGTTCGTGCTGGACGTGCAGACCGCGTGAGACGACGCTTCATCCAGTCCCAAACATGCTCAATGGGGGACAGATCCGGAGATCTTGCTGGCCAGGGTAGTTGAGTTACACCTTCTACAGCACGTTGGGTGGCACGGGATACATGCGGACGTGCATTGTCCTGTTGGAACAGCAAGTTCCCTTGCCGGTCTAGGAATGGTAGAACGATGGGTTCGATGACGGTTTGGATGTACCGTGCACTATTCAGTGTCCCCTCGACGATCACCAGAGGTGTACGGCCAGTGTAGGAGATCGCTCCCCACACCATGATGCCGGGTGTTGGCACTGTGTGCCTCGGTCGTATGCAGTCCTGATTGTGGCGCTCACCTGCACGGCGCCAAACACGCATACGACCATCATTGGCACCAAGGCAGAAGCGACTCTCATCGCTGAAGACGACACGTCTCCATTCGTCCCTCCATTCACGCCTGTCGCGACACCACTGGAGGCGGGCTGCACGATGTTGGGACGTGAGCGGAAGACGGCCTAACGGTGTGTGGGACCGTAGCCCAGCTTCATGGAGACGGTTGCGAATGGTCCTCGCCGATACCCCAGGAGCAACAGTGTCCCTAATTTGCTGGGAAGTGGCGGTGCGGTCCCCTACGGCACTGCGTAGGATCCTACGGTCTTGGCGTGCATCCGTGCGTCGCTGCGGTCCGGTCCCAGGTCGACGGGCACGTGCACCTTCCGCCGACCACTGGCGACAACATCGATGTACTGTGGAGACCTCACGCCCCACGTGTTGAGCAATTCGGCGGTACGTCCACCCGGCCTCCCGCATGCCCACTATACGCCCTCGCTCAAAGTCCGTCAACTGCACATACGGTTCACGTCCACGCTGTCGCGGCATGCTACCAGTGTTAAAGACTGCGATGGAGCTCCGTATGCCACGGCAAACGGGCTGACACTGACGGCGGCGGTGCACAAATGCTGCGCAGCTAGCGCCATTCGACGGCCAACACCGCGGTTCCTGGTGTGTCCGCTTTGCCGTGCGTGTGATCATTGCTTGTACAGCCCTCTCACAGTGTCCGGAGCAAGTATGGTGGGTCTGACACATCGGTGTCAATGTGTTCTTTTTTCCATTTCCAGGACTGTATATAAAGCCTGTACTGTAATAAGTTCACGGGCTTCACCTTATGAACAAGGATTTTAGTACAAAAGTTGACCGCGTGTACCTAATAGAAGCAAGATCGGACTTATACTCAGTCAATAACTACAGTGATGCATCAAGCAAATGTACAGTATAAATTCTTTTGCATGGACAAGAAGTACACACAGTAGATGCTACCTATAACTAACAATTCGGTCGCCAGCCTACTTAGGCAATTAGTGAGTTTTTTCCTTGTACAAGTGGGTGTATGTACAAGCATAGTAACACGTAGTAATGATGCGTTATATGGCAAAGTTTGGGACCCGAAAAATCCACTGAACTAAAGTTTTCTCTTTTTGGTACTAATTTGGACGAGCTACATTTACACAACACCCCACAGTAATGATTACTACGAACTGCATTTTGTATGTTGCGCAGACTGAAATCGGGCATAGATTGCCCTAGCGTCGACAATCTTAAAAGTACACACACAATATCACTATTAATAATGGAAAATCTCTAATTCATTTAGGATTGATATAGAATTTAACTTTACAGGTCAAATCTGATCAGTACACATCAAGGTTTGAACGAATGAACAAGAGCAAAAGGGGGGGCCCTGAAGCTGTTATAGTCGTTATACTGAAACTGTTAAGTACTGAAGGCAAATTAACACACAAAATTTATCAATCTCTGGATAACTACTCTTTTGTCTTACTTCTGAATAATTTAACTGTCATTATTTCTGTCTCAAATTAATTAAATAACATCGCTAACTCAATCCAACCAAAAACTCTTTTGTTCTTTACCAATATTTGCAACAGCACACAGAACTATAGATTCCTTTATGGCATAGATTAATCTGCTGATAATTTTCATTAACACAAATATTAAACTTTCAGTTTAGGATACTCGGATTGCACAATACGAGGTAAGGATCCTGTCTAGGTCAGTGATCAGGATAAGCCATGGCTAAAGCAATTCTGGTGAAAGTCACGTTATTATTGAACCATTAGAAACAGTTTCGACACTGGTCCACACAGATACACTTCTAAAGATGAAATAAATGTTTGACCTGTGCAAGTCGGTGCGGCAGTTGGCGGGCAGCGAGATAGCGGGCAGCACGGCACACAAGCAAGCACGGCTAAGGCTCACACAACATCGGCACTTTCCATCTTCTTAGAGTCGTAATCTTTCCAATTTTGTGCCTCAGAATATAGCCATGCCAAGTAGTCGTCGGAAGCGGTTCATCCGAGGCTCAATGGAATCCACTTTTCCTGGGTAGCCTCCTCGGTACAGTACGTGTACTTCCGACTGTTGCTCGCCTCCGACTGTGTTACTAAGCCCGTTGTGTCGAACCGCGCCAGTGTGCGTTTTCCCGCCTCGCCTGCCTCCACCTTTTCCCGCTCCCCTACAGGTAGGGTATTCACCACATGTTTTCTACTACACATATCCTAATGCATTACCTACGTATGGACCAAGTGTATAAATTACAATTTTCACATCTTACAATAGTTTTAACATTAAATACACTTTCCTTTGATTACCACATTATTTGAAATCTAACATAAATAATATTCGTTTCAAAAGTTACTCACAGTTTCTTTAACATGACACGAAAAGAATCGAAAAAGAAATTCAACACATTGCTATTATTCATAAAGAAAAAAATTTTTATACGTATAATTCTCGTTACAACGGCAATTGAGAGACATATGCCACATAAATTAACACACGAAACTGGTCAGATCGCTGTTGCACAAACAACGAAAAAAGCATGCCAAAATTAAAAGAACGCAAAATCCCAAGATTGACAAAATTTTGCAGAAGTTCGATATATAGCGCGTACGTAAGTACCACACCACACTGAACACCCAGTAGATTAACATCTTCGTCCACCTGAATGTGATGATTTTCAGGAGCCCAGTACACGCAGCTGTGGCGCTTTTTAGTAGCGTTCTGTTAGAATTGCGCCTTGTCAGACACGATAACCATCCTTGCAAATCGTTCATTCTTGAGAAACATGTCTTCAAACCACTCTACGTACTCCATCCTTCGATCCGGGTCGTCCTCGTTCATAGCGTGCAGCAACCTTGAAATGTATTCTTTCCACTCTGAAGCCTTCAGAATTTGTCGCACGCTTGACCGGCTTACCCCACTTTCACGTGCACGCTGCTTCACAAATTTTTACAATGAGCCAACAAAATGTTGCACCACAACAGCGCTGGAAGTTGGACTTGTTGATGTTTGTGGTCGGCCAGACGTTTCCTTATGCACATCCTGAAGAGGTCTAATTTCTCGCGTCTTATACTCATGGTCCTTACGCGAAATGCTCATTGGCGAATCGTTCTGCAGTCGGCCTCAAGTGTAGATTCTCTAAATTTCTGCACTAGTGCTTCGTAAAAATATTTTTCCCAAATACCTCCATAATACTTCCGTGCTGATCGAACCTGCCGGTAACAAATCTAGCAGCACATCCCTGAATTGATCGATGTCTTCCATTAATCCGACCTGGTAGGAATCCAGAACACTGACAGTACTCAAGAACTGGTCGCACTAGCCTTCTATACATCGTTTCCCACATGGATGAGCTACAATATCCCAAAATTCTCCCAGTAAAACGGAGTAGAGCATTCGCCTTCCCTGGTCCCAATCTGATCTGTTCATTACATTTCATATCGCTTTGCAACTTTACACCTAGAGGTTTAATCGATGTAACTGTGTCAAGCAGCACCCCAATAATGTTGTATTCGAACGTTAGAGGATTATTTTTTGCACTTAGTCGCTTTAAATTACATGTTGCTAGGTTTCGAACAAGCTGCCATTCATAACAACAGCCAGAAATTCTGTCTAAGTCATGCAACGACAGCATCTTCCTATATACTCATCCTGCCCGTCAAATCATTTACACATATAGAGAATACGATTTGTCCTATCACACTTCCCTGCGCTTCTTCTGACGATACAGTAGCCTTCGAGGATAACGTAACGGGTTCCATTACTTACTACGGCCTTCGAATGGATAGTTTTGTTTAACAAAGAAACAGAAAACTGCCTGCTGCAAATTCTCGAACAACAGGTATCGTATACCCTTGGTTTTTTAAGGGATTGAAGGGGAGATAATCGCATGGAGAGAGATGAGGACTTAGAGCATAGAGCGGACGTTCCATTATCCCCAATACTGTCTTCCCAGAGCGACAGCCGTTTTGTGTCGAATCGCGACCAACGAGGAACATGTTCGAAAGAACAGATACCATCGGTGACCATGCAGCTCGTTAGAATGAAATTACAATGAAATGAACACCCTTAGCTGCTTACAGGCGTTGACATACGTCAACGGGGACAGATGAAAATGTGTGCCCCGACCGGGACCCGAACCCCGGATCTCCTGCTTACATGGCAGGCGCTCTATCCATCTGAGCCGCCGAGAACACAGCGGGTAGCGCGACTGCACGGATTTATCTCTGGCACGCCTCCCGCGAAAACCGCATTCTCAACTTATTGTCCCGCACTAAATTCGTAGTGCCCCCGCCCATGATACTCATTACTCGCGGGGCGTTGCCCATTCCCGTAAGAGTTCGGGCACTGTTTGTGGATTCGCACAGAAGAAGAAGATGGTTAAGTGGCCGGTGAGCCTTAACTATATATATACACTAAGATGATGTCTGTTCTTTCGGACATGTCCGAAAGAACAGATACCATCGGTGACCATGCAGCTCTTTAGAATGAAATTACAACGAAATCAACACCCTTAGCTGCTTACAGGCGTTGACATACGTCAACAGGGACAGATGAAAATGTGTGCCCCGACGGGGCTCGAATCCGGGATCTCCTGCTAGACATGGCAGACGCTCTATCCATCTGAGTCATCGAGGGTACAGAGGATAGTGCGACTGCAGGGACTATCTCGCGCACGCCTCCCGCGAAACCCACATTCTCACCTTTCGGACATGTCCGAAAGAACAGACACCATATCCATATAAGTATATAGTTCTAGCAATACCAGACATGACCTTCTTCTTCTGTGCGGATGCACACATATTCCTCGAACTCTTACGGGAATTGGTAACAATGTCTTCCACGAGTAATGAGTGTGTTGGAACGGACACTACGAATGTAGTGTGTGGACATACAAGGTGAGAATGTGGGTCTCGCGGGAGGCGTGCGCGAGATAGTCCCTGCAGTCGCACTATATTTATTTTATTTGTTTATTTATTTATTGTTCCGTAGGACCAAATGAAGGACAAGTCTCCATGGTCATGGAACGAGTCAATACATGAAATTATAACACGATAGTACAAACAGATAAAATGAAATATAAGAAACATATTCAGGCGACAAGTGGTAAGTTTAAATAAAGAAAATCAACAATGTAACACTGGAATTTGAATAATTTTTCAACTCTTCCAGGAGCTCCTCGACAGAATAGAAGAAGTGAGCCATGAGGAAACTCTTCAGTTTAGACATAAAAGTGTTTGGGCTACTGCTAAGATTTTTGAGTTCTTGTGGTAGCTTATTGAAAATGGATGCAGCAGAATACTGCACTACTTTCTGCACAAGAGCCAAGGAAGTGCATTCCACATGCAGATTTGATTTCTGCCTAGTATTAACGGAGTGAAGGCTGCTAACTCTTGGGAATAAGCTAATATTGCTAACAACAAGCGACATTAAAGAAAATATATACTGTCAGGGCAGTGTCAGAATTCCCAGTCTATTGAATAGGGGTCGACAAGAGGTTCTCGAAATTACACCACATATAGCTCGAACAGCCCGTTTTTGAGCCAAAAATACCCTTTTTCAATCAGAAGAATTAACCCAAAAAATAGTACCATACGACATAAGCATATGAAAATATGCGAAGTAGACTACTTTTCGTGTTTTACTGTCACTTATTTCAGATACTGTTCTAATGGTAAATAAAGCAGCATTCAGTTTCTGAACAAGATCCTGAACATGGGCTTTCCACAACAACATACTATCTGTCTGAACGCCTCGGAACTTGAACTGTTCCGTCTCGCTTATAATATGCCCATTCTGTCTGATCAAAATATCGGTTCTTGTTGAATTGTGAGTTAGGAACTGTAAAAACTGAGTCTTACTGTGATTTAAAATCAAATTATTTTCCACTAGCCACAGACTTATTTCATGAACTACATTATTTGATACTGTTTCAATATTACACACAAGATCCTTCACTACCTTGCTGATGTCATCAGCAAACAGAAATATTTCTGAATCACCTGTAATACTAGAAGGCATATCATTTATATAAATAAGAAACAGCAGTGGCCCCAGCACCGACCCTTGGGGAATGCCCCACTTAACAGTGCCCCATTGGGACTGAACATCACTACCACTCTCAATATTGTGGAGAATTACCTTCTGCTTTCTGTTCTTAAAGTAAGAGGCAAACCAATTGTAAGCAACTCCCCTTATTCGATAATGGTCCAACATCTGCAGTAATACACTCCTGGAAACTGAAATAAGAACACCGTGAATTTATTGTCCCAGGAAGGGGAAACTTTATTGACACATTCCTGGGGTCAGATACATCACATGATCACACTGACAGAACCACAGGCACATAGACACAGGCAACAGAGCATGCACATTGTCGGCACTAGTACAGTGTATATCCACCTTTCGCAGCAATGCAGGCTTCTATTCTCCCATGGAGACGATCGTAGAGATGCTGGATGTAGTCCTGTGGAACGGCTTGCCATGCCATTTCCACCTTGCGCCTCAGTTGGACCAGCGTTCGTGCTGGACGTGCAGACCGCGTGAGACGACGCTTCATCCAGTCCCAAACATGCTCAATGGGGGACAGATCGGGAGATCTTGCTGGCCAGGGTAGTTGACGTACACCTGCTAGAGCACGTTGGGTGGCACGGGATACATGCGGACGTGCATTGTCCTGTTGGAACACCAAGTTCCCTTGCCGGTCTAGGAATGGTAGAACGATGGGTTCGATGACGGTTTGGATGTACCGTGCACTATTCAGTGTCCCCTCGACTATCACCAGTGGTGTACGGCCAGTGTAGGAGATCGCTCCCCACACCATGATGCCAGGTGTTGGCCCTGTGTGCCTCGGTCGTATGCAGTCCTGATTGTGGCGCTCACCTGCACGGCGCCAAACACGCATACGACCATCATTGGCACCAAGGCAGAAGCGACTCTCATCGCTGAAGACGACACGTCTCCATTCGTCCCTCCATTCACGCCTGTCGCGACACCACTGGAGGCGGGCTGCACGATGTTGGGGCGTGAGCGGAAGACGGCCTAACGGTGTGCGGGACCGTAGCCCAGCTTCATGGAGACGGTTGCGAATGGTCCTCGCCGATACCCCAGGGGCAACAGTGTCCCTAATTTGCTGGGAAGTGACGGTGCGGTCCCCTACGGCACTGCGTAGGATCCTACGGTCTTGGCGTGCATCCGTGCGCCGCTGCGGTCCGGTCCCAGGTCGACGGGCACGTGCACCTTCCGCCGACCACTGGCGACAACATCGATGTACTGTGGAGACCTCACGCCCCACGTGTTGAGCAATTCGGCGGTACGTCCACCCGGCCTCCCGCATGCCCACTATACGCCCTCGCTCTAAGTCCGTCAACTGCACATACGGTTCACGTCCACGCTGTTGCGGCATGCTACCAGTGTTAAAGACTGCGATGGAGCTCCGTATGCCACGGCAAACTGGCTGACACTGACGGCGGCGGTGCACAAATGCTGCGCAGCTAGCGCCATTCGACGGCCAACACCGCGGTTCCTGGTGTGTCCGCTTTGCCGTGCGTGTGGTCATTGCTTGTACAGCCCTCTCGCAGTGTCCGGAGCAAGTATGGTGGGTCTGACACACCGGTGTCAATGTGTTCTTTTTTCCATTTCCAGGAGTGTATTTTGTGGCCAACACGGTCAAAAGCCTTCGGTAAATCAAAGAAAACATGTAGCTTTCGCAACCTTTTATTTAATTCGTCGAAAACCTCACAGAGAAAAGAGAATATAACATTTTCAGTTGTTAAACCATTTCTAAAACCAAACTGTACATTTGACAGCAAATTATGTGAATTTAAATGCTCCAGTAAGCTTGCATATACAACCTTCTCGATAACTTTAGCAAACACAGATGGCATAGAAATGGGTCTAAAATTGTCAACATTATCCCTGTCTCCCTTTTTATAAAGTGGCTTCGCTACCGAGTACTTTAGTCGGTCAGGAAACCGACCACTCCAATAGGATAAGTTACAGATACGGCTGAGTACTGGGCTGACATACATAGAATAATACTTCAGTATTCTGCTAGATACCCCGTCATATCCACGAGAGTTCTTGGTCTTTAGTGATTTAATTATTACCTCAATCTCCCTCTTGTCAGTATCATGGAGGAGCATTTCAGGTAACAGTCTCGGAACACTTTTTTCTAAGAGCACTATATGATTCCCTGTTGGGACTAGGTTTCTATTTAGTTCACCTGCTATATTCAGAACGTGATTATTAAATACTGTACATATATCGACTTATCAGTAACACGGACATTCCCACTACGCACTGATTCTATATGCTCGACCTGTCTCTGCAGAGCAGCCACTTCCTTTACGACTGACCATATGGTTTTAATTTTATCCTGAGACTTAGCTATTCCATCTGCATACCACATACTTTTTGTCTTCCTAATAACATTTTTAAGCACCTTACAATACTGTTTGTAATGGGCTGCTGCATTCAGACTTTGACTGTTTCTAACGTTTCGATATAATTGCCGCTTTGTTCTACAAGATATGCTTATCCTTCTAGTCAGCCACCCAGGCTGCCTTTTTATGCTAGTACCTACCCCCCCCCCCCCCCGTTGGTGGGGAGGCTTGCGTGCTTCAGCGATACAGATAGACGTACCGTAGGTGCAACCACAACGGAGGGGTGTCTGTTGAAAGGCCAGACAAACGTGTAGTTCCTGAAGAGGGGCAGCAGCCTTTTCAGTAGTTGCAAGGGCAACAGTCTGGATGAATGACTGATCTGGCCTTGTAACAATAACCAAAACGGCCTTGCTGTGCTGGTACTGCGAATGGCTGAAAGCAAGGGGAAACTACAGCCGTAATTTTTCCCGAGGGCATGCAGCTCTACTGTATGATTAAATGATGATGGCGTCCTCTTGGGTAAAATATTCCGGAGGTAAAATAGTCCCCCATTCGGATCTCCGGGCGGGGCCTACTCAAGAGGATGTCGTTATCAGGAGAAAGAAAACTGGCGTTCTACGGATCGGAGCGTGGAATGTCAGATCCCTTAATCGGGCAGGTAGGTTAGAAAATTTAAAAAGGGAAATGGATAGGTTGAAGTTAGATATAGTGGGAATTAGTGAAGTTCGGTGGCAGGAGGAACAAGACTTCTGGTCAGGTGACTACAGGGTTATAAACACAAAATCAAATAGGGGTAATGCAGGAGTAGGTTTAATAATGAATAGGAAAATAGGAATGCGGGTAAGCTACTACAAACAGCATAGTGAACGCATTATTGTGGCCAAGATAGATACGAAGCCCACACCTACTACAGTAGTACAAGTTTATATGCCAACTGGCTCTGCAGATGACGAAGAAATTGAAGAAATGTATGATGAAATAAAAGAAATTATTCAGATTCTGAAGGGAGACGAAAATTTAATAGTCATGGGTGACTGGAATTCGAGTGTAGGAAAAGGGAGAGAAGGAAACATAGTAGGTGAATATGGATTGGGGCTAAGAAATAAGTGAGGAAGCCGCCTGGTAGAATTTTGCACAGAGCACAACATAATCATAACTAACACTTGGTTTAAGAACCATGAAAGAAGGTTGTATACATGGAAGAACCCTGGAGATACTAAAAGGTATCGGATAGATTATATAATGGTAAGACAGAGATTTAGGAACCAGGTTTTAAATTGTAAGACATTTCCGGGGGCAGATGTGTATTCTGACCACAATCTATTGGTTATGACCTGTAGATTAAAACTGAAGAAACTGCAAAAAGGTGGGAATTTAAGAAGATGGGACCTGGATAAACTGAAAGAAGCAGAGGTTGTACAGAGTTTCAGGGAGATCATAAGGGAACAATTGACAGGAATGGGGGAAAGAAATACAGTAGAAGAAGAAAGGGTAGCTTTGAGGGATGAAGTAGCGAAGGCAGCAGAGGATCAAGTAGGTAAAAAGACGAGGGCTAGTAGAAATCCTTGGGTAACAGAAGAAATATTGAATTTAATTGATGAAAGGAGAAAATATGAAAATGCAGTTAATGAAGCAGGCAAAAAGGAATACAAACGTCTCAAAAATGAGATCAACAGGAAGTGCAAAATGGCTAAGCAGGGATGGCTAGAAGACAAATGTAAGGATGTAGAGGGTTATCTCACTAGGGGTAAGATAGATACTGCCTACAGGAAAATTAAAGAGACCTTTGGAGATAAGAGAACGACTTATATGAAAATCAAGAGCTCAGATGGAAACCCAGTTCTAAGCAAAGAAGGGAAAGCAGAAAGGTGGAAGGAGTATATAGAGGTTCTATACAAGGGCGATGTACTTGAGGACAATATTATGGAAATGGAAGAGGATGTAGATGAAGATGAAATGGGAGATGTGATACTGCGTGAAGAGCTTGACAGAGCACTGAAAGACCTGAGTCGAAACAAGGCCCCCGGAGTAGACAACATTCCATTGGAACTACTGACGGCCTTGGGAGAGCCAAAACTCTACCATCTGGTGAGCAAGATGTATGAAACAGGCGAAATACCCTCAGACTTCAAGAAGAATATAATAATTCCAATCCCAAGGAAAGCAGGTGTTGACAGATGTGAAAATTACCGAACTATCAGTTTAATAAGTCACAGCTGCAAAATACTAACACGAATTCTTTACAGACGAATGGAAAAACTAGTAGAAGCCAACCTCGGGGAAGATCAGTTTGGATTCCGTAGAAACACTGGAACACGTGAGGCAATACTGACCTTACGACTTATCTTAGAAGAAAGATTAAGGGAAGGCAAACCTACGTTTCTAGCATTTGTAGACTTAGAGAAAGCTTTTGACAATGTTGACTGAATACTCTCTTTCAAATTCTAAAGGTGGCAAGGGTAAAATACAGGAAGCGAAAGGCTATTTACAATTTGTACAGAAACCAGATGGCAGTTGTAAGAGTCGAGGGACATGAAAGAGAAGCAGTAGTTGGGAAAGGAGTGAGACAGGGTTGTAGCCTCTCCCCGATGTTATTCAATCTGTATATTGAGCAAGCAGTAAAGGAAACAAAAGAAAAATTCGGAGTAGGTATTAAAATTCGTGGAGAAGAAATAAAAACTTTGAGGTTCGCCGATGACATTGTAATTCTGTCAGAGACAGCAAAGGACTTGGAAGAGCAGTTGAATGGAATGGACATTGTCTTGAAAGGAGGATATAAGATGAACATCAACAAAAGCAAAACAAGGATAACGGAATGTAGTCTAATTAAGTCGGGTGATGCTTGGGGAATTAGATTAGGAAATGAGGCACTTAAAGTAGTAAAGGACTTTTGCTATTTGGGGAGCAAAATAACTGATGATGGTCGAAGTAGAGAGGATATAAAATGTAGGCTGGCAATGGCAAGGAAAGCGTTTCTGAAGAAGAGAAATTTGTTAACATCCAGTACTGATTTAAGTGTCAGGAAGTCATTTCTGAAAGTATTCGTATGGAGTGTAGCCATGTATGGAAGTGAAACATGGACGATAAATAGTTTGGACAAGAAGAGAATAGAAGCTTTCGAAATGTGGTGCTACAGAAGAATGCTGAAGATTAGATGGGTAGATCACATAACTAATGAGGAAGTATTGAATAGGATTGGGGAGAAGAGAAGTTTGTGGCACAACTTGACCAGAAGAAGGGATCGGTTGGTAGGACATGTTCTGAGGCATCAAGGGATCACCAATTTAGTATTGGAGGGCAGCGTGGAGGGTAAAAATCGTAGAGGGAGACCAAGAGATGAATACACTAAGCAGATTCAGAAGGCTGTAGGTTGCAGTAGGTACTGGGAGATGAAAAAGCTTGCACAGGATAGAGTAGCATGGAGAGCTGCATCAAACCAGTCTCAGGACACAACCCTATTTTGAACGTTCTTACGGAAAGCGACTTTCAAAGACCCCGAGAAAAGTCTCGAGGAAAGCATTATATTTATCGACTACTGTATCAGCACTATAAACATCTTGCCACACTTGTTCCTTAATAAGGTTTACAAAGGTCTCTATAGCAACTGGATCAGCTTTCCTAAACAATTGATAACTATATTTAACATGTGTCGCAGCACAAAAATCTTTTAGAGTTAAAATTTTTGCATCATGATCTGAAAGGCCATTCACCTTTTTGCTTACAGAATGCCCTTCTAGTAATGAGGAATGAGCAAAAATGTTGTCTATGGTTGTTCTACCGTTCCCTTGCACTCTCGTTGGACAAAATACGGTTTGCATAAGATTATATGAATTAAGGATGTTTACCAGCATCCCTGTCCCTGCACAATCACTTATACAACTAATATTGTAGTCACCCTATATAACTAACTTTGTGTATATCCTATAAAGTGAACCAAGAACCTCCTCTAGCTTTAGCAAAAATGTTGTGAAATCGGAGTCTGGGGATCTATAAATAACAACAGTTAGACGTTTAGCTCCACTAAATTTAACCACACCTGCACGACATTCAAACACCTTTTCAGTGCAGTACTTTGAAACATCAATTGACTCGAATGGGGTGCCGTTTTTCACATACATGGCTACTCCCCCACACCACAAAGAGCTCCTATAAAAGCTGCCAGCCAACCTGTATCCTGGTAAAGGAATCCTCTGAATTATCTCCTTATTTAAGAAATGTTCAGATATACCAATAATTTCAGAGTCAACATCTAGAAGCAGTTCACTAACTTTATCTCTAATACCTTGTATATTTTGATGAAATATACTAATTTCCTCATTACTCGGATACCTAAGCTTTGTCGAAAGTGGTTTCTTTGTTAGAGAGACTTCCCTTGAGCAGGAATACCTATCAGCTGACTGCAATATAAACAAGGTGCAGCTCTAACACCCACTACTACAGGAATTTTCCCTTGAGTAATCCCACCACCCCCACATATGCTGTCACCTATAAGCTTTGCCAACCTCCCCTTCCCATACCTGTTGAGGTGCAGGCCATGTCTAGTGAAACCACTCCTGCTGATAGACTCCACCGACACCACTGAAATGTGAGCCATGCCTTCTGTCATCAGCGCACCCCCAAGTCTCATGTTACTACGCCTGACGGCTGTACTATGATGAGGCCGATCGTGACGCTGAAACAGTCCCACGAAATGCACATTCGTGTTGCCAGTCTGAGTGGCTATCTTTTCCAGGTCACCAGCTATGGCATACTCCCCATCCCTACCAATACTATTACCAGCCCCACCCAATCACAAACTGATCCTCTTTAGTAAAATCCCCACATAACTACCCTACGTTAACAGTCACCTGAGCCAATCCTGCATTAGGCTTCACAATGCTGGTGACCTGGTACTCACTCCCCAACATTTCCTGCAACTGCTGGCCTACATCTCTGCCATGAGAACTACCTAACAGCAGAACCTTCTTCTTTCTCCTCGACTTTGCAACTGACCTAGCCAACCTAGCCACCGTAACTGCTGAGGTCTGCTGCATACTTCCTACATCTACAGCTACGAGAGATCCCTCTCCACTAGACTCTGACAGTTGGTCATATCTATTGCAAACACCAATAGTAAAAATACCTGAAAGTCTCCTTCTCCTAGCAGATCTCTCGGCAACAGCCAGCTCCCATTCCTCAACCCCCTTCTTCCTCCTCATCCTATCTAGCTAGCGTTTTTCAACTGCACGTGAAGGGCACAGATCTTACGCTCCTGCTCCTCTATCAACTTACTATTGCTACATAACCTGCAGTTCCAGGAGAGGATCCCACCAGAATGTCCACTGGATTCTCCACTGCATTCCCCCCAGTGAAAATACTTCGAACAAGTCTAACACCGCATTCCACTACTCAAGAACATACGGCAAAGCCCACACTTCTCACTCATGGTAAAATTTTACAGTTATTGAAACAAGAAAACTACTTTATCTAAGTTCCGCTACTACAATAAGAAGCTGTTAAAAAAACTGACTACAATAATCACAAACTTACTCTACAAGGGAAGTAACTACTATTATTAACAGTTTTAATCAACAAAAAATGAGAATATAACAGAAGACTAACACAGAAAGAAAATCAAACTTGTAATGAGACGGTAAAGAAACTGAAAACAGTTCCCAAAAAGTTCATCTGAAATTATTTCGCCAGAAAACACCAAGAACACCGGTTGAAGACTACTAAATTTCCTAAAAGAACCACTACGCACAAACAATTAATTAGTACTTAGCTTTCGATGCGCCACTACAGCTGCAACTGGTCAGCGGGGAATGTAAACAGAGGTAAGAAGTTAAGTTGTTTGATACGAAATACTCACAAATGTCAGGTCACAACACAAGAAAGGCAGAGGTGAATGAAGAAACCACTAATAAGCCACTTATATAGTAAATATTATCACAAAACCTTTAAAATATATATGTGAAACCTAAAAATATATAAAAACTTAGAGAGCGATCTCACACGCAGTCACGCGCTTATGACGTCACACCTGTTTCTTCGGTGGCTCAGATGGATAGAGTGTCTGCCATATAAGCAGGAGATCCAGGTCTCGAGCCCCGGTCGGGACACACATTTTCACCTGTCCCCGTTGATATATATCAACGCCCATCAGCAACTGGAGGTATTAATATAATTCTAATTCCTTATACACTCCTAGAAATGGAAAAAAGAACACATTGACACCGGTGTGTCAGACCCACCATACTTGCTCCGGACAGTGCGAGAGGGCTGTACAAGCAATGATCACACGCACGGCACAGCGGACACACCAGGAACCGCGGTGTTGGCCGTCGAATGGCGCTAGCTGCGTAGCATTTGTGCACCGCCGCCGTCAGTGTCAGCCAGTTTGCCGTGGCATACGGAGCTCCATCGCAGTCTTTAACACTGGTAGCATGCCGCGACAGCGTGGACGTGAACCGTATGTGCAGTTGACGGACTTTGAGCGAGGGCGTATAGTGGGCATGCGGGAGGCCGGGTGGAAGTACCGCCGAATTGCTCAACACGTGGGGCGTGAGGTCTCCACAGTACATCGATGTTGTCGCCAGTGGTCGGCGGAAGGGGCACGTGCCCGTCGACCTGGGACCCGACCGCAGCGACGCACGGATGCACGCCAAGACCGTAGGATCCTACGCAGTGCCGTAGGGGACCGCACCGTCACTTCCCAGCAAATTAGGGACACTGTTGCTCCTGGGGTATCGGCGAGGACCATTCGCAACCGTCTCCATGAAGCTGGGCTACGGTCCCGCACACCGTTAGGCCGTCTTCCGCTCACGCCCCAACATCGTGCAGCCCGCCTCCAGTGGTGTCGCGACAGGCGTGAATGGAGGGACGAATGGAGACGTGTCGTCTTCAGCGATGAGAGTCGCTTCTGCCTTGGTGCCAATGATGGTCGTATGCGTGTTTGGCGCCGTGCAGGTGAGCGCCACAATCAGGACTGCATACGACCGAAGCACACGGGGCCAACACCCGGCATCATGGTGTGGGGAGCGATCTCCTACACTGGCCGTACACCACTGATGATCGTCGAGGGGACACTGAATAGTGCACGGTACATCCAAACCGTCATCGAACCCATCGTTCTACCATTCCTAGACCGGCAAGGGAACTTGCTTTTCCAACAGGACAATGTACGTCCGCATGTATCCCGTGCCACCCAACGTGCTCTAGAAGGTGTAAGTCAACTACCCTGGCCAGCAAGATCTCCGGATCTGTCCCCCATTGAGCATGTTTGGGACTGGATGAAGCGTCGTCTCACGCGGTCTGCACGTCCAGCACGAACGCTGGTCCAACTGAGGCGCCAGGTGGAAATGGCATGGCAAGCCGTTCCACAGGACTACATCCAGCATCTCTACGATCGTCTCCATGGGAGAATAGCAGCCTGCATTGCTGCGAAAGGTGGATATACACTGTACTAGTGCCGACATTGTGCACGCTCTGTTGCCTGTGTCTATGTGCCTGTGGTTCTGTCAGTGTGATCATGTGATGTATCTGACCCCAGGAATGTGTCAATAAAGTTTCCCCTTCCTGGGACAATGAATTCACGGCGTTCTTATTTCAATTTCCAGGAGTGTATATTGTGTCGCCAGCTGAACGATGGAAAATCTGGGGTAAGTGGAGAAGATGCAGCAAGGTGACGTCTTTAAATCTGCAGACAGCCATTGTCCTATCTCGTGGACCTTGCGTAGAAGGATGGTACTTGGCGTCGACTAATGACGACTGACCAAAATCGTGAAGAAAAATATCTATACTTTGGATTACATTGATTCCACCCTAGAGTGGTTGAAAGGAGCAATGTATTTCTGAATTACGGACGTACGGAGAGGCAACTGACAAGTCAAAGTTGACGAGTCTGCGCGGGAAAATACTATCCCCATAAGTACTGAAGGCCTATATGGATTGAAAAGTTACGTCGTTTGAACTGTATAACGCTCCAACTACCTTCATACGTACAATGGACAACTTGCTTCGACACCTTAAATGGACGACGTGACTTTGCCATCTAGAAGACAGTATTTATTAGAAGAAATCTGAAGAAAATCTAAGCCTTCGGATAACGTTGTTGAAATGTGTTAAGACTTCAGGCCCCCCCGGAATTCAAAAAATTGACTCGTCACTGCCCGGAAAATAAAAAGCTTGGGCCACCCAGTGAATGGCGTTGAAGGCTGTTCCGATCCAGAGTAAATAATAAAAGTCACAGATTTCCGATTTCGCAGCACATTCGTGATGTGGGACGCTGTCTCAGAATGTGCTCGTACTGGCAGCAATTGCATAAGGCGCTTCTGTACCACGTTCCTTGCAATAATTACTGATGGCAGACGCCATAGTTTCCTAGAACGAGATGCCAGAAAGATCTCGCCTTGTCCTTATGGAGGTTTTAGATTAGATTAGATTAATTCTAGTTCCATGGATCATGAATACGATATTTCGTCATGATGTGGAACGAGTCGAATTTTCCAATACATGACATAATTAGGTTAATTTAACAACATACTTAAGTTAATATAACAACTTTATTTTTTTGTGTTTTTTTGTTTTCCTTTATTTTTTTATTTTTTTAATTTTTTTTATTTTTTTTCTTAATTTATATCTAAAAATTCCTCTATGGAGTAGAAGGAGTTGTCATTCAGAAATTCTTTTAATTTCTTCTTAAATACTTGTTGGTTATCTGTCAGACTTTTGATACTATTTGGTAAGTGACCAAAGACTTTAGTGCCAGTATAATTCACCCCTTTCTGTGCCAAAGTTAGATTTAATTTTGAATAGTGAAGATCATCCTTTCTCCTAGTATTGTAGTTATGCACACTGCTATTACTTTGGAATTGGGTTTGGTTGTTAATAACAAATTTCATAAGGGAGTATATATACTGAGAAGCTACTGTGAATATCCCTAGATCCTTAAATAAAAGTCTGCAGGATGATCTTGGGTGGACTCCAGCTATTATTCTGATTACACGCTTTTGTGCAATAAATACTTTATTCCTCAGTAATGAATTACCCCAAAATATGATGCCATATGAAAGCAATGAATGAAAAGAGGCGTAGTAAGCTAATTTACTAAGATGTTTATCACCAAAATTTGCAATGACCCTTATTGCATAAGTAGCTGAACTCAAACGTTTCAGCAGATCATCAATGTGTTTCTTCCAATTTAATCTCTCATCAATGGACACACCTAAAAATTTGGAATATTCTACCTTAGCTATATGCTTCTGATTAAGGTCTATATTTATTAATGGCGTCATACCATTCACTGTACGGAACTGTATGTACTGTGTCTTATCAAAATTCAGTGAGAGTCCATTTACAAGGAACCACTTAGTAATTTTCTGAAAGACAGTATTGACAATTTCATCAGTTAATTCTTGTTTGTCAGGTGTGATTACTATACTTGTATCATCAGCAAAGAGAACTAACTTTCCAGAATGAGATTTTCACTCTGCAGCGGAGTGTGCGCTGATATGAAACTTCCTGGCAGATTAAAACTGTGTGCCCGACCGAGACTCGAACTCGGGACCTTTGCTTTTCGCGGGCAAGTGCTCTACCATGTCTCCGCAATATCCTTTCTTTCAGGAGTGCTAGTTCTGCAAGGTTCGCAGGAGAGCTTCTGTAAAGTTTGCAAGGTAGGAGACGAGGTACTGGCAGAAGTAAAGCTGTGAGTACCGGGCGTGAGTCATGCTTCGGTAGCTCATTTGGTAGAGCACTTGCCCGCGAAAGGCAAAGGTCCCGAGTTCGAGTCTCGGTCAGGCACACAGTTTTAATCTCCCAGGAAGTTTCAGAACTAACTTTGCCTCTTCATGAATATAGAATGGCAAGTCATTAATATATAATAAGAACAACAAAGGACCCAAGACTGACCCTTGTGGAACCCCATTCTTGATAGTTCCCCAGTTTGAGGAATGTGCTGATCTTTGCATGTTACGAGAACTACTTATTACAACTTTCTGCACTCTTCCAGTTAGGTACGAATTAAAACCATTTGTGCACTGTCCCACTCATGCCACAATACTTGAGCTTGTCTAGCAGAATTTCATGATTTACACAATCAAAATCCTTTGAGAGGTCACAAAAAATCCCAATGGGTGGTGTTCGGTTATTCAGATCATTCAAAATTTGACTGGTGAAAGCATATATAGCACTTTCTGTTGAAAACCCTTTCTGGAAGCCAAACTGACATTTTGTTAGTACTTCATTTTTACAGATATGTGAAGCTACTCTTGAATACTAACAGCTTCCTGCGTCCTAGCTTTGTACGACGCGTAGGCTGAGCTAAAACTTCCCATTGTCCCTAGCAATTATAGGACAGGAGCAGTTCCAGTTAAAAATCAAAAATTTCTCTGAAAAGATGATATCTAATGCTTCCAGAGTACTCTTTGAGGTGAACTACTTCACAGTCGGACTGTTATGCAATTGTTTGGGCCATCAACATGCGGCCGTATATATTTTGCCAACCATTCATCAGTTGACGGACCACCATTCTCCATTGTGGATGACTATCGTGAAGGATCTATCTGATCCACAGGCAATACACACGCAGTGGTATACCATAACTAACGCAAACATAAGGACTCCGTCTGCCTTTGCGGGAACACAGCAGTGTCGATGAAATCTATCTGTTGCATTAAACGACATTACTGCTGAACAGAGGGAAGATCCAACACTGCTGAAAGCCACAGCTTGAAAAAGGTGGACCCAACCAAAGGAAAATTCATATCAATACACGGAGCGATGAATAACAGGAACTGTGATACAATGTGGCAGAAATGGTTTCTCCTCAACCCAGGTCATCAATGGACAACCATCCTGAAGTATTTACGCAACACTCCGACATCTGGTCACGTGGGATTCGTTAAGACTAGCGGTAGAATCAAGCGCAATTATCGCTCACCAGATCTCTTCCAACCCGTTAGACACCATGTGAGCCACTGTAATGAATGTCAACGAGTGAGGTACGTGCTGCAGTTGCCTCCGGGGCACTTAGTAACAATCCCACCCACAGCAGCGTCATTCCACCGAATTCAAACTGACCCCTTTTGGAGAGGTATCCGAAGTCAACAAACGGGAATCGATTGCGCCACTAGAGCTCTGTCAACTCCCGAACTCTGGAAATTACAAAGTTCCTTGTCGAAGCTTCGGAAATAGCTAAATTCCTTTTAGAAGATATGTCTTTGAAGCAGAGATCACACCGTGTGATGATCTCCAATCTTTGAAGCGGAGACTACTATGAGAGGAAATTTTACCTTGCGATATCATCCGCAGGAAGACAAAAGCCTATAATATACAGGCAAATGGTCTCTCGAAACGCTCTAATAAGATATAATTCACTGTCAATGTATACCGTTTTCGAAGAGACAGATGTGGTTAGAATACAGTCCGTTGTAACATTCGCTCACAACACAGCGAAACGAGACCTGCGGGAATCACACCTTTCTTCTTGCTCCCTCCTCGTGAGGCCGGAAAAATGGGTCTTCCCATTTCAAACGCACGATCGAAAAACGGATTAACAGTCAGGACTGAAGAAGGCAGGCAGCTGGCTTGCATACAGTCCCTGGACGTCCCGGAGAAAGACCGAGAGCGCTTTAACGCCATTGAGACATAGTCCGTGAGATGTGGTATACATTTTTATGCCTGTGCGTAAAATGACGCTGTCGAAAAAGTTACTAAAGTGCCGCTCTGAGCCGTATCATATCCTTCGTCACAGGTTGGACGTCTCTTATGAGAGCAGTTTGAAACGCGCGCGGAATCACAATCATATGTCAGTATTACCGCAACGCCGCACCTGCATAATGACAGATCATCCATTATGAGTGAACAGGGGTAGCGATCTGTGGTGAGAAAGTCTCTCTGTTGCAATTCCCGTGTGGTGATTGTGACAATGGAAATAAATAAATAATCGAATAGTGGTTAAGTACTTCGTAAAGAAAGGTATGAAAACAAACGATGCTGATGCCGTATTTAAGAATACGCTGAGGAACTCTGCCCCTTCATATTCAGCTGCTGTCAAGCGGACAAACGTGTTTAAAGCTGGTCGGGACAACTAAAATATTGATCCGCGTACTAGTCGAGCAAGATGTGCCGCTATTCCTGACATTATTGCAAAAGTGCATGAAATGGTCGTGGAAGATCGCCGACTCAAAGTGGGAGAAACTGCTGTAGCTGAAGGGATGAGATGTGATCGGTATATCGCATTTTAACAGTGGAGCTGGGTTGAGACAGTTACCTTCTGGAAGCATGCAGCGACTCTTAACGCACATCAGAAACACATGAGAAAGGAAATGTCCGAACGGTATTTGACCAGCTATCAGAACGAACAACAACATTATTTGCGCCGATTTGTGACCACAGGTGAAACTTCGATCAACTACTGTACCCTGGAGAGAAAATAAACAGTCAAAGGAATGGAAACATGTTGATTTATCATCACCACAGAAAGCAAAAAGTATATGATAGGCCGGAAAAGTCACTCTGTCAGTTTTCTGGGGTGCTAAAGGGATTTTATTGATAGATTATGTTCCCAAACTCAAAAAATTACAGGAAGACACTATGCTAACCATGTTGACCAATGACAGCAAACGACAAGCGAAAAAAGGCCAGGTTTGGCAAGGAATAAAGTCATCTTTCATCAAGACAATAGGCGCCCACACACTCAAGTGTCGTTGCCAAGGCAAAAATACATGAATTAAGATAAGCAGTGCTGCCATACCCGCCTTATTTACTTGAAATGGCTCCATCAGACTTCCATCTCTTCCCCAAGCTCAAAATTTTCCTCGGAGGACGGAGATTCTCGTCTCTGACCTCCGAAGCTACTGTGTATTTTGCAGGCATCAAATACTTTGGAACATCTCTGGACTAAGTACATTAATGTACAGGTAGACTACACAGCAGCAAAAAAAGCCTCCCTGTGTTAAGTAATTTCTTTCTATTCCATTCTGAGAATATTTGAAAGCACCGTCGTATGAAGTTGAAAATTGTAACCCGCCATCAAGAAGACAAAAGCGCAGACGTCGCCCACGTCCGCCGCATGTAGCCACACTACAGCGAAGACCGACGATAGCAGCATCGTGGAAACTGAAGAAATATTCGACGATCGCAAAGCTTCGACAGGAGGGGCTACTGTCGATGCTCCTCACAGTGAAGAGGATGTAACAACGCGACAAAAACGCGACGATCTGCCAGCGTCCCCGTACAGAGGACCATTGACCAGATCTAGATCCAGGGTGCTTTAATCAGCTCCAATGAGAACTTTTGAAACGATGGGTAGCTGTTTCTCCAGGACAGGGAGCAATAGCGTGAATTGTCGTGCATGCAATGTGGTGTAGTGGTTGGCTTTACTAGCTGGTGTACTGCGGATTTCCATTTCAAACCAACCACGAGTAACTACTTGTTATTTGATGTCTAACATTTGTGGAAGCTTCTTTGAATATCCTAAGTTTGTGAAGTTTGTGTATTTTGGAATATTCAATGTCTGTATAAATAGCAGCAGTCTAAAAATATTCCATGTTTGCGTAAATAGCTGCAAGCTCTGTCCGGGAGTTCAGTTCTGTTCCGGCTTTCCGGCTGCAAGTTGGTTTTCGTAATATTACTTGCTTCTGCAACTATGTATTATATTTCATTGACGACCCAGCTTTCGGATTTGGACTTGAATGTGTTACGAAGTGACAATATTAAGTTTATGAAACCTTATTGTATCTTCGAGATTCTTACACGTGCACAGTCATCTTTCATTACGATACAAACAAGTGTCAGCAATGATTAAACATTGCTCTGTGCATGATTGTACCATGCGATTCCATTTTTATCCCTTTCCTCCAGCCAACTATTTCCTACTATTTTTTTCTTGTGGTTGTTTTGGTACTACAGAATTATAATACCCATCAGAATTAGATTTCCTTTTCTCTTAGCATATTTAGTAATTCGCGGAATCTCATCCGACAGCTATTCTGTCTAGTTACCATCTGCGGAGCTAGTTGTTACATGCACTACTGTGGTGGTTCGTGAATTTCTGTCTATCTTCAGCATGAGAACCCAATGGCTATGTTGTTCATGGCAGTTTAACCACATTCCTATTCTCCTTTTTATTACTAGACCTACTCCTGTATTACAGCCATTTGATTTTGTGCTGATAACTCTGTGTTTGGGCGACCAGAAAGGCCTTTCTACCTTATCTAAGTTCAAACTAACCATTTCTCCATAAAAAATTTAATTAATGTACGTAGCACGCCATATTTGGTTTCTTTGACAGCAAGTAGTCCCCGGCCGGAGATCCTAATGGAGGATTGTTCCATCCGGTAATATCAGCATTGGAAAAGACATTTTGATGTAATGATAATCTACCGCTACTCCAAGTATCAAATGCAACAGTGGAAAGTCTATGTCAAATAATTATGAAGCATTATTGGTTTTTTTGCCTGCAAGAGTCGATGATTAAGGATATTTTATTGGCTTATTAGTTTACAATCTAACAACAATAGATAATGGCACAGACACTACGAGTAAATGTTTGTTCTTTTTAACACTGTGCACAATAAGAAGGATATTTGTGTCAAAACTATAAGCACCAAAAGATCCTAGCCTTTCGTGAGACTGAGAGAGGCATTGCCTGCTAGCCGATTTGGGTCCTGCAAATGTTTAAGCCTACAGACAAATCAGTGGCAAAACGCATTCTCGATGATACGATGTGAGCCACTGAACTCAACTTTTGACATTGGACATAGTGCCCAAGTATTGTAATGAATAATTTAAGACATAATGTCCGCGGAACTGCAGAAATTGGTAAATATTCATAATAAAATCACGTTCGTTGCCGACTGTGGGTGTTTCCGGTGAATAGACTATCATGATATTAATTTGAGGCAGCAGCGCCGAAGGCACTGAAGTGATACGGAACGGTATTTGTTAGCTACTTAACAGAGTCAATAAATATCGATGACAGTCTTCAAAAGTGCAACACAGTAATGTCTTGTCCCGGCCGGGGTGGCCGAGCGGTTCTAGTCGCTACAGTCTGGAACCGCCCGACCGCTACGGTCGCAGGTTCGAATCCTGCCTCGGGAATGGATGTGTGTGATGTCCTTAGGTTATCTGGGTTTAAGTAGTTCTAAGTTCTAGAGGACTGATGACCTCAGCAGTTAAATCCCATAGTGCTCAGAGCCATTTGAACCATTTGAATGTCTTGTCAGTGACTGACGTTAGAATTATCTGCTAGGCTGTTTTAATTAGTAATTTGTAGCAGCCTCCGCACTATGCTCGAACTGTCCATTAAGTTACAGTTTCGCACTTGCTACCACTGGTCAGTTTTCATCGCCCTGTCATGTGCTCCTTTTCTAGCGGTAGCTTCCTCTGCGGCTCCTGTCTTTACCGACAGGCTACTGTTTACGCTTCAGGCCAAGAATAACGATGTTTGCTACATGGAAGAGCTACGTTGCCAGACAATTTTAGAGCCTGCGGCAAAGAGCATCTCAGAAATAGCAGCGATAAGCGATTCAGTGTTAGCGGGTTAAGAGCCTGAAAGACACTGTGTCTTCCAAGAGACGCCAATGCAAGGCTTGAAAATTAATTATTTTGTTAGAGCGGGAAGGTAATAACTAACGATGCATCACTTTTTAGTTCAGATAAGTGTTCGTCAATACAAAAATGTTTTCCTAAGTCACCAAATATATTTTATTTTATAATTTGAAAATGTGGTCAGTGAATGGAAAATTACCAGGTCTCTAATTGTATAATTTCCATTGTCGTTTGCTTTAGGACCCATATGATACTTACGTCTTATGAATAACGATGTAGTATCCAACGCACTTTAAAATAGAAACACTCACAGAAACCACTTTTCTACGCGCAAAATATGTAAATGGCGTTGCTAATTTTGTTGTTTTGAATATACAGCTATTTGGAAAACATTTTGCTCTCCTAAAGCGTCAGGAGTAGCTGCACCACTAAATTATCGGAATGATATTACATTGTTTAGGGCCGACTTTTACTGGGATAAGTTGCCTACAAGCCTGCGCCACACTTATCTGTATCTTTCTCACTGAGTATTCTGATGTCTGTTTACTGCTATTTATATAGCTACCTGATGTTAATGAAACGGCTACACATTTTGTTGATCTCGACCAAATACATATACATATACATTAACTGACTTTTACACTACTGGCAACTAAATTGCTTCCCCAAAAAGAAATGCAGATGATAAACGGGTATTCATTGGACAAATATATTATATTAGAAGTGACATGCGATTACATTTTCACACAATTTGGTTGCATAGATCCTGAGAAATCAGTACCCAGAACAACCACCTCTGGTCGTAATAACGGCCTTGATACACCTGGGCATTGAGTCAAACAGAGCTTGGATGGCGTGTACATGTACAGCTGCCCATGCAACTTCAACACGATACCACAGTTCATCAAGAGTTGTGACTGGCGTATTGTGACGAGCCAGTTGCTCGGCCGCCATTGACCAGACGTTTTCAATTGGTGAGAGGTCTGGAGAATGTGCTGGCCATGGCAGCAATCGAACACTTTCTGTATCCAGAGAGGCCCGTACAGGACCTGCAGCATGCGGTCGTGCATTATACTGCTGAAATGTAGGGTTTCGCAGGGATCGAATGAAGGGTAGAGCCACGGCTCGTAACACATCTGAAATGTAACGTCCACTGTTCAGAGTGCCGTCAATGCGAACAAGAGGTGACCGCGACGTGTAACCAATGGCACCCGAAACCATCACGCTGGGTGATACGCCATTATGGCGATGACGAACACACACTTCCAATGTCCGTTCACCGCGATGTCGCTAAACGCGGATGCGACCATCATGATGCTGTAAACAGAACCTGGATTCATCCGAAAAAATGACGGTTTGCCATTCGTGCACTCAGGTTCGTCGTTGAGTACACCATCGCAGGCGCACCTATCTGTCATGCAGCGTCAAGGGTAACCGCAGCCATGGTCTCCGAGCTGATAGTTCATGCTGCTGCAAACGTCGTCGAACTGTTCGTGCAGATGGTTGTTGTCTTGCAAACGTCCCCATCTGTTGACTCAGGGATCGAGACGTGGCTGCACGATCCGTTACAGCAGTGCGGATAAGATGCCTGTCATATCGACTGCTAGTGATACGAGGCCGTTGGGATCCAGCACGGCGTTCCGTATTACCCTCCTCAACCCACAGATTCCATATTCTGCTAACAGTCATTGGATCTCGACCAACGCGAGCAGCAATGTCGTGATACGATAAATCGCAATCGCGTTAGGCTACAATACAACCTCTATCAAAGTCGGAAACGTGATGGTACGCATTTCTCCTCCTTACACGAGGCATCACAACAACGTTTCGCCAGGTAAAGCCGGTCAACTGCCGTTTGTGTATGAGAAATCGGTTGGAAACTTTCCTCATGTCAGCACGTTGTAGGTGTCGCCACCGGTGCTAGTCTTGTGTGAATGCTCTGAAAAACTAATCATTTGCATATCACAGCATCTTCTTCCTGTCGGTTTAATTTTGCGTCTGTAGCACGTCATCTTCGTGGTGTAGCAATTTTAATGGCCAGTAGTGTATATTTCATGGTCTGAATTAAAATTCACTGTTTTCCTCTACTATTTCGTGTTCAGTATCCTTCAGTAACATTTTAGTGCACGCTTTCCCTTCAAAATGTACC
This sequence comes from Schistocerca serialis cubense, assembly GCF_023864345.2. Classification (NCBI taxonomy): domain Eukaryota; kingdom Metazoa; phylum Arthropoda; class Insecta; order Orthoptera; family Acrididae; genus Schistocerca; species Schistocerca serialis. Next base: position 337,019,023 of record NC_064641.1, on the reverse strand, counting down.
TTTATAAGAGGAGCGTTCAATACGTGATGCAACAATTCTTTTCCGATTTTTTATCAGAATTTCAGTGCGCAGCATCACTCCCCAACCTTTTGCCTACAAAACCCTATTTTTCAACGTAATATCCTCTCCGTGCGACAGCCTCACGACGCCGCCTTACTGGGAGGACCTGTATGCCCATATGGTATCACTCTACTGAGCGACCTCGGAGCCAACGTCTTGCTGCATCGAAACCTCCCCATCATCCACATATTTCTTCCCGCGGAATGCACCTTTCATTGAAACAAACAGATGGAAGTCGGAAGGTGCGAGGTCCGGTCTGTAGGGTGAATGAAGAAGAACACTTCGATGAAGTTTTGTGAGCTCCTTTAGGACGGGCAGACTTGTTTGAGGCCTTACGTTCTCTTAAAAAGAGGAAATTCGTTTGCATTTTTTGTAGCGACTAACACGCTGAAGTCGTTTCTTCAGTTTCCTGAGGACAGCACAATATACTTCAGAGCTGATCGTCTCACCATTGTCGTGCACTTAAAACCGAATAACCCCTTCAGAGTTCCATAAGACCAGTTGAAGGTGCGACTTTGAACTGTTTCTCCACAGGAGAAGTGGTGTGACGCCACTTTAGCAATGCTGTCTTGTTTCGGAATCGAAGTGAGGAATCCATGTTTCATCATCTGTGAAGATGTTCGACAAAAAAATTGTCACTATCACCTCCAAACGCTCGAGAAATTCCTCGCAGATGGTCCTTCCTTGCTCTTTACGGTTTTCTGTTACGCGGCGAGGATCCCAGCAGGCAAACACCTTTGAGTATCCCAACTGTTGGACAAGTGTGTCAGAATTACCAACAGAGTCGTCCATTTGTGCAGCAAGGTGTTTGATTGTGAACCGTCAATCATCTCGAATGAGAGTATCCGCACGTTCGCGCATTGCAGGAGTCATAGTTGTGTGCGTCCGGGCCGCACGCAGAAGATCGAACAGGTTTGTTTGGCCTTGTTGTGATGATGCCAGACGCCTCGTCCAACGACTCGCGGTGGAATTTTTCACTTCCAGGTCTCCATGGACATTCTGCAAGCGCCTATGAATATCTGCAACGCCTTGATTTTCCACCAAAAGAAACTCAAAGACAGCTCTCTGTTTCTAAGCATCTCCATCAGGAACGCTATTCTGAAGGCAACGTATAACACCGCCACCCATAGGAACTTTATGAAACTATAGGGGCTGAAGCGGGAATATTCCGCGATGTCTTACAACAAATTCCACATTTTTTTAAACCAAGATTGGATGAGCAAACATGAGTTTTATTACGAACGGAGTGCCTCTCGTAGTACGACAATTCTTTGTTGGCTACAAAGCAATAATGTGCATCTTCAGTCATCTTCCTCAGTCAGTTGACGTCTACTACTAGCAACGGCCTCCACTAGACTCCTGTATGATTTACTGTAACTAGCTTTACGTATCCATTTTGCTCCTGCGTGCTCTCTAACGATATCTGTTGACAATCCGTTAGTTTGTCGTTTCGGTCTTTTCTCGCATCATGGAAACAGGGAAGGAAGTCCGTGCTCCATCTTCTAAGGATTCATTTAGTTACGCGTCCTGCGATTTTCCATTTCTTCTTCATTACAATAATAATCGTCTCTCCAAGCAACCATTAAAAGTTTGTGCCAGAGGAGGTAAAATTCATTGATTATAAACAACCCGTTCAGTCATATCGGAAACTTAGTTTTGAAAACGCTAGCCAGTTTACAAAGTCCTTCTTTGTGTCCATTGAGCCGTTGACTTCAGCTACGCTAGACATAAAACTCGCCATCTTATTCCGTGACATGATAAATTTGTTCTGCTTTGTGCTAAATGTGGTAACCATAAACTTCATTATGCCTGGTGTAACTGCTTCTGAGGCCTTATTTAAAATCCGCGCGTGGTAGCCATGCAGTCTGAGGCTCCTTGCCACAGTTCTCGTGGCTTCCCCCGTCGTAGGTTCGAGTCATCCCTCGGGCATGGGCGTGTTGTTGTCCTTCGCGTAAGTTTAAGTGAGAGCAACCGGTGACCTCAGCAGTTTGGTCCCATAGGGACTTACCACCTACCACCACCTACCTTATTTAAAGCGTACTTGGTTAATTCTACTCGGCTACGAACTGTTATATGAGATATGTGCAACATCAACAGTAAAACTACGGCGTGTGAAGTACGTTCCATTAACATCTATTCCTCTACTAACAAGCATTTAAGGCTCTGATAACTTTCCACAACGCTACACCCACTTATTTTCAGTCTTTACCACGAATACTGACTTACGTCAGTGTTAATGTTAAGTCCATTCTGTTTAGGTCAGAACTAAACTGATTGCATTACAATAACTAATGTCTCAAGGATAAAGTATAAAATAGATCTGCATGTCAGAAATAGCACTGATATCGCATAAATTTTATTTCGTGTATGTTGGTAATTACAGTGTAATGATGTAGCTCATACATCAAGTCGATCTGCGATATAGTTTGTATGTTACTTTTAAACTAATAAATCTTATGTGTAATTCGTTAAAACATGGATGTTATAATGCCTGTTGTGGTAAGTAATTTGTTTTCAGTGGTTTGTCGGCAGGTGAAATTTAAATTCAACGTTTTTGGAAGGTTTATAAGATATCAAACGGTAACATCGGTGTGTCAGTACTGAAATCTGCCATCACGACAGAAAATACCGTATATCTTAGATGAAGATTTAAGTCGAGAAATACAAGCGCAGGACAGGTGGCGTTTTATTGAACATGTACCGTAAATAAATGCAGAACCGAATTTCTCAACAGTGTTAAAAATAAGTGCGCTAATCGTTTAAAGAATAACCCAACCCGAATTGTGCTTCTATTTATGACTACCAAGGGCTGAGTGAATCACTTCACACTTCATTAATCACATTTTTGAGTAGTAGCTAGTGGCAGCGGCAAAAAAGTGGAAGCAGATTTCATATACAGATATGATTTGTGTTCTGTGTTTTGCATTTTCTGAGTTGCAAAATGGATCTCTTCATTTGTTACTTTGCAAAGGATGAAAATTGGCGAGAATATTAGGCGAACTTCAGAACGACCTAGCTCTTCAAGTACCTGATAATACGCTTGTTTTCCACAGTAAAAACTAAAACCAGAAAACAACGTACAAAACAGTTGCCCAGGAAGTTATTTTGGCAACGGGAAAATTATAGTTTGAAGCTTGAGAAGATCATCATATTCATTGGATATATCACTGTCTGTCTTAAATCTTCTATATTTACATCTACATCTACTTGATTACTCTGCTATTCACAATAAAGTGCTTGGCAGAGGGTTCAATGAACCAGCTTCAAGCTGTCTCTCTCTACCGTTCCAATCTCGAATGGCGCACAGGAGAAACGAGCACTTAAATTCTTCTGTGCTAGCTGTGATTTGTCTTATTTTATCGTGATGATCATTTCTCCCTATGCAGGTGGCTGCCAACAGAATGTTTTTGCAATCGGAGCAGAAAACTGGTGATGGAAATTTCATCAGGACATTTCGTCGCAAGGAAAAACGCCTTTGTTTTAATGATTGCGACTCCAATTCAAGTATCATGTCTGTGGACTATCTCCCCTATTTCACGATGATACAAAACAAGCCGCCCTTCTTTGAACTTTGCCGGCCGAAGTGGCCGTGCGGTTAAAGGCGCTGCAGTCTGGAACCGCAAGACCACTACGGTCGCAGGTTCGAATCCTGCCTCGGGCATGGATGTTTGTGATGTACTTAGGTTAGTAAGGTTTAACTAGTTCTAAGTTCTAGGGGACTAATGGCCTCAGAAGTTGAGTCCCATAGTGCTCAGAACCATTTGAACCATTTTCTTTGAACTTTTTCGATGTCATCCGTCAGTCCCACCTGATGTGGATCCCACACAGCACACCAGTACTCCAGAATAGGGCGGACAAGCGTAGTGTAAGCAGTGTCTTTGGCAGACCTGTTGCACCTTCTACGTCTTCTGCCAATGAATCCCAGTCTTTGGTTTGCTCTACCCACAACATTATCTATGTGATCGTTCCAATTTAGTTTATTTGTAGTTATAATACCTAAGTATTTAGTTGAATTTACAGCCTTCAGATTTGTGTGACTTATCACGTGATCGCAATTTAACGGATTTCTTTTAGTGCTCATGTGAATAACTGCACATGTTTCTTTATTCAATGTCAATTGCCACTTTTCGCACCATACAGATATCTTACCTAAATCACTTTGCGATTCATTTTGGTCATCTGATGACTTTACAAGACGAAAAATGACAACATCATCTGCAAACAATGTAAGACGGCTACTGAGATCGTCTCCTGTGTCGTTAATATAGATGCGCAACAATAGAGGGACTATAACACTTCCTTGAGGAACGCCGGATATTAAATCTGTTTTTCAAGATGTCTTTCCATGTATTACTACGAACTGTGACCTTTCTGACAGGAAATCACGAATCCAGTCGCACAACTGAGGCGATATTCCATAGGCACGCTTGTGAGGAACGCTTTCAAAAGCCTTCTGGAAATCTAAAAATATACAATCAATTTGACAGCCCCTGTCGATAGCACTCATTACTTCATGAGTATAAAGAGCTAGTTGTGTTTCACAAGAACGATATTTTCTGAATCCGTGCTGACTATGTGTCAATACGTCGTTTTCTTCGAGGTAATTCCTAATGTTCGAACACAGTATATGTTCTACAACGGTTCTGCAAATCGACGTTAGTGATATCAGCCTGTAATTCAGCGGATTACTCCAATGTCCCTTGTTGTGTGTTGGTGTGACTTGAGCAATTTATCAGTCTTTAGGTACGGAACTTCCTGTGTGCTAGCGGTTGTATAAAATTGCTAAATATGGAGTTATTGTATCAGCATACTCTGAAAGGAACTTCACTGGTGTTTGATCTGGACTGGAGGCCTTGCTTTTATCAAGTGGTTTATGCTGCTTTGCTACACCGATGATACTTACTCCTATGTTTCTCATCTTCTCAGTTGTTCTTGTTTGGAATTCAGATATATTTACTTCGTCTACTTTGGTGAAGGAGTTTTGGAAAACCGGCTTCAATAACTCTAGTTTCGTGGCACTGTCATCAGTGACTCAACCGTTGTTATCGCGCAGTGAAAGTATTGATTGCTTCTTGCCACTGGTGTGCTTTATGTATGATTTTTGATACTTACCCAGTGATATAAATGTCTAACAGCGAAATAAAATTTGAAAACATACTGTAAAATTATCTCCTTGACAATTCCACAAAAGAATTTCTAATACTGTTATTTACAAAAAGTGGTGGGTATGAATTACTAACTCACATTTGTATATTTAAAAAAGAAGACCTCATATAAATATTCATCATGTAGTTATATTTAAAGTTAATTTGTGATGTATATCTAAAATGACTGGTTCCACATCATTAGAATTTATCGAGCAAATTATCTGTGGAACATGAAAGTAACTACGTTGAGGACGGGGTTAGGGCAAGGGAATGAAAGGTTTTCACGGTCATCCTGTTACAAAGACATTGGGAAATAAAATGATAATGTGAAACATATGTTATAAATTGTACCAAAGTGAAGAATTAAGACAGATTTTGTGAAGAAATGTAAGTGGGTTCGTGTATAGATGATTACTTTCAATTAGACTAAGTTGTCTGTTATATCATAAAACATAATAATTTGGTAGGACCAAGCGATTTTCCCTACCTTCAGAGCGAGCCTTGTTGCCTAGTGAGAGTTATGGGACGGATGAGAGTAGATCGTCCTTCCACGTAACAGGAAAAAGTGGCTTTTCCTCAAGCTCAGGAGAGAAATTTCATGAATAAGAAACGACGATGCGGCAGTAAAGAAAGTCGTTGTAGGCAGAAAGAGGTACCTGAGATAAAGGTCCATCATGCTTTGAAAAGTAAATAAACCGATGTGTCAGCTGCGGACGTTGTGCGTTACAGAGACAAATGCCCGGAAAACAGTCTCAGGTGTTTAAACACAGAACTAGTATCCCTGATAACGTATCTGAGATTCTTCTATGCGACTGAGTCGCGTGGGAGAGGACACAGATCAGTGGCAGAAAGGAGAGATTTTAACTACCTGTAGAAGTCAAATCATCGAAGACGAAAATTTTGCATGATTGGTGCATGGATGAGAAAGAGATTCTGATGTGGCTTTGTTCGACGTAAGGGTGAGTTAAACCTGTCGAATGCAAATCCAGAGTGTTAAAACAATATGGAATCTTGCTCGATAGTATTAATAGATTTATAATTGAAACGTCATTGTTTCGAGAAACCATCATGAAGGGCATTCAACTGAGCTGAATATAAGAGCCACGTAATAAATGGATGTATTTTTCACGAACTGAGGAACAGTTCTTTTTCTAATGGAAACGGAAGAAAAACAGTTCGCAATACTGCGGTTATTTTGCATCGTTTAGCATAACGTGAGACCTCACTTTGGAATTAATACTGCTGTTTGGTTACAACAATTTATTTGAAGTAAAATATTGTAATAAGATGTTGCGAATTTAAAAATGTTGCTGTTGGATTATGTTCTTATCCATTTCCGAGTTTTAACGTAGTTTTGTCCTTTCTCTTGTGTTCATAATTGTTCTTGGGCTGCATTTAATTTTATTGAAGTTTAATCCTCAATTAATAAATAGATATGTATATAGGTTTTTCTGAAGGAAGTTTCACATTTTCATGTTCTATTTTGTTTATGAGAGAGAGAGAGACGGTAGACAACTACCACATGTAACTGGGAGTTCTGGAACGTAAAATAGTGTATGTAAACACGTGAATGTTAATTCAAAATATGAAACATAAAAGTCAATCGATGTATGTGTCTATGAGTGGGTCTAACAAATAGAACAATAAATAAATGTCCAAATACTCGGTGAAAAACACCGGTAAGTGTGAAATAGGAGTATATGCAACATTCTCAACATAAATAGGCTATAAATAATGTAGTCTCATTTCCATGGTTTAAAAGTGCTGCTGCAGCAATAGTTGTTATCCGAGTAACTCATGCAACCAACGTTCTCAGTTCTTTGTCTCACCACACAATTTTTGCTGAATAGGTCTTCTTGTAGTACCGTGACATTAATTCCTTTTTAAGATAAGTGTTATCATCCAGTCTTTTCTTCTTCTCAATGTTTCCTAGATAGTTCTCTCCTCGCACATACTGCGGATAGCATCCTGATTTCTTATATTAGCATTCCATCCGATTTCCAAGGTATATTGGATATAGTCATAAATCAGTTTTATTTCATTGTATGACACTGGTGCACTCTGAAAAGGTTCAGAGACACCGCTGTGACAGGACGGCCCGTGTGGCTTAGTGTGGACTAGGATTCTCCGCTGACAAAGGCTGTTGTGCAACTGAAGAAGGATCGACGTTGGTTACAGTGACTTCCATACTGAGGATCGATAAGAATCATTTGCGGCGTCGTGGAGACTCCGGTTGCTGACTGCGAGTTCTGCTGCTGTCGCTAGATTCCTGCGTTCACTGGTGGGAGTGAGTGCGGCTGACGGCTATGGCGACGTCGGACCGCGGCGCTCTCCGAGCTCAGAGTGTAGTGACATCCTGTTGGTATCCCTGCGAGGGCAGAGACTGCTGCATCCTCTCATCGTTCTCCCAGACTGCAGCCAAGTGCAGGGCTGCCCCTGGCACTCAGATGCTTAGGAGGTAGGCAGTGGCTCGTGTCCCGGCACACGTAGAAGCATCTGCGTCGTAGGTATGACGCGGAGTAGCAGAGGCTCGATGTCACATCACTGACCATCTGGACGAAAATGACGAGCTGGTTTGCATGTCTTTAAACGCTGCTTTCCGTGATGCTCTCTGTTTCTTACAACGGGCAGAGTGTAGAGCCGAACCGTCTGGAGCGTGTCGGTTACACCCCAGCTGTCGTAACTGGACTCCAACAGCACTGCAGGCAGCTTCAGGCGTCGGCGGCAAGTGCAGTCTGTCGTCACAGTTACGTTGCGATGTCGCTGACACCGCAGTCTCCTTGTCGGCTTCGGCCTGATTTCATCGTGGTGCTTCTCTGTTGTTTCCAAGTTTCTTTTACAACTTCATCCGATTGCAGTTTGGTGTAGTTTTGTAGCGAGTTGTACGAATCCCGGGTTTCCCGAGTGTGGTCAATTGTTTACTGTAGAGCTCTTTGAACAAGACACGAGACTGATACAAATTTGCGGTAGCATTTGGATACAGTAATATAAGAAATCACTATGTCTTGTGTCTCAGCTGGTCGTAAGCAGCTGATCAAACCGCTATAACGATATTACATGATACACTCAAGGGAGATGGCAGATTAGTGAGCATATCTTTTTACCGCGTTTTTTGACGCTAATAAAATTCACTTGTTGTTAAAATTTTATTGATAGTAAAACCAGTGGTAGATAGCTGATATTAATTTAATTTGCTGCGCGATAATGTTAAAACTAATGCCAGGGGCATATGCCACATTAAAATCAGCATCAACTTAAAAGTAGGGTTACTGTAGCAATCCGCTATCATGGAATGGAATATTTTTTAAAACTTTGTTTGCGAGTTTCGCGCATAGCCCATCATCATGTCGACTGTGACCAAAACGCATAAGAAAATGAAGTTTTAACAACTAGCTGCTGTTATTAGCGATCAAATGCATAAGAAGTGAAAAAGACGTGCTCAGTACTCACATAATTATCACCTATCTCCTGCACGACTTTATGTGGCATATTAAACTAATAACAGATTAAGTAGTTATATGTCATCAATTACAAAAGTGAGTTTTTCGGAAACAGTGAAGTCACAGAAGAAAACCAATTCATAAAATCAGTTCGATACCTACTTCCATAGTTCGACATCCAGTTTTGTAATATAATATTCATGATAAGGAAGCATGAAGTCTCATAAAATCGTCTCTCGAAAACGGATGGAAGTCATGTGCTACGGTATACCTAAATGCTGCTGAGACAAATTTCAATAGCACTATAAAGCAACGATATGGTTCCTTACCCTTCCTCAAGTTTTTAAAATGAGTTCTTGGCTATTCTTATATCGAAGGCAAAACATAACTTACATTTTGAATGATGAAGTACACTACTGTATGAGCAAAGCATAATCTAAATCGCATATCCTCTTTGTTTAAAATGGTTTCGGCTCCTTTCTACAGCTTCGTGTATAAAATACGTAGACGTTAATATCTGATGATGCGCACCACCTGATGCCAGTGGTAGTTATTATCGTCTACATATTTTAAATGTAAAGCTAGCTTAATGGCACCAAAATTGGCCATGGCAAGAGAATGATATACCGTGAATCTGCTTTGCCAACGGCCTTGTCTCAATGGTAACACCGGTTCCCGTTAGATCACCGAAGTTAAGAACTGTCGGGCTGGGCTAGCACTTGGATGGGTAACCGTCCGGTCTTCCGAGTGCTGTTGGCAAGCGGGGTGCACTCAGCCCTTGTGAGGAAACCTGAGGAGCTACTTGATCGAGAAGTAGCGACTCCGGTCTCGTTAACTGACATACGGCAGGAGAGTGGTGTGCCCAACACATGCTCCTCCATATCCGCATCCAGGGACGCCTGTGGACTGAGCAACCCTACTTTTAAGTTGATGCTGATTTTAATGTGGCATATGCCCCTGGCATTAGTTTTAACATTATCGCGCAGCAAATTAAATTAATATCAGCTATCTACAACTGGTTTTACTATCAATAAAATTTTAACAAGTGAATTTTATTAGCGTCAAAAAACGCGGTAAAAAGATATGCTCACTAATCTGCCATCTCCCTTGAGTGTATCATGTAATATCGTTATAACGGTTTGATCAGCTGCTTACGACCAGCTGAGACACAAGATAGGGACTGCAACTGCTGTGTTCGGATGCAGGCTGAGTTGGCATCCCTTCGCTCCCAGCTTCAGGCAGTGTTGGCTTCGGTCACACAGCTTGAGGCTGTTGCCAATGGGCATCACTGTGGGGGTCCGGATGGGGGTTTGTCGGGGACGGCCAGCTCGTCCCACGCATCCCCTGATCCGACTACGACTGTGGTTGCCCGGGATACTGCCCGCATTGAGGCTGACCCCTCACCTGTGGTAGAGTGGGAGGTCGTTTCAAGGTGTGGCAGGGGGCGAAAGACATTCCGGAGGGCTGAACGGAAAGCCTCTCCAGTTTGTCTGACGAACCAGTTTCAGGCTCTGTCTCAGGCTGATACTGATCTTCGGCCTGACATGGCTGCTTGTCCTGTTCCAGAGGTTGCCCCTCAGTCTGCAAAATCCGGGCAGTTGCAGAGGGTGGGCTTACTGGTAGTTGGGAGCTCCAACGTCAGGCGCGTAATGGGGCCCCTTAGGGAAATGGCAGCAAGAGAGGGGAAGAAAACCAATGTGCACTCCGTGTGCATACCGGGGGGAGTCATTCCAGATGTGGAAAGGGTCCTTCCAGATGCCATGAAGGGTACAGGGTGCACCCATCTGCAGGTGGTCGCTCATGTCGGCACCAATGATGTGTGTCGCTATGGATCGGAGGAAATCCTCTCTGGCTTCCGGCGGCTATCTGATTTGGTGAAGACTGCCAGTCTCGCTAGCGGGATGAAAGCAGAGCTCACCATCTGCAGCATCGTCGACAGGACTGACTGCGGACCTTTGGTACAGAGCCGAGTGGAGGGTCTGAATCAGAGGCTGAGACGGTTCTGCGACCGTGTGGGCTGCAGATTCCTCGACTTGCGCAATAGGGTGGTGGGGTTTCGGGTTCCGCTGGATAGGTCAGGAGTCCACTACACGCAACAAGCGGCTACACGGGTAGCAGGGGTTGTGTGGCGTGGGATGGGCGGTTTTTTAGGTTAGATGGCCTTGGGCAAGTACAGAAAGGGTAACAGCCTCAACGGGTGCGGGGCAAAGTCAGGACATGCGGGGACCAAGCAGCAATTGGTATTGTAATTGTCAACTGTCGAAGCTGCGTTGGTAAAGTACCGGAACTTCAAGCGCTGATAGAAAGCACCGAAGCTGAAATCGTTATAGGTACAGAAAGCTGGCTTAAGCCAGAGATAAATTCTGCCGAAATTTTTACAAAGGTACAGACGGTGTTTAGAAAGGATAGATTGCATGCAACCGGTGGTGGAGTGTTCGTCGCTGTTAGTAGTAGTTTATCCTGTAGTGAAGTAGAAGTGGATAGTTCCTGTGAATTATTATGGGTGGAGGTTACACTAAACAACCGAACTAGGTTAATAATTGGCTCCTTTTACCGACCTCCCGACTCAGCAGCATTAGTGGCAGAACAACTGAGAGAAAATTTGGAATACATTTCACATTAATTTTCTCAGCATGTTATAGTCATAGGTGGAGATTTCAATTTACCAGATATAGACTGGGACACTCAGATGTTTAGGATGGGTGGTAGGGACAGAGTATCGAGTGACATTATACTGAGTGCACTATCCGAAAATTACCTCGAGCAATTAAACAGAGAACCGACTCGTGGAGATAACATCTTGGACCTACTGATAACAAACAGACCCGAACTTTTCGACTCTGTATGTACAGAACAGGGAATCAGTGATCATAAGGCCGTTGTAGCATCCCTGAATATGGAAGTTAATAGGAATATAAAAAAGGGAGGAAGGTTTATCTGTTTAGCAAGAGTAATAGAAGGCAGATTTCAGACTACCTAACAGATCAAAACGAAAATTTCTGTTCCGACACTGACAATGTTGAGTGTTTATGGAAAAAGTTCAAGGCAATCGTAAAATGCGTTTTAGACAGGTACGTGCCGAGTAAAACTGTGAGGGACGGGAACAACCCACTGTGGTACAACAACAAAGTTAGGAAACTACTGCGAAAGCAAAGAGAGCTTCACTCTAAGTTTAAACGCAGCCAAAACCTCTCAGACAAACAGAAGCTAAACGATGTCACAGCGTAAGGAGGGCTATGCGTGAAGCGTTCAGTGAATTCGAAAGTAAAATTCTATGTACCGAGTTGACAGAAAATCCTAGGAAGTTCTGGTCTTACGTTAAATCAGTAAGTGGCTCGAAACAGCATATCCAGACACTACGGGATGATGATGGCGTTTAAACAGAGGATGATACGCGTAAAGCTGAAATACTAAACACCTTTTCCCAAAGCTGTTTCACAGAGGAAGACCGCACTGCAGTTCCTTCTCTAAATCCTCGCACAAACGAAAAAATGGCTGACATCGAAATAAGTGTCCAAGGAATAGAAAAGCAACTGGAATCACTCAATAGAGGAAAGTCCACTGGACCTGATGGGATACCAATTCGATTCTACACAGAGTACGCGAAAGAACTTGCCCCCCTTCTAACAGCCGTGTACCGCAAGTCTCTAGAGGAACGGAGGGTTCCAAATGATTGGAAAAGAGCACAGGTAGTCCCAGTCTTCAAGAAGGGTCGTCGAGCAGATGCGCAAAACTATAGACCTATATCTCTGACGTCGATCTCTTGTAGAATATTAGAACATGTTTTTTGCTCGCGTATCATGTCATTTCTGGAAACCCAGAATTTACTATGTAGGAATCAACATGGATTCCGGAAACAGCGATCGTGTGAGACCCAACTCGCTTTATTTGTTCATGAGACCCAGATAATATTAGATACAGGCTCCCAGGTAGATGCTATTTTTCTTGACTTCCGGAAGGCGTTCGATACAGTTCCGCACTGTCGCCTGATAAACAAAGTAAGAGCCTACGGAATATCAGACCAGCTGTGTGGCTGGATTGAAGAGTTTTTAGCAAACAGAACACGGCATGTTGTTATCAATGGAGAGACGTCTACATACGTTAAAGTAACCTCTGGCGTGCCACAGGGGAGTGTTATGGGACCATTGCTTTTCACAATATACACTCCTGGAAATTGAAATAAGAACACCGTGAATTCATTGTCCCAGGAAGGGGAAACTTTATTGACACATTCCTGGGGTCAGATACATCACATGATCACACTGACAGAACCACAGGCACATAGACACAGGCTACAGAGCATGCACAATGTCGGCACTAGTACAGTGTATATCCACCTTTCGCAGCAATGCAGGCTGCTATTCTCCCATGGAGACGATCGTAGAGATGCTGAATGTAGTCCTGTGGAACGGCTTGCCATGCCATTTCCACCTGGAGCCTCAGTTGGACCAGCGTTCGTGCTGGACGTGCAGACCGCGTGAGACGACGCTTCATCCAGTCCCAAACATGCTCAATGGGGGACAGATCCAGAGATCTTGCTGGCCAGGGTAGTTGACTTACACCTTCTAGAGCACGTTGGGTGGCACGGGATACATGCGGACGTGCATTGTCCTGTTGGAACAGCAAGTTCCCTTGCCGGTCTAGGAATGGTAGAACGATGGGTTCGATGACGGTTTGGATGTACCGTGCACTATTCAGTGTCCCCTCGACGATCACCAGTGGTGTACGGCCAGTGTAGGAGATCGCTCCCCACACCATGATGCCGGGTCTTGGCCCTGTGTGCCTCGGTCGTATGCAGTCCTGATTGTGGCGCTCACCTGCACGGCGCCAAACACGCATACGACCATCATTGGCACCAAGGCAGAAGCGACTCTCATCGCTGAAGACGACACATCTCCATTCGTCCCTCCATTCACGCCTGTCGCGCCACAACTGGAGGCGGGCTGCACGATGTTGGGGCGTGAGCGGAAGACGGCCTAACGGTGTGCGGGACCGTAGCCCAGCTTCATGGAGACGGTTGCGAATGGTCCTCGCCGATACCCCAGGAGCTACAGTGTCCCTAATTTGCTGGTAAGTGGCGGTGCGGTCCCCTACGGCACTGCGTAGGATCCTACGGTCTTGGCGTGCATCCGTGCGTCGCTGCGGTCCGGTCCCAGGTCGACGGGCACGTGCACCTTCCGCCGACCACTGGCGACAACATCGATGTACTGTGGAGACCTCACGCCCCACGTGTTGAGCAATTCGGCGGTACGTCCACCCGGCCTCCTGCATACCCACTATACGCCCTCGCTCAAAGTCCGTCAACTGCACATACGGTTCACGTCCACGCTGTCGCGGCATGCTACCAGTGTTAAAGACTGCGATGGAGCTCCGTATGCCACGGCAAACTGGCTGACACTGACGAAGGCGGTGCACAAATGCTGCGCAGCTAGCGCCATTCGACGGCCAACACCGCGGTTCCTGGTGTGTCCGCTGTGCCGTGCGTGTGATCATTGCTTGTACAGCCCTCTCGCAGTGTCCGGAGCAAGTATGGTGGGTCTGACACACCGGTGTCAATGTGTTCTTTTTTCCATTTCTGGGAGTGTATATAAATGACCTAGTAGATAGTGTCGGAAGTTCCATGCGGCTTTTCGCGGATGATGCTGTAGTATACAGAGAAGTTGCAGCATTAGAAAATTGTAGCGAAATGCAGGAAGATCTGCAGCGGATAGGCACTTGGTGCAGGGAGTGGCAACTGACCCTTAACATAGACAAATGTAATGTATTGCGAATACATAGAAAGAAGGATCCTTTATTGTATGATTATATGATAGCGGAACAAACACTGGTAGCAGTTACTTCTGTAAAATATCTGGGAGTATGCGTGCGGAGCGATTTGAAGTGGAATGATCATATAAAATTAATTGTTGGTAAGGCGGGTAACCAGGTTGAGATTCATTGGGAGAGTCCTTAGAAAATGTAGTCCATCAACAAAGGAGGTGGCTTACAAAACACTCGTTCGACCTCTACTTGAGTATTGCTCATCAGTGTGGGATCCGTACCAGATCGGTCTGACGGATGAGATAGAGAAGATCCAAAGAAGAGCGGCGCGTTTCGTCACAGGGTTATTTGGTAACCGTGATAGCGTTACGGAGATGTTTAATAAACTCAAGTGGTAGACTCTGCAAGAGAGGCGCTCTGCATCGCGGTGTAGCTTGCTCGCCAGGTTTCGAGAGGGTGCGTTTCTGGATGAGGTATCGAATATATTGCTTCCCCCTACTTATACCTCCCGAGGAGATCACGAATGTAAAATTAGAGAGATTAGAGCGCGCACGGAGGCTTTCAGACAGTCGTTCTTCCCGCGAACCATACGCGACTGGAAGAGGAAAGGGAGGTAATGACAGTGGCACGTAAAGTGCCCTCCGCCACGCACCGTTGGGTGGCTTGCGGAGTATCAATGTAGATGTAGATGTAGAAGTCGTGCCTCTTGCTAGGAAACATTACCAAAGAGGTATTACTATCTTTGCCGGGCAGCAGCGCCACACAATCTCATTCACAGTGCTAAAAGAAAATCTCTCCAACGCTCTGTCAAAGAAATAACTGAAGAAAAACAAATTAGAATAAAAGGTACAGCTGAAAACTGTAATTTCCATTGTCTTTATCGTTGGAGACAAAGTCCACACTAAGCCACACGAGCCGTCCTGTCACAGTGGTGTCTCTGGACCTTTTCTTCTTGAAGGAAAATGTTTGCACCGTATTCATTATCTTTTAACCATCGAGCCGTGAATGTATTATTGTTTCAGAACGCCTTTTCTTTTGACGTTGGAGTTGTAAGCTCTGTTTTAGAGACAACTTCATTTCAAACAACTCTGTGTTCAGTGCTTCCGTTGCTGTGGTAATACTTTCTTTTAGCAAGAACTCCGCAAAAAGATGTATTTCGAATCGATTTTATTAAGGCACTACCGGCTTCGTGACTTATAGTCACATCATCAGGTGCATATAAATTTTAAAACATGGTAAACAACTTGGGGAAGAATAGGAAAGATTGGCTGGGCCCTCTATATTCCTCGCCACGCTGTTTATCATCTTAAAAAGTTTATATGAACTTGATGATGGGGCTATGAGCCACGACACCGGGAGTGCAGTGTCTTAATAAAATTTGTTGAAAATGCAGCTCTTTGCGGAGCTCTTGATACAAAATTTATTACTACGTCTAGCGATTCCACGCTTCAAAGTAATTTGCAACCAACCTTCATAGTTAAAACCGTAATGTCAGCAGGGCAGATAGTCAGTGACTGAGAACTTAGGCGATGGAAAACATATGTATATACATATGAAAACATGGCAAACAACATTCTACACCATTTCTGTCTTCTGAGTTCCAAGGTCATCATAGGATAATTCCAGCGACTGGCAGACCAGGTTGAAAATACCAGCTTTGCTCAGGGACTTTCAACGAAGGCCTAAATCTGCAGAGCCTTGTTCCGGGAACAGATCTTCGTTACCTAGTTCTCAGTCGAGTCGAAAGCTTCAACAAGAAATTGCGAAGGTTCTGTGGCTTCCTAGATTTGCGCCATGGGGTTGATCACCAAGGCCTGTCAAGTGGATCTGATCTACATTGCCCACCAAGATGCTGACTGTATGTGTGGGGTGTCCACAAGTTTTTAGGTTAGGTGACTACC
The DNA here is from genome assembly GCF_023864345.2 of Schistocerca serialis cubense. Classification (NCBI taxonomy): domain Eukaryota; kingdom Metazoa; phylum Arthropoda; class Insecta; order Orthoptera; family Acrididae; genus Schistocerca; species Schistocerca serialis. The sequence goes on along the minus strand of NC_064641.1, from coordinate 337,002,715 downwards.
ATTTAAGACAACGTTATTTCCAGGAGATCTTGAAGTATCAGCGTAAGATCGAAAGAAATGACCCTCAGAAGCTAGAGTATTAAATTCTAGCAGTTAACTGTCGAAGTATTCGCAACAAAGTGTCGGAAGATGATGCGCTCCTTAAAAACGGTGAATCTAAGGTATCACTCGGTACAGGATGTTTCCTAAAACCCGAAGATTACAGCGGTGAGATTTTGAGGGGATATTTAAGCATATATCTAAAGGATGGGGTAATTGAAAATGGAGGTGGTGTACTGTTATTTGTTGCAGTAGACAAGAAACTTAAATCCGCTGAGATACAAACTGAAGCTTTATGTGACATGGGGAAGACTCGGTATGGCGGGGGGGGGGGGTGGGGGGTGGGGAGGGGGGGGTGTAATTAGATCCTTCTAGGAGGTACTAGGCTTACCACCTAATGCAAGCGAAATCATTAGGAAAAAAATCAGTTTATTACCACGTTACGTTCCAAAATCAAACCGTATTCATCAGAGGTAACTTTAATGATCCAACAATCGATTGTGTTATTTGCAGTTCTGTGAAAGATTGCTAAATGCCTTGTCTGAAAACTACCAAGAGCGAACTTTCGTGATGGACATAGAATAGACCTGATCTCTCTGAGGATGTCCGAATCGAAGTTGCTATTAGCGTTCAAGAGGCAGCTGTAAAAACACTAAGTAGTAAAGTATAGTGAGGAACTACGACATGTATAAGATTTATATGTTTATCAAACTAGATACAGAAGCAGTAGCGCCATATCTCAGTGAGGAGCTCGAAGCTTTTAGCTGAGGACAGGAGCTCAAGTTTAAAAGAATAGTTGACCATGTGCTGGATATATATGTACCCAATAGAACAGTTCATGATGGGTGGATGTCTACACGGTAAACAGGCACTGTAAAAAATTTAGTAAAGAAACAGAGGCACGGCATAACTGACGTAAAAAAGCATGCAGCTATATAGATGTGATGAATGAAACATACGCTCTGAGACATAAAAAAACGATGCACCACCAGGGAATTCGCCGAAAGGGACGTAATCGCTAGATCTGATATACATGTACAGACAAAAAAATGATTACAATATCAGAATAATTGGATGATTTGTTAACCAGAAAGAAATTCACAAACTGAGCAAGTCAGTAACGCATTGGTACCACCTCCGGCCTTACCCAAGCAATTATTCGGTTTGGCATTGATTGAAAGAATTTTTGGATGTCTCCTGAGAGATATCGTGCCAAATTCTGTCCAACTGGCGCTTAAGATCGTCAAAATCTTGAGGTGGTTGGATGGCCTGTCCATTATGCTTCAAACGTTCGCAGCTGGGAAGAGATGCGGCGCCCTTGCTGGCCAAGGTAGGGTTTTGAAGTACGAAGACAAGCAGTAGAACCTCTCGCAGTGTGCGCAACTGACGTTATCTTGCTCAAATGTAGGCCTCAGATTGCTTGCAATCAAGGGCGACAGAACGGGGAGCAGATTATTGTGAACGTACCACTGTGCTGTAAGGGTGCCTTGGATGACGAACAACCGGGTCCTGCTGTGAAATGAAAAGACATCTCCGTCCATCGCTCCAGGCAGTCGGCCGTATGGCGGGCGACAGTCAGAGAGGTATCCCATCACAGTCCTGGGTGTCTGCAAACAAATCTTCCCCAGGGCTCAGTTCGAAGCGTGACTTATCGCTGAAGACAGTTCTGCTCCAGTGAATGAGATTCTATGCCGAAGGTGTGTCTGGAGACCCTCCGGATAGCGGTTGGATACCAAACTGACAATCGCCCGTCCTTCGGTCTGTCAGTCAGGCAGGACCCCTTTGTATCCCTTAAAGTTCCAGGATAGCAGCCGGATAACGTCGGCTTATTGACACCATATTTAGGCTGACAACCATACAGACATCTTCAGATAAGTGTTTCACATTGAAGATTGCTAGTTCACTTCGCTACCTTTATACCAAAAATTGGCGCGAAGACGTATGAGCAAAAGCAGCCGTTACAAGGGCAACAGCTGTCGAGTTACACGACTTCGAATATTGCTCCATCTGCTGCGCGCAGGCGCATGTGTAACATGACTACTACATACCCGCTCTCTGTCGGAATGCGCACTCGCCGAGTTAAATTGCAAATGTCAAAAATTAATGAAACTAAATCTCGGTAGGAGTTTCACAGGTTATGACATGTTTTCTTCTTCAAGAAATTAAGAATTGAACGGGTCCCACGCCTTATGGAGTTGAAAGCCGCCATCACAGATAATAAGAACTCGTGCCGAATGTATTTCCACCGATTCCTTAAGCGATGTGAATTAACAGTCTCCAGTGTAAAGCACTTACCTAAAGATAGGTGAATGGCTGTTAGCCGAAATATCGTGGTAAGAAGTCTACATTACCCGGTTTGCAACGTCAATAAATACTCTTTACGCCGGAAAAATTTAAATACTCACAGGAGTCCTTTGCTTGTCATCTGCAGCCTCCATATACTGTGGTACGGCTACGATACTCTGTGTCCCATTCTATTGCCCTTCATGGCAAGTCATCCCTTTTTTTGTCATAGAATGTATATTGTACAATTTCTCTAAGAATCAAAATAGCCTGTGTTTAAATAACCAAGGCTCGCGAAATGGATCTGATCTATACTGTCCATCAACGTGTTGACTGTGTAGGGGGTGTACACGAGTTTTATAGGCTACAATGCATAGCCATGTGGATACCTCTCCTGCAAACAGGTCCATTTCCTGGATTTCCAGCATGATGGATTAATTGCTGGACAGGAACTCCTGTTAACGTTTTCAGTATTGAAACAGCTAAAACTTTAAGATTCACTTTTTCTTCAAATGATGACTGACGGTTGTGTTAACACGAAACTAGTCATCCAGGCGAATAAAAAGTGAGACTTGCAACTTCGGCTGTTTCTATATCGAAGTCCATTTCCGAACTCTATGTGAGTTCGGCCAGAATCAGCTACTGGGTAATTCGTGTTTTATATTCGCCACGCTCCATCCGCCTCAAGTTTCGTAAACATCGTGGTGACAATGCCACCTACAGAACAACCTTGACGTCATCGCGTTTAGTACGTATGCTAACGAACTAGTGTTACATCTACGATGACAAACTACCTGTGATACTTTGGCACTTAAATTACGGAAATGTCTCCATTCTATTTATTTTAACGTGACACTTGTCATTTTTATGAGCTGTTACAAAAAAAAAAAAAAAATGAACAAAATATTTGTCGTAATATCAACAAGTAAAAGCTAAAGGAAACAGCACAATTCGAGATCACTAAGAATAGGCGTCTCACTATGTTGTTTCACTGCAAAAACGTAATTGTACATCGCTTATTTACAAGGAATAAACAAATGAATGTCATCGTATAGTGCAAAATAAACAATTTATTGCTGTTTTTTCTTAACAAAGTAGAAGCTATAAGATATATACAAACGTGTCAGGCAAAAGTATTCTTTAACAAATTGTTGGCCGGTTATGTATCATTGCTATGCAAAGAATGTCTGTTTACGACAATTTCTCTTAAAAATTGCAGCCCCTTTGTAGTGTGACCTTCGTTTCATCTCATCTCAACATCTGGTTATCTACTTCTTTTAGATGTATACATGGTTCTTTATCCTACTTGATCAGTTTGGGCCGGCCGGCGTGGCCGAGCGGTTCTAGGTGCTACAGTCTGGAACCGCGCGACCGCTAGGGTCTCAGGTTTGAATCCTGCCTCGGGCATGGTTGCGTGTGATGTCCTTAGGTTAGTTAGGCCGAAGTAGTTCTAAGTTCTAGGGAACTGATGACATCAGAGGTTAAGTCCCATAGTGCTCAGAGCCATTTGAACCATTTGATCAGTTTGGTTTTTAACGAAATTGTTTAGTGCTATATTACTTGAAATGTGCATACTTCGTTCCTGGATCACATATGCTGAATTAGCAGGGCAAGAATGTCCCATTAACATAAAACACTCCGTGATCAGGCCACGAGTGGCCTACCGGGACCATCCGACCGCCGTGTCATCCCCGGTGGAGGATGCGGATAGGAGGGGCAGTGGGGTCAGCACACCGCTCTCCCGGTCGTAAGATGGTATTCTTGACCGAAGTCGCTACTATTCGGTCGAGTAGCTCCTCAATTGGCACCACGGGGCTGAGTGCACCCCGAAAAATGGCAACAGCGCATGGCGGCCTGGATGGTCACCCATCCAAGTGCCGACCACGCCCGACAGCGCTTAACTTCGGTGATCTCACGGGAACCGGTGTATCCACTGCGGCAAGGACGTTCCCTCCCATTAATATCCCAGGCAAACAATTACCTGCCAAATTCTTTAAGACTCTGCGCTGATTATCTTTTTGCAGAACTCATCACAGCATTCTGATAAGATGCAAGAAGTACCAAGTCATCATTTGGGAAACAGAGACTGCCTCTATCTCCTGCAGCTATTGAACTACATCAGGGTCGGCCACGGCGTGCCAAACGTCAGCCAGGATGGAGCGTCTCAGCTCCGCCCGTTTCTTCCCGGAAGTCCTCGGTACAGCGCGGTATTTCATTTAGCTTTGCGGTGGGGCCTGTTTCAGTCGGATCCACCCACTTCAGTTCGGCAGAGTCGTGGTGAGAACACCGTTCACCCTTTGCTATTTGTTCTGCTTACGACGGACGTAACAGGTCCAGTCGGCTGTTTGCTTAAAAAAGAGGCAGTCTAGCGATCTGTCACCATAAATCTTAAAAAATGAATGTGAATGGCAGGAGACGGGGATGAGTACGCTTAATATCTATTACACAGTTTATACAGTTGCGTTATCTCCCAGTACTGCAGATTTGCTTTGGAAACCACATTACAACGGCAAGAGGAGTTATAAGACTTATTTGACAATGAAAAAACAAAGTTACAACGGTCAATATCGGGGGTTCATTGTTCTGTACATCAAGAAAAACTTTGTTCTCTATTTGCAGGCATGGAGCACGTCAACAAATTGAAGTGAATTTCTGAAGTTTCGCGCGTTATTTCGTTGTCTATTTAAAGGTTTTCAGAGGAACTGAAGGACGAATATGGGCACTTTATACAGGGTGTTACAAAAAGGTACGCCCAAACTTCCAGGAAACATTCCTCACACACAAAGAAAGAAAATATGTTATGTGCACATGTGTCCGGAAACGCTTAATTTCCGTGTTAGAGCTCATTTTATTACTTCTCTGCAAATCACATTAATTATGGAATGGAAACACACAGCAACAGAACGTACCAGCGTGACTTCAAACACTTTGTTACAGGAAATGTTCAAAATGTCCTCCGTTAGCGAGGATACATGCACCCACCCTCGGTCGCATGGAATCCCTGATGCGCTGATGCAGCCCTGGAGAATGGCGTATTGTATCACAGCCGTCCACAGTACGAGCACGATAAGTCTCTACATTTGGTACCGGGGTTGCGTAGACATGAGCTTTCAAATATCCCCATAAATGAAAGTCAAGAGGGTTGAGGTCAGGAGAGCGTGGAGGCCATGGAATTGGTCCGCCTCTACCAATCCATCGGTCACCGAATCTGTTGTTGAGAAGAGTACGAACACTTCGACTGAAATGTGCAGGAGCTCCATCGTGCTTGAACCACATGTTGTGTCGTACTTGTAAAGGCACATGTTCTAGCAGCACAGGTAGAGTATCCAGTATGAAATCTTGATAACGTGCTCCATTGAGCGTAGGTGGAAGAACATACTGACGAAACTAAAATGAGCTCTAACACGGAAATTAAGCGTTTCCGGACACATGTCCATATAACATCTTTTCTTTATTTGTGTGTGAGGAATGTTTCCTGAAAGTTTGGCCGTACCTTTTTATAACACCCTGTATATTACTGTGAAGTACGTAAGTAAAGAGAAAGGGCAATCTTGCAACAATTTTTCGATTTAATGTGCGCTGCTGCTGAATTTATGAATAAAAAAGAGTGCAGGAACGAAAATTAGAGCATCCGGAATGGATTGCGGAGTTCGCATTTTAAGTGGACTTGACTGCACACTGCCCATAGTATTACACGCGCAAGCGAAGTTGACACTCGGAGCGTTAGCTGATGGGAGCGACCATAAAGGCATGTCCCATTTACAGTCTTTCCCATCAGCCACCGCACCGCGTGTCAACTTTGTCTGCGCAAGTAATAAGACACTGAAGAGCGAGAAAAAAATTATTTATTATTTGATGCGGATGCATTTAAAAAGAAAATTGCATCGTAGAAAACAAAATTCTGACAAAAAACGCAGTCCTGTTCCCTAAGCTGACAGGCGTTAAAGAAATCACGCGGATTCATGGTGACCATGAAAGAATGACGAGGATAGTTTTCTAAACGTTATTTAAGACACTGCGAATCCTACATCCGTTTTCGAACTGTTTTCAAGATCGTTTATCGTTTCAGCTGAAGACTCCCCTGTGCATGTCTAGATGTAACTGATTTATCTGGAGTATGATTCCCGTGTTTTACTTCAAAACTGTCCAGGATGTACTCATTGTTTTCCTGAGGAAAATAAATAAGCTAAGATTACGTGGGTACCTCAGTGCGAAAATCTGTCTGCCAACAGTTTGTACCAGATAAAAATTTTATTGTGCCTTAAGCGTGCCAAAAGTAATTGAGTAATACCGAAAATTTGTTTCGTTTACGATCCGTGTTGTTGAGAAGTATGAAACCATAACGCATGCAGTACGACTGCATTGCCACTTAAATATGGCGCGTTGGCCGTTTACCCCTCTTCCTCCTCAGACATCATGGCGCAGCGGTGGGGAAATGTACAGTCTCAGCGCTATGGCACGCGGCCCTGGCCACAGTATGCGAGACGAATTCTTGACCACCCATAAACCGTAGCATGACAACTTGTCTCTTACATCACTCTGTACAGTAGCAAATTCTATACAATAACTGCACATTAACCATTTGTTACACACATAGAAACTCTACCTTGTTATGTAATAAACTTGAGGCCATATTTCGTCAGAAATTTCATACACATTATTTCTATTTCCTACACACGAGACAAATTCCGACACCTCTATCACACCATGATGTGCACGGCTAGAATAAATTGCAGGATCACCTATGTCTGTCAAGCTACGAAGTCTTAACTTCTTAACTAGCTCAAAATTCTGGCGAAGTGAAATATAACTTGAACTTGCAATACCAAAATCGATCCGCCAAAATTGTCTGTTTGGACTTTCTTTGGTGGGAAGAAACTGTGACCACATTCAGTTAGTTAGACAGTACTCCGACATCTATATGATTTCCTCTGTTTACTGGTGCAAAGCGAAGCTAGCCTATTTCATCAGTTTGCTGGGGCATTTACAGATTAATGCTATGAATGAAGCAGTGCTGTGATAGTGACTCAGGTTGTGGTTGGGTCTGGCTTTCTTAGTGTTACTGGAATGCATGCATGAAATTTTCTTAACGCCAAAAAAAAAAAAAGAAAAAAATGTTACATTGCTTTCAGAGGAAGAGGAACTCCACGTTTTACAAGCTGGTTTTTCTCAACTGAAGGCATGCATTTTAAGACACGGAAGATAGCTACTGTTGTTGTAGTCCATTTGAATTCTTGGAATATTAGTTCGTCAGCAGAAAGATTCAGCCATGAATATCTCACACACTTTAAAATATAGACTGACTCAATCACAAAAAAAAACAATTTTCTTATCCGGTATTTAGGGTATACATACCGGATCTTTACTTCTGGTGGGTCACATAAATGGGAAATTGTCTTTTTATTTACAACACTATTATCATCCACAACAGCAAGGACTGTGAATCTTATATCATTAATTCCAATAACAATGCACTTTACCACTGACTCAGATAATTACTATCAGCGTTTCCCACTGTTAATACACTGATCAGCCAGAACACTATGACCACCAATCTAATAGCCGGTATGTCCACCTTTGACACCGATAACAGCGGCGATGCGTCATCACTTGGAACCAGTGAGGCCTCGGTAGGTCGCTGGAGGGAGTCGGCACCATATCTGCACACACAGCTCACCTAATCCCTGCAAATTCCGGGGAGGGGCGATGAGCCTTGACGCTACGTTCAATCTTATTCTTGGTGTCTTCGATAGGGTTCAGATCCTGTGAGTTGGGGGGGAGGGGGGGGGGCAGCACAACAACCGGAACTCGGCACTGTGTTCCTCTAGCCACTCCCTCACACTTCTCGCCTTGTGACATGGCGCATTATCTGGTTGAAAAATGCCACTGCCGTCGAAAATCATGATTATCATTAAGGGGTGTCATGATACGTTGCACAAGCTCCATTGGTCCCGTGGATGCCCAGGTGAATGTTACCAAGAGCATACCGGAGCCGCCGCCAGCGTGTTTCCGTCCCGTAGTACAGTTCTCGAGGAGTTGTTCTCCTTGGAAGACGATGTATTCGCGCCCTCCCATCGACATGATGAAGAAGGTATCAGGATTCATCAGACCATGTAACGCTTGCCATTGCGTCAACGTCCAGTGTCGATGATCACGTATACATCCCAGTCGTAGCTGCCGAGGCCGTGGTGTTGGTACGTGCATAGATATTCGGTTGCGGAAACTCGCGGGTTAGAGTGTTAGGTGCACTGTATGTTGAGACACACTTGCAGCTTTCCCAGAATTAAAGTCGGGTGTTAGTTCCGCCACAGTTCGCCGCGTATCCTACTTTAACAGTCTGCTCAGCCTACGACATCCGACATGTGTCATGATGGGTGGCCGCCCAACACCACAATCTCTGGCCATGGTTCACCTTGGTTTCGCCAGATGTTGAAATTCGCCAAAGCACTCGTCTAATATCCGACAAGTCGTTCATCTGGGCCATCACAATCTGCCCTCGGTCAGACTCAGATACATCGCGCGCCTTCCCCATTCTTCACACGGACGAGCCCTGTTACAGATACGACATGCGCCGCGCGTGTGTTTGACTAGCAGTCATTCCTTACCACATAAAGCTGCTATCGCCTGGATGGGTTTATATCGATAGTAAGTCGGTGGTAATAATGTTCTGGCTGATCAGTGTATATTGACAACATATTTCAAGAATAATACAAGTCTGAAATCGCCTACATATACAGCAGAAACTACAACACTGTCCTGCTGATAATGCATCTGTGGCTTTACATAAACTGTATCCATTAACAACAAGACTAGTTTGTCTTCTGGGCCAGAAATGGAAACTCTCTCTTTACATAATGTAGAAAATTTTCTTTCTTTTCTCTTAGAGGATCTGTGTTCTTTCGGGTGAAAGAAGAATGAGATTACCAAAGCGCCTGATAAATTTCTGTGCACATAGTGAAACAGAATATAACAGGGACGAAAATATGTAGTCTCCCAGCAATAGCGTGTCACAAACACCTTGCTTGTTCAAACTATCTGTTCGTTGAGGAATGCCAAATCATTGTGCCCTTGTGTCTCGAAAATGATTGTTTACATTACACGATGAACAACTGACTGCTTGCCAGGTAAGTGCTCTACGAATGAGCAGTGTATATTCTGGATTTTTTTCCTACCTCGTTCATACGCGGTATACCACTGTAATGGCATGCCCAGTGGAAATCTAGTATTTCATGAACGTCTTACTTCCACATCATCTAAGAAACAGATAAAGTTAAATCATCATCAATATTGACGCAAAACCATATTCTTGGCTGAGATTCCTTAACTATATAAACACCTTTTTGTTTTCTGCACAATAAACCAACGAGAGAGCAGTGTTTTGGAATTTAGTTTCGCTTTTAGTTCATTAATATCTCAAACAGCACCGTGGCGACGAGCTTCAGAAAGTGTTTCCTCACTGTTTTCAAGTGCAAAAACAAGCTGTTCATCTTATTTTTTCGTCCTTCTGTTTTCTGGACACTCCTTCCTTCTTGTAGTTTTTGATGTATACGATTGATATTTTGGATACAGTCATGTTTCAGCTCCTGTAACAACACAATATTGATAACAGTTTCTTTTGGACTATTTATAAACACTATTTATAAACAGACAAAACAGACCTAATTGATTACAGCACTAGATTCTATTGATTATTCATTTATTCTCTGTTGGAATGTTTACGAAATATCAAAGTGACTTACGAATGACTGATCTAGTCTTCGGTAAGCATGCTGTTAACAGCCTTGCCGTTTTACTATCACATATATTGGCTTCTCGCTGCACATCCTGCTGCTGAAAAGGGAGTTTGCAGATCTAGAAGATAAAAATGATGTGACACTATCTCTCAATGCCATATACAAATACACGCCATTAAAATTAATTAATTTACTTTGGTTATCGTGACGTATTTAAAGACAATCATATCACTTGCTCTGGAGTTACTCGTTGGCTGAAACTCAACTCTACAGACAGCTCGAATGCATTTTGTCGTTCTGTTTTGGCTTCTGGGAAGGAAAGCACGTGGACTTTTAGGCCGTTTCTATAGTTCCCTACTGGATCGAGGCACTGTACATCTGTAAGAAATTTTGAATAACACCAAACGCTACATACAGTAAAACCTCTCACACTTCAAAAACCCCCGCTCAAACCAACACAAACAACACAACTCTGGCAGCTCACGAATCAGCGGACTTAACGGGATGACGTCACTGACTCTTGCAGTCAGCGTAGACAGGCCTGTTCTGTAGGTGACGGTTGTGACCTGCACTCTGCTTGTGTATGAACTTCGAAGTAACGAGAGATTGCTGCCCATCGGACCGTTCCCCGGATTGCCTTTACGGATTGTGCTTACGAACAGTATAACTTGCGAGTGAGTGTTGCTGCTGGACTCTTCTTAGATCTACCACCGGGTACTGTGATTATGTCGTGTACTGTGGTAAACACGATGAAGTAAAATATTGCCCTATGGCGCTATTTGCCTGACCGATCAATGTGAACAACAAGATCGAAGAGCGATAAACCGAAGTCTAGGTAGACCGTGATACTGTTGATGTCGAATTCCAATACCTACTGATAGACTCTTCCCCTTTTTACTCGAGACTTAATAGGATCTTCTCGTAATGAACAAGAGGTAAAATTCGGTTTTAGAATGAAATCTAATGAATAATATTGTCTTATGCAAGGTGTTTCACAATTCATGCTACACGCTTCTACAAGTTGTAGAGGGAACTTAGTAGATTAAGTTTTACACAGGAAATCATGTCCGGAAACGGCATCCAACGACACTACAGAGCGTCTAAATCATAGGAGCCAACGTCTGTAAATGTATGTATCTGTAGGTTAATTCCGTGACGATTTCACAAACTTTCAAGGATGATGGAGAACGATTAATGTATCAGATTGAGGTAAGGTCCCTGTACGAGTCGAAAGATACAAGCGAAAACCGTTCTGATACTTTTGATGGTAGAATACATGTACCGGACCGTTGTTGCTAAAGACGTAAGGTACCCATCTTTCAGAGGTTTCAGTATGGAACAAGACAAAAAAAAAATCTGATCTGAGCATGGCCTCTAAAATGCATAGTTGAAGAGCTATGAGCACTTGTTCATCTTCGCTACTGCGAAAGGCATCTTCTCTATTGAACAAGTGTTGATCTCTCTTAGAGCCCAAGTTTACCAGCAATTTTTTCTTACTTCTACATCTACATCTACATCCATACTCCGCAAGCCACCTGACGGTGAGTGACGGAGAGTACCCTGAGTACCTCTATCGGTTCTCCCTTCTATTCCAGTCTCGTATTGTTCGTGGAAAGAAGGATTGTCGGTATGCTTCTGTGTGGGCTCTAATCTCTCTGATTTTATCCTCATGGTCTCTTCGCGAGATATACGTAGGAGGGAGCAATATACTGCATGACTCTTCGGTGAAGGTATGTTCTCGAAACTTTAACAAAAGCCCGTACCGAGCTACTGAGCGTCTCTCCTGCAGAGCCTTCCACTGGAGTTTATCATCTTCGTAACGCTTTCGCGATTACTAAATGATCCTGTAACGAAGCGCGCTGCTCTCCGTTGGATCTTCTCTATCTCTTCTATCAACCCTATCTGGTACGGATCCCACACTGCTGAGCAGTATTCAAGCAGTGGGCGAACAAGCGTACTGTAACCTACTTCCTTTGTTTTAGGATTGCACTTCCTTAGGAGTCTTCCAATGAATCTCAGTGTGGCATCTGCTTTATCAACGATCAACTTTATATGATCATTCCATTTTAAATCACTCCTAACGCGTACTCCCAGATAATTTATGGAATTAACTGCTTCCAGTTGCTGACCTGCTATTTTGTAGCTAAATGATAAGGGATCCATCTTTCTATGTATTCGCAGCACATTACACTTGTCTACATTGAGATTCAATTGCCATTCCCTGCACCATGCGTCAATTCGCTGCAGATCCTCCTGCATTTGAGTACAATTTTCCTTTGTTACAACCTCTCGATACACCACAACATCATCTGCAAAAAGCCTCAGTGAACTTCCGATGTCATCCACCAGGTCATTTATGTATATTGTGAATAGCAACGGTCCTATGACACTCCCCTGCGGCACACCTGAAATCACTCTTACTTCGGAAGACTTCTCTCCATTGAGAATGACATGCTGCGTTCTGTTATCTAGGAACTACTCAATTCAATCACACAATTGGTCTGATAGTCCATATGCTCTTACTTTGTTCAATAAACGACTGTGGGGAACCGTATCGAACGCCTTGCGGAAGTCAAGAAACACAGCATCTACCTGTGAACCCGTGTCAATGGCCCTATGAGTCTCGTGGACGAATAGCGCGAGCTGGGTTTCACACGACCGTCTTTTTCGAAACCCATGCTGATTCCTACAGAGTAGATTTCTAGTCTCCAGAAAAGTCATTATACTCAAACATAACACGTGTTCCAAAATTCTACAACTGATCGACGTTAGAGATATAGGTCTATAGTTCTGCACTTCTGTTCGACGTCCCTTCTTGAAAACGGCGATGTCCTGTGCCCTTTTCCAATCCTTTGGCACGCTACCCTCTTCTAGAGACCTACAGTACACCGCTGCAAGAAGGGGAGCAAGTTCCTTCGCTTAGTCTGTGTAAAATCGAACTGGTATCCCATCAGGTCCAGCGTCCTTTCCTCTTTTGAGCGATTTTAATTATTTCTCTATCCCTCTGTCGTCTATTTCGATATCTACCATTTTGTCATCTGTGCCACAATTTAGAGAACGAACTACATTGCAGTCGTCCTCTGTGAAACAGCTTTGGAAAAAGACATTTAGTATTTCGGCCTTTAGTCTGTCATCCTCTGTTTCAGTACCATTCTGGTCACAGAGTGTCTGGACATTTTGTTTTGATCCACTTACCGCTTTGACATAAGACCAAAATTTCTTACGATTTTCTGCCAAGTCAGTACATAGAACTTTACTTTCGAAGTCATTGAACACCTCTCGCATAGCCCTCCTCACACTACATTTCGCTTCTCGTAATTTTTGTTTGTCTGCAAGGCTCTGGCTATGTTTATGTTTGCTGTGAAGTTCCCTTTGCTTCCGCAGCAGTTTTCTAACTCGGTTGTTGTACCACGGTGGCTCTTTTCCATCTCTTACGATCTTGCTTGGCACATACTCATCTAACACATATTGTACGATGGTTTTGAACTTTGTCCATTGATCCTCAACACTATCTGTACTTGAGACAAAATTTTTGTGTTGAGCCGTCAGGTACTCTGTAATCTGCTTTTTGTCACTTTTGCTAAACAGAAAAAACTTCCTACCTTCTTTAATATTTCTATTTACGGCTGAAATCATCGATGCCGTAACCGCTTTATGATCGCTGATTCCCTGTTCTGCCTTAACTGTTTCAAATAGTTCGGGTCTGTTTGTCACCAGAAGGTCTAATATGTTATCGCCACGAGTCGGTTCTCTGTTTAACTGCTCAAGGTAGTTTTCAGATAAAGCACTTAAAAAAATTTCACCGGATTCTTTGTCCCTGCCACCCGTTATGAATGTTTGAGCCTCCCAGTCTATATCCGACACCCAGAACTATAACATGGTGGGGAAATCTACTCGAAATATTTTCCAAATTATCCTTCAGGTGCTCAGCCACAACAGCTGCTGATCCAGGGGGCCTATAAAGACATCCAATTACCATGTCTGAGCCCGCTTTAACCGTGACCTTCACCCAAATCATTTCACATTTTGGATCTCCGTCAATTTCCTTCTATACTATTGCACTTCTTATTGCTATAAACACGCCTCCCCCTTCACTGTCCAGCCTGTCTCTGCGGTATACATTCCAATCTGAGTTTAGGATTTCATTACTGTTTACATCTGGTTTCAGCCAACTTTCTGTCCCTAGTACTATGTGGGCGTTGTGACCGTTTATTAATGAGAGCAGTTCTGGGACCTTTCTATAGACGCTCCTGCAGTTTACTATTAGCACATTAATATAGTTATTCCCTGTTGCATTTTGCCTACTCCTACCTTGCCGCGTCTCAGGAGGCGTCTTGTCGGGCCTAGGGAGGGAATTCTCTAACCTAAAAAACCCCCATGTGCACTCCACACGTACTCCGCTACCCTTGTAGCCGCTTCCGGCGTGTAGTGCACGCCTGACCTATTCAGGGAGACCCTACATTTCTCCACCCGATAGCGGAGGTCGAGAAATTTGCACCCCAGATCTCCGCAGAATCGTCTGAGCCTCTGGTTTAAGCCTTCCACTCGGCTCCAAACCAGAGGACCGCGATCGGTTCTGGGAACGATACTACAAATAGTTAGCTCTGATTCCACCCCGCGAGCGAGGCTTTCCGCCTTCACCAATTCCGCCAACCGCCTGTACGAACTGAGGATGACCTCTGAACCCAGACGGTAGGAGTCATTGGTGCCGACATGAGCAACAATTTGCTCTCTATCGCCGCCGGTAGGGCCTCATCCGCATCTCGGATGAGACCACCCGGCAAGCAGACAGAGTGAACACTGGCCTTCTTCCCCGACCTTTCCATTATTTCCCTAAGGGTCTCCATCACCCGCCTAACGTTGGAGCTCCCAATAACTAATAAACCCCTCCCCCCGTCTGTCTGCTCGGACCTTGCTGAAGGAACAGCGACATTTCCACTCACAGGCAGAGCGGGAGATGCTACGCGGCCAGCCTCCACATTTACCCTCCGCCTCGTGCGCCGCGAACGCCGCTGAACCCGCCACTCCCCTTGGGGAGAGGGTGGCTCAACCGCGCCCGAAACCCGCGAAGATGTCTCGACAGCAGGGACAGTGGGTGAAGCATGTAACACCTGGGGTGTACCTAGCGACGCACCAGACTCCCCACTGCCGCTACACTCCGAGGCAGCAGCCTGAAGACGGCTGACCGCGGCCATCAACACTTTCAGCTGTTCGCGAACAGTGGCCAGCTCCTCCTGCGTCCATACACAGCAGTCACACATCCTATACATCCTAAGCAATCTATTTACTGAAGAGAGTTAATCAACTTTTAACTAGACTGCTAATTCACTAAAGGCGGCTGATTATTGACTAAACTGTGATTGCTAGCCACTTCTTGTAGAAAGCAATGGAAATAGCACTACCTGTCTCTGGACTGTATTGAAAACAAACACTAGCACTACTGGCACTATGGTTGACTAAAGGGACTCTCTCTGACTGTATTCAAAACAAACACGAAATCTGTGGAACACTATTAATAGCACTCGACAATTAAAGCTTCCTAAAAGCAAAAACACACGGAAGAAGAAGTGACAAGTAAGAAAAATACAGTTAATAGTCAAATTAAGGTAGCTCGCTGCACAGCAGACGTGAAGCAGACGGCGGTTAGGACGACACTGACACTACTGGCAATATGGCTGACTAAAGGGACTCTCTCTGACTATATTCAAAACAAACACGAAATCTATGGAACACTATTTATAGCACTCGACAATTAAAGCTTCCTAAAAGCAAAAACACACGGAAGAAGAAGTGACAAGTAAGAAAAATACAGTTAATACTCAAATTAAGGTAGCTCGCAGCACAGCAGACGTGAAGCAGACGGCGGTTAGGACTTCGTTCGGTACTTCTGAAAGTTACATACGCCATGTCTTTAGCAACAACAGTATTCCTTTGTCAGAAGTATCGAAACGGTTGTGGCACATAATTTTCGACTCGTTCGTTTCCGGTAAAGGGACCTTCACCTCAAATAGATAACTTTATCCTCCATCATCCTGAAAACTCTGTAAAATCATCACGGAATCACCCTGTAGATACATACTGTACCTTTCCTGGCGCCGGCGCCTTTAACTTCGACACTGTGAAGCGTTGTTGGATGACATTTCCAGACATGGGTTCCTACGTAAAACTTGATCTATATGTCCTCTCTACAACCTCAAGAAGTGTGTAATACGAATTGTGAAATGCCCTGTATACAGACTGGAGGTCGCGTTACGCATACAAACTTCGTGTCTTTACGCATGAATGCTAATCATTTCAATATCGGAAAATTTAGTACACTTCAAGACACTTTGACGGTATTGTATGCCGCCTTCACGGTGTTCCTATTTCAATAGATAACAGTGTATCTGTTTCGAACATCAAATCGCGCGACTGCTACGGTCGCAGGTTCGAATGCTGCCTCGAGCATGGATGTGTGTGATGTCCTTAGGTTAGTTAGGTTTAAGTAGTTCTAAGTTTTAGGGGACTGATGACCTCAGATGTTAAGTCCCATAGTGCTCAGAGCCATTTGAACCATTTGAACATCAAATCGAGTGCTTTCTCACTTGTTATCACGCGCATTTTGTTAGTGTGGACAATAGAGCGCTATAGCTAAGATTATGTCCGGATGGTTGAGAAACGTGTAGTTTAAACTGATTCAGCATCAACTGACAAAGAAAGTGACATCTGAGGATTATTCACTAGCTAACAACAGTAATAGTTATGCTTTTGCTGGCACAGTCTTATTACAAAGGCCAAGATCAATTTCGTCTTCTCTTTCTCGCCCGTAGTACCTCTTTCTACAGAGGCGAGTTTCACCGCATGGAAGCCACAGCAGCACGAACGCCTAACCGCTGAAACCCTACAGGATGCGGCCCTGCCTCTTCAGGATGTATACCACGACCATGGCAGTGACCGTCCTGCTCTTGGCGTACTCGGTGGACGTGACCGCGCCGCGGATCACGTTCTCCAGCCCCTTTACCACAGGACTTGTCGTACACGAGACTGGAGATGTTCTTCACACAGCCCCTGGCGGCCAGACGGCGGATCGCCGGCTTCGTGACGCTCTGGATACTGTCACGCTACGCCGTGCGGTGCCGCTTGGGGCCACCCTTGCCGAGCCCTTTCGTCCCATGCCGCGGCCAGTCTTCTCGAAAAGTGTGCTCAACAAGGCATCCAACAGCAGTGGCTCCACGCTCCTCACCGGTCGAAAGCGAGTCCACATCACGTTTAAAGATTTCGAAGTTCGCATGAACAAGCAGATTACCAAAAGTTTTATTCCGTAATACAGAGTTACATTGTAAAATTATGTCTCCAACAGCAAAACAACATAAATCACAAGGGAAAATGGTCGTAAATAAACACACGTCCACAGCAGCAAGGAATTCTGGGCAGACTGCATACATTTCTTCAATATCGTTGCGCACGGTGCAACAGTGCTTGGGTTTCAATCCTATTGTGTTGCTGGAGGTAGTGGATAGGCTTCATCTTTGAGCTTACTACAGACTAAAATATCCGGTGGCGTCAAATCAAGCGAAAGACGAGGCCAGTTCATAACGCTTTCATCCTACCCAGGAACTAGGAATTAGCTGGGTCATCGCCACCATGATGGTACCACCTATATCTACGGTTTTGGGCAGAAACTTTCTCTTAAAGAGACGCTAGAACAAAAATATTGTACCTATCTTCCATCCGTTCATATTTCTTCAATGAAATAAGGATCAGTTACGTAGTCTTCCTTTGACGGTATTAGCACTGGCCCACATTCTTCAAGTGTACCTGTGGCGGTAGCTACACTAGAGATAACAGAGCCCACATGTTCTTTTCCAAGAAAATGAAACGCCTACAGCCGTCCTTGTGACCTTATTTATTTTGTAGTTATCAGTTTCGGCCCTTCAATGCGCCATCTTCAGACCGTAGTTGATGCTGAAGGGATTAACACGATCCGTATATACACTGAATCACTAGCCAACATAACTGGTTTATGCAGACTATCTGTAAACTTTCGTGTCAGCACGCCAACCATCAATGGCCAACTGATCATCACAGCGCAGTTAACGACGGAAACATTCCACAAATTTACTGTTAATATTGAAAAAATTGTTATTTACAAAACCCAATTAATCTTATCAAAATTTTAAGTTTTGTTTTAGGAAAATAATTATAACCAAATTCATGTAATAATTCCACGTAGTAGTTAGGATATTGATAGTTATTAGGAAAACGTGATTTTAGTACCGTTAGTTACTTCTAAACCTTTATTGTGATGAAACGTGGAGGTTAGCTTACAATAAATCAGTCTAAACTAAATTTATTTCCATTTATTACGACATTCTGGATATTGGCATCATCCGATCAAAACAGAGAATTCGTAAATATATTGAAAGTAAGTTACAAATAAAGCTATACCTAATCCGCAGTGAGGCATACGTTTTATATTAACTGGCACTGTAATATCTTTTATGAGTTCTAAGCTTTTATTTCATTATAGCACTGGGCACAGTGCCGTAATAAATTCAGATATATTGAATTTAAAAAAACAAAAACAACGAACGCAGAATATTTTCAGGAGGTTATTTCCTTTATTAATAAGGAACATTAATATGGTTACAGAACGCTTGTAGGGTCAACTGATATAAAATTTCGTTACAAATTACATAAACTTCATAATAAAATTTATTATGAGGTAAGAAATACACTGTAACAGAGAGAGCAGTTACGCCAAGTAGCAACTTGCGGTTTGATTTATATCAATAACGAATTGATTTAAATTCCCCTATCTTAGAGAAAATACCCAGATACATTCAAAAAATTTTAATTTACTAAAAATTAACTAAGTCGTGATAGAACGGCAATAAGAATGTCTGAGGACTCACTAAAACTGGTTAATCGCCAGAGACCTCATGAAGCCCTGAACGTTGTGAGTTCAGCGCAGAGCAGCGTTAGCGATTCGTAACGATGCGTGATTTGGTGATGGTTCGCGTCTTAACATCCTGTTTCTAACGTTCACGATTTTAGTAGATTCTCATACTTTCTTATTAGTTTAATATAGGTATATACTAAAATAATCGATGTTATGTAGTAAGTGCATCTTCTTTGAGAACTGAGTTTGTTCGATTGGCTTAATCTAGAGGACAGCTTGCACTACTTCCTGTAAAATATTTTGCCCTTTTTCTTTTAAGTTTCGTAGTTCGGGTATTGTAAAGATTCTATTAAAGGGTATGATCAGTGATCAAGTGATCAAGTTAGAATGACCCTTGGATTTTACCAAAAAGTGGTATTGATGAGATAATGTTTATCTTATGTGAAAAACTATGGCCAATTTGTATCGTACTTTTTGCAATGGAACTTTTTTAAGCCTATGTCCTTATTGGCTGGACAAGATACTTTCCTCTGTGCCTTAAAACATGTACATATATATATTGAAGTTTTTATTTTGATATACTTCAGATAGAACAACGTAACTACGATATGGACAATGCAGGAAATTTGCGTTTAAATACAGCTAACGCCGGTTTCGTAAACAGTGTGATTTACTGCCTAGAGAAATCCTACAACTGCTGCTGAAGGGCGGAGCGATTGCGTACACCAAGTTGGAGTACACGTACCTTATGCACAAGTCACATCGTTTCCGACCGTTCAGCAGCACGTCGAACTCGACACGCTCAACACTGACATTCGACAGCACGTTCCTGTAGATCAGTACAGTTACCTTAAGATATGGACTACCACAAATACACTACCAAGCGACCCCTCCCAAGTATATATTATAACGACAGGCACTCCAACAGATAGAGAATGTTCTGCTTTAAAGAGAAAATAATAACCTAACGGCCTCAGAAGAACCCGAAAACATCGAATCTTTTCTTTTTTTAACTTGAAGACTTAAAGCAATATTACAACTAAAACAGCGAGTTCGTATCTCGCATTGCATTTGGTGTAAGCGCAGAAACTCTTCAACAATCGGCTCAGCGCTCATAACAAGTCAGCTCTGCGGAGAGACCTTGAGACAACGGTATACAGTATATACTGAAACAGATTGGCTACTATGTGAACCTATTAGAATAGGCTCATTTCATTCAGCCATTGCTGCAAAAGTACAACATAGAATAATTTTAATTTAAGGCTGATATACCGTGATTAATCATCCATTAAACTTACATTAACGAATAAGGCCACATTAGTCGGGTTACATAGTTTAGTCCCGACATGGCAAACGAAAGCCAACCCAAATGTGAAAATTCATCCCAGTAAAATAATTTGGCACACGACAGAATTTACGACATTACTTCATGATTCGTACCTCACACGTGTGCACGAGAATTTCAATTTGGAGTTCCTTTAATTACCAAGCTAAGTTACCAAAACACAATGAGGACATTAGACGGCACGTTAAGAATATAATAACATCCAGGACTTTGTAGCACAGTGGCCCCTCCTTTCAAGAACACCTGATATCAATTACAGGTCAGAAAAGTAATCCAATAAGAAAATAAAATATCATATAAGGAAATATCGGAGCAAACGTTCCAGTATACAAATTGTAAGTCTCACAGAAACAAAATTTAACAGACCTTAATGTCAACTCTCTGTCTTAACCACAGGAAAGCCACTATTATCTACCACCACGGAGAGGAAAATAGTTACGAATCGAACAGTGCAGAAAAAGACCCTTCCGTAGCGGTGAGCACGCCTCCGACACGCTGGTTGCTTCCTCGCAATCAATCCCACGCTCCTCTGAGATGCCAAGCGATGAATACGAGGTTCCTTCAGGCCGCGATGGTGAGTGCCCCTTTTCCCTATTGCACCGACAGATCGGACGCCGCTAGAAAACTGGTTTTTGATTCCCCTCCACAATTCGTACTGACTACAACCAAACCCCCAGGTTCGCAACGGTCCCCGTAGAGGAGGCCACACTCTTTTCAAAGCCCTACGGTCGAAGATGAAGGGCCACTACCAAAGTCGATATCGCCTGATAAGCCACCACGGCTCATAAAGAAAGGTTCAAGAGTGGAATTCAGGGTGAAAGGATATCAATGACGCAATTCGCTGATGATACTGCTATTCTCAGTGAAAGTGAAGATGAATTATAGGATCTTCTGGATGGAACGAACACTCTAATGAGTACAGAATATAGATTGACAGTAAACCGAAGAACGACGAAAGTAATGAGAAGTAGCAGAAATGACAACAGTCAGAAAGGTAGCATCAGGATTGGTGATCACGAAGTAGTTGAAGTTAATGAATTCTGATGCCTAGGCATCAATATAATGCATCAGGGTAGCGGCAAGGAGGACATAAAAAGCGAAGTAATTCAAGCACAAAGGGCGTTCCTGACCAAGAGAAGTCTACTAGTATCAAACATAGGTCTCATTTTGAGGAAGAAATTTCTGAGAATTTACGTTTGAAGCGCAGCTTTGTGGGGGAGTCAAACATGGACTACGGGAAAACTGCAACAGAAGAGACTCGAAACGTTTTATATGTGGTAGTGCAGAAGAATTCTGAATATTATGTGGGCTCTTAAGGTAATGAATGAGGAAGTTGTCAGCAGAATAGCCAAGGAAAGAAATACATTGAAAACACTGACAAGAAGAAGGGACTGATGGTGAGTCATCTCTTAAGAAATCAGGGAAAACCTCCATGTTACCAAAAGGAGCTGCAAAGGGTAAAAACTGTAGAGGAAGACAGAGATTGGAAAAAATCGAGCAAATAATTTACGACGTTTGCTGCAAGTGCGAGATGAAGAGGCTGGCAAAGGAGAGGAATTCGTGATGAGCCACATCATATCTGTCAGAAGACTGATGATTAAAAAAAGTAGTAATAGTGCCGGAAAGAGCGAGAATTCTAGCTAAAAACATAACTGGCTGTTGCAAGAATTGCAAAAAATTTGTCAAAATATTTTTATGTTTGTGTCCTGCATGTTCACTGAGAGCAATGTCAGGATTACTGGTTCTACATTTGCAAATCTCTCTCTTGTCCAGTATCTCCGCAGTCATGCCCGCAGGATACTCACACCGCTCTAGGCCTTCGCAAGCGCTTGCAACATATGGTTGACTTACGTCAGGCCCATTGGAAAGATGGTTTTGGCGTTGACTCTTTCCCTTCTCCCTCTGATGAGCCATGTGCAACAAGCAAGTTGCCTTTTAACTTCGACATGGTGACTTAGTATTTATTCTAGGTACGTTCAATATTATACAAGAACACTTTTGTACTACGGGTAGCTTTTACATGGGTCTTACTGTTCAGAGATATGGTTTCGTTTTTAATTTACGATTGCACCTGAAGATTGGGCTGAGACCCAGAAACCGAGCTGTGTAAGAGTCCATTAACAAATATTTTCTACAACTATAGTGGAAGTATCAATTGCGAACAGTTGACATATTTTGTAAAGCCAAATGGCTCTGAGCACTATGGGACTCAACTGCTGTGGTCATAAGTCCCCTAGAACTTAGAACTACTTAAACCTAACTAACCTAAGGACATCACACACATCCATGCCCAAGGCAGGATTCGAACCTGCTACCGTAGCGGTCGTGCGGTTCCAGACTGTAGCGCCTTTAACCGCTCGGCCATTCGGCCGGCTTGTAAAGCCATTTTATGTACATTATACAAAGACGCTGCTATTTCTTAAGCTTCATTCAAGAGTTGTACAGTTAGGTGATAAGCTTCTTTCAGTTGCACTGTGGTTTTCAATCGCTCTGCAATTACATGGTGCTATTCGTATACAACATTTTTACTTTGTATACGAGAGTTGGAACTTAAATAGTGGCAACTATTTATTCACAACCGATACAAAAGAGTTACATGTTTGCACCCGTTATTGTCCTTCAAAGTAGTCACCAGCGTTATTTAAATCCGTTGCCAGCGATGTGGAAGGCGTAGTATACCGTTAGCAAAGCCTGTTCTGTTGATGGTGCGAATGGAGCGGTCTACTGCCTGTCGAATCTCTGGAACACTTCTGAAGCGAATGCCACGAAGTGGTTCCTTCATCTTTGGAATGAAGTCAGAGTCACAAGGACTTGAGTCCGAGGAGTATGGTGAATGGTACAGTACTTCCCAGTCCCATCGGCCGAACAGAACAGCCACAGCTTGCGCTGTATGCGCCCGCGCATTGTCGTGAAAAGTGATGGGTGAGTTCCCAGAAAGTGTCGCCGCTTCCTTCGCATAGCTGGTTGCAGGTGATGCTCAGAAACAAACAGTAATACTGTGCATTGACAGTGTGCCGTGGAGGAGCGTAATGCGTTAGGATAACACCATCACAGCCGTAAACGAGAATCAGCATAACTTTAGATCGCTCCATCCGCACCATCAACAGAAGAGGCTCTGCTAATGGTATACTACACATTCCAAATAGCTGGCAACGGGTTCTACACAACGCTGGTGACTACTCTGAAGAACAGTAACAACTGCAAACATGTAACTCTTTTGTATCGGTTGTGAATAAATAGTTGCCACTATATAAGTTCCAACCATCATATTTTACTGGTTTTGTGACATTATGTCGAATTCTTACTTCCATACCTCATCATTGACGTTATAGCTGTTACACATTTCTGCGTATTGTATTCGTTGCGCTGATTGAGATGTGTATATATTGTAAACAGTAAATGTAGTTATTCAGTAATTATTAATGAAATTTTCATTTCCTGTAGATCTGACAGGTTTACTTTAAGTAAAAAGTTTTGTACCGGTACATGTTTATCTTATTCATCTATGAAACTGTGTCGCGGTTACAGATTCTTTATATAGGTTTGTGTGAATAGTCTTTGCTTGTCGTGTTATCTATTATCGTGTTCTAAAATTTCGACGAAATTTTCAATAAAATGTTTGCTTAAGTTCAGTCTGTTCATTTAGGACTTTGTGTGGGTATTTCCGTTTGTGTCTGTCTACAGATGATCGTAATCATTCAACACCGTTGACTTCTGTCACGTAAAGCTGTCAGACTTATAAAAACACGAAAATTCCAAGAAAAATTAATTAACAACAGCGCCACAAATACAATGCGCAGAAATATGTGACACCTATGAAGACAACGGTGAGATATGGAAGTAAGTACTCAACACACTGCCATACACACAACGTGAAAATTGTATATACTAATAGCACTGCATACCCGCAGGTCGCTTGAAAATGGCGATGCAGCCCAAATAAACTTATCCCCTAACTGTACAACTCTTGAATAAAGGTTCAAAAAATAGCAGCGTGCTGGTATAATGTACATCAAATGCCTTTAGAAGATATCTATTTCGCTGCAGTCCGTGACGAATACAAAATAAACATATTTTGTTTCCGTAATGCTGCACCTGAAGTGAATATTCATTTGAAACACGCACACACATACATACATTTGCTCGAATGAAAAGGTTACTTCATGAGCCACAGTGAAAAACTAGCCTTAGACAGAGTGTGGAAGTATTGCAAACGGCGCTTGCATAAGAATTGCATTAAATCCCCCTCCACGGGCTTTGGGAATACACCGCGGATGTTTGCAGTAGATGCCAACTGGGAGACCTGCGAAGTTTTCATTTTGTACGAAGGAACTGATACGACGATAAATGAGTAATCGAAAGTGTTGCGAGGGGCGCACTCTGTTTGGAATATTGCAAACTAACTCCCGCATTATCTGCTTACTCCCGTGGAAACGACACGGTGCTATACTGCTCTAATTACCGAAATAGCCGCGAGCCAAAGGCTTCCCATAAATCAGCAACGGTCGAAGCGGTGACTCGCCGGAGGGAAGGGTAGGCAATTAACAGGCGCGGGTTTGGCGCATTATCGGCGGTCGGAGAGCCCGGGCACCACTTCGCGCCAGTAGTTGTCAGTCGGTAGCACGGCATTAGCTACAGGCAATTTGCCCTTCTGGAAACACTTCGATAACGATATCGACAAGAAAAAATAGCCGAAGTCAGTACTCCATCTCCTCGTAACTAGTGGTAACATTTTGTTCGTGCTAATATTTTGTCAAAAGACTTCCTAGTGGTATTATTGAAATGGCAGTGTTATAGAAATGGATGAGGACGTAGATGAAGATGAGGTAGAAGAAATAATACTGCGAGAAGAATTTGACAGAGCACTGAAACACCTAAGTTGAAAAGAGGCCCCGGGAGTATAAGGTATTCCGTCAGAGCTACTGATAGCCTTGGGAGAACCAGCCACGACAAAATGGTTCCATATGGTGTGCAAGATGTATAGGACAGGTGAAATACCCTCACATTCAAGAAGAATATAGTAATCCTAATGCCAAAGAAAGGAGATGATGACAGGTTTGACTATTACCCAACTGTCAGTTTAATAAGTCACAGTTGCAAAATACTAAGACGAACTCTTTATATGAGAATGGATAAACTAATAGGAGCTGACCTGAGGGAAGATCAGTTTGGATCCAGGAGAAATGAAGAAACACGTGAGGCAGTTCTGACCCTATGACTCCTTTTAAAAGATGGGTTAAGGAAATCAAATCTACGTTTATAACATTTGTAGGCTCAGAGAGAGCTTTTGACAATTACGAATAGAATACTCTCTTTGAAATACTAAAGGCAGCAGGGCTAAAATATAGGGATCGAAAGGCTACTTACACCTTGTATAGAAATCAGATGGCAGCAGGAGTCGAGAGGTATGAAAGGGAAGCAGTGGTCGATAAAGAAGTGAGACAAGTTGTAGCATATCCCGGATGTTGTTCAGTCTGTACACTGAGCAAGCACTAAAGGAACCAAGAAAATTGGAGTAGGAGTTAAAGCCCTAAGAGAAGAAAAAAAAGTTTCGCGATGACATTGTAAGCCAGAGACAGCAAAGGTTTTGGAAGAGCAGTTGAACGGAGTGGACAGTGTCTTGAAAGGCGGATATAAGATGAACATCAACAAGAACAAAACGAGGATAATGAAGCGTAGTCGAATTAAATCAGGTGATGCTGACGGAATTAGGTTATGAAACGAGACAATTAAAACAGTAGATCAATGTAGCTATTTGGGTAGCAAAATAACTGATGGTATCTGAAGTGGAGAAGGTATAAAATGTAGATTGGCAGCTGCAAGAAAAAAGATTGAGTTTCTTAAGAAGAGAAATCTGTTAACATTGAATATGGATTTAACTACCAAGACGTTTTTTCTGAAGTTACTTGTTTTCAGTGTAGGCCTGTATTGAAGTGAAATACGAATCACAACAGTTTAGAAGAGAAGAAAATAGAAGCTTTTGGAACGTAGTGCTACAGAAGAATGCTGAAGATTAGATGGTTAGGTCAAGTAACTGGTGAAAAGGTGCTGAATAGAACTGGGAAGAAAAGAAATTTGTGAAGCAGCATGACTGAAAGAAGAGATCAGTTGATAGGACACATAGCGCAACATCAAGAGATTACCATTTTAAAGTTGGAAAAATGTGTGGGAGGGGGTAAAAATCATAGAGGGAGAACAGGAAACGAATACAGTAAGCAAATTCAGAAGGATGTAAGTTGCAGTAATTATTCGCAAATGAAGAGGCTAGAATAACATGGAGAGCTGCGTCAAACCAGTCTTCGGACTGAAGACAACAACAGAAACACAAGATGTGCAAAGTATAAGAATCTGGATGAGATACGTTCCTCGTATCAGGTAATATTTGCTTGTAAACGTATGTCCCAAAGAGCCTCGTTTTTGTGCTGTTTTTGAAACATTTTATATGATGTTCCCGACAAAAGCAACTTGTTCATGAACTCTTCTAGTCACTGTACAGCGTGGGCTCCGGGCAATAAGACATATCACACGGCTTATGCACCTACTTCTACGTCGGCATATACACTCCGCAGACTATAGTGCAGTGGTGATGCCAGTAGCACATTTTTATCGACGACAGGCACTAAAAATAGTTTTGTAGAAGAAGACCTGTTACATCTGCTTGATTTACCCAGTTTTAAATCGTTGTGTTTTTAGCTGTGTTCGCCTCATACCTACAGTTATAACAATCATCTTGTGATGTTGCAGTTCTTTTTATGTCCGTGCTTGCTATGAAAGTAGGACGATGAATTCCGCCTTATGCAAGACACCTCTCCAGTTTCGTTTTACCCAGACATGTTCATCACTTTTTGTGCTATCTTTCGTGGGTTATTTTGTTTTCTTACTGTAAAATTGTTGTTACATGTTAGCTTTTAGCGAAACTTTGGGTACAAAATATTTACATTGTGAATGAATAATCGTTGTAAACTATTATACATCATTTATTCACAGGTCACAGTTGAGATATGTATTAACGACCTGATTCATTGTGCGTTGTGTATAACACTATGTCTCAAGTCCTAGTTACAGCTTAAAATGGCAAAATAGCACAAAACGTGCTGAGACAGGTCTGTAAACTAAAGAGGTGTCTCGCATAAGGCGGAATTTCTCGTCCTACAGTTATAATGTAACGGATACTCGACGGGCTGCGAAGCTTTATCAGTGTTTTATGAGTGTCAGCTAGAGCTGTCGATACGGCTTGGGTTTTTAGAAGAAATGTGGAAGTCCACAATCCGATAGGTTTCTGTGCGTGTAGAAGCAAGATGACATTCTGAATATTTCATTTGAGGTAGGGACAGAGTGAACCATTTCTATGAACTGATAACTGAAATGTGATAATGAGCCATTACATAATTGCATAAATAGAGAAAGTTAATACACTGGGAAAGAAGTATTGGACTGGAAGACCGACGTCCACCAAGCCCCCACAATCCTCGCCCGGTCTCGGTGATTTAAAGTTTTGTTCTTTAACTAACTAACAGCTTTAGGCTACTGTCGGGATGGTTCGTTTGAAGCGCGTACGGCTTGTTCTCTTCTACATTGTCTAAACCGAGCTTGTGCACTGTTTCTGATTTTCTCTTCCTCAGTGCGATGTCATAATTAGTTTCCCTACTCTCTGTAAACGATAACCAAAAAGAAAACGAAACATTGCAGTACATCTATTTACATGAAACTTTTTTATAATGTGTCATAACAATTCTCGACGCTGCTGTTTTTAGAACTCTGTTAAGAATTGCTATTGACCTTAGTCGGTGTCCTAATTTTTCTATTTTCAGACCTTGTCTTTTAGGGTATATCCTCAGTTCTACTTTACCTACCCTCTCGGTTATTGATTACTGTATGCAAGGCGAATGTGTCCTCAGTCAGGAAGGGAAACCTGTCCTCGACAGAAGTGACCTACAGGAAACCTATTGTGAAGACTCGAGACAGGATGCGAAGTGTAAGGTATATAATATTTTGTGTACAGAAAAATGTTTTAAACATAGCTCATGAAAACTGATAGAGATGGAAATGCTACGTTCTTGAAAAAACAAGTATAGCTCACTATTTTAAATGACATCCTGCTTTATCTAAATAGTCAGTCGCAGATTAAAGCTACAAACCCAAGCGATGATTAAGTTCAAACATCTACGCTAAATCAGTGTTACCTGAGCGAAATTATTTATTATATGTAATAATGCTTTTCCCAGATCATACGTCATCAGAGCCGCAGCTGTCTGTAAATTGTTTCAGTACTGCATATGAACGGTTTGACCTGACTATCAACATCCCTATAACAAGTCCATTTCATGTAGCTTCTTTTTCCTTATTTCAAAATCTCTATTACCAGCAGACCTTCGGTACAAGTACATCACTTTCTCTATCTAGGAAGTATATTATCAGTGAACAATGCGTGTAGCAGAATGATTGCTGCCCATTCTGCCCTCGGAAGTCCTCCCCTCAGGTCTTCCTGAATAAAGATCTCACACTACGCAGAAAACTGATAGTCTATCTAGCAGAAGTGGTTTCTGCCCTGCTCTGTGGTTACAAAACCTGCAACTAGAACGCTTAAACTAACAGAAACTTAGATACTTCATGATCATCAAATGGGATGACTTCGTTTCATACACAACCGTTCCTGAGAAGACAATGATGTACCGTCTAGAAGCAACCGTTATTGGTTACGAACTCAGGTGGATTTGGTATCTCTGGCGGATGAGCAACGACAAACTTACTCGACAAATTCTGTACAGTGAAGTGAGCACAGGTAGACAGCCCCGCAGCGTTACTCTGAAACGCTGTGAGTCCGAACATTGACCCGAGTAATCTGTGCGTCGCAGCAGAAGGCCGCACTCCCTGGTGCACAACTACTTCAGCTACTCTTTCGCTTTTGGGGTAGGAGAGTCGGAAATTGCCAAATGGAAAACGTTATTCATGCAAACTTCGCCTCGCCCAACTACGCCATCTCCCCTTTTTTAGCAGCATGTTATTAGCAGCACGTTTCATTCCAGGATTGGTCTGCTAAGCCTTCAAAGGAATCTCAGCACATGTACTGCGATGGAACAAAGGAGAAAAATTAACACTCGGATACGAGTATCAGCCGCCAAAGCCGCCGCCGCCGCTGTTGGCGACGACGACGAAGATAACGATGGGTATAGCCTAGTGGTATCCTTTCCTCACGAGCATTCATTTTCTACGTGTTTTATGAAGTTTGTTTTACATGTTTTGCTGAATATTATTCTTGTAAATATGTTGTTAAGCTGCAAATGCTATTTGTTATTTAAGAAAGAGAATAACCATGGAATATTAATAATTTGTAAGTAGACACGCTGGCCTAGTCAGGGAAAAGCTATTGTCATAGAGTGTAATAAATTGTAGATGCATTATCGTTGGGCGTGCGAGTGGGCCAAAAAAGTAGCAGTTGGGAGTCGCGAGAAGACGTTGTTGTCGTCGGTTATGTGTATTCACCCGTGTGGCTACACAAAAGTGCTGAGACAAAAAGTCTGTTTCCGAAGTGCGGAGCACTGAAAACTGAAATGATTGTTTTGGCGGATGTTTTATATGGGCAGGCTATGTGTATGGCATTTATTGGGCACAGTACCAAAGCAGCAAGAGTAATTCACATAACATCAAGAGAACGTTGGGCCCTTGTTATTGGCTATGGTATGGCAAGAAGATCAACTTGTGCTCTATTTTACGTATAATGTAGCCGCTCGACAACCTAACGGTATCATAAAGTGAAGTAAAATCTTGACTTTTTATAACTAGAAGTTTAACAGGCTGACCAGCGTAGCTGGAATTTTATTGCTTAAATAACATTGTTTTCGTGCATATTGTCCCGTAAATAATTTGTCTAAGTTGTTATCCAAGTAGTATCCATCGCATCTCTTTGTAAGATATGAGATAATCAGAAAATGAACTGAAGATGAAGTGAACTTATTTGATTATCAAAAAATAGTTCTTCCAACTTTTGGACAGTTACTTAATAATGAAATCTTTGGCTGTATTATGAATAATGTCAGAAATGGAACGATGCAAAAGCCAGCATTAACTCATTTGATAAAAATAGCGTAACTTCCACAATAAAAAAGAAAAATTGGTAGTACAACTTTACGTAACTTGTACACCGAATTTCACTGTCAAAGCAGAGTTTCTAATTTACAGCTTGCGGCATAATTTATAACTTTTATTTCAAATAAATATCATAGTACTATTAGGTAAACAACAGTCTTTACCATTGAGTAAATTCAACCAATCTTTCTGCTTGCTACAATTACGATAGTCAGTTTTACGATGAGTAACGTAACAAAAATTTTCTATGCACAGCCAGAAACAGTCTTTCTTTAATTGATGTTTGAAAATTAATATAATACGTTGTATGTGTTTGCTATTTGGTCATTATCTGACTACTCTGATATGTGTGGTGTGTAGTACTTGAGAGTGTGCTTTAGGTACTGTTCCTGCGTCATGACGCCAATAACTATTCTTACGTAAGATTACTTATGAATATGAAGTCCAGTTTCAATTTAATTATTTTTGTTTCGGTGAGGAACTGGCGACCGCTGGTTATTTTCATTAATGACATACTTTGAAAATCTTTTTTCCAAATTTTCAACTAACTACTGTTAATTAAAAATTGGTTTACGGAATAAAAATATATGAAGTTAACCGAACTTTGTTCCAAATCGTCATTACTAGAGTACTGAGCAGTTGTGATTCGGTTATAACTACATCTGTTTCTCTCGTTTTCGCATTATTTTTCGGAGGGACTTTAGGTACACGGTCACACAGAAAAGCCTAATTAGCCAGAAAGGTAGGAGGGTCATACATACTTGAATGATGTAATATTGCATTTACTTTACCTCGGTAAACACTAAAATAATAATGTTAAAATCTGTTAGAGCTTTGTAAACATAATGTACAGGTAAACATTTCAGTGTAACACCAATTACAACTTCAATACGGCAACAATAAACGTGTCTCGCCACTAACCTAAAAAATTACGTATTAGATCTATTTCAGATTAGTTTCATGCGCCGCTCTAATCACAAACACCTACATAAATTCAGCTACGTGCCTCAAATTTCCTTATGACGAATCTTTGAGGATATTCTTGAGAGTCTTGTGTTAATGTCATTCTGGATGTCTTAAAGGAAGAAGAGTGACTACCACATCACCATTTAGGTGTTACTTTTCCTTAGGCAGTTTTCGATGGTGTTGTCCATGTAACATCGATGCGATTAGATTTTTCAAGAGAGCACAGATAATAACCATTCTATTCTGCTGCCACGAACCACTGTTGTTAAATTGAAGACCTCACCTCCCATATTAAGACCTCAGAATACATTATGGTGATTTGACGCTCGTAAACTTCAAATGGATTCCAAGTGCGCATTTGCTATGAAAATATTTTTCCTAGATAAAACAGAAAGTTTCGGATCTGCTGTATTGCTTAAATTACTTCAGTAGTGCCAGTCGAATACGTTTAGTCTAAGGCTGCTGTTTATGATACTGAACATGTCGGGAATTCATAATTGGTAATTCGTTCATTAATCGCCTTCGATAAAAATTTACGAACAGTGCTTTTTTTTTACTAAAATCGATTGTTTACATTCTCGGTTAGTCTATAAGTACCTTATCAATGAATTACGCACCAGTAGCCATTAAAATCTTGGAAACTACAATAGGATAAATAAACCAAGAACAAAAATGTACTCTGTTTTTAATTATTCCACTTCACAAAACATTCTCAGTATGAAGACAGTTCTGATTATTTTCGAATACAAATGCGTTGTTGTCCATTTGGATCCAGCCTAGTGGATGAAGGGATGCAGGCTGGAAGCATATAAATGTAGCGGAGCATGCAATGCACTCAGAGAGCAAATCCATTTGTATTGCAATATGACTTGTAAAACCACAGTACAAGGGAAAAAAATGTTTTACATGCAGACTCTTCATCCGTGACCAATGTCTGCTAAGATTTTTCACATGTTGCTAACAGACATAAGCAGAATCACTAGAAACTCACTTAAATTCCCACATTTCTATACATTATGTGATTGTTAAAAATTCGTAGATTGTATACTAAGACAAGAAATTCGTAATGTGGACTGTCAAGAGTTTTGAATATTTTTAGAGGATATTCACTTTCACTTGCAAGTATCAGTGTACTCAAAAGAATATTAAGGAAGAGCTATTACCTAAAGTCCATCTATTCGAAAAAACTGGAAGAGAGCAAATCGTTTATAAACAGCGTAATTTACTGAGACTTTTAGAATATATAGGTGTAAAATTTGACGCACACGTAACGTGTAACAGTTATCATTGGTTACTGTTTAATATAGCCTACGTAGTCGGTTTATAGCAGCTATGGGTCTCTCTTCATATGCTTACTTGTTACACTTTCTTGAACGTTCTCCTTCGTGAGTTTTACGGAAGGTGATGCACGTACGAATGACTTGGAGAAGTAAAACACCAAGTAAGAGTGACACTTTTGTCAAACAACAGAAACATTGAACTTCGTAAACTGTCAGTTCACTCGTTATGAATGACATTTATGGCCTGGAAATTATGAAACTAACTCAGTCATATCTTTGGTTTCTTATGCTATGCTAAAGGCATTATGTAGGTGACAAACATACTGATGTGAACGGGCGAGACTGTTCACGAATATTAAAGATACACACAGTCATAAAATACGTTCAAATACCTATTTATCAAGCACAAAGTAATGCTTATTATAGGTACGAAGAATTAAATAAACGGTCGGTAAGTTTGCGCCGGAGCGTATTAAAAAAAACGAGCTTTGCATTTCTAACATCGCAATAAAAACTAATGCTAAAACTAGAGGCGCGGCAGTTTCCATTTAAGGCAATCGAAATAAATGTTCAAGCTTACAGGTTATAAGACATTAACGTTATTCAGAGTTAATCACTTAGACCTAAAGTGCATTCTAACTTGGGTGTTTACGTCTCCCAATATCAGCAGCATGCATGATTCCCTGAAATCACAGACAATAACCCAAACTTACACTGCTTTCAGAGATGAAATGTGTATGTTCCTCAGCAGAGACTCTGTGCGATTATTAATGTTATTGTCAACAGCTGGCTGATGAAACAGTATCTCCCAGTGACTGAAGAGTGTATAAGCCAACTGTTTTCCACAACGAATATTCAAAATATCGGAAAGGTTTCTCGTAGTTGTCAGAATATGCTATGTTAAACAGTGTGGATCATGCACATGTTTTTGATTTTGAATCAGGTATCCATAAAAGAATATTTTTCTCTGCTGTCTCTGAATTTTCCTTGCCGGCTTATTGTTGTTAGATCGTGATTCGTATGTATAAGGTGTAATTCAACTAGGATCTTCCGATGGTCGGAGGCACATGAGTAGGGGCCTTCCCCAGCTTCGCTGTCAAAGACTGTATTTTAGCTCAAATTTGTACTTATATGCCACCATCTGCAGACTGAAACTGAAGATACTGCAAAAAGGTGGGAATTTAGGGAGATGGGACCTGGATAAACTGAAAGAACCAGAGGTTGTAGAGAGTTTGAGGGAGAGCATATGGGAACAATTGACAGGAATGGGGGAAAGAAATACAGTAGAAGAAGAATGGGTAGCTCTGAGGGATGAAGTAGTGAACGCAGAAGACGATCAAGTAGGTAAAAAGACGAGGGCTAATAGAAATCCTTGGGTAACAGAAGAAATATTGAATTTAATTGATGAAAGGAGAAAATATAAAAATGCAGTAAATGAAGCAGGCAAAAAGGAATACAAACGTCTCAAAAATGAGATCGACCGGAAGTGCAAAATGGCTAAGCAGGGATGGCTAGAGGACAAATGTAGGATGTAGAGGCTTGTCTCACTAGGGGTAAGATAGATACTGCCTACAGGAAATTTAAAGAGACTTTAGGAGAGAAGAGAACCACTTGTATGAATATCAAGAGCTCAGATGGCAAACCAGTTCTAAGCAAAGAAGGGAAAGCAGAAAGGTGGAAGGAGTATATAGAGGGTTTATACAAGGGCGATGTACTTGAGGACAATATTATGTAAATGGAAGAGGATGTAGATGAAGACGAAATGGGAGATAAGATACTGCGTGAAGAATTTGACAGAGCACAGAAAGACCTGAGTCGAAACAAGGCCCCGGGAATAGACAACATTCCATTAGAACTACTGATGGCTTTGGGAGAGCCAGTCATGACAAAACTCTACCATCTGGTGAGCAAGATGTATGAGGCAGTCGAAATACCCTCAGACTTCAAGAAGAATATAATAATTCCAATCCCAAAGAAAGCAGGTGTTGACAGATGTGAAAATTACCGAACTATCAGTTTAATAAGTCACAGCTGCAAAATACTAACGCGAATTCTTTACAGACGAATGGAAAAACTGGTAGAAGCGGACCTCTGGGAAGATCAGTTTGGATTCCGTAGAAATGTTGGAACAAGTGAGGCAATACTAACCTTACGACTTATCTTAGAAGAAAGATTAAGAAAAGGCAAATCTACGTTTCTAGCATTTGTAGACTTAGAGAAAGCTTTTGACAATGTTAACTGGAATACTCTCTTTCAAATTCTGAAGGTGGCAGGGGTAAAATACAGGGAGCGAAGGGCTACTTACAATTTGTACAGAAACCAGATGGCAGTTATAAGAGTCGAGGGGCATGAAAGGGAAGCAGTGGTTGGGAAAGGAGTGAGACAGGGTTGTAGCCTCTCCCCGATGTTATTCAATCTGTATATTGAGCAAGCAGTAAAGGAAACAAAAGAAAAATTCGGAGTAGGTATTAAAATTCATGGAAAAGAAATAAAAACTTTGAGGTTAGCCGATGACATTGTAATTCTGTCAGAGACAGGAAAGGACTTGGAAGAGCAGTTGAACGGAATGGACAGTGTCTTCAAAGAAGGATATAAGATGAACATCAACAAAAGCAAAACGAGGATAATGGAATGTAGTCAAATTAAATCGGGTGATGCTGAGGGAATTAAAATAGGAAATGAGACACTTAAAGTAGTAAAGGAATTTTTCTATTTAGGGAGAAAAATAACTGATCATCGTGGAAGTAGAGAGGATATAAAATGTAGACTGGCAATGGCAAGGAAATCGTTTCTGAAGAAGAGAAATTTGTTAACATCGAGTATAGATTTAAGTGTCAGGAAGTCGTTTCTGAAAATATTTGTATGGAGTGTAGCCATGTATGGAAGTGAAACATGGACGATAGCTAGTTTGGACAAGAAGAGAATAGAAGCTTTCGAAATGTGGTGCTACAGAAGAATGCTGAAGATAAGGTGGGTAGATCACGTAACTAATTAGGAGGTATTGAATAGGATTGGGGAGAAGAGAAGTTTGTGGCACAACTTGACTAGAAGAAGGGATCGGTTGGTAGGACATGTTTTGAGGCATCAAGGGATCACAAATTTAGCATTGGAGGGCAGCGTGGAGGGTAAAAATCGTAGAGGGAGACCAAGAGATGACTACACTAAGCAGATTCAGAAGGATGTAGGTTGCAGTAGGTACTGGGAGATGAAGAAGCTTGCGCAGGATAGAGTAGCATGGAGAGCTGCATCAAACCAGTCTCAGGACTGAAGACCACAACAACAATGTCCCCATCGTCTCGTAAGTTAACGAACTATGTCCAGTGTTGCACAGTGCAGCTGCGATAATGGAATGAGAGTAGAATACCCATCTATAACTACCATAATATTATCATTGGTCTCAGAACATTTTGAATCAAGTAATTATTTACGTATGGAAATAAATGAAAGTCTCAACTGGGCGAATAATGTGGAAGATCCAACAATTCAGACTTAAAGATCCCTCAATTCTTCCATTTTTACAAATCCGAGGTAAGGGGAATAGAGTCTGCTTGGTTTGGAGATTTCTCTGATGAAAAACAATCCATCTTTACTTGTAATGCTTAAGGGTACAGTTAGGTTTATCGATCCTGGCTTAACAGATCGAATCTGTCCTTAATCATCTGTGCTCGAGTGGAGTAGCATCAATGACGAGAGGATGCCCCACACTATCTTCTGGCGCGTGTTTTATTTCAACCTTGGCCAGCATAGCGTCGCGGGTGCATGTGCTGTGTTTGAAATATGCTAAATAACAACGGCAATCTCAAAGTTTATCCTGATATTGTTATTTTACCTGCGTACAAGGGCAAAGCCACCGTTGTGTTAAATAAACTGGATTATGCACAAAAGATGCAACGTTTACTATCTGATTCAGCGTATCGCAGAATCTATGTTCACCCTACAAAAAGTGTTGAGAGAAAAACCAACAGCCTCCTGAAGAAAAGTGGTTTGTCGCAGGACACCATCAAGAGTCTTAACACCTATAGTGCTGTACCACCTAGGTTATATGGCCTTCCGAAGGTTCACAAGGAAGGGGTTCCTTTCCGCCCTATAGTGAGTAACATCAGTGCTCCGACATATCGTGTAGCCAGGCAAATTGTTTCTCAGTTGAGTCTACAAGTAGGTCCGTGTGAACATCATATGGGGAACTCAGCTAATTTTTTACGTCGTTTGGAGGGACTGCGATTGAATGACTATGATATTTTAGTGAGTTTCGATGTGGCCTCTCTCTTCACTCGTATTCCTCTGTCTGATCCGTTGCGGGTAATTGAGGCTAGGTTTGGTACTGAATTAACTAATCTCTTTCGGCATGTGTTAACATCTACTTACTTTTTATTCAATGACCAGTATTACGAGCAGCCAGATGGAGTTGCGATGGGTAGTCCGTTGTCGCCTGTGATCGCAAATTTGTTTATGGAAGACTTTGAGGAATGTGCATTGGAGTCGGCGCCATTGAAACCCGCCTGTTTCTTTAGATATGTTGACGATACCTTTGTTGTTTGGCCTCATGGTATGGAGAATTTGAATACCTTTCTAGAACATCTGAACTCGATCCACGCGAACATTCGTTTTACGAAGGAGGCGGAAGAGGATGGTTGCCTTCCCTTTCTTGACGTGTTGTTTAGGAGGAAGGATGATGGATCATTGGGACATGCAATCTACGGGAAATGCGCTCACACCGACTTTTACTTACAGGCTAATAGTTGCCACAATCCGGCTCAGCGTGAAGGGGTACTTCGTACCTTGGAACACAGGGAACATGTCGTTTCTGACGCTGAGACTTTGCCAGCTGAGCTGTCCCATCTTGAAGATATATTTCGTCACAATGGTTATAGTGATAGACGGATTGAACGTGCGTTGCGCTAGCGACCAACTGTACATCGGGTGACTGATGATAGTTCTTAGTCGACACCTAAGTCTACTGCCTTTTTGCTTTACGTAAGAAATACTTCCAATTAGATCGGTCATATTTTACAGACATACGATGTGAAATGTGTTTTCCGACCTCCATCTAAAATTAGAGCGCTTTTGAGTTATGTTAAGTATCATCGCGGTCTGCGTAAGGTGGGTGTATGTCGCATACCTTGTAGCTGCGGCATGGCGTATATTAGTCAAACTATCAGGACCGTGGAGGACCGACGAACTGAGCATAAACGGCACACACGATTACAGCAGCCAAGTAGATCTGCTACTGCCGAACATTTCTTGGACACTGGTCACCTCATGTTATATAATAACACCGAGATATTGGCATGCACGTCCAGCTATTGGGACAGTGTTATTAAGGAGGCAGTTGAGATTAAATTAGCGAGCAACCTCATTAACAGGGATGGATGTTTTTGTTTAAACTCAGTCTGGAATCCGGCTCTCTCCCTTGTCTAAAAACAAGGGACAGAGTCAATGCTTGGTTCAAATGGCTCTGAGCACTATGGGACTTAACAGCTATGGTCATAAGTCCCCTAGAACTTAGAACTACTTAAACCTAACGAACCTAAGGACAGCACACAACACCCAGTCATCACGGGGCAGAGAAAATCCCTGACCCGCCGGGAATCGAACCCGGGAACCCGGGGGAGTCAATGCTACCTCAGCTGAGAGTTCGTAGTCTCACTATCGATAGCTCTGACTTTGGTCATCTTTGGTGGCACTAGTGTTCAGTGTGTGTGTTATCTAACCCGCATCAGTCCGAGAAACGAGGTTTTAAATTTGCGTGTACGTCGCCTGTCCGTTGCAGTTTGCCTTGAAAATGGCGGGGTGTTATCCCACCGAAATATCGGTGGTCGCTGAAAGTGTTACCTGGCTGAATTCCCGGAAGTTATTTGAAAATGTAGCTGCTGTCATTTCCCTCCTGCTGTGTACTTAAGCGCCATGCAGCCGAGCACAAACTTCTCGCCTCAGAGTTCTAGACCGTAGCAGCGGGCTCTGCGTCTTGAGCGGACATTTGCAAGCTGTAAGGAATTTCAACGTAAAGAACAGCCCCAACGGTGGAAGGCTATCCATATCGTTCCTGCTTACAGGAGACTCCAATTAATTAGCTGACTGTGTAAAATGAAGAGCGCATACAACTCTGATTAAAGCAGGTGAATGTTAAACAGTATGGTATACTGGTGTAGAATCAACAAGGATGAAAAAGATATATTACTGACCTACAGATAAGGTAATTAATAACGCTTGAATCAGTACACAATTATCAAAAGAACTTTAACGATTCTCAGAGTTTATAGTGCAGCAGATAGTGGAATTCACATGAGAATCCTAACATATTACAGAGAGTTTAAATCATGAA
This sequence comes from Schistocerca serialis cubense, assembly GCF_023864345.2. Lineage (NCBI taxonomy): Eukaryota > Metazoa > Arthropoda > Insecta > Orthoptera > Acrididae > Schistocerca > Schistocerca serialis. The sequence goes on along the minus strand of NC_064641.1, from coordinate 336,963,780 downwards.
GTAGCCACAAAGGTGACAAAATGAGGGTGGTAGCGATGAACGTTTATCACATCACAGCGTTCCTTCTCGTCTCACTGTAAAAACCCCTGTACACAATGAAACACTATCTAGTAAGACTTTGTCATATATTTGACAGCTTGCGGCATTGTTTGGCGTGATGGTCAAACATACACCCTGTTTATCGTGTTGGAACCGAATTTAGGTTGACATCAAGTTTAACAAGATGGAGGAAGTTGTTGGTGGTGATGTTTCGTGACATGTTTAGCGAGAAAGAATCTTTTTTACTGTATAGAAAGTTTCAACAACTGTGAGAACTACGATCAAAATAGTATATGAATAACAACAAAGGAACACTGGCAGGTATCAGAATGGTAGAGGTGTTGCGTCTTTCCTAATCAAATATTAGGCGTGAAGACGTAAGGACGTTATCAATATTCTACGTACAACAAACAAGCGGAAGCGCAATAAGGGAGAAAACCGAAGCTTTCCAGTTCTTCCCCGTTTGATCCCACGTTGTGGTACTTTAATGAGCTTTCATCATTAGATTCCCTGGACCAGGGTCTGCGTTTTTGTTTTTTTGTTTTAGTTTATTGGTTTCCGGAACTGCCCATACAGCCATCTCAATATAGGAAGTAATATAGTACAATTTATTTTGATAGTTCATGACAAACATTAAGTCGTACCCTGGTACGAAGGTACATAGGACTAACAAAGGACTGATTCGATATAAAACAAGATTTATAGTCAGAATGTAAAAAAACGAGTAAACAACACGAAAATGGAACACAGGACACAAAGCGGTAGTATATTACAAAAATCCTAGTGGTTACATAATAAGAAGTTGTAAAACACTGTTGATGGACATTTAGGTTGTTTTCAGTTCAGTCGATATTAATGACTATATATGTAAATTAACAATAAAATGTTCTCGTATGTCCTCTGAGAATTGTTTCTAAGTTACAGATAGAGAATGAATATTTGTGCAATCTGTAAGTACCGTCTAGATGTAACAGGAGAACAGTTTACGAGAACCATATGTGTGTATAACAGTCACACGTTACAAATACACGAATATTCAGGCACATACATAGGACGTACATAACGATGTAAATTTAGAGGCTGAGCGTTCCATATTCTGCAGATTAGCACTTGGAGATATAGTCAGTTAACTGAGCTTTTGGTCTTTCCCTGGCATTCTATGTATCAGGAGGAGAAGCAGAGCAGAGTGCTATATCTTGATGGTGGCACTGTTGACGAACTCGTACAACGTTGCTATATCGTTGGACGCTAACAAGATTTCGAGACTGCTTGGGAATTGATGACCAATAGCCCGAAGATTACTTGCAAGGGCGTTTCTGCGATACGTGCTCCGAGGACATTGTAGTAATACACTCCTGGAAATGGAAAAAAGAACACATTGACACCGGTGTGTCAGACCCACCATACTTGCTCCGGACACTGCGAGAGGGCTGTACAAGCAATGATCACACGCACAGCACAGCGGACACACCAGGAACCGCGGCGTTGGCCGTCGAATGGCGCTAGCTGCGCAGCATTTGTGCACCGCCGCCGTCAGTGTCAGCCAGTTTGCCGTGGCATACGGAGCTCCATCGCAGTCTTTAACACTGGTAGCATGCCGCGACAGCGTGGACGTGAACCGTATGTGCAGTTGACGGACTTTGAGCGAGGGCGTATAGTGGGCATGCGGGAGGCCGGGTGGACGTACCGCCGAATTGCTCAACACGTGGGGCGTGAGGTCTCCACAGTACATCGATGTTGTCGCCAGGGGTCGGCGGAAGGTGCACGTGCCCGTCGACCTGGGACCGGACCGCAGCGACGCACGGATGCACGCCAAGACCGTAGGATCCTACGCAGTGCCGTAGGGGACCGCACCGCCACTTCCCAGCAAATTAGGGACACTTTTGCTCCTGGGGTATCGGCGAGGACCATTCGCAACCGTCTCCATGAAGCTGGGCTACGGTCCCGCACACCGTTAGGCCGTCTTCCGCTCACGCCCCAACATCGTGCAGCCCGCCTCCAGTGGTGTCGCGACAGGCGTGAATGGAGGGACGAATGGAGACGTGTCGTCTTCAGCGATGAGAGTCGCTTCTGCCTTGGTGCCAATGATGGTCGTATGCGTGTTTGGCGCCGTGCAGGTGAGCGCCACAATCAGGACTGCATACGACCGAGGCACACAGGGCCAACACCCGTCATCATGGTGTGGGGAGCGATCTCCTACACTGGCCGTACACCACTGGTGATCGTCGAGGTTACACTGAATAGTGCACGGTACATCCAAACCGTCATCGAACCCATCGTTCTACCATTCCTAGACCGGCAAGGGAACTTGCTGTTCCAACAGGACAATGCACGTCCGCATGTATCCCGTGCCACCCAACGTGCTCTAGAAGGTGTAAGTCAACTACCCTGGCCAGCAAGATCTCCGGATGTGTCCCCCATTGAGCATGTTTGGGACTGGATGAAGCGTCGTCTCACGCGGTCTTCACGTCCAGCACGAACGCTGGTCCAACTGAGGCGCCAGGTGAAAATGGCATGGCAAGCCGTTCCACAGGACTACATCCAGCATCTCTACGATCGTCTCCATGGGAGAAAAGCAGCCTGCATTGCTGCGAAAGGTGGATATACACTGTACTAGTGCCGACATAGTGCATGCTCTGTTGTCTGTGTCTATGTGCCTGTGGTTCTGTCAGTGTGATCATGTGATGCATCTGACCCCAGGAATGTGTCAATAAAGTTTCTCCTTCCTGGGACAATGAATTCACGGTGTTCTTATTTCAATTTCCAGGAGTGTATATGGTTTGGATCTTCTTCCTCTCCGCAAACACACAATGTCTCTTAGGTAGAACCGATAGATTTCTTTTCCTTCTTTTTACATAGTGCTAAAGTCAATTCAAGAAATGCTTTGCCCGCGTTGACAGCCATCCCCACTAGCATCAAAATACTTCCCGACAGCGTGACGGTAGTTTCAAAGACGAGGTTAAATTTGACAAAATTTTAGTACTTCTGCGAGCTTGTTTGAAGAAACCGAGGATAGAAAACAATGAATTCGCAAACAAATCGGAGTGCGACATTGTCACGCTCGTCGGTTTAAACGGTAGCACCGACATTCCTACATTCTACTCAAGGAAATTAGCAGGTAAAAATTTCTCTTACATAAAACGGCAAGTGCCGAGAGCGTGTCACGTGAGTGTTAGGGTCGTCTTGCTGCAACTGTTGCTCGAAAGAGAAGCTGGTAAAATGAGGCTGAAGCGGCTGCGCTTCTTAACGTTCACTCACTGGTGTGCTTCCGATCTGCATCCGAATTTAGATACTAGGAGGCTGTTCGTCTCAATTTTTAACCGGGGATATATTTGCAAATTTGCATTCAATGTTTGGAGGATTTCCAAATAAAATTGATTATGTAATAAAGTTTTCATCAGTAAGTCAGTCGTAATAATAAGGTCTATAATTTGCAATTATGTATTGATTTTTAACTATATGACATCTAAATCTACATAATTCCTCTGCGATTCATAGTGACCGGCAGAAGATTCATCGAACAATCTTCAAGCTTTCTCTATTCTCGAACAGCCCGTGGGAAAAACGAACTCTTAAATCCTTCCATGCGAGCTCTGAATTCTCTTATTGTATGATGATCATTTCGCCCTATGTCGATGGGTGCAAAAAAATATTTTCGCATTCGGATAGGAAATTGGTGATTGTAAATTCATGATAAGATCCTACCGCAATGAAAAACGGCTTTGTTTTAGTGATGTCCACTCGAATTCGGGTATCGTATTCGTGTCGTTCCCTTCCCTATTTCGCGTTAATACAAAACGAGCTGCCCTTGTTTGAACTTTTTCAATGTTCTCAGTCAATCCTATCTGATGCGGATCCCACACCGCGCAGCAGTACTCCAGAAGAGGACGAACAATCGTAGTGTAGGCCGTCTCTTTAGTAGACCTGTTGCATTTTCTACTAGTTCTGCCAATAAATCACGGTTTTTTGTTCATTTCCCCACAACATTATGTATATTATCGTTCTAATGTTAGCTGTTCGTAATTGTAATCCTTACGTACCTAGTTCAATCCACAGCCTTTAGATTCGTGTGATTTATCGTGTAACTGAAATTTAGTCGATTCCTTTTCTTACTCATGAGAATGACCTCATACTTTTCATTATTTAGAGTCAATTGTCACTTTTTGCACCACATAGATGTCTCGACTAAATCATTTAGTAATTGGTATTGAGCATCTGATAACTTAAACACGGTAAATCACAGGTCTGCGCACATTGTCTCCTAAATCGTTTATATACATCAGGAACAGCGGAAGGCCTACAACACTTCGTTTCGGAATCCCAGTTATTACTTCTGTTATCCTCGATTACTTTTCGTTACTTTGTATGAACTTTGAGCACTGAAATGACAAATCCTGTCGCATAACTGAGACGATACTCCGTAGGGACGCAATTTCATTAGAAGTCGCTTGCGAGGAACTGTTTCAATCACCCTATGGAGGTTAAAAATATGGAATCAATTTGACATTCCCTATCGACAGCACTCATCACTTCATGGGAATAAAGAGCTAGTCGTGTTTCCCAAGAACGATATTTTCTGAACGTGTGTTGCCTGTATGTCAATAGAGTCTTTTCCTTAAGATAATTAAAATGTCCTAATATTCTACTGCAAATCGAAGTTAGTGATATGAGTCTGTGATTCAGCTGATTACTCCTCTTTCATTTCCTGAGTACAGGTATTACCTGCACAACTTTCCCGTCTTCAGGTACGAATCTTTTGAGTAGCGAGGCACGCTATTGCTAAGTAAGGAGATATTGTATCAACCTACTCTGAAAAGAACCTAACTGTTATATAACCCTGACTACAAGCCTTGCCTCTATTAAGTGATTTAAGCTTCTTCGCTACACGGAGGATTTCTACGTCTTAGTTACTCCGGTGGTATATATTGTGGTATATTTACTTCGTCTCCTTTGCTGAATTACTTTCTTAAACCCTGTTTAGTAACTCTGCTTTAGTGCCAAGGTCATCACTAACATTACCATTGATACTGCACAGTTTACTTTACATACGACCAGAACCTCTTAGGTTTTTTGCCAGATTTCGAGACAGGGTTTCCTTGTGGAAAATATTGAATGCTTCTGGCGCTGAACATGAGGCTAAATTTCGAGCTTCTGTCAAACGTTTCTTTATATGTAATGGCCTGTCGCTAACGCTCACGTGTGCGTCCCTGCATGTGAATAGCGTTTCCAGGGTTGTGACGTTACAGTATCATTCACAAATATAGGACAGAACATGAAAATTTTCCCACTAAGTAACTGAATGTTTATCTCACTCCAGTACAAGAAAACTGTCACATTCAAAAACTCATAGCAGAGAGCAAACAATTGTTAAATGATCAGACAGATATAAACAATGCACTACTAAACATGGTCAGAGAGATACGCACTCACGCAAGCATACAGATAAATACACCCTTCGCAAAATACATCCCACAGCTGGCAGCATTACATAACATTATACAGGTTAGAATAGCGGGAAAATGTGTGTGCTGTTTGTGTCACGCGCATAAAAGTGTTTTTAGAGGTACAAACAGAACAATTGTTTCACGAGCAAGAGCACATGTAGAACAACAGCTATACGCACAGTAAGTACTAAAACGAATATTTATCAAAAGATTCCCAGGTCAGAACTGTTTGCAGCTTGCATGCACGATAGTAAAATATGTAAGATGAAAATCCTACACACAAGGCACTGATGATGCCGTAATAAATTAAGACGTAACTCGTCTGGCATAGCAGATATTTCCTTTATTGAGTTTTATACACACGATCCTATCCACAAATCGTTAATATAACTTCGTAGTCCCATAAAAAATTAAAAAAAGTTGGTACCTGTATCTCGTTTACTAATGAAGAGCGCTTTGCTCTTAGTTTCGTAGGGCCCTGGTCGTCTAGACGAAAATCTAGACGAAAAGAGGCTGCAAATGGCTTTAAAAGGTGTAAATGTGCGAGCAAGTGTGATCGCGCGTTTGTGTGTATGAGTGTTAAAAAGATGTTACTGACACGTGTGAATATTACCATACCATCAGTTTAATAAGTCGTGGTTGCAAAATCCTGACACGAATTATTTAGAGAAGAATGGAAAGATCGATAGACGCCGACCCCGTGTAACATCTGTTTGAATTCTAGAGAAATGTTAAAACACAACAGGCAATAATCAGCCTACTACTTACCTTACAAGACAGACTGAAAAAAGGCAACCTACGTTCATAAAATTTGTAGATTTAGAGGAAGCTTTGACAGTGTTTACTGGTCTGTATTACATGAAGTTATGATATGAACAAGAGTAAAACAGCTGTATAAGAATGTTCTCAAGAATAATCAGGTGATACTAAGGAAATCTGATTGGGAAAAAAAACGCCTAATGTAGTAGATATATATTGTTATTTAGGCAGTGGAAAGAATATAAAAGTCAAACTGGAAATCGCATCATTTCTACTTCAAAAAATGTGTGTAAAATCTTGTGGGACTTCTGCTAAGGTCATCAGTCCCTAAGCTTACACACTACTTAACCTAAATTATCCTAAGGACAAGCACGCACACACCCATGTCCGACGGAGGACTCGAACCTCCGCCGGGATCAGCCACACAGTCCGTGACTGCAGCGCCTGAGACCGCTCGGCTAGTCCCGCGCGGCATTTCTACTTCAGTAATTGGTTATTTTTAAGCGCTTATCATTATTATAATATTTTTGGCATCGTTTTCATTGAATATAGTGATTTCATTTTCCTCCATTAATGTCATATGGCTGACCACAAATATTTGGTTTTGGTACTTCACTCTTTGAAAAAACTTCTGAACTTCTGATCTCCGTTTTCAAACATATTAAAATATTTATACAAATGAAATCACACAATCTCAGAGACTTTAATTGTTTCATACGGATACTACTTATGTATACAGTACATTCCAAAACAGACTCAAGCGGCGAGTGAAAATTTGTATCAAGGCCGGGAATCGAACCTGTGTCTCTTGCTTACTAGGCACATGCGTTAGTGACTTTTTTCCACCATTCTACATTTTTTTTTTTTTTTGCTTTTTAAAAGGAATGGTCGCAGGGGTAAAGTGGGTAGGGGTCATTTTACGAGGCCTGGCCACGATATATCCACCGTCAAACAGGAACATGTGAAAGGGATAACTGGCCACATAAGAATATTAATTTACTTACTGACAAAAAATAAATCCGCCTTTTCCATGACTTGTCTGAAAACAAGCAATCATACACAAAGTCACATTTCTGGAACACGCACATGTGAAGTCGATATTCCACGGACACCGCCGCCTCATCTACATAGAACGTCTTCTCGTAATGTCTTGTAAGTACCTCTATCTGTTCATGTGGTACGTGTGGATTTATCTCCTGCCATGAATAACCCAGCTATTGGGCGGATCGCGGAACATGCTCCGCAAGAAGTTCGATAAGTATTGATTGAACCTACAGTTTTTGGCAGTAGCACAATAACATCGTTTAAATAGTTCCATAAATCCATAACCCCTATGACCTCACCTCCAAACAAATAATGAATAGCGCGACCTCTGATCCACGTGACAGCGTTGTGTTTCGTCCTCGGGTAATAAACTGCGTCCGGGTAAACGAGAGTGTGTGGATCGAAAAAAGTGGGCGACATCCGTAAAAAGAGAGCCAAAATTTTATGCACAAAATACCGGCTTTCTTCGGCAGGCCCTAATGTATTCGGTTCCCATCTGTATCTTGAACGTTGCAGCTCACACGTAAAGGCGAATCTGCAAGATAGCACCTATAGAGTCTCTCTATGCTGACAGATGAATTGAATGCCGCCATGAGGGTCCGAGTTGTGAGTTTAGGCATCGGTAGCGTTTGCGCTACATGCGAAATTCGTCAAGCACTTCTTCTTCAGTCACCGGTTCTAGCAGTTCCTGTTGGAGTTCGGAAGTAACTGCGGCGTGCGTCAAACCAGCGACAGCCGCAATTATCTCTGGATCAGATCTCTTCTCCGCATACAGGTGAGAATAATGGTTGAAGTATGCATTGTGTATGTCTCTTTGCGTCACGTGGCGGACGCTGTCTTCTGTCGTCACCTCATGTACCAATGTCCTGCGTCTACACTATCTTTTCATGGCCATATGGTACATGGAAAGCCGTTCTTGTGGATTCTGATAATTTTACCTGTACGAATGATGGTCCCTTCGAAGTGTCGAAAGCTCAAAGTCACATTCTTAGCTTTTTCTCGATTGACAGTCATCTGGCGGTGATGGAGGCGTAACGGAACACTCCCTGAGAACGACGTAGTTGATCTCTTTAGGGCTGCGCCCCCCATGCTGCAGCTTTCCTACTAAACGTCTTCAAGATGCGTCCAAGGGTCGGCCTGGTACAGTCCTGCTACCACTGTAAAGCAGACGTATCCATAGTCCTAGGCACTGTCTCCACGTATCTCCCGCTTGACGTTCCGGTATGGTCACGGGCTGCGGCTGCGCCACACCTGTTGGCGTCGAAGCGTGATAATGGTACATATGTAAGCTGTGTCGACAGTGAATGCTGCTGGCCACAACTCGGCTGCCGTGAACACATCCCTGAGAGAACGAGTGTACAATTAAGATCGGTTCCTATCCCTATGTCATCTATCCTACCTCAGCATAATTGCGTTGATTCCTCAGTAAAGAATACCGGACGTTTACGCCTGTTGCTGGCACCGGAGCTGTTTCCCTTGGAACGTAAGCTCCATGCCCCTGGAATTCGGTAGATGATGTATGTCAGTGGCAATTAATCCGTCTTTAAGAAGAACTGCGACGCCACTGCCCGATTCCGACGCATGTGAATACAAGTTGAGTATCCAGAGATGCCCAGAATCCCTGGAACGTGTACATGTTGCAATAAGGCCATGACAATGCCGGCCACATAAACAGCGTCGCGTAGTAGTGACAGCTTCTTGCGCGACCGGATGTTATTAATCCTGATAGTCGCGAATCGATATGATTCATGTTCGCCCTCGAAGGCAGCGGTAGTCACCAGTGTAAGCAGTGGCGATGGGTTTGGTCACACCAACGCCATCCCGTCGTCTATAAGCATTTTGTTTACAGGAGACGGGAGGGGCGGGAGGGGGGGGGGAATTGTTAACACCCCCTAATCTGCAAGTGATGTACCTGGCAAAGAGTCGTATTCCAGGCCATTTACCCACGAATCACTGGAGAGAAGCTGTTGTTGTGTTAAATCGGTTACCAAAGAGGCCTCTGTCGTGGTTCCTCGCGGCTGCGACGGTGTTCCGTCGCCCCCTCCATCTCCAAAAGGGTGTCCAGGAGAAGAATAATCCATAGTCTCATTTCTTAAAGAGTGTTGGCCGACGCCTCTGAAGCAAGAGCGTCCACGAGACTGTCGAAATCAGTACGATCTTGTGTATCTGTCCGAAAGAGACAGTCGTCAGACGCCATCTGTCGGCCTTTCGTGTGCTTGCGGGGCGAAAGCTTCTTCCAGAAGTGCGTCTCTGTGTCAGAATGTGAGTGTGTATCAGACTCCTCTGCACCGTCCGAGAGGAAACTTGGATTGGCACGACTCGTGGATCAACATCCATCCGCCCGTTGTGCGTTGGCAGTTGCTTTTTGGGTTTATCTGGCGACTCCCTCAGCAGCGATCGGGCGGCATCTGCTTCATCAGTAACGTGTCCGTCTCTCTACGATGGTAACCTATTCTGATCCCCACCGCCAGACGTCGTAGGTTACGTCACTTGTTCATAGGTAATTAGCGGAATCGAAGGATACTATGTTGTACCGCTTCTTATGATAGAATCTGGGTGATCCGCAGCTGCAATCAATCAGAGCGACCATGACACTACTGTTCAAATCCTGAGTATATGCGCGGTTGTCCACAAAACATGATAGTTGCGGGACAATCGGCAATGTTTAATTGTAAAGGAACATGCTTTGTGCTCGATTTTGAATGTCTTACATCTTTTAATACGCGATACCTGTAAAAATCTTCCACTTCTTAGCCACATGGCTGCTTACAGTCCCGTAGGAAGGAAGACAAGGATTTCTGGACAGATCAGTATAGTGTAATATCAACAGCAGCAAGGAATGGTGTAAAGGGAGTAGGATTCATTATGAATAGGAAGGTAGGACAGAGAGTGTGTTACTGAACAGTTCGGTGATAGGGTTTTTCTTATCAGGATCGACAACAAACCAACACCGACAACGATAGCGCAGGTATACATACGACGTCGCAAGCTGAAGAAGAGACAGAGAAAGTATATGAGGTTACTGCCAGCCGAAGTGGCCGTGCGGTTAAAGGCGCTGCACTCTGGAACCGGAAGACTGCTACGGTCGCAGGTTCGAATCCTGCCTCGGGCATGGATGTTTGTGATGTCCTTAGGTTAGTTAGGTTTAACTAGCTCTAAGTTCTACGGGACTAATGACCTCAGCAGTTGAGTCCCATAGTGCTCAGAGCCATTTGAACCATTTTTTTGGGGTTACTGAAAGTGTAATACACTACGTAATGGAAGATGAGAATGTAATAGTCATGGGGACTGCAATGCAGTTGTAGGGGAAGGAAAAATAGAAACAGTTACAGGAGAATGTGGGCTTAGTTTATGAAAGGAGAAAATATAAAAGTGCAATAAATGAAGCAGGCGAAAAGGAATATAAACGTCTCAAAAATGAGCTCGACAGGAAGTGCAAACTGGCTAAGCAGTAATGGCTAGAGGACAAATGTAAGGATTTAGAAGCATATATCAGTAGGGGTAAGGTAGATGCAGCTTATAGGAAAATTAAATACACCTTTGAAGGAAACAGAACCACCTGTATGAATATCAAGAGCTCATTTGGAAAATAAGTCCTAAGCAAAGAAGGAAAAGCAGAAAGGTGGAAAGATTATATAGAGGGTCTATACAAGGGCGATGTACTTGAGGACAATGTTATGGAAATGAAAGAGGCGTAGACGAAGCTGAGATGGGAGATATGATTCTGCGTGAAGAATGTAACAGAGTACTGAAAGGACTAAGTCGAAACAAGGCCCTGGGAGTAGATAACATTCCGTCAGAACTATTGATAGACTTGGGAGAGCCAGCAATGACAAAACTCTTCTATCTGGTGTGCAAGATGTATGAGTCAGGCAAAATACATTCCGACTTCAAGAAGGATACAGTATTTCCAATTCCAAATAAAGCAGGTGCTGACAGGTGTGAAAATTAGCGAACTAACAGTTTAATAAGTCACGTTTGAACAAACTAACACGAATTCTATACAGATACAGACAAATGGAAAAACTGATAGAGGCTGACCTCGGGGAAGATCAGTTTGGATTCCGTAGAAGTATCGGAACACGTGAGGCTATACTGACCCTACGACTTGTCTTAGAAAGGAGGTTAAGGAAAGACAAACCTACATTTATAGCATTTTTAGACTTAAAGAAAATGTTTGACAGTGTTGACTAGAATATGCTCTTTCAAATTCTGAAGGTAATGGGGGTAAAATACAGGGAGCGAAAGTCTATCTACAATTTGTACAGAAATCAGATGACTCTTAGAGTCGAAGGGCACGAAAGGAAAGCCGTGGTTGGGAAGGGAGGGAGACAAGGTTGTAGCCTATACCAGATGTCATTCGGTGTGTATACTGAGCAAGGAGTAGAGGAAATAAAAGAAAAATTTGGAGTGGGAATTAAAATCTTGGGAGAAGAAATAAAAAGCTTGAGGTTTGCCGATGACATTTTGATTCTGTCAGAGTCAGCAAAGTACTTGGAAGAGCAGTTTAACAGAATGGACAGTGTCTTGAAAGGGGGATATAACATGAACTTCAAGAAAAGCGAAACAAGGATAATGGAATGCAGTCGAATTAAATCAGGTGATGTTGAGGAAATTAGATTAGTAAATGAGACACTTAAGGTATTAGGTGAGTTTTGCTATTTGGGCAGCAAGTCGAAGTAGAAAGGATATATAACGTAGACTGGCGATGGCAAGGAAAGCATTTCTGAAGATGAGAAATTCGTTAACATCCAATATTATTTTAAGTGTGAGGAAATCTTTTTCTGGAAGTATTTGTATGGAGCGTAGTCGTGTATGGAAGTGAAACATGGACGATAAACAATTTAAACAGGAGGAGAATGGAAGATTTTGAAATGTGGTGCTACAGAACAATGCTGAAGATTAGATGGATAGATCACGTAACTAACGAGGAACTACTGAATTGAATTGGGAAGAAGAGGAATTTGCGGCACAACTTGACTGTAAGAAGGGATTGGTTGATAGGACACGTTCTGAGGCTTCAAGTGATCACTAATTTAGTATTGGAGGGAAGCGTGGAGGGTAAAATCGTAGAGGAAGACCAAGAGATGAATACACTAAGCAAATTCAGAAGGATGTAGGTTGCAATAGTTACTCGAAGATGAAGAGGCTAGCACAGGGTAGAATATCACGGAAAGCTGCACGAAACCAGTCTTTGGACGGAAGATCACAACAACAATACGGACTTGGAACAAGGAATGACAGAGGAGAAAGACTAATTGAAGTCTGTAATAAATTTCTAATAGAGAATACTCTGTTCGAGGATCTCAAGAGGATAAGGTATACTTCGAAAAGACCTGGTGACGCGGGAAGTTCTCAGTTACATTACATCATGGTCAGGCAGAGATTCCGAAATCAGATACTGGGTTGTAATGCGTGCTCAGTAGCAGATATAGACTCACATCACAATCTAATAGTGGTGAAGAGTAGGATAAAGTTTAAGAGCTCAGTCAGGAGGAATCAACACGCAAAGAAGTGGGATACGAAAGTACTAAGGAACGACGAGATTCGCTTGAGGTTCTCTAAGGCTATAGCTACGGCAATAACGAGTATCTCATAAGGCAGTACAGTTGAAGAGGAATTGACATCTCTAAAAAGGGCAATCACAGATGCCGGAACGAAAAACATACGTACAAAGAAGGTGACTGCGAAAAAATCATGAGCAACAAAAGAAATACTTCAGCTGATCGATGAAACGTGGAGGTACAAAAACGTCCAGGGAAATTCAGAACTATAGAAATACAAGTCGCTGAGGAATGAAATAAGCAGGAAGTGCAGGCAAGTTAAGACGGAACGAGTGCATTAAAAATGTGAAGAAATATGCAAAGATATGACTGTCGGAAGGACTGACTCGGCATATAGGAAAGTCAAAACGACCTTTGGTGAAATTAAAAGCAAGGGAACATTAAGAGCGCAACTTGAATTCCACTGTTAAATGCAGAGGAGAGAGCAGATAGGTGGGAAGAAGACGTTGAAGGCCTTTATGAGGGGCTGGCTTCGGTGGCGAGCGGTTCTAGGCGCTACAGTCTGGAACCGCGCGACCGCTAAGGTCGCAGGTTCGAATCCTGCCTAGGGCATGGATGTGTGTGATGTCCTTAGGTTAGTTAAGTTTAAGTAGCTCTAAGTTCTAGGGGACTGATGACCTTAGACGTTAAGTCCCATAGTGCTCAGAGCCATTTGAACCTTTATGAGGGGGAAGATTTGTCTGATGTGATAGATGAAGAAACAAGAGTCGATTTAGAAGAGGTAGAGAATCCAGTATAAGAATCAGAATTTAAGAAAGCTTTGGAAGACCTAATATCAAATAACGCAAAACAGATTGATAACGTTCCATCAGAATTTCTAAAATCATTGGTGGAAGTAGCAACAAAACGACTATTTACGTTGGTGTGAATAATGTATGAGTCTGGCGACATATCATCGGACTTTCGGGAAAAATATCATCCACACATTTCCGAAGACAGCAAGAGCTGACAAGTGCGAGAATTATCTCACTATCAAAAAAATGGTTCAAATGGCTCTGAGCACTATGGGACTTATCATCTATGGTCATCAGTCCCCTAGAACTTAGAACTACTTAAACCTAACTAACCTAAGGACATCACACAACACCCAGTTATCACGAGGCAGAGAAAATCCCTGACCCCACCGGGAATCGAACCCGGGAACCCGGGCGCGGGAAGCGAGAAATATCGCACTATCAGCTTAACAGTTCATGCAGCCAAGTTCCTGATAAGAATAATATACAGAAGACTGAAAAGAAAACTGAGGATGTGTTAGATGACGATCAGTTTGGCTCTAAGAAAGGTAAAGCCACCAGAGAGGCAATTCTGACCTTGTGGTTGATAATGGAAGCAGTACTAATGAAAAATCAAGACACTTTCATAGGATTTGTCGGCCCGGAAAAAGCGCTCGACAATGTAAAATGATGTTCGAAATTCTCAGAAAAATAGGGGTAAGCTGCAGGGAGACACGGGTTATACGCAATATGTACAAAAACCAAGAGGGAGGGTGGACGACCAAGAAAAAAATGCTCGGATTAAAAAGGGTGTGAGACAGGTAGATAGTCTTTCGCCAATTGTTCTCCAACTATACATCGAACAAGCAATGACTGAAAAATAAAGGTTCAGGAATAGGATTAAAATTCAAGATGAAAGGATTTCTGTGATACGATTCACTGACGGCGTTGCCATCCAGAGTGAAAATGAATAACAGTCTAGTGAGTACAGAATATGGATTGACAGTAAATCGAATGAAGACGGAAGTAACGAGAAGTTGCAGAAATGACAACAGCGAGGAACTTAACATCAGGATTGATGGTAACCAAGTAGATGAAGTTAAGGCAGTAAAACAACCAATAGTGGACGGAGCAAGTAGGACATCAAAAGCAAGTAGCACTCCAGAAAGGGCATTCCTGGCCAAGAGAAGTCTTCTAGTACCAAACATGGGCCTTGATTTGACGAAGAAATTTCTGAGGATGTCCATTTGGAGCACAGAATTGTATGGTAGTGAAACAGGGACTGTGGGAAAACTGGAATAGAAGAAAACCGAAGCTTTTGTGGTGTGGTACTACAGACGAATGTTGAAAATTAGGTGAAGTGATAAGGTAAGGAATGAGGTCGTTCTGCGCAAAATCGGAGAGTAAAGTATTATGTGGAAAACACTGACAAGGAGAATGGACAGAATAATAGGACATCTGGTAATTCATCAGTGAATGACATCCATGGTACTCCAGGGAGCTGTAGAGTGCAAAAGCTGTAGCGGAAAACAGAGATTGGAAAAGTCTAGCAAATAATTGAGCACGTGGGGTTGCAGATGCTACTCTGAGATGAAGTTGTTGCCACAGGAGAGGAATTCGTGGCTGGCCCTATCAAACCAGTCACAAAGCTAAGGAGTGGAGATAACGGAATCGGCGGGTAGCTCGAATATTCAGAGTGTCTTCACGCCTAGGCCAACATGTTCAACCGTAACAGCACCGATATTTACATCTGAGTTTGCCGGCAGCACCGGTAACCATCTTCGTGCACGCTTCTTCGTTAATCAGCTTAACATTGACTACACTGGCCGTAGTTGAAAACTAAATACCACTGATGTCATGTGGATGTAGACGTAGTTCACCACGCAAGATGTTTTCTGCTTCATATGTTCGCATTTGTGGATATTGGGCTTCTAACGTAATCTTGACTGTGTTCTTACTAAAGGGGTTCGCCACGTTACTTCAATGAACTTGTAATAAACGGCTCACACTCGCGGGAAGTAAACAAGCTCGCATACGCCAATAGTCCGGCGGGACGTTAAACACACATCTTCGCCTCTCTGTCGTTGATGGACAACCTTCCACTAAGCCCTCTTTTTTTTTTTTAAGTCTCATTTGGTTCGTTTTCGTTCGTTGTATCTGCTCTGGGCGGACGTCGAAAGACACCCGTTTCAGTTCGTTGTTGATCCATTAACTCAGTTTTTTTTTTTATTACAGAGGGCAGCTAGCCCTCTGACCGAACACACTGAGCTACCGTGCCGGCTGCCCTCTTGGCAGAGAGGTTCACACAACCTCACGGCCTACCCTGGCATATCACCCTCCTCAACCCAAATTCTCACTGCCGTCCCAGTCTACAGACCGCTTCAGTCTAAAAATATTTATTTTCTGGGCTTTAAATGCGAAAAACATTTTCCGATAAAGCGCTTATGCAAGAAAGTACCTTAATTACAAATAAAGTACCGTCACCTCCTGCCCCCTTCCAGGCGAAAACAGAACCTCCGTCCCACTACTAGTGTACAAGGCGCATAAGGCTCATACAACCGTGTGAAATTACCAGGAAAGACCTTCTCCAGACTGTTGCTCAACTAGCGCTTCAGTTATGTCGTCAAAGCATTGACTCTTCATGTGAACTCTTGTACTTTGTCGTTTTGTGGTAGTTTCGTATTGATTTTTTCCAGAAAAGAACTGTATGGGTTGCATTTTGTATTTCAGTCACGTCGTGGCAATTGTGCGTGCGCCATTGCCAAGGTGTGCGGGACAAACTTTGCACACAACTTTCTCTTCTTCAGTATATTCTTGAGAATTTCTTGAACATCTCATTTCAAGACGTTGCTCCATCTCGATCTGAAAAACAACAACGTTTACATACAAAGATTGCAACTGTTTGCTGACAAGTGATTGGTCGTATGCACATCGTTTATTTTGAGTTGTCACTTCAAGTTGCTGCCGTAGTTATTTCGTTGACGACGCCTATACGCCTGGAATAAAATCAGTTTCGAAGCTTCTTAGACGGGCTCTGTATATTAGAACACACGCGCTGCGTTTCGCCAAATGACCGCCTCGTACTTTTCCTCTTCGCCTCCTGCGACCACGCTGTAGATAACCAGAGACTTCGCACTTCTCGGAAACCCCGATTTATAGACCAGTTGAATTGATCAGCTATTTATATTGAAGGAGAAGTTGGGAGAAAGAAAAGGAAAGCGGACAACTGATATGAGCTGCGTCAGGACTTTGTGCGGCATCAGCGGCGACGGGTGAAAATGTGTGCCGGACCGAGATTCGAACTCTGGATTGCCTGCTTACTTGTCAGTTGTGTTGACCACTGCGCCATCTAGACACTGTGATTATCGCAACTGCGCGGATTATCTCGGCTCGCCTCTCAGGCGTCCCTTATTCCCATCTAGCGTCACTATCCGCAGTCCCTGTCCATGTGCTCCATGCTCGTTACTTCGAGATTCCAGAAGGAAATCGGACGGAATGATGCATCCACACTGAATGTGGTGGTTCCATTGCCCATCGAGGCGAATCAGTTATATGAATGCGTGATGTCTCTTCTTTCGGACATGTTCAAAAAAACAGACACCACGCATTCATGTAGATGTACTTCAGTCAAAAGAGTGTCCGCTCACTCTACCACTTCCGGACTCCGACTGTTCGTCGGCTGCTACGGCTGTGCCAGAGACGACCGCAGGCAGCGACAAGCAGTAACCGGAAGCTCTGATCAGGAGATTGGCTGTGGAAACGCTGCGAGTGTAGGTGGAAGTTTGCAGTGTCCCGAAATATTTTATATCGAAATTACTATCCACTGAATTATATGTTCGGGTAGCTGAATTGTCCGCCTAAATCCTCTTTGTTCCTTTTTTACCATGATGAAATATGCCAAATAATTCTCATTCAAGCCTTTCATGATCACTGGGACATATGAGTCCCACCAATTTTTTAGGGTGGTTTATGGAGTTCATTGTGTAATAGCTCCGCTATTACACCATCTTCTTTCTGGGAGTGAAGCTTTTTTATATTTATTACGTTTTTGCTGCTTGTACATTGTTTATGATAAATTATTTTGGAAAATTTCATATTGTTTTACCTTTCATCTCTCAGCAATTTATTTGTATTTCAAATTACAACTTTATCGTCTATGTCGTATGTGTTCTGGGAACTAATTATTCCTCTGTTCAAAATGCAAGTAGAGGTTACTAGATTGTGGCATCATTTTGTGCCAAGTAATCTCTTCGGCAATTCAAAATGGAATATTTTCACTGAGTGAAATTGCAATACACTTGGTCAGAGTCACACAGTATCTTTTCACCTTGCTCTTGCTCCTTACTTTCTCATCAACTGCAATTTCTGAAACCCTGGAAATGGCATCAAGGCAAGAGAGAGGCCTTTTGTTTCGTTCGACGGTAACTTGGGACGTATCCATAAAACCTCTTTTTCAGATTCAACGACGGGAAGTCCAGAAGCTTGCATTTACTCCAGATTCAGCTGGGCTTCATTATGTACATCATATTTTGAAACTCCACAACTAATAACTTGTTTTCAAATCAATACGGTTTGATTCAAATGCACATCAATAATTGCCATTCTTTCTGTTGCTTACTGAGACAATTCTCCCTTCTATTTAACAGTAATCTCGCCTAGAGAAGCCTGTGTTCCAAGTAGCGACCTTCAATTTGTCCATTGCATGAAGACGATTTCTTAATTTGAAAATTCTGTTCAGAGAAAATGTTTCTGCGGGAAAGAGGCAGTCTTGTGCGTGTTTCCCAATCCATATGCAATCTAGGAAATCTGAATTTACCCATCAAAATATAAACTTCCGTCACTGACACTCCGTTTAAAGGAGTACTTGTTTTATAAATACACTCCTGGAAATTGAAATAAGAACACCGTGAATTCATTGTCCCAGGAAGGGGAAACTTTATTGACACATTCCTGGGGTCAGATACATCACATGATCACACTGACAGAACCACAGCCACATAGACACAGGCAACAGAGCATGCACAATGTCGGCACTAGTACAGTGTATATCCACCTTTCGCAGCAATGCAGGCTGCTATTCTCCCATGGAGACGATCGTAGAGATGCTGGATGTAGTCCTGTGGAACGGCTTGCCATGCCATTTCCACCTAGCGCCTCAGTTGGACCAGCGTTCGTGCTGGACGTGCAGACCGCGTGAGACGACGCTTCATCCAGTCCCAAACATGCTCAATGGGGGACAGATCCGGAGATCTTGCTGGCCAGGGTAGTTGACTTACACCTTCTAGAGCACGTTGGGTGGCACGGGATACATGCGGACGTGCATTGTCCTGTTGGAACAGCAAGTTACCTTGCCGGTCTAGGAATGGTAGAACGAAGGGTTCGATGACGGTTTGGATGTACCGTGCACTATTCAGTGTCCCCTCGACGATCACCAGTGGTGTACGGCCAGTGTAGGAGATCGCTCCCCACACCATGATGCCGGGTGTTGGCCCTGTGTGCCTCGGTCGTATGCAGTCCTGATTGTGGCGCTCACCTGCACGGCGCCAAACACGCATACGACCATCATTGGCACCAAGGCAGAAGCGACTCTTATCGCTGAAGACGACACGTCTCCATTCGTCCCTCCATTCACGCCTGTCGCGACACCACTGGAGGCGGGCTGCACGATGTTGGGGCGTGAGCGGAAGACGGCCTAACGGTGTGCGGGACCGTAGCCCAGCTTCATGGAGACGGTTGCGAATGGTCCTCGCCGATACCCCAGGAGCAAAAGTGTCCCTAATTTGCTGGGAGTGGCGGTGCGGTCCCCTACGGCACTGCGTAGGATCCTACGGTCTTGGCGTGCATCCGTGCGTCGCTGCGGTCCGTTCCCAGGTCGACGGGCACGTGCACCTTCCGCCGACCACTGGCGACAACATCGATGTACTGTGGAGACCTCACGCCCCACGTGTTGAGCAATTCGGCGGTACGTCCACCCGGCCTCCCGCATGCCCACTATACGCCCTCGCTCAAAGTCCGTCAACTGCACATACGGTTCACGTCCACGCTGTCGCGGCATGCTACCAGTGTTAAAGACTGCGATGGAGCTCCGTATGCCACGGCAAACTAGCTGACACTGACGGCGGCAGTGCACAAATGCTGCGCAGCTAGCGCCATTCGACGGCCAACACCGCGGTTCGTGGTGTGTCCGCTGTGCCGTGCGTGTGATCATTGCTTGTACAGCCCTCTCGCAGTGTCCGGAGCAAGTATGGTGGGTCTGACACACCGGTGTCAATGTGTTCTTTTTTCCATTTCCAGGAGTGTAGCTATAACCAGTCGCCTTTCGCGGTGATTCAGTTTTTGATAGGCTGTGATCGGTTTTGAATCGCCTAACGACTCAAAATTACATATAGCACACTATCGTTGATTGTTTGGCGCATGGTGGCGGTTATGTAGCTGTGGAAAGACAGAGAAGACGAAACAAGTAAGCATTCAATCTTATGACGTCAATAATTCGCTATACCTCATGACATTCTGTGCTTACCTGTTTTTTTTTTTCTCTTGTCATATCTACACGACTCCCACAATGCTCCTAATAAACAATAAAGGTACCATCTGGAGACGAGTCACTAAGCCATTAGAAATCGGTCATGGCATAACAAACATTGAACCATCGCAAAAAGCAGTTGGTTGTGGTTATTTCTGAAAACGCGTATTCAACACAGACGCTGTGTTCTACATCCATAAAGGACAAAACTTGTACAATTTTTTTTTGCGCCGATAAGACGTCCACAAAATTGATGTTGAAATATTCTAAATTCTTTTGTGCGGTACTTTTCGGATAGTGAAGAGGTACATATGAGGGAAAGACAATTTTTTATCGCATATTTATATGTTGTCATTTCACACTATCGTGACTGAACACGAACAAAAGCAATAAACACTTTTGATTTTCATTTTAAAATAAGCGTGATGTGCTTCTTATCATGTGTGTAATTCCAAAGTTATTTAATTTTGTCTCCTAAGACTTCTTCAATATTTTTATACCTCAGATAGCTTATCTCAGTAAAAATACGTAATGGGTTAGTGGTATTCCATGTACGGCTCTAGATGGAAGAAGAGAATTTTCCAGTAAAGAGCCCAAAATTCTAAGCTGCATACGAAAGCAAGAAAAAGAATTATTACCGGACGTTGCGTTTGTAAAGTGACATTATCTGTCAGTTACTTTCATAATCTTAATTTATGAATAATTACTTTTGATTGACGCACCTTAAATGTTTAACCTCTTTCATTTATATATCCCTGCTCCTTTCGTCGCAGAATAGTTTCCTACATTTATTTCATTGCGAATCCAGTGGGATGTATGTTTTCTTTAAATAAGAATAATGCAACTACAAATTGAAGAGGAACAGTACAAATATTGGTTTACAAATATGAATTGAAGGCACATTGTGACAGGAATACTTAAGGATGTGTCAAAACACAGCGAACCTATCCGTCGGTCTATAGTTTTCCTTGAATGAGCTCCCGCAAATTGCATTCCTGATGAATTTACGGTTTACGAGACGGAAGGATAGGCGCCTCGAGAGCACAGGAAGAGGCATGAGTTATCGAAAAACGACACTACTCATACTCTCTGACTCACAGAGTACCCTTCATTCTATACAACACTTGCACCCAACAAAACATTCATACATCTTCTATCATTCTGTAATCCACTTACGAGAGCAGCAGAAGCAGGCAACAGCTCATTGGTGTTGTCACTCATAATTGTTTGTTTTGGAGACCTCCTGGAATAAAACTTCAGGTATAGAATACACTGAGGTGTCAAGTCATGGGATAGCGATATGCACATATACCGATGGTGTGAGTATCGTGTACACAAGGTATAAAATGGCAAGGCACTGGAACCGTCAACTTTTCTCAGATGATTCATGTGAAAAAGTTTATATGTCATTGTGACCGCGTGACGTCGGTTAACAGCCTTTGAAGGAGTGGTAGTTGGAGTTAAACGCATGGGACACCTCATGAAGGACGTCATTAGGAAATTCAATATTCCGAGATCTACGGTGTCAAGAGTGTGCTGAGGAAGCAAAACTTCAGCCATTGCCTCTCACCACGGACAACGCAGTGGCTGACAGCCTTCACTTAGCGACAGATGGTTCAAATGGCTCTGAGCACTATGGGACTTATCATCTATGGTCATCAGTCCCCTAGAACTTAGAACTACTTAAACCTAACTAACCTAAGGACATCACACAACACCCAGTCATCACTTAGCGACAGAGAACAGCGATATTTGCGTAGAGTTGTCATTGCTAACAGACAAGCAACACTGCCAGAAATAACCGTAGGATCCAGTGGGAAGTTCAACGAACGTATCTGTCAGGCCGTGAGGAGAAATTTGTCATTAATGGGTTATGGCAGCGCCTAGAAACGCTCGGCCACTCCTGCCGGCTCTCTTGGAGTCATTCTTGGTTTTCATGTTGTGAAACAACGACGAAATGTTTTTGGATTAAAATGCGCCATTTCACTGAGGTACTGTAGTTAATTATTGGTCTGTAGAACATAGTGGACAAGTCGAGAATCATTTGGCCACCTCGATTCCCGACGTAAAACCCATCGGACATTTATGGGGCATGATCGAGAGGTCATTTCATGCACAAACATGCTGCCCCGACAACACTTTCGCAACTCTGGACAGCTATAGGGACAGCACGGCCCAGTATTTCTGCAAGGGACTTCCAAAATTTATTGAGTCCATGATACTTCGAGCTGCTGCACTACGCCAAGCAAGAAGTTGTCCGACACGGTATTAGGAATAGCCCCGTGACTTTTGGCACCTCAGTGTTACCATCGCTGTTAACGACATGGTGAAGTGTATTGGCCTGAAAGGAAATTAAGTTCATGTATAAATGTAATTTATCTTTACTATAAAAATATGGTTTTCTCCTTGCCTTGGTTTCATTTATGTACTGACACTTGTTTACATGCTGCGCTGTGTGAGTTGTCGCCGGTGGGCTTTATGTCATGTGTGTGTTCTGTCTGCCTCCAAGCAGCGGTGTCCGTCTCGGTGGGCGTGTGGACGCTGGTGGCCATATCGCTGGAGCGCTACTTCGCCATCTGCCGGCCGCTCAAGTCGCGGCGCTGGCAGACGCAGTTCCACGCCTACAAGATGATCGCCGTCGTATGGGTGGCCTCGCTCGCCTGGAGCTCCCCCGTGCTGCTCGCCTCGCGGCTCCAGCCAATGCGCGACAAGGGTGAGCCGCACTTACTGCATGCCATCTACTGCACGCAACATTGGCTCCTTAAATGCTGCGTATTCTGGATAAGTTGATAAAGTAGATTAAGTGAAAGTACTGAACATACGCCTACCAGTTGCGCATGGTGGCATTCAAGAATAGTATCAGCGGCAGGAATAATTCTGTATTATGTGAAGGGAAAAATACTGTGCAATATGATTTCTGTTTTATTTTTAAATGTGATAGGTTAGCAGGACACAGCGTGCTGGGATGGAAGGACTGAACCCATGTCGGAGATACACTAAAAACATAAACAGAGGTGACGAATGTCACTGCATAGCGATATACGAGGCATGTCTAAAAAGTATCCGACCTTTGACCAGAAAAAGTATTTCGAATACCTGACGGGGTTGGGACCCTAATTCCCTTCAAAGAAGGCCCCTTGTGCTTGCACACACTTAGCCCACCGATCCTTTCACTGCCGGAAACACATCTGGAAGTCTTCTTTTGGAATGTTGTTCAACTCCATCTTCGTGTTTCGCATATCTCTTTTCTACTCTCAAAACGGAATAATTTTAGCGGCGTCTTCAAGTTTGAAAACAACCAGAAGTCGCAAGGAGCCATGTCTGGAGAGCAGGGAGGTTGGCAAATGGCTGTAATTCCATGTTTGGCCAAGAAATTTGAGATCAAGTTGGATGAATGAGCAGGGCGTTGTCGTGATGCAGTTGCCAGTTTTTCGGCGTCCACATGTCTTGTCTTTTGCACCGAACTGCGTCACGGAGTCGCCGGAGAACATCTTGATAACACTGATTTGTCACTGTTTGTCCTTCCGGTGCGTATTCGAGAAGCACAATTGCACGGACATCAAAGAAGACAGTCAGCATCACCTTGATTTTGCTTCGCATCTGCCGCACTTTCTTCGGCCTTGGAGATTCGGGATGCTTCCATTGCGACGGCTGTCTTTTTGTTTCTGGGTCATACCCTTACACTGATGACTCATCTCAAGATATCTCGGTGTTCGGAAACCCAGGATGAGTGTTGGTGGTGTCCAGAAGGTCCTGTGCAACGTCAAAACGGATGTATTTTTGTTCAAGCGACAACAACTTGGGCACGAATTTCGCAGCCACTCGGTGCATGTTCAGATCATCACACAAAATTTCATGTGCAGAATCCCTACTCACTCCAGCCTCTTGGGCAATCTCCCGCACGGTCAAACGAAAATCTTCCATCACCAAATTTTGCACCCTCTCAACAACAGCTGCACTCCGAGCAGTTTGGGGCCTGCCTTTTTTGAATCGGTAGCACCACTACTTAATTTGTGTTATACCCATCGGATCTTCTCCAAACACCTGCTAAATCTAACGAATTGTTTCGCTTTGAGAATCACCAAGCTTTTGACAAAATTTGCTCAACACGTTCAGTCATCTTGAGAGAATCGGTAATCCGGCAAACGCGTTGTGTATCACCTCACTCAGCGACCGACAGGTAGCGACTGACGCGCTGGAAGCCGGGGACAAAATTCACGCATGCACATAAAGGTCTCTTCCTTTACTGTGTACAGTGGTGCCGCGCTGTCGTCTCTATTTTGCGCGGGAAAAGCAAAGGTCGGATACTTTTTAGACAGACCTCGTACAAGTACACAGATGGTGGTAATTTCGCGGTATAAAAATGCAGTGCATTGGGGGAGTTGTCATTTGCACTCAGTGATTCATGTGAAACGATTTCCCGTGTGATTATGGCCGCACGACAGAGATTAACTGACTTTGAAAGTGGAATAGTTGGGGCTAGCCGCATGGAACATTCCATTTGGTAAGTCATTAGGGAATTCAATATTCCGACATCCCCAGTATGAAGAGTGCGCCGAAAGTACCAGATTCTAGGCGTTACCTCTCACCTCAGACAACACAGTGACCGACGCCCTTCCCTTAACGACCGAGAGCAGCGTCGTTTCAGTAGAGTTATCAGAGCTATTAGACAAGCAAGACTGCGTGAAATAACCGCCGAAATCAATGTGGGACGTACGACGAACGTATCTGTTTGAACAGGGTGGCGAGATCTGGCGTTAATAGGCTATGGCAGCAATCGACCGACACAAGTGACTTTTCGGACAGCACATCTCCATAGCTCGTGACCCTATCGACTGGAAAACCGCAGTGTGTTCGAATGAGTCCCGATTTCAGTTGGTAAGAGCTGATAGTAGGATTCATGTGTGGCGCACACCATACGAAGCACAAGTCCCAAGTTGTCAACAAGGCACTATCCAAGCTGGTGGCAGCTCCGTGTAATCTTTATTTATTTGCCAAGACACTTCGAGCAGTAATGGTGCAGTCTTCGTTTACTTCTAATGAACTGGATCCTCTGGGACAACAGAAAGGATGTAAGGGTAGGCTTCCGCGGCCGTTGTCATCTTCAGTAAAATTCTTCAGGGTATCAGACCGCATCGTCATAATTTAAAATACGCCAACGTTTCGGCCAGCGTTGCAGCTAGCCTTCATCAGGGCCTTACGTTAACTGCTAAATGAAACACACTTGGTTCCTTAAATAGCTACACGAGAAAACCGTGTCGTTACTTGATTGGCTGTAAAAGGAGGAGGAGGAGGGGTGAAAGGTATGCTTTATTGGTGTTTCCTTTATTATCTGTCATTGGCTGAAATAGCTGTTTTCTATTGGTCTTTATATTAATCCATCCCATTGGAGGAGACGGACGAATACCGAACAGGTGATGGCTGTGACGTCACGCTGTTTACTTGCTGTCCAGAAGCGGCTGCGGCGTGCCATTGCTTTGTGTGCTCGCGACCACTACTGCGCCTCTCCACGTGTCTGCATGGGCCGCCACGGTTCTGCCGCCGCTCCGTAGCCCTGCTATTGCAGGCAGCCAAGACCTCGGAAGCTTGTACCCGTCCTCTCTATTCATGTTGGCGGGTCTTTTGGCTATTTCTATCGCCTCTCTAATCTTTCTTTTGAAAGTGAGAGGCTGTTTCGCCAGGACGCGGGTTTCTTGAAAAATTATTGGTTTCCCGCACTCGTCTCGGTGTTCCGCCACTGCTGGCGGCCCCACGGAGAAGAGGAGTTACAGAACTTCCACAAGCACCTTAACCAACAGCATAGGAACATTCAGTTTACAATGGAAACAGAGAAGAATGGGGTGCTGCCTTTTCTCGACGTGGAAGTTTATCGAAAACCTGATGGTAAACTTGGCCACAAAGTGTACAGGAAACCAACCAGTGCGGACAGGTACCTTCACGCCTCCTCCCACCATCACCCCACGCAGAAGAAGTCCGCCTTGCACACGCTAACGAAGAGAGCGTACAGGATTAGCGACGAAGAACATCTGAAGACAGAACTTGAACGCCTCAGGTCCATCTTCGGAACTAATGGCTTTGGGAAGCAGATGATAGACAGCACCTTGTCGACAAGTGAGAAGACTAATAGGGAAGAGGAGAAGGAGGCACAGAGCATTGCTGTGTTACCATATGTACAAGGGGTCACCGAACGTATCGGCAAAATTCTACGAAAAGCCGACATCAAACCAATTTTCCGAAGCAGAAACAAAATATCAGATATGCTCGGTTCTACCAAGGATGCAGTTGACAAACTACACACAGCTGGCGTGTATGAAATTGGTTGTGCGTGTGGATTAGTCTACATAGGTGAGACGGGACGTCCGATTAGCACAAGGCTCTCGGAACATGAAAGATATATCCGCCTGAAACAACACACTAAGTCAGCAGTGGCGGAACACCGAGACGAGTGCGGGAAACCAATATTTTTTCAAGAAGCCCGCGTCCTGGCGAAACAGCCTCTCACTTTCAAAAGAAAGATTAGAGAGGCGATAGAAATAGCCAAAAGACCCGCCAACATGAATAGAGAGGACGGGTACAAGCTTCCGAGGTCTTGGCTGCCTGCAATAGCAGGGCTACAGAGCGGCGGCAGAGCCGTGGCAGCCCATGCAGACACGCGGAGAGGCGCAGTAGTGGTCGCGAGCACACAAAGCAATGGCACGCCGCAGCCGGCTTCTGGACAGCAAGTAAACAGCATGACGTCACAGCCATCACCTGTTCGCTATTCCTCCGTTTCCTCCAATGGGGTGGATTAATATAAAGACCAATAGAAAACAGCTATTTCAGCCAATGACAGATAATAACGGAAACACCAATAAAGCATACCTTTCACCCCTCCTCCTCCTCCTTTTACAGCCAATCAAGTAACGACACGGTTTTCTCGTGCAGCTATTTAAGGAACCAAGTGTGTTTCATTTAGCAGTTAACGTAAGGCCCTGATGAAGGCTAGCTGCAACGCTGGCCGAAACGTTGGCGTATTTTAAATTATGACGATGCGGTCTGATACCCTGAAGAATTTTACTGAATGGGAACTGAAAGGATCATTGGCTGGTAATGGTTATGTTCGACTGATTGGAAACTATTTGCAGCCATTCACGTTATTCATGCTTCTGAACAAAAATCGAATTTTTATGAATGACAGTGCACCATATCACTGGACCACAAATATTCGTTACTGATTTGAAGAACATTATGGACAGTTCGAGTGAATGATTTGACCATCCATTGAACATTTATGGGAAAATCGGGAGGTCAGTTCGTGTACAAAATCCAGAAAGGGCAACACATCCGCAAGTATGGACGGTTACAGAGGTAGTACGGTTCAATATTTCTGTAGGGGACTTCCAGCGACTCGCTGAGTCCATGTCAGGTCGAGTTGCTGCGCTAGCGGGGCAAACGGAGGTCCGACACGATCTTAAGAGGTGTTACGTAAATTTTATCACCTCAGTGTAGTTCGGTAAACATTTTTGGAAAGCAGTGATCAATTAGTTGTTATATTTTGAATAAGGTTCAGTCTTGATCACATAATGTATGTTTTAATAATATAGGTTTCGGTTCTTTCTACAAAACCATCATCAGACCCATGGCTCCGTTAGGATGGTAGGCGGAACTCTCCTCACTGCTACGCAGTCAACTGATGACTGCGTAGCAGTGAGGAGAGTTCCGCCTACCATCCTAAGGGAGCTTGGAAATTTACATACTTAAAAAACCCACAACTTTACTTAGGATTCAACAAATTATGGTACGTATAGCACATATACACTACCAATCTCACAAGATTCAACTTGCCACACAACGAAATTCCGATGTCGATTAACTATTTGCTGAATGATTAGAGGGAAGGAAATTTTCTCACAAGTTTAACAACAATGCATGACATGGTGACTACGCTGGTCTTAGGCACTAGACAACGCGTGGAATAACTTCAGAAATATTACAGAAACAGTTTTCGCTTATCTAAACAGACCAAACAGTAATTGTCACATCATACTTTTCATTCTGCTAACCAACAATCTAGTGTGAACCAAGTGATCGAGGCTTATGCTTAACCTTAATACAGCCACTAACCAGAGCATAAAGAATGTTAAAGTTTAGTTGAAACCAATGCATTCAAAACGGAATAATTCAAACTTTAATAGATGGATTAAAACTTTTTCAGAACTTTAAACAGAGGTTCATTCTAGGGAAAATTTACTTTAAACCACCTCCAAAGGGTGGATTAAAAAAGAGAAAAATTTATCCTTAAAATAACTTTTCACAAGTGTAAAGAAATATTCACAGTGGTAATATTACAC
Organism: Schistocerca serialis cubense; assembly: GCF_023864345.2. Classification (NCBI taxonomy): domain Eukaryota; kingdom Metazoa; phylum Arthropoda; class Insecta; order Orthoptera; family Acrididae; genus Schistocerca; species Schistocerca serialis. The sequence continues at coordinate 336,935,364 of NC_064641.1, read as the reverse complement.
GGAACCTTCCTTTCACAGGGAAATTAAAAGTTTCACATTTTGAACAAATGCTTGCAATTGGAAAACAGTAATGTTACACTGAGCCGCCTTTAATGGGACGATAAAATTTTTCAAATTTTAAACAAAGCTCACAATAGCAAGGTTGCACTGAGCCACCCTCAAACAGTTAACCAAAATCTTTGAGATCGCCTTGAGTTAAGGGGCAGAAGTTCCAGAATTACAATTGCAAATTATTAATTAGCAGACAAGAAGTTCCGTAGAAAGTGACACTCTGAAGGGAGTAATAACGTAGGCACAGCCAAACCAACTCAAATAACATAGTATGCTGCGGGTACGGGAGCTTTGACAGTAACCACTAATGGCGAGAACAGAACAACAACTTCGCAACCAGTAACGTTCATTAGCAGCGGTTCACCAATAAGAGTAGTAGACAGATAGCAGCTCACACGGACTCAATACTACAAGCAGTTCGGTAACATGCCACACATTGCCCCGACGAAAGCCAGTCCCGCCATGCGACCCGCTGCCCCTGTATAGCGTTCCGACAGCAACGGGCGCACTCCGTGCCCGCGACTCTCCGCCAAGCCCCAGTGCTGCCTCACAAACAAGGTCGTACCGCCGGCAGCCAGCCAGCCGCCCGCGGACGCCGCCTGTCCTCCAGCTCCCTCTCGAGACTCTCCACACAGCTTCCCGATCGCTCCCACTTGACACCCCACCGAACCAAAGGGCACACTGGCAGACGTATATCTGCGATGTACAATCTCTGGCCAACGATATGAGCCTTGCGAATACGGAACGCACGTATCATAATGTGCATCTTGAGCATACAGCGCCAGCCGGAGTGGCCGAGCGGTTCTAGGCGCTACAGTTTAGAACCGCGCTGCTGCTACGATCGCAGGTTCGAATCCTGCCTAGGGCATGGATGTGTATGATGTCCTTAGGTTAGATAGGTTTAAGTAGTTCTGAGTTCTAGGGGACTGATGATCTCAGCAGTTAAGTCCCATAGTGCTCAGAGCAATTTGAACCATTTGAGCATACAGCCTTCAAAAGAAACCCTAGGTATTGCATGCTAAATCACTCTGACAACGTCTGCTGAGTGTCATTCATTAATTGCGAAATTATTGAAATGATTTTGATCAATATTAAACACGCTCAAGTACTTGATTCGTCGAGATAGAAATCAAATGTCATTTTTAGGGATGGAAATGATATTTCTGCTTTTCTGCTATTTCACTAAGCAATTTCGACACATTTCTGACTGAAGTGAAATCAAAACTCCCTATAATTCACAACAGGTTTCCGTCTGAATTTTCATAGCCAAACGAAGAGTAGCAAATGGACAACGCTGGACTGAAACGTGGGAAAGGAAAACAACAGAAGATGCACGACGAGCTTTGAGAGATGATGTAGTGAAGGCAACAGGGGATCACATACGTAAAAAAGACGATGCCGAATGGAATATCACGAGATACATAATTTAATTAACGAGATGAGGAAATATTGCAGCGCGTCACAAGAAGCTGACGAAAGGGAATACATCCAACCATGACAAAAATTTTCCAAGTAATGTATAAGATACATGAGAGAAGGGAAGTACCCTCAGGCTTCGGGAAGAATGTAATAGTTCCAATTCCATAGGCAAGTGCTGACGGGTGTTAATACTACCAGTGGCTCAGTGCTCTATGTCTGACCACTTACGACTCACCTTCTGAAGAGAGAACCGAGCGGCTAGCGGCTGGCCTCACATGACTCTACTCGGTCACATACAGGTTTCGTGCCTCTGGCCCGGAATCCTGCTACACGAATAATCGAGCATGACAGGTCTTCGCTGGCGTCTCACCTGTCATAAATTCAACGCCTCTCTCTCTCTCTCTCTCTCTCTCTCTCTCTCTCTCTGAATGTGTAAGCAACGTTTCCAAATACATTTACATGACACAGTTAACGTCCTACACTACATGGAAAATAGCTCGATATTTGAATACAGTCAGAGAAAAAAAGATTAGGTTCATTTCCAAAGAAGAGCCTTATTGTGCCTGTCAGTAACAGGAAACTCAAACGCATCAAATGAATACGATCCATGAAATTCGGTAAACGACTGTCTTTGCAAAGAAACCATCTCGAGAACATTATATATTTACAGCTGCACCTTTTCAATTCATTTGTTTGCAACAGAAGACAGACTGCAGTTACTGTTAGTCAGGAGCAGATCACTCTGGCTTTTTTGATTTACAGGGTGACGCTTATTGAACTATGTGAAAAAAAGCAAATAAATTAAAAACTACGGCGTGCACACAATTTATTCAACATGCAAACATCACTACTGATCTTAGAATTTAAGTTGTGACATGTTCGACATTCCTGTCATCATTGGCGATGATGTGGCGCTGACGAATAGCGAAATTCTGTATGACCAGTTGAAGTGTCGGAACATCGATGCTGTCGATGACCTCCTGAAGGGCTGTTTTCAGCTCAGCGATGGTTTTGTGGTTATTACTGTACGCCTTGTCTTCAATATAGCCCCACAAAAAGGACTTACATGTGTTCACATCCGGAGAATATGAGGGGCCAATGGAGACCCACGTCATTGGCCTGTTGGTAGCCCGGAGCCACAATCCGGTCCCCAATGTGCTCCTTCAGGACATCACTCTCCTGCTTCGATGGAGTAGAGGTCCGTCTTGAGTGAACTAGATCTTGTGCAAATCAGGGTCGCCTTGGACAATGGAGATGAAATCATCTTCCAAAACCTTCCCATAACGTTGGGTAATCACCGTGCCGTCAAGGAATATCTCACTGATTACTTTGTGACTGGACATTGTACATCATACAGTCACCAAGTGGGGGTAAAAAGGTAGTCAATCGTGAAATGCGGATTCCGAGTCCCTCAAATGCGCCAAATTTTGCTTATTTACGAACCCCTCCGTGACATTTCCACTTGTAAATGGCCGAGAACAAGGTGCGTGTGCATGCGCATACTAACTCCTATCATGCCCCGCAGCTAAACGTGTAGTTTGAACGTTCTAACGCAAAACGTTGACAAGTCATGACGATTTTATTTCATATAGTTCAATAAGTGTCACCCTGTAATTGGCTGTGGCGATTTGTTGATAATATGTCAGCTTTAACAAAGCACCATTCACTAAGTACACTTAGTTCTAGGATACATACGTCTTGCAACTGCAACAAACCTTGACAGTTTCTTTTCAGGTCTGCTCCACCACTTTAAGATGTCATCATCATCGCCGTGGCAAATTAAAATATACAGATTTACTTAATCTGCTGCGTGGGAATTGTTCTTCCTACAGTCCCAGAAATGACCTCCCATTATCGGTAACGATGACACTGCGCAAGAAAGCACTATGTTAACAATTAAAAGAGAGGTAGAAGTAATATAGCACCAGAAGTTATGTTTTATGTCACGATATGTTATACGAATTCGTCGCTATGCACGTCTATCCGAGCCTAGACTTAGTTACCAGAAGCCATCGTGATAAAGGTTCAAGGTTTCTTTCCCTGTAGTCTGAGTTTTGCGGTATTCCAAGTTCTGGAACCGACAGACATAGAATCAGATCAAGTTATGTAACTGTTACTGCAGAATCTAGAGACTTGAGGTATTCTCAATACCACAATAATCTACCACATTTTCAGAGGCGTAACTCATAAATAATTATCTTACTAATTGTTGCTGACAAAAATAGTTAAATTGTAATACATTTAAATTTAAGAATTACGGTCCTTGTCAATCATTCCACGTAACTTATTGAAATTTTATGAACGTTGCTTAACTTATGAGAAGAAGTCAACTTCGTTGAACACTTAAAACTGAATGCTGTCTGTGAATGTTCCTACAAGCAATTTGGTTTAACTCCGTTGCACATTTAAAACTCATTGCTGTCTTTGGATGCTCCTAAAAGCATTATGGTTTAAGCTGTGCCTTACGTTGCTACTTCGGAAAGTCAACACAGTTCAGAGCAGCGAGTAGGTGCTGAAACTTCACACATTCACTGGTTGCTGTATTCAGAAACTTCACCAGTAACATCAGGAACGCTCAACCCGAAGTAAAGATGGGGATGGCGACAAGTTGGAACTGACTGCAGTTCGAAGGAGTAGGTTAAAAAGCTCTTCACCTGCACCCGTGTTCAAGAGAGATGAGGGCAACTTCTTACTATTTATGAACTCCTTAAACAATACAGACCAATGTGCAGAGAAGACCTTGCTCCTCTACAATTGCCCACAAATTTGAGGTGATCTAATACTATGTTCATCTGATGATGATTTGCTGGGAGATTATTTAAGGATACTATTTGTTTATGCATTACGTATAGATGCTGCTGTTTCCAAAGAATACAAGACTGAGAGGACGAAGTAGGATGAAACCTAACAGTGGTGAGAAAATGTTTCTAACTGCACTGTAGGTGGAGGTCTACCAATGAAGATATGTAGATTCCCATGCCACAATTCCCAGGCTAATGGTGATTTAATATGTGATAAGCAACCGTTTCTAATATAAGACTCTGAGGAGACAACTGAAAATATAAGACTACAAACTATAACGCAGCGCAGTGATCCTCGGGGCGACAGCTCAGTAAGAATTATAAAGTGCGTTTAGCAGAAATATTTAGAAAAACTGTGAAGGAAATATTAGACTTAATAAAAACCGGAGGTCTGTCAACTTAACGATGACATATACTGACATATAAAATAGCCGACGAATTGCGTAATAAAAAGAAATATATATGTTTGCGACATTAATATAGGATCGCCGCCGTCATGATACGATAAACTACACTGCAATCGGAGCTGGCCACTAGCGGATTTAATAGCCAGCCACAAACGGGAAGATTGTAACAGAGGCAGTCAGAAATGTACTACAAGAAATTTTCCTTAAAATAGTTCTTCTGGTGTCTCTGGTAAAAGAATGAAAGCAAATATAATACCGTGGTGCTAAAAAAACTAGAAAAGAGCAACGTTAATGAAAACGGAGCAAGAGAAGAAGACGAGATTTTTCAGACTCTTGTTAACCAAATTACAGGAAACAACAGGCAAGAAAAAGCGGAAGTCGACATGGAGTTCTTAAAGAGCTGTAACAGGGAAAATAAAAGCATTCGCTATGTCATTTAAAAATTTCTCTTGTTTCCATTATTTTTTCTATTACAGTACCTTCTCTCAAGCTTTATCTAGCGATTAGAAAAGGATAAATCATGCATAACGTAAAAAGAAAACCTCACCTGTCTCGTGAAAACATCTCTGCTCACACTGAGGAAGGAAAGGTGAAATTATAGTATACAGACCACGGATAAATTTCAATAGTAATGCTTAGCAATGAATATGTGAGTTATATTAGCAAGTTCTACTTTTCACTGCCTGAAACATCACTTTTGATAATGTTGTAGAGGAGATTTTGGAGAAATACACTTCTACCGAGTTTGTAAATTAGTTTTGCTCACAGAACCGTAAGAGCATCTATAACGTCATCCGAATGAAAAGTAAGTATCAATAGCCAGAGAGCATGAATTATTGGCTTTCAGACTGAACACCATGCACGTGCAGAGAAAATGAAAGCGGATTTACTAAATGAACTGAAATTACCCAAAGATTGAAACAAACTCAAAGCTTTGTAGACGAACAAGTTAGTTTCAAAACCGTATTTTACTTAGTTAAATGTTTTAGAATCCTATAAGACGTTTTAATGTCCTTTTAACGGATCACTGGCACTTACGCCTAGCTCACTGATCGCAGTGGCAGTACAACGGATGACACCTGAGAGACAACTGAAGTAAAAAATACTGGGCCTGTGTATAGTTCAGTGCAGAAGATGGGACTAGAATTCCACTCGTCTGTCATGGCATCATCGCTGAAATAGCAGACATCATTTCGAAAAATTTGAAGTTGCTCAACAGACCAATGATAACTATGCATGACTGCGAATAGTTTAGACAGGTGGCTAGAAACAGTCCGAAAACGTTGTAAGTGTGCTTCAGGATAGGTTGTGCTGAGAAATTATTGTTAAGAAAAAAATTCGATGCTTGGAGCCGTTTCCGAGTTAGTTAGCATTGAAGTTAGCGAGTCAGGACGTTGCGCGCGCAAATTCAAACGCCCCGCCAGAGATGGTGTCGCCTTACGTGTTCTCCGGTTGGTTTCCAGAAACCGAAGAAGAAGGCGATACAGAAACCGACATGGGGCGGTAGTAAGGATCGAAACGGAGTGAAAGATTGCTCAATGTCGTGGGTTGTTATCTACGCTATGATAACAACAGACACTAAATGTATCTAGCGGGCCACTTGAATTTGCGCGCACAACTGCCTGTTGGCTAACTACAATTCTAATTAACTCGGAAACGGTACAACGTATCGAATTTTTTTTCTTGTCAGTTATTTATCAGGCAACCTACCCCGTAACACCATTACAAAGTTTTCGGACTGTTTCTGAACACGTTGTAAATGATCTAACTCCCTTCTAGAATTTTCGTATCACTGGTCGCTGGAGGAACGAAACGATCCAAGCATTTTTATAAGGTGTAGATTTGTCTCATTTTAAAGAAAGACTGTTAAACACGGGCACGTAATGACAGGTCTGCACTGACTAACGAAAGGAGTGAAACACCCAGAAGAAGCTGTATCTGAGTACATGTACATACCGTTGGCGGATATGTGGGTCTCTGTTTGGCCGATAGGTTGAATCCTGCAGTATCCAAATCTGTGGGGCGTTCGGATGCGACAGAGGTCCGGTGCTAAGACTACATGAAAAGTGATGTCAAGCGTGGACGTTCTGTCCCTGTAATACTCTGTAGCTCCGCACCATTCGTCGGAGACTAGTAGGAGCCGAACAAGGCCATTACCGGCCCATGCATGAGCTGCTGTTAAAAGCACAACACAAAAGGCTGCCTTAGGAACAGTGCCGCGGTCGGGAAGCATGGACCGCTTGTGTTGAGCGATAATCACGATTCTGCACTGTCCCGGACACCATCGTCGGCAAGTATGGCGGCGACGTGGAAAGAGGTCCCATTCTGCCACTGCCTTGAAGAGAGGGCGACGGGTGTTACTCCTGGCGTTCGAATATGACTTCGTGACAGGGCTGGTAACGATACAGGGAACGCTGGCGGCAAAGCGGTGCGCCACTGCCATTCTGTTTCTTCATGTTTTACCTTTCTTGTGACAGTAGCACTTTTCTCTTTAAACTGTCTGCTTAATTTTGAGATGATACTGTCACCAGCGAGGTCCCCATACCCGTTCCCTCTGGAACATGTGCGGGCCTGGCTGAGATTCAAATTCTGTCTCAATGCCAATATTAAGAAGATCAATTACCGCAGATGTGAGCCAGTTTGGCTCAGGAGATGATACATCGGCTTTACGACACGCGTCCCAACCGAATCAGTGTACGCAATCAGGCCAGATGGGGCACAACGGTGAACTGATTAATGAGCTCATACTGTCAAGTTATTTGTAAATTTAAATCGAATTTTAATCACTAATATGACATCACGTTCCCTCCCTACCCATGGAGTTTTATTTCTTTTCCTTCTGCCCTTCTATATAAAGTGCTTCATTTTTTCTTAGGCATTTTATATCAGGCATTGTCAAACTGATCTCATGTCAAGGAGTACAATTTATGCTCAGGCGTTATTCCTTTTTTAAAAGAAGGCAAACCTCGCCTCAAGAAATCGTTAATTCCGAAAGCAGTGGTCGTGACAACATACCTCACTATTCTTTTCACAAGACCCATAATACAGTAAATAACAGCATCCTGGACGATATCGCATTCCTTTGATTTTGCGAGGTATACGAGATGTCTCAAACTTTTTGGTTCATACTGCAACAGGTGATGGTGGATCCACAGCCGATTATATTGACATAGGGAACCAATGGTCGCAAATGCATATTTATTGTGTTGAGGACATACGCGGCGTACACAACATAACGACGAAGCTCGCAGAGATCATTCAAAGCTACAACCAGCCGTCTCAATGCATGTATCCAGCAAAATGTGCTGCCATATATGTTGAAGACTTCACCCCTTGTGTCAACGAAACGATGTGGTTTCAACACGACGGTTAACCAGGCCATTCCAATGTTAATGTCCGCGAGAATCTGAACGACACATACCATCGTCGTTGGATTGGTAGAGGAGGTCCAGTCCCTCGACCAGCGCGATCGCTGGATCTAACAACACTGGACTTTCTGTTACGGGGCTACGTCACGAGTCTGGTGCGTGAAACCCTCCGTAGAAAGAGATGAAGACCTGCTTTCTAGGGTCCAAGTTGCCTGTCTCCTGGTACAGCAGACACCAGAGACATTTGAGAGAGTGTGGAAGAAGTACATGCACCGTTCAATCTGTGGGCAATTAATCTATGGATTCAATGACAAACGTAAGGTACCTAAATTATGCGTCTAGAGCGACTTAAGGATGAATGAACAAATTAAACTAGATGTCGCTGCGGATGATGCCACACAGATTTGCTTTAGTTCATTTAAATGAATCTAGTACACCCATGAGGGAGGTAGCTTAAAAATTCTAATTCAACGAATTTTGGAGCATTGATCGCCAGTCTGGGGCGTACCACACAGGATTAATAGAGAAGACAGATGCAAAGAAGAGCTGCGTGTTTCTTTAAAGGTTCCTGTGGTCACCAAAGACTGTCACGAATGTATTCACCGAATTCTAGAGGCAGTTGCTGCAAAAGAGACGTTGAACATCGCAGAGAAGCTTATTATTATAATTCCCACAAAGCGCATAGCGTGAAGAGTTAAGTCTACATCATCTACGTGATTACTCTGCTATTCAAAACAAAGTGCCTGGCAAAGGGTTCAATGAACGACCTTCAAGGCGTCTCTCTACCGTTCCACTCTCGAACGGCGCACGGGAAAAACAAGCACTTAAATTCTTCTGTGTGAGCCCTGATTTCTCTTATTTTATCGTGACGATAATTTCTCCTTATGTAGGTGGGTGTCAACAGAATGTTTTCGCACTCGGAGGAGAAAACTGGTGATTGAAATTTCATGAGAAGATCCCGTAGCAACGAAAAACGCTTTGTTTCAATAATTGCCACTCCAATTCACGTATCATGACTGTGGCACTATCTCCCCTATTTCGCAATAATATAAAACAAGCTGCTCTTCTTTGTTCTTTTTCGATGCCATCCATCAGTTCTACCTGATGCGGATCCAACACCGCACAGCAGTACTCCAGGATAGGGCGGACAAGCGTGGTGTAAGCGGTCTCTTTAGCAGATCTGTTGCACCTTGTAAGTGTTCTGCCAATGAATCGCAGTCTTTGGTTTGCTCTACACACAAAATTATCTATGTTATCGTTCCAATTCAGGTTATTTGTAATTGTAACCCCTAAGTATTTAGTTGAATTTACAGCCTTCAGATTTGTGTGACTTATCGCGTAATCGAAATTTAGCTCATTTCTTTTAGTACTCATGTGAATAACGCCAAACCTTTCTTTATTCCGGGTCAATTGCCACTTTTAACATCATACAGATATCTTATCTAAATCATTTTGCACTTAGTTTTGGTCATCTGACGACTTTAAAAGACGATAAATAACAACATCATCTGCAAACAGTCTAAGACGGCTACTGAGATTGTCTCCTATGTCGTTAATATAGATCAGGAACAATAGATGGCCTATAACACTTCCTTGGGGAAAGCCGGATATCACTTCTGTTTTACTCGATGACTTTCCGTCTATTACTTCTAACTGTGACATTTCGGAGAGGAAATCACGAATCCAGTCGCACAACAGAGGCGATTTCCGTAGGCACGCAGTTTGGTTAAAAGTGAGGAACGTTGTCGAAGGCCTTCTGGAAGTCTAAAAATATGGAATCAATTTGACGTCCTCTGTCGATAGCGCTCATTACTTCATGAGTATATAAAGCTAGTCGTGTTTCGCAAGAACGATATATTTCTGAATCCGTGCTGGCACTGTGTCAATAAATCGTTTCCTTCGTGGTACCTCTTAATGTTCGAACACAGTATATGTTCCAAAACCCTACTGCAAATCGACGTTAGTGATATAGGCCTGTAATTCAGCGGATTACTCCTACTTTCCTTCTTGGGTATTGGTGTGATTTGAGCAGATTTCCAGTCGTTAGGTTCAAAATGGTTCAAATGGCTCTGAGCACTATGGGACGTAACATCTATGGTCATCAGTCCCCTAGAACTTAAAACTACTTAAACCTAACTAACCTAAGGACAGCACACAACACCCAGCCATCACGAGGCAGAGAAAATCCCTGACCCCGCCGGGAATCGAACCCGGGAACCCGGGCGTGGGAAGCGAGAACGCTACCGCAAGTCGTTAGGTACGGACCTTTCTGTGAGCGAGCGTTGTATATAACTCCTAAATATGGAGCTGTTGTATCAGAATACTCTGAGAGGAACCTGACTGTTGTACAATCTGGACCGAAGGCCTTGGCTTCATTAAGCGATTTAAGCTGCTTTGTTACACCGAGGATATCTACTTCTATGTTTCTTGTCTTGGCAGTTGTTCTTGTAGGAATTCAGGAATATTTACTTCGTCTTCTTTGCTGAAGGGGTTTCGTAAAACCGTGTTTAATAACTCTGCTTTAGAGGCACTGTCATTAGTGACTTCACCGTTGTTATCTCGCAGTGAAGGTATTGAGTGCGTCTTGACACTCGTGTGCTTTTGGTATAACCAGAATCTCTTTGGGTTTTCTACCAGATTTCGAGGCAGAATTTCGTTGTGGAAATTATTAAAAGCATCTCGCACTTAAGTACGCGCTATATTTCCAACTTCTGCAAAACTTTAGCAGTCTCAGGGATTTTCCTTTCTTTCAAATTTGGCATGCTTTTTTCGCTGCTTCCGCATCAGCGATATGACCCGTTTTGTGTACTATGGGGGATCAGTACCATCACTTACTAATTTATGTGGTATATATCTCTCAATTGCTGTCGATACTATCCCTTTGAAATCATTCCACAACTTTCTGCACTTACGTGATCAGATCGGAAGGAGTGAAGACTGTCTCTTAATAAGTCGTTAAGAGCGTTTTTATCAACTTTTTCAAGTGGATATACTTGGAGTTTCTTTTTGATGGTTGTAGGTGTTACGGTATTCAGCCTAGCAGCAACTGCCTTGTGGTCGCTAATCCCTATATTCTTCACGATACTCACTATTTGTCGAGGATTATTTGTTGCTAAGAGCTCAAGTATATTTTCGCAACTTTTTACGATTCGAGTGGGCTCATGAGCTAATTGCTCAAAATAATTTTCTGAGAAAGCGTTCAGTACAATTTCGGACGACGTTTTGTGCCTGCTGCCGGCTTTAAACTTATAATTTTTGCAGCATATCGAGGGTAGACTGAAGTCACCACCGACTATAATTGTATGACTGGGGTACCTTTTTGAAATGAGACTCACGTTTTCTTTGAACTGTTCAGCAACTATGTGTAGGTAACAAATTAAAAATGGTTCAAATGGCTCTGAGCACTATGGGACTTAACTTCTGAGGTCATCAGTCCCCTAGAACTTAGAACTACTTAAACCTAACTAACCTAAGGACATCACACACATCCATGCCCGAGGAAGGATTCGAACCTGCGATCGTAGGGTAACAAATTACTCCGGGCCAGGCGGCGGGGGTCACGCTCACCACGTCCTTAGCAGTTCATAACCTGCAGCTTCCTAGCTTCAGGATGGTACTAAAATGGCGAATAGCTAGGCAGACAAATTACGGTTATATGAATTTGGCCTCGGAACCGATAACCGCCATCACCACCCAGTAACCGTAATCTCTGTACATGCTTCAGATACGACCGTGAGGCACAGGGAAGAATAATTTTATCCCACAGAAGACGGGATTTCGGCGTCATTGCCCAAAATGACTCATTTCACAAGTTACAAGAATGTTAAAAACGTCTGTAAAGATGTGCTAAGTGTCAATGGGGTGAATGGACGTTAAGGGGGAACGGCGGTTAGCTGGCAACCTCTGGATCACTTGCAGCACCACAGTTTCATAAGATATCAGTATCAAAAATGGTGTCAGTTTCTAGATTTTCTAAACGATTTAACGTTACCAGTATCTAGGGGAAAGACGCTGGTCGCATACGTAATCAAAGCGATCGGAAGAGGTAACGCTCGACAGGTATGCAACGCATCTAAGGTATAGGTAATGTGGGTGGCATCTTAACTGACCAAATTTCTGGGAAACGTGCCGCAAATTTACTTACGGTTGTGGGAGCCTATGGTACATTTTAAACTCTGATTATAAGCAATGTAATCAAAAGTTGTATAAACATATCAAGACACTTAACTAGTGGCTTCTCTTTTATTGAGCGCTAAGTTACTAACACGCAATCAAATCTTTCAAAGCAAATGCTGCTGGAACAGTACACTGTTTCGAAAGATATGGCGATAGCTTTAATTTTTCGTTATATCCTTCTTTCTGGAAACTGTCTGAAAATACATGTAAATAATCTGACTATTTCAGTTTATGGTGCTCATTTATTTAGATTGAATTATGTCGTGACCGTGCATTAACCGCATTCTTACTCGGGATAAGACCCGCCCAGCCGAATTCCCAGTTGGAATTCTGATAGTGGAAGACAGAGATGCTAAAAGTTACCGCGCAATCCATTTCTTCATCTCCACACTGATGTTTATGGTTTAGTTTAAATATGAAGTATCGCCACAGTTGTATCCACACTGGGAGTACGCAGGGAGCCTGTTAACGAAGAACCATCTGTGAAAGCGGCACCCACAGCGTTATTTAAAAACAGCAGTCCACGTTTCAGTTCTACTCTTGCTTTCTTGTTTTCTCCATACCCAACCATAGTAACTCTAACCTCAGTACTATATGATTGTCACTTTCAACAGCCCCAATTCGTTACTTCAGTTACACCACATTATTTAATGTCGAGAACAACAAAGGTAATTTTGACATACTCATACCTGCAGAAGCAAAAATTTAGATCTATCAACGTGAAACGAGTAACTATAGTTGTGGCCGGACATGATAATTTCGTTAAAATATCATACAGGATGTTTGTAAAAAACGTTGATGGAATCCTTGCAATAGCTTCAACCGTAATTTCGTGTGTATTTTCGTACGAACTAAACACATAGCTGATTAGACTCAAACACTCACACGACCATAGGCTGGGACGAATTCTGAACGTAGCTTCTAATGACTAATAGAACATTCACAAATGAATACAACTTAACTGGTGCCACGTCAAGAAATGATGCACTCTCTAGCATGGTAAACCTATGTCAAATGAGCTGAAAATTCCCTTTTAACACTAGATGGGCGGAGTTTCTGACATTCCTAAAACGGCGGGAAGGGGTCATTTTGACCCAACATAAAGTATTTTCATATTTCGCTTAAACAAGTACTTTTCTAAGTGTTTGTTAATCCACACGTTATTTCTAGTAACCACAACAATTATTTACAATTATAAATAACAATTATTATTTATTTTAACAAAAATGTATTATACCAATTTATTGTCGCTATTGCTAACAAGTTTCTTACCTATAGATTTTAATTTAGTAACTATTCATGCAACCTTCTAGACACATTTAGTATATTTGGTCCATTTTACTCTCACATGCGTATTATAAACAGCTATATATTACCGTTCACTCAAGTAATTTGAAGCTGCTAGACGCACATAGCTCAGGTGATTACTGTTTTACGCACACATTTTCTGCACATGGCTTTGTGGCACTATGCACAGTTTTCGTTGGTCTTGTTACCTTTGCAGAGGCTGATTTGGCACTTCCTCCGATTTCTGAGTGATTTCAGTCCCATATCCTCTTCCTTTGCTTGATGTTCTTGCTCTTTTGTTTCCTTGAGTTCATTTGCCAGTTGAAGTATGAACTTCTTCATTTCCATTTCCTTGTTTGTTTCTACGTTATAGATGACTCATGCATTTATTACCGCCATGTCCATCATGTTGTAGAATACATGCATTGGCCATTCTTACACGCAACCTTCGTAGTATATTTACGGGTCATTTGATGAACCACGTCCACCCCGTACTTCGATGCATTACAGAACTTTACGGTTCCAGGTTTCTTCATTCCTCCCTTGCTTACTGCTACTGTACTTCAGCGTGCAGCGTACTCAGGAGAATGACATTTCTATTCTTCTTTCCTAGATATACAGTAAAGGTACAGTCTGTATTGCCACTATTGTGCAGTATTGTGGTGGAGTGTATTTCAGCATTCGGCTTCCTTACTTCATCGGCGATTTCATGGCGGATCTTGTTCATTCTACCAACTAATGAAGTTTTCTTATCCTTAAGTTTTTTAGCAAGTTGAAGAGACGTAAAGAAGTTGTTTGTGGTCACATTTCTTCCTTGATTTACAAATAGTTCGATGAAAAGCAGAACGACGTACTCTCCAAGTGGTTGTTTCTCTCTCTGCGTGTCCTCTTTGCCGAGGTATGGGAAAGCATCACATATATACTTTGTCGTTACACCAACAGCCAGCCAGAATTTAAGACCATATTTGTCTGGTTTGTTAGACATGAATTGAGTGAACCTGCATCTTGTTCTGCTTGGTAACAGTTGCTCGTCAATGGTTACATTTTCTCCAGGGGGTAAGCGCGAAAACTGTTTTCAATGAACTTTCCCCAAATTTCAGACACAAGAGTCAATTTTAGAGCTGCCAGGCGTTCCGCCTGCACTGATTTTTCATAAAAACGGAGAAATCTGAGGAGCTCCTGAAATCTGCCCCTTGGCATAATGTCCTCGATAAAAACAGGCCCCCAAGAGTGCGACCAGACATACGTTTTGTGCACAGTACACTGCGAACATACATGATGGCTATCAGTTTCGCCAGTTCCTCAAGTGACACAGAGCAGTCATTGTTTTTTAGTACTTTCCGAACACTTGATTCTGTGTATTTCTTCATGAGATGTAGCATTGCTTCGTCAAAATGATGCACTGATGACAGAGCAGTCTACTCGTTGGCAGGCATAAGCAGTGGGACCTCCTCTCTCCTTCAGAGCATTCACAGCTGACCGCCTTCTAGAAGATGAATAATTTCCAATTTCCCACGCGGTTCCATCCCTTGCAGTCATGTTTGTACACACTTCCAACTATACCTGCTGTGGTGAAAGAGATGATGACTGACATATATCTGCATCTATATTCTGTTCCACTAATCGCCCATCGTTAACAATGTCTTCATCTTCACTTGTGACAGGTACATAACCATTGTCTTCATCAGTGAAGTCATTTTTCGATTCAACTTCGGAATTCTCTAGGAGATGTGACTTCTTCATCAGAAAGTTCACGCTGGCGATACATGTTCGAATACGTGCTTCACGAACAAAGACGAACTGCGTTTCAAAACATAAGCTGTGACGGACGAGAATGTACACGTGCCAAGTTGCAACAATGAGGAGCAATTGCTCTGCGTTAATGCTCACTGTTGCCACTGTATTGTTGAATAATTTACTTACATTCAGAAGAGAAATTACAGTGGGGTCAAATTGACGTCTTTCGCCGTTCTAGATAGACTGAATGAAATGGAGAAGAAAATTAAAATATTTTCTAATTACTAAAATATCTTCAGAGAAAGGAGAAAAAAATTAGAAAAAGTCATGGAATTTCATTAACGAGGTAAATACATTGGATATGACTTTGAACGAAAAACGTATGACACGGTTCATTTTGACACCTTCCGCCGTTCTAGTGTTAAGGACCTGGTCGCATTACACGACTTAAAAAGAGATCAAGAATCATGACTATATGTTTCATAAAAATATTACATAATTTTATTATACAGTTTTAGGATTTCTAAAATTTCCAGTAGAGCTATTGTTCTAGATTTGACATCTCAGTAACCTGACTGCTACGTTTAAGGTTCTTGTGTGTCGGTTTGGGCTAAGAAATTCCATCTTCAAATTGGTATGTATTGATTACACTTTCGAAAGTCTTGTTTTTCTCTGTAGTTTAATCTAAACTGATTTCGCTTGCACTTCTTTACACGCAGTTTTTGCTACGTGGCACTGGATATGAATCGTCACAATCCACATACGAGAGTTCAGCCAAGATATCTGAACATGTAAATCGGTGACTGACAAAGTGTTCGAAAACGTAACGGCCTTAGGTAGCTAAGGTCATTTTTAATCTACATTTTTTGTGACATGAAATTCAAATGACGTTTCGATGAATCAGCATAAAAACACTTTTTTTTCATCCTTTCCTATGACAGGCAGGCGTAAAAAGTTTTCAGTAGATGCTGCCAGCTATCATTCATTGTATTTTCTACATGTGCATATTCTCTCACAGGCGTCTATTAGAGACGGTTTGCTAATATCATTTCTAAAACCCGTCGGACGTACAACACAAGAAAATGAAATAATGAAAGCTACAATGAAACAGATATGTAGGAGTCGGTAACATTGAGCCTCCCACACATATAAGTAAATTATAAGTGGTTTTGAAGTACCTCCCAATCTCTCTAGCGCCCACAATCCCGGAACGATAGGAGATATCACGATCATCTCGCCCACGTCCGGTGTTTTTCAAGTCTAAATTCAACTACTTACTCATTCTCTTTTAATTAACTTGGCGAGAAACTTTTCTTTGTGCTGGGTAATGGAAAGCCCAATGGCTGGACTCCATTTACCGTATTCATTTGCGATTCTAACAGGAGCCACTCCACAGAGATAAATCTGACTTGAAGCAGTTCTCCCTCGCTGCAAGCTTCCCTTTGATATGATGCCGCAGGCTCAGCTTCCCGCCGTAGTCTCCGGACACAAGTGGCGGCACGAAACCGCTTGCAATGTATGCACATGTGCTGGCAAAATGTGATGCATCAACGCACTGAAAATTTAGGAAAACAGCTTATCATACACCATAACTTATTTTAGATGCATCTGCGCTTCCAGTAAAATTCATGCAACACTCCAATCTAAAGTACTGTAACCTAATGGAAGTATACAGGGAAATCAGCTGAGTATCCAAACCGACCTGTTTAACTTACCGTGATCAATTTGATTTCTGTTATTAAAGAAACAGCGTAAAAAACAAAACATACTTCGTCATCTAAATGGAGATGCCCTAGTCATGTTCTGAACTAAACATAAATTAGTTTTCCAACTTGTTTTCCTAATTTGTAAGCCTTTTAATGGACTGAATTGTATCTATATTGCAAATTATGTTTCCCATTATTAGTTGTAGGTGGTTTTTGACTGTTTACTTATAGGTGGCTATTGACTGTTGTACTCCTTTGTACGTTATATCTCAATTTTACCTATATCAACACAATGACACGGACACACGTTTACATGCAACATACGTACCACGAATCCAAACACTGAATTTAAATTATTGTGTATGACAATTAATATCATAGTCCACGATGTAAATTAAAATAGGTCCATTACCTCGGTTCCGACTAGGATTTCGGATGGTTTCGCTTAGTTATCAGTTGAATGCCGAAACTGGTAGTACCGCCCCAAATATTCTCAATAGGATCCACCCCGCCCCACTGCCAGCCTGCTGGGACGTCAGGCTGAGCAGAATCGCCACTCTGTAACTGGCCCAGTCTCAGACAGCTCACTCTCCTTCCCGCAGTAGCCTCTTTAATTACTTCATGTTTTCTGATCTGCTATTCCATTAAGCTACTGAATCATGGCCGTATCCTACGAACCGCACATATTAACCACTACACTCTTTCGTCGAATATCGAACAAAGTGCTTCGAACTGTCGTACTTCCTGTTGGATACTAAGGCTTCATGTGGTTAATGTGTTTCGCTGAATCATTTACCTGATATGACGTGGATTCTGCTTTGCACAGCTTTTCATACTTCGTTTTAACATTGTTTAGTATTGTCATTAATTCAAATTAGTCTATATTCTAATGAAACAAAACATAATTTAAGGCTCGGACAGCAAGACATATATATAAATCATTCCTTCCAAGCTACTCCACTGAGAGCCTCCTATCGTCTAGTTAAACATCAACATTTAGCAGCTTTCACGCAACTGAACTGGATTTGTGTATGAAGTACACGCAATTGAGGGTGAAGCTAAAAATACAATTTCCGAACAAGTATGTACATTATTTGAAACTTAGTTTCATCGAGTATCTCTGTACACCAAGCTTCACACAAAGACACTAACAAAGTCTGTTAGTAGTAAAAGAACTCGCTTCACATACAGCAGTTAGTGTCCGCCTAAAACACTGTTCATGCCAGCTAATAACAACAGTTCGCACATAATATTACTCGAGTCCTTTCTTTTCGAAAATATGTAATGCATCACTTACTGAAACCTTTTTTCCAGAGGATTTAAATATACCATTGTTAAACCCTTCTATGAGAAAGAGACAACTGTTTCACTGTTGACATCATCTTCAAAATTTTTTGAGATGATGATGTATTTGTAGAATAAAATTCCACCTGAGCAACAGCAATAGCCACAGTAAATAATAGCTTGCATTTCAGAAGGGTTTCTCTAATGATAATGCCATTTACACGTTTACTCATCAAACTTTACAAGCATTAAATAACAAAATAGCTCTGGTTGGTGTTTCCTATGACCCAGCTAAGGCATTTCACTGTCTCAACCACAATATTCTCCTAGATAAACTGAGGTTTTATGGATTTCATGGTACAGCCAGCCACTGGATTAGTTCACATCTAACCAAAACAATGCAGATAGTTGTACTTAGTAGTTCAATAAATTTTACCGGAGAGGATTCCTCTAGCTGGAAAGAAATTACATATAATGTTCCCCAAGTATCACTCTTATATCGGCTATTGTTGCTTGCATATGTAAACAATCTTCATCTGATTAACAACAAGCAGAATTATTTCTTTTTGCGGATGATACACATACAACAACAGAAAAAATGATAAATAATGTTCTTGTGTCACTGACTGGTTTTCACTCTAAATTTTGAAAATACATAACATATTCAATTCTAGAGGGACTACCCTCATGATAAGTGTAAGACTCAGTGATGAAATAAAGAATACAGTGAAGACTTAAAAATTTTAGATGTGCACGCTGTTGAGAATTTAAACCGGAGAAAGCACGTTTTATGACTCCTAAAATATCTCAGTTCAGCTATATATACACTTACAATCATTACAAACCTTGGGGAGAGAATGATTAGTAAGCTGACATATTTTTCATATTTTCATTCAATAATCTCATATGAAATGATATCTACGACAAACTCAGATATCTATGACAAACTCAGTCTTCACTGCTCAAAAATGTGCCACGAAAACAGTATGTGGTGCTTACACACAATCCTCTTGTCGACATGTGTTTAGTGAGTTGGGAGTTCTGACTAGTGCTGGGGGCTCTGAGCACTATGGGACTTAACTTCAAAGGTCATCAGTCCCCTAGAACTTAGAACTATTTAAACCTAACTAACCTAAGGACATCACACACATCCATGCCCGAGGCAGTTCTGACTAGTGCCTCACAGTTTATTTATTCCGTCATGAAGTTTGTTGTTAGTAACCCACAGTAGTTCAAAAGAAATACTAAAATACCAAAGGAAATCTGACATTCATTACCCCACATTAAGATTTTTTTCACCGTAAAAGGGTGCAGAGATCTGTGAATAAAATTTTGAGCACTTATACAGTTATACAACATATTGGACAGACAGGAAAGAAAAATTTGGGAACGAACTGGAAAATGTTCTCCTTCACAACTCCTTCTCTATTCTGTAGAAGAATTTCAATTTTTGTAATTTGTAAAAGATGATGGGAAGGAATTACTGTGTCACATCTGTATACATAATAATAATAATTTAAAAAAAACAAAAGATTTATAAATGTTTGGCATACAGCCATATTTACAAATTAATTTGCAATGTGAAAGTGAAATGTCTCGTTCCACATCATTATGATCTATCTTGCAAATTGTCCATGAACTGTGATAGTAAGTTCCCAAGTAAACAAAGGTCTTGGCTCGAAAGTCTCTTTTGAAAACAGCACTGCATTAGTAAACCTAAGAATAATTTTTGGATCCATACACTAAAGCATTCACAATTAACATTCAAAGGAAATTACAATTTGGCATACAAAGTGGTGTTCAGCAATCACTTGATTTTAATAAGACTTTTAGTTAAGATGGTCTACTTTACAGGCTACAGGAACGAAATTGATTTAAGAAAGCGTTTGGCAGAGTCTCTGAGCGCACAAGCCTCTACTCATCATTGATTTATAACGATTACATTGACCTGGTTAATAGCTACAGCAATATCTCTGAGACATAAGATAAAACGATGTTCACAAGTTCCTGAATGATACACTCTCTTCAGCAATTACAATATGCTGATATCTTCATATGGCAATTAAGGGAACTAACTGCCAAGAAACCGTTTTAACTACCCTGATTTCCTGAGAACTCGTTTAAATAAATCTTTTCTTTGCACATTCATTAGTACAATACAAGTCTTTAACGCATTTGTATAATTATGTTGAACATGAGCATTATGTTGAGGACTGAAATGATTTTTTTATAAATGGGTATAATAGTAGCACGAAATTTTTCTATTTTTAGGTATTTTTTGCGTACACAGTGTTACAGATGAACGCAATATCTAAAGGGCTCCCGGTTTAAAAATTGTTGAAAGTTGCCTGTCGTTCTTTCAATTGGTTTTAACCTAGTTTACTGATGGTACCGATCGGCTGTTTATTTTTAATTCTGAACTTTGGTACTGTTGAAAATATGGTCTATGTATTTCGCCATATCTTTCAGAAGCTACTGTGCTGCTTATAAACAGCAGACAATGCTTCTCTGTTGGTAAATTCTGCTCAGCGCATTGTCGTCTGAACTCAGTAAGAGAATGTAATGAGATTTGGTCCAATGGTGTATCTGCAACATATAACGAAATCTGACTAGACGACATAAGCAAGACTGATCAGCGAATTAATGTCATTAACAACTTAATGTATTTGTCAAGCAGGTCAGCTATCCTTACTAGTTACAGTGGGTTTAAATGGTGGTAGAATGATAATTTAAAAAAAACTAGTGAAATGTACTCTATGAAAAATGATATGCATTAATATGAGCTATTCTCTCCTTGAATTTTATCATTCACTTAACAAAGCAAAAGACATCTTAATATTAAGGTTTCCTACTGTGATTTACTTCTTAAAAAACTCATTAGACATTGTTCTGTCAGCTTAGGATAGTGTCATCGGAAGGGTAGGAGATGGTTGCTCTTGTGAAAGCATTAAGACTCAAACACTCGCTATAGCTGGGAAAGGAAGTCACTAGAAGATAGATTCACCAGTAAAAGAAAATCCTGATAATTCCTATGAGTCGTGAGTGGTTGCCATGAATCCTAGCTTGTGGCCATTCATGCTACCCAAAAAAATAATCTGTAAAGCACTATGTAGAAATTCTAACATAGGTGGACAATGAAAACAAATGGCCTTTTCAGAAAGTAAGTTAAGTACCGATAAAGTTCACACGCCTAAAATATAGCCATTTAATTCCCTTTATAGCTGAATTTAATTACTGTAGGGATTACTTTTTTTTGTAAAAGCAATGGTCTAATCAGAATCCCAACCAAAATGCTTTATCCTAAGAGTGTTTGCGAGCAGCATGTATTACCACGCTGTCAGACCACACCTAAGAGATCATAAAATTTTCTAAAACAACCCATATTCTGCCGGCCGGCGTGGCCGAGCGTTTCTAGGCGATACAGTCTGGAACCGCGCGACCGCTACAGTCGCAGGTTCGAATACTGTCTCGGGCATGGGTGTGTGTGATGTCCTTAGGTTGGTTAGGTTTAAGTAGTTCTAAGTTCTAGGGGACTGATGACCTCAGAAGTTTAAGTCCCATAATGCTCAGAACCATTGGAACCAACCCATATTCTGTGGTCTGCTATTATATGTATGAGAGGGGCTGGTGACCCCGCAGTGTATACGCTTCATCCAATCCGGTGGACGCTAAAAATGGCAGCACCTGTCTCTCAGACCTCCCACCAGACTACCGAAAAAATTTCGAGAAATAATTTTGTGGAAAGTTCCCGAGTTAAGCCATTGGTATGGCTTACCAATCACAAAACAAACTTTTAAAAAGAGTGGGACGAACTTTTGTCTCCACTAGTCACACCAGGAGCCAGTTTTAAAAGCTAAAATTCTGTAAATATTCCCACGCATCTGTAGTGAGAACCAAGAAAGCCTCTCTTACTCTAATGACTGCACTTGTACCTTCAGTCATCCATACATCCATTCATCACAGAGCTACCGCTGATTAGGTTATGGAGAAAGGGTAACACAGAATGCTGATACGAAGTAAAAGGACATAAAACGAATAAAATTCGTTCTATATGCAGTCCTTCTCCCAGACAAGGCATTACGCTAAATAAATAATAAAAAAGCAATCTTCTGAAAGAAGTTAATCCAAGATAATCATAACAAATAATGCATTCAGAAAGATGACTGAGGCAACACCTTTTATTACTCCAGTGCCGGGAAGAAAAATCCCGCTAGACCTGTTATTGTTATATGTAAGGCTCTTGTGATTGACTCAGTGACGAGAACACAAGGAGTAAAATAACGTTAGTGGCCACCACAGTTATTTTGATAAATATTTTAACAGTGCAAAAGAATTTAAAAAATATCTTCAGAACCTTAATAATTATAAAATATATATATATAAAATATTATTCAAGGCAGATTTGTTCTTTCCCTGATTCAGGCCATACGTAATCTACAAGTGGAATGTAACATTACTAATTTCATAATTTTACAATATAACAATTCGATCATCATTATCACGAAAAGGAATAGACTTCGTGTGTCAGTACTAACAAAATACCTTGGTATGTAAAATCATAAACAATATATGGGATTATGTACAAAGGTTACATATCAGATCATGTACCAATATGTCGTGTGTCTTCTAAATACGAGTACACCAGCTCATATCAATGTAAAAGGCATGTTAACAAGTATGATGAATCGTGCTTCAATCTCATAATAACTTAAAATATACGTGACAGAAAGTAGATACATTAGTCATTTATTTTTTTAATTTTAAGAAGTAATAACTGGATAATGTTTCACAGGAAGTGGGAAGATCTTGAGAAAAGCATAGGGCCTGGTATATTTCGAATGTGGAGGTGGTTCAAATGGCTCTGAGCACTATAGGACAACATCTGAGGTCATCAGTCCCCTAGAACTTTTTTTTTTTTTATTATCTAAATCATTATAATGATACAAGTTTGACCCACTACCTTACTACATTAGTGGGTCCTATTAGTGATACATTTTTTATTACATTTTTGCAGCTTAGTGTACTTATTAGTGGGAGCTACAGTTAACATTAATAACAATGGGCATCTAATCTACTTGTGTTGCTTATACTAATTCCTATTATTAATCTAAGTTATATGTATTTACTGCAGCGTTACATGCGTGCCAGTGAAGATATAAACCTACTTTTACTGCCCTGCTCTTCGAGCTAACCCCGAAGAGCATGCCCCTGGCACTGGGCGGGCCTCGATGTTTATTCGCTGCAGTCCCTATCTTAATTTCCTATATCTAATTCCTACAAACTACTCTATCCTACGTCATGTCCGGTATGTGTGTGTCGCAATCGGTTGTTGTTCCCTACTCCCCCTAGTCCTGCACGTGGCGGTTCCCAACTTAGAGGTAGTCGGCCAGTCCACGCACAGGCGGTATGGGAACAGGGCTCTTGGACTCAGTTGGTGGTTATTGTCGCTCATTTTTTAATGTATTTCTCCTAAGTAGTCGATTAATACTTTGCGTGATATCTCGTTTGCCAGGGTGTTCAGGGTCTGAAACGTTTCTTCTCGTCTAAGTAATTGGTATGTGTCTCGGTTGGGTAGTCTGTCTCGTAGTCCGTTGGCGATATCATTGAAGAGGGGACACTCATAGACCACATGCTCAGGCGTGCCCTCCGGATCGCCACAGTCACACGCTGGTGTCGCCCTTTTCCCAAATCGACATAAATATGTCGGGTAGGGTCCATGGCCAGTTAGAAAGTGGATCAACCCTCGCGTGGGCTCAAAGTACTTCAGGCCAAGTCGTTCCCTCACCTCGGGTAGAAACTGGAAAGTTCTTCGTCCAGTCTCTTCTGCTTCCCAAAACTCCTGCCAGAGCTCTTCCCCTTTTGTCCTTATCTCTCTTTTGTCCCTTAATCTGATACCCATGATCTCAGCAATTTTCTCATTATTTCCCTTCTTGGCCCAATACCAAGCCGCCTGTTCTCTAATCTTTATATCCAGGGGACAGAGCCCCATTATTATTAATAGGGCTCCCCCTGGAGATGTTCTATAGGCCCCTACGGATCTTAATATCATGCTTCTCTGAACCCTTCTCACTGCCATGGCGGGCACCACCCTCGTGAGCCTGTGCGCCCAGACTCCCGAGCCGTAGCCCACTACTGAGGTTAGAATACTATTATGGTAAAGTCTAATTAGGTGTGGAGGAAGATGAAATCTTTTGTGGCCTATGGAGATTAAGTTATTTAATATCTGAAGGGCTCTCTGGATGACTGTTTCAATATGCTTCCCAAAATTCCACCTCTCATCAATGATAACTCCCAGGTAACGTGTCTCTCGTCGTCGGAGAACTGGTGAACCATCTATTCTGACAGTCGGGTTTCTAATAAGGTTTCCTTTTAGTAGTAAGTAGGTCGATTTACTAGGTGATATCGTCATTTTTGTCGATTGGCACCACTTCTGAAGTTTGTCTAGTGCTGTCTCTATTTTTGGTTCTATGTCTTCACGGCTACGGCCGCCAACCAACAGGAGGAGGTCATCCGCGTAGGCTATCACCTCTAGCACCTCATTACTTTGTTGCAATTTATCTAGTAATGGCTCCATATGGATATCCCAAAAAAGGGGTCCTAAGACAGAGCCTTGGGGACATCCTTTGGTGATTACCTTTCCAACTCTTTCGCTAGACGATGATAACCAGACCTCCCGATCCTTACAATAGCTCCTCAGGCAACCATATAGCGGCCCTGGACACTCTTTCTCCCGCAAGCAGGAGAAGAGCGAAGGCCACCAAAGGTTGTCAAAGGCGCCACTGATATCCACCATGATGCCAACCACGTATTTATGCGGGGTCGAGCTGCAGACCTCAGCCGCCAGAGCAATAGCATCAGATGCTGATCGCCCCGGCCTAAAACCGAACTGCCTGTCACTCACCCCGCACAACACTCGGTGTGCCGTCAATCTGTCAGCCAGCAGTTTCTCTAATATTTTACCAAATATGTCCAACAGGCAAATCGGCCTGTAAGATTTCACATTTGCTGGGTCCTTGTCTATTCCTTTCTTTACAATGATTACGTTTGCTGTTTTCCATCTCTTCGGAAATTTCCTCTGTCGGAGACATTCGTTGTAAAGATGCGTTAATGGCGCAGTTAATTGTGGCGCCAGAAACTGCACTACCTCCGCCACAATGCCGTCCGGCCCAGGAGCTTTACCTTTTTTCAATGATCTTATATGAGCTGCCACCTCCTCCTCTGAAAAAGGGTAGACAGCCGTCTCATTACCGTATTCCTCCTGGTCTTCGTTTCTAAGTTGTTTCTGCCCTTCTGTTTCCCCTTCCACATTGTCGTCAGGCAACAGGGACTGGAGGAGGACCCCCGCAGTTTCCTGCCAGGACTCCGTCATCCTGTCTCCGTACCTGACTGTTGATAACTCCAGAGGAGAGCGGATTTTTTCCCTTACCAGCTTGTATGGGAGCCCCCATGGGTCCGTGACCAGCTGGTTAAGCACGAAATTCTCCCAACTTCGCATCCTAACTTCGCGTAGTTCCTTTTGGAACTTCTGCTTTTCCTCCCTGTATAATATCTGCCACCTTTGGCGTTCTTGCCAGACGACACTGCGCTGGTAGTGCCTTCTTAACCTTCTGACAGATCGACGCAGTTCACCTAGTTCTGCAGTCCATGGTGACGGAGAGGCCGCCATGGCCCTCCTCCTTGTAGGTACGGCTGCCTTCACCGCTCTTGTCACTGCATTCACCAGTTCCTCTGTTCTTTGGTCAACGTCTATGTCTAGATACATGTCACCTTCAGGTAATGGAGGAATGTCACACTCCCTTGCTAGGCGCTCCCAGTCAGCTCTTCTATAATTTAGTTGCACCTCCCACCCCGTGGCCCAGCGGCACTCTCTTTCGCCCAAGGTAAAGGATATCAAGTTGTGATCGCTTGTGGTGGCATTCTCTAGGACTCTCCAATTTTGAATAAAGTTAACCAAATTTGGTGTTATGAGGGTCACATCAATATTTGTGCCCTGTCCTCCCCCTGCAGCATATGTAGGAGGATTTCCAGGCCTGTTAGCCACCACAAGTTGTGATGCCATTATAAGTTCCTCAACTTTTTCACCGTTAGCATCCCTTGTGCCACTGTACCACAGGGGGGATTTTGCATTAATGTCGGCTGTTACTACTACTTTTCTTCCCTGCAACGCCGTGGTGACTCTAGCCAGGTGGTCAATATAGAGTTCTATATTATCCCCATATTGAAAATACATGTTTATGAGGATTATTGTTCCCATGGGGGTTTGAAGCTCCACGACGTTGCAGTGGCTAGTTGCGAATTGTGATAATGTGGTAACTCTGAGGAGCTTATTTGTGATTATAATCACTGCCTTCGGGTTATCTCCCGTGCTGACTATTTGCCAGCCTGCAGCGGCAAAAGCTATCTTTCCAGCCAGGGAGAATGGCTCCTGTAGACAGAGTACATCTAGTCTCCTCTCTTCCACCTCCCTCCGGAGCTCCTGCATGACGAGTCTGCTATTATGACTGTTAAGTTGTCCAATGGTAATTTTAGTCATTAAGGGTAATATGTATGTATTCGGTCATGTGGCCAGGTCTTGCTCTAGTCGAAAGCAATCCGTCCGTGTGCTATTACTGATTGCTGGTAAATTTCGTTAAGGTCAAATTTCTCACCTCGTCTGTCGAAAACTTTCTTGAGCAGATCACGCAAGGCTCCGAAGTCGGTGGGGAGATTCACTGATTTTAGCTGGATTCTGTCAACAGCCTCCATAACCGAGAAGGTTACCTTTCTACCGTCTTCATGTCCTACCCGGACCACATGTCGTAAGGCAGTGGTCAGGGTTGCCGGCTGCTCCAATCTGGATAATTGCATAGTATACTCCAAATTTGGGTATACCCTCACCGGATCAACCGTTGGGACTCTGACAACTGATGAGCTCTGTACAGTGGGGCTCGTGCTTGAGCTTGTCACTGTATTTTCTTGAACCGGTAGTTGATTTATATGATTGATTTGATTGTCTTTTGACGTTACGATGTGATTGTCTTTCGGCGTTACCACAGTTACAGGATGCCCTTGCCGTTGTAGGTGTATTATCGGCTTTTTTCCCCGGCTTCCAGAGGAGAGAGTTTCAGTCATGAGGGGGAGATTGGTTTGTATACCAATGTCCATTGTTGGAAAGTCAGTCTGGGTTTCTTTATCTCGTGTTTCAGTTCTAAAGGCGCCGGAGAGCGACCTCAGAAACTCCTTAAATCTGTTTGCCCTCACGGCATCCCTCCTCCTTTTGCTCGGGGACTTCCGTTTTGGCATCCTATTTGGTGTACCTGGCTCAGCCATAGTCTGTTCTGGAGATGAGTCTTTGCTCCAGCATCCTATATGTAGGGCAATTCCTGCCTGTGGCTCCGCAAGACTTCTTGCCTCTATTCTTACGCGGTATGCAGACCGCCGCCGCCTTACAATCTTTGCGGCTATGACCATGTTCCCCACATTTAGTGCATGCCGGCTCCCTGGTGCACAGCCTCAAGACGTGATCCAGGTCACCACAGTTGTGGCAACGAGGTACCACGACATAGTCTCTAGCATTAACGGCGTGAAAGCCAATATATATTTTGCCCATTGTTGTGATGTTCCGCCACATTTGTGCTGACACCTCGGCGACGTGATGAACGACATCACTACCCCGTGGCCCAGTCTTAAATTTTAATTTAAAACAGTTTTTGAATTCCTCTTCATTTATCTCCTCAAAATTTTGCAGCCTGATTGTATCTATTAATTCTTCATTGGTCATTATTGATGGTACGTCATATAATATGACTAAAGGATTTCGTTTCCTCGGTGGTTCGCATTTAACCACCGAGTTCAGTTTCTGATTAGTCAACAGTTTTTCTTTGTCATTCTCAGAAGCAACTTCAACTATGACAGAGTTTCTACTTGGTTTTATTCTTTTGATTCGTATCTTGTCTTTAACAGGATCTATGTTTTTTGTGAACAGTTCTTGGATCTTTTTGACACTGGTGTCTTGCCCAGGAAGTGTCCTGAGGAAGACAGCCGTGTCAGTTCTCTTTGTGATTCTGTCAATTGTGTCTTTGGTCGAGTTTTGTGGGCGCTTTGTGGGCGCTTGCGCGGCCACAGCTGCCCACGTCTTGGCTGGTTGTTTTCTTAATCTTTCATTCTCTTTTTCGAGTTCTTCTGCCCTACCTTCTAGTTTGGCGTGGGCAATAGCCCATGCTGCCAACTCATTTTTAATAATGGCAAGACCAGCTTGGCTTATCTTGCCGTTTTTGATTTGTTGCTCCATGAGCGACGCTATCCTAGTATATCTTTCCATAACAGTTTCATTCTTTGCCTGTCCCTGCTCGTCCTGTGGAGAGGGATCAGGCGCAATGGAAGCTCGTTGAGGCGCACACGTATCACTCGTTTCGTTGTCAGCCATGATTGACGAGTGATAAAAAGAAGTGGGAGCCCGTCTCTTGCCCCGGACCGGCTCCTCTGGCATGGGGGGGGGGGGGGGGGACTTCTGCAGCTCGCCCACCGACCTCGCCCCTAGGTCAAGGGCACTTCCGAGCTGCCAGGTTCAGCGCACCGTCGCCAGTGCACTGGTCCTCGTCGGTGTCCCCGTCATCGATGATTTCACGCGACGCTCCTCGGCAACTGCACCCCGCACTCCGGAGAGGCGGATGCACCTCTCGCCCTTCGCCGCCTACTAGCCCGAGTTTCCACCATCTGGCCAAGGACCCACTCCTACTCAGGTGGCGGGCCGGTCCCCCAGACGTTCGGCGGTCTGGACCCATCTAACCTGGCCCAGGTGATGTCACCACCTCCTGGGTTTGGCAGAACACGCCCCGGTTACCCAGGGGCGCGGCGAAGCGCCCTTGCCGACTCGCGCCGCGATCCCACGCCGACAAACGAGACCGCCGGCATGCAGAGCACGTGATGGTCTGTGCCCTGCGAACAGAAAGGGACTGATGTTCGGTCCCTCGACACAGCTCCCCCTGTGCCACGCACCCTTCGCTTTCGCATCGGGTTGGGTCGCAGCTCTCCCTTTTGACGCAAGGTAGAATGCCGAGCTTGACGTGTGGCACCACGGGAAGGCGGAAAGAGCCACTTGGGAAGGAGAGGCTGTAAGAGACGCTTCACTTCCCCGAGTGAGGACTGCCGCGGCACGCCCGACTGGAAAGCGATACGCCCCAGTGCGAGCCTCCGTGCCTTACGGCGCGCCGGCAACGGGCGGGCCCACGCCGAAACGCGCCGTCAAGCGACTGACCTCACGCCAGACTCCCCTAGAACTTAGAACTACTTAAACCTAACTAACCTAAGGACATCACACACACCCATGCCCGAGACAGGATTCGAACCTGCGATCGTAGCGGTCTCGCGGTTCCAGACTGTAGCGCCTAGAAGCGCTCGGCCACTCTGGCCGGCATGTGGAGATGGTGATAACTGGAGAAAAAGGGTTGTATGGTTTGTAGAAAAAAGATATGGAATGGCAGAAAGCGGACTTAGATGTGAGGTGAGCCAAGATATGAAGAGGAAAGGATACAGCCTCACGTGGGCAGAGAGTGAGTGGCCTATGATTTGGTGTTGCGTTCGGAGAGTTTAAATTGATAGAATGGACAAATATTTGGGTCTGTTTCATTGTCTGGCAAGTCGAGGTTCCTGTGGTATATATCTGTGGCGTGTTCTGCACATTTCCGTTCAGTAATGGCTTACGGAATAATTTTCTGAGTAATTCATCACTTAGAAAGAAAGTATTCATTGCCCAAAAGCAAGCAGTAAGAATAATATGTGGTGTTTACCCACGGACGGCATGTAGGTACAATGCCCTCAGTGGCACAGATAGGAGTTCAATATGTAGGAACAAAATTTCTCTTGTTATTTCCACATTAATATAGGACTGAGGAAGGACGAATCACTGCCGAGATTTCAGGGCTCCGTTAGAGAGTAATTGTGATACGTCTAACAAATCGGCAGCCGTGACTCTGCACAATTCGTGCCTCGATAAGGAATTACAGGCGCTGCACTTCGCTGCTCGGCAGATGCTTGAACCACGACCGTCATCTGAGACAGCTCAGAACATAAAGAAATGTGGGTGTTGTATTGCTATACCGGCTTGTTAGGGCGAACAAGTTTACAGTCTCGGCACTTGTTTCACCTGTACCAACGTAGTATAACTTCGATGTAGAATATATCCAACAAGGTCTATTCAATGTTAGATAATTTTAGACTGCGTTATTCTTATTTAGAAGCAGAGTAAATAGTTCAATCACACAATTCATACTCTTAGGCAGCCAGCCGCCACACTGGGTTGTCAGCTGTTCGTTGCATATATGTGCTACCACTGGATCATATTTATTTTTGTCATCAGACTCAGAATGTTTCTTTGTCCAATTTTTAATCAGTAAACTTGTGCCGTAACTTCTACAAAAAATCAATCCCGTGTGCTTATATTTATCACCCAATGACAATCGAAATAAATAATGACATGGTCACCATTTCACTAACGATATTTCAGCATTCAGGTTCATATACATTCTAATAAATGTGATAGGCTCTAATACAGTCTATCAACAACAAACACAGTTAAAAAGCAAAATCCAATTACACACCTGCCGCCTTCCAAAACATACCGCAAGTCCAGTGTGGTCTTGCAATATGTCTAACGGGTAGTAAAGCAAGTTTTAAATTTAACTTTAAATGACTTGTCCTTGTCAACTGCTTCCTTTCGGTTGACGGTTGTCTATTTAAAAAATTGGTTACCTGCAAAAAAAAACACCCAGTTTTTCACTGAATTTGCAAGCTTAGGACTAAAAAAACATGTTCATTAATGTTAATCTTAAACGTGTGTACTTATGGCCATCCGCCATCGTCAACCGCGACGGAAACGCATTGTGTTACCAAACTTTGGTATTGCGTGCAAGAATGATATCAGACACAGATAAACTGCCCCATGACCAGAAATACTCACGGAGAATCATTAGGGACAACGGCTAAAAAGATCACCAGATGAATGAAGTGATCTCATACGAGAATCGTAATAACATCACCTAGTAGGTGCATAGCACGAAACTTGCTCTTTTTCCCTTCTGTGGCTCTGTGTCTGACATGAAACTGAGAAGATACAAAATCATATTTACCTTCAGGCCTCCGTCAAAACTCCGACAATTACTTAAACCACTTAAAGATGCGGTACGTCTCAGAACAAGTAATGTCTACGAGAGTTCTTGCAAGTGTGACCATGCTTATGTCGGACAAACAGTTTGCATTTGAGAACGAACCATGAATGACCATGGAGGTTTCATCGCCTAAGCTACCACAAAAAATTCGCTTTAGCTGGACATATTCAAGAAAACGGTCACCGGATCAAATTCTATGAGACATCTGTCGTGGCTCCTTGGCCAATGTAATTAAGGAAGCCATTGAAAAAAAATCACCAACAACACCTTTTATAGAGACGGCTGCCTGCGACTCAGAGCGTCATGGAATCCAGCGATGACAAGGCTGAAGCTGGCGAATCGAACGCGGAGTCAACGTATGCGGAAATATGGCGATGCCGTGAGTACCAGCGACTTCATAGCAATCAGCTAGAGTATATGAGGGCATACTGGCAGCCCAGCAACAATCAAGTAATTCCACTTCACAATGGCCAATGAGAGCTTGGTCGAAATCTCGTGGAATTTTAACCACTTGACGTAGCTGGAGGTCAAAAAATACTTTATTCCATGTTACCGCCGCGATAGTTTGCATTCTTACATGATAGAACATAGTGTATGGAATAATAAGGACGAAGTGCGGTGGATATAATTAATTGGAATTGCGTAGGACTGAAGTTTACAAAGGAGACCAGAATCTCATGCTGTTGTGGGATTTACTGAGGTTTACGCACCCGAAAATTCCGTATACTTTGGATGCTATTTTGATGTGAATGATGATATATATGTGTTAGTCGTCAGGCGAGAAGTTGTTCTGGATGCTGCACATGGAAGGAGCGGCTGATTTAGGCTTTGTATTGGGAGAGGATGAATCTAAAGACATTTGTTAACAGTGGGGCTACAGGAGATTGGAAGTTTAACTTCCCTTGGTTTGAGTTAAAATTTGATCTTCCTGAGGTTTTGCATAGGTCAGGGTAGTAACCTATGGACAAGGCGAGTTGTAAACGATCACAAGAGCTATTAGAAAGTAATGTGGGCAATTAATGACTTTTTTCACGAACACTGTTAGTGTGAAATAAAATTTTTAGGTTACAAATCGATTTTGAGCTTCCTTGCAGACCATATTTCCGGTAAATTTTTACTTTTCGAGCTTCAGATATGCATGAGAAGTTTTAGCTTTTTTGTAGTTTCGTTAAATTCCACAAAGAGGCATCTTTTCTGAAACAAATAGGGTCTACATCGATTTCATTTGTCCAAGAAAGAAGAGGTTATTTTAGAAAGAAAAATATGTCAAATTATGCCAGCCAGAAAAGCCGTTAATGGCGATCGCAATATCAGATTACAAGAGGTGGATGGAGAAGCAAGGAAAATAGTTTCTTGATAGCATACGTAACAAACGGAAAAGCAACCGTAACGACAGGGTTTGGTTTGATCTCCACTTCGGACAAATTTTTTTGTCACTAGATATATTTTACTCTGTGGAAACCAAAAATTAACGAAACGAACTGTTCACAGTTTTTAATGTGATATTTCCAGCTCTCTAAAACTGAGTACCAAGTCAATCATCCATCCCTTGCAACTTTCCAAATTTAGTGTAGAAAACACCCAATCTAATAATTCCACAAATATATGGACACATCTGGATGAGGGAGGATATGCATCGTCTGACCAAAAAAAGTGAACCAGCCAGAAGTGGAAGAGGAACCGAAATGAAATTTCACAGGATGGGAGGATATGTGACGTTATTCAGTGGTTTCAAAACCAAGCCAAATTTACAGAGAACGTTACGGTATTGGTCCATTTTCTGTGTCGCACATCTGAGTCGGTTGGGAAGGGTGTCATAAAACCATTTTATCCTCGTCTGAGGCAAGGTGGCCCACAACTATTGTAACTAGTCCAGAACACATTCTGTCGTTGAGAGATCTGCGGATCTTGCTGGCAAGAGGAGCACTTCAGCTTCAGGCAGACACACCATAAGACTCGTGTGGATGATCATTGTCTTGCTGAAAAATAGCACCTCGTTAATCCGTGAATACACGGGATGTCCTCGTACTGTTTTGCCATCGGAGTTTACCCCATCTCTCCCAGTGATGACCTGATATCATATCTGGTGGTTCCGCAAACCATGACGCCAGCAGCAAAACAGCTGCACATATGCAAAACATTGGAACACTAGGACTTCTCCCCATGTGGATCTAATACTCACCGACCGTAATACTCGCCGACTATAGTCATCTAGCGAAGTGCAGACCTGCTGTTCATCGCTAAACACAATGCGACGCCATCTATCAGCAGTCCATGCAGCCATTTGTGTTGTGGTTTTAACGTCAGTCTATGTATCTGGCATTAATTCCCTAGTCTGGCTGCCGTTAGCTCTGAAAAATGGTGTCGGATGACGCAGAATGTTGCAGGATGTCCATTAGCTGTTTCCACTTTGTGTGTGGTACACAATGTGGCGACCCTCTGACGTGGTCGACACCTTGACGTCGCATTGTGGAGCTCGTCCATAGAGTACGTAAAGATGGCAGAACTAATGTCAACACTTAGAGCCGAAGTACAAACAAGCAGGGAGCTCATTGCCTCAGACTGTGGCAGAGACAACGTCAGGGAGACCTTATTCACACCTTGAAAACAGTGAAGGTCATTTACAATGCTACTCTGTCAGTAGGGCTACATATAGTAACTACACTTAGGGACGACACAAGAACGCCTTTCAGGCTGCAAACGTTGGACTGAAACTAAACATTAGGTCACCCAAGAACGCTGACAGGCTCGGAAAACGAGAACATATTCGGCCACCAATATGGGGGCATCACGTCATGGATTGCTATAAAACCCTCGCCTTCCTTCCACTCACTTTCAGAGTCTGGCTACCCCATCTGCATCACTGATACCGGTGTAAGGCCAGCTTTACTAAGTTGCCTAGTCGAGCCTAAGCGCAACTGCGCTCAGCCAGAGTGCTGAGGCTCCGACAGACGTCCACAGGCACACCAGGCTGCAGAGTCGTGCCGGCCGCCGCACCCTCCAGCTACGGGTCGCGGCGTTGACATCAGACTACAACAGGGGCTTTGCCAGCAAGCTGACGTGCTACCCTGCACCTCTGTGCAACATAGGCACAGCACGGCTGCTGCCAGGCCGCACTGGGATAAAGAAAGTTTGTAAAACACTCGCAAATGAATAACAACTGGCCTTGTTGCACCACGTATCAACACCTCCACTCGATTAACTTACACCCACATAGGACGCCGCATCTATACGGCTCTTAAGCTATTTGTCAGAGTCCTTCACAGTTATCACTGAAATTATGGTTCTACTCACATCCCTTATACACTGAAGCGCCTAATAAACTGGTATAGGCATGCCTATTCAAATACAAATATGTAAACAGGCAGAATACGGTGTAGCGGTCGGCAACGCCTACATAAGACAACAGGTGTCTGCCGCAGTTGTTAGTTCGATTACTGTTGCTACATGGCAGGTTATCAAGATTTAAGTGAGTTTGAACGTGGTGTTATAGTCGGTGCACGAGCAATGGGACACAGCATCTCCATGGTTGCCGTACGAGCATTTCACGAGTGTACGGTGAATATCAAGAATCCGGTAAAACATCAAATCTCCGACATCGCTGAAGCAGGAAAAAGATCCCACAAGAACGGGACCAACGATGACTGAAAAGAATCGTTCAACGTGACAGAAGTGCAACCTTTCCGCAGATTGCTCCAGATTTCAATGCTGGGCCATCACCAAGTGTCAGCGTGCGAACCATTCGACGAAACATCATCGACATGGGCTTTCGGAGCCGAGGGCCTACTCGTGTACCGTGTACCCTTGGTGACTGCACGACACAAAGTTTTACACCTCGCCTGGGCCCGTCAACACCGACATTGAACTGCTGTTAACTGCAAACATATTGCCTGGTCGGACGAATCTCGTTTCAAATTGTATCGAGCTGATGGACGTGTACGGGTATGGAGACAACCTCATGAGTCGATAAACTCTGCATGCCAGGAGGGGACTTTTCAAGCTGGTGGATGCTCTATAATGGTGTGGGACGTGTGCAGTTGGAGTGATATGGGACCTCTGATAGGTCTACATACGACTCTGATAGGTGACACGTACGTAATCATCCTGCCTGATCAGCTGCATCCATTCATGTCCATTGTGCATCCACTGTGCATTCCGACGGACTTGGTCACTTCCATCTGGACAATGCGACACCCTACACGTCAAGAATTGCTGCAGAATAGCCCCAGGAAAACTCTTCTGAGTATAAACAATTCCGCTGGCCACCAAACTTCCCATGCACGAACATTATTGAGCATATCTGGGGTGACGTGCAACGTGGTTTTGAGAAGAGATCGCCGCCCTCTCGTATTCTTACGGATCTATGGACAGCCCTGTAGGATTTATGGTCCCAATTCCCTCCAGTACTACTTTAGACGTCAGTCGAGTCCATGCCACGTAGTGTTGCGGCATTTCTGCGTGCTGGGGGAGCCCTAAACGATATTAGGCAGGTGCACCTGCTTTTTTGGCTCTTCAGTGTACATCATACTGGACTGATAACAACACTAAACATGGACAACACTAATGCACTCTGGCGGCTGTTGTAACTGTCACAGAGAATTGCAACACTAACAATTTATGTCTCTGCTGAAACTGTGTACGTGGACAAAGTTGCATTGACATCCACCTTTGTCTTCTGGATGCTTCACATTTTTGTCATACAGTGTATTTTGGCCGAAACTGACACCTTGCGACTTACTGAATGTACGTACTGGATCATAACTCTGAGCGAACGACTGATAAATTCCACCAGTCATAATGAATATTGCCCTCGGAAAATGCTAATTGGTTAAGTCAATATTCATTACTGAGTCTTCTCTAGTATTAATTATCCCACAGATTTACTAAGGCTCTGATATGGCTTTGATGACACCTGGAAAATACAGGATGAATAGTTATGGATAGCCTGAGCATCGTGATAGCTTATGACCTCAGTGTGTGAATTTCACTGTGGGAATGATGTCATCTTACAGTACTGATTTGCATCAGGTGCTGATAGATCTCACTTTTGTGACTGTCAGTAGTTGACAACATTCTCAGGAACAGAAAGGTGATCAAAAGACGGGCACACAGCTATGGGACTGTTAACTGCTCTTATACGCACAAGGTGCTTCCAGAGAAGTCCCGTAATAAATCGAGGCCAACTCATGGTATTCTATAGGAGAAGCATAGGTTTTCAAAATATTAACGTTAGAAAAATAAAAAAAATACAACATTAAACATAACGCTAGTGACCGTGAATTACCACTGAAAGTAGATTGAGATGAATAGACTGTGAATCACTTCTTGCAGACCGAGGCTCATTTCGTTGCATTTATGCAGTGAGCAATGATCAGAACTATTCCCGACCTTCTACTGACATCAGATTATGGAAATTAAAAATCCAAAATTTTTACTAAGTATTTACCATTTTCATCCGCCATTTCACTTCTGGCTATCTTTATGACTTTCGTATCGTTTCCCATGAAATTATTTATTACGTACGGTTGGACGTAAACTTAGTTGTGAATTAATATTTCGGAACGCTGCTTGTGGAACATCAGGACCTTTATTTCATGAGAAGACCACTCGTCACGAACCTGCAGCACTACTGCTCCAGTACTTTAGGGAAAATTAGGTTCTTTTGGTAGATGCACTGTCGTTGGGATGGATGCAAACTAAATTCGTTAGCCTTGGATCACTTCACACATATTTAGTGATGCAACAGAAGACAGTGGTCAGCTCCACCTTAGCATATTCGGGGTCCTTCGCGGATACCCGTAATCGACTTCCACCTCAAATGGGTGCTAGTTGAGATCCATAGTTTCTCATTTATTTTCGATGGTTCACTTAGTCCATTTGTCGTACATTTTTGTTATAGAGCTAAGCCAAAAGTGAAAAGTGCACAAACTACATTATCGGAAAAATGTTATCATTTCTACACGTTACTTGCATATATCTTCTCTTACGCCATACCTGCATCGAGTGGAATTCGTACACAGATCCTGTCAGAAAATCTATATTTGCCGCCAATATCGCCCCTCTTGATGCGTCACATCTAGGAGGTGATCTGAATCACATGACGTAAATAAAATGACGTACCAGTGCATTGTGGCAATCAAAAATCGTGATCGACAGCAGTAGCCTGGTATGCCCAACCCATTTATGTCATCACAAGCGGCAAGGTGTGGCCTACACTGCAGATCTTTTACCGCCGACGGCGATGCCTCCTGACCTTTCCCCTTTTTGCTTAGACGGACAAGCTGTTCTCTCACCTGACCAACAAGAGGACTTACTAATGGCTGCGGTCCACCAGTCAGCCACGCGAGATAGGATGGCGGCCGTTCAGGACTCTTCATGAATAGTAATGAAGTTCATTCGCGCCTCTAATTGAGAGGCCGTCGCGGCGAGTTGGCGCTTCTGCGCTCACAAGGGCGCCTCGTTCCTCGGCCCTCTGCCCCCTGTCCATTACTCGGCGCCCGCGATGGCGGCGACGGAGCCATTGCTTCACCCTTGAAAGCTTTTGCTGCAGGTTTCTGGAACTTGTGGAAGTGGGGAACCGATACCTCTGCCACGTTAGATTGCTTTTATCCTTTTTTAATTAGCTAGAGAGCCAATTTTGTCCCAAGATGCCTTCACATGCATTATTTCTTTCTCGAAAAATATTTGATAATCATCTTTACTGGCACAGTATTTTTTTAAAATAGTTCCCGTGCGTTGCTGAGTAAATATTCCCATAAAATTTAAGGTTCCTGTCTGCTGTATAAGTTGAAAAAAGACGGAAATTTCAGTTAAATTCACTTTAAAGATAAAATATTTCTTCCCCATAGTTAGAGTCTTGATCTTCAACTACACTGACGGAATAAAATCGCAACACTAGGAAGGAGTTCTATGATGAAAACGAAAGTTGATAGGCGTGTTTCTACACCTGAAAGATGATGTATATTCCAATTTCACACCAGTCGTACAACAGGGTCGCTAGCAGCGTTACCAGAAGCGTTATTAGGTTTGATTTAAATACACGCTGTAACGGTCGTAAGCGTTATTTAGCTTTGAGATTGGACGTAGTGAGTTAATGTTAGTCACGAACGCCTTTATGGTGACAAAGATGCCATTATCTACACCTCACTGAGTTTCAACGAGGTCGTGTAATAGGGGTACGAGAAGCTGGATGTTCCTTTCGCGATACTGCCAAAAAACCTGGATCGAATGCATCCATGTACATGACTGCTGGCAGCGGTGTTCACGGGAATGTAAGGTAGCAGTGAGTCTGGGCTCCGGATGGCCATGTGACCCTATCGAGAGGGAAGACCATCGTGTCCGGCGCATAGTTCTAGCACGTCGTACAGCATCTACAGCAGCAGTTTGAGCAGCAGGTGACACTACAGTGACACAAAGAAATGTCACAGATCGGTTACGTCAAGGAAACCTCCGAGGGAGACGCGCTGTACCTGCTTTTCACTGACCCCAAACCACCGCTATTTGCAACTTCAGCGTTGTCAAACGAGAGCTCATTATATGGCACGTTGGAGGTCTGTCATGTTTTCTAATGAAAGTTGGTTCTGTTTCAGTGCCAGTGAAGGCTGTGTGTTGGCTAGAAAGAAGCCAGTTGAGTGCCTGCAACCAACATGTCTGCATGACAGACATGTTGGACCTATACCGGTCTGGGGAGCTATTTCATACGACAGCATCAACACTCTCGTGATTATCCCACACACCCAGACTCCAAATTTTTACATCATTCTGGTGATTCCATCTTTTCCGCTTGCATTCATGAACAGCATTCCAGGGGAGATTTTCCAACAGAATAACGCTCGCCCACATACCGCTGTTGTAACCCAACATGCTCTGCAGGGCGTCGATATGTTGCGTTGGCCTGCTTCATCACCAGTCAAGCACATGTGGGACATCAGCATACAACTCCAGCGTCATCAACAAACAACATTAATCGTCCCTGTATTGACCGAGCAAGTGCAACAGGCATCGAACTACATCCCACAAATTGCACCACACAATGCATGCACGTTTGCATGCTTGCATTCAACATTCTGCGGTTACATCGGTTATTAATATACCAGAATGTCAGATTCCCAAAGGCTTATCTCGCCCTTACTTTAACGTATGACCTTGAAATACTAATCACTTGAACATTTTGCCTAGACAAAAGTATTTACAAAATATCTTTACATTAATTTTTTGTGATTTTTTTTCTATCAGTATATGTCCTGAAGGTTTCACAAATCGCATCTTATGATTTGTGATGCTTTCTTCTCTGAGGTTCTAAGACAAT
This sequence comes from Schistocerca serialis cubense, assembly GCF_023864345.2. Taxonomy (NCBI): domain Eukaryota; kingdom Metazoa; phylum Arthropoda; class Insecta; order Orthoptera; family Acrididae; genus Schistocerca; species Schistocerca serialis. Next base: position 336,895,675 of record NC_064641.1, on the reverse strand, counting down.
AGTCTACATTTCTTAGCTTCATCTGATAGAAAGCCATCCATCGTCTTTCTAATCATGAGCGTGTGACCGGTGATTACTGGGATTTTGGAACTTTACATTTTGCAATGTTACCTTCGTTAAATTAAGACACAGCATTTTACCCACCAAAATGAATTTTAATATCGACAAGCAATAGTGTTGGAGACAGTGTTCTGGTCTCAACATATAGTTTTTGACTTCATGAGGAAAACATCAGATGGATCCCTCAATACTGGTTTATTTTTCCCCTTATCTCTTCAAATAATGGTAAACTCGAGTGGCTTAATGCCTGACTGGATCTCTTTCAATTGAACGCCACTTAGGCAACTTGCGTGTCCCTAATCTACCCCACTTATCCAGCTGGGGAAAGGCTACTTTCGTTTTAACGTGGAATCAGAACCACATGTCTTTCCTAGCGACCTTTCATGTCATTTGGAGGTGAAGGCTAGTTTAAAGGCAGACAAAATTTCCGTGGTCTGGCCGGAATGGATCCCTCGACCTCTGGGTTTGCAGGAACGCGCTTTACGGCTTATATTTCATGTTTTTACTGTTTGATTTTTAGTGCATCTACCCACACCTACAACTGTTACAACACCAAGACCGACTTAACACCTATATTGATAAGCGAGGGTGATTATTGTTTCCTTTTGTTTACCCACTAGTATTTAAACCGGCTGTTTACACTACGAGAACACATTCTACGACTGTCGTGACTAGTGAGTGCTGGAAAGGTATTGCCCATATAGATTTCCTCCTATCTTCATCTTCATCTGGATTTTGTCAGATTTCTGGACAATAACACATCTGACTGCATTGTATTACAGTACAAGTAAACCTTCCTTTACCATCTAATGTTTCTGTATTTCTGTTCATCTGTCGTATCACAGCTTGAGTTTCTTACTGAACGTTCTCACATTCTCGAGCTTCTGCTAATCATTTTATTAATCATCAGTCTTCTGACTGGTTTGATGCGGCCTACAACGAATTTCTCTCCTCTGCCAACCTCTTCATCCCAGAGTAGCACTTGCAATCTACGTCCTCAGTTATTTGCTAGATGTATTCCAGTCTCTGTCTTCCTCTAAGTTTTTGCCCTCTACAACTCTAGTACCAGGGAAGTCTTTCCCTGATGTCTTAACAGATGTTCTATCACCCTGTCCGTTCTCCTTGTCACTGTTTTTCACATATTCCTTTCCTCTCTGATTCTGCGCAGAACTCCATTCCTTACCTTATCAGTCCACTAATTTTCAGCATTCGTCTGTAGCACCACACCTCAAATACTTCGATTCTCTTCTGTTCTGGTTTTCCAACAGTCCATGTTTCACATCCAAAATGTTTGATACTAGTAGAGTTCTCTTTGGTAGGAATGCCGTTTTTGCCAGTGCTAATCTGCTTTTGATGTCCTCCTTGCTCCACCCGCCATTGGATATTTTGCTGCCTAGGTAGTAGAATTCCTTGAAGTCATCTGCTTCGTAACCATTAGTCTTGATGTTAGGTTTGTTGTTTTCATTTCTGCTACTTATTATTATTTTCGTCTTTCTTCCATTTACTCTCAATCCATATAATGCACTCATTAGACTGTTCATACTATTCTTCTTCACTTTCACTCAGGATAGCAATGTCATCAGCGAATCGTTTCATTGATATCATTTTACCTTGAATCTTAATTCCACTCCTGAATCTTTCTGTTATTTCCTTCATTGCTTCTTCGAGCATAGATTGAACGTTAGGTGCGAAAAACTGCACCCCTGTCATACATCATTTTTAATCCGACACTGCGTTCTTGGTCGTTTACTCTTATTATTTCCTCTTGGCTCTTGTATATATTGTATATTACCCGTCTCTCCCTCTAGCTAACCTCTATTGTTCTCAGAATTTCGCACATCTTACACCATTTTACACTGTCGAACGCTTTTTCCAGGTCGACAAATCCTATGAATGTGACTTAATGTTTCTTTAGTCTTGCTTCCATTATCAAAAAGAAGGTCAGAACTTCCTCTCTGGTGGCTTTACCTTTCCTAAGGCAAAACTGATCGTCACCTAGCACTCTCTCAATTTTCTTTTTCATTCTTCTGTATGTTATTCTTGTAAACTTGGATGAATTAGCTGATTAGCAACGGCTATTGACAGGACAGTCAAGAATGCACAAAACTCTCAAAAGCAACTGCAGGAGGCACGAAGACATAACGGCATGATGGAGGCAGCAGCCATAGGAAAGGGGCTGTACTTGAAACCATACAGAAAGGACTAGGTCTCTTTATAATCAAAAAATGGCCCGCAGCAGTTTTACCAGACAGAGCGATTACAAAAACAGATCTGCGTAAGTTTGTTACGAAGAAATTCAATATTCCGAGGTTCCGAGGTGTGTTTATGCGGAATACATTACCAGAGACTGTGTGGAAAAAAGGAGAATGCAGAATTGTGAATCTGGATGTAGCAGGAGGACCTGGAACTCAATGGATAGCATATGTTAAAAAAGTAATACAAATAACCTCTACAATTCCGGTTCATCCGGCGACCTGCTACCCACAGAAGAAATACAATGATACTTCACAGGCAGAAGAGATGTGTTCTGCAATTTTCGACGCTACCAGGACTTTAATACGTTCCTGTCTGCTCATCTGTGCACCGTGTTCCTGAATGTGAATGATATATAAGGATGGGTATTAAGCTCAGTCGACGTTTAGATGCAATGTCGTACACTCTGACATTAAAAGAATTACGTGCGAATTACTTCCCAGCAATTGATTTAAGCGTTGGAGATTGGAGCATCGCGCTGATTGAACTATCACAGAGTCTAACAATAAACTGCATCTTGAATTTAATGGTAGAAACAAAATTCTGGAAATTGACCCTGGTGCATACGATATTGAATATTTAAACCAAGTTTTAAAACAGTCTGGAAAACGGATTGAGCTCAGTGCAAACATCAGTACACTTAAGTCTGAAATAAGACCGTCAATGCATCGATTGACTTTAAGCAGAAAGGTTCAATAGGCCCACTACTGGGTTTCACAAAGGGACAGGTTTCTAGGACGGATCCCAATAAATTTTAAAAATATGATCAGGCAGTGGATATTCTCTCCGTCAGTGCAATCCATATTGAGTGTAACATTGCAACGAACTCGCATCTTAACGATAGATTGGTTCATTCAATTTACGGATTCTTCCCATCAGTTGGAACAGGGTATAAGATTGTTGAGACTCCTACCAACGCTAGACACCTTCCAGCGACTGTTCAGACATTCAACTATCTGGAGCTGCATATTGTAGATCAGAATAACCAGCTTCTTGACTTCCGTGGTGAGGAAATCATTGTACGACTAAATCTAAGTCAAGATGGGCGTAAGGTATAAAACCAGCGCACACTTTGCAGCAGAACCGCAAGGTTGTTAAATCAGTAGGCTTGAAACCTCGCAATGACATCTTCGTCAATATATCTCACCCAGTGAAATATGATAAGAGAATCATAAGCCAGGAATACTTCTCGCATAAACCATATACTTCAACGATATTTAACAAGAACGATGAAATAAGGATTGTCATCCAGCACCAAGACGCTTTAACTGTTTCATGGAAGGAGTTCATATATTTCGATGGTTCCTTTAAGAAAAAGGATGGTAATCATGCAGTGGGCTCAAAGCTTACACGTAATGCTTGAGCATTCCTGTTCCGGGAAGTACGTTATGAACTTAATGGGGTAGAGATGGATCGTGCACGTAATGTTGGCGTAGCATTACCCCTTAAAACATATGTCTCATCATCACCCTCGGACTGAATGGCTTAGAAAATGCAGGATGGTTCATAGACGAGCCTGTGGGCAGAACAGCAGAAGAGTACTGCCGATTTACTGCATGCACACCTCTAAGAACGCTTATGGGGTACTTTGAGGACATGCAGCGAATTATTAAGAATGCTAAACAGGAGCTTATTCAGGTACAGAGCGCAACGGATAGCACTCCATACGTTCAAAGAGCTCAAGAGGAGAATCAGATCACCATCACTAAAATTATACGGAAAATGCCACACATCACCATGGCAGACGAGGTGCGTTTGAAGATTTTAAAAGTTCTGAATACCGGTACACATCTGCCATTAACTTTCCGCTCATGGGAGATTTTTGAGTACCCGGTGCTACCAACAGCCAGCAGACAAACAAGAGCTATTAAAACGTCAGTGCAGGTGGGAACACCAAGATTGCTCATACTTGCATTCCAGACCAGTAGAAGGGGAAATTTAGCGAATGATTCCACAGTATTTCTCAATTGTAATTTAACTAGTGCCAGACTCAAATCCGAATTCTATCCGTATGACAATTTACTGCTACACTGTGATCAGATTGTATACAGTCTAGAACTTGACACATATGCAAGGTTCCGTACTTCTTACTAAGAAGGTGTTGAAGAGGATGCCTACTCAGTCCACGGAAATTCAAGGAGCTGGCACCAATCATCGTGATAGACTGTTGTAAGCAGAATGAGATAATTATAGCGAATCAAATTTGAATCCTCATCAAATTTCCCAGAACACACTGCTCTCGTTCTGCATGTCAGTGTGATTACTGTTGCCCGCTTACTAGTGTTGCACAGCGTGCTGTATAAATGACCAAGTGATGGGGCATGCCCAGAGCATTACACAATGACAACTCGCAGTGTGAACGTCGTTGCTAACATTCAAGGTTTCTATGATGATGAATATTCATATTTAAAAATGTTGCACTTATAGCATACACGGAAGATGCTGGTATAATAGAGAAATTCTCAGCAAGAAATGTATCACAGATCTCTTCCCAAGATGTGAACTGTGCTAAAACGCTTAAACTTTTCTTTCATAGAGTCCACTAGGACGTTCCTGATATACATTATAAAGAAATGATGATGACACTTCGAGTAGTTGATGATCCTGAGACCATCATCCAAGTCAAAGCCGAGGAGAAGTTCACATGGATGTAGCCACTCTTCAAGTTTGCATCTATTCAAGACCTGGAATTATATGGGTGTCCTGCTATCCATAAGCTCAAGAGGGAGAAGATGTGTGAAAATAGTGCTGTGTCTGCTTATGAAAATTGTAAATTACTTTTTAGATGTGTTAATGAAAATAAATGAATTTTTTACCTCACTTTCCGAGTTTTCCTTTCTTTCTACGTAGTTCGTAATTAGACAGAATGTAGCTTTGGCCAGATATAATATGTCTTTGGAAGCAGACACGATCAAGCAACGCCTGTTCCCAAAAACCTAAAGGTGCGTTTTGCACAGTCTTTATATACGCTTGTACGGGTAGGGATTTGTGAAATAACAACATAGACGTATGGTAACGAATAACAATTTTTATTGAGACATAAACACTCACAGTAAGTAATATAGCTTTACATCCACAAATCTTGTTGGTTTTACAATACACAAGGTAGAACTACATTTAAATACACAATTCTTATTACTGTTGTAAATTTTTCATGTACAGTTCATAGTTTTAAAAAATAATAGTACTGACTGAAAAAAATTATTTACTTTAAATTGCAATACTGTTTAAAACTATTACAGAGGTATAGTTTCTCATACACTAACACTTTTACTAGTGAAATTCCATCCAAACTGAAGACTTAATTTACACTTTGAACTAGGTGGCTCTAAACATTCAGCTGAAAATAATATAATAACAGAATGAAGCGGATAGTTCTAAAATTTTCATCCCAAACAGCTGCACTAAAACGAAATCGGCGGAACTCACACTTAAAACTAATATGACTTGGACAGCTAGCGAGGTGAAACTTAAGAACTACTTATTTACACGTGCACTCATACAAGAACACACGCACAAGATGACTTGGGTTCATATATATATATATATATATATATATATATATATATATATATATATATATATATATATATAGAGAGAGAGAGAGAGAGAGAGAGAGAGAGAGAGAGAAAGCACAATTTTAATAATTTTTTCCTACCAAATACTGCTTATACAGGGCTATTACAAATGATTGAAGCGATTTCATAAATTCACTGTAGCTCCATTCATTGACATATGGTCACGACACACTACAGATACGTAGAAAAACTCATAAAGTTTTGTTCGGCTGAAGCCGCACTTCAAGTTACTGCCGCCAGAGCGCTCGAGAGCGCAGTGAGACAAAATGGTGACAGGAGCCGAGAAAGCGTATGTCGTGCTTGAAATACACTCACATCAGTCAGTCATAACAGTGCAACGACACTTCAGGACGAAGTTCAACAAAGATCCACCAATTGCTAACTCCATTCGGCGATGGTATGCTCAGTTTAAAGCTTCTGGATGCCTCTGTAAGGGGAAATCAACGGGTCGGCCTGCAGTGAGCGAAGAAACGGTTGAACGCGTGCGGGCAAGTTTCACGCATAGTAATGTGAAAGATTCAGTGTTTAAACCTGCTCTACCAAGAAACGTGCCAGAACTGCGAGCTCGCATCAACAGTGCTTTCGAACTCATTGATGGGGACATGCTGCGCCGAGTGTGGGAGGAACTTGATTATCGGCTTCATGTCTGCCGAATCACTAAAGGGGCACGTATCGAACATTTGTGAATGCCTAAAAAACTTTTTGAGTTTTTGTATGTGTGTGCAAAGCATTGTGAAAATATCTCAAATAATAAAGTTATCGTAGAGCTGTGAAATCGCTTCAATCATTTGTAATAACCCTGTATATTCATGCCAGGATATTATGCTACTTATATGGAAAAAAACACACTATGTTTACACACAGGCGTACATATTTACACAGACGCTCAAACGTACTCACAAGCATGCATACAGATGCACATAAGCACTCACACTTGCAGGCATGCCATACATCTTGCGCACAATATTTAAACTATGATAAAAGAGCCATACTATTAGGTAAAAGCTCTCACTCAGCTGGTCACTCACTCACTCTCTCTCTCTCTCTCTCATTCACACTGTCAGTGTCCCTCACCCTTCTTACGCTTCAAGTAAATAGTGTGAGTACGGGAGGGTTTTGGCCCCGTCATCACAAAAGGCTCTTTTATTGTCATGCAGTGACAATCCAACTTTAGATTGCAGCACATTGTACATCTCGTGACCTCGCGATGGAATACTAGTTTGCTGTACCAAATGCGGTGGTTGCGGTGGAGCACCACGAACTCCGCCATACAAGCACTACAAGTAATCCTCGAATGTGAGTACATCTGATGCCGCACGTCGCACGCCCTTAGCCCGCCTGTGGATGGCTCCATCTATTGTACAATATGCATACATTTTGGATCTTAGACCCAAAAACTCCACAATTGGCAGTCCATCCATCTCATCTTTCATTAAGCCGATAACCTTCTTGTTCTGAGGAACATTTTCGTAACGATTACCGGCTGCGTATCTCAATGTGTCGAATTCATTACCGTGGCACCTGATGACACCTTCATATGGATCTCAGTTATTCACCCAATAGATGCAGCTATATGTATCCATTTAAAGTAACTTTGGCTCCACGAAATTAGTTTTAGCAAACTCATAGTGGAAGCTGTAGATGTGAAGTTTGGAGACGTCCAGTATACACATACCCAAATTGATTGGTTTCATGAACTCTTCTGAAACCTACCACATTTCCAAAGCAACAAAGTTCTCATTGAATAAAGTGACCCTCTTAAGATTCGGTCAAAAATGTTCAAATGTATGTGAAATCTTATGAGGCTTAACTGCTAAGGTCATCAGTCCCTAAGCTTACACACTACTTAACCTAAATTATCCTACGGACAAACACACACACACATGCCTGAGGGAGGACTCGAACCTCCGCCGGGGCCAGTCGAAAAATTCGGTCTGGCGATGCAGTTTCTTACACTCCAAGGCTCACCCCATTTGGTCCTACTCAAAATAGCGAATTAAATTTCTTACATTCTGAATGGAATTATTCATCAAGTTATAAAAATCTTTTTCGAAATCACTTGTGGCGCCCACTCTCTTTTCGCTTTTTAATTCAGTATACTCCTCCAACCACATACCCACATCAGAATCAGTCACCAGACCCAATATTCTTCCACCTTATCCCTCCAGTTCGTTTTCAGGCACCCACTGAAACCCACCAACGAGCAATGGCTACATCATGGCGTGCCAGTATACGTTATTCACAAACAAATATAGAATATAACTTGAATAGAGGCATGCGTTGAACTCCGCACCCATACGTAGATTATTTGCCTTGGTGTGTCTATGGACACACTGGCAAAGTCCTCCACAGATCCCGCGCTCAAATAAAAGAAGCGTAGTGGCATCAGTCAAAAGTTCGATGCTACGCCTCATTTTCTTGAGCATTGCGTTCCAGGACAACCAAGGTGCTGTGTAATAAAAGTCAGGCTCCAGAGACTACGTGGCCACGCATACACTCCCGAATTTTTCAAAAACATCCGCAAGGAAGCACACGTTGGTGTCCATGTACAGTCTTGCATATTCACCCAAATTTGGAATGCTGAATTTCTGCCAGACATTCACGGCATGCTCATAATCTGCACTAGTTATGGCATCACTAGTGAGAGTACTGGTAAATGCAGATATGTCGGGTAGTCTGGTTTCGTCGAGCTTCGCCTTACTATTCAGATACTCATAAGGGAAAACTCCTTTCCTAGTCACAAGCTGAAACTTTTCTTCGTTGGGGTAAGCAGATTGGGTGGTATGCGTATCTTCATGAGGTAGAGGATCAACGAGTTTCTGACGTGGCGCCAGCATAAAACGTAGTGTGTCAAGGAAGTGGAGAGCAATTTTTGTAGTCATCCGTTCAGAGAATGAAATATATTTCTCAACACTTTGTAGGTGAGTCAACTCGCAGCAGAGTACTGCATTACATTTAATGACACTATATCTTGTATCATCTAGGGCTTCGAGGAGCTCTGCCTCCAGCACTGGGAGGCATACTTCTAGAAACCTTACTAGATCATGATACCTCCCCCTCCCAGCCTGATTCTCAATTATAGTAAATGAGATAGCCCGTAAAAGGCCCTAGGAACCGGCGAGAGTTCTAAAAGGGTGATGACGCCACTAATCTGATGTCCTTCACAGCACTACTGCTAGCCACAGGTTCATTATCATTATTACTATAGCTAGGAGACGACTGCGTCCACCCAGTGGATGAGGGCACTGGCGATGAGGCGCCTTCAGGGGGGGAAGGGTACGCACCGATACACACAAAGCTTTCGTTGCAGGTGATGGTTAGCAGTCAAAGCGTGAGTAGGAGGTGGCGACAGTGACCTCCTGTGGGTGCACCCAGGCTGTGACGAGGGCGCTCGTTGATGCTGCTGCATGTTGGAGCCTGCACCACCGCCAGCCCAGGGGGGTGGGAGATCGTTGCTCTGACTGAACCACCCACGGACGCCAGAGGATATGCCACAGTGGTTCAGGTGCAGGCACTGCAGCAGCACGACCACCTCTCTAGCTGCTACGAGTGGCACTTTGCATGGCGGTGCACGCTCCTATGATGTGTGGTTGACACCTACCTCCACAACCACCGCTTTAGGTGCGCGTGCCACAGCAAGCTGTTGTCGTGGCGGTTTTGGTGGTACCTTTGTAAGATACGAATGATTATGACTAACAAAGTGCGCCTTGAGAGCGGCATTGTACATTATAATCTTCTGCCGATTTTCAGCTGGTGGCTGCGCCCCCCTGTAGTATGGAAGTCGAGGGTCGGGGGACTGTTAAGAACGCAGACAAGTGATCATCGTAGACCCCCAGACACATGGTCAAGCAGCACATGTTTTGTGGTTGTGTCATGAGGGCGCCTGAGAGTTCACATGGCGCGGTGCCTTTCATATCAAAAGGCCTGCAGCAGGCGAGTAGGCAGGGTAGGCATGTCCCGCAGTGTCCTGTGAGGAGACGAGGCCGGCAAAGTTAGGCGACTGCTGCTACCTCATGTGGGATGGACGGGTGGGGGGCTTGCGGTGTGGAAGCTACAACGGTGATGGCCCTAGGTGAAGTGAATGACGGCAATGCGCGAGCCCAGCAATGCACCGCAGAGCGTCGTAATCATGTTGTGACCACACTGTACAATGCGATGAAGTGATCGGAAGATAAACAGGAGTATCCCTGTCCTAACCAGCCCAGTTAGCCGCGCAGTCTAACATGCTGCTTCCCGAGCGGGTAGACATGCTGGTGCCCAGTATGAATCTGCCCTGTGAATTAGTGTCAAGGTGTGCTGGCCAGCTTGTGGATGGTTTTTCAGGAATTTTTCCATCTACCTCGGTGAATCTTCCCTTACTCTGCCCCAGTTATATTGTGTCGGCGATTGCTGTGCAAACACTGTTTCCATGTAAGCATACACCATAATGATTCTACCACAGAAAAATTTGGGGCTACTGTCGTCTGGTATGAGACGTTCCCGGGAGGGGTGTGGGTGGGTAGGAAGGGGGTTGTGAACGGCTGAGGGCCATGGCGGGACGAAGCCTCTCCATCGTTTCTAGCTCCCCGGTTTAATACATACATACAAGCATCACTGTCCTTCAAAATGGAAATTATGTCCTTCTCACAGCATAATTCTGCTTTTTCCTGTACTCTGAATGTTTTTTTTTCAACCACCTATTTCTGTTTTATAAAAAAAATTCATCCCCAATTTCCATTAATATTACGTTCCCTGAACTGATAATTGATTTGTACAGCGAAAATCGGAATTGCCGCCAAAATTCGAAATTTCATACACTAGGGTAGGTGGGGAAAGGGGTGGGGAGGGGGAGGGTGGAGAGGAGGGAGGGGCTGGGGCCCACATGCAGGTTGAGGAAAACACATGGCGTCATCCTTGGTGGGTGTGAGCGTGGTCGGGGGAGGAGATGGGTGTGGTTGGGGGGGGGGGCAGGGGGATTAATTAATCAGTTTAATAATTTGCATATCAGTTTGATATAAAAAGAATCCTGATGCCCCCACTACCTTACTACTATCATCGTCTCAACGAGAAAGAGAGATAAGGACGAAAACCGGCGGTTAAGGAAATATTGAAAGACCGACATAGGGCTCCCAGATTAAACATCTCACTGGTGGACAGAAGGAAACCGCTTTCATTGAGGGAGCAAGTTTTATTTACAGATGAGAAAATATTTCTACCATTATATATAGTTCTTTCCATGTGCGTCGTTCAAGTGGACGGATACTGGACAGCAAATATATTCATCATTGGCAAAGGCATGGCCAAACTTCTGTCACAGTTTTGGGATGGATATCAGCAATTGGGACCTAGGCTGTCTGATTTCAAGTCGCTACTACTGCCAAATACTGGGAAACATAATGCTTCTTCTGTTCGTCAGAGATTTTCGGAAGGCAGAATAATCTTCCAAGATGACCTTTCCACAGTATACATCGCGAAATGTGTAAAACACTGGTTTGAAAGGAATGGAGCCGTTGATCTGTTGGACTGTCCTTCAAAAGGTGCTGACCTAAATTCTATAGAGCACGTAAGGACAGAGATGGAAAAAATTGTTAGAAGACTTCACCAACAAGCAAGGTATTGCAGACCGAAGCAGTTCATGTTGTATGAGAATAGATGTCGCGGATTGACAGATCCATCTGGAAACTTGTTATCTCTGTTCCCTGACGGATAAATGCATTTGTAGAGGAGGACTGAAACTGGAAAATGGTACTGAATCTATTGTTTTATTATAGAGAAACTTTGTTCATGAGAAATAAAGGTTTTAAATAAAGGTGTAATAGAAGTAAATCATAATTTTTTGTTCTACAAGGGTTAAGACATTTAATTCAGAGAAGAATAGGAGAATATACTTACAAATCATTCACTCTATTTCACTCTTCTCAGTCGTTCAAATCACTTGATTTTATTTTATTTAACGGCCACTGATCAATAAGACTAACATGAAAACAACTTCTTCTCATAGAGCATGACGCCAATGTGGATGATACCACCAAAGAGAAAATATTTATTTGTTTTACTTTAAAAACGAGACATATTAAAATGTGTTCTCTTTATTTAAATACAGCCAGGACGTCAACGCCGAAGAATGAATAAAAGAGACATCATTTTTTGTAATGCCAAGAAACAAGCATAATGTGGAAAGAGGAAGAATGTTGAAAGGTCTGCGTTTTAGACGCAAAATAGAGTATCTGAGTCCATTACTTCCTCAGTTTCTTAATTATAAATACTTTAAACGCTGCCGTTGTCGTTGTCATTCTAAACTAATAACGCCTACCACGAATTAATGTTCATGGAAGTGACAGGATTCGAACCCAGTACCCACAGATGAGAACTTTACTTACTTTACCGCTATAGCATTCTATCAGCCTCGTCCTCTCAAATTACCAAATGGTATGATATGATCTACGACGACACAACTTTTCATAAACACATACAATAGCGGAAGAAACACAGCCTGATTCACTACAGGAGAAACAGTCTAAATCACTAAGTGAATCTAAACTTCACTTCTAAAATATGCCACTTTGAAAACGTTAGTAGTAGCACAATCTTTCACAACAACGCCAGGGCAACTGCTGTCTTTGCAGTGGCTGAGGGATAACCGATTCGTTAGGCGGCAGTAACCAACACCCTCAGAGCTCTATGTCCGGCAATATGCTCAAACTGGCAGCACCGTAGGATGCGAAATTTGGTAAAGGAAATCTGCTAGAGTCATCCAGTGCTGCGTCTGCTGGTGATTTGTTCGTAACGGCACTGAGAGGCGCGTTGAATTATTCTCGTTACATTGCATTTTTTCTGAATACTAAAATTATGCGACTAACGGAAGCACAATCATAATTTGCCCTTTTTGAAACGCCACTAAAGCAAGTCTGGTGTAAAAACATTTTCACGATAGTGTGGTAGGCTGGATGTCCACTTCTGAACGCTATCGTGCTCCAAAGTCCGCCCCCAACACAGCAGGTGCGGGCGTGGGCGTTGGGTAGGGCCACACGCCCCTAGTAACAGAGGTGTTAACCTGCGTGTCGCAATGACAGATGGTAATCTATGACTTATGTTACTGCCCTCGTTTTGGCTAGTATGATACTCTTCATTTACATTGTATGAGTTTCCATGGAAAAACCGTACGATACACTGAGTGTAAATACACTGAGTGTAAACGGCGCATTGTGTCTTCGGTGGAGATACAGGCAGGCCATCTGACTTTGAATTCCATAAACGGTTGTGTACCTGACTGAACGTGAGACAATATATATTCTGCTAGATTTTATCAGATCTGCTTGTTTTGGAAATGCCGAGTGTGGGAGGGTGTGATAACTTAATTACTGCTAACACAGATCTATAATATTTCGACACAGGTATAGCAACTCATGTAGCAAGTGCTCCTGCAGCATATAGAGTGAGAATCTTAAAAAGCATATAATCTACCATTGTGATAAAAATGTATCAGAAAAGTCAGTTGAATTATTCACTTATTGGAACCAATGAATTAATGTTAGGATAATTATAATATCTGTCTCACGAGAGAAGTTTGTTGTAACAAAGAAAAAGTTAAACTAATAGAACGGTATGGTCTAACATATATTTTCGAGTCTCAGACATAAATGATATATTCATGCAGACAGGAGCTATAAAAGAAAATTTGTACCAGGGCCACTTCTCGAACCAAGGTCTTTTGCTTCCTGGGTAGCCGCATTCGCCATTCTAGGACAGTTGTTTTGAGTAACTGTACCGACTACACTAGCACGCCTTCCTCTTGAACCCAAATTCACATTCACGCCTCGATCCGTGTGCTATTCCCTCTAAACTCTTTCAGTCACAGTTGTAAAGTGACTCAGGTACGTCACACAGTAAACAAAATTTGTACACTCCAGGAAATGGAAAAAAGAACACATTGACACCGGTGTGTCAGACCCACCATACTTGCTCTGGACACTGCGAGAGGGCTGTACAAGCAATGATCACACGCACGGCACAGCGGACACACCAGGAACCGCGGTGTTGGCCGTCGAATGGCGCTAGCTGCGCAGCATTTGTGCACCGCCGCCGTCAGTGTCAGCCAGTTTGCCGTGGCATACGGAGCTCCATCGCAGTCTTTAACACTGGTAGCATGCCGCGACAGCGTGGACGTGAACCGTATGTGCAGTTGACGGACTTTGAGCGAGGGCGTATAGTGGGCATGCGGGAGGCCGGGTGGACGTACCGCCGAATTGCTCAACACGTGGGGCGTGAGGTCTCCACAGTACATCGATGTTGTCGCCAGTGGTCGGCGGAAGGTGCACGTGCCCGTCGACCTGGGACCGGACCGCAGCGACGCACGGATGCACGCCAAGACCGTAGGATCCTACGCAGTGCCGTAGTGGACCGAACCGCCACTTCCCAGCAAATTAGGGACACTGTTGCTCCTGGGGTATCGGCGAGGACCATTCGCAACCGTCTCCATGAAGCTGGGCTACGGTCCCGCACACCGTTAGGCCGTCTTCCGCTCACGCCCCAACATCGTGCAGCCCGCCTCCAGTGGTGTCGCGACAGGCGTGAATGGAGGGACGAATGGAGACGTGTCGTCTTCAGCGATGAGAGTCGCTTCTGCCTTGGTGCCAATGATGGTCGTATGCGTGTTTGGCGCCGTGCAGGTGAGCGCCACAACAGGACTGCATACGACCGAGGCACACAGGGCCAACACCCGGCATCATGGTGTGGGGAGCGATCTCCTACACTGGCCGTGCACCACTGGTGATCGTCGAGGGGACACTGAATAGTGCACGGTACATCCAAACCGTCATCGAACCCATCGTTCTACCATTCTTAGGCCGGCAAGGGAACTTACTGTTCCAACACGACAATGCACGTCCGCATGTATCCCGTGCCACCCAACGTGCTCTAGAAGGTGTAAGTCAACTACCCAGGCCAGCAAGATCTCCGGATCTGTCCCCCATTGAGCATGTTTGGGACTGGATGAAGCGTCGTCTCACGCGGTCTGCACGTCCAGCACGAACGCTGGTCCAACTGAGGCGCCAGGTGGAAATGGCATGGCAAGCCGTTCCACAGGACTACATCCAGCATCTCTACGATCGTCTCCATGGGAGAATAGCAGCCTGCATTGCTGCGAAAGGTGGATATACACTGTACTAGTGCCGACATTGTGCATGCTCTGTTGCCTGTGTCTATGTGCCTGTGGTTCTGTCAGTGTGATCATGTGATGTATCTGACCCCAGGAATGTGTCAATAAAGTTTCCCCTTCCTGGGACAATGAATTCACGGTGTTCTTATTTCAATTTCCAGGAGTGTATTTACAAGAAAACTCTGACACTGATACAAAAATAAACATATGAACATTCGTGCAGTTCTGCTATTCCTTCCATTTTCCACCTCCAGAATTACCTCACTGTGTTCACTTCGTCGCTAACTTTTATCAGGTGTCTCTAATGACGAACAACTCACAAGCTGCTGTCATGAAATTGAAATTCAATGGACAGTCTGCACTCCCACTGAAGACACATCTGCCACTTTCACTTATGGTCTTTTTCTATGTAAACTCGTGTAGCAATTACACAAAACCAGAGCAGCAACGTGCCCCGTAGATCGCAAGCACTCGCTGCGATATGCAGGGAATCCGCAGCAGCTACGGGCCTAAGGCTGTAACCAGCACCAGTGTCCACAGTGTTGCGGACGGAACATGGAATATGAAGGCATTCAGATGTCTAGAACATCGTCGCGAAAATATATTTACACTAGACTGGACGTGGTTCATGGTGTGGGTTCCTGCAGTCATGTCCTAGTTCATGAACCACGGGCAACATATGAGTGGCCAAGTAAGTGGTCCCGACAGTCGGGATGCCAATTACTTTGGAATAAGGCTGGGCATCTTGGACATATTCTGAGTCGTGGTCACCTTTGTGCTCATACGGCAAAGACTACCAAATCCACCGGTTAGTCCCTCAGCCGTTAGGGGTAAAACCCAATGGGACTCGGGGCAAGTAAGGCTAGCAACCTGCTTCCCTGGTACTTTAAATATGATGCTGGCAACAATCAGAGCGAAATGCCTCGGACCTTTGGAGGTGACGGAGTCCCACCTCTAACTGACAAACCAGGGACTCCTAAGATACGACTTGGCAAACAAATGGTAATGAGATGGGGAGCTATTAATATCAACGGGGGCTACTCTGGGAAGAAGGTAGAGCTGGCAGAGGCTGCAAGTAAGATGGGGCTGGACGTTTTAGCTGTTAGTGACATTCTGGTAAGGGGTGAGAAAGAAGAGGAAGTGGGAGAATACAAGGTCTACCTGTCAGGAGTCAAAGCAGGAATAGCACAATGGGGTGTAGGGCTTTACATCAGGAAAGAAATGGAACCCAGCGTGGTTGCAATAAGGTATGTAAACGAACGACTGATGTGGATAGATTTGACAGTGTCTAGCAAGAAAATTAGGATTGTGTCAGTATATTCGCATTGTGAAGGGACAGATCAAGATAATATGGATAGTTTTTATGAGGCACTCAGTGATGTAGTTGTTAGAGTAAAGGACAAGGACAGTGTTCTGCTCATGGGTGATTTTAACGCCAGGATTGGAAATCGAACAGAAGGGTATGAAAAGGTTATGGGTAAATTTGGAGAGGATATGGAGGCCAACAGGAACGGGAAACAACTCTTGGATTTCTGTGCCAGTATGGGCTTAGTAATCACAAACTCCTTTTTTAAACATAAGAACATTCACCGGTATACTTGGGAAGGCAGGGGAACCAGATCTGTCATTGACTATATGATAACAGATCAGGAATTCAGGAAGTCTGTGAGGGACACACGTGTATTCAGGGGATTCTTTGATGACACTGATCATTATTTAATCTGCAGTGCAGGAGGATAAGAGTGGAGAAACTTCAGGATAAGGAAATCAGGCACAAGTACATAACAGCGATCTCAGAAAGGTACCAGTTAGTTGAATGTAGCCAATTACAGTCATTGGAAAAGGAATGGACAAGGTACAGGGACACAGTACTAGAAGTGGCTAAAGAATGTCTTGAAACAATAGTGTGTAAAAGTAGGAAGAAGCAAACAGCTTGGTGGAATGATACAGTCAAGGCAGCCTGTAAAAGGAAAAAGAAGGCATATCAAAAATGGCTTCATACCAGAACCCAGGTAGACAGAGAAAGTTATGTTGAAGAAAGAAACAAAGCCAAACAGATAATTGCAGCATCCAAGAAGAAATCGTGGGAAGACTTTGGAAACAGGTTGGAGACTATGGGTCAAGCTGCTGGGAAACCATTCTGGAGTGTAATTAGCAGTCTTCGCAAGGGAGGTAAGGAGGAAATGACAAGTATTTTGGACAGGTCAGGAAAACTGCTGGTGAATCCTGTGGATGCCTTGGGAAGATGGAGGGAATATTTTGAAGAGTTGCTCAATGTAGGTGCAAATGCGATCAGATTTCGAGGTAGAATGGGATAGGAATGATGATGAAAATAGGATCACATTTGAGGAAGTGGAAAAAATGGTCAATAGATTGCAGTGCAATAAAGCGGCTGGGGTGGATGAAATTAAGTCGGAACTCATCAAACACAGTGGAATGTCAGGTGTTAAATGGCTACACAGGATAATTGAAATGGCCTGGGAGTCGGGACAGGTTCCATCAGACTGGACAAAAGCAGTAATCACACCAATCTTTAAACATGGAAACAGAAAAGATTGTAACAACTACAGAGGTATCTCTTTAATCAGCGTTGTGGGTAAAATCTTCTCAGGTATTGTTGAAAGGAAAGTGCGAGTATTAGTTGAGGACCAATTGGATGAAAATCAGTGTGGGTTTAGGCCTCTTAGAGGTTGTCAGGACCAGATCTTTAGCTTATGGCAAATAATGGAGAAGTGTTATGAGTGGAACAGAGAATTGTAGCTATGCTTTATAGATCTAGAAAAGGCATATGACCGGGTTCCTAGGAGGAAGTTATTGTCTGTTCTACAAGATTCTGGAATACGAGGCAAACTTTTGCAAGCAATTAAATGTCTTTACATGGATAGTCAGGCAGCAGTTAGAGTTGACGGTAAATTGAGTTCCTGGTTCAGAGTAGTTTCAGGGGTAAGACAAGGCTGCAACCCGTCTCCACTGTTGTTCATATTATTCATGGATTATATGTTGAAAACAATAGACTGGCTGGGTGAGATTAAGATATGTGAACACAAAATAAGCAGTCTTGCACATGCGGATGACTTAGTTGTGATGGCAGATTCGATTGAAAGTTTGCAAAGTAATATTTCAGAGCTAGATCAGAAATGTAAGGACTATGGTATGAAGATTAGCATCTCCAAAACGAAAGTAATGTCAGTGGGAAAGAAATATAAACGGATTGAGTGCCAAATAGGAGGAACAAAGTTAGAACAGGTGGACGGTTTCAAGTACTTAGGATGCATATTCTCACAGGATGGCAACATAGTGAAAGAACTGGAAGCGAGGTGTAGCAAAGCTAATGTAGTGAGCGCTCAGCTACGATCTACTCTCTTCTGCAAGATGGAAGTCAGTATCAAGATTAAGTTATCTGTGCACCGTTCAATCTTTCGACCAACTTTGTTGTATGGGAGCGAAAGCTGGGTGGATTCAGGTTACCTTATCAACAAGGTTGAGGTTACGGATATGAAAGTAGCTAGGATGATTGCAGGTACTAGTAGATGGGAACAATGGCAGGAAGGTGTCCACAATGAGGAAATCAAAGAAAAACTGGGAATGAACTCTATAGATGTAGCAGTCAGGGCGAACAGGCTTAGATGGTGGGGTCATGTTGCACGCATGGGAGAAGCAAGGTTACCCAAGAGACTCATGGATTCAGCAGTAGAGGGTAGGAGGAGTCGGGGCAGACCGAGGAGAAGGTACCTGGATTCGGTTAAGAATGATTTTGAAGTAATAGGTTTAACATCAGAAGAGGCATCAATGTTAGCAATGAATAGGGGATCATGGAGGAACTGTATAAGGGGGGCTATGCTCCAGACTGAACGCTGAAAGGCATAATCAGTCTTAAATGATGATGATGATGATGATGATGACGATGACTAGACTAGCCTCAGTGGCGTGCCGAAGAGATGCAATTATGATTCTTCTTCCGTCAGACATAAAATTTTAGTACACAGGAGAAAAGCAGTGCACTTCTTAACGCCATTTACCAAGAGACACTAGAAGACGCAGAATTGGATAATAACGTTTCTTCTACCAACTTTCACGTTGTACGTTGTGGGCAGTTAGAGCGTATCGCATGACCTAGAGCTCTGAGTGTGGTCACCTTCGTTGCCGCCTGACGGATTGGTACTCTCTTAGCCACAGGCTGGCAGCGACATGGTAGTTTAGTCCAAGACTGAACTATTCCGAATGTATTACAAGTAGCATACTTCAGAAGTGAAATTCAGATTCACGTAGCGATTCAGAATGTGTTACTCATAGAGTTACTCGGGTTGTGTTTATCCTGAATTCCTATGTGCTTAAACAAAGGTGCGACAGCACAGATTGTATCATACCAATTGGTAATATAACGGGAAGCGAGTGATATGATGGCGTATTGGTAAGCTGGTAAATGTATAATCTATTTTTTATTTATCTTACAAGACTAGTTCCGTAGATCATGGAACGTTCCAGTAAATGAAGTTACAACATAAAAGTAATAACAGATAAAATAAAATGTTTATGAACTCAAAAACAGACAAGCCATAAGTTTATGTAAACGCAATCAACGATAAAATATAGGAATCTGCTTAATTTTTCAAGGATTTCCTCTACAGAATAGAAGGCATGACTCATGAAGAAACTCTTCAGTTTCGATTTGAAAGTGCGTGGATTACTACTAAGACCTGTTAATTCTTGTGGTAGCTTATTGAAAATTGATGCAGCATTATTGGCACACCTTTCTGCACAAGAGTCAAGGAAGTGCTATCCAAAAGCAAACTGGATTTCTGCCTAGTATTAACTGAGTGAAAGCTGCTAATTCTTGGAAATAAGCTGACATTGTTAACAAGAAAGGACAGTAAAAAATAAATATATCGCGAGGCCAATGTCACAATACCCAAACTAATGAACATGAGTCGACAAGAGTTTCGCGAACTCATACCACTCATTGCCCAACATTCTATCCCTGAGCGAAAAATATCCCTTGAGAATGGGAAGAGATACCCCTAAATATAGTACCATACGTCATAAACGAATGAAACTAAACAAAGTACACTACTTTTCAAGTTCAGCTATCACTTACTTCAGATATCATTCAAACAGCAAATCTGGCAGCATTATGTCTTTGTATAAAGTCCTAAACTTGGGCTTTCCACGACAGTTTGCTATCTATCTGAGCACTTAGAAATTTGAACTGTTCAGTTTCATATGCCATTTCTGCGAAATTGAGACGTCGGGTTTTGTTGAATTGTGTGTTAGAAACAGTAAAAACTGAGTCTTAGTGTGATTTAACGTTATTTTATTTGCTACAAGCCATAAACTTCAGTCATGAACTGCTCTATTTGAAACAGTGCCAGTGTTGCACAAAACATTCTATACTACCAAGCTAGTGTCATTAGCAAATAAAAATGTTTTAGAACCACCAGTAATACAAGAGGAAATATCATTTGTATACATAAGGAACAGGACTGGCCCCAGCACTGATCCCTAGGGGATCCCCGCCCAATTGGCTGTGCCCCATTCAGACCCCACATCACATCTGAAGTTACTAGGCTTCAGTCTTGTCACTTTCATGAACTTAAACTTGAAGTAAGAGTTATTAGTTTAGGAGGATTACAACAGTTGCAGCGTTGAAAGTATTTTTAATTATTTAAGTGAGGAATATATATAAATGACCTAGTAGATAGTGTCGGAAGTCCCATGCGGCTTTTCGCGGATGATGCTGTAGTATACAGAGAAGTTGCAGCATTAGAAAATTGTAGCGAAATGCAGGAAGATCTGCAGCGGATAGGCACTTGGTGCTGGGAGTGGCAACTGACCCGTAACATAGACAAATGTAATGTATTGCGAATACATAGAAAGAAGGATCCTTTATTGTATGATTATATGATAGCGGAACAAACACTGGTAGCAGTTACTTCTGTAAAATATCTGGGAGTATGCGTGCTGAACGATTTGAAGTGGAATGATCATATAAAATTAATTGTTGGTAAGGCGGGTACAAGGTTGAGATTCATTGGGAGAGTCCTTAGAAAATGTAGTCCATCAACAAAGGAGGTGCCTTACAAAACACTCGTTCGACCTATGCTTGAGTATTGCTCATCAGTGTGGGATCCGTACCAGATCGGTTTGACGGAGGAGATAGAGAAGATCCAAAGAAGAGCGGCGCGTTTCGTCACAGGGTTATTTGGTAACCGTGATAGCGTTACGGAGATTTTTAACGAACTCAAGTGGCAGACTGTACAAGAGAGGCGCTCGGCATCGCGGTGTAGCTTGCTCGCCAGGTTTCGAGAGGGTGCGTTTCTGGATGAGGTATCGAATATATTGCTTCCCCCTACTTATACCTCCCGAGGAGATCACGAATGTAAAATTAGAGAGATTAGAGCGCGCACGGAGGCTTTCAGACAGTCGTTCTTCCCGCGAACCATACGCGACTGGAACAGGAAAGGGAGGTAATGACAGTGGCACGTAAAGTGCCCTCCGCCACACACCGTTGGGTGGCTTGTGGAGTATAAATGTAGATGTAGATGTAGATGAAGAAGTGGCTCAACTGCGCCTCTACAGCTCAGAGCTTTCACCACTCTTTCTGTTTACGTATTGTGCTTGCTGCTTGACATTACAAAAAATGACATTTCTTTTATTCTTTCGTCGGTATTGAGGTCCTGACTATATATAAATAAAGGGAACACAAAATACTATAATGTCTCCTCCTTGAAGTACAAAGGCTAAATGATTACTCTTTGAAGCCTTCATTAGCAGTAGTGATTTTCCATGTGAAAAAGAAATTGATTTCACGTTGGTCTTGCTCTTCTTGATCAATGGTCGTAAAATAATATCAAATCAAGAGTCTGTTGAACGACTGAAAAGAGTGAAATAGTGTGAATGATTCTTCTTTGAATTAAATATTTTAGCCGTCGATGCACAAATATTTATGAATTACTTGTATTACGCCTGAGCCATGTCAACTCAATTCACCTTCTCGCTATCGACAGCTTCTAGCTGGCGTCTCACCAGATGGCTCGTATTACTCCCTTGTGTGGCTGTCGCTGCCCGGGCTAGGCTTCAAAAGCAGCCGCTATTGCGGCAACGGCGGAGGCCTTGGAATAGCGCAGTGTAGGCGGTTTACGCACAGTCTTCGCGCAGGGTGGAGCTGGAGCCAGCGGCAGTGCTTGCAGCAATGGACGCGCGGTGCAGAATGGCAAGACGTCTTCTCTGAAGCGTCGTTCACTATTCTTCGCTAGAACTGGGTAGTAGGAAAAACTTTGGTTCGCCTATGCCGTACATACCTGGTTGTTCAGCTCTGTGTTCTAATTTCCCGCTTTGCAAGTTTTTTGAGCAGACGTTCATGTTTATATTGTTTATGCAAGAAACTGAATTATTTTTTAAAAGCTATATATATTCAAATTGTTTGCCAAACAATCTTGTCCCCTTAAAAATAGTCTCCATTACAACTAATACGTTTGTCCCACTGGTGCCTCCGCTGTTCGAAATATTTTTGTAGTCATCCTTACTAGTGGCTGACAGCTCCTCCCTCGTTTTTTTCTAGACTTCTTCAATGTTGTCAAATCGATATCATTTCATGAGTGGAAAGAAGGAAAAGTCGCAAGGAGCCAGGTCGAGCAAGGAGCGTGGGGCAGCGGAACCATTCCATTTTTAGCCAAAAACTGTCTAACAGATATGGCTGTGTGTGTGTGTGTGTGTGTGTTGTCGTGGTGGAAGAACCAGTCTCCTGCCTGCCACAGATCGGGTCGTTTTTGACAGACACTGTTGAGCAATCTTCTTAAAATTTGATCAACTGTCTGTCTACGATCTGTGAGCACGAGTTCTAGAATTTTTTTCATTATTTTCGTCTATTCTGGCAGTTGATGGACGCCCAGAAAGAGGTCGGTTATCAATCGACATTGCGACATTTTTAAATTGAGAAAACCACTCGTACACTTGAATTTTTCCAGCGGCGTCATTTGGTAAGATGTTTTCAACATTAAAGAAGTTTCAGCAGCATTTTTTACCGCGTAGAAAATAAAATTTCATTGCTGTAGTTTATTCACTTAAACTTGCCATAACAGCACTAGCAGAACCGTCACTGCAGATGAACAGAACAAGCCAGGTCAACAATACAGGCGGCACTGAACTGGTAATGAGCTGCGCTATACATACCTAGCGGCAGAAATTCGTACTAAAGCTCCTCCCACGGCAATGTTATTCTGGTTTTACTTTTTTTTCGGTACCCCCTCGTATTCAATGAGCCGTCATGCACGCCTTTGTTATCTGACTGTATGTGATTCCAGGACAAATTTATTGCCCTGTCTGCTCTGTGTGTTTTTTTGAAGTGATTGTGTTTATCAGCTGGCTAGCGTTCTCTCTAAAAAGTTTCCATGGTTAATGTGCCCAGCCTTCATGCATATTTATATCAGCGGCCTATGAGTTATATAGTTTTTTGAAATTTTGCGTTTGTTTTTAGGTTGTTGTATTTGAGAGAACTGTTTCTGAATTTTAATATTTGTTTGCATTATGTTTTGGAATTTGGTGCGCTCCCTGGTATTACTGTTATCTTCCCTTTAAGTTTTGTATGTTGTGACTTCCAGCGAAAGGTAGCATCTTAGCGACCTTTATTTATATTCTTTCCTGTATGAATTTATAGCTCCCTTTGAGCAGTTCTCTTTTACACTATATATTTTTAGCGAGGCTTATTTACTAGAGCGTTCGACCTTATTGGAAAGGTACTGTAAGTGCAATCATGGTTAAACAATAACTTCCAGTTGTAGTGTAATTCAGTGAGATATTTATGTTCGGCGTTTGCTGAAAGCAGCACTAAGTCGTCGAGACAGTACAGCGTTCCTTGTAGGCGGCATCTCGCCGGGTGGGCCTGGCTTGGTTGCGGCCGTGTGGACGGCTCTCGAGCATTTCCCACGCGGCTTGCTATTTGTTTGCAGTAGCGTATCCAGACTGACTGTGCTCAAGTTCAATACCTTTTGTGATGTGACTCGCACTGAAAACGAAATTTTTGCTGTTATTGAAAAGGCCTTTCTCCTATTAATTGACTTTGTGCAAGGAATTGTGCCTTTAATGGTATCTTTCTGTTTAACACATTGTAAGTTTGTTTTAAATCATATTTTAAATTACTTGGTGTTAGGCCTATGGATGAGCCGTAAAGGCGAACTGTTATGTTTTGTTAAGTAATTTATATTTATCTTTTGTGGGTTTGCCTAATGTCTTGGTTTTGAGCTCGCTTGCAGAAACTTATCTAGAACTCAGTTTGAATTATTTTTATTTGCTAGTTCATTTAACTTTTTTTAATGTAAATTTTCTTAAAGGCCCATATTGTTAGTCTTACAATCTTTAACGTTTTTTAAGGCCATTAATATTGTAATTCAATGACTGTTATTTACCATTTTGAACGCTTTCAGGCGTGCAAATTTAGCACGGCAAATTAAGTTATAATTTTCCTTTACGTTTTTCTTAAAGGGAAACTGTGATTACTTTAAAAAATAAATTTGTGTTGTCAAAAAGATAAATTATGCTAGTTAAATGGGCCCAGTGCTTTCATCTCATTTCCCTTATCAAGGTAATTCCCGATTTCAAAACCTTTACATAAACCGTTGATTTGTCATGACCAAACTTGTCTCCCTAATAGCACGATAGATTCAGTACCGTATCCAGTTTTCATCCTCCTCTACAAAAGTATTTAGCGGTCAGGAAACAGAAGCAAAACAATTTGCGGACGATTCTCTCATTTTGCGACATCTGTTACCATAAACCATGAATCTTTCGGACTGCGCTTCCTTGATTGTTGGTGCAGATCTTTCAATAATTTTCTGAATCTGTGTCCTTACGTATTTCCTCTGTAGAAGTGAGCTCAGTATCTTTGAGAGGATAGTCCAACAGATTAATGCCTCCGTGCATTTCAAACCAATGCTTTACATGATTCGCTGTGTGTACTGGGAAATTGTCATGTTGGAAGATTAATGTGCCACCAGAAAATCTCTGAAGGAAGTTTTATCTCCTCCATATTTTGGCAGCAGTTATAACTAGAAAGCGGACGGTCCGTTTCCCACCCAACGCTGCAACCTCTTGCTGATATCCACTCCCAAACTGTGACAGAAGTTCGGCCACCCCTTTGCTTCTGATGGCCATTTTTTGCGGTAGTAACATTTTCTTGTCCGTAATTATAACTTTCTCCCAGTATGAAACTGTCTTTCTCTGTCCGCCAGTACGATGTGTAATCTGGCAACCTTATGTTGCCACTCCAACATTTCCTTAACCGTCGACTTTAGTTCATACCTTCCTTTATCGATGAGACGACGACGTGTGGTCGATCTACTCACTCTTAGTTTAAGGACGTTCGTTGTTTCTGTGCAGGTGATGAAAGTGTCTTCATCACTGCAGTGTATTATGTTATTGTCCTGATCCTCGGTGGTAATCATGGACATCCAGGGCCGTTGACCTGGTCTTCACGCGCCATTCTCCTTTCCAGAGATGAGTGGTAGATTTACTGTATTCTAGAACATAGTAAATGGCGCTGATACAGTCTTCATATAGCGCAAAATTGCGACCATTTTCATCTCCCTTGGAATGTGGCATATCGCAAATAAGAATGTACTATGACAAGGCAATAGGAACGAGGTGTCATAAAAGGTGGAGAACGCTTCGCCTCGGAAGCCAAATTCATTCCCGATGAAATGCTTTGAAAAAGATTTCGTAAATAAATTGGTCGTAAATACTGTTTTGAATATCATGGAAATGTTTTTTTCTCTCTAAGAAGCATATCTAGTAATAATGACGACATTTTTCGATATTATAGGTAAAATTTAGATTCACGTATTGATTCAGGTCATTTTGCTCTGGCTATCGTATGTTAATCGGATGCATTACCTCACATATTACACAATACACGTGTAAGTATGTTATAGTTCGTAAAGAGGTAAGTTTGTGTATGTCATCGGGTTCGAATCATTCATTTCGGCAAATATTAATTCGTTGTAAATAAATAATTATTAGTTTAGGAGGAGAACGTGAACTGCAGTGTTAAAAGTATTCTTAGTATTCTACACATTTGTGTTATTGCTTCCAGTGCGCACTGGAGGAAGGTAAAGACAAATCAGCCCCACTAGCTCCCGTATTATAAATACGTCTGTTTGAGGATGAGCTCTGCCGTCGATTGATAATCGCTTTGTATTCTTAGCGGCACCTTCCCCAAAGGCGTTAAAATAGTTTCATAATAATTTCCTCAGCTGTGGGAACAGAATTTGTGATCTCCGTGACAAAATACTTATGCGTTGCTATCGGGCGGAAAAACCGACGTGGCCCAGACTGTGCGGACTTCGTTTTTCAATTTTTTCGCACCTACACAATGAACGTTTCTTATTTTTGAAATTTGGGAACGTTGTTGGTTACGACGTTTCATGAGGAAGCTAAATCCTCTCAATTACAGAAACGTTAAAATAAATCTTTACACTGCTAAATTGCGGTTCTTAATAGAGGGTGTGAATAGATGATTAAATGCACGTAGCACTATGAAAATAGGTTTTTTTTCAGAACTCGACACTAAAAATCTTTCTGTGATGAGCTATTGCTATTGTGAGCTGTATTAAGAAAATGTGGGCCGCGGTGTCATGGCAGCAGAGATGCCGAGAGGAACCATCGCCTGCTTCGAGACGTGTAATTCAGGAACCAAACCCAGGTATCGTGCCAGTAACATACGACTCTGCGGTAGTGTTGAGATTAAAAACTCACATTATGGTGCTGATTTACTTCTTTCAAGAAACCTAGTATTGTAAATATATTACAAGAGTTACAGCAGTAGTCACCTCGTTGGCTGCAATCATTTCACGGATTTTGCTCTTAGTTTAACGGCAACGTTTGATGTACTAATCCCGCTACACAGATAACGTTGACATTGACAAAATTAGATTTTTGCTACATTGGTGCTATAACGAACATACATAAACTCGACCCATGAATTTTTATATAGAAGGTGTCAGATTATTTGTATTATGTGCCTTTTGTTCAAACAGATAAACTGAAATATGGGGTCGTTCTATTATTTTTCCTTAGGAATTTTTATCGACAATGAATAGTAGTGTAATGTTGGACAAGATTTGTAATAGTTCGGAAATTCATTTATGGGGGTTAAACATTGAGGACTGAATTAAAAAGTGACACATGTCTTTCGAAGACGATCCCCACAGTAAAATTCGAGGATACCAGTCACATACGGAAATGTAAAAATCAATTGACACTATATCATACACAAAAAGTGCTAGGAGTCTTATACGACGGATTAACTATCAAGGACTTTTCTAGATAGATATTCAATTCTGAACACACACAAATGGGATAACATTTTCGCAAAAATGCTTCGAAAGGTATTAAAATAAATCAACTGTTTTCTGTTTCAAATGCTATGTACAGTAACTGGATAACCAATTCTTACCAGAATGGATACAAAAGAAACCAGTGATCCTGTACTGAAACTGGAGAATCGATTTCATCTTCTAGCAAAGTAATAGCCAGAGTTTGGTGAAGTAATGACTAATATCATCCTATGGCCTTGCTCTGTATACAGCTATTTTTGCAGAACTTCACGAAAATCGTCTGTGCTAACTGCTTTATCAAATATGTGACAACAGGTCAAGACTGCGTATGAAAGGTTTTTCTATTCGGAAAAATAGGCCTTCCCACAAATGAGACCCGGCTCTGGGAAATAAGAGGCAATTTAAGCGTGTAAATCAATACTCCGTGCCCTGTTTAACAGATCTGCCATCCGATTAGTACCACCTGCTCACCTATCTAAAGAAATTTGTACGGTATTTTTTTCATAATAATGTCCACTGATTTAAACAGACTTACGTTCGAGTTTCAATATTTTTACCTGAAACACAGTCATTCACGACCAGGTAAGAAATTTTTCAGCGTATTCTTGCAGTACGAGAAATAGAAAAAGCTGCGACTTCCTGATCACGAGATGACCAAGGTAAAACCACAGTCCAGTTTGAGCCATAAATATATCATATAAGTTGGACAAAACTAGGTATATGTTAATCTGTTCTTGCTGAAAGTAGCAATGAAAAAAGACATGGAAGGCAGCAGCAGGATTGCCTAAGACATATCCATGCTTGTGTAAGATCGCAAGAAAATTGATGGGCCATTTTTACGCATACATGAAGCCGCAATAAAGTAGTATTGAATTCAGAAAGAAGTACATTGTCATATAAACTAACAAATGATTTTAGTCCTGTGATGTTACTGCCAAAGGAGTATATAAGGAGGAATAATCAGATAAAGAGAGAATGTATGTGACTGAATGAAATAATCTCCTGAACTCTGCTTGTTTCATGTTAAGTAGCAGAGTGTGTTAAAACTGGGGTCTGCAAATGAAAGATAATGGTGGCAATGTTCAATAAATTAGCTTTTTGTTTCCGCCTCTAAATGCAACCACGGGGTAACCAGTTTTTCCACAGCATAATTATGTAGAAATGCAAGCGAAATTCCATTTCGCTTAATAACTGGTGGTTTATAATTAGGAGGAGGTTCGCATTTGATATTAATAATGTTTCAGTATTTCCCCTCATTACGCAACAGCGTTTGCCAGCGTATGAAATATGACGGTAGGATTCGCCAAGCAAGTCGTTCCAAATTCTGACACTATCTTCCTAAGCAGATCCTCTGATTGTTGTCAGTATCGCCGCTACACACATCTTCCTTATTAACATTACTGCAATTTTTTCAGCATTATTGTCACGAAGTCCTCTAGCTACCGAACTAGCGAGACTGTCTCTCTGCTATCGTTCGGCCACATCGTAAGCATTCAATGTTTTTCATGATTTGACGGTTTTACGTCATTTTATGCCCGAGTGCCTTTAATGCCACCCCAATCGGAAGGGACTTGGACACTGAGAACTGTGTTCCGTGTGTTGTCGATGCTTTGATTGTTATGTATCATATTTTTTGAGGCGTTGATTGAGAAACAATCCTTGCGTAAAAGAGCGTGGAAACTGCCTATAAACCACGCTCACGCTAGCCGGTGTCCTAGTCCTACGGTCGTAAATCCGCCGAGAGGGTTTTATCCAAGGTCTGGATCACTTCCCCATCTCACAAAGTAGCACGTTTTACGTTAAGATAAACGCACACCTTGGTCATTTAAATACAAAGTACCTGTCAAAAGTGAAACACGAATAGGAAACATGAAAACAAACTGCATTACGCTTTATTATTTTTAAATTTTTATGAAAATCTTTATTCAATTAATTGATTTAAATATCATTTTTCAGTTCCATTCCTTTGTCATATAATTTTAATCAGCGTATAAACTTTTTCATTTATTTCATTTTTTCTTTATATCATTTTTTACAACTGTACTTTTTGTCAATATTAATTTAATTATATTTAACTATCCTAATATTCAATTATCTGAAAATTCAGATCTATCAGTTAAAAAACAAAAGAAGATATAACGTATTTATATTCGTGCAACACTGCAAAAAATGTGTTTTTGTTATCATAAGAGCAATTTTTTTTTTCATGGTAATCGTCCCACAAACATTTAAATACATAAAATAATTCAAGCACATGAACAAAGGTTTCAAGTGGAGAAAGAATGATAAAACGAAAAATGAGAGAAAATGAAGAAGTTGAGGTTATGGTTAAAATTAAGTGACAACGGAATGGAATTATATTTAAATCAATTATCCGAATGAAAATGATTCAAAGTCTTCTCGATAAAGGTTTAAAAATAGAAAAGAACTTACTGGATCTGTCGAGATTTGACCTCAGAACCTCCTGCATGTAAAGCTGTCATCCTATCATTACATAAAACAAACGAACAAACAATGTATTATTAACGCTACTATCACACACATTTCCTAATTGTTTTCGTCAGTTACTCACAAACGAGAGCCCACCAGGGTGAATGGCTGTACTGTGTAATACCTAGGACCTTAACCTACATCATGGTATAGATAGTTCCAAACGTTGACGCACAGGTGTGGACCTCTCGTTTGAGACACATTCTGATGTGGTGGTCATTAGATATGTTCAGAATATTTTAATCAGAGGTTCAGAATCTTTCGGGCTGTGCAGTGTTGGAGCGCAATGAGGTGAACTATATGTCACGTCTATGTTCCGAACCCCCCCCTCCCCCCCTATGAACCATGCACCTTGCCGTTGGTGGGAAGGCTTGCGTGTCTCAACGATACAGATAGCCGTACCGTAGGTGCAACCACATCGGAGGGGTATCTCTTGAGAGGCCAGACAAACGTGTAGTTCCTTGAGAGGGGCAGCAGTATTTTCAGTAGTTGCAGGGGCAGCAGTCTGGACGATTGATTCATCTGGCCTTGCAACAGCAACCAAAACGGCTTTTGTTTGTTGGTACTGTGAGTGGCTGAAAGCAAAGGGAAACTACAGCCGTAATTTCTCCCCAGGGCGCGCAGCTTTACTGTATGGTTAACTGATGATGGCGTCCTCCTGGGCAAAATATTCCGAAGGTAAAATTCGGATCTCTGGGTGGCAACTACTCAGGTGGACGTTATCAGGAGAAAGAAAGCTGGTGTTCTATGTATCAGAGCATGGAATGTCAGATTCCTTAATCGGGCAGGTATACTAGAAGATTTAAAAAGGGAAATGGATAGGTTAAAGTTACATATAGTGGCAGTTAGAGAAGTTCGGTGGCAGGAGGAACAGACCGTCTGGTCAGGTGAATACTTGGTTATAAATACAAAATCAAATATGGGAAATGTGGGAGTAGATTAAATAATGAATAAAAATTAGGAACACGGATAACTTACTAAGAACAGCACCGTGAGGCATCACTATAGACAAAATAGACACGACGAAACCCACACCTACCACAGCAATAGAACTTTATACGCCAACTAGCTCCGCAGATGAGGAAGAGATTGAAGGAATTTATGATGCGATAAAATAAATTATTCAGATAGTTAAGGGAGACGAAAATTTAATAGTGATGAAGGACTGGAATACGAGTGTAGGAAAATGGAAGGGAAGGAAAAGTAGTACGTGAATACGGACTGGGGGTAAGGAATGAAAGAAGAAGCCGCCTGGTAGCATTTTTAACAGTGCATAACTTAATCACAGCTGAAACTTGGTTCAAGAATCATGAAAGAAGATTTTAAACGGGGAAGAGGCCTGGAGTCACTGGAAGGTTTCAGATAGAATATATAACGGTAAGACAGAGACTGAGGAACCAGGTTTTAAATTGTAAGACATTTCCAGGGGCAGATGTGGACTGTGACCACAATTTATTGGTTATGAACTATAGATTAAAACTGAAGGAACTGCGGAAAGGTAGGAATTTAAAGAGACTGGACCTGGATGAACTGAAAGAACCAGACGTTGTAGAGAGTTTCAGAGAGAGCATTAGGGAACGATTGACAAGAACAGGGGAAAGAAATACAATAGAAGAAGAATGGGTAGCTCTGAGAGAGAAATAGTGAAGGCAGCAGAGGATCAAGTAGGTAAAAAGACGAGAGCTAGTAGAAACGCTCGGGTAAGAGAAGAGATATTGAATTTAGTTGATGAAATAAGAAAATATAAAACTGCAGTATATGAAGTGGGTGATAAAGAATACAAACGTCTCCAAAATGAGATCGACAGTAAGTGTAAAATGGCTAAGCAGGGATGGCTGGAGGATAAATTCAAGGATGTAGACGTAAGTCTGACCAGGGGTAAGATAGATACTGCCAACAGGGAAACTGAAGAGACCTTTGGAGAAAAGAGTGTTACATTTATGAATATCGAAAGCTGAGATGGAAAACTAGTCCCAAGCAAAGAAGGGAAGCGCAGAATGGTAGAAGTAATATATAGAGGGTCTATACAAGGACGATGTACTTGTGGGCAACGTTATAGAAATGGAAGAGGATGTAGATGAAGATGAAGTGGAAGGTATGATACTACGTGAAGAAATTGACCTAACTCTGAAAGACCTAAGTCGAAACAAGCCCCCGGGAGTAGACTACATTCCATCAGAACTCCTGACAGCCTTGGCATATCCAGCCATCACAAAACTCATCTACCTGGTGAGCAAGATGTATGAGACAGGCGAAATACCTTCAGACTGCAAGAAGAATACAATAATTCCAATCCTAAAGGAAGCAGGTGTTGACAGGTGTGAAAATTACCGAACTATCAATTTAAAAAATCATGGTTGCAAAACACTAACACGTATTCCTTACAAACAAATGGAAAAACTGGTAGAAGCCTACCCGGGGGAAGATCTGTTTGGATTCCGTAGAAATGTTGGAATACGCGAGGCAATACTGACCCTACGACGTATCTTAGAAGGTAGGGTAATGAAAAGCAAACCTACGTTTCTAGCATTTGTGGCCTTAGTGAAAGCTTTTGACACTGTTGACTGGAATGCCCTCTTTCAAATTCTGAAGGTGGCAACTATAAAATATTGGGAGCGAAAGGTTGTCTACGACTTGTACAGGTAACAGATGGCAGTTACAAGAGTCGAAGGGCACGAAAGGAAAGCAGTGGTTGGGAAGGGAGTAAGACAGGGTTGTAGGCTATACCCGATGTTATTCAATCTGTGTATTGAGCAAGCAGTAAAAGTCCTGCAGCCAGACTCCTATGTGATCACTCCACACGTATCACGATTAAACGAGTAATGCTGTTTCGATCGCTTTCCTTTCTTCTCAACAGCGTATATTAAACAAATAGATATTACAGATCACTTACAACATGCATTTGTTTTTATTTTCAGCGTGATTTCATAATTTCAATACTAGAATTTTATCCACAGATCGACAACGCTAATTTGGTCTGCTTATTAAGAAGTTATTCCACCCATTTATAGACACAAAATTTACGGAAGAAAGATATACTCTACATCTTTATTTACTTCACTGCAACTTGGCAGATGATTTGATAATAACTGTAGAAATTAAGTGATTATATTACATCACTGAGCAGCTGAAAGAAATTTCTGAATTACAAGACTCCTTCCATTTGTTAGTGATAGTTAACATTTTCTTCCACAAGGCATCGAAAACTTGGAAACCTTTGCCTATTTCACTTAATACTTCGATTCCCTTGCTGTTTCAGGGTATATTTCCAACATAATTCATCACCCACACCATTTAATATGCATTAAATATAAAACAATGGTGTGAGAAGGAAAGTTGCGCGGAGATGCTGAGTGTCTTTTGTTGGGCCTATCTGCGACGCAGCATCTCCGCTATATGGTGAGTGGCAACTTTCCTTCTCATAATATTGTTACATTCTATCCCGGATTTTCCATTGTTAAATGTAATACAAGTATATTAGAACCAAATTTCGTTGCTTGTTCGACTGGCTGGTACAGTCTTTGCTCTTTTAACATGTCATTTTTTATCCTCTCTCTGTCTGTAGCACAGTAGTTCTTATTTGTTTTGTTCCCAAGAAAACTGTCCGTTTGTTTAGTACGCCAGACAGACAGTTAGGACTCAGCTGTCGGCTGTAGCACTTCTCGATAGCGGCAAGCTATGTATTTAGTTTTTCCTATGTTTTCATTGTCGCATATTTCTTCAATGTCATGGTGTTTTCTGCTTAAGAGATTTCATCTCGCATTTTTAACTATAAGTTTAAATTCAGGCAGTCTGTAGCGCAGTTTTCATTTCTTCTAAACAAACTGCTACACAGCTCATTAAGGCATCGGCATCCTTTGGTGAAGCGTCACGAGGGAAGCAAGTTGCATATCTAGGTTTCTGTGTACTTTTGCAGTTCACTTCTTCAGGTAGTCTTGCTAAGATGGGAAAGACGAGTGCACGTTTTGTGTGCAGATGCAGGAGGTGATGCTCAGTTAGGAAACAGCTGAATGCACTTTTGGTTACGGTCAGCCGCCTTCAGGCTGCTGCGCCGGATATACCGGTGGCGGAGAATCTGGTGCGTCGCACTGGACACTTGAGGTGCTGTTGAAATGTCCCCTTAGAAAAATTTATGAATTACTGTGCTGATAAACCTCTTACATTATTTGATTTTCAAACAGCTGACCAGAACTGAACGTACTCAGACATTTTCTCTTTACTTATTCTGATCAACACTAAACTCACACACAATATTTTTAGCGCAACGCAATCTGGCTTTCAATAATCTCTACAAAAGAATGGCCCTGATTAACAATAACCTATACCTTTAATGAATCACTTACCTCACAAAAATCTTCGTTACTCGAACTACTGCAATCCAGCGAGCGCCAATACTGCCAGCTAAATAAAAGACTGTAACTAATGAAGGCACTAACTACTGATAGGCATACTTAGCGAATAAAAGATTTTGATAGACAACAAACAATGTATTTACCTTAATAGTGTTTAAAAGTCATTATATATATATATATATATATATATATATATATATATCAGTTCATGATATATAGTATTACAAATTTACTCTTTCTGATGGACACACGTCCAGATCGTCCGCTCTCAAAATTCTGCCATCTCTCTCCCCACATCCACCACTGCTGGCGGCTCACCTCCAACTGCGCAACGCTACGCGCTGTTCACATCCAACTGCCCAACACTACAATACCGACTATTCCAACAATGCCAACCAGCCACAGACTGCACACAGCACAGTCAGTGATTTTCATATAGAGCGCTACACGGCGTTACCAACATAAAAACCTAAACAGCCTACTTACACCGTTTGTTTCGCCCACGGGCTCCACGGGCTCTGCTGTCAAGGCACCTCTTAGTATACCCCACATCGCGGATCTTACCTAACAACAGGGTGAGTGGTGGGTACTAACGCGTTCACGACACTCGAGGCCGAGGGCCAATGTGGAGGCTGGCCGTCTGGTCTCCACTATTCGCCCTCTGACTGAACACATGGCCTTCCCTTCAGCGGGGTCCGAGAAGGTACACGTGGGCAGGGGTTTGCTAGTTATAAACAACTGCAGCATTAGGTGCTTTGTGGAGACCTTGAGAATATAGCGTTCATGGCTGGAAAGAAAGCCATTGTGCACTCAGTATGTCTGCCAGGGGCATCATCCGAGCTATGGAGCAGCCCTCCCGGTGGGTATAGAGCGTGTAGAGTGCAGTTGAATGCAAGCTATGGCTCACGTTGGCACCACTGACGACTATCCAGGCAATAGCAGCGTCACCTGCAGCGGAATGACTGATGGTCAGACACATTCTCGGTGCATACAGTATCCGTGTGAGCGTGCTGTCCGTGTGTAGAATGAGGAAGGCGCGCGATCTATCTGAGTATCACCGAGGACAGATTGTGATGGCCCGGAGGCTCGGCATGAGCATTTCGGAAACTGCACGACTTGTCTGTTGTCAGTGCAGGAATGTTATCTATCCCTTCTGCCTGATTCGATATTAAGTCTTCAAAAAAATGGTTCAAATGGCTCTGAGCACCATGGGACTTAACTTCGGAGGTCATCAGTCCCCTAGAACTTAGAACTACTTAAACATAGTTAACCTAAGGACATCACACACATCCACGCCCGAGGCAGCATTCGAACCTGCGACCGTAGCGGTCGCGTGGTTCCAGACTGTAACGCCTACAACCGCTCGACCAGTCCGGCCGGCATTAAGTCTTCCAGAGCTATTTTAAACGCTGATTCTAACACTGGATCCCCTATCTCTTCTATCACGTTACCACACATTTCCTCTCACAGGCGCCTTCAATGTACTCATTGCACCTACCCGCTCTCTCCTCTGCATTTGAAACTGAAATTACCATTCCACTCTTAACGTTACCGCCCAAACTTTTAAGTTCGCTGAAATTTGTTTTGACTTTTCTATATGCTGACTCAGTTCTTCAGACAGTTATTTCTGTTTGTATTTCTTCACACTTTTCATGCAGCCACTTCGCCTTAGTTTCCCTGCACTTCCTATTTACAGTATTTCATTCCTAAGGCATTCGTGTTTTTGTGTTCCGAATTTCCATGAACTTGTTTGAACATTCTTCTTTCATTTATCAACTAAAGTATTTCGTCCTTTAACCAAGGTTTCTGCAGAGTTACCATCTTTTTACCTGTGTTTTTCTTTCCAACTTCCGTCATTGCTCTTGTTAGAGATGTCCATTCCTCTTCAACTAAACTGCTTCGTGATCATAGTATCTATAGCCTCAGAAAACTTTAATTTCATCTCTTCATTCCTTAGTACTTTCAATTTCACTTTTTTATATATTGATTCTTCCTGGCTAGTCTCTTAAACTTCAGCCTACTCTTCATTACTGACTTCCAAAAAATTCGTCTGAGGACTGGTCACCAGTCCTCACATTGTTAACTTAGATTTGAATTTATATATAATTCTCCGTGAAATATTAGAATGAGTAGATAACAAGTTTCTCTACAATTGAATAAAAACGAACATTAGCATATAAATAACGAAAAAGGAATCCTTATTTGATGAAAATTAGTTTTTTTTTGCCACAGACATGTTGCTCACAAACTCTGAAAACGTAAATAAAAGCAATCACACGTACAAATCCTACTTGCCCTTGTCATCAGCAAATTGTTGTTGTTGTGGTCTTCAGTCCTGAGACTGCTTTTATGCAGCTATCCATGCTACCCTATCCGGTGCAAGCTTCTTCATCTCCCAGTACTTACTGCAACCCACATCCTTCTGAATCTGCTTACTGTATTCATCTCTTGGTCTCCCTCTACGCATCAGCATATAGGTACACTCAAAAATGGCCATCGCTCTATAAATAATTAAGAACCAGCATTTGCTTCGAAAATATAAATAATGAATTAGGAATTTGTGTTCATTGAACGTTTTACCTTAAATATAACCCAAAAAACCAGGAAAATGCGAAATAGTAGTAAATCCACTTCCTCCAGTCACCATCAGATGGCTTCACTGAAAATATCGACCATAGATCGATCTTTGTACCACATCAATAAATGGCTCCAATAGCAATTCAAAAAAGCTACAAAGTCGTAAACTAATTATTTTCCGCATATACGCTGTTGCAGATATTCTGTAATATCTGCAAAATACGCCAGTAGCACGAAACATATGAAGTTTAAGTAGCAGGTTGAGGGAAGTTCGATTTGTAGATAACAAATTTGTACTGCCATGAATAGAATACTGCACGGTTAAAAAAACACAACCCAGTCGTAAATTTATTTTTTTTCCTCGTCTAAGATGTTGAAAAAATTATAAAATGTCCACAAAATACAGCAGCAGCACGAAAAGGTGGAATATTTATGTTACTAGTTAAGATTCATTGATGAGACACTGTCTGATGTCACAATATTGAAAAAAAAATTGTCTTCAAAGCATGGGTTGATATCCAGATTTACACATATTCGACAAATTAGTACTAAAGATTCAGAATTATTTAACCCCTATCCCCGTCAAAAACTATGCCTATAACTGCAGAGCGGTAAGTGTTGCCTAAGCTGCCACAAAGACTGAAAGTAACTACTCATGGCATATTCTCAAATATTTGCGAGACAGTGCAAAAAGTACTACGTTTATGTTGCTGGTTGAGATTAATACACGAAAAACATTGTATGATGCCATAATATTACAAAAGCCGTCTGCAATGCAATTGAAAGTGTGAGTTAATTGCCATATATACAATTATTCATCAAATTGATGGCTCCCAAAATACCTAAGTATGTGCCTTAGTGGTAGATCTCAAAGACTAATAACAGTTGACATCTTAGAAGCTAGGCCAAATAATCTGATGTAGTGAAACTATCCTGATCAGGCTTATAGCATCCGAAACATACGCGTTAGTTAAGTGGACAAACAGTCACACTGAATTTAACAACTCACAACACACCGTGAAAGCGTATATTTCCTTACTTTTAAATAATCCTCAAGCAACAAGTTGGAAGGAAAAAGATAATAGATCATGTTATTCAGTAGGAAAAATACAAACGGTGTCACTGATTGCCAAATGACACGAGCCTACTAAAGACTATGTAAATAACAACAGCTTGCAGTCAGAAGACCCCCTACAAACTTTATACGCTGTATTTGTCCGATATTATTGTTCACAAAATTATGGAAAACACGTCATCAGCCTGAAAAGAGCCATGTTCACGTATACTAAAACCTAAAGTGTGCATTCAGTCTGTGCAGTTTCGTTTCCAGAAATTATGGCTTACAGTAATAAAAACTGGTAACCAGCTATACTGCTACAAATACACATGCGCGCAACACAATTATGCCATTAGGAAAGGAGGGAAACAGGAAGAAGTGTTTTATTACCAGAAATATTGCTGGGGAACACAAGGCCCTCCGCAGCTTTTAAACCCACGAACAAAGACTGCAACAGTAGGAGATGTGACGTCTCCGAGGGCAATGTCAGAGTCGATAAATCGAAAAAATCTACGTACATATATTTCAAGACGCCTCACACATTCCAAGCACAAATTAAATACTGAATCTAAATTATGTGACTCACTACAGTAAATGTTTGTCGTAATATGAACAAAATCACCACTAAAATATGATTTCCTACGCATTGCAAACAAAAGGAATCATCATAAAACGCATAATACCTAACATAAGACTTTGTATGACCATCCTTCACTATAAAGGCTAAACAAACACCGCAGTCGGTATTAAATTGATGTTATTCGCTATAAAGTACAGATATGTAGATGTGAAAGTCGGCATGTTCTAAAAAATTTTGTGAATCATCGCTGGAAACGACGTTACAGATTCTACTCGCCCATGATGCTACTCAGCTGGAGCTCAGTATCAAGCCCTCAACTACATCATCCACTTTAGGACTCAAATAAAACCTGTAAATACGAGGTATTGTTCGTCAGAATTATAGTGTAACAGTATGACAATGCTGGTTTGCAGAGATGGTGATATCGACGTTGTGATACATGGAAAACAGAAACGAAATAACGTGATTACAGCGGCAATATTGGTACAGAATTACCAATAATTACTGAACTGCCATTATTATATTCCATAACAGAATAGTTGAAATGTTATCAGCTATGTACCTAAACAGTCTTGCACCCAGATGTAACACACAATCCGTTCTGTAGCAGTCTTCAGCCAGTTAGTACCATGTACAGTCACGTACCTAGTCATCATATAAAACCTATAAGGTGGTTACCAAATAGGGTGCCCGCTCCTAGCCTTGGTGGTTTGACGCATACAATGTCCTATATAAGTTTACTCTACAATCAGAGATCACTGTTGTTAAACAGTCAACCGTAACTGTCTTAGCCGGCCGGGGTGGCCGAGCGGTTCTAGGCGCTACAGTCTGGAGCCGCGCGACTGCTACGGTCGCAGGTTCGAATCCTGCCTCGGGCATGGATGTGTGTGATGTCCTTAGGTTAGTTAGGTTTAAGTAGTTTTAAGTTCTAGGGGACTGATGACCTCAGCTGTTAAGTCCCATAGTGCTCAGAGCCATTTGAACCATTTAACTGTCTTATTTGTAGTATAACACTGCATCTCACTGTACACGTGAGGTATCGCCTCCAGCCTACACTGAAAAACCTTGGAACTTTACCCTGTTATGCGGCTATATAAAAATGATTGTGCAAGGGTCCCTGGGGAGCCAAATTTACAGCTGAAAATGTCACACGAATTGAGAACATGGCACTAAAGCACATGCACAAACCATGACTGGTAGGACGGAAGAACAGAAATTTGCACCAGAGTGGAATGGTGTCACACACAGTGCATGACGTGGCAGCAGTGGTGGCAGATATCTTTGCCGTTTCCTCTCGTCTCATAGCATCTGGGGTCTGGGCAGCAACCAGAATCTTGGGCAGCTTACGGACCTTAGCTGGACCCTTGGCATCATCCTGGTCAGGCAGCAGTTAGCCTGGCGTAACAGCGTTGCGTTTAATGTGCAACCTGCCCCCTGCTGTGGAAATCCATTCACTGTTAGCAGAATGTGGGGCAGCCCTGCTCTTCCCATTCAACTTTGCATCGGAACGCGCGCTTCCGGTGTGGGACATTGGATTAGCTCACCTCTTGTTGAAGAGATGTGTCACTCTCGGTTTTCCGCTGAGTCGGTTAGCCTCGGTGTGTGCATCGACTGTGGTGCCACTCGGTTTGCTTGTCCCTCGATTAGCGGCCTGGCGGGTTGTTGGCCGCTACGGGGTTGCTGCCGGCACCTGGTGGTGTCTTGCTGTCTTAGCTGGCTTGAGATGTGCCGCTTGCACTGGTGGATGACCTGGCTGTGTGACGTAGGTGCGTCAGCTGGCAGTGGCCAGGTTCTGTCGCAACAGGCGGTCCCCCCGCACCTGTGCTGCTACGGCTGACTCATTACGGCTGCCCACACCGCTCGCCCCTGGCTGGCTGGCATGGACCGTGATATCCAGTCTGCCGCATTTTCGGAGTCTGTACAATCCTCAACGGTAGTCAAGTGCCATATTCTCTCACGAGTATCATTACATCGATACAATTCATGTACATGAAAAGAAAATAATCATGAGTACAAATTTTTTCTTTACATAATATATTTATTTAATTTATTACTAAGGACGCAAATCCAAAAATAAATTTAATGACTGCAGGGCCCTGTTAACGTTGTATGGACGTAAATTATGTGGTGTGAGGTGTCTTTGTTTGTGTGTGCGCGTGTTTTTGTTAGTTTTTGGTTAGTTCTACTCCTATCAAGCACTCTAATTTTTACCATACGGAACAAATCTGAAGATGGAGACGCACATGCTCTATGGCTCCGTTTACCGTCTTGACACCACGACAAACATAAAGTGACATACATCCGTCCTTTGGATGTTTGAAGTCACACTGCCAGTACAGTAAGAACTTCACCACAGGCTCTCCAGTGTAACAACTCGCAAGTAAAGTCAGTCTCAGGACAGGTCCCATGCACCAACCACACATGCCAGAGCTTCAACCAGAAGATGCTTCCAGACTAAAGTCCAGCACCTGAGACTTTGCGACTCTTCCATTAAAAAAAATCCGTATTCCCACAAAGTGCACACGAACGACACCGTCTTCAAGCCATCTTGAGCCAATCACAGGGCTTTAGAGGCGCTAAATATCCCCTCCCACATGACAGCACAAATTCCTGTCGAGCCAGGTCAAGAGTTAAGAAACCTGCATCCCTGGAAAAAAGAAACCGCCAATTACTTTTTTCTTTTTTTTTTTTTTTTTACGGAGGGGTAAGATGTTTTTCTCCAAAGTCATGTCACTTCCCATGGCAACAAGTAAACAGATATAATCTTAAAGATATTTATCTAACGTGCCTGTACCTTGGAGCTTGTTAGTCCTAGCTACGAGTGGTAATAAAGATTGTATCGCTAAACGTTTTTCAGACGCTGGAGTTTCTTATACAACTGAGGCAGCTCATGGAAGTGGGTCACAGGCCTATTTGCAGTATTGGCAAACACAAAAACATGGCTCTGCACACAATGCCCAGCTTACAACTCCACTGTTTAGACACATTCCTTCCATCTGCTGCCTCCAGCCCAGGCTTCGGCTGGCGCCAATGTAGGTATCATGGCATTGTTCTGCAGGAGCCCTGTCTTGATGAGGGGCTACTCTGTCTACTCTGTCTGCCCTGTACGGCTGTGGGCCTGTCTGTCAAGATTTACTGATGGAGGGACTCGCTGCCAACTGCTTCCAACTCCTGACATGCCGTTTCTACAAGCTAAGAACCATAAAAATACCTCATGCTTTTAGCGCCCTGCCAGGCTCCATCAATGTCTGCTCAGGCCGTTATCTTTCTAGAGTCTCACTCAAGGTGTGTGTCAGGTTGTAATAAAATCTTTGATAATTTTCTGTATACGAAAAATAGTTGAGAGAGTAACTTGTCCTCTCTCAAGCTTTATAGAATTACTGAAGCTGGTTAGTTCCAGTAGATTTATAGTGCAGTTTTATGAGGTAGAATATATGGGCTGTATATAAATTAATGCCATGATAGCATATTCCGCAAAAGAATGGTGACAAATAATAACATAATGGGATAGTTCAATGGTAAATTTGGCGATTTGTATGGCAGAGTACCAAATAGTGACAGACAGACAGCAACACCGACAGTGGAGAAAAATACTTCCTCTGTTATAATATAGCACTTCTGTTGAAGTCAGAGTAGCTTATTATAGATTTATGCAAATAGAATATAGTTAATGGTCTATGTGAACGCCCATAGATAAACTGCAGAGGGGCTTCCGACCGAATGCTAGCAGAACATGATGGAGTCACCTCATACAATTACAGGACACACATTATCAGATCGGATACTCTAATACAATCAGTGGAAGCTATTGCAACCGAATGATATTAAAATGTCATCTTTTGTCCAGTTCTCATGCGCTGTAAACGATTTGACTGCAGCCATAAGGTGGAGCTGCGGCCCTGTTAATAAGCAACAACAAGACACTACTGCTGACATTGTGCCCTCACACCATGTGACTGTATATATAACGCAACATGAAGGTAGTATGGATAACTGCATATACAGTACTTTAGGAAGCCTATCAGCTTCTGTCATAGGTGGCAGTGTAAATATTGACTACTAATGCAAACTTCCAATCCTCAGTTGTAGCCAGATTTTGGCATATGTAGCGTTTAAAGCAATATGTAAACTTTGCCTGCACATCTGTAATAACTTTTTCTTTTCCCCATTGCAATTTATATGCTTCCATTTTGAGTACATTAACTCTTTTTTCTAGGACTTGCGGGATAACATTGTCTATGGGCAAAAAAAATGGTTCAAATGGCCCTGAGCACTATGGGACTTAACTTCTGATGTCATCAGTCCCCTATACTTAGAGCCACTTAAACCTAACTAAGCTAAGGACATCACACACATCCATACCCAAGGCAGGATTCGAACGTGCGACCATAGCAGCAGCGTGGCTCCGAACTGAAGCGCTTGGAACCGTTCGGCCACAGTGGCCGGCA
Organism: Schistocerca serialis cubense; assembly: GCF_023864345.2. Taxonomy (NCBI): domain Eukaryota; kingdom Metazoa; phylum Arthropoda; class Insecta; order Orthoptera; family Acrididae; genus Schistocerca; species Schistocerca serialis. The sequence goes on along the minus strand of NC_064641.1, from coordinate 336,852,818 downwards.
GAGAAAGGTGTTTTCACTGCTTTAACATAGCGCTTCTGTGTAATACCTAAGTTGTCTTTGTTCGTGTTAGTGTTAGGAACCTACACGTAATTTACAGGTAGACAATTAAGTGTTGTCGACTGAATATAATGTATAAGCTTTTCTTTACCTTAGTGTCAGGAAGGGTTATTTGTACACCACTCAAGTTTCGGGTATGCTTATTATCCCAGGAGGCAAACAATTGAACGTTATTAAACACCACACAGCAGCTGTTCTGTAAGTTATTGGTTAGCTGACACCACATGGACGTGATTGACACAGAGTGCAATGGAGCACATTGTAAATACTATTTTTTAGAATATAATACACTTATCCAGTCTTGAAGAGGGTCAAACAAACGATCCATTTTGTAGTTGTATATCGTAGCCTCTAGTCTGGTAATACCATGCTCCTTAGAGAAGGATGACTTAAAATGTTCTTGTAGTCTCATCATGAAATCTATAAAATTGCGATTTGACATAAAGATTTGTTATATATCTTTACTCTACAATTGGTCAGCCACCTTAAACAGACTATTCAAACTGTCAGGTTGTTGTCCAAAATCACATTGCTGTTTCCATGGTAGTCTCTTTCCATACAGAGGTTGTACTTTGATATTAGTCAGTCACACATCTCCCATTTGTTCAAAATTCCTGCTAAATATTGTGTTATGTCCAAATCCAAATGGGAACAGTAATCTACATTATGCTGTTGCAATATTCCAGGGAGCTCCTCCATTACTACTATTTTAACATCATACAATCACACTTTATGTGGTATAGCAACAGGATGTTTATATTTCCCAGAAATGGTTCCCACTGCGTCCTTGCCGATTTATTCAAGCAGTCCTCAATCTGTCATACTGTCGTTCTAGTGCAGGAGAAAAGGGATAACTTCGCTTAGACACCATGTGTCACAGTGACAAATTAGGAGAATTTGATACGTAAATAACAGTTAAATGATCCACACATCTCATTCCTTAAATTTACTGACCGCTACTTCTCTAACTGCTCCTGACAGTCAACTTAATCACAGATTTTTAACAACCATAATGCTATCGATAATCGGTTCTGTAAGGGATGCAAGCAAACTTCGATTATTCCTGCTGAGAAGTATAGCATGTTTGGTGTAATGTATACTACCAATATCAGTTTTAAGATGGACCTTAATTTCCAGTAATAACCGCAAACTAAACCATTAGTAGGTTAGTTTTTTCTTCTTTTGTAATAGCTGAGGGATGTTTAGCATACTGGAGGAAGATACACTACGTGATCAAACGTATTTCATATTAGGTGGATTATGCTGCCACCTACTGACAGGCACTCCATATCAGCGACCTCAGTAGTCGTTAGACATCGTGAGAGATCAGAATGGGGCGTTCAACGGAACTCATGGACTTCGAACGTGGTCAGGTGAAGGGGTGTCACTTGTGTCATGCGTCTGTAGGCGAGATTTCCACACTTCCAGACATCCCTAGATCCACTGTTTCCAATGTGATAGTGAAGAGGAAACGTGAAGGGACGCGTACAGCACCAAAGCGTACTGGTCGATACGTCTGTTGACTGACAGAGACCGCTGACAGTTGAAGAGGGAATGGAATTGTCTGTACAGAGTCCTGGCCAGAATATTATAGAACACCTTTGGCATCTATCCAGACCATCACAAAGGAATTCCAAACTGTGTCAGGATCCACTGCAACTACTATGACAGTTAAGCAGGAGGCTGTTCATAAGCCACACACGACGCCGGTAAATGACAAACGACATCTCGCTTGGTGTAAGGAGCGTACACATTGGACGACTGAATAGTGGAAAAACGTTGTATGGAGTGACGAATCACGGTACAAAATGTGGCGATCCGATGGCAGAGTGTGGGTATGGCGAATGCCCAGCGAACGTCATTTGCCAGCGTGTGTAGTGCCAACAGTAAAATTCGGAGCCGGTGTTGTTATGGTGTGGTCGTGTTTTTCACGGAGGGGTCTTGCACCCGTTGTTGTTTTGCGTGGCACTATCACAGCACAGGCCGACATTGATGTTTTAAGCACCTTCTTGCTTTCCACTATTGAACAGCTGTTCAGGGATGGCGATTGCATCTTTCAACACGATGAGTACCTGTTCATAAGGCGGAGTGGTCACACGACAATAACATCCCTAGAATGGACTGGCCTGTACAGAGTCCTGACCTGAATCCTATAGAACACATTTGTCAGGCCTCACCCAGCGACATCGATAGCTCTCCTCAGTGTAGCACTCCGTGAAGAATGGGCTGCCATTCCCCAAGAAACCTTCCAGCACCTGATAGAACGTATGCCTCCGAGAGTGGAAGCTGTCATCAAGGCTAAGGGTGGGCCAACACCATGTTGAATTCCAGAATTATCGATGGAGGGCGCCACGAACTTGTTATTTTCAGCCAGGTGTCCGGATATTTATGATCACATAGTGTATCTTAATACATTCCACTACCACACAAGCCTCCTTTTATACTCAAGATCATAGGTGGCGGTATTTCCGATCAAATGATCTTCCGCTCATTTCTTCTAAGTATGCTTGTACTTACAGTCTAATTGTGAACTCCTAGCTTAATTGCACTATCATGTGTATGTGTGTGTCAGTATCTTGTAAGGCCTTCAAGTGTTGAGCGTTGGAAGTGATACATCATGCATCAGGCGTGAGGTGTCACGTTTCAGACATTTGGCGTCAGGTGTCAAGCATGAGGCTACCAACACTCCTGTTTCAATCTGTCTGTCATTGATGGTAGATAGTAAGAAGACACATTATACTGGCTTGCTGGTAGAACATCATAGGTACAGCATCATAGGTGTAAAGCAGGTAAAGAAGCAAGGCATACATTTCACTACAAGTAGGCAGAACCATCTCACAATTTTCAAGTTAAAGATCACATGATATGCAATGTGTAAGGCTTGCGATATAAATGCAAGCATCTCTCTGTAACATATTTTTATACCACGATATCCAAGCAGTCTGTGGTTTCCTTGGTGAGTATAGAGGTGGGGTTGCTTTATATAAGGAATGTATTTTGTCAATATAGAATATGATGCATTATCTTTTCCCTCCTATATTGGTGCTTGAGAACTATTTAAAACTATGGTAATATATACTATGAGAGTGTGTTGTGAATTGTTATATTCAGTCTGTCTATTTGCCTGCACGTGTTTTTCAGAAGGCATGAGCCTTCTCAGGGTAGATTTATTATATTAAATTATTTGATGTAACTTCTAAGACGTCCACTGTTATTAGTCTTTGCAATCTACCACTGAAGCACTTAGTGTAGTATTTTGGGGGTGGGGGGGGGGCACTAATTTGACAAATAAATAACTTGTGCTTTCTTTTTGCATTGCAGACGTTTTCTTAAATATTGTGACATCACAAAGAGATTTCCGTATTTTAATTACAACCAGCAAAATAATCATCCAACTTTTTGCACTTACTCGGAAATATTTTATTTGAAGATTTGCTATGAGTAGTTACATTCAGTCTGTCTGTCTGCCCACTTAGCTAATACTGATTATTCCACGTTATAAGCCTAGGAAGGGTAGTTGTATGACAATGAATTTTTATGCCTAATTTCTAGAACTGGTTGAAATCTACCATTCAGGTACGTACTTGAGAATTTTGGACTTTCATTTGGCAAATTCGTGTATATGTGGAAATTAACCACTTCTTTCTTTGAAATTACAGATATTCATTGCAAAATTCGTATATTATTATTGTATTCTATCATATATAAACAGCATTTTGCATGTATTAACATCAACCAGTAATGTAAACATCGCTCTTTTCGGAATGATGCTTTATTTTGTCGATGTTTCAGAATAGTTTTCGCGCTGCTGATGTATTTTGCAGACAAATCCTAATGTCTGCAACTGTTATTAGTCTTTGCAATCTACCACTGAAACACTTACTGTAGTATTTTGGGGGTGGGGGGGGGGCACTAACTTGACAGATAAATAACTTGTGCTTTCTTTTTGCATTGCAGACGTTTTCTGAAATATTGTGACATCACAAAGAGATTATCATATTTTAATTACAACCAGCAAAATAATCATCCAACTTTTTGCACTTACTCGGAAATATTTTATTTGAAGATTTGCCATGAGTAGTTACATTCAGTCTGTCTGTCTGCCCACTTAGCTAATACTGTGTACAATAATTAATTTACGATTCAGTTTTGTTTTTTAACAGCTATTGCAGGCATTTATTTCTATGGTACAAAGATTGCACTATAGTCGATGTTTCCAGTGCAGCCATCTGCTGCTGACTAGAGAAAGTGGAATTTGCTATTATTTCGCGTTTTCTGGTATGGTGGGATGATATTCTAAGGTAAAACCTATTATCAAAGAATAAGAGTTCCTGACTCGTTATTATTTTCCATGCAAATGTTGATTATTATGTATAGAGAAACATCGATTTTTAGTGCAGCTTTCTGTTGGTGACAGGAGATAGTAGGATGTGAAATTGGACTTGTTTTTATTTACTTTCTCAGGGCTTGTGGGAAATTGCTGTTGGTAAAAAACACAATTTCAACAAATAAGAATTCTGTTTCGTTCTTTTTATTTTAAAAACAAAATTTTATTTTTAATTAATTGTAGAGAAATATGATATCTACTCCTTCTAATGTTCCTTGGCTGACGATATATAAATTCAAATCAAAGTTGACAATGTGAGGGATTTTTTGGAAGTCAGTAATGCAGACGCAGTGTAGCGCATGAGAAGAGCTACACATGTTCAAGCATGTGCATTGTACACTTGTAACAAAAACTGGTGTCTACACGTTTCAGGGATGCTCGACATAATTTACGAGATGTGTACGACAGTGACCTACTACGTTATGCACATTAAATTGCGGTTGACATAGATTACAGTGATTTCAAGAGAATCAGTGGATGGTTGAATTGTTTCAAGCAATGCTACAGAAATGGAAGCCGTAAGGTAACGAAATTTCAACAAAGCGTCAACTTGACGATGCACAGCAAACTGCGGACCCGAAAAAAATATACGTGAGGTGAACCATTTTATCTGATCGTTCAGTGAGGAATTTGAAGAGGAAATGCATATCAAAGGAACCTTGGATATCAGATAAACCATTAGAGCTGTATCAAGATCAACTAACATCAATGCATTAACACATTCGTATACAATAATGCTGACTGTTAGTCTGAATGCCAAATTGGATGGAAAGTTATTTATTATGCTTTAAGAAGTTGGAGGATTCTTTCTCGTTTGTGTGATTTTGGAAGGGCAGTAGGGATTTATTCTGGCCACAGCAAGCAAGAGAGCGAAAGAAGCCGTAAGAGAAGTACATGTATGAGCGACCTGCATATATAAATCATACTCCTTTAGAGCGGAATATACTTCCTGAAAAGTGTGTGACATTGCAGTTCATACCACCTCGAACCACTGAATAAATTAAGCCTCTAGATGTTGCTTTTATCCGTACTCATGAAAGATATTACTGCACTATCTGTAGCTACAACTTGAAGGATAGCCAGTTTCACTATAATCTCCATGACAAACTATTTCACATTCGGTTACATGCCGTTACATTCCGTCAACCCGTTACACAAATGTGATTCTATATACATTCATTAAGAGTGGATTCGTAGCTGAACGTCCTGCACAGTTTGTAGCTCCCAAGGAGTTGCCTTCGGTCTTGACGGTATCAACCTTTGTGATCATTGTGGCACGCAATTTCTCATTCGGTATTCATAGTGAAAATCTGTGGTTTGTTTTCAAAATTCCTTGAATTTCGACCATGTCCATTTTGTGAATTGTAATACGTACATCCCATAGAAGATAGATCTCTGCACCTCCCGGACACATTTTTTGTCTCCATCCTGATGCACAAGGTGGGTCATTAGCAGCTATTATTTTTCCTGTCATAATTGTCAACATAACACTTTCAAACGAGTCTTACTAAAGAATGAATTTGCAACCCTGCATTCAAGGGTTTCCTTGCCAGTGTTGATGAAAAATGTAATTATTCGCCAAATTCATACGGAAATTGTTTAATGTAATGCAGTGCTACTATTGTGTGGAAGTACTTTCATGTAATTTTCATTCAGGTGATGATGAAAACGATGCCATATCGTGGCATGTAGGAAATAAGAGAAATTAGAGAAATTACGAAGAAACGACAATGATTGTATATTCGATCAAAGAAAGTGGGAATTTATGAAGTATTTACGCAACGTTTTCGAAGTAACAAAACGGCTTTCAAGGGCACATCGGCGTCTTTAATTCACCACCACGTGATATGTGACTATTGTGATATGCAAATGGGAATAGTACAAGTTTAAGCGGTACTTCAAAAATGATAAAATTGAGAAAAGGAAGAAAATAATAAAAATTGTGAAAAAATCTTTCTGGGACCTTTTGTGCAGGAAGACCTAAAAGAGCTGCAACATACTGGTATGTGTGTGTGTGTGGGGGGGGGGGGGGGGGGGGGGGGGAAGAGATGCACTACTTCAAAGTAGTAGAAACGTTTAAATGTGAAGTTCCTGTTGGGTTTTACGTAGGAATAGTGGATTGTTTAAATTTCCCCAATTTTACTTGGTGTAATTATTGTGTTTAATATACAAAGTTCAAATTTATCGGCAGTTTCACATAGGAAAAATGTGACACTTTCACCATATTGTATTTCTCCTACCGGTTTTACGAAGGATGGCTAGCATACAACACACGGTAATAAGGAATGTAGAAAGGAAAAGTGCCACAGAAGAGGCTTCATGACTGGTGCAACTACTGTCCTGCAATTATCACTGCATACATACTGTAGCTCATTGAATTCTCCCAAGCAATGGAGAGACGTCTACAGACGTTAAAGTAACCTCTGGCGTGCCACAGGGGAGTGTTATGGGACCATTGCTTTTCACAATATATATAAATGACCTAGTAGATAGTGTCGGAAGTTCCATGCGGGTTTTCGCGGATGATGCTGTAGTATACAGAGAAGTTGCAGCATTAGAAAATTGTAGCGAAATGCAGGAAGATCTGCAGCGGATAGGCACTCGGTGCAGGGAGTGGCAACTGTCCCTTAACATAGACAAATGTAATGTATTGCGAATACATAGAAAGAAGGATCCTTTATTGTATGATTATATGATAGCGGAACAAACACTGATAGCAGTTACTTCTGTAAAATATCTGGGAGTATGCTTGCGGAACGATTTGAAGTGGAAAGATCATAAAAATTAATTGTTGGTAAGGCGGGTACCAGGTTGAGATTCATTGGGAGAGTGCTTAGAAAATGTAGTCCATCAACAAAGGAGGTGGCTTACAAAACACTCGTTCGACCTATACTTGAGTATTGCTCATCAGTGTGGGATCCGTACCAGATCGGTCTGACGGAGGAGATAGAGAAGATCCAAAGAAGAGAGGCGCGTTTCGTCACAGGGTTATTTGGTAACCGTGATAGCGTTACGGAGATGTTTAATAAACTCAAGTGGCAGACTCTGCAAGAGAGGCGCTCTGCATCGCGGTGTAGATTGCTCGCCAAGTTTCGAGAGGGTGCGTTTCTGGATGAGGTATCGAATATATTGCTTCCCCCTACTTATACCTCCCGAGGAGATCACGAATGTAAAATTAGAGAGATTAGAGCGCGCACGGAGGCTTTCAGACAGTCGTTCTTCCCGCGAACCATACGCGACTGGAACAGGAAAGGGAGGTAATGACAGTGGCACGTAAAGTGCCCTCCGCCACACACCGTTGGGTGGCTTGCGGAGTATAAATGTAGATGTAGTTGTAGATGTTCTTCACATGTGGCAGATTATTTTAATTCTAAATAATGGCGAGTGAATTCGTATTAGTTTCCTCCGTGACAGTCACGAATTTGGCGTAACCAATATATTCATGTGGCTGCGGTGGCCGTGGTGTCGTGGCGACGGCAGCAATTAAGGGCTGGTAGTGGCAGCAGCGCATGCTCGCGGCGTCGGTAATGGGTCGCGAATTACGCGCCTCTGTGGCGAGCGGCAGCCCTGTCACCAGAGTGTGGGAGGATGGGGTGTGTGTGGAGATAGGCACGCTGCGGCATGAGGCCTCACGCGCGCCGGCACACAAACCCCATTAATACCCACCTCCGCCGCACCGAGTGCGAAGTGTAGTACAAACAAAAGAGACGTGTGACGCATTTCATTGCCCTCTCTGAGCGAAAACGAAGCAATGTCCTTACGCAAGAATCACACTTTAGTCTGTCACGTTAATTTGGGAACACTTGAAAACTCAGTACCATAGGCAGATACAATAATTTCAGAGACGAAGCACACCTCTGTCTCTTTCAGGTACAGCCACTAAAATTCTTACTCGATTTGCTGTATCTTGTTACCTCTAAGTAATGGCAACAATTAAGTACACTGTGTCGAGTCACTAACGAGATTAATCACTATTTGATGAGCACACAATAGCCAGATCAAAACATAGTTTCGACCCTATCACTCTCTATACTAGATTAGCATTAGTTATTAAAAGGTCAATAAAATGTGTCGTTTTCTACGTTCGTGTCTACCAGCAGGCACAAACGCTTCGCTTTTCCTCTGTTTTGATAACTACAGGCGGAATACCGTTCACGAAATAACGTCCTTAACATAGTGTGAGAAAAAAAAAAAATGCTGTCAGTGCTATGACGGCTTGATCCCTGAACTTACTAAACAACTAGCTGAGAAACCTCGAGTTGTCCGATATTCATTTATTCCAGTCTTGTACTACTTCATCTATTCCTCCGTCCTCTCTCTGTCTATAACCTCCTTCCCACGCCTCCTTCCTCTCCCTCCCTCTATCGCATCCTCCCTCTTTTTCTACCCATCTCCTCCTTCACCTCTCAGTATCCATCCCTCCTGTCTATATCCGTCTTCTCCTTCCAATCCTCGCTTTGTCAATCATCTCCATCCCCTCCCTCTATCCACCTCCTCCTCCCCCTCTACCCATCCCTCCTGTCTCTTCCATTTCCTCCTCCCACCCTATGTCTATTTCCTCTGGCAGCTCTGTGTGTCCATTTGCTTCTCCATCTCACTCATCCTCCCTCGTCTCTCTCCCCATCTCCTCGCCTTGTTTCTGGGCACTTCTTACCCCTCTCGCTACCCATTCCCCCATCTCTTTGCATCGCTTTGTCCAAACCCTCTCTCTGTACATTTCCTCCATCCCTTTGTCCTTTTCATCCTCCCCCTCTCTCAGTCCACCTCCTTCTGCCCCCTTTCCTATTACGCAGTTATCACCCCCACCCCTACCTAAATCGGGGATTGGCGGATTTTACCAACCCATAGTATTTCTTTCTCGGTAGTAAGTAACCTGTAAACACCTGATTCTTTAAAGAATCAAACTCCCACGTATAATACTGCTGTAAACGTATGTTTACTTTACAAGTGAGTTAATGTGTTAATTACCTGACGTTAAGCTTTCAAACGAGAAAAAGTTGAGAAAGGTTTGAAAAGATATTTAAAGTTCGCTAAGTGTTCCCATTCTCAAATACTGCATTAATATGTCTGGGGTAATATGCGCGCCATGAATTATGCTGCTTCATGGTATATACACAGTTTCTAAATTTAATATTTGACTTAGGTTTTTAAAACTTTAACCTAAAATTTTATCCCTTAATGAGTAGAATATGACAGCATTGGGAATTTTTAAAATCGGTCAATAGTCACATGGAATACAGGAAATCACATTTTCGTGGCCCCTGGAAGCTGTTAGTTAGTTAACCTGCAACTGTCACTGCGAACTATGAACAATGAAGCATGAACCGGGGAAGTTGGTTAGTAATGTGTACCAAGTTTGGGTGAAATAGATTTTTAGGGCTTAGGAGCGGAGTTTCAGCATATGAGTGTGTGGCATATATTGCACACATACGTCTGCTTCTCTGCTGTTTTACGCCACATGACTCCATAACCAATGTTAAATTTGGCAAAACAAATGGCTTCGCTGCAGTGTTCATTCACGTGAGCTGGTTGAGACAATGAACAGCACTAATAAGAGGCAAATTGCACTCCATACGTTTAAAAGTATCTCTGATCATCTAAATACAAGAAATATATGGCAGATTGTTTTCGAACATTTTATGTCATCTCTTCTCATGCATTCCCGCAACGCTATTGTAGTGGGGAATCTTACTCTCGCGAATATTTACTGTATTAATTGTACTCCCTGGCTTCTTCCATTGATTCAAGAATCTTTGATATTATACTCTTTGATGATCTTACATAACGTGTGCTTTGAAGACATTTACTCGGTAACCGTCACATGCTTCTTTTGTTGTTTATGAAGTCAAACAAATTATCTGTAACGTGCGTGTCACTGTGGAACATCTTTCTGTTTGGTACGCTGATGAGTCGTGTTATGAATTTTTGAGTACTATGATTTTGACGTACGTTAGTATTGTTTTGACCAGAAAACCACTGATTCTTTAAAAATTCGAACTCCCATGTATAAAACAGCCTCAAACATGTGATTTCTTTACAAAGGACATAATGTGTTAATTATTTAGCGTTAAATATGAAAGCGGGTAAAAGTTTTAAAAAGTTTCAAATTACATTTGAAGTTTGCTCTCATTTCGAAACATTGGATGAATTTACTCTGGGTAATTCGCGCTCTGTCTTAAACAAAAGCTAGTTTCTCACACATCTCACTGTTAATGACGTCGTAACTCCTCAACCAAGCAGAGTACAATGATATAATTTCGCACAATATTCAGTGGTACACGTGAAAACATTCTGCAAAAAGTACTGCGAATGGAGTTAGTAGTAAAGAAATAATAAATTGAAACGCCATTCATGGTGCAGCAGGTTTACTGCTTGAACAGCGAAAATATAATAAGCGGTAGATTTTTTCCTTTCATCTTTTTTTGGTAGGGAGGGGAGTTGACGAGAAAAAGCTGAAATTATGTTAAAGGAAGTTTGTTGCAATTCTCCAAGTGCTCACTTTCTCAAATATTGGATGAATATAACCTGGGGATTTGCGTGGGCATCGTTACATTCGTTTTACAGCCCCATCCCCAGCAAGTAATATGTTTATCAAATTTGCTGAAATCGATCCCGTACTTAGGGGAGACGTTGAACATACATATTGCATACATACACACGTTTCCCTGAGATACTTAAAGATTTGTAAGGTTCTGAACACTACGCGATATCTCACAGCTGAAGTCTGCGAAATCTCTTCGTTCTACTTTTCTGCGGACGAAATTGTGTGAAATTTTACCAAGTCTTTATCAACACGCTGCTGTTCAGAGCAGAAGTCCACCATTTCTACTGTGAAAATATTTCTAAGTTGACGAACCCTTGGAGACGTTTTAAAAACCCCGATCGTACGCACTATTTCAGAGACTTTTCGTAGCAACTAACTGGCCCAAATCCGCACACGTCTTGCTCTATCAGCTCATACATGTCCAATATGACCACTGTTCCTAAATATTGGGTGGAAATTTCTGGTACACCCCTTCAGTTAGTGGAGTACGTGTTACGTGCGTGCACTTTTGAAATAAGGATCACTCCACAGTTCCGATTGGAAACGTTCTCATACCATACAAGAAATAATACTACCACATTAATTAAAGGGAGTAGCATTTGTTTTCCCAGCTAGGAAAATGAAAAAGTTAACATACTATTAGTTAAGTGCAAGAGGGACCCATAGATTAGGAAAGGGTGGAAACTATTGATTGAGAGATAGGTACATTATATAAAAGAGATTTATTAAATATTTCACAGCTCAGCAAATTACAATTGTGGTTTCCGCGAAAAAATTGCATTTCGCCATCAAAAATCTCACGAGAACAAATTGATATGCTGAAACATGAGCTTCATTCAAACCAGCAACAGCTAAAGATTATTAACTACACTTAAAAGAACTAGTGATCCAGCAGCAAAGAAGTGGACCAAATTAAAATTCAATTGAACTCCATAAAGAGTTATTCACAAGAGCATCGAGTAAGTTGTCTAGAAACATCAGAATATTCAGAAGTCCCAATCTTTGGTTAACGTAACTGTACAGCTTACAATTCTACTAAGTTTTCAATTCTAAAAGAAAGATTCCACCGCAAACGTAAATAATGGTACCACAAAATAGATTTGAACCATTAGTAACTATCACCTCTTGTACTCAGAACACAAACTAGCGATAAGCATAATCATACGTTCAGCAAATTCTGCCTACTTCACCTGTCAACCAGACCAGCATTATAGATTATTAGTATCAAAGAAAATTATCAGAAATGATTCTTTCCCTTTTGCAACACTCGTTCAGATTCCATGTGCTATTCATTACATGCTAATACTCGTCTGATTGGTTTCCAAGTCCTTCATACCGTATACAGAATATCACAGTACCAGAAATACCGCAGTATTAGAAAGGGCAATGTACTGTTTCACTAATGTATGCGCCCCAGGAAAGTTTAGCATAAACCAGGAGAATCAAGTCAATACATTGTACAGGAATTGAATGCAATACCAACAGTGGCTACCGCTGAATAAAAGAGAAAAACAAAAGCTACTGCAATGAATGTGAGCATAATAGAACATCCGCAAATAGTAGTTAACGCAGATTACCTCTGGTTTAATCAGATCAGCAACACACCCTGGAGGTGGCTACGACTAGAGCACAACAAGCAGAAGAGTGCATCTGCAATCCTAGTGTACATAAAAGTTTCACGAGGGGCACCAAATCTGCAACTTCTTCAAAACAAAGAATTACTGTACATGAGAGCAGAAACCAATAACCTAAGACACTTTTGTTCTTTTGTTACATAGTACCTGAAAACATTGTCTCCAACACCGTTAAGGTAGACAATGTTTACACGTCTTATTCGTTCACAAAGTTCAATGCTCAGTATGCTCCTGACTAATATATGTAGTGACGCAATCTAGTGAGACCGTGCATGAAGCTAAGACAAGTAAAACAAAGTAAAACGTTTTCTGCGCTGACCGTGCACACGTCGAGGGGCGCACTTGCTGCTTACTCGCCGTCACTGTATAGAGTCACTCTCCTCCTTTTACCGTTACGCTAGCAGAGATACAGCCTCGCTTCAATCAGAGAGGTCACCTCAGCATTAATAAAGACTATACCCAACGTAACTATAGGGCCGAACAGGGCACTGTATGGTTCCAGAGCTATATATTCTCGCTCATAATATACAAGCAGGGACAAAGTTGAGTGAAACAAGATGTTAAAGGCAATGGAATTCTATATTCCGCTTGAAATGTACGTACGTCACCAAAATAGGTTGAAGGCATCTGACCACCTCGCGGATACCTGTATCCTCATTCGCACCATACCACCAGGTCTGGTATCACAAATACTAACGCATTTACGTGTATATCCTGAGGAACACTGTATACTCAATTTCACACAGGTACTGGAGGGAACGGAGGCCTGAAAGGTGGTAAAGATAATACACTTCAGTACATCACATACCCTAGTAATTTCTTCAAGCAAACACTGTCAGGACCCAGCTCACCATGCAGACAAAAAAGTGAATATCGAGTCCAAACAGGGCTCTCTACCTTATTTAAATTTTGTGACATCGTCTACGACAAGTCGGTATATTCCTTTTGTTAATAATTTATTCTTACGTGAGAAGGAATATCCAAATCTGCTATTACGATAATAAGTTGTGCCAGACTAGTAGACTCGCTTGTCCAGTCGACTGTAGTCGTTTATGTAACACGATATTTCTACAGCGCACCTTGCCCTCATCTACAGGTGATGCCTGTAGAACGAGCGTCTTCCCTATATCGCGTATGCTTTAGACTCTTATGACTCTCTACCCCTTCCTTCACTAAACGGTTGCGCGCGGCGTCTTGGGGAGAGGCGGGACGGACGTGATCATCGAATACTGGGCACAAACTCCGGCCCTCTCAGTACTACCGTTCCTCGTCGATCACGGAAGTCATTCTCGCCCGACATTGTGACATGAATTTCCCGAGCGCTGGATCCCAGGCTTTATTGAGCGTGAAGCCACAGGCTTTGTTAATCTTGCCACCAGCCACTCGTGTTTTAATAGCCTGCTTTAGAACACATTATCAAAACGACGAGGTCTGTCTCAGCTTTAGAACACAGTCGCAAAATGACAACGTCTGTCTCAACTTCCTTTTCTTCGTACTTCATTAAATCCCTTGTAGCCATGCAATGTTCTGCAACAGCACATTTGGTTGCTTGCTTAAGTTCGATGTGTCTCCTGTGCTTCTTGCACCTCTCTTCGACTGTCTGCACACTATGCTCGATGAATGACTTATCGCATTAGCATGAAACCTTGTTGGCGAAGACCCAAGTCATCTTTCCCAATGCCGAACAGAGCACGCTTTTTCGGAGTTGGATGGAAAACGTATTTAATGTTACGTCGTGTCAGTATTCTAGCGACTATGTTCTATCTTTGCCAGTGTACAGCAGATACACCATTGTCTTTTCGTCCTTGTCGTGTTCTGTTGGCTGGGGATGTATCATCAGTCCGAAAACCCTTTCGATTTGTCTATCCCCGTATCCGCTCTTGAATACGCCCTTAAGATGTTTGAGCACCTTAGCAGGCTTTCCTCGTCCGGTATTGTACGTGCCCTGTAGACCAATGTACATAGCACACCCTCACACTCTGAAGGATGACGGAAGCTAGAGACGTGGAGATGCAAATCAGTATGAGTGAGTTTCCTGTACACACTGTGTTCCAAAGTGCCGTCCGCATTGCGTTTAACTAAGGCGTCCAGAAAGAGATTTTAGTCATTCTATTCTGCCTTCATGGTGAGTTTGATGCTGGGGCACAGTGAGTTCGATGTTGGAGAAACTCTTAAAGGCTCTAGTTCCCTTGTTGCCTTACCACAAATTTGTCATCATCATGTATGAAGAAGCAGGTGGACTTTAGCGCCGTTAGAAACATTTGGACTACAGCGCGCTTGCTTTCTTCGAAATCCATCGTGTGTAAGTTTGCAAAACCCGGCACAAGGCCATACCATGGCATCATCCTTTTGCTCACAGTAGTCGCTTGAATAGAGAGAATGTAGATGTAAGGACAAATTGGAAGAGATTAGTGATTGTTGAGTTGAATTTTTCCGTGATGAGGGAATCAGCAAGCAGCACTCTGTTGAACAGGGGGGAATCATTACAGCTAACCTTATGGTGATGGTCACGAAGGCTTGGTACTTGCAGCTGTTGAATGAAATGTGAAGAGTTCCTGATGTTGTGCTGATATTTAAAGGCGTAGGGGCTGAATACTACAATTACACTATGTGATCAAAAGTATCCGGACACCTCGCTGAAAATGACTTACAAATTCGTGGAGCCCTCCATCGGTAATGCTGAAATTCACTATGGTGCTGGCCCACCTTTAGCCTTGATGACAGCTTCCACTCTCGCAAGCGTACGTTATATCAGGTGCTAGAAAGTTTCCTGGGGAATGGCAGCCCTTTCTTCACGGAGTGCTGCGCTGAGGTGCGGGATCGATGTCGGTCAGTGAGGTCTGGCACGATGTCGACGTTCCAAAACATGCCAAAGGTGTTCTATGGGATTCAGCTCAAGACTCTGTGCAAACAAGTCCATTACAGAGATGTTACTGTCGTGTAACCACTCCACCACAGGCCGTGCACTATGAACAAGTGCTCGATCGGGTTGATAGATGCAATCGCTATCCCCCAATTGCTCTTCAACACTGGGAAGCAAGAAGGTGATTAAAACATCAATGTACGCCTGTGCTGTGATACTGCCACGCAAAACAACAACGGGTGCAAGCCCCATCCATGAAAAACACGACCACACCATAACATCCTTTGAATTTTACTGTTGGCACTACACACGCTGGCAGATCAGTGGTTAGCACACTGGACTCGCATTCGGGAGGACGACGGTTGAATCCCGTCTCCGGCCATCCTGATTTAGGTTTTCCGTGATTTCCCTAAATCGCTTCAGGCAAATGCCGGGATGGATCCTTTGAAAGGGCACGGCCGATTTCCTTCCCCATCCTTCCCTAACCCGAGCTTGCGCTCCGTCTCTAATGGCCTCGTTGTCGACGGGACGTTAAACACTAAATCTCCTCCTCCTCCTCCACGCTGGCAGATGACGTTCACCGCTCATTCGCCGTACCCACAACCTACCATCGGATTGCCACATTGTGTACCGTGATTCGTCACTACACACTACGTTTTTCCACTGTTCAGTCGCCCAATGTTTAAGCTCCTTACACCAAGCGAGGTGTCGTTTGGCATTTACTTTCGTGATGTGTGGCTTATGAGCAGCCGCTCGAACATGAAATCCAAGTTTTTACAACTCCCACCTAACTGTCATAGTACTTGCAGTGGATCCTGATGCAGTTTAGAACTGCTGTGTGATTGTCTGGATAGATGTCTGCCTATTACATATTGCGACCCACTTCAACTGTCGGCGCCGGCCGCGGTGGCCATGCGGTTCTGGGCGCTCTGTCCGGAACCGCGGGACCGCTACGGTCGCAGTTTCGAATCCTACCTCGGGCATGGATGTGTGTGATGTCCTTACGTTAGTTAGGTTTAAGTAGTTCTAAGTTCTAGGGTACTAATGACGTCAAATGTTAAGTCCCATAGTGCTCATAGCCATTTGAAACATTTGAACCAACTGTCGGCGGTCTCTGTCAATCAACAGACGAGGTCGGCATATACGACTTTGTGCTGTACGTGTCCCTTCACGTTTCAGCTTCACTATCCCACCCGAAACAGTGGACACAGGGATGTTTAGGAGTGTGGAAATCTCCGTACAGACGTATGACACAAGTGACGCCCAATCGCCTGGCCACGTTCGAAGCCCGAGAGATTCGCAGACCGCCCCATTCTGCTATCTCACGATGTCTAGTGACTACTGAGGTCGCTCATATGGAGTATCGGGCAGTAGGTGTCAGCACAATGCACTTAATGTGAAAAACATATGTTTTGGGGGGTGTGCGGATACTTTTGATCACTTTGCGGATACTTTTGGTCAGCTTACAATAAGTCGTTGAGAAACGTCTTTTGTGAATTTTTGGTGACCCATAGAGTCTTTACGGTGCAGCATCGTTTGATCAAAGTTTCTTCCTGAATTTCTTCGGAAGTGCTTGAAGTTGAATCTGATGGCCTTAGATTGCCCTCTGTTCGTCGGATCTCCTTCCAATTTCCTGTATACCGGATCCTCTAACAAGCTGTACCTTTTGCAGTTGTCCTCTGAAAGAAAGAGTGGAGAGATATTTTCTTTGTTCTTGGGTAGAACGACTATTTCAGGTCCATTCCGCAATCAGGCGAAAGTATCAACCCATCTCTAAGTGGAGTAGAAGAAATTCCTCAGAAGTGTGCACCGGATCCTTTCGATTACAAGTGTCAGAACTGCTCTTCTTGTGATCCTTTGGGCGGCCGAGAACTACGCAAAGACTCTGAAATAGTCGTTCTATTCAGGAACAAGAGAAATACCATTCTACAACAAATTATTTTTCTTTAGACGTGCAGAGTAGACATATACAGTCTCTGTCATACATCTGATATGTGAACTTACACTGGTACCAAAATAATAAAATAGAATTGGTGCTTCTAAGTCAATTTTTTGCCTTAGCCCACGAACCTCCACGTGCAACTGAACGAATTATTAACTGAAGTACTGAAGTCTCTGGGTTTTAGAATGCTTCGTAGTATTTTTATGATATTGCTTCTTTAATGCCTAGGGGCCACCAAATGCAATTATTGCATTTTACCGCAATTCTTGCAGCAAACTGAAAGATGTAATCAGGCAGGAATGTACGGTAAAAAATAATGTTCAACGACCACAGTATTGTATGATTCAGCAACGGCTGAGTTTATTCGCTGTTTCTTTAACACTGAGTTAAAGAGCGACTATGCGAGAGCTCAATGCAAACAAGAGCATTATCTGGTGTTAAATATCGCATATACATGTGGTAAAATCACTGGAATAGATCATCGTTCAAACAGCATAAGTTTTAAATTGAAGTTCCACATGTACAGTTCAGATCACTCACAAACTATTTCGGGAAGTGTCAGAATTCAGAACTGTTCACCTAACGTAATTGTCTTGATCTCACTAGATGAAATATTTGAAAGTATGCGTTATCGAAACACGCGAATATCACAACTCCCCGTTTCAATGGTTAAAAAATTTCGCACACTATCGAGACGCTACCTTACGAGCGCACATACATGCTTGTGGCCTCCCTCAACTCTCACACCCAAAATGATCATCGTGCAGGATGGCTTTGGTTATTTAAACTCTTGGACAGTCACAAGTCAAGTTCCTACACTTCTGTCTTTCAGAACATATCTGATAACAGTCATCTTTCCATTGCTGTTCTTGTTTTTTTTCCTAAGTAATATAGTTTGATCGTAATAGAGATTTTGCTAAGGTAATTTTCGGTGTTTTGTTGCTAATAAATGAAAACAAATAAAACCACATACATCTACACTCCTGGAAATTGAAATAAGAACACCGTGAATTCATTGTCCCAAGAAGGGAAAACTTTATTGACACATTCCTGGGGTCAGATACATCACATGATCACACTGACAGAACCACAGGCACATAGACACAGGCAACAGAGCATGCACAATGTCGGCACTAGTACAGTGTATATCCACCTTTCGCAGCAATGCAGGCTGCTATTCTTCCATGGAGACGATCGTAGAGATGCTGGATGTAGTCCTGTGGAACGGCTTGCCATGCCATTTCCACCTGGCGCCTCAGTTGGACCAGCGTTCGTGCTGGACGTGCAGACCGCGTGAGACGACGCTTCATCCAGTCCCAAACATGCTCAATGGGGGACAGATCCGGAGATCTTGCTGGCCAGGGTAGTTGACTTACGCCTTCTAGAGCACGTTGGGTGGCACGGGATACATGCGGACGTGCATTGTCCTGTTGGAACAGCAAGTTCCCTTGCCAGTCTACGAATGGTAGAACGATGGGTTCGATGACGGTTTGGATGTACCGTGCACTAATCAGTGTCCCCTCGACGATCACCAGTGGTGTACGGCCAGTGTAGGAGATCGCTCCCCACACCATGATGCCGGGTGTTGGCCCTGTGTGCCTCGGTCGTATGCAGTCCTGATTGTGGCGCTCACCTGCACGGCGCCAAACACGCATACGACCATCATTGGCACCAAGGCAGAAGCGACTCTCATCGCTGAAGACGACACGTCTCCATTCGTCCCTCCATTCACGCCTGTCGCGACACCACTCGAGGCGGGCTGCACGATGTTGGGGCGTGAGCGGAAGACGGCCTAACGGTGTGCGGGACCGTAGCCCAGCTTCATGGAGACGGTTGCGAATTGTCCTCGCCGATACCCCAGGAGCAACAGTGTCCCTAATTTGCTGGGAAATGGCGGTGCGGTCCCCTACGGCACTGCGTAGGATCCTACGGTCTTGGCGTGCATCCGTGCGTCGCTGCGGTCCGGTCCCAGGTCGACGGGCACGTGCACCTTCCGCCGACCACTGGCGACAACATCGATGTACTGTGGAGACCTCACGCCCCACGTGTTGAGCAATTCGGCGGTACGTCCACCCGGCCTCCCGCATGCCCACTATACGCCCTCGCTCAAAGTCCGTCATCTGCACATACGGTTCACGTCCACGCTGTCGCGGCATGCTACCAGTGTTAAAGACTGCGATGGAGCTCCGTATGCCACGGCAAACTGGCTGACACTGACGGCGGCGGTGCACAAATGCTGCGCAGCTAGCGCCATTCGACGGCCAACACCGCGGTTCCTGGTGTGTCCGCTGTGCCGTGCGTGTGATCATTGCTTATACAGCCCTCTCGCAGTGTCCGGAGCAAGTATGGTGGGTCTGACACACCGGTGTCAATGTGTTCTTTTTTCCATTTCCAGGAGTGTATAAAACAATATCTAAGCATACTTCGTTATTTTTGTTGAATCTTATGTGGCCACTTTGCTAACTTTACGTTACAGCTGTACAGTCTGTAAAAGGTCCCTTTAGCATTGCTAGATGTAAATACACAATGAGTTCCTCTTATGGGGCAGCCACAACTGTACAAGTCCATTCTGTAAAATGAAGAAACCGCACAACAGCTGCTTAGTCCATAATCTTTTATTGTGTATATGACCAGTTTCTGGACACTTACAGTTCATCATCTGGTGTAGAAACAGAGTCATTTAACCATCTCAGGTCATCCTCACTCCACATAAATTCCATAAAAGTCGTTCCCCAGTCCTGCGCGACCGGGAACATAAACAGAAAAACTATAACTTCACAATGCAGCCGCTACTTTTAATATTTTGTAAATTATTTAGGTGAAATTTGACGTCTTTAGGCATATTCCGGCCTGTAAGTCACAGCATATGATTTTTACTAAAATCTGTTAAAATGTTTTAAGAATACTCAATGACACTTATCTGTAGGCACTTGGTTTGGGAAAATCACACAAGACGTTGTCGAGATATTTTCAGAGTTCGTTATAGTTACAAAAATTTTGACGCTAAATAGCTTAAGAACTCATTCTGGAAACTTAAGAACTAGTTTCCCATCCACACTTTTTCACAACACGGTTTATTTTTCTCTTTGTAAATATTTTCCTGGCTTTTCTGTAACTAGCTCTGTTCAATTTTTATTAAATTTTGTCTTAGTTCATTAAGCTGGTCGCTCAGTTGGGCCGTGGCGGTTTCCCTCTCCACATTTTCCACCAACGGGTGGAGCATCTGAGTTTTCATTATCACGCGCCAGAGCATCCATTTACCTGCCCTCTTTCATCTGGGCGGTGTTTTTCTTATGCAGTGCCCGCCAATCACTGAGACTCATTTCTTATACAGTGCCCGCCAATCACTGAGACTCAAAGACGCCGACACCTTTTGATGTTGATGCGACAGTCGCAAAGCCTCTCTGAGCTCAGCTCAGAATGGGCCTTCATAGCTGTCAAAGCAAGCGCGCTAGCCCAGCCACCTGGTTAAACAAAACATGAACAATAATATCAGTCATAGCAAATTAATGCTTTTAACCTCTGGTGTATTTGCTTGTATGCATCGGTGCAACTTGTCTTGCGAACACTATAAACAAATGAAAGTCAAAGTGATGTGGTTACAGTACCATAACCAATTTCGCACAGTTCTTTAAGTATCGTCTTTTCCTTAAGCATTTACTTTATGTATATCTTTCGTAGCAAAAAACAAAACACTGATAGTGTCACCTTTTTTCTGTTCTTATGTACCCACCAGGTTCTTTACAACGTGCAGCTCAGATCGTTGGAGGTGTTTCGTACTTTCCTGCCAGACATTTCCCATCAGGCTATCAAGGAACGAAAACTACCCAGTGAGTCATCATTTACGTGATCCATACACACTCGCCTGCCATCTACATTTGACACAGTGAAACACTGAATCTTCGAATGAAAAGTAGTGTTCACAACGAATGCATGCTAAGTTAGACTTCTTGTTTCGTTAGCAACAACTTGCTCTGTTAATGCAGAAAACTTTGCAACAGTAACTACATTGAGAAAAAGTTTCTTCAGCTACAACGAAATCAAGATGTGGCGTAAATAATGCTCAAAATGTTAAGCAAATGACTGGTGTTACGATCCAACGTCAACAAAACAATCTTCCTTTAAATAAAAGTGAAAGTTAATTCCTGTTCCTTATTAACTGACCACAAACTTAATTCCAACGGATTACACACATATTGCACAACACTGCACTGGGAAGTAATCAAATCCCAGTGAGAAAACAACCCCACAAAGCAAAACAACTTACATATGAATAAGGCAACCCTGACATCTTATATTCAAACTTAAAGTCACATCATTCCACTTTTTCATAATCATCTGACCTGTTGTTATTTAACAGTTGGACTACCATGCACAAAAATTGTTTGGTGTGTGACCAAACGAAATAACCAGTCATTCAAAAAAAAAAAGAAAAAAAATTCCAATTCTTGCCGCAACAGGTAGATAAAATGTATATCTCTTAGCCCATCTCCTTTTGTATTCTCAAATTAGACACACTTTAAATACTGTACAGTAATCACAGCTATTGCAGCCTGTTAAGCAATATTTTTATCCCCTCTGTCATCTGTAGTCCATAATTTAACACCCCTTCAAGATATATACCAAAAGACTTGAATAATAACAAGCTCCACATCCAGACCATGAAGGTCCAAGTGATGTCTAGTAGTCATCGTGTCACTCTCTACCACTTGGCGTCATATGGATACGATATGGAAGGGCATGTGTTCAGCACACTAGTCTTCCCGCCATTTTGCATGCTTTCCAGACTGTGGAACCGCTCCTCAGTTAGCATCATCAGGCTGAGTGCGTCTCATACCAGTCCTTCGATAAGGAAAAATACTTGCCAGTGCAGGAAATCGAACCTAGGTCCTCCAAGCAGCAGTCATCTACGCTGACCCCTCAGCTATGGAGGGAGACTATAAATACACTTATCCGATTCAAAATTCTGAAAGCTAACAATAATAAATACTATCCCACCACCCAAAAAATATACGAACACGTACCAACAACAAAATGTTCCCCAAAATATTGACCTCTGTATTACAAGAACACAACAAATTGGCCCCCAAAACACTATCTTAACACGTTTCCCCATGACAATATAACCACCAAAATTTTAACCTAAACATAAGAGAATTATACACTTTATATACCCCAACTCAATTCATCATTACACTGACTACGTACATCTGTTGTTTGCATGGTCCTTCGCTATGGTTGCTTCATCACAATCTTATTTTTAAAAACATTTACAACACAATGTCTCAAAAAATAAACTACAAATTATCTCTTAGTCTACTATATACCCTGATGTACATATGTGATTACTTTTGGCCTAATCTTTCTTTCTGTCATTTTTTATTCTACTGTGTACCATGCTGTACATATTTGATTACTCTTTGCCCAATCTTTCTTTCTCTGTGATTCCTCCACTTACAACTTCCACACATAAGGTGGACACAAAGTCTTTCCTAGTCAAAACATTGTTAAATTTAACTCTCTTCCTGCCATCTTCAGTATTCATTTCAAGTATCTTTTCTTTAAAGTCTATGTTCGACTCATGTTCATACAAGAGTGATATGCGCAGAACTAGATTTATGCTCGAACTTCAAACTAGCAATGATTAAACAATCCTATATCAATATATTTCTGTACAGCTATGAACAAAATCACACATATGTACATGTACATATGTACATGTACATAAGCAGATCTGTTTTATAAAGTTTTTGCTCATTCATGCAGTGATGTACTGCCACAATTTAAGCATTCCCGGTGAGACAATGGCTTATATTGCTCACAGAGAGCATTCCACCGCTGGCCGTTACATACGTATCTATGGAGGATTTCGAAGAGAAAGCTCTGGAACCAGCTTCCCACGTTCTTATTTTATGTAAATCTCATATTTGGAATGTGCCCATATTGGTGAGAAAGGCTTTCTAACAAACTGCGTGGTGTCTGTTTGTACTAAACCGTGTCACCCTACCAATTTCGAGCAATGATGCCCAGAGCATGTTTTTTATGGAATTGACTAGTTTGAACCTGGGACCTGTTGCTGGTAAGGAGACGCCAGACCACACATGACATGTAGAGTTCAGAAGAGTTCAGTGAGACTAGTGATGACATAATCAAATAATGATTTCAGCATCAGCTCCACTGCACTCCCTGTAAAAGAAACTTAATACTAACTAAATTTAGTGGAAGGGGTTCAAGGCTTTCCTATTTTTAGTTAGCTGGTAAAATAACGTCGAAAAAACTGTTAAGTTTACCATTGGAATTTTTATTCTACTCACAAGACATTGTTTATAATTTCCACTATTGATAAAAGGTAATATTTTAAACAGGATGATAAAAACCAACTGCGTTCAACAAAAATGTAACGAATATTCCCTGAATGGGTTTCCAGTACTACAATGGATCAAAGGATGACCTATGCCATATCACATATATAATCTAGGTTTAAATTAAGTTTCATAAAAGAGAAAACTATCAAAAATGGTCTACAGTGACCCTCAATTATCTTTAATTACTTATTTAACTTGTCATAAATTACAGTGGCTGATATGGCTTCTCAATAATTATAAAACAGAAAAATCATCGCGTTTCAGATTTTTCACTTCTAATAGCAAATGTGAATACCATGAGCTTTAATTGATGATTGACACTAGTATTACGCCAAAAGGGGATGTAACAGATGAGACTTCTGCAGTTCTGACTGAAGCCTTATGAGTCTTATGCGGCATCGCGTGCGTTCATTACCTTGTCGACCTTATTCAGAGTCAGGGGGCGGTGGGCGGCTCAGCTCCACACACCTCGCTGTCTCAGATGCAACTGTCTCTAACTTCTCCTTACTACCATTTAGCGAAGTTGGCTTAAGAAAAGTTATCTGGCTGTCTTTTCAACTGACCAATCAGGATGTCAATGTTAACCTTAAGCTCTGCCTACAAAAATTCTGTCCATCCAATGAGAAACGTTATACTTTTCGTGGTGGGGCAATGTTTCTAATGTTTGAAATGTAACAGAGATGCGTATACTCTCAAGCTGAAACTTTCAGCTGGTGTGGCCCTTTTAGTGTTATCGTAAGATCTATACTGTTCTTCTGAAGGGCTGTATCTTTTAACATGGGCTGGGTGTGGTCTTGGCGGTTGGCTGGCAACGTTGGGGTCCATTCCTTATCGTAGGGCCTCCTAGCCCTCACGATTCTGCTCTCGGCTTCTGTTCTCGTTTCTCCCCTTGGAACTGCGTCTGTTTCATGTTGGGAAGGTATGACATGCATTTAGGCGTTCTTGTGTTAGTCTGTGGTATTCCATTTGCTCACTCGTTGATCGTATTACTTTGGTTAATTTAATGTCAGGATTTATTCGGAGCTATGTGACATACTGCCGGATTTGCTATCATGTCAGGGTTTTCATGGAAGGTGTTGGATTTGCTTGACACCTTACATATCACCACCCTTCGAACTTAAATTTTCCACTGAAGTTAGGCAATGATTGAATCGTTGTCTAAGTCAGTCAAAAATTAATCCATTATCTAAATTTTGTTGCCTACTGTTCAGCCACATTATTCTAGTTCTATGCTAGTTCATAGTTCTAATTTATTTTTTTATATTCTTCCACATTATTTTCAGAAATATTTTGATATTGACAAGAGAAGAATATTTTTATGCTATTATCATTATTTTTAATTACTTTCTTTCTTTATTTAAAAGTGAAGTTTGTTTTAAGAAATTTGTTATCGAAAGTGAGGAGTCTTTCACATCGATTTTCTTAGAAATATTTTTTTTATATAAATGTAGTTATGAAGTAAAATCTATTCCTAACACATTTTCTAAATGTCATGTACAAGTAAATACTGTGAATATTGTTGCTCATTAAAAAAATGTTTTGGTTTCTAGACATTCATTTCAGCATTGTTACACTAACAAATAACAATTATTTCCAAGAATTGCCTTGACAAAGAAATATACATACATAAGTATTGAGATATTAACCTAACAAATGGTACAAATGTTAAAAAAAAGGGATCACATCCAGCAAGATAATTTTTATTCTTTGTTTTTATAAGGAGAAAATAAATAAAATATAGTTATTCTTTTATTTTTCTGAGGAGAAAATAAGTAGCATATAGCTTTAATGTTCATTATGTCTTACTTTTGTTCTTTATACACTGTCCATTTCAGAACTAATGACTTATTTTGATCGATAGTCTATATGTATTTAAGTCCATAGTCAATGACTGTTATTTTGTAGTTTATTAGCTGGCTGGTGTGCTTTACTTATTTAGTTTTTCACACGCATCTTTTACACAATTCCTACATCACATGATTTCACACATTTTCATTATCCTATGAATGTTTAGACGAATGTTTTTGCATGAAGTTCATGGACTTGAGCGAGATGGATGTGGGCAAGTATTTGATGTACAACTTCGTTCGTCGTTCCTTGTTGGCTTTGCAACAGTGTATTGCTGTTGTGGATGTCCCATAATGGAATGGAGCTGTGATTGTGGAGTCTCGTGGTTTACTGGCTTTGTATGCATGAAAGTCATCGTTATATGTCGCTGAAAGCGTTTGTTTTTCATTGTAACACTTCGCAGGCGACTAGTTTACAATAGGATGGGGGTTTGGGAAGGTACGTCGTCTATTCTTCACCCATCTTCCTTCTTGGTCTCAGTCTTGCGAATCTTCAACTTCTGTTCTTTCTGCTTTTTCACTGCTTCTTACTTGATTCTTGTTTCTTCTCTGGGTAGGATATGGGAATATTTATTGATAACTAGTCGCTTTGAAGTTCTCCTCTTAGTAACAGTCCGATAAATTGTTTGGATGTGTTATTTTTACTTTGTGGAAGTTTCCTTCTGTTTCGTGCTTCATAGTGCTGTTCAATAGCAGTAGTGTGACTTTTACACATATTTTTTGCCAGTGGTGGCTTGCCCAAGCAGTCTTCTCATCGGGCCGTTTTTTGCTCGCTCTGCTGAGTCAGGGCGTCCCAGTGTTTACGAGCGGCGAAAGTTCGGTGTTTGCTTGTCTGTCCCTGCACGGGTTCCTTTAGCAGTAGATTTACTGCCGACTTCGGATACAAGTGCCCTTTGTTGGTCTCGCTGTCCTTTCCCTTCTCTCGATGCTTCTGCCTTGTAGGAAATGCTTGCTAATTACGTCCTTTTCTTTCTTGATACTTCTCTCGTTGCAACTTGTGGGTCGTTGCATCTGGTTCTTTCTAGAGTTTTTACAGTGGTTCTTACAAAAGTTTTACTTATAATCGTCTAACATATGTCTAGTACCTACAATGTTTCATGCCTTTTTAAAAAGGTTTACAAATTTCGGCGCCCTTTCCTGGTTACAATTCTAAGATATAGTGAGTCTTCTACAATAATCCTCAAATTTGTTTTCTATTTTTGTATAGCATTTTAGTATTTCATGCTGTTAGACTGTCTACACTTTATCCCCTCACCATAAGCTCTGCTACTATTTGTGTTACTTTTGGTTTTGATTTTATTGAAACTACTTTCTTTTTCCCACCTTCCTCTTTCTTCATTCTTCTTTCTCCTGACGATCTTATCTGCAACATAAACTTGAAATATTTTGCTCATTATTTACTTGAACTTCTTGAAATTTTTCATCAATTTCTTTATGGACTTCTATTATGAGTTGAGGCGATTCACCCTTTTGTGCATACCATTCTACTTCTTCATCCTCTTTATCTTGCATCATTCTTAATTGTTTGTTTATAACTGATATTCCTTCTAATTTTAGCTTTTGCTCAAAGAGAAGTGTGACATTCCCGAATGTTATGCCACCTTTCCCCATATCTATTATCGCTCGTCTCTTATTTAAAAAATCTGCACCTATAATCAAATCTACAGTTAGTGTAGGTATAATCACGAAGTTGGCTTCAATCTTCTGACTTTGGCACAAAAGAGTTAACTTTGTTTGCCTCATAACTTCCGCAGCATTGTTTCTAATAGGACCTCTTACTTTAATCTTATGTGTTTTCAGAACTGGCAATTCCTCATTGGCATTACACTGCATGAATAAATTCTCTGAGATCGCAGTCAGTTCACTTCCACCATCAATTACAATATTGACTGGGATCTGTTTTACCATGGGCTTCACAATTGGTTGAATTTGAAAGGGTTGGTTCTGTTCTTCTTCTTCTTGCATCAATGAATCCTCCACTGAATCATACATGAGTCTTTTCAGGACTTTCCCATGTGAATTCGAACTTTCTGTTTGATAAGCTTCGACTGCTACTTCTCTCTCTTTTATTTCCTCTTCTCTATTTCTTACTTCATTTAGGCTTTCTTCAACATACTCTACTTTTTCCTCATCTTCGTCTATCTTCTCCTTCTTCATCGCTACTTCCACATAATCACATCTAAATGCTCTAATTATCGCTTCATAACTTCCTTCATTATATACTTTGGGCTGTGTTCCCACTAGTAACTTATTTCCAACTTCCGTCGACTGCGCATTATCCTCATTGAATTCGCTTTCCGTGGTTTCCATCTCAAATAGCTCTGCAATACTCATTACTTCATCCTTTTCTCCTACATTTGTTGTACATGCCTCTGGTAATTCATCTTCCTCGTCAGTATTCTCCCAATTAATTTCGTCCCAACACAATATTGTTATTTTCTTGTCTTCGTTTACATCTGGTCCCTGTGGTTTTGTTTCTTCCTTCTTCTCTCCTCGTGATAAGGGATTTACTACTCTGTTCAAGGTGCTGCAATTATCCTGGGTCAGTGCGTCATTCTCTTTGGCTTGGGCGCTTAGTTGTCAATTCGAACGTTTTTCGGGGTTTGGTGGTCTTACCTCCACTTCTTCTATTTGTATTCTCTTTTCTTGTTCAGCCTGTTGATATTGGTTTCTTTGTTGATAAATTGTCGGTCTATTGGTTCTCCAATACCTGTTCCGGTTGTCATTATTCCCTCTGTAATACTTGTTACCGTTCCTGTGTGAATTATAGTTATTGCCATATTCTCTTCTAAATCCATAACCGTTTCTTTGTTCAAATCTATTGTCGTTTCTTGGTGCGAAGTTATCATGTGGTTCGTAACTATTGTTTCTTCGTACTGTGTCTTGTGGATTCCACTGGTTTTTGCTTTCGTTTTTTCCTGTGCTTTGTCTTTTTCTTCCGTCTTCTTCCGAAAATATAAACTCTAGTTCCCTTAGAATTCCTTTAAATGCTTCGACGTCATTGCCTCCGCGACCTACTAACGACTTTTGGTATTTAAATGGTAACTTCATCGCTCATAATTTAATCAACTCTCTGTCACTGTATGGTACATCTAAGCACTGATTTTTCTTTGCCATTACTTCGAAAAATTTCACGAGACTCTTCTCTCCTGAATTTTCAAAATATGGGTTCTGTAATAATTCGTACTTCACTCTGTTCTGTGCTTTGCTGGACCAATATCGTAAGAGAAACTTCTCTCTGAAATCTCCGTACGATCGGCATGTCGCTGCAACATTCCGCATGGTTTTTGCGACTGTTCCTGACATGTGTGCACATATAACATCTAATTTGTGTGCTAGCGTCCAGTGTTCTGGTAATCCTACTCGGAATTGATCAATAAAAGTTCGTGGATGTAATGAGTTTCCTTCTCGAAAGTGTTGAAATTTTCTGACTGTGAGAAAATGATCGTGGTCGTACTTCGTCATGGTTCCATATGAAATTCGCGATTCTTCGCCACTTTTGTTTCTGATCATTTCTCCTGTCGTTCTTTCCGGTTGTGGTAGATCCATTGCATGTTGTCCACTGTAACTTTCGCCTACCCTTCCGTAGTATCGTTGGAGTGGTACGCAATAATTTTCTTCCATCGCTTGTGAACGTGTAGCTGAATGCTTTGCTCCGTACTCTTCGCGACCTGGCTTTCCATTGTCACGTATTGGTTCGGTATCTTGTCTGGCTAACCTTGCCGCTTCATTGCACGATCCAAACTGTCTTGAAACATACATTTGTGGTTCCGCAAGTGTTTGGGGTGCCGTTTGTTCATCAAGAATTTCGAAACGTGTTTGTTGCTGTGCAGGCTGTCTGATTTCACGTATGTTACTTTCCGCCTGTGATTGGAATCGCAAATGCATGATATCTTCGTTACTTGCTTGTTTTTCCGGTGCTGTTACAGATACGGATGTGGTTGCAGGCTCAGTGTTTGTTTGATCTTGTTCACTACGCTCTTCAAAGGTTTGCAACAACTCTGTTCGCAATTTCTGAAATTGTTGCTTCGTTTGCGCTTCTATTTTGACTATGCGATTATCATATCTTTTCAGCACTACTTTTGTGATACGTTTGTGTAACTCACTGTTTTCAACAATTTCACGCGCTGTACCTGCTGCTTGACTAGTACTTACGTTTATCTGTTTCTCTAGTTTCTTGACTTCTCCCTGGGTGTTGTTGCGTAATGTTTTGATCTCGTCCTAAGTGTCATTATGCAATGTTTGTACGTCCACTTGTACCTTGTCAATGTCTGTTCTTAATTGATTGTGACCTGTTATTAAGTTTCCTATCACTTCTCGAGATTCTTTTGCCTCGTCTTCAATATGACTTAGGTGTAACTGAATTTTTTTGTTTTGTTCTTTAATCTCACGCATTTGTCTCGTGGCTTCTGCAATTTGTTTCGTCGTTTCCGCATTCTGAATTTTAATTTGGTTCGCAATTTCTTTATTTTGCCTTGTCATGGTTTCCGTCATTTGTTGTAATAATTTTGCCAGATTGGTGGGTCCAATTGCGTTTTCTTCCGACGTCCTACGCTTTGTATTTTCGCCCAAGTGTTGGATTGCAACCGATTGCATTGAACTGTGCGATGACACGTTTCTGCTCGAATTCCTTGTACTCTGTTGTGAGGGAGCTCTGATTACTTGTACTATGGGTTCTACGTATTCAAGACGCAAGTTAGAATCCTCATCGACTGTCTCTCTACTTTCCTGCTCCTCTATCGTATGCTGACCTACGTTTTCTGTGCCTTGGCGTACATTATCCTCGTTATTGTGCATTATCTGTCCTATTTCTCGCTATACTGCATCGTCTGATGTACTGTCCTCTATTCTCTGTCTGTCTTCATGCTGGGTCTCTAACTCAATTCGGTCAATGTCTCGATCTGCCATTGCTAATCTTTCCGAATCCCTTATTTTCTATTTTAAAAGCAATTCACGTGCCCTACTTCGGGTCAACATGCGCTCATACGATCTCACGCGTTTCATAAACTTTTTGCTCACACGACTTGACACTTATTATACCCAAGATTTTATTCTACTCACAAAACATTGTTTATAATTTCCACTATTGATAAAAGGTAACATTTTAATACAGGATGATAAAAACCAACTGCGTTCAACAAAAATGTGAACGAATATTCCCTGAATGGGTTTCCAGTACTACAATGGATCAAAGGATGACCTATGCCACATCACATTTATAATCTAGGTTTAAATTAAGTTTCATAAAAGAGAAAACTATCAAAAATGGTCTACAGTGACCCTCAATTATCTTTAATTACTTATTTAACTTGTTGTAAATTACAGTGGCTGATATGGCTTCTCAATAATTATATAACAGAAAAATCATCGCGTTTCAGATTTTTAATTTCTAATAGCAAATGTGAATACCATGAGCTTTAATTGACGATCGACACTAGTATTACGCCAAAAGGGGATGTAACAGATGAGACTTCTGCAGTTCTGACTGAAGCCTTATGAGTCTTATGCGGCATCGCATGCGTTCATTACCTTGTCGATGGTTATTCAGAGTCAGGGGGCGGTGGGCCGCTCAGCTCCACATTCCTCGCCGTCTCGGATGCAACTCTCTCTAACTTCTCCTTACTACCATTTAGCGAAGTTGGCTTAAGAAAAGTTATCTGGCTGTCTTTTCAACTGACCAATCAGGATGTCAATATTAACCTTAAGCTCCGCCTACAAAAATTCTGTCCATCCAATGGGAGACGTTATACTTTTCGTGGTGGGGCAATGTTTTTAATATTTGAAATGTAACAGAGACGCGTATAGTCTCAAGCTGAAACTTTCAGCTGGTGTGGCCCTTTTAGTGTTATCGTAAGATCTGTACAGTTTTTCTGGAGGGCTGTATCTTTTAACATGGGCTGGGGGTGGTCTTGGCGGTTGGCTGGCACCGTTGGGGTCCGTCCCTTACCATAGGGCCTCCTAGCCCTCACGATTCTGCTCTCGGCTTCTGTTCTCGTTTCTCCCCTTGGAACTGCGTCTGTTTCATGGTGGGAAGATATGACATGCATTTAGGCGTTCTTGTGTTAGTCTGTGGTATTCCATTTGCTCACTCGTTGGTCGTATTACTTTGGTTAATTTAATGTCAGGATTTATTCGGAGCTATGTGACATACTGCCGGATTTGATATCATGTCAGGGTTTTCATGGAAGGTGTTGGATTTGCCTGACATCTTATAGCTTCAGCATCAAACTCACCATAGGATGGAAGAGAATGGCAAATTATCCTTTTTGGATGTCTTAGTCAAGCACAAAGCAGACAACATTTCGGGACACAGTTTGTACAGGAAAGCGATCTACATTGATTTTTATATTCACGTCCCCAGCTGCCATCATCATTCACAGTGTCAGGGTGTGCTGCGTACACTGGTCTACAGGGCCTGTGCATTACAGCACGAAGAAAGACCACCAAGGGGGCTCCACCACCTTAAGGACTTATTCAACAAAACCGAATCCGGCGAGAGAAATCTGATGTGCTCTCAGACAAAAGATACAGGCCCAGAAAATAGAACATGATGGGGCGTATCTGCCACACACTGGCAAAGATAGATCAAAATTTGCGGGATGCTGGCTCAAAGCAGCACTAAATGTGTCCACTTCCAAAACATATGCATCTACATCTACATCTACATTTATACTCCGCAAGCCACCCAAAGGTGTGTGGCGGAGGGCATTTTACGTGCCACTGTCATTACCTCCCTTTCCTGTTCCAGTCGCGTATGGTTCGCGGGAAGAACGACTGTCTGAAAGCCTCCGTGCGCGCTCTAATCTCTCTAATTTTACATTCGTGATCTCCTCGGGAGGTATAAGTAGGGGGAAGCAATATATTCGATACCTCATCCAGAAACGCACCCTCTCGAAACCTGGCGAGCAATCTACACCGCGATGCAGAGCGCCTCTCTTGCAGAATCTGCCACTTGAGTTTATTAAACATCTCCGTAACGCTATCACGGTTACCAAATAACCCTGTGACGAAACGCGCCGCTCTTCTTTGGGTCTTCTCTATCTCCTCCGTCAAACCGATCTGGTATGGATCCCACACTGATGAGCAATACTCAAGTATAGGTCGAACGAGTGTTTTGTAAGCCACCTCCTTTGTTAATGGACTACATTTTCTAAGCACTCTCCCAATGAATCTCAATCTGGTACCCGCCTTACCAACAATTAATTTGATATGATCATTCCACTTCACATGCACTGTTACCTATCGTGAAAGGTGACTTTGGTCACCATAAACAGTGTCCGTAACCAAGACAAATGCGCTGAAGCATCCTTCGGGCAGACGATGCAGACAGTCGAATAGAGGTGCAAGGCCCACAGAAGACATATCGAACTTAAACAACCAACAAGGGAACCACTGAAATATGAAGAAACGGAAGTGTTGAGACAGTCCTCGTCTTTTTGCGACTGTGTTCTAAAAAAGGTGAACTGACGACGGTCCGATTAACAGATGCGATGGCTTCACTCTCAGTAAAGCGTCGGATCCAGCGCTTATCTAATTCGTGTCGCAACGTCGACCGAGAGAGCGACTTCCGTGTCAGACAGGGAGTGGCGAAAGTACTGAGGGACCGCAGTTTCCCCCAAAATTCGGCGATCTTCTGCCCCACTACTTACCCCCACTTGACGTGCAACCGGCTAGTGAGGGAAGGGGTTGGCAGGGATGAGAGTAGTACAAAGGAAGCGCGATGAAGGGAAGAAACTCATCATCGATAAGCGGCATATCCCGCATGCAGTGCTAACAGTTTCAATACGGAGCAGCCCTGTACCTTGGAGTGCCACCGCTACATACCTGGATGACGCTCGATCGCTAATTGACGTGGCGTCAGCATGTAGAAGAATCAGGAGGAAAGCACAGGGGGACTCCGATTACTACAACCGGTGTTCAACCCGATATTAACTCTGTCAGACCTTGGTGGACAAACACTGTATGAGTCTGTGAGTCGCCCTGTTCTCGAACATGCAACCATCGTCTGGGTCAATACTGCCGACACAAATTTATAGCGCTTACAAAAATTCGGAACAAGGCGCTGAGAAGGGTGTTAAATCTACCCTGGGACTTCCCGACGTAAGAACTGCACGACATCGCGGACGTCCCATTACTGCGTCAGTGTTAAAAATAAGCCATATGAGTATTTTATGCAAAAGCTCAGAATTCGCAGAATCCATTAATCCGCCATCTCGTCACAAGACCGCAATGACACGTGTCACTAGGTTGGCCAGACAGTCTGCGCCAGTTAGCCGCAGCAAGAGTAATCTAAGATATTGCGCAAACAGGCAAGAATGAGACAACCAAACGAATTTCTCTAACAAACATCAAATAAAAGTTTACTAAGGAAGAATAATTATCAAATTATTAAATCTTCAACTCACACAGATCTATCAGTCAAAGATTTCAACATCTGCTTCGTCGAAGACGAAGATCAGGCACAGGCACTTTGGTGAAATGTCGTGTTACATAATCGTGACTAGTCACCAGTGTGCAACAGATACTGTCGATTCGACTTTAAAGCATAAGACCACACAACAAACGTATAGTCTGATGACATTCTGTACTGATGAGACCATATGGTATCCCTTAGTTCCAATACCTGACGAGACAGGGTAACGACTCGTTCCTCACATAACGGCACAGTCACACATGTAAGTTACGCACAACGTATGAAATATGCCGGCGCTTATATGGTGACTACGCGTCATGTAACATCAGGCTGTGGAGAAACTAGCGTCTAGCTGTCAGACATCAACTGCGGTCTGCTGCCGGTATGCTCTCCTGTCAGTGTATTTAGTTCGGCTAACATTACAATTGTGACTACAATGGATTTTAAGATACGTTGATTTAAGTTTATTACACAGTAAGATCAAGTTGGTGGCAGATTTATCGACCAAATAAGGTAGATGACTGAATGCAGTAACACTGAGCTGTATTAGAAGTTTTCTGTTATAACGTACCCCCACCACTTCACTCCACGCGGCGTCCAACTGTCTACTGGGGGCAGGGGTGAGAACGATGAGAGTACAAAGGAGGCACGATGCAGTGAAGCAACTCATCATCAACAAGACGCATATGCCACTAATTGAATGCCATTGTGTGTGTAGATGCAGATTAAGACAGAAACAACTATTGCAATTATACATTACCTAAAAATTTGAGGTTCACAAATGCACCATTACAATACCCGATGCTATCTTTTAGGTGACACGTTTCGTTTAATGAAACTAATAAATGTAAAATAAGATAGTTTATTCCTGCCACAGTGCATTCCCCTATTCCTGCTATGTTGATGGTGAGATCCATTGCGGTTCCTGTCCCTTGCTTTTTGCGTTTAGTTCCCCCGTGAAGCATATGCACTGTCCCGGTGCTTCCTACCCAGGCGAAAAGTGTCGAAAAGTTTAGTTTTTGACACGACGGAGCAAAGCGGTTCAGTAAGATTAACTGTGTTTGATCCTTGCCCTTCCTCAGTAAAGAGACAACGCAAAGTATAATCATTACATCCCAGGCGTTATCTTGAACGATATGAAAATTTTCACTATTTTGTTGCTTCATTAATGTTGCAGATTTTAACAGCAGTAGTATATTCCCGTTTTCAGCACAACAGATGCAACTTTTCTAACATCACGAGCTCTAAGTAATACTTGGATATCGCGATATTCGCATGTAAAAGCTACATTTTCTGTACTTTGCCCTTGAAGTAGCTGCTATGTTTCAAGAGCTCTGGCTTCAATATCTCAGGTCAGTCATCCTGAACTTACCACACCTAACCTTTTTCATAAGAGTGTAGATACTAAATAAAACTTTCCAATTTCAGTCTGCAGACCGCTTCTCTTTATTTTGAAAATCTACGTCTCGAAAATAAAGACAAGTGATCTGCAGACTAAAATTGGACAGTTTTGTGAAAACGGATAGCGGGCACTCCGTAATGATGGAATGTCTACCTTTGATAGTTTAGATGATGACTGAAATATTTCATGCGATAAATGGAGCTCTATGTGCTGGAGGAACATTAGCAGTGTTTGGTCTTTGTGAAAGTGAATCCGAGTTAGCTCAGGAAATACTCTTCTGGTACTAGCAGAATGTGACACTTTCGCTCCTGTAAATTTACCGAAAGTATTAGTCAACGGTTTTTCGTCTCCCATTTTAGTGTGTCTTTCTTAATTTCCTTGGTGTTGGCAGCAATTGTTGACAGTGCTCATCAATATTCAGCAGTACGCTGTCGTTCTTGATGTTTTTGGTCCTATTTTTAGTTATACGTTCCAAGAACGTAATGTACTTCTTCTGCCTACTTGTCGATCACCTTCGATTTTACTTTTTGTTATAAGGCACAGAGGTTCGAATTCATTTTCATACGCTACAATTGTACTCTTGAGGTAGCTGTGAACACTTATGATGACATACCATTGTAAGATTGTTTAATTATTCACATAGCGCCAAACTACTTATATTTATAATATACTCCCAAGGTCTTTTAACATAATGCCTACAGTCAAAATGGTAAGTGGATTAGCTGTTTACTTCTGTCTGTGAGAAGCTGTATTTTTCCTTTTATTCAGAGCATAAACCTAGGAGAGAGACGATGGAGGGGAGCAAGCAATCGGTCTTCGGAACGACCAGAAACGCGTAGCTTTAAGTGGACTTCAGAGCCGAAGCTGCCTACACCCTCGCTGTTTCACCACTCTCTGGGCCAACCATGTTAACGCAATGGGAGGTAGCGTGTCCGTCGCTTAGCAAGTGCTAGTGTAATGAAGTGATGGCTATGTGAAAAATGTCTCCTTTACTTAAAAAAAGCGGTGATTGGAATCTTCCGTGGGAATTGGAAGACACAGCATCAACGGATGCTGTGATATTTGGTTAAAAAAACAGTCAGCTTCTGTCTTTGTTTCCATCTAAAAAAATTAGGCAAAAAGTCTTCCTCTTGCAAAATGGTTCAAATGGCTCTGAGCACTATGGGACTTAACATCTGTGGTCATCAGTCCCCTAGAACTTAGAACTACTTAAACCTAACTAACCTAAGGACATCACACACATCCATGCCCGAGGCAGGATTCGAACCTGCGCTCCGGACTGAGCGCCTAGAACCCCTAGACCACTGCGGCCGCCTTTCCTCTTGCAGAGGCTCTGACGAAATCTTTAATTGTCATCGGGGTAGTGGTCACAGTCTCGGCAAAACTTGGCCAGAGACTGGACGGTACTCAAAATCATTACCGTCATTGGTGGATGAATTGGAGCTTTTCAAACACTAGATAGAAGTTAAAATTTTATAGAGGACGCACTGCCATCTGCCTCAAAGATCGCCAGTTTAGCTCAGCCTCTTGGGCTACGCGTGTGAAGACGGGTCCCGAACGCTGTCAACTGCCGCTCACGGCTGGCGCACGCAAAGTGACGAGTACTGGAACTTATTTGGTGAGTTTCAGACAGCAATACTTTTCGGTGATATAATTCAGAGGGTGTAATATTTGTTAACTCTGTGGAATTAATCCTTTCGGCAATTGATGACTGCCATTAGCTGTTTGATTTGTAGAATGCGCTTTACATATTTGAAAGGTGTTTGTACTTCCGAGTTCACTTATTATTAGCGTTGTCTGATATGATTTTCGCTTGAGCATTGGCAATATTCAATAAGCGATCACAAAATTGGTACCAAGTTAAATATTATTGTTTGGCTCTGAGCACTATGGGACTCAACATCTGTGGTCATAAGTCCCCTAGAACTTAGAACTACTTAAACCTAACTAACCTAAGGACATCACACACATCCATGCCCGAGGCAGGATTCGAACCTGCGACCGTAGCAGTCGCGCGGTTCCTGACTGAGCGCCTAGAACCGCTAGACCACCGGGGCCGGCGAAAACATTATTGTTTCTGTAAATTTGTGCTCATTGTCATCTTGTTGAAAGTTTTTCCGCTTGAATATATATTGAGGGAAACAAATAGCATTTTTTATTAGTGAACATTTTCTCTCAGTAGGAAATGCCTCCCGTGACTAATATGTGGTGTAGTGTGGTGGTTGACCTGTGCATTTCATCCATCACTATTAACTATTAAAGGTGGGCCTACCCTGTTAAATTCAGATTTAATAAGACCTTATCCATTGTGCGACTTGTTTTATTACCTTTTTAAAAATAAAATCGCATGATTGCGTAAGGAGATTCACTCCGTTTGCCAATAACAGCGACATCAGTTTTTGCATCTCAATGGCAAGCACTACAACAACCAGAAGGACCCCACCTCACACCTTGTTAATGATCAAGCACTCTTCTCCAACACAAAAGTTACACAGTTTAAGCACTATGGATCGCGCTGATGCTTATGAGTTCTGAGGCAGGGGTGAAGACTCGTGATGATACCTCATGATAATGTTCAGGAAACCTTACACTGTCCAAGTACAGCACATCTTCAACGCTACAGGTTGCTCAGATGCTAATGAAATCTGAGGTTTGGGAATGCCTCACCAATGCATCCATCTCTCTGCCTTAACTGAGATGCTGATGGGGCGAAAGTCCACAAATGTAATGATAACCCGTGCTGGTGTTCGCAGGCAAACACAAGTGCCGCGAGGAGTGGCCCACGGAGGCGCTGGAGCGCGCCTACAACCTGTTCCTGGACGCGATGCTGCTGCTGGTGCCGCTGATGATCATGAGTCTCGCCTACTCGCTCATCGTCTCCAAGCTGTGGAAGGGCCTGCGCCGCGAGATCCAGCACAACAGCACCTGTCGCCGGCAGCGTAAGTATCAGTACACATTATACACTGAGATGACAAAAATCATGGGAAAGCGATATGCACTTATAGAGATGGCCGTAGTATCCCATACACACGGTATAAAAAGGTACTGCATTGGTGGAGTTGTCATTTGCGCTCAGGTGGTTAATGTGAAAATATTTCCGACATGTTTATGACAGCACAACGAGAAATAAGTTTTTGAACGCGGAATGGCAATTGGAGCTAGATGCATGGAACGTTCCATTTCGGAAATAGTTCGGAAACTCAGTATACTGAGATCCGCAGTATCAAGAGTGTTTGCCGGCCGTGGTGGCCGAGCGGTTCTAGGCACTCAGTCCGGAACCGCGCGACCACTACGGTCGCAGGTTCGAATCCTGCCTCGGGCATGGATGTGTGTGATGTCCTTAGGTTAGTTAGGTTTAAGTAGTTCTTAGTTCTAGGGGACTCATGACCACAGATGTTAAGTCCCATAGTGCTCAGAGCCAAGAGTGTTCCGGGAATACCAAATTTCTGGCATTACCTCTCACCATGGAGAATACGGTGGCCGTCAACCTTCATTTAACGACCTAGAGCAGCGGCATTTAAGTGGATTTGTTAGTGTTAACAGACAAGCAACACTGCGTGAAATAACCACAGGAATCAACGCGGGACGTAATCCGGAAGTATCGGTTTGGAGAGTGCGACAAAATTCGGCGTTAATGGGCTATGGCAGCAAACGACCAACGCGAGTGCCTTTGATAACGGCACTACATCGCCTGAAACTGCTTTCCTGGACTCGTAACCGTATCGGTTGGACCCTTGACGACTGGAAAACTATGCCTGGTCAGATGAGGCCCAATTTCAGCTGGTAAGAACTGATGGTAGGGTTTGAGTGTGTGTCGCAGACCCAATGAAGCTATCGACCCAAATTTTCAACTAGGTACATAACTATCATTCCGATATACTGCTGAAAAGAAGAATTGTAATACAAATATTCACACTTCCAATGTCAGAGACAGACTGCTTTCACTGCCAATAATAATTTTTTTTACTTTATAACCACAGCCATCTTTACACAACTTTTAGGTTTTGGTTCCAACAGCTTTTGTAAAATGCAGGTTTTTATTACATTAAAATTCATGGAAAAATTTGTTTATGGAAATTTTCCTTTTGTTAGTGGGATCTTATTTTATCGAAATCTAAAAATACAAGATGTTTACTGTAACATTCGCAAGTAAAAATTAGTTCGTTATCCCATATGGGACAGTCATTAACTACACGGATAACTTGTCATCTCTAGGCCATTATACACTGAAGCGCCAAAGAAACTAATAATCGTTCAACGTGACAGAAGTGTAAGCCTTCCGGAAATTGTTGCAGATTTCAGTGCTAGGCCACCAACAAGTGTCAGCGTGCGAACCATTCAACGAAACATCATCGATATGGGCTTTCGGAGCCGAAGGCCCACTCGTGTAGCCTTGATGACTGCACAACACAAAGCCTTATGCCTCGCTTGGGCACGTCAGCACCGAGATTGGAGTGTTGGTGACTTGAAACATGTTGTCTGGTCGGACGAGGCTCGTTTCAAATTGTATCGAGCGGATGTATGTGTCCAGGTATGGTGATATGGGATCTCTGATACGTCTAGGCACGACTCTGACAGGTGGCTTGTACATAAGCATCGTGTCTGATCACCTGCATCCATTCATGTCCTTTGTGCATTTCGACGGACTTGGGCAATTCCAGTTGGACAATGCGACACCCCACATGTCCAGAAATGCTTCCGCTGGCCACCGTACACCCCAGATATCAACACCATTAAGTATATCTGGGATGCTTTACAAAGTGCTGTTCGGAAGAGATCTCTACCCGCTCGTTCTCTTACGGATTTATGGACAGCCCTGCAGGATACATGGTGTCAGTTCCTTCCAGCACTACTTCAGACATTACTAGAGTCCATACCACATCATGTTGCGTCACTTCTGCGTGGTCGCGGGGGCCCTACATAATACAGTCCTGGAAATTGAAATAAGAACACCGTGAATTCATTGTCCCAGGAAGGGGAAACTTTATTGACACATTCCTGGGGTCAGATACATCACATGATCACACTGACAGAACCACAGGCACATAGACACAGGCAACAGAGCATGCACAATGTCGGCACTAGTACAGTGTATATCCACCTTTCGCAGCAATGCAGGCTGCTATTCTCCCATGGAGACGATCGTAGAGATGCTGGATGTAGTCCTGTGGAACGGCTTGCCATGCCATTTCCACCTGGCGCCTCAGTTGGACCAGCGTTCGTGCTGGACGTGCAGACCGCGTGAGACGACGCTTCATCCAGTCCCAAACATGCTCAATGGGGGACAGATCCGGAGATCTTGCTGGCCAGGGTAGTTGACTTACACCTTCTAGAGCACGTTGGGTGGCACGGGATACATGCGGACGTGCATTGTCCTGTTGGAACAGCAAGTTCCCTTGCCTGTCTAGGAATGGTAGAACGATGGGTTCGATGACGGTTTGGATGTACCGTGCACTATTCAGTGTCCCCTCGACGATCACCAGTGGTGTACGGCCAGTGTAGGAGATCGCTCCCCACACCATGATGCCGGGTGTTGGCCCTGTGTGCCTCGGTCGTATGCAGTCCTGATTGTGGCGCTCACCTGCACGGCGCCAAACACGCATACGACCATCATTGGCACCAAGGCAGAAGTGACTCTCATCGCTGAAGACGACACGTCTCCATTCGTCCCTCCATTCACGCCTGTCGCGACACCACTCGAGGCGGGCTGCACGATGTTGGGGCGTGAGCGGAAGACGGCCTAACGGTGTGCGGGACCGTAGCCCAGCTTCATGGAGACGGTTGCGAATGGTCCTCGCCGATACCCCAGGAGCAACAGTGTCCCTAATTTGCTGGGAAGTGGCGGTGCGGTCCCCTACGGCACTGCGTAGGATCCTACGGTCTTGGCGTGCATCCGTGCGTCGCTGCGGTCCGGTCCCAGGTCGACGGGCACGTGCACCTTCCGCCGACCACTGGCGACAACAACGATGTACTGTGGAGACCTCACGCCCCACGTGTTGAGCAATTCGGCGGTACGTCCACCCGGCCTCCCGCATGCCCGCTATACGCCCTCGCTCAAAGTCCGTCAACTGCACATACGGTTCACGTCCACGCTGTCGCGGCATGCTACCAGTGTTAAAGACTGCGATGGAGCTCCGTATGCCACGGCAAACTGGCTGACACTGACGGCGGCGGTGCACAAATTCTGCGCAGCTAGCGCCATTCGACGGCCAACACCGCGGTTCCTGGTGTGTCCGCTGTGCCGTGCGTGTGATCATTGCTTGTACAGCCCTCTCGCAGTATCCGGAGCAAGTATGGTGGGTCTGACACACCGGTGTCAATGTGTTCTTTTTTCCATTTCCAGGATTGTATTAGGCGCGTGTACCAGTTTCTTTGGCTCTTCGGTGTACTGTCTACCTTTTTAAATATTGTACAGGAGATGAGACACTTTTCACAGCTATTCTTATAAGAATTGTAGTTATTTTTACCTACATAATTCTTATCAATTTATATTGTGAACTTTTTATGAAATTTCCATATGATGTATTTTATCTTCCAGGGACATGTCTAGCTATAACTTGATATCATCGTCTTTTGGTTTCTTTAAAGCTCTTTAGCAGCCCTATTAGCAGAAAAAATGTAGTATTGGTTTGTAACAGATGGCAAGCACTCAGATCAGTTGCTGAAGGTCCTAAAAGTCTATCAAATAACGCAAAACATCACAATAGAAAAAAATATGTATAGGCCAAATTCATGTTTTCATAAAACCTCTTGTATTCTCAGTTGTCGCTAGTAAAAAAGACACTATTGATCGCATAAATAGGCTGAGACATCTCTGGGCGAGAAAAGTAAAGCAAGAAGATTTTGTATTTCACCAAAACTATTAACTGAATGGATGAGATACTAAATGAGGAGATTCTCCGGAGAATAGACGAAGAAAAGAACACAAACTGCAAGAATGGACTTCGTGGTATGATATGTGTTGAAACAACCAGGTATAAACTCCATGGAATTGGAGCGACGTGCAGAGGGAGAAAATGGTGGGGTTAAACTGGAATATACAAATAGGTAACTGATGGCGTCGGATGTAAGTGCTACTCTAAAGTGTAAAGACTGCCACAGGAGGAGAAATTCTGGCGATCAACCAGAAACCAGACATAGAACTGATGCTCCTCTACCCACTACCACGAAATACGAAAACGTCTTACGACTCGTCGCTAGAACCATCGCTTAAATTTTACATACATGGTCACTGAATTAGCCTGTGTCGAGAAAACTGTCGATTTAAGAACGCACAGATTGATCAGTGAGATCATAACATAGTTACAAGCCCAAATGTCACAAACCAGGAATCCAGCCCACATTGTCATTACCTGTCTTTCAGCACTACAGTTTATCCACAATTACCTTACAAAATTTGCTTTGATATGTAACGAAATATTGAGGACTCTCTTCTGAATATTACATCTTCCTCATACTTTAAATTATTTTCATTGCTTTTCTAACTAAGAAAATGTCACACCAGCAGGTCTGTGAAAATCGATGTTGTTTATTATGCAATGGGTACTCTCTAGAGAGGGTGACAGGCTTGCTGGGAACTTCGAGGTCTCACATTTGGGTGGCTAAGACAAGAACAAATTCTTCCTCCTTACAATTTGTTGTGTGTGGCTTTGTTTCTCCTCCGATTAGCCACATGCATTGCCCTGGTGGGATGGCCTGTATGCCTTAACGGTAGTGAAAGTAGTCCTGTAGTTCAACCACAATAGAGGCGAGCCTCATTCATGGATCCTGAAGAGTGCAGCCTCCTTTTCAGTAGTAGCAAACTCAACAGTCTGGATTCCTTGTAACATTAGTCAGTATGGCCTTGCTATGTTGCCACTGCGGACGGACTGCTGAAAGCGAGGGGGAGATACAGCTGCTACTTTTCCTGGTAGAACGGCTTAATGATGAAACTCTGTTGGGTAGAGTATTCTAGAGGTAAAATAGCCCACCTTCCACACCTTCCGGCTGAGTCTACTCAGGA
This sequence comes from Schistocerca serialis cubense, assembly GCF_023864345.2. NCBI lineage: Eukaryota > Metazoa > Arthropoda > Insecta > Orthoptera > Acrididae > Schistocerca > Schistocerca serialis. The sequence goes on along the minus strand of NC_064641.1, from coordinate 336,809,362 downwards.
TACGATACGATACTGCAGTGCCTGTTTTATTCCGAATTATGATGCAAAGTTTCTTCGGACATGGGTACATGCCGGTAGGAACATTTCATCGTAATTCGGAATAAAACAGGTACTGCAACATCGTATTTATCCGCCGTCACCGGCCAAGCGACTTTCAAGCAGAATGTCTCCCCTGTACGGGAATATACATAGTGGATGTATGAGTATAAGTTATAGACACGTGGTTGACGACATATGGAAGTTTTGGTCTGGCCGTGAGTTGTGCTCGGAGAGCCTAATGGTAAGGCGACCGCTCGCGATTAGCGGAAATCCGGGTTAGAGTCCCGGTCCGGCATAAAATTACATCGTCGTTATTCAGTTACACATCTGATGGTTGTCCGTCTGCGCAACTGCGAATACCTTTCATGTACGTAATTTACTGATTATAAAGTGCACATTAAAATTGAAGAAATTAAGGAAGTAAGGACTGGTTAAACAGAAAAACCCAGAAGATGCTGACGATATCAAGGGGATCGTTAATTACTGGCTGAAACAGTGGAAAGGAATATAGTAGAAGACGAACGTGTAGGTTTAACAGATTAGAGTAGTGGATACGCGCAAGGTCTGGTATAAATACTTGGATAACGCAGGTGATACTGAATTTAACTGATGAAAGGGGAAGATATAAAAATTCTGCAAATTAAGCATGCGGAGGAGGATAGAAAATATTGGATTTTCTCATACAGTGCAAAATCCCTTACGAGAAATGAATAGAGGGCAAATACGAGATGGCAGAAGCATCTACGAGCAAAGAAATGGTACAAACCACCCAAAGGAAAATTTAAAAATACCCGCGGAGGAAAGAGAGGCACCTATAAGGATATTGTGAGCTCAAAAGTTAGACCATTACTAATCAAAGAAGGGAAGTTGAAAGGAGAATGGAATTTACGGAAGGGCCATAGAAGGGAAACGAACTGAAGTCAGTATTTTAGGAAGTCAAGAGGAAGTAGATGAAGGTGTGACGGGAAGTATGATAGAGCAGGAAGAATTTGACAGTACTCTGAAAGACACCTGGATAGATGATAATCAGAATTGTTGAGACTGTTGGGAGAGTCAGCCATGACAAAGGTATTTCACTTGGCACGCAAGATACATGAGACCGGTAAAATACCCTCAGACTTCAAGAAGAATGTAACAGATGCAGTTCAAAAGAAGACAGGTGTCAATAAGTGTGAATGTTACCAAACTATCGCTCTTAATTCCTCCCTCCCATGAATCAAGGACATTTCCGAGTTAGGTGGCTTGCGTGCTCGCTGATACAGAGAGCCGAACCGTAGGTGAAACAACAATGGAGGGGTAGCTGTGGAGGGCCAAACAACCAAGTGGTCCCCGAGGAGGGCAGCAGTCTTTTCAGTTGTTGCAGGAGCAACAGTCTGGCTGATTGACTCATCTGGCCTTGTAATATCAGCCAGCATAGCCTTGCTGCTCTGGTACTGTGGGTGACTGAAACTCAGGGGAAACTACAAACGTTACTTTGCACAAACATATACAACATGTTACACACAAAAAAATCATTAGTAAATAATGCGTCTCACATGACCCCCTGAATGACTACCAGAAAAGTTGTTGCTTTATCGTGAACACTCATTCACCCTATAAAAATGACAGATTCCTTGAATACCTAGAAAAGTGAAATTAATATTTAAATGTTTTCATGTTCGACGAGAACAGCCTAATAAGTGAATGATGCATTAGTAGTGAAGTTTTTGGCACAGGCTTGTCTACAGTTATACATTAACAATACTACTGTTCTGAAAATGAAAGCTGAGTTCAGACACATGTTAATGCAAATGCGGGTCACGAATCCAGTGTAGGAGTGAAGTCAGATGCAGGTTTCATGACGTCGCCTGGGTGGTGACAGGCCAGTCAGCAAGATTTCTCTCAATACACCCTGAATTCTACATACACAGTGGTGTCTTGTGGTTTCTCACTCCGTGTCCGCTCACATGCGTGCAGCAGCGTAGAAGCTCCGGTATTCATGGTATACTTGTATCGTACCATTAGTCTTTTGCAAATGATTCACTATTATTGTGCATGTACAGTTGAAACACGTACATAAATACAGATACAGTAGATAAAGTTTGGGTTTATTTCCTTAGAATGGGTAATAGCTTGAATTTACAATGTTCGTACTATCTGCAATAGTAATTACTCAGTTACGTTTGATTTTATTTAACTGGAGTGTCTGGGACAACACAGTGCATAACTATAGTTTGAATCCAGACTTAGCTGAATTCTTTTTATTTTTTGCTGGTGATAGTACGCTGCTTATCTACAACAGAGCAAAGTTGATAATTTCACACGAATATCATCGTGTGCATGTTCTATTTATTTATATGCGTTTAAGCGTGAACTTTTCAATGTTCAATAATGTGCTTCGCTCAACCGTTCGGGACCATCACATTTTACTGCAGGCGCACCCGCAACTTATTTCAGACGTAAGTTCCGTTCTACGTGGCACAATGTGTTTATATGATGTGAAGTTTTCCCAGCGAAGACTGGTGTTGGAGAAGCGTTTTGAGGTCGTGTGCAGTAGAATCCACCGAAATCCCTACGTTAGGACACCCTCTTGGAGGAAGCAATTCCGAGATAAGTGCACACCTTCGTAACCAGCAGAAACGCTGCTTACATGTTTTAATGTTCCCTTAGGATCCAGCCAGAGATCGGGATTACGCACTTTGCACTAATGCTCTACCCGAATACACGTTTGTTCACTATTTATCTCTAACACAAGACTAGTTAGGGTTCACTACAGTAGAACTGTAAGTACCTTCCTACGATGTTTCGTATCTGCTATGGTTTTTTGCATTTACAGATCTTCTGTGCTGGTCATTTTATCAACTATTTTCTTTTTGTTAACCACTCACGTACTTTTACAAACTTTGCTAGCCTTTCAAATATGCTTTAGAGTCTCGGTGTACCATTAATATATTATGAAGTTAATATTGCATTTACTTATATACACGTTAAAGTTAGGTTAGAGAAAAATCCCCACAACATATCACTACCAAAAATACGTGGGTACAAAATAGCAAAGTACCTACCATTAGAAACGATTCAAGTGCTCACCCAAAAGGAACAGAGGAGAAACCTCTAGTTATAATTTTCGCATCAGCGGTAGAGTATGATTTATAACACTATGCTCCAACAGAACCAATAGTTCTGTGCCGGGAACCACAATTATACAGGGAATCATGTATGTGGTGTACACGTCATGAACGTGCCTACTTTTCACAACTGTAGTATAATGTTACTCCTTTTACAGTATTTGCCAGTCATGTGTGACTAATGGCTACGGAAATCAGACTACTAGTTTACAAGTTTTATATTTGCTGACACTATTAGTCTTCGAAAACATTCCTTCGTTAATCTCATACTGTTACAGATATTTTTTGAGAGATTATCTTCAAAAACTGTGTGTCATTTTCTACAATAAACTTGTATTAAATGAGTGGTACAAAAATATACAGGATTTACCTAACATTTATGGCGAAAATTATACGCATCTTAGAGGATTCCAAACCACTAACTTCGAATTCTGTAAGTAATGTAAGAAATGACTGTTTAGTTTTCATTGGGATAAGCAACTAAGGTATCTTAGTAAGTACTGAACGCTATTGTATCTGAGCTTCACACAAATTGCTCGTTCAGCGTTTTTGCTCGCGTATCATGTCGTTTCTGGAAACCCAGAATCTACTCTGTAGGAATCAACATGGATTCCCGAAACAGCGATCGTGTGAGACCCAACTCGCTTTATTTGTTCATGAGACCCAGAAAATATTAGATACAGGATCCCAGATAGATGCTATTTTCCTTGACTTCCGGAAGGCGTTCGATACAGTTCCGCCTGATAAACAAAGTAAGAGCCTACGGAATATCAGACCAGCTGTGTGGCTGGATTGAAGAGTTTTTAGCAAACAGAACACAGCATGTTGACTCAATGGAGAGACGTCTACAGACGTTAAATTAACCTCTGGCATGCCACAGGGGAGTGTTATGGGACCATTGCTTTTCACAATATATACAAATGACCTAGTAGGTTATGTAGGAAGTTCCATGCGGCTTTTCGTGGATGATGCTGTAGTATACAGAGAAGTTGCAGCATTAGAAAATTGTAGCGAAATGCAGGAAGATCTGCAGCGGATAGGCACTTGGTGCAGGGAGTGGCAACTGACCCTTAACATAGACAAATGTAATGTATTGCGAATACAAAGAAAGAAGGATCCTTTATTGTATGATTATATGATAGCGGATCAAACACTGGTAGCAGTTACTTCTGTAAAATATCTTGGAGTACGCGTGCGGAACAATTTGAAGTGGAATGATCATATAAAATTAATTGTTGGTAAGGCGAGTACCAGGTTGAGATTCATTGGGATAGTCCTTAGAAAATGTAGTCCATCAACAAAAGAGGTGCCTTACAAAACACTCGTTCGACCTACACTTGAGTATTGCTCATCAGTGTGGGATCCGTACTAGATCTGGTTGACGGAGGAGATAGAGAAGATTCAAGGAAGAGCGGCGCGTTTCGTCACAGGGTTATTTGGTAAGCGTGATAGCGTTACGGAGATGTTTAGCAAACTCAAGTGGCAGACTCTGCAAGAGAGGCGCTCTGCATCGCGATGTAGCTTGCTGTCCAGGTTTCGGGAGGGTGCGTTTCTGGATGAGGTATCGAATATATTGCTTCCCCCTACTTATACCTCCCGAGGAGATCACGAATGTAAAATTAGAGAGATTAGAGCGCGCACGCAGGCTTTCCGGCAGTCGTTCTTCCCGCGAACCATACGCGACTGGAACAGGAAAAGGGAGGTAATGACAGTGGCACGTAAAGTGCCTTCCGCCACACACCGTTGGGTGGCTTGCGGAGTATAAATGTAGATGTAGATGTATCACATGAAGCATTTACACCCGACCGTCGGTTACGTAAGCAAAAGGACTTTAAGATACTCTCTACAGTCGTAACCTATGGGTTTTTTGATTGTCTGTAAATATAAAATTGTCACGAATTGCCGTCCGATTATGCAAAAGACTTGTTTTACATTAATGTAACGTTAGTATTCACGTGTGCAGAGACATATTGCTTACAAATGACTTGGCAGAATGAAATCCTTCTTTGTGGACTATCGATGTTGTAGATGCAGAGAATAGTGTGGGGAAAATAATCACCAATGATATTGCACATTGCGTTGCCTTTTGTTTCACTTGCTCTTTAGAGACTGTGTAACTGCTCACACACCTGTTTGACTTCTCTTGCGGAAGTTCACGGTAGTTGAAAGGAGTCTGTGGGCAGCTGTGGGCTGTGCGGTGCCGCAGTGGTCGGTGCAGGGGTGCGGGTGGCCGGCTGCCAGTGTCCGGCAGACCGGCGGCTAGGCGCACTGCGGGGGGGCTGAGGCTCCGTCTGCAGCGGACGTGAGGCGCGGTCAGCCCAGATCTATATCTACACCTGCCTAGGTTCTCCACAAGCCACCATACGGTGTCATGCTTTCCTTTCCCACTCGCAAATAGGGAAAAACGACTATCTATACGCCTCTCTGTGAGCCCTAATTTCCCGTATTTATATTCATGCTCCTTACACACAGTTTATGATGGCGGCAGTAGAATCGTTCGGCAGTCGGCTTAAAATGCTGGTTCTCAGTAGTCTTCCTTGGAAACAAGGTCGCCTCTCAAGGTATTCTCAAATGGTTCAAATGGCTCTGAGCACTATGGGACTTAACATCTAAGGTCATCAATCCCCTAGAACTTAGAACTACTTAAACCTAACTAACCTAAGGACATCACACACATCCATGCCCGAGACAGGATTCGAACCTGCCACCGTAGCAGTCGCGCGGTTCCGGACTGACGCGCCTAGAACCGCTCGGCCACTTCGGCCGGCTGAGGTGTTCTCAATTGAGTTCCCGAAGTATTTTCGTAACACTTGTGTGCTGTTCGAACCTACCGGAAATAAATCTAGCAGCCCGCCTCTGTATTGTTTCTATGTCCTTCTTTAATGCAACCAGGTACCGATCCCAAACACTCGAGCAATATTCAAGAATAGGTGGCACCAGCGTCCAGTATGCCGTCTCCATTACAGGTGAACCACTCCTTCCTAAAACTCTCTCAGTAAACCGAAGTCCACCACTCGCCTTCTGTATCACAGTCCTCATATGCTCGTTCCATTTCACATCGCTTTGCAACATTACGCCCAGACATTTAAATGACTTGACTGTATCAAGAAGGCCACTACATCCAAACATTAAGGGTCCTTTTTTCCTACTCATCCTCATTAACTTACATTTTTGCATAAGTAGAGCTAGCTGCCATTCATCACACCAATTAGAAATTTTGTCTAAATCATCCTATATCCTCCTACAGCTATTCATCACCAGCCGACAACCGCAACATCGCTGCCCACCGTGCCTAATCATTTATGTACATATAGAACAACAGCTTACTATCACCTTTACCCGGTGTGCTCCTGACAATACTCTTCTCTCTGATGAACACTAGCCATCGAAGACAGCACACTGCGGTCTATGACTCGAAAAGCCTTCGAGCCACTCACACGTCTATGAACCTGTTCCAAAACCTAGAAATGTGGAATCTTCTCGTTGGTCTTCATCCATAGTTCTCAGTATAACATGTAACAAAACGGCCACATCAGTTTCTCACGAGCGATTCTTTCCGAAACCATGCATATTCGCGGACAGATCGTTGTGACATCCTTCCCGATCAACTACTGTCGTATACATTCTGTTTTCACAATGTTGTGTGGCGGCGATTATAGAGCAAGAGGAAACAGTATGTTATTAGAATGAGATTTTCACTTAGCAGCGGAGTATGCGCTGATTTCAAACTTCCTGGTAGATTAAAACTGTGTGCCGGACCAAGAATCGAACTCGGTACCTTTGCCTTTGGCGGGCAAGTGCTCTACCAGCTGAGCTACCCAAGCGTCCGCAGCTCGTGGTCGTGCGGTAGCGTTCTCGCTTCCCGCGCCCGGGTTACCGGGTTCGATTCCCGGCGGCGTCGTGATGACTGGGTGTTGTGTGATGTCCTTAGGTTAGTTAGGTTTAAGTAGTTCTAAGTTCTAGGGGACTGATGACCATAGATGTTAAGTCCCATAGTGCTCAGAGCCATTTGAACCTTTTTAGCTACCCAAGCACGACTCACGCCCCGTCCTCACAGCTTTACTTCTGCCAGTACCTCGTCTCGTACCTTCCAAATTTTACAGAAGCTCTCCTGCAAACCTTGCAGAACTAGCACTCCTTTCTTTCAGAGTGCTAGTTCTGCAAGGTTCGCAGGAGAGCTTCTGTAAAGTTTGGAAGGTACGAGACGAGGTACTAGCAGAAGTAAAGCTGTGATGACGGAGCGTGAGTCGTGCTTGGGTAGCTCAGTTGGTAGAGCACTTGCGCGCGAAAGGAAAAGGTACCGAGTTCGAGTCTCGGTCCGGCACACAGTTTTAAACTGCCAGGAAGTTTCAGTATGTTGTTATGTTGGTGCTTACATTTGTATTGTTTGTGTTCCATGTTGGTATTCCGATTACTATGGGTTTTTAATTTTTTATTTGTAGTTCACTGTTGCTGTTTGAGTTCACATATTTTTAATTTGTCATTTGCAGACAGCTAGTGAAGCCGTGAGTGCTAGAAAATGAGGTGCTAAGTGGAGAACTCCGAATATTTCCGACATATCCTTCTGTTTGATTTCAGCAGAGTGGTGACAGCAGCGGACGCAACCGGAAACATTGCACCGTGTATGGGGATAATGCCACTGGACGGAGTACGGAAAGAAAATGGTTCTCTCGTTTTAAAGAGGAGCGCTTTGACGTTAGTGACTCTCCATGTTCAGGAAGGCCTTCTGGGTTTAATGAAGATCGTTTAAACGCAGGGTTAATGGACAGTGATCCACGTCGTTTACTCTTGAACTGACAGATGTGATGAACTGTGATTATTCCACCATCGTGTGACAGTTGCATGCAATGGGAAAGGTTCAAAAATAGGGTGTACGGTCACCGCATACTCTAAGCGAAAATCGCAAAAGTCAGCGGGAGACCATATATGCACCTCTGCTTGCTCCTCATTAATTGGCTAAGTATAGTGTCTCGCGACATTACTGATGACGAGGAATTGTGTCTTTGTGCTAACATACCTGATTCACCTGATCTTGCGCCCTCAGAATTTCACCTATTTCTCTGTCGAACACTTTCAAGGAACTTCCTCTCCGGATGAAAATACGCTCCGAACATGGCTCGATGAGTACTTCATCCCAACACCACGTGAATCCTACAGCCGCGGAAGCGAAAAGTAGCCCCGGCGTTGGCACACTGTTGTAAATAGTGAAAGAGAATATATTATTGATGACTAAAGTCTCTGTTATGTGTATCTGTTGTTTATTCTTTTGGAAAAATGCTAAGGAATTATGCACCAAGCCAACCGTACAGAATTACTTTAACTTCTTATGGTCCGTGTTCTCAATCATGTAGATTTTTTAAAACGATATCACATCCGCCGTTGACAGTAGAAAATATTTATTTCGCTGTTGCAATATCGGCCTTTAGGCCATTCTCAGCCACTTAAAAGGGTTCAAAGGCCGAAACGGCAATAGTGAAATAAACAATTTCTGCAGTCAACGGCATATATGATGTCTTTTAAAGAATCACTTCACCTACATGAGAGAGGCTTGTCTGATCTTCTCTCCAGTAAAACGACAGAACTAAAAAGAAATGCTTGTGTGCCACCACGACGTTTTCATTCTTGTGCCACAGTAAACCTGTGTAGTAATTTAGAAATACGTTGAACACTGTAAAGCGGCCGCCGGGATTTACTGCTTAAATGACCTTTCTAATTAGGAGTAATGACCGTGAGCGTATCGATCGCCCAACGCCGTATTACAACGAAAATTTTAGAAGCAAGGGTAGTGGTAATATTTCGCTTTCATGAGCACGATTTTGAAGTCGAAATTAAAGAAAAAATACCTTTTGTTCGTACGACAACCGGAAGGCTGATGTAGATACACTATGCGACCAAAAGTATCCGGACACCCCCAAACACACACTTTTTTCATATTAGATGCATTGTGCTGCCACCTACTGCCAGATATTCCATATCAGCGACCTCAGTAGTCATTAGACATTAGAACTCACGGACTTCGAACGTGGTCAGATGATTGGGTGTTATCTGTGTCATACGTCTGTAGGCGAGATTTCCACACTCCTAAACATCTCTAGGTCCACTGTTTCCGATGTGACAGTAAAGTGGAAACGTGAAGGGACACGTACAGCACAAAAGCGTACAGGTCGACCTCGTCTGTTGACTGACAGAGACCGCCGACAGTTGAACAGGGTCATAATGTGTAATCTATCCAGACCATCACATTGGAATTCCAAACTGCATCAGCATCTACTGTAACTACTATGACAGGCGGGAGATGAGAATACTTGGACGTCATGGTCGAGAGGCTGCTCATAAGCCACACATCACGCCAGTAAATGCCAATCGGCGCCTCGCTTGGTGTAATGAGCGTAAACATTGGACGATTGAACAGTGGAAAAACGTTGTGTGTAGTGAAGAATCACGGTACACAATGTGGCAATCGGATGGCAGGGTGTGGGAATGGCGAATGCCCGGTGAACGTCATCTGCCAGCGTGTGTAGTGCCAACAGAAAAATTCAAAGGCGGTAATGTTACGGTGTGGTCGTGTTTTTCATAGAGGGATTTGCACCCGTTGTTGTTTTGCGTGGCACTACCTCAGCACAGGCCTACATTGATGTTTTAAGCACCTTCTTGCTTCCCACTGTTGAAGAGCAATTCGGGGATGGCGACTGCATCTTTCAACACGATGAATCAACTATTCATAACATCCCTGTAATGGACTGCCCTGCACAGAGTCCTGACCTGAATCTTATAGAACACCTTTGGGACGTGTTGGAACGCTGACTTCGTACAAGGCCTCACCGACTGCCATCGATACATCTCCTCAGTGCAGCACTCTGTGGAGAATGCACTGCAATTCCTCAAGAAACCTTGCAGCACCTGATTGAACGTATGCCTGCAAGAGTGGAAGCTGTAATCAAGGCTACGGTAGGCTAACGCCATACTGAATTCCAGCATTACGTATGGGGGTGGGGTGGTGGGGGGAAGGGGTCACGCCACGAACTTTTAAGTCATTTTCAGCCATGTGTCCGGATACTTTTGATCACATAGTGTATGGTCAATGATTGAGTATTCTCCAACACTGCATTACATAGTAATAATTTTACGTACAGGATCAGTATATTCATATGCACAGGCGTACGAACTACATTATTAATCATGCACAAAATAAACAGTAAACTTTACCTTAAATATATTCTGCAACTGTGATGTGACTCTAATCTAAATATTAAATATAGTGGTTGAGAACTCGTGAAACTAAACAAAAAAAGTAATGCCCAACAGCGTTACTGAAGCAAGTTTGCCTTTATGTTTCGATGAAACAATTAATATTATTTTATTGTATGGGTAAAAACATAATTAAGAAAGGTAACTTTGCAGAACTAACATTTTATTCATGATAGTAAAGAAAATTCCAAAGATATTCTCTTGAGAGCTGACTTTCGAAAATCCGTTGATCGACATATCTTCGTACACGCTTTATGAAATGGTTGTCATGATTTTATTGGCAGACAGGCATCATTACCCCTATTTCTCTGTCAACATCCGCTGGCGATTTTATATTAAATAATAAACATTAGCACGACATATTTATTAAAGAACATTTTTTCTGGACACCACAAGCGTACACAGCTACCTCCAAATCACATTTACTTACTCACTGCCAGGAACAGACCGCAACTGTTCGACTTTATTTTTAAAACAAATAACATCTTTGGCCTATCTAGTGAAGTTCTCCTTCAGACATTAAAAATGTTTACGTGTATATTTTGTTGTACACTATAAACTCTACTATTTACATATTATTTAAGCCTGTGAGATAATGTATTACAGAAATAATAATAAATACAATTTCTCAAACAAAATAAATGCATTTACACTTATATTCCCACACTCGATTAACAGGCGGCACTTCTTATTATGTTTACAGAATCTTGGCTTATATATGAGTATTAAGATATTTAAAAGTGAATTGTTTAAGAAACTGAGAAACAAAGGAAAGGAAATTATGCTGTGCATTAATTTTTTGAATGTGTCTACGTCTTGAATTTGTGTTATGTCTTGAATTTACTGTGTCATTACAACTCTTAATATAAGAAACTAATTGTTCCTGCTCGGACTGCCAAAACCAGTCATAATTTCAGCACCTGTTCTATGATGAAGGTTACGAATCTCAATGCTTATTAACATTCGAAAATGGATGCGATAAATGTAAAGCGCTTATTGTTAGAGCAGATGAGTTTACTGCAAGCTGGATTGACAGCGATATTTGCATACTCCAACTGCTTCCATCGTTTCCAACGTATAATTCCCTTCTCCACGTTAACCTTCCAACCATTAATAGCATGAAAACTGCGTCTTTTCCGCAACATTGTCACTATTTTCCACTAATAAAATGACATGTCCTTTCTGTCCGTCTCAGCTTCAACTGTTCTTTTTCATGTGTTATTTCCCTCTGAATAAAATTTCCCTCAGAATACTTTTCACCTATCGGATCAAAGCATTCTGTTTCATTTAAATTTCACACAGTCAAGTTACATGGTATTCGTTCACATTTATACAAAAAAGTTAAATATTTACAAATTACATTACATGATTTGTACATACATTATTTATCATTGAAACTGCGCTGCGTTAGTTTCTGACGCAGAAAACATAGGTCACAGTTCATTTGTGTGGCCTTCTATGTATACTTTTTATATCTCCTGTTAGTCGTATTTGGTACAGGTTCCACATACCTGAGTAATATTTTATGATGGGTTGTACAAGTGTTTTGTTGTACCGATTTGCTTTGCAGACTGTTTGCATTTCCCTAGCATTCGAAGACTGTCACCTGCTTTACCTACAGCTGGATGTGATCGCTCCATTTAATTTTCCTAGAAATTGTTTCACTCAGCTGTATGCATGAGCTGATCCAATTGTGACTCGTTGATACTGCAGATGCGGGATACTATGTTTTCTTTTCTCATTTTACAGTTTCTAATTGCTTACTTGGATTTCTGGGTTACTCAAAATTTCTAAATCATTGCACTCTCGTCTCCGTCTCTCTTCGCTACAAAGACAAAACTTAGTGTAGAATATATGAGATTTAATATAATGAAGTAATAAAGCGGGGCTTCGAACAATAGTGTGTGTAGACCTCACAAGTGAAATCTAAATCAAAGTCTTACATTTTCAGCATAAAATTTTTAACAAGTTAGGAACTAAAGCTAATACTGCGACCAAAACCATAAGAACATTTCACAAGATGTTATACGAAATAAATCAGGTAACTGCCACTGGAAAAAAGAGATTCAGGTCGTATAATGGTAACGAAATGTTGTAGCCCCAGTTACGTGAGGCTCATTTCAATAAAACACGCTGCAATAATAGCAGACAATACAGATTTCATACAACCATCTACGATTAAGAAAGCAATAAAGATGACATCAAAGTTATTTACCGCATTCGACTTAAACATTGACTGATATAGTACTAAACAACCGATCATCTGAATTCTCATATCAAAACTACGAAAATGGTGAGAAATAATACAAAATAGGGTCAAGCTGTTTCATTGTCACCTGAGTACTGATACTCCTAACTTTATCTCTGATAGGTTAATCACAAGAAGTCTACTTCCTGTAGTGTGCGTGTTTTCACAACAAAAATTGATAGTAGCAACAGAAAGTTTATATGAAAGTGTGTTATGCTAACCTAATCAGAAAAAGAGTGGTGGAAAGTCAGTTGTCAGAACTAGTGTGAACCAACTGAGAAATTCGTGCCAAAGGCGTGAGAATGAGCCTTTCTTGTCTTTGGACCACTATAGTAACCATTATCGCCAACTCTTCCGGCACTGTTTTGGTTAAGTAGAATCAAATGTGTAATTTGCAAATCATCCGCAATATTACATTGGTACATAAATTTGTAGCTTTTTTTGCATTGCATGTTGGTATTCCAGTGTTTATTTATCGATTGTCATTTTTCATTTGTAGTTCACTGTTGCTATTTGAGTTTACGTATTGTCATTTTCTCATTTGGAGGTAGTGAGTGGAGTTGTTGACGCTGGAAGATGGAGTGCCAAGTGGACAAATCGGCACATTTCTGACATATTCCTCTGTTTGAGTTTAACAGTGGGGTGACAGCAGCGGAGGCTGCCAGAAACATGTGCGCTGAATATGTGGATAATGCCATTGGACAAAGAAAGGCAAAGAAATTATTTTCTCGTCTCTCTATGTTCAGGAAAACCTTCGGGCTTAATGAAGATCGTTTAAACGCAGGGTAATCCACAATGATCCACGTCAGTGTATTCGAGAACTGGCAAATGTGATGAACTGTAATCATTCCACCAACGTATGACATTTTCATGCAGTGGGGAAGGTCCAAAAATTGGATTTATAGGCACCGAATGCTCTAAGCCAACATCACAAAAATCAACGGATGGCCATAAGTGCATTTCTGCTTGCTCGTCATCACCTCGCTCGTGAACAACACCGACCATTCCTATCCTGTACCATTACTGTTTACGAGAAATGGTGTCTTCATGCCAATATAAGGTAAAGAAAGCAATGGTTGAGCCCGAACAAAGCAGCAGCTCCGCATACAGAGACCTACGCACATCAACAGAAAATAATGTCATGCATCTGATCTAACACAGACTATGTGATGTACTACAAAATATTTTATCGAGGTGTAACCATGACAACTAACATTTATAGTCAACAAATGAGACGTCTTCCAGACACAGTCTAAGAACACAGTCTAACCAGGAACACTGCGTGAAGGGCTGCTACTCCACACATTCTACTAGACTGACAAAAAACACTAGACAGGGCATGCGTTGGGAAGTCATTCCACACCAGTCTTATGCACCTGATCTTACGCCCTCAGATTTCCACCTATTCCGACCTTTGTCGAACAATCTTCGAGGAACTTCCTTTCGGAATGAAAATCCGCTCCCAGCATAGCTCGACGAGTTCTTCGCGTCAAAACCATGTGATTTCTGCAGTCGCGGAATCGAACATTTTCCCCGGCGTTAAAAACATTGTTATAATTAGTGAAGGATAATGGATTATTGATAACTAAAATCTCTGTTATGTTTATCTGTTGCGCTGAGCGTGAGAGAGAGCGGCTGTTCAGTGAAGGCTCTGAGGGGGCCTGCCCTGCACTACACCGTACACTCACACTTCGTGCCTTTCTCAAGTGAACGAAAAGGTTTTCGCTAAAACTAAGCACGTTACCTCATTTGTCTGACGCTGCCTACACGTAACTATTGCTGTCAGTCACACGAGAGTGCTACTGTTGTCAAACGAATGTCCCTTTGTATCACACATGGTAAAAGTTAAATTTGTTGCTTATTTAAACTGTAGCTTACTCAAAATATCCAACGAACCCAAGGAATAATTTGTTGGATCTATCAGCTAATTAGAATTTTCTCCAGTCGATCGCAGTTTCTTACGAGTAATAAGATCGGTAGTTATTTACGCATTATAGGACGCAACGTAGTTACAGTGAAGTTCGTGGAAGCTCGGGCCAGCGTCTGCTCACAGCGTTACACCTCCTGGTGCACACGTTGGAGTGAATGAGGGTCGTGAGTCAAGTAATACAAGGGGAGAACTCGGTGTGAGGAAGCGACTGGGCGTGTCCTCCTGTGTCACGCGAGGTACGCTACATCCTAATAACGCCGTCGGGGTCCCTGCTTACGGAAACGCACGCTACATAACTTAGAGGAGAAACAAAGTTATAAATTACTTGGGAAACACTAAATAACATAACAAACAGAATAGAAGTTACCTAAATGATATAAATGGGCCGGCCGGTGTGGCCGAGTGGTTCTAGGCGCTACAGTCTGGAAACGCGCGACCGCTACGGTCGCAGGTTCGAATCCTGCCTCGGGCATGGATGTGTGTGATGTCCTTAGGGTAGTTAGGTTTAAGTAGTTCTAAGTTCTAGGGGACTGATGACCACAGATGTTAAGTCCCACAGTGCTCAGAGCCATTTGAACCACTTTTTTGATATAAATGGAAGAGTGGCCGAAACACACTGCTTGACATTTGCTAATAAACAACTGCCAATTGCTAAGGAAGAACTGACAAATTATACGGAACACACGATCAGTGATAGTGAAAGGAAATGTAGAGGGTGGGTTGTATTCACTGCAGCGAAGCCTATGCACTAACGCTCTTTAAGCGTTCGACAGTTCACGCAGTTCGGTGTCTGACGATAGTTGCTGTGGAAACGATTAGTGTGTTATTCAGTGTGGTACGGCAAAGTGTCTGAAAAACATCGTTTGAGTACTGCTATAGACCATGGCCGAATACTGCCGGGTACCGTTGCGCGAGGTTCCGTCACAGCACAGTAGTATGTCCAGGAGATTATACTGTATCATAGCCGTTCTGTTTAGAGGTGCGGTGGGTTCCGACATTCTGTTTATAGACGGCAACGCCCGCCTACATAGGACCGTTAAGCCGTCAGACACACTGGAAATTGAAGACACTGAACTTTTGGAATGGCCTGCGTACTCCGTGTGCTTAAACCCTATAGAGCATGCCTGAGATGCTGTTGGCAGAAGTTTTCATTGTCGAACACCCCCTGCCCGAACCAAGTAAGAACTGAAAACTGCCTTGAGAAAGCAATGGAACAATATCTCCCAAGGACTCCGCAACACTTTGACAGCCAGCATGAATAACATGTGCAAAATATACATTAGCTCTTGGGGAGGACATATTCCTAATTCCCGAGAGTCCAACATCGACCTTTATGTTGGGATTCTGACCTGTACCAAACATGACGTTATTTATGTTACTCTGTTTTCCTGTGTGATGAAATATATACCATTTTTTGTTATAAATATACCACTGTGTTATTATACTCTCTTTCCTTAGAAAGAGGAAAATTTTGAACCTGAAAATAAGGGGAAATCTTAAAACACACAAAGCGTACAATGGATAATTAAGGAAGAGCTATATAAACCTTTAAATGTAAAAGAACACTGGAAATTTACTTGGAGCTACAAGTAATTCAAAATAACACAGCAAAATTACTCTGGATATAGCGATAAGGTTTCTGCATGATTTATACTGACGAATGGAAATATTTTGACCGTTTTCAGCCGCAACACTGAATGCCGCCTGCTTGCGTTGCGGGCATGTGACGCGGCAAGCAAATTATATACGCGGAGCGGGGGCAAATGGCGAATACTCTAGTGACGAACGTGGAACTGTTCGAAACATGTGCCGCGCCACGGGCGAAGACCGGTAGGAATGGTATCATGCTACATGTGAATTTTGGTAGTAATTACTAATGTAAATGATTAGTAATTATATCTACTAATTATAATAGAAGTCACCACGCCAGTTACTGACTACGTAAACATTATTGCGGACCATTTGAATCTACACGCTTGATTCTTCACCGTCGGTGATGGCATCGTCCAGCAGGATAACCGTCTGTGTCACAAGGCCGAACTTGTACTAGAGCGGTTTGAGAAGCATGATAGTGGTCTCTGGTTGGTGTCTTAGCCACAGAATTCGCCTTGTCTGAATATGATGGAATACAACTGAGACGCTATTGGCACCAACTCTGGACTCACAATCCACCAGCCGTAATTTACGGGAATGACGTAACCTGTGCGTTGACACGAACCTCTGGGAACCTACCAATGGCTTTTCGAGTCCACGTCACGCTGATTCTCTGCTGCACTGCGCTCCAAGGTAGACCAACACGCTATCAGCCAGCTAATCATTACGTTTTGGTTCATCAGCCAATTTAATAACCATCTGTCGGAAGAACGACAGGCAGGATGGAAAGTGGCCCGTTTAACATCACTACGTTAAAATATATCTAACAGTTATTTCAGATTTTGGAATGTATGTGCGAATCTTAAAAGGAAGGACAGATAAAGGAATAGGCGCAGAGGAGGAACAGTGCAGTTTCATTCCATATATATTACATATGTATCGTGTATTGCTGTTATCTACACATACAAAACAGATGCTAAAAACATAGGGAATAGAGAAAAATACTAAAACTGTCGCTAAATAGGAACACACCATCAAAAGAACTTAAGTTACTGAATGAGAGTGGAAGAGGAATGTCAGCTGTTTGGTAAAGTCAGAATGCTCAAAGCACTAAGTCAGGGTACTGATTCTTAAGATTTGCACGAATGAAGTTATTAAATAATGCTAACGGGGAACTGAAGCTGGGGGACTATTTTTAATACTCATTATGAACTGCGGACTATCAGGTGACCCTAGCCGCTGATAACTCGGATATACGAGAAGAGTATGTGAAGAGAAAGTTACAGGATACTTACGATTAGGCAGGAGTCAAACTAAATGTTCAGCAAAACCAAGTACCTGGAGTTAGGGCGCCAGAAGGAAGATAAAGGGAGATACCAGCAGTTCACGTCAGCGATATAAATATTTAGAGATGTTATTTTCTGCAGGAGGCTGTTATAAGACAAATTTCAGCAAGAATATCTTAGTGAAGATTTGGAAAAATGAAATTAATTTCTTGTTATGTTCATAAAGATTACGCACATGATAAAAATGATTATGTGCATCTATTATCCGAAGTACATTTATTTATTGAGTCAACAGAAGCACTACGAGAGACAGAAACCGACTAAAATAACATCCACGAAAAATAATGTCATGAGCAGGATATACTCAACATGGAGACTGCAAGAGATGACTTATAAGAACTGTGGAATTTACTGATGTGGAAATGGAGATCAACCTAGTTTCTTCACTGAACGATAATGTTCTGCCAGAGTGGGAGCCATAGTAAGGTTCTATTAAGCAGATTTAATTCGATTTTCGTCAAAGAACTAATAAAGTTTCACAACGATGAAAAACTTACCTGACTTTAGAATTAAAACCAGTTACCAAAAGCATGTACAAAAAAATTCTACATGTGAATGCAAGTAGAAACTTCTGGCAGCTATTTCCTATTCCATTTTCGAATGGTGTGCGGGAAGTGTGACTATCTGTAAGCACACATATGAGCATTGTAACGGGGTGTCAACGATAGCTTGGTGTGGGCGGTGAAATGGTATTGATCCCAGCTCCACCATATGCAATTATAAGTCAACTTTGTGTGATGCGCACCTACAACATTTAATCCAAGTATAACTTAGTAGCTACTGACCACTGTAAGAAGTACATCTACACTTATCCAGAAGCTATCCCCGTCCTTCTCTACCACAGACTCGGAATCCCAGCTTCTGTTCTGGTCCACCAAGTATACTCTTACTTGCTATAGCTACTTGAAACCCAGTTTCTAATAAGAATTCGCACAACTTCCCATTGACGTAACCGGTCAGAGAAAAGTCTGACACTAACTCTTCACGGAGGTGACTCTTGCTAAACTACGCTCGGTGCATTGTACAGTGGTTATACTTTACCCTGCCCATCTAACGGAGGAGTACGGGGTCCATCCCGCGACTATCTACCCTGTTTCTGCGAA
The DNA here is from genome assembly GCF_023864345.2 of Schistocerca serialis cubense. Taxonomy (NCBI): domain Eukaryota; kingdom Metazoa; phylum Arthropoda; class Insecta; order Orthoptera; family Acrididae; genus Schistocerca; species Schistocerca serialis. Next base: position 336,790,748 of record NC_064641.1, on the reverse strand, counting down.
ATTTTCCGTGTACAATTCCATTCGGAGAACCCAAACCGCTAACATGCTTGTCGGTGTTGCTGCATACAGTTATGCCTAATATGATCCGGATGACCACATTTAAAACACTTGGCATCTGTACTGAATAACACTCTATTACCCGTTGGTTTGCTGGTCTCACCAATTTTAGCTAGTGGTGCCGCTGCGTCTACTGCTTCATCCAAAATGTTTGAGAATTCTGTGCATAACCTATGTGATATTTTCTGTGGAATACGGTACAAAAATGTATCAAGTCCCCTCCCTGTTATATTGTGTTATCATTTTCATTCAGCTCATAGGTGTTAATACTAATTTTCCGAATGCGCTCTATAGAACTCTATTGATTTTACGTGATTTTGAAATAAGCCTTTAAGATGCTCGCGGTAATCCTTAATGTATTTTTTCGTGTATCTTTCAACTAACTCTTCTCTCAAGTTCTCAAACAACTGTGCTTCCCCTAATTTCTCGTCGGACAAGGATCCATTTATTACAGCTTATTTACATTCGCCGCGCTTCTATGCTGCTAGTGTTGATGCGGCAAATTCAGGTACACCGACATGGCGTCTCCGAGTGTGTTGACCTCCCGACCTGGCTTGTCATGGGCAGCACGGCCGTGCGCCACCACTGCCGCTTCCTGTATCAAAGGAAGTCTCCACTGCCGCTTCCTGTATCAAAGGAAGTCTCGCCTTTCCGGCAGGTAGCTGGACGGCTCGGCGTCGTCTGCTGTCACCGCGAATACAGCACACTACGGCTCGCACCCAGAGACACAGAGCGAACGAGTTCTCCACAGAGCCTTGGCAGATGCCTGTACAGATGCTGGCTTGGCTTAGTTCCCTGAAGGAGCAGACTGCTGAGCTGTCCAAGTGTGCGGGTGGACAGGCGGCGGACAGAAGTTCGAGACTCAGCGACGGTGGTGATGGCACCGTCATTCGAACGGTGCTGACTGGCACATGATGGATGTTCAACTATTCGACGATAACAGCCAGGGCATGGGGGCTTAGATATAGCTGTCCGGAGCTGACTATGAAGAAGCTGTGATATTTCAAAATCACTCAGAAGAATGTCGAACAGGCGCCAGTGACGTAGACTTGGCTGTTCCTAGACAGTGGTGGTTCAAATGGTGCAAATGGCTCTGAGCACTATGCGACTTAACTTCTCAGATCATCAGTCACGTAGAACTTAGAACTAATTAAACCTAACTAACCTAAGGACATCACACACATCCATGCCCGAGGCAGGATTCGAACCTGCGACCGTTGCGGTCGCTCGGTTCCAGACTGTAGCGCCTAGAACCGCACGGCCACTGCGGCCTGCGATAGTGGTGGATGGAACCGCAAAAGCGCCTCGGTCCTACTGGGTATTGCATCTACAGGTCAACGACTGCAGCTGGACGGAAATGACTGCAGAAGCCCTAGATTCGGTACTAGGCTGCACCTGCAGCTCGCGCTTTTACAGTATGAATTTATCTGGCTTTCCTATCTGTCATTTCAGGAGACCCATGTTTCTTCAAAAGTATACGCTCACAATTTTAATTTCTTCACACACTGTCTTTCTTCGAATGTCTGCCTGTAACGAGATGCACCGTTTGTCTGTCGATCTTTTATATCTCCTCTGTCAATCTGGCCTAGAAAGTGTCCCTGAATGACAACCAATACCCAAAACTAAGTCGACCTAAGGTTTCAAGTTACTGCTTTTGTATGTGAATCGCATTTGAATAGGATTCTTGCAATGTATTTGAGCCTAACAGACACTTTAGTTGTAACTGGTTTTATGTGATCGCCTACTTCAGAGTCTTAGATACTTTAAGTCGGTACTGTTTCGATCGATTTATTATCAGAAAGGTAGCGCATCTTTTCGCCTACTTATGGGCAATACAGTACATATGCTTATGTTGAATTCCATCAGCCATTCCAGCAGAATGTGCTGCTCTACAATATTTCCGCATTTCGCTACAGTTTTCTGGCTTGTATATTTTCCCATATGCACATTATCTGCCACAACAGCTTCACAGACCTTCCAAAGTCATTTACCATATGATTTATATACATCATGAACTGTAAAGGCACTATTCCACTCTGTTAGTCTACTCTCAAAATTACTTTTACGTTCACAAAGTCAGTCCAGTATTCCGCGATGTCGTATTTTGTTCACTAGCCAACACTGCGAAATTATTCTACACACACTGGAAGTCAAAAAACATGGCATCAACAACTTCACCATTACCTAATGTCCTCATAATTACAAGTACGCTTTCATTGAATATAATCTTATTAAAATCCTTCTGGGTGTACAGCCGCCTCGTACTGTAAAACACTTAAAGAACTAAAATGAACCAACAGTACAGTCCTGTTCCAGCAGCCTTCCAATGGACAAGACAGTTGAGTTTCAGAAAATTCATGTTGATGGCTATCGGTGACGATTTGTTTTTAGTAAAAGGCCAAATACCTGAACGTTAAATGCAAATTCCAACATGCCACTTTCAGTAAAAGCTCAATTCATTATTGACAAATCTAACTACAAACGTATGTCAGTTTGCGGAATTTTGGAAGTGGACACACTCACATTAAAGAGTTTTTGTATCTGGTAGTCTCCTTCCGAACAGGCCTTGGAAAGCCCAGCGGGACCGACCGGCCGCCTTGTCATCCTCAGCACACAGGCGTTACTGGATGCTGATGTGGACGGGTATGTAGTCAGCACACCGTGGTCCCGGCCGTTTGTCAGTTTATGAGACCGGAGCCGCTACTTCTCAATCAAGTAGCTCCTCAACTTGCCTCACAAGGGCTGAGTGCACCCCTCTTGCCAACAGCGCTCGGCAGATCAGATGGTCACCCATCCAAGTGCTAGCCCAGCCCGACAGCGCTTTACTTCTGTGAGCTGACGGGAACCGGTGTTACCACTGCGGCAAGGCCGTAGGCGTATCTGGTGATCAGATAGTTTTATACGTTGGCTTCGTTGTCATCGAATAAGGTTGTCGTCTCTTCCTCTACCAAGAAATTTGGAACTTTCTGGATTCTAAAAGTTCACGAAGTACTTAGTAATAGATGTTCACACTTCTAACTTCTATATTCTTAAACACTTCAAAAGGGCTGGCAAAACAATTGCATCTTTTCCTGTGAGCTGCAATCTACAAAACATGGCTTTCAGTGTCCCACAGTCAGATGAACTCGCTTGTCCTGTTTCAGAGAGAACCTCTCAGCCTGCAAGATCCGAGCAGTCACAGAAGTGGCGAAGGGGGAAGGGGGGCTGTGGGGTTATTGATAGTTGGGAGCTTCTATGCTACCCACGTTAGCTGTGTTATGGGGCCCCTTAGGGACATGGCTGGCAAAGGAGGGGAAGAAAGTCGGTGTCCACTCCGTGTGCAAACCGGATGGAGTCATTCCAGACGTGGAACGGTTCCTTCCGGAAGCCATAAAGAGCACAAGGTGCTGCCAACTGCGGGTGGCACCAATGGTGTGTGTCACTTTGGATTGGAAGACATTTTCTCCGGTTTCGAGCGGCTACCTGAAGTGATAAAGGCTGCCAGTCGTGCTTGCGAGATGAAAGCAGAGCTCACCCATCTGCAGCATAGTCGACAGGAGCGACTGTGGACCTCTAGTACAGAGCCGAGAGGAGGGTCTGAGCCGGCCAGATGTGGCCGAGCGGTTCTAGGCGCTACAGTCTGGAACCGCGCGACCGGTCCGGTCGCAGGTTCGAATCCTGCCTCGGGCATGCATGTGTGTGATGTCCTTAGGTTAGTTAGGTTTAAGTAGTTCTAAGGTCTAGGGGATTGATGACCTCAGAAGTTAAGTCCCATAGTGCTCAGAACCACTTGAACCATTTTTGGAGGGTCTGAATCAAAGGCTCAGACGGTTCCGCGATAATGTAGACCGCAGTTTTCTCGACTTGCGCCGTAGGGAAGTTGGATTTCGGGTTCAGATAAATTGATGAGGAGTCGATTACACTTAGGTGGTGCCTATGAGAGTAGCGGGGATTGTGTGGCGTGGACTGGGCTGATTTACGTTAGAGAGTCTCGAATTAACACAAAAAAAGGCATCAGTCCCAAAGGATGCAGCTCAACATAGGAAGAACGTAATCTAAGAACCACGGTATAACAGTTGTAAATTGTCATAGCTGTTTTAGGAAAGTATCGGAACTCCAAGCGCTAATAGAAAGCACTGATGCCCAAATAGTTATAGGCATTGAAAGCTGGCTAAAGCCGAGGATAAGATCAGCCGAAATTTTTGAGAAGGACCTAACGGTGTTCGAAAAGGATATACCGTACTAAATACATTTGACCCTGGCGTCTTTGATGCTGTTAGAAGTAGTTTATCGTGTAGCGAAATTGAAGTAGATATTTCCCGTGAGTTAGTATGGATAGAGGTCTTGGCAACCGGTATAAAATAACAACTGAATGCTTTCAAAGACCTCCCAACTCACATTATACAACTTCTGAAAGTTTCAGAGAAAACTTGAATCTAATTTCAGACACGTACCCGACTCATACAGTTATAGTTGTTGATGACTTCAATTTACCCTCTGTCGAGGCTGAATACACGTTTAAATCGTGAAGTACGCGTGAAACATCATCCGAAATTGTGCTAAACGCATTCTCTGAAAATTATTTCAAGCCATTAGTTCATGAGTTCATGAGCCCACTCAAATAGTAAACAGTTGTGGAAACACACTTTACAAATAATTCTGAACTAATAACGGGCATGAAAACGGATACAGAGATTAGTAAACACGGGGTTGTTCAATCGAGAGTGAATACCACAGCTCGCAAATCCAGATAAGAATTCGCTTGACGCCTTTGTGAGAGACAATCTTCACTCCTTCCAAGTTAACAATGTAAGTATTGACTAGATGTGGCTTGAATTCAAAGAAATAGCATCGACAGCAATTGAGCAATTTATACCAAATAAATTGAAGCTTCTAAATATACTTTTTTTCTTAAATTGGAAAAATTGATAAGGTCAAACTTCTGCGTTTTTACTTAAATTGCTTAATGCAACTGAACCTTCTAAAACTGCTGAGTGAAACTGAACGTACTGTCACTTTGCTTGTCTTTATCATTTCAACACTGATCTACAGAATTTTCCCTGACAAGTGCAGCTCAAACTTATTCTATTAATTTATGACTCACAATATACCAGGATAGCGCAATCTGACTATTAATTAACACAAAAGAATGGCCCTGAATCAGAATAAACGCTAACAATAGTCCATACATTTCATAAGTCACTTACCTCACAGAAAATCTTCGTGACACAAACTACAGCAACAACACAAAGTATACAGCCACCTAAACAAAAAGATTCTAACTACTGTAGGTTCTAACTAGTAAGAGGGATGTGGTTAGCAAAGGAAAGATATTGTTGCAGAACAAATTATGTATTTAGCAGATTTTACCTTAACATGTGACATACAGTTCCAAAATTATATAATCGTCAATAATACCATTACCCACATTTTACAATCCATGTCCAACGAATATTAAATCTCCATGACAGACACACTTCCAGACTGTCCGCTAGCTCTAACACTGCTTCTAACCTCCATCACTGCTAACTATTAACTTCTAACTGCGGGTCCTTCCAGCCACAGAGTCTCTTATGGAGGGCGCACAACGCTGTCAGTGATATTAACGCAGTCTAAAGCGCTGCCAACACACATATAAACAGGCTACATACATAGCCCCCCTGCTCCTCTCAAAAAATTGTAAAAAGTGTTTTGGCAGTGGACAGTACTAATTTATTTAAAAAAATTATATTAACAATATCAAACAGATTAGATGCACACAATTAGTAATATACTGTTGTTCAATAAAGCAAAAATTGTCCTCACTGCCTCTAAAGACAGTCCTAATCATTCATTAGGAGAGGAGTCTATGACAGTTTTATGCACAAAGTCTGAGCATTAAAACGAAATGCACATTTAGGTAGTGGACCACCATGCAGTCTTGAAGAAGCAGTGTTGTCCTTCCAACGAAAACACATTTCTGACGCTTGACATGAAGACATGAAGATTGGTAATGGGCCACAACAGAGCAGACCCACAGCAGAGTCAATCGAAGTCTTGAAGAATATTGGTAGAATTGGTAGGCCACCACAGAGCAGACCACAGTATTCCTTGTAGAAGTTATGGTAGTAATGGGACACCAAAGGTGAAGACCCACTGTAGTCCTAGTAGAGAGTATGGTACTAACGGGCCATCATAAGTGCAAGCCAACTGTAGTCCTTGTAGAGATGGCCAACAGCCATTTGTTGCGACTGTGTGGGTGCACAATCACAATTGAAGAGTCTTGAGGATAATGTAGCAAGTCCATGAACCAATCTGGTAAACACACACAGACAGGAAGAACACAGACACACAAGGGTACACATAAACATAACTGAATAATACAAAAGGAAAGGATAGGGTCTGTTTTCAGTGTAACATTTAGTACTTCATTTCCCAAAAACTACGCTTAATTCCTACAGATGTTTCTTCTTGTTTCAACATTTTTTCCTACAAAAAAGCTCTTATCTATCTGTATTGATATTTTCACATATTTCTCAACTCATCATTTGTTTCCAAGAAAATCCTACATAAATCTAGTGTCACTATTCCCCAGTTGCATCTCTTCATTTCCTCTTTCGAAATAAATATTCCTCACTGTACAATATTCTTTGGCCAAACTTTTTTCTTATAGCTTTTCAATGCCTTTCTTCCCAACTCACCACAACTCATTTTCTTATATAGCATACTCCCTCTCAAGCTAACTTAAATTCACTGAGCTCAGATACATAAACTAGAGACGGAGGCAATGCAGCAGCACAAAACTATTAACACAAACAACAATGACAAAAAAAATACAAAGTGGCAAACCAAGCAGCAGCGTATCTAAGTTAGCAAAGCAAATGCAACATTACCACTAATATAAGGTAATATGCAGCAAACAAGAAAAATAAATCAGTGGTAAAAATGCCTTATCACAGTAATACAATGCAAAATTCAGTAGGACATAACCAGACAAATAGCAGCAGAAAATGGAGTAACTTATACCTAAACATGAGAAAGCAGAGGCAAAAAAATATTACAGTAAAGACAGAAATGCAAGTAACGGAAACGTCTATTGACATCTTAATGTCTATGTCACATCTAAACACTAGAGTGGTGCACCACAACAACCTATTCTACCAAAAAATTACCAAGTTCTTGAAAAGAAAATTATGTATGCAATTCCTGTTACTAGTACCTTCCCCGTCTTATTGTTCTTTCCTTCCAAGTGCTCTTCTTCAAGAATGTGGAACATAAAATTATTATTTAATGGATCTGTTGGCAGAAAGTGTTTACATTAGCATAAGTATTAAAATTGATTTTATAAAACCAATACTGTAGGGCAGGTAGAAACTAGATATCAAATAAAAGAAGCAAGTATGTACAAAGTAAAGCATAAAAACATCATTCACCACCCATACGGCATTTCGTAAGTCAGTAAAAAGTCTCTCAACTCTCATGGAAAGACACTTGTCATAATCAGGTGTGTAGACGTAACAATATCTCTCATCACTTCATAAGCATTTCAGTAAGTAGCACAAAGTACGATCTCCAAAGTGTAATCATATGTTTCCAAGTAATAATGTGTTGTATTTGTGGTACACTCTGCAAAGAAATCTCAATAATGAGGTCAATGGCCTCTCTTTTCAACAGTGTGAGTGCCTGTGTGTGTGTGGTGTGCTGTGCTTCACAGCGGCTTATGCGACACTATTAAATTTGAAAACCAACACAACAACGCGTTTTTCCAGGCGGCTAGCGCGCAGCCAAGCGCAGCAGAGCATTACATCAGGGTCGCATACACTTTTTACCAACATATTTACAACAGCAGTTTCAGCTGCAAAGACCGTTTCATACAAATTAAAAATTTTTCACAGGTCGAAAAAGTTACAGTAGAAGTGTGTAGAAACAAACTTTCATCCATAACAGTGTCCAAAACTTTCCATCGGCATTGTGGTACTCACATTCACATACATGATCACATTTCATAACTCTTAAAGTACAATTCTTGGTTTCCAACATTCTTTTCCACAAACCAAAGTCCCTAACCACTACTCATTATTCATTGCCTTATTACACATATACATATTCGTCGATACTTCTTTAACATTTCATGATAATAAACACGTAGAATAACCATATTCCACATATTGCACCGCCTTATTGATCATAAACATATCTCAACATCATAATACACATTGTTGCCGTAATAATATCGTCATAACACATCAATAAAATCTCAAGATCGTCGTAGCTTCCTCCAATAATCTAAAAACCGTAAAAAATGTTCTCTGCTCGTTTCAATAGTGTCATCTACCTCAAACGCACTTCAAAAATCATGATCCCATAAAAAATGCTTTACTCAAATCTCTCACAGTATTACAGTGGTTCCGAATATAGATGAACAGTTTACAAAGTACAGACAAAGTACAATTTCATAATGCAAGGTAATCGAACTGTGTAATTACGTAAATATGTGTCAAAGATGTAGTGAAAATGTTTATTCCTCTCAGTTAAATGACCAGATAGCTGTGTAATTCTGTGTTAGAGAAATATGGTACCGATGTATAAAACTGTATAAGCAAATACCATATTACATAGGGCTCCTTGAGTTTGCCACATGCATGGTACACAAAGTAGGCGTACCCCTGTAATTATACCTTATATGTTACACATTAAAACTGCACAATGGAATTTATCGCCGAAAACATTCTCTGTATCATTGTAATTTAAAGATATTTCTAAAAATGTTTCAAGTACAAAAGGTAATCACTCAAATGTGTGTCCTGTAGCGCTAAACTATAGTTCTTGCAGTAAGAAATTTTCTGTCATTGGTTAACAGTAAAAACGTGCCCAGTATCGTAGTTATTTTAGTCCATATGCGAAGTTCTCCAAAAATCGATGTACTTTGTCATATACAAAAATAAAGTGATATACGCATAAATGTCGTAGTTACTACGTTCAGTGCCGTGACCTTGACACTACTATATTGTAAAGTATTGTTGTGTTATTAAAAATACCTGCCCCACTGTAGCTATGCCACAAAAGTCATTACCAAAACATGTTTTACTTTCCAGAAAAACGTAGAAAAACTGTGCAGACATTATACACTGCAAAGGAAATAATGAAGATTGTGTCACTCTTAAGTAGTTTCGTACTATAGTCGTGCAGCTGTCAAACAAACCGAATACCCTGTCATCTGTGACCTCTCAGAAAGTACTTTAAATAAAAATGTCTTTTAAACCAATATGTTGCAGTAAAACATCATTAGCAGTGTATATTCCAAGAATGTGGACTTTATAGCCGTGATGTAATCGTGCAACTAACAAGCAAAAATGTGCAGACAATAAGACCGTGTCGTCTGTTCCCCATAAAAGTGAACTCTTAAAATTACTATATTAATTGATATTCATGCTAGCTACGTCGTCAGTTTCATAGGTACGTTTTATGGCAGCCTGCGGTGTGAGTCATTGTCTATTATCTTTTTGGTGTCACGTGTTACTGAGATTCGGAGGTCTAATTTCTACAATTTCAGTTTTACGAGAGGGCCCTGCCCTATTTCAATCACGCCAGTTCTGATTAAATTCAGGTCTGTCGTCATAGCTATAGCGTAGTGGTGCAGAATCTCTCCGAGAATCGTAATTGCGATGTGGGCTGTTGCGTCTGAAGTCATTTTGTCTCCGTTGATAACAATTGTTCTGGTTCCCATATTGTCTGTTTCTACAGTTATCCCCGACATAGTCATTACTGTGGAAATGTGATATTTCTCTGTAACTGTTATTATTCTGCCAACGATTATCATACGGGTGGTGTCTGTTTTGATCACGATTTGCGTTATAGGAGTAGCCATGTCGCGTCCAGCTATTATTTCTGTCTTCACGGAATTGCGATGGATGTGACCCGTAATTATTGCTTTCCTGTTTCAGCATCATGGGATTGAATGTGTCGATTTCCAGTTCTTGCAAAAGTTCCTGGAAAGCTTCGATATGTTCAGACAACTTAATTAAGCAAATGGGGATAAGTTCCGAGGGGCTGTTGGCAAATAATTATTCTTATGCAACATATCTTCAAACTATTTTACAGGGCTGGAAAATTCAGACTGTTCGATATGTTTCATCATTCTGATACTGCGTTTTACTCGATCTTGGGTAGCCTGAGACCAATATTGAGAAAGGAAGGCATGATAAAATTTCCTTCACTGTGACAGTCACAAATAACCGAACGCATTCTTACCGCTAGTTCGTTTACCAAATAACCACACGAATTCTAATCTATGCTCTAATGACTAATTAGGAAGAAAGCAATGAGAAAATTCTTGAAGCCAAGCTTGTGGATGTATGTCATTACTGGAATTCTTGAATCTTTTAAATTTACCTGTAGTGATGAAGAGCTTACAGTCAAAATCATCGTGTCGGCGAGTCGCAAATCGGTCATTGTTACGTCATGTCGGCGGTTCCATCTCAAGATTCTATGCACCTTGCCAACTCCTTTCAGAAACCCCGAAATACATAGTGTTATTACTCTGTGAATTTTCCGTGTTTCTAAATCCCTCTTTCTGTGTCGGAACGCGAGTATCATCTGAAATGCGTAATTCTTGTATCACATGTGCCAACTGATCTCGTACTTCCCGCATTTCTCTTTTGTGTTGCGTATTAACTTGATTCTGACTTTGTTTAAATTTCCTAATTTCCTTGTACTTCTCTGTGCCAGTGAGGGCTACCGGTCTTGTATCATTCAAATCATTATCTACCTTCGTAGATAAATTTGTTAACTGATCCGAAAGTTCGGCTACTTTTTGCGATAATATGCTGATTTCCTCTGTGTGTTTTTCTGAACCAAGTTTTAGAGTATCTACTGTGTCCTTTAAACTTTCTTGATCTTTTGCAAGTTGCGCTACTGTATCGATAGATGCAACTGAGTCAATTTTAGCCTGCAAAGAGTCGTGATTTTCGTGAACAATGATCTACAATTCTTTTGTGGTTGCTTCATGATTCCGTAATGTGTTTTCATGTTGCGAAAAAATAGGCGGGAAATGCCCACATATTTGTGATTTTACGTTTTTACAAATTTTTTGACATTTAGGTTGGATTTTAAGTAACTCAGCACTTAAACCTTTATGTGTTTTTTCAAGCGTTTGCTCAGTTATGTCGAACTTTTGGAGTTGTTGCTGTGTTAGTTTCTGATTTTGTTCCATTTGTTGCATTAATTGCATTAACAATGTATTAGTGAATGAAACATGTTGAACTGTGCTTTTCGGCAGTGCATTTGCACAACCAACACTCATATTTCGTAAAGCAGAAAGTGTGTCTTGACTTAATTGAGGAAAATATAATGACGCAAAACCTGAATCCACGGTATTTGCAAGGTTTTGTTCCGATATTTCGCATTCCTGAGGCGAACAGTTACAGACCTATCGATCAACAATAGTTCCCTGTTCAATGATTGTTTCACTTTCTACACCCTTATTTACTGCCTGATATATGTCCCTATGCACAATTACCAAATTATTGTCTCGAATATTTGTCATTTCATTACAAGGTGGTGCTAACAAGCTACGCTCATCTCCAGTGTCATTTATCAATATGCTTTGCAGCCTAGTTTTACGTTTTTCACACGCCATGTTTACCACACTATTTCACACGATAACACAGAAAAAACACAATTTGAAAAGCAAAAACTAAAAAAAACACACTAAAATAGCATTGAAAATAATAAATATCAAATTAGTTGCAAAAGCGACTTTGAGATACTTATTGCAAATCCACAAGCATGCCACAACTGCTTTGCTCATTACAATATAGTACAACAACAAAAAATACAACTACAAAGGAAATTCCATATACAATTACGCGCTAGCGGTAAACAATAACTAATTTCTAATCATGCACTAATTACTCAAACTACAAAAAAATCAGAAGATTCCAGTGAAGTATCCTCGGCAAAGACTCGACAGGTGAAACTTCTACACATATTTTTTTTACTTAAATTGGAATAATTGAGGAGGTGAAACTTCTACGTTTTTACTTAAATTGCTTAATGCAACTGAACCTTCTAAAACTGCTGAGTGAAACTGAACGTACTGTCACTTTGCTTATCTTTATCATTTCAAAACTGACCTATGGAATTTTCCTTGGCAATTACAGCTCAAACTTAATCTATTCATTTATGACTAACAATATACCGGAATAACGCAATCTGACTATTAATTAACACAAAAGAATGACCCTAAATTAGAATAAACCCTAACAATAACCCTTACATAACGTGAGTCACTTATCTCACAGAAAATCTTCATGACACGGACTGCTACATGTTTTGGTAATGACTTTTGTGGCATAGCTACAGTGGGGCAGGTATTTTAAATAACACAACAATACTTTACAATATAGTAGTGTCAAGGTCACGGCACTGCAGCAAATATAGCAAGTATACAGCTATCTAAATAAAAGGATTCTAACTGCTGTAGTCTCTAACTACTAATAGGCATGTAGTTAGCAAAGGAAAGATATTGCTGCAGAGCAAACAATGTATTTAGCAGTTTTTACCTTAATCATGTGACATCCAGTTCCACAAATTATATAATTGTCAATAATTCCATAACCCGCATTTTACAATCCATATCCAACCAATATTAAATCTCTATGACCGACACTCATATCCAACCAATATTAATTTAATATTAAATTATTAACTTAATATTATTAATTATTAATTTTATAATAATATTAAATTATATATTAATATTAATTTAATATTAATATAAAATTAATAATATTAAGTTAATAATTTAATATTAAATTAATATTGGTTGGATATTATAATAATTAATAGTATTACGTTAATAATTTAATATTAAATTAATATTGGTAATATAAAATTAATAATTAATAATATTAAGTTAATAATTTAATATTAAATTAATATTGGTTGGATAATATTAAGTTAATATTAATTATGTGACATCTAGTTCCACAAATTATATAATTGTCAATAATTCCATAACCCGCATTTTACAATCCATATCCAACCAATATTAAATCTCTTTGACCGACACTCACTCGCCCAGACGGTCCGCTCGCGCCAACACTGTTTCTGACCTCTATCGCTGCTAACTGTTAACTTCTAACTGCGAGTGCTGCCAGCTCTTACAGAGGGCGCACAGCCCTGTGGGTGGTATTAATGTAGTCTAACGCGCTGCCAACATACAAGCAGGCTACTTACAAAATTAACAAACGACGGAGGTGATGCCCCATGGTGCACAAAGCAGGACATAACATGAAAAAAACACACCAAATTTAAACGAAAGCCAAATCGCAAAGATTGGCTATCTTTTACAGAAGCTCGAAATTTAGCGCGGACTTTAGTGTGAGAAGGTTATAATGTTCCCGCAACGAAACTTTGTCTCGAAACCTGGCAGAATATCCAAAGAGATCCTAATCGTATGCAAAGTATACTAGGAGGAAGACACAATCAGTGCCTTCTCTGTGCGATAACAATGGAAGTACTGGTTCAAATGGCTCTGAGCGGTATGGGACTTAACATCTATGGTCATCAGTCCCCTAGAACTTAGAACTACTTAAACCTAACTAACCTCAGGACATCACACAACACCCAGTCATCACGAGGCAGAGAAAATCCCTGACCCCGCCGGGAATCGAACCCGGGAACCCGGGCATGGGAAGCGAGAACGCTACCGCACGACCACGAGCTGCGGACAATGAAAGTACTATTAATGACAGTGCTGCTGAAGCAGAGTTGCTTGACACAGTCTTCTGAAATTCCTTCTGGAAAGATGACGTAAATATCTCAGAATTTGAATCAAGAACAGCTGGCAACACGAGTAGCTTAGTAGATATTCTCGGTTTTGCGAAGCAACTTTAATCACCTAATAAAAGCAAGTCTTCCGGTCCATATCGTACTCCACTTAGGTTCCTTTCAGAGTATGCTGATGCAATAGCTCCATACGAAACAATCATATAAAACAGCTCGCTCGACGGAGGTCCCTACCCAAAGACTCAAAGCGGCACAGGTCACACCAATAGTCAAGAAAGGCAATACGAGTAATCCACTAAATTACTGGTCCATATCATTAATGTTGATATACGGCAGGATTTTGTAACGTATATTGTGTTCGAACATTATGAATTACCTCTCAGAGACCAGACTATTGACACATAGTCAACACGGATTTACAAAACATCGTTCTTGTTAAAAACTATTAGCTCTTCACTCCACGAAGTGCCGATTGCTACCGACAAGGGATTTCAAATTGATTCCGAATTTCTTGATATCCAGAAGGCTTTTGACAAAGTACTTCACAAGTGGTTTGTAATCAAACAGCGTGCTTGTGGAATACTGTGTCAGTTATGCTACTGGATTCGTAATTTTATATCAGAGAGGTCACAGTTCGTTTTAACTGACGGAAGTCATCGCGTAAAACAGGAGAGTTTTCTAGCGTTAACCAAGTTTGAATTACAAACCTCCTGTTCTTCCTTATCTGTACTCATATAAACAACTTAGGAGACCTATCAGCTGCCGTCTTAGGTTGCTTGCAGATAATTCTATTGTTTATCGACTACTAAAGTTATCAGAAGTTGAATTGCAAAACGATTTAGATATCTGTAAAGTGCAAAAATCTTCAATTGAGCCTAAATAAGAAGAAGTGTGAGGTCATCAACATGAGTGCCAAAAGGAATCCGTTAAATTTCCGTTACACAATAATCGGGCAAATATAACGGCCTTAAATTCCACTGAAAACCTACCAGTTACAATTACGAACAACTTAAATTGGAGAGAACACATAGAAAATATTGTTGGGAAGACGAATCAAAGACTGCGACTTATTGGCGGAACACTTAGAGCATGCAACTGATCTACTAGACTGCCAATTCTACGTTGTCTGTTCCCTTTGGAGTACTGCTGCGTTTTGTGGAATCCTTACCAGATAGAATTTACGTAGTACACTGAGAAAGTTCAAAGAAGGGCAGCACGTGCTGTATTATTGATAAATATGGGAGAGAGTGGGAATTTAAGGAGATGGGACCTGGATAAACTAAAAGAACCAGAGGTTGTACAGAGATTCAGGGAGAGCATAAGGGAGCAATTGACAGGAATGGGGGAAATAAATACAGTAGAAGAAGAATGGGTAGCTTTGAGGGATGAAGTAGTGAAGGCAGCAGAGGATCAAGTAGGTAAAAAGACTAGGGCTAGTAGAAATCCTTGGGTAACAGAAGAAATATTGAATTTAATTGATGAAAGGAGAAAATATAAAAATGCAGTAAGTGAAACAGGCAAAAAGGAATACAAACGTCTCAAAAATGAGATCGACAGGAAGTGCAAAATGGCTAAGCAGGGATGGCTAGAGGACAAATGTAAGGATGTAGAGGCCTATCTCACTAGGGGTAAGATAGATACCGCCTACAGGAAAATTAAAGAGACCTTTGGAGATAAGAGAACGACTTGCATGAATATCAAGAGCTCAGATGGAAACCCAGTTCTAAGCAAAGAAGGGAAAGCAGAAAGGTGGAAGGAGTATATAGAGGGTCTATACAAGGGCGATGTACTTGAGGACAATATTATGGAAATGGAAGAGGATGTAGATGAAGATGAAATGGGAGATATGATACTGCGTGAAGAGTTTGACAGAGCACTGAAAGACTTGAGTCGAAACAAGGCCCCCGGAGTAGACAATATTCCATTGGAACTACTGACGGCCGTGGGAGAGCCAGTCCTGACAAAACTCTACCATCTGGTGAGCAAGATGTATGAAACAGGCGAAATACCCTCAGACTTCAAGAAGAACGTAATAATTCCAATCCCAAAGAAAGCAGGTGTTGACAGATGTGAAAATTACCGAACTATCAGCTTAATAAGTCACAGCTGCAAAATACTAACACGAATTCTTTACAGACGAATGGAAAAACTAGTAGAAGCCAACCTCGGGGAAGATCAGTTTGGATTCCGCAGAAACACTGGAACACGTGAGGCAATACTGACCTTACGACTTATCTTAGAAGAAAGATTAAGGAAAGGCAAACCTACGTTTCTAGCATTTGTAGACTTAGAGAAAGCTTTTGACAATGTTGACTGGAATACTCTCTTTCAAATTCTAAAGGTGGCAGGGGTAAAATACAGGGAGCGAAAGGCTATTTACAATTTGTACAGAAACCAGATGGCAGTTATAAGAGTCGAGGGACATGAAAGGGAAGCAGTGGTTGGGAAGGGAGTAAGACAGGGTTGTAGCCTCTCCCCAATGTTGTTCAATCTGTATATTGAGCAAGCAGTAAAGGAAACAAAAGAAAAATTCGGAGTAGGTATTAAAATTCATGGAGAAGAAATAAAAACTTTGAGGTTCGCCGATGACATTGTAATTCTGTCAGAGACAGCAAAGGACTTGGAAGAACAGTTGAATGGAATGGACAGTGTCTTGAAAGGAGGATATAAGATGAACATCAACAAAAGCAAAACAAGGATAATGGAATGTAGTCTAATTAAGTCGGGTGATGCTGAGGGAATTAGATTAGGAAATGAGGCACTTAAAGTAGTAAAGGAGTTTTGCTATTTGGGGAGCAAAATAACTGATGATGGTCGAAGTAGAGAGGATATAAAATGTAGGCTGGCAATGGCAAGGAAAGCGTTTCTGAAGAAGAGAAATTTGTTAACATCCAGTATTGATTTAAGTGTCAGGAAGTCATTTCTGAAAGTATTCGTATGGAGTGTAGCCATGTATGGAAGTGAAACATGGACGATAAATAGTTTGGACAAGAAGAGAATAGAAGCTTTTGAAATGTGGTGCTACAGAAGAATGCTGAAGATTAGATGGGTAGATCACATAACTAATGAGGAAGTATTGAATAGGATTGGGGAGAAGAGAAGTTTGTGGCACAACTTGACCAGAAGAAGGGATCGGTTGGTAGGACATGTTCTGAGGCATCAAGGGATCGCCAATTTAGTATTGGAGGGCAGCGTGGAGGGTAAAAATCGTAGAGGGAGACCAAGAGATGAATACACTAAGCAGATTCAGAAGGATGTAGGTTGCAGTAGGTACTGGGAGATGAAAAAGCTTGCACAGGATAGAGTAGCATGGAGAGCTGCATCAAACCAGTCTCACGACTGAAGACCACAACAACAACAACATGGGAGAGAGTGTCACGTACAGGACACAAGGTTTGGGTTGGAAACCAAAACCAAATTTTTTTTTCGTTGTGAGGCGATCTTCTCTCGAAATTTCAATCGCCGTCTTTCTACTTTGAATACGAAAATATTTTGTTTAAGCCGACCTACATACAGAGTAGCGATGATCGTAAAGGACACCAGATCTCACAGGTAAAGATGGAGGTGTTAGTTCTTTCAGCGAGCTGTTCGAGAGTGGAATAATAGAGAATTGTATTGTATGTATTGTATGTTATGTGAACATACAAACGACGGAAAGGCTCCGTCCCCGCCACAGCCGCAGTGGACCACAACCCCACTATGACTACCG
Organism: Schistocerca serialis cubense; assembly: GCF_023864345.2. Taxonomy (NCBI): domain Eukaryota; kingdom Metazoa; phylum Arthropoda; class Insecta; order Orthoptera; family Acrididae; genus Schistocerca; species Schistocerca serialis. Next base: position 336,773,233 of record NC_064641.1, on the reverse strand, counting down.
CAGTCCATTTCACCCCTCCGCCGCCCACACCGAACCACTCTTTCAGGGTTATTGCGTTGTTCGCTACGTCCCCGCCGCAGCCGCAGTGGTTCATAACCCCACGATGACTACCGCAGTCCACATCACCCCTCCGCCACCCACACCGAACCACTCTTTCAGGGTTATTGCACTGTTCGGCCCCCGGTGGACACCGCCTGGGAACGTTTCACACCAGACGAGTATAACCCCTACGTTTGCGTGGTAGACTAATGGTGGTGTCCGCGTATGTGGAGAACTTGTTAGTGCAGCAATCGACGGCATGGTGTAGCTGAGGTAGAATAAGGGGAACCAGCCCGCATTCCCCGAGGCAGATAGAAAACCGCCACCACAGACTAGCCGGCTCACCGGACCTCGACACAAGTCCGATGGGCGGATTCGTGCCGTGGACCAGGCACTCCTTCCCAATGCGGAAAGCCGTGCGTCAGACCGCACGGCTAACCGATCGGGCATAATAGAGAATTAGTGTGAAGGTGGTTCGATGAACCCACTGTCACTCGCGTAATGTGATTCGCAGTTTAGCCATGTAGATGTACACTGAAGAGCCAAAGAAACTGGTACACCCGCCTATTATCGTGGAGTGCCTCCGCGAGCACGCAAAAGTGCCGCAGGACGACGTGGCATGGACTCGACTAATGTATGAAATAGTGCAGGAAGAAGTTGGCAGCATGATTCCTGCAGGACTGTCAATAAATCCGAAAGAGTACGAGGGTGTGGAGATCTCTTCTGAACAGCACATTGCAAGGCATCCCAGATATTCTGAATAATGTTCATGTCTGGGGAGTTTGGCGGCCAGCTGAAGTATTTAAACTCAGAAGAGTGTTGCTGGAGCCACTCTGTAGCAATTCTGGACTTGTGGGGTGTCGCATTGTCCGTCGGAATGCACAGTGGACATGAATGGATTTAGATGGTCAGACAGGATGGTTACGTACGTGTCACATACCAGAATCGTCGCATATCACTCCGACTGCATTCGCCCCACACCATTATAGAGCCTCCACCAGTTTGAACAGTCCCCTGCTGACATGCAAGGTCCATGGATTGGTGACGGTGTCTCCATACCCGTGCACGTCCATCCCGCTCAATAGAATTTGAAACGACACTCGTCCGACCAGGCAACATGTTTCCAGTCATCAATAGGCCAATGCCAGTGTTGATGGGCCCAGGCGAGGCGTAAAGCTTTGTGTCGTGCAGTCATCAAGGGTACACGAGTGCGTCTTCGGATCCGAAAGCCCATATCGATGATGTTCCGGTGAACGGTTCGCACGCTGACACATGTTGGTGGCCCAGAATTGAAATCTGCAGCAAACTGCGTTAGTGTTGCACTTCTGTCGCGTTGGACGATTCTCTTCAGTCGTCGGTCCCGTTCTTGCTGGATCTTTTTCCGGACTAAGCGATGTCGCAGACTTGATGTTTTATAGGATTCCTGATACTCACAGTACACTCGTGAAATAGTCGTACAGAAAAATCCCCACTTAATCGGTACCTCGGAGATGCTGTGCTCATCGCTCGTGCGTTGACTATGACACCACGTTCAAACTCACTTAAATCTTGATAACCTGCCATAGTAGCGGCAGTAACCGATCTAACCGCACCAGACACTTGTTGTCTTATATGGACATTGCCGACGGCAGCGCCGTATTCTGCCTGTTTACATATCTATGTATTTGCATACGCATGCCTTACCAGTTTCTTTGGGGCTTCAGTGTTGATGTCGATGTCTACCCGTTTTAACCGACTTCACACGACTCAGTCTTACTACTACCAGACGAGAAAGAATAGCAATTACATAAGCAGAAAAAGAATCTAATTACTCGCCTCTCTGGAAAATTCTAATAATTATTCTTCGAATGACGATCTAAAAATGCATGGAAAATATTGTAAATTACTTTATAAAATTTACAGATATGGTTCTGTTCACATGGTATGTAAGCAATATTGTCCAAAATATGGAATTGGCTAACAAGTACTTTTGTATATTATTGTTTTACAATTGAAATTTTCGATACCCATCGGTAACTGAGTACTCTTGATGTGCATTAAGCTTGATTAGTTCACAATCGGCAACGGATTAACATATCGGTATATGATTAAGGATTTTGTAACGTGAATTATTTCCAGCTATTTCAGCCACCCTCTATGTCATTTCGTTCCTCGACCAGATCACTGAGGCAACTTTCAGAAACTATTTGATGAAGAATCTCACAATAATCCTTTTCCATTGCATCTGTTTTAATTGCATTTCCTGCAGCAGAGCGATTAACTTTCAATTTATAGATAGTTATAGAAAGTTCCGGAATCGTTTATCTGTTAAGTATCACTGCTTTCGCTAGTTCTCTGATTGTACTATATTAGGGTGTATCTGCAGGTGCTCATTGTCGTTCAGATGCTGTATTATTGTACTCGTGCGTTTATAAATCAATATATTGTAAATTATCTTCCTTCTTCGGACGAGAGCAGTTTTCGTACAAATTTTTCATTACAGATGTGTAACAAAGTAATCCGGTGTTCTCTGTCGAGCAAATTTTCTGTACTTATACGAACGAGAACTAAAGTCGTAGTTTGCTCGAATTTCTAGCGTTTGTGCAAGTCATGAAGTCTGCTTCGTAAAAATTACTGTGTAACATATTCCTGGTGTGTCAGTGAAAATCTTTGCCTTCCTGGGAGAGCGGAATAAACAAAGCTCTGCCACATGTGTTTGCACAGTTCTTCAAGCTTCATATATTGCGATGAATGATTTTAGATGGATTAGTTGCGAAAAAAGAAAAAACTGTTTACTAACCGTAGCCAACCTTCTTCGGATGGAATGTACTAGTTTGTCTTTTATTGGTGTTCCCCGAAGTTCAAAACGACTGTAAAAGGTATCAGATACCGGATTTTGTTTGCCACTGTGACAGTCCATATTCAAGGAAGCCTCATTGGTATTCTTCCTATAACCGTGTTCCGGCTTGTGGCAAGGTAGGATACCTCCCAGGAGTGGTCAATAACAATTTCGGACTCACGGTATCTGTAACATGATAGTCTGCAGCGAACTCAGCCAACAGTAGGGTTATCTGTAACGACAAGGCGAACTTAGTTGCGGCTTACGGTACGCTTTACTGTCAGATCTCGCATGTATCTTTACTTTTCTACGTAGAGGAGGAGAGAAAAAGATTTAATTTAATTGTAGTAATAGCGTATGCTGTGATATTGTTCCACTATAATTTCAGAACTTTGGAGTGTTGTTGTAGGAGCCTTCGTACACGTTTTCAAACACTATCGCAAGGTACTGTCTCATGCAGAAGAAACATTATTGCAATTAATAAAATATTCCGGGCTATTATGCCGTGGTCGAAGGGATTTCACTTTAAAACCAGCCGTTTCGTCTCCATCTGCGGAGAACATTTTCAAGGGGGATGGTAGCTTTGTTGAATGTCCGATTCACACCCTCGTTCGCTTAGATAGCCCGGAATATTTTATTAATTGTGACAATTCCGGCCATGGGAGTTTACATTTTACAATGAAACGTTATTAATCACGTTGCATCGTACCTTAAAAGGAGCACGATATCGGACAATGTCAGTCTGACAGAAACTGGAGAAATACGAGTAAATGTTAATCTATCTAAGGCCTCACATAGATCCCTAAGTCTTGCATACAATCTTACGAAGCTACGAATCTGTCAACGTTGGATATTTACTCATTTATGTTATGCGAGAGGACGATGATGCAAATTGTTTCAAAGTAAAGCGGCATCCATGTCCTGAAAACAAGAGGAAAGGACTATCTACTTTTTATACGATTCGTTAAGAATGACACACTCACACACACACACACACACACACACACACACACACACACATACACACACACACACACAAACACACACACACAGACAGACACACACATATTCACGTGTGATTGTTTAGCATTATGCTACCAGAGCACTACTACTTCAAACTGTAACAAACAACGTTCGCAGTCACTCACTCCATCAGTCTATGTAGCACTGTCACTGGTCAGTGTTTGGCGCAATGCTGTATTTGATGTTTCATACAATGTTTGCTGCACCAGCAGTCGAACACAACAATGCTTCTCCGCAAACCTTCACGTGCGAGTATACACATAACAGGTCCGAACAGCTCTTGCAGGGTATACACTGCTTATCGTGCTTTGAACGTGCTGTAATTTTTACATTATTTACGTACTTGATTAAAGGTGCTACATTTTACAGCTTTGTGTGTAAATGACAATGTAAACGCTAGAAGACCGTCCAATGAGTGGCTGTGACAATCACAGAGGAATCTAGTTTACACTGTGCTGATTGTTGGACTCTGTCCTTAAAACTTTTCTGGCTTGTAAACTGATGATTTTATCAATAAAGCTAGAACCCGGGTCTTTTCACAGCTTACATTGATATAATTGATATTCTCACTGTCGAAAGATCAAGCACTCGCATATCCTTCTATGGTTCTACCAGCATTGTGACAAAATTAGTTTTCACATTAAAAAATGTACTCTCTTAAGTCAGAATTGCTAACACGCATTGACTGCAATTACTCCATTTCACATTGGAAGCTCTATTTCGAAAACTCTGTTTAGGCTACTATAAATAAGTTACTATTATTACTTTCACTTTCGTTTTCTTTCCTCTCCAGCCAGTCACTCTCTTAAGCTGCCCCAAATTCTTAAAATTCATTTAATTTGTACTATTTACATTTTGACGTGTTCATTATGCGTCATCTTAGTATGTTTATTTTCCTTTAGGACCAATAGAGTCCATATCATATACCTATCAGGAATTTTTGGAAGCCTTTTTTTCCATCCCTGATGGCTGCCTTCTCTTTACTCTGCAGCCGCTATTTTGCTTATTTATGCTGATTGTGGAAGCCTGTACAGGTGTTGATCAGTGATATGACCTTCGAATGTTCAGAGATGTCATCCTCATTCAGTCCAGTGCTCATGAGTTCTTTCCTAACTTCCTTGGCCATTTTCCGGAGACTTCGCATGAGTACATTAAAAGTCTTGTTTCTTCAGGCGGGTTGTATCCACCCTGAGCAAATGTCCACAGAGCTTCAGTCATTCTTTTTATAATGTCTCAGCCGGGCATTAACCCGGTATATCTTCTCTCCCTCTCAGTCTGTACTGTTCCTCTACTTTCTTAGACACGCGATATTTTCGGAAATGTCTTCCACGGAAACGTCTATATTTCTCTCAGTCCAGACTGTTTTGTCATTCTGAGGGAATCACTTGCGGACAGACACAAGGTTTTCATCACTGTTTTATACTGCCCGAGTTTACTTTGTATCGAATTCGCTTTTGTCTTCCATAGAACATGCCTTCTTTTAAGCTAGTTGAATCTGCTCTGTTTTACCAAGGTACCTTTTATATTTTATAGTACGTTTTTATTAGGTAAAGTGGCGCTGTTCGGATGTTGGATGTGGAGGTCTCCGTGTCTGGCAAAACGCTTACAGGTAGACTGACGACGCAGCTTTACACCTTCCTGATCCTGGACGCGCAAGAACTAGTAAGCTCGATCCAGCTTCGATCACCAGCAAATATATCCCCACTAAATGCAGAGTGTTCGTTTAAAACTTCGAAACACAATAAAACTATCTGACTACGTAATAGTGCTTAACATTCATCAGTGTGGGCGATCTCTACGGAGTAAGTAAACTTTACTATTAGTCACGTAAATATTTTTCACTTGAAATAAAATTTTCAAACTATTAACATGTCATGTAATCAAAATCATTGCAAGTGCCATCCACTCAGTAAAACAAAATTACCAAACACAAAATTATAAATGCTGTATAACATGTGCTATATTCCGAAAACACATACCACATATAGTGCTCTTCGTGTTTCCCCAGCTGACTTCAAATACACTTAAAATGACAACAGTCATGGACCAGCCATACCCGCCGGCCGTTGTGGTCGAGCGGTTCTAGGCGCTTCAGTCCGGAACCGCGCTGCTGCTACGGTCGCAGGTACGAATCCTGGCTCGGGCATGGATGTGTGTACTGTCCTTAGGTTAGTTAGTTTTAAGTATTTCTAAGTCTAGGGGAATGATGACCTCAGATGTTAAGTCCCATAGTGCTCAGAGCCATTTGAACCATTTTTGAACCAGCGATACCCATATACACAAATGGTGGGAGTATTGCATACAAAAGGTATAAAAGGACAGTGCTTGGGGGGAGCTGTCATTTGCACTCAGGTGATTCAAGTGACAAGGTTTCCGATGTGATTATAGTCGCATGACGGCATTTAACAAACTCTGAAGGCGAAATGGCAGTTGGAGCTAGATGTGTGAGACATTCTGTTTCGAAAATTGTTAGGGAATTCAGTATTCTGAGATCCACAGTGTAAAGAGTTTGCCAGGAATATCAAATTCCAGGCATTATTTCTCACCACGGACAGTGCAGTGCCGATGGTCTTCACTTAATGACCGAGAGCAGTGGCATTTCCGTACAGTTGTAAGTGCTGACAGACAAGTAACACTGTGTGAAATAACCGCAGAAATCAATGTGGGAAGTACGACGAACGTATCCGTTAGAACAGTGCGACAAATTGTTGCGTTAATGGGCTATGGCCGCATACGACCGACGCGAGTGCCTTTGCTAACAGCATGACATCATCTACAGCATCTCTCCTGGGTTCGTGACCGTATTGGTTGGACTCTAGATGACTGGAAAACCGTGGCCTGGTGAGACGAATCCCGATTTTAGTTGGTAAGAGCTGATGGTAGGGTTCGAGTATGGTGCATACCCCACGAAGAAATGGACACAGATTGTCAGCAAAGCACTGTTCAAGATGATGGCGGCTACATAATGGTGTGAGGTCTGGTTACGTTGAATGGAATGAATCTTGATCCAACTGAACTGATCACAGATTGGAAATGTTTATGCTCGGTAGTTGGAAACCATTTGAGCAATTCGTGGACTTCATGTTCCCAAAAGTATCACTGGGCCACAACTGTCCGCGGTTGGTTTGAAGAGCATTCTGGACAATCCGAGCGAATTGTTTGGCAACCCACATCGCCGAACACGAATCCCATCGAAAATTTATGGGGCATAATCGAGAGATCCATTAGTGCAAAAAATTCGCCACCAGCAACTCTTTCGCAATTATGGACGGCTATAGAGGCAGCGTGGATCAATATTTCTGGAGCGGACTTCCAACGACTTACTTGTTGAGCCCATGACCACGTCCAGTTGCTACACTGTGGTGGGCTAAATGAGAACCGACACTGTATTAAAAGGTTTCTCATGACTTTCGTCACTTCATTGTATTTCAATTTATCCCAATGCAGTATTAGACAGCAATAAAAAAATCTTGGCCTAGGGTACAATAAATTATGTCAAACAGTTCGTACACATAGTAAAGAACTGCCTGTCACAATTTTCATTTTAGAGGTTTCATATTGCAGTACTGGCGCCCCACGCGCCATCGCTGCTGCCGCCACCAACGTATCCTTGTCTGGGTACTTTTATCTGCTCCATCTCCTCTGGGTACTGCGTGGTGTTATAATAAACATATTTCTACAAAATTTTATCGCAACATTAGCAGAAGTACACTTAATGTCCTATCTTTATACAGCACATGAGAATAAAAGATGCCGTACTGACGTTTGTGATAGACAAACCGTCCAACGGAAATGTACCTTTCTCGAATGAAATTTGGAAGCAAGCTTTTAGAACTCGTTCCTTCAGCAAGTTTTTCATTTCCACAGCTGTCTTTGTGTGTGATGACAGGATCATCAGGTCATCGGTGAATGCAAGGCAGATTTCTCTGACATAATTCTTTGAAGCAAGACTTCGATCAGTAATCCTCACCCTGCTACCTGCTAATTTCTTTTCCCAATCTCGGATTATCTTCTCTAACATGCAATTGAAGAAAACTTGGGGACAGTCGACATCACCCTGGCAGACCCTAGTTTCAATTAAAAACTCTTTAGCGAGTTCTACCGGAATTTTAATTTTGAGTGTGTTTGATTTAGAGTTTCCTCGATAATTTCTAATGTTTTGAGTGCACTCTATATTCGATTAACATGTCGAACAATATGTCCGTTCGTCTGTATCAGATCCTTAGAGATGTAATTTTCCAATAAGTTGTCAGACTCCAGATCTACTCGACGCAGGACGTCGCTTTTTCTGAATCCGTCTTGATATTCAACCGTTTGATGACCTGCTTGCGCCACCAGCCTAGCGTGCAGTGCTTTGGAGAGTACCTTCTAAGTCCGAGGTACGGCAGGACCACGGTGGTTTCTTACATCAGTCCCTTCTCACTCTTTGCTTAATGAGTGAATCAGTACTGTTTTCCATTCACCGGGTGTTATTCCAGCTGCCCAGATTTTTCGTACACTTGGGACATTAAGGGTGATTCCAAATCGGTTTGGCGATATTTACTCTGTGATCGAGTCTTCTTTGTGGCTTTGTTGTTCTTTGTTAGAATCTTTACCCCCGAAAGTTCATCATGAGGAGTGATGTCGTTATTTATTTTCTGTGGCACTGTTCTCGGTTATTTTTCTCTGGATTCTTCAAAGGTTAGCAATTTCTCGAAGTAAGGTTGGTGGAGACAAAAGTACGTGTGAGGCAAGAATACCTATCAAGGTTTCAGGTCCCTAAAGCGGCAGTTCATCATTCTACCATTAGGCAGTGACTTCTACCGTAGGAAACAAGGGAGAGGATGTTATCGTGGGTGGCCGGTATCCTCTTTCTGCAACATAAATGCAGACGTGGATTAGCATAGTTCTTTATTTACAATAACAGATAGCTGCTACTTAAATTTAATAGTGTCCATGTGTTGTGATACAAGCTCGTCCGAAATACTTTGAGAGGCTACAGGTAAACTGCTGCCAGCGCACACGTCCAGGTCGGAGGGCGTGTCTGAAACGATGACGGGGACGGCGATGGCGGGTCCGGCTCCTTTGGGTCGGTGAGCGGGGTCGGCAGGGTTGAGGGCTCATCGTCCTTGCGCTCCTCCTGGGGTGCCCTGGTGGCACCAGCGGTCGGCTGCGAAGCCCATGAATCTGGGGAAAGAAAAGCAGTCAAATCACGGGACAAATGACGCGCACGAATTTGGTTCTGGTGGCTGCGCTGCAAGCCATCGGGACCTGCAATCAGGTACACAAAAGAGCCAATGCGTTCCTGGATCACGCCTCTTTCCCAGCTCCCATGGTTGTCATAAACCCTGGAAAAAAACAAGCTCGCGCCGCCTAAAGCGAAACTTGCGGACCATTGGCGGTGCCGGAAGGTGCGATGGGTGCAGCAGCGTCTGATGGCGGTGGCCATGCAGAAGTTCCGCAGGTGATGATCCGTCTCGTGGATGGGAGTGATAGGAGGCGAGAAAGAGTTGCAGCGTCTGTTCCCGTGTGTGGGTGGTGCGAAGCTTGGTCATCTGTTGTTGAAAGTGCGTACGAAGCGTTCTGCTTCTCCGTTGGACTGGGGGTGATATGGAGGACTTGTCAGATGACGAATGTCATTTCGTTCACAAAACTTTTTAAAATCTCGTGAAGTGAGTTGTGGTACGTTGTGCGACAAAAGCTCTTCCGGCAAACCTTCTAAGGAAAATATGGAGGACAATGCCTGATTGGTGCTACGTGATGTGGAAGAACCCAGAGGCAACGCAAAGGGGAACTTGCTAAATGAGTCTACTACTACGAGCCAACGAGTGTTCCACAATGATCCTACGAAGTCTGTGTGCTCTCATTGCCATGATGATTGACTCTGAGGCTAAGCTGCGAAAGTCTGTAGCTGAGCGGATTGGTTTTCGGCGCATACTCGACACTGTGATTCATCTGTTCAGTGTAGGCGTCCATGCTCTGCCAAGTACAGTGCCGTTGCGTTAACTGTTTAGTATAAACAATTCCCCAATGTCCTTAGTGGAGCAATCGCAACTCATCCTTTTGCAATGCTCTGGTAATAAACACACGCGGTTGTCCACTGTCAATTTGAACTGAAAGGTTATGCCGACGTGCAAAGTATCGGCGCACAACTGAGTTCTGGATACTATTCAATGAACGAGGCAAAGACGTAGGAATGTAATGCAACATAATCTTCAGATCTGGGTCTGCTTCCGCGGCCTATGCAATTTTTCTGTAGTGCAATGGATCTCATCAATTCAGAGTCCTGCGCATCGATTTGCAATAAGTTGCGGCAAGTGCATCAAAATCATGGTATGGGCCAATCGGAAGCCGAGATAGGGCGTCTGCATTGCCATACTTTTCCATAGGCCTGTACACAATTTCATACCGATACTGCAAAAGTAACAAGGCCCGACTTAGCAATTTTGAGGTAGTGCGTGTAGGAATCAGCTTTCATTGATGTGATAGGTACTGTAAAGGCTTGTGACTTGTCACTAAAAAGAACTTCCGACCATGCAAATGCTGATGGAATTTGGTCACACCGTACACAATAGCGAGAGCCTCTTTTTCTATTTGAGAGTAACTCCATTGAGCTTGAGTTAACAACTGTGAGGCAAAAGCAATTGGTCTGTCTTGCGCAGTAATTACTTGCGATATCACAGCGCCGATTACGTGGGAAGAAGCGTCGACTTGCAAAACTACCGGCTTGGCAGGGTCAAAATGAGTTAAAAATCTATCGCTAAGCAAAGCATTATACACTACTGGCCATTAAAATTGCTACACCAAGAAGGAATACAAATGATTAACGGCTATTCATTGGACAAATATATTGTACTATAACATTTTCACTCAGTTTGGGTGCATAGATCCTGAGAAATCAGTACCCAGAACAACCACCTCTGGCCACAATAATGGCCTTGATACGCCTGGGCATTGAGTCAAACAGAGCTTGGATGGCGTGAACAGGTACAACTGCCCATGCAGCTTCAACATGATACCACAGTTCATCAAGGGTAGTGACTGCCGTTTTGTAACGAGATAGTTGCTCGGCCACCATTGACCAGACGATTTCAATTGGTGAGAGATCTGGAGAATGTGCTTGGTGAGAGATCTGGAGAATGTGCTGGCCAGAGAAGTAGTAGAACATTTTCTGTATCCAGAAAGGCCCGTACAGGAGCTGCAACATGCGGTCGTGCATTATCCTGCTGGAATGTAGGGTTTCGCAGGGATCGAATGAAGGGTAGAGCCACGGGTCGTAACACATCTGAAATGTGTCGTCCACTGTTCAAAGTGCCGTCAATGCGAACAAGAGATGACCGAGACCTGTAACCAATGGTACCTCATACCATCACGCCGGGTGATACTCCAGTATGGCGATGACGAATACACGCTTCCAATGTGCGTTCACCGCGATGTCGCCAAACACGGATGCGACCATCATGCTGCTGTAAACAGATCCTAGATTCATCCGAAAAAATGACGTTTTGCTTTTCGTACACCTAGGTTCGTCGTTGAGTACACCATCGCAGGTCCTCCTGTCTGTGATGCAGCGTCAAGGGTAACCGCAGCCATGGTCTCCGAGCTGATAGTCCATGCTGCTGCAAACGTCGTCGAACTGTTCGTGCAGATCGTTGTAGTCTTGCAAACGTCCCCATCTGTTGACTCAGGGATCGAGACGTGGCTGCACGATCCGTTACAGCCATGGGGATAAGATGCCTGTCATCTCGACTGCTAGTGATACGAGGAAGTTATGATCCAGCACGGCGTTCCGTATTAATCTCCTGAACCCACTGATTCCATATTCTGCTAACAGTCATTGGATCTCAACCAACGCGAGCAGCAACATCGCGATGGGATAAACCGCAATCGAGATAGGCTACAATCCGACCTTTATCAAAGTCGGAAACGTGATGGTACACATTTCTCCTCCTTACACGAGGCATCACAACAACGTTTCACCAGGCAACGTCGGTCAACTGCTGTTTGTGTATGAGAAATCGGTTGGAAACTTTCCTCATGTCAACACGTTGTAGGTGTCGCCACTGGCGCCAACCTTGTGTGAATGCTCTGAAAAGCTAATCAGTTGCATATCATAGCATCTTCTTCCTGTCGATTAAATTTCGCGTCTGTAGCACGTCATCTTCGTGGTGAGCAATTTTATTGGCCTGTAGGGTAGTTACAGTCCTGCCAGCAACTGTGATAAATTGATATTAAAAAATCCGCCTCACTTGCGAAATGTTACTGGTCATTACTCAGGTTTCAGCTAGAGTAATCAAGCCTTCTTTAGAAGCATAAAATAAACTTCTGAAGAAGGCTAGGTTACTCTAGCTGAAACATGGGTGAAGACCAGTAACATTTCGCAACTGAGGCGGATTTTTGAAATATTAAAGCATTAGAGTTTCTGAATTGCGTCTTGACAGCCTTTGGTCCACACGAAAGGCACACTTTTGCGAAGCAAGCGCTACAATGGAGCCGCGATGTGAGCGGCGTTCGGTGTGAACCGAATGTAGTACGTCATTTTGCCTAACACTGACTGCAGTTCAGACACATTGCGAGGAACAGGCAGGTCACGGATTTCAATTGGAGGGTGCGCACCCTGACTTTATCACATGACGTAAGTACTGTAGTTCAGTTTGAAAAAAGCCTAAAAGCCACACTTTTCGAGACGGCACATGAGTCATGCTTCTGACAACACTCGAAAAAGAGTACGCAAATTGGCAATGTGTTCCTCTGGTGTACGACCTGAGACGACAATACCGTCAAGGTAATTTGAACAAAATGGCACTTATGAAGTCAGCTGTTCCAAGTGTGTATTTACAACAAACACTTTCTGTGATTCTTCATCCAATGGAATTTGCATCACGCAAATATATCTTAGAAAAGTAAAGTCCTGCGCTAAGCCTGTCCATGACTTCCTCAGGGCAAGGTAACGGATAAGTGTCAAGTACTGTATGTGGGTTGACTGTAGACTTGAAGTCAACACAAATGCGAATTCAACCAGAAGGCTTAGGCAACAAAACGAGAGGACTTGCCCATTGACTACCTTGAATTGGAGCAATTACACCATTATCTTTCCATTCTTTCAATTCACTGGCTACTTTGTTTCTTAAAGCGATTGGAACGGGACGGGCCCAGAAAATCTTAGGCTGTACATTGTCTTTCAATATTACAAGTGCTACAAAGTAATTATCTTTTCCCATTCCTTCTGAAAATAGTTCAGGAAAATCTTTAAGCAAGCTAGTTACACTGTTTTTGGAGTCAAAACAGTCAGATCCAGTATATTGTCTTGGATGCTAAGTCCAAGTAAATCAAAGGCATCTAAACCTAATATTTTCCCACTGTCTCTCGATTTCAGCACAGTAAAATTCACTACCATAGTGTGAGATTTGTAAGTGACCCGCCACGTTAGCCGAGAGCGCTAATGCTCTGCTTCGTGGACTCGGGTAGGCGCGCCGGCCCCGGATCGAATCCGTCTGGCGGATAAACGACGACGGTCGGTGTGCCGGCCACCCTGGATGTGGTTTTTAGGCGGTTTTCCACATCCCCCTAGGTGAATACTGGTCTGGTCCCCACGTCCCGTCTCAGTTACATGGCTCCCAGACATCTGAACACTTTCGCATTATTCCATGGATTACATTAGTCGTAGACAGTTAGGGTACATTAATTCCGTCCTAGGGATGGGGGAGGGGGTACTACAGGCTGGCGGCAGGAAGGGCATCCGGCCACCCCTTAATCTAACATTGCCAAATCCGATTAACCATGCTGACCCTGCGTACCTGCGGGACAAAGGCACAAGCAAATGAAAGAAAGAAGGAAAGTGTGAGAGTTGTAAGTAGCAAGCAAACTACATTGTCCAAGAACTAGAATTTCCTGTTCGTTGTAAGCAGTGAGGTGCTTTCAAGATTTAGAAAGGCGTGCTGAGCGTAATTGTTTGTACGTGGTACGATTGAGCGAAGTGACTGAGGCACCTGTGTCTAACTGAAAGTTCACTCGACAGCCAGCGATTCGTAGTGAGACAAATAGTTTGTTAGAATTTCGTTGCACAGCACTAGGGCAAAAGTAGACACAACTTTAATTTTATTTTTGTCAGAACCTGTTGTAGGTTTTGAAAACTCAGCGTTCATTGCATGTGCACTATCGTGTTTTTTTTTTTTAGAGTGGGCAAAATCGGCATTTTTGTGACGTTGCAAACAAACTGCTTGGACATGGCCTTTTCTTCTTCACGTGTAACACATTGCGTTACGTGATGGGCAGTCCTGTCTTTTATGGCGAGCGAAATATGTAGGGCAAATTAAATTCACAGAACTGTTTAAATATCTATGTGCCTTTCGGCGCGGCTGTGTACGCGCTCGTTGTTGTGGCTGCTGCCAAGGGGCGACTCGACCCGGCAAATCAAGGCCTTGTCCAACTTAACGGCCGCTATGGTACCCGAATCATATTACTCTACGATTTGCAGTACTTAGGGAAGTGATGGACGAGAGTGCTTTAAGATTGTTCCCGTATTCTACCATCTGGGACATTTAATGTTATTGCATCCTGGATCGTTAAATCACTGTAAAAGTTGCCTCGAGTACTCTTAAATTTACACAGCCTACCGGGTGAGGTGGCGCAGTGGTTAGCACATTGGACTCTCATTCCGGAGGATGACGGTTCAATCCCGCGTCCGGCCATCCTGATTTCGGTTTTCCGTAATTTCCCTAAATCGCCTCAGGCAAATGCCGGGATTCTTCGTTTGAAAGGACACGGCCGACATCCTTCCCTATCCAATGAGACCGATGACCTCGCAGTTTAGTATCCTCCCCCCCCCCCCCCCAAATCAGCCCAACCCTTTACACTTCCTAGTCATGCCCGTTAATTCTGTGTACCACTGGCGGTACGTCTGTTTCGGCTTTTTCTGCAAGCGAAGGAACTGATATCTAGTTGCAGCTACTTCGTCTTAGTGGTCATAGTACTTGGTTAAAGCAGCGATTACTTCGTCAAAGCTGAGTTCGTCGGGAGACGCGGTTGGGAATAGTTTTTGTAGTAGCGCGAACACTATGGACTCTGCAGTCCAAAGGAAGTATTGTAACTTTACAGTACCTTCAACATGATGAACTTGACAATGTGCTTGGAACTGCGTCAGGTATTTGAGCCATTCCTCGTCTGTGTAGTTAAATTGCCGGAACGTTGGGATACTGGTCGTCGGTACTTGTTGGGCTGATTGGTTGGTTGGTTTTGCAGCCGACGCAGCTTGTGCACCCAATAGTTGTTGAACCGTCGTCAGCAAGGTAGCAATTTGTTGGCTCTGAAGCTGAAAAGTTTGTGTTAGATCCATCACACTGGCTGTCTGCGGCTGAGGCGCGGGGTCTGCGTGTGGAGAGGGCGGGGAATTAATGGTTTACACAAATACATTACAGCAAAAAGCAAACAGAGCCTCTGAAAAGAGTAATTTGATTAGTTCTGCGGGTCGCCTCCAGGAATACACGCAAGAATACAACAACAAATTAGCAAAGAGAAACAAGATCACTCCCGCAAGTTAAAAGACAAGAGAAGCAAGCAAAATCGTCGGCCAAGCTGATTAACTTCGATCGCCACTGAATTATCCTCGTCGCCACTGTAGTGTCTTGTATGTAGGAAGCAAGCGAGAGGATGTTATTACCGGTGGCCGGTATCCTCTTTCTAGAACACAGATGCACACGTGGAATAACAAGGTTCTTTATTTACATGAACATATAGCTGCTACTTAACTTTAATAGAGTTCATGTGTTGTGGTATAAGCTCATCCGTAATAGTACCCTTGCAAAAAATATCGGTAATCCTGCTATTGCAAACTTAACTCTCGCTGCTAGTCTCGATCTGGTTACTATGCACTGTCATAGCATGAGTGAGCCAGTGAGTCGATGAGTGGACTAACAGATGCCAAAATGGAGTGTGAGTTAGTGAGGCCCTCTGGTCAGAGGCGGTGTCCTAAATGCATGCTGTCGAGAGGGCATTGGCGGCATGTTGCTTGTCGGTGTCTTTGGCCTCTCTCATGATAGGCGAGCTTCATCCAGCGCCTGCTGTCGATCTTCACGCTATATCATGCCGACCAGTGTGCTGGCGACAGCTTACGCCAGCATAGGAATCATGTCAGTTCTATTCTGGCACTTCATGGTAGTCAGACGGTTAGAGCTAGAGAAAATGCAGTAAGTCACTTTTATACATTTTCGACGTAAAATTTTAATATTATTGATCAAGTGTTGCTGAACGTAAATCTATTTAAAAAATCATATTGCCTGGGGACCGGAAATGGCGGATATAATGTTCCCACATTCTCCTTTATCTCCACAACATTAGCTGTGTGCTTTATCTGTAGACTGCCGAAAAAGTGGCGGAATGGGGTAAAAGTATGCAAGTCTACTGGGGTAGAAGTTCAAAGGGCATACTTGTAACCCAGCAAGAAACTATTTGAGAACTTTTACGCCATAATCTGTGACTTGTGTAGTCCATTCTAGCATTTTCAGTCATTTTTGTTGGTGTTTATTTACTTTAGATGTCTCATTTTGAAGAACTTAAATTAACATTTCTATTCTTTTGTTTCTCTTTCGTTGGGTACTTTCTTTTTTTATTTTATTTCATTTTTTCAAACATAGCTGGCTTTTAAACAGACTTCGAATATAACCATGTCTTCCACAGCGTAAAATATTTTCCATGAAACCGACCGAAAACATCAACTCGTCACCCATTAACAGAACCACTCTACCATCAAACTCTTGGCCTTATTGAAAGAGGAAGCACTAAAGCTACTGGGGTTTCAGAGACTGCCTTAAGAAACCAGCTTAAGACCGCTAAAGATAGTGAGCACGTCAACCAATTCACTTAACTTTTTCATTGGAGACAGTACAAGCAACAGTGCAGCCTGCATTTCCATCGGCATTACTCTCAGATCATTACGACATTTACTTTTCGAATTCACCTTAAAATAAAGAGTTCCTAATTTGTTTTTCCACATTTGAGTAAGAATACGCAATTTTTTTAGGAAATCGTTTATTACTTCTCTAATGACAAGGATGTCAAGCTAGGTGCTGCAATTTTGTAAAAATATTTAGTAAGACCAAAATTATATTCTTTTACCCCCACCAGCTCTATTTGGTTAAGATCTCACAGTTTTGTCTGTTGTTCCTATTAGCTTCCCGTTGTCCGTTCTGAGGTTCAAACATGTTGGTTGATACGAAAATGGCTCTGAGCACTATGGGACTTAACATCTGAGGTCATCAGTCCCCTAGAACTTTTTTTTTTTTTGGTCATCAGTCTACTGACTGGTTTGATGCGGCCCGCCACGAATTCCTTTCCTGTGCTAACCTCTTCAAATGGCTCTGAGCACTATGGGACTTAACTTCTAAGGTCATCAGTCCCCTAGAACTTAGAACTACTTAAACCTAACTGACCTAAGGACATCACACACATCCATGCCCGAGGCAGGATTCGAACCTGCGACCGTAGCGGTCGCGCGGTTCCAGACTGAAGCGCCTTTAACCGCGTGGCCACACTGGCCGGCTGCTAACCTCTTCATCTCAGAGTAGCACTTGCAACCTATGTCCTCAATTATTTGCTTGACGTATTCCAATCTCTGTCTTCCTCTACAGTTTTTGCCCTCTACAGCTCCCTCTAGTACCATGGAAGTCATTCCCTCATGTCTTAGCAGATGTCCTATCATCCTGTCTTCTCCTTATCAGTGTTTTCCACATATTCCTTTCCTCTCCGATTCTGCGTAGAACCTCCTCATTCCTTACCTTATCAGTCCACCTAATTTTCAACATTCGTCTATAGCACCACATCTCAAATGCTTCGATTCTCTTCTGTTCCGGTTTTCCCACAGTCCATGTTTCACTACCATACAATGCTGTACTCCAGACGTACATCCTCAGAAATTTCTTCCTCAAATTAAGGCCGGTATTTGATATTAGTAGACTTCTCTTGGCCAAAAATGCCTTTTTTGTCATAGCGAGTCTGCTTTTGATGTCCTCCTTGGTCCGTGCGCCATTGGTTATTTTACTGCCTAGTTAGCAGAATTCCTTAACTTCATTGACTTCGTGACCATCAATCCTGATGTTAAGTTTCTCGCTGTTCTCATTTCTACTACTTCTCATTACCTTCGTCTTTCTCCGATTTACTCTCAAACCATACTGTGTACTCATTAGACTGTTCATTCCGTTCAGCAGATCATTTAATTCTTCTTCACTTTCACTCAGGATAGCAATGTCATCAGCGAATCGTATCATTGATATCCTTTCACCTTGTATTTTAATTCCACTCCTGAATCTTTCTTTTATTTCCATCATTGCTTCCTCGATGTACAGATTGAAGAGTAGGGGCGAAAGACTACAGCCTTATCTTACACCCTTCTTAATACGAGCACTTCGTTCTTGATCGTCCACTCTTATTATTCCCTCTTGGTTGTTGTACATGTTGTATATGACCCGTCTCTCCCTATAGCTTACCCCTACTTTTTTCAGAGTCTCGAACAGCTTGCACCATTTTATATTGTCGAATGCTTTTTCCAGGTCGACAAATCCTATGAAAGTGTCTTGATTTTTCTTTAGCCTTGCATCCATTACTAGCCGTAACGTCAGAATTGCCTCTCTCGTCCCTTTACTTTTCCTAAAGCCAAACTGATCGTCACCTAGCGCATTCTCAATTTTCTTTTCCATTCTTCTGTATATTATTCTTGTAAGCAGCTTCGATGCTTGAGCTGTTAAGCTGATTGTGCGATAATTCTCGCACTTGTCAGCTCTTGCCGCCTTCGGAATTGTGTGGATGATGCTTTCCGCAAGTCAGATGGTATATCGCCAGACTCATATATTCTACACACCAACGTGAACAGTCGTTTTGTTGCCACTTCCCCCAATGATTCTAGAAGGTCTGATGGAATGTTATGTATCCCTTCTGCCTTATTTGACCGTAAGTCCTCCAAAGCTCTTTTAAATTCCGATTCTAATACTGGATCCCCTATCTCTTCTAAATCGACTCCTGTTTCTTCTTCTATCACATCAGACAAATCTTCACCCTCATAGAGGCTTTCAATGTATTCTTTCCACCTATCTGCTCTCTCCTCTGCATTTAACAGTGGAATTCCAGTTGCACTATTAATGTTACCACCGTTGCTTTTAATGTCACCAAAGGTTGTTTTGACTTTCCTGTATGCTGAGTCTGTCCTTCCGACAATCATACCTTTTTCGATGTCTTCACATTTTTCCTGCAGCCATTTCGTCTTAGCTTCCCTGCACTTCCTATTTATTTCATTCCTCAGCGACTTGTATTTCTGTATTCCTGATTTTCCCGGAATATGTTTGTACTTCCTCCTTTCATCAATCAACTGAAGTATTTCTTCTGTTACCCATGGTTTCTTCGCAGCTACCTTCTTTGTACCTATGTTTTCCTTCCCAACTTCTGTGATGGTCCTTTTTAGAGATGTCCATTCCTCTTCAACTGTACTGCCTACTGCGCTATTCCTTATTGCTGTATCTATAGCGTTAGAGAACTTCAAACGTATCTCGTCATTCCTTAGTACTTCCGTATCCCACTTCTTTGCGTATTGATTCTTCCTGACTAATGTCTTGAACTTCAGCCTACTCTTCATCACTACTATATTTTGATCTGAGTCTATATCTGCTCCAGGGTACGCATTACAAACCAGTATCTGATTTCGGAATCTCTGTCTGACCATGATGTAATCTAATTGAAATCTTCCCGTATCTCCCCGTCTTTTCCAAGTATACCTCCTCCTCTTGTGGTTCTTAAACAGGGTATTCGCTATTACTAGCTGAAACTTGTTACAGAACTCAATTAGTCTTTCTCCTCCTTCATTCTTTGTCCCAAGCCCATATTCTCCTGTAACCTTTTCTTCTACTCCTTCCCCTACAACTGCATTCCAGTCGCCCATGACTATTAGATTTTTGTCCCCCTTTACATACTGCATTACCCTTTCAATATTCTCATATACTTTCTCTATCCGTTCATCTTCAGCTTGCGACGTCGGCATGTATACCTGAACTATCGTTGTCGGTGTTGGTCTACTGTCGATTCCGATTAGAACAACGCGGTCACTGAACTGTTCACAGTAACACGCCCTCTGCCCTACCTTCCTATTCATAGCGAATCCTACACCTGTTATACCATTTTCTGCTGCTGTTGATATTACCCGATACTCATTGACGAGAAATCCTTGTCTTCCTTCCACTTCAATTCACTGACCCCTACTATATCTAGATTGAGAACTTGCATTTCCCTTTTCAGATCTTCTTGTTTCCTACCACGTTCAAGCTTCTGACATTCCAGGCCCCGACTCGTAGAACGTTATCCTTTCGTTGATTATTCAATCTTTTTCTCATGGTAACCTCTCCCTTGGCAGTCCCCTCCCGGAGATCCGAATGGGGGACTATTCCGGAATCTTTTGCCAATGGAGAGATCATCATAACACTTCTTCAGTTACAGGCCACATGTCCTGTGGATACACGTTACGTGTCTTTAATGCAGTGGTTTCCATTGCCTTCTGCATCCTCATGTCGTTGATCATTGCTGATTCTTCCGCCTTTAGGGGCAGTTTCCCACCCCTAGGACAAGAGAGTGCCCTGAACCTTTATCCGCTCCTCCGCCCTCTTTGACAAGGCCGTTGGCAGAATGAGGCTGACTTCTTATGCCCGAAGTCTTCGGCCGCCAAAGCTTATTATTTATCAAAATTTAGATAGTGGAGGGGATCGAACACAGGGCTGGAGACGTTTTGATTATGAATCAAAGACGCTACCCCTACACCACGGGTACAGTTCCCTAGAACTTAGAACTACTTAAACCTAACTAACCTAAGGACATCACACACATCCATGCCCGAGGCAGGATTTGAACCTGCGACCGTAGCAGTCGCGCGGTTCCGGACTGAGGCTCCAAGAACCGGTCGGCCCCGAGGCCGGCGGTTTATACGCATTTACATAGTGGTTGAAGATGCTGTAACAGTTCGTGCCATTGTTCACTTTAAATTCAGACTCATGGTCCCGATTTGTTCTGCGAATTTGGTCCTTTCCATTTCACAGAGCGTCTTTGATCTCATTCCATATTTTTTTGTATTCTGAAAGTTGATTTTCTCTTTTGTCTGTGTACTACGCTTTATGGCCCATCGCTCTTTGGTTGACTGTCTTATCACAGTCTTGAGTCCACCGTGAGAGTTTATTTCTCCGTAGTGAAGACGTTATTTGTTATTGAAGTTCTGTCGTGACGTATTTTCAGTTTCCCTGGTATAGTTGTTCAGTCGGTTGTTGTCATTTTCCTGGCACAGATGCAAACACTGCAACCTTATGAGCAAAACATAGTTGCTTTAGATGTATTCCACTAATTCGTGTATCTTCTGGTTTTTATAATTTAAAAAGCTGAAAACAACCTACAGGGCTGCTTAGAATAGTTCTAGCGATAAGGAATCTTCTGCCGTGACTACTTTGGACACCCAACTTTCCTGTTGAAGTCCAGATCCGTTGGAAACAGGACTGTTGATGCGTCAGTATACTAATATATACTGTATCAGTGCCGTGATTCTTATGCACGGTGCACTGGTTGTTTCAAAGGAGACAGGAACAGTCTGCTTCCCCACGTAATAGCAAGATACTCCTACTTCACGCATATGAGATGTCAGGTGCACAGCCGGCCGCGGTGGTCTCGCGGTTAAGGCGCTCAGTCCGGAACCGCGCGACTGCTTCGGTCGCAGGTTCGAATCCTGCCTCGGGCGTGGATGTGTGTGATGTCCTTAGGTTAGTTAGGTTCAAGTAGTTCTAAGTTCTAAGGGACTGATGACCACAGAAGTTAAGTCCCATAGTGCTCAGAGCCAATTGAGCCAATCAGGTGTACAAGAAAACAAAAGGGCGGTGCATTGACGGAGCTGTCATTTGTACTCAGGTGCTGCATGGGAAAAGGTTTCCGACGTGATTGTGGTCTCACGACGGGAATTAACACTCTTTGAACGCGGAATGGTAGTTGGAGGTGGATGCATGAGGCATGGCATTTCAAAAATCATGAGAATTCAGTAACCCGAGAGCTATACTGTCAACACCGTGTCGAGAATACCTAATTTCAGGCATTGCCTCTCACCACGGATAACGCAGTGGCCGGCGGCCTTCACTTAACGACCGAGTGCAGTGGCGTGTGAGTAGAGTTGTCAGTGCTGACAGACAAGCAACACTGCATGAAATACCGCAAACATCAATGTGGGACGTACGACAAACGTATCCGTTACGATAGTGCGGTGAAAATTGGCATTAATGGGCTATGACAGCAGACGATGGTCGCTATTGCGATGGGCGCTAATGCCTTTGCTTATAGCACATCACCAGCAGCTTCTCTCCTGGGCTCCAGAGTATATCAGTTTGACCCTAGACTATTGGAAAACCATGACCTCGTCAAATGAGTCCGATTTGAGGTGGTAAGAGCTGACGGTAGGTTTCGACCATGGAACATAGATCCGAGTTGTCAACAAGATACTGTGCAAGCTGATGGTGGATCCACAATGTTGTGGGCTGTGCTTACATGGAATGGAGTGGCTACTCTGGTTCAACTGAACGAATTATCGACTGCAAATGGTTATTTCTGCTACTTGGAGACAATTTGCGGCCGTTCATGGACTCCATGTTCCCGAACAACAATGGAGTTTTCATGGATGACAATTTACCTTTTCACCGGGTCACGACTGGTTGGAAAAACATTCTGAACAGTTAGAGCGAACGATTTGGCCACTCAGATCGCCTGACGTGAGTCCCATAGAACATTTATAGTACTTTATTGAGAGATCAGTTCGTACACAAAATCTTGCACCAGCAACACATTCGCTATTATGGATAGAGAGGCAGCATGGCTCCTTACTCGTGCAAGGCAATTCCAATGACTTGTTGAGTCCTTCCCAAGAGGGGTTGTTCTCTACACCGTACAAAAGGATGTCCGACACCATATTATGAGGTATCCCATGACTTTTGTCGCCTCAGTGTAAACCTTCAGTTATTTCACAGCCCCTTTGGCAGTGACAACCAACATTTAACCCAATGCCAGCACAGACGTTTAGGTACCAAAGCAACCCAATGTAAGATGCCGCCAAAGAGTGCGTAATTTCTACTGCAAGTGTGCCGTAACATTCATGCGTTTCGGTTTGTTGCTTTGATTAGAGCATGTAGTACTTCCAACTCCCTAAGCTTGCCTATTGAATGAAAATGTCGCGCGTTGATTAAATATTTACAGTTCATTACATGTCAGTTATCAAGAGTTCCTGAATGTTGAAAATCATTCACACCAGAATGAGCTTTCATGAAAGAAGGAAAACTTTCTCTGACGTATTTTGCTCAAAAGCACTTGGCTCGCACTTGAACTGCCACTGCTGCCTTCATCTTTCTATTAAACACAAATAAAAGAGTATGTAAGAAACGTTAGACTATTTTACAACTCTTACACAACGTTCATAACTTTCAAGTACGCAAAATCCAGTAACTAACTGTAAGATAAATACTACAACGCCAAGAAAGAAAATGATGGTTGGTCAATACATTCACAGCGTGGTGCCGCTGCATCCGGTCTGTCGGAACTTGAAGTCCGGTGTCGTGTGGCTTGTGCCCGGTTGCTGGTAACCAGTGCCCACAGTGAAACGAGGAAATTCTCGATCTCGAACGTATGCTGCACTGATCTTGACGCTGTCATGATCTGTTTTGTGCAATTGTTTGCAGAAGTTTTTGTGGTGTCACCGCCAGACACCACACTTGCTAGGTGGTAGCTTAAATCGGCCGCGGTCCATTTAGTACATGTCGGACCCGCGTGTCGCCACTGTGTGATCGCAGACCTAGCGCCACCACAAGGCAGGTCTCGAGAGACGATATAGCACTCGCCCCAGTTGTACGAGGAGATTGCTAGCGACCATACGGACGAAGCCTTCCTCTCATTTGCCGAGAGCCAGTTAGAATAGCCTTCTGCTAAGTCCATGGCTACGACCTAGCAAGGCGCCATTAGCCTTACCTACTTTGAGAGTTATAGTATAAATGTCTCAAGAAGAATGCTGTAGTCATCAACTAATAAAGTTAAGTATAAAGCAGCTACGTACTTTTCTTGCTACCATTCAATAGTTATCCTGTTCCAGAATTGACGCCCGTCGGCGTGTGTGTGTACGCGTGCCTTCCTTTCTTTCGGCTACCCGTCACTGTGGACTGGCTGCCTTGTCAGACCACTTCAGTTTTTGCTATTACTGATGCGTTAGAAAGTGGAGCGAATTTTAGGTTGGGTCCCATCAGACAGACAACTTCAGCCGACAGCCAAAATGATATTTACAAAATAAGTGTGGATGTGAACTTGGACTCGTGACTTCGTGTCTACATTTCATGACATTTACTGCTAGATCACGAGATAATACAGCACTGCAACATGTCGAAAAGGAGACAACATTTTTTCGAGGCAGTTCCACATTCTACCATTTTGAAAAATCGTGCATGTGACCGTACTTAGACTTCTGAGAGGTGGCTGGTTTTTTGGCCAACTTAAATGAACGATTTGGACTTAAACTCTGCGGCGGCTAGCCAGCGGCCAGGTTTTAAGTCTAAGACTGTACCTCTCAAACCCCTCTTTCCTCTTGCCCCCTTCAGCGACATTCCTCTGTCAGCGCAAGTGGAAAGTCAGTGCTCTAAAGGCATACCGAAGTCAGTCAAAGACACTGCCGCTAGCTTACCCAAATATATCGATATGGACGGATCAACAGATACCAACTATCCCGCAAAAGCCTACTCACAAAGTTCAGAGAACCCGTATCAGACGTATCAGACAATCTAGACATGTTCTTCATCCCACTGTTATCACTCCCATATGGACCGAGATGAAAGATTAGACTATTTGCATAAATCAGAGATGTTTTTAAGCAGACATTCTTTGCTATGTGTGTAGAAAACCTGGCATGTGGTACCATGTTAAGTTCACTCCTTCAAGCACTTCATAGTGATTAGCAATGTATGTAAATAGATACAGATTTTATCAAATTTTTCAAACAACCGTTTGACTTAAGTTTCCTTGTACTTCTTATTGGTTTCATTTCCAAGTGATTTATAATACCGTACTCCATTCTGTTCCTGAAGATTTTTACACATCCTTCTTTCATCGTTCAATTGAATTATTTCTTGTGTTACCTACAGTTTTATTGCAGTACCTTTGCACTTATTTGATTGAGCGCTTTGATGACCCTATTGTCACTCCTGTCTATTACTTACTGTGGTACTTATTATTGCCGTTTCTACAGCGTCAAAGAACTTTAAACCCACATCATTGCTCAAAATTGCAGTAGCCCGTATCCACGTATATTGAATCTTATTGCTGATTCTCGTAATCCAAACGAATGCCTAGTTTGAGACGATGTTAACCTGTCAGTCAATCAAATTAGACAGCATTGTGAAATTATGTGACATTATATACGTAATTTTTAATTCACCATTTCAAAAAATACATAGAGAAACCAATTTCTAAATCTAGTTTCCCCGTATTTGCTAAAAGTATTCATCGCGCACGCCCGCCACCTAACGTACTACGTCCAGAGGAATATGTTTTTTCCAGAAATGTGTGTTGGTAGGTGAAGCTGCTATATAATGTTATGAACAGCAGTGTGAAAAAACTTTTCTGTAAAAGAGAGTGCACTTCAATGATCTGCTTTTCTAGCAATGCTGTTTACTCTTATCGTGGACACCATTATACGAGAACTCCAGAAACAAATCCCATAGATTCTTCTGTACGCACATCTATGTTATTGCAACCAAAACCAGAGAAACGCTCCTACAATAAGTCAAATATTGACATTATCGACTTCAGAAATATTATGTGCGGTTAAAGGCCAGAAGAAACAATATCTATAAACCAATCGAGAAGATAAAAAGGTTACGGTATGTATGAAATTTTAGGCAAATGATGGTAGCACAAGTTATGACGCAGAAGCTGCAGTCAATGGATTCAGTGTTGTGGAGATAGAGGACTTCCATGCAACAGAGAAATTCCATTCCAGCTTAAAGCCCTGGTCGGAAAGCGATATTACCTGCCGCTAATTATGACAGATATGGGAAACGCTAAAAATAGCTGTGCAGTTCGTTGGTGCAGTGGAGTTTAAAATTTTGCAAGATAGAACTAGAGTTATCTCGACAGACTCCGTATCAAACAACATCATCAAATAGGGTTGTAGTTCGTAAATCGTCGAGAAAAACAGATGTCTGTCTTCTCTGCTGTGGGCATATACAGACAGGAGCACAGGGTAGAGTGATACAGTCTCCATACCACCTCCATGTGGATGGATGAAGACGAAGGAGACAAAACTAACCATGGACAGAACAATTCAGTTAAGATGTTTCTATCAGAGTACTTCTACCAGAAGAAGTACTGTACTGGATCGAAAAGTAGGAGAATGGTAATCCATATAGCGAACCACGTGACAACGGTACGAAGATAGGAAGAAAAAGTATAAAGTCAACAAATAAAACAAAGATATGCCAGGAAATCGCGCGTGAATTTCATCATTCGTGAGAAGTCAATGGCGTACATTACGCGCAACGTAGCGTCGTTCGGAATGAGTAACTCTGCAGTACAAATCGTATTTTCTATTGTCTTAGCACGTCGGATTAATTCCATTTGACATGATTTACTGGCATAGTCGTAGATTTCGTACTTGTATTAAAATCTGAAGGTGGCTTTTGCTGGCCTAAATAATTTTATTTAGAATCACTGCGTAGAAGTGTGGTAAAACCTTTTCAACATTCAATGGATCGCCGCAACTCAGAATATTACGTTTTATGGAGGGCCGAGGAGTGAAACTGCTGCACGCTAATAATATCTCATGTTCGACGAATAGCACGTCGGACGAAAATGTAGACGAACAACGACTACGACTTGATAACTCAACACAGAATGTCGCCATTATGATCTAATGGCATGGCATGTTTCCTGAAAGAAGGGCTGCTTTCCACGTTCTAAAATATCTCGTATACTAATAATAAATCAGTAAAACTGTCTTGTCAGCCTGTTTGAACATGATTCTCCAAAACTACTATACGAACTGTCATTGAGTGTTCACAGGTGCATAACTTGGGGCACCATATTAGTTCTATCTCATGAAATTGAATCACGGAGAAAAATATCGTGATTTAAAGATTTATATAAAACCATCGTATGTATATCTGTTTGAACACGGTCATGTCTTTCACGGAATTTTCGCTGTTAGCTTGAGCATAACTCAAGACACCGTATAGGCTTTATGTCATAAAAATCTAATTACGGTGAAAAAAGATATCGGAATTTAAAGTTTTATTCATACTTATAAATGAGAAAGTAACTCTGTTACGTTTTCACATCTAACCCCTGCACCAATATCGATAAAATTTGACATGGAGGTAACTTGAACCCTAAAGAAGAACACAGGCAGCTTCAGAAAATGTATAGTGCAAGATACTTACTCATTTGAAGAATATTACGCAAATTTACGAAAAATGTTTACTCTTTGAAAAAGCTATTAACACTTTGATTTTTCATCTTAACCATATTAGTGAAAATGCTTTTATTGCTTGATTTGTGCTGCATGATACGATTTTTTTTTTTTTTTTGGTCATCAGTCTATTGACTGGTTTGATGCGGCCCGCCACGAATTCCTTTCCTGTGCTAACCTCTTCATCTCAGAGTAGCACTTGCAACCTACGTCCTCAATTATTTGCTTGACGTATTCCAATCTCTGTCTTCCCCTACAGTTTTTGCCCTCTACAACTCCCTCTAGTACCATGGAAGTCATTCCCTCATGTCTTAGCAGATGTCCTATCATCCTGTCCCTTCTCCTTATTAGTGTTTTCCACATATTCCTTTCCTCTCCGATTCTGCGTAGAACCACCTCATTCCTTACCTTATCAGTCCACCTAATTTTCAACATTCATGATACGATATGAATCTTCGAAGTGTTTAATCCATACTATTTTGTATACAATGTACACTATGATGTATAGATACTTCAAAAGGGTAATGCATTCATGCGTGCTCCTGCTCATGCCCATCTGTACACACTGCTCGAAGGCGATGATACACTGCTCGGCAGCGACATTGCACATGACAACGCATCGTGCATTGGGACAAACTGGGATGCGGCGGGGGGAGGGGGGGGGGGGGTGATGAGTGGGGCACACATCGTTAGCTATGCTTACCCCAACAGGAAGATACATGAAGGCAGCTGATGTTATTGCACACGCTATAGCCTACTTACTCACCATCATTCATCATAACAAAACTACCGAAACATGATCGCAGCCATAAGTAACAGCTAGTCCTTAATAAAGTGGCTGCTGATGAAATTCTCGATACTAGAGACTGAAGTCACATGCAGTACCCAGTGATGACTCACATCATCATAATGGCTGACCTCTGCTATGTCTTCAAGCAAACCAGCCGACGAAATTGCGGCCATCATGGTAGCTGTGATACGCATGTAGCCATCACTGTTGGGCCTGTTGGCCACAGCAGCTTCTCTGCACGTTGAGGACTGTGTTCAGATTCCCATGCTCTTTGAGATGTTTGTTGTTTCCCAGACCGGTTCAATAGCATGAATGTGAAGCAGCATCCCGTCGTTGCAAACAGGTTCGTCTCTGCTCCAGTGTTCTGATGACACAATGGCGTAAACGTTCCCAGTTCAGATGTCAGCAGACGGCGCCGAACCACATAACCAGATACGCTCAGGCACATAGCTGCGCTTATTGATGGAGCCAAAGCTGTGGATTAAACTGTTATGCTTGTTACAGTCGTAATAACAAGTTTGGTGCCATCCCGTATCATGCTCACATAGCGTTGTCTAACAGCCGTTCATCATTCGAACACACTCTCATGCTAATATGAATTTCACTCTTTGCCATGAGCGAACCACGCTGCAATTTATCTCATTGGTCTTCGTGGTTTTCAATTAGAGAGCAGAGGACATGCTGGAAGTTTCTGACTTTTGTAAACTGATTATTTTATTCTTTCTTTGTAGACATAATTTTGCCCTTATGATCACTCTTAAGCAAATATATGACGGACGTATCACACGACAGCTAGAATGTTTCAGACGGAAAAAAAGCACTTAAGTCGAAAACGTATTGACACACTGATCCACTGACTGAAAAAGCCCACGTTTGCCGCAGTTTGTAGAGCTCTTTGAAGTCTACAGCTTTCGGACGGATCATTTCTACTCACGTTTCTGACAGCAAAAAGCTTTAGCCTTTTCGCTGAATCGGACATCCCTTTACAGGAAAACGGAAATACTGCTTGAAATAGAATTGGCTCTATCGTCTCAAGCGTATAACTACTTTCAGTTCCTGTGCTGATGGCACTTCTGTAATGGCTGGCTCTGAGCACTATTGGACTTAACTTCTAAGGTCATCAGTCCCCTAGAACTTAGAACTAATTGAACCTAACTAACCTAAGGACATCACACACATCCATGCCCGAGGCAGGATTCGAATCTGCGACCGTAGCGGCCTGACTTCTGTAATGACTAACCTCTTTGAACGCTAATTTTTGTTACGAAGGGTAAACAACCTTCACATTAGATGCCTTAAATCAGGATACAGAGTTTCAAATACTATCACTCGTGACCTTACGATTAACTAATTTCCCTAATAATCTGTTGCACATGCGAAGGTGTGGCTTTTTCCCACAAAATTTTGATATTGATGTAAGCCAAACAAAGCGCCCACATAAATCGCAATTACCGAGTTGTTTAAAACTACACTTTCATTAAGACTCTCACTAAGTTTAAGGCACTAAAAATCCCAATTATGCTAATTCCAGTGCGGTATCTTTGACATTCTTCGCCCACTATCTTCTGGAAACATCCATCTGCAGTACACATTCGACTGTCTTCGCCCCAGTCACATAAAAACAACAGTTATCTGCCGTTTAATTAATTAAAGCCACAAGTTTCGTGTTTAATATATTGCTAGGTAAGGGGAAAACGTACAAATGCTAAAACTAGCCTCCAGAACTCTTCTGGCTGGATGTAAGGAAAACTTAGACCGCTTGAAAGGAATACACAACATACACACATCAAAAACAGTTTTGCATCACCCTGGTTCCCAGAACCCAGAAGATAGTCGTTGACTGTGAATCACAAACACAGTCCCTTTGACTGGTCAGTGATGTTGCTAAACACGCCCAAAGATGTAAACAACCATGCATGAGCAGCGACTATTAGACGGAGGGAGCCCGACAGCCGATCAGTTCAAGTCATTCCATCAGGGAGGATGTACAGTGTTGTATGTAGTTCAACCATGCCTAAACAGCTAATACCACGGTTCGATCGCGTCCGCATTGTTACTTTGTGCCAGGATGGGCTCTCAGCAAGGGATGTGTCCAGGCGTCTCGGAGTGATCGAAAGCGATGTTGTTCGAATATGGAGGAGATACAGAGAGACAGGAAATGTCGATGTCATGCGTCGCTCAGGCCGCCCAAGGGCAGGAGATGGACTTAGAGAGTCGAGAGAAGCAGATCGAGAGAGAGAGGGGGAGTAACAGACAAACAAAGCAACGAATAGGAGGAGATAGAGAATGAGAGGAGCAGGAAATGGACAGAGAGAGGGGGGAGGACATGGACAGAGAAAAGGGCAGAGGAGCTGGACAAAGAGAGGGGAAAGGAAAAGATGGGCTGGAGGGTAACGCCGGCCTTGTGATCTGTGCTTGGCCAGTAGCTGTCGCATTCACCACAGCAGAGAGCAGCGTGCATCTTGGACAAAATTAGCCACGCTCAAGGAAAAATGCACTTGCGTGCCGAGTTCAGCGAATTCGTCCTGTTCTCGCCAGTTGGAGAATGTGAATACAGACAAAAATTTCTCCAAATGCCAGACCAGCCATGCAAATAGCATGTCCCGTGCGATAACATCACAATATTGTGTAGAAGTCACGGGGTGCCTTGAGTGCTGACGGACCACTGACGCATTTAGCGTAAACATTGAGAAGATAAAGTTACAGAAAGTCTTTGATGGGACGCCGTTGACAAGTAGAAACACAGAATCCTTGGGAACGTCGATGTGCCATAGGGCAGCACTCGCAAGTTGCCGGAAAGAGGAGTTCGGACAAGTCGGCGTTCGCAATCTCAAAAAAAATCGACGCCAGCCCTGCCAGAGTTAAATTTTTAGGAGGTTTCAGATTGGTGAAAGGAAGTATGGTACTTCGCTTTTGGCCAAACATTGTGGTAGGCAATATTTTTCCACGTATTCGCCAAAACTAAACTCATTCAACGTATTGCCACACGATGTAGCTTACTTCATCACTCCACATCACTAGTTTCCGGTTATCCCCTGTCCAGTAGTGCCACTCTTTACACGTTTTCAAGCGTCGCTTAGCATTAAGGACGGAGATTTGTGTCTTATAAGGACCTGTTGGACTATTGTATCCCATTCTTTTCAACTACCTACGCTAGATGGTCTGTTGGTGGCACTTTGGAACTCACGAGTGATTTCTTCCGTTGATTTCATGTGACTTTTGGAATCACCTTCCGCAATAATCGATGTTCTCTGCCCATCAGTACACGAGATCTGCCTATCTTGGTTTAGCTATTGTTGTTTCTTCGCACTTCCAATTCACAATCATATCAACAGTCGACTTGGGCGGCTTCAGACGAATTGAAATGTGCATGATGGATTTGTTACGCAGGCTATTTCCAATGACTAATCCACATTGGTAGTCAGTAAATAATCCTGATCAATCCATTCTACTGTTACTGCTTTCCTACTGACAGCACAATACGCTCCACCTCCTTTTATACTGCCAGTTTTACCTCTCTTGTCACTTATTCGTCAGTTCCACATCATGTAGGGATGTTCAGATACTTTTGATCAGAAAGCATTTAAGATCCCCACTATGTGTTCCTGTACGAAATTTAACCCAAATTTAGCTCCCACACATTACCAAAACTATGCACCCACAAACTAATTTAAGCTGGTATACTAACATTTGACTAAAAAGAACCTAATTTCACTTGAACTGTAACTCGTCTGAATACAACTTTATATTAAATGCGCAACTGAAGTGAAACAATTATCTGGCCGTAATCAAAATTTCCATTCACGTCGCATCTTGACAACATTGTTGCAAATTTCTCGAAAGCACAACATCAAACAGCAAGCATGCAGCGGCTAAGCTAGATTTCTACTTTTAAGTAAAATTTCCAGTCAGTATTGAAACTGTTGCATGCCACATAGTGCAATGTGGTAATGCATAATGATAAATCTTCTTTAAACAGTGGAATGGGGAGAGTAACTATTCCTATGATATATCCCAAGACAATGATTTTAGAATGAATTGTATATTCAAAAAGACAGAGTAAACCTTGGCGTGATCTCCACACATAACATTGGTTTGAATAATACTATGCTTAACAAGGTGAACAATGGTTTCAAAGGGATGCAGTATTAACAGAGAATTTCTATGAAAACCAAACAGCTTAATCAGTTGATATGTTAATGCATGACTCAGGGAAGTTGAGTGATCTTTCTCATCTCTGAACAAGTGAACAAAGTTAACTAGCTGATAATAACCATTCTGACAAACTAGCTACACGCTGCTGATGTCTTACCTCAAACTTCTTCTCTTCAAAAAAATAGCATAGCATTATTCCAAATTTGTATTCTTTTCGCCTTTCAATATATACATCTGATTCATCCTTGCTGTCACTAACAATACATATTTCTCCTTCTAACAGCTACAATCACAAGTCATCACGGCACTACTGAATATGTCTATCATCTACCACAGTTCAACTAAGAATTTACCAGACTGCACCGAGGCAAAGACTGTGCCACAGCAAGACCAAAGATTGTTTAACAGCAACATAACTTCCCCTCCCTCCAACGTGCATATCGATAACTTACAAAAGTCAAAATGTCATGCCCACCTGACATATAGTCCACCTTTACAGAGTAGAATTTTGTATGACGGTCATTTCAGATAGGAAAAGGACAA
This sequence comes from Schistocerca serialis cubense, assembly GCF_023864345.2. Taxonomy (NCBI): domain Eukaryota; kingdom Metazoa; phylum Arthropoda; class Insecta; order Orthoptera; family Acrididae; genus Schistocerca; species Schistocerca serialis. Next base: position 336,740,389 of record NC_064641.1, on the reverse strand, counting down.
GGACAAAACTCAAATAATTATGGATAGGAACGTATAAATCGCGTTATAAATACGAAGAGAAAAATGGTTTTACAAGAATATCAGTTACAGAACTATAAACAAAAAATATTTACCAAATTCAGGAACATGTGAAGGTCGGTTCATGATGTCTATGAGAACGTTCTGAAGAGGGCTATTTTGAAAGTTTATACGTGACATTTTGTATTGCAGTAAGTGTTATTAGTGATCTACACCGATTTTGTAGCACACAGCAAGTAGGTTAGATATGTATATCACACAAGACCTACATCTCTGATGCACAGTGACATATAGCAGTAGTAATTTTCAAGATGAATGAGTAGAGCGCCCTTGTCACAAACGACGAAGTTTTCTCCAGCTCGTTGCAGTTACGTCACTGTTGACGTGGACGCAGACTCAGTGAGACTAAGCACACTTCTCAGCTGCCAGCCCAACACATGTACAAGCAGAAAAATATGTAATAATATCTGCTTGAAGCAGACTGTTCCGTTGACCAGCCATCTTGCAGTATCCAACAGTTCCCTATAAAAGTCAGCTACAGCTTGTATCGGTGAAGTACGCCGACATTTGGCAGAGAATATTTCAGTATATAATCAGTGGACACATTTCTTCTTACCTGCCAAGTCTCAGTCATTTGTGGTGAATGGTCAATCACGCACAATTCGTCACGTTTACAAAATACAGTTACCTATAATAAGACAGGAGTAATAAGATTTCCCCACCCCCTCCCCATGAACCATGGACCTTGTCATTGGTGGGGTGGCTTGCGTGCCTCAGAGATACAGATTTCCGTACCATAGCTACAATCGTAATGGATGGGTATCCGTTGACAGGCCAGAAAGATGGGCAGCAGTCTTTTCAGCAGCTGCAAGGTCAACCGTCTGGATGACTGACTGATCAAGCTTTGTAATATTAATCAAAACAGCCTTGTTGTGATGATAGTGCGAACACCTGAAAGCAACTACAGCTGTAATTTTTTCCGAGGGCATGCACCTTTACTATATAGTTAAATGTTGATGGCGTACACTTGGGTAGACTATTCCGGAGGTAAAATAGTCCCCCATTAGGATCTCTGAGCGGGGACTACTCAGGAAGACGTCAGTATCAAGAGTAACAAAACTGCATTCCATGGATCAGAGCTTGGAATGTTAGATCCCTTAATCAGGCAGGCAGGTTAGAAAATTAGAAAGGAAAATTAATAAGTTGAAGTTAGATATAGTGGGAATTAGTGGCAGAAGGAACAGGATTTCTGGTCAGGTGGATACAGGGTTATAAATACAAAGCGAGCCAGGGATAATGCAGGATTGGGCTTAATATTGAATGAGAAAATATCAATGTGGATAAGCTACCATGAACAGAGTAGTAAATGCATTATCATAGCCAAGATGGACACGAAGCATACGTCTACCACAGTAGTTCAAGTTTATGTGCAAACTAGTTCCGCAGATGATGAAAAGATTGAAGAAACGTATGAGATAAAAGAAATTATGAGATTTTTAATGGAGACGAAAACTTAATTGTGATGTGAGACTGGAATTTAATAGTAGGAAAATGAAGAGAAGGAAAAATTGGAGATGAATATAGACTGGAGGGAAGGAATGAGAGGAACCTGCCTGGTGGAATTTTGCATGGAGTATAATTTAATCGTTGCTAACACTTGGTTTAAGAATCATAAAAGAAGGTTGTGTATGTGGAAGAGACCTGGAGACACCGGAAGGTTTCAGATTGATTATATAATAGTTGGACAGAGATTTATTAACCAGATTTTAAATTTTTAGAGATTTCCAGGGGCAGATGTGGACTCTAACCACAATTAATTGGCTATGAAATGTAGATTAAAACTGAAGAAACTGCAAAAAGGTAGGAATATAAGGAGATGGGCACAGAAAAACCGAAGCAACCGTAATTTTTAGAGAGTTCTTGAGGGAGCATTATGCAACAGCTAAAAATGAGATTGACAGGAAGTGCAAAATGGGTAAGCAGGAATGGCTAGAGAATTCCGAAGCATATTTCGTGAGGGGAAAGATAAACACCGCTTACAGGGAAATTAAAGAGGCTTTTGGGCATAGAAGAAGCAGTTGTATGAATTCCAAGAGCTCAGACGGAATACCAGTGCTAAGCAAAGAAGAGAAAGCTGAAAGGTAGAAGGAGTATATAGATGGTCTATACAATACTATCACGAATTCTTTAATGAAGAGTGGAAAAATTGTTGGAAACCGACATCGAATAAGACATGTTTGGATTCCAGAGAAATGTAGGAAAACATAAGGCAATAGTGACCCTATGACTTATCTTAGAAGGAAGGTTAAGGAAACACAAACCTATGTTTATAGCTTTTGTAGACTTGGAGAAAGTTTTTGACAACGTTGATTGGAAGACTGTTTTTCAATTTATGAAGGTAGCAGGGGTAAAGTACAGGGACCTAAAGGCTATTTACAACTTGTATAATGTCAGACGTTAGTGACAAGAGTAAGGGCATGAAAAGGAAGCAGTGATTGAGAAGGGTGTGAGACAGGGTTTTAGCCAATTACCCACGCTACTGAATATGTATATCGAACAAACAGTTAAGGAAACCACAGAAAAATATGGAGTAGGAGTTAAAGTTCAGGGAGATGGAATAAAAACCTTAAGGTTTTCCGATGGCATTGCAGTTCTATCAGAGACAACAAAGGACTTGAAAGAGCAGTTGAGTAGAGTGGACAGTGTCTTGAAAGAGGATATAAGGTGAACATCAACAAAAGCAAAGCAAGGGTAATGGAATGTAGTCGATTTACATCAGGCGATGATAAGGTAATTAGATTAGAAAATGAGACATTTAAAGTGATAGACAAGTTTTGGTATTTGGGTAGTAAAATAACTAATGATGGCGGAAGTAGAGAGGATATAACATTTAGACTGGAATTGGCAAGAAACTCATTTCTGAGGAAGTGAAATTTGTTAACATCGAATATAGATTTAAATGTTGGTAAGTCTTTTCTGAAGGTATTTCTCTGGATTGTAGCCATGTATGGTAATGAAAATGGATGACAAACTGTTTGGACAAAAAAGTGAACAACAGCTTTCTAAATGTGGTGCTACAGAAGAATGTTGACCATTACGTGGGTCTATCACGTAAGTAATGAGCAGGTACTGAAGAGAACTGGAGAGACAAGAAATTTGTTGCTCAACTGACTAGAAGAAGGGATTGGTTGATATGACACATTCTAAGACATCAAGAGATTACCAACGTTGTATTGGAGGGAAGTGCGGGGGGGGGGGGGGGTAAAAGTCATGAGGGGGACCAAGAGATTAATACAATAAGCAAATTCAGAATGATGTAGTTTGCAGTAGTTATTCGGAGAAGAAGGGGCTTGTACAGATAAAGTAACATTGAGAGCTGCATCATGCTAGCCTTCAGACTAAAGACAACAACAACAACAATAAGATTTTACATGGTTCTACATATGGACAGCACATGTAGTGTAGACATTACAAGAGATTTCTATGTCTACAAAAAAGCAAGGAAAAATGACATCATGGTTTAACAATAATGAATTACAGAAACATCACACAATTAAACCATGTTAAACAGTGCACAATAATAGGCATGATAAGAAACAATTATTATATATTTGCAGAATGATCTACACAAATTTCTAAATCTATTCAAATAAATATTTATGCATGTTCATCAGTAAAAAGCACAAATGTATAGGCAGTAAGGTAGATGGAGACACATAAGAATGGTCATCACACACAAGAAATAAACACATGAGGATAGTCATCTTAAATGCGCAGATAAAAAGAAAGCAAACATATAATTACGAAAAACATGGATTAGGGAGTATCCAAGGTTCACATCACAGAATACTTTATGCAGTCAGCCGAATGTCAGTCTATTATTATACCTAACATGGTCAGTAAGTAGCATGCTACTTAGTTACATTTCATCCTTCAGTTTGTGCACCTATTAATCATTTTACCCACAATTTTATCAAACTTCCAACAAATATAACTGTTTACTGTATCTCTTTACTTCGTTCTGTAAATTTATTTCATACATGTAAAGCAAACATATAATCAGGAAAAACATGGATTAGGGAGTATCCAAGGTTCACATCACAGAATACTTTGTGCAGTCAGCCGAATGTCAGTCTATTATTATACCTAACATGGTCAGTAATTAGTATGCTACTTAGTTACATTTCATCCTTCAGTTTGTGCACCTATTCATCATTTTACCCACAATTTTATCAAACTTCCAACAAATATAACTGTTTACTGTACCTCTTTACTTCGTTCTGTAAATTTATTTCATACATTCTTGTAAGTCCATATACAAACATCAAATGAAGTTTTGCATCAACTCGGTTCCGCGAGTTTCGAAACCTGTACAGAACATTGGAATAGAGATCAACATAAACATCATCCCCTCCATTTCTATTGCTAATGAAAACCACACATTACATGTTGTACCAACATACAACGAGAACATCAGATGTGGTGGTCCAGATTGCTGTATACACCAGTTCCTCTAATACCCAGTAGCACATCCTCTTGCTTTTTGAGAACCCTTCCTAGCACAAAGTAACAATGCGGACGCGACCGAACCGCGGTGTTGACCGTCTAGGCACGGTTGAACTACAGACAACACGAGCCGTGTACCTCCTTCCTGGTGGAATGACTGGAACTGATCGGCTGTCGGACCCCCTGCTTCTAATAAGCGCTGCTCGAGCATGGTTGTTTACATCCACAGTAAACGTTTATCTTCAGGAGTTCTGGGAGTCGGCGTGATGGTAAACTTTTTTTGATGTGTGTAATTTATCTCCATTGCCCTACCTAACCGTTTGTAGTTTTTGCCCTACCTAATCGTATTTCTTCTTATATTTACCCTACAGAATCATTTCATCCCAAATTCATCTTTGTAACCATTTCTTTGCTCAAGTACATGTTGTATGTCTTCCTTTGTCGTCTTTTTCTCTCTGCTTCCTCCTTACACGTCTTTTATGAATTCTTATAAATCTTTCATGTCTAGTGAGAGTTCACTACAGTACTACACTTAACATAATTATTACACTAATGGCGCCAGATCTTATAGTAATAATATATACATGTAATATGTAAGCAGATAAAGTGAATCCGCATGGCATAAAAATTGACTGTAACAAGGAACAGGGTCCCAATCCGATAACCATTACTCACTTGCTCTTTCTCTACATCAACCATCACAATCATTACCCCATTCGATTAAATAAATAATTAAATAACTAAAAATAAAGAAACTCAATAAATTACATGACTCGTGGCAGACTCTGCAAGAGAGGCGCTCTGCATCGCGGTGTAGCTTGCTGTCCACGTTCCGAGAGGGTGCGTATCTGGATGAGGTATCGAATATATTGCTTCCCCCTACTTATACCTCCCGAGGAGATCTCGAATGTAAAATTAGAGAGATTCGAGCGCGCATGAAGGCTTTCCGGCAGTCGTTCTTCCCGCGACCCATACGCGACTGGAACAGGAAAGGGAGGTAATGACAGTGGCACCTTCAGTGCCCTCCGCCACACACCGCTGGGTGGCTTGCGGAGTATAAAAGTAGATGTAGATGTAGAAGTGTAAGAGGCAAATTCATCACGTCAATTTCTTAAGCTAAAGCAATGCATGTGTTTATGTTACATCACATGTAAATACAAGAAGAAAGTTAGTCTGCAATGTCTCACATGTAGGAGAAAAACATATACAAAGAATATTATCCTATGCCATGGCAAAAAGAATGAAGATGAAAGGTAAAAAAAAAATCTTCACATACATCCGGCATCTCTTTTCTCTTATTGCTCTTTTTTCCTCATTCTAAGTGTATTGTCTATCAATGTCACACCTTGCGAGTCATGAATTTCGTCTTCACATCCAAAATTTCCCAAACAAATACACTGATGGACAATCGTCTCACACATATGTAAAGATTGTGAGCTAGACATAGATAAGGCAGATTAGTACTACAGAATTAAGCAGAAGTTAAATTTTGTGTGCATGTAGCTACACAAAAATTAGAAAAATATGTCACTCATCATTGTAAATAAGAAAATAGACACTACCACAAAGAGAAGTCACGAAAAGCTCAGTGAAGTATCAAATGCTAAAATAGTGTGTCACAGAACAGAATAGAAGTTAATGCTGAGCCTAATCTTTGCAAAACATTTTTCGTGCGCAAATGGAGGCAAAAAACTACATTTCTCGAATTGCTGTAAGAATCTACATAACTGTTACAGGTTGTGCTGTTCCAATGAAAAAATGACACTGTATGTTTAGTAAAAGGTTGAACAATTTGCATCAGATAATCATAAACTTCACATCAAAGAAATAATTGTGTTATCTCAAGTCGCATCGCCTTCATTCACCAATATCAGATCTTTTCAGAAACTTACCTTTTACAATTGTAATCATGAAATGCATTCACATGGCATAAAAACTGACTATAACAAGAAACAGGGTCCCAATCCCCTAACCATTACTCACTTACTATTTCTCTACGTTAATCATCGTAATCACTGCCTCGTTCGATTACAGCATGCATCATAAATCTTATAATTATAATCTTGTACACCTCAGCAACATAAATTTCATTATTGTACTACAACATTAATCATATTTGCTGTCTTTGTCTCAAAATACACTTCAAATAACAGTTCTCTGCTTTGTTTTCGTCCAATTATTTCCACACAAACAATATCTCATAGCTCTAATTGTGAATGCTTCACTTCAGTACACACAACTTCACTACCTCACAATAATCCTGAAAAACTTATTACATCAAAATACCTATTACTCTTCTTTCCAGACAACACATTTACCTTCCCAACATCCTGTATATCTCACCAAATGTTGTTGAAAATGTTATATATCTGTATTATCGTTGCTATATATAGCCAAAAAATATTTCTCAAGTGAAATCACCCTGCTGATAACCAATGTATCCTCTACAGCTGGTTTAAAAAATACTGTCAATGTTCAGATTATTAGAAATTATTTGTTCTCATTCGGATTGTAGATGAAATTTCGAAGTTGGTAGTAGTCTGTTTAGCGTGAGCGTCGTGACAGCAAATCGCTCAATTTGTTGCAGGATAAATGAAGCTCATTGTGCGGCCAAAGTCGCCCGATTCTTGTCAAAAGTTGCCTGCTGCATGACAGGAGTCGCTCTGACATGTGGTGCGATAGCGTTGTTTATCGCTATTACTGTGCGCTGTAACGCGAGAAATATTTTAGAAAAGAATCTGGGTACAACTTCAGTAAATAAAATTGATCTATGTATGGTTTGATATGTCAAACATGATGAAGTCCCTTGCTCTTGTGTTCGAATTGTTTCAATTTACACAGGACTGCCAAGTACAATTCTATGAATCCTATAAGGTTCCTTATAAACAAGAAATAATTTGTGACTAAGATTCTTGCTTTTACAAGATAAAAAATTAGATTGAAGCAGGATATTCTATCCATCTAGTAGCTTCTTAATGTTTACCTGTCCTTGTTGATATTTCTTTCTCCTTTCTGCAGCCTTCTTCATGTTGTTTAGCGCTATATCTACTACTTCCTCATGACGCAATTTTTGCGGAGTTGGAAATGGTTATTGCTTCCTTGTCTTTGACTATCTCGTAGACTTGGTGATCGAACTTCAGTTATTTCTGTCTGGGCTTGCCCTTCCAGAATTTTGACACTGTGAATTATGACGTACATTACTGTGACCTTGTTGGTTTTGACTGCGTGGGTTGCTAATTTCATAACTGTTTTTGTGCCATACATTTGGCGGATTTGATCTACCTGAATTGTGCCCATGAGAATTTGGATAATTACCATCTGAGTTAGAGTATTGTCCCTGATTACTTTGAGTGTTATGATAAATATAATTGTTTCTGTGGTTGTGCTTGTTATGCAGGTTCCCATAGTTTTTTTGTTTTCACACGGTTCTTGTTGTAACTGTTATTGTGTTTTCTCGTTAACCTGTTGTCACGGTCCAATTCCAGTTTCGGAAGTAATATTTGAAATTTTTCTAAATTATCTTTACATATGCCGGCCAGAATTATTTCTCTCAACTGTGTCAGTAATTTTGTGAAACAAATACGAATTATCTCTGACAGACTGTACAGGTTTTATAAGTTCTAACTTCTGCATACCCTTCAAATTACTGTGCTGGCCTAGAGAAATCAGACTGTTCAAATTTTGGTAATATTATGTTGTGTTTTATCCGATCTTGTGTGGCATGCGACCAGTAGGCTGACAAAAACACTTGGTAGAAATCATTTACGTTTTGGCAATCTCTCAGTATTGAGTGCATCGCTGCAAGATCATTTCCTAAATAATGTATGTTCAAATGCCCAATTTTGTGGTAAAGAATATAGGAATTGATGAATCGAAGGGTGGGGGTGAATTTCATTACTGTAATTCCCGAATACTTTGAATTTACATACTACCAAGAAGTGTTTGTAATCGAACTTACCATTTTTGTCTGAACCAAACTGTTCTCTATTGCACCACGTCGGCGATCCATTGTCGTATCTGAATGTGTGGTACTGTTTTCGTGGAAATCACCATAAATTTTTACGGTCACCAAAGTTGGCAATGTGTCATTTGAATCTCTATCTACACTGGTTAACAAATTTGCCATTTTCGTCGTCAGGTCATCAACATTTTCGTTAACTGTGTTTAACTGTTCTTTCTGTTCTTCTGAATTTAATCTCAAAGTATCTTCTTATTCGCTAATTTCTTTTGCCGTTGTATTAAACTGTTCGTTCTGTACTTTTATCTCTGTAAGTACCAAACTCGGAACTACAGTGTTAATTTTAAGTAAAAATTCGTCCTTTTCATTATGCTACTTTGTTTTCATGTTTTCGTCTTCGGTTTCAAGGTTAAGTAATCTAGTTGCAAAACTGCTAATTATTGGTTGAAGGTCATTTTTAATGTCTTCCCTAATCCCAATAAACTTAGTACTTTCAGTTTCATTTCTTCCTGTGATTTTCTATTCTCATTTTGTGATTTTTTTTATTTCTTCCCTAAGTGATTTACTATTTTCTTCTAATTATTTGTCGATTTCCTTACTCATTTCATCTTGTATTTCTTTAATCATCTGACTAATTTATTCTAGAAAATTTGTCGCATTCACGCATTGTGATTTTTTATAATTGTTCATTGAAGATGATGGTTTCGGTCGCTCAAAAGAGATTGATTCAAAACCTGATACTGACGTATCTGCTACTAGTTGCCAAATTTAGCACGACTGTGGCGAATTTTTTAAGCTTTCGCTAGACTATGACGACTTATCGCCGATCGACTCAACTTCAGAATTTTCGTGTTCATTGCCCATAGTTTGTTCTGTTTCATTACTGTTCACTTAATTGGTTAATGATTGTGGATCCTCGCAATTTTCTGCAGTTTCACGTGACCTATTGATAGTTGGTAATTGCTCAGGGTGGTTTATAGTATCCTGTGAAGACTCGTTGCTCTGTAACACCCTCTCTGTTGTCTTGTACCAAACATGATGAAATACTATTTCTTGGAAAAATAAAATTACTACAATGACCAAACAAACAAAACGTTGTACTACCGTGCACGCAAATACTCAACAATGAATGAAGTTCACACACCACCTGTACTATTAGACCAACTGTTTATGTAATAAAATATAATCGTCGCACGACAAAAGATTCTAAATGAATTGGCTGAAGTACAACATTAGTAAAATCTGCTCAGGGCTTTTTTTTTTTGGTTTTCGAGGAATTCAACGCAACGTATTAGCAAAAGAACCGACGAACTATCCCGCCCGAATAGGTCGACATATGTAATTTCCCACTACGTGTTTCTGTACGAAATTTAGCCCACTCTATAATATGTCTAAATTAACAAAACTATGTATCCACAAACTGTTATCCGATTTAAGCTCGTATGCTAATCTTTGACTAAACAGAACCTAATTTTAAGTGAACTATAACTGGCCTGATTACAACTTGTCTTGATATTAAATGTGTTGCAGATTTCTCGAATGCACAACATCAAACAGCAAGCAGGCAGCGCCTAAGCTATATTTCTGATTTTTAAAATAAACAAACAGTATTCGAACTGTAACATATCACATGGTACAGTGTGTTAATGCATAATGATAAACGTTCTTTGAACAGTGGCATGGAGAGAGTAAACATTCCTATGAAATATATTCCAAGACAACGATTTTGGAATGAATTATGTATTTGAAAAGACAGAATAAAACTTGGAGTGATCTCCACACATGGCATTATTCTGAACAATACTATGCTTAACAGAGTGAACAATGATTTAAAAAGGGTGCAGTGTTAACAGAGAATTTCCATAAAAACCAAACAGCTTATTCATTTCATATGTTAATGTATGACAGGAACGTGGAATAGTCTTTCTCTCAGCTCTGAGCAAGTGAACGAATTTGACTAGCTAATAATAATCCTTCCGAGAAACTAGCTGTACAGTGCTGAAATCATACCTCAAACTTCTTGTCTCCAAAAGAAATAGCATTATTTAAAATTTATGTTCTTATAAAGATTCATCCTTGCTGACTCTTACAATAGATCTTTCATCATTTAACAGATACAATCACAAGTCACAGCACTATTCAACACTTCCATCACCTACCACACTTCAACTAAGGATTTACCAGACTGTAAAGAGGCAAAGACTATGCCACAACAAGACCAAAGATTGTTTAACGGTAACATAACTTGCTGTCTCTCTGATGTGCACAGTGATAGCTTACAAAAGTCAAAATTACGTACCCACCTTACAAGCATACACACTGTGTTGTGAACACAGATCTGTGGGGGCTGTATTATGCTATGGGGGACATTCACCTTGGACCTTTGATAATAATCGAAGGTACTATGACAGCTGTTAAGTATTTTCCACTATTATGGACAACAGGCATCTCTTCGTGAATGTTGCCTTCCCCGATGGCGATGGCATCTTCCACAAGGATAATCGTCCATGTCAAAGGGCAAGAATTGTCTTGTAAATTATAGATTTCAGCTATCAGTCGTTCTTTTGAAATTTTTTATTGGCAGATCTAGATTTCAGCTAGAAACTGGCCATTCTTAATGCACTATCATTTTTGATCAATGCATGTAATGCCTGTTGGTCGGGCTTCATCCACAGTTCATTGAATACTCAATGAACTGTGGATGAAATCCAACCAACAAGCATTACACGCATTGATCAAAAATCAGTGTGTGTGTTGCCCTTAGCGTAAGTTAGTTTAAGTTAGATTAAGTAGTGCGTAAGCTTAGGGACCGATGACCCCAGAAGTTTGGTCCCATAAGAACTTAACAAAAATTTACAAATTTCAATTTTCAGTCGTCTGCGGTCCAATCGACATGGTCATGAGCCCAGGAGACGCGCTGCAGGCGATATCGAGCTGACAGCAAACGCACTCGCCTCGGTCGTCTGTTGCGGTAGTACATTAACACCATATTTCACAACACTTTCCTGTCTGATTCGTTCGTCGTACGGCCCACATTGATTTCTACGGTTTTTCACGCAGTGTTGCTTGAATGTTAGCGCAGACAACTCTACGCAAATGCCGCTGCCTTCGGTCGTTAAGTGAAGTCCGTCAGCCACTGTGTTGTCCATGTTGAGAGATAATGCCAGAAATTTTGTATTATCGGTACACTCTTGACACTGTTGATCACGGAATACTGAATTCCCTAACGATTTCCGGAATGGAATACTCCACGCGTCTTGCTCCAACTACATTTAGCACTGAAGGTCTGCTAGTTCTCATCGTGCGGCCATAATCACGTCGTAAACCTCTTCACTTGAATCACCTGAGTATAAATGACAGCTCTGCTGATGCACTTCCAGTTTTTACCTTGTGTACGCGACACTACCGCCATCTGTAAATGTGATTATCGCTATCCGATGACTTTTGTTACCTCAGTGTACTGTTTCGTCACAAATGAAGTCATAGACATAGACTAGAACCCAGACCTACTTTCACCAGGCATTCGCTTGACCAATTAGCCTATCTGAGTTAGCCTCAAAGTTAAGTCCAATGTTCGTGAAAAGCAGGAAATCTGGCCGTAGTTCAGATTTGATATTAATTTTCATTCCTTGCTTTATATTCATGGCAGTGTAGGTCAACATTTCCAAACGGTTTTCAGTGATTTAATTTCTTGTCACTGCATCTTTATTGGTTTCATCGCCATCAGCCGTTACATTTCATTTCATAGAATTTAATTAGTACAACATGAAGCCAAGACAGTTAAGCGGCGTTAAAACCCGAACATGCTCACATGCAGAACCGACTGTCTATTACTAGTGAGTAATGGTTTCCAGTAAAGATAAGTTAGTCATGAAACACTGTAGAGCTGAGATTATGCTGCAACAGGAGCAAATTCTTTCGAATAATTTCTTCGAATCTCACAAGTAAGTCATCTGATCCAGATGCCTTTCCACTAGTGAGCAATTTTACTTGTACTCTGTGACCATTTCTTTCGGTATCTGCCGTTTCGGGTTTATGGGACGATTGAAAGCTATGTTCGAGTATAATGACTTTTCTGGAGAGTAGAATTCTACTCTGTAGGAATCAGCATGGGTTTCGAAAAAGACGGTCGCGTGAAACCCAGCTCGCGCTATTCGTCCACGAGATTCAGAGGGCCATAGGCACGCGTTCACAGGTAGATGCCGCGTTTCTCGACTTCCTCAAGGCGTTCCCCACAGTCGTTTAATGAACAAACTAAGAGCATATGGACTATCAGACCAATTGTGTGATTGGATTGAAGAGTTCCTAGATAACAGAACGCAGCGTGTCATTCTCAATGGAGAGAAGTCTTCCGAAGTAAGAGTGATTTGAGCTGTGCCGCAGGGGAGTGTCAGGGGACCGTTGCTATTCACAATATACATAAATGACCTTGTGGATGACATCGGAAGTTCACTGAGGCTTTTTGCAGATGATGCTGTGGTGTATCGAGAGGTTGTAACAATGGAAAATTGTACTGAAATGCAGGAGGATCTGCAGCGAATTGACGCATTGTGCAGGGAATGGCAATTCAATCTCAATGTAGACAAGTGCAATGTGCTGCGAATACATAGAAAGATAGACCCCTTATCATTTAGCTACAAAATAGCAGGTCAGCAACTGGAAGCAGTTAATTCCATAAATTATATGGGAGTACGGATTAGGAGTGATTTAAAATGGAATGATCGTATAAAGTTGATCGTTGGTAAAGCAGATGCCAGACTGAGATTCATTCGAAGAATCCTAAGGAAATGCAATCCGGAAACAAAGGAAGTAGGTTACAGTACGCTTGTTCGCCCACTGCTTGAATACTGCTCAGCAGTGTGGGATCCGTACCATATAGGGTTGATAGAAGAGATAGAGAAGATCCAACTGAGAGCAGCTTGCTTCGTTACAGCATCATTTGGTAATCGCGAAAGTGTTACGGAGATGATAGATAAACTCCAGTGGAAGACTCTGCAGGAGAGACGCTCAGTAGCTCGGTACGGGCTTTTGTTAAAGTTTCGAGAACATACCTTCACCGAAGAGTCAAGAAGTATATTGCTCCCTCCTACGTATATCTCGCGAAGAGACCATGAGGATAAAATCAGAGAGATTAGAGCCCACACAGAAGCATACTGACAATCCTTCTTTCGACGAACAATACGAGACTGGAACAGAAGGGAGAACCGATAGAGGTACTCAAGGTACCCTCCGCCACACACCGACAGGTGGCTTGCGGAGTATGGATGTAGATGCAGATGTAGAAAGGATGACCCTCAGTGAAACAGTATCGGAGGGCCGAATTCAGTATTGCGGCATGCTCTCTTTCATCATCTGCTTCGGCGGCAGTGTGAACGCTGAACGACAAATCTATCCTCTTACTAACTTTATCTAAGACCAAACTTCCCGGCATTTTTACTCAGATCGGCTGGTGAAACTCTACTCTAAAATTCATTGAACCCTTCTCGCATGTTTCTCCTGTTCATTTTGACCTCGTTCACCTGTTGTTTGTCAGTTAGGCTTTCACTTTGTTTAATTCTGTGATGAAACTATCTTTGAATTCGCAGCAAACTCCTAACACGACTGTTAAATTCCAGTGGGTCTTTCACTTCCAGTAAAACTTTGCTCGGCATATACCGCTCTAACGCGTATTCAGCAATGATTTTGAGTTTTATATACACTCCTGGAAATGAAAAAAAGAACACATTGACACAGGTGTGTCAGACCCACCATACTTGCTCCGGACACTGCGAGATGGCTGTACAAGCAATGATCACACGCACGGCGCAGCGGACACACCAGGAACCGCGGTGTTGGCTGTCGAATGGCGCTAGCTGCGCAGCATTTGTGCACCACCGCCGTCAGTGTCAGCCAGTTTGCCGTGGCATACGGAGCTCCATCGCAGTCTTTAACACTGGTAGCATGCCGCGACAGCGTGGACGTGAACCGTATGTGCAGTTGACGGACTTTGAGCGAGGGCGTATAGTGGGCATGCGGGAGGCCGGGTGGACGTACCGCCGAATTGCTCAACACGTGGGGCGTGAGGTCTCCACAGTACATCGATGTTGTCGCCAGTGGTCGGCGGAAGGTGCACGTGCCCGTCGACCTGGGACCGGACCGCAGCGACGCACGGATGCATGCCAAGACCGTAGGATCCTACGCAGTGCCGTAGGGGACCGCACCGCCACTTCCCAGCAAATTAGGGACACTGTTGCTCCTGGGGTATCGGCGAGGACCATTCGCAACCGTCTTCATGAAGCTGGGCTACGGTCCCGCACACCGTTAGGCCGTCTTCCGCTCACGCCCCAACATCGTGCAGCCCGCCTCCAGTGGTGTCGCGACAGGCGTGAATGGAGGGACGAATGGAGACGTGTCGTCTTCAGCGATGAGAGTCGCTTCTGCCTTGGTGCCAATGATGGTCGTATGCGTGTTTGGCGCCGTGCAGGTGAGCGCCACAATCAGGACTGCATACGACCGAGGCACACAGGGCCAACACCCGGCATCATGGTGTGGGGAGCGGTCTCCTACACTGGCCGTACACCACTGGTGATCGTCGAGGGGACACTGAATAGTGCACGGTACATCCAAACCTTCATCGAACCCATCGTTCTACCATTCCTAGACCGGCAAGGGAACTTGCTGTTCCAACAGGACAATGCACGTCCGCATGTATCCCGTGCCACCCAACGAGCTCTAGAAGGTGTAAGTCAACTGCCCTGGCCAGCAAGATCTCCGGATCTGTCCCCCATTGAGCATGTTTGGGACTGGATGAAGCGTCGTCTCACGCGGTCTGCACGTCCAGCACGAACGCTGGTCCAACTGAGGCGCCAGGTGGAAATGGCATGGCAAGCCGTTCCACAGGACTACATCCAGCATCTCTACGATCGTCTCCATGGGAGAATAGCAGCCTGCATTGCTGCGAAAGGTGGATATACACTGTACTAGTGCCGACATTGTGCATGCTCTGTTGCCTGTGTCTATGTGCCTGTGGTTCTGTCAGTGTGATCATGTGATGTATCTGACCCCAGGAATGTGTCAATAAAGTTTCCCCTTCCTGGGACAATGAATTCACGGTGTTCTTATTTCAATTTCCAGGAGTGTATTTGTGCTCCACGTCTTCGTCTGCTCTGAAGTCTATATCTTTTGGCTCTTGCTGAGCAATAATATATTCCTATCTTGTCAACACTTCTTGTGCTAGTGTATTAGCTACATTTATTCTGCATATTTAAATATTTATTTTGGACTGTTTCCTCTTTTAAGTAGATCATTATCTATAGTATTATATAGGGTGAGTCACCTTACGTTACCGCTGGATATATCTCGTAAACCACATCAAATACTGACGAACTGATTCCCCATACCGAACGTGAGGAGAGGGGCTAGTGTAATTGTTTAGTAAAAACCATACAAAAATGGTATGTTTTTTAACACAAAACAACTTTTTTTTAATGTTACCGCATTAGTTTTGCTAGAACATCTGAAAATTTAAACAAATACGTAATCAGTGCCGTTTGTTGCATTGTAAAATGTTAATTACATCCGGAGATATTGTAACCTAAATTTGACGCTTGAAACCTCCGACGTTCAGTTGTGTGCTGTAACAAACACGGGCATAAATTGGCCAGCCCGTTCTCCTGATCTTACAACTCTGGAGTTCTTTCTGTGGGGTACGTTAAAGCAGAATGTGTACCGTGATGTGCCTACAACCCCAGAGGATATGAAACAACGTATCGTGGCAGCCTGCGGCGACATTACACCAGATGTACTGCGGCGTGTACGACATTCATTACGCCAGAGATTACAATTGTGTGCAGCAAATGATGGCTACCACATTCAACATCTATTGGCCTGACATGTCGGGACACACTCTATTCCACTCCGTAATTGAAAACGGAAACCACGTGTGTACGTGTACCTCACCCCTCATGGTAATGTACATGTGCGTCAGCGAAGAAGACCAATAAAAAGGTGTTAACATGTGGACGTAATGTGCTGTTCCAGTCTCTTCTGTACCTTAGGTCCATCACCGTTCCCTTTGGATCCCTACGTACTTCGGTGCTCTCCGATACACACGATCGAACAGCGGAGAAGTGGTACTCAAGCGTCAACTTTAGGTTACAATATCTCCGGATGTAATTAACATTTTACAATGCAACAAACGGCACTGATTACATATTTGTTTATATGTTCAGATGTGCTAACAAAACTAACGTGGTTCCATTTAAAAAAACGTAGGTTTGTGTTAAAAAACATACTTCCGTGCATTTTTTATGGTTTGCATTAACCAATTACACTAGCCCCTCTCCTCACGTTCGGTCTGTGGAACCGATTCGTCAGTATTTGATGTGGTTTACGAAATATATCCAGCGGTAATGTTAGGTGACTCACCCTGTATATTGACCTGTACTGGTACTGGATCAGTAGTGTACGATGTATTCTGATGATTAGTCACATACCACACTGGCCGAGGTTGTTTATTATTTTCCACCGAACTGTACCCCCACGCGCTTGTTCCCGTCTTTCCTGTCGACATTACGGTCTCGTCTGTGGCTTTGCAGAGTCGGCAGACCGGTGCATGGGCCGCAGTATGTCGACGGCGACCGACGGGGGCCTGCCGACGCCGCAGCTGGTGGTTTCACCGCGGGCAGCGGCGAGAACTGCCGGCCTCTGCGAAAAGCAGCCCGGGCCGCGGCTCTGGTGCATGGTGAGACGTACCGAACACTTGTTGCCAATACGCCAAACCCTTGCACATGGCATAAAAATCAAATCTTATACTGAAACTCACTTCAAGGTTTTGTTTCAATTTATTTCGTATACATTTTAGCTAACAATACAGTTTGTATAACTCTAACTTCAGTAAGCATATGAGTGACTATTCTTGTGATCTTCACTGTAGTCGGATTTGATACAGGTCTCCTCGCTAGTATGCCCTGTGCAAAACTCTTCGTGTGTGTGTGTAACTGATGCTAACTGTATACATTTATACATAATTGCAATATTCAAACTGTAACTCCCTCTGCCCTAGTCATCTTGGATTGGTGCCTCTATGCGGTAGTTTTGACGGCGCCAGAATTTCGATCGCTTTCCGTCTTCTTTCGGTGAATCGAAATTAACGATCGTCGGTGCCACAGACACGAAAATGACTCAAGCGTTTAAATACCAGATGCTAGACTGTATTGAAGCAAACGATACTCTTTCCGGGTACGCAGCCGACATTGTAGTCATTTTGACATAATATTTCAACGGATCAATGGGTCGCCATCTTCACGTGAGTATGCCGGAACTGAGTTTCCAATAGAATCAGTGGCTCCTTTGTGCACTGCGGTTCGGTCGTCCGTGTGTGCGTGAGCAGCAACGCTGCTGCCCTCAAGCGGAAGTCAACTGGTAACTCACCGGTGAAAGAGATGGGTAATATATTGTTAGCAGAGCAATAATTAAAAGAATCGGCTGGCCGAGATTAAGACCGTTGTTGTCTAATATCAGAGAAAATTGGATTCCACGTCTTTTTTAAAGGGAGACCCTTATACCTGTTAGTAATATTGTAAGATAATCCAGTTTCAAAGCAATCCTTCAGAACATGTTCCCAGTAGCGCGTAGCAGGAGCGATCATTTGCGTCTCATTATAAAACATATTACGACACTCATTAAGCCCGTACTCTGCCATTGAGGTTATCTCTGGCTGGGGCAAACGAGTATGACGATAGTGTTCTACACATTATTCCAGAATAATACAGATAGTTTGGTCAATATTAAAAGCCATCCCACAACCCTTAGTCCCAAGTCTTCTTTTAGAGGTGGCATAGACACACTTTTCGTGTCATATCTTCTTAAAATTCTAGAAATGTTCCATGACATACTTCCACAAAAAGTTAAAAAAAGCAACATATTTACAAGTATCCTCTAATGGTATCGTTTTCATTGTAGGATGACTTATATTGGCCAAAATTTCCGTACTGTTTAGGACCTATGTGTAGACCAAAATGGTTACACTCGTATGCTCCCGTCAGAGAAATCCACAGCAGCAGAACTCTTACTGAGCGATATAAGATGTTATATAATGAGATGCAAATGTTAGCTGCTGCTCGCCGTTACCGGGAATGTGTTCTAAAGGAATGCTTTGAAATTGGATTAGTTGATGATTTTATTAATAGGGATAAGGATTTTACCGTAAATAAGATGCGGAGTCCATTTTTGTCTGATATTAAAAGACAATGGTCTTAATTTCGACCAGCGGAGTCTTTTAATTAGTGTTCCACTACCGATATGTTGGTTTGCCTATTTCTTACACCAGTGCGTCACTAGTTCAGCTGGGCTTGAGGGCAGCAATATTGTTGCTCGCACCCATGTGGTGAGCCCGTCGAGATATACAAAGAAGCCGTCGATCCTGTTGGAAACACCGTTCCGACGAGACTGTGCTTTAGCGTATGCATCTGAAGGTAGAGGCCACTTGATCTATTGAAATATTGAGTCAAGATGACTACATTATCCAGCTGCATTTTAGAGAAGAGTATCATCAACCCATTATACCTGGAAAGTCTACGTAATTGAATCTCTTAAAGCAATATTTCATGGCGTCATGTTTCTACTTACAAAAGACTTTTCGATGTAATAGCCAAGGGTTTTGTTCACTTTACCTCCTTACTACTAATTTCAGAGTGTGAAACGTTTATGAAACACACTGATAACTGAAAACGCTATGATCACCTACGTAACGCCATGTTGATCAAGATTTGTATTACATTACAGCAGCGATTCTGTATGTCATCGATTCGATAAGTCCTTGGTAGTTTTCCTGAGATATGTGGCACGAAATGTCTATGCTCATACCATTTGCATAAATTAAGGGCCGTTGGTTCTCGGGTGTGGGGCTGGGGCCCCATAGGATCCCAGATGTGTGCCATCGGGTTCAGATAAAACTAATTTCGTGTCCAAGACAACAATATGACTTCACTGACATGCTCCTCAAAAGACTATAGCACGATTCTGTAACTGTGACATGAACAATTATCCTGCCAGAAGATGTTATCAACAACAGGGAAGACATCAAGAATGGATGCAGATGGCTCGCAACAAAGTTCACATAGCACACAATTGTCATTGTACCTTCGATTACTATCACTGTGTGGGGCAGCGGGTAAAAATCCAGTAGTCCATATGTCGCTATGGAAAGACATTAAAATTGGCTGTGGGTGTTTAACACCCATCGTCGGCGTTTACAAGAACTGAAACCTATTTTTCACTGAAATAAAATGTTCATACTTCCTGTCTACTCAGCAGAATCGGAAATTATGATTATAAAAATAAATGTTTTTGGAGTTTTAGCTATTGATGTATTCTGTAGACGTTCGCAAGCACAAAATGAATAAAACCTCTAATCATAATAATAATATAATTACCTGAAACAGCACTAATAACATTTCAGAGAAGCCATTGAAGGGTAACGGGTTTGGACTACTTAATTGATTGAGAATGTTGACAAAATGTAGTGTACTAACAACATGTATTTTCCTAAACAAGACATAAATTATACTAAACAAGTTATAGATTGAGTGCCCGAAACAAGTAACAGTTGATTTAATGCTTCAGTGGGTGGATCATGGCTGGCAAAGGTAGTTTAATTGGGTGATCAGTGAGTCAGGTACTCTGCCCGTAAAAATGTGGATAACGCAAGCTGAATTGATCTGAAGCTGAGCAAAATTTGATTGATCAAATCTACTGAAGTTTCTCTACATAGGTGCAGCTGAGAGCAAGTGGCGATTAAGATGTGTACGCCCTGACAATTCCGGAGCTGCAGTACGTTCCTCTGTTTACTTCGTGTGGCGACGTAACTTGCAGTTGGCGAGATGTGTGTGGCGGAGGAGGTGAGACGTGGCGGCGGCACCTGAGAATCGATGGCGGTCACGAAAGAAATCAAAATATCTCATGGTCTGGCATTCAGGCAGACGGATCGCAATTTATTCTTTACCAGAGCCCTGAAATCACGGCAGATTTCAGTGTGTGACACACCCGTTTGCTGGTCGTACCGAAGACCAATTTGGCTCACTTATACGACAGAGCGCACAAGGACACCAAACGTCAAGACTGGTAAGCCAAAAACGAATAAGTTTGCCCTCAGCAAACGAGTAGCGCGAGATGTTTGAAGTCACACTGCCAGTACAGTAAGAACTTCATCACAGGCTCCCCAGTCTAATTTACACGCAAGTGAAGTCAGTCTCAGGACAGATCCCAAGTACCAACCACACATGCCAGAGCTTCGACTAGAAGTCCCTTACCAGACCAAAGTCCCACACCCCAGTGCTTTGCACCTCTCCAGAAAAAAATTTCGTTTTCCTGTAAAGTGCACAAACGACACTGCCTTCACCCCTTCTTAAGAAAATCACAGAGCTCTGGAGACTTCCCTCCCACACGACAGCACAAACTCATGTCGAAGTAGGGCAAGAGTTAAAAAAACCTGCGTCTCTAAAAGAAAAGGAAACCGCCATTTACTGTTTTTTTTTTAAGTTTTTACATGGGGGGAAGAGATGATTTTCTCCAAAGTTGTGTCCCTTCTCATGGCAACAAGAGAATAGATACAATCTCAAAGAGCTTTATCTAAATCGCCTGTGCCTGGGAGCTTGCTAATCCTAGCTGTGAGGTGTAATAAATATTCTGTCTCCAAACGTTTCTCAGATGCCAGAGTTTTCTTATACAACAGAGGCGGCTAAGGGAACTGGTTCACTGTTCTACTTGCACTATCGGCAAACATGTAAGCATTTCAATTTTTATTACTCATGGTTCTGCACACAATGTCTGGTTTACACCCCACTGGACTGATGCATTCCTTCGGACCATTGCCCCTGCCCAGGTTTCTGCTGGTGCCATGGCAGGTATCGCAGCATTGTTCTACTGGAGCCCTGCCTTAATGAGGGGCTGCCCTGTCTGCCCTGTACAACTGTGGGCCTGTCAGGCAAGATTGACTAAGACATGGGTTCACTGCCAGTTGCTTTCAACTCCGAACAAGCCCTTTCTATGACTGAAAATCATAAAAATACCTCATGCTTTTAGTGCCCTACTAGGCTCCATCAATTTCTGCTCAGGCCATTCACTTTTTAGAGTCTCGCTCAAAGTGCATCAGATTGTAATTAAATCTTTAATAATTTTCTGTATGCAAAAATAGGTGAGAGAGTTACTTATCCTCTCTCACTGACCCCTACCTGCTGATTTCTACATGAGTAGTATCTCACTTCAGTATTGTTTAGTGTGACACGAACCAGATGAAATCATTGAAAATTGCAGGAGAATCTCAAACTGATAACCGATATGTATGTCAAAAATGTAACTTTACCAATCAGGATTTCCCACGGCTAAAAAACGTCCTAGGTTGACCTCATTCATTCCAAGGGTAATTCACTCACATGAAGCTGCAAGCCAGCAAGAATACATGTAAACATTGCTGTGAGTAGTAAGAAGAATTATGTTTGACCCAGGGGTCATTGCTACATCACAGACTTCCGTTAAACATCTGCTAGGTGGTTAAAAGGCCTTGTAACAAAGAAACGTATTCTTTCACACCATATCCTGAGGTCACAGACGTCTAATGTCCCTAATCATCTACAATGTTCTGGAATATGAACTGTTCTCTGCTCCTTGATTTACCCCTGCTCTGTCACTCATTTGGTCTCAATCATCAAGTAGATTCATTCTCAAATTCTCAATCAACAAGGAAATAACATGTGTAATTCTTTTGTCTTATTACTTAAGTTGTGTAAATTTCTGTATTATTTTCTACGACATGAAAACAAATACAGGCACATAATCATCGTCGAGAGCATTAATAAATGCGCAGAAAATACATAAACCTCACAATCAAAACAGTTCAATTGATACATACAAAAACACAGAAAGACTTTACATAATGATATTACAGAGAGGTATCATATCGTTCACTCCACAAGTGCCACTGGGGAGACAAATTTTGCAATTGGAAATGTCACATGAATTGAGAACATGGCACTTATGCACATTCATGAACCGTGACTGGTAGAACTGAAGAACAGCAATACGTGCCTGAGTGGAATGGCCTTTCCCTCAGTGCATGCAATGGTGGAAGTGGCGGCAGACATCTCTGGCGTTCCCTCTTGTCTCGGCAGCATCTGGCGTCTTGGCAGCATCCGGCATCTTTGGCAACTTCTGAACTGCAGCTGGACCCCTGGCCTCATCCTGGTAAGGCCTCAGTCAGCTCTCAGGGACTGGCATGATAGTGTCGCATTTGACGTGCAACCCACTCCATGGCATAAAAATTCATTCAGCGTTAGTGGGATATGGGACAGCCCTATTCTTCCCATTCACCTCTGCATTGGAACATGTGCCTGCCAGTGCGGGACATCGGATTAGCTCGCCTTTTGTCAATGTCACTCTCAGCGCCCTGTGAGTTGGTTAGGCTCGGCACGCGCATCAACTGTGGTGCCATGCGACTCGCTTGTCCCTCAACTAGCGGCATGGAGCGTCATTGGCCACTAGGGGGCTGTTGCCAGCACATGGTGGCATCCGGCTGTCTGTGCTGGTTTGAGATGTGTCGCCTCCACTTGTAGACGACTGTGCAGTGTGACGTTGGACCGTCAGCTGGCAGCGGCCGGTTCTGTCGCTGCAGGTGGTCCCCCTCACAGCGGCTGCTACAGCTGATGCATTAACTCTGCCCGCTCCACTTGCCCCTCCCTGGCTGGCGTGGGCCGCGACATACAGTCTGCTGTGTTTGTTCCAGAGTCTGGATAATCCTCAAGTGTTGTCAAGTGCCATACTGTCTCACAAATGTCATTACATCGATATTTACAGAAAAAAATAGTGAAGAGTAAATTTTTTCTTAATTTTTATGTAATATTACTAATTACGCAACATCCAAAAATAAATTTAATGACTGCAGGGCCCTGGTAATGTTGTATGGACGTAAAATATGTGGTGTGAGGCGTCTTTGTTGTGTGTGCACGTGTTTTTATTAGCTTTTTGACTAGTTCTACTCCTGCCATGCACCCTTATTTTACGCTGGCGCTACCTCTATACCTCTACGGAACGTGCAGACTTCTCCCAATACTAAATACTAACTTATTGTGCCGGTACTACTGTATGCCTTTACTAATACTACCGAAGCAAAATTTCATGCATTTCATTCCCTGTGTACGCCTCTTTTATTTTTCGATGTCCGGTAGTGTTGTCTGCCGACGCTGAAGTGGACAGGAAGTGCATCTACTCACTCAGATGCTGGTGATATGCCTCAAATCTTTGTAGTGCCATTTTGTGATTGTGTACACGTAATTTTACATAGGACAAGGACGCCTCCTGTCTCCTGTGTTAGGATCGCTGCTGCTGAAGTGAAACACAAGCACAGTACATTATACATGAGTCTCATCCACGGTCCATGATTTCGTTTCTGCTTCCTATTTCCGGGTCTGGGGTTCGCCACTCTGCTGTGACTTGCACTTGTCCGTGCTAATTCCTCATACACAATATTTCGCCGATGGCGATCACATAGCTCTGGCAGAATTCCACCACGAGACAGGCTACAATACATGACAGGCGATTGTTCGTAACACATCGAGTCGTAGCGTCGACACGCGCCCACAGCGTGGACCTCGAACACCATACAAAACACATCCGAAGATCGAGACACACATGTTCTATAGCACGATTTACCGTCTTGACATTACGAAAAACATAAAGCGACGTACATCTGTCCCTTGGGCAGTGTACAAGAAATCACGGAAAGTAAACAGAAACAATTTCATTGGTCATGGTGATACTTCTCAACGCTCTTCTACGAGAGTGCTACGCAGTGTACCCATACAATGCTCAATGGCTGTCAAATTGCGGCAGATCTCCTTGCTCTCCTGGGAGCGAAAATCAGACAACTGAGTTCCAAAAACATAATGGCAGTACTCAGTTGTTAGGAGCACTCAGTATCGCAACGTGCCTGGTTTTTGCATGTCACAAAAAGTGCCAATTGTTCATAAGATATAACTAGCAACGGAATTTTAATTCAATCTCCCAGCTGCAGTGAATGTTGGAGTGACGATGTCACAAATACGCAACTCATTTGATCACATTCAACAAGGACTCATGCTGAAAACTAATGGAAATGACAAACAAACAAGATAACACTGAAACAGAACAAATAGAAAATTATGATAAGCAACACGATATCAACATTAAATTACATTAAGCAGTTCATCCATGGAGACTATTTACATAATGCACCCTCTCTTCCCATAGCAGTTCTCTTGTATCTTCGTATTCTTACAGGTTAATATCGCTTGTTCCGCTAGTTTCTGCGGCATAGTTTTTAGCTGAGTCCGAAGTGGCTGTGTATCAGTTCCTGTTTGAATTTTCTCTGCTGTGACCGCTGCGACGGGTTAGGTGGCCTCTGTTCCTCATATTCGCTATATTGTTCATCTCTTTAAGACTCCTTTTAGCTAGTGTTATTTACAATACAGTTTTGAAACTTGGTACAGCTGTGTTATTGCATGAATATAATCGAGTGCTGTTATTAGAACTTCCTGTTACGAACACGAATTATACTTAATCTACTATGAATAAAGACGTTTTCACTTCAAATGTGGTTTTTAGTAAATAACTCGAAAACTAATAGAGGTATCTTATTGCTGTCCCATGTATAATCTTTTTACATGTAACTTACCTTACATACGAAATTTCATCTTTACGCGTCTAATATTTACCACCTTCAGATTCTCGTAAAAATGCCGATTTTGGCCAAAATATTACCACGATCAAGTGGAGATCGGTAACTTTTAATTGTGACATGCCTTTGCATATTCTGACCAATTTTAAGCTTTCTAGCTTTATTATTTAGCACCACTTTTTTCCTAAGATCGTACATTTTGCCTAACATGTTCATTTGATCGTTCTGAGACTTAACAATGTTAACATTAATATGCTTAAGCATACACTGACGAAGTTTGGAAAAGTTATTTTAATTTTTAATTTCACTCGTAGATTATGGTGCAATCCGTTGAATGTTAAGCACCGGCGCGTAATGACGACGTGGCTCTGGTAGAAGTGAACTGGGGTAAACTTCACTCCCTCGTCTCTGTACCTCTTACAGTGATATAGCACTTGTTTCGCCTCGACAGGCCCCATGGAAGCCCAGGTGAATGGCCCCCATAAAATACCACTACCCTGGCTTTTTCCTTGGCGTTGTGAACGGATCAGAGTAACCGTTCGCGTGGATATTGGTATGGGCATCGGTACGCTGTAACAAGAAACGAGATTCATCCGACCAAGCGACACGTTTCAGTTGATCAAAGGTCCAATCTCGATGATCCAGTGCCCTTAGTAAACGTAAATGACGACGTTATGTGAATGTGGGAACATGTATGGATCGTCTGCCGTGGAGCCCCTTGTCGTACTATGTGCGCTAAACGGTATGCCAGCACCAATACTGCTGTCTTTCGTCAGATCTGCCGCACTCTGCCGTCACCTATCTTTTCTTTTACAGAGCAGGAAGGCCTTCGAGATTCATGTTCTGTGTCGACGCACAGACATCCAACACTTTGTCGGGTACTCTTAGCATCACTGTCCTTCAAGCGCATTGCATAGAAGCTCTCGGGAGATGCACGCTAACGGCTGACGAGCTTCGGCATTTCCGAGATGCTCGTTCCCAGCGCCAGGCAAGAATAATGTGCCCTTTGTCAAAGTCGCTTATGTTAGTGAATTTCCCCATTTTCGGCCCGCCCTGATCTAACATGGTTCACTTCTCGTCTCTGTTATGGTAAATGCTGTCATCGTATCACATACCCTCAACGTTACCAGTTGACATTCAGGCTCAAGATGGGCAGTGGTCTTCATGTTTTGGTTCAACAGTGTACTTCGTGCTGGTTTCATGTTTTGTTGAACAGCAGACATCCAAGTAGCAGCTTAACACCATTTTTGACTTGATAGTGACGGCGACATGTTGTGGTACTGCCCCACGAGACACACAGTGTATTAGGAAACGGTCGTTATCCATGACCACAAGTCGTTGATATCCGTTCGTGTCCCGGACATCCACATTTTGCTGGTGTGGTTAGAAGGATTAAGATCAGGTGACTGCAGTGGGGGTAGACGAACAAATGCTACAGACGAACTATGAATGTACATGATAAGACAGTACTTTCCAGTGACATTCTCTGGTCAGATATATTGTTTGGCTTATCACGGGTCCCATTTTATCTCTTACAAACATCCCCCATACAGGAGTACCTTAGCAGTCTGGTCAAAGGTGTATGTTGACAAGCGACCCCTCTCAAGCCGTGTTCTTAAGCCACTTCTAATGTCTATTGTCAACAGCCATTGATGTGTAACTAGTACAGATACAAACAGGGAGCGGTAGCTACTATACCGCATAACGAGGAGATGGTTGTGGGTCGTAAGATCCCTTTCACACAAGAGACCATGCATCCAGTTGCAGGGAGCTGAAGCCGTTTGCGTTACATTGGACCTTAGGGATCGTTTCACAAGAGAAACTGAGACCTTCGATTCGGCTCATTGCGCCACAGTGTAGCTTGTCAAGTAAATCGCCCGCTACTCGCATTACACTCGCTTTCACACGGAGTAAAGTGAGCCGCTTGTCGGCCTCCACACGCAGTTAAGATACATTGGTGACTCAGACAGATGCCAACTACCAATAAGAAGAGTAGTTCTACACAAATATGTTAATGACAGCTAACACATTTTTAGGGGACGATATACAAAAGAAGTGGAAGGATCAGATTATCATACGTGAGGTATATTAAAGATCTAGAGATCAGAGAGTGGTTCTGCAGCAACTGACAGAACTAAATATATCTATTCTGACATCCTGCCATTTTTATCACACGTTATTCAACAAAAAATGTAAGTAAGCAAAATATACGGTACTCGTTGTTGTTGTTGTTGTTGTTGTTGTTGTCTTCAGTCCTGAGACTGGTTTGATGCAGCTCTCCATGCTACTCTATCCTGTGCAAGCTTCTTCATCTCCCAGTACTTACTGCAACCTACATCCTTCTGAATCTGCTTAGTGTATTCATCTCTTGGTCTCCCTCTACGATTTTTATCCTCCACGCTGCCGTCCAATACTAAATTGGTTATCCTTTGATGCCTCAGAACATGTCCCACCAACCGATCCCTTCTTCTAGTAAAGTTGTGCCACAAACTTCTCTTCTCCCCAATCCTATTCAATACTTCCTCATTAGTTATGTGATCTACCCATCTAATCTTCAGCATTCTTCTGTAGGACCACATTTCGAAAGCTTCTATTCTCTTCTTGTACAAACTAGTTATCGTCCATGTTTCACTTCCATACATGGCTACACTCCATACAAATACTTTCAGAAACGACTTCCTGACACTTAAATCTATACTCGATGTTAACAAATTTCTCATCTTCAGAAACGCTTTCCTTGCCATTGCCAGTCTACATTTTATATCCTCTCTAATTCGACCATCATCAGTTATTTTGCTCCCCAAATAGCAAAACTCGTTTACTACTTTAAGTGTCTCATTTCCTAATCTAATTCCCTCAGCTTACCCGACTTAATTCGACTACATTCCATTATCCTCGTTTTGCTTTTGTTGATGTTCAACTTATATCCTCCTTTCAAGACACTGTCCATTCAGTTCAACTGCTCTTCCAAGTCCTTTGCTGTCTCTGACAATTATAATGTCATCGGCGAACCTCAAAGTTTTTATTTCTTCTCCATGGACTTTAATACCTACTCCGAATTTTTCTTTTGTTTCCTTTTCTGCTTGCTCAATATACAGATCGAATAACATCGGGGAGAGGCTACAACCCTGTCTCACTCCCTTCCCAACCGCTGCTTCCCTTTCATGCCTCTCGACTCTTATAACTGCCATCTGGTTTCTGTACAAATTGTAAATAGCCATTCGCTCCCTGTATTTTACCCCTGCCACCTTTAGAATTTGAAAGAGAGTATTCCAGTCAACATTGTCAAAAGCTTTCTCTAAGTCTACAAATGCTAGAAACGTAGGTTTGCCTTTCCTCAATCGTATATTATCTTATTCTGAATTGCGAGTTAGTATTAGTGAGGGAGAACGAATCAATTCAAAAACAAGAAGGATTACAAAGCAAGTTCCAACATCAGACGTAGACCAATTGTGTAATTTTTTACACCGAAGCACTGAAAATAGAGAAGAGTACAGAGCAGCAGCATCTGATGAGGATAAACTTTTTTATTATCTTTGGTAAAGGACTTTTAGCTATTGCAAAATACTGTAAGCTTCTGGCAAAACGTGAAATAATACAAGTGGGTGGCTTTTACGACTACGCATCAGGCAGATTATGCAAAGTTTGCAGCTCGCACGGCAAAACACGGTGATGTTCGTCCAGTTGTTTTTTACCCATCCAAGCAGTTTTTTACAAATGCCTTTGAAATAAATCACCCGACATCGTTTTATCCATCCTTATTCATCGTAAGCAGCACTCTCACCCCTCTCCAGAAATCGAAAACAGATCTGATAATTCGTCAGTGCTGAACCTTTGAAATAATTTCTCGCTCCGTTTATACGTACAATACTTCAACTGCCGTACAGTTCGGAAAAACTTACCTGACATTAGATTCTATTACGTTGAATGACATTTGTATCTATGACAAATAACTTGTTACAATTCTAATAAAATGTCCGATGTTTTTGCAACAAAGAACTTAGTTTTGCATCAACCTCAGAGTAACAGCCACTCTCTTTTCCATTATTATATGCTTCCTCATGTTGGCATCCACCAGCCGAAATAAAGGTTTCAATACTGCACACAGTTCATCGAGTGTAATTAATGACAAATGATAGAAATCGTAAAATTTCCCAGGAACGCCTCGAACTGTCCCGTGAAGACACCGAAAAGCTCCTATGCTTAATCGAGAACCCGTTATTGAGTGGCACCAAATCTTTCTTTTCTGTGCTTTTCGTTTCTTTATAACAGCTGTGGCAGCAACAACAACTGCTTCCTCAAAAGGGAACTGTTTTTACTGACTAGGTCTAGAAACAGCATGCCAACAGGCAACAATTCGTTTTAGGTACCACGTGAAAGCTGCAGTGGACGTGAGTTCGGCTCTGAGAGACAAAGACAAGCTATAGTCAGCGAGACATCGGCTCGGTGCGCCAAAGACCAAGACCGGCGGCGGAAAGCAGCTCACTGCATCCAGATACACGACCTCCCGTGTGGAACGGCTTTAGACTGCAAACCGATTGTTGTGTCCAGTAATGAATTTGAATTTCACCATTTTGACCAGTCTATTCTCTGTCCATTGCGCTACAGTCGGTGGCGATGTCTGTCATCTACACGCTGTAGCCCACGAAATTTCACTTTGACACTAGCGGTTTTGCTATAATCAGGTATACAGTCCAAATGGAACATCAAGGACCCACTATTAGCGTAATCGCGTATAGTGTGTACGAGAGCGTGCTACAAAGTAATGCCTTCGAACTTTTTATATGGAAACATTCAAAGCTTTTTCAATAAAATAAACGTTGTTGTCATTCTACAACTTCATTCTTCATGACTACATGTTTATGTCTCAACATAGTCGCCCTGGCGACGAACACCACTTCTCCCACTGAGAGACTAATTTGTTAATACCGTTCCTGTACAATGTTTGATTTAGTTGACGGAGCCGCAACCTCACTTCAGGTTACCGCTTCGCACTATGAAAGTGAAGACTTCGAAGGTGTTCCTTAAGTTCTAGAAACAAATAACAATCGGATAGGCCAAGTCCAGTTTGTATGGAGGATGATCGGCGACTGTTACCAGAAGGCGTCTGACAGTGGCATATGTCGCAGCGCTTGTGTGTGGTCAGCCTTTGTCGTGTTAAAGGAGTAGGTGCTCCATGTTCGGACGAACTCTTCAAATTCGAACTCGATTTCAGCATGCTGTTTCTCACGCACCGGCATAATTACGTTACATACTGCCACGTTATACGCTACAATATGAAGACTTCTAGTGGCAGAGGGCTCCAAATGTATAGACAGTGGATAAAGATGTTGAATGTTAATTAGGTCTGTTTTATTTAAAAAGCTTTAAGAGTATTCCTTAAAAAACTCGGAGACATTACTTTTCAGCACGCCCTCGTGGAATACTTCATGCTTCTAATATCCACGGTCTAGCCGAGGAAAGATCGCAGCTTCTGAAGAAGTTTGCATCACACCTGATACCTTCGACGGAGAGCATCAGTCAGTGGTACGCCAGTGTCCGTAGTACCATAGTTCGTGAAGAGAAAAATTCGAACACTACCTGAAAGTTTGTTTGCTTTACTTAAGTAATATTGCGTGCATATCCAAACTTCATTTGCTTTTTTTTCCGGCTGCAGTACCTAATTGATATTTATATCAGTTCATATTGGTAAGTACATTCTTTTCATTAGGCGAATATTGTATCGTCAATTACGAACGTGGAACAATTGTAGTTGTGTCTAGCTGCGACAAGAGATGTATCTACTG
Source organism: Schistocerca serialis cubense (assembly GCF_023864345.2). Lineage (NCBI taxonomy): Eukaryota > Metazoa > Arthropoda > Insecta > Orthoptera > Acrididae > Schistocerca > Schistocerca serialis. The sequence goes on along the minus strand of NC_064641.1, from coordinate 336,709,434 downwards.
CTCATATGAGATACCGATACGCTTTAATCTCCATACTATCAATGCTTTGAACCATACCTGGGTGGTATTCCACATGTGGTTTTTTACCCTTAATTTTTCTTCTAAGCTCTAGCCGCAATTCTTCAACAAACAAGGATTAGTATTTATGTTATAATTTTATAAATGGACTCTAAGATGGATACCTGTAATTAGAGTGTATCTGAATGCGGTCTGTTTCAATTCTCGTGATGAGTTACTTACGCATCATACACATTCTCTGGAGAACCTTACACCAGTACAAGTGGAATCTATTGCATTAAATAGGGACTAAAAGTCATCACGTTAACTAATAGATGATTCTTACATTTATCTTCTTTAGATCACCATACTAAACAGCTTTCTAAGGTGTCATCACCCTGGAAGTTGGTTTGAATACCACAGTCTTTATAGTATGTATTAGTTTTACTGTAGTTTATTTGATATGGCAAACCCAACTTCTCCTTCGTCATTTTTGAGGATATCTGCAATCTTCTGTGGTATATATCTAATGTAAGAGACGCTAGATATATGCTTGCTTTTGTCTTTTCCCTCTGTGGAGCACTATGTGTTCGGGTCTTTCTCTGCTTTGTTTAAGACTGGGACAACCATGGAATCATTTATTTCTTGGTTCAAAGGTATTTTAGTTGGCCTTTGTAGCAATGACCTGTTTCCTGCCTGCTTGTGGAAGTCTGGGTGAGATGAAGTTGAGGGGATTGTTGTGTGAGTCACTCTATTTTTCCAAACATTTTGAATGGGCATGTGTTGTTGTTTATTGAAATATTTCAATCCAGGTAATTGATGATTTTGTCTCATTCATGTCCCTTCGCAAGTGTGATTTATTGAAATAGTTTAGAATGTCTGTTATGTCGCTACTGTTATGTCTAACAGTAGTGTGTCATCTACACATCTCCTATAAGATTCAGTCTTCTTTAAACAGGGTTTTTGGTTGCTAAATATGCTTTTCCTGCATTGGTAAATCCCATCGTCCACTCACGACCTACTACTGGGACTGTCACACACTAGCTGACTAGTAAGCCGCAGTGCACTCAAAGAACACACAAGCAAATTATAAGCAAACATAACAACATCGTACCTCCCGCAGGTTGAATGGCACAAACAAGTGTCAGTATGGAAACTTTTCAAAATACTATATCCCAAAAAGGACTCGCTCAAGAAACCTGTAACAAACGCCACTGACATTCTAATTTACCATACTTTTAGTCTGTAATGTCAATAGGCGTTTTTCATTTAAAAAGTGTTTATTTTCACAAAAAATAAACTTTCTAACTATTACTAAAAGCTGTTTATTGGCTTTCATTATGAACGGCTGACTACGAATCCATTGAGTGATACCCGTTCATCAATAGCACTTTCCATTCCCGCAATATATGAGTTACAAGTTGCAGGTGCTTAACCCTGTATAATCAGCATTGTAGACTGTGTGTCGAAATGAGGGGAAAATTTTGATGTCTTCAGAAAGGAGACGGGATTAGGTGTGGAGAACGAGTCGGGGATCCCACGTAACTTACCTGCCAGTGGATCTGCATGGGCATATTCATCGGTAGCACAGTAAGCTGCGAAAATGGTACCCTTACAATATGACGGACATAAACAGTGAGGGTATATTTAAACCTACACTCGCATTTGTCTTGCCATCACTAACCTGCGCCTTCCACCTTAAAACGCAAGTGCACGACGTCGAGACCGCAGAGTCTTGTGTCTTATTGTCTTTAGTGCGAGGTACCTCTTTAGTTTGGAATGCACAACAGCGTTAACTACAATCACGGAAGAAAACACCAAAAGATAATTAACGTAGAGTAATTAAATTTTGGGAATACATTTGCCTAGGTAAAATGTTTAAGCGGTTAACTAACACTTACAGATTAATGTAAGCGCTAGATAAGCTATTGCAAATGTGAAAAGCTGGTACATTAATAACCGGTGCAATCGCCAGAATGCTGACTGCAAGCGTCCAAACGTCCATGTTGTACAGGTGGTGGTCGTCAGTTTGTGGGATGGAGTTCCACGCTTGTTGCACTTCGTCGGTCAACACAGGGACGGTGAATGCTGGTTATGGATGACCGTGGAGTTCTCGTTCGATGATGTCCCATATGTGTTTTATTGGTGGCAAATAGGGTGATTGAGCAGGCCAGGGCAACATGTCGACACTCTGTACATCATGTTCGGTTACAACAGTGGTATGTGGGAGAGCGTTATCCTGCAGGCAACCTCCCCCCCCCCCCCTCCCACTGCAATGCTGTTCATGAATTGCAGCACAACATGTCGAATCACCAGATTGACGCACAAAAAAAATTGCAGTCGGGATATGTGGGGTAACCACGAGCGTGTTCCTCCTGTCATACCAGATCATGGCTCACGATGTACGTCCATTGTGTCACTCACGCAGACAGGTTGGTTGACGCTCTCAAATGGCCTTCTTCCAACCAACTCACGGCCATCACTGGCACCCAGGCAGAACCGGCTTTCGTTAGAAAACGCAACATACCTCCACTCCTCGCCCCAATTAGCCCTCGCTCGACACCACCAAACTCGCAAATGGCGAGCTTTGGGCCAGTGGAATGCACGCTACAGGGCGACTAGCTTGGAATTGTTCTTGAAGCAACTGGTTTGTAACAGTTCGTTGTGTCACTGGGGTACCAACTGCTACTACAGATGCATAATGATGGCCAGAGCCATACGCCGAACACGATGAGCTTCCCTCTCGATGGTGCCAGGTGGCCGTCTGGAGCCCGGCTTTCTTGTGACAATACGTTGTCCTGACTATCACTGCCAGCAATCATGTACAGTGGCTACATTCGTGCCAAGTCTTTCTGCAGTATCGCAGGAGGCACATCCAGCTTCTCGTAGCCCTGTTACACGGCCCTGTGCAAACTCAGTGAGTTGTTGATAATGGCGTCTTTGTTACCTTCAAGGCATTCTTGACTAACATCAACTCACTATGTCCAGTCTCAAAAGTAACAGACGCTCATGACCATTACAAAGTGTATTTAAAGCAAACCTGAATTGCGTCCTCACTGTGGCGCTACTAGCGGCACTCTTATGCCCCAAATTTGGCGATAAATTTGAATGAATATCGTCTTTCAGTTGTAGAAACACACCAGCCAGCTTTCGTTTATGTCGCACGACTCCTTCCTTCTGTTACGATTTCAGAGTAAGTCGGTTCATTTTTATGTTTTTTAATTAGTTCCTTACACAGGTATTCTCCAGCTCTGAAGAATGGGATCCACTGCTTGAGAGCTTTGCCATAGACATCTCCGGATACAAAATATATCGAATAATGACCCTCTGGACGGAGCATACAGTCAAAAATATTTACTTAAATTTTAAAGTTCTAAATGTGAGCACACTTGAATGCAGACACATGAAGTGGAGACTATGAGATTTGTTAAGTTAACATTTATATCTATAGCGCTAGTCCACAGATAGTGAACTTCCTCCACCACAGTCACTTACAAAATCTGCCAGTGGTTACCTGTCATTGGCTAACCAGATCCAAGAGGGAACCTTAAACTACGACGATAGCAAGACAGAGTCCAATAACTACTTGCTTTGAATTTTCTCATGTTGAGATATCAGAAGGAGCGATCTGTTTCACAAGGTAAATTTTTTTTAAAGCCGAGATCGCATAAGTATTTCTTTATTTACTACAACAGGCTTCAACACACTTTATTTACTACAAACAGTTTCGACAAACTTGAGACCTGAAGATAACAACAAAATCTGTCGAAAATGGTTGTTGTAAATAAACATATATTTATGCGATCATAGCTTTGAAACGTTTTCAGTGATTTTGTCTCTGAGACTAAATACATGCAACTTGCTAGAAGTGAACGTATGAGCGTATGTCTGGGTGGATGTTCCACATCACCTCCTAAACAACTGGGCAAATGTCGAACTTGGCACACACATCACTTATTGTCAACAAACAATCGCTGTGCTGTTAAGAACCACCTACCTATGAAAGTGGGGTGGGGGGGGGGGGATGGTGGGGAGGGGGAAATTAGCGTAGCTCACGACACGCAAAAAGCCAGACTGTATTTTTCCAGAATTTAAGAATGAGAGCACACCTTGACTTATAACAAACTTTAGACATAATTTCAAACCTTTATGAACCTTTTGTCGCTGACAGTTCCCATAAAATGATGAAAGGAAAAAAAAATTAATAATTTACTACATTTTCGCTGTTCATGCAGTAAAACAGCGGCATCAGGCATACCTTTTTAATTTATTACTTATTTACTAATAATTGTATTCGTGACACATTTTGCAGACGGCATTCACACATACAGCTGAATGTATCACCAAAATAATGACGTTGTACGACACATTGTTCAGGCGATATGACATCATAAACACTGAAACACTGAAATGCTTGAAAACTGCCTCATCATGCATGACCAACACGCAGTTCAGGATATATGACGTCGAATGCTAAGATGCGTGGAAAACTGTTGCATTGTGCATGACATTTTAATTTATTACTTCTTTACTAGTAATTCTATGCGCAACACAATTCGCAGACATTATCCACATATGCCGTGCAATTTATCTACAAAAAGGTAAAACGTACAACACATAGCTATGGAGATAAGACGTCATTAACACTGAGATGCGTGAAAAATGAGTAATTCATGCATGATGTTTTAATTTATTACTCCTTCACTACCTACTCTATTCGCAACACATTTTGCAGACATTTGCTATTGAATGTATCTACAAAAATGTATCATCTGCGACACATAGCTACGAAGATATGACCTCATTGACAATGATAATCGTGAATAACTGCCAAAAAAAAAAAAAAGGTTCAAATGGCTCTGAGCACTATGAGATCATCAGTCCCCTAGAACTTAGAACTACTTAAACCTAACTAACCTAAGGACAACACAGACATCCATGCCCGAGGCAGGTGTCGAACCTGCGACCGTAGCAGCAGCGCGATTCCGGGCTAAAGCGCCTAGAACCGCTCGACCACAGCGGTCGGCTACTGCCAAATCATGCATGACGTTTTAATTTATTACTTCTTCACTGCCAACTCTATCCGCAATGTATTTTGTAGACAGTATCCGCATATATCACTGGATGTACCAGCAAATGATATGAATGAACGGCACAAAGTTCAGGACATACGACGTAATTAATATTGAGATACGTGAAAACGAATCTGTGGGGCGTATATAGATACAGATAGAGTTGAAATGTCTGTACAAATATGTATGAAGTACGTGAAACACACGTGAAATATATATGACACTTGCGTACAGGGTAAAGCCTCGTGTTAAAAGCTCCTCTTAAGCTACTGGATCGATTTCAATCAAATTTAGTACACTTATTACTTACTATCTGAAAATGAATTCTATAGGTGTAAGAACCAGGAACTTTGAATTAGGGTAGGGATATAAGGTGGAGAGAGTAAGTGGGAGGAGAATATGGACAGGCAGAGAGAGGTAAGGAGGAGATGAACACAGACAGAAGGAGGAAGAGATGTACAAGAAGAGGGGGACGGGAAAATGAACAAGAAAAGGGAAGAGGAGGATATGGACAGAAAGGGGGCAGAAGGGAGATGGAGAGGGAAGGGCAAGAGAAGGTGTGGGCAGAGAGAGGAGGGAGGAGGAGGAAACGAGGGAGAGCACGAGAGTTATGGGAAGAGGGTGGAGGAGCAGATGGACAGAGGGGGAGGTGACGATGGACCGAGAGAGGAAGAAGGGAGAGCGATGGGAGAAGGAGATGGCGCAGAGGAAATAGACTGAGGTGGGGGGCAGTTGGACTGAGAGAAAGGGAATGAGAAGAAGGAGAAACAGGTGGGTAGGAAGAGATGAACAGAGAGATGGACCGAGCGAGGTGGCGCAATGGTTGGCACACTGGACTCGCATTCGGGAGGACGACGGTTCAATCCCTGATTTAGGTTTTCCGTGATTTCCCTAATTCGCTCCAGGCAAATTCGGGGATGGTTCCTTTGAAAGGGCACGGCCGACTTCCTTCACCGTCCTTCCCTAATCCAATGAGACCGATGACCTCGCTGTTTGGTCTCTTCCCCAAAACAATCCAACCCAACCCCAACAGAGAGATGGAGACGAAGTGAGGGTGAAAAATGTGGACAGAGAGGGTCGATGACAGAGAGAGGAGGAGGGTTTGGGCTGAGAGAGGGGGAGGAAGAAATGGACAGAGACAGCTTTGACCGCTCCATGTTACAGAAAATGTTGGAGTAATTTCATATCCCATCAACATATTGGGTTGATAAATAAGTTCGTAGACTTTTCGCTTGCTATTGGTTTATTTCTCTATTGTCATTTTTTATTTGTAGTTCACTATTACTATTTGACATTTGATATTGTCGTTTTGTAGTCTGGATATAGTGAATAGGGCTGTGAGTGTTATAAGATGAAGTACAAAGTGGAGAAATCGGAACATTTCGTCTGTATGCGTTCAAAAGAGGGGTGACAGCAGCGAAGGCAACAAGAAACATTGGCACCGTGTATGGGGATAATGGCATTGAACAAAGCACGGAATGAAAATTGTTTTCTTGTTTTCAGAAGAAATTTTCTGACATTAGTGACTCTCCACGTTTAGGAATATCTTCGGGGTTTAATGAAGATCGTTTAAAGGCATTAATCGACAATGATCCACGTCAGTGTACTCCAGCACCTGAAGATAAGATGAACTATGATCGTTTCATCATCACCGACATTTGCATGCAATGGGAAATGTTCGAACATAGCGTACATGGTTACCATATACTCTAAGCCAAAGCCACAAATATCATCGTGTGGCCATATGGGCAACTTGCTTGCTCGTCCTCAATTGGCTTGTGAACAACAACGACCATTCCTATCCTTTATCGTCACTGGTGACTTTATGCTAACATAAGGAAAAGAGCAACAGTGAATAATAAACGCCAATCACATATTCTTTAGTCTGAACAATTTATTCAAGTCGCGACTGATATCACTGAAGAATAAGATCCAGCTGTACATGATACTATTACAGCTGGTACTTTTAAATGGTTGTGAAATGTCGACGACATCGGCAATAACTGAAGAAGCAATCTGTGCCTTCGAGAGGAAGGTACTTAGAAGGATCTATGGACCCGTCTACAATATCATGGAACATAAATGGCAACTGAGACCGAAATAAGACCTGTACAAGCGGTTTGGAAAGCCACACATTGGACAAAAAATTAGGGCCCAAAAGTCCACAGTGGTTTGGCCACCTAGTTCGAGCTGATAGATTCCTCCCATACCGAGTTCTCCATTCTCAACCTACTGGATAACGCCCTAGAACACGTCCAATAACGCGGGGGAAGAACTGAATAATAACAATCCTTAAAGAAGTGGAGCCGACAGCGGCGGAAGATGAAGCTGGATACCGGCAGCTATGGACTACCACCTACAATAGGTATCTCCTCTGCTGTGACTGACTGACCTCCACTTTATTGTGCTTTTTGTAATGTTTTCCTTTATAATTTTTACTAATAGACCCGACAGACGTTGTCCTGCATGATATCTGAAGCGATACTCTTAATATTCACTGAAATGCGACACCTGAAATAAAACAGACGTGGTCCTGCATGATATTTCAAGCGATTAGGATATTAAACTAAGTATGAAATGAAAGACAAATAATATAATAATTTCATTATTCTTTATTTTAAAACAACATCAATTTTTCTAAAAACATTTCGTTAAAATCAATAATGTTTGTTTAATTTTATCTTAATGCGAGTTGATGAACAATATTTTTAGTCAATTCCTGAGGAGTATAAATGAATAAAGTTGACGGTTTTCCAACGCGAGAACACGCCACGTATAATTGGCCATGTGAAAAGACCGCATTTCCTAGATCCAATACACAAATCGACATTGTTTGTCCCTGTGACTTATTAATAGTCATGGCAAATGCTAAGCGAATTGGAAATTGCAGACGTCTAAATTGAATGGGTGAGCCTGAACGGATCACTGAGATTCGTGGCAGGAGAATAACTTCAGCTTCAAATTTGCCGTTCAAAATTGTAGCTTCAAGAACATTGCCTATAATTTTTTATAGATAATCTTGTACCGTTGTATAGCTTAGTTGCATTTAAATTCCGAAGCAAAATGATAGGAGAGCCAATTTATAATCGCAAGTTATGTGGTGGCATTCCTAGTAAATCTAGCGAATTCAAAAATTCAACAGCATAGTTGTCTGCTTCGTCAGGATCGGTAACAGTGCCGATCGATTTGAACAATATCTCGTTGCCGGGCAATGACTGTCGTATTCTGAAGTTAATAGCGTCAACATCGATATTTTTAAGGCTAAAATAGCTCGTTCACGAAGCCACGCATGATTAATATAATTAGCTTGTAAATCTGGAAATATGCTTTCAATCAAAGCATCTTTTGTACTTACCATGATGCAGAAATTGTCTGGCAATTTGATTCATTGTGTGTCTCCATGCAATGGTATTGCTCCATTTCCAATGTTGAGCAATTACTCGGAGAATGATAGTGCCAGTGGATCGTTTTGCAGTTGAACACGTATATTTGTGTTAAGACCTAATGTACTGGAATTTCGCCATTGATACGATTGTTTTATACATTCGTTAATTTCATCCGCATATGTAGCGAATGGAATGACCAGCAATGTCTGTCTAAAATCACCGAACATCAGCAGTAAGGCACCACCGAAAAGCCTGGTGTTATTATTTAGGTCTTCCATCATTCGATCGAGAGCTTCAAGTGAATGCTTGTGGGCCATAGTGCATTAATCTCAGATAATAATTTTGCATTTTTGCAAAACTTTAGCCATACCGGAATGCTTTTTTATGTTGCAAACTACATCTGGATTTGTGTGAATGTTCAACGGCAACTTGAGTGCTGAATGTGCAGTCCGTCCGCCATCAAGCAAAATGGCAGTAGTACCTGATGAAGCAATTGATAGCGCAATATGATTTTGTGATCGAATGTGCGCAAGTATTAGTGAGATGAGAAACGTTTTTCCAGTGCCACCTGGTGCGTCCAAAAATAAGAATTCGCCTTGTTCTGCTGAAATTGACAAATTAATTCGATCGTATTCAATCTTTTGTTCATCAGTGAGTAGTTGCTCATTATTTTCAACGAAAGTAATTAAAGAGACCGTATTGAAATGTTGTTCGCGCTGAATCTCGCTGTTAATGATGTATGTTGCTGGGCGGTTGGGTGAGGGCATACCAAAATGAATGAGTCGCATATTCGAAATCAGAATGCTAATATCTTCAATCTTTATTAGCGCATCGTTATACATATCTGGCGAAAAATCGATATTGGGATCTTGATCAGCGATCCGAATGCGATGCAGAATATCGTCGCTCATGGAATCTTTATATTTGTTCTAGAGGACAGAAGCTTGAGATGGAAAACATGTCGTCAATAATATGGCGAATAATTGGCGAATATGATGAGGAGAGGAGCTCAGTGCAGCATCTGCAAGTGTAATATCCCAGTGGTTGTCATCTTCCAGCAGATGTAATTCGCGACACGCATCGTGATATGTGTCGTACAAAATGCCATTGATTGTTCGCAAGTATTGGAAGGACGTCGGTCCAGGAACATTAACCAACAATAAACGAAAGAAGAAACATTCGAGTTCCTTTGGAGGGACTGTGTATAATCGGCCTAATTTATTTCGCATATATATGCCGTTGTATCCTTCAACCGGAACACCTTGCTTTCGTGGTTCCCACTTTTTTGACTGTTTGTTCCATGTGAAATATCGTGGCACATCAGCATACATTAATATCTTTGCAAATTGACCGGGAATAGCTGGTCGGATGATTAGTTCGAAAAACTCAGTTAATGTGGTTTTTGGGGCAATTGATGCACGTTGTAGAGCAGTCTCTTCCGTGAAATAAACATGCTGTCAATTTTCAAGGTGCACTGCGAAATGTATAACAGCAGGGACTCTTTCGTGTAACGGAAAACGCAAAATACGCCAAACTGCTTCATTGCTGCTGATGTATCGGCCCATTTGATACCGTGTTATTTCATCGTTTTCGTTAACACTGTGAACACCAAATAAAGCCATATCACTGCCCTTATGGACATATTTGCATATATATTTTATGGACTTCACAGAACTGCTGAATTCAATGTTAATGTGTGCTTTGTAGATTTTACACAGCAATGGTGAATAAGGAACCACCCAGTGATTGATTGTCAGTGTCAACTGCTGTACCGTTTTACATGCGTAATTAATGTGATTGACCACCATGGTCAGTGTCTCTACGACGATACAATGGATAACCATTGATGTTAGTGATTGTATAATTTATACAATTTTTTGGAAAACGTTTCGTACATTTTCCATTGTCCATGCGCGGCACCGTCATGTTTATAGCACCGCGTGGACCATGGATCATGTTAGCGGTAAAAATCTCATACAATTCTTGATCGATATTCCGATCCGGAGTTTCTGGTGAGATAATTTTATCAATTTCTTCAGACTGTACTTTGTCGACCAACCAAATCAAAACATGGGCGTGTGGCAAACGTCGTTTTTGCCATTCAGCAGAATACAGCCAGCAACGTGATTTGCCAAATACATAAGAATGTATAATCAAGTTCATCAACGATTTTAACTTTTGTCTGAAGACACGTGAAGTGATATCGTGCAGATCTATTGCAGTTTGACCTGGTACTAACGGAATTTTAATTTCATCCCATTTTGGATTACACGTAATTGTAATGAACAAATCTGGTCGTCCATACGCGCGCACAAAAGTCATGGCGTCTTGAATATATTCTTGCATATGACGTGGGCTACAAATATATGATGATGGAAGAATATATGAAATACCGATGTCGTTGATATTGCTTATTCCATCTACGTTACCAACAATGGCATCACGCAAATGAATGTATTTCTCAGCTCTATGTTTCGCTTGATTATACCTGATGTATCGTAATCGCTCGCTTTCAATTTTCGCATACATATCAACGTTATATTGATGAAACAGCTGCCGTATCGGAGAATATTATTGTCTTCATTGTCACGAATCATCAACCAATATGCGTAGAAGTTCATCGCGCTCGCTTTCTTGCTGGTTTCTGCACCTGCAAAGTAAAAATATAATTAAGACAAAAAGAAATTAATCGTGCATAAAAATGAAATATTAGGTAAGGACATGTGTAGATTGTACCTGTTGCTGGATTTCTTTGTTTGATATTTAAATGATATCCATCTTCTCCTTCCCAAAATATCAATGGATATTGCAAAGCGTCGTAAGAACGATGACTGTCTTCAATCGTATGCACTGTGCTACCTCTGCGTTGGATTCGTAGATCTCGACGCTCAAATGCGTCGCCAACCATATCAACTGCAACTTCATTAATGGTCGGTGCATTATATCGGCCCGCGTGCTGCCCAGATGGTACTTTGTCTGTTTTGATGACGATCGTATAGTTGTCGTTTTGCAGTCTGTTTGAAACGGTATTGAACAACAGGACCAACTGGTTTTGGTTCTGCAAAAACGGTTCTAAAATATCCCCAATTTCTCGCTCCTCCATCTGCTCCATATGGTTGTACTGGTAGCGTGCGTTTATTTGCTGCTCCTCATCACCTATGAAGTAGATTTGCAGAAATTTTAAATTGGTATCAGGCATCGGCATCAAAGAACCAATTTGATGATACACTTGGCCATGAACCTTAAACGTTGATTGAAAATTGCGACCATCCTCATTCTGAACGATTTTTGTTGCTCCAAGTGATGTTATTTGAAAGCACGAATTTTACGCAGGAACAATTTAGATTGAGATGTAGCTCCAGCCAATAGTGATTTCAATGGTTCTGGCGACGAATTCAGTGGTGGCAATACAACTTTTCCAGACGCGCAGCAGAAACCGACCGATTCACCTTTCTATTTGAGCGCATGACAGTGTTGGCACTGTTTGTTCATAGGACCGATTACAATTTATGAATGTGACAAATAGTCGATGTTCGACTCATATTCAAGTGCAAGGCGAAGAAGTGATGCACATGTCAATGCGCTGTACACTTGGAAATGCAGTCTGGTTTCTTAAATTTTCATTGTCCGTCAATTGATCTTCTGCCGATCTATTTAATCGACGGTTCTGGACTAATTGTGAATTCCGAGTCCATCGACCAATATTTCCTCCTCGTCCACGAAGACGTGGCATTGTTTTATGTACGTAACTTATATGTGAATATAATTCACTTAATATTCACTGAAATGCGACACCTGAAATATCAAAAGACACCATAAAAAAAGTAAAATGTCAAAATAACGAAACGTACTTGATATAATACACTCAAATTAAAATGTCGAAAAATAAACAAAATCTTATGCACGTAACTTATGTCTGAATATAATACGCTCAATATTGGACACAAAAATGCAACGCCACCTACTGTGCTGATTTAATAATGTATATTTTCCAGGCCCCCACTTGAATGCATGCACAAAAATTCATTCAAGTCGACCCAGCTGTTTAGTTGCAGTATAGATAAATAACCTAGATACCGACTGCAGCGCCATCTGACGGGCTGACTTGTGAATCTAAAACCATCCAGGGCGCCACCCAAATGCATACAAAAAAAATCATTCAAATCGGTCCAGCCGTTTAGGAGGAGTTCAGTGACATACACACGTACAGTAGAATTATATATATAAATATAGAATGTTTCTTCCCTCCTTTATAGTGTTGTAATTACTTTTGCTTTCTGCTGTAGGTCACATAGACCCGTTAATGCAGTAAATAATAATGATAACGACGATGATTCTCCCTACTAAACTTTACACAACAGAAAGTAAAACTCTTTTATTTGCCATCCAATTGTGATGGCCAACGGTATATTTCAAAACGAGAAGTATCGGTATGCATGCGACAGCAACCTACTTACTACGTTCGAAATGACGCGAGTAAAAACGGGATTTTCCAGTGCTCACACCTCGGGTTCAGTTAGTCGTAATAAGATAGAGTCAAGTGATTTGGATAGCCCTTGGGCTAAGAAGTCTTTGTATACCCAACAGAACGATTGTCTTAATGTCACTATCCTACACCACAGGGCCAAGTATTTATGTTAGACACTTCCTCCTGCTCGGGCAAATCGAACAGATCTGATGATTCTTTCTGCATTTGATGCGGCCTACGATACGCTTGGTGGGAGTTATGGACGCACCATTAGTTAGTGAGAAATTCCTCAGAAAACCCCACAAATTGTTTTTTAATATATTTTCGCCATTACCAGCGAACTAGAACCCATCTGAGGATTCGAAGATGTATGTATAGAAAATGGCTGAATTTTTTGTATGTTCCCAAAATACCGATCTCGAACAACCCTGAAAATTTTCTTGCTATCTTTGTCAATTTCCAAGATACAGAGGTCCAAAGTTACCCTGCTTCTACACGTAAAATCCGGTATGAGGCGAAAACTAAATAATACATAACAGCAGAAAATTACTCAAATTTTCACGGTATAGTCTCTAAACATTCATCTAGAAGAGCTATCTCCCCGTTTTGAAAAATCGTGTTCCTTTATCTAGAAAACACCAAAAACTTGTTTTTTGGATACCAAAAGCCAGCCGCATATCGGAGACGACTATGCACAGAAAATGGCGGTAATTTTTACGATGTATTCTTAAGATCCCAATCTCGAACAAACTTCAAAATTTCCTTCGTATCCTCATCCATTTCCTAAATGTAGGTGTTCAAATTTACCCTACAAGACCACGTAAAATCCGGTCTGTGGCGTAAACGTAGTTTATAAAGTGACTTAACAAGGAGAAATATGCTGTAAGTATCTCCATTATTATCTTGGAACACCACGTTGTAGTACTGAAGCAAATGAAATTTTTTTTTGTCCGTAAAATCCGGTTGAGGTATAAAATTAGTTTTGCGTTTTTTTTTTTCAGTTTGATGTAAGTAAACTATCTAGCTTCTACTGAGCAATACATTGCTTTCTGTATGAGTCACATGCCCTGCTACAGTAGGGAAAAGAAAGGAACCAGTAGAAAAATGCTCCTATCGGAGCCCAAGATTTGCGAATATGTTCGTTTACTTAAAAAATTCTGACTGAAAAGTTGGGAACCGGCTGACTCATTCTACCTTCCTCAACAACTTCAAAAATATTCACAAAACTTGTGGTATATAACATATTTGATCATTTTATGTTGAGAGAGAAGAAGGAAGTGGCAGTGGCGAAGAGACTGAACAGTAATAAATACTGGAAGATAGTAGACAATGGTTGTGTAATAGAAAGAGCACAACAGAATATGGCAATATTACAGAAAGAGAGACACACACTGGTAGTGGAACATAATTCACAGTGACAGAAAGTTGCTAGGAAAAATGTGAAGGTGACAGTGCCAGAGGGGGAGGTAAGAAGAGAAAGAGAAAGTTGAAGTGGTGAGAGCCAGTGATAATGAGAGACAGAGTATATGACAATGACAACAAGGAAGAGAGAGACATCGATAGTGAGAAGAGACAGCAGCACTATGAAGGAAGGAATGAGGCATTAGCAATAAGAGAAAGCAAGAGGGAGACAGTGACAGTAGCAGGGGACTGAACTAGGCGGATAGAACGATGGGGACTGTGGTTGTGGCACAGGAGACAATGCTAGAGAGACGCAAAGAGATAATGGCAATAAGATGGGCTGAATGACTGAATGAGAAAGGGTAATTAGGAGTGAATGGGTATGAGCGAATTACAGGGATGGACTACTGCGAATGAGTAAGCTACAATTAGGGGAGTTCGTGGGACTTAAAGGTGAGTTGCATGATGATGAAAGCCGTAATAAGTTAATATGCCATAGTTTTCGAGAACTTTTTTAAAGATGCTGAGGCAGATAGAATGAGGTAGTTGGCATCCCACTTTTCAGTGACTCTTTTAAATAAACAGGAACATATTCGCATTTGTTATGTTCCTATAAGAGCATTTTTCCGCTGGTGAATATCTGATTAACACAAACACCAGTATACACGCTTCACTAAATTTAATGCAGACGTTCTTACCAAGTGTGAAATATTTTGAGTATGGTGGGTAGTGTGTGGAGCAAGCCGTTACCTGCTGTGCGCTCACAGCTGAGACTCAACAGGTGTGGGTGGCGCAGGTGCGCGTCCCGGCGCCGACGGACGGGTGCATGGGGCCGCGGCCGACCGGCGCCAGCCTGCGCAAGGCCACGTCGCTGCACTCCTCCGTCTCCACGTCGGCGATGCCGGCCAACTCCGCCAGTGGCGGCGGCAGCAGCAGCGGCGGCGCAGGGCTGCACCGCTCGGAGGCGGCTCGCCTCCTGCCGGCGGGGCCCGTGGCCAAGGACGCGCCCTCCGAGGACGGCGACTCCGCGCAGCCGCCCACCTACACCTTCACGAGGCATGCCATCCGTTCCAATTATATGGACAAGAGCATCGAGGCCAAGAAGAAGGTAGAACCATATTCACGTTTCCCTTTTTTTGTCTGGATATCAAACAACTCTTCATCTACATCTACATCCGTACTCCGCAAGCCACCTGAAGGTGTGTGGCAGAGGGTACCTTGAGTACCTCTATCTGTTCTCCTATTCCAGTCTCGTATTGTTCGTGGAAAGAAGGATTGTCGGTATGCTTCTGTGTGGGCTCTAATCTCTATGATTTTATCCTCATGGTCTCTTCGCGAGATATATGTGTGAGGGAGCAATATACTGCTTGACTCCGCGGTAAGGTATGTTCCCGAAACTTCAACAAAATCCCGTACCGAGCTACTGAGCGTCTCTCCTGCAGAGACTTCCACTGGAGTTTATCTATCATCTCCGTAACGCTTTCGCGATTACTAAATGATCCTGTAACGGAGCGCGCTGCTCTCTGTTGGATCTTTTCTATCTCTTCTATCAACCCTATATGGTACGGATCCCACACTGCTGAGCAGTATTCAAGCAGTGGGCGAACAAGCGTACTGTAACCTACTTCCTTAGTTTTCGGATTGCATTTCCTTAGGATTCTTCCAACGAATCTCAGTCTGGCATCTGCTTTACCGACGATCAACTTTATATGATCATTCCATTTTTAATCGCTCCTAATGCGTACTCCCAGATAATTTATGGAATTAACTGCTTCCAGTTGCTGACCTGCTATATTGTAGCTAAATGATATGGGATCCATCTTTCTATGTATCGCAGCACATTACACTTGTCTACATTGAGATTCAATTGCCATTCCCTGCACCATACGTCAATTCGCTGCAGATCCTCCTGCATTTCAGTACAAATTTCCATTGTTACAACCTCTCGATATACCACAGCATCATCCGCAAAAAACCTCAGTGAACTTCCGATGTCATCCACCAGGTCATTTATGTATATTGTGAACAGCAACGGTCCTACGACACTCCCATGCGCCACAGCTCAAATCACTCTTACTTCGGAAGACTTCTCTCCATTGAGAATGACATGCTACGTTCTGTTATCTAGTAACTCTTCAATCCAATCATACAATTGTTCTGATAGTCCATACGCTCTTACTTTGTTCATTAAACGACTGTGGGGAACTGTATCTAACGCCTTGCGGAAGTCAAGAAACACGGCATCTACCTGGGAACCCGTGTCTATGGCCCTCTGAGTCTCGTAGACGAATAGCACGAGCTGGATTTCACACGATCGTCTTTTTCGAAACCCTTGCTGATTTCTACAGAGTAGATTTATAGTTTCCAGAAAAGTCATTATACTCGAACATAATACGTGTTCCAAAATTCTACAACTGTTCGACGTTAGAGATATAGGTCTATAGTTCTGCACATCTGTTCGACGTCCCTTCTTGAAAACGGGGATGACCTACGCCATTTACCAATCCTTTGGAACGCTACGCTCTTCTAGAGAGCTACGGTACACCGCTGCAAGAAGGGGGGCAAGTTCCTTCGCGTACTCTGTGTAAAATCGAACTGGTATCCCATCAGGTCCAGGGGCCTTTCCTCTTTTGAGCGATTTTAATTGTTTCTCTATCCCTCTGTCGTCTATTTCGATATCTACCATTTTGTCATCTGTGCGACAATCTAGAGAAGCCGGCCGGAGTAGCCGAGCGGTTCTAGGTGCTACAGTCTTGAACCGCGCGACCGCTACGGTCGCTGGTTCGAATCCTGCCTCGGGCATGGGTGTGTGTGATGTCTTTAGGTTAGTTAGGTTTAAGTAGTTCTAAGTTCTAGGGGACTGATGAACTTAGAAGTTAAGTCCCATAGTGCTCAGAGCCATTTGAAACAATTTTTTTTACTCATCATCCCACTCTACCTTTATGTGAGGTTTCTCGAACGGATTTAAATATCAAATTTTACTCACAAAACTGGACACGCTTGTCCGAAAAGAATTACCCAAGATCCTTATTTGTAGAAAATATACTTCTTTTCCTCCTATCGATTGCTGTTATTATCTCAACACGAGTCTCCGGCCGTATCACTCATCCTCAGATGATTTCTCGTAGTTACAGAGCAGTCTTTACGAAAATCACAGTAAATGACAGTGTAAGTGACAGTTCCATTAACAATGGTCACTCTGTGACTACGGGAAATGATCTGAAGATGGGTGACATTATCTGAGACCGGGAGGTTGAGATAATAAAAACAGTGATCGACGGATGGTTTGTTTTAATCTTCACTCTTATTTATAAATAGCTTAGCGTCTGCTGTTTTGCTCGCGTAGACTGCGTAGCCTGCACAGTACTTTTTTGCCTTAATCGAATTCTTATTTTGTTCACAAATTGCAATAGCTTCTATACGTTTCGCGCTAATTAAGGCCATGGTCTTTCCGAATGTACTTCTGACCAAAGAGCGATTACGGTACCTGAAGTTGGAGGTCTTTGTTAATGCTCCCTTTTGAGTTCTTTGGGCGATATTTGCACAAAAACTTACCCCTGACACATATTTTATAGATTTAGCTTTAAGTTCAAATGGTTCAAATGGCTCTGAGCACTATGTAACTTAACTTATGAGGTCATCAGTCCCCTAGAACTTAGAACTACTTCAACTTAACTAACCGAAGGATATCACACACACCCATGCCCGAGGCAGAATTCGAACCTGCGACCGTAGCGGTCGCGCAGTTCCAGACTGTAGCGCCTAGAAGCGCTCGGCCACCCCACCCGGCTAGCTTTAAGTATGTTATAATATACCAGTAGTAATTTTCATCCATTGTTTGTCCATTAGGAGTTGAATTTCCAGAAACACTAAAACACTTCGTTTTTTATTTCTAATGGAAAAATCATATACCATTTTTCATAGATGTAGCTTTAAAAATCGTTTAGTAGTTCTTTAATAAATATTTTGTTTCAAAACAACTTTTACCCATTACTTTACATAGTTAATGGTCGAATTTCCAAAAATTCTGTTACTTCAGAATGAGATTTTCACTCTGCAGAGGAGTGTGCGCCAGGAAGGTTCATTCTGTTACTTTTTTTTTTTTTTACTTCTGACCGAGGCAGCAAATGCCAATTTTAGTAGTTGTAGTATCCAAATTGGATTAACAGCTACATATTTTCCATAAACGTTTCATCCCCCAATTTCTCCCACTTAGAGGTGGAATTTTGAAAAATCATGGCGTTTCGGGTGGTGCCACACGTGCTCTATACCGGATAAGCTCGCCAAACAGCCCGTCTGTGGAAGAGTCAGAACATGAAGTAGGAAGGCGAACGAGCATTATCTTTTCGGAAAATTATCCCTAGAAGACCCTTTAGGAAAACTCTCACAAGCGGTTGAACAATATCATCAACGTAACGATGGCCCGTTGAGATTCCACGTACCACAATTAGACGGGACCGGCTACCGTAGGCTTTGGCTCACCGGATCATTACGCCGGCTGTGCGAGCGGTGTGACGCGCGACAGCGTGGGTGGAACTGCGCTTTCACAAGACTGCCTCTATACCCGTGTGCGGTTGGCATCCGTCCCCCAAACGGATCAGAATTCATTAGTAACACCACGTCTTGCCAGTCTGTGGCAGTCCACGTTATTCTGGCTTGTAGAAGAAGTCGGGGATGCTTCGGTGCTGACGGTAGTACACGACAACGGCGCCTGGATTGCAGATTGGCATGCATAGGCGTCTGTAAATAGTTTGTGGAACACCCGGCACCTGTACATCTGCTTGCACAGTGTAGCGAGGCATTGTAGGATTCCTGATCGCTTGTCGCACGATCCTGCTTTCCTCTCGCCTCGTCGTCTTCCTGGTCGCCCCAGGCCCGCTACGTCGACGTCGGTGCGTCTCGTGTCCATTTCTCTCAACATCGTCTGGCGGAACTATCCGAACGATCGATCTGGCGAGCCACAAGGCATGTCGACCAACCTGAGGTCTTCATGTTAACAATTTAGCACCTCTAAAACTGGCTTAACTGTGAGAAATGTCGTCTAACTCGTCTACCTGGCATTCTGCGCCTAATAACGTCCTCCACTAGTTTGGATATGGTCGTCACGTGAATTGTTCGTCCACAATGTTCAATAGAGTCCCCTTCCAGATCACAGCACTATTGCAGGGTCTGTGGACGTGCGCACCGGTACCAAACTTAGATCATTAGCCAATTTGATCTCTCTGTACTTATTTGCAAAGTTTCGCGTTTGTACAATTCTTCCCTCTGTATGCGCTACTTTCAGTGTTCCTGGGTGTAGTATAGGGTGTATCAGAAAGGACTTTACAACTCTAAAAACTCATATTGATTTATTTATTTAACCTACAGACACGGGTTTGGTGTCATTTTATAGCATATTACAAGTGTTTTATCATATACCTAAACAGGTTAAAAATGACTTCCATTGGTTGACTCACATCCCATATGAAGTTGATTTCTTGCCATACTCGCTGCAGCATGTCACGCGTCACTTGTTCAGTTGCGAAATATATCCTTGTACTGAGCTCTGACAGTGAAGCTGGTAATGTTGGAACAACTAAGGTGCCCTTAACGAGTCCTCAAAAGCAAATGTGAAGAGGTGTTAGGTCCAGTTAATGCCGGGGCCATCCAATTGGCGCACCTCAGCGCATTCGCTTACATGGAAAGCAGACATTTCGAAAATCCTAGACGTCTTACCAAACAGTCAGACCTTGATCAATTTTCCTTCAGGATGATCACCAAGACTAAGCCTGCAGGTCGCATGAATAGGTTTGCACGACCTTTACAAAGTTGTAAAGTCCTTTTTGATACGCCCGAATTGGAATTCAAACACTACACAGGGTATATCAAAGGGTTAGCGAGAAATGTCTAGGGGTGACAGATCACTTCATAGGGATTAACCTTTGTAAGAGACAAACATGTCGTTTAAGAGTGATTATGCCCCTGAGAAGAACCAGGGCATAAGCACTTTCCGGTGTTCCTATGCAACGTGTGTTGCGTATCATCCAGTTAATTGCTCCGTGTGAAAGGTGGTAGGCCGTTGAAAATTTAAGTTCCTGATCCGCTTATAAAGTATCTCTCTCTGTTTTTAGAAACTCATTCATATGTTTTCTTGTTGAAATGACTGTCAGTTTAATGGGGTACTTAATGCACTGTAAAAAAATGTTTCAAATGGCTCTGAGCACTATGGGACTTAACTTCTGAGGTCATCAGTCCCCTAGATCTTAGAACTACTTAAACCTAACTATCCTAATGCCATCACACACATCCATGCCCGAGGCCAATGTACTGTACACCGCTAATTCAGTGAAATCTCCTCGTCCCAGGCTGGCGAATATTAAAGTAAACCTAGCTCGCTGGAGAACGTGAAGGAATACTTTCTCCTTTAACAAAATTTGTTCTCCATAGCACGATCCACCTCCCCTATATATTTGTGGCAAAGACACTGAAACACACTATGTTTGAGTAGTAATCGAAACGTCCTCGGCCCCTGGTTTTTGATTAATAATCAGCACTGGCGACCGAAAACTTCAACCATAATAAGTCACCCTCATTCTACCAATGGCCTGTCAAAAAGGTCAGAGGAAAGGAAAGAGATTCAGGGCATGCCCTTGCCCTTTGGGTGGGAAACTGCCCCTTGCGCTGGAAGGATCAGCTTTGATCAACGGTATGAGGATGCAGAAGGAAATCGAAACCACTGCATTAAGGACACATATTGTGTATCCACAGGACATGTGGTCTGTAATTGAAAATGTGTTGTAATGATCTGTTCAAAGGCAAAACATTCCGGAATAGCCCCCCTTTCCGATCTCGATAAGGGGTCCGCCAAGGGGCACGTGACAATGGAAAAAAGGTTGAATAACCAACGAAAGTATAACATTCTACGAGCCGGGGCGTGGGATGTCAGAAGCTTGAACGTAGTAGGGAATCTATAAAGTCTAAAGAGGGAAATGCAAATGCTCAATCCAGGTATGGGGGATGAGCGAATTGAAACGGAAAGAAGACAAGGATTTCCGGTCAGATGAGTATAGGGTAATATCAACAGGAGAAAAATATGGTGCAACGGGAGTAGGATTTATTATGAATGGGAAGGTAGTGCAGAGACTGTGTTATTGTCAACATTTCAGTGATAGGGTTGTCCTCGTCAGAATCGACAGCAAACCCCACCGACGAAGGTAGTTCAGGTATACATGCCGACAGCGCAAGCTGAGGAAACAGAGAAAGTGAATGCGGTTGTTGAACAGGTAATGCAGTACGTGGAGGGAGATAAAAAATCTAATAATCATGGAAGACTAGAAAGCGGTTCTAGGGGAAGACGCAGAATAAAGTGTTACGAGAGGATATAGGCTTGGTACTAGGAATGGCAGAGGAGAAAGACTAATTGAGTTCTGTAATAAATTTCAGCTAGTAATAGCGAATACTCTGTCCAGTAATCACACGAGGAGGAGATATACTTGGAAAAGGCTGGGAGATACGGGAATATTTCACTTGGTTTACATCATGGTCAGGCATAGATTTTAAAATCAGATAGTATAATGTATAGCGTACACAGAAAGAGATATAGTCTCAGATCACAACGTAGTAGTGATGAAGAGCAGGCTGAGTTTAAGACATTAGTCTATAAAGGGCAATTGCAGAACTTGAAAAGAAAAACATAGCTACAAAGAAGGTAACTGCGCAGAAACCATGGGTATCAGAAGAAATACTTCGGATGATAGATGGAAGGAGGAAGTATGAAAATGCTCAGAGAAATTCAAGAATACGGAAATACAAGTCACTGAGGAATGAAATAAATAGGAGGTACCGGGGAACTAAGACGTGATGACTGCATGAAAAAAATGTGAAGAAAAAAGAAACAGAGATGATTGTCGGAAGGGCTGGCACAGCATATTGGAAAGTCAAAACAGCCTTCGGTGAAATTAAAAGCAAGGGTGGTAACATTAAGCGTGCAACAGGAATTCCATTGATAAACGCAGAGGAGAGAGCGGATAGGTGGAAAGAGTATGTTGAATGGCTCCATGGGGGGGGGGGGGGGGGGGGGGGGGAGGGGGGAACACTTGTCTAAAATGATAGAAGAAGAAACAGGAGCCGATTTAGAAGATATAGGGGATCGAGTATTAGAATAAGAATTTTAAAGAGCTTTGGAAGGCTTAAGACCAAATAAGGTGGAAGGGACAGATAACATTCCATCAAAGTTTCTAAAATCATTGAGGAAGTGGCAACAAAAGAACTATTCACGTTCGCGTGTAGAATTTATGAGTCTGGAGATATAACGACTGACTTTCACAGAAATAACACCCACACAATTCCGAAAACTGCAAGAGCTGACAAGTGCGAGATTGATCGCACGATCAGCTTAACAGCTCATGCTTCCAAGTTGCTGACAAGAATAATATACAGAAAAGTGAGGATGTGTCAGATGACGATCAGTTTGCTTTAGGAAAGGTAAAGGTTGATGTTGTGGTTGATAATGGAAGTAAGACTAAAGAAAAATAAAAACACGTACAGAGGTCTTGTTGACCTGGAAAAAGCATTCGATGATGTCAAATGGTGCAAGATGTTCGAATTTCTGAGAGATATAAGGGTAAGCTATAGGGACAGACAGGTAGTATACAATATATACAAGAGCCAAGGGGAATAAAGAGTGGACGACAAAGAACGAAGCGCTCGAATTAAAAATAGTGTAACACAGGGATGTAGTCTTTCCCCCCTACTGCTCAATCTTACATCGAAGAAGCAATGATGGGAGTAAATGTAAGGTTCAGGAGTGGAATTAAAATCCAAGATGAAAGGATATCATTGAGACGATTCGCTGTTGACATTACTGAGTATCCTGAGTGAAAGTGAAGAAGAATTACGTGATCTACTGAATGGAATGAACAGTCTAATCAGTACAGAATATGGATTGAGAGTAAATCGAAGAAAGACGAAAGTAATGAGAAGTAGCAGATATGAGAACAGCAAGAAACGTAACATCAGGACTGGTGGTCAAGAAGTAGATGAAGTTAAGGAGGTCTACTACCTAGGCAGACCAATAACAGACGGAGTAAGGAGGACATCAAATGCCAACTAGCACCGGTACAAAAGGTATTATTGACCAAGAGACGTCTACTTCTATCAAACATAGGCCTTAGCCCCACGTGATGCATTTATTGTGACCTCTCGATTCACTGCCTCTGTAAGTGGAAATGCCTGCCACGGAGATAACTATCCCCGTCATTCTCTGTCGGTTTCCATATCGTTGGGGAGGCGGCATGGTACATAATATCCAAGCAAAGTAGTTGACTTCGTCGTAGGTTCGTTCAGTAATCGTAACGTGCTAATAAAATTTCTGTGGCAGACGCTGCAACCGAGACGTTATCCATAACGAAGAGATTTAATGTTATCGTTCTGATAGCATCGTCTCCAAGAAAATTTTGATTCTACAGACATATCACTTCCTTCCACGAACATTTGGCAAAACGACCAGGAAAATCAGAGAAATTTCAGCTCACATGCAAGTTTTTAGGGGTTCAGCTATGGATGCTGTGATACATGGTACGTTAATATGTGCCCACTTCAATGAATTAGTTGTTTTTTTCTGTGTCTATGAGTCTTCCCGCAAATACAAAGCCTAATTTACTACTACCTTATCTTTTCACCACAATCTTTAGTGCATCATGAAATGAACTGCACCTGTCAGTATACACTACCTGTTGTATCTCCAAGTGTCCACAGTTAAGTACCTGACCTGGTCCCCAGGGAAAATAAACATTAATGACTAGCTTGTGCCATGTGTACTTCGAGTACTACCCAACCTAAAAACGTAGTAGTTATGTTAGTCTGCAAATGAAGTAAATACTGACGTAATGTTGTTCAGTACACTGTCCTCAGTCATCAGTTGAAATATGTACACATATACCCCTAACACTTGGTGTAGTCTTACGAAATATAGTTCCACCTGGACTCTCATTTCCAAGCTCAACAGAAAAGGAGAAATGTTGACGGTAGGCCTACCCGAAGCTTGTTCCACTTCACACGTAATTTATCAGTTTTCCAGCAATACTTGCTGTTTTTGAAAAGTACGAACAAACTTTGTAAGTGATTCTCGAATGCTTTAATACAGTTTCTTTATTAATGCTTCCACATTTTAACTTCTCGTGGTCTGGGTTCACAGCCACGTAGAATTTTTTAAACGACATCATATTTGTCTTTGACTGTAGAAGTTATTTATTTCATTATTCCAGTTTCGACCTCTGGGCCATTTTCAACAGGTACTGCTAAAGATTTTTCTTTAGCAAATGTCAGGCTTTAAAATGTCAGACTTTAAAAGCCTCCAAAAATGAAATAAATTACCTGTACAGCCAATGGCGAATATAATTTGTAATTCGCTGAAGCCAACAACTACTCATGGATTTCCTGTTCACCAACTGTTCTAACGATTCATATCATACTAAATATTTTTTGCCTTTCTAATCCAACTTAATCATGATTTTTTAATTTTGAAACATGAAGTCACTGATTACTATTGCCTGCTATTTCTTATTCGTTTGATATTTTTGCAGTCTAGACAAATCATGGCAATTCGTTTGTTTTGACATCACCTCATTACTGCTTAGCAGCACTGGGCATATCAGAAGTCTTGGCATAATCCAATGTAGGAAACTACGGCTTGGCTGAGCCAGTTGGTTTGGTGGTTGAAAGAGGGAACAACGTGATGAGCTACTGTTCACGACTACAGATTAGACTAGATACCGAATATTTTATGTATTTCAAATATTAACTCATTAATGGTTCATTCGTCGCTTTTTCTGACTTAACTTCGGCCAACATGCATTTGTAAACAACTGCGTGCTCCTAGTACAACGTGTAGGAATATACGTTTAGTGAGTAGCTCAGTAGGATGTTTGTGCTAGACTGTACAGTTCCTCTGTGCAGTCAAAACTACGTCTAGCAATTAGCATTGCGCATTAATTGTATCTTACCTACTTTTGCACTTATTGTTTCTAAACCTAATTATTACAAAATTAAATAAACCATCACTCTTTCAACATTGTAACAATACTAGCGAACCTATCAAAGCTTCGCAATTGCTAATTATGTATGGGAATTGCATGTATAGCCTAAATTCATTACCCGCCCCCCCCCCCCCCCCCCTCTGCCCATCCTCTCACCCCGTTCTCTGTCCGTACATCACGACACTGCGTCTGTCAGTAAATAATCTGCTCCCCGTTCTCTCTGTGCACCTCCTCCTCCCCAACTCTATAACTCTATGTCCATTTCCGTCTGAATGTTCAGTAGAGAATCGCGTAAAAGATTATGTCTACACATTACGGATATTTTAGATCCTGTGACTGTTAGCTGAACGTAAGTTCATAAAACTGCAACCAGTCACTTTTTTTGAACAGTTATTTATTATTCCATGAACCGGTTTTCGAACCTCTTTAGGTTCATCTTCAGATGGTTTTCTAGAAGTCACATCACTATTTCTAACATATTGCTGGATGCTGGCTCTGTGACAACGATGGAACATGCTTTAATGTATCGCCATGAGTATACTTTATCTGTCGATATGGATGCAAAATTTTAGTTTTGTACTTACTGCGACAATATGGGCTGCTTTTTCTGTTAGTGTCCAACTGTCTGCTCCCATTTTGACTGCCAGTCGGTATGTCACTCCACACACTTTTACACAATCTGTACACATTTACGCTGTATTAGGGAAATTTTGCCAGCATCCAGCTCTGAGCAGAGTAGGCTTATGTCATATCTTTTGTCTAGATCTTTGTAACAAGCAACAGTTGTACAGCACATGTTGGATGATGGCAAAGTTTCGCTATCACAGTTTAAATGTACACAGATTGTGTAAAAGTGTGTGAAGTGATGTACCAACTGGCCATCAAAATGGCGACTTTTTTCTGTTAGTGTCCATCTGTCTGCTAAGTATTAAGCTAGAAATAGTGATGTAAGTTCCATGAAACCATCTGAAAACGAACCTGAAAAGGTTCGAAAACCGATTCATGGAATAATAAATAACTATTCAAAAAAGTGAGTCGTTGCAGTTTTATGTATTTACAATCGTGTAAAAGTTTCATGTAAAGCCGTCAAGATATTTCCGCGATTTGTGGTAACAACGGTTCCCCCTTTGTCTATTACATATATATCTACATATATATTACGTATATTACAAAAACATAATCCTGTCTGCCTAAGTCCGTCGGACTGTTAGAGTACCGTGTAAAAGTCTGAAGTAAATCGGTCAAGAAATTGCGAGATTTGTGGTAACTACGCTTTCCCTTTATATATTACATATGTACAGGGTGGCAATTATTGAACTATATGAAAATAAACGTAAATTAGTTACAAACTACGGCGTGCTCACACTTTATTCAACATGTAAACGTCACTACAGATATTCTGATTAGGTTATGACATGTTCGATTTGCCTGCCATCACTGGCGATGAAGTGAGGCAGACGAGTAACGAAATACTGCATGACCCGCTGAAGCGTCGAAACATCGATGCTGTCGATGACCCTCTGAAGACCATCTTTTCAGCTCGGAAATGGTTTTGAGGTTACTGCTGTACACCTTATCTTTATTACATCCCCACACAAAGGAGTAGCCTGGGTTCAGATACGGAGAATATAGCGGCCAACCTAGGCCCATGCCAGTGGCCTCTAGGTATCCCAGAGCCAGAATACGGTGGCCACAGTGCCACTCCAGGGCATCAAACACTCTCATGCATCTGTGGGGTCGAATTCTGTCTTGCATGAACCAAGTAGTTTCGAAATCAAGGTCACTTTGGTTAATGGGGATGAAATCATTTTCCAAAACCTTCACGTACCGCTCGGCAGTCAAAGGGCCACCAAGGAATATCGCACCTATTATTCCATGATTGGACATTGCACACCACACAGACACCCGTTGAGGGTTAAGAGACTTCACGATTGCGAATGCGGATTCTCAGTCCCCCAGATGCACCAATTTTGATTATTGACAAACCCATCCAAATGAAACTGGGCTTCGTCACTAAACCAAACCATAAAGCGCATACTAATTCCCATCACGCCTCGCGGCCAACCATGCAATTTCAACGTCCTAACGCAAACCGTTCAGAAGTCATGACAATTTTATGTCGTATAATTTAGTCATTGTCAACCTTTATTTATATGTCATGTATGTGTTATAAAAATACACAACCTTCGTTCGACAGAACTCTCAATAAAGTGTAGTGTAAAAATTTATACTAAATGGGTCAATAACTATTCAAGATTTAAGGTAAGAACGTTCCCTTTTTATCAATCACAATTGTATTTATGTATTATGTATGTGTCAAACTGAAAACGACAACAAAAATCAGGCAAATCGGTCAAGCCGTTCTCAGGTGATGATCTTTCATACAAGTGGTAATTGATTTTCACTTATATAGATATTTAAAATAACTCTAATTTATTGTTCCGTCTCAGTTGGACACTTTTTTAATTCGAATACACACTCCAATCAGTCAGGATCATTTTCGGATCCAAGTAATTGCACCAGCAATCCTTCTTGTCCACTCATAACAACATACACTACGTGATCAAAAGTATCCGGACACCCCCAAAAACATACGTTTTTCATGTTAGGTGCATTGTGCTGCCACCTACTGCCAGGTACTCCATATCAGCGACCTCAGTTTTCAAGACTATTTTAGTCACAAGACGGCAGCGATGGATCGCTCCATCTATTCACCCTTAGCAATATGACTTCACTCAAAAGAGAAAAAGGTCACTATGGTCGACATAATCGTCCTGAGACAATTCAGCAACCGTATACAAGTAGATATTTAAGATAATTTTCATTTGTTGGTTCGTCTCAGTTGCACACTTTTTCTTAATTCGATTAGATGTTTCGGTCACTGTGGGTCATCTTCAGATCTAAGTGATTGCACCAGCAACCTCTCTTGTCTCAGAACAACGCATTTAAGTACTGTACTCTCATACACTATGTAATCAAAAGTATCCGGACGCCTGGCTGAAGAAAATAA